>NC_138993.1:76314686-78782686 GCF_964341445.2 Mesoplodon mirus
AGTAATAAATTAATTAAATAATAAATAAATTTATTTTTAAAAAATAAATAAATAAATAAAATAGATGTCTTAGAAGTGAGCATCACTCATTAATTATTTTGAAACATATCTATTGAGATATTTATAAATATTATGGAAATCTCCTATTTGTCCCACATAAAATAGTGACTACTATTTATTAGTCACCGAGTATGTATTGGGTTCATTACCTGTAAATCTCTCAGAGTGTTAGGAACTTTCTCAGAGTCACGCAGCTGGCTCGTGGCAAAGGGCATGTGTCTAATCTTGAGGTCTTACCCTGTGCCGTGCCATCTGGGCCACGTCCCCAATATTTACGTCCATAAAATACTGATTCCCCTCCCTTTAGTTCACATCTACAGAACCCACATCTACTTAAGAACAAAAGTGATTCATATAGAAGCTGTTGTCCTCAAAATGGTCCACAGCGGCTGAAGATGCCCCCCTCAGGGTGGATAGAGCAGGTTGGGCTGTTATGTCCTAACAGTATGTATCCCAATATACATATATATATATACACTCTTTTTCAGATTTTTTTCCATTATAGGTTATTTCAAGATACTGAAAAAAAAAAAAAAAAGGGAATTCCCTGGCAGTCCAGTGGTTAGGACTTGGTGCTTTCACTGCCGTGGCCCGGGTTCAATCTCTAGTCGGGGAACTAAGATCCCGCAAGCCTAGAGGCGAGGCCAGAAAAAAAAATAAAGATATTGAATATAGTTCCCTGTGCTTCAATAAATTTAAAAAATTATATTTTGTTTATATGTATAACTGAAACACTTTGCTGTATACCTGAATCTAACACAACATTGTAAATCAACTATATACTTTAATTAAAAAAAGAGAGAGAGAAATTAGGCAAAAAAAATCAAATGGTCATTAGTGGTTTTTCTTCGGTTAGTTGCCTATTTATAACTCGTGCACATTTTTCAGTTACGGTACTACTATAGTTTAGACAGTCTTAAAAATTAAAAATTGGGGGTCATATGTGTATTATATGTAAATAAATTTCAAATATATATAAATACAAAACATACCTAAATTATAAACATGTAAATAAATTTCTATGATATATACATATACAAAGCTTATATGTATATATTTGTTTACATAACTATGTCAACCTGGCTTATGGTGATTTTTTTTTTAATGTGCAAGTATTTTTTATTTGTAAGTAACCAAATCTACCAACTTCTCTTGCATAGTGTCTGGCCATTTCAATAACCATCTGATCCAGTAGATTTCCTGCTAAAGGCCTGGTGTCAGCTGAGTGAAAGGAAAGAGCATGAGAAGAACTCGATCTGAAATCCAGAATGGCCACTTTTTAAGTAAGCGACTCTGGGCAAATATTCCTAATCGCCATGCACTTTGGTTTCCTCGTCTATCAAATGTGGACGGTACTGTCCCTCTCAGTGTTGTTGTGACATGTGATCCTCTACACAGGGTGCACAGTAAATGTCAGGTCCCTCAACCCTTCCTCTGTGGGAACCCCCTCAATTCAACAGCACCCCCTTGGGCAGCACCACCCACAGTCAACAGGATGAATCAGGCCCTTGGGGACTCCAACCTTACCCCAGCTTGGGCGGGAAATAGTGGGTATTTGTCGAGTCTGTTTCACTTTTCATTTCCCAACACCCGCCCCACTCCAGAGTTTCTGCTCTTCTTCCTCTTAGAATTCCCTTCATCCTCTTCCCTTCCCAGAAGTCAAGTTGATGACCTGAGGGCCGGATCCCCACCTGTGCTCCCAGGGCTGCACCTGCTGGAAGGCTCACACCCCAACGTTCCAGGCTTCGGAATCAGTGCCTCTGGACCCTTGGCAGGGCTGCTGGGGGAACCAAACTTACAGAAAGACTGTTAGGCTGAAACATCTACACACAGACTTGGGGGAGAGGGGTACCTAATTGAGAACATTGAAAAATTCCTTCAAATGCTTGAAAAGAGTAAAACAAAATATCCGAAGCTGTCATGATCAAATAACTGCTATACCGGCTGGTAGTTTATATCAACAATCTGCCGAGACCACTTCTTAGATTTCAGAAAATATTTTCATCTAATTCAACACTGTTGCCTTCTAACAGCTCATTTTCTACTTATCGTAAAGATTATCCTAAAACTCCAAAGCAAATTGAATGGAATTTTATAGAAATGGGAGTAAAATCAAGACAAACTCCCCAAATGGTAGATTTCTGACAAAAAGAGAATCTTCTAAACTATAAAACATGGGGCCGTCAGCACAGAGGGGAGATCACAGATTCTGTCTTCTGCACCATCTGCCCGTCTTCCGCCCTCTGCATAGACACTGCTATCCCTGCCCTCAATCACACACACTTCAGGGAAATGTCAGGATTATTCCTGCCCACAAATCACATGACTGGTCCAGGGTCAGCACTACAGCATCTTCCTTCATGGTTTCTTCCAAGTCATTCCGTTCTTTCTACCTCTAGTCTGCTTGATCCAAATCTGGGTGATCCCACAGGTAGACCCCCAAACTGTGGCTTATCTGTTCTATGCCAACACTGACTGCAGGATCTCTCAGTCTGGGATGCTGGTCTTTAGGTTTCTTTTCCCAAGCAGACCGCAGTTTCCTTGGGGACAGGTGGCTGACTTCTTTTCCCTGGTGTATAGGTTTGCCCGGGCTGCTGTAACAAATACCTCAGGCTGGGCGGCTTAAACGGCAGACGTTCCTCTCGCGATTCTGGAGGCTGGACGTGGGAGATCAAGGTCGGCCTGGCTCTGTGGGGCATCCTGGTGCTGCTGGCAGAAGCCCTGTGCCCACTGCCCTGTCACTGCCACAGCACTCCTTGTGGGCCGAAGTCTGGACACAGGGCTGTGCGTCTTCCTCCCTCGTTTCCGTAACAGATCGGCTTGGTCTGTGCTTGTCTCCTGACTGACCTTCAAGTCGGGACCTGGTCATAGAGGACGTGTGCCCCCAGAAGGACTTTGAAGGGACTCAGGACAAAGAAAGAAGGGTGGGAGGGCAGCACTGCTGCCGGGCTCCGTCTTCCTCCATCAGGCCTCAGCCTCTGCTTCCCTGGGGCCGTGGGCCTGGCTACAGGTGTGGGTGAAGGTGTGGGTGTGGGTGCAGATATGGGTGCGGGTGTGAGCTGAGCAACCCCTCTGGTTTCCACCACACCTCCATCTTTGCTCACAGGCGGAGAAGCCCCTTTTCCCTCCGAATGGATGATTTCACCTGGGCGCTCCTGGACATAGGACGCCTCTTCTGCTTTCCTCCAAGCCTGGGGTCCTTAGTGTCTGGCTGTTCCCTGAGGTCCTAGCTGGGTCTTAGAACCTGGTCACAGGGAGGGTATCCCTTGGGCCCGTCCCCAGGTCTCAAAGCACCAGGCATCTAGACACAGGAACTCTCTGACCCCACTGCACACCCACTGACTCAGAAACTCTGGGTGGGCCCGGGTGTGGGGTTTTCTCAAGCCCCCCAGGTGCGTCTGGGCAGCTCAAGCCTGACACTCCTGCTAACACCTGGGCTGATCTCCCCAGCGACTCCGGTCTTGGTCTCTCATCAGCAGACGGGCCACTCCTGCTCTGTTCACAGGCAGGGCAGCGTTTGCTCAGCAGGTCAACATCCCCTCTGACGTTGCCCCAGGCCTGGCGATCATCTGCGTTCAGACATTCCTCCGTCCTTCCCTGTCATCTAATATTTGGGTTTAACAGCTCAACTTCCTCTTGTGAAACAACGTGAATTTCCCCAACCAGACAGAACAGGAACTGAAATCGGTTGCTTTCGATTTTTCAGTAACTGCTCGGCCTTTTGAACTTTTTTAAACTTTGTACGTGAAAGTCTTCCAAAGTGTGCTCATCCGTCCACTGTCACCTCTTCAAGCTCACCGTCTGTCGGCATCTCGGAGGAGAGGGCTTTTCATGCTCTGGGAAAGCATCGCTTTTCCTGGTCTCGTGTGGATACGCCCACCTGGGGATATTTCACTTCCCACCGTGGACGTGACTCATTTTCTCATCCCGGCTGGACGCTCAGCTCCATCTTCGGGGGGTGCCGTGCGGGCTGCTTCCCTCCCGCTCCGTCCTCCCCACGGCCGCAGAGCTCCTTAGCGCTGGGTCTGCGTCGTGCTGCCCCCTTCAAGGAGCCGGCTGCCCCTGCGCCTCATCACCAGTGACCCATCTAACCGTCACTCAGTCTTCCAACGCATCTTTGGCCTTTGACCCTGTTTCCCGCTTCCTTCTTTGTGGAAATCCATCCCGTGGCCTTCCCACCTTCCTGCCTACACGGCCTCCCCAGGACCTACCCTTGATCATGGGGGTTTGCTTTTTTTTTAATTTTTGATTGGAGTATAGTTGCTTTACAATGTTGTGTTAGTTTCTGCCGCACAGCAAAGTGACTCAGTTATACGTGTCCATATATCCCCTCTTTTGTAGGTTTCCTTCCCATTTAGGTCACCACAGAGCATTGAGCACAGTTCCCTATGCTGTACAGTCGGTTCTCATTAGTTATATTTTATACATAGTGTCAATCGTGTATATGTGTCCATCCCAATCTCGCAATCATCCCACACCCCCCTTTCCCCACTTGGTGTCCATAAGTTTGTTCTTTACCTCTGTGTCTCTATTTCTGCTTTGCAAATAAGTTCATCTGTACCATTTTTATAGATTCCACATATAAGTGATATTATACAATATTTGTTTTTCTCTTTCTGACTTACTTCACTCTGTATGACGGTCTATCTACACCTCTGCAAATGGCACTATTTTGTTCCTTTTTATGGCTGAGTAATATGCCATTGTACGGGGGTTTGCTTTTTAAATAAATTGGCCATATGTTTAGGTATCCTGTAAGTCTTCGTGCCCTGAAACTTCTGTTGCATATAAACTTACTTAGCTTTCCTTGGAATAGAACTTGGGCCACACTGGAATCACACCTAAATCCTGACAAGAGTAGGCATGTAAAAACAGACCTTCTTAAAGACTCTAGAATTTCTGATGGTCTGAAAAGTAAAGAAGAAACAATGACTGAATTGGGGCTACAAGAAGATGGCAACGCCCATCTCAGGATTTTAAGCCACTGCTGTAGCTGGAACCCTTAAGCAACCATTCAGTCTAATCTCAAGATTTCATAGTTCCCGTAAATTTCTTAGATTGCATCACCATGAGATTTGGAGGCCTGACAGGGAAGAGACAATCAGACAGTCCCACATGTGGGCAGAGATGGCGCAGCACATAGCCGTCCTCAGGGTCCAACGTGGGGCATCTTGCCAACCCCGGGACACCCCCTTGAAATCTGGACCGCTGAGTCAGCGGTGGGGGCCTGAAAAGTTACCAAGAGGCAGATTAACAGGAGGAAAGAAAGCAAGTTTTATTCACACGCATGTGAGTGTGTTCAGATGAAGGGGCCCCCTGAGCAGCTGGCTATGGGGGTTTATATACCAACTTAATAGGGGAAAGGGAGGGGCAGAAAGGGCTGCTATGGGGAGACAAATGAGCTTTTAGGGGGACACCTGGGAGCTGTGGCAACTGTGATAATGTTTCTTTGTGCAATTTCTCATCCCTGTGTGAAGGGTCAGTCTCCTTCCCCCAAGAGGGAATAAAGTGCTGCCTTTAGCCAGATAAAGGAAGCTCCAAAAAGGCTTCTTTCTGCATCGGCTGTCTCAGGTTAAAATACTCTTCATACCCACTCCGTGGGGCTGAGTGGGTCCCTCCAGGACCAACAGAGACCTTGCTTAGGGTTTGACCAGAAGGACCACTCCTCAGGGGCGTCTGCTCCAGGCTCAATGAGTTGTCTAAATAAGATCTCGATGCCTCCAGAAGGCCAGAGTTTCAGCGTTTCCCTGCAGAAACAGGCAAAGATTCCTGTGCTCTCTTCTAGTAATTTACTTTTCGTTTCCAAGGCTTAACGATACATACTTGCTGTGGACTGAATATTTGTGTCCCCACCCCCAAATTCATACGGTGAAATCCTAACCCCATGCACGGTGTTGCTGTTAGGAGTTGGGACATTGGGGGGAAGATTGGGTTGTGAGTGTGGGGCCCTCATGAATGAGATTAGTGCCCTTACAAAAGGGACCCCAGAGAACTCCTGTCCCTCTTCCCCATGTGAGGACACAGTCTGGCAAATGAAGAAGTGGGCCTCACCAGACACTGAATCTACCAGCACCTTGAACTTGGACCCCAGCCTCCAGAACTGTGAGACATACATTTCTGTTGTTTATAAGCCATCCAGCCTGTAGCATTCTGTTACAGCTCCCTGAACGGACTAAGATAATACGTTTTTTAGACGACCCATGGGAAATAAATGTGTTTTCATTTCCCAAAGGCTGACTAGAGTTTTGGACTGTAATTGGAACAGATGGGAATCTGAAAACAGTGCTCTCTTCCTGTGAACCCACCAGAGGTAGGAGGGCTGCCCCTACCCCACTGGCTGTCACCCATCTTTAAAGAAAGGCACCGTGCCACTAAAACTCTGGTTTGAGACTCTCATCATTTATATTCAGTAATTCATCCACAGTGTGGCTCTCAAGTATTTTCACATGTTAGCGTATCAGATTTTTGGTCCATCCCCGGGCTGCCGTATTTACCTTGTCTTCTACCTCCCTTATCTGATTTAATTCTCTATTTGTCTGGCTCTAACTGACCATTGGTAACTGTACATTAGAAGACAGAACAAGAAAATCTTTTTCCAGGCACTAATCTTTTAGAACCATATCTGAGAGTCAGCGAGGAGAGCTGCTCAGATCTGCATTCCAATTGCTTTTTATTCTTTCCATGAGCAAGTTCTTTTTATTGCACCACTGGACGAACATTTCCAAAAGAGATCCAGTTATAATGATTAAGGAACTAATTCTAACTTCAAGCTACTTGAATAAATATTAACATGGGTCTCAAATAATTTAGGGGAACTGTAAAGAACTATTTATAACCTGAAGCTAATTTTTAAAAATTACTTACCACTGGACTGAGTCTTAGGTTTTGAGAAGCGGGCAAACATAGTGGGGTTCTACTTAATTTTTATTGTCTTGTTTGTGTTTTCCTGTATTTTTCACATTTTCGATAATACACATTACTTTTGAGAAGAGAAAAAGCAGATCTAAACTTGAACTTAAATTTGAACCTGGGAAAATGGGATGGACGTTTATGGGAAGGACCAAACGAACAACTTAAAATTCATTGTTTACTTTTAATTGCAGTTATATTTCCTTGCACCATTCAGAGTATTTACTGGCTTTGGGAGCGGGGGTGGAGGAAAAGTATGGTTACTGAAGTGTGTTTAAACTGCCATATTACGGTGCTAATATTCTGAAGTGTCACTGTTCTTAGGACTTTGCTCAGCACTTATACGACAGTTCTTAACAACTACTAATTGATGAGGGTGAAAATATCAAAAATGTAGGTTGAAGCATATGAAATTGCTGGTGTTTGAGCTTTTGTGAGCTACTTTGGTAAATTCACTGCACATTTCTTGAGTGCACAATTGGAGAAGTTTGACAAATGTGTTCAGTGGTGGGGCCATCACCACAATCCAGATAATGAACATGTCTGTCACCCCAAACCCTCCTTGTGTCCTTGTCACCCTCCTGCCCCGCCCTCCACTGCATAGATAGCCCACCATTTGTTCTCCATTCACCTGTCAGGTATTTGGGTAGTTTCCACTCTGCTACTACAATAGAGCTGCCGTGACCGTCCATACAAGTCTTGGTGTGGACATGTGCTTTCATTTCTCTTGGGTAAAAGAAGCCTGGAAATTGAATGGATCATATCGTAGGTACATGTTTAACTTTCTAAAAAAATGCCAAACTGCTTTCCCAAGTGCTTCTTGCAATTTATGTTCCCACTGGCAGTGGTTGATAGCTCTAATTTCTCCACGTCCTTCTAACATTTGGTGTGTCCGTCTTTTAAATTGCGCTCATTCCGTGGGTACACAGGGGAACTGCACTCTGGTTTTGGTTCGTATTTCCCTGCTGATGTTGAGCATCTTTTCGTGGGTGTTATTGCTATCTGTAGATCTTCCTTGATGACATGACTATTCAGGACTTCCCTGGTGGCTCAGTGGTTGAGAGTTCGTCTGCCAATGCAGGGGACATGGGTTCGATACCTGGCCCGGGAAGATCCCACATGCCGCGGAGCAACTCAGCCCGTGAGCCACAACTACTGAGCCTGCGTGCCACAACTACTAAAGCCTGTGTGCCTAGAGCCCGTGCTCCGCAACAAGAGAAGCCACTGCAGTGAGAAGCCCACGCATCGCAACGAAGAGTAGCCCCTGCTCGCCACAACTAGAGAAAGCCCACACGCACAGCAATGAAGACCCAGCGCAGCCAAAAATAAATAAATAAATGCATTTTAAAAAAAGAAAGAAATGACTATTCAGATCTTTGCACAGGTGGTACTATTTTTTAAAAGCCCCGCAGATGATTGTCACGTGGGGCGATGGTCGAGAGTCACCGAGACCAGCCCAAGCTCCACAAACACTAATCCCCGTGGCAGCTTCTTGCGCCCCCTACTGGCGATGGAGGGTAGACCCTCCCTTATCCAGGTTCAAGGAGAGGGTGAATCCTTCCAGGGCCCCGAGGACCCTTCTGGAGCCAACCTCAGCATGAATCTTTTAGGAGATGTAGAAGTGGAGAGGGATGGCCGCCTCCTCTCTTCCTCACACATGCCCCCATCGGTTTTCTGCTCCCTGGGAGTCAGTGGAGATTCTGAAGTTTACCGAGGTGATGCCACCAAGATTCTTTCAGGCAACTCAGGGGTGAGGATCCCAACTCCACAACCCCTTTCCCCGAGATGGGTGCTTGGAGGGTGTGTCCTGGAGCCACCTCTGGGCTCGAGTTCACGACGACCCGTGGACCTGCCACGGTAATAGACACTGGGTGTTCATTCAGAGTACGCTGGAGGGTCAGTGGGCGGGAGGGAGGAGGGATTGCAGGGTCAGCCTCCCGTCCCTGCCCCACCCGAAGCGAGGACCCGGGCATGTAGCTAAGCGGCCTGTTTTCGGTTGAATTGGGTCCCTCAGAAAGATACACGGAAGTCCTAGCCCCCCGGACCTCAGACTGTGACCCTACTTGGAAACAGGATGTAACTAGATGTAACTAGTTAAGATGAGGTCATACTGGAGAAGGTGCGGCGGGTGGGGGGGGCCCTGATCCAGGATGACCGGTGTCCTCATATTATAAAAGGGGAGAATCTGCCCACCGAGACACACAGAGAGGAGAAGGCCATGTGATGACAGAGGCACAGTCTCAGGTCAGGGGTGCTGGCGACACCCAAAGCCAGAGGCTCGGGGAGGACCCTCTCCACAGATTGCAGAGGGAACGGGCCCTGCAGACCCCTGCGTCAGATGTCCCGCCTCCGGGAAGAGAGAGAATAGATTTCTGTTGTTTCAAGTCTCTGGTTTGTGATACTTTGTTACAGCAGCTCCAGGAAACCAGAAGGAGGACACACAGACTCGGCCCTCACCCGATGACCGTCTCCTCCAGGCTGGGCCCAGGCTTCCCGTTAGAGAGCCTCCCTGGTCCACGCGGGGGAGGGACGGCCCCGGAGCGCGCGGCCACCGCGGGCTTGGGGCAAAGAGGCTCTTTTCGGGTGTGACTCGTTCATTCCTCGTCTGTTTATAATATAGTCTCATTGTTTTTAAAACTCTTTAGTAGATGGTTATGGTTTAAAACACGAATCATTATTTAAAACACTACAAAGAAAAAAGAAAAAAATACTTTTGGATTGCATTATCCAGAAATAACCAACATTAGCTGAAGTAGGAGAAGATGTTGGAAAGCTCTCTCCACATGTGGCCCGGCTACGCACGCGTGTACTGACAGGAGGTTCTGGGGCAGCAACGGTGTGAACCAGGCAGAACGGGACCCTCCCACTTCGCATTCAGCTTGTTTCTGAATCTCCACGCTTGCCGACGTTGTTGGATGAACATCAACCGTGCATATTTCTTTTTGAATCTGTGGGAATAAGTCCTTAAGGAAAATTCCCAGAAGTGGGATTGCTTCACCTCGGCCCTTTGGTCGTTGTTTTTCCTACTGTTAGAAGGAAACTATAGGCCTAAAAAGGAATCAATCGTGTTAGGCCCCAAGGCAGCAGATCAAGACTTAATACCTAACCCAAATACAGTTTCAGCTTTTCCTGGAATGTGATATTTAACCGACCAACCTGGCATTTCCTGGTCAGCACTAGGGGGTAATCTGACTGATAGACCCACTCCAATCCACACACCCACCGCCCCAGAAGGGTGACCTCACCTCCAACAATGCATTCTTTGTCAATTATCCTCCCTCCCCCACTCCCTGCCACCTTTAAAACCCTTTCCTTTCCTGCAGCTCAATGAAGCTACTTTCTATTTGCTAGATGGGCTGCTGCTGGATTCATGAATCGTTCAATAAAGCCAGTTTGATCTTTTAAATTACTCATTCAATTTTTGTTGTCTCACACGATAAAGTTACAAAAGTGATACATGTAGTTTTTTGTTTGGTTGGTTTGGGGTTTTGGCCACACCCTGTGGCATGTGGGATCTTAGTTCCCCCACCAGGGATCGAACCCGCGCCCCCTGCAGCTGAAGCTTGGAGTCTTAACCACTGGACCATCAGGGAAGTCCCTAGATGTAGTGTTGTGTTTTGTTTTGTTTTGTTTTTTACATCAAATGCAAAGTGTAAATGTAACAGTATCTTGATACTTGCCCTGTCCATGCTCATCCAGAAGGGGGATTGCTGTAAACAGTTGAGGGAAATTTTTTTTTAATTAAAAGAAAATCAGTTGAGAGAAATTTTAATGAAGTATGGACTCCCATCTTTGTTCTCTCTTTCAATTAATATGTGACCATGGGGAAGGCTCTGGGTATACTTAATGCATAATTTCCTCATCTGGAAATGAAGTTATTGCCTACTCTCCTTTTCTCATGGGGTTTTATGACAATTAAATGACGTGTGTGAAATGGATCATTTACAAAAATGTATCTGTACTAAGTCATGATGGAAATATCGACAATTGTCAAAGAATTTAAATTATTCTTACCACAGCCTTCAAATAAAACACAATTAAGTTGAAAACAAACAATAAAAAGAGAGTTTGAAAACCTAAATGTTTGTAGCTTAGAATGAAACACTTATGAATTATGGAGGAAAGTATAGTGGGGAATCACAAAATATTTAGATCTGAATGTCAATGAGCAGTTTATTAAAGTTTATTGTGTGATGCAGCAAAGGCCATACTTAGAGGCAAATTTATATCCTTCAATGCATTTATTAAAAAGAAGAAACATTTAAAAGAACTAACTTAAGAGTTTATTTTGGGACTTCCCTGCTGGTCCAGTCGTTAAGACTCTGGGCTTCTAATGCAGGGGGCGCAGGTTCAATCCCGGGGAACTAAGATCCCACATGCTTCATGGCATGGCCAAAGAGGGGAGAAAAAAAAAAAGAGTTTCTTTTTAAAAGTTGAAAAAGGAACAGAAAGTAATTTTTTTAATCACAAGATAATTAAAAATAGCAAAAATTAATAAAAGTATAATCAAAGAAGCAATAGAAAGGGTGAATAAAATTGAAACCCAGTTTAAAAAAAAGATTATTAATACTTCAAACTCTAGTAAGACTGAAAAAGAAGAAAGAATCACAAATAAACTAGATATAGGATGAAAGGGTGATATGGCTACAGACTAAATTTAAAATAATAAGAATACTATACATGTTTTATACTAATATTTTGAAAGCTTGGATGAATAAATGATTTTCTGTAAAAACTGCTAAAGTTGACTGAATAAAAAATGGAAACTATAAATAAACTAATAATTAAAAAAATTAAACCAGTAGTCAAAAGTCTCCCTCAATCAAAAGATACCAGGCTTGGCCTCAGAAAGACAGATAACTCCTATTTCATATAGACTATATGAAAAAGTAGGCTTGAATACAGAGTACAAGGAATGTGAACTATTGACCAATATCACTTGTGACTATAGATGTAAACTCATAAATAAAGTATCAGCAAAGGAAATTCAGCAATGTATAAAAACACTAATGCACCATGACAAAGTAGTTTAGCCCAGGATTACAATATGTTGTGAATCAGAAGATGTATTGTTGTAAACCACTGCAATAATAGAATAAAGGACAAAAAAACATATGATCACTTTAACAGTTACAGAAATAATGTCTGATAAAAGTCAATAATTATTTGTGATTTTTTTAAGTCTTAACAAACATGGAATCAAAGGGATTTTCCTTACCCTGAAGAAAAAGGTATTTTTCACAAGCAAACATCACACTTCCTATTTTAACTTTAAAAGCATTTCCATTCAAGCAAAAGAAAGGCAAGGTCATTTGTTATAACCCCTATGATTCTTCAAGGGCATCCTGGCTAATACAGCAAGAAAAAAGAAAACTAAGAGTTAACAGAAACTGGAAAGGAAGATGCATATCTTGTTATTATCTGGAGATGATATAATTGCATATGTAGAAAATCTGAGATAATTGACAGAGAAATAATTGTTTTGTTGGAAGTAATACCTATGCTACAAAAAAGTCAATAGCATGTTATCATCAACCATAAATAATTATAAAATGGAATAGAAAAAGATGCCATTATTCATACATCAAAAGTTACCAAAAATAAATATAATACAGGATATATGAGACTTTTATGGAGAAAAGTATAATCATTGTTGAAAGACATTTTCAAAGATACAAATAAATGGAGAGTCAAGTTATGACTTATGTATGAAATAAAGCTGAAAATTATGAAGCTGTCTACTCTCCTCAAATTAATTTCTTTTTGAATTTTTGAATTTTATTGTTTATGCAGCAGGTTCTTATTAGTTATCTATTTCATACATATTAGTGTATACATGTCAATCCCAATCTCCCAATTCATCCCACCACCACCACTTTCGCCCCTTGGTGTCCATACGTTTGTTCTCTCCATCTGTGTCTCTATTTCTGCCCTGCACTGGTTCATCTGTACCATTTTTCTAGGTTCCACATATATGCATTAATATACAATATTTGTTTTTCTCTTTCTGACTTACTTCACTCTGTATGACAGTCTCTAGATCCATCCACGTCTCTACAAATAATCCAATTTCATTCCTTTTTATGGCTGAGTAATATTCCATTGTACACATGTACCACATCTTCTTTATCCTTTCGTCTGTCGATGGGCATTTAGGTTGCTTCCATGACCTGGTTATTGTAAACAGTGTTGCATTGAATATTGGGGTTCATGTGTCTTTTTGAATTATGGTTTTCTCTGGGTATATGCCCGGTAGTGAGATTGCTGGGTCATATGGTAGTTCTATTTTTAGTTTTTTAAGGAACCTCCATACTGTTCTCCATAGTGGCTGTATCAATTTACATTCCCACCAGCAGTGCAAGAGGGTTCCCTTTTCTCCACACCCTCTCCAGCGTTTGCTGTTTGTAGATTTTCTGATAATGCCCATTCTAACTGGTGTGAGGTGATACCTCATTGTAGTTTCAATTTGCATTTCTCTAATAATTAGTGATGTTGAGCGGCTTTTCATGTGTTTCTTGGCCATCTGCATGTCTTCTTTGGAGAAATGTGTATTTAGGTCTTCTGTCCATTTTTTGATTGCGTTGTTTGTTTTTTTAATATTAAGCTGCATGAGCAGTTTCTATATTTTGGAGATTAATCCTTTGTCCATTGATTCGTTTGCAAATATTTTCTCCCATTCTGAGGGTTGTCTTTTCATCATTTGTAGTTTCCTTTGATTTGCAAAAGCTTTTAAGTTTCATTCGGTCCCATTTGTTTATTTTTGTTTTTATTTCCATTACTCTAGGAGGTGGATCAAAAAAGATCTTTCTGTGATTTATGTCAAAGAGTGTTCTTCCTATGTTTTCCTCTAAGAGTTTCATAGTGTCCGGTCTTACATTTAGGTCTCTAATCCATTGTGAATTTATTTTTGTGTATGGTGTTAGGGAGTGTTCTAATTTCATTCTTTTACACATAGCTGTCCAGTTGTCCCAGCAACACTTATTGAAGAGACTTTTTTCTCCATTGTATATCATTGCCTCCTCTGTCATAGATCAGTTGACCATAGGTGCATGGGTTTATCTCTCAGCTTTCTATTCTGTTCCACTGATCTATATTTCTGTTTTTGTGCCAGTACCATACTGTCTTGATTACTGTAGCTTTGTAGTATAGTCTTGAGTCAGGGAGTCTGATTCTTCCAGCTCCATTTTTTTCCCCTCAAGACTGTTTAAGATTTTTTGTTCTAGCTCTGTAAAAAATGCCACCTGTAGATTGCTTTGGGTAGTATAGTCATTTTCACAATATTGATTCTTCCAATCCAAGAAGACGGTATATCCCTCCATCTGTTTGTGTCATCTTTGATTTCTTTCATCAGTTCTTATAGTTTTCTGAGTACAGGTCTTTTACCTCCTTAGGTAGGTTTATTCCTAAGTATTTTATTCTTTTTGTTGCAATGGTGAATGGGATTGTTCCCTTAATTTCTCTTTCTGATCTTTCATTGTTAGTGTATAGGAATGCAAGAGATTTCTGTGCATTAATTCTGTATCCTGCAACTTTACCAAATTCATTGATTAGCTCTAGTAGTTTTCTGGTGGCATCTTTAGGATTCTCTATGTATAGTATCATGTCATCTGCAAACAGTGACAGTTTTACTTCTTCTTTTCCAATTTGTATTCCTTTTACTTTTTTTCTTCTCTATTGCTGTGGCTACGACTTCCAAAACTATGTTGAATAATAGTGGCGAGAGTGGACATCCTTGTCTTGTTCCCGATCTTAGAGGAAATGCTTTCAGTTTTTCACCATTGAGAATAATGTTTGCTGTGGGTTTGTCATATATGGCCTTTATTATGTTGAGGTAGTTTCACTCTATGCCCACTTTCTGGAGAGTTTTTTATCATAAATTGGTGTTGAATTTTGTCAAAAGCTTTTTCTGCCTCTTTTGAGATGATCTTATGGCTTTTCTTCTTCAATTTGTTAATATGGTGTATCACATTGATTGATTTGTATATATTGAAGAATCCTTGCATCCCTGGGATAAACCCCACTTGATCGTGGTGTATGATCCTTTTAATATGTTGTTGGATTCTGTTTGCTAGTATTTTGTTAAGGATTTTTGCTTCATATTCATCAGTGATATTGGTCTGTAATTTTCTTTTTTGTAGTATCTTTGTCTGGTTTTGGTATCAGGGTGATGGTGGCCTCATAGAATGAGGTTGGGAGTGTTAATTCCTCTGGAATTTTTGGGAAGAGTTTAAAAAGGATGGGTGTTAGCTCTTCTCTAAATGTTTGCTAGAATTCACCTGTGAAGCCTTCTGGTCCTGGACTTTTGTTTGTTGGAAGACTTTTAATCACAGTTTCAATTTCATTACTTGTGATTGGTCTGTTTATATTTTCTATTTCTTCCTGGCTCAGTCTTGGAAGGTAATACCTTTCTAAGAATTTGTCTATTTCTTCCAGGTTGTCCATTTTATTGGCATAGAGTTGCTTGTAGTAGTCTCTTAGCATGCTTTGTATTTCTGCGGTGTCCATTGTAACTTCTTTTTCATTTCTAATTCTATTGATTTGAGTCCTCTCTGTCTTTTTCTTGATGAGTCTGGCTAAAGTTTTATCAGTTTTGTTTATCTTCTCAAAGAACCAGCTTTTAGTTTTATCGATCTTTACTATCGTTTTCTTTGTTTCCATTTCATTTATTTCTGCTCTGATCTTTATGATTTCTTTCCTTCTACTAACTTTGGGTTTTGTTTGTTTTTCCTTCTCTAGCTCCTTTAGGTGTAAGGTTAGATTGTTCATTTGAGATTTTTCTTGTTTCTTTAGGTAAGCTTGTATTGCTATAAGCTTCCCTCTTAGAACTGCTTTTGCTGCATCCCATAGGTTTTGGATCATCATGTTTTCGTGTAATTTGTCTCTAGATTTGTGTGTGTGTGTGTGGTACACGGGCCTCTCACTGTTGTGGCCTCTCCTGTTGTGGAGCACAGGCTCCAGACGCACAGGCTCAGCGGCCATGGCTCACGGGCCCAGCCTCTCTGTGGCATGTGGGATCTTCCCGGACTGGGGCACAAACCTGTGAGAGTCCCCTGCATCGGCAGGCGGACTCTCAACCACTGCGCCACCAGGGAAGCCATAGATATTTTTTGATTTCCTCTTTGGTTTCTTCAGTGATCTCTTGGTTATTTAGTAACATATTGTTTAGCCTCCATGTGTTTGTGGTTTTTACGTTTTTTCCCCTGTAATTGATTTCTAATCTCATAGCGTTGTGGTTGGAAAGGATGCTTGATATGATTTTTCAATTTTCTTAAATTTACCGAGGCTTGATTTGTGACCCAAGATGTGATCTATCCTGGAGAATGTTCCATGTGCACTTGAGAAGAAAATGTAATCTGCTGTTTTTGGATGGAATGTCCTGTAAATATCAATTAAATCTGTCTGGTCTATTGTGTCATTTAAAGCTTGTGTTTCCTTATTAATTTTCTGTCTGGATGATCTGTCCATTGGTGTAAGTGAGGTGTCAAAGTCCCTCACTATTATTGTGTTACTGTCAATTTCCTCTTTTATAGCTGTTAGCATTTGCCTTATGTATTGAGGTACTCCTACGTTGGGTGCATATATATTTATAATTGTTATATCTTCTTCTTGGATTGATCCCTTGATCATTATGTAGTGTCCTTCCTAGTCTCTTGTAACATTCTTTATTTTAAAGTCTATTTTATCTGATATGAGTATTGCTACTCCAGCTTTCTTTTGATTTCCATTTGCATGGAAAATCTTTTTCCATCCCCTGACTTTCAGTCTGTATGTGTCCCTAGGTCTGAAGTGGGTGTCTTGTAGACAGCATATATATGGGTCTTGTTTTTGTATCCATGCAGCCAGTCTATGTCTTTTGTTTGGAGCATTTAACCCATTCACGTTTAAGGTAATTATCGATATGTATGTTCCTATTGCCATTTTCTTAATTGTCATGGGTTTGTTTTTGTAGGTCCTTTTCTTCTCTTGTGTTTCCCACTTAGAGAAGTTCCTTTAGCATTTGTTGTAGAGCTGTTTTGGTGGTGCTGAATTCGCTTAGCTTTTGCTTGTCTGTAAAGCTTTTGATTTCTTTATTGAATCTGAATGAGATCCTTGCTGGGTAGAGTAATCTTGGTTGTAGGTTCTTCCCTTTCATCACCTTAAATATATCATGCCACTCCCTTCTGGCTGTAGAGTTTCTGCTGAGAAATCAGCTGTTAACCTTATGGGAGTTCCCTCGATTGTTATTTGTCATTTTTCCCTTGTTGCTTTCAATAATTTTTCTTTATCTTTAATTTTTGTCAATTTGATTACTATGTGTTGTGGTGTGTTTCTTCTTGGGTTTATCTTGCCTGGGACTCTCTGCACTTCCTGGACTTGGGTGGCTATTTCCTTTCCCATGTTAAGTAAGTTTTCGACTATAATCTCTTCAAATATTTTCTTGGGTCCTTTCTCTCTCTCTCTTCTCCTTCTGGCACCCGTATAATGTGACTGTTCCTGTGTTTAATGTTGTCCCAGAGGTGTCTTAGCCTGTCTTCATTACTCTTCATTCTTTTTTCTTTATTCTTTATTCTTTATTTATTTATCTTCTTTATTCTTTATTTCTTTATTTTCTTTTTTCTTTATTCTGTTCTGTGGCAGTGAATTCCACCATTCTGTCTTCCAGGTCACTTATCCATTCTTCTGCCTCAGTTATTCTGCTATTGATTCCTTCTAGTTTGTTTTCTTTTCAGTTATTGTATCTCTGTTTGTCTGTTGTTTAATTCTTCTAGGTGTTTGTTCTTTAATTCTTCTAGGTCTTTGTTAAAAGACCTTTCTTGCATCTTCTCGATCTTTGCCTCCATTCTTTTTCCAAGATCCTGGATCATCTTCACTATCATTATTCTGAATTCTTTTTCTGGGAGGTTGCCTATCTCTGCTTCATTCAGTTGTTTTTCTGGGGTTTTATCTTGTTCCTTCATCTGGTGCAAAGTCCTCTGCCTTTTCATTTTTTCTGTCTTTTTGTGAATGTGGTTTTCCTTCCACAGGCTGAAGAATTGTAGTTCTTCTTGCTTCTGCTGTCTGCCCTCTGGTCTCCTCAAATTAATTTATAAAGTCAATGCAATTCTAATCAAAATAGCAACATATATTTTATGGAAGTTGACAAGCATACCCAAAATTCACCTAAAAGGGCACAGAACCACCATTTGACTCAGCAATTCTACTCCAAGTTACTTCTCTGAGAGAACTGAAGACAAATGTACAAGCACAAAATCTTGCACATGAATATTCACACAGCATTATTCATAGTAGCCAAAAAATGAAACAAACCACATGTCCACCAATGGATGAATGGATAAATAAAACATGGTCTATCCACAAGATGGAGTACTTTTCAGTCATAAAAAGGAATGAAGCACTGACACATGCTACACCCTGGATGAACCTTGAAAACGTTCAGCTGCATGAAAGAAATCAAGCCACATATTCATTCCATTTTTATGAAATATCCAGAACAGGCAAATCTATAGAGACAGACAGTCCATTAGTGGTGGCCAGGGGCTCGGGGAGGGGTAGTGGAACATGGAGTGACTGCTGATGGGCACGGATTCCTTTTTGGAGTAACAGAAACATTCTAAAATTCGGAAAACATTATAAGTGGACTTGCCCTACTCCCTGCTAAGATTGTTCACAATGGAGACCATGTGTCATTATTGCCCGGGTGCTAAGCACACAAATGCCCATCAGTAGAGGAAAAAAGAGAGTGCATAACCATACAAGGGAATACTGCTCAGCCTTCAAAAGAAGGAGACTCTGCCCTATGCCACAGCATGGATGAACCAAGGACATTATGTTTCAGGGTCTGTCACAGGCTGTAATCAGGCCAGGACTGGGGTCCCATCTGAGCTGGACAGGGAGGGACCAACGTCCCAGCTCAGGTGGTTGTTGCAGGATTTGGTTCCTTGTGGCCCGTTAGACCGAGGGCCTCAGTTTCTTTCTGTCTGTTACCTGAGACCATCGTCAGCTCCTTGCCATGTGGGACTATCCATAATGCAGCTCTCTCATCAGTTGGTAAGGGAGAGGGACATTGGGGTCTGCTAGGGGATGAAGACACATCTATGTTACGTGGTCACAGAAGAGGGCTCCCATCCCTCTGCCACATTCTACTGGTTAGAAACAAGTCACAGTTCCGCCCACACTCAAGGGGTCGGGATCCCACAGGGGGTGACCCCAGTGGTGGGATTATGGGCCCAAGTCAATCTGCCCGCCACACCTGGGCTGTTGGTAAAATGGTCCCAAGGGCAAACACACCCTTGTAAGCCCCACGCTGACTCTACCCTGTGCTTTCACTGGGCAGGGTATTCCTTCTAACATCAGTCCCACGAGGCCCCAGAGAAGAACAATTCATCTCTGGAAACATCACTGTTTAGTTTCTAGCACCTGGACAGAGAATCTGGCTCCTAACGCTTCTTTTGGAGGCTAGACTCATCCTTACCTGTGTACTAAGTTATAAACACCCAATGGGTGTGGTTCTGCATTTAGTTAAGCAACAAGTGCAGCCTTCTCATCCAAAAAGATTGTTGCTTCTGAATATTACTAGAAATGAGATTTCAAGGAAGAAAATCTCAACATTGGGAAAAGAGAGCATTTTTCCAAGGAGTCCCAGTTGAACCTGTTAATAGAGCTTTTAACTGCAGGGAGATGAGTCACAGACTGCAGAAAGCAGTATTTTGTAGAAAATCCAAGACAGGTTGGCCAGAACAGGAAAGACAGCAACAGGACAAGAAGCCAACAGGCTTGGACAGAGTTCTTCTCAAAGATCCAAGCGTATAACGGGAGGAGCAGCAAAGGGAAACTACAATAGGTACTCGGTGGTGTTCTGGAAGCCTGAGGATGGACACTGAGCTAAAATCAGAGGAGTGTGTGCTGTCCCAGGGGCCTGAGGTCCGGGAAAAAGCACAGTAAGTCCCCTACATACGAACGAGTTCCCTTCTGAGAGCACGTTCGTAAGTCCAATTTCTTCCTAAGTCCAACACAGTTAGCCTAGGTACCCAACTAACACAATCTGCTATATAGTACTGTACTGTAATAGGTTTGTAAGTCTTTTCACACAAATAATACATAAAATACAAACACAAAAAATAAAACATTTTTAATCTTACAGTACCTTGAAAATTACAACAGCTGGCATACTGGGGCTGGCATCGAGTGAACAGGCAGGAACAGTCACTGACTGGAGGAGGAAAAAGAGGTGGGAGATGGTACAGCTGAAGGGTCGTCAGCAACAGGAGACAGAGGGCAAGCTGCAGTTTCACTCACACCTGAGGTTCCTGGAACGCACAGTCGCATCTTTGACAGTTCGCACCTTGAGGGTTCGTATGTAGGGGACTTATTGTATCAGGGCAGAGCTGTCTTTATATGGATGTGTCAGACCCATCTCCCCCTCTGTTGAGTAGGAGCAGAAGCCCGTTTGCAAATACCAGCGTTATTAGTAGTTGGGCAGCATTGATCACACTGTCCTTAAGACCAGTGATAAAAAAAAAAGTTCACATATTGAGATGTAGCGAAGTCATTCTGGCTTATGCACGAGTTAACTTGAATTTTATGCTAACTAAACCAGCCTGACTGTGGCCTATCAAACACACATTGTACATCTGCTTTAATTGTTAAAGAAAAGGGCACATTGACCAGAAGTAAAAACTGTCCATGTTACACATAAAGCTTAACTGCCTCCCATCCTGAGATGCCAGTGCTGGTCCTCCTCTGATGATAAGACTCCCTTCCCAGGTGTAGGGCCACGCTGACTCGCTGTGTACGTGCTGATCTGTGTGTGCTCTTCCTTGAATGTATCCTGGACTTGTTTAAGGTGCTTTGCTCTGACAAGATAGAAAACTGTGCTGGAAACCGTGCTTCTCTGGAGCAGTTTCTCAGAGTTCTCTGGGAAGAGGGCGTCTGGGCTAGTTCTCAGTTTGGCTCAAATAAAACTCTTCTATTCTTCTTGTAGATTGTTTATTGGTTATTTGCGTCGACACCAGCAGGCCTGTGGTTGATGGTAACACTCTGCCTCTCACCTCTGCCATCCTGATTATCTCCAGGCCTCTTCTCAGTGTCCCTCCAACGCTGGAGAACAGGCTGCTTAGAGATCAAACAAAATACTTGCCCTTTGAACCTTGTCTGTTGGCTCTTTGACACAGTACAAAAGTGAAGTCGACCAAAAGAAAGAAAAACGCACCTGTAATACTGCCCCACTGGTGCGGCATCTAAGACCTACTTTTTCTCACGAATTAATATATATTTTATTATTTGGCTGAGAAAGGTGAGCCTCAGAAAGGCTAGAGGTATAAATTAACCAGTGTGAGGCAGGGTAGATCACACCCAGACGCCAGCTCTGCTGCTTTTTAGTGTCTGGGTCTGATTTTCTTCAGCAGTAACATGGTGTTATGTTCCCTACCCCCTCAAAAAAAAAAAAAACCAGATAAAACCCCTAGTACCTCAGATGGCGGGGAGCCCAGTGTTGCCCAACCCAGCATCGCTGGGACCCAGGCCCTCTCCATCACTCTCCCCGCCTCTGCCGAATATTGGCTCAGGTTCAGGCAAGATGACCTCAGGGCCCCGAGACGGCTTCCCCAGGTCCAGGTACGTGTACAGACTGGACTACCCGCTTTGCCTCTTGAAGAGCATAGAACCCGCTCCTCGAAACCTGCCTCACAGCCTAGTAGCCAGGATGGCATTGCTTATGCATAAACCCTACCAAGGGAAGTGGGGTCACAGTGCCAGGTTAGATCAGTCCGGATCAACCTCCAGACCTGGGGAGAGAGCTGCCATTCCAAGTAAAGTGATAACATCACACCTATGCCAAGCAGGAAGGAGATGGCTCTTGGGCAGGTCCCCACCACTGGCTCTTCTTCCTCGTTTCCCAGCAGTGCCCAGCCTCCCGGCCATGGCACTGGGCACCCTGTTTGTATTTTGTGGGTCCACCTGCTCTACACTAGCCCCAGCACCTTGCAGGTGCCCTGTGCATGTAAATTAGTACCTGTTTGTTGAAGTGAATTAAGTAGCCTTCGACATATTTGTTCTGCCTTACAAATCTCTAATTAAAACAACACCATAATCATATCATGATGGCCCAGGTTAGAAACTTGATCAGGCACCAAGCCTGTGACCTGGAATGTCTCTTAATTTCCACAGAAGCAAAGCTGCAAATCCCTCTTTCTCTAATAAAGCATGCCTATGTTGAATTCATTACTCTGGCCTTTTGAGTTGAAGGCAAACAGTGTGGTCTGTGCTTTTCTCTAAAGTATTTATGGGCGATCTAAGCCCACATGAATTGCTTCATCCTTATTATTCACATTTTCTAATTGTTCCCCACGTCTCCTAGATGGAGGGTAATAAAACTTTGATGCTCAGATTTTTACTTAGTGACTCATGTGGCCTACAGAATAAGCAAATGATTTTCCTCCACAAACTTGGACTGCATCATTGTTTTTTTCTACCCAATAAATTTGTTAACTATGCCAAATGTTTTTTAAATTTAATAGTACCGTATTCCCTAAGGATGATAAACACAGCTTGGCTTCTCTCTCTCACTTTTTGTTAACTTGCCCCTGAATCAACTATGAGAAATGATTCTGACCCATAAAATCGTTATGCTCACCAACCAAACAGAGGTTCTAATCCTCTTCTTAAGATTCTTCATTAGGTTTCCATGCTTCCTGGATTGGACTTGAATTCCTGGAACCCATGTTAAAGGCCACCTGCCTTTTTGCCCACATCTGCCTCAGACCCGTGCAAATCTAGTCCTGGTTTTCCCGGCTATTTTCCCTCTAAGACAGAATATAAGTGTTAATGTCAGACACCAGCTCTTAGCAAGGCCTAAAGGCATAATCTCTACCAAGAAGAGAAGGTTTAGCAGAAACAATGGCGAATCAAGAGTCCAGAAAGGTCTGTGTTCCTTTCACTACCATGATAAAATTTCATAATTGTCTCCTGAGTTAATTTCTAACTTACCTCCAGCAGAATTTCTGCTTGAATAACCTCTGAAGGATCAGACATAAATACAGAACTGTCTGATAACGATGGTTAGGTCTGGGCTAGTTTTCAGGGTTTATAGAACTGATGTTCGTCCGAAATTGCTCACATTGACCACATTTCAGAACACAGTCATCCTAGAGACAGCAGAGGGCACTCCAGGTGAATATTAAGTAACTGGAAAGCAAACATCCCAGGAGGAAATGTGACCTGGCGTGTTGGGTGTAGTGCACGATACAGCACACGCTGAAATTTCTCCCCCTCAAAGCTAACCTAATATTTTCCATTTGTTTAGCTCTTAATGTCCTAGGGCTGTACTGTCCCACATGGGAGACCACGTGTGCCTATTTAAATGTAAGTTAATTAAAATGTAAAATTCAGTTCCTCTGTTGCACTGGCCACATTCATGGACTCAAAAGATACAGGGGGGGCTTCCCTGGTGTCCCGGTGGTTAAGAATCCGCCTGCCAATGCAGGGGACACGGGTTCGAGCCCTGGTCCAGGAAGATCCCACATGCCGCAGAGCAACTAAGCCTGTGAGCCACAACTACTGAGACTGCGCTCTAGAGCGCGAGAGCCACAACTACTGAGCCCGCGAGCCACAACTACTGAAGCCCACGTGCCTAGAGCCCGTGCTCCGCAACAAGAGAAGCCACCGCAGTGAGAAGCCCGCGCACCGCAACAAGGAGTAGCCCCCGCTCGCCCGCGTGCAGCAACGAAGACCTGATGCAAGCCCAAAAAAACTCTACGAATTGTTCATTTCTGGAGTTTTCCATTTTAATATTTTCGGACCTTTGTTGACTGAGAGTAACTGAAAGCAAGGCATGCAAAACCTCGAACGAGGGAGGACGACTGTATGTTATTCGGAGGTGATGGTGGGAAGGGTGAGCGACACGCGGTGGGCGCCCACGTTGCGGGCTGGTCACCTTTCACTCCCTGTCCTTCAGGCTTTATAAGACAAATCATGAGGGCATCGGTGAACCTGGACACCGGGTGAGACGAGCCCCACCCACCCTCTTATTTCTAATCCCCGCAAATCCACCAGGGGGCAGCACCACCTCTCAGACTTCATAACCTCCTAGAGAAGCAAGGGAGATGCAGAGTGTAACTGATTTGTACACATTTCCTAACTTTACACAGATCTTTTCCCCCCAAATCTAAGGGGAGGTGCCCATGAGAAGGAACTCACGTTCTGTGCGAAGCAAGAATCGCTACATCACAAGGTTAGAGGTGGCTCCTAGGTGACCCATTGAAATGTACATTTACATTTATAAATGTATGTTTATATGTTTACATTTGAAATAGAAAAAAGGGTAATGTAATAAAATTATTACATAAAATAAAATATAAGTAAAATAAATGAATAAAAATTCATGAATTCACACTGGTAATAAATAACCTACTGGTTAATAAAAAATAAAATAAAAATTCTGAATAAAATAAAATAAAAATTCAGTAGTTCATACTGATAATAAATAATCTGGCGAACACCACTTTAACCAAGCGATCAAAATTAACGAAATTAATGTCACCTCAAAATGGGGCACACCGACATTGCTTGTGTAGAAGATCCCAAATAATCTCAGAACTATCTGCTGGAACTAATAGGAAAATTTAGCATGGTCAAAGGATACAATGACAGTATATAAAAATCAACTGTATTTCCACATATAAGCAATGAACAAATGAAAATTGAAAATTAAAAAATAATAATAGCATCAAAAGCATGATTTGGGTGTGTTGATAGAAATGTTCTAAATCATGCGGTGGTGATTACCTGATTATATACATTTGTTAAAACTCATAAAACTGTACACTTAAAATTAGTGAATCTCATTGTCGTAAATTATACCTCAATGGAGAGAGAAAAAGCACCTACTGTGTGCCCAGTTCCAGGTGCTGAGCACACAGCACAGAACAAATAAAGCTTTTCCATTGGAGCTAACTGTCTGGTCAGGGTTAGACCTTTGAAAATGAATGAATGAATGCACATGTCAAGTAGTGAAAAGTGCTATGAATTAAAGCAGGGCAAGGGTGCAGGATGGCGGGAGAGGGGGTGTGAATCCTCTTATACAGAATGGGCAGGAAGGGATTCGCACGGATAAGACGACAGTTGAGCCGAGACCTAAATTAGATGAAACCGACCGTCGCCCGCCGTCTTTGACCTGCAGAGGCCAGTCCGGGGACGGAGCGAGTCCGGACCTCGGACCACTGGGAGTCGGCCGCCCGCTTCCGGCGGCGGCGCTGGGGCGGCCGGGAGACCGGAAGTCAGTCGAGAGCGGTGAGTCCCGCGGCCGCGCGGGGGCGGCCGGGAGACCGGAAGTTCGCCGAGGGCGGTGAGTCTCGCGGCCGCGCGGGGGCGGCCGGGAGACCGGAAGTCCGCGGATGGCTGTGGGTTCCGGCTGCGGGGCGGTCAGGAGCTGCCTGGGAGGTAAGCGCGATAATGCCTTTCCCGGCCATGGCCACCCGGGCGGGGGCCGGGGCTGCGGTTGCCGGCGCCGCCGTTGTCGTGGTGCTCTCGGCCGCGCTTGTGCTCTACGGGCCGCCGCTGGACGCAGGTACTCGGCCGCGGGCTACTGGTCCGGGCGGGAGGCGCCGCCGTGGGGCCGGGGTCGCGCGGAGCCGTGGGTCCTGGGTCCACCTGGGGAGGGGTCAACCGAGGGACCCCGAGGACCCCGGCCAGGCCTTGGCTGCTGAATAGAGCGGACTGTGTAGAATCAGGCGTAAACGGGACAAGTGCGTCCGACTTGGAGCACCATCTCCTCCTGTATGGTTTTCCTCTCTTGCCCTGCGGATATTATTGTACCTAAGATTTTTCAAACCGCTGGATAGTGTGTTGTATTATCTCACTTCTCCCAACAACGTGGAGAGGCTGCTGTTTTGTAAAGAAGGAGGCCCTGAGCCAAGGTTCCCAGCCAGAAAGTAGCGGAAATGCTAAAACGCGCTTTGGCTGTAGCCCTTAGCAGCAGGCAGGACGGAGAGTAACTGTTAGGGGGGTTTGGCTGTTTGGTTTTGGGCACCGTAGCTCCAGGAGATTTGAGGAGCATTGGGGGGCCCCTCAGCTTCTGCACTTCACTCAGTCACACCAGCCCAGGCGCTTCTGGCCACCAGTTTGTTCGGAGATACTTTATCGGTCGCAGTTGGTCTTAAATTCGTACACTCCGTGATTGGTTAGCAAGATTTCTCTTTGAGTCGGCTTGAGATTTCATTATTAGACCGAACTGCAGAGCTTTTACCAAAAACTGGCTTCCCATCCCAGCTTTAGAGCATCGCAGTTAATTTAAAGATTGCTACGGTTCACATTAAATTAAAGCAAGAAACATTGGTATTGCAAAGCTGTGAGTGGCAGGTAATTCTAGAAGACAGCCCAGAATGAAGAAATCTATTTAACTCTTCTCAGCCACACTTCTTTAAAGCAAACAAAAACCAGACAGGTATGACCTGTTCTTCTAGATTCAGAATTGTATGAAGACAAATTACTTACTAGGATAAATTTCAAGTTGCCTCTTGCCAAGACCTTTTTATCCTTAAGAACTTTGATGTTTCTATTTCAATATTTCTGTGGATAAGTCCAAATGGTGCATGTCAGTAAGCCAGCTGAAACTTGATTCTCTGTGGAGTATAGGGAAGTTGAACTGACCTTCCTTTGGCCCTCTCACTAACAGGTGTTGTTCTCAAGTGAGTGTTAACAAAACGCTAATGAGCAGGGTGGATTGTGCTGTGCGGTCATACAATTGCAGTTAAAAAGTGAAAACGCTGTACTTCTCAACAGTGATGTTTTTTACCCATCCCAAATTGGTTTCAGAAGGCATTTGAGAAGGATTTGACTTGTCTTTTGGTTGGTGGCGTGATTATTTGATTTAAAAAAAAAATTCTTCTGCCCGAAAATGGCAGCATTTTGGTAAAATGGTGTCTTCTGCCCTGGCTTATCCGTTCCTAACCATAGCGTCTTCACAGGTCTGTCTCTGAGCGTCAGTTTCCTTGTCTGTAAAAGAAGGATAAACTGGCTGCCAATGAGGAGAGTGAGCCAAGATGCCGTTACTTCGTCAGGCATTTATCGAGCGGCTTATTCTGTGCCAGACCCTGCTCCCGGTGGTTGAGGGTGGGAGTCCAGCCCTTAAGTCACAGGTGGGGGCTGTACCTCATTCTGTGGAGGCAGAAGGTGCAGGGGTGGTCTTGGGATGCTCTGTGTGTGGCTAGCTGCTTAAAGTGATGGAAGCTAATAAACCCAGAACATTGTAAGGGACTCAGAACGATCCGGGAGTGGCTGGTAAGCTTGGATTCTGTCTTTACAATTTCCAGACTTTAAAAAGCACCTGTATTTATTGTTCTGGGGCATTTGGAGGAGAGACCATTCTCCGATATCCTCGCATTGACCAGTCACGTTATGCTAGGGGTGTTCAAGTTTGACACAGATGCATGGCAGAGCACCTCGGTAAGCGCACAGACGGCTCGTCAGCGGTCAGCAAGGCTGTCCTGAAATCCGCCTGTGACAGCTGCGGTTCCTGTCCTGCAGCCGGCCGGGGAGCCCAGGCAAGAGTGTCTCACAGCCGCTGTGCACGGTGGCGAAGAGAGTGCGTGGCTGCGAGTCTGGGGTGCAGGCGGGCCTGCGGGAGGTTGCGGCGGGGGGCGGGGAGTGAGAGCTGATAGCGCCTCTGTGGCCCGGCTGTGCGTCAGGGGCTGGACCGACGGTTGAGCAAGACTTGGGCTTTTTCACGGCCAAAGGGCTACGGCGATTCTGCTTGGAGTTTTAATCCTGCGTTGATTTGGAAGAAGGTAGGAAGGTGTTTGGATGGATGGTAATTAATATCCTTTTTACATCTTGGGGTCTAAGCATCCATCTGATATATCGGCGAAGGAGGCGTTTACACCTACTCGTTAAAGAAAATTACTTGAATAACATCGTTGAGTGAAAAGTAAAATTGTAACAGTGATAGAAGATAAAGCTGTTTTACCATATGTACGGAGCTGAGTCAGTCTCTGTTCTTCACTTGGACTTGTGACCCACGTCTGGTTTTCCTCTGCTGCTGAGATAATGGGAAGATAAAAATAATGGATGCCTCTTTTGTGAAAATGCTGTTCGTATCAGCAAAGATCCTTTAATTCTAGAGAAAATGTGCACTGTTATCTGTTCATACATTGGGCTCGACAGAACCCAGGATTTCTCTCACAGCTGAGCTATTTTTAATAATATGGCAAAACATACACAGGAAGTTTTTCAAGAAAGGCCAATTAAAATTAGCTATTTATAGACAATTCAATGATCAAACTATTTTAAAATGCCACTTTGAACCCAGTGTAAGATGTGTTCCTTATTTAGAACGCCATTTCCAGGTTAGTTGATTAGTATCTGATTGAGTGCTGGAACCGTGACTGGAAATGAATTGGGAATAACGTGACCACCTGTCTGGCTTGAAGAGCCCGTGGAAAGTAGCAAAGGGGAGAAGAGACCTAATAAACTTGAAGGACGATTACGATGAAATATGTGTAGTTCATTAAGTAACAGTGCGTTAAAAAAACTTTCTGGGGCTTCCCTGGTGGCGCAGTGGTTGAGAGTCCGCCTGCCGATGCAGGGGACGCGGGTTTGTGCCCCGGTCCGGGAAGATCCCACATGCCGCGGAGCGACTGGGCCCATGAGCCATGGCTGCTGAGCCTGCACGTCCGGAGCCTGTGCTCTGCAACGGGAGAGGCCACAACAGTGAGAGGCCCGCGTACTACAAAAAAAAAAAAAAAAAAAACAACTTTCTGAAAGCTTAAGTAGACTTCCAAGACGTCTGATACATTTGAAGTAAATCTGGTCCATGCAACAGTATTAGTAATGTTGTGTTGTTACTTCTGAACAGCATTTGCTTATAGAAATGAAATGACGAAACCACTGGATAAAAATCTACAGCATTCATATTAAGCCAGCTTTGGGAAGTGTTTTGATTAATGGGGTATTTTGTTCAAGTCTGTTTTTGATGTATGCTGGTAGACACTTACCCTTCTGAACATTTTCCTGTTTTTCAGTTTTAAATCGAGCATTTCCGCTGCATACAGCACGCTCAGTAACGGACATGGAGGCTGCTTTGCAGCTGGTGAGGAATGTGGTGCCGCCTCTGGCCGCCTGGAAGCACAAAGGCCAAGCTGGGAGGATAGGCGTGGTGGGAGGCTGCCCAGAGTAAGTTGTGCGGACGCAGCGTCCCTCTCTGGCTGCTCGCCTACCTGTCGTCCTTCCGTCCGTCCGTCCAGTTGGACCCCAGGGGTCATTTCCAAGTGTCCTCTGATATTCTGGCAGTATTTTTCAGTGATGAACGTTTGATTGAGTAGCAGAGAAAGCATGGGGCGCCGTTGGGTGAGGCTGTTTCTTCTTACTTGGTGCGCTCTGTACTGACGGCGGTCGTCACTGTGGGCCCGTGTTACTTCTATAGTCGAGGTAAAGACAGTCAGCATCTGCTCGCTTTCCTTTCTTAATTTAAAGACATTCCTGGAAGTTCCTTATGAAATCTGACAGATCCTAGCTTTTTTCCGGGGCCTCTTTTCTCTTCTGGTTTTATATATTATGCTGCTGTGTCGACACATAAAGATTTGTAATTTGTCCTTGCTTGTAATACCCGCTGCCTTTGACTTAAATTCGACCTTGGTTACCATTCAGTTTCTGCTTCCTTTCTGTTTGCACTGATATGCTCTTTGCCTAGCCTTGTATTTTCAACAGTTTAGCATGTAGTTGGCTGTATTTATTAAAATAACATGTAGCTAGATTGTGTTTCTTTACCCACCGTGACAGTGACTGCTCTAAGTGAGGGGGATGTATTTCTTTTGTTAGCGAGGCTTGTACTCACACTGTGGGGTGAGTGTGTCTGTCCGCTGTCCTGTCCTTTGGCATTTCGGGCAAGTTCGTGGCTCTGCCCTGGGGAGACTGTCACACGTGCAGCGTGCCCTGAGCGTGTTTCCCTGTTCGGGTTAGCAAAGCTCTTCTTCACCCCTGGGATTGACGTAACAGTTACAGTCACTCATCTGACGTCAGGTTCATGGATTTTCCTTGCTGTGCTTGAAGTGCCCTTAAACATAGTTACAGGCGTTTCCGAGCAAGTGGGTGGAAGCAGGAGGGAGGCGTGCGAGTCTCTTCTCGTTTGTCCCCATGTCCGAGGTGACCGCTGCCTCTGCTCACCGTTGCTCTCGGGGGTGGGTCCTGCTCCTTGGGGCACCAGCCAGTCCAGGGGCTCCGGCCTGTGGTCACCTTGAGCACACTGTCTCTCTCTGCAGATGCCTTTGGGAGACTCTCCCTGTCTTCTCAGACCTCCAGGTTTTGTTTTGTTTTGCTTTGTTTTTTCCCCTAACACACATCCCTACCCTCCTCCTTGCTAGCAGAGCCCCAGTCTTGTTCAGTTGGTGTTGCATTTTCTCTTACTTGTGTCTGTGTGCATTTCTGATAAGTCAAGTGCTTTCTGTGTCTATATTAGTCTAGAGAGAGGTGTCGTCTTTATAATATTAAGTCCTCTCATCAAGTGTACATCTATTCTTTAATAGGTTTTAAAAATGTCCCCACAGAGTTATCATGTGTTTTATAAGGTTAATTCCTAGATGCTTTATGATTTTTCCTGATATGGTAGATGCTATCATATATTCTAATCAGTTATTCCTGGTATAGAAAAAAACCATTTTTTTTCTGTTGATATAAATCTTGCCGAACCACTGTACACTAGGAGACCCATCTTTTTAACAGCTTTATTGAGGTCTGGTTGGTATATGGCAAGCTGCAAATGTTATAAATGTACAATTTGATAAGTTTGACCTCTGTATGGCCCCCTGAAGCCATCCGTCAATGCTTCAGTTTGCACATACGCATTTCAGAGAGACCTTGGGGCACCTGGCCAGGATCTGCCTCTCCTGACACGGTTCAGAGGCCTCATAGGAAAGATTGACTTTCCTGGAACTGATCCGTGTTTCCCGAGCTCCTACTGAGGGTTGGGCCGTGCCTGGGTGCTGCGTGTCTGTGTAATTGACTGATAAGCCTGGTGTGCTTGCCTCATTCTCAGAAGTTTTTGACTGTAAATGTCTTCTTTTTAGGTACACTGGAGCCCCCTATTTTGCAGCAATCTCAGCTCTCAAAGTGGTATGTTTGTTCATAGCTTCTTTTTCAGGATTTTTCTAGTAAAGAGTTAGATTATTTAAATATGACTGAAGCAAATGTTTTCTGAATATTCTCTCAATATTCAGAGAAATCTGCATAACATTTTGGGTAATCATGGTAAGAGACGTACCTTTAAATCTACCCTAACTTCTTGTGCAGCCACAAAGTAACTTGGATTGGGACTCATTTTCTTTTAAGCTAAACTTTTTTTAGAATTGTACTTCACCGCAGTGATCCAGGCTGCCTTTTCCGTCCTAGCATAAGCAGTGGACCTCTTTTAACCTTGGCAGTTGTCACGGCAGCGTTTTGATCAAGTCCTGAAGGCCCAGTGGCACAGGGACTCCCTGCGGACCTCATAGTGATGCCACCTGATCCGGCGGGGCCACCTGCCTCTTTGGCGGCAGCAGAAGTCCGCCTCTCTTTCCAGGCCTTTCTTAGGCTCTGCCGCTGGCCGGAGGCCTCTCAGCCACCTCCTGGCTGTGGGTTACCTGCGGCAGTGGGTGCTTTTCTTTTGTGGACAGTGCTGCGGAATTCGCACGGTTGTACCAGAGCCACCAGCGCTCTTAAGTGTCTGTCGGGCGAGTCCCGCATTAAGCCGGCCTCCTGTGCTCCTCCTCAGGGCGCAGACTTGTCCCACGTGTTCACCACCCAGGATGCTGCGCCTGTGATCAAGTCGTACAGCCCGGAGCTGATCGTTCACCCGGTTCTGTGAGTGGGGCCCCGGCGGGCAGGATGTGAGACCGGGCAGGAGAGGAGTGTGGGGAAGCCACCAGGGTGTGGGCTGAGCAGGTTGTCATCTCCATGGCCTGCTGATGTGCCGGTGGACGTGGCTGGTCGCCGTGGGGTGGGCAGGGGAGCCTAGATCTGGGAGTTGTCAGCACGTGGGCTGCGTTTAAACCAGGAGGTGAAGCTGTGTGTGGGTCGGGAGGGCCCGGCGCACTGGTGGCTGGGAGCAGACGGGAGGGGCCCAAAGGGCGTCCTGGGGCCTAGTGGAGAGCTTTGCGGACGGTCCTGGAAGAGCCCTTGCTTGGAGCTGGAGACGGCTGGCTCCCAGTGCGGGGTCGCCGGCAGCCCGAGCAGGGCTGCTGGGGGCCGGGGCGGGCCATGTGGTAGCCTGTGGGCCCTGGGAGTGGCGGCCGGGCCTCAGAGTCACGCACAGCCGTCAGGTCTGGTCCTAAGGAGGGCTCCTGATGTCGCGGGGGGTCAGGGCGCCGCCGGGCACATGCCTCCCCACAGGCCTGAGGTGGGGACGTCTGCACCGTAGGTAGGAGTGCAGCCTGCACTGCATCTGTGCGCCTGTGTGATGGAACCAGACTGGCACAGGTCATTTTGAAATGAGTCATCGTGTCTTACTTTAGCGTGTTTCACGTATTTTTCCCCCGTGAGTCTTATTTAAAAAAAAAGAAAAAGTGTAGTATGATCATGACTATATACCCTGCATTATTGACTCTATTTCTGATGGGAAGGAAGTTCCATTTGACTCAGAGACACGTGGACCACTCGAGTAAACTGCTGGGGTCCCTCCCGGGGCCTGGGAAGGGGCCCAGCAAGTGAGAGGTTCCGTGCTTGAGTTTCATCCCCAGGAGTATATGCCTCTGCTGCCCCCACATCACCCATACTGGCTCCTGGTCTCTGTTCAGCCAGGCTGCTCGTCGTCATTTCCCATAAAACAGCACTTTCCTGCCCCTGCTGCTCCCTCCTTCTCTTGTCTGCTTGTCCCCGGAGGGGATGGCTTCCCCTGCGAGCCTCCTAAGTGGAGGTGGCTTTTCCTTCGTTCCCCCAGCCACTGGGTCTGGAGGTGGGATGTGCGTCCTCCCAGACCATCACCTCTCGTTCCAAAACCTCCAGCTCCTTTGAAACTCACACCCACTGACCCAGTACCCCTCCTCCCTGCAGCCGTCTCAGACCCCCCCCATCAGTCCTTGGACGTTAATGTCTCTCTCCACCATTGCTCCCGGGACTGTTGCTAATGTGTGTGTAGGGAACTGCTTTACTGGGATATGATTCACTATAAAATCCACTGACTTTAATTGTACGGTGGTTTGTCGTGTGCTCACCAGGTTGTTACATCACAGATAATCTTAGAACACTCCCACCACTCCCAGACGGAAGCCCCTCCCCATCGCCACCCCAGCCTGAGGTGACCTCTCGTCTGCTTGGTTTCTAAACATTTCTTATGCATGGAATCAGACATTTGTGAGGTCTTTTGTGTCTGCCTTCTTTACTTAGCATCCTGTTTTTGAGAGTTGTCCACATTGCAGCCCGTGTCAGTGCTCTGTGGCTCTTTAACAAACAAAAACAAAACCCAGGAGTCCCCCCCCCCCAACCCCGCCAGCTGCTGGCAACCGGCAGTCTCTTCTCTATGGGTGAGTTTGGTGTTGTGTTTTTGCGGGTTTTTTGTTTTGTTTGTTTGCTTTAAAGGTCCCCCGTATAAGAGCATACGCTATTTGTGTTTCTTGGGCTCATTTCACTTAGCAGAATGCTCTCGGGCATCTGAATGTTGAAAGCTAGACAACTATGGTGGGGTCCTGGCTGGGGTCCTGGAACAAGAAAAGGACACTGGGGGAAAAGCTGGAAAAATCTGTAGTTTCATTAATAAACAAAAGATGAACATTTCAAGCCGCTTTGCCCTTCTTTTGCTTTTTTAGTGACAGCCCCAGTGCCGTCCAAGATGTGGAAAAGTGGTTGCCCCGACTGCACGCCCTGGTCGTAGGGCCTGGCTTAGGCAGAGACGACGTTCTTCTCGAAAACGTCAAGGTAACGTGTAGAATTATTAACCACGCCTGTTCCCACAGGCTCGGCCCTTAGATCGGGGGAGTCTGACGGAATTGCATTTTCCGTTGTTGCTCTGTGTGCGTCTTGGAGGAGGAGTTGAGACGGATAGAACGTGGTCTGGGGGATAGAGGAGCCACTGGGCGTAAAGGTAGGGACGCGCTTAAACCAGAGCAGGGCCCCGCTGAATGGCGCCCTCTCTCGCTCCTGGGGCTCTGGTCTCAGGCTGTGGCCGAGGAAGTCTCCATGGGGCCCGACGTGACGAGAGTCCCAGCATCCGGGCTGAGCGGGATTAGCAGTGGCCGGGCGTGCGCTCAGGCTCGCGGTCGCCTCCCCGCGACCCCTTCCTGCTGGGGACCCCGGCAGCCTGCTCCTGGTGCCCGCTGTAAGGGCACAGGGCCCCCCCGGGGCTGGCCGAGGGCCACGCTCTGTGAAGCGCTCTGCATGGTGCCCGGTTGGGCGCACGGAGCAGCAGGCCCAGTGGGAGTCTGTCACAGTGAGCCAGTGGGAGACGGTGCTTCTGGGTCGTTCTGGCGACTTCACCGTTGCTGTAAGTTGTGCGCTTAGAGAGAAACATGGAAGGTGTTCTGGTGGTTCTAGCTTTGTGTCGTCAGCGGGTCCTCTTGAAAGCCCTTGTTAGTTTAATTTCTTAACCTGGTGCTTCTCTGACCACCTGAGGTCCTCACTGGTCTAGAAATCCCTGGGCCTTGGACCCCACGGGCCAGTTGTTCTGCTGCCTTTGCACGCTCTTCTGTCCCCTGCCGTCCTTTTCAGCTAAAGCCAGCGTAGCCGGCGCTGGGTTGGGGGGGGAGTGGGCAGGAGACCCTAGTTCACCCTCGTGTGTACACGTGCATTCGTTTACTGTTTCGTTGATCATTTATGCTCTTATTACCGAAACTTTATGCCTGCTTTAATCTAAAAAGATGAAACTACTTTTTTGGCCTCAAAAAGTTGAACTAGAAATAAATACTATCCTGGATCAGGGAAAATAGCTCGGATGGCACACCAACCCCGCATTCTGTGTGCGCCCGCTGCCCAGGTCCTCCGACGCTGCCTTGGTGTCACTCTCCGAGGGGACACATCTCGGGGACCTGCTGAGCTCTCCCTGCCCTCTTTGGGGCCCTTCTCAGTGCCCCCAGACCGCCTGCCCCAGCTCCAGCCCTGGGAGGTGTCGGCCACGTGCCTCGAGGGGGCTAGCGGTCACAGTGAACCTGATTTGCCACCCTCGTTTCAGCAGCTGGAGGGGCTCTTGGCTCAGCTTCTGCTTTTTGAGTTAAACTGGACAAAAGCTCAAGGGAAAGAAGGTGTAGGGCGCTGTGAGTGTTGGTTGGACTTTCCTAGCCGTCTGTGGGTAAAGAACGTTTTAAAAGGCAGACGTGTGTTTGCTTTACCAGAAGAGAGAACGTGAATCTTAAGGGTCCCTTCCACAGAAAATCTTTCCAGCCTTTAGGGTGAAAGTTGGGGCTGGAAATTGCACTTTCTTCAAGCCCATGAATTATCACTGAGGAGAAACAGTAGCCGTGACAGGTGACTGGGGATGGAATGGAGCAGGAAATGTGTTTCCAACTTTAGTGTCGATAGCTGGTCCGTTTACTATTGCCTGTTTCAAACGGTTTGGTTAAAACACGTGTGCCCTCTGTAGGACGTGACGCTAAGTGAAGTAGGCCAGGTGCGGCAGCACAGACACTGCGCGGTCTCACTTCTGCGTGGAGTCAGAACAGGTGAGCTCGTAGAAGCAGAGAGGAGGAGGGCGGCTGCCGGGCGCGGGGGTCGGGGGTGGGGAGAGGTTACATCCTCCCCCGGGGGAGGTGGTGGCTGCGTGGGTTAGCTTGACCGGTGATTGTTTCACTGTACTTGTGCACGGGCTCACCTTGGAGATACGGAGTTCGGTTCCGGGCCACTGCAATAAAGCGAATTCTCGTCATAAAGCCAGTCACGTGAGTTTTTTGGTTTCCCAGTGGAGATAAAGTTACGTTTGTGTTATACTGTAGTCTATTAACGTGTGCAATAGCATTATGTCTAAAACACTTCAATTTAACAGTACTCTGTGACTGACAAGCGCTGACCGCCATCTGAGCCTTCGGTGAGACACCGCCGTTCTGCTGGTGGGGGGTCTGGCCCCCACGCTGCCGGCTGCTGCAGGCTGGGGTGGCCGTGGCAGTTCTGGAAACGGGGCTGCAGGAACCTTTGCCGCATTCCTTAACGTGTGCAGTTCAGCGGCTTCTAGGACGTTTGTGGAGTTTGCAGCCATCACCACAGTCCGTGTTAGGACATTGTCATCACCCCAGAAAGAAGCCCCGTACCTGTTAGCACTTGCTCCCAGCCTCCCCACCCCTGGCGACCACGAATCTACTTTGTGTCTCGGTGGATTGGCCTCTCCTGGAATCCTGGACCTTCGTAGGAGCAGCGTCATGCGGTGTGTGGTGTCTTGTAATGTCAAGGCTCACCCTGTTGTGGCAGGTTGTCAGCGCTTCATGCCTTCTGTTGCTGTGTGATAGGCCGTTGTATGGAGGGACCGCGATTTTAAAATCCATTTGTCAACTGATGGACCTTTGGGTTGTTTACACTCCTGGCTATTACAAATAGTGCTGCTGTGAGCACTCATTTACAAGGGTTTTGTGGATTTATGTTTTTATTTCTATGGGGTATACACCTAGACTGGAGAAGCTGGATCATACGGCAACTCCGTTTGGTGTCTTGTCTAAGGGTTTTGCCTGATGCAAGATTTACTCCTATGTTTTCTCTTAAGAGCTTTATTCTTTTGGCTCTGTGGTCCCTTTTGAGTTAAGTTTTGTATGTGGTATTAAGGAAGGGGTCCAGTCCAGTTTTATATCCAGTTGTCCCAGCACTTCTTCGGGCCAGTGAATCTCTGGGCATCCTTGTTGGAAGTCAGTTGACATCAATGTGAGGGTTGACTTCTGGGCTCTCCTTTCTGTGCCATCGATTGTACAGCTGTCCTCGTGCCAGTGACCACACTGTCTTGATCATTGTGTCTGTGCAGTAAGTTCTGAAATCGCAAAGTGGGGGTCCTCCAACTTTCTTCTTTCCAGCATTGTTTTGGCTATTCTGGGTCCCGTGAGTTTCCATGTTTTAGGATCAGCTTGTCAGTTGCAGAATGGACAGCTGGGATTTGGGTAGGGGTCACCTTGAATCTCTAGGTCAGTTTGGGGGTCGCTGCTGTCTTAACGGTGTTGAGTCTTCCAGTTCATAAGCTGGTTTTGAACCAGAGTTTGTGGAGGTAGGACGTAGCATCTTGACCGACCCGCCTGGTATCTGTGCTCTTTTGCAGTTTGTTGTTTTCCTTGATGCATGTCTTGGAGACTTTTCCTGGCAGAGTATGCAGATGTTCATTATTTTTAATAGCCTCATCATAATATGCTGTAATGTATTTAACTAGTTCATTTCGGTTGTTTACAGCATTTTTTTCTATTAGTGATGCCTTGAACATTTCTGTATATCTATTTGTTTCTTTTGGGTGTTTTCTTTAGGATAAATTTATACAAGTTCCATTGCTGAATCAAAGAGTATCTGTGGAAGGTGGAGGTACTGAATAACATCCTCTGAACTGAGAAGGAACTTTTGAGACCAAAAAACAAAGCAGGCAACTGAGTGAAGTGCAGTTCTGAAGTTTACGTGGGGACTGACATACAGGCAGGATCGGGTGCAAGATGACCCAGGTGTCCCTGGCTGCACGGAAAGGGTCCAAGGGGATTTCTGAAAAAAGAATCTGACCCCCAAGTGAGACGCATGTCTGCACTGATGGGAACTGGACTTTATTCCACCCCCCCAGGGGGGGTCTCTGCAGAGGCACTCCTCCAGGTTTCATATCAGAGAAAGATGGTCAAGTCGATAGGGAACTTGTCCGGCTTGGGCGCATTCCTGGCAAGTGGGCTAGAGCTCAGTCACTCACGCGGGGAGGGGAAAGGGCAGGGCTGCGGGCCTGAGATGGAGCTGCCAGAGTGGGGTCAGCGGGGTCCAGCCGCACGGCACGAAACGGAAGCGTTTCTGAGAGATGCTCCCGGGTGTCTCCAGAGGCTTGTAGCGGTTTGCTCTCCAGCGAGGGCTGCCCTTGCCAGGATGTGCTCTGGGGGGCTGCCGCCCCTCACGCCCCCTCCTCGTGTGTAGAAAGCTCCTTGTTCCACTTCAGCCCCTCCTGACCTGTGTGTGGCCGGCTCCTTCCTTTGCCCGTTCTTCCCTCAGGTCGGATTGCTGTCCGGACGCGCGCGTGCGCGCAGGGCTTGCTCCTCGTCACGGCGTGTGCTGGTGGCGCTGACCCTCCAGGTGCCGTGACCGTGACAGCGTCAAGTGCACAGGCCCTCTGAGCCGTGGAAGCAAGACCAGCCAGCCCTCCGTTCTCTGCGTCAGGAGCCCGAGTGTCACGCTGTGTGATGTTACTTATGTGCTCCCCGTGGTGTCGGCTCACGTTTCCCGGGTCTGAACATTCACTGGGCCACTGTCTTTGTAAAACTCTAGTAGGAAAGTACAGAGACTCAGAAAACCTGAATTGGTTCTCACGGTAACGCCCGACTCGGGGCGAGCAGACAGAGCATTTCCACTGTTTAAGAAGGAGAGAGCCTTCCGCGGGCCCCGTGCCCTGACCCTCCACCGAAGGGGCTTTTGGGCACACTCGCAGCACTCGGACCGGCGTCGGCGGGTGCGACCGAGGCCGCCGGGCAGGGCAGCCGTGCTGGGTGAGGTTGACTCCTCGCTACTACGTTACGGACGTGGGCTTAGCTCCCAGTGTTTTAAATCATCCCTGCTCGTCACGTATCTCGTTCAGCGTTCTCTTCTAACGTTTTCTGTTACCCAGTGTCTGTCGGGTAGAAGTCCTCCTCTCATGCTGTTGCCGTAAATGCCCCTGTCATGAAGTACTGGTGCATAATAATCAGCAGTCATGTCGATCAGACACACATATAAACCTCAAACTTTTAGTATAGCATTCTCAGAGCGAAGTGATTCACTGTTCGTTACTACGGTCATTCATTTGAAAACACGTGAAGTGTTACTTATGAGAAATAGATAAAAACTGAGGAGTTGCGGAATTCCCGAGACTTCAGGTCTCTCAGCTCCAAATCCTGAGGGCTAGTATCTATTGGAAATTTGGAGGTGCCGGCTCAGGGTTGTCCTTCGTGGGCTGGCCTGGGACCCAGCACTGCGTGACGGTCCCATGGGCTCTTGTTTTCAGAGTTCCCAGGGCCCTGCCTTACAAAGTCTCTTTTCTGATTATTTTATGCATTTGCTTTCTTATTTCCTGTCTGTTGGTTGATGGCCTGATGTTGAAGTCCGTCAGGAACTGCTCGGTTTCTTTTACCCTCTCTGAGAGGTGACGGGCTTGTTGCTCAGCCTGGCTTCCTTTCCTTGCAGGGCATTTTAGAAGCGTCCAAGACCAGGGGCATCCCCATCGTCATCGACGCGGTGAGTGTGGCCTCCTCTCCTGTCCCCTCCTCCCAGGGGCCCCCGTGGCCTCGCAGTGACGTGAGTCGTCGTCTGCAGGATGGGCTGTGGCTGGTCGCTCAGCAGCCAGCCCTCATCCAAGGCTACCAGAAGGCGGTTCTCACCCCCAACCACATGGAGTTCAGCAGACTCGCCGAGGCCGTGGTAAGTCAGCTGACGTCCCGGGCAGGGGTGAGGGGTGCGCCCTGCGGCTCTGCCCCGGCTCGTCCTGCGGTGCACCTGCGGGGACAGACGTGCAGAGGAGGGTGGACAGGTGCATTCTGGGTGCGTCTAATGATGGGGCATCTTCCAGTTAGCGTGTCTTTGTGTGGATGAAAGGTGGCCTCTGGGGTCAGCCCACCCTCCTGCCACCGTGCACCCTGAGCGGATCACTCCATCCCTGCCCCTGCCCCTGTAAAATGTGGGGCATGATGGAATCTGCGTCGTAGGGTTTGTGAGGACGAAATAAAATAATACAGCTGACCCTTGAACAGCGTGGGTTAGGGGCGCTGAAGGCTGCACGCTGTCAAAGTTCTGAGTGTGATTCCCAGTCGGCCCTCCGGATGCGCGGTTCCCCGTGTCCTTGGTCCCGCATCCGTGGATTCAGCCGACCTCGGATTGTGTAGGGCTGCGGTGTGTACTGTGGGAAACAACCCACAGGTAAGTGGGACCTCGCGGTTCACACCAGCGTTGTTCGAGGGTCAGCTGTGTACGTGAGCCCAGCGTCCTCACGTATTCGTGCCCGCGAATGTCTGCTCGTTAGCACTCCAAGTCGCATCTCTCACAAACCTTTACAATCCCAGCCGTGGGCCAGTAGTCCTAACTCTGGGCCTCCCTCCCGCTGGTGGACGGACGTCTCTGCACGTGGGGCCCAAGCTCGGCTGTCGGCAGGTGCCCGGAGGGCCCTTCCCCGGATGAGGCGGGATCAGGGTGGGTGGGCTCTTCCCGTGTCTGATGACAACTGTGTCTGTGTGTTGTCCTCCGTCGTAGCTGGGAGACCCCCTGGACGGCAGGGACCGCTGCGGAGCTGTGCTGAGACTCAGCCGGGCCCTGGGCAACATCACCGTGGTCCAGAAAGGGGAGCAGGACGTGATCTCTGATGGCGAGCAGGGTGAGTGGCCGAGGGCTTCACACCGCGTGCCGGCCGGCCACGCTGGGCACCAGCCCCAGGAGGACCTCCTGTTCACACACGGTCGGTCACACACGGGCACACGTGCACACTTACCCCCCAGAGAGGGACTCCCTGGTGAGCGTGTCAACCACCGCTTCTGGAAAGGCCGTTTTTGTCTTGTTTCTCGCTGTTCTGCAAAGGGAGGCGGCAGTGACGCGTGCTGGTCCTGGTCGACACCGGGTACGGGGTGCACTTCTGTCTGTGCTGTGCAAGGAGAGCCCCGAGCGGAGGCTCCGGGCAGCGGGCGACCCTGCAGGCCCGTTGCCGCCTCACCTGAGGCACCGATGCAGTTGCTTGAGTCTTTCACTGCGTCCTGTTGTTTTATAAAAACGCCCGGAAAATGGAGACACCCGAGGAGCCACCGGTGGGGCGGGAGCCCCCGGGCCCCGAGCGTGGCTGCAGAGCCCAGCAGGCCCGCCCGCGTCTGCACCGGGGTTCGGTGCGTGACGCCCCTGCTCCCTGCAGACGAGTCCTCCTGTCACTGAAGTCTGCCCCGGAGGCAAGAGCCCGCCACGCGTTGATGAGGGAGCTGTACACACGGAACCGGTGCCCAGGAAGGAGTGTGCACGCTCACACACGCCGTCACACACACACGCTCGCTGTCACGTGCTGGACAGGAGACGCAGAGAGTCTCCTCTGCGTGGCCCTGAAGCCCGTGGGTCAGACGCTGGAAGGTGCTCTAGACTCTAACAGAGAGAGCGTAGCAGCTGGTTAAGACGTTTTCCCAAGAGACAGAAACTTCTCGGCACGGCACAAAGTCCCGGCAGGGCCGCCGCTGGCGCCGTGGGCGTCTCCTGGCGTGTGAAGCGGGCGCCCTGGGCCGGGGGCGCCATCCCCACCCTGTCCCCGCAGACCCCTCGGTGCTGGTCGGGGGAGCTGGGCCTCCGCCTGCCGTGTCAGGACGGGCGGGGAGGGGCAAGGTGACGGAGCACGGCCCCTCTCACACGGTCCCCTCGCCCCGCAGCGCTCACGTGCAGCCAGGAGGGCAGCGGCCGCAGGTGTGGCGGGCAGGGGGACCTCCTGTCGGGCTCCCTGGGCGTCCTGGCGCACTGGGCCCTCCTGGCCGGCCCCGAGAAGACCAGCGGGTGAGTCACATCTTTGTTCCTCCCGTGCTGTTTCAGCAGCCGCACGTTAAACAAGTGGCTGCTTGGAACATTCCGCTGAGGGGCTGGTGTCTCGTGGAAGAAGAGCCCCCAGGGCAGGAGTTGGTCCCAGGACGCTCGCCCGGGGGCTCCGGTGTCCCTGCTGGTGTCGGGGGTGCTGCTCCGCGGGTCTGCAGCGCATGCTCTGCGAGACCGGTGCCTCGGGACACGCAGGCGGGGGCAGAGCCTGTGCTGGGAGATGACTGTCCACGGGGTGCAGCGCCCGGAGCAGTGGGTCCACCGGCGCTGGCGGAGGGTGAGCCCGGGCAGCACCCCCCGGGGCCCTCGGCCTCCTCGCTGTGCCCATCCTGGCGGCTCTGATGGTGCCAGGCTGCAGGGTCCCGGCACACGTGGCCCGGGGGGGCCTGCGGGGCGTGTGCGCGCAGGCGGGGCTGTGATGGGTCCAGGAACGTAGCAAGCAGCTCGTCCTTAGGCTCCAGTGTCTTCCAGGGCCGAGAACAGGCACCGAGCACTTACCCTGTGACCGAGCACCCGTCTGGCTTGCAGCCGGGACGTGGCTGCGTCCTAACCTTTCTCCAGGCGGACGGGCATTTCTGATAGGCCCAGCGGCACGTTAGACTGAACTTCCCAGAGTGGGTCCCAGGGCGACCACAGGAGGGACGGGGAGGGCCTTCGGTGGCCACGACGCCCCGCTAACGCCGCTCCCCCGCAGGTTCGGCCCGCTCCTCGTGGCTGCCTTTGGTGCCTGCGCGCTGACCAGGCAGTGCGCACACCAAGCCTTCCAGAAGCACGGCCGCGCCACCACCACCACGGACATGATCAGGGAGCTCGGGCCCGCGTTCAGCAGACTCTTCGAAACCTCAGCCAGTGCAGACGGAGGGGTGGCCCCGACGGGGGAGCTGCGTTTGTGACGGGACCCGCCTCCGGTCCGTCCAAGTCCGCTGGGAGGTGTGTGAGTCTGTGCCGTGCAGGTTGACGTAGACAGTGTCAGAGCTTGGAACATAGCACTTTGTGGCTCAACTGCTGTGTGCTTGGAGGTGTAGGAAACAGAGTATTCCTGAACTTTTCTCAGCTTCTGGACATATCAGAAAAGAATGAAGAGAATCACAAGACAACGAGACCGTCCGTCACCAGCTCAGCTGAGGTCGTGGGCTTTTGCTGTGCGATTCTTCTGTTTGCGGGAAGTTCCCCTCCTCCTGTAGTCCTCTCGGGGGGGATCCCATCGCTCATTTTCAAATGTCTACACGAATGATGTTTTCTTTTTTAAACTGAGGTCCTCGAAGGGATGTGGCATTCATTCTTCAGCTCATTTTTGTTTCTTTTTGAACTGTGATTCGGTTGGACACATCTGGGCAGAAATACTAAGCATTGCTTCTTTTGGTCAATTGGTTGAAATATTTCAGAATAATGAGAAATCTTTTAGAACTTGGAAACCCTTTTGGAGGCAGCTGGGAAGATCACAGAAGGGAAGCGAACGGGACCCTGACCCCTGAGTGCGTAGGTAGGGCCTCGGGGGTCCCTCAAGCTCCCACTTCCCCTGGCCTGTGCACCAGTCGGGTGCTGGCTGACAGGCCCCAGCGCGGCACACGGGAGTGGGAGGGACACCTGGGGTCCGGGGTCGGGCGGGGGGGGCCCCAACAGCGCCCTCACGCCCGCTCACGGAACAGGACGGCGGGTCCCTCTGCTTCGAGAGTGGGTGTGGCTTCAGCAACGGTCCGAAGACTTTCTCTCTGAAACTGTAGTGAGTTGTCCCATCCGCATCAGGTCAGTTCGGGCGCGGCCGTCTGTGTGGGCAGCTCTCTTCGTGGCCCGAGAGCTGGCCATCTCCCGTCACCTCTCTGCGGGGCTGGGTACAGCACGTGCGCTTGAGTGCACTCTCAGGTGTGCCGCCTTCTGTGGGGCGGGGCCTGGCCGTCTGTCCTTCCCCAGTGACTCCTGCTCTGTGATCAGAAACCTCCCCACAGAAAGGTCCCACTTCCTCTAAATAGTCGTGGACTTTCAAGATTTCCTTTAAAATGTTTACCATTGTTATTTCACATCTAACTGTAGAAGAGTTTAAGTGTCATGGACATTTTCTCCTTTGGGAAATTACGCCTAAATCACGGTCTCTATTAAAAAGCAGATCTGGTTTACTTCAAGGGAGAGTTTCGTATTTTTTTCTTAAACAGCCAGAATCCACCTTTCAACTTCCTCCTGAGTGAGGACAGTCTCAGATACTAGGGAGATAAGAACACGTAAGCCCATCTGTCTAATGGTATGGTTTTCACCACTGCCTACCAGTACCGTTAAAATGAAGTACTAAGCCCGCAAGTAGCTGACACGGGAACTGTTGTGTTTCTGCCCTGAGTCCCTTTGCTTGAGAAAGCAGTTAAGGGCCCGTTGTCCTTTGCAAACCCGGGCACTCTCTAGCTCCAGCTGAGGACACTGCCAGGAGACCAGCTCCGAAGCACATCTGGTGGCCGGGTCGGGCTCCGGCCGGACAGCTGCCCCGAGTACTGAGCGGCCCCGCTTGCCTGTCCCGTGTCAGGGGCCCGCCCGCCCTCTGGGCTCCTGACTCCACTGCTCACGGGTTGGGCCCCTTGTAGCAGGTCAGCTTCTGAACGGGCTTCCTCATCTGTATAACAGGAACCCCCTGCCTTTCAGGGTCAGGAAGGTCAGTGACAAAGTTAAGTCGGCTGCCGGGACAGCCAGGCCGTCCGCGCGGCGCCTGACGGGTGCTGACCTGCTGCCCGGGGCCGCGCCCGCAGGATCAGTCGGTGCCAGCCCCACAGCGGTGGACGCGGGGTGGCCTGGCTGAGAGCTGGAGGAAACAGCAAGAGGGTCACCCCGCTTCCCGCTGGCTGGCTGAACAGCTGTGTAGCTCCCCGCCTGCGACAGAAAGATGGAACGCGAGGCCGCCGGCAAGCTCCGTCCCAGGTCGCCCGCCTCGTGCCCACCTGTCACACCTGTGCCCTCACCCGTGTCACCCAGACTCCTCTCAAGCACAGCCCTGGCCCCGTGGTGTCTGCTCAGAGGCAGAAGAGGATGGTACCACAAGAACCAGCTGTTTAATAAGAAAGAGGTCAGACAGAATAGAGGTGAAACAAAGCCTATCAATCAGGAAACGGGCTGGACGCTTGCAGGGGTTTCCTCTGTTGGCGCTTTCTGTGGTTAACGTTACTTTATAACCAGGAAAATAAATGTAAAACCATACGCCCATGCCCAGTCCAGCACTGCCCAGCACGTGGGGTACAGGCCGCTTCTCCTGCTGGAGACCAGGTGACCCCGGGGAAGGGGTCCCGCCTGCCCTTCCCATGACGTCTTCCAGGACCCCGTGTAGGACTGACGTCCTGATCTCACGGTTTCAGGGCCGTCCCACGATGTCAGGCCCCGGGCTCAGGGGCCAGTCGAGACCACGGTGTGGGCTGATGTGGCTTTACTGAACGACTGCGTCTGTGGCCGTCGACACCCGTTCTCCAGCGCATCTGCTAGCACCCGTGGGGCGGTGACAGTTTGGTGTAAGGTTAACTGAGCGGCCACAACGAACTTTCACATCAAGCTTTTATCGTGACTTGGGGCAGCACAGAACCGCGCCGGGAGCCGTGGCCTCCGCATCCCGTGTCCTCAGCTCCCCCTGGTTTGGGGTCTTCTGTCCTCGGGTCCAGCAGCTCCCACGTGGACACGCCGCCCCTGTCCTGGGGAGGGAGACGGGCCCGGGTGAGAGGGCGCGGGGGCCGGGGGCGGGGGCAGAGCCGGGGGCGGGGCGGCGCTCACCTTGATGCTGATGCCGTGGGCCGCCAGGTCCCTGCGCAGCGCGTCGCACGCCTCCAGCAGGGGCCGCCTCTCCAGGAGCCGCTGCCGCCGCGCCTCCCCAGGGGCCTCCCCGGCGGCCAGAGCGAACTGCCGGACCTCCCGCCGGAAGCGGACCAGCTCCTCGACCACGCTGTGCAGGGCGGCCGCGCCACCGGCCCCTGAAACACACTGTCCGGGCGCCGGGTGAGTGGACGGGGTCCCGGGCCGGGGAGGGGCAGGGGGCGCAGCTCCATCTCCCCTCCCCGCGCCTTGACCGAAGGTCCCGTCGCCCAGGCCGGTGAGCGGGGGCTGCCACTGCAGACGGGCAGTATCGGAGGGTCATTGGGCAGAGCCGGCAGGCCTGGGCCTCGTCGACCAAGGAAACCAAACTTGCTCCAGCCGCCGTTCAAGGCCCTGGACGTCCTGCGCCCAGGTGGGCGTGCGCACGGGGCTCTCCCCCGGGGCCGGGGACCAGCAGTGTGGGTGCCGGCCGGGGGAGCTCCAGGGCTGGCGTGGGCCCGGAGCCCTGCCAAGTTGCCAGGCGTCCTCCCCCCGCCCCCCGCCCCACGGAGGAGGGGCCGGCGGTCCAATTCCTTCAACCTCACGGGATCCCCAGTCACTGCCCCCACAGGAGAAGACAGCTCGTTACAGAGGCGTGAGCCCCCAGCGGGCTCCGGGGGCGCCCCAGCTCGGGGAGGAGGTGGGCTTCTGGTGACCCAGCAGAGACCTGGCCCCCTCAGCCTAGTGTGAGCCGCCAACAGGCCCTGGACCGCCCAGGGAGGGCCGCAGTCCACTAGGGCATCAGTGTCTCTCGATAAACCAAACAAATCATTGCAAAGATACGCGAGTCTTAGTGTTGAGGCCAGAGAAGCTCACAGCCTAACAGTCCTAGGAGACGTCCCCGCTCATGGCCAGGGCAGCCGGCGCCAGGCCTCAGCTAGCAGGTCCCCGGCCCGGCAGTGGGCTGTGCCAGGCCTCACGGCAGTAGGTGGCCCAGCAGGGCCCGTAGGGAGATCCGGCGTGTCGTCCCACCGTGTGCAGTCCAGGCTCCCCTGTTAACAGCCTGTTCACACTGTTTTTTAGCAAGTGGCAGCTATGGCCCTTTCCTTTCCGGTCCTGAACAACAGTCCTAAGGCTGTTTGTTAGGTGAGGCACAGCGAAGCAGGACCCCTGGGGGAGGAGGGACCCTGGCCTGGGGCGTCAGGCAAGGGCGCTTCTGTGCAGAGGACAGCCTGCGGGGGGTGAGGGGAGAGGCGGCGGCCGTGGGGAGCCGGGTATACGTGGGGAGGGCGGCGGGGGAGAGCTGCTGGGAGGTGGGAGCCCGGAGGGGAGGGAGGGGGCGCGGGACTGCGGGGAGCCAGAGTCGAGGTGTCGGGGTAACAGTCGATATGGAGAGGGGACCCAGGATCCCGGGGGCTGGCTCTGCCCGCCTCAGGCCAGAGCAGCTGTGGCCAAGCGCAGCAAGCACCCAGTGCCCAGACCCTCCCCGCCGAGAGCAGCCAGGCTCCCGGGAGAAAGGCCGACTCCTGCCTGCGACACAAGGTACCGGATGGGCTGGGAACGTCAGTGCAGGAAGCGAGGATGTGCCAACGGGATGGGGCCGTGTGTGGCACCGCGGCCAGCTCCACGCTCCGCACCCCCAGCCGCTAGCCGGAGGAGGACCCGAGTCCACACTGGCGCCAGGAAGGGTCTCTGCGGCGTGGTCACGGTGCACATCCTGGGCCCGGGGCAGACGGGGATCATGGCCTAGAGGATGGCGTCACGTGTGCTGACTCCCTGAGGGGCCGGGGTGTCAGGGCGGGAAGGCCACGGAAGGCCAAGGGACGTTCCACACACGGGACCGGAGACCCGGCGGCCGAACGGCCCTCGGGCCTGGACTGGGCTTCTGCTGAGGAGCGTGTGACGGGGACGTGGGCGGCCGGGGGGGGCCAGGCCCGAGGGTCCCTGACGGCTGGGGCCCGGCCGGCGGCTCAGACGGCGCCGGAGAAGCGTGTTCCCTGCAGCCTGACTGCCGTGTACACTTTGAGGTTCTTTCCCGGACACAAGTGCACACGGAATCCGTGGCTCGCCACTCACTGTGCAGCTGAGGTGCACGCTCGTGCTGCTCAGAGCCTGGTTTCGGTTAGTAAATCCCAGCTCTGCGTGTGTTCCCCTTTTAAGGAACATAACACATCTTAAGCACGTGGTAAGTCTGGCCTTTAATTACCGTTAAAATCCGCGTTTCTGCGGCTGTTACCGTGTTAGCGTGTAGATTAAGTCCCAGGATCAAGGACTGAAGAGAGAAAGGCGTACCTGTCGCTCAGCCAGAGAAATCCCCACCGTCTCAAAGAATTGCTCCACGTAGGACACGATGGCACCGAACACGGCAGGGCTCCTGGGACCACCGGCCGCCTGCGACAAGTCACCCAGAGAAGGTTCTTGAAAGGCAAGACCACCAACCCCGGGCCGGTGAGCCCCCAGCGGGCGCGGACGCAGCCCTGCGAAGCCAGCGCTCCCGCCCGCGGCTGGGCCTGTGCTCTGAGCACCTGTGCTGGCACTGAGCCCCCGGGCGGTGGCGGCAGCAAGTGGCCTTCGGGGCATCCCAGGGTCCCAGGCGTCTGAGAGGAGCCTGGCACCAGGGCCCAGGGTCAGGCAGGGCTGGGGGGCAGTCGGGGTCCCCACCCGGCTTCCTTCCCGTCTCACATCTGTGTGACCAACTCGGACGCCCCTGAGCTCCTGTGTCCACGTGCCAGGCCTCCCCACGGCCCCCAGCTCTACTGACCCCGGCTCAGGACAGGGCCACACACAGGGGTGGCCTGGAGGCCACCGGCTCTGGGAGCTGGGTGGCCGCAGGGGCTGGCGAGGTGGCGTCTGCTCTGTCCTCAGAATTGTCGCCACGTCCCAGGAGTTACCTCGGTGGCCGCCTTCAGCTGTCTGTTCCCGTGGTGAGCCAGGTCCGTGACGGCATCCACTGCCCCCGGCGTGTTGAAGTCGTCCGCCAGTGCCGCCTGCACGGCCCCCTTGGTGCGGTGCAGCCTTTGGGGAGGTGAGCAGACGGGGCCGCTCCAGGGACCTGGCTGGATGGCAGGAGCCGCAGCGCTGGCCAGGCCCCCAGGACGGACGCCCCCCAGGGGATCCACCCTCGGGCTCCCCGCTCGGCTCCCGCCCCCGGGGCAGCCCTTCCAGCTCCTTCCCTCTGCTGTCGGACCCCCTCAAGAGCCGGCTGCCGTGACGCTCGAGCCCCTCAGCCCCTGGCAAGGAAACTGAGGTCACCGTCACCTCCTCCTCGCCTGCCCCCTTACCCGTGCCCAGCAGCACCGTCAGGTCCCCTTCGGGTCACCCCTCACTCACACGCTGTCCTGCACGCCTGCCGGTCAGTCACCGGCCCCTCCGAGACTCTGCCACCGTATGGGTCCCCTGCTGCCCGTCCCAGACTTTCCCCACCTCCTCCGGGTGCCCTGCTCCCCAGGCACAGGGAAGGGTTGGGCAAAGCCCCCGAGCCTGGGCCCGAGTGACCACAGGGAAAGACAGACCTTTGCTGCCTGGGCTCCTGCGACCCAGCGCTGTCACCCGGCGGAACCTGACCTCTCCTGACTGAGGCGCGGACTCTCCCCTGCACGCCTGCCGGTGAGCGGCACTGCCGGTCCTTCCCTGGCACCCGCCGTCAGGAGGGTGGCCTAGTGACTGACAGCCCCACAAGGCCCGGTTGCCCGGCCCCAGGGCTTGGGCTTCGTCCTGGGCGCCACTGCTGTGACTAGCAGGCAGCTCCTGCCTCTCTCCTGTGGATGCCCTCGTCCCGGCCGGCCGGCCCGAAGGAGCCCCGGGCCCCCTACTCCTCCAGGGTCTCCCTGGGTGGCCGGGCACACAGACCCAGCCCACCATCAGCCTCCGGCGACCCCCGATGACCCTGCCCTCCTCATCTCCCTCTGGTATCCCCCGAGGCTCTGTCCATCTTCCCAGTTTCTCACCGTCTCTGAAGCCAATCTCAAACCTTCCTCGCCTTTTTTTGGATGCAGTAAAACACAGATGACCACGTCGAGCCATTTACCGAGCAACAGAATTGGAAACACCGTCTCCACGTCCGGGGTGGGCTCCGTCCTCCCGCCTGCGCTACCCCTCACTTCACTTCCCGGGGCCCCTTGCTGTGCTCCCACCTCTGCAGGCACGGCCGTCCTGTGGTCACGACCCCCAGGGGGCGGAGGGCACACACTGGGCTTCCGGACGCGCCCGTCAACCCCTGTCACCGTGACCCGGGTCCCCCCTGCTTCCTTCAACAGCTCGCTCGTTCGCCCACCTGCCCCACTTCCCGTCGACCACGCCATCCACGAGGTTCCTGATGCTCCCACGCAACCGTGGGCCGTCCAGGCCTCCCCGAAGGCAGGGTCCCTGCCCCTCCCCTGGCAGGCCCGGGGCTCCCACCAGCCCCGCCCCCGTGTCCACAGCGCTCCCTTGGGTGGCCCCAAGCAGCACCCACCTCTCCCACAGCACGTCCTCCTGGACGGGGCCGCCCGCCAGCTGCCCCCTCATGTAGGCCCGAGCGTCCTCCACGAAGGCGGCCACGGCATGGAGCAGACGCCTGGCCTCGAGCATGGCGCCGTCGCTGTAGTCCACAGCTGCGGGGAGGGACCCCGGTCACCTGGGAGCCGCGAGCACCCACAGACCGCCAGGCTCTGTCCTGACCCCGGGCAGGAAACGTGGACACCCCTCCCCACGTGCGTGGCCGAGGGCTCATTCCCGCTGACAGATGTACAGACAGACGGCTCTGGAAAGCGGGGGCCCCACCGGGTGCCTGAAGCGCCTCTGGGGAGGCCAGCCGACCGGTGCCATGAGGACTCGGGCTCCGTATTCCCGGAGGGGCAGGGAGACCCGGCCATCACCCCGCCCGCGAGTGTGTGGGGACAGATTAGGGACACTCGCCGCGCCCGGGCGGCCCCAGGTCTCTGGACAGGGGTCCAGCCAGCGGAGAGTGCCGGGGTCCCCAGACTCCCCTTCGGGGCTGGAAGGGGACGCGCCCTCTGGCCCGGAGGAGGGGCAGTGCCCTGCTGAGGGCTCCTGGCTCAGGCCCTGTGCCAGGACGGCTCATGAAGCCGGGGGGCAGGTGCCGCGGCCTCAGGCTCTCTGGGCCCCGCGGAGCACTGGGCACCCGAGTCCCACTGCAAAGCCGCGGCCTCGGGACAGGCTCCGGGATCCCCTGGCCGAGCGCTGGGACCGTGCTCCCTGGAGCATCCTCGGGCTTCCGTTCAGAACCCAACCTCAGGGCACGAGGGCAACACCCCAACAGGACGGGGCGCACGCCACCCAGATTTCGGGGTCCCCAGAGGCTCCCCGAGGCCACACGTGAGAAGCACCCAGGCCTCCCTGCCAGCTCACCTGACCTGTAGCTGCTCCGCAGGCAGAAGAGGCGGAAGATGTCTGGGGAGGCCGTGCTGAGGAAGTCCTGCCGGGGGCAGGAGAGACCGGAGCCACTCACCCCCAGGCACACGCAGCACTCCTCCGACCACCAGTGCAGACGCCCGGACCGCCCCCCGAGCAGTCGCGGGGTGTTCGCCCCACGAGCCTGCGGCCGTGTCACCTCCACGCAGCCTGTGCTGTCGCTCATCTGACATGACCTGCGGGGCTCAGACCCACGGCTGGATTCTGTTAGAGCGTTCACTCAGGTGAGGGAGGGCACGGATCCCTGTACCTCGATATAAACACCTGTCAAACTCCCACAGATTTCATTCTGTGTGTTTAAAAACATTAAGTTCTAAGGAAGTGGCCACAGGTTCACCAGGCCAACAGCAGGATCGACAGGGAAAAAGGTGAAGAGGCCCGTCCAACCCAACCTTCATCAGTAAGAGAGCCGGTATTTCAACGTCCGCGTCCGTCCCCCGGTGCTCCTTCCCAGAGTGTGAAAAAGGAGTATTTCTTCATCCCCTTAATTCCCCAAACTAGCCAACTAACTTGAGACCCCGTCTGGTGGACAGCGCACAGTGTGCGTGTTAATTCTCGCATTTGCGCAGTCACGTGCCCTCGTGTCTCCCCGTCACTTCCCCTTTAAATCTGCAAGCAGCAGCAAGGAGACCGAGCCCCTGCACTGTGATGTAGTTTACACCGCGAACGGCACAGGCAGATAACTAACTAGCGCTGTCGCACACGGAGCGTCACCTACAGAACGCTGAGATGCGGGTGTGTCGTAACTGCAGTGTGTCTATAACGGTGACAGAAAGACGAGGCTTGGTGAACCAAACGCCAGACACCCAAGCCCCGCATCCTGTGCCTTCTCTGCGAGTCCTTCTGTGTCCCGTCGGCCGGCACTCCAGCCGCTCTGACGGCGCTTCCCTGACCTGCCAGGGTCTCGTGATAACCGGCTGTGCTCGGTGGGACCCCAGTAAACACGCAGCTCAGCTGGCGTGGGGTTACACCAGGGACAGAGAGTGAACGCCGGGTACTTGGAGGGCCTTTAGCCACCCTCTGACTTTTCCCTCTCCTTTTTGAATTATTTCTTTAGGTTTCCTTCCCCACCAAAGCATGGACTCAACTGCTTCATAACTTGTTACAAGTCCTCTCCTGTCTCTGACAATGTAGCAGGAGGCCTGTTCCCAGTGGACACGCTTGCCTTAGGTGAGGATTTGTTTTTGTAAATCGTTGTCTGTTTAGCTTTTTATAAATCGCTGCCAGACGCTTGGTATGTACGGCTGTGGAGCTGTTTAGGTAGAAGCAAAGCTGTGCGTCTCCGTAGCGTGGCCACCGTCAGCAAGCCCTCCCCGCAGCGCCAGGGCCCTGACCGCTGACAGACACATGACACGCCGCCCCCAGCCCCACGTGCTTCTCTTTCCGAGTCGGTACCTTTCCTGCACTCGTGACTTTCTGCTCAGACAAGCAACAGAACCCCTAAACCAGCATTACACGACATGTTAAAGGGATTTCTCTAAGAGGAAAAGAAAAGTCCACAACTAGAAATATGAATATTATGAAAGGAAAAATCTCATTGGTAAAGGCAAACATTCAGTAAAGATAGAGTAACCACTTATAAAGCTAGTAGGAAGGTTAAAAGACAAAAATACTATAAATCATCTATATCCACAATAAGTAGTTAAGTGATACACAAAACAAAAAGATGTAAAACATGATGTAAAAAACATTAAACATGGGAGGTGGGTACAAATGCAAGCTTGTTAGCATGTGTTCAAACTGAGATCACGCACTAAAATAACCTCATATATACGTGGGATGTAGCAAAAGCAGTCCTAAAAGGGAAGTATTTAGTAATATAAGAAAAACCTCAGAAAAACTTAAGAAAAATCTCAAATAAACAACCTAACTTTACACCTTAAGGCACTAGAAGAAGAACAAACAAAACCCAAAGTTAATAGAAGGAAAGAAATCATAAAGGTAAGAACAGAAATAAATGAAAAAAAGACTGAAAAAAAATACGAGAGATCAATGAAACTAAGAGCTGGTTCTTTGAAAAGATAAAATCAATAAACCTTTAGCTGGACTCATCAAAAAAAAAAAAAAAAAGAGAGAGAGAGAGAGAGAAAGGGCCCAAATCAATAAAATCAGAGTCCTGGAACAGGGAGCGGGAAGAGGCCGAGGCCCCCAGGAGCCGACACAGGAGGCGATAGGACAGGAAACACCGCCTCGCACTTTTAGACAAGAGGCAGCCGTTTAACCCAGAAGCAGGAGAAGCCCGTCGGGGCCCCGGGGACACAGGGAACCGGAGATGGGGGTCTCCGGATGCACATCAGCCTCCGTGACACGTCGGCAAACTGGTGGGCACACAGAAACACGACAAGTGCGTTACCTTAATCGTGATGTAGTTCTTCAGCGATTTGGACATCTTCTCTTCTTTGCCCTTCACGTGCAAATGCCCTGAAACAAAAGCAAAGTCACTTATTCTGTACCCCCAGAGGGAGGGTGAAGGAGGGCGCGTCTCCAAAGGCGCCTGGACTCCGGGAGCCCTGACCCGTCAGACAGCCCTGCGTGGATGCCCACACAGGCCCCCCAGATCAGCCCTGCGCTCAGCCCGCCAGCAAGGGGGGCCCACATCCACCCCGGGCCGGGGCATCACACTGCGGGGACGGCCCCTCCCTCTCCTGTGACTCACCAACACAGGGGACCTGACTCAGCACCCGAGGAGAGGACACATCTCTGCTTCCACAAAGCGTGTGGGTCTCCAAGCAACACTGCGAGCGTTTCTGTAGCTCGTTTTCAGACATATCCCAGCCTCGGCACCGTTTCACCCCCGTGTGTGAAAGACGGGGGGGACCTGGACCTCCTCCTGGACCACATCTGTACGAGGTTCACTTCCAAGGGAGCTGTGATTTCCCAACAGAAGATTCTTCCACTTTTTCTGACACAACTTCAAGCACCACCTTTTTTCAAGCCAACTTTTCCAAGAACTGGTTACAACGTGGCTTCCAAAAAGCTACATAACCTTGAGTATGTCAACCTATGCAGCCTGCCATATACACCAGGTACAAGTGAAGTTTTAAAAAACTGACAACATGTGGAAAACAAAACATCTGACGCTAACTCTACTTCCATCCATTTACTTCAGGAAAAGGCATCGATTCTCCAGGGTGTCAGGAGACACAGCTGTTCCTCCAGGACCGGGTGTAAGTGGGACAAAGGAGATTCCAACGTCCTAACAGATCGTGGGTCTTAACAGCAAAACCCTTCCCCACGCTGCATCCAAAGCAGCAGGACCTGCCGTGTGCGGACACAGAGCCCCGTGAGCACCGGCACTGCCACGGGTCCCGTCTGATGGCAGACGCAGTCACCGAGGGGCGCCGGTGCTCACGGCAAACCCCAACTCCTCATGAGTGCCCCCGATGAAGGGCCCGTGGGGACCAGCCCTCGCGTCCCGACGGCTAACACGGGATCACCTGTCCCCGAGCCTGCGACCGGGCACGGGAACACCTCCACCCCTGGGGCCTGTGATTCCCTCCCCGGACGGGCTCGGAGCACTCTGCTCTCACAAGCCCTCCCGCTGAAGGGGGAGACCTGGCTCCACGCGGTGTCTGAGAAGAGGAGTGAGCCCCGACCGGAAACGGGTCCGGGGGTCCGTGCCGAAGCGCCGGAGGAACGGAGCCGGGGCCATCGGGCTCCTGGTCCGGAACCAAGGAGGCGGGTTCCGGCTCCTGTCGGGCCCCGAGCAGGGACACGAGGTGGAAACCGGACCTCGGCCTCCGCGCTGGGAACGGCGATCCAGCCCGTCCCTTTCAGACGACCTCAGGGCAGCACCGAGATGCGGGGTCACACAGAGAGCCGCGAGGCCGGCCCCCGGGCTCCGGGCGGGGCACACGGGGTGGCAGAGGCGCTGCAGGGCGGGCCTGCGCGGAAGGCTGCCCCGCTGGTCGCTGTCACCCACGTGGACCCTCGCCGCAGACTTGAAGCAGCTACTGCATATTACAAAACTGGAGTGTGTCTGCGTTTAATACCACCTCGCTGGCAAAACCTGGTTTCCTTAATCTAAGGACTTAAAGAATTGGTTCTTGTTGGTTTCCTGAGCTTTAGATGTTGACCGTTTGCGTCTCCCAACCCCATCACTACCAAAGCCTTTTCTCTGTCTTCCCCTCAAATACCTTCACTGCCCACTCCAGAAAGGTAACAAAACCAGTTCACGGTGGCTCCACGACCTTTGTCACAATCTTGGACACGTGAATCTCCCCATGCATCACAGGAAATTCCAAAATTGCTTTGCTCAAGACGCCGCTGGTCTCACAACTTCATATACACTTCTGCGAGCAGACGGCTGGTGTGAATCACGAGGTGTTTTGAACAGTGAAACGGAAGGCAGCGCTTTCAAAGAATGACAGCTATTGACGGTGACAGTGTCACAGCTCAAGAACGACGTATTCCTAATCATCACGACATCATACTATTTGAACTTCCCTCTCCATAGTTTCCTTCAAACAGACTTCTACAGACCAGCACTGCATAACATTTTCCGAACTCTCGTCAGCTCGCATTTCAGTTCCAAAAGGCATAATCAGTATTCCAGTCCAAGGAAGTTCACGTCCAACCAACAAGTCAAAGACAATTTAAGGGACAACTCTGTTTCTTGACCTATTAGCTGATTCAGGTGTTTCCAAATGTAGCTATTTCACGGACAGAGTCGAGAGAATTGAAATGGAACAAATTAATCTGAAGTCATCGCTCACCAGAATGTAGGAAATAATTCCCCCACTGCTGGCACTGGTGAAAGACCTCGCACTGTGCGATTTCGTTCTCGTGGTGAGGAAACGCTAAGTCTATGCCACCCGAGTGGATGTCCAGCCGACTTCCAAACACCAAACTGCAAGACAAAGGGCAGAGCAGGGAGTTAACTCAATCCAATGACACAGTCTCCAAACCACATCCCGTATTTTCTCCTTCCAGCCCTGGGCCACGCACACATCGAATGGAGCCCAATTCCAAATGCATGATAATTCAGCTGATGCAAACGGAACGTGACATTTGTTTTTACTTCATAAAATCTCTAATTCGTAGCTTTTCCTCCTGGGAAAGAGACTTCATTTTCTTTGCTCTGGATACAATATGTGGCTTTTAAAAACTTCAAAATTACTTTTTCTTACTTTCAGTAGGCAGACCTTAGTGGCTGTTCTATAAGAACTATAAAATCAAGAGATTTTTAATTTGGCTTTTGAAAAATGAGCCATTCAGGAGCCATACATGAATAACAAAGTAACAGAATTCAAAGTGACACATTTCAGCTGGCGGCATTTCAGCTAGAAGGCCGCTCGGTCCCGAAAAACCTCAGTCCACAGAACTGCATGCTGCACCTCTCAGGCCTGCCAGGGACACTCAGTGTGTGCAGCTCTCGCACCAGAGCACCTGCAAAACAACCGGTACCAGCAGCAGTGGTCCAGGCTGACCAGCAGCTGCTTCAGAGGACGTAAAAAATGCAGAGATCAATGAAAAATGCAAAAGCTCGCACAACGGAAAGGGGCCGCAAGGCGGGGCGGCTGTGGAGCTCTGGAGGCCGTCGGCCCCCCGGGGGTGCAGACACCAGTGAGTTTTTCTAAAAATAGTTAAAAATAGATGTTTTCAAAGATGCCACAGCCTCACTGAGGTCCTTCCTGCTGAAGGCCGACTCTCCTCCCACTGGCCCAGCTCTGGAAAAACCACGCATGCACTGGTCACACCTGAGCTGAGTGGGCGAGCAGGTCGTCCAGGACCGTACATCCTTGGCAGTGGTTTCTAGAGAATCTCTAATAAGAGTCCTCGAAATTCAAACACTACGAGGGCGAGCGTGAGATGGGAGGGACCAGGGCTGGGGAGGGGCCACACTTGGGTCTGTAACGAGTGACCCGTTTTTACAAAGATCTGAAGCAAATATGACGAAGTTAAGACTTCACAGCTAAACTGAGGGTCTGCAGTGTTCGTTATATTAGTCTCTAGTCTTGTCTGTACGTCACACCTATTGTAAAGAGAAAGCTGAAAAGGAACAGAAGTCCATTTTCATTATTTAGATTTCCACAAAAATAAAACATATAATGGTAACTTTACATTTGAAATTTACTAAATGTTTCCTGCTTTACAGAAATTATTTGAATCTGAAAGATAAAGATCTTTTTACAACACAACGTATATCCCACACCACTGTTAAATCAACTAGTATTTGTAAATACTTTTAAGTGTTTACAGTAGGGCTGAGAGCTGGACATGTCTGTTTTTAATATTTATTTATTTACTTTGGTTATGCTGGATCTTAGTTGCAGCATGCGGGATCTTCGTTGCGGCGTACCGACTTCTTAGTTACAGCATTCTGACTCTTAGTTGTGACATGTGAACTCTTAGTCGCAGCACATGAACTCTTGGTTGTGGCATGCCGACTTCTTAGTTGCAGCATGCATGCGGGATCTAGCTCCCCGACCAGGGATGGAACCCGTGCCCCCTGCATTGGGAGCGCAAAGTCTTACCCACTGGACCACCAGGGAAGTCCCTAGTTGATTGGGGGGTTTTTGGGGGGTTTTTTGGTTTTTTTGCCGTACGCGGGCCTCTCACTGCTGTGGCCTCTCCCGTTGTGGAGCACAGGCTCCAGACGCGCAGGCTCAGCGGCCATGGCTCACGGGCCCAGCCGCTCCGTGGCACGTGGGATCTTCCCGGACCGGGGCACGAACCCGTGTCCCCTGCATCGGCAGGCGGACTCTCAACCACTGCGCCACCAGGGAAGTCCCTAGTTGATTATTTTTTAACGAAAAGTTGGACCCTGTTTCATACTAACAACAGGGCGTGACATCTCAGGAGTTTCAGATGTGTTTCCCGGTAAGGCATACAGACACCACCACGGGCGAGGGCAGCAGGGGAGGAGCACGCGGCGAGGGGCGGGGGAGGTAGGACCCCTTCTAGGTCTTCGCTGCGATAAACGTGCTGGCACCGGCAGGTGGCGGAGGGTGAGGCTTCCCCCCGTAGGGTGGGGTGAGCCTTCGCTAGAGACGAAACCAGCGTGAGGTCGAGGCCCGGGGCAGCCTGCTCTTAGATGGCGTTCATGCCCAGCCAGGAAGCTGCCACATACAGCAGCCGGGAGGAGGACGACTGGGTTTGCTGGTCTTAAAATCTGGGGTGTGGCTAGTAGCTTGAAATGTTCACCTTAATCATACTTTGTTTCTAATTTTAAAACCTGATTACAGGGGCTTCCCTGGTGGCGCAGTGGTTAAGAGTCCGCCTGCCAATGCAGGGGACACGGGTTCGAGCCCTGGTCAGGAGGATCCCACATGCCGCGGAGCAACTAAGCCCGTGAGCCACAACTACTGAGCCCGCACGTCTAGACCCTGTGCTCCGCAACAAGAGAAGCCACCGCAATGAGTAGCCCCTGCTCGCTGCAACTAGAGAAAGCCCACATGCAGCAAGAAAGGCCCAATGCAGCCAAAAATAAATTAATTAAAAAAAACTGATTATAATAAATATCTGCAACACATCAAATGTATCAAAATCCATGAGTTAACGTGCAGGGCTCAGGGAACCATGGTGGGAACCCCCGGGACAGGCTGGAAGTGGAGAGCCCAGCCGGGATGCGGCCTTCAGTACCCGCGAGCACACACGCACACAGACCTGCACACACACACACACACACACACACACACACGGGCAGAGCCAAGGGAGCGCAGATGCCGGAGGGACGGTCCACAGGGCAGGTCCACAAAAAGAAGGTGGATGAGGCCCCAGCAGAGACGCCAAAACCAGAAGAACGTTGTTCCACAGAAGCCAGGGAGCGAGCAGGGGTGTCAGCGGCCCGTCACAGACCGGGCTGATGGTCACCGTGACCTCCAGAGGCCAGAGTGGGTGGGGACGCCCGTCGGACAACAGCGGGGATGCGTGGACAGTGAGAGAAGAGACAAAATTTTAAGAGGGTCCCTGGAGGAGAATGGGGACCAGAGAAGCGCTGTGTTTACAGGGGTTCCCAAGACAGAAACGTCCTGGGCATGGTGCCGCCCGAGACCGAGCCAGCAGAAATGGCAGACGGAAGGGGACGCTGGGGGTCACGCTCGAGGCGCCTGGTCCAGGACCAGCTCTGGGGCCGAGGATGGGGGTCCAGCCCCTTGCCCAGGTCCCCGGCCGCCTTCCTGAACCTACCGCGGAAGAGATGCAGGCACCCCCGGAGCTGGCCTGCGTGTGACGGGCAATCAAGAACTAACTGCAAAGCGGGCTCTTCTACGAAAGAGAACAAGCGCTGATGCTGGGGAGATAAACGTGCTCTGGCTTTGCTCATTCCCTTCCCACGGCCGGTCCCACCCGGGTGCTAAGCTTCCTTTCCAAACCACCTGCGATGCCGGCATTAGGACCAAGCCCGCCCCACCTGCACCCTCTGCTGGCCGAGCGTGCACATCACAGCGCAGACGACTCCGGGAAAACCTTACCTGGCGATGGTGGAACACTCGATATGCCAGCCAGGCCTCCCGTCTCCCCAGGGCGAGGCCCAGGACGGCTCCTGGGGCTTCGCTGCCTTCCACAGTGCAAAGTCGCTGGCATGCCGCTTGTCAGAGTGACCTGCCAGTGACAGACGGTTAATCAGCGGGAGGGAATCCAGAACGAACCAACACAGTCACCGCCACACAGGCAGGACGCACGTCCCCGATTCCGTTCCTCTGAGGAGTAACCTCACATTTCTCACGCGTGTGTTTTTCTCTTTGCCACGTGAAAGCTAGACAGCTACCAGATATTTTATCTAGAACGTGACAGAAGCACGCGGTCCCCCAGCGGTGCGGCCCGTTTCAGTAATGTGAGCACTGCGTGCGGGGTTTCAAGTACGTGCAGTGAAGCTGCTCTGAGGGGCCTGCTCCACACGGGCTCTCGTTCTCCCTCATTCCGTCTCTGTCAGTGGCTGAGTTTCAGAGTCACTGTTTTCAAAGACAGATGATAATCACACAGAGCAAAAAGGAAAATACCGGAGTATTGTATCAATCACATTCAGAAAGCAAGAAAACTCAGAAGAGGAGGGCTCAGGGTCACAGGACAAGCCGGTACGCGGCGCTCTTTATGTTCCAGAACTGGGAGGCCACCAAGATGCCCTGCAGTGGGTGATGGATAAACAAACTGTGGTCCATCCAGACAATGGAGTGTTATTCAATGCTGATAAGAAGTGAGCTTTCGAGCCATGAGAAAACATGGAGGGGGACTTCCCTGGCGGTCCAGTGGTTAAGACTTCGCCTTCCAGTGCAGGGGGTGCAGGTTCGATCCCTGGTTGGGGAGCTAAGATCCCACCTGCCTCGCAGCCAAAAAACCAAAACATAAAACAGAAGCAATATTGTAAGAAATTCATTAAAGACTTTAGAAGTGGTCCACATCAAAAAAAAATCTTTAAAAAAAACAAAAAAACGGAGAAATCTTACATGTGTATTACTAAGTGAAAGAAGCCAGTCTGAAAAGGCTAGACTGTATGATTCCCACTCTATGACATTCTGGAAAAGGCAAAACAATGGGGACAGTAAAGAGATCAGTGGCTGACAGAGGCTGGGGCGGGAGGGGATGAACAGGCAGAGCATGGAGGATCTTCAGGGCTGAGAAACTCTCTGCGTGGTACTATAATGACGGATACCTGTCATTACGCATCCGTCTAAACCCAGAGAGACACCGAGAGTAACCCTGATGTAGACTATGGACTCGGGGTGAGGCTGGCGTGTCAGTGCAGGTCCACCAGTTCTAACACGTCCCCCTCTGGTGGGGATGCTGATATGAAGGGGCCGTGTACAGCGGGGCAGCGGGCGTACGGAACTCTCTGGACCTGCCACGCAATTCTGCTGTGAACCTAAAACTGCTCGAAAAAGTAAAGTCAGTTTTTTTTTTAAGTGTTGCTGTGCTAGAATGTGTAGGTATCAGAAGTTCCTCCTCGGCTTCCCTAAGGCCGGGGCCACACCTCGCAGGCGTGGATGGTCCAGGACGGGAGCAGGACAACAGCGACTGAGCACAAGTAAGAAGAACTGTTCTGGGGAGTCAACTCAACACACCCGTTGTAATTAGACTGAAACGACACGGTTCATAGGGCAGGAGGATTACGCCTAAAAACAGAGACGACTCAGACAACTTGTCTTCTGGGTTTTTGCTCATTTTTTGTTTGGTTTTGTTAAACCTCAATAGTATTCTTTAAAATTATGTTTACATCAATCCCAATCTCCCAATTACTTTTCATGTAGTTCTATATACTTATTATTTCTTCTCCACAAAAATGACTTTGCAGAAGAGGGTACAGAATAGATTCAAATACAGCGGGAATGTCATACACGCTAAAATACGTATGGGACCTTAACTACACGGGGAAGTTTACGTGGGAATTTATGTACGATAAAATACCTACAGGGATTTAACACGTGACAGCAGCCAGTTGGACAAGAGCGTTAAGACGTGACACCACAGACGGCATGTGCATGTGCAGAGCACCCCAGGGAGGAACGGGAGGCCGCGTGTCACGTCCTACTCCGCGTGGTCTCTCTGTTCCAAAAAAACCCAACTAAATTGAAAACTCGGGCGTGATCAATGTCCGGCAACATCACGTCTGAGAGAGCAGGGAGGGTCTGGGCTTTGTCCCAAGAACCCCACGGGAGGGAGAGGCTGGACCCACCTGTCTCTCCCACAGGGGCAGGGGCCACGCCGACCAGCTTGCCGTATCTGTCTCCTCTTGACTGCAGGTCGAAGTAGACATTGCCTGTTGCATAAAGGTGACCGTGAAGCTCGTTTCTGTCGTCAGCACCCGCATCTACACACGCCCCACAGCTAATGACAATCAGAACCTGAACCCAGGATACGGCATCAGCCTTCAGGTGGCACCTTTCACCGTATGTTTAAACCAGAATTAACAACAACACTGTATTGTAAAAACATGTGTTTGCACATATCATGAACGTCCGGTTGTGGAAGGGAAAACACAAATGTAAGTTCTCTGTAAAATGTTGAGCCAGTTCTTTTTAACAAGAAAAAAGGGAAGTATCACTGGCCTGCCTTCAGCTCTGGGCCCTGGGTTACAGACCCATCAATAAAGCAAGCCGTTTTTAACCCGGATACCCTAAGACCAGAGCCTGCCACTCAGAACAGGCACCTCACACGAAAGCATCCCCCCCGCCGTGGGGTCCTTTCACCGAGGTGCAAACGTGCTGGGGGTGCCAGGCGACCCTCCCACGGGGACCCTGCAGAGCCCGGGAGCCCGGCTCCCCCCCACTCAGGAAGAGGTGGAGCAGGGAGGGCGGGGGCCGGGCCCCAGCCCTGGCGGGGAGAGTCCTGCCCCGAAGGAGCCGGCGCCCAGGAAGGCCGACGCCGCGGCCACTGGGTCGCACTCCTGACCGGCCACCTGCGCGCCGCGATCAGCGCAAGGGCCCAAGGTCGGGTGCGATTTTTAACCTTTGCAAACTTCTGGTTTTTAATCTTCGCATTCTTTGTACTGACACAGTTACTAATCTGTATCTGCACTATCCTTCTTAAGGACAGTGGCCTTGAAGACAGGTTGCTTTAAGATCCAGGAAGCGGGCCTCCCTGGTGGCGCAGTGGTTGAGAGTCCGCCTGCCGATGCAGGGGATACGGGTTCGTGCCCCGGTCTGGGAGGATCCCATGTGCCGCGGAGCGGCTGGGCCCGTGAGCCATGGCTGCTAAGCCTGTGCGTCCGGAGCCTGTGCTCCGCAACGGGAGAGGCCACAACAGTGAGAGGCCCGCGTACAGCAAAAAAAAAAAAAAAAAAGATCCAGGAAGCTTTTATGGGACTTCCCTGGCAGTCCAGTGGTTAAGACTCTGCGCTTGCACTGCAGGGGGCCCAGGTTCGATCCCTGGCCGGGAACTAAGATCCCGCCTGCCTCACGGAGCGGCCAAAACAAACACAAGATCCAGGGAGCTTTGACTGTCAGAGACCCATGTCCCCGGTCACTCTCCAGCCCAGCTGGCGGGGACAGGGCAGGCGCCAGCGCCGCAGGGGGGCAATCGGCAGAACAGTGGGGAAACGGCCCCCGGTGACTTGGCTCTGCCAGTCCCCCACGGGGTCCCTCCTCCACACGCAGTTTATTACTGAGCCCGACCTATGTGCCGGGGTACAGCAGCGAAACAAATACTGTGGAACTGCTTTCTACTAAGTCAGAATGTGGACAGCACTTTGAAAATGCTTTGACAGAGGGAGAAACTGCTCCCTTGATAGAGGACATGTTTTCCCGAACCTGGGCTTACTTCACCCATTTGCTGAACAAATTTTTTCTTCACAAATAGTTCAAAGCTCAAATTAGAGTCAAGCTTTTGTGGAACTGCCACAAAGTCCAAATTACTGGAGTTCAAATTAATACATTTATTTTACATGAATTATGCTTGTGTCACCATTATTAAAAATGTACAACCAGGGCTTCCCTGGTGGTGCAGTGGTTAAGAGTCCGCCTGCCAACGCAGGGAACACGGGTTCGAGCCCTGGTCCGGGAAGATCCCACATGCCGCGGAGCAACTAAGCCCATGCACCACAACTACTGAGCCTGCGCTCTAGAGCCCTCAAGCCACAACTACTGAACCCGTGTGCCACAACTACTGAGCCCGTGAGCCACAACTACTGAAGCCCGTGCGCCTAGAGCCCGTGCTCTGCAACAAGAGAAGCCACCACGATGAGAAGCCCATGCACTGCAACGAAGACCCAACGCGGCCAAAAATAAAAATAAATAAATTAAAAAACCAAAACAAAACAGGACGACGTGCAGCATTTATCCTGTGCCGCGCCTGGGTGAACCCCTGGTGCCTCAGGACACAAGTCTCAGGTCTGGTCACTCCTCCCCCTCTGGTTCCAGAACCGTGGGGAGACGCCTCCTGTATCTTCTGGAGCAGACGTGCAGCTGTGCATAAAGAGCCTCACCCTACGCAACCCCAGCGTCATCACCGGCCCCAGGCGCTGCACCGAGCCTCCCGTGGTCTCTGCACGGGGCTGTGTCCCCTCTTCTAAGACACACCCACTGTGTTCCCTCCACAGCTAAAGACACTGACCGGGTCCCCTGTCGTACAGAATGCCCGTCTTGGGGTGCTTTGTGGTTTAGGAGCTGCTGCTCTTGTCTGGGGCCCCAGGACAAGGCTGCACCCTGGCGTTTTGCTGCCTCTGGGATCCTGCCTTTCTGCAGCTGCACCAGCTTCTCCCCAGCCGTGCCTTCCGAATCCTGCCCATCCCCAAAGCCCTGGCCAAAGCCTCCTCCCTCCCAGCAAGCTTCCTCCACCCCCGGGGCTGATGGTGAACTTCCTCAGCTCTGACATCTGCAGCGTCCCACTGGGCAGCCCATCCCATGCTGCCTTATTTGCACAACTTGTCGGTTCTTGGACCAGAAAAGCCTCTGACCCTGTGAATAACGCCCAGAGCGCCCAGCCCGGGTTGGGGCTCTGCAGGTGCTGCCATGCTCGTAGCAAGTAAAAGACAAATGAAGAAGTGTGACCCTAGATGCGGTTTAAGGGGATGACCGGACAGGGAGTACCTTTCCTTCGTGGTCCTGCCCGAGAGCTTGAGAGGCGCGGGGACCCTGCCTGGAACCGCGTGCAGCCTGTGCACACGAGGACTTGCGGTTTTTCCTTCACGTATTTGCTATATTCAGGTTTTGTCTCCAAGAGGATCAGGCAAAGCACCCGAAGACGGGGTGTCCTGTACAAGGGACCCAGCCAGTGTCTTCAGCTTCGTGGAGGGAACACTGTGGGTGTGTCTTAGACGGAAGAGGGGACACAGTCCGGTGCAGAGGCCACGGGATGCGGGAGGGCTCGGTCCAGCGCCTGGGGCTGGTGATGACGCTGGGGTTGCGTAGGGCGAGGCCCTTCATTCACAGATGGGAGTGGCAGTGTCGGGAGATGTGCCGTTTCTGCCATTGGCCCAGCGAAAACAACCCTCCCCTACGCAGAGAGGGAGGAGAGCCCTTAACAAGGGAGTGGGTCTTCAGAGCGACCGCCACTGTCCCCCGCTGTGTTATGAAAAGTTATAAACCAAGTTGAAAAAAGGCTCCAGTGAAGACTGTACTCCCACCCGGACCCCGGGGCCGTTAGCACCCGGCCACGTCTGCCTCGTCGAGATCGACTCTACGATGCTCATCTCGCCTCTGACGGTGCGAGGTATTTTGAAAGAGAACTGATTCAGCAGTTTCACAAAGAGACACAAACATAGAAAATCTCACATTTTTGCCGTAAGAATCCTACCAAGAAAGACAGTAAGACGTTCAGCCCATCCGAGCCACCCAAACATGCAGCCCGCCCGTCAGAATCCCACGGGGTCTCACCCAGAGAGCAGGTTAGTAACATAACCGCTACCTTTCGGGGTGGAGTAAGCGTGCCCGTTGGCAATTATTCTCTCGATAAAAGCAATTATCTGAGGAATGTTTTCAGTTACCCTCAGGTACACGGTGGGTGGGAGAACCTGTAAGAAAGCAGAGGAGAGACGCGGTTTCCCCAGCTCCACGCGGAGGGGGGCGGCCCCACCGACTCCACCGTCCAAGCTACTCATCACCCACCTACCTTCAAGGCTGCCATGTCTTGTTTAAAGTCTTCTTCATAAAGATTGGCCAGGGAAGCGGGCGACACGTTCATCTGTAAGAAGATGAAGAGAGCATGCGAGTCTGGGGGGCTCACGACGGAACCCCAGAGGCACGGCCATCCCTCCTGGGCCGCACGGCGTGGCCTCCACGCGGTCCTGCTCACAAAGGGGCATTTGATCATCCTAGCCCCTTAGCTGGTCAAAAAGGTTTACTGACCTGTTTTCTGGTCAGAGAAAAGGGAATAAACAGTGCCATGATTTCCGTGATATAATTCAAAACAAAACCCAAAGACCTCCAAAGTAGCCCCTGCTCTTCTAGGACCAGGGCAAGCCGGGCCACCCCGTCCAACACACAACCACTTGAGTTCCCGACTTTTATCCCTTTCTCTCTCAGGGGGCAAGAGAAAACAAGTCACAAGTACATGTGTGAGGAAATGTCTCAGAAACAGCCCCAGTCAATGGGGACTGTGACGGGCGTTCAGTCTGGAGGGGCCAGGGCTGGACGTCTGGGGGCAAGCAGGACCCCCAGAGAAGGACGCTGAGTTCTGAACGCAGGGGCTCTGGATTCGGCGGGGAGGGGGGCCCGGCACACACGACAGTCCTTCCTAGAGCGCTTCTTGCTTTTCAGCAGCGGAACACTCCCAGCACAGGGCACGACCCTGACGTCCTGAAAGCCTATGTGGGTCCGCGACCGTGAGCTCTCAACTCCGCGGGCACCTGCGTCCGCTCCCCTCACCCCACCCCGTGAAACTGCGTCAGGGGGAAGACACTCCCGCTCCGGAGGACAAGGAAACTTCCTCAAGTGGAAGGCCACCCCGAGCCCCGTCACCCTGAGGCCACCTTCGTCCCAGCCCAGGGCCCGAAAAGGGAATCGTCCTGGAAACCGAGGCCAGGAACGTTTACTGAAGAAATAAACCTGGTGCACAAAGTGTCTTTTTCGCTGCGTGGTCTGGGGCAAGACAACAGACCTCTCTGCCTCCGCTTTCTTTGCAAGGTGGAGAGCCCCACTGAGTCACCCCGTGGACGGCTCCGGGGATTCCCGTGCACGCGGGTGAGACAGCTCTGCGGACACAGGACTCTTGTTCACATCACTCCCGCGCAGACAGGGCACCCAGACCCACTGGGCCTTCTCCTGAGCGTGGCCTTGTGGCAGCGCAGACCTCCTAAACAAGCCATCTGCTACCGCACATCTCTCCAGAGGACAAAAGGCCAACCGAACAGTAACGCCTAAAGACTCGGTGTCATTGTGCCGTTTCATAAGTTTCAAATAAAACGCAATGTGGGACCCAAAGATCAGCATCTATCTGATCAGTATTTACCTGGTTTCAGTCTCCTGCGCGGCAATTCTCTCTCGGAGAACGCGAGCAAGGTCAATGTGCCCAAGCCCGGCCCCCCTCCCACAAGGCAAACGCCGTCAGAGTCATCCCCGGAGCACAAGCGTGGTCAGCTGCATGCTTTTACCTCCTCTCAAGAGCCCCACACGCGCCTGCGCCTGGTCTCCTCGGCCGACGCCACACGGTATCCGGGACCCGGGCACGCGGTGAGCCGAGCGCCACCTTCCCACGCAGGCCTGTGTCCGCGTCCGTCTCCCAGCCGGGCGTGAACCTCGCACCACCCGGTCCGCATTCTCGCCATCTCCGGCCGTGACACCCACGCGAGTGCGCAGCCTAAGCTACAGACCCGCACGTGACGCCCTGGCCGAGGACACACGCACACCCTTGGCAGGCTGCTGGCAGCGCCTCCGGAGGAGCTTGAACGTGACCCGGCAGGCTCGGGCACAGTGCTGGGGGACGGCTAGACCGCGTCAATGCGATACTGAAAAGCACGATCTCGTTGCATCTTTAAGCTGCATTTCTCATATTTTAAGGGAGCTTGAACATCTCACGTGGTTAGGGACCATCTGCACTAAACCATCTGAAATTAACCTTTTTTCTACAGAGTTGTAGGTCTTTTAGGTCTTTTCTTATTGATATGTAGGAAGTATTTTTTAAAGAAATCACCCTCTTATCCCCAGTGTGAATTTCCATTTTTTTCACAGTCTTTCAACCTTATGGCTATTTTATGGCAGGTAGAAAATTTCATTTTTATATTTAGCAATCTTTTACATTTCTCCATCTTTTCTGGGTTTGGAAACAAACTTAGGAAAGCCTTCCCCAACACGAGGCTATAAAAAGTGTCCCAAGGTTTATTCCAGTAATTTGTGGTTCCACTTCTCTTATGTGAAATCCGATCTGCTTCAGATTTGGTTGTGAGGCATATATCCAACTTTGGTTTATTTTCTTCCCCAGATGGTTACCCAACTGTCAACACTTTTTACTGAGTAATTCATCTGTTCCCCAATGATCTGAAATGCCATCTTTATCGTAAAATAAATTTCCATGATTTACTGTGTCTATTTCTGGACTTTCTAGTGTGTTCCATCGTCTGTCTCTTCGTGCAACTGTAAATTAATGTTTAATCTCTACAGCCTCCAGAGACGCAGGATGTGGACGGGGGTGCTTCAGGGTAGGGCGCAGGGAGGCTGGAGGACGGGGTTTCTGGCGGGAAGGGTGGTGACGGTCACAGGTGTGGGGGGGTTTATCGGGCTGCACACGCTGTGTGTACTACGTGCAGCGTCCCCCAGGTCTGTCCCACCTCAGCAAAGCTGTGCTAAACAAGGGGAAAGACGGGGCCTCCCTGGTGGCGCAGTGGTTGAGAGTCCGCCTGCCGATGCAGGGGATACGGGTTCGTGCCCCGGTCTGGGAGGATCCCATATGCCGCGGAGCGGCTGGGCCCGTGAGCCGTGGCCGCTGAGCCTGCGCGTCTGGAGCCTGTGCTCCGCAAGGGGAGAGGCCACAACAGTGAGAGGCCCGCGTACCGCAAAAAAAAAAAAAAAAAAAAAGGGGAAAGACTATATTAAAAACAAACACAACAACCACTTGCTATAGGTTTTTAACTTTTAGCATCTTGTAGGGCTCCTCCCTCCCTCGTCCTGGCTACTCTTGCTTCCTGCCCTTTCGTGGGAGCTCTAGGATCAGCGTGTCCAGCTCCGATAATACGGACACACGGCGCGTCGGGGACACCTCTGCGCAAACAGGCACGTCCTGCTCCACGTGTGGTGAGGACGGCTGCGAGCGCTCACAGGTGACAGTGAACTGGAAGTGGGCACGAGCCGTTGCTGGCCTGGGGGAGAGGGAATCATATTCCAGAACTAACATTTTCGCTCTAGGCAGCTGCACCCACCCACAAGGGGCTCGCGCTGCTCTCTCCACGGAACAACCTACAGGAGGCGCTGCTGACACCGGGTCCTGGTCCCTGTTATCTCAGACCCCGGCCGGCTCACCTCAGCTGAGCTCTCCCCGGCAGGGGACCCCGCGGCCGGTCGAGCCCTCGCCCTCAGCTGCGCGTCCAGCCTTCCTCCCGGAGGGAAGGGCCCGCGGACCAGGGTTCCAAAGCACAGAGAGGGTAACTCGGCTGGAGTCGCTGAGACATTTATCATCGTTTTTTGTTTTTTTTTTTTTTTTGCGGTACGCGGGCCTCTCACTGCTGTGGCCTCTCCCGTTGCGGAGCACAGGCTCCGGACGCGCAGGCTCAGCGGCCATGGCTCACGGGCCCAGCTGCTCCGCGGCATGTGGGATCTTCCCGGACCGGGGCACGAACCCGTGTCCCCTGAATCGGCAGGCGGACTCTCAACCACTGCGCCACCAGGGAAGTCCCGTCATCGTTTTTCTTAACACAAAATGCGACCATGCGAATATACCTCGTTTCTTTTCATCCTTACCCCAGAAATCCTCCTGCGGTTTTTATCCCTGATGAACTATAAAACTGTGCCAAAAATTAAAGTCAAGGAAGTGATTCAGAAAAGTGAAATATTATAAGTTAAAATATTTTTTTTTTTTTTTTTTTTTTGCTGTACGCGGGCCTCTCACTGTTGTGGCCTCTCCCGTTGCGGAGCACAGGCTCCGGACGCACAGGCTCAGCGGCCATGGCTCACGGGCCCAGCCGCTCCGCGGCATGTGGGATCTTCCCGGACCGGGGCACGAACCCGTATCCCCTGCATCGGCAGGCGGACTCTCAACCACTGCGCCACCAGGGAGGCCCATAAGTTAAAATATTTTAAGAGCAAGTGCTGGAGCGATGACATGAAGGGTATGGCCACCGTCAAAGACGTTGCCTTCAGTCAAAAGAACAGCCTCTCTGCTGGATCCCAAGAAACAAACAGGTCTCTTCGTAACTCTGTGTTTCAGATGAATGGTTTATCATCTTGAAGTAAGACTATTTTGAGGACAGAAGAGACCCTTTGATGCCAGGTTAGCATCCTGCTCTGTAATAAGTACTGAAAGGCTCAGGTGTCAAAAATTAAAACACTCTCTACGCTGAGGATCTTTAACCAATCCTACCGACTCTCACGTCCTAAGTCGTGCCAGCCCTTTATAAAGTAGCAAGCGACGCCTCCCGCGGGGCCCCTCTGAAGCCCCACTCCTCCTGCGCTTGCGGACGCCCAGCCCCTCCCTCCCCAGGCTCCCGGCCTTCACCCCGCGGCTGACACTCCCCTAACCCCCCCGCGCACCCCGTCTTTCCCCTCCGGCGCCCACCCCGCCAAGCCCCCGCCACGGCTGGGCAGCTCCACCTCCGACTCCGAAGACTCACAGCCAACCCCAAAGCGCCCAGAGCGGGGACACGGCTGCGCGGCCTCTCGTCCCGGCTGGGCGTGAGGACAGGTGAAACGCCGACCGGGGCGCCTTCCTTCCTGAACAGCCTGCACTTCCAGACGCCGGCCCTGCCGCGGGCTTCCTGCGGGCTACTCGCCCAGCTGCCACGCCAGGTCACAGGCTTCTGTCCTTTCCGTCCTACCCCCGGCCAGCGAGGCGGGGCTCCAGCGTCCACCCTGCTCCGCGCCGCGGGACGGACCTTCCCACCACGCGTCCCGGACCCTGTTCGCTCCCGCCTGGATCCCAGCAGATTCCAGAGGGACGCCGCATGCCTGCCCCCCGCCTTCCCCTTGGTCTGTCCTCACCGTGGACGACAGGACACTCCTTCCTGTATCGTGTTTGCTCAAAACCACCCCAGCAAGTGGCTGAGCACAAACTGAAGTCAGACGGCCCTGGGCAAACGGCTCCGGCGCCAGGGCAGAGGGACAGCGACAGCTGCGCACGGGCCCTGTCGGGGGCAGAGGCCCCGCCCCTGCGGCCCCAAGCCGCCCGCCCACTTCCCGCCCCCGTCTCCCCCTCCCTCACAGGTCCCCACGAAGGGGCAGCTCCTCGTGACCTCGCCTCTAGGCTCCAGTGGTGGACCAGGGTGGACACCTGACCGCAGGGACACCGGACACAGGCGGGGGATTTGGAGACCAGGCAGAGACAGAATCAGGCCAGGGCTCGAACTAAACCGTCAGAGAGAACCAGGGATGGGATGAGGAACCGCCAGCGCTGGCACCGCCTGATCTTCACCTCCAGCCCTGCAGTGGCTCCTTTCTGGTACCAAACGTGGTGTGTCTTTTCCAATGCCAACCACTTCTCCGACCCTCTGACTCCAGCTGGAAGTCAATCCTATTTGTTTTTTTTAATAAATTTATTTATTTTATTGTTATTGATTTTTGGCTGCATTGGGTCTTTTTTGCTGCGCACAGGCTTTCTCTAGTTGCGGCGAGCGGAGGCTACTCTTCGTTGCGGTGCGCGGGCTTCTCATCACGGTGGCTTCTCTTGTTGCGGAGCACAGGCTCTGGCGCACGGGCTTCAGTAGTTGTGGCACGTGGGCTTCAGTAGTTGTGGCTCACGGGCTCTAGAGCGCAGGCTCTGTAGTTGTGGCGCACGGGCTTAGCTGCTCCGCGGCATGTGGGATCTTCCTGGACCAGGGCTTGAACCCCTGTCCCCTGCATTGGCAGGCGGATTCTTAACCACCGCGCCACCAGGGAAGCCCCGTCAATTCTATTCTGACACCAGCTCCCGGGGTCAGCATAGACCCCGCAAGTTAACGGCTCAGTCCCACAGGACTGCCCCACTTCAGACACCTGCAGCAGTGGGGTCCTCAGGCCACCAGCACTTTTGTCCACCAACTAGAAATTTGGGGGTTTGATGAAATGAGTCACGGAACTCAGGAGAGCACTCCACTTCCCATTACCAGTTTATATAAAGGACACAACTCAGCAGCTGCCCCGTGGACAAGACACGCGGGACGAGGTTGGGGAGCGGGGGCGTGCATGCCCTCAGAGGGCCGGCGGGCACCACCTCCCAGCACCTCCACGTCCAGCAACCGGGAAGCTCCAGAGCCCCGTCGTCGGGGCGTCTTATGGAGGCCCCATCCTTGGGAAGGTTGATTAAATCCCTGGCCATCGGCGATCAGCTCAACCTCCAGCCCCTCTCCCCCACTGCCCAGGAGGGATGCAGGTGGGAGTGAAAGTTCCAGCTCGACTCATGGCTGGTCTTTCTGGCACCAGCCCCCATCCCAACACCATCTAGGGGCCCAGCCACTGGTCATCCCATTAGCTCAGAGAAGACACTATCACTCCAGCTGTGGACCAGGAACCACGACAAAGACCACATGCGTATTTTTATTTCAACACAGCCCTGAGCTGAGCTTCCTACTGGTTTGGGTTTCCTCCGATACCTCAAACTCCCTCTCTCTCCACTCACGAAGCGCGCACCCTCCCCCAGTGCAGGGCGCCCACCGAGCCTTCCCTGAGGCCCTTGTCCCTGGTCGCATCCCTCCGCCCCAGAGCGGGCCGTTCCCACTGCACTGACCTGGTCCCAGGCTGGAAGGTCCCACGGTCTACGGAACAAAGCCCAACTCCCAGGTCATCGTCCAGGCCGGGATGCCCCTCCCTCTCCAGCTTCGCCAGCTGGCACCGCCAGCCCCATGTGCCAGGGATACTGCAGGATTGGCTTCCATGCGGGACACGCTCTCCCCTCCACCCAGAATGTCTCGCTCTTCACGTGCCAGTCCCTTCCTAACATCCCGCGTGGGCGAAACTCCTCCAGTAAGTCATCTCTGAATTCCAGAAAGGCGCAGTGACCCTCTTTGCACCCCACCCCCAATCTGGGCTTACAAAATAAACTAAGTCACACACAGAGCATCCGTCTGAGGGTCCGTCTGCCTCGCCGGACACAAGGTCCGGAGGCCAGGAACTGTTGGTCTCACCTCTGTCCACATAAAGCCTCTGTCCCAGGCCTGAGCCAGGACCCGGATGGTCAATGAAGTTCAGGGACAGTCCTGGAAACGGAAGTCGAGTCCACTGTCAGGGGACACGACACACTGACTGAACTATCCAGACTAAGTAAAAATGGGAAACCCTGCCGTGCTGAGGACGCGACGCAAAATACGTTTAAAGTTGGAGCCCATTTTCGGTACTGCTGGTAACCTCTCTCTGAAATGATCCAGCTCCAAGAAGGGTGACAAATCGTATCAGATAAACTGCTCATCATCTGACCTAGTAATTCCACCGTGGGAAAAATATTTAAGCAAACAAAATGGGGGGGAGAAAAAGAAACTCACTGCAGCACTATTTTTAACATCTAGAAACAATAAAAACAGTCAAAGATGGGGAGGTCCAGAGGAATCTCTTGAGTAGCCCCCAACGGCGGAATGCTGTCTAGTTATTAAAAAGGCAAATCGGTAGGAAATAGGGAGATGGGGTTTCTAGGAAATAAATCTGAGAGAAAATAACAGAATATGGGAGGAATGCAAGAGTCCAAATATAAGCATGGTAGTAAGTACAATGTCTGTGTGACGGAAGGTTGTAAGATGATTTTAAAATGTTTAAGAATACTTAACATGAAAAAACACTCAAAATGCAGTGAGTGGAAAAAGCAGGTTACGAAACAATATAAAGTATAAACTCGTTTTCTAAAAAAAACACTATATATATACATATATTCATACATTTTTAAAATTACAGGATGTAAGGCACTCCATGTAGGTTTTTCTGTAAATTAGATAATTTAACAATTTTTTACAGATCGTTAGAGATAACTGTTATAGATATACATAATTGTTATAGAGAGTTGCTAATCATAAAAAGCAGAAGAGGTGAACCTTTGAAAGTAGACTTTTAAAAATATAACTATAGGGGGTTTCCCTGGTGGCACAGTGGTTAAGAATCCACCTGCCAATGCAGGGGACACGGGTTCGAGCCCTGGTCCAGGAAGATCCCACATGCCACGGAGCAACTAAGCCCGTGAGCCACAACTACTGAGCCCGCATGTCTAGACCCCGTGCTCCGCAACAAGAGAATCCACCGCGATGGGAAACCCACGCACTGCAACGAAGAGTAGCCCCCACTCGCCGCAACTAAAGAAAGCTCGCGTGCAGCAACGAAGACCCAACACAGCCAAGAATAAATAAAATAAAATAAAAAAATAGGGCTTCCCTGGTGGCACAGTGGTTGAGAGTCCGCCTGCCGATGCAGGGGACACGGGTTCGTGCCCCGGTCCGGGAAGATCCCAGATGCCGCGGAGCGGCTGGGCCCGTGAGCCATGGCCGCTGAGCCTGCGCGTCCGGAGCCTGTGCTCCGCAACAGGAGAGGCCACAACAGTGAGAGGCCTGAGTACCGCAGAAAAAAAAAAAAAAGGAAGAAAAAAGAAAACAAGAAATAAATTTATTTAAAAAAAAAAAATATATATATATATATATATACACATATATAAAACTATAGGGAATTCCCTGGCAGTCCCATGGTTAGGATTCCGTGCTCCCAATGCTGGGGGCCCAGGTTCGATCCCTGGTCAGGGAACTAGATCCCGCATGCATGCCACAACTAAGAGTCTGCATGCCGCAACTGAGACCCAGTGCAGCCAAAATAAATAAATAAATAATAAATAACAATAGAACTACAGGGACTTCCCTGGTGGTCCAGTGGTTAGGACTCTTTGTTCTCACCGCCGAGGGTCCAGGCTCAATCCCTGGTCGGGGAACTAAGATCCCAGAAGCCACGTGCCACGGCCAAAAAAATAAATAAAATTTTTAAAAATAAAAAATAAAAATATAACTATTTTAGTTAATCCCTATGTTAGGATTTCCCCCCAAGACTTCCTCTAAATGCTGAATGAGATATAAGAGAAGCACCCTGTTCACTTAACAAATGAGAAAATTAAACCTCCTATGAGCTAAATTTCCCGAGCCCCAAAATGGCCTTTTGACTTTCCTCTGTAAACAGGGAGTAAGGTATTTGCCCTGGAGGCTGAGGGGGCAGGGAAGGGCCTGCATTCAGGCCAGGAAGCCTCCAAGGAATGAGACGATTCAGGAAGATAACCTGTCAGAGTATCCTCGTGGGGGCCACGTGTGGACAGTAAGGCCTGAAAAGTCTTGTGAAGTGCAAATAAGAACTGTCGAATAGGGGTTAGAATACTAATCAATCAAAGCACTAATCAATATAATCCACGCTTACCTCATTGGCTCTTTTGATTATTTTATCATCCACGTCTGTAATTCCCATCACCATGATGATGTTGCACCCAAAAACCCTGGTAAGGATCCTTCGAATTATATCAAATCTAACATATGAGCTGAAAGAAAAAAACGTTAGGGTATCTTTAAAACCGAAAGTCACCACTGTGATCTTCAAAAGCGTGCAGTACATTTAACGTGATGCCGCACGTTGACTGTGAGCGGGTGATATCAAGGACAGCCCCAAGGACAGCTGAGAAAAGGAAAAGCCTCTTACTGACTGGCCCATGTGGGTCTGCATGAGACACTGACAAAGGTGCTGCCCCAATTTCAGGACACCGCAGCAGCATGTTTAACTTTACAGACGTTGAGTTTACATCTATTCAACTGTACAAAAAATTCACTCGTGATGCAAGTTCAGGAGATGGTCAAGATACTGAGAGCTTTTACCATCCTTGTTCGTGTTCTAGAATAACTAATGTTTCACCGTGACAAGAGACAGAAGCAAATAATGACAAATCAAGACAGGGACAATCCCATCAAAGCTGGATAAGATCATTCCTAAGAAACATGCACACAACTGTGGAATATAGAAACACCAGCTTATGGACAGACTGCACAGGGGTAATTCAGACTTGTGAAAGCAAAAGGGTTTAAAATCTAAGATCCATTTAAAATCTCAAGAAACCAGTTTCCCATAAAAACCACCTTAAAACTCAGGGTCAGCTAATCTCATGCTCATCTCTGCTATCCACACGGCCTAAATTTGAGCTCATAAAATCATTTTCCCTTGAAAATGAGCCTTATTATTGTACCCCTTGAACTCCCAACACCCACCCGCCCCGAACAGAGCTGAGGGCAAATTCTAGGGACAAGCATCTCCAAAACTCCTTCTCAAGGAGCTAAAAGGTTAAATATCCTTTTGAAGCCTCAGACTGCTTATTTATGAACTGGGCAAAATTCCACTATGTCATAGGGTTGCTGTACATAATCTTGGTGCCTGTGCAGGAGGAATTCCAACTAATTCTTACTATAATTATCATCAGTGTACCCCTCTTTGTCAAGGCAGGAAAACTCTACAAGAAATGAGATTTAAGAGAAAAAGCTAACAGGAACCTAAAACAGAGTGAAAAAAGAGTCAAATCACATGCGCAGCCCAGAGGAGCTCGGGGGCTGCGGGTCCCTGATACCTGCATGAGGCTGCTCCCCGGGGCCTCCACAAGCACCGTGGGTACCTTGAAAGCCCAGGTGCAGGACCAGCTCTCCTGGCTGAGGCCACACCCCTAGCGGGGAACCTGGACTCGGCAGACACCCGCCTCCCCCTCAGCTCAGCACTTCCCAGCCAGGGGACCTCTCCCCATTTACACTCTGGGGATGAGAGCACCACCACCTGGTATGGTCAGAGGATATCACTGGCTGGGGTTTGCACAGCATTTAGAATGGCACGTAGCAAGAGCTGTGTCTGTTAAGTGTCTGTCTCTTTAGCACAGAGGCTGGCGGGGCGAGCCGGGAGGACAGTGTGGAGACAGGAACCTGGAGAGTGAGTAGGGACAGACCCGCGGAAGGACACGGTCCTGGGCTTTGGGATTTTAAACTTTACTTAAGAGCAGTGGACCGTGCCTGCCCGTGCCTGACCATCCCTGCCCCCAAGATAACAACCTCTTCAGAAATCTCGTAGCATTTAGGGTTCTACCTCGCAGGGACACCCCTAATTGAGGACTCTCCCTGATGATGCACCGCCGAGATGCCCAGAGTGGTTATCCTCAAGGGGGGCCTGGGCGAGGGAGTCGGACAGGAGGCTTCTGGGGTGTTGATGACGTTCTGTTTCTCAGCCTAAGAACCACGAACACTGTCTTGGCCGTACACTGAAGATCCGTACTCTTTTCCGTATTTGTAAGGACAGACCCAAATTACAACTGAAAGGCCTGATTCTGCTGTAGTTGGAGATAAGGGAGAGGCTCTGCCCAACTCCCCCTTCCTTTCAGAATTTCTTCCTCAGCCCTTTTAAAATGTACCTAAATGCTTCTAATGGCTAAACAAGCCTCCGTCAGCTTCATAACTCAGGAGAGTTTCAAGGACCTGGGAGCCTTCACTTTGAAATGAAGTTACCAAGAATGTTCACTACCCCATGGGAGGGGCCTAACCGGTGCCCGAATCCACACTGCAGACCTGCCTGAACCAGAGAGCTGGGCCCACTCAGCTTACACAAGACTGCAAGTCCCTTCGGCTCTGCAATCCTTTCAGCGAGCTGCCTGTGCGTCCCATTCGAAGGTTTAATTCTTATTCGATAGTAAAACTGTTTTCTTTCTCTTTTGCCTTTGTGGAGAGGTTTTCCAGGGTGGGAGATACAATAACCTCTACTGTTTTCAATATTTCCCCCAACATATTTAATACTCCAATAAAGAGATCAGGGTTTCCCTGGTGGCGCAGTGGTTGAGAGTCCGCCTGCCGATGCAGGGGACACGGGTTCGTGCCCCAGTCCGGGAAGATCCCACATGCCGCGGAGCGGCTGGGCCCGCGAGCCATGGCTGCTGAGCCTGCGCGTCAGGAGCCTGCGCTCTCCAACAGGAGAGGCCACAGCAGTGAGAGGCCGCGTACGGCAAAAAAAAAAAAAGAACTGGTGAGCCTTCACCACACTTCCCACCTCAGGGACTGGGTTAAGCAGCACTTTATGGGAGTTATTTCATAAAATTGTGAAGATTCAAAAAGATGGATACTATTATCCCCACCTCCAAGATGAAGAAACCAGGACTCAAAGTAATAAAGTGGGGGACTTCCCTGGTGGTCCAGTGGGTAAGCCTCTGCACTCTCAATGCAGGGGGCCCGGGTTCGATCCCTGGTCCGGGAACTGGATCCCACATGCATGCAGCAATGAAGAAGTCGGCATGTTGCAACTAAAAAAGATCTCACATGCCGCAACTAAGATCCGCCGCAGCCAAAATAAATAAATAAATATTTTTTTTAAAAAAAAGTAATAAAGTGGCCTGTCCAAAGCTGGGAAATAAGCGATGGGGGCCAGAAATAACTCCTGACCAGCTGATTCAAGGCCCCTTGGAAAGGCTTCATCTCACTACCCAACGATTCCAAAACAGGTCCTCCTTCTTCACTGCTCCTCACTGCCTCCCTGACCTTCCTCACCTGTGAAATGGGACCAAGCGAGACTGTGACATGTATGCTTCCCACGATGCCTGCAATACAGTAATTATTCAGCATTCTCAAGTTGCCACTTGAGGGATGGCAAAAACAGGCAAAGGCTTTTTCTTTCCAAAATAAATGGTCCCTTAAAGTGTGAAAATTCAACCTCAGGACACTCACCAAGCATGACCCAGGTGTGCATGATCGTAGACAGTTGGTCCACAGCTATACCTAGGAACAGAGTTAAAATCCACCAGGTGAAACATATTTGCAAGAAACGACACCCCACTCTCAGTTATGATCATCATATAATCATGCCTTTTCTGAAAAGTAACCACTTTGGGGGAATGCATAGCCGGGGCTGTATTACACTTGAATCGCTAAATGCACAGCCGAACCTGTGAATCACTATGACTTTAAACATGCTTTTATCACTAATTAAATGCTTCCACCCGAGATCCCAATCCCGCTTTCCAAGCAGAGGCCCCGCCTCCGAATACGCTGGGTCCACAGCCCTTCCCGCCCCATCTCCCGCAGCACCCCGCCCCCCCAATCCCCGGGGGCTACCAGGAGGCGGTGTCCGCGCCGCTCACGATCAAGGGGTCTTTCCTCCCAGTGAGGCTGTTGTACACCTTGACGCCCGTGTCGTAGCCCGCAGGCTGCAGCCAGCCCTGCCCGCGCGCCCCCGACGCCGCCCGCCCCGGCCGCGGCCCCGGCCCCAGGCCCAGCGCGGCCCGGAAAAGTGAGGAACCCACGGGGACCCTGCGCGTCCGCAGCATGGCCGCTCCGCGAGCCGCGCGCAGAGACTCGCCAGCCATACCCACTCCGGGAGGGGCCACCAGGCCCCGCCCACACGGAAGAGGCCCTGTCACGCCCCGCCTATCCCGGAAGAGGCGGTCGGGAAGAGGCCGCCCCGCCTCCCTCGGGCTGTCCGGAGCCCGCTGCGGCGGGAGGGGCAGTGCCTCGGGGTGGGGGAGGGGAGCGGCAGGCTCGGGTAGTGTCCCAGCCCCGGGCCGCGCGCGGGCCGAGGCGCTCCGCCCTTCTCGGCGCGGGACTGAGCAGAACCGATGCGACCCGGGCCTGGGGACGGGCCCACGCGCGGCCGGGTCCGGTTCACAGGGCGGGCACCAGCTGCCGGCTCCTCGCCTACTGGCGAAGCACGTTTGCACCCCAACTCAGCACACACAGAGCACGTCTGCACCCCAGCGCAGCACACAGAGCACGTCTGCACCCCAGCGCACACACTCTGCGCATGAAAGAACGAAGCTAGGACACCACCCATTCATCAAGTACGCGTAGTAGGAAATGTCTGCCTGGGATTCATTTTAATATTAAAAGTTATGTCATCTCGTCTCTTGAGAACAAAAACATTCTGAATTGCGGTTTCAACGGGACTTTTTAAAGGTGGATTCTCTCGAAGTTACTTTCAAATTATCTCGACAAATGTGTCCCTATTGATATCTTTCAAAACCGTGTCAAAAAAAGAAAGAGAACGAAAGGATGAAAGAATGAGAGAGAAAGGAAGGAAGGAAGAAAAAAAGAAAGGAAAGGAAAGAAAGAGAAAAAGAAAGGAAAGGAAAAAAGAAAAAAATCCCCTTTGCTTTTGCAGTCCTCAGAACAGCACATAAGTTCCCCAGTTCTTTCTTGGGCTTGTTTTGGGTGTTCTATAGAAAGGCAAGTGCTTAGCTAGAGACAAACAATTATCTTCCTAGAGCACTTAAACTTTTCCCCAAGATCCCTGGAGTCCAGCTCTGCAGCTAAACGGTAGTCTAACGTGAATTGTGTTCTAAGGCATGACGCTAAAATGTTAGAATCTGTCGTTCAGAATTAGGAGACCTCCACATCAGTGCTAAGCACACACTCCCCAAATACTCACAGTTCTGCTGCTGCATTACCCGATCCCTGAGTACTTTAGATTGCAAGTTCTTTTGAACACTCTCACTGTACCCACAAACAAATTCAGAAAAGGACTGCAGAATCAATCTCTGATGAAATCCACCTGTTGTGCAGGTGGGAGAACATTTGAGCAGTAAAACATCTGATAGAGAAAGCTCTGACCCAGATATTAGATATGCCAGTAAAATAAGAAAATGAACAAAAGGCTTGACTGCAATCTGTGAGAATATGCGGAATTCAAGGAAAAAGCTAGAAGTTTTGAAAACAGATTTAGTAAGACAACACCAAACCCCGCACATGAATCTGGATAGCTGGCATGTTTTAATTGGCCATAGGACATCATGATTTTTAAACTAACAGTGGTATCTTGTCCTCTGAAAATTGGTCCCATAAGGTGCTTAGCCCTTGGCAGGCAGCAATGCTACCTTAAGTCTTCTGGGAATCTTCAAACAGTGATAAACATACCCATTATTTAATGATGCTTAAAAGCATGACTCCTCTTGCAGGTTCAATATTAAAGTAAAAGTGACTGGGAAGATATATTAGCACATACACCAAAAGAGTGCGTGAGCGTTGAGGTGACCCCTCCCAGTCTAGGTCAGAACAAAGTATATTAAAATGAACGATTCCAAAGTATCACGAATGCCATTTCTTAGTCCTTCATGACAACAGCAAAAAAAATGTAGTTCTCAGCATTACATTTTCTTTCAAAGCAAAATTTGTAAATCGAAACTAGAGTAGATAAGATAGCACATATTGTTTAGGGCAATTCAAGTTTGAGATGAATGTGTTAGGATTTATATTTTAAGCACCTCAAAACATAAAGAATTGTATGTTCATCTCTTTTACTCCCATAGGTTTCAGCATCTCCAGTTAAACTAGAAATATAACCTTAGAAAAGAGAATTTAATAACTATTTTTGAAACACACTCCAAAGAACAAAATTGAAACAACCAAAATTCTTCAATCTATCCTCAAAATTAAACACTTTTCTTTAGTGGCATATCTAAAATGCGTGGTCACAGTTATGCCTTAGCTGTTGGTCTTCTAACCTTGTCCAGAAAACGGTAAAATCTTTGGCATACACTTTAAGAACTTTGTAAAGCTAATCAAATATTTTCTGACTTTTTAGCCCAAGGGGTAAATTAAATGTCATACAGACATTTTTCACCACTGCATCCCTACTGCATAGAACAGCAGCTAGCACATGCTAGGTGTTCATTAAATATTTCTTGTTGAATGAATACTTTTTTTTGTTTCACGTGTCTGTGAAGTCCATGAAAACATGAATAATCATTATTGGGATGACATCGTGATTAAAAAACAAACAAAAAAACCTCCAGCTTGCTTATCATTGGAAGGGGTAAATTGTTTCTCACCTTTATTCTTAAATCAAGATAAACACTACTCATTTTAGAGCCGATGAAGGCAAGGATTAAAAGAACCTATCTCTTTCTTGAAGCTGTACTTTAAAATTACTTATCTGCTTTTTTCTTATTCAACGTTTACTCTCTATCCCATATAATGTCTCCGTTTCCACATAACGTCATAGTATTAAAGTCTTTTGTGCAGGCTAGTGGCCAGTAAATGAAACTTAACTCATCATTTGCTTTAAGCTGGGCCAAAACTGGAAAAATGCGAATCGCTAAGTAAAATAACCACCATTATCCTGAATATCGAAGTGAACGTTCTCCTGATGTGAGGGTGGGTTAAGGGGGCTGAGAGTAAAGATCAAACCCGTTTACTTGAAAGTGTAAGTATCATTCGTCATTTATCACCGCATCAACGATCCAATGTGAACAACTCATTTCGAAAGACAAACAGCTCCATTTAGTGTCGTCTGCGCCCCGCAGATCGCGGGAATGAGCACCGCTGCAGATAATTACCTATTTTATAAACACTGGATTGGTCTGCAATGCTACTGGGTTACAAAGAGTAACTTAAAACTTCCCGGCGGTCGTGGTTGTCACAACACTGCTTCTCCGGAGACTCGGAGCTCCAACGAGAACGTGCCGAACCTCAGAGCATCCTTCCCCGACCAAGTGGAGCGTCCGCGGGGCAGCAGGACACCCGGGAGCGAGGCCGAAACGCCCCATCCACGAGCCGAAGGACGCGGCGCCGCCCAGGCGCGGAGCTGGTAGGGACGTCCGGAGGCTGCGGCCGAGCTACCTGACAGGGTTAGAGACCGCGACAGGACACCCGCCCCTCGGAAGACGAGACGGCCAAACAGCAGAGCACAGCCGAAGCGGCCGAGCGCGCCAAGCCGGGAACACCAGCCGTGGCGCCGGCCTGGGCCCAGAGGACAAAAGCCAGAGCGTGGCCACGCCCGTGGGCGGGTCCTCGGCCGGAAGGGGCGGGCCTGAGCGCTGGCCCGTCGTCTAGGCAACGGGGCTCTTCCGAAAGTCCTAATCGAGGAGTTTAGGGCGGGGAGAGGAGCCATGGGGGGAGGGGAGGGGCCGAGACAGCACAGGGAGAGACCCCCAGGACCCCGGCAAGTGGAAGCCTGCCCCGCCCCGCTTTGGGTGGTCTTTCGAAATGGGGGCGCGGACTTAAAGAACGGATTCCAGGACACAGGCGGGAAGGAGTCGGGGTGGCCCGCTCTCTGCGGGGGCCCGGCGTGGGGAACTGCTCCCCTCTCGAACCCCTTTGTTCCCAAGCCGCTCAACACTGGGCTCCGGCCGACAACACAAAGGGAGGGCGGTGAGGACTGCGCAAGCTCGAGAGCCGCCAAGGCTGCTGGGAGTGGTGGTCCGACTGCCGAATGGTAGGTCTCCCGCGCGGGCAGGCTGCTGCCTGGGCCGCACCAGTGCGCATGCGCCATCGCTTCCGGCCTGCTCGGCCAGCCCTGTCCCTCCGCCCCCTGGAGGACGCGGGTTTCTAGTAGTAAGAGCCCGGGAGGAGGTATCCGTGCTCACCCCGCCTTCTCTTCGTCCTGATTGGACTACTGATGTGAGAGCGGCAACTCGATTGGCTGTTGAGGTTGCCAGTCTGTTCCGAACCGTACTTATTTCCCACTGCAAGGCGGGCTTCGGAGAGTGAGGGGCTGGGCATGGGGAGGGAGGTGGCGACCCGGGTTCGCGATGGTGCCACTGCCCGGTCGGTTCTGGCCAGGTCTTGGGCGGGGCTATCTGCTGCCCCGCGTCCCCCTGTGGGCGTGCAGTGCCGCCCGACGCGCTCCGCCTGCAAGTGCGAAACTCCTAGTAAAGTTTGCGCCTCACCCGCCGCCCCTTGCCCCCGCGACCCCCGCCCGGGCAAAAGTGACAGACAAACCCACACCCCCGGGCGGCGGGGCTGGTGAGGGGCATGAACGCGGTGGGGGCGGGGCCCACGGGAGAAGGGGGGGCGGAGGGGCCGGGGCGCATGCGCGGTGCTGGGGGCCGAATGTTTCCCAAGTGTTTGAAACTGGTATTTGGGTTTTCCACGTTGGACAAGTGCGGCGCGGCGGGCGGCGCGCGCCCCTTCCCGCGCTCGCTCGGCCCCGGCCCCGGCCCCTGCGCCGGGGTGCGCGCCCGCACGCCCGCCTGCGCCCGCCCCGCGCCTGAGGCCGCCGAGCGCCGGTCCGGCCCGCCAGGCGCCGGTCCCCGGGCCCAGGCAGCGCGGCTCGCAGATGTAGCGGCGCGGGGCCGGCCGGAGGGGGGGCGACGGCGGGCGGGAGCCTTGCATTTTGCAGCGCTGGGCTCCGAGGGGGCGGGGGCCGGAGGAAGCGGAAAGCCGCGCGGAGTCGCCGGGGACCTCGGTGAACCATGTTGAGCCCTGCCAACGGGGAGCAGATCCACCTGGTGAACTATGTGGAGGACTACCTGGACTCCATCGAGTCTCTGCCTTTCGATCTGCAGAGAAACGTCTCTCTGATGCGGGAGATCGACGCGAAATACCAAGGTACGGCGGGATGGATGGGCGGGGGCGGCTGCTCCATCCCCACCGGTCGCGGCGCGCCACGGGGCTGCGGGCCGTCCTGCTCCCCTCCTGGAGAGCCGCGAGCCCGCGGCGGGGCCCTTGCCGGCAGAAACAAAAGGTCTGGAGCGTCTTTGATTTGCCAAGGTCCTTGTGCGCGAAGCCCGGACACGGAGGAGGAAGGAGGAACGAGAGGTCTCAACGCCAGGCTGCGCGAGCAAAGCGCTCTTTGTAGTGAAGTGACGAGGCGGGGTGCTGCGGGGGAGGGGGCGCAGGGGGCGCAGGCTACAGCACCGAGGGAGGGATGTGCCGCGGTCGCTAGGCTGAGGGGCGCAGGGACGGGGCTGCGCGCAGGGCTGCTGGGAGGGCGCTGCGGACGAGGGGTCCCCCGGCCCTGCTCGCTGTCCCCGGAACCACCTTCACCCAGTCCCGAATCTGAGTGTTACATAAAGTCCGGGGTCCGTACTCCGCGTGGTGTAGCCCCAGTCGCCCCCGCCCAGCCCACGGCCCTGGACACGGAGTGAGGGCCGACTTGCGAGAGGCGACGCGGCCGGGTGTAGTTTGCGGAGGGCCAGGGCTTTATTCCGTGTGTGCAGTGGGGAAGGGGAGGGCAGGGAAGGGAGGATGTGGCGAAGAAGTCGCCCATCTGTGCTGCGCTCGGGGGGCGCAGGCAAGTATCGTCGGCTTGGAGAGGAACATGGCAGGGGAGAGGACCTGTGGGTCGTTCTCTGCAGCCCCGGCTGCCCAGACTGCCGGAGAGAGACAAGAGGGTTCGGGTCCGCTGGGAATTGCTGGCTGTTGGGGAAACTTTCCTGCCTGGTCAGGCACGGCATTGGGGTCTGTATTTGGAACGTGGATAGTCACTCGGAGTTTACCCATGTTTACAGGACTGCGCAGCAGGCAAACGGAAGAGTGGGGGGAGGTGGAAAGCCAGAAAGCACCCCACAGAGAACCGACAACTCCTGAGGGGAGGGCGCCCCTGCGCGCTCTACCGGAGGCTCGGCTTCGCAGCGACTTTTATAGGAGCCTTATTAGCATATTGCGAATGTTCCGCCTCGGCCTCCTGTAATTGGCCGTGGCATCTCCCATGGAATGTCCTTATCAGTCCGCTGCTGAACCATTGGTTGCTGGGCCGGATGAGGGCGGGCCTTGCGCAGTGACTGGCAAGGGTCTCTGTTTCCGCTGCTTTCTTTTTTCTCTTTGGTAGAGGGGCGGGGAGGAGGGAGGAGGTCGAGTTGATTTGAATGTCTTCGGGTCTCTCGGCCTCCGCCGTCGCATTGGCCATTGGTGTAGCTAGGGCGGGCTGTGTTCTCTGGTCCTGCATTGTGATTGGTGCCCCACCTGGCCTCCGCCCTCCGGCCCGGCGACCCCCATAGGCAGTGGTTCCAGGGGCGGGGCGCGCCGCCGGCTGGTCACCTCCCCATTGGCGGGGACCGGCTTGGCCCCGCCCCCATGGACGTGAGCCTGGTCACTTCAGTCGCGGAGCAATGGCGGCGCCCGGGGGACAGGGCGAGGCCGGCAATTCTTGCTGCCGGGACTGTCGAGGGCGCAGTCGGGCCTCCCGCCCGGGCCCCGAGGACCCGCGGATGCGGCCGCGTGGAGCGGGGGAAGCGTGAGTGACCCGGGCCTGGTGGGTCGGTGGCCCAGGACAGGGAGAGCCGGGCGGCCCCCGAGGGGTTCCCGTGTGCTCTGAGCTCGGAGGCGGCTCGGATGGTGGAATGACTAAAGCGGAGAGTTAACGGGTTTCCCAGTCTTTGAGGAATTCGTCGTTACCGGCACTGTTCCTTAGCATTTTTAGGAAATCTCAAGGAGACCAAGAAGTTCATCCTGAAAATTTTCGAGCGTCCACGTCAGTATACCGTTGAGGTTGCTTTCTTACAGCTTTCCCTACTGTCTGGCAGCCTGTTTTACTGCTTCAGAGCCGGAGTGTCTCCCGTCGAGTTAATACACGCTCAGTGCGTACTTGGCTCCTTCGGAGAAAATCAGTCCCACCCGCACCCTACCCGGCTCACGTGGAAGCCAGTGCCCTGAGTGAGCTGCAGAGCCTTAACATCCGTCATGGTAATAGTCGTAACTCATTTGGTTGGGACTTAGTACTGAGTGTTGAGATACGCAGCACAGTCTAATCTAAGAATTAAGGCTTTATTTTTAAAAGAACTCCTAGGTTGCAAGTCAAACTTTGGTTAACAGTGTTTGCATAGTAAACATCAACTGGACATTAATTCATAAGGATGGATCATAATTAGTTTACCAATGATATTTGAGGTTATTTTGAATTTAAAATATTTTCCAGCTATTTTTAAAGTATTATTTTTTAAATGCCCACGCACCAAGGAAGAAGGCTTCCTAAAGCACTTCAGCGCAATCCCTGCATAAAACAAAAAAGACGTTTCTAATAATTGGACAGATCAGTTTAAATCCGGCTGCAGTCTCACTTACTCCTTAGATTCTTTCCATGGTACCATTGCTTTCCTGTAGTGTCGGTATGGAGCCTTTTTAGAAAAAAGGGTCAGCAGCGGTTGGAGCTGATGAAGCTGAAGAAGCCAGGTGTGCTGACAGGATGCCACCCTAGTTAGCACAGGGGTTCCTGTTTGCAGATGTTTGTACTTCAGGGGCTTTGTTGATAAGAGGACTTCGCTTGGGGCATCGAAGAAATGTATGCTGTTGTGTAGGTAAAAGAATTTCTTGGTAATTTTGTAATGGGGTGTTTGTTTCTTTCCCACAGCGGGGCTTCACGTGGCTGTGAGCTTGCTTGTGATGTAAAAGAAGCTGTATGCTATTAAATTTTAAACTAGCAATATGATGGAATTGTTCTCTTTTCTATGAAATGATAACATTGTCTTTAGAAATTTGGTTACTAATTAAACCAAGTGATACAGTTTTGTAATGTGTAATCCACTTAAAAAATAAATGGCAGAAACTCATATTTTAGCACCTGTGAAATAGAACTTGGATAAGTTGAATAGAGCTATTTATTTTCAGGAATAATTACTCCAAGAGCCCGTGAGACTATGGCATTCCTCCTTTCTGGTGGCAGACAGTCTGCATTGTTCCTCTAAGAAATGTCTTCAGCTCTATCTTCAGTTGAAGAATGTAGCCTGGAAAATAATATGTGCTTAAGTAGTGTTCGCCTAAGTTCATATGTTTACTCTAGTGTGAGGTTTATGCCCTATAACTAATTGGAATAAGATCTGGAAGGGGTTATGTCACATTTTATACTCGCCCCACCCGTATCCTCCCACAGCTTCTGAGTTGGAGAGTTGAATTGCCTTATTTTAAGAGACTACAAAAGGTTTTCAGGAGAAAAATCTGATACTATTTAATTTAATGGTTACTGTTTAGGGAAAATAACTGGTAATTTCTATCTGTGTATTTAAGTAAATTCTTGGGAAGAATATTTACTTTCCTTATTTCAATCAGATTATCTAAAATCTGTTGCCTTTTATAGATATAGATGTTACTGTTTTAAGCCATAAATGGAAACGTAAAATCTGCAACGTTTGTTTTAAAGCAAGGCTGGGTTGCCTGGCTTATTGTGACAAACCATTCTTGTTTTCAGTAATACAGGGTAATACAGAGATATTCCTGTACCTGCTGAGATGGAATGATGTGACCAATAAACTGAGGCCCTGAGTCACTATGTAGTATTTATGTACGTTCTCTAAATTAATCCGGTATTCTAGACGTCGGTGCATTAAAATAGCTAAAATAACAGCCTTTAAATTATTACAAAAATATTTAAATAAAAACAGTGGAAATATAGGACATAATCATTAATTTTACAGAAAATAAAGGTTTGGACCTCAGCACTTCACCTACACTTGAACTTTCCCCGTAGCTGCCTGTCCAAGGAGTTTTCATTACGCAGTCTCTGAATGCACGGAGTCCCTTGGGGAGCTTCGAGGGGCACTTGGATAAATAGGAACCGTGTTGATGTTTGTATTTAGTGCTAGAGATTTTTTCACCAGGAAAAAAAAAAAAAAGCCTGCCAGAGAGGCCTACAGGTTACAAGGTTTCATGCTAGGAAGCCTTGCATTGATCCTTTTTGTTCCTTAACAGTTACTTTTTTTTGTAGATTAGAGAACCGAAAGCCTTGGGAGGGTTTACAGCGAGGGTATAACGCTTGTTTTTTCCTTTGCAGAAATCCTGAAGGAACTGGATGAGTATTACGAGAAGTTCAAGCGGGAGACGGACGGCACCCAGAGGAGGAGAGTCCTGCACTGCATTCAGAGGGCCCTGATTCGGAGCCAGGAGCTGGGCGACGAGAAGATCCAGATCGTGAGTCAGATGGTGGAGCTGGTGGAGAACCGGGCCAGGCAGGTGGACAGTCACGTGGAACTCTTTGAGGCACATCAAGAGGTCAGTGACACCACTGGGCACAGCAAAGCAGGCCAGGATAAGTCAAAACCTGAGACAGTCACGCAGGCAGAAAAGCCTAACAGCAAGCGGTCCCGGCGACAGCGCAACAACGAGAATCGGGAAAACGCAGCCAATAATCACGACCATGATGACATCACCTCCGGAACGCCTAAGGAGAAGAAGGCGAAGGCCTCCAAGAAGAAGAAACGCTCCAAGGCCAAAGCCGAGAGGGAAGCGTCCCCTGCGGACCTTCCCATTGACCCGAACGAGCCCACATACTGTCTGTGCAATCAGGTCTCCTACGGAGAGATGATCGGCTGTGACAATGACGAGTGTCCCATCGAGTGGTTCCACTTCTCCTGCGTGGGGCTGAACCATAAACCCAAGGGCAAGTGGTACTGCCCCAAATGTCGAGGAGAGAACGAGAAGACCATGGACAAGGCCCTGGAGAAGTCCAAAAAGGAGCGGGCCTACAACAGGTAGTGGCGAGCCTGGCTGGACCGAGGCGAGCAGGGCGAGCCGTGTATTTATTGCATCGCCACCCGGATGGGCGCAGGGACTGCACGTGTAGCCTTCTGAAGACTGTTGGAAGAGGAGCTGTTCCTCTCGTAGGGATGACCGGGGTTCTCTTTGCTTTTCCGTTGGTGCACATGTGTAACGAGAGAGTGGTCTGTGGATCAGCATTTTAGAAACTGCAAATATAGGTTTGAATTAAACACTCGAGTGGGTCTCTGGTTTCTGTTGTTGTTGGCAGTCGGGGATATGACTTGGAAGCAACCGAACACGCTAAATGTGGAAAGAAGAGATTTCATTTAGCTACCATTTTATTTTTTAAAAAATGTTATTACTTCACAGAGTTTTAAAAAGTTAGCCAAGTTGCTGAAAATACAGCCCATAGCAAATTTGTTTCTTGCTATAATAGTGTATATCCAGGTATCAATTCAATAGAAAGGTTTAAAGTTTGAAAATCATTTTTTAAAAAAGCTAAATGGTTACATTTTACCTGACAAACGTTTTATATACTGGCCCGTTCCCCAAATGGCCATTTTTAATGATTGGGTACATTTTTCTTATTAAACCAAACAGGAGTGGTCCAGTCCTGGAGCTTCAGATCACGCTTTTGCTATCAACAAATACGAGTGTAGCTGTCTTTAACTTACATACGGTGTACAAATGTGCATTTTCAAGTGAACTTGCACTCGCTGTATTTACAGTCAGAAGTGCAGCCAGATGCCATGGTGTGCATGAGAGCCGTACAGACTTGACATCAAGAAATAAATGCAACTTGGCCAGTTTGTTCATCTACCAGTATATTTAATCTTGACATAAGTAAGTGTTAAATTTTTGTCTTAAACGTGTGTACACCAGCAGCTTAGACAAAGCCTTAAGCAAATTTTGTATTATTGTTCTCACTTAATAATGAAGTAGAAGTTATCTAATTGCCAGCAAAAAATAAGTGTTAAAACAGAGTGTATGTTTAGACCAGGGGCGGGGAAACTACTGCCCACAGACCAAATACAGCCCACCACCCGCTTTTGTATGGTGTGTGAGCCAAGAATGATCTTAACATTGTTAAATGTTTAAAAAAAAAATCAACATGAGAATCCAATTTCGTGACATATGAAAATTATATGAAATTCAAGTTTTAGTGTCCGTAAATAAAGTTTATTGACACAGCCAGGCTCATTCACTAGCACATTGTGTGTGGCCGCTTTGGTACAGCGTCAGAGTTGAGTGGTTGGGACACAGACCACACGACCCACAAAGCTGAAATTATTTACTTTCTGGCCCAATCGAAGAACTGTGCTGACCTCTGATTTACACTTGACCTCTTGCATGGTAATCGGTGTCCTCCACTGCCCACATATTGAAAGGGTCAATGGAATTTTACTTTCTAAGCGATATATGGTTCACTTTAACCCTGTATTGGAGAGAACAGCTTCTCTCCGTAGTCTGCTAGAGTCCCTGAAGCTACCACAAGGAAGAATCGAGGAACCACTGTAGCATCTGAGCACGTGTATGGCATGTGTTTATTACATGTAAAACCGTAAGTTGTTTTCTGATTGTTGACTTCATTTGGTAAGCAATTAATGAGAACTTCTTTTGTGCCAGACATAACTCCCTAACTTTTACATTGAATTTCCAGTACAGAGGGCTGTTTGGTAGAGAAATGCACATTGTAGTTGATCACACATGAAAACGTGAACTGTTTGCATATCAATACCTACAAATGGGCGTTTGCTTTCCAGCAAAACTCCCAAACGTTTAAGAATCTTAAGTGTTTAAATTTGATAAGCTTTACCTAGACAAATAAAAATTAGGAAGTTTACTAGGTGAAAATAAGTTAACTAAAATAGTCAATGACAGTCCAATGCTGAGAAGAGCAGTTTAAACGAATCTTTGCTTGTATAAATTAACTATATTGAAAACAATTCTATCTGCTAGCTTTCCACTTCTATTTTAATTAGAGCTAATGATGAAAGTTAAGTTATGGAAGTGAAAATTGAAGAGAACATATTTGCTAATACTGGATTTCTTCATGTTTATTCAGTTTCGGTGTAGACAGCTCTACTGGAGAGAGACAGGCACAGGGGCCAAACCTTGCTATGTCCGAGCTCCATCTTTGTCTCGTGATCGTGGTTCTTCACTTGTAAACTACAGTTCACCCTTGAGCAACATAGGTTTGAAGTGCATGGGCCCACTTACACGCGGGTTCTTTTCAAAAGTAAACACTACAGAACTGCACGATCTGCACTTGGTTGAATCTGTGGACTCTGAACCCCAGATACAGAGGAACTGCAGGGACGGAGGGCTGACTCTAAGTTATACTTGGATTTTCCACTGCCCTGGGGTCAGCGCCCCTCACCTCCGTGGTGTTCAAGAATCAACTATATGTTTCACTTAGGGTGGTTCCGAGAACTAAATGAGGTGAAGTAAGACACTGGCATAGAGTTCATCTACTGCTGGGTCTTTTTTCCCTACCTTCGATGAGGTTTCCAGTAAGGACAATGGCTAGCCATGTTTTCTTTTTAAAATGTGGAGTGTTACAGAGGCAGAATTTGTTAGATTTAGCTGTCTGTTAAATCACTTGGATTAATTCCAGTGGACACTGGATAAAAAGTCACAGATGAGTGCTTAGAACCTTATCACCAGGTAAGGGATAAGATAAAACAAAGATCCAGGTAACCCTCGGGGAGTGCCGAAAATGGGATTGAATTCTTTTTGTATTTATTTAGGTTAGTGAAAAGCTATCTAATGTAGAACAGTTGCTTTTGCTTATTTGCTTTTTGGTTTTTTTGATTTAAACATTTTTATGGAGGTATAATCGACATAACATTAAATGTTAATTATGTGTCAGGTATACCACATAATGATTGGATATTTGTATATATTGCAAAATGATCACCACTAAGTCTAGTTGACATCTGTCACCACACAGTTACAATTTTTTTAATCTTGTGATAAGGACTTTTTAAGATTTACTTTCTTAACTTTCAAATATGCAATACAGTGTTATTAACTGTAGTCACCATGCTGTGCATTAGATCCCATGAGTTATTTATAACTGGAAGTTTGTACTTTTTGACCCTCTTCACCCATTTCGTGCACCCACCACCTCTGCTAACCACCAGTTGCTTATGTTTAATAACCAAGTTATTACAGTCCAGATAAAGGGTCTAAAATGTTTCCATTAGAGCATAGTTTATTTTAAACTGGGACAAGGCAACTCAGTTCACTCAACCACTGCATATCGGGCAGCCATGGCATGGTGTACCTGGGGCACGAGGTGCTCAGAGGAGGGTACCTTCAGGGTCCTGAGAAGGAATACCACAGTGACAGGACCCACGGGCCGCCCACAGAGACGTGCCCTCCAGCGACTTGGACGTTGTGGTGTGGTCTCGGTACCCGGGACCATCTGTGGGTGCAGTTGCTGAAGTAATAAAGCATTTACCAAAGCAAAATCCATTGTATTATTACTATATACTTCTTTTCTTTTTTCTTTTTTTTTACTTTTTACTTGTTTAGAAAGAATAGGTATTTACTTGAAATATCCTTTTGTACCTCATGTTCATATAGTGTTCCAGGTCACGTGTATTAAGGTATTAAACCTTTCACTAAGCAAATTATGAACTTCCTGTCTGTGCACTTTTAAAGACTTAATGTGCTTCTGCAGGAAGGTCTGGCCCTTCCCCATCGTTCTGTCTAAAGTAATTTATGACTCTTAGCAATCGCTGGCATGTATAGAACAAGATTTCATGGAAATTGTCTCCCTCTCTGTTGTAGCCTGTGACCCAGTCCTCTTTCATCTTCGTTCCGGTTGTTTTAGGCAGTCTGGGAGGTAGACTTCTGGATTCGTTTAATCTGGAGAAATTGCTGGTCAACTGCAGCTTTTCTTGACGCACTTGTGTCCTCATCACCCTCATTCTGCACGAGTGTGGAGGCTCCGGAAGATAACAGTGGTAAATGGTGTGTCGCGACTCAAAATAGCCTCGGGAGGTTTTTATGAGGGGTTTTGTTTCAGAATATTTAACATACAGTTGTTTTCCTCACAAACCAAACAGGAGCGTGCTGTGTCCCCTGGCCCCCGAAAAAGGATGACAACGTGTTTTGACTGAAATGAAACAAAGCATGAGGTCACTTGTCTTCCCCTGCCTCAAATTCTTTGTATTATCTGATTTTGTTCCAGAAAATGGGGTTGATACTTTCTCAATTTAAAACCCTTACTTGAGAAGAAGTCACTGCAAACTGAGTAACAGGTTAAATCTTGATTTGAACCATTTCATACTTCATTAAACCTGAGTGTTCCTGTTACCCAAGAAACTGCTTTTGTTTGAGCAGGTCCACTTTGAATACAGTGAGTCGGCGCTGCTGACAAATTAACAGCCACCAGTCACCACCTGCCACATGCTAGCACCGTGGTAGGTATTTGTACACTTACGTTAAACCTTTATAACACCCTGCCTCGAAGGTGTTAGCGCTTCTGGTAAGGATGCTAAGACTCGGGTGAGGGGACCTGATTCTCACCGGCCTCTCGGCCCTCACTGGGCCGCAAAGCCTGTGTCCTCTTACCACCATCCTGCACCAGGACGCCCGCCTGCAGTCAGGACCTGGCACCGTTGGCCCATATTACCTGGTGCCGCAGTGACCTTGCTTTTGTCTTTGCTGCCCTGGGCTATAGAGAATTACTTTCCACTTATGACTGAGAAAACTGAAGAAGGTAGGAGAAACTTGCCGGGCCCAGGATTAGAGCTGGAATAGGAGCCCAGGGTGCAGGGTAGTCAGCCTGGGGTCTGCACTGCTGGGCTTTTACCTGAATGAAGGACCTGTGTTACCAAGCGTAGCATCTGCACCTGCCTTTCCTCCCGTGAAGCAGTGCGCTGTCCTAGCGCATTTCCTATCTGGCCCCATAGTACATTTCAAGCAATTTACCAGAGGCAGAGTGCTACCCAGGTCTCAGCATGAGATGTGAGGTCGTACGGTTTGAATCGGGACTAGTTGACCTCATACAGTCGGACCTCGGAGAAGTTGCTTTCTCAGCCCAGCGTCCTCATAGACAAAATAAGGCCAGCGACAATGCGTATCTATCCCACGGCAGGAGGATCTGCCTAGGCTAAGGTGTGCAAGTAACTTACAAATGCTAAACACCATGCCAATAATGACTGGAGTAATACTTTTGGTCAATTGTTGATTATTCTAGTTAACAGATGTATTCTGTCTGAAAAATGAAATTGAGATTCCTTACAGCTGGAGAGAAACAGTCAAGTCCAGCCTTAGAATAAGGAGTCCACTTCCTCTTTCCTCCTGCCTGAGTAAGTCTGCAGCTGCTTTTCTATAAATGATTGTTTCTCTTTGTAGAACACAGAAGTAAGTAGAGAAATAGAGTTTGTATTTTCAGCAGCTATCAAAGCCCAGTAAACTTCTTGCTGACTCACCTCTTGGTTGAATTTGAGTGTAGAGAGAAGAGTAGTTCAGTCCTTTCTGTGTGTAGGTGAGGAAACTGAGGCCCAGAATGATAAAGTCACTCAGCAAGTCAGCGGTGGGGCTCTTGGACCAGATCCTGTGTTGTGACTCCAAGGCAGCCCCTCCCACTGAACCACGCTGTTCCACGTGTGGCCTGGTCTCAGACACTCTTCAAGGGAAGCCATCAGCCTTCAATGAACACGTGTTGAGTAAATAACGAATCTAAGAACTGACGTAGAAAAACAAGACATTTTCTTCTCTAAGTTCTAAATGTTCTGTAATCACACCTAAAATGGAATTTCAATTGGTTTGTGTGAAGGAAGGATTTTTAGGACAAATGTATAAGCCACTAGAAATGCAATGTTTCTAAATGATTGATATTTGAGAAATTGAATTTGGTTAGATTTTGATAACTTAATGCACTGAATACTTTCTATTATAAAATTTCATAAAAACAAATGTCAATAATTGTTCATAGGGTTTATTAGCAATTTATCCATTTACAAAGATGCTTAGAAATGGTTTGCTGTCTCCCAAATTTTATTTTATTTATCAAGCAACAAATTGCTTGATAAACACTTAAATTTCCTCTGTGATTGTATTTAAGCGTCTTTTGGTTGCCAGTAGCAGTAAGTGACTATGCCTTAAGCAAAGACGGACGAGAGAAGGGACGGCTCAGAAAATCCAGGAGCCAGAGCAGCAATGAGGGCAGGCAGCATGGCTTTCTCTCTGCAACAGACATGTGACTTGAGAAACAGTTTGGCCCAGGTAGAGACAGATCCACTTGGCATCAACTATGGCCAACGGGGCAGATGGTGTGCTAGACTGGGAGCTACTGCAAGTCTGGCTCTGACATTCAGGTACTATGTTTAGAGTAAACCTTCCCTTTTTAAAATTCTTCTTGCCCTGGTGGATGCCATGTTTAAAATGGATAATTATACTGCCACCATGGCAACCAGAGTGGATCTGGCTTCATTCTTTCCCCGATAGTTGGGACGTGCTCAGCGAATGGAAATTATCATTTGTATTCTTAAGGTAAGTAAAAATTAGGTGGTGGTGAGGGTTATAATTATTCCATGGTCAATATACACGATTTTCAAAATATCTTTGGTTCCTTGAATCATAGACCTACTCCATAAACATGAAAAATCCAAAGCTCACTAACAGTGAAATACTTTCAGGGCACAAAGATCTGCCCTAAAATATCGGTCTGTTGAAGGTAGGGATACGCCAGGATGAACTTCAACGCTCCTCATTCAATGAGAAAGGCTAGTAATGAGCATTTCACTTTGCAAATTTTGAGGCCTTATTTCTAGACTCAAGAACATTAAGAAAAGTGAAAACTAGATTGAGCTGCACAAGGGAAGGATAAGAAAAGAATGTGTGAGGACAACTGTGAAATAGTTGGGGGGTTATTCCATATTACACTATCGTTCAAAAACGATCTTTGGGGCTTCCCTGGTGGCGCAGTGGTTGAGAGTCCGCCTGCTGATGCAGGGGACGCGGGTTCGTGCCCCCGTCCGGGAAGATCCCACATGCCACGGAGCGGCTGGGCTCGTGAGCCATGGCCGCTGAGCCTGCGCGTCCGGAGCCTGTGCTCCGCAACGGGAGAGGCCACAGCAGTGAGAGGCCCGCGTACCGCAAAAAAAAAAAAAAAAAATCTTTAAGGTCAATGTAAAGAAAGGACACTATTGTCCCTTTTTTAAGCCCTGACAGGACGTATGGCTGTGACGCAAATCTTCGGTGACGTTATCATTCCTGCCTCTGAGCTTGCAGTGCAGCCTAATTTTTGGAAAATATGACAACGGAATAGACCACAGAAGAGCAAACTTGATAATACTGGCACAAACCTAAAGTGACAGCGTTGTTGTAGTTCCTGGGGCTACTGCCTTGAGGAAGCAAAACATACGGACAGATTTACTCACCTTATTTCCTCTTTTATTCCTGTGCGGTTCCTTGGTAGTCTGACTCTTAATGTCAATTTTATTTATATTTTCTAATATCCGGCACAGGAAAGAAGCTAGTGAAGGATACTTCTGGCCTTACTGGTAAAGTCACAGCGCTGAAGCGTGCATGGGATAGAAGACTGTTGCATCACCAAGGGCGGACGTTCCCCTCGTTGGTGGGGCGACTTGGAATTTTTGACAATTGAAGGCGTCAGGCCAACATTCCTTAAGTGCAGAAAAAGCAGAAGGTCAGCCCGAGAAATAAAAATGTGGACGATAAAAATCAGATATCTATGGGAGCCACGAAGAGCTTCTGATCAATATGATGAAACACTAAAAAAACTGCAGGAAATGTGCAGGAGGGAAAAAGGGTTATTACATCCTTAAGAGCAAACACAAGAAAGGAAATTCCCCACGTGCCAAAGCAAAGGAAGTCAGAGTCAGAACAGTAAGCAGCTGCTGAATAGGTGGGCAGGTGGCAGAGGCCTGGCCAGTTGAAATGCCCTACCTGCTGGCCGTAGTGATGGAGGTAAGAAAGGGCAGGTACCCCGAGCCTATCGCTCCGCATCTTTCCTGGACCTTTCTTCTGGAGCTAACCAGCACAAGTACTTGTTCTCCTTCCATCGGAGCAGCTAACCTGTGAGGATTTAGGTCTGGGGCTTCCAAGGTGGCCTTGCCCATCACATGGAGAAAGTCTGCCTGGAAAATGAGAGAAATATAGTGCCCTGATGGCAGCATTTCAGCCTCTGAAGCCACACAGACCCCTGGGACGGCCAGTTACGTGAGTCAATAAAATCCTTTTCTTCTTAAGCCGGTTCAAGATGGGTTTTATACTAACCAAATCTACTACGACCTCCACTTCCCAATCTACTGACCTCCCCAGGGTAACAGCTGTCAACTGTTGGTGTATCTATCTTTACAGATCTTTTTCTTAGAAATTATACACACTCCTCTACAGTGGTTTTAACACCACAGATTTCACACTCCTCCCATCAAAGATGTGGTCTGGTTTCCCTTCCCTGGTCTCGGGATGAGCCTTCCCATCTGCCCTCACGAAGAGAGTGAAGCAGACATGGTGCCGTGAGAATTTCAAGGCTGGGATGGACCAGCAGACCAGCTTCTGACGAATCCCTCCTCTCCACGGATGCTTCGCCTTGAGACAGGTGTTCCAGCTGTATCTTCAGCTGAGCCCCAGCTGGTAGCCAGTGCAACCACCAGGCGTGTGAGCGAGAACCTGCAGACAATTCCAGCCCAGCCCCCCACCCCATGCCAAGTGAGCAGAGATGAGCTGTCCCCACCAACCCTGCCCAAGTCACAGATTACTGAGCAAATACATTTAGGGGTGGATTGTTACATAACAGTAGGTAGGCAGAACAATGCCTAGGCAAAGGTACAGTTTTGCTTTGCTTTGTTTTTTACATAAATGGGATCATATCGTATGTATTGATCTTCAAATAGCTAATTTTCTTCCTATGTAACACTTTGCCCTGGAGATCTTTCCCGGTCAACACATGGAGATTAATTCAGTGTAATTAACTATTGCAAATAATGATGTCCTATGGATATGCCATAATTTAAACATTCCTCTAAAGATCAGCATTTAGATTGTTTCAACTCTTTTTTTTGAAAATCATGCTAAGATGAATGTGTTGATCTTGTCATGCACGTACATGTGTATTTCTCTATGAGAGATACATAGAAATGAGATTTTTAGCAGAGAAGATTTTACACTTTATCTTTCTACTGAATTGTAAAAAAAAAAAAAAAAAAAAAAAGCTGTGCCCTTTTATATCTCCGCCAGCAGTGTAAGAGAATACTTACTTCCTTTTGCCTTTAGTGCCGTTGGACAGTAACCAAATAAAGGTTTTCCCATTTTGAGAAAAAAAATATAGTTATACATGGTTATATCTGAAATACTTAAAATATTACATATTTTATACCTATTATATAATACATACATTTTATATACATGTATTTAAATATAATTTGCACCTTCTTGGTTTCTAGTTATTTTCTGCAATTCTTCAGGTGTATATTGTCCATTTGTACTTATTTGAAGATTATTCATTTTCCTATTGCTTCGTTATGTACAGATATTTTCTCCCATTCTGTTATTGTTGTTTTATCTTTGTTTATGTCGTCTTCTGTCGTAGGAACCTTTACATTTCGAGATCACCTCTGAACTTTCGTCTTTATAGGGTTACATTTTCCTTAAGAAAGTCTTTTCCACCCTAAGATTATAAAATGTTCTCCTATATTCTTTACATTTAAAACAATGTCTGCTTTATCCATCTGGAATTTATTGTGGTGTTTAGGGTAGGGAGTTAATTGAAATTCCATATGGTGTGGGAGAATACAGGCCCTGAGGCAGAAGGACCTGACCTTGGGCTCTGGTACTTAGGAGCTGTGTGACCTGCGGGCGCTTTCTTCATCTCTCTGAGGCTCAATTTCTTTCATTTGTAAAATGAGTAATAATACGCATCCCTCAAAGTGATAATATGAAGTTCAAATGAGATGACATATAAAAGTGCCTAGAACTTAAACTTAATGTGTATATTAACTCTCACCAAATATTTCCCCAAATGGATGGTCAATTGTCCCAACCCAATATTGGATAATCCGTAACCTTATCACTCATATGGAATGTCAACTCTATTATGTACTCATTTTTTATATATACATGGATGTCTCCATTACTTTCCACTGATTCATTTATTTATTCCTGCAAAAACAGGCAAACAAAAACTTCACTTTTTGGTATTTTTTTTATATTTAGTAGGACAAACGTTCTATTTGTTTCCATTAACTATTATAGATTGATTTGGAGAATACCTATGTATTTGCTATTTGAATCTTCTTGTGCAGGTATATGGTATATTTCCATTTACTCATGAGATCTATCCTAGCCTTCTGTGAAGTTTTCCCATTTTCTTCATAGTTCTTATTGGTATTTTGTATTTTAGTTTCTACCTTACATGGACCAATTTTTCATGACTTAGCTGTATTGGCCATTATTTGTGGTTAATTTTTGTATGTCGATCCTTCATCTGGCCACCTCGCCTGCTGACATTTCTCTTTCAGTGAAAGAGAAATTCATTTCTCAGGTGTCAGTTGGCTGAGATTTTCTAGCTGTGCCTGGAGCACCTCCGTGCTGGCGGCTGCATTCCTGCTCAGAGCCTGCCTTTCTTTCCTTCACCAGAGTCCTGATCTGGTTCTCGCGGAAATGCTTAGAGCGTTTCACCATTATTCTGATGTTGACAGAGATTCCTAGTGAACACCGTTTGTCAGATATTCTGACAAGTTACTCCCATGATTTCTATTTCCAGAAATTAGTGTTGAATTTTGTTAGATATTTTTTTTTCAGTGAGGTTGGGGGTGGGAGCAGCTACATGTGGGTCTTATCCTTTTTAAAAAATTTAGTAAATTGTCTAATTTTGAAAAATCTTGGCATTGTTGGAATAAACTCTTCATAGACATGATAGATTGATCCTTTTAATGCACTTCTGTGTTTGATTTGATAATATTTTAGTATTTTTATGTCTCTGAGATGAAGCTTTTTATTTAAGCTGTCCCATTTTGTTTTGATGTTAGGATTGCATTAGCCTTACAGAATGAGTTTAGAAGGTTTACCTCTTTTTTTATGCTCTGGAAGCATTTCTATATCACAGGAACTATTTGTTCCTTGAAGGTTTGCTAGGAATAACTGGGCAAACCATCATCTTAACGGTCCTTTCCAGTCCCTTCTAATCAGGATCTCTGCTTCTTCTTGACTCCATTTTACCATTTCATATTTTCTATATTTTATATTGCATTTTTCATTAAAATAATTATTTCATCTAGGTTTTCAAGTTTATGACATACAGTTGAAGATATTACTTGTTATCTCCTTGATGACTATGGTATGGAACCCTCTCCTTTCTAGTGTTATTTATTGTATATTGTCTCTTGTTTCTTAAATTGGGTTGTCAAATACTAGTCTATTTAATTGGTCTTTTCAAAATGCATGTGTCTGGTTTTATTGATCAAATCTGTTATTATTTTCATTTTATTGATTTCTTCTGTTATCAGTATAACTTTCTTCTTTCTTTGAGTTCATTGTGTTGTTTTTTTCACATTATTTATTTATTTATTTATTTTCCCTCCTGCCTTATGGAGGCTTATAAATGACAAATAAAATTGTATGTGTTTTAAAGTGTACAACTTGACGGTTTGGCATATTCATACCACAATCAGGCTAATTAACACCTCCATCACCTCACATTGTTTCCCTTGTGTGTGGTAAGAATGCTTAATACCTACTGTCTAAGCAAACTAACACAACACTGTTAATCAACTATACTCCAACATAAAATAAAAATTTTAAAATAAGAAAATAAAATAAAATATTAAACAATCTGCTAAGCAATTTCAAGGATACAATACAGTGTGAACTGTAATCACTGTGCTGTCATTAGATGCCCAGAACTTATTCATCCTATAACTGAAGGCTTGTGCCCTTTGACCAGCATCTGCCCACCTCCCCAACTCCCAACCCCTGGTACCCATCATTCTACTCTCTGTTTCTATGAGTTCAACTTTTCTTTTCAGTTTTAGATTCCATGTGTAAGTAAGATCATACAGTATTTGTCTTTCTCTGTCTGTCTTCTTTCACTCAGCACAATGTTCTCTAGGGTCATCCCTGTTGTTGCTAATGTCAGGATCTGCTTTTTTGTCACGGCTGAATAATATTTCATTACGTTACATCTGACATCTTCTTTATCCATTCATATGACGACAGGCACTTAGGTTGTTTCCATATCTTGACTACTGTGAATAAAGCTCCAATGAACATGGAGGTGCAGATATCTTTTTGAGATACTGGCTTCATTTCCTTCACATATATGCCCAGGAGTGGAATTGCTGGATCATATGGTAGTTCTGTTTTTTAATTTTCTGAGGAAACTCCATATTGTTTTCCATAAGGGCTGTACCAATTTACATTCCCACCAACAGTACACAAGGATTCCCTTTACTCCACACCCAGGCTACCATTTATCATTTGTATTTTTGAGAATAGCCATCCTAACGGGTGTGAGGTTGTATCTCATTGTGGTTTTAATTTGCATTTCCTGGATGATTAGTGATGTCCAGCACCTTTTCCCGGATGACTTCCCAGATGATTAATGATGTCAATGTACCTGTTGGACATTTCTGTGTCTTCACTGGGAAAATGCCCAGTTGAGGTCCTTTGCCCATTTTAAAATTAGGTTATTTGTCTTTTGTTATTGAGTTGTAGGATTTCCTTACATATTTCCTTATCATATATATGGTTTGCAAATATTTTCTCCCATTCTTTAGATTGCCTTTTCATTTTGTTGTTTATTTCCTTTGCTGTGCAAGAACTTTTTAGTTTGGTGTAGTCCCATTTGTTTATTTCTACTTTTGTTTCCTGTGATTTTGGTGTCATATCTAAAAAACTATTACCAAGACCAATGTCAAGGAGTTATACACTCTCTGTGTTCTTTTAGTAGTTACTCTAGACTTTTCACCTACGTAGGTAGCAAGTCCTGAAATTAATTAACTTTTTTGCCCTCCTCCCCAACAATATAAAGACCAATTTATATACATTGTTGTCCAGTATTTCAGTATTATTTTTCCTCACAAGTCAGACATTACCATTATTGTTTTATAGAGCCAGTATTTGTTTACTGTCTTTGCTTACCACACTCCTGCATCTCAGATGTCCTCTTTGGGATTTTTTTTTTCTTCCTTAAATTCTGACTTTAGGGGTTTCCTTTAATGAAAATATGTAAGTGGTCTGCTCTTTCCAATTGAGTCTAAGAATACTGAAAGTACATTTGACTCTCAATTTTATAAGGCAGTTACTCAGGGCAAAGAGTTCTCAAGTGGCAGGTTTTGCTCTCGACTCTTGGAGAGAGGCTTCCTGACTTTTGACTTCTCTTGCTGCTACACAGACATCAACCCTGCGTCTAACTGCCCTTCCTTTGTGGTGATCTAGATTTTCCTTCTGGCAGCTTTTAAGTCTTCTTTTCTTTTGAATTCTGCAATTTTACTTTTGTCTGTCCAGTTTTGTTTTCTAGTTTTTCTTAGGATCCACCTAGCTTCATTGATCTGAAGATCGGCAGCTTTGAACAGAATTAAAAATAGTTAATATCTATTATCTTTTCTAATTTATCTCATCCCCGTTCTCCTTGTTATAGCCATCTGGAACTCCAATTATATACTCATCATAATTCTCATTCTATTCTTCATTCTCTTAATCTCACTGTTAAGTATATTTTCTCTCTTTGTCTCTACACGTTACACTCTTTGGCTCTATCTTCCAAGTAATGAATTCTCTCTACAGTAATATCTAATCTATTTATTCTGTACATTAATTTCTAATTTCAATAATATTTTTCATTTCTAAAACTTCTACTTGGTTATTTAAATTTTTTCCTTGTTCTTTGATCCTATTATTGAGATTCTTTTATTTTCAAATTATTTTAAACGATTATTTTATAATGTTTGTGTGATATTTCTAATTTCTGAAGTCTTTGAGGGTTCTATTTTGCTGTCTGTAATTCTCAGTTCTGGTACCTTGTTTCCTTGTCATTTTCTTTCTTTCTTTCTTTACTTCCTTACTCACTTCTTTTTACTGTGGAGCAGCTAATCTCTTTGGAATTTTACCTGTAGAAATTCTTGAGGCCTCAGTGGAAGGTGAGTTCCTCAGTTGAGGAGTTGCTTTTTCTTCTGCCAACAGATTAACAACCCGGAAACCAAGTAAAATTAAAATCCCAGCTTGTGGGTCTTCAAACCATACAACTAGGGGAAACTCACACCACACACACATGACAGCTGGCTTGTGTTTTCAAATCTCCCCCCTTCACACAGCACCACGGTGGAGAAGGACAACTTTCCCTGCTGTCCTGTGCTGCAGGGCAAATTGATTTCTCATTCTAGCTGTTTGAGAACGGACTACGCTGGCTTTCCCACTGGGCTGGGTTCTGGGCCAGAGCGAGACCTAAGAAAGGTCAGGGAGTTCTGCCCCAGAATGTGTTCCCCCTGCACCTTGATTCCCACACAGCCCTGGACTCTGCACCTTGGGTCCCACACAGTCCTCTGGGAAGAAACCAGGACTCCAGGGTTTGGCCTAAGGAGAAAGACATTTTTGTCACTCACAAGGATTTCTGCTTTCCTTTAGGTTTTGGCCTCTGTGGATTTGTTTTTTTTCAATCTCATGCCATCTCAGCAATGCATTTAAAAAATATTTTTAAAACATATGAATCACTTCAATCTGAGGGTGTTCGGGATATCTAGCCTGCCGTATTGCTGGTGATAGAAGTCTTTTATCAAATCCCTTCTGCCCAGTAAACAGTGAGTTACAGGAGACCAGGAACCTTGACTGATGCCAAAGCCAGTCATTTCAAGTTCAAGTAATTGGCTTGAAATTCTAAGTACCATCAAGGCAGTTTTTCTCCTGAAAACTTTTTTTTTTTTTTTCGGCCATGCCTCGTGGCTTTTGGGATCTTAGTTCCCCGACCAGGGATCAAACCTGGGTCCCCTGCAGTGAAAGCGCCGAGTCCTAACCACTGGGCCGCCAGGGAACTCCCCCTGAAAACTCTTAAGGCTGTAACTAAACACCACAATATGGATTAGAGAATTCCTGGGAAGTTGGCTATCCACATGAATGTTCTCTTTTCATCAAATTAACTGGGAAGTTGCCCAATTGTATTTTAATTTGAGTCACATGAATTCGATACAATAGGCCAGCAGAGGTGTCTGTGTTGCAGACAAATTGCACAATTATGGGGATCAAGTTGCAAAGGTTTAGAAAAATATTTTCAGAATAAAATTGTTGCAGCTTCTGCCGCTTTCCGATGACGTTTCACATTCCCTCACTGGGATTGACGTTTGCCAAGATCCCTGGATTATCTCACTGCCCCCTCCTTCCTCACTCAGGATGCATCTCCTCAGTCAGCTTCTTGGGGTGCGTGGTCCATGCACGGTGGTGAACACGGGCTGCAAAGAAGGCGTGTTCCTGCCTCTGTGTCCTCGCAGTCAGAGACTCACGCTAATCACTGCAATGGAGTAAGAGATAAACCACAACAGAAGCAGCATCGGGCAGGCAGTAGCACAGAGAGTGAGGCACTGTTTTGGAGCAGCTGGGACAGTTTTCCTGGAGAGGAGGCTGCTGGGTGGAGAACAGGATGGAGGAGAAGGTAAGGGGTGTGGGGCAGGGGCAGGAAGCAGTATGTGGCCCTGTCGCCTGGGGTCCGAGTCCCAGGCTGCCCTCCTGTTATGGGCAAAGCTTCATAAAGCCCCTACGGGCTCAGATTTTAATGCCTCCGCCCACCTCACCCAAGACTCTCAAGGTTTATTGCTCCCGGCACTGTGCTCACTGACCCTTCCAAGGTGACCCCTGACAAGATGGCCTTGCACCCTGTCCCCACTCTTCCGAGGTGACTTACACGTGTGCAACTGCTGTTGCCCCCAATGCCCTTGCCTCACCTCTCCCTCCCTCCCTCTCTTTCTTTCTTAATATTCTGCAGGGTTTTCATTTGTTCTTTGCTATAGCTCTCTTCCTATAGGAACTAAATTGAAATTTAACTTTTTTTTTTGCCGTGCTGCGTAGCTTGCAGGATCTTAGTTCCCTGACCTGGGATAGAGCCTGTGCCCCCTGCAGCGGAAGCATGGAGTCCTAACCACTGGACCGCCAGGGAAGTCCCTGAAATTTAACATTTTAACTAAATGCAAACTTGAAGTGCCATGGTCTCTATTTAGAAATGTGAGTGATAACATTTAATACAAACCAAGGGAAAACACAAACAAAATAGCTAGAACATATCCCCTGTCCCTCACGAGCACGCTTCTCATGTGGTTATTTATCCATCCTCTTTCTTCAACTGGCACTTCTTGTATTCTGAATTGAAATACAGGCTGAATATATTTTTTTATTAATTCCTTTAGTAGTTCAGTCAACTCCAAAGTGCATTGTGACCTCCAGGAGCTGCCCAAAATTGTAGCATACTTATAATTTATTTTATGTTATCCTTTAAGATTTTCTCGTTTTAGGGAATTCCCTGGTGGTCCAGTGGTCAGGACTCTGCACTTTCACTGCCGAGGGCCCGGATTCAATCCCTGGTTGGGGAACTAAGATCTCGCGAGCTGCATGGCTCAGCCACAAAAAAAAAAAAAAAAGAAAAAAAAGAAATTCTATTTTGGGGGGCTTCCCTGGTGGCGCAGTGGTTGGGAGTCTGCCTGCCGATGCAGGGGACACGGGTTCGTGCCTCGGTCCGGGAAGATCCCACATGCCGCGGAGCCGCTGGGCCCGTGAGCCATGGCCGCTGAGCCTGAGCGTCTGGAGCCTGTGCTCCGCAGCGGGAGAGGCCACAACAGTGAGAGGCCCAAATACCGCAAAAAAAAAAAAAAAAAAATTCTCTTTTTATGTTTTATAATATATATTAGCATGTTTCCCGTAACCTATAGATATGCATAGACTGGGGTGCATGCTCCAGCATCATTTGTTAATGGAGTGAACAATGAAGACAGTTTGGAGAACAGTGGTTCGTTTAATGCTTTTCTCAAGCAAAATGCTTCTGGTTTTAAAGCATATTCTACCAGGCTTCCTAATCTACTGCCAGTTCTGCTAACATAAGATTTATAGAGTGGAACATCTAAATCATAAACACAGTCTTATCTTGCTCATGTTTTGATCAGTGATAAGAGTCTTGCTGTCTTTCTGAATTTGTTTTCCATCGCCAAGAACTTCTGAGCTGCTTTGTAAAGATGGAGGTTCCTGGCAGGTGGCGAGGGAGGTACCCCAAGAAAAGTATGAATTGGCAGCTCCTCCCTCAAATCACATCAGAGAAGCTCAGACTGGGGTGGGCTCCAAGGGGCCTTCCTGCCTCCCAGACCTTAGGGCTGAAGAGTCTCTGTTTTGCTGCTTGGTTCTACCTCATTTGAAAATCTCATAAATGCCTGTACTATCGGTTCATAGACTCAGAGGTTTTAAAATCCCACCTCTACTTAAAAAAAAAAGAAAAAAGAAATTCTGTTCTTCTTTGCCAGTTCAGTGAGAAATACACTACCACATTTTACAAGTTTGATTTCAAGCTTGATTTCTTCTTTTGTTGTTTGTTAAAATTTAAAGTAATTGTTTTCTTTTTAAAAAACTTTGTTTTGTGTCTTTTAAGCTTGATTTCTTTATTTTGCATACTTGCTTCATTTTCAAAATTAATATCATGGCCCCTGCTATTATAGTCTAGGCTTGGTAATCTAGGTTTTTCATTCTATTTAAAGAGTAATGTGATTGGGTGCGATAAAGTATCTTCTCAAGTTCCGGAAAGGGTTAATGAAACTCTCCTCATCATTTTAAAATGTACTTAAAACTGAGATGTCTGCTTAAGGCCGTCTCCCTGCTGTTCCATGGGAAAGACATTTTGGAATCTAGACCCTTTGATAATTTGTGGTTTAAAATTTGTATCAAATGAAGAAAATGTAGCTCCTTAGTCCAGGTGCCTTTCTAACACAAGTCATTCCTAAGTAAGTTTTTTGGTCTTTCAAACATAGCTTGAATGTTGCCAGGTTTTATCTGACAAGTAAGCAAGTGTGGCCCTGAAGGCACTAGGCATAGACCCTAAGGCACGTGTGACCCCTCGGTGCCCCTGCCTCCTTGCCCCGCCTCTTCTGGTCCCCACCCAACGCCTTGCAGACATCTAGGGGGACCAGCACGCCTCTGGGAATCTCTCCTCCTACCGTCTTGCTGGCTCCTTCTTCAGTGAAGTTGGTGCAGTTTTCAGTCAACCAACAGGTGCTCATCAGACCCAGACATAGGGGCCCAACCCTTGGGTAGGAGTGAGTTCTCTGACAGTGGGGCTCCAGCCACGGAAAAGCTGGCTCAGCAGAAGCATAACTGGCCAGACTGTGAGTCCCCCAGCAGATCCACCAGGTCGTGGGCTTCCGGGCAGTCGCCTTTCTGCAAAGAATCGCAGCATGGTGTCTGAAACAGCCCGGCAGGGTTCCTCACCAAAGACTTGGTGTTTTCATCTGGAAGTGGGGACAGTGGGTAATATCACCTGCCACGCTTAATCTAATGGGGTTATTGTGAAAACCAAATACAAAAATGGGGACGAATACCTGCACTTTGTAAGTTACAAAGCTTATCCACTCAAGTTATTGCTCAAGTCTAGGAGGACTCCTCTCCCAGCCCTTCTCTGTCAACCCAATGCTGGCTGGCTTGGGTGGTGCCTCATCTTGGGTGTTTATGAAGCCGACCTACCCAGGGCTCCCACCTCCTTACTCTCTCCTAGCTCTTCCCGGAGCCCCGAGCAGGGACCTTCAGGTTCCTGGTCACCATGGTGGCTTCCACCCACACCTCCCACCAGTGTGCTCCCTCGACCCTCCCAGCCCTCCCCTTTCTCCCCCATGAAAAATCTCATCATTCTCAATGTCTTTTCCTCATGGTCTTACTTTCAGATTTTTCATCCAAAGAGCTCATTTAGATGCAATGGATTTCTAGATCAGTGAGGAGACACCTTTGAACTTGGGGAAAGAATCCGACCGTTCACTGACCTCCAGATGACCCGGCATCAGCTGCATTAGCCCTTGGATTTCAAGCGCTCAGTGTCCCCTGGATCCATAGTTAGCAAAATCCTATGTAGCCAGAATCCTATTTAGGATTTAGTTTGCTAAATCCTAGTTAGCTAAATCCTTTGCTAGAATTCTATTTTAACAAGCTCAGAGAAACTTTCCAGGTACTTCTCTGAAGGCACCCTCCTCTGAGGGGGGTGGGAGGTGGTAAGGGGGTGTAATTGGCAGACAGGGCAAGTGCCTTGTGAGACCTGTGGGGTGTGCTTCCTGACTGTCCCACAGCATCACTTCCAAGCACAGTCTCAAGGAAATAATCAGACATGTCTGGAAAAATTGACATAGGAAGATATACATGGCAGTTTTAGTTATAATTTATGTCACTATTTATAATTATTTTAGAGAAAAGTTATAAAGAACCGAATTATTTAGTAATAGGAAAATGAAGTAAATATGTATGCTTGGCTGGATAGTGGGAATACAGTGCAGCCATTGAGAATTTCTGTTTGGAGAACACTTAAAGGATGAAGAAGTCTATGTACTCTGGGACTTTAAAAAATGACAAAACATTATATAAACATTTTTGTTCCAAGACGAAACTTTCTGTGTGTGTGTCTATCTCTCCCTTCTCCTGAAGACCAGTTTAAATGACCAAAGAAACATGAAAATAAAATTTTAACTATCGTACGTACAAGTGACCCTAAAGCAAAAAACGTGTCAGGGCTTAACCTCCCCCCTCCCACCTCGAGGGTGGACAGGACTTAGCCACTTGCTTCCACACAACAGAGTCTGGAAACGGGACAAAGGTAACTTCACAGTGAAGACGTCCTGTACCCCAGTATGACGTGGGGAGAAAGAAGGCACCTTCCATATTCTTCCAGAAAACGCATAACCCTTGTCTAAACACAATGAAAACAGAGAAACCCACGCTAAGGGACACTCTACAAATTCCTGAGCATCGCTCACCAAACTGTCAAGATCACAAGGGACAAAGGATGACTGCAGACCTGCACAGACCAGAGGACACCGAGGGGCTATGGTGACCAGACGCAGTGTGGGGTCCTGGACCGGATTCTGACACAGAAAAAGGATGTTCACAGAAAAACTGGTGAGATCCAAATAAAACCTAGAACTTAGTTAACAGTAAGGTACCAATGTTAAGCTCCTAATTTTGACAAATGTACCATAGTTACGTTAGAGAAACTGGGGGAGGGGTATATAGGACTCGCCTATCTTTGCAACTCTTTCTGTGAATCTAAAATTATTCCAGGAGTTCCCTGGTGGTGCAGTGGTTAAGAATCCGTCTGCCAACGCAGGGGTCATGGGTTCGAGCCCTGGTCCGGGAAGATCCCACATGCCGCGGAGCAACTAAGCTCGTGTGCCACAGCTACTGAGCCTGCGCTCTAGAGCCTGCGAGCCACAACCACTGAGCCCATGTGCCGCAACTACTGAAGCCCGTGCATCTAGAGCCTGTGCTCCATAACAAGGAAGCCATCGCAATGAGAAGCCCACGCACCACAATGAAGAGTAGCCCCTGCTCTCCACAACTAGAGAAAGCCTGCATGCAGCAGTGAAGACCCAATGCAGCCCCAAAAATTAATTAATTAATTAATTAAAAATAAATTATTCCAAAATAATAAATTGCTTAAAAATGTAAATCTTAATTTAAGACAGCATTGAATTCATTTTATTTATTTATTTATTGTTTTTAAATTTTTTTTGGCCAAGCCGCAGCTTGTGGGATCTTAGTTCCCCAACCACGGATCGAACCTGGGTCGCCTGCAGTGAAAGTGCTGAGTCCTAACTTCTGGACCACCAGGGCATTCCCAAACATTGAATTCAGAATAGAAAGAATTACACAAGTTAAAGTGTGGTGCTTTATAATTATAATGGGAGCAATATCCGATGAAGATATAACAGTTGCCAATAAAGCAAAACCATAGCATCTCCCTTCCCCTTCTCCTGGGTCAGTGGCAAGGATCGCCTGGTGTGACTAGTGCATTTGGTGGGGCCGGGGGCTGAGAATTCAGTGGCTCAACCAGCAAGTTTGTCAGGGCTGGGCTGGGGAGGGCGTCTGTGTGGTTGGCCCAGCAGTCTTGATGCCAAATAGGTGGTCTGAATGGCCAGGAGGTTTGCCTTATAGGCAACTGAGCAAGTAAGTAAATGCATGTGGATAAGCAGAGCCATGTTCCAAACACTTGGAAGATTACAAATATGGAAAGGGGGAAGCTTAAATGATCTCTGTTGTATTGAATTAGAGTTAGTCATGTCCATAGGAACTCATGGCCTTTAATATGTATAGACAGGGAAATCGATACAGCATGCATATATGCTTCCTAGTTCTGCCCACTAAAGGGCTTAGAAGCAACGTCAGTCCAGTGGCAATGAGCACACACAGCACCCAGATCTTGGCTTCTAATACCATTGTCCACTGAAAGGAACTGGGGCTTCCAGAAAAATGGCTGATTCCAGCCTGCACAGGGAAAATACAGCTGAGCCTGGAATGCCGTGGGTCAGAAAGTAAGAAAGTACCAAAGATGTTGGGAACGTGTCAGAACAACACAGGAGCCATCTTGAAGGAGCTTCTGTGGGCCAAGTCCGAGCATCAAAATAAATAAGGATCATAAGAGATTATGACCCGTTGAATAGTAAGAATCCATGGATCTCTTCTGACATAAATAAATAAATGAATAAGTATATAAATAAATGTCAACCAGTAGAAGTAGAATGAGTGGTGGAATTAGAAAATCAACATTTGGCTTCATCGTGGTGATACTTCAGGAAGATTCATCACTGACGTGGAAGACGATACATCATTTCAGAGTACCTACCGCCAAGCTGTTACCTTCACAGTGGAGCAGCCTGGCAACCTCTTAACCAAGGGAGGAAAGTTAATCTCACTAGCAATGAGGCAGATTGGCACAGGCAATCCTGAAGAGCAGCATCAGTGCGGTAGGTCTAATTGCTGTATATCAAACTGTGCGTCTTGAAACAGAACACACCTTCCTGTTTAGTGTCTACCGAAGAGTCACAAAATTTGCTTGTGTTATATATTAGTCCCCAAAGAAAACCCCAGTAGAATAAGTATAGTTGATGGTGGTTTATTTCTGTGAGCAGATGCAGTTTTGAGTAAATGGGCTTTAGTAGCAGTTCTATCAACCAATTTGGGCCCCTTAAGCTGGTGGGCTACAAGCATTTTTTAGCTTTAGAGTATTTTGTCTCTGAAATAATGCAGAGATGGGCAGCCCTGTGTTTATCCCAAAGCCACTTTATTTCAAGTGATGTTCAGAGGTCCAGGGGTGCACAGTGTCAGACTGCTGGCAGAAAATGCCTCATTACATTCTCTGCCCTTGTGCTGGCTACGTGGAGGGTCATTAGTTTTCATCTTCATTTGTGTGCTGCTGTTTCTTTTGTGAATGTCATGAGTGTTTTAAAAGTGTATTTGTTGATTCTTTCTTCTTAACATTTAAAAAATACAGTGTTTATAATATTTTTATAAAAGGTAAATGTCTACTTTGTCATTTTCTATTTGTAGTTGCCTACAAAATATTACTAATTAATATATATGTTACTTTTATCATGAGAAACAATAATTATATTTTTAAGTCATTTTCTTAACCTTCTGTAAGTTTGTCCGTTACAAGGTGAGTCTGCAGGAACCTTGGGGGATGGGGCTTGGGATGATTTGAACAGTAAGTTCAGTGAGTGAGTAGAGGGAGGAGCCGTGTTTTCGACCCTTAGAGGCCAGACTCCCCCGCAGCCGTGGTCCTCGTGGTTCCTGAGGACGTGTTGCTTGCTCTCCTCCGGGAGGGATGCTGTCCGGTGAGTCTGGGAGCCGGCGGGAGGCCTCAGATCTGTGATCGAATATGGTCTGTCCCAGGCTTTCAAAATGGGTTAAGAATCAATTGAGAGTTACTCTTATGGGAAAAGGTTAATAGAAATTTTAACGAAAAATTTGACTTTGACGGGATTGGAACTCAGTGGCTTTGAAGTTTGAAACAAAGCCTTTTCCCGTAAGACTGTGGAGTCTCAGGTCAGTTGCTGTCCAAACTGTCACGTGGGAAAGCGCCCCAGGGGCACCAGGTTGGTCCCTGGATGCCGGCAAACATACTGAGCACGACGGGGTCGGGGGGGGGGCAGGGGATTAAGGGCTGTGTGCCCTGGAAACCAGAAGACACTTCGTACACGGTCACATCCGGGGACTTCCCAAAGGTCGGCTCCATAGGAGAACTTCCCAAACGCTGGACTCAGCATCTCAGCCCCGCCGGGCTCCACGCCTCCGCATCAATGTCCTTCCTTCCCGAAGTGCTCTTTTCTGCTCACATCTCCCTGCCTGGGCGCCTGGACAGCAGCCCAGAGCCCCGTGGGGACAGCACAGCCTCCTCCGGCCGCTGGGGCCTCGTCCGTCCCACGCGCCCGCCCGCCGAGCCGGGGCTCTGCCAACCCCTGGTGGGCCTCCCATTGCTGGAGAGAAACACACGGCTGACTCCTTTTTTGCCTGACCCCAGTTTCAGCATCCCCCGGCCACTTGGCAGTTGCCTCCCTGTAGGATGTACTGGGAGAAAGGAGGGCTCTCACCCCACCTGAGTCAGCACCGTCAGCCACAGCTGCCTCTGCTGTGCCATCCACACGCCGTGCCCTCACCCGACGGGCCCGCGCCCCCCTGCGCATCTCACCCCGCCTCAGCATCTGGTCTCACCCTCCCCTGCGTGGGCCCTCTCCCCCACACCTTGCTGACGAGTCCTGAATTACAGGCTGCAGAACTTGGGGGCTTGTCGCTTTAGAGAACCAGGCGGTGATGCTGGCGGCCGCACAGGAGGGTCCACGTCTGCTCTGGGCGGGTCCGCCTCCCGGGCTTGGCCTGTGTCAGGGAAGCAAGCTGCCTGGAGGGAACCAGGAGTCTTGGTCGACCTGAGGGCTCAGAGGGGTTCAGGGGCTTAGAGCAGGAGCAAGGAAAGGTGAGAGGCCCTAAGGACAAAGGTACAGGGGCCCAGCTGGGGCCTTCGGTGCTGGGGCCTCAGCAGAGCACAGAACACTGACGTCTGCTTGGACGGTAACTCCCCGGGGTGCGCAGGAAGTGAGGTGCTGGTGAGACAGAGAGGCTCGGGGAGAGGCGGCTCGTGGAAGCCGCCTGAGCCTGGCCTGCCCACACCAGTGTGGCGGGGAAACGAGAGGTGTGGACGGTGCTACGTTGCCCCTGGACCTGCAGCCACTGCTGGGGGTGGGTCCTTTGCCCCGGGCACTGGGTTAGTTGCAGACACTTGGGGAGGAGCCACGGAGGGGATTCAGGGGGAGTGGGACTTTTTTTTTCTTTTTAACTTTTTAAAAAAATTTATTTTTATTTATGTTTGGCTGTGCTGGGTCTTCGTTGCTGCATTTTCTGTAGTTGCAGCGAGCAGGGGCTACTCTTCATTGCAGTGCGCAGGCTTCTCATTGTGGTGGTTTCTCTTGTTGCAGAGCACAGGCTCTAGGTGCGCGGGCTTCAGTAGTTGTGGCTCGCGGGCTCAGTAGTTGTGGTGCACGGGCTTAGTTGCTCCGCGGCATGTGGGATCTTCCAGGACCAGGGATCGAACCCGTGTCCCCTGCATTGGCAGGCGGATTCTCAACCATTGCGCCACCAGGGAAGCCCCGAGAGGGGCTTTAGGCTCTCGTTCCCTTTTGCATTTTAAGGCCAGGCAATCCTGAGTCCGTCTGGTGTCCTTTTTCTTTCCAGTTTCCGCAAACGCACCTGCCTGTGAGGCCCTGGCTTGTTCTGCGTGTGCACTGTGCCTCCTTGGGCTTCCTGCGATGGGCCTCTCGGCCTTGACCTCGAGAACGCACTTCACAGACAAGAGCGCTTTGCCAATTTACACTGTGCTTTTGGATACACCTCTAATCACCAGGGTGAGCAGTCAGTGAAGCTAGTGGACCCTGGATGTCCAGAGTGAGGCCAGAGAAGTCCTTCCAAACATTCGAACCTGTGTCTGTAGTTAAAGGCCTGCAATCTTGCATCTTTGACCAATCGGGGCTTGAGGAAGGACAGTGGGAATGGACTGCAAGCCTCTCCCCTGTGGTTTTAGCCCGCAGGCCTCGGGGGTGTTCTGCTTTCCTGAAGGTCCTCATGAACACTGGCCCATTGGGCACTTTCAAACCACAGAGTGCGGTCTCCAGGGCCCACCAGAGGATGGACACGGTGATATAGATCATGGAGCCCAGGAGAATATGCCCTGAGGATCTTTATGAATTGACTGTTAAATTCTTCGCTTTTCTTTTTTGTTTGTTTTTGTGGTACACGGGGCTCTCACTGTTGTGGCCTCTCCCCTTGCGGAGCACAGGCTCAGCGGCCATGGCTCACGGGCCCAGCCGCTCCACGGCACGTGGGATCTTCCCGGACCGGGGCACGAACCCGTGTCCCCTGCATTGGCAGGCGGACTGCCAACCACTGTGCCACCAGGGAAGCCCGGCAAGTTTTTAAAGATTAGAATATCCAGCACTCAGATAAAGAGGCCCTTTCCAAAAAAGGTAAGTTGGTTTAAAATTTTCCCTAGGAAAACTTAGGTATGCATTTCAAAAGCCAAAAACTACCCTCCTCACTTGACTCAGCAGCTCCGTATCAGACATTTACCTCAATACTAATAACAGCCAATGTTTCTGGAGGCCTGTGAGCGCTGTTGTGATTGCTTTACGTGTATTTGTTAATTTAATTGAAAAGAAACACCATGAGGTAGAAATCTTTATTAACCCCATTTCCTGGTGAGGAAACGGAAGCCCAGAGCAGCGGGGCACTGGAACGAAGCAGTTGGTCAGGGTGCCCGGACATGACGGAGCGTGAAAGTGGGAAACTTCTGAGGCTCCAGCGTCGCGTGTCTGTGGGTGGGACCGCGGTGAGTGGGGGGTCACTTCCTCCTGGCTGTGCGCCAGCGCCTGGCGGGTGGGCACGTGAGCAGAAGCTGTGGCCGGCCCAGCCGTGTGTCCTTGGCCTGTAATGAAATGCTGACTCCCTGTCAGACGTGGTCCATGAAGTGCTTTCTGGTCCTCGTGGTTGAATCAGAGACAACATTTATACACTGAAGATTTTCCCTAGGGGATTCGTTAATTCAGTTGCCACCGAATGGGGATGTTCTTTTGTTTTTGTTTGCTTTTCATTTAAAACCTTGCTCCGAAGTGTTCGTTTTCTGCCGCCAGCTCTAATTTTACAAAAAAGATGTACTGGTTTGCAGCAAAAGGGATCTTCTGTTAACTGACTGGCCCAAGGCCGCCAGTTCCTAGCAGAGGCTGAGGAATAGACGTCTGGGATCTGATTCTGAGTGTCATGCTTTATTCACTGAGGAGTGAGCTCTATCTTAAAAAGGTGTTTTTCTTTAATAACACTTTAAAGTGCATATTTGCTCTGGGGACAGCAGAGGGCTAAAGCTTAATGAGCCGTTCGGCTCCGGCAAAATAACGGGCAGAATTTCAGAAAGAAACCAGCCGTCATGCATGTTCTGGGTTTGTTTCCGCCTCCTTTGTTAGACTCTGAGGACAGTGTCTGCCTTCTGCTCCCAGATTCCTCAGCTCAGGGCACCTGTCAGTGTCAAGTGGTGACACTTCAAGGTGCCCCTTGGCCCATAGAAATACCTGGCAATCCTGTTTGTTAAGTGGTAGCGTCCAAACAAGTCCTTGTATCCTCACAAGCAGGTAATTGTTTGAAAAAATAATACACATGCATCAAAATGAAAAACAATATTTCAGTCATCCTTATGTAAGAACAATTTCCAGCTAATGGGCGAGCACACCTAGTTGTTACCCCTCAGCTTCTCTGTCCTTGGCACTTGGGGAACCACCACCCTCTTTATCGTGGGGCACTGCCACTCCCATTTCCTGGTCCACGTTGATTTTTGCCTGGTTCCTGCTTCTTAGCACAGCAGCTGAAGGAAACCCAGCTCCACAAAGGCATGGAGCTGCTATCTGATGTGAAGTTGTGGACTCCTTCAAGCTCGTCGTTCCCTGGAGTATTATCGAGTATCCTTGGAAGTATAAAGCATCCCGTGGCACACTGGGGAGTGTGGTGCCCCCCAGGGTTCCTTGGCACACAGTCTGGGAACCACTGGCATAAGCTCAGTGTCAAATTTGCAGCCACTGATTTAGGAAATGTACAGGCGTGAAATCGGCCCCAGGAAGTCTCCTTGTCCGATATTCTGTGACTGTAAAAAATTTGTACATTTGTTGAAAACACTTCTCAGTGGCAACAGAGGTCAATCAAAATTCTTCACACCTTCCTTTGTATGAGCGCACATGATATGAGTTCATCGTCCAGGCCTTCCTTTTGGGTGAAGAAGGCCAAGTAAGAGTGAAAACAATATTCTGAACTGCTTCTTCCTTTTTCTTCTTTTTTGGCTGCACTGCACGGCTTGTGGGATCTTAGTTCCCCAACCAGGGATTGAACCTGGGACACAGCAGTGAAAGAGCCAAGTCCTAACCACTGGACTGCGAGGGAATTCCCTATTCTGAGCTTCTTAGCTGCATTTTCTTGTGTCTGGCTGGTCCTGAAAATCGTGCTCCAGCTTTCTTCCTTTTCTGAAGGCGGCTCAGGCCCAGCGACTGGACCTGACAGCTAAACCCCAACAGTGAGAACTGGACAAGACAGGAGGAGTCTAGGACCCTAGGCTGGACAGTGAGCATGAGAGTGTCCCCTACACTAATGACAGGTCCGTCTTCACCTAGTTCTCAAGCACCATGACCAAGTTCCTATGCCTATTGACATGGTGGGAAATTATCAAGCAGTAAAGGAAATTGACTCTATGGAAAGCCTCATTCATATTTTTCTTGACTGAAAATGCAAATGGGCCCCTGAGGGACTAAAGTTCCTGGAGCTGCAAAGATTTGATCATGTGTAGAAGACGGTCTATGTGAAAAAAAATACCTGAATTCCTCGCCTGGGTTTTATAAAAGGAGATTCGGACAGACGAGGCTCCCTCTCTCATATTCTCACTTGGGGAAAGAATTGATATTATAATTAAGCCTCAACTGGGTATAAGTCTCTCTTAATCCACGTCCTTAATTTGAACTTTGTATCATTCACCAGTTTTTTTAGCCTTTTTCAATTTTAGAAACCCTTCCTCTAATGCCCCAATGCTCCGTGATCTTGTATAAGTGTTTCTGCCCCCTTCCCCCAAGCTGGGAATTCAGAGCTCACCAGTGTGAGTGAGGAGGAGATGAATCTTCACGTAGACGTGTGGAACATCCCTTCTGCAAGGCACATATTCATGGTGGTGCCCAAATGTGAGATGACGAATGCATTTCCATGAAATCCCATTTAGTACGTGACCCATGATGTTGGCAAAGAGGGAGAGAGAAGAAAACATCTCAAGTTAAACCCAAAGGAAATGGCCAATTATATACAAAGGGATCCTCTTTAACCTGTTCTTAAAATGAACTTTTTTTTTTTTTTTTTTTTGCGGTACGCGGGCCTCTCACTGCTGTGGCCTCTCCCATTGCAGAGCACAGGCTCCGAACACGCAGGCCCAGCGGCCATGGCTCACGGGCCCAGCCGCTCCGCGGCATGTGGGATCCTCCCGGACCGGGGCACGAACCCGCGTCCCCTGCATCGGCAGGCGGACTCTCAACCACTGCGCCACCAGGGAAGCCCTGCCTAGTATTTTTGTATGTAACGCACCACAACTTACTGATCCATTTACTCCTGGTGGATCGATGCCCAGCTCTTCCCTCCCACCCACGGTTGGTATTGCCTGGCTTCTAATTATGAAGTGGTAGCTCATCTGGTTTTAGATTCTCTCGATTGCTAATGAGGTTGAGACCTTCACATACGTTTATGGGCCATTTGTGATTCCATCTCTGCAAACTGTCTGATAGTGTTTTTTGAGTATTTTCCTATGAGGTTATTTGTGTTTTTCTTGTGTGTGTATGTGAATTCTATGCATATTCTGGATATTAACTGTTTGTGAGTTACATGTGTCGCCAGCATCTTTTCCTAATCCTGGCTTGTTTTTTTATCTTTTTTTTTTTTTGTTCAAACAAAAATTTTTTTTTTATTGTGGTAAGAACTACCCTCTTAACAAATTTAAAGTGTGCAATACAGTATTGGCAACTATGGGCATAATTTTGTAGAGCAGATGTCTAGCGCTTAATCATCTTGTTTTTTAATCTCTTGATGGTATCTTTTGATGAGTAGAAGTTTTTAATTTTAACATAGTTCAACTTATCAGTTTTGTTCATGATTGTGTGTGTGTGTGCGTGTGTGTGTGTGTCTTCAGATCCAAATGCACCCCATGGTTACACAGAGAGTCTTTTTATTATCTTGTAAAAGTTTTACAGTTCTTTTTCGTATTTAAGTCTTTAATCCACGTGGAATTGATTTTTAATATGGTGTGAAATAGGGGTATAACATCATTTTCCTCTGTGTTTAATGTATTGCCAGGGTACTACTCATTAAATGGTACTTACTATTTATCAAACAGGGCGCACCTGCTCCAACACAAATCTGTTTCAGGTATAAAGGGGCTTGGTTCTTGACTCCCTGTGCTGTCCTGCTGTCTGTCTGTGTGTCCTCTTGCCCACCCCATGCTGTACTAGCCAGTCAGCTCTCTGAGTTGTCCTCCTCCTGGGAGGGTACCTGCCCCAACCTTGCTTTTCTTCCACACAGTCTCAGCTACACTGGGTCCTTCATTTTTCCATATAAATTTGAGAATCAGCTTTTCAAGTTCCATAAGAAATAAAGCTCGTTGTGATTTAGGTGAAATTCTATTGAATCTACAAGTCTGTTTTTACTTTTTTTTTTTTTTTTTGCGGTACGCGGGCCTCTCACTGTTGTGGCCTCTCCCGTTGCGGAGCACAGGCTCCGGACACGCAGGCTCAGCGGCCATGGCTCACGGGCCCAGCCGCTCCGCGGCATGTGGGACCTTCCTGGACCGGGGCACGAACCCGCGTCCCCTGCATCGGCAGGCGGACTCTCAACCACTGCGCCACCAGGGCAGCCCAGCACTGCTACCATTTTAATATGTCATTTTATCATCTTTTTATATATAGTCTATTATATACAAAATACCTACTGAATACATGTATACATGTACAGAACATATGTAAATATAACACATACCTATATACGCAGAATATTTATATATGCAGCAGACCACATGCTATCAACCCCACATGCCCACTTTTTTCTCTTCTCTGGACTCGGGACGCTCTGTCTTGGCCCTGTGTCGTGGCCTCTCCTGCACAGGACCTTGCAGGCAGAAGCACTGCAGAGGCGGGGCTGGAATGCCCGTCATTCCACAGACGCTGCTTCCCTGCGCTGGTGCCCTGGCGGGAGTGTCCTGAGGAGCCTGGCGTGTGCACCCCGGGGTGGGATGTGGTTTGGAAGACAGACTCTGAACGTGACAAAAGGCAAAGGAATCTTAACCACTTGGTTTTGCCTTATTCCCCTACTTAGGTATCCAAAGAAGTGATATTTGATCAAAACCCATGTCTAAATAAGACAAAAATAGCTCTTTTGACAAGTACAAAATGAAACTTCTAAATGTTGATACAGCATGCTTTTTCACTGAATTGTGAACACTTTTTTCCTTCTTAACTGGCCATAGAATGATGGGATGTACCATGTAGACTGTGGATGGGCTGGTGCAATCCACCGGCATTAGCACTAGGGTCAGTTCCTGGGGGGCGTGATCCATCTGCCCAGTCGCCTGGCTCACAGCAGGTGGACAGCTGGAAACCCCGTCCTCCCTCCCACAACTGGGAATCAGCTGTGCTTCTGTTTTGACTCTGACATGAGTCATCAGTGACTCCCCCTAATTATCACGCCCAGGCTGAGGGTTGGTGGTGCGTTTTACGTACCATGTGTGTTATCAAAGACGCACCCTGAACTCCCCTCGCCTTCTTGGGGATGGGAGTTCAGTGGACATCACCCGGTGGCCAGGAAGGTGATATGGAGGGTGCCGCTGCCCCCTGCTGGTGGAGATGGACATTGTCAACCATCAAAGCAAAGGCAACCAGAGTTTCCCATCCCAGGGTTATCTTTTTCCCACAAGCCACACAGCTCATTTGATGCAGAATCTGGGATTTTCCGGTAACACTGAAGTGAAAACCACCTGGGTACACAACTCCAGAGCAATGGTGGAATTGCTACTAGAGTTAAGCTAGTCTCAAGCAGAATTTATTTTTTTCCTACCGCTCACCAGGTATTAAATATTTTTGGTGAAACTTTGCTTTTCCTGGACACTGGACATTGTAACTGTTTCAAATGTATTATTTTGTTATATACTGTGTATTCACTTTTATTAGAGTATTTTTGTAACATGTACTATGGCTACCTTTTTAAAGAATCATTTAAGGTTTTTTTTAGTCTGCCTTACATTTTGTACCAGTTTTTAGTAGTACATTTTGCTCTGTCGATAGGAATTTTATATACATTTATTCTAATTTGTTTCACGTTGTGGCTTGCTTTTTATTTATTGGTATTTCATGAAGTACAATTCCCGCGATGGCTTTTAATGGCACGTGAAGCATTTGTCAACTTACTAGTACATTTCTTGTGTTTACTTGTGCCCTATTTAACAAGATTTCCAACACAATATGTTTATGTTTGGCTCTGTGGCTTTCCATTTCTCTTTTTCAGGTTTAAGTCACCGTGATTTAAAAGGTATCATCCCAACTGGACTCTAATGTCCAGTATAACTTTATGTAGGTTTGCTTCTGTCATAACCCTTGAAAATAGCGTTCCATACATAAATGATTAAAAAAATGCTTAACATATTGTTTTTCAAAAATGTCCTTGTTGGGTTAGGAGCCCATATTCTGGGTATGCGTGGACGGGCCTGTGTCTCCCTCCGCCTGCTGCCCTGTGGGGTTACGATGGGGAGGTGATGTGTCGCCTGAGTATGGGGCTGTAAATGACCTTTGCGGATCAAGGGCTTTGGGGGCTGCCTCTCTGCAGCAGATGGCCACGTCCTGCCACTTTCCCTAGGGAAATCCTCAGAAATAAGGAATTATTGTCTCCAAGAGTTTGTTCAATTCAGAGATAAATACATACTGGACTGGGAATACAGGCGTGCAAAGGGCCTGCACATCGCAGGGACCTGCTCTGGTTTCTCTGACGTGTGAGGTGTGCAGACCCGTGGGAGCGGCTTTCTGGCTCAGAGCTCCCGTTGCTGTTCTAGCCACTTCCCACCTGCAGGGGACGGCACGGGTGGACCCTGCTGGGGACTGGAACAGGGCTTCCCCTTCTGCCAGTTGGTCTCTGGCAGAAGAAATTGCACCTTGCCCTCCAAGCTGTGGTTGAACCGGTTCGTGTAAATCAGAGACCAGCGAAAAGCCAGTTTGGGGAGAGATGGAGAATCCAGCAAATGGGGAGAGCGGTGGAGACCGAACACTGAACTCGGAGAAACAGCTGCCTTCTCAGCAGTCTCTGGTTCCAGGCGCTTCCGAGGCTCCGGTGCGCCCCAGCGTTTGTGTCACCAGCCAGCCCTGTACGAAACGTCATTGCTGCCTCGTCTTGCTTCTGGGGGTCTGAGCTTGCTTCCAGGGGCCTGAGCTTGCTTCCAGTTCTGACACGAATGGATACAGTGACTGATGCTTGTCTGTTTGACGCTAAAGAAACATGCCTTGTGCAAGAAATCAGGTCGTTTAAACATCGTCAACTGCCATTATTAGATATCAAAGGTTATTTTCATAATGGATGATCATTTATTATAATTTGAAAAACTAAACATCAAACCCCCAATGAATTGACTCTAATATTAATGCAGTAGTATCATTGGGTGGGGAATATTCTGGAACCCTGGGCTGTTTGCTTTTTGTTTAACAGAAGAGAGCCGGCTTTAAAGCAGCTGAAGGATTACGGTATTATTCGGAAGATGGGCCGGCCGGCAAAGGGAGCAGAAACAAGGAGGTTCAGGGTCCCTCCAGTGCGTCCTGCACAGGTTCCCTCGGCGTGCTCCCCCTCCTCTGGACAGGCTCCCCTGACAACCCCACCGCCCGTCCTAGGGGAGCTCATCCCCCGTGGACCCTGTACTCCCCCCTCGTGGCACAGAATCATGATTCCCTGTTTACTCCTGTGTCCCAGAAGCAGGGTGAGCGGCTGGAGGTTAGGGGACACTGTGCGCCCTTTGCCCCGCCAGCCCGCACCCGTGAGGGCTGAGAGCAGAAGGAAGCCTGGCTTTGGTGCAGCCCTCCGTCCTGGCCCAGTTTCACCCCCTCATCAGCCAGCACCGGCAATGCCCCCCACCACTGGCTGCACTGACGCCCCCATCCGGAGCCTGTCCCTCCTCCCCCGAGGGTTTGCTGCCTGGATCACCCTGGCCTTTCACTCCGCTTGGGCTGTTTCACTGCTCACGGTGACTGTACCGTCTTGTCCCCGCGGTGCCTGACTAGCCGACACCATCAACTCCATCAGAACTCCCCCCGCCCCCCGGCCTCCCGTCCTCAGCTTAAATCCCAGCCACTCCAACCGCTGCTTCGTCCAGCTGGCTCAGCTGAACCGTAACGCGGTTCAGCCCAGTCAACTCGGCCCTTCTGCCCAGGATCACCGATGGCTGCAGCCACAGGTTGGGATGCCCGTGTCTCTTGAAAACCACCTGCCCAAGCTGGGGGCTCACAATTCACCAGAAACAGGAGCCATCAGGGGACCCACCCCTTCTCACGTGCTCACCTGGGCCTCCAGCCTTCCCGCCTGTATCTTCCATCTTCAAACTCTCTCTTGATGTCACGTCCGCTTCTCCCTACAGCCTACTTCCTGGCTCCTCTTTTCAGGAAGACTCTTCAGAAAGGTTTCAACATTTCTGTCTCCAGTTAGTCTTCCTCCGTTCTCTGTTGCTCTCAGTTGAAAAAATTCAATCTGCAGAAAGGCCTAAAGAGCCATTCAAAGAACCCCGTCTAGATCCCAGCATTTACCCCTCAGTTGCTGAGGTCTCATCGGCCCAAACGCTAACAGCACAGTTGATCCAGCAGTTCTCAAACTGGGATGAGCAGACTCCCCGGGACCCTGGGACCATTTCAGGGACCCAAAAGGTCACGGCTATGTTATCAAGATGTGAGTTGCTTTCTCCTGTGTTGACATTTGCACTGTGGCTCAAAAGCAATGGTGAAAGCCTTAGCAACGACTGTCCTGATTACCGTTATGTTCTTCACTGGTGTGCAGTTTAAAAAGGCCAATTTCACTTAAAAATGTCCTTGATGACGCAAAAAATACATATTACATCTCAACCACTGGGTACATGTCTTGTGTGATGAAATGGAAAGCATGTGGAACCAAGTACAATATTGCCTCCAGGAAAAGCACTTGCCTGGCTGGTTGTGTTACAACGTAACCAGTTGCTTTCTTTCTAGAAACATCATTTTTATTTGAAAAATAACTGACAATGGTTATTAAGACTTTAATGACTTTTTATGTTTGGCAGATGTGATTTAAAAAAAGATTAACCAAGTGAGCCTGCCACTTCAAGGAAAACAAATGACAGTATATGTGACGAATGATGAAGTCAGCTTCTGACTTCTATAGTTAGTGATATTAATAGGTTTTTCTAAATATTAAATGAAATGTTTCAACATCTGGACGATCTTCAGACCTCAGTTAAAGAATATTTTCCAGGAATTCTCTGGCAGTCCAGTGGTTAGGACTCCATGCTTCCACTGCAGGGGGCATGGGTTCGATCCCTGGTCGGGGAACTAAGATCCCACTAGCTGTTCAGTGCAGCCAAAAAAAAAAAAAAAAAGGAAGATTTAAAAAAAAGAATATTTTCCAAATAGCTAAGGCATGATGTTATAAAATCATGCATGGATTAGCTGCCATTCAAAGTACAAGATAAACAGGTTTAATGTAATTGAGTACAAGAAATTCATCCAGACGGTTTCTGATTCAACATTGCAGCAAACCTTTATGAAACCATTGCTGTAGAAACCACCTCTGTAGAGTTTTGATTTTGTATCCAATACCCGTGATCAACTGCAAAGGCTATTAAAATACCTCTCCTTTCTCAATTACTACATACTTCCACACATTTACAGAGACCTTTCTCTCACAAGTGTTTTATATTATAGTTTCCAGTGTAGAGGTCTAGAACACCTTTTACGACATGCTCCTAGGTACTTTATGGTTTTGATGTTACTGTAAGTGGACCTATTTATTTCACTTTCCAACTGCTTTGCCACTAGTATTTAATACAAGCACCTAAAAGGCTCTTCAGGCCAAATGTGAAGAACCAGTGAACTACTGTGAGTTCAGCATGAACTGAATTTTGGTGAGTTGAGCAAAATTTGAGCTTATTCTTGGTCAATGTGAAAATGACGGCTGCAATTTTTTAAAGTATTAGAACATCTGTTTTCTTCTTAAAGTCCTAATTTAAAAAATTATTCCCCAATTATAGATGAAGTAGACAGAGTAACGAACCTTCATGCACCCAATGTTGATATCAGCTCAGCCCAGATCTTGTTTTTGTCCCATTCACTCTCCAGCCCTACATTATTCTGAAGCAAATTCCAGGCAAGATAGAACTCCAGCATAACAATCTTCTTATGTATTTCTAAGCACTTTGTCAGTGACTTTGAACCACAATGTATCACCCACCCACTGAAGCGTGGAGGTTGCCCAAGTATAGATTCTATGCAATATTCTTATCCCCAAGAAGCAGTCATATTCTCCCCAATTCCATGGCTAACCAAATGTTCTGATCTTTAGCGTATTTTAAGAGATTCATTTAATATTTTCCAGCAAATATTAGTTCACCATGAAGTCTTTGAGATACTTTCAAATATAGTCCACGCAGGGAATGAGGGAACGGCATTAGGTTTCCTCTGTCTTGAAACTCGGCCACTTGGGTGGCTTCATGATCAGTCCCTTAAAAAGGTTTCCGAGGTCACCTGCGTCCAGGCGTGATGACTGACCCTGCACGGGAGAAGGCGGAGGTGACACGGCAGATGTTCTGACTTCTGGTCTCAGCACAGAGTAATTTTTGTGACACTTCTGAAGGCTCGTGCTCCTTCACTTGGTCAGTAGGTTTTTCCATAATGTACAAAAATAAACATTTTAAATAACATACTAGGCATGCCAGAATGGCTATTCTGTTGCCGTTATTAACTATAATTTATATACTTAAAAGGCTTACATTTATTAATACGTACCAGCCCAAAGAAGTTTGGGAAACTATGGTTGTGGTCTTTTATGAAAATAAGCATGCAGGGACAATACTGTTAGCTGACAGCAATTTATACCTCCCCCTACCCCCAAGAGAGATCCAGTCAGACAACGTGTTCATAAAATTAGAGCATGTGAACCAAAAGCAGTGAAAAGGACTACATGGGAGGGTCAGAAGAGTAAATGGAATCTTACAAGCAAAATGAAAGGCAGCGGTAAAAGTCTACCGCTCCAGTTCCTCCCACGGACCACCCTCCCGCAGGGAAGCATACCCAGAGACACATCGGGTGTGAGCTTTTGTTTATTCCATGTGTAAAGGACAATTTAAAAACAAAATGTTAGTAACACTCTGAGAACATTGGTTTTGTTCATCTGACACATCCTCTATCTTCACCAATTTTTATTACAAAAATCAGAAAAGTAAAAATTCATGACAATATTTGCACAGTGTAACCACTAGTTGCCTAAACAAAAGCTAATTTCTATAAAACCATAAACTTAATGCAGCTTTATTAAGAGAGATTCAAAATTCCCTCAGTTAACTGGATATATATAGTGGTATATATTTTAAAGCAGAAAACCCCAAAAAACAAAAACAAGGAAAAAAGAAAATATAAGTGAAAAGAGTCAGTTAAATATTTTGACCTGACACTCCCCTACAAAGAGGAACTTCCACTACATATAAGGGAAACCATTATCTGTGGTAACAATCCTAGAGTCCAAGTAGGAAATGTGGAATAAAAACACATCAAATCAGAAGTCAGTCCCAGGCTGCAGGTGCTTTCAGTGAAATCCAGGGCAGTGAGCTACACCATTAAAGAAGGGACCACTCATGTCCCCAAACCAATACGTGTGCCTACAAGTAAGACCTTCACCACACGGCCCGTAGCAAAGTTCCAATGAAAAGACTTTGAAAAAGGCAAACGTTCTTTTCTTCATACAAATCACTGCAAGAAATCTTTGTAAGGCTGTACCTTGCATAGGGAAAGAGTTGTCTTCTGTCAAAAATTCTACTGGAGAGAGTAAAAGCGAGCTCTTCAAAATGATGCCCACGTGCAAAGGGGTAAATTACCAGGCACCTCATTTACTGTCTGCAATTTATCCTGATCAGATACAATTTAATTTGACAGAAGGAAAAATGGCAATTTATGGTGATAGTATTCAAAAGAAAATATTGAGATTGGCAGCAGAAAAATTAAATTTCAGAAGTGCATCCTGAAAGAGGCCCACTATCCCACGGAGAGACACCTGTGCGCTAAATAAGCCTACTTGTACTCAAGCTCGGACTCAACGAGAACCTGCCAGATAAGAGTGCACTTTTTCAGAAAGCTGAAGTATAAAAACATAGTACAAGTTGGGGCATTCCTTCAGGTTGACGCTACACTAGTATTCGGAGTTGGTTAGCAGGAGGCCTGATGTGTCCAAGAGGCGGCCTCGGCCCTAAGAGCCGTGGAACAGGTGCATGGTGCCCAGGATGGCGCCGTCGTGCCCCTCCTCCGGCTTCACCGAGTTGGAGCGCTCTATCACGCCGCTCAGCTCTGGGATGCTTTCGGCCGTGTCCCCAAACCCGTGGTAGTGTCCATAGTGCAGGTTCTCCCCGATATCTTCCACCCAGGAAGGCCTGCTGGCTACGCAGCTGCTTGGACTCCCGTTCAGGTGCAGAGAGCCGCACATCTCGGGGTTAACGCTCGTGCCCTTTTCTGGCTCTTCAGTCCCATGAACACAGGGAGAACCCTGGCTACTCGGAAACGGCGGTCCTGGAACTAGTCCACCGCCAATTCCATTAAGTCCTGTTAAGCACTGGTCACTCCTGCTCTCCATCCCACTGAGCTGTGTCATGGAGGGGAAGTCCAAATGTCCATTGATGAGACATCCATTTGTCAGTGTATTCGATACGGAGCTACTGTTTTTCGTATCTGCATTAAGAAATACACCTGTCACCAAAATTCAGAACCAGAGGGGAGGAGACAGTATAAAATGCTTCATTCCTGCTACTGTTTTAAAGGATTTATTTAGTTTCCTTTCTTTAAACAAACCAGTTCCTCTTGCAAGGCAAAAAACGGTGCATAAGTGATTTAAAAGTAAAACACAACAGAAGCATTTGCCTGGTAAGATAGGAAACATTTATAGATTTCATTAGTGTTGGGGAACCAAATGAAAGAGCTTCAGCTGACAAACATACTGCATGAAAAATACCAGCAGCACGGAACTGTTCTCAGTTTAAGACTACTTTGGAGAGAGCAGTTTTAAAAATCATCACCTGTGAAAAAGTCCATCAGAACTGAACGTGTTCCCACAAAGGGTTAAAATAAACCAAAAACTTCTCCAGCTTTTAAGAAATGAAAAAAAAAAAAAAAAGAAAACAAAGGCAGTTGATGAAGCATGTGAATTAAGGAGGCTCCCGGGACAAAGTCTGACAGTGTCACAGGAGGCTCCTCAGAGCGCTTCCTCCGAGCCAGGGATGCGCACACAGGAATAGGAACAGGGAGCGCTTTCCTCAGCAACGCTCGAATCACACGGCACTTCTGCAAAATGCCACAGAGCAGCACTGGCAGACTGCAGGAAGAACCATGAATCCTAATGATTCCATGCATACAGTCTTGGGCCAAGAGCACAGTTCTGAAGAGTTTCTTCTCAGTTCAGCAATTACAGTGGCTATGATCTCCAAGGTTCCACTTTCAAAAACCATAATCTGCACATATAGACATCTGTTAAGAGGGAGATGTCTTACGGGAAAAAAACGTCAATCACAAAACGTTTGGACACATGGGAATAGGCAATCACAAGGTACTTTCTGTATAGTGAAACTCAAGGGTTAATATTCACGTTCACAGGAATTCACAGAACAGTACAGAGAGTGATCTAAAACTATGACTTGCTTAATGATGTTAAAATTTACCCCATGTTTTGCACTATTCAGGTAAAGTGTGACACTAAACACAGAAGCACTGACTCCGGAACCTCTAGAATGAGGAACACAGCTGTGTGTCCCATGACCCTAACATCCCGCACACTATGACCCCCGACTGGCACCCAGGCATAGGTTTCTGTGTGTCCTGAAAATCTTTCCGACGACAAAAAAATCACATCTTGTTCAATGAACAAAAACATCTTCTAAACATTCTATTAATCATCAATTTTCTGGCAGTTTAAGTGACACAGTTTAACAGCCGCTATAAATTCTTCAGCAGATTATGGATTCTTTCTTTTCAAATTGAACGACAGATTTTCTATTCAGTTAAACTTAAGGCTGGAGAACAAGTGTTTCAAGAACTAAACATGAGGTAAAATTAAAAGTAAAACAAGTTATTCCCAGGGAAATATTTATTTTTTTCCCCCCAAATAAACAGCTTTTCCTGGGTAATAAAACTCATGAGTAGGAGGTTGACCTTCATAGTTATTAAGACAACTATACTACTAATAACAAAGATAGAAATTATATTTTTAGGTGACTCTGGGCCTCAGGAATCCGAGTTAACTGGACTGATTTTTTTTTTTTGTTTTGTTTGTTTTGTTTTTTGTGGTACACGGGCCTCTCACTGCTGTGGCCTCTCCCGTTGCGGAGCACAGGCTCCGGACGCGCAGGCTCAGCGGCCATGGCTCACGGGCCCAGTCGCTCCGCGGCACGTGGGATCCTCCCGGACCGGGGCACGAACCCGCGTCCCCTGCATCGGCAGGCGGACTCTCAACCACTGCACCACCAGGGAAGCCCACAGACTGATGTTTTATTGTTTAATGTTCACTTCATGTGTATCATTCTTCTCTGGTGCCCAGCTAAAGTAAGTTAGCTCCATTAAGCATTCTCAAAATCAAGGCTAGTTGTAACCCCATGTCATTATGAAACATCTAGTAAAACTGAGCATGAGAGCAGCAAACCTCCCAGAGACTGGCTAAGACCTAGGGCTGCTTGGTCAGACCCGCACCTGCTGACGGTCTGCAGGACCGCCCAGGGCCGCCCGTACACTCTGTTCCAACGTGCCTTCCAGGACTCGCCTCTTCCATCCCATCCCCTCGCCCACCTACTGCAAGTGATCTCTAGCAATTCCATACCTTTTGTTTATTCAGTCAGAGAGTGTTATAAACGAAGTGATGAAAAACATGGGGAATGCTTACTTGGCACCTATCGTATGGGATGAGTTGAGTTTAAATAATGGCCTTTTCAATGTTAGGTCCAAGAGCGGCATTAAATTTAACCTGAAAACCGAGGGAATTACTGTTTGAAGATGAAAGAGTGATTACTTCTGCCTTTTTAAAAGCATGTAGCAATGCCATTTTAAAAAAAGCTGGCTTTGAGTTCTGTTATTTATCTTTAGCCAAGATCTTTAAATGTATTATCCAATCAGAATTTCCCTTGGAAAATCTACCCATTTAAGTATTTGGCAAAATGGTGACTCCATCTGTAACAATTCTGTAGCTTCTACAAAGATGTACACATTTTCTTTTCATCTTAGTGAACAAAAATGATTTTTTTTTTTTTTTTTTTTTTTTTTTGCGGTACGCGGGCCTCTCACTGCTGTGGCCTCTCCCGTTGCGGAGCACAGGCTCCGGATGCGCAGGCTCAGTGGCCATGGCTCACGGGCCCAGCCGCTCCGCGGCATGTGGGATCCTCCCGGATTGGGGCACGAACCCGTGTCCCCTGCATCGACAGGCGGACTTCTCAACCACTGTGCCACCAGGGAAGCCCTATATATAATCTTTTATCCCCAGTAAAGAATTTAGCATACAGATATAATAATAAAACTTTTTAAAAACCAGTATCTATTTCCAAATATATTAACACACTAAGAGAATGGCTAAAACGTTTTCATGGTCACCTAGATAAAAGAATGGTAGAAAAAAGCATTAGCTAAATGGCTAAATCTTTACTCTAAATAGTAAAAGAAACAAAGCCCTTACCTTTTAAAAACCAAAAATGACTATCAACTGTTTTAATATACTAAAAATTTTAGTGAAAAAATGTGTTTTGTGAGACACAGTGCTCAGCATCTTAGTAGATTCAGAGTGAGCCCCACACAAACCAAAGCAACCAGGAATGCTGAGTTAGAGATTTCACAGTGGCCTGACTGGTTACAAGTCAAAACCACAACATCTACTAGTTCTCAGTGTTTACAGCCAGACATTCCTTTTGCTGTTTATCACTTTGAAATTACTAGCAATAGATGTTTGTTTGGTACAGTCACCCCAAGGTCCTATGTCAGAAAATGAAAAATGTGAAAGAAACCTCATTAAAATTAAACAAGGCACATTAAGCAAAAGCCTCAAATCAAAATAGGAAGATTGCACTTATATTTTTCATATCCATAAAATGCACCAGAACACTTCTCCTTATAGCTACAAGCTTGTCCAAGATATGCAAATTATAGCATAACATTCTTTAAAACACTGGACAAAGTGCAAAGACTGCTTGAGCGAACGCATGTTAGAAATAACACGCATACTGGTTCTTGCAGCGGCAGGGGGTCTGCATTGCTGAAACAGTATAGATTTCTATTTCTTTCGGTCCAACGGAACCACCCTCCTGCTGTTTGGTGTCTTCGACCATTGGACCGCTGCTGTGGCTAACAGGAAACTGTCCACTCCCACCTGTTACAAACTCTCTATCGACGTGCATGCTGTCAGCATCGTCTTCCGCCTCGCCATTCAGGAGCGGCATGGGGTCATCCGAGCTTTGAGCTGCACAGAAAACAAAGGTAATTTTAGGTTCCCTACACCGCAGCAGAGGACTTTGACACAGACGCTTCTTATGCCTTGTTGTCAGAGCACTGGAGGCTCTCAATCTGTCAGATAACTTTACAACCTACGGATTATTAATGGACTTGGCACACTGCCGAGAAACTTACTTTCCCCAATAGAAAACAATTCCTCAAATGTGCAGTTTCGATGAAAAGTCATGGCATTTCACATACCTACTTGAGATTTACTTGTCGGCATAAATTTTCATTTAGGGCTGTTATTTGGACAATGTAAAGCAGTTATACAACTCACAGACATTTCTAAATAGTTTTAAAGATTCAGGACACTCTATGCTATGCCCCCAAATTAGTTGTTTTTCATAAAGAAATGACAATTCTTGAACAACATAAAAACCACTAAAACGGTCCTCAAATTTTAAAAAAAGTTAACTTACTTCATTAACAGAAAATAAAGTAAAAGCCAAGATCCAGACAGGTTTGTCCAGTACCGCCCGAGAGCAGCTCTGACCCTCTGCACCAAGATGCAATGCAGCTGGAAACACCCACTAAACGTCTGGGTTCCAAGACATTTGGAAAGGACGCTACGGACGCATGTTTCTTATGAGACTCCCACTCCCGCACCTTGGAGAACAGCTCATGTGCACACCTGGCCACTCCTTCAGGGGTCACATACTCTGTGCAGCAATACCTCCTGCAGCCCCGGGCAGCCTACTTCTCGGGAGCAGCCATTCTCACGCAGCGTATGGCTCACCAGTCTTAAGCAGCACGCATTTTTTACAAAATTGAATCCAAAGATCACTTTCACGTCTCGCCTTTATTCATTTACCATGGCATGAATGCATCCCATCAACTAAACTCAAAAGGATCTTTCAAGTTGAATAATAGCCCACTGTATGGCTGGAGTACAGTTCACCCACCACCCAGCTCCCCACTGTGGTGTGGGCGGCTCCTTTTCTTTCCTATCATGAATATACCATAACTAACATCCCTATAAATGCACCTTTGCACACACTTCTGGTTCTTTCCCAAGATAAACCAGAATGATTTCTGGGTCAGAGGGTATATACAACAAATAAGTAACAACTTTCAGTGTAATTTCTTTCAAATAAACATTTAAAAACAGAGAGACCTGAACTGGGCAGCTTCAATTACTTCTAATTTTAGACACACACGAGTTATTTTCAATATAGGAATGAGCATATCAGTTCCAGAGTATTCTCCAAACTGTTGAAAGTTTTAAATGAAAAAAAGTCTTAAAAGAGAAACACAAATTCCCAATGATCAGTATATGGAAGAAACAGAAACAGAGCCGTGTGATTTGTGCAGCTGAGAAAAAATCTGCACAGGTATGAAGCCAAAAGCACTCTACAAAGAGGTGATTTAAAGCCAGAGGCAACAAACTGAGGACTTCAGTCTTTTGTGAAGCTTTTCTTAATCCTCCACAGGCCCCAAATCAGTGATAGGCTAGGCTCCATCTTCGCTATGAAACAAGGTCCTTTCAAAAAGTCAGTGGTAAATAGGACATCTTAGAAAATGGCGGGGGGGGGGCTGGGAGAGGGATGTTCCAGGTACCAGTTGACAAAAGCCTCACAACCTTCAGGAGTTCTCGGTCAGTCACTGCAGAGATGAGGGGCCTACATTAGCAAGGCCCACGTTTGATGAGCCAGATCAGGCAGTTTACTGAGAACCAGTGCAGGTGATCGGGGCAAAGCCACAAACGTCCTATCATACAAAAGGTCAGACTTCACTGGGGATACAGTGCAGATAGCTTTATGTAGCCATACTCTTAATGTCTGGTTTTGTTCTGGAATTCAGGGCCAGTATTCCTTGGGGAAAGTGACATCTAGGTTACAGTGGCAAAAGCAGGTTTTAAAAAGAAAGCTGACAGGTGAGACACGAGGACCCGCCTCCTCCCCCAAAAGTGCAACAAGAAAACAGCTTCATGAAGGCAGGGAATGTGTCTCTTCACTCGCCAAGCCCAGTGCCTGGCAGTGTTCCATCGATGAATGATGCCCAGGCTCCAGCCAGAAAAGGCACACACACAGAAAGCAAGCAAAACTATTAAGAGTAACTAGAGGAGTCATCTCAGGTCAGACTAGCTATAAAATGAAAAAGGACAGGAGGGCAGACCTGCCACTAGGGGGCCAGACGAGCTGGTGGCAAAGGGAGGGATTTTCAAAATAAAAGCGGGTATAGAGGAGAGGGCACAATACCACCTTGAAGCAGACTGATCCCTTAACCAGAGGCCTATGCAGTGCACTAGGGACGCTATCCTTTTACACGTGTCTTTTGTTCATGCAGGTAGTTGCTCACCAATAGAGTGGGACAACAACGCAACAGACCAAAGCTTTCAGATTCTAGTAAAGAAAACTCTTGAACGTGGGAGGCATATGTTAATACAGACAGCCTAGAATTTAATTACTCTCTCCGTAGATAAGCAATCTTTGCAAGGCGTTTTTCCCATACAGGATCCATCTGCCAGGATGTGCAGCCACCTGGCTGCTAACCTAGATGCCCAGAACCCTGGGTGATGTATTTTATACCGACGCCTTCATGTCTTTATTTCTAGCACCTGGAAACAGGAAGGGCTCAAGCAGCTCAATGGGAGCACTGAGGTTGTAATCATTTACCTTTTAAAACTGAACTATAAGCCATGAAATTAAAATTGGCCTTTCAGAATTTTGAAGGACACTGCATCTGGACTCGACTCCTTTCCCCACAGCCACGGAGCACATCACCTGCGGCATTTTCTCCCAACACACGTATCGCCATTGCCAAAGGAACTACCGAAATATTCCACGCTGCGTCTGAGAAAAGTGGCTTGTAGACATTTCAGAAAAAAAATTTTCTTCCAAAAGTATCCATTTTGGTTCTATTTGTTTTAGAAAAGAAGCACTTTCCCTTCCCGTCTTCCTATTCCAGTTAAAAGGAAAAATTACCGAACATTTGTAAAAAGCGTCCTTATCTTTTACGTTGACTGCCAAAGCAGGTATTTGTTGACTAGACATGACTTCAATACACGTTAGACAATGCGTATTTATGACAGAAAATCACCTAGGATTGGCTCAAAATAAACCCTCCCAGTTTTCTTCCCCCAGAGGTGGAGTCATGACGAGGTGTGACCACTGCCTAAGAAGCCCCTCATCCTTGACCTTGGGGCCAGTAAAGATGCTCCATTCGGGAAGGTGCCCAGGGCAACACAGAACTCCGCATCTGAATTTTCATCTAAGACTTGAGAGTTGAAAAAAACTCCTAAAGCCAGATACCAGTGAGATTCTAAAACTATATAAGCTATTTCTGATCAAGGAGTTTTAAAACATAGGAAAAGCCTTCCTTAACTTTTAGACAGGGAGGCGTCTGCAGCATTACAGAAACTGCCATCAAGGAAGCTTATTTTCGTGCTGGCTAGGTCTACTCAGGAAGATGTGCCTTTACTGTACAAGTGGCACCCCACTCACCCCAAGATGTAGAACGTGCACACACGGGATTTTGATTGCCAGGCACATTTACATTGCATATCTAGGGCTCATGAGAAATGCCTCATCAGACTTAACTTTTAGGGAAAGGAAATCTCTTACTAGGCAAAAACCAGTCTACACAGTCCTGTGCTTTAAGACGTAACAGGGCACCACTACCTAGACGCAACCCACACAGCTGACACCACACGACGTGCGGACACTGTCAAGCACTCTCACTCAGCGTGTCGAGTGCAGCCTAGGGCCAGGGGGCCGACTGGTGGTTCACAGTCCTCTGCGCCTCTTGAGGGGGCCAGTGCGGGAAATCCTAGGTGCTGACCCACAACCAAGGTTACCTCACACCCCTCTGGCCTTCCCACTGAACTGGGAGCTCTGACCATTGGGGAACCCTATTCCCCATGAAACGAACCAGGAAGGAAATGTTCCCTTCGTGGTTTCCCCGCATTACTAATCACAACTGTTCTCTTCTACTACACAGTACATTTTACCCAAATAACTACCTTTGCAAAGAAAGGTCCTGTTAAAATCACAACGGCACATAAAGCCAGTAGGAAGGTGGTTCTACCACACGGTGACCTTTCCTGGGACTCCTGCCATGGCCCCAACTGCAGCAGTCTGGGGGTGGGGACATTCAAGAGGGCAGGTTAGTGAATATGCCAAGGACACGGAGAAGCAGTGACAGTTGTGGAAACACTAACGAGGGATCTGGGGTTCTGTTAAAAGAACACGGAAGGGAAGGTGCATGTGACACAAACCACCCGGAACAAAGCGCGCCAGGGCCTGGCCTTGGCTGATTCCCGCTGCAGCTGCCACAATGTGCAGAGGAAGAGGTGCGTGAGGTTTGCTGAGCTCAAGACTAAAACAGAAAATCACCTGGTTGTTAAATGTCATTCATTCAGATTGTATTTATAAAATGCTGTGTCTTTGGGGACTGAGATAAAACAATCATTTGTTATTGCAACGCAATTAGGAATGTTCTCTGGTCAAATTTTTAAAAGCAAATACAGCCATTTACTGCAAGTTTGAGAACACTAAAGATACACCAGAAGTTACTAAGGTCTTTTGTGTATGTCACATACATGGAATTACATTACCAATTTGATTTCTATCATCTGAAGTTTTAAGTCATTAGCTAACCTGTATCACTTAACAAGCTCGTTAAGCCACACCCATCCTCCTTTCTCCTTGTCTTTTTAAGCCTGGTCAAAACGAACAATTCAGAGCAGAAAGTGGAGGGAGATTCTCTATGTTAAGTTCATCCTGGGGATCATCTGCTGAGCAACTTCCTACTGCTGACTTGAAGCTAATTCATGATGTATTTTTCCTAAACGGTGTTTTACATTAAATACCTAACACGTGACATATGAGATGCTAAGCTCAGTAATACATCTATTTGACTAAAACAAAACCGTGAAGTCAACTTAACACGTGAGGTCTGGTACCACCACAGCCTCCTACTGATGGCAACTGTTAACCCAAAATAAAACTGTAGGTCCCTGGGTCAGTTTTTTTTTTTTTTTTTTTTGCGGTATGCGGGCCTCTCACTGTTGTGGCCTCTCCCGTTGCGGAGCACAGGCTCCGGACGCGCAGGCCCAGCGGCCATGGCTCACGGGCCCAGCCGCTCCGCGGCATATGGGATCCTCCCAGACCGGGGCACGAACCCGTATCCCCTGCATCGGCAGGCGGACTCTCAACCACTGCGCCACCAGGGAGGCCCCCTGGGTCAGTTTGTAACTCACACTGCCTCTCCCCAGTGAACACTCTGGAGCTGCACCCCAACAATTATGGATTTCATTAACAAGATGAAAAGTTTCTCTCATGGGTGAGAGTGGCATTCTTCTCTATCCTGGATCATTGATAATTTGGACAAGTTTTCCAGGAGTACATTTGTGAGTAATTGCAGTTACTCCTGAAGATTAACTAGAATGCTAACAGACCTAACACAAATTTTACTGAGCAGCTGAAGTCCCGAGGTCCACCTGTCATTCCATCCTGAGCAAATGGTTGGTAAACAGGGAGGAAAAGAAAACCCAACCAACCCAAAACCTAGTTATATACTGATACTTCCTTGCACCATCCTAAATGAACAAAATCCATACTGGGGAAAATATTACCCCAAAGTACTTTTCATTTATATCAACCACCCACATAGCTTTGGATTTTATTTCACCTTCGAGAGGTTGTGGCCACAACTATCACATCTGTGTTCTGACCAGAGTGCATTCTGATACTGGTGTGAATGACCACATGAAAGGCATTTAAAGTATGAATGTCTGTAGTACAACTTGCTTCCAAGGACAGTCTGTTATTTGAGCAGAACAATTTATCACTGCATTGCGTTCTCTTACATCAATAAGGTTTCCATGGGAAAAATTACTCCGATTACCTTAAAATATCTGAGAACAGTTTATTAAGAGAGAGATCCTACTCTCTATGGAGAGGATCACATTCGTGATTCCAAACTTAAGAAAAAAGTTAGAGTCAAATTTACAGGACACATACATCTTTAAGAGTTGGCTTAGCCAGAAAAATTTCTGGAAGTGATTGCTTTTGTGAATATATATTCCACACTAAAAACATCAATATGTGTAGTTATTAAATTCTAGTAAGACAGAATAGACTCAGTTTATTGATAAGGTCCATGCTATGCATTTATGTAGCCAAGATATTATTCCAGGCATCTATTTTTAAAACAGCAAATTTAACTGCCCCCCCAAAAAGATTTAAAATTTCTCTAAATACTTTTACATGTGAAGTTATTCAAAAATGTATTTTATATGCATATGTTACACAAGGGGGTAAACACATTTTTTTACTCTGGCATGAGAACTAAAAACTTACCTACAAAATGAGCAATTCAGAATGAACAAAACCTCAAGCTCATACATTTATATAGCAAATCAAAACAAGATGTCAGAAATTAAATGAAAATGAACTAAAGCAACATACAAAAAAATAAAACCCTCACACACACAAAAAAAAACCCCAGTCACAGAATGTAAATAACTATACAGCTACTGAAGCCAACTATTATTTCACTTAGAAAGTTCAGGCAGTTGGGAAGAAAAACCTTGTTTTAGTCATTGAGAATTACTGCCCCAATACCCCATTCACAGTGAGTATGTTATGGTAAAAAGAAAAAAAGAGAAACCTTCTCCCAGAGAAAAGAAAAAGGAGTGCAGGGGCAAGGGTGGGACGAAGGCCCATCTGTTCTGCATGCACATTCACACACATGCACAATCTTGAGTGACATGTGGGATGAACCTCAGGGGCCAGTAGCCAAGCGAGGGCCCGGAAACAGGAGCTGAGAAGTCAGGTGCATGTGCTGAGGGTGAGAAGACCCCCCTCTCTCCACGTGCACCGGAGCAGCACTCAGGCAAACTCAAATGCCAGGCTCCAACCCCATTTTCTTCTCAACTGGCATCCTCGACCTGAGCACTAGGAATGGGCACTTTGGGAAAGCTGCACTGTTGAGTTTAATGTGCAAAACACCAATCTCTAACCCAGTCAACCAAGATGAATCCCTGTCTAGAGGAGGAAAATAAAATCTCCCAAATACCTGCATGATTATTCAAACCCAATTTGTGCACCCACGGGGGCTAGGAAACAAGTTCTTAAGTTTTAGGAATCCTTGGAAAGGCTTGAAAGAGATACTTCAATAAGAAGATACTGGCCAATTCAACCGAACTTAAAACCTGATGAGACTAGTTTAAAACTCTTTACGTACATTTGAGTCTTCTTAGAATGTTAAGTGACATCTTTTTTAAAAAACTAAACAGAATTTAAGATTTATCCTATACACTAACATGATATGGACACCCGTCCAATTCTTGCATGAGGTCATAGAGTGAAGCTAACAATACCATCCCAAAATTATTAACCAGGCATTAAACAAGGAATATGTTTTGAAGTTTAGACATACCTTCAGGTTGTGCATGTGATTTTTATACCTTTCTAAAAACTATTAGGCCCGTAACTTACAAAAGCTATGAATTTGAGAAACCATTAAGTTCATGCATTCATTTCTATAGAAAAGTCACATAATCACAAGTTTTTATACGGACCAACATTTTAAAAGTTGTGAAGGAGATGATGCAGTTTTATTGACTCTGTAGGAAAAATGTTTTTGTTTGGACAGACTCCAGTTACACAAAAGAGGCTGCGTGCTGGAAAGAGGATGAAGCTGACACATTCAAGTCAACTGAAACCAGCCACTCAGGTTTTTCTCAGACTATACATGTACAGTTGTTTTTTTTTAAAGCCAAAGGGCACAACTTTGTATTTATCTTCAGCAACACTTATCTGAGCACATCATTTCACCACGATAACTTCTCACCATCATCTCTAAATTACCCTTTCCATGTCAGCTCGCTAAATATTCCTGCCATGCTAGTAATTAATTTTTTTCCCCCTAAATGAAAGGGAGATTTTTTTCCCTCAACCGTAAAGAGTGACTAGCTGACTCTGCTTATTTACAAACCCCGAAACTATCTAAAGATAAAAAGGTGGAAGAACACTTAAAACTAAAATAACTTACCTTAGAGACTTAAGTCCTCAATGTCAAAGTGGCACACCGGGCCTTGCTGTGACAAACACACACCACACTGTGTCCAATGCAAACATCTACCTTCCCAGATGTGAAATTATATTTTACTGTCAGACTAACAATTGTTGTTAAGCCCAGGAAAATTCACAGGAAAAAAAAAAGGAGGCACGGGGCAGATTTTTTTTTAATAGTTGTATTTCAAACAGGTACAACAAATGAGAAAAATCTAATTCATGGCAGGTAAACCTGGGTGTGCAGAAAGTTATATACACACATTTACACTTCAGCTGTCAACACTGCCCTCTCATATCCTCCCCTTTCGTTAAATGGCCAATCTTCAAAGTGGCAACACAGGAAAAACTCCTCCATCACTGCACCAGAGTCCTCCGGGCACAGTACCCCTTACGTGAAGGAGTCATCTCGAAGGCGCTTTCAGCCATAAAAAAGAAAACACGTTAAAGAAAGGAAACAAGTTTGCTCTCTCCCGCCCACAAAGTGGTCTCACCTGTGGTTCGAGCTTTCTTTACTCCAAAGGGTTCCGAATCTTCCAAGCATCTCTTGCGATTTGTTCCCACACTAATGTGATTAGGAAATACATTCGGGTGGCCCCCATTTAAGGGGCCACTGTTATAGAAAGGATTCAGATGACAATTCTGGAGGTTCAAGAGAAACTGGGTACACTCTTGGAAACCCTGGGTTTGAGCAATGTCTGCTGCCGTCAGGCCACTGGCATTTCTCAGGCTGTACGACACAAAAACACTGAATTACATCCCATTACCATTTTCATCGGGTCTCTGTTCCTGCTGAACTGACTAACTATCTGCAGGTGATATGAAAGAGCATACAGATTTACAGCAAGTCTGAATTAAAGAAGGAGTTACTCATCCTAGCTCTGTAACTAACTTCTCTCTTATGCACATTTGATTACTAAGCAAGATTTGGGAGATAGTAATTTAAAAATCAATATACTAAACTTTAAAAAAAAAGGCATCTTCCTATTTAACTTCTCAAAATCATTTGTTATGTAAGTCTGAAGAATGTAAATTTATGCTAACTTCAGACTTAACCTGAAACTGAATTCTATATTATCTGCACTTAATTTTAATAATCCATTCCTTTAGCTCGAGTAAAATCATAACAAACAAACATGTACTGAATTGTCCATGGCATTTATAACAGTTGGCTTCCTAAAAACAAAGGCAACTGGCTTAACAACAAGCCAGAATTTGTGCTAACATGTGACACTATAAGTGGAAGTTTAGAAGGATGTCCTGAGACTAATTTATCATCAGACTGGAGATCTGAAAAGCTGAGTTTTTTGTGTTTTGTTCTTTGGCCTTAGGAAAACTTGCAGAAGTTCAGAGCATTTGAGTGGGTGTTTCCTTCTAATACTGTCCTAGGAACTCATCTCCCTAGGCTTAGTCCTACCATCAAAAAGAATCAACATCATCCTACGTGGCTAATAACATTAACAAGTAAAGGTCCGATGTCCTCTGCATTAGCTAAGAGTCAGACTAAATCAGAAGTGGTGGCAGAATATAAATGAAAGTTCTAAATAAGATGAATATGAAAGAACCAGTTGAAATTGTAAATCTTAACTAGGAAACAATAAAAACCTGAGCGAACAAAAGCAACTCCACATTGAAGTTCCCCTGGAAGACAAGAAAATACACTGCTCTGTGAAATAAATCTGTAAAAAAGCAAGACAGCTTGTCAGCTGCACGCTGATCCACTGAAACTGGAGAAGCACTGAAGGGCCAAGGCAGTACCACACCTCCCAGCGAGCTGTGCCACACACAATGCAGCTGTGACCAAACACAGGCTCGTCTTGTTCCCTAAAGAACAGGGCACAACCCTGGATGCTTTTTCCCTAGATTAACGTGAATGAAAAAAAAAGCCATTTCAGGGAGAAAACTACAGAATCAGGGACAAATAAGGATTTTTCATTTTAAAGATAATGATAACCCCGGTATTCCTATTTCCAGCCATCATACTCAGAAGGTTCCAAACTCAGAAATGAAAAATCTATATACTTTTGGACAATCACTAAATATGTTTCCACTTTTAAAAGCATGAGATAAAGAAATGTATCACACATTCTGAAGAAAGGCAAAAAGCCCAAACTCAATCTGATCAAATATAAAAGAGACAAGACTTGAAAATCCCCGAAACCAACAATATTTTCTTAAAAATATAAGGCAGCTGTGTGCAGGGCTACTGGGAACTAAAACTGACATTTTATTTGATTTATGGCTATGATTTCTGATAAACATTATTCTAAAATTTCATATTTTGATATATGAATTAAATAGAGAGGAAATATCAAAGTTTGGGTAGAGTGAATTACATTAGTTATGTGTACAGAAAATGATCACATACTTGATTTTTAATATCAACATGTTATAGAAATTTAACATTCAAGCAAGTGTAAAACTGGATAATTTTTTTAAATGGTGTATTTCATTTTCAGAAGACATCATGAGTGAATGGTCCAAAAAGGTCTACTCTATAAAGAATGTGAACAGAATAAGTAGCCGCAATAAAATTAAAAAAAAAATTTAACTCTACACACTTTGAAAAGACAAAGACCCAGAACATATAAGCAAAGTTTAAAAAATGATCATTTCTATAGATAAATATGAACTTGCTCTCCAAAAATTAAAGAATATAGAAATGAGAAGCTGCTGCTTAAAATCAGGACAAATAACGCTGACAATAAAGATTACTCCTCAGTGGATGATAAAATAAAGAACAGCACACAGATTTTTTAAAAAGGCATTTACCACCCTGAATGCCAGTTCACTGAAGAAAGCTGAGATGCTCAGGGAGCACGCCAACTTTTCTAAGTCACTGAAAACGAGAACATCCAAACTACACTCAATTCCTTTACTCTTAATTCAGAAACTGAACAGCAGACTTAATCTAAGTTAGAATAGCAAGTTTACTGTTCTTCCAAGGAAATATAGCCTTAAAGAAAAAGAGCAAGTGCGTGCCAATATCCGGAGACCACGGAGACTGTAAATGTCTGAGTGGGAGCACCTGCCTGCACCTGAGAGAACAGGCAGTGTCTCCTGCCCCGTCTCCCACTACCACGAGTGCTCCCAACACTTGCACATCACTCGGCTTGGACGAAGCCAGTCAGATTTCCAGGTGGTGTGAAGTATTATCTTCAAAACTCGAAAGAACAGTCACTAGAGTCAACTCATGCTACGTACTCCTCATGCGTGGACCAAGCAAGTAAGAACAATCACAAGCCGAACTGAACTTCAACTGGTTCCTCATATAACTCTGAGGGATCTAAAGAGTGATCCAAAGGAGAGTTCAAAACATTCCAGAAAATGTATGGACAGATATCAGAATCTGGGACGTAAGGTAACTGGAAAAATTAACTGGGAGATTATAATCTTGGCACTATCCCTACAGTAGTAGTATTAGAAACAGGGACATGCAGCATCCCTTCTCCACTTCTGGTGAAACTGCAGAAGTCTTCAACTATATTATTTCTCAGTGACTAAGGACTGAATGTAACATTCAGTTTAATAGTGTTTACGTTCCTCTAAAGCAGAAAGATCCGTTAATACCTGACTCTGGTACAGGACAGCAGAACCTCCCACTTCCCTCTCCCACCTCCAAATGCTTTCCTTCCTATCTCCTTTCCTACGTACCCCCATTCATTCCTCCTTTCTTTGCCCGAAGTTTAACATGCTAATTCTGCTCTGCTCGTATTTAAAAGCTTGCAAGTGGCTCTGCAAGCGTATGGTGCACAAAAACTGGGTGGGAAGGAATGACTGGGATCACCAATCCAGGGCAGGCACTTTTTCTGTAAAGGGCTGGACCACAAGGACTTTAAGCTCTACAGGCCACAGTCTCCATTCTCTCGTTGTAGCCTGAAAGCAGCCTTAGATGATGTGTGACCACAGCACTGGCTATGTTCTAATAAACCTTTAGTTACTGGCACTGAAATGTGAATTTCATATATTTTTACATGTCATGAAATATTATCCTTTTGATTTTTGTTCAACCCTTTAAAAACATAAAAATCGTTCTTAGTTCATGGGCCATACAAACACAAACACCGGGCTGGACCAACTGAGTAATATTTAACCAACAGATGATACTGGTAACTAGTCCTCTACTTTTTAAAAAAATTTATTTTATAGAAGTATGTTGATTTACAATGTGAATTTCTGCTGTACAGAAAAGTGATTCAGTTATACATATATATATATACACATACATACACACACATTCTTTTTTATATTCTTTTCCATTATGTTTCATCACAGGATGTTGCGTATAGTTCCCTGTGCTGTACGGTAGGACCCTGTCGTTTATCCATTCTATACATAACAGTTTCAACTGCTAACCCCAAACTCCCAGTCCTTCTCTCCCCTGTTCCCCCTCGCCCTTGGCAACCCCAAGTCTGATCTCTGTGTCTGTGAGTCTGTTCCTGTTCCGTAAAAGTTCATTTGTGTCATACTTTAGATTCCACGTATAAGTGGTAACACATGGTATTTGTCTTTCTTTTTCTGACTAGTCCCCTACTCTAAATAACAGATGCCTATGGGTTCCTGAAAACTGTCTCTCTGGAAATTTTATGCACTATTCAATTCAAACAAAAAAATACTTTTTAAAAGTTGCCAAATCTGTTAAATCACAAAATGTTAAATATCAAGAGAATATTTAAAGGTAAACTTTAAAAGAATGTAAAATAAAACACCTTGAGAGAGCATGCAGAAGAAATAATCATTCCTACTCCATCTGAGTGTTTTCTGTTAAAAGTTCTAAGTGTCTTACGACTGAATTGGGCGACACGCTTAATATAAATGGGGCGGAAACTGTCTTTACAGGTCTGAATTCCTCAAGTCACTTCTTAATACTTAATAAGTAGAAAGGGTTTTCAAACGTATTTCACAGAGGCTGAAAATCACGTGCGTTTCTAGGTGAAGAGCAGCATAAAGAATAACTAAGCGGTATAGTTCTTAAAACACTTTAACAAAAGAGGCTCAGGTCTTTAAATGCATTTTTTAATATATGCTCTCTTATTTGTTAAGCATGTTTCAATTTTAACGTTTTAAGAGCTGAAACAGTTATCCTGGTTAAAACGTATCATCAATTTATTAAGCCTTCAGCTCTATTTAGTGTTACAAGTTTAAGCAGATATTAAACCTAAGCAACCCTCCATGATTTTCCTAAAATCCAATGGGAGCTGGGTACATGAATGTGATTTAGGATTTACAGGTTCTATGATAATTTCACATTTGAATTTGGTCTTTTCTTCTGTTACAGTACTTTTTAAAGAGTCAAGCCTTCACTCTTCAATCCCGAGATATTCACTGCGGGTGTGATATGGCCACACTGCACTCACTGCTGGCTACTCCTAGCAACTCCAAGTGAGGGGCTGCTAAAGACAAAGTTAATCTGAACTGTGGTCTTCACACACTAGTCCAAATGGAAATTTTCAGTATCTGGAAGATACTGTTCAAAATTACTCTCAAAAACTGTATTTTGCATGAAAATTGGGGTACTAATGAAAGTGTACACAATATTTTTAGACTAAATCTTTAAAAAACACACACATGAATTTCCTGCCTTTGGTTTACTGCACTTGGGCAGATGACGCCTGATCTAAAATGTACCTGTCTATTTCGCACAGCAGAAAGCCCCATGGGGGACGTGCTGTGAGCTAAAAGCTCCAGTTCACCTTTCTGGTCCCCTCTGGTATCCGTTTGAAAAATCTTTGAAAATGGGCAGAGATTTTAAAAAATCAGACACCAGTCAACTGGATGTCCAAATTGGGTCTAGTCTGTTGAAGTTTTAAAGCTGACTTTCTTTAAAAGTTGACACGATCAGGTTCTTAGACTAGTAAAAATCAACTTGCTACAGTTTGTCACGGAAGCTATGACAACCTTCCCCGAGACTATGAAAAGTCACTTTGGGCAGGCTACCCATTTTCTCCCAGGAGTTCCTAGTGTTCTTTCAAAATTGCAATATGAAAACATGGGAAGACATAGATTAATATTTACTGTGAATTATTCATTCTGCTGAATAACTGGCAAAATAAACTTTTTAAAAACTTTACTAAAGTTAAAACATAAAGGCTCATATACTATATTTTCTGTAATAAAATTCTGAATAGAATGTTAAGACTTATTATACCTAAGACTGTCTCCCCAAAGAACTTTAAAACAAAACTCCACTCTGCTGCCAGCTAATCCCCCATCTATTTTCCACTTATAGTGTCACAACATCAGGATATGAGAAGCCATTCTCGTAAGCTTTTCTTTTTTTTTTTAATTTGCAAAACCACGGATCAGGAAGTATCTGAAATATACTTTTCAGAATCTGAGTTGTCACATCACCTTCAGGATGTTTTCTGTTTTGTTAATGCCATGTGACAATAAAAGATAACCACCAAAAGATAATTTTTATATAAATAATATTTCTGTTAAAATTCTGATCTCAACTTAACTATTGTTAGTTTACACGTAAATAGGTAGATATCATAAATTAGGGTAAGCAAAGCATGCAAATCTAAAGAATCTATATCTGAACTCCTAGATTAGCATTAAAACCAATCACCGCAACAAATACCTCAACAGTATGCCTCGAGTGGAGAAAGGAAGCCATACTGAACATTCAATGCCACAACTGTAAGGTTTTCGGAGAAGCACCTGTGGCAGTTTCAGCAGTTTCTATATGGAATGCTCCCCCTTTCTAGGATTACTTGAAAAAATCAAGTCAATTCGAATTACGTAGCTGTAAAACATTGACATGTGTAGTTTTTACAGATTCAGAATCTTCTGTGTGATTTAAAACGGGCAATGGTTCATAAAACAGGAAACTTAAATAATAAGGGATCACATATTTGCAGGCAACATTTTGATTAAAAATACATATACATACATGAGGTGCAGAAGCACATTTACTGAGCGTAAGCCATTGTCATGTGACCACCTTGACCGAGAGCTATTGCTCTAAAACACTGCCTTTTCAATTACTTCCAGTAATTTTTAGCATGAAGCCAATTTAATTATGTCAGTTATTTCAACAAAAGTTTAACAGTATGGACTAAAAACCATTAACTCACGATTCTGGTTACTTTAAAATTTGGTATGCTGTATCTCAAATACATTAGTAACTATTCCTAGATGGAAATAAGCAAATACATGGAATCATTAAAAAAAAAAAGATAAAAAAACATTACTAAATGTCCATTTGTACAGACAAAACATTACAAACATCTAAAATTTCTTCAGTAAAAGGAAAACGTGTATCTTTAACCCTTTGGTATCCAAACTCTTAAATACGTAATTATGAAGACTTTCTTAAATATATTCTTCAGGTAACAATAGGAAGAAACGATTTTTTAAAGTTTCTACTTGAATAAATTTGGTGCCAAGTTTTCAATTCAAGTTCAACATTACTGAGAATAGTTTTATGTTGCAACTGAACTCCAGCTATGTTTGCATACATTAAAATATAACAGCATCATTCAAAGAGTCTGATGAAATATTTAACCTGCTCCCACTATAATTTAGCAAAGGAAAAGACATCTGAATTTGGAAATCATTGGTTTTACTTGAAAGCACTATATAAAAGCAGTGCTTAAACAAATATTAAAACCTATATATTATTCAAGCTGTTATGAAAAACAATCAAAATTCTAAACTGAATTTGTCAACAACTCTAGAATACTGTCAGCCTGCCATCTCTCTGCTCCTTCCCAGCAGGCAGAACTTCATCAGCTATCTCAGGAAGTTAATTCCTCCACCTTGCCTGCAACAGTTTAATAAAAGGAAAAAAGAGCCAGGAAATTGCAAGATCAGACAAGACTGTGTAGTGACAAGTAGGTCAGGGAGGGAACACTAGGTCAGGACTGGAATGCACACGATCCAAGATCAGAAACCACTAATTCAGAGTTACACTGCTAATAAATTTCATGGTTGGACTATTATTCTGAAGGGCAAATAGGTGAACAAATGAAAAGAAACCACAAACTTCAAACACGAATAAATGTCTAATGAAGTCTGCCAAGGGCAAAAGCTGCAAAACAACTTCCGACACTAATATTAAATATGCTCATCACACGATTTGCCCTAATGAAAATTTTGCTTCTAGACAGAGCTCTACGGGTAAGCAAATAAAGGTGGGTCATAAACATGGACCAAACTAAACCAATTCCATTTCAATTAAGAATTTTTAAAAGTTCAGCAAAATACTTTTTTCTGCAACATTCAAAAAAGTCTATTATGATCACATTTTAAGACTTCTGTTACTAAAGCCAACTGTGTCTATTTTCTAAATTAGGCAAGAAAGACTTTTTCAGAGTGAATCACTGAACTTGCTTATATAAGGTTATAGACGCTTCTCCAGCTATCTGATGATCATAGTTAAGTTCCTCTTGGGATGAAAATAATTAAGTTAAAATATATGTAACCCATTGGAAGATCTGGTTACCACAGAATCAATGGCTTCTACAGAAATGCTCTCCTATGGGACTTTGCCACAACATAATTAAACACTGGCATCTGGTATAATGTGGTATTAAAATGGACTAGCAAATTGGCCTTAGATGCAAGCAATTCTGAATCTCTAAATCCCACTAAATCCCTTTATTTCTACTCTGAGCCATCAAAAAAAAAATCTACTTTTATATCTGGTTGATATGGAAACATTCTCCACTACATCTCTCAAGAAAATAAAGACAAAAATAACCAAAATCAGTCAGTGCCAAAATACTAAAAGGAAAGATAATCCAAGGCTAGAAATGTGTACTTTACAAAAGTTGTTCGTAAAAGGTCTTTTTAAAAAAATTTATTTATATATATATATAAATTTTTCTTTTGTAAAAGTAAATGCAACACATAAACATTCAGGATGGATGCCAATCTTTTGGAGTCAGGGAGGAAATGTTTGATTGAATCACCGCGCAGGTTACATTCATCTTCCACTGGCATGACTAGAGCCCCCAGGTCACCTGAACAGAACAGTGCCCAGCTGGCCTGTGGGAACACAAATAGGCTCTCTTGCTTCTCTTCATTGGTCACAAAAAAGGTGGTCTTAATTATCAGCAGACAGCAAATTTTCAAGAGTCCTTCTCTGAAATCACATTAAAACTTAGTTTTATATTGTTACTTATTTGATCATCCAAAAGAAAAATAAGGCAACAACTTTTCCGTGTTACTATATGTCCTTCTTCCAATCAAACACCCTTTGTGTGTAGCAAGTAGCATTCAAATCCTGGCTGCAATGAAGAACTGAACTGCCATATAAGCAAAGTTAAGGATGATGACAGTTTAACTTACTTCATGAGAACTCCCTACTTGAGAAAAAATGAGAGTGAGAAGCATCTGTAGAGGTTTAGATCCTTTAAAGTATACAAACATTTAGTCTGGTCACAGAACTTACACTTAATCCTGCGTGTTTTTATTTTTAGATGTAAACAGTGGCAAGTAACAATGACAATCATATAAGGAGAAACAAAACCTCACATGAAAAAGAAAACTTGGCACCAAAACTCAAGATGTGAAATAAGAGAAGAAAAAGGAACTCCATCAACATACTCACGTGTGGTGCTAGAAAATGTGCTACGATGCACAGCAGCTGACATGCGTTATCTTACGGATGCAGCCTACATTGACAAGTAGGTTATGTAACAAACGATTCTAGCCACAGATGCCTGGTACACTTGCCCTCACCATTATCTACCCCATGACCAAAAAAAGCAGCAACTTCAGATGTTGGCCACTTTACGTAGCAAATATATAAAAAGCAAAGTAGGAATTAACAACAAAATTATTAATTACCACCAAGTGTCAGAAAATACTGATACAAGACAGCTTTTAATCTGGTCACGGAAAAAGGAAAAATTTCCACCAACTCCTGAACACTATAGCATGTAATATTAAAATTAATAATCTGGCTCACTTTGAACTGGAAACAAAATAAGTTAACTTCAAGTAAGTAAATTAATTCTGTGCCCCTTGATGACCTTAAAAGAAAAAGGCATTTTATTTGCTAGGACTACACTTTACCATATGAGCAACATAACAGGAAACAAATAAGAGAGATCTAAGTACCATAATTTGGGGGAATCAAACTATTATTTGTCGGTAGACTACAAGTGTTAAACTATAAAAATGTGCAGAATAGATATTAAAAAGCAACGTACAATTTAGCTTACTGGCGAAACTGACATTTTATCTAGATGTTAAAACTAAATAACCACATATACAATAGCAATAGATAATGATTACTTGTGCTCTATCTCCAGGCCAAAGACATATAATTTTAAAAATTGCTTTTGGCTAGGTGGCTCAGGCTAAATATTTCTTCTAAAAAATATCTGAAAGTTCAGTCAAGGGAAATCACCATATGCAGGGTCTTGAGGGAGTGGCTCTTATACTGAGAAGGAAAAACAAACTGGCACTCGAGGCCATGCTCAGTCACACTTGGTGGGAAAGAGACACTCGAGGGTCCTGTAACAAGGACAGAATTGTAAATAAAATGATCTCATTTTAAAAAGACACCTATTAAAAAAAGGACATAGTGCAAGAAAGATATTTATTGGTTCAAAGGATTAAGCTATCCATTAAAATGAATAAAACTAACATCTTAGTAATAAAATGCTCAGGACCAATTAGAGTACTGTTTAGAAAAATAAAGTCACTGAAAAGATCAACTTCTAATTATTCATTATTTCAATAAATGACAATTAAGGAATTTAATCAATTATTTTACGACTCTGTATTTTATAATCAAAGCTTCTGTTATTAAAATTAAAGATTTAAGTTTTAAATCTAAAAAACAGCTAAGAAAACTGCATCTACAACTTTGCTTTAAAGCAATGCAATGAGAATCATCTTGATGTTTTCTAAACTGTGTAATATATATTCATATTATCAATTGTTTTTACATTACCTTAAATTATAACTACATATGAAGTCACAAGGTTCCCTGCGATGTAACAGTTAACACAGGTCATATTTGTAACACTAAATGGCTACACAGTAAATAATCCAAGCCCAAATGAATGTCTAATCTTAATAATAATACTTAATGAAACAGAAGCTAAGATACTAAGAGCCTAATGATAGCCCTTGGTGTCAGACAGGCCTTTCATTAACCTATATGGTTCTGCTGTCCAGGATCTGTTTTCAATATTTATTATAATACAGAGTCAAAACAATGAAGTGGAAACCAAAGGGTTAAACTAAGTCAGTTTTCTGGGTTTTATTTCTCCCAAAGTCTAAATTTTCACATTTCCAATGAGAATAAAGTGGTTTGTAATTAATTTTTATGAAATATTCAAGACACTCAAGGTAAAACAAAAAAGCTGATATTATCATAGTTATTTTAGTTATTACAGCTCTGTAGCTTACACTCAATATTTAAGGGTGAAAACCGCATCCATTTTGTTAATGCTGTGAACTGCAGAAGAAAAATTTTTACAATGAATCTTTAAGAAAAAGTTAATACAAATGAATTAAATACTGAAATAAATGTATAATGCCATGGCTAGCTAATGATTTGCATACAAGATCACATTTTAAAATTAATACACTTAAATGTTAATGCTGTTCTCTCAAGCTAGAAATAAGCCAGTTGATGTAAACTGGGCTAAAACAAGGATATTCTAAAATAATGCCATCAGTATCAAAAACTCAGAGTGAGTTTTTAAGTCTTTAATGTGTACAGTTCCATTTTACAGGGAATTATAAAATCATTAAAGAATCATAATAGGTTTTAAAACATAAGATGTTCTCATATCTGCTAAAAGATGAGGAAACCATCTTTTTAGCAAAATTAAGAAAAGCTAACTGTCGGCAAGAATTTTTTTGAGCCAGAGAGGCCTGAAAAGATATTCTAACCCAATTCGAGGCACTCATTCTGAAATTAAAACTTGGCAAAGTTTGTAGACTTGCCCACAGGGACACAACTAGTCAATGGTACAGTCAACAATGCCAGGCTCCAAATTTAATGAGTTAACTGTTCCTTCCACCCTAATGTGCTCTCTCTCTCACGGCAAGAACGCTGAGGCTGCTGGGATTCAGCCCCTTCTGCTAGTGGTCAACTCAACTCACACAACAACTTGCTCACTAACGCCAACTGATCTAAAAAGCAAAACTCTTGAAAACAAAGCTCAGAACTTTTGCTTGCTCTAAAATCCTGTCTCTAAACACGACACCCTTGACCACATCTTTGGTTGGCAAGAATAAATGAAGATGCTTACTCGGCATGAGCCCCGTTAGCCACCAGGGCATTAATGCAGTCCAGGCTCCCAGAGCGAGCCGCCTTGTGAATAGGAGTCTCGCCCTCACAGTCCTGAAACAACAAGAAGGAAAGCATTCAGATCCATACAAGACTTCCACATTCTAAAGTAATTAACAAAGGCCACGTACCGTCTCATTCCTCTGAAATAGAATAAGGTGAGTCGAATCGGAAGCAGAACACAAAGAAGTGTAGACGTGAAGAGAAAATAAAAGCAGACCAAGGAAGGAGCACGTTCCCCTGAATTCTTAGGTCAAGAACAAAAATATCATGGGGCCTCTCCAACCATGACAGCACGTACACTCTAGGTGGCAATTTTGAAATAATTTTTATGATGGATCACAGCACAGATGCATGTAACACCCAAAATTATTATCCTCAGACCAAAAAATAGTAATCAAGGCCTAAGAGCTAACGTCTGGTCTAGTCCACCCACAGGAGAGCCTGAGTCGAGACACACCAGTGCCTCCCCTGGTCTATTTTATCTCGAGCCTGAATTAGGACTATACTTTAGACAAGACAGCTAAGGTTAGAGGGTCAAGAAAAAAATGGGAAGGGAGAACATAGGGTCAAACACAGGCGGCTCTGTATACAACTCAGGCTGTCTGTGACGGGGGACTTTGTTCAAGGACTTTTAGAAAGGATGCATTAGAACCTGACTGACCCTTCAGGAAACAATGTTGAAGGAAGCATAGGAAATGAGCAGACTTGGGGAAATGACTCTGAAGACTCATACAGGAATCAGAAAAAAAAAAAAAAAAAAAAAGAATTACTTTACACTGTATGGATGGACCAAAAAAATTTGTGAAACACCATTTCATTCACAGGCTCTCAGGTAAAAAAAAAAAAGGTAAAGAAAGATACAGCGATTAAGAGAAGGAAGTCGTTTCCATTAGAAAAACTGATTTAGGACTTTCTGCCTCAGAAATGCCAACTGACTAAGCAGCAACAGTTCCTGAATCACTCACATCCCATCGTCACTGAATATGAACTTGGCAGTAGAAAACTACACATAATTAAGGGATAAAGACATAAAGCAGGAGTGGGGCAATGGTGCACAGTGCATGGCACTTGGAAATATTAACTCACGGGGGGGAAACTGAGGTGAGGACTAAACTAGAAAGCAGCAGTGGTAGAGCATTTCACAGAAAAATATAGTATGAAAGACTCAACCGCTTACTGGAGGGAAAAGTTATGTATAAGCTCAAAAGTGAGGTAAAGTTCCAAACAGAATAGTCCCAATTTTGAAGAAAGAAACAAAATCATGATGCTATACGGGGAACTAGCTAGTAAAATCAGACTTAAAAAACAAAAGAAAAACCTACTCTATTGTCTGAAAAGGGGAGGGAAGGGAGAGAGGAGGTACATAATAAGGACAAATAAAAATTACGTACACGCATTGCCAGGGAAAGTAGAACTAAGATTTAGGTGAGATTTTGCCAAACACCACAAAAACTCAAGGAAACCAAAAAGGATTTTAAAAGCTATCTTTGGTACAAGAAGGAAAAGGTTTTCTATACTATTTCGAGAACAGGGTGGGATAGCAATAGATGTCAGAGAAAAAAGCAAAACTACCCTGCTCCTGTTTTGTGTTATACGAGGAGACTATTTAAGCTGGGAAGGGCAGAATAAACACTATTTAAAGAAAACTGCAACCAAGAGAATGAGAGTCAAGAGCCATTTTAAGGTTACTCACATCTCAAGTTCAGACCAGTCATCTTTCAAAAATACCAAATAGTCTGTAATGTGATTCTAGAACTATTGCTGGCAAACTCTTGAGTCATAAAGGACAGTGGGAGAGGTGCCAGAAATCTGAAGACGGACAAGTCACCTTGAATTTTAATTAAAAAAATCTTACTTCTAATCTAGTTACAAGAAACTAAAGGCAATATCAAATGCCAGCACCATTCTAGAAGGGGTATTAAAGAGATGACTTACAAAAAGTGACACCCATGGGTAGCCACTATGGGCTTACAAAAATAAACCACTTAAAAACTAACTTCACTTCCTCTTTGGGTAAACTTAGAACACTGAGCCTCCAGACAGCACATCTGAGCTTCAGTAACCCCTCATGCCAACCTTAGATATGGCAGTGAAAGTCTCTATTAAACTTGAGGAAAAGGAACTTAGAATGGTAAGAAACTAACATGCCAAAAGGAGGAAAAGGTACGCTAAGGTTCAAAAAATTATAGGCACGCAAAGAATAAGAAAAACCTGCATCTAGCTGCATAAGTTTATGTGGGAAATGAGAAAAACTGTCTACCCTGAGATGAGCCAACAGAAAGCCTACTGGGGCCTCAGGGTCACTGGGTGCCTGTCGCAGCAGTCCAAACCGACAGCCGAGATTCGGACGGGCCGAAGCTCCGCACTTGAGACCACAGCCAACCAAGGCCCTTCCGGGAGCGGTGCCAAGACACTTAAGAAACCCAAGCGATACCCTCGTACATGAGAGGACGTGGGGATGCTGAGCCTGGTGGGCTGTTTAAACACAAGAGGAGAGCTGTAAGGAGAGTGGGATCTGGGGACTCTTGCCCTGGGAGCAGGGTTGAGGAGGGATTTCCACGTGGTGCTGTCGAGAGCAGCTGGGGAAGGAGGAGTCTGAAACCTTTCACCTGTGGGAAATACTGAGCTCTAGCTAGAAATCATTACATGAAAAGGGGGCTTCTGGGTTTAAAAAGATTTGAAAAGCAGCGTTAGACAATTTCTTTAGATCTAAATGTTATGTAACAATTTAATGAAAATCATCATATAGAAAATTTATACTTAAAACTCCACATGAATACTAAATATTAATTACTGCTACTCATGGGCTATCTGTATTTTACTGACAGGGAGACTGAGTTACAACCAGCAAACCACTTGTCCAAGGCCAGACAGATGAGGAAGCAGGCGTGCCCCTTCTACCAGGAGAAAAGGGGGGGCGGGGGGGAGAATCCCCGAGCAGGAAGGAGACTAGTGGGGACAGGCGACGCCTAGCACCACAATGGTACAGAGTCGCCCACTTGTAACTCCTGAATTCACGGACCAAAGCAACAAAGCAGTAGACGAGCACGCGTGAAAGAAGGAAGAGTGGAGGGACCCAAAGAGCCGTCCCACATCCAGCTGGCAGCTTAGTAACAGAAACAGGCCTAGGGCTTCCCTGGTGGCGCAGTGGTTGAGAGTCCGCCTGCCGATGCAGGGGACGCGGGTTCGTGCCCCGGTCCGGGAAGATCCCACATGCCGCGGAGCGGCTGGGCCCGTGAGCCATGGCCGCTGAGCCTGCGCGTCCGGAGCCTGTGCTCCGCAACGAGAGAGGCCACGACAGAGAGAGGCCCGCCCACGTACAGCAAAAAAAAAAAAAAAAAAAAAAAAAGAAACAGGCCTAAAATCCAGGGTTCTCCTCATGCGCCCTTCCCACCCAGTCTCTTAAAGAGAACAAACTGCCCCCTTATCCCTCACCCCCTCCCCCTTCTCACTGACCCTGGTTTTCAACCACCGCTAAAACACCTTTCCTCAATTTGGTGTCCAGGAGTCACTTCCTACAGGACACCTGGCTACTTCTCTGCGTCTGGTCATCATCCCCAACCCGTACCTGAAGCGACAACTCGTGCTGGTCAACCTGCTGATGCTACCTGAACCACACAGATGACTGCAGACGACTTAACTGCCATTCTCTTGCTGGAACACATGTGTTCTCACAATTATCTGTGGAAACGGAGCTAAGGCAGCTGTGAGCAGAGGGGCCAGGAAACCGAGGCTCGAGGCCAGGCTCCTTCAATCGCCAGCTGTGACCTTGGGCAACTCACTGTGGGGCACAGTAAGTCACGTAACAGGCGAAAGCACTCTGAACACAAGGCATTGCTATGTGACAGGCCGATTGCCCACCAAGAACTTCATAAACATAAGTTCCAGTTGGCCCACAGGTAAAGATATCAAACTCTAATTAACGCCTCGATTTAAAACTCAACACCATGTAATTAGAACTGGAAGAAGAAAACAAAAACCAGCCCCGTCCATCACGGGCACTGCCTTACCGGTTTGTTAATGCTGGCTCCTGCTTGGATCAACCAGACGAGGCACTGAGGATGTCCCCCAAAAGCGGCGATGTGGGCTGGGGTCTGTGCGTAACGGGAGGTGGAGACATCCAGCGTGGCTCCGGCTCCCACCAGCTGTACTAAGCACTCCAACTTGGAGGGCAGCAGGAGGGGGAGGAAACAGGCATGAACGTCAGTACACTGTCGAACGTTACACAGATGATCTACGTTCTGTAATGGGGACGAGTGGCATCGTTTGTTAAACTTTTTCTTCTGTTTAAGAAAACAGAGTTAAGTCATTCCTTCCCAGTATCATACAAAATTTAAAAGGCTTATTTAAAAGAGCATTTTCCCTCGTCCTTGTAAAAGAAAGGTGGACACAGGAAGAGAAAGTCGAAACAACTGACACTATACAAGTTCCAATATTTTGTTTTTCCTACAACTGAAAAAGCCCAAATCAATAGAATATTGTAAATCAACTATACCTCAGTGTTTAAAAAAGCCAAAGTCAGAAAAGACTAGATTGCATCTTCACAGACTTTTGTCAGAGTTAAGCTTTGCCGCCTGCAGGCGCTATTCTAAAGAAGAAAGATGTTAAAGTGATGGGTCGGTAAACCCCTCACGGTCAAAGACGACTTTCTGCAGCCTGCACTGGCCGCACTGGCTGAACACTCGATTGAGGCCCAGCTCCAGATGAGCTCCTTGGGGAGAAGATGTGTGGAGCAAGTGAGAGGGCAGCGCTTCGTCTTTTCACACTGTCTGCACAGAACCCCTCCCCTGCCCCACCAAAGACAAAAAGGCCTGGAGCACAGCTGAGCTCCGCCCTAGCAGGTGACTAAACCACGAAGGCACAGGAGCCAGGACAAGAGTGTGCAGCCCGGCGTCGGTACCATACTAGCTTCTGGAAGAAGAACCAGCGCACTCAACACGTATTCAGCAAGTGCCTCCCGTGTGCCAGGCACGGCGGGAGCAGGCCTGCTGTCCTCAGGGGTTTACACCGCTCCGCCCAGCGTGTGCTCGGGGCCCAGCGTGTGCTCGGGTCTCGTCTCCCTCCCGAAGCACCGCGCAGCGAGCGAACAAGCTCTCACTGCCAGCAACTCTCCTCCTGAGAACAGACCTCGAGCGCAGGACAGCTACACTCGGGTCTCAGCCCACGTCTCTCACCCTCTTCCAGCCACTTAAACCTTTCCCTGTAAAGGCCAGACCGCTGCCATCAACGTGCTCGTGAGACGAACGCTCACAGTTGGCGGCACACTGAGTTTTAAAGCGTGACCTGTCCTCCAGGACTCTGAATCGGAGGGTAATGGCTGATAAAGAGGTACCCCTTCGGCCTATTTTTATCTATCGCCTTCATCCGTGTACTGAGCGAAAAATGACGGCCAGGACTCGTGATACGATGAGCAGGGCTCAAGCCCAGCAGAAATGAAGCAAGGAGGAAAATCGCCTGGCACGCCAGAAGCGGGTCGTCTTCGCATCAGCGGAGAGCTCCCTGGGCTTAAAACCCGTTACCCGCGGGTTGGGTGTGGAAAACCCGGTTTGCAATTCTGTACAGATACCGTTCGATGCGACAGCTCGCAAAGGCAAGGCGTCCTCAGAGCTCCTGAACAACGTCAGTCCTCTGGGAGCGAACAAGCCTCCTAAGGAGGTTAGGACCCTCGCGCCGCGCTGGCACGTGTCTAGGAACGCGGCCTGAGGGCTGGGAGGGGTTCCCGGCGCGCGGGACGCTCGCTCGGCTGGCTCCGCACACGCTGCGCACAGCGACCGCGTCCAGGCCCGCAAACGGAGGGAAGCTGGGGGCAGGGGGCAGGGGCACAGGACCGGCAGCCTCCGGGCAGGAGTGCGGCCCAACAGCCTTTTCGCACCGACGGGACGATACTTCCTGCGGCCCCTTCGGCATCCCAGACTCTGCGCTCACTGCGACTACAGACGACGGAACACCCCGAAGTCAATGCCTCTGGCTGCAGCTTCCGGTCCCCGGGGTTCACCTGCGGCTCGCGTTCCACGGAAGCAGAGACCCCGTGCGTTCGTGCCGTAAAGCACACAGGCGTGACATGGAGCGCTCTAAGCGCTCTGCGCTGCTGTGACTGCCCAGAGGTGCCCGAAGCAGCCTCGGCCTGGAGACGGTCTAGGGAGCCACCCGTCACGAGGCCGGCGCACCGGGTGGTCCTGCCGGGCGTCCTCCTCAACCAGGGCTGGGAGGGTCGGACTCCCGGAAAGCGGCGCCTCCTCCCCCAGCCACGAGGGCACAAGCGGAGCTGGGAAGCAACGCTTTGCGCGCTACCTACAGCTTTGCTCTAAGAGTGCAGCGGCGCCCTCGGCGGGGAGACCGCCCCTCAGCCTGGAAGCCTGCGTTCAAGGGCAGAGGGCGAAGGGCGGCAAGGGGGGCGCCTTCCGTTGTGGGCGTCGACGCTGCTTCCCCGAGGGCGCTCGCTCTCGGCGCCGGGCACCCGAGGGCGCAGGCGGCCGGCCTCTCACCCCTGCCGTCCCGACTCCCTCTCACTCCCTTCGCCAACGTAAACCTGGCTTCCCTTTGCGAGCGCGCTCGGCCCCCGCGTCCCCGAAGTTCTCCCTGTACTGTGAACGCAGCACCTCGAGCAAAGCGAAGCGGCCGCGTCAGGTGCGAAAAGGTAACTAACCACAACACAACCATCTCACCCCAAGACGGGAACACGTTTCACCATCATCCTGCCTGGGTCTCCGCAAAAGCGGTTCCTGACTTCAACCCAACCCCACCCTGTCAGGGCGGAAACGCCGTCAGAAGGCCCCGAACGAGGGTCTCCACGTCTTCGTCACGAAAGCCACTCTGGACAACAGCACGTGCACCCCCCCCCCTGCGGCCACCTCTCCCAGCGAATAACCCCCTTCACCGCACGGATGAGGAAAGCGCTGCCGCAGCTCGTCAGCAATCAGAGCAGCTCGCTGCCCTTCCAATCTCGTGACACGTCCAACAGCACAGGTTCGCCTAACCCGGGCGAGCCGAGTCCCCGGCGCACGGACGACATTCCACACGGAAGCCCCCAGCAGCTCGGTCCGAGCGTCACCTTCCCCCGGCCCAGCCGTCGGGGGGCGCCGACGGGCTGACCACGGAAACCCTCTAACGCGACCTTCGGGCCGCGGCGGCCTCCCGCCCGGGCGTCCCCGTCGGAGGAGCGTCAGGAGGCCCCGCGGCCTTCCGCAAAGACGTTTCCCTCAGAGGCTCCGGACTCTCGCGCGCCGCCCCGCGGACCGCGTCTCCGCACTTCGACCCGAGCCGGCCGCCGCGGGAGGCCCGGCCCTCAGCACCGCCGGCGGCGAGGAGCCCTCACCCGCCCGGGCGGCGCCTCCGGGAAGCCACCCGCGTTCGAAGCTTGCGCCGCCGCACATGCGCCCCGGGCCCCTCCGGGTGCCGCCGCCGCCGCCGCCGCCGCAGGGCCCGCTTCCGCCCGCGCTCCCGGCACTCCCCGCGCGCCCCTCGGGGCCCGGACGGTCCGCGCCGCCGCACATGCGCCCCGGCCCCTCGGGGCGCCTTGGCGGCCGACCCAGCTGGCGCCCCGCGTTCCCAACACGCCCCGCGCCCCCCACGCCTCGGCCCCCGCCTTCTCCGACACCCCAGGGCAAAACCGCGGAAGATGGCGCCTTAAAGCGCCCGCGCCCACCTTGCCGAAGTGCGCGGCCCAGTGCACGGGCGTCCAGCCGTAGAAGGAGTCCTCGGCGGCCAGGTGGGCACGCGGCGTGTGCTGCAGCAGCGAGCAGAGCGCGGCCAGGTCCCCGTCGCGGCAGGCGCGGTGCAGCGGGAAACGGAGCGACAGCAGCTCCTCGCTGGAGAAGCCCGCCTCCACGCCCGCGCCCGCTCCCGCCGCCGACATGGTCCGTCACCGGAGAGCGCGGGCTGGCGAGCAGAGAAGACGCGCCAGTCAGGACCCGAGAGGCCGCCGCCGCCGTCCGAGCACAAAGGAGCGAGGGCAGCACCACGGCCGCGTCCCGCCGGCTGCCGAGCTGAGCGCGCATAGGGGCGGGGCGGGGCGGGGCCTGCGGCGCCAGGACTGGAGCTGGCGCCGGGAGACGCCGGGCCGAGAGGCGGGGCCTGGGCCGTCGGGGGCGGAGGCCGTGGGCCGTGGGGCGGGGCCTACTCCTGGAGCGGCGGGGAGGGGAGGGGGGGCCGGGCCAGGAGCAGGGGGCGGGGCAGGGCGGGGTGTAGGGCAGGGCACTGTGCCAGGCCGCTCCCGGTGCCCTGCAGGCGGCGTGGGCTCTGCGCCGCGCCTCCTGTCCAGACCCCAGGCCCAACAGTGTCCCGACCCCCTTTTGATAAAAAGCTCCGGGAGGCGCAGGTTTGGGGTTTGGGCCCGGCCCTCTGAGGTTTTGGCGGCGCAGCTCTAATTCGCTCAATTAATCAGGCGGGGCGTCTGCGGGGACCTGAGGGCAGTTCCCGCGCTTTCTGTCCTGCTTGTCTGGCGAGGTGCGCTGCACGTTTTCGAGAACCCATGGCAAAAACACTGAGAAACATGACAGCATGCAAGGAAATACTAAATTCTCTTTCAATGATCGAGGATCACAGATTTTTTTAAGATATTCTTTTCTGATTATGAGTAATACGTCAAAATCATCAATAGTTTCACTGTCAAGGGATAATCACTATTAACGTTTATGGCTATTTCCTTACAGTACTTTTGTAACCTTATGGTCTGTTTCACTTGTATATATTCGTTTTCCTTGTGTATATTGCTTTCCTTTTTTCTTCTGCAAAATTCGAAATCACTGTAATTCAGCTTTAAGTAGGTAACCAGATGTCTGGGAAGATATTGATAAGTACGGTAGCACATTGCAGCATTAGTTAATAAAACAAGAAATTAGAAACCTAACGCCTAGCAAAGGGAAATTGTTAATTTATGGTATAAATATGCAACACGGTCATCTACTTATCACACAACAAACGTGGGTTGAATACAATAGTGGATGAAACACTGGGAAATGCTTCAGACACAGCAAAGGAGAAAACGTAGGGGGTATCTCACCTTAGTGAGCAAGTACTCATGGATGGGAAGTGTGAAGGAGACAGAATCTGTCTCCCATCAGTTAGATGAGGCAAGAAAGGAAATTTCAGTAATTCGAGCAATACTTTTTTGTTTGGACCAAAAAGGTAGAAGTATGCTATAAATCCATTTCGAGCTTGGTCCACTCCAGAATTCAATTATTTTTCTTTGTAAAAACCATGATGCTTTTAATCTAATTATCTCTTTAAGAGGTATACCTGGGACGTCCCTGTTGGCACAGTGGTTAAGAATCCGCCTGCCAGGGACTTCCCTGGTGGTCCAGTGGTAAAGAATCTGCCTTCCAATGAGGGGACATGGGTTCGATCCCTGGTTGGGGAACTAAGATCCCACATGCTGCGGGGCAACTATGCTTGTGTGCTACAACAAAAGAACCCACAATGAAGATCCGGCATGTTGCAACTAAGACCTGACCCAGCGAAAAGTAAATAAATAAAATTTAAAAATATTAAAAAATGTTTAAAAAAAAAAAAAAAAAAAGAATCTGCCTGCCAATGCGGGGGACACGGGCCCGAGCCCTGGTCGGGGAAGATCCCACATGCCGCAGAGCAGCTAAGCCCGTGCACCACAATTACTGATGCCTGCACACCCTAGAGCCCGTGCGCCGCAACTACTGAGCCCGCGTACTGCAACTACTGAAGCCCGCGCACCTAGAGCCCATGCTTGGCAAGGAGAAGGCACCGCAATAAGAAGCCCGCACACTGCAACGAAGAGTAGCCCCTGCTCGCCAAAACTATAGAGAAAGCCCGTGCACAGCAACGAAGACCCAAAGCAGCCAAAAAAAATTTCTTTCAAATAATTAAAAAATAAATAAATAAAATTTAAAAAATTAAAATTAAAAAAAAAAAGATATATACCTGGGCGATGACTTCCACCCTTCCTAGGAAAGAGGCAGCCCATTTTGCAGAAGGACATAAGCACACCTTGTCATCCATAATAATGAGAGGGGATAATATTCCTTACCCTACCTTCTGCGAATGATGAATCCGAGGCAGAGATAGGCCGAGGAACTTGCTCAGGGACAAGCTGCCTGCCTGTGGCAGAGCTTAGAATAATATCCAGACCAGTTTCCAACCCACAGTTAGACTTTTTTTAACCTTGAGATTTATTTTGCATAAAGAGTCCTAAGGCCTCGGAAAACAAAGCAGGTTACAGTGATAGGGTGCTTGGAGTTCGTCCTTCCTCAGCCAAGATGACTTTCCAGTTTCTCGGGGCTACTCGGACCATATACATATTGAAGTAGCTGTCTAGAAATAGATGAATATGATGATGGACCCCTAAAATATGCTGCATGGTAATTGTGGGTATGAGAATGATAAAGGACAGTCTAGGGAGTACTGCTAAAGTCAACAGTCCAATTGCTTGGTCCCAGGTTTTGTCCAACTCTTATAATGATTACTAATTACAGATTTTCTTTAGGACTGTTGTTTTGAAAGAGCTCTAGGGAAAAGGAGTGCCTTCATGACTCACATCCTTTGTTTTTTATTTGATAAAGCAACCACAAATAAATGACAAAGATTCTCTCCTTGACCGAACTCTACTCAGGATCCCCTGAGTTTCAATGAAGCCTCAACTTTGGGACTTGTGTGTCCATCTCAGCATTGTCCAATTCTAGCAAGAATCCTGCCAAGTTGGTTTGGCTAGAATCCCCTGGCCCCCATCTCTGCTAACCCTCCAAATCTAATTGGGTTCTTCGCCCTCCCACCACCCACCGATGACCGCTCACCCTGGCTTGCCTTCAGCAAGAGTCCTCTTAGGTCGGTTTAGCCAGAACCCCGGATGTTTAGTTGACCCTGATGGCTCCTCTTAGGAACTCTCCATCCACTGACACCCACCCTGCTCCTTGGCTCTGAGTTCCCGCTTGCCCATGTGGCATTCAGAGTTCAGTCTGAGCTCTTTCCTCGACTGCAAGAAAAAAACAAGGTCTCACCCGTCCCATTGCAGGGGTCCCTACACCCATATGAAGGCCCCCTCTTGGATCAAGTCTGCCTTTCCATGCTTTAACAAGTGTCTTTGAATAAGGTCTTCTTTAACAGCTTGAAATAATTTTTTTTCTTTAACATAAGCAAACTTGGGTATTTGAAGATATGATTCAAATACATGATGGAAAAGAGAAAGATTCAAAACTCAATATATGTATTAGAAACAAAACCTAAATCAAGCCTGCCTTTATGATTGGCATTGTGGGACTTCCCTGGTGGCGCAGTGGTTGAGAGTCCCCCTGCTGATGCAGGGGATGCGGGTTCGTGCCCCGGTCCGGGAGGATCCCACATGCCACGGAGCGGCTGGGCCCGTGAGCCACGGCCACTGAGCCTGCGCGTCTGGAGCCTGTGCTCCGCAACGGGAGAGGGAGAGGCCACAACAGTGAGAGGCCCGCGTACCGCAAAAAAAAAAAAAAAAGATTGGCATTGTATTTTCCAAAAGAGGATTGTGTGGTGAGGAATTGCTCACATGGGCAGCCCTCAGTGGAAGGAGGCTCCTGTGAGACATGCACAGAGGGGTCCGCACACTTGGTAGATGGCGGTGGGACTCTTCTGAGCGCTGTCGTCACCCTAGGACTGGTCACGGTGAGCAGTGTGTCACGGGAGAAGAGAATGGAGAGCGAGGCAGGCCCGCGCCGTCCGCCACCCCTGGAGCTTCCGTAATTCCGGAAAGTGCCAGCCGGTGAGGGCTGTGCTGTGCTGGGTGAGGGAGGGGCTGGGTGCAGAGGGAGAGCCAGGGGGTGGGAGTGCAGCTCGCTGGGGCGGGGCGGAGGGTCCACGCTGATGGTGCCCTCAGCCTGGCCTAACAGCGGGACCAGAGCCCAACTGCTCTGTTCTCTCTGCTGCGCCTTCTCCCCGCCCCTCCATCTCCCACCACGCTGCCGGATCCATCTGTGAAGAAGGCAAATCTGCTTAAAATTGGACGTAAGGGTCTGGGTCCACTCGGGCTACCATCAAAAGTACTGCAGACCGGATGGCTCAAACAACAGAAATGTGTTTCTCACAGCTCTGGAGGTCGGTGATCAGGGGGCCAGCTCTGTGGGTTCTGGGGAGGCCTGTCCTCCTGGTTCACAGTTGCCTTCTCTTGTCCTCACGCTGTGGACAGGGGGCCCCGTTAAACCCTCAGTACAAATTTGCTGAGTGATGGTGTGAAATGCAGGCTAGACTCAGATCCGTTGGCCAATGCTTTTCAGAAAGAGAGACACGCCCTGGACCAGGGATCTCAGCTATAACCAACTTTAAGGTTCTGGAATCTTACTGCTTGTCCTGTCTTACTTATATCTTGTTAGAAAAGTGATTAGCACAAACGTTCTTAAAATGAAATAGAAACAGAAGGTCTGCGCTCCCTTCAGAAGCAGACTGAAAGCAGAACCGTGGGGACGGAGGGTGAAGGTTTGCAGAAGGGAAAGGAAACAGCGGGCTGGCCGGCCGGCGCCCAGAGACGGGGGCAGCCGGGTTGGGCTGCTCCTGAGCAGGGTCCCGCTGGCCACTGAGGATGACCGCACGTGCCTCCTGACCCCTTGACCTTTAACTTGGCAACCACACAGTCTGTTAAAATGTTTTAGCTGATTCCTTAATTTCCCAGTGTTTTCACTGGAGAGAAAAGCCCCAGCGAGTCATGGCTAGTATAGAACGTGCCTGGCTGTCCCCGTGGGCGGGGTTGGTGGCCCCTCCGTGGAGCAGGTTGGGAAGTCCCTGCGTGGCCACCCTGAGGCCGGCCTCCCAGGCAGAACCACAGTCTTCGGGCGGAAGCTGCTGACAGCTGCTCGCTGGACCAGACCCAGGCACCTGGTGTGATGAGTGTTTGTCACGTCTTCCTCACCCACCCTGACACTCCCACTGTTGAATTTATTCTTTAAGAATGTTCCAGAAACAAGAGCATGTAGCCAGACAGGAATCCCTGTTACCGAGGAGAGTATAATCCTAGTCCCCTGAGGAAACAACAGGAGTTAGGTTGTCAAATTACAAGTACTCTGCCCAGGAGGCCAGGTGGGAGCAAAAAGCTCTGGTCACTTGGTCCCAAGGTGGTCTCTACCTGCAAGACCAACACGTGGGTGCCTCTTTCATCCTGCTTGCCTGGAGCCCTGCACCCCATTCCTGGGAGCATTGGGTGGAGGGGGAGGGAGGCCCAAGCAGCGGTGGCCCAGGGCACTGTGGCTGGTACTCCAGCCCTGCGCCCTTTCTCTGTGTCTGTGGGCAAGGATGTGTGAAGAAAGTATATTAACGGGTCTCCTTGCTGGGGGAGCATTTCTCAGCCTGTTGGCTTAATCTCCTCATTCATTAAAGAAGATAAACGTTACCCTAGCATGGCAAAAGGGTCTTTGTCGGGATCAGTGGAGGTTGTGGATGTGAAAGTGTTTTCAGATTGAGAAGATCTAGGTTACTAACTCTTCTCCAAAGTACCTTTATTATTTTCCCCACTGCCAGCAATTTATAAACATTTCAGTTACCAAGTCTTCCTGGTATGAGGTATTACCTACTGCTAGATGTTTTGTTTCTCTTGAAGACTAAATTACAGTGTCCAGGCCCCCAGGGGTCTTGTTGCCAGAAACTGGAGCCACTCAGAACGTGCGCCAGCTGCCCTGAGTGTCCCCTCGGAGCTTGCCTGGCTCCCGGGCACTGCTGTCCTAGGGCTGCTGGTGTGAGAGCAAACTGACCTGTGGTTGAGGGACACTGCCCTTCCCTGGCCCCTTCATCCCAAATGTAGGGTGGACCCTTGCTCTCAGATCCCCAAAGCACAGCAGAGAGCAGGCTGTCGCTGTGAGCAGCACTTGCCGAAGGTTTGGGGACACCAGCAAGTGCTTGCTGCCCTCCTGAGAACAGCTGGAGACCAAGGACTGTTGTCGCTGTTGTTCATGTGACTGGCCCCGCTCCACTGCCTGCCTGCCTCAGTGGATGAGGGGCGAGAAGAGAGGGGAATCAAAGAGCTCATACCACGCTCAAAAATCTAGTTCCTGTGGATTAGACAGAAATGCGAAAGCAAAAGCGAAAATGGCTCAGAAGGAAACAGCAGACCCTCTTTATGGCGTTAGAGTAGTGAAGGATTTCTTAACAAGACTCATGAAGCAACCCATAAAAAGAAAAGGACAGCTCTGACTATAATATAATTGCTCACTTCATTTTGACAAAAGGCACCAGAAACAAAGTGAAAGATAAGTGGCAGACGGAAGGAAATAGTTTGCAAGTCTTTCAACAAATAAAGCATTCGAATTCAGCATAAACAGTCTACAAATAAACAAGAAAAGGTGAACAACAAAGGAAAGCAGGCAAAGGGCGTGAAAAGGCAGTTCACTGAAAGGAGGTGTACATGTCCAATAAGCAAGTGATCAGGGGTTTCTCCTGTGCTGCTGCATGGATCAGACCGTCAACAGGTGAGCTGGCTCAGGAACGCTAGCGTGATGCTCTGCCTTGGGACAACAGCTCTCTTTCCCACGCGTACCTTTTCAGCCACTGCTCGTCCCTCTGTTTCCTTTCGTAACCTAACTTCAAAGCATTTGCATAGTTATTGCTTCACGTCCCCTCCTCAGCCCCTTCCAGCTGGGTGTCAGCCCCCAGGACCCCCTGGAATAGCCCTGGTCAAGCTCAGCACACACCTTCCTGTTGGCCAAGCCTGTCGTCAATCCTCCATCCTAATCTTGCCTACTTGGGCACTCAGCAGGTTGGCCCTCAGCGCCTTTTCCAATCACCCTGAGCTCCGGGCTTCCGTGACCCTCCAGATCTTCTGTTCCACCTCCAGATATTCAACAACCCCAGGCCTGGGTCCTAGACCTTTTGTTCCTCTCCATACTTCCTTCCTAGGCAATGTCGTCCCGTCCTATGCCTTCCTATACTGTTTATGTGCTGATGATCCCTAAGTTCACATCTTCAGCCCTGACCTCTCCCTCAGCCCTGTCTTATAAATTCTGTTCCCATCTGCATTTGGATCTCTGCTAGGCGTCTCCACGGATGCCCCAGATGTGATGCTCGGGTCGCCCCAGACCTGCTACCCCCGCTCACGCCCACTGGGTTCTCTGCAGCGGCTCACGGCCAGCACCCGGGTCAACACTCTCCACTCCCACACATGCCCCCACACGGGTCCTGGTGGCCCTGCCTCCAGGGCACCCCCTTCCTTCCTTTTCCCCTCCTACCACCCAAGCCACACTCTCTCACTTAAATCAGCGTGACAGCCTCTCCGCTTTTCCTGCCCAGCAGCCAGAGGATCTTTTCAAGATGTAAATCTAACAACAGCACTTCCTTAAAACCGGCCAATACCTTTTCCTTGAATTTAAAATCCAAATGGCACAGACTTGGAATGTTAAATTGTATTTAATTTATTTAAATTTGAAATCTTAAACTTGATTCAGTTATTGGGAAAACGCTGAGTATTTTTTTTTTTTTTTTTCTTTTTGCGGTATGCGGGCCTCTCACTGTCGTGGCCTCTCCTGTTGCGGAGCACAGGCTCCGGATGCGCAGGCCCAGCGGCCATGGCTCACGGGCCCAGCCGCTCCGCGGCATATGGGATCCTCCCAGACCGGGGCACGAACCCGTATCCCCTGCATCGGCAGGCGGACTCTCAACCACTGCGCCACCAGGGAGGCCCAACGCTGAGTATTTTTAAACAACCTGAAAACAACTTGGTTACGGGTAGCTTCTCTTTTGACTACAACTATCCTGAAATCTAAATGCAGATCAGATATTCCCAGTGAAAATCGAATTCTACAACTGAGATGTGCTGCAAATGCAAAGTGCACCCTGAACTGTAAAAACTTAGTAAAAGAATATAAAATATCTCACTAATAACTTTTAATATTGGGTACATATTAAAGTTATACTATTTTGGATACATCAGGTTAAATAAAATAGATTATTCAAGCTGGTTTCACCTGTTTATTTTAGTGTGGCTAGTGGAAAATTTTAAACTACATATATGTACCCTGTATTTCATGTCTGTTGGTCAGCTCTGGCAGGTTGGAAGCTAATACATCATCTAGCAATAAATCAACGGAACTAGTTGAGGATATTTTTCTACTGAGGGAAGACTACCGGTTCCTTTGGTTGAGCACCAGTCTTGACCGAAGGCCCATTTTCTTCTTTGGAAAACTGTCTATTCAGAGCCTTTGCCCATTTTTACTGGGTTATTTGTCTTTCTATTATTGAGCTGTAATAGATCTTTTTATTTATTTATTTTTAAATTTTTTATTTTATATGGAGTATAGTTGATAACAATATTGTGTTAGTTTCAGGTGTACAGCAAAGTGATTCAGTTATACATATACAAGTATCCATTCTTTTTCAAACTCCTTTCCCATTTAGGTTATTACAGAATACTGAGCAGAGTTCCTTGTGCTATACAGTAGGTCCCTGTTGGTTATCTATTTTAAATATAGTAGTGTGTATGTGTTAAGCCCAATCTTCCAATTTATCCCTCCCTCCAATAGATCTTTTTATATTCTAGATACAAGTCCCTTATCAGATATATATTACAACAAATTTCTCCTATTCTGTGGGTTCTCTTATTTTCTTCATGATGTAGCTGTAGATTTACATTCTAAGGTATTATTTTTTTTATTGTGGTTAGAAAAACCATAACATTGAATTTGCCATCTTAACCGTTTTTAAGTGTACATCTCCGTAGTGTTAAGCATATTTACACTGTTGGACAGCAGATCTCCAGAGGACAGGAGCTCAGCTCTCTGCCGGGGACCCAATGCACTGACTCAGCTGTTTTGGATGCTGTCAGTTAGATTGGGGACATTTTTGTGTGGTCAAAATATTAAATCATTACACTTTCAGGATTTGGAAACTGCTGTACTTACAGGAGTTATAAGGTTCAGAGGTGGACCAGGGGAAGGTCAAAGTCAAGCATCTCATTAACCTACAGAAGGTCACGAAAAGGACTTGTAATATCTCGTCTTACCTGGGGACAGCAGTGCTGTGTAACTTGATTACATCTATACATCCTGATGGGCAACGAGCGGTGGTCATGATTTTAGAACATTTAGTGAGAAGACCCTGGCCTCTGGATTAGAAGGCCTGCCAGGGTATTGGGTCCACCACAGGCCACGTGATGGTGTGACAACGAGAAAGTCACTTAACGTCTCTGAGTGGAGGTGACACCTCCCTCTCAAGCACTGTGGTGAGGGTTCAATGGCATTGTGCGCATGGAAACAATTCACAAATCACAAAATACTCTAAAAATGTTGGCGAGGCGTTCTGGGCAGAATGCTGTCCCCTTGAAATTCACATGTTGAAGCCCTACCACTCAGGAGCTCAGAATGTGGCTATATCCGAAGATGGGCTCTTAAAAGGATGAGTAAGTTAAAAATGAGGCCATTAGGGTGGGCCCTAATCCATTCTGACTGCTGTCCTCTAAGAAGAGATTTGGACACACACGGAGGAAACACCTTGTGAGGACACAGGGAGAAGACGGCTGTCTGCACGCCAAGGAGAGAGGCCTCAGGAGGAACCAACGCTGCCCTTGATCTTGGACTTCCAGACTGCAGGCTGGGAGACAATACATTTCTGCGGTTTAAGCCACCCCATCAGTGGTACATTGTTATGGCAGCCCGAGCAAACTAATACTAGAGTCAAGCAGGAAAAAAACCAGAAGTAACGACTCTGAAACCTCCACTTGTTGATAGGGAGCTGCAGAATGAAGCCGTAGAAATAGGAGAGGCTGGAAATCAGAGCTATTTGCTTCCTGCTTGGCCACTGAGTTACTTGATGACGCGCGAGTCTTAGGACCTCTCTGTGCCTCAGCTTCCTCGTCTGGGGTCTCAGTGTTGGATGAAAGGCCTCATTCTCTGATGCCAATCCCCCAGTCCTCTATTTTACAGTCATATTGATGACATCAGGGAACGAGGGGAGAAGGGTTTTGTCTGTCCTGAGAAGAGTACACAGCTGGCAATTACAAATAAGATGGTTTAGTTTGATCCAGTCTCCAGGTGCCTTTATAAGTGGGGTTTTAGAACAAACACCAATCCATTGCCAAGTCTGCACCTCAGAACAGAAGTTCTCTCTCCTTGGTTGTTTCTAAGGCAGGATTCACGACCTTCTCCAGACCCACCTCTCTGGAGGAATGGGGGCAATCTCACATTTTAACCCAAATATCACTTTCCAGCCTGCTCACCTCAATGTGCTGAGCTCATCCACAACCAGAGCCAGTTTGGATAAGAAGCTGTGGAAGACACTCTGACAGTTGCTGAACGAAATTTTTCATCTTCTCCCAGAAAACGCTGGTGGGCCAAATCCTCTGCAGCTAAAACACTGATGGTGCAAAGTCGGGGCCAGCTCCGAGAGCATGTCCCTCTCTCTGTGCCGCAGCCAACGTCATTCTGATAACCCAGAATTCCAGTGCAGTGAAAATTACTTGAAAATGGGTCATTCCTGGGGATTGGAAAGCTTTCTTCTCTGTAGAGATCTCGGTTTCGCTCAGGGATCAGATGCAAAATACTTAAGCACCCTCGGGGTCCGACAGTGGCCACGTGGCCCCGGGGAGGTAGGATGTCAGCCCCTCCTCTGTGAGGGTCAAACCACGTGGGTCCCTGGAAAGCTGGTTCAGCTCTTCAAGACAGAAACCCGGTGTGTGCTTTCTGAGCCTTCACAAAGCAATGGAACATACTCTGTGTGTCTGCAGACTTTGTACACGTGCTTGTGCACCTTGCACGATGCTGCAGCAGGAGGGGGGCACGGAAGGGATGGCTGGCAGGACTTCATAGGCTCTGGTTCTTCACAGACAGATTGGACAGATGTGATGGTTAATTTTATGTCTTTTTAGGTCCAGCTTGACTGGACCATGGGGTGCCCAGATACTTGGTCAAACATTATTCTGGGTGTTTCTATGAGGTTGTTTCTGGATGAGATTCACATTTAAATCAGTGGACTGAGTAAAGCAGATTGCCCTCCCCCATGTAGGTGGGCCTGATCTGAGCAGTTGAAGGCCTGAACAGAACAAAAGTCTGACCCTTCCCCGAGTAAGAGGGAATTCCTCTTGCCAGATGGCCTTCCAACTGGGACATCAGCCTTTTCCTGCCTTTGGACTTGAACTGAAACATCAGCTCTTTCTGGGTCTCCAGACTGTCAGGCTTCAGACTCAGACTGGAACCACACCATCTGTTCTCTTGGGTCCAGCTGGCCAACTGCAGCTCTCAGGACTGGTCAGCCTCCATAATCACGTGATGCAATTCTTCACAATTATTGTACAATCACTCTTTCTATATATATATGCACTTCCTGTTGGTTCTGTTTCTCTGGAGGACACTGATGACTGCACAGCCTCTGAGGTTATGTTTTTTCTCAGAGCTCATCCTGGTAGACAATAGAAGCTTGGACACTTATTTTTCAGGCTCAATTAGATTTTCATTTCTTTTTTTGTTTAAGGAAAAAAAACCACACTGCCTCTAACTTAATACTTAAATAGGTTCATTTTATTTGGCACTCCTTGAATAAAATGATTCTCCTTTACACAGAATGGTTAGTAATTCTATTTTGTTTTTCTGCCTAGAGGTGGGGCATGAGTGAGCAGTCCTGGTTTCTCAGGCTAGGTTCTGCGTCCCCTTGTGGTTTTTGCCTCCCTTGAACAAACGTTTATACTTCTTTCTCCTTTGCTGGAGAGAATTTCCTGTTTGGAAAGAGGAGATTTTCTTGAGAAATTCTAGGTGTCCCTATGAGCCTGCATTGCAGACCCTCCCACGGTTCACTCACCCCTGTGAGCCCCAGTGAGGCTGGGGAGTGCGGGACCAGGGGCAGCACTGGATCCCCTTTTGTGGTCCTTGACTCAGAACAAATGCCTTCCTGGGGTCGCTTGAGGTGCGGCCCTCCCACAGGTCCGGGTGGGCGTGTATGTGTGCAGACTGAGGGCTCAGCACTCAGCAAACATCACCTTGTTCAATCCCCTGCACCCCAATGAGACGGGTGCTCTGAATACCTCACTTTGAGGACGAAGATGCTGAGCCTTAGGATGTGCCGTCACTTGCCCAAGGTTACCCCAAGGTCACACAACTCACTGGGGGCCCGATGGGGATTTGAACCCAGCTTGGGGCGCTCTAAATCCTGCACTCTCAACTGTTACCCAGCCCCACCAGCTGGGAGTCAGAACAGCACCTCAGTGAGTCCTTCTCAGTTTCCCCAGAAGAGCCAGGGGACTGGAAGGACACGGGGGAGGTGAGCATCCAGTGGGGGACGGAGGCCGGCCGGGGCGTTCTGAGTTTAAGGTGCTGGGCGTCACCCCGGTAGGCTCAGAGGATGTTAAAGACACAGGACAGAGCCGCAGGCGACCCAGGCGTGTTTGCACGGAGGGAAGTGGGGAGCGTGGGCTGAGGGGAGACGCTCAGTGAGCCAGGAGGGGAGAGAGCCGGCAGCTCTGGGGGAAGAAGAGTCCTCGGCCAAGGTCAGGGGGGAGCCCCGGACCAGCTCTGGCTGCAAAGTCCAAGGCGGGGAGGCCCCACTTCAGAGCAGCTGGGCCTGTGCCTGGCGACACCTTGAGCCCCTGGGAGGTCCCAGCGCCGAGCCTGGAACCCCGCCCTCAGGGGCGTTGAACCCAGGACAGGATGGAGGCCCTGCCGTCTGAGGATGATGGGGGCCTGGGGGAGCAGCCGATAGGAAGCGTCAGGACCCAGAGGCTCCCACAGGCTGGGCCGCCGAGGCCCCTGAGCCTCCCCCACGCCCTAGGACGTGAGCTCGGTGAGGGCGGGGCCCTGGGTCCGGCTTGGAGGTGGTAAATGCCGGGACCCGAGACAGTGCCTGGCGTGAGGCAGGTGCTCGTGGCCCGTCAGGTGAGGCCGGTGAGTTGGATTCTGGGTGCTCAGGCTGAGCCCAAGGTGTAGCCAACAGGCCGCTGGGGTTGGTTCGTTTCCTAAGAAAGCGTGGGTGGCTGTGCATTGCAAAGCACCTGTGAAATGTGGGCAGAGAACCTGAGAAAGTCAGCCCCACCCAAGTCCAACACCCATCCCCACCATCTGCCCAAATGGCTGAGGTCCATTCCTTTGAAAGATTTTCCTAGTCAAGATTTCCCTGCTAGGGAGGCAATACTCACCAGCAGAACAGCACTTCAGCCGTAGCCCTCTGACGTATCAGGGGTTGACGGGCAGCGGTCCCAGGCCCAGGAAGTGGGACCCACCACTGACCTAAGGACATAGACTCGAGCCTGCTCTGTGTATCCTTCCTCCCTGGGATGAAGCCACTTGAATATTTAACTGTCTAAATGAGGTTGTTGGTTGGAAGAGAAAATGGAAAAAGGAGGAATCCAAGGAAAGGATGGAACACACATGAAAATGGACTTTAAAGCCATTGTTAAAGTTATCCTAGAGCCAAGGGTAGATTTGGGAGGTGGGCGCGCCAGAGAGCCTGCAGCCGGAGCCTGAACAAAGGCTCTCACCAGTTCCACCTCCATCTACCCTTAATGTCCAGGAGCCAAACTAGGTTGGGGGCGTCTAACACTTCAGCCACCTTTTCCTAAATTAAAAAGCTGACTCGGGGGGTTCCCTGGTGGCGCAGTGGTTGAGAGTCCGCCTGCCGATGCAGGGGACGCGGGTTCGTGCCCCGGTCCGGGAAGATACCACATGCCGTGGAGCGGCTGGGCCCGTGAGCCATGGCCGCTGAGCCTGCACGTCTGGAGCATGTGCTCCGCAGTGGGAGAGGCCACAAGAGTGAGAGGCCCGCGTACCGCAAAAAAAAAAAAGCTGACTCGGGCTGTGGGAGGAAGTAGGAGGTGGTCAAGCAGTAACCGCAGGTAAAAGGTCCCCAGGGGAGGTCACACTATGTAAGCTCAGGCTCCATTTTGTTAGCACCTTCTCATGGGTGGAAGGTCTGCGTTTCATGAAACTTTAAAAAAGCTCAAGTGGGAATTAGGTGTCCTCTTGGTGCTCTAAGTCCTATGTAAGGTCTGTGTCATCTCTTCCAACGATCACAACCGAAACCTCTGCAGAATTCACATAGGAACGACCTGAGGCTTCGGAGAAGAAAGCAGGTGTGGAAACATTACCCATGACGGGATGAATTTCATGTGTCTGTGTTTATTTCTCTCCTGGCTTTGCCCCAAGGCTCAGCCTCAGTGGTGGTGAGATGCTGTGTCATGAGAACCAAAACTCAGATAGAAATCCATCTTCCTGGCCGTAGGAAACAGGCTAGGAGTCCCTGGGAGCAGAGAGTGCCTCAGGGAATTCAGAAGGGGAGAACGCAGGAAAAGTGGATTTCCTAATTCTATGTGTGGAACCCTGCAAGTCCCAGCCTCACCCTGGAACTCGTATATACATAAGACACTCAAACCAGCAGAGCAAACACTTTGAGAAGTGAAAGATTTGTGGGACTTCCCTGGTGGTCCAATGGTTAAGACTCCGAGCTTCCACTGCAGGGAGCACGGGTTCAGTCCCTGGTTGGGGAACTAAGATCCCGCATGCTACGCGGCCAAAAAAATAAAAAAGTGACAGATTGAACCGCCACCTACGCATGGCAAGACAAAATATACCGTGTGATCCTAATCAGGCAGAATGATGGCTAAAATAACAACATCAATGGTTCTCCAGAGGATTAAATCAAAACAACATAATATTTACAGTGTCTAGGATTTGATACCCAGCATATAGGGAACCAGGAAAATATCACCTTGTTATCACAAACAGCACATTGTTAGAATGGGAGCAATGTTCTTGGTAGCTTTCTGTAACCTAAAAGTAAGAAAAAGTTCTGAAGCATGCTTATTCTACACTGTGAAATTGTTCCATTATCTGAGTTTCCTGTCTAAACCTGCTATTTTTATTCTCCCCCGTGGTGCACTGCTCTTTACATGTTTTGTATGTGAATTATACGCTTATCTCTGGCAGTGCTTTTGGCTGAGGAAATCACGTGGAGCTTGGTTGAGGCTGTTTCTTCAAAGTAGTTTTGCGTTTGTTTCTACCAAGTGTCTCAGCAGTGTCACTGCCAGGGCTCTAAAGCTATGTTTCCCAGCTTGACCAGAACATGCTGAAAGGACCAATTCAAACCATACCCCCCCACCGCCCGCCACAAGCCTGTGTTTATAAACTTTCAGGGAACATCAAAAGACAATTGACCAACTGGGAGAAAATATTCGCAACGTACATCACAGACAGAGACCAATATCCCTCACGTATAAAGAATTCTTTAAAATGAAGGTATAGAAGTATGGGAAAAGGATGTCAACGGATAATTCACAAAAATATATAAAAACGACCCATGACCACGAGGTGTTCCAACTCATTTATACGTAGAGAAATGTGAATTTAAACAACTCCGAAGTACCATTTCTCACCTGTCAGGTTGGCAAAGATGGAAATGTCTGATGATTTACTCTGCAGCCCAGGCTGTGGGGAAATAGGTTCTCGCATATGTTGCTGGTGGGGACACAAACCGGCACAGCCTCCCGTGGGCTGTTTGGTGGTTCAGACACAACCACACGCGTACTACACTCATCTTTTGACTCGGCGATCCACTGTAGCTATCTATCCTGAAGATACCATTCCAACAAAATGAAAACACACACGCTTAAGTTATCCATCTCGGCACTGTTTGCAAAATATTAGAAATAAGCTGAAAGCCCATGCATAGTGGGGTGGTTGAATAAACTATATTACGTCCACACAGTGGAGAACTATGCAACTGTAAAAAAAAAATAATGAGGACGCTTTCTACAAACTAACATGGAGTGCTTTACAGTATATATCGTTAGGTTAGAAGAAGGAAAGTACAAAGTATCTACAGTATGCTGCTGCCTTTCGTGTAAGAACGGAGAGGTTATGAGAAAACATACGCAATAAAGTGGCTTAAAAAGCACTGGATAAGAAGATATACACTATGATGGTATTATGCTAAGTGAAATAAGTCAGACTGAGAAAGACAAGTACTGTATGATCTCATTTTTATGTCGAATCTAAAAAACAAAACAAACAAACATAACAAAATGAAAATAGGCTCATAGATACAGAGGACAAACGGGGGGGTGCCATAGGAGAGGGATATGGAAGATGGCAAAATAGGGGATTAAGAGGGACAAACCTCTCGTTATAAAATAAATAAGCCACGGGGCTGTAATATACAGCATAAGGAATATGGTCAATAATACTGTAATAACTGTTTAGGGACAGATGGTTAATAGACTTAGCCTGATGATTGTTTCATAATGTATTCAAATGTCAAATCACTATGTAGTACACTTGAAACTAACATAATATTGTGTGTCAACTATATTTCAATTAAAAACGAAAACACACAATATAAAACAGTAAACAGAATAATCCTGTACCCAAAAAGGAGCATGTGCATGTACCTGCTCATTTGTGTCCAAGGCGATACAGGAAGGCCAAGCCAGGAAGAAGTGAGGCTGCTTAACCACAGGAGCAGGGGGTGGGGTGGAGTGAGACTTCCCAGTGTACCACGTTTTCTGTTAGAACCAGGGTCACGTTTCACACACTCCAGAATAAATAAGTGAGATCAACCATGATGGAGAGGGACCCAAAATGGAATACAACCCCCAGATGGAACATTATAGGTAAATAAGAGAACCCTATGGAAGGGGATGGGAAGAAAGGAACCAGTAAGGCACTTTGGAAAGCAGTACACGACGGTATACTGTAAGGCTGAGAACAAAAGTCTGTACACAGCTCTTGTCTGATAGCAAATTTGTTTTTCACAGGGGTGGGTATACGCTAGGAAGTCAGCAACTATTTCCCGTGATTCTAGGACTGAGCAAGGGGGTCAGCTCTTGTGACGTCTGAGAGCCAGGTTTCTCACCGTTAAAAGGAGAGGAGGAAGCTCAGAATGGCCCGCTGGTACAGGCCTGGGGTCAGCGGGCTCATCTGAACAGACAGATGTAAAATAGATGGATCTGTACGCACACATATCTTCCTGGCGCTGTCCGTGGGAAGGGCCTGGAAACAAGGACACGCCAGGAGCAGTGAACACTCCCAGCCCCAGATGTTGACTTCTAACTACCATTCTCCAATACAAGAGACCAGTGTTCTTTGGAGACATGGCTGGTCCCAGGGCTGGGCCAGGGAAAGTGAGGGAGGGGTCTGGAGTTTCTTGTGTTGCCAGAAAGCTGGAAAGTACTCAGAAGCGATGGCAGCATGCCAAGGCCCCAAGAACCAAATCTGAGAGTCTGAGAGACTAAGTATTAGTGGTTTGCTACCCACTATCAGTATCAACTATGAGTAAGCTCACGCTGATGTAAACACATAATGGAATAAACAAGTAAATAAAGGGCGGAGAAAAAACAGTTCTTCCTACAGTAGAATTCTAACCAATAAATGTAGAAGGAGAGATGGCGATAGAAAATCACCTTGTGGCAAATACTACAGTGATAATTTTTGCAGGTAAGAAGCAAAGGATGCTAAATAGGTGAAAATAGGATGAGAAATAAGATATTTTCACAGTCTGAAAGTATCTCGCCACAAGATACTAATTATTTACAAACGCAAAAAGTATTAATTTCATTATGGAGAAACGCGGTATTCGCCACCTTAAACAAGTGATGAGGTAAACATCCCTGGTAATGAGATATGTCTGCATCACATCTTTAACATTCTTGACCAAAATGCGTAACCTGGATCTAGTCATGGGGAAATTGCAGACAGACTCAAATTGAAAGAGATTCTATGAAAGAACTAGCCAGTTCTCTTCAAGGTCATGAGGGACAAAGATAGACTAGGGAACTTCCCAGATTGGAGGAGGCTAAAGGGACATGAGAGGTAAATGCAATGTGGAATCCTGGATGGATCCTGGAGCAGTAAAAAAATAAAATAAATTTAGTAAGATAATTGGCAAAATTTGAATCAGGTCTGTAGGTTATTTGATAGTATCACATTGATGGTAATGTCCTGGTTTCCGTGACTGTATTTGAGTTGCTTAAGATGTTCACAGCAGGGGAATGCTATGTAAAGGGAGCACAGGAAGCTCTTTGCACGCATTTGCAGGTTTTTTATGTCTAAAATGATTTCACAATGGAAACTGTTTTAATTGCTCACATTGTCCTTGTTTTACCCGTGCTATTGTCCCCCAGACACGCTGCTGCTCATGCCTGGACACTCGGGATTACGGGCGCACCCACAGCAGCAACCCACTTCCATTTATGAATAGCCGGAGACAATCTGCCTATCGCCGAGAGCATTCTGCAAATAACTATCTTGGTTCAGATGCACCATCACAATCTCTGCTGAGGGTGACAGCCCTCCATCCTGCTCAGCAATCTCCTTCTGTTTCCGCTCCAGCCAGGGGGCTCTTCCATGAGCCTCGGAGACCTCACCTGCACCCAAGGGTCACCCACACCCCCTGCCCAGGGTCACCCCGCCCTTCTTGGAGCTCTCCAACCAGACTTCTATTGTGACCAAATTAAAAGGCTAATAAGGCTTTTATCTCCTCTTGCAAACCTCCAACTACCTCTTTGCACCGTCTCCCGTCCTGCCGGCGGGCCAGTTCCCCGTCTACCTATACCCGCTATGGATACAGGGTAATCCCTCACTGAGCAGTGCCTCCTCTTCCCCACCTGAAAAACTCAGGATACAACTGAATAATTTTATTCTCGAGCTGGGAGAGGCACAGTCTACTTTCGCCACACCCAAGCTCTTGCTAATGTAGGAGACCTTCACTAGGTGAATCGCGCTTAAAGTAGCCTCAAAGATTAAGATGAAAATGACGCCATGAACACAACGTCCGGGCAACCCTGGTGCTTCCTCTGATCTGCCCTCCACCAATGCAGGACTTTGCTCTCGTGACACTTTTCCTCACGTCCTGCAGCTTTGGGCAGGGGGGCAGGACATGGCTGACAAAGAGGCGGGGCAGTGGATAAGAGACGGGTCTGCCTGCATGACGGGGAATCACTATACTGCCTGTGTGCTTCTAAATCCATCACCTGCACCTTGCAAGTGGCCACTACACGCATGCACTGTTTGCTCACTCCAGGAAAGCCCTCATGATGCAGACACGGGTCCTTTGAGGAGCACAAGCTACAAGCCTTTCCAAAGACCAAGGGATGGACCCCTTCGCCATCCAGTCCAAGCAAAAGCATTTCCAATGTGCAAGGAGGGGCAGGCTGTTGACCCCGAGGTGCCAGGCTTGCAGTCCCCTGGCCCGAGCATTCTTTTAGGAGCCAGAACAACAACGGCCTAGGTACCCAGCCTTGTAACATGAGGAGGCTGTTCAAAGCCAGCGTCTCAGAACCAGACACGCCACGGCAGCTCTGCTGGTGACAACCTCACTCACTGGAACCTGGCAGAGGGACACGGTATGGCGGGAGGGGGGCGCTGGGTCCGGCCCCTGTCCATTTGTCGTACATGGCTGTCTGTCTCACGTACACATCACGGCTGGCCCGGGCTTGTGCCAGGGAGCAGTCCCTGACTCTCACGGGACAGTGGCCATTTGTCAAGAAGCTTGTGGACCCAACAGATCAGTGGGCCACCAGCTGCCCCTGCTCACGGGGAAACACCTGGAGGGCAGCTTCAGTGTCTTTGCGCAGCAAGCACAGTAAGCAGCCCTGAAGGCGCCACTCTCAGAGCTGCTGCTGGGATGGATGGCCGCCCCCCGTGGTGTCCCGGGCCCTGGTTCCATCGGGGGTCACATGCCAGGACACAGTGGAGCGGCTTCTTCACAGTGTTGGCCCAGGGCCCTGCTCTCTGTCCCCACATTCTCTCCTAGGCCGGCCTTTGCCTGCCCTGCCCCAAGCTCATAACTTACCTCCGTCTTCTCTCTGTCACGCTTGGCGGTTAGGAGCAAAACAATTCCATTAACAGATCCGCTGGCGGTAAAGCCTGGCACCCGCCTCAGGGTCTGGATGAATCTACTGTGGTCCCAGCAGCTCAAGGAGCTGCACAGCGGGGAGGACCCCCAGGCCCTCAGGTCGGTCTCAGGATTGACTGACGACCAGGGACGAACACAGCGGGGGTGTGAACACAGCGGGGGTGTGAACACAGCGGGGGTGCGGTCCCCTCTGCAGCTGTCCGTGCCGCACGAAGGGTTTGGGAATCTCATGGTCCCTCTGAGGACCCTGGTTGGCCGCCGCTTCCTCTGATGCAGGCTCCCCTCACCCCGGCCTCTCTCCCTCACTCCTGAGCCCCGACTCACCCCCTCCCTGTGACCTGCTCTCAGCCTGTCCCGGGACCTTAGGGCCGTCCTCACTTCCTTCCCTTCTTCAATGAATTCAATGCGTGTGATGCAGAGACGCTGCGTCCCCAGGCCAGTCCAGCTCGCGGCCGGACCTGACTCACCCTGTAACCTCTCCCAGTGTGGGCCCACCACCAAAGACATCCAGCTACATTTAATTTATAACCATCAGGCTCTTCGCAGAAGTCACGGCGCGGGACGCATCCAAAGGTGTTAGGAATAGTAGCCGGAACTGGAACCCTATTCCTGCTCAGTCTTCCAAACACCAGAGGCTGGCTCACTGGAGAGGCTGGGGAACAGACTGAAACGCAGGCTCCCGGGCCCTGCCTACGGAGAAGCTCGGGGTGGGGGGGGGGGCGGGAGTGAGAATCTGAGCCAGCTCCCCTCCCCCGTGACCTGGTCTCGCCTCTAGGGCCCAGCTCGGGTCCCGGCCGGGAGCCCCGGGGGCTGTGCCGTGCCCCCTTTCCTGAGCTTGGTCTTTAGGGCAAAGGGAAGCTCCGTTATCCTGCAGGATGCTGGCTCCGCAGCCTCAGAGCCTTGCCCCCCTGGTCTTTATTCCAGCAAGTTCATTGGTTGGGGAGATGCTTTTCCCATTCCTTGGGGGCACCCCTGGGGGACACTCTGGGCTCTCCCTGCCCCGCCCGCTCCAGGGAGGAGCAATGACCTGAGTAAAAGTCTGGGGAGGAATGAGCAGAACCACAGCGCCCTCCTCGGCTGGGGCGTCCACCTGCTTGCGGGACAGAATCTCTGTCCAGTGGTCCTGGGTCAGACCCACAGGTGGAGGTGGAGGCTTGGGTCCCTGAGCCCCGACAGAGGTGGGAAATCTGCCCGACCCGGGGGAAGCAAGCTCCCTCTCCAACCACATGTTCATCCCCAGTGAGGGAGGCGTCTCTGCCTGCATCCTCCTGTCTTCCCACCTCGTCTGAGCTTGGGGTTGGGGTGGGGGGACCTGCCAGGCTGCATTTACCATTAAAGAAGAGTTCATTTCCTTTCCTGGCAGAGAATTGATCTTCATGTTGCATCGTCTTAGTGTCAGTCTGATCATTCATTTTAATACGGGCTTCTTTGATGAAGAGCATGGAAAAAAAATGAGGGAAAACATAAATGTACACTCCCGTGAGCGTTCCGACCCGTACTGTACTTTAAAACATTAGCTTGGGATGCTAACACAGTTTTCAACTTCTAGTGAAAACGTGCTCTGGCAACTTAATATGTAAACAGTCAGGCGTCATCTGACCTCCTGAACCCAGCTGTTTGGCAGATGTTCCATGAGCTACTGGAACTTACACCTGGATGCAACATTTCAAGAAAATGCTGAACTTCCCTGCTGCTGAATGCATTTTCACGCGCTGCGTGTAGATTTCTGTCACGTGGCCCTCTCCTTAGTGAGGGTCAACCAAATGTTCCGTCTTGGGTCTCAGGGTGCTATTTTACGTATCTGTACGCATTTGGACCACATGCAGCTGCAGTTTGGGAAAGCACATTGTTTTGTTCACTACTAGCTCCGGGGCCTTGGGCCAGTCCTCTTCCAGACCTTACTTTTATCCCCTGTCGGATGGGGTCGTAGTCACTGCACAGCTCTCAGAAGGTTTAGGTGAGCATCAAACGTGCTGGGTGGTCGAAAGCTCCTATTTCCGTGCGCCCCGGGTTCCTGCAGTGGCTAATCCCCACCTGCATCCCAAGCACGAGGCCCTTCTTGCACGTGCACCCAGAGACCAGCCAGGATAAAGGAACTTGTCTCTGCCAGTCTAGGTGTGACCTCCCCAATCTTGGGAAGAGTATAAGAAGTGTTTGGGACTACTGTTTCATCCACGTCTCCATCTGCTTTTGCCCCAGAAGTAGCTGGCCTCAAAGAATGCAACCATGATGGGACTGTGCGTATATACCACAGACATCTAGGAACACATGCAATTAGGCTTTAAAAAATGTGTACTTGCTTTTTCTCTTTGTCAGAGTCTTTGTTGATATTGGTGGTAGTCTTTGTGTTTCAAGAAATCATGATTTATTTGGCTCCAGCATCTCTTGGACCAGAATTTCACCTTGGAAAAAGCACACAAGGACAGTTAAACCAGCAATGCAAGACCCTACCTACATCCTTCTGCTCTATGCAGACCTAAGGCAGGCGGCGAATGCTGGACTGGACACAGGGACTCAAGGAGCTCCGTGGAGATGGACCTGGTTTCTAAAGAACCTTGTCTCGGGGGGAGACCACCACCTCCCTAAATAACTTCTGAAAACCTGAGATCATCCAGGTACCCCGGAGATACGATGCTGGAAACCCGGCCCGGGCGTCGTCGTAATTCTCCTTCCTGCCCCTGATGCCGTTCTGTTCCCTCTCTGAGACTTCTCCCTCTAGCTGTCCCCTGGCAGGCAGGCATGAGCACCTTTCCTGATTTCTACCTAATGCGGCAGGGTTTCCTTCCTGTACATCCTCTGACCTCTGCCAGGGAGCTTCTAACATAGGCGTCCTGGACTGTGTGTCGGGAAGCCCCGGACCACACTCTGGTTCTGCTCTCACTGGCTGTGCTCTTACACACGTTTCTCTTGAAACTTGGGTTTTCACGTCTGTAAAACGGGGTCTGTGCTTATCTCATCGGGATTCTTACGAGGTTCAAATGAAGCAGGGCATGTAGGGAGCACTTGACACAGACTGGGATGGGGCTGAGGCTAAATGAATACACGGCAGCGCTGAGTCCCAGCTGTGAGCCCGGTGGTCATGTGACCGGCCATCCACGCGCTGGGTTTGTATTGACTCGAGCCCTGATTTTCCTGGCTCAGCATGAAAGTCCCAAGTCCCGGAAGCCCCTCGGTCCCAGGGAAGTTGAAGCTGTCGGCTGGTGCCCCGGTTCCAGCTCACGTGGAGACACACGGAAAGGGGAGAAGCCCGCAAGCATCACGGGCAGCAGAGACTTCGCCCCACACACGGGGCCAGGCTCTCCCAGTTCTGTGGCTCCTTCCCCACAGAGCCTGAGCCTGGCCAGGGCCTGGCTGTGTGCACCCAGGGGCGCTCTGAGACCCCTGCAGCCGGGGTGGGGGGTACAGGATGTGCGGAGCGTCTGGACCTGCAGCCCTGCTTCTTTCTGACGACCTGGCGGCGGCCCTGACGTCTAGAGCTGTGGACGCCCCCCGGGGCCCCGGGGCACAAGCTGGAGGGCCGGCCAGGGTGACCTCAGGGGCGCGGCCTCCTGGTGGGGCTGCTGAGGACACAGGACAGGACCCCCTGGGGCGGTGAGGACCCCCTGGGGCGGTGCTGCCCCCCCGGGGCTCTGCTCGCACGGCCTCTGCAGCGGCTCCGCAGCACCTCCCCCACCTCAAGCCAGCCTCGGCCCCTTTGCTGGGAGCTACTGTGCAGAAGGACCACCACTAAGTCCCGAAAACGTCGTGGCGTCAGGCTAGACTGGGGGTCACGGGGAAGAGTGGACACTCATGGGAACCACAAGCATTTACTGAGCACCTACTGAGTACCAGACGCGGTCCGGGTGCTGGAGGGTCAGGGACGGCCCAGCCCTGGTCCCTGGTCTCTGTCGCGAGACATCCAGCCGTGTGTGAGGGCAGGACGAGGTGTGCACAGCCCTCCGGCTGTCACAGGGCCCCTACCCCGGGCTGGCTCGGCGGCCAGGCAGGGGACAGGGCTCGGCTGACCAGCGCAGAGAAGCGAGGCCTCCTGGGGTCAGTGTGACGCACAGGACGCTGGGGTGGCCTCTGGGGACCCCCCACACCATGACCCGCAGACATCCTGACAGGTCCCCGAGCGGGTGGTGACAGCCCAGCTGCAGCAGGACACACTCCCTGCTGGCGGGCAGGGACAACCTCGGGTGAGAGGGGCCGAAGTCACCCTCGGGGCTGGGGGCTGGGGACGCCCCAAAGGTGGGCAAACCAAAACCAAAAGCTGCCGGAAACTTCCACACCTCTGTATGTTGTGTGTATAATCGTGGCTGGAAAAACCCTCAGGTAGACATGAGCCAACCAGGTGTGCAAGGTGAGAAAGCTCTGTGTTTTTAAACCTTGTCCTTTTTCTACTTAAAATTTTCCTTTTTGAGAAATGAGATATTGAACGTGCAAATGGACAATGACCCACATAACATAGAAAACACTCTGACCCACTGTGTGAGCGCCCTGCAGGGCAGCGAGCTGGCCACCCAGACATCACAGGAAGCTGACGCCGGAGGCCAAACACCCGCCCGCAGGGATCGATGCCCCCCTGACGGCCGGGCCTGATCAGTGACTGGTGGCTTCCCGTGCTCCTCCCTGCTTCCAACTCAGGACGCGAGAGAGTCAGACGTGCTCCCCTAACCCATCACACGGACCCGCTTCTGGTCAGCCCCTCCCCCAGGACACCCGTGAGCTGTCACCCCAGCACCTCCCCCGGGACACCCCTGAGCTGCCCCCCCAGCACCTCCCCCGAGACACTCCTGAGCTGTCCCCCAGCACCTCCCCCGGGACACCCCTGAGCTGTCCCCCCAGCACCTCCCCTGGGACACCCCTGAGCTGTCCCCCCAGCACCTCCCCCGGGACACCCCTGAGCTGTCCCCCCAGCACCTCCCCCGGGACACCCCTGAGCTGCCCCCCAGCACCTCCCCCGGGACACCCCTGAGCTGTCCCCCCAGCACCTCCCCCGGGACACCCCTGAGCTGTCCCCCCAGCACCTCCCCCGGGACACCCCTGAACCCCTTTTCCCACCATGAGCTCTCCCCTCCCCACCTGCCTGAGACTCTGCCACACGCCAGTGACGGTGGCTGACGCTGCACAGCGAGCTCTGAATCAGCACCTCTGCTGTTCTCATGTGGGTCGCCTTGGCTTATCTCCAGACACAAGGATTTTTCACTTCTAACGCTCTCCACTTTCTAGCTGGGAGGTGAGGGCAGGGCAGGGGCTGCAGTTCCCCTGCAGGGTTAGCTTGCTGGGCCCAGAAAATCATCAGAAATCCCGGTGACGCCATTGTTTCTGACCTTTTCCCAAAGGTTGTCTGGGGCTCTGGGTGCTGGGCCGCCCGGGCGGAGCGGGTGCTGGTGTCGGGACTCTAACTCTCCGCTACAGTAACTGTCAGACCCGCCAGGCAAGTGTGAGACCTCGTCCCAGCCACTCCCTGACCTGGTGGCGCCGGATTCTCCCCAAGCGCTCAGCTGACCACCGGCCGGCCCCAGAGCTGCGCGTCCTAACCAGCAGCATCCTGAAGGGGGTCTCACTCCCCGCAGCTCAGGCCTGCGCGGGCCGTGGGAACGTGACCCTAGCCTCAGACCAAGTCACCTCCCTCCACCCTGTGCGGCTGCCCCAGCTTATCTGGGACACACCCACCCCCTCCAGGCGTGGACCAGATGTGTGATAACAGGAGGCTGCTTACCGAATTCTCCGGGTATTTCCTCCTGACTTTTTGAAGTGGTTCGCACTTCAGCGGTTGGACCTGGAGGGGAGATAAAAAACCCCAATAGTTTAACAACGTTCCCTGAATTTGCACCGACTTGTCCGTCGGCAGACTGGCTTTTGCGGGGCCGACCACCTGCTCGAGGGGGAGGGGCCCTGCACGGGGCTCCTGGGACTCGGGGCCCGTCGGGAGGGAGGGGTGAGGACGGGTGGCGCGCCGGGCGCTGGAGCTGACACCCGCGCTCCCGGGCAGCGCTCACTGGCGCCGCCCCTCGGGGGGGAAGGAGCGCCGGGCGGGTGAAGAGGGACCCGCACGTCTTCCGTAAAACGCCCACGCTGCTCCCGTATGGCCGGCGGGCTGAGGATGTGACGTGCAGGAAGGGACACCGTCACGGCCACCTGCCCTGTGCCTCTCTGGGTGGGGGTGGGGGGGCAGAGACACTGGCCCCGCCGGCTCCTCTTCCGTAAGCGAGCGATTCCGGGTGGCCCGAGTCCCCTGGGGGAGCTGACCGCCGGAAGCCAGTCCTCTGCGGGGCCCCCGGGCTCCTGGCCGCCGGCCTCCCCGGCCTGGCCGACCTGAAGCAGCCTCGCGGGCCGGGCAGTGGGCGGGGACTCTGAGTGTCGGTCCCCCGGCAGCACCACCCAGGGCCCCTCCCCCTCTTCTTAGAGCCGGGTGTCGGGCTCCACGTCCTCCATTCAAGGTCAGGGTCAGCCTCTTCCTCCAGCCCCTGGGGAGAGCAGAGAGCAGAGAGCCGCCCCCAGGGGCCGGCCGGGCAGGGCCACCTTCCCCTCGGGGCACACAGAGCGCTCAGGTGGCGCCTGCAGACGCTCAAGTTCCAGCACTAAAGCAGTGACGACGCTGATTTTCAAACAGTTTTAATGATGGACAATCTGCATACCAATCGGCTCATCTGCGCGCCCGCGGCTTAGAACAATACAGGAAACCGGCATAAAGCGGGCCGTGCTGTGATGACAATGGCTCCCCAGTGCGCTGACCTCCGTAAACGCAGTGAACAAAAGTACAGTCCTCTTTGGAGGCGACACTAACGAGTCATTACGAACGAGTACAGCTGCTCGTGCAAGCACTTTGTTAAAAATATTCTTCTCATTTTGTGTCTGTCCCCAATTATAATGGAGCCACTGTGCCAGCCAGCCAGTGAGCGCATGCAGAAGAAAATTTACGTTCTGTGGTCTCGGCGGTTTGCAGAGTGCACTGTCAAGTGTAGCCGCCTCGCCGTGTTTTGCCTGTTGACGCCTCCTTCTCTCCCTGACATTCTGTTTCCCACCCGCCCTGTGCCCGCGTTAGGATAACCGAGCTGGGAAGGCCTTGACGGTCACCTGCGGACGTCTCTGCACGAGGAGACGGCCCGACTTGGGGCTGCGTCAGGAGCGCTTGGGTCAAGCCTGTGTGGGAGCAGCTCCCGGGGCACTGGGGGCCCGACAGTCGTGAAAGGAACGGGCAGCCAGGGCAACCCAGCTGTGTGGGGTGACCGCACGTCCCCACCTGTCACAGACCCTTCGACACCCCAGCACCCAGAGGATGCCGTCCTTGGTAGGCGCCTCAAAACCCAAAGCTTCTTGCAGGAAAGCAGCTGGAAACAGTAGCTTCTTCGTGATGAGGTCAGGCAGGGTGACCTCCAGACCCAGGCTGGGCTGGGCCGCCCCCTCCCCCCCCCCCCGGTAACTCTGGGCCCGGCCTGGGCCACGTCCTGCTCTCAGGGGAGCCGCATGGGCCCTGTGCTGACTCTCCAGGGCCTGCTCGTCCGGCCTGGGAGCTGGGCCGGGAGCCTGTCGGGGCCCCTTTCCTCGAGCTCGCCCTTGGTGACCTCTGGGGGGGACAGGAAGGGGAGGGGGGAGCAGGGGGCCTGGGCTTGCAGCCTCCTGCCAGGAAGAGGGGGTCGGGCGGCCCCGCCCCTGTCTGTACCTTCAGCCTCCTCGGCCAGCGAGCCACATCCCAGCAAGGGGGGCGCGTCCACTGTCCCCCTCCTCAACTCAGAGGTCAGGACACAACAGCCGGAGCCAAGTGGGGCCTGCTTGGATGGGATTCGAACCAGCCGCCTGTAAAGGACATTCTGAGACCTGGGGGGAGGCTGGAGTGTGGGCCAGTACTAGCCCTGCACGGGATTTTTGTTTATTTTGTTAGTGTTTCAACGACACTGTAGGTGTGTACGAGAAAAATGCCTTTATCTTAGCAAGAAGGCGTTTGCGACATCTTGGACGATGCTGAAATGCTCCAGTAACAACTAAAGTGTGTGTGTGTGTGTGTGTGTGTGTGTGTGTGTGTGTGTAAAACAAGATGGCAAAACGTATACTATTGAAACCGGGTGATGGAGTTTCCATGATTCCCCCACTTTTGGGTAAGCTAGAAATTTTCCATAATTAAAAGTTAAAATATATAATGTATGCTACTCTCCCATGGAGTATTGGATCTGAAAAAAGCTTCAAATATAGAACAAGGCTTCAACCTGCTCCATTCCCCCGGGAATAAGTGGTAAATCTGGGGAGGCATGAAGGAGAGGGAGCTCTAGGAGAAGGCCACGGCCCGCCTGACCCAGCCCGGGGAGGCGCCCGTTTTCTCCCGGCCACAGCAATGCCCCGTGACCATACCTGTAAACATCTTTATCGGCCGGAGCTCAGCTCCCTGCCCGCAGTAAAGCAGCAGGACGAAGACGGCCACTCCTGTATTAGCTGCCATGTCCCTCCAGCTGCGGAAGGAGGACGCTCTCCTGGGGTCCCCTCAGATTCTCCCGCCTTGGTCTCCAGGACACTGGAATGTCCAGGGTGTGTGACATCACGGCAGGAAGCAGCCTGGTCCTGCCCTGTGTGTATGGGGTGACAGAGAGTTGTGCTCAGGGTCTGTAACTGGGAAGGAGATAGAAGCCCAGCTGGGGCCTTGATCTAGTGGGTATCGCCTCTACTCACGCCTGTTTCCTGTTCTGGTTCCTTCTTCAGTCCTGGAGATCCTTTGGCTATTTCCACAGCTCACCTAGAAGCTTGTTAGAAATGCAGAGCCTGGGACCCAGCTCAGATCTCCTGAATCAGAACCTGCATCTTCACCAGAGCCCTGGAAGATACATGTGCACAGTGAAATTCTGACTACAGGGCATCTTTTTTAGTGGCTACTATGGCTCTTGTGGGTGAGGAAAAAGGTTTCTTCCACCCCCTTAAGTCTGAAAGTTAAACTGACAAAGAGATTAATGAGACAAGCATACACATTTATTAAATATATTTTACATGAAATGGAAACCTTCGTAAGGAAATGAAAACCTTCGTAAGGAAATGAAGATCCGAAGAAACAGCTGGACCTGAGTGTTTTCATGCTGTGATTGATGAAGGATGGAGAGTGGTGGAGGAATGTGGAAGGTCAAGGGCTAGGAGGTGAGTGTCATGAACAGGGAAACTCAGCAACGCCTGTCCGTTGGGATTCTTCTTGGGATCCATTTGTCTTCCTAGATGAGGATGCTCCTTTCTTCTGGGTATGGGGGGGCCCTGTTTCAGGGAGGGGGGTAGAGAGAAGCTCCGAAGACCTCCCCGCTTCTGCCTTTTCCTCAAATTCCTCAGCTTAAGACATGCAAAACGCCATGGTGCCATGTTTTAGAGTAGCATGTCCTGAACCCCATCATTCTCCCATCTGAAACTTTCCCAAGAAGACTCATAGTCCAGAATAGATTGTCCCCTACACAATGACCCAGTCTCTCAGCCCTGCGCATGTCTGTGGAAACAAAACAAACTGAGAAAGGCTAACGGTTAGAACAAGCTTTAAATTCGTGTCCAGAGGACAGTCACTGGAGAAGATTTCTAGATGTCGGGCTCCAAGCAGCTTCAGATGGAGGGAAGGCAGGCAGCCCTGACAGGTTTTCCTGGCTTGCAGTGTGAATGTCTCTGATGATGTCATCAGATATTCCGGCGAACTTGAACTGAGTGGCCCACACAGAAACAGGCATGAAGGTTGTCCTTCTGTGGTGAATTCTCTGAAGTTTTTATCAAATTGTCCAGCTTCAGCTGGCAGAGCTTTAGGAAAAGGGCCGTTTTTATTTTAGTGATTCAAGTTTGAGGGATGGGAAAAAATTGGAAACATTAGTTTGGAAAGTTGTAGCCAGATATTGGAGGAAATGAGAGGAATTTGGGATTCAGTCCAGTTTTTATTTTTTCCAGCTCTGTTGAGATATAACTGACATAAAGCGTTGTATAAGTTTAAGGTGTACAGCATAGTGATTGTATATATGTGTTTAGTCCAGTTTATAGGTAGGTAACAAAACCTTAAAGACAGTAAAGGAATACCCACAGGGGTGTGCTATAGTTTTCCATTGAAACATAATTTTTCTTTCTATAATCACCCCCGTTTCTATCAAAGAAAATCAAAGTAAGACTAATTTGTTTGCAAGATAAGACTAGTCTCATTAAAACTGGCCTGATTACTTGCAGAAATGCAGCAAGAATAGGGATTTTGAGTTTACTTCACTGGAACTTTTCACAAGGGATCTCTGATTGGACTGTTAAAAGCCTCTTGAGGCTAGTAAGCCAAGCCCAGCGTTGCCATCCGATTTTGCCTGCAATACCTATAATTTGGGTGAATCCTTTTTTCTAGATGTCCTCCAAACCTTCTAAGTTTCCTGGGCCTGTGAGGAAGTGACTCACCTGGTAAAGTTGCTGGAAACCCAGTAAGAAACTCACAAGGCTTGTTTTCCAAGGATCTGTATTGGCTCCATAAAATAAGCCTTAGTTCCTTAGAGCCGTCTGGCTATATCTGATTGCATGTATATTTTGCATCAGTCTCAGTTTACTGAAAGTGATGCTCTTGGCTAGAAGTGCCTGGGGCACTCACCTGAGCCCATATTACCTGTGGCAAGGCCCCACAGATGGTTCCCCGACTGGAACCAATGTTGTAGCTGGACCGGCCCTGTGGTTCTTATTATGATTGCAAGATGCACTTCAGCAAAATCCATCAAGGAAAAGACGAAGTTTATTACTCGCAGGTCCTGGTGGGTACATGGCCACACGTGGTTCCCCTAGGACCACGCAGTGAGGTTGTGGGTAGAAAGGGAGAGAGATTGAGCACATGTGAACCTGGGGCTCTGCCTTTATTAGGGTCCAAGGGTGGAGTGCTTGGGGTTTCATGAGTGCACTCTTTTTTGGTGAATTGAAACATAAGAGTGGGAATCAGGGCACGGGACGAGAGAAGCAGGTCACTCAAATGGTCAGCTATCCAGGTTACCCAGGACTTTTTAGTAGGGAAACTTGATGGGCGGGACGGCCTGGCCCCTTATCTAGTTGTTTAGCTAGTGACTGTGTCATATGGCTGGTAATATGTTTATTTGAGATGAATGTCTTTGAAGTGGATGCCTTGGCAATCAAAATCTCAGTGTCATGCACTTACATTACAACCAAAAAAGCTTAATATCTGTCACTTACACTACAGTGTACATTCTCAAATACCACATCCAGTCAACGCTTTGTAATATAACCAGTAATTCCTATTGTGTCCTGTTACAAGGAGAACAGATTCTTTCTTTCTTAATTAAAAAAAAATTTTTGGCCACGCCATGCAGCATGTGGGATCTTAGTTTCCCCAACCAGGGATGGAACCCGTACCCCCTGCATTGGAAGCTCAGAGTCTTAACCACTGGACCGCCAGGGAAGTCCCAGGAGAACACATTCTTACTGACCTTATGCAAATAACCAGATTGCCATGAAAATAAGAACACCCATGAAGAGTTTCAAATTCTGGAGAAATCAGGTAGAAAGAAAAGATAAATGATTCAACTCTCTTTACAAAGGTATACTTCATCAAATTGCTGTAAGTTATAGATAGCTTAAGAGAAAAGAGGAAAAGCTTTCCTTAAATCTAGAAAAACAAAACATTAAAGAACCTGCAGTTTCAAACAAAAAAAGCCATAACAGTCATAACCACTGTTCATCAATTCATTTAGTCCCATGTAATTGATTCTTGTTCTGCTTGATCTTGGGTTAGCAGTTTTATGAATCTATCAGATTCTCCATTAATTCTGAAAATTTTTACCCAGTCCAATGGTATGATCTTAAAGTTATTTAAGCAAAGGTCACTAGGAGCCTGTACTCCCAGAGTACCTGTCCTTTCCACAAGTCTAAAGGATGGTGCTTTTTTGTTCAAGATGAAGAACTTTGGCCTGTAGTTGATTGCAAGAGCATTTGGGAAAATATCAGAGTAGAAAATAGCTGTCTGTGAATGACAAATGGCTTAAAATGACCATAGTTAAAGATCTGATGAGAGTTTGCAATTGACAAGGCAATTTGGTTGTTCCTGTGGCATACAACATGTTAAGATAACTGGAATGACTGATAACATTATATTAGGACATACCATGGAAAGCAAGGATATTGACAAATTTCTAGGAACTTCACACAATTTCTGAAAAAAACTTTTATCCATATAAATATAACCGAAAGAAGATTAAGCATCATTTTCTTTTTTCCTTTTTTGCGGTATGCGGGCCTCTCACTGTTGTGGCCTCTCTCGTTGTGGAGCACAGGCTCCGGACACGCAGGCTCAGCGGCCATGGCTCACGGGCCCAGCCGCTCCGCGGCATGTGGGATCTTCCCGGACTGGGGCACGAACCCGTGTCCCCTGCATCGGCAGGCGGACTCTCAACCACTGCGCCACCAGGGAATCCCCAAATAATTCCATTTTGATAGACCTTGTCATTAATGTCTGCTCATAAAAGTAGCTTCATTACATTAGTGGCCTGAAGTGGGAATGCAGAGTTGTTCTGGAGTCTCCAAGTGGTCCAGAGGGTCAATGCAAAGTTGCTTTGCACAAAGCGAGCTGCAAAAATAATTCTGGACTTTTAGTTTTGATTTCCTTTCTATTGATTTACACTCGGTACATCTAATTCCAAATCTTATTGATGGCCGAGTCATTCAGCTGAAGTTTTGTAGTGAAGGAACCATTAAGAAAGTGGAGAGGGAAGGTCATACAATTTCCACCTGGATGAGGAATCGAGGGATAATTTTATTCTGAGATCAAATTCATGCCGAACGCTTAGCAGAGCATTGGTCAATGCCATCGTTTAAGTATAAAGAAACTGAAGTATTAAGCAGGAGAAGAAAGATGCTGAAAGGGTCCAGAATTTGCCACCCCCAAATATGCCACTTTGGCATAACAATTATTTCAATTAGAGGCAATTGAGAATCCTCATACACAGGAAAATTTCTCTGCCCTCCCGTTTTCTGCCTAAAAGCAGGGCATAAGTCTCCCTTTGTGAAGGTGGCGTAACTCCCCTCCCCATCGTGAACCAGGACAGAGGGAAGCAGCCCTGTCACCAGAGACAGAGAGCCACCGTGCGACTAGTCTGCACAAACAGGTCTTGCTAAAGTAACCCCTGTCTTCCATTAGTTCCCCATATACCTCCTGGTCACTTTTTCACAATTTATCACTCTTTGTTCAAAAGATATAGAAGCTCCCAACTCTAACCACTTCTGTGATTTTTTTTAACTTCCTTTTTGCAAAGCCCTCGTGCATGTTAACTTAAAAATATTAGTAGAATTTGTATGTCTTTTCTCTGGTTAACCTGTCTTTTGTCAGTTTTATTTGCCGGCCCCAAGCCCTGAACCTGAGAGAGTTCCTAGAGACACAAACCATCAAACTGACTCATGGGAAATAGAAAATCTAAATAGACCTATAACAAGTAAAGAGAATAAATGAGTGCTCTGAAAACCTTTCCAGTAAAGAAAAGCCTGGGCCAGATGGCTTCACTGGCGGATGTGACCGGAGTGGGGCCGGGGCCGTGTCTGCCCCTGTCTGCCCGGCGGGGCTCCTGGACCTGCTTCTCTGGCCCGCCGTCCTCTCCTCCCCAGTGACTTCCCTGAGTGCAGCTCCTGTTGGTCTTTGTCCACGGCTCTGCAGAGCTCACTTCCTGTGTAACGTGGCTTCATCCTGTGCTCCTTCCAGGAAGCTCTTTCAAACGCCATGTTTACCTGGTTCCCGGGAGGCTTTTCTCTCCCCCTCCTGCTGCAGAGCGACGCTCAGTGTCCCACCTTGGCTGCCTCTGGGTTTGACTGACTTGCAACCCAAGGATGAGTTTTCAGTCCTTTTATCTGAAAGAAAAACTTCCAGGTGGCCTCTGAGCTTTGCTATTTCTGTGGCGTCATTAAAACTGCCTCTGGGTCCATCAGTTGGGATTTTACTTTTAATTGTTAAAAAGATATGATCCTTTAGTCCAGTGGTGCCGGGACTGGTATGCAGCTTTTACTTTATCTTGTATTGGGATGAAATGCAAAGGCAGGCAAGAAGAGACCCCTGTAAGAATTCACAGATGTCCTGAACGACTAGTGTAGAAAGTGCTTGCAATGTTTGGGAAGAAGTTTCCAGATATTTTTGGAAGGAAAAGCAATATTATATAAGAAAGCTATATTTTCTATCAGTTGTTATTAAATACCCAGAGAAGCCATATCCTAATGCTTCTTTGTGGCTAACAGGGCTTCTAGCCCCATAAACTGACGGAGGTAAACAAGTCTGCGTATTGTGGGTGAGAACAGGTGGTCTCAGTGTTAAGTGGATGGGAGGGTGGAGAGGTTTTTGGATAAACTTGCGTGAGCTATAAAGGATCTGAGCTTCACACAGGGGCAAAGAGAAGGGCAAAGTTAGGATAAGCATGCCTGCTTTCCAATTAGAAAATTCTCACTTGCTTCAAATGTTTACTGAAATGCTCTAATGATGCTCTCAAATCTGCGTCCTTGGATTGGAAGGTCAGTGCACTAATTAGAGAGAATGCAGGGGCTGCTTTTTGGACTATCTCTGTGGATGCCTTCAGCACTCTCCTTATTTTGTTCCTCTTACACTTTTGCTAGGAATTATTGGATTTAAAGGTTGACCATGTACCTATCTTACACTTTGGCACTTTCACGCCCACCCCTGAAAGCTGTCGTCTGCCAGTCTGCCTGGTCAGCTCCCTCTGGCCTTCCCCTGGTCCAGAGCCTCCAGCTTCTCTCCGCGTGGCCAGAGGTGGGTCTCTTGGTGGCGGCCTGCCTGTTGACCCATTGAAGTTGGTGTCCTTTGTGATCTGAATGAATGGATCTGGTCTTAGAAAATAAGTCGCTTGCTGAGGAAATTACCCTCTTCATTTCTGTTCTTAGCAGGAAGGCCTTGGCGTTTGTCCAGCACTTCATGAGAAATCATGGTTCAATTATGCTTTATATTTTCCCTCACTTCTTTCTGTGTTTGACATAGTGGTGAAAATTAAAGAACCTTAAGTGGAAAGTGCATCAGTAAAATAAAAGCATAGGGCTTCCCTGGTGACGCAGTGGTTGAGAGTCCCCCTGCCGATGCAGGGGACACGGGTTCGTGCCCCGGTCCAGGAAGATCCCACATGGCGTGGAGCGGCTGGGCCCGTGAGCCATGGCTGCTGAGCCTGCGCGTCCGGAGCCTGTGCTCTGCAACAGGAGAGGCCACAACAGTGAGAGGCCCACATACCGCAAAAAAAAAAAAAAAAAAAAAAAAAAATTTAAAATAGGATGTTTTCCCACCAGTTGCTTTGCTGTTTTGCTAATTCTTATAGAACTTAAGGGCAAAAAGGAAAAATCTGTTGGTTAGTTCTTTTCCATGAAATTACTGTTGTGAATTTGCATTTGTGGAAATGGGCATCTGTTCCCCATGGGCTGCCCTTGGCTGGGTGAACTCTGGTTCCAGGAACAACCTCTAGGGTGGGTGTTGGTGGAAATAACCCCGGAGGGGGTTAAAGGCGGTGCGGTTGTGTGGGCAGTTCCTTCCTGGACCTGAGATGGGCGTGTGTCCCCTGCGTCTCTCCAGGGCATCGTGCAGCAGTTCCTGGTGTTGCTGACGACCAGCCTCGATGAGAGCCTGAGCTTCCTGAGCTTCAGGCTGGATTTCAACGAGCATTACCGTGCCCGGGAGCCGCGGCTCCGCGTGTCCCTGGGCGCCAGGGACCGGCGCAGCTCCCACACGTGAGGCCCCGGCTGCAGGGCGGCAGGTAACGCTGGAGGCGTCGTCATGGAAACGCTCGCATCGCATCCTCGGGGACCGCCTGCTGCCCTCGATCCCGGCAACCTCGACAGCCCGGCGTTGGGCGGCAGGGTCGTGCTTTCCTAGGTTGGAGTTGAATATATTTGTAATTTCACTACGTTAAAGAGGCTGGCTTGCACTATTCAAATTTATTTTTCAAAGTCTTCATATTTAAAAGATACCACACTTTGTTGAGGCTTTTAAGCTCTCCGTGATATAGTTCATATTTGTCACTTTTTGAAAAAACCCCCAGTTTCTTTTAGAGAAAATTAGGGTGATGGATATTCATCAGTTAGGATGGTAACATCGTTGCTGTTTTCTTGGCATCCTCTTCAGAAGGCTTTTTTGGTAATATAAAATTAAACTGAAATACATAGAAAAATAGAGAGCATTTTATCATCTTGGTAGTCAATTTTATCAACTGTTACCTGTGTGAGAACCTTGTAGCTTAATGCACCAACTTTACATAATTTATTCTTTTTTCTCTTCTTTCAAGGTCTACACTTTCACAATTAACTGTTTTAGATAACTTCAAAACTGGTGTAGAAAAAGAGCAGGAGTGATACAGAACAAAACATCCTTAAGCCTAAATTTCTTGAACCATCAGCTGAATCAACATGTAAATACGGATGACTAAGAAAGGTAATGAAGTATTTTATTTTCAAGATTCTGATAAGCATTGGAAAGAAATTGTCTTGAACAATGAAGATTTCATTTTTCCTTGCCTGTTTTTTCATTGTAAATATTTATATACTACTGCCCAGATGCTGGGGGGACATTTTTTGTAAAAATGTCATATCGAGTCACATAAATCTGCCTTTATCATGTTGCGTAAGTGAAAACTTAGAAAATTAAAAGCAATTATCTTTCAGATGTGTTGGTTCTTTCTTGATTGTCTATGAAGAGACATAGTTCACTTGCCAGGTTCGGGGGCTGGGGGTTGGCAGAGTTTGTGCTTCAGTATATGAATTATTGAATCAGTGAAACCAAGAAATCAGACCGTGTGCAACTTCCAGTGCAGATCCAGAGGGAGCGCCCCCCTTGCTGCTTGCGCGATGCATCCTTTCAGTTTTTACCCACATGCGATTTCTTTGGGTGCAGAGTCCCTTTAGAAGAAAAGGGGCATCAGGGGTGCTGGCTGCGCAGAGATGGACCCAGGGCGAAGGTCAGAACTTCTTAGGATACACGTTTAATTTCAGTTTAAAAATTCATACAGTCAGAAATTGGAAGCAGGTTTCTCTACTGCAGAGCTTCCCAGAAATGATGATGTATTGTGTATCTCCCGGAGAAACTGCCCGAAGCTTTTTGGCCTTGGACACTGCTTTTAATTTATCTGAAGCATTTCTCCAGAGATGACTCCTCAGGAGAAGCCACTCTAGAAAACGCCACTCTAGATTTGGGGACAGAAATGCCCTTTGACTTAGGAGCCGTCAGGTAATCAGGCTGAGTCGTGGGTTGTGGAGTCGCTCCGACAGGAGCCCGGGCCGGGCCGGGTCGAGGGGCTCACTCAGGAGGGGCTGTGGGCCTGGAAGACGGAGGCGCTGACTGCAGAGGGTCAGGCAGCCTGTCACCCCCGAGCAGGGTCTCACTAACCAGAGTCGGCAGCGGCTTCGGGGAGCGGGGCGCTCCGTGCTGGGGTGGGGAGGGGAGAGCCCACTGCAGGCTGAGCCATCTCTGGAGGCAGGTGCCCCGCGCAGCCCTGGGAGGACAGGGCTGTCATTTCACCCAGAAGATGAAGATAATACAACACATGACTCCATATTTGCCAGTGAATGGATGGATGGCTTAGCCAGGATGACAGTTCTTGTGTAGGAAGATAGTCTCTGTTTTCCTTGCCTTGACGAATGGGGTTGTTAACTCTCCGGACGTAGGGCTGACACTGGGACCAGGACCATTCTGGAAATCACTGTCTGTCTCTGCCCTGAGGTGAGCTTCCAGGGGAGGCTGGAGAGATGGGGCCCAAGTGTGGAGGCCCAGGGGGCGTCAGAGCAGTCCCCTCACTGCTCCTCTCTCTTTTCTTGTAAAGGTGCTTGATCTGCACGGAAGGCACCTTCTTCCTTTTCCATAGCGATGGGCAGATAACCCGAGCCCTGGCCTCCTCCTGACCAACTGGGGCCTTTATTAGGGTTCTCAGCAAGGACCCACCTGGAACAGAGCGTCAGACCATCTTAGAAGGAAAGCCAGGGAGTGGTCCCTGCCCCAGGGGAGAAATGACACAGCTCCGTGAGAGAGCGGAGAGGCGGGGACACGCCCCGAGCACCTGGGGCCAGGGTCCAGCCACCCATCAGCCTGCCCTGCCCATGGAATCACAGGGGAGCCCAGTGTTCCCCCAGGAACCCCTTTCTGCTTCCGCTGGTTGGGGATGGCTGGACATCACAAGCAGGATGTCTGGCAGATACGGCTCTGGCGTCACTGAGATTTTGGGAAGGAGCAGCGCCTCACGTAAGCGAACGGGCTCCTTTTGGACCCCCGGGAAGACCCATCGGTGTCGCAGCGGGAGCCTGCGCTCAGGCTCTCCCGGGCATTTCACCACTAAAGCCAAGGCAGAGCAGAGCTGGGTGAGAGTCTGGGGTTAAAGGATCGGAAGGGGCGATGAGCTGACCCCTGCTTTGGAGAGGTCACTGCGGCCGGGAGCAGGGTCAGGACGAGGCCGTCACTCCTGTGCTCCCTGGGGACCCCGAGGGGCGTTACCCCAGTGACCCTCTGGGGGAGTCAGTTTCTACCACAGATCTGCACGTGGTACTGGCCTCTTTTCCCTTCCTATAGAAAACAGATACAATATGAAAATATAGGGAAAGTTCAAAGGTAAACATTTCCAGGTAAAAGTCCCATAATATGGAATGGATTCCAAAGTCCACCTCTGGCCTGGATTTTTTTTTTTTTTTTTTTTTTTTGCGGTACACGGGCCTCTCACTGCTGTGGCCTCTCCCGTTGCGGAGCACAGGCTCCGGATGTGCAGGCTCAGCGGCCATGGCTCACGGGCCCAGCAGCTCTGCGGCATGTGGGATCTTCCCGGACCGGGGCACGAACCCGTGTCCCCTGCATTGGCAGGCGGACTCTCAACCACTGCGCCACCAGGGAAGCCCTGGCCTGGATTTTTGACTCTCTTGTACCTTTCCAAATATGATCCTCTGCGCATGTACACACACACACACACACACACACACACACACACACACACACAGAGGCTTCCCCACTGTGGGTGACTTTTCAGAGTTTCATAGGAAGGGAGCACACCTATTCATGTCAGAAGAATTCAGGTGACATTCATTTTCTTTCTGTTGTGTTGGTCTGAGGTCTGGTCTCTACCCCGTCAATCTGTTGGTTTCCAGTCTTCTTCCCTTCAAGGTCGTGTCATTGTCCACCCTTGGACCACAGATGCTGCTTACAAGAGAAAAACGCAAACACCAGTTCTGCTGCATTAAATATGAGACTGGGGGATAATAATCCCAGCCGTTCCCCGCATAGTTGCTTCCTGATAGCTGGACTTGACCGTGGATCTGGACACATCCTCAGCTGCACCATCTCTACACTGAACTTCCAGTGTTTCAGACTCCGAAGAACTTGCCAGATATTAAAACTTATTGCTAGATATAAATTTTCTTTGGCTTTCCTCGAAAGTCAAACAGAATTAGACGATAACTTTCATTTTCAGAAGCAACTTTAATCGGCCCCCATCCATCCCTTTGGGTTCTTTTGTTGCTACTTTCAATTTCTCCTCATCTTTCTTGGTGTCATATTTCTTTGGGGGCATAATTCTTCACAATGAATGTATTAAATCCAAGTTTTATTTGTACAGATTTTGACTAATTCAGGGACCAGTAGGTTGTATTTACAAGGATAATTCCTGTCTCGTATTCCAATGCCGTAACTACCGAGTTAGACTGGATTCCTTACACAGAAAGCGTTCCTTCTAATTCATGACAATTTGCTTCACTAATGTTTGAATAATCTGTTTATATTAGAGCCCCATTGAGAATAATCAGTTTATTTTGCACGTGTGACATTGTGACTCTGGAATTCATTAAACAAGCATTGATTCACTCAGCGGCACATGTTGGTGGAAGGCCTACCACGCCCCACACGTTGGTTTAGGCACTTAGTGCAAATGCACACAGTTCCATTTAGAAGTCAGTAGGCTAGACACCAGCTCACTGTGGTTTCCTGCCTTGCTCTTCCTTTCAGTTGCTTTGTGCATTTCTCGAGCAGTTATAATCATTCAAATTAGGTGGCAGTGGATTTTCTTTAGCTCCGGGGGGCCAGGGTCTGTATCTGTCCCGTCTGTCATGATTTCCACGGACCACATGACCCTCATAGACACGCCCGCCTCCCTCCTGCCCATCCTCTCCTTAATCCCCAGCAGTCATTCATCGTTCTCCACGTCTGTACTTTTGTTGTTTCAGGAACACTTGATACATGGAATCAGGCAGTGTATACCCTTTGGGGACTGGGTTTCTTCACTAAGCGTCACTCTCTGAACATCTCACCCAGCTGGTTGCATGCACTGGTAGTTCGTTCCTGTTGATGGTGCTGATGACCCTTCCGTGATGCGGATCAGCGCGGTATTCAACGTTTGGAGGGTACCTGGGTTGATTGCAGTTTAGGGCTATTCTGAATAAGGTTGTTACAAGCATTGGTGTACAGGTTTTCTTGTAGACACACATTTTCATTCCTCTGTGGCAACTGCCCAGGAGTGAAATTTCTGGGTCACATGGTAGTTGCATGTTTAGGTTTTAAAGAAACTGCCAAGCCATTTTCCAGAGTGGCTCTATCTAGCATCTATGTACCTATGTATCTATCTATCTTTATTAAAATATAACTCATATGCTGCAAAGTTCACTCTTGTAAAGTTTACTATTCAGTGTTCTTAGTGTATTCATAAAGCTGTGCAGCCATCACCACTATCTAATTTCAGAAGATTTTCACCCCCCCAAACAGAAGCTTCCCACTCACTAGCAGTCACTCTCCACTGCCCACTGCCCCAGCTCCTAGCCACCACTAACCTGCTCTCCGTCTCCATGACAAGGCCTCTATTCTGTCCATTTCCTGTGCCTGAGATCATGCGGCAGGTGGCCGTCTGGGCCTGACTTCCGTCCCTCAGCATCATGTTGTCAAGGTTCATCTGTGGTGCAGCACGTGTCAGTACGTCACCCCTTTTTGTGGCTGAACAACATTCCTTTGTGTGGATGGACCATACAAAGGATGGATGCCTATCCATCCATAAGTTGATGGCATTTGGGTTATTTGCATTCTTTGGTCTGTTGTGAATAATGCTGCTGTGAACATTAGTGTACACACTTTGTGTGTGTGTGTGTGTATGTGTTTTCAGTTCTCCTGGGTCTGTACCTAGGAGTGGAATTGCTGATCATATAGCTAAGTTTAACATTTTGAGGAACTGCCAACTGTTCTCCAAAGCAGCTGCACGATCTTACATTCCCACTAACAGTGCACAAGGGTTCCAACTTCTCCACATCCTCACCAATGCCTGTTATTATTCATCTTTTTGGTGACAGCCAGCCCAGTGGGTGTAAAGCGGTACAGTATCTCACTGTGGCTTCAATCTGCATTTCCCAAATGACTAAAGATGTTGAACCTCTTTTCAGGTGCTTACTGGCCATTTGTGTATCTTCTTCGGAGAAATGTCTATTCAAATACTTTGCCCATTTTTAGAGGAGTTATTTGCCTCTTTACTTTTGAGTTCTTTAGTTTTTTGGATACATGTCCTTTATCAGGTATATGATTTGCAAATATTTTCTCTGTCTGTACCTTTTAAAATTCCCAGCAGCAACGTCTGTCTGAGTGGTCCAGTTTTTCTGCTTCCTCACCAGCATTTAGTAATGTCACTATTTTTTATCTTAGCTATTCTAACAGGTGTGTTGTAATATCTCATGTGGTTTTAATTTGCATCTTCTACAGTGACTGATGATGTTTGAACATCTTTCCACATGTTTATTTGCCATCTTTTGCTCATTTACTGTTGAGTTTTGAGGGTCCTTTATATGTTCTACTTAATCCTTTGCTAGATATGTGCTTTGCAAATATTTTCTTCTTCCACTCTGTAGCTTATCTCTATCCTTTGAACAGGGTTTTTCGTAAAACAAAAATGTTTAATTTTGGTGAAGTCCAATTTGTCAATTTTTCATTTTGTAGATTGTGCATTTGATGTCAGGTCTAAGAACTCTTTGCCTATCTTTTGATCCCAAATATTTTCTATGTGCTCTTTTCCCTGAAAGTTTTATAGTTTTCTGTTTTATACTTTGAGTGAATTTTCATACAAGGTTTGGGACTTAGGCTTAGTTTTTGTTGTTGGTTTTGGGTTTGTTTTTTTGCCTCTGGATGTTTGGTTGCCTACCGATGTTTCGGGGGGCTATTAACGTGGGAGTATTCCTCGACTCTCCGTTGTGCTTGCTCTGCTACATATGTCCGTCCCCTGCCAGAGGGGGCTGTCCTGATCACTATCCCTACCTAAGAAGTCTAGAAGTTGAATAGGCTGAGTTGTTTAGTCACTTATTTAGTTCCTTGTCCTTTCCACATACCTTTTATTTATTTTTTTATTTTTTTATTTTTTTCCCCGTACGCGGGCCTCTCACTGTTGTGGCCTCTCCCGTTGCGGAGCACAGGCTCCGGACGCGCAGGCCCAGCGGCCATGGCTCACGGGCCCAGCCGCTCCGCGGCATATGGGATCCTCCCAGATCGGGGCACGAACCCGCATCCCCTGCATCGGCAGGCGGACTCTCAACCACTGCGCCACCAGGGAGGCCCTCCACATACCTTTTAGAATAATCTTGTCTGTATCTACAGAAAAGCTTGCTGGGACTGTGATTTACGTTTAAAGTTACTCCAAGTGTGCTTTATCACAAAAGGCACCTCTTCCCAAAGAAGGGAGGCCCTGCGCAGTGTCCGAGACTCACCCACCGGTTCTGGCCCTGCGATGCCACACTTAACACTGTCGTGATTCCAATCGCTTAAAAAATTTGCGTCCTAGTTAACTGTCTGCCTGTGTGACTAAAATGAAAACTCAAGGCAACGCCCAGCAGAATGCCTGTGTTACTTTTGGTTTAAGGAAGGTGGGAAGGAGTGAATAAATGAATGAACTCTGGGTAATTAGCTAGGATGACAAGCCAGTCTTTGAAATAGATTCATGAGAAGTAATATTCTCTTTCTTTCTTGCCTGTGATGAATTGAGTTTTTATTTTTTAATAGAAAAATTCATAACTGTATTTAACTTTTAGACTATTAACTGGAATAAGAAAAAGGATAGAAATTTAAAAAAGAGCCATTAAGTAGGTGATTATATAACGTTCGAATTAAAATTGCCTCTTAAACACTCTACTCCTAGGCTTTAAAAAGCCCTATTACCATAGTTTCTTTTTTCAACCTGTACTTTGAAGGGAGAAGAATGAATAAATATGAAAAGATATGTTTTTTTACACACCAGTTTTTTAAAATTAAACTTAGAATTCCTACTTCTATATGCTTTCTATGTCACTTGCTCCACACCTATTTGTAATTCCAAATACCTAGTAACATTTGGGAGAAAAACAATATTGCACTTTAACCCTGGCCTAATCCCTGTGACTGCCAGTTGTCTGTAGGGGGCAGATGGTGCCAGCCCCCTGGCTCGTGTTCTGCTGTGGGTCTTTGCTCGGGCCTCTGAGGGTGAGCTCTCTTGAGGCTGGAGTCGCAGCAAGAGTGTTTGGGAGGAAGGAGGAGGTGAACTCCGTCCCTCGCCCTCTCACCCGCTCACCTGCGAGCACAGGTGCACAGTTAGCTGTGGAGTCCACAGGCCTCGGGGTCTGCCTCTCGCCTTGTTCTCTCCTTTGGCTTCCTGGCCGTGTGAGCGGAGGGCCCTGGGCGTCGGCCTCTGACGTCCAGCAGATACAACTGTCCCTTCTGATGGGGGTCCCGATTTCTGGCTGAGCCCTGGTGGTGGGTGAGCGGCACAGGTTGGGAGCTCAGGCCATAAAGGTGTGATGGGGGGACGCGCCCCAGGGTGGCCGAAGCGCCGGCGCTGCAGCTTCTCCCCTTCTCCCGCCTCTTCTCCCACCGACTGGGATGACTTAACTCCCCTTTGCCTCAGTTTTCCTGCCTGTAAAGTGATGACGAGTGCTGTCTTGTAGAGTCGTTGGGAGATTTAAGCGGGGTGACAGGTGTCAGTGCCTGGCACAGGGTGTCCTTCCGGGGTAACTCCTACACCCCGCCTCGCTTTCCTCAGCTCTCCCCGGGCCTTTTAGGACAGGAAGCTGGGGTGGACCTCACAGCTGCTCCTTCACCAATACCCTGGAAGAAGCTCTAGGGGACTGTCACACAGATGGTTATCCCCACGCCCTTGGAGGGCACCCGAGAGCTCGGGGAGCTCATTTGAGGTGGGAGACATGCTGGGTTACAAGAGCAGCTTCAGTAGCCTCCAGTTGGTCCTACGTCTCCAGCAGGAGCAGCAGTGATGGAAGCTGTCACTTATTGATCAAGTCCTGGCCACTGGGGGCTGATTGTCCCAGAGTTTAGCCCCCTGGTGTCACAGGACGTAGTTGTCTGGCTCCGGCGAGTCTGCTGCACAGCAGGCTGGCTTCCTGGCTGGTCGTTTGTAGACAAGGGGTTGGTGTCCTGGGCCACTGCTGCACGTTACGGGCCAAGGTTCTGTTTTTGTGTCTGTTCTGGTCATTGTCTACCTGTCTATTCAGTTTCTCAGTGTGTGTGAATGACATAAACTTCTGAATGTGTGACTAAACTGCTTTAGGAGACTAACGCTTGCTATTTCTTAGTAGAGTCGTCCTAAAAAGAATCTCAAAATGTGACCTGAACCAAGCAGACGTGTTCCCAGAAACTTCCCTGAGAAAGCAACAGCTGCTGCTATTTAAAGGTTTCCTTTAAACCCACTGCCCGGAAAGCTGAGTCGGTTGAAGCATGGGGCTCTCTCCCCGGCTCCTGGCTCAGAGCAGGTGGAGGGGGCAGGGCGGGCAGCTGACCAGCACGATGTCCCCGGGCGCTCCCTGCTCATTGCCTAGTTTTTAGGTCCAGAATCACAGAATTGGAAGGGGCTCCAAAAGTGACTTGTCCAGCCCCTGCCCTGGAAGAACATTTGTAAACGGTTTTTTCAAAAGTTTAGCTGAGACCGAGACACGATAATCTTACCTGGCAGCAGCTGAGCCAGGATTAAAACCTCCAAAACGTCAAAGGAAAAAGCAGCCACGAAAGGAGATGGGAGGCCGTGACGTTACGAGGAGGAGCACGCAGCTGCCTGAGGCTGACAGCCTTGTGTGGACAGCGGTGCTGTGCAGGCGGTTTTGTGTAGGTGGAGGGAAGTCAGTGAGCCACTCCTTGACGGCCGCCGGTGCCACTTTTCCGACTTGGCCACCATTGCAGCCACATTCAGAACCTCTTGGCTACACTTTCATTCCTAGCCTCTGTTTGAGTTTTCACTCTCTTAGCAGCAGGCATCTCCAATTATTCTTTAAAATAAAAGAAATCTTAAACCTACGTAAAGATTGCAAGGAAGAGCACAGTAAGCATTTTTCCTGTGCCACCTGAGAGTAACTCGAGGTCACTATACTCCAGCACCCCCGAAGCGCTTCATTATGTATTTTTTACAAACAATACCTACACAACTATAAAATACCTATCAAAATCAGGAAAGTAGCATTGATGCATTATATGTTGTGCAATAATACATTCCTTAAAATTACCACTATCTAATCCTCAAGCCCCATTTAGCATTAACCCTTAAACTTCAAGTTTACAATAGTAATACAATCAAATAAATAGCTTTTCTGTATCTTAGTAATAACCAACTATAAGATGTGACAAAAATATTCTTCATGTTAGAGCAAAAACTATAGTAGATGAGGGCTGTAACCCTAACACACTCAAAATATACAGACTATTTTGTATATACAAAAGATGTCTGGTGTGGGGAAAACGTAATAAAGTTAGGTATTTCCTTTCAGTCATCCAGAAATGGTCTCAAAGTTGAAAGGAGAATAAGAAACAGGAATGCAAACTCCATCACATAAAATATGAAGACATTTAAAACCCTAACGCTTTAAACAGGAGAAAGTGCTACTAAAAGTCGTAAAGGTCTCAGGGGGTGTAAGGATTAGAGTGTGCTGTTAAAAAATAAAATACAAAGGGACATTGCAGAACCTTTTCTATCATACCATTAAGTTTATGTGTTAAAAAAAAAACCCACACAAAACAACACTACATAGTTTAACCATACTATGTATTTTCTCTGATGACGCATGCATGTAAATGCATAAAAGATCTGGAAAAAAAACCCATATCAAATTGATAAGAGAGTTACTTTCAGGGGTTTCCCTGGTGGCGCAGTGGTTGAGAGTCCGCCTGCCGATGCAGGGCACACGGGTTCGTGCCCCGGTCCGGGAAGATCCCACATGTCGCGGAGCGGCTGGGCCCGTGAGCCGTGGTCGCTGAGCCTGCGCGTCCGGAGCTTGTGCTCCGCAACGTGAGAGGCCACAACAGTGAGAGGCCGGCGTACAGCAAAAAAACAAAAAAACAAAAAGAGAGTTACTTTCAGGATCAGGAAATAGGAAAGGTACGGGTGTTGATCTATTATGTTTTACTTTTTTGGAATTGTTTAAAATGCCCTTGTATTGCTTATATAATTAACATTTGATTAGAAAGATAATTTTAAAAATTACCGATTCTTTCTCCTGTTATCAAGCAATAGAGATCAGACCAGGCCAAATTCTTTTCCTTTCACGTGTCTCCTGCTGGCTAAAGCTTGCAGAAATGTAGTTGAAGGTGGTCTGAAGCTATTTAATGACTCTGGGGGAAATAGAAAGTAGCTATTCTCTTGTTACTGGAGGAATAGTTACTACAGCTACATCCATGTACAAAGAAGTTCACGGCTCATATCACCACGAGACACAGGCTGGATGCCAAGGAACTTTGGTAAGGATTTAAAGCACGGGGGGCCAGTCTGGGCTTCCTCACACCATGGTGGCTGAGTTCCCAGAGCGAGCGCCTCAAAAAAGCCAGATCAAAATGCCGGGTGTTTTTACAGCATCATCTAGCCTCAGAGGTCACCTCACATCAAACCAGACACACTCTGTTGGTCAAGACTGTTACAAAGTCTGCCCAGATTCAAGTGGAGGAAACTACTGACTTGACAGAAGAAGTGTTGAGGTTGCATTTTTTGGGAAAAAAGAAAAAGGCCGTGGAATGGGAGATATGTGGCTATTCTTGGAAATGACAACCTGCAGCTGAACCATATGCAAAAGAGCATTTGCAAAACATTCCAGACATCTGTGCTTCCCAGAGAGCAGAAAACGCTAGATTATCCTTGTGAAGCGAGTTAATAAACCGCAAGACATTTCAATGTATGTTCAGTAGTTGGCTAACTTAACAGGCAATTAGAAATCTAGAACAGTGTTTACCTATCTGGGGCCCTGGCCCCACGAGAGGTCCTTTATGTCAGTAATAAGGGTCCTCCAGATATTTTTAATATTTCAAAATACCAAAGAAAAATTGTACAGTGATTGGACATCAATGCAATTGAAGTGTAACTAAAAGGTTCATTCTCTTTTTAAAAAAAAATTTGAGCTAACTTGTATCAAAGTTGTACTTCTCAGTTATATATGTTTTTATTAAATAGGAAAACAAATGATCACTTAATGAATTAATTTTATTTGGTAGATAAATATTCCAAAACACGGTAGCCCATTAAAGGAGGGCAGGAACTGGAAAGAGAAGTAATAAAGGGAACTTTGTGATGGAAAATGTGCTGAGATTTTCTTTGGTTATTCGAGGTGACTGAGCCCAGGAAGGAAGATAGATTTAAGAGTTGTCTACATAGTGAGGGTAGTTGTGAGGTGTCAGAACAAGAAGGAAAGATGGAGTGAGGACCTTGGGGGAAAGTCTAGTGTGAGCCAGATTGCTTTATCTGCCTGGAGATATTGAAATAAAAACAAGAGAAAACAAAACGAAGTCATCAATTATAGTTCGGTGACTTTTTCAGATTTTACAAAATGGGTAAAAAAGTTGTGGGGTGGTAAATAAAATATTGTTGTGTTTCTGCAGTTAGGACTTCTCGGGGCTCTGCTCGCTGGCTCTTCTCCCTCTGCCGCCGGAGCGGGAGGGCAGCCCCCAGCCTGGGTCATCTCTCTGAGGTTCTCAAGGGCTCCAGGGAGGGCTGACCTCAATTTAACAACAACATAGGAAAAGCTACAAAAGCGTACAGGCTCCCATCTTTAGAATCTGGCTCCGGGGGCATGAAGAATAAAGAAAACACCACATTCTGAAACAGATACCAGTATTGTGCCCGTTGCTACATTATTCAGTATGTGACCACATGCAAAAGAAAGAGTTTCTCTGAATACAGCGACCTGGGTGTGGAAAGACTGGGGTGTGGTCTCCTTTCAGATTTGTAGCGTGTTAACGCTAATGATTCCTGCTATTTGCCTCTTTGCATTGGTTCAGTGTACACTGTCCATCCCTCCGCTGTCTCTGTGTGTCCAGCTGCTTCTCATCATGGGTCTGGCTCTTCCTCTTCTTTGACAAAATGCTTACTGGCTCCTGCCTCCCTGACCTAGAAGTTGCTTTCCCGTTCTGTGCCCCACAGACCAGCTCTGCAGGCTGTAGTTTTGTAGATGAAATTTGGGCTAGAGTCCTCTGGTGGCATTGAGCTCACACGCCTAGACGCGGACTCTGTGCCTTTGCCTCCCAGTGTGGCTGCCTTCAGCTGCCGGGATGGTGGCTCTGTGTCCCGCTCACTGTCATGGTAGATGCTTGTCCCCCACCCCTCCCGCTAGGACCTCCATGTGTCCTCGGCCAGAGGCTCCATGGGCCCCCACTTTGTGAAATCAGGTTGCAAGGGTGTGACTGGGGGCAGAGAGCATCCTCTGGCCAGTGTGCGGGGGAAGCCAGGTACCCAGCTGATCAGATGCCATCTCCGGGGCTTCCTCCTTGCCTGGCTCCCAGGCCACAGGGGTGACCAAGATTTCTGTGGGCACCGTGCCCTCTCTACAAAGCCCAGGCCGCCCAGAGGATGCTTACGGGCCAGTGGCCTTTGGGACAGACACTCTTGCTAGGCATGGTTGTTAACCTCTTCTCTTCTCTGTGTGGGGTAGAAAAATGATCTGATCTACCCCCTGTCCGGACCACCTTCAGAGCTCACCTCTAGCCTCAAGGGCATTTCTAAAGCGCCCTCAAATGATGCTGGTGCAAAACCTGAGACCGTTAGGCGCACGCTGCTTTGAAATCCTTTGCGTCTTGCCCCCCAACCCCTTTACACTAATGACAGCTATGGCCCCAAGACAAAGTCCTGCTCTTAAGAAAGCAACGGATTTCGGCTTCTGAAAACTAACGGAAATTAGAACTCTGGAGTGAATCACTGATTAGAGCAGATGCATTTACACCGATCGCCTTTGACGGTGGGTGTGGTTTTTAGAGAGTTTAACTTTACATCTGTAGTCTTCTCTTGATTATTCAGTTTTTCAAGTTCTGTGCATTAAAGCTTTAATCCCAGAACGAGCACAAACTGCTCCGAGCCTTCTCCCCAGATGACCATCCCGTGCCCAGAATGCAGGTGACATTTCCAGTAGGGCCGGCTGTGAAATCGTCACTCTCACCAAAGCCCTTCCCCTCCACTCACAGCTGTCCTCTGACGAGAGTCCACTTGCTGAATGACAGGCCCCACGGCTGTGCCACTCATGCTGGATAACGCCAGGCGCTGGCCCCGCTGGAAGGGGGGCAGAGTTTGCTCCCAGAGGCCCGCCCGGCTCTGGCCTTCCTGGGTGACCAGGGTGTTGGGATGGACGCAGCTGTCCCACAGGAAGTGGCAGAAATCCCAGCTCACTCATGTCCTAACTCGGGTCCTCGGCATCACAGGCCCAGCTGTCCCCGGTCCTGATCTGAACCAGTGACCTCAAAACCAGAGTCTTGTTCCCAGCAGCTGGAATGTCCTGTCACATGGTCCTTTTATTTTAAACTTTGGCTTCCCTTGCAGAGTCCTGCACGCTCAGACGCCCCCGCCATGGTCAGAAGGCGGAAAGCACCCGATTGCCCAAGGGCCTTGATGTCATGCCGCTATCACTGTTCATCCAAGCCAGTGGGCGAGCACCTGCTTTGCCTGGGAGAACGACCCCCCAGCAGTCTTGACTTGGGACTGGCTGCACCTCACAGGCCTTGGCCTGGAGATTGTCGGGGCTCAAGGAGAGTTGCCCTTTCCCCCAGCCTCCACCCAAAGCTGCTCCTCAGCTGGGCCCACCTGACCCCGACCCAACCCACCCTTCTCCCACACCCCCAGTGGGACTTGGGTGAGAACCGTCAGGACAGCAGTGACAGGAGGGGCTTCTGGCTTGGTTCCCTCACATGCTGTTCCTTCCACCTCTGGTTGGGCCCCCAGGAACGCGTTAAGATGGTAATCCCTGGCCCTGGAAACCGGTCCCATCCTTAGGGCCCTGCTCCCAGGGGAGATGGTCCAAGGGCAAGGGCAGGCCTGCTGGGCTTCTGGAATTCTCTCCTTGCTGTCACATGCTTCCCCTTCTGGGCCCCAAATCTGAGGGGTGTGCGCAGGAGTCGGACAGATTATGTTACTGGCCAAGTTGGACTTGAGGCCAGGGCTTGGACCTGAGCCCCAATCTGGGCTTCCTACACCACCCCGCACCCTCACCCCGGCTGAGTCACAGGCAGGACAACGGCAGGGTCAGCCTGTGGGTGTCCCGGTGAGGGAGGGGCAGGCACGTGTCTGACACGGCAGATCCCTCAGGCCAAGAGCCTCTAGAGCATCCATGGTCTGGGATTTCTTTTTTTCCCAATGTTACTCTTCCTCTCTCAAGAAAGAATGACCAAGATGGGAGAGAAAGCAGAGGTTTTTTTCCCCTAGACACCTCAAAAAGGCAGAACTTCCTACGTCACAAGCTGTAGTGGGTTGAATAGTGTCGCCCCATTTCATGTCCACCCAGGTCCTCTGGATGTGCCCTTATTGGAAATAAGTTCTGCAAAGGATCAAGAGATGAAATCTCTGTGGAGAAGGGTGGCCCTAAATCCAATGACAGCTGCCCCTATAAGAAGAGGAGGACACACAGACACAGAGGGGAGACAGCCGTGTGAAGATGGAGGCAAAGATGGAGGGATGCGGCCACAGCCCAGGGACGCCTGGGGCCCCGGGAGCTGGAAGAGGCAGGAGGGCCCTCCCCGGAGCCTCGGGACAGAGCGCAGCCCCGCCGATACCTGGATCTCAGACTCCTGTGCTCCACACCTGTCAGAGAATAACCTCTTCTGTTAAGCCACCTAGTGTATGGTTCCTTATTATGGCGGCCTTGGGAAACTAATATACAAGCCAAGACAGAAATAAGGACAGGAGAGAGAGACACAGAGACAGAGAGAGACAGAGACAGAGAGAGAGAGAGGAACTGTGTTCCCTGTAAAACCTCAAGGACCCGCAGCCTTGGTCGTCAGGCCAAACACCTCCAGCCACGTGGACACACACAGGTCATGTGACCCTCAGTGGGCTTTTGGGTCTAGTGCCCACGCCTGCCCCTCCTGGAAAACTTGTCTTGCGATGTGTCCCACAGGGTGGCTCAGCAGAGGGCGCCAGGCTGGTCACTGTAGCCTGAGGCCCCCTCCTCAGGGGACAGGAAGAGGGAGGTGAAGTGTGCCCCTCCCCGCCCCACCCCGCCATGTGAGGTCCTCATTCATGGATCCACGGGGCCTGCCGAGCCCTCAGAATTACTTCCAACAAGCAACCTAAATGCCCATCGACAGTTGGATGGATAAAGAAGATGTGGCACATGTCTACAATGGAATATTACTCAGCCATAGAAAGGAATGAAATTGGGTCATTTGTTGAGACGTGGATGGATCTAGAGACTGTCATACAGAGTGAAGTAAGTCAGAAAGAGAGAAACAAATATCACTTATTAACGTATATATGTGGAATCTAGAAAACTGGTACAGATGAACCGGTTTGCGAAGCAGAAATAGAGACACAGGTGTAGAGAACAAATGTATGGACACCAAGGGGGAAAGCAGGGGGTGGGTGGGATGAATTGGGAGATTGGGATTGACATATATACACTAATATATATAAAATAGATAACTAATAAGAACCTGCTGTATAGCACAGGGAACTCCACTTCGCTGTACAGTAGAAACTAACACAACGTTTTAAAACAACTATACTCCAACAAAAACAAATTAAGAAAGAAAAAAAAATACCATATGATATCACTTACACGTGGAATCTAAAATATGGCACAAATGAACCCATCTATGAAACAGAAACAGACTCACAGACACAGAGAACAGACTTGTGGTTGCCAAGGAGAAGGGGGTTGGGGGAGGGATGGACTGGGATTTGGGGGTTTGGTAGATGCAAGCTATTACATATAGAATGGATAAACAACAAGGTCCTACTGTAGAGCACAGGGAACTATATTCAATATCTTGGGATAAACCGTCATAGAATAGAATATAAAAAAGAATGCATTTATACGTATGACTGAGTCACTTTGCTGTACAGCAGAAATTAACACAACACTGTAAATCAACTGACTTCAATAAAAAAAATTTAAAAAAAGAATTACTTCCAACAATCTGTTCCATGAAACTGTTTTCCCTGTCAATCGTGAGTCATAATACTGAGTCACAATTTTTATTAAAGTTATAATTTCTGATTCCAAAACACTTGAAAGTTTAGAAATCCACCCTTAGAGTTGATTTAAGGTTTTTTCCCCTGTAAGCATCTAGCTCCAAACGATGTGATTGGCATCTTGGAGGCGATTTATTTCGGTAGGAAAAGAAAGAAGAAAAACTCAGGCAGAACAACTTTTTCAGGGAAGCGTTTTCTGGTTCCCATCAGATCTGCCCCTTGTCCTGGGCTGGTAGGAAGCGAGAGGCCCCCCTGCTGGTCCAGGGGGACAGGGACACTTTGCCGTGACAGGTGCCGGGGAAGGGAGAGGAGCCCATGGATAAAGGGAGGCGCCAGCGTCCTGGAAAGGGGGGGCGGTGGGGGAGTGTCACGCGATTTAAACAAACTTAACACTGTGAGCGTTGCTCGTATCAAACAGCGTTTTCCCTGTGACTGACACTGTTCATGTTTACGTTTGATCACAAGGCCCCTTGTGTGGGTGGGTCTGTGTCGTGTCTTCCTTCTTGCCACGAATGAGCTTGTGTTTATCTGTTTACCGCCCTGCCTCTCCCATCCTCTCTCCTGCAGCTCCTAGAACAGAGCAGGAGGGGTGCAGAAAATACCTGTTATCCAAACGCAACTCGTGATTCTACAAAAGCTATGTGATCAAGTCCTGAGGAATTGACTGAGGGACTATGAAAGCATTATGAGAGAAATTAGTAAAGATGCTAAGTTGTGCTATTCACACGTGAAGGTAGACTCCATGAGGGGCAAGACAGACTTAGATTTAAGAAAGAATTTATTGCATAAATTATACTTAAAACCAAACAAAAGATAGGAAGGAAAATTACAAGGACAATATAGTTAATACCTAAAGATCAATAAAAAAGACAAATGTACCAGTAAAAAAGGAGCAAAGGACGTGAATAGACAATACACAAAAAATACAGAAAATTAATATCCAATAAGCCTATGGAAAAAAGTTCTCACAAATAATCAAATTAATGAAATTAAAATATTAAGTCTCTCCGAATCAAATTAGCAAATATCAGGTAATTACTAACACACGTTGTTTGCAAGGGTGGGATTTACACACCAGTGAGAATATATACCCGTGTACCTGTGTCCCACAGGTTTTTAAAATAAACGATGGTGTATCCAGAAGATGGAACACTGTGTACCAATTTCAGAAAATAAATATTTTAATCATCCCAAGAATGTATTTACTGATATGGGAAAATATTTACTACATACCATTGAATAATAAAAGGCAGATTATAAATCTGTATTTATAGCATGATCCTATTTTTATATTAAAAAATTCTGTACGTCGAAGGTAAAGTTTCAATGTATATACCTCAAATATTTGAATAGATAGGCTTATGAATGTTTTTAGTTTATACTTGGGCTTTTCTGTGTTCTTAAACTTAAACTTAAACAGAGAAGCACTATTACTTATTAACAGATCAAAACTATGATTAAAAAATTAAGCTATGATAGTGTAATAGTAAAGGAAATAGGAAATAGAGTTATTCTTTAGTGATATTTAGGGAGGTGACTGAGCTAATAGTGAGAATGTTCAAGAACATTCTTTTGTTCCCACACTAATCAGTGCATATTCTTTCCAAAGCAGTTTCACAAGGTGTCCAGTCTGAGTCCTGTATTCCCCTGACTGGACAATAGCACGGCTCTAGGAAACTTCCGTCTTCGTTCCTTAAGCTCTCTGGAAGATGTACAATTATTGGGTGAGTTAGAGCTTTGTAATTTTGGACAATTTTGAACAAGGATGATTGCCTTTGCTTAAGTTATGCAGATGAGTTGTTTGCTTCAAGTTCTGACATAATTATCTCTCAGCCACTTAACTTTCTAAAACAGTGTCTCTCGACTATTTTCTGCCAGGTCATTCTCTGTCCTGGGGCCGTCCTGTGTGCCGTGGGGTGTGGAGCAGTGTCCCTGGTCGCTACCCACTAGAGTGGTCCAGATCCACTGCTCTAAAAGATGCATTGTTTTTACTAAATAGAGAAGCAGAATTATCCATCTTTACCTAATTTGCATTCCATTTTTGAAATTGCCCCTAATTTTGTTATACTTTTACCCATAGACATTCGACACATGAAACATTGCATGTGTAGAATCAGATGGAGAGTCATATAACCTCACTGAACATATATGAGTAAGTAGTTCCATCCCATAATGATAAAATGAGGTTAAGATTATTTATTGTACTTAAGGTACCCCAAATGCAAGAGTCTTTTGACAAAAACTTTTCTAGCAAATTTTAGAACTCAGTAACATTCTACCACCAGTGTTTTTATAAAGCCCAGACCAACGTCTCGTACTCTGGGTCTTAACTTGAAATGCAGCCCAAATAGAGTGATTCTTTCTCCCCATCTGAAAAGAATGACCAAACGAAGGACCTGCGGCCATTAGGAAGGCCTGCTGCACATCTGCAGGTGTTACTCGTGTGTAAACACCCAGGTGGAAGAGGACAAGGGGCCCTCATTACCCCCTGTAAAGGGAAGCACCTCTCTTTTTTCTTTTTTATTCACCCAGTAAACTCCCTTACATGGACATGTAAGTAAAGGGCTTTACAGAAGCAACCGTCCACCGGAAAGGCTTGCTCCATGCTTGGTTTCCACCTGGGAATACACTTCTTTGCAGGACTGTCATTTGCTCTTTCAGGCTTGTAGGTTTTGATGTTGTCAATTTAAAAGAAGGTGACAAAGGCGTGTAGGCCAGGGGTTGCCAGTGGCACCTGGGAGTCGGGGTGGGGTGCTCCTAGGCCAAGCTGGGTGATGGGGGAGTTTTCACACAGGTGCCAGCCCAGTATTGACAGATGGCTCCGTTTTTTCAAGACAAACAGAAATCCATATCATCCGTGAACTCTTCCTGTTTTAAAACATGACCAACCAATTTAAAAGAGCTTAAAAACACTCTGTAGTTGAAACAAAACCTTTCCTCAGGCCTGACTTAGCCCGCTTGGAGGGCGGCCCCATCTGTTCCATAGGAAACCTACCTGCCCTTTGTCTACACCAGTTAACACGCTTTGGATGGAAGGGCCCAGCATTTGGATACGTGAGCATCTTGCCAACGTGACTTCTGAGAACTCTGCAAATTCAGCCTGTGTAGAGGTGCTGATGTAGACCCACCTTCCTACTGTGCAGGTGTAGCTCTCTGCTCAGGTCCCACCTCCATAGCTCACCTGGGGCTCTGCCGGCTCTACCTTGACCAGCCCAATGAGGCGGGCCTCCCAGATCCACCCTTGGTGAAAGTCCAGGGCTCTCTGCCAACCCAGGAAGCTGGGCTCATTTCCTGCCATCGAGAAGAAATGCTGCAGCCGGACGGGGCGGCCACAGGCTTGGCCCGTCTCCATGCTTGTTTGCTTCCAGAATTCCTCGGAGACACCTTGCAGGGAAAGCTACAGCTTATTAGCTGGTGTGGACATAACTGATGATTAACATTCACATTTGAACCTTGAGCTCTTCAGAGAAGGACAAGAGTATATGAAACAATCAGCTACCTGGAGTTTAGATTCCTGGCCTCGGCTGGGACTCAGGTGTGTTCAGATCTCGTTGGCTGGTGAAGTGCCCCTGTCTTCTGGCAAAAATCTGCTTCATTCTTTACCCCGAGATAATTTTTGACTGAAATATGTAGTCCTAACCACTCTATTTTGTTTTATGCATCTTATCCTTGTCCACGAATGGCTGTAGAAAAGCTTCCAAAGACAACTGAATTTATAAAAGCTGCTGAACTTCTGGTCAAAAGTGACATGTTTTAGGGAATGTGAACTCTAAGCCAGACAGGAGCAATGGGTTCTGAACAAAAATCCAAAATTTCTGGATGTTTTGTAAATGTTTTCATGACAGCATATGCATGATACACTATCTCAAAGAAATACGCTTGCTGCTTGTTAAATGCTAGTCTAATGGGTTTTTCTATTTTTAGATATTAACTATGCCATCCAGTGGAAAAAGAAACCATGCTCAGTAAATTCTACAGCTTTAAATATTGTATTCCCCAAAGGGATTATGGTAAGACCCTCCTACCTTCTTAACTCTGGTTTGAAACGTTCACAAGTGTGACATTATCTTGCTCATATTTTTATTTCTATACCACCAGTAATTTGAACTAAATAATCAGAAAGGGTGGGGTGACAGTGAAGCTAGTGAAAGACAGAGATATATGAAATCAACGACATTTTAGGCCAGGCTTTCGCGGATGAAATTTTGTAGGGAAACTGGTTGATCCTAGTCAAACAACTAGACATTTAAAAATAACCAATTAATAATTCATTCCATTTTCAAACTTGTTCAATATATTTTAACATTAAAAAAATTAGTTTGAATGATATAAACAAATGAATAAACATATCTCTGGGGAAACTCTTGAAGTAGCAGGAATCGTGGAGTGAAAAGTTCATTTACAGCCATCACCGTAACCAGGCCGGTGGGTCAGCTCGAGAAGTTGTGGGATATTTACCTGCTCTCAAAGTACATCCCCACAAAATAGTTATCGATTACAGAGGAAGAAAAGAATCTGGCAGACACCCTCCTGACCAGGTGACCAGTGTTCATGCCACGGCAACAGGACAGACAGACACCATGTGCCACCTGAAGGAACACAGGGACGCAGCACTTCTGTGAGTGACCTGCCCAAGAAGCCTAACCTAGTGTCAGGTCATGAGGAGTGGGGGACGCCCTACAAAATGACCCGCCCATAATCTCCCAAAATGTCAAGGTCATGGGAGTCAAAGACGATGAAAGAGGTTCCAGGCTGAAGAGATTAAAGAGGCGTAAACCTGGGTGTGACACTACTGTATATAAGATAGATAACCAACAAGGACCTGCTGTATAGCACAGGGAACTCTACTCAATATCTTGTAATAACCTATAATGGAAAAGAATCTGAAAAAGAACAGGTATATATATATGAATCACTGTGCTGTGCACCTGAAACTAACACGAGATTGTAAATCAACTATAAGTCTGGGTCCGAGATTGGGTCCTTTGTCATAAAAAGCCACGAGGCAACGGCAAGAAATATGGGCAAGGGTCTTGGGTGAAGAGTCAGCAGGAACTCTGGTACTATTTATGCAACGTTTCTATACACTCGAAACTGCTTCAGGATAGAATTTAAAATAGCACCGAAACAGCAACGACAACGATGCTTGGAGCTGTGGCGGCGTCGTGCAGAGCCCCGGCCTGGCCGACCGGGACTCACGTCGTGGTCCGCGACTCGCTTGCAGTGTGACTTAGGGCAGTCTCCTTAGCGCCCCCGAGACCCCTTCTTACCCCTCATCTGGAAGGTAGGGATGACACTAATACCTCCCCACAGGGCTTCAGGAGGGTTGAGTGTGATGACCTACATAACAGCTCAGCTCGAGGTTAACACAGAAAGCACTCAGTAAACAATGGCCACAAAAAGCAGCATGTTGGTTTCCCAGGGCTGCTGTAGCAAAGTACCCGCCACATGCTGGGCGGCTTCAACAACAGACGTGTAGTGTCTCACAGTCTGAGATCGAGGTGTGGGCACGGGGGGGGGTTCCTTGTGAGGCCACGAGGGAGGATGTGCCCAGGCCTCTCCCAGCATCTGGTCGTTTGCCGGCAACCTTTGGCCGCCTTGGCAACATCACCTGCTGCATCCCCTGGACGTCCGCCTTCATCCTCACGTGGTGTTCTCCCTGTGGGAATATCTCCTTTGTGTAAGGACACCGGTCACATTGGACGAGGGCGCAGCCTGACCCACTGTGACCTCATTTTAACTAGTTACATCTGCAACCATCCCACTTCCAAATAAGGCCACAGTCTGGGGTGCTGGGGGTCAGGGCTTCAGCACACGGATTTGGGGGCAGGATTCAGTGCATAACAGACGGTGTGATCGTTAGCAGCGCGTAAGAGAGATCCAGTCCTTCCTCCCTGGATCGGTAACTGCAAGAAGTGTCTGGAGGGGTGACAGTTTGTCACTCTTTGTTTGATTTGGTAACACTTTAAAAAACACTCTAGCAGGCCAGTCTGACCTTTCGACAAAAGTAAAATTATCTGTGTTTCAGAGAAATCTGCAATAGTCATTTGAGGTACCATGGAAACACCATGAAAATCCCACCAGAAACAGGTTTGTACTCCTGAGCAAGAGGGTCAGTTGGGCTCTTCCAGGCTCTCTCCTTGGAGAGGTTTGCTTCTATCTCGGTCCAGAGTGAGAATCTAATCAAGGAGTCGGGGCCGCCGCCGGTCCTTGCGGTCTGGACGGTGAGTGGTCCTGGTGCAGGCGGCCCCGGGCCACTGCATCCACACGGAGGTAGAACAGAGGCCCCGGTTCTCCAGGAGTTCTTGGGTGTCTCATTTGGCCAAGAGCCGGAAGCACTGCTTCATCTAAACAATGCTCTGGCCTAGGCACACTGGTCTGTCTGCACATCCTGCAGGTGGACACAGGTTCAGCCTCCAAAAATGAAGCCGCAGGACTGCCATGGGGGAGACTCAGGTCAGTTCCCCAGACGCATTTACCCACAAGTGGGAGGTGTAAGCCGGTGGTTCTCAGCCCTGCCTGGGAGCGTGTGCGCGCGTGTGTGGGGGTGTGCTTGAGCACTTGTGTGCTTCCTATGACCTTTTAGTTCAAGGTCACCAAAAAAAGACTATTCCCTATCTATTTCTCTTCACTAGCCTGTTGACAATCCCTGACCGTTTTGCCCAGAGCAATTTCTTCTCTGGGATAAGCTCCCCCTCTGAGCCCAGGAAGGACGGCCCATCTACTTGCTCATCAGGCATTACTTGAGGTCTCTTCCTGCCCTTCTCAGCTCCCCGTCTGGACGCCGTCCTCCACTGAGACTCTGAGGCCAGAATCGTCAGGCAGCTGACCTGTCGCCTCAATTTCCTCATCTGGAAAATGGGTCTGACGGATTTACAGCGAGAACAAGAACCTTCAGGGGTTTTGTGAGGGAACATGAGTTAATACGAGTGTGTTCGATTTATAATGCTGTTTGGTATCTTATGGAAGCTCCATTAGTGACCAGTACAGTCTCAGGATTTCTTGCCTCATGATTTAAGCTTTAGCAACAATAGAAACACTTGTCTGCTCCTACACACACATGTGCACACACGTGCACACACACACACGTGCACACATATGCACACGCTCGGCTCTGCCTTTTCTGGCTTTTCCCTCTGTCCAGCTGCTCGGCTCCTCTCTCCCTCAGCCTAGTCATGTACTACGACCCGGCTCAGGACTCTCTTCCCTACAAGGAACCTCCCTCTGAACTGGGCCAGGACCCCGTCTGGGCTCCAGAAACTACCGTGTCTGGTCTGCTGGGGCCTTGCTCACACTTGTTAAGATTATCCGTCCTGGGCTTCCCTGGTGGCGCAGTGGTTGAGAGTCCGCCTGCCGATGCAGGGGACGTGGGTTTGTGCCCCGGTCCGGGAAGATCACACATGCCGCGGAGCAGCTGGGCCCGTGAGCCATGGCCGCTGAGCCTGCGCGTCCGGAGCCTGTGCTCCGCAACGGGAGAGGCCACAGCAGTGAGAGGCCCGTGTACCGAAAAAAAAAAAAAAAAGATTACCCATCCTCCTGGAATCCTGAGAGTTGGAGAGGGACGGGATGACAGGGTCCTGACGAAGCTGGGGTCCCACCCCCACCGGCCCTCTTTGCTTCTAGACCTGTAACTGGACTCAGGTCCCCACAGGCCCCGAAGGGCGAGGTGCCACGTGACCCTAGGGGACGTGCCACGTGCTCCCACAGAAGGGCCAGCTTTCCTGATTTGTACAGACAGAGGGCAGGAATGTGTGCGGGCGTGGGATGGTGGCAGAAGGAACAGACCCTTGGGTCAGGCTGGATTTAAGGGCGTTGCTCACGCAGCGGAGGTGGTGGGCTGGGCGTTTCATTAGTCTCAGAGGTCAGGCAGGGCGTTTGGTTGGTTAGTTTGGCTAAAATGTGGCCCTGACATGGTGTGTATTAAATGAAGCGAAACGCCTGGGTGCCCTAGAGGAAGGGACCCGAGGCCAAAGGAGCCTGGGTGTTAGGGTGGGTTTCCGGGTAAGACCTGCTCACCTGGGGGGTCCAGAGGACACACCTCTCACCGCGAGTGCGGGAAGCGAATCCGTGGGGGGAGCCCTGCGTCCTGGGAGAGCTGGGACCACCCCTCCCTGAAGGCAGACCTCACATGGCAAACCGAAATGCAGCAGGAGTAGCTGGGTCCTGAGGGGCTGGGGCCAAGGCGGCAGAGCTGTGCCAGGTGAGGCGGGTGTGGTGACCGTGGGCGAAGGAGGGCCAAGCAGGCGCGGGAGGGTCTGCCCGCAGAGACCGGGGCATCGGCTGGCCGGTCCTGGAGTTCCTAGAGGTGAAACAGGGGAGCCCCACTGCATTCTTACTTGATCTGTATGGGCAGAAAAGTTTGAGGTCGAGGGAACAGAAGTCTAACCTGAATTATAAAAGCAGAGTCACGGCCCCTCAGTCAGTTCCCAGGCTCGGCCTGTTCTCAGACCGGGAGCCCCTTGAATGGAGGGGAGGCCAGGTCCCTGTAAGGAAGGACCCTGGTCCACTGCGGATAATGTACAGTTCACCTCTCTCCCAGCTCTCCGAGGAGGACACGGCCTTTTACCAGGGTGACCGTGCGCTGGGGAAAGGGGAAGAATCAGACATCTGGGGACTCCTGGACACTGGCTCTGAACTGACGCTGATTCCAGGAGACCCCAGATTCACCGCGGCCACCAGTCAGAGTAGGGGCTTCTGGAGGGCAGGTGGTCAATGAGCTTTAGCTCAGGTCCCTCTCACAGTGGGCACCGGGTCCCCAGACCCATCCTGTGGTTATCAGCCCAGGTCTGGGATGCGTCACTGGAATAGACACTCTCAGCCACCAGCAGAGTCCGCAGCTGGGCTCACCCAGCACAATGCCGTGCACGTCACGGGTTCTCAAAAAATTGGGGGACAGAAGAGGATCAACAGGGCTATGATGTTTTTGAGATGATTGAGAGCGCAGGGGCCTGTCGCCCCTGCGTTTTGTTTGCGGCTGGTGGTTCAGCACTGAGTGTCTGTCCTGGCTGCGGTCCTGCCTTGTCTCGCCTGATTTGGGCGCCACCCTCGGCGAGGCATCCGTGGGGCCTCAGCGGCTCGGGTCCACGGCGAGGTGGGCTTCCTTCCAGAAGCTGCGGAAGCCACAGCTGCTGCCCTACTCTCACGTCTAACCCTCTCATTCATGTTTTCTGGATTCTTCACCGTGTCCCCAAACCACCCCTGTTAAATTAGGTCATCTTAGAACATTTGCTGCTCTTTCTCAACTACTTGGGAAGAAAAGATTCTGAGGCTGTGACTTCACTTGGGTTCCATTTCCTCTGTTTACTGCTCACTCTATCTTGATGTGGGGATGTCACCCCATATTTTAGGACACAGTCTACACAACAATGACACGTCATTTTGAACTCCTCCGCGGTGGCACGGGGCTGAGACTGAATTCTCCTGTTTCATCTTAAGGCCTTGCAAAGAGTAAACGGAAACTTTAAACTGAAAGATGGCATGTTAGCAGTTTATTTGATATTTCTTGTTCCATAAAATGGAAACCATCACATTTTATCTCTTTACTTATTATATACGTACTTTTCCAATCTCCTTTAAATACGTAAGCAACTTCATTATAAATCAAACATGAACTTCATGTTTAGGAAGAAAAGGCTCCAAGATGCTCTGCATTCTACCATCAGAATCAGAGAGCCTGAGGCCAACTCTTGTATTTCAACAAACTGAAAACCAGAGAAGTAGGAATTTGCCCAAGATTCCATAAAATGTGATGTAACGTCATTGATTTTAAAGCACTCAGTTTACATAGGAAATATGTAATGAGAACTGAAAAAGGTAAGCATGAACAACAGTGTGGGTAAAACATGAGCACTTTGAGGGCACAGACCACATCCCACTGGCCCTCAGGATGTGCCCAGCCCTGGCACCATGCCTGACACGTAGCAGGTGCTCAAGAAAGATTTGTTAGATTGTTACTTAATAAACAGACACGAGAGAATAGCCCAGTCACCACCTCAGCTGCTATTGCTCATCCAAGTGTTGACTCTGCAAAATGGGAAATCATATTTCTTGTCCACAAGAAAATGCTGATTTATTGCCATGATCGGTTATAAAATAGAAATATGAGCTGAGAAAATGCAAAGCATGGCAAGATGAACCTGGAGCTCTTTGTATATACCTTCTGTACTTTGCTGTTTAAAATATGTTTTAAAAAGCCTTTAGCTTTCTCTCTTTGCTGGGAATAGAATTTAGACCTCAAGATATGTACAAGGTGGGGAAACTCACCTTCCACGCCAGTCACATTGGACGAAGGGCCCACACCGCTCGGATATGAGCTCATCTTAACTCATGACATCTGCGGAGACCCTCTTTCCAGGTAAGGCCATATTCCCAGGTATTGGGGTTGGCGATGTGAACACACCCTTTTAGGGACAGAGTTCAGCTCATAAAGTGCGTCACGAGGGCCCCTTACCCCTCCCTTGGGTTGTGTGGGAACCTCAGAGGTTCCCAGCTCAGGGCAGCCCCTGTCCTCCCTCAGGACCAAACTGGCCTCAGGTCCCTCAGTGCCCGCTTCTCCCCCATCCTCCGGAATCTGCCGCTCCCCACCCGCCAAGGGTCGACCTGGGACCCCTTCCCTCTTCGTAGCCCCGGAGGGTCCCCTGGGACCTGGTTGCATTTGTCTTGTCTCCTTGGAAAATAAAAGATGTAGTGGCCTCGGTGAGGTGTCTTCACTTTCTTCAAGGCATCTCCTCCCTCTCCCCTCATGCTTTTTTGTGGAGACATGAAAGGTGACTGCCCCCTGGGGGTCAGGGGGCGCTGGCGAGTGAGCCCTACAGTGAGAACTGGCACTGACCACTGGGGCACCCGAGGATGACCACCCCGGTTACCCATGAGTCATCGCTACACGTGGCTCCTTAGAGTCCCCTCCCCGTGATGTCGTGGAAAATGGGAATGAGGGGAAACCAGGAAAGAGAGAATAAAATGCAGTGAGAACAAGAGGTAGGAAGAAATAGCAGTTTATTAAAGGGTGTAAGCCGAGAGGAAGAGAAGAAATATCGCAAAGAGACAGGACAGGGGAAGCGTTCATGAAACTAATTGTATGGGAATAGGCGGAGCTTATTACAAATTCCTCAAGGCTTTCTTGTTAAAAATGAACGTAAAACAACAAGCCAGTCACAGAAAGACAAATCCTGTATGACTCCACTGTTATGAGGTCCTGGAGTCGTTAAATTGAGCAACTGACACAGGAGTGGGCGGCAGAACAGAGAAGGATGCGGCCACGGGCTCCCCTCTGGGGTGACTGCATTGCGGCCAGCGTGGGGACTGAGGGGTTTGGACCATGACCACCCAGACGGTGAAATGAGGGAGATAGATGTTCTGAAACGAAGGTGCAGTCAGTACAGCTCTGTCCACTTATCAGATATCATTTTTACAACCCTGACCTCCTTTCCACCTTTTCTACTAAACTCTAATACTGATTTATAACTCCTGTGAGCAAAGATGAGTGTCAGAGCTGCCAACCATTGATCTATTCTCCTGTATTGATTCTACCTGCACTTACTGCTGACGGCCAATAGGGGGTGTTAATCAACAGCTTTATTTCTGTTCTGCTTATTGATATCTTAATTAAAAAACATACGCACAGGGAGCTTCCCTTCCTTGGTGGCGCAGTGGTTGAGAGTCCGCCTGCCGATGCAGGGCACACGGGTTCGTGCCCCGGTCCGGGAGGATCCCACGTGCCGCGGAGCGGCTGGGCCCGTGAGCCATGGCCGCTGAGCCTGCGTGTCCGGAGCCTGTGCTCCGCAACGGGAGAGGCCACAGCAGTGAGAGGCCCACGTACCGTTAAAAACAAACAAACAAACAAAAAAACCCATATGTATGTGTCAAATTTCAACACATTTATTAAAACATAAATATTTAACTCCTTGAATCGCATAGGACTTTTATCACTCTCATTAAATTCACTTATGTATTCTTTAGTCTCAAAACTGATTTTCACGGCAGAGCCACATCTCGCTCGCGCAAGGAGGCGTCCGTCCCAAAGCTCAGCATCGTTCCTGTCACACGTCGCCAGTCCAGAGATGGCCTGCGTGTTACTGACCCCAGCATCTTCTCAGTGTTGTCTGAAGATGAAGTCAGAAGGTAAATGAGCTGCGGGAGGCGTGCATGTCCAGGTTACCAGCATGTAAGCAAGTGGGGCTCGTTTTGCCTTTTCTCTGGATCTTTACACTGACGTGTGAACACGGAGGAAAACTCAGATGTGGACGCTGCGTGTCCTGCTCGGGCCAGGTCACTCCCTGAGCATGGACAAGTTAGGGAAGCTTCCAGAGCGAGCAGAAGCATGATATTCACCCCACTTAGTACGAACGAGCGATGCCTCTCCTGGACTTCAGCAGACACTGTTTCTTACGCATCCCATTTCTTGGAGCATTCTGGATGTTGTCTGAGCAGAGGCCAACACGTCTGCCCCGTCTTCCGAACAGGCCCGCCGTTTCTGGGTCAAGGCCACCCCTGCCTTCTCATCTCCCCCGGCCCTGCCCTGCCCTTCCGGCTTGGGAACGTGGACCCTGACGAACGGGCCCGGCAGCACTGCTGACTCACCAGGGGCTCAGGGCTGATTTTCCAGGATAAGCCGTTCCTCGGATGCTCCTCCCCGGCCATCCGTCCTGTGCTCACGTTGCAGACTTCCCAGCTCAGGTGTCAGGAGGTGATCTGTCGCCACGCGGCCCAGCTGCTGCTCCCACGGAAATCCAACTTATTAGGACCAGGTTGTACCAGATCCCATCTAAATGAGCTGATTAGACATAAAACCTGCTTTTTGGAACCAAAATAAGGGTTTTTTCCCTGTGTTTAAAAAGTTAGTTGTAATGAAGTCTTTTTTTTTTAAAATTAATTAATTAATTTATTTATGGCTGTGTTGGGTCTTTGTTGCTGTGCACGGGCTTTCTCTAGTTGCGGCGAGCGGGGGCTACTCTTCGTTTCGCTGCGCGGGCTTCTCATTGCTGTGGCTTCTCTTTGTTCCAGAGCACAGGCTCTAGGCTCACAGGCTTCAGTAGTTGTGGCTCGCAGGCTCTAGAACGCAGGCTCAGTCAGTAGTTGTGGCACACGGGCTTAGTTGCTCCGCGGCATGTGGGATCTTCCCGGACTAGGGCTCGAACCCGTGTCCCCTGCATTGGCTGGTGGATTCTTAACCGCTGCGCCACCAGGGAAGTCCATAATGAAGTCTTTTTTTTTTTATTGTAGTAAAATGTACACAACATAAAATTTACCATTTTAACCATTTTAGGTGTATAGTTCAATGGCACTAAGTACATTCACATTGTTGTGTAACCGTCACCAGCATCATCTCCAGAACTTTTTCATCTTCCCAGACTTAACCTCTGTCCCCATTACACATCACCTCCGCCTTCCTCTCCCCCAGCTGGCCCGCACCATCTACTTTCTTCTCCATGAATGTGACTCCTCTAGGGACCTTATATTAGTGGAATCAGACAGTATTGGTCCTTTTCTGTCTGGCTTATTTCACTCAGCATAATGTCTTCTGGGTTCACCCGTGTTGTAGTGTGTGTGTCAGAATCTCCTTCCTTTTTAAGGCTGAATAATATGCCACTGTGTAGATGGATTACATTTTGTTTATTCATTCATCTGTTGATGGACACTTGGGTTTTCTCCGTCTTTTGGCTGTTGTGAATAGTGCTGCCATGAACATGGGTGGACAAGTATCTGTCTGAGTTCCATCTTTAAACTCTTTTGGATACGTACCCTCAGAAGTAGAATTGCTATGGTAATTCTGTTTAATTTTTTGAGGCACCACCATACTGTTTGCCACAGTGGCTGCACCATTTCACATTCCCGTGTTAAGTATCCTAATTTTGGGGCTTCCCTGGTGGCACAGTGGTTAAGAATCCACCTGCCAGTGCAGGGGACACGGGTTTGAGCCCTGGTCTGGGAAGATCCCACATGCTGTGGAGCAGCTAAGCCCGTGCACCACAACTACTGACTGAGCCTGCGTTCTAGAGCCTGCGAGCCACAATTACTGAAGCCCACGTGCCACAACTACTGAAGCCCACATGCCTAGACCCTGTGCTCTGCAACAAGAGAAGCCACCGCAATGAGAAGCCCACGCACCGCAACGAAGAGTAGCTCCCGCTCGCTGCAACTAGAGAAAGCCTGTGCACAGCAACAAAGACCCAACGCAGCCAAAAATAAAAAAAAATAAAATAAATAAATTAAAAAACAAAAGAATCCTAATTGTGTTCCCAGGGCCTTTCTTTTCTTTGTTTGAAGGCTTTTAATTATAAATTCAATTTATTTGATATAAGGCTATTCAGATGATTTCTTGAATGAGTTTTGTTAGTTTTAGTCTTTCATGTAATTTGTCCGTTTAACATACATTATCTTTGCATATAACTCATTGCTGTTTCTTTTTGAGAACAAGGTTCTTCAGTCCTTACACGGATAAAATTAGTGCTTGCGATGCCCACTAGGGGGTCTTGGGCTCCACAGATATTTAGACTCGTGAGGGTACCCGGGGCCTCGCGCAGAGGACGCGGGCAGGAACGCATCGACACCGGTGCCAAGAGCAGAGTCCGGCACTTTCCCTCGGGAGGCGTCCTCGCAGTGGCCCACGCAGCCGTCTGGGGACTGTCCTCTGCCCCGCCCCACCCCACCAGGCTCAGTTCAAGTGCGAGGAAAGAAGACCGAGGCAGGCGGGGCGTAGAGCGACGCAGATCCTGCATAGGCACTGCTGTCCCTGTACAGCTTAGGGGTAGTTTCCAGGGCATTCTGATCACCCCCGGGTCACCTTGTTGGTGAGGAGAAGACACCTGCCCTAAACCCTGGGCCGCGGCTCACGAGTCAGCGATGCTCCCAGCAGCGGCGGGGGTGGGAGTGGGGGGAGAGCACACAGCTGGCAGGGCCCCATGGGGGCTTCACGAGGGAGCAGAACGAACCCGGGGGCTGAGAGAGGCAGACCGCGCAGTAACAAGAGGCTGGCGACCCCTGGTTCCCGAGGGGAATGCGACTGACTTGTTTGAATAATCCCACGGGCGGGCAGGGAGGTTGAGGACCGGGGGGTGCAGCTGCTCCAGCTGGTGGGGGAACTAGCCGAGAGGGGGGCCTTCCCTGCTGGGTGGGGCGCAGGGGGCACGGCTGGCGAGGACAGGGCAGCTCACGGTCAGACCTTTGGGGCCCCGTGAGGCTCAGAGGCATCAAGGCAGCACGTGGAATTTTAGGTCTTGTAATACACAGGGCGCCGACATGCCCAGTTAGGTGTTACCACACTGGGGCCCCCAGTCCAGAGGCAGGGCAGTGATTTCCATCGTAAGCGATGTTACCTGGTGACACAGGTGACACCTGGATAAAGCTTTCAGGGGAGCACAGCTAGGAAGTTAACCCAAGGTCACATTTCCACAGCAAGGGAGAAACCTTTAACAAAAATGACCTTTGTCTCAGGCTGGCGATAGGAACTATTTCTACACGGATACGTAAATTAATCAAAAAGTAAAATGGCCCCAACCATCTCCATCATTTCCACAAGTATCTTTTATACTTAATACTCAGTTATAAAAATTGGTATGCTGCATTGTTTTCATCAGTTGTGAACTAAAAAAATTATAATGATCCAATCTAGAATAAATATTTTTGACACCTACTGCTTTTGATCACATTTAATAATATGTATTTCTATTTATATCTTATCTTGTATGCAGAGAAGTCTCCTCGAGTGACTAGTAAAAGTCTTTCTAATATACAAGTATGTTACATTCAGATTAAAAGTGTATGACGTTAGACAAAGAGCAACAGCAACACACATTTCTCTTTGTTGTACGATCTGCCTGTTTCCCTTAGTTTTGGGTATATCGTATCCAGGCATTTAGTGTCTCTCTCTCTCTCTCTTTTATTTTCTTTTTAGGGCTCCAAAGCCCTAATGGTATTCTACTGAATACCATTAAAGGAGTGACCTGATTTTATTTTTAAGCCAGTGCTTAGGACACACTGAACATTACACCCTTTGCAACAATTTTAACTTACAAATAAACTTTTAGAAATCAAATTAAAAATTTGCAAGGCTATAATAATTTTTCATGAGTAAAAGTATATGAAAACCACTGCTCTGAACCCCAGCTTATACCTGGTTTGGTGGCTGGGTTTTGGGGTGTGACAGGGCCAGTACCAAACACTTCAGCCACCAGCCGTTGTCTGGATACCAGTGCTCCACCTTTTCTCGAGTAGCTGACCCGAGAGTCTCCCGGCCTCAGGACGGCTTTAAGTGCACCTGTGTTGGACGCATCTGTTATTCTGTAACAGTAAACCTTAGCTTCAGGACAGAATATTAAAAACTATTAAGTTGTAAGATATATAGGCACATGGAGAATAATTTGCTGTGCCAATGAGAATCAATTTCAAGTCTTATGCCGTGAGTCTGGGTTTTGGACATCCGGGTTACTAATAAATTCCTTATGTAAAAATGGGTGCACACATCTTAGCTTTGGCATGTCCTCATTATGAAGACTCGCCACAAAGCTTGAGTTTTCTTCTACATAACAGAAAAGTCACTGCGCTGACCAGTAGGTCAATCCAATACGTTTACCCATCCTATCAGCTTGTTCAGAAGCTGCAGTCACTGCCTCGTATGGAGTAAGGTAAGGTGCTGCTATGACTGAAAACAGGTCCTCTTGCTCCTGGGTCTGTGTTGAAACATGCGCCCCGGCCTCTTTCCCCGACACCCTCATACCCACCAGCCACCCTGCCCTCGAGGTGAAGAGTGTGGATGGACAGGTTCCGTGGTGCCCAGGACAGGCGTGCTACCCCTGGTTAATGACAAAGAGCCGAGAGAGGCCAGGCCCAGGGCGTGCGCCCCTCGCCACCACTGGCTGCAAGCCCACCGTGGGGTCCCAGTCGCCCCCACCTCAGGCCGGTGTTGAACTCTTCGCAGGAGAAACGAGAGGACGGGGCTTGTTTTTAGCCCAGGGCGGGGCAGAGCCGTCTTGCCAGCACGTGGTTACTTACCTGCAGAAACACTGTCTGGAGTGTGGACCCAAACTTCCAGGACCAGAAACCGGACCTTGGCCGTGGGCAGAAAGGGTGGCTCCAGCTGGCCACACCTGCCAGGCGCACACTCGGAACGCCAGCTTGTTCGCTAAGCTAGACGGTGGCGCGTGGCGCGTGGGGACCAGCCCTCAGGTCTCCTCGCTGCACAGGAGTCCCCTCTTGGGAGCACGACCGTTGTGCCCAGTGCCCCCTCGGTCCCCTGTCCCTGGCCACACCCACCCCCTCTGGTCCCGAGCCCAGGACAGCTTCCTGCTCATGCGCCCATGTTCCAGCTTCGTGCCGACCACCCCATGTTGTCAGAACGTTCTCGTTCACGGAAGAGTGTCTGCAGTTTATTAATAAGTTGGCTTCAGCAGGATGAAAAAGGAAAGCGCTTTTATTCCTCCTCTCCGGCCCCTGTAAGCCGCTCCGTCTGCCCTCTCTTTGCGGGCAGCCCAGAAACACGCTGCAGGAGATCTGGGGCAGAGGGCGTCGCTTTTCTGGTCCTTGTCAGGTGTTAACAAAGAATCACATTTTTGGGGCATAAAAAATTCCCAGTCCGCTCTACTATGAAGGCTTCCTCTTCTCATTCAGCTAGAAGCCGCTCTCCTCCCCCAGCCTGGTCCCAACCGTGACCCAGGATGCGGAGGGGCAGGGGCGCTGTGCTTCTAGCAGGTTCCCACCTGGATCCCCTCCCCTCCCCTGCCACCCGCTTGCAGGGGGATTGGTGTCTCCTGCCAACGGAAGGGCCCGGGTGGGTCCTTCGAGATGGCCCCGAGGGAACCTCCTGCCTACAGGTCCCTGGCGTGCACCTGGCCTGTTCCTGAGCCTCAGAAGGACCCCCTCCTCCCGCCGAGACCCCACTTTTGCTGTCACCTCACCTCTCCAGAGGTCTGCTTCAGAGGGGAGCCTCTCCGAGGCACCAAGTCTGGACACAGGGTCCTGGTCCAGCGCCGGTCTCAGCACTCAGATGAGTCAGCTTGGGTGCCTGTCGCTGCACCCCCCAACCCGGGGAGTGCATGAAGCTCTGAGTGGCCCCAGGTGCCCTCTCTTGCCTTCGGGCAGAGCCTCGGCCCCTCCTTCCAGAGGAGGCTCCCCAGCGCTCTCCGACCCCACCCCCGATTCCCGGCCTCCCCTTTTCAGCCGGGATGAGGGGGGCTGGCAGGACCCTGGCTCCGGGCGCCCCCAGCACCTTACTTTAGAATGTGGGATCCCTACCAGGCGTTTCTCTGCAGCAGTACAGCTGCTCTTTTGTTTCTTCCCTTTGCTTGACGACGTTTCCAGTGGGCTCTCGTCCCGCCCCACACAGCCCTGCTCCTTAGCTCCTGTGAAACCGTCCTCAGCTCCTTGCGTCTACACCACGCCAGGCCTGACTCGGACTGGATGTCTCTCTCTCCAGGATCCTGTGTCAGCCCGGGCGCCGCAGGAGGATGAAGCCACACAGGCTGTCCGAACGGACAGAATGAGCCGACGGGACAGGCTGCTGAGCAGCAGGTGTGGGAGGATGGCCGAGGCGCGGGGGTGCTGAGGGGAAGGGGCGGGGGGGCTGTGAGGGGGGCGTGGGCCTCCCCTCCGGGGGAGGGACGCGGGGCTGCGGTGGGCGGCCCAGGGGCTCAGCCCTCTAGCCGGGGTCTGCGCAGCGCGGTGGTGCCCGGACAGCTGGGGGTGCGGGCACAACTGAAGATGGGCAGCAGCCCACGCCTGGCGCAGGGGTGGCGGGGGCAGCGAGCGCCACGTCCCACCTGCCAGCCCTGCTGGGCCAGCCGACCGCAGTGCACCGCACGTGCAGCGGCCCCGGGGCATGGAGGATCCCTTCCTAGGGAATCGGGCAGTTCCGCTCTGTACCCGCGTGTCCCCAGGCACCATCGCACGGTGGCAACACCCGGGCTGTCTCCCGACCTTGGGAATGATTCACGCTCATGTACAGCGTCCCAGCTCCTCGGGGGCGGTCCCTGCTGCCCTGCCCCACTGGTCAGCAGTCACGGGGCCACAGTCTGGCTTCATTTCACACACACCTAGTCCCCACTCTTCACATTTCCTCTCACTGATGTTGTTTGCCGAGCTCTTTCCCGATGATGTGAACATTTTCCTGCTTCCTGCATTGATAGGCGCTGCCGCTATGAAAGCGCGTGTGTGTGTGTTACGTTCCCCTCACTGGACGTGTGTCCTTACCCTCACCCTGTACTCGGAGGCCATCTCCACCTTCCAGTGAGGCCACCTGGTACCCACACCCTCGTGTCCCTGCAACATCCCTGCCAGCCTGTGCTCTGGGCCTCTCCATCTGCCCCGCCACCATTCCTTTTTTTTTCTTTTTTGTGGTACGCGGGCCTCTCACTGCTGTGGCCTCTCCCGTTGCGGAGCACAGGCTCCGGACGCACAGGCTCAGCGGCCATGGCTCACGGGCCTAGCTGCTCAGCGGCATGTGGGATCTTCCCGGACCGGGGCACGAACCCGTGTCCCCTGCATCGGCAGGCGGACTCTCAACCACTGCGCCACCAGGGAAGCCCCATTCTTGATCCTCGTGGTTGATTCCTGTTCTACTGGACTCGTAATTCCAGCCGTATTTTCTCAACTCTGCTGTGAATCCACATTTTACTTCATCACCTTCCTCTCTGCTCGGTTTCCTTGAGCTAAGAGGACCTTCTCCATCAGAAATTGCTCTGTGGGGATGGAGGCTTTTCCACACCAGGCTGATTTGCTCACTGTCCAGGCAGCATCTTAATGAAATTTAGTAACTGGATAAGCACTCAAGGCCCTGTTCCCTAAGGGACTTCTCCATTTTCAATCTTCAGTAATCTGTGGCTTCTAAAAATTGGGCTCCAACTAATCAAACCCATGATTCATTTGAGGTGCTTTTTTCTGCAATAAGTCAAAAGGACAGAAAATGGGGCAATTAAAAACGTTTCCTCTTGGAAGTAGACTTTACATCCAAACGGATGAAACCATTTATAAAGCAAAAAATGTCCACGTAAGATGGATTTCGTTGCCCTCGTATAAAATATGACAGCAGGTAATTACGCCACCAAACTTTACTTGTTGGCATCTGCTTCTGTTCTGTTTCAAAAAGTACTTCTCCAACAGAAAAATAGTTTTAGATTTTGTGGGAAATATAGGTAAAAAAAAATCAATGGGTATTTTAAAATAAAAATCAAAGCGCCGCCTACTTTTAGGGTCACTGTTTATTTCAGGCTGATAGCAGATTCACAGGGCCCTGGCACCCAGACCTACTCCTGTCTCTGGTGTTTTGTATATATTTTATATTTTTACATAATATCCAGGCGGGGGAACTGAGAACGATACTCACTGGTATCCCCAAAGTAACTTCACATGAGGGAAGAAACAGATTTGTAAAACATTCTGTTTTCTAAAATCCTTGTCTATCACAACCTCATTACAATTTACACAAACAAAAATGATTGGAAGAGTTTAATCTTACTGCCTGCTGCTGTTGTTTAAGTAGGTTGGCTCCGCCACAGAAGGTGTGGGGCGTGTGTGTCTTCTGCTCACATTTGCTCTCGAGCCAGCGAGGTCTTGACCTGAGGCCCGTGGACACACTCCAGGGAATCCCACAGCCCTCTGACATTCCCTGCCTCTGAGGAGGGTTTCTTAGTTTCGCATCAGATCTCAAACGGCTTCTTAACCCCAAGACCTTACAGAGCCAGTGTGAAAAGCCTGCCTGAGCACCTCGGATTCATTCTCCTCCTGGAGATAAGAAAGGTGTGGAAGCGTTTCAGCCCCGATGAGGTTCTGAGACCAGCCAGAGAGTTAACTCTGTGCCCAACATAAACTGTGCTTTGTTTCCATGAACCAGTGACAGAGACTCACTCAGTGCAGGGTGACAGGGGTTGAGGGATTGGCGCAGGGAAGGAGATCACAGGACAGTGAGGGGAGGGGAGGACGGGGTGCTGGAGGGATCCCTAAAGGCTGGGAGTGCGGTGGGGGTGAGGGGCGAGAGGGTGGGGAGAACCGAGGATGTGTTAGTGGAGGACCGGAAGGGACCAGTGGAGGAGAGAGGAGACAGCAAAGCGGGGGAGGTGAGCAGGACACCGTCCAGAGGACAGGCAAGAGCCCAGCGTGACAAACAGACTGCAAATCTGAGTTAGTACGACACGCACGTTCCAGAAAGAAGGGAATGCAGAATCAGAGTGAAGCGTCTGAACAGGGCGGAAGTACTGAGAGTGGCTGTGAAATGAGAAGAGAGGGCTGCCAATCCCCAGGAACCTCCTGAATCTCCCTTTAGCTCTCTGCTTGGGCCACAAAATCATGGAACAATCATTTTAGCCACCATAGATCCCCTTATTGTGAAGGGGAGTATGTTTCCTCTCAAAATATACTTTCTTTCCTAAAATTATAAACATGAGACAAAAACAGGCTTAAGGAGTTTCAAGTACAACACAAAAATGACTTCCTGAATCTAAAAGAAAAATTTAATTGCTGAATCGGAGGAGAAGGACACGCACATTGTTGGACTAGAATATAAACTGGAAGACATACCTCAAGGCACAGAGGAAAATATAGAATAGAAATCACGAGGGGAAAAAAGCAACGTTGAAAATACATAAAGAAGGGTTAACAGGAAAAGAAGAGAGGCTCCAGGATGTTTTTAAAAAAAAAAAGAGGAGATGAAGGAAAGGTATTAAATATAAGTGATTTAAGAAGATTTCCCTAAGCTGCAGAGAGATGGGAGTCAGGAGTCTGAAAAGGCCATCAAGGGCCAGGCAAGAATGAGGATAAATACATGTGCGTGGACACACACACACACAGACACAGACACAGACACACACACACGGGGAGTACACACACACAGGGAGTACACACAAACACACACACACAGGGAGTACACACACACAGGGAGTACACACACACGGGGGGTACACACACACAGGGAGTACACACACACACACACATGGGGAGTACACACACACACACGGGAAGTACACACACACGGGGAGTACACACACACACACACGGGGAGTATACACATACACATGGGAAGTACACACACGGGGAGTACACACACACACATGGGGAGTACACACACACACAGATACACACACATGGGGAGTACACACACACACAGATACACACACGGAGTACACACACACGGGGAGTACACACACACACACACGGGGAGTACACACACACACACGGGGAGCACACACAAACACACGGGGAGTACACACACACGGGAAGTACACACACACACACGGGGAGCACACACACACACGGGGAGTACACACACACACACACTGGGAGTACACACACGGGGAGTATACACACACACACGGGAAGTACACACACACACACGGGGAGTACACACACACACACGGGGAGTACACACACGGGGAGTATGCACACACACACGGGAAGTACACACACACACGGGGAGTACACACACACACGGGGAGTACACACACACACACGGGGAGTACACACACACATGCGGGGAGTACACACACACACGGGGAGTACACACACACATGGGAAGTACACACACATGGGGAGTACACACACACACACGGGGAGTACACACACACACAGATACACACACATGGGGAGTACACACACACACAGATACACACACAGGGAGTACACACACACACACGGGGAGTACACACACACATGGGAAGTACACACATGGGGAGTACACACACACATGAGGAGTACACACACACACACACACATCTTGATCATATTCTGATGAAAATCCTAATCTCTAACAATAAAGAGGAAAATCCTACAAGTTTCTAGACCAAAAGAAAAAGTTACCTACAGAGAATAAAAGGATCAGACTAGCAGACTCCCTCTCTGCAACACTAGAAGCTGCGTGACAATGGAAGAGCACCTGGATGGAATACTTCCACCCTAGTATTCCCTCCAGATACTAGGATGAAAAGGGGACTCATCCTAGTAGTTCTCTTCCCAGCCAAGATACCATTCACCGTTGGGGGATAGAGGTATTTTTACACGCATGGGTGAAATAAACTAGTCTATCACCTGTGCCCCGTTAGAGGTAGATGTATCTGAGACAGGACACCAGCAGCACACAAACCTTAGGATGCATGCAGGGAGGGAAAAAAGTGGTGACGAGCAGTGGCATACAGACAACACGCACACATGCCCATGTGCGTAGTACAAGTGCTCAATAACGACTCCTGGAAAGGAAGGTGCGTCCTACAATAGACAGCTAAGCTGATGGCAAAGTATGGGCATTTGGGGTAAAGAGAGGGGAGCAGGCAAAGCTCTCCAGTGGTCTCTCTGAAAGCGCGGGGTTGAGGCAGATGAAGAGGAGGTGGCACGAGCATTCTCCGAGTCTCATCTTTAAAAAAAAAATCTATCTATCTGGCTGCACTAGGTCTTAGTTGTGGCACGCAGAATCTTCACTGCAGTATGCAGGATCCTCAGTTGTGGCATTCGGGATCTAGTTCCCCAACCAGGGATCGAACCAGGCCCCCTGCACTGGGAGCACACAGTCTTAACTGCTGGACCACCAGGGAAGTCCCCCAAGTCTCATCTTATGAGGTGGGTGGTGAGCAGGTAGAAAACAGAGCATGTTGGTGGGGAAATAGTGTGTCATGGCATCTCACTGTAAAAAGTAAGGGTATACGAGTCTGACTACAAGCCAAGATAGGAAAGATAACCATTTGTTAAATGGAAAACTATGATGCAATTTTTAATTTGAAAACAATGGACAAAAAATGGAATGAAGAGCCATTTGAACACACCGGTAAACACATAGAAGAGGAAAATATCAATAGAAAACAGCAATGTAAAGTAAAAAATAATTTATTTAAAATAACAGGGACAAAATAAAGTCTATCAGTCAGTACACTAAACATGAATGGACTTATTTTCTTATTTAAAAAACCAGACACTGTCAATGAGGCACAAAAAATAAACCCATTTATGCTCTTTACACAATCTAACTTAAAGTGATAAAGACAGGTTGAAAATGAGGATATAGGTAAAGAGTCATCAGGTAAGTCCAAGTAAAAAGAAAACAGGAATGGAAAAATATTATCAGATCCAGGGAAAATAAGGATAAAAGAAATAATCAAGAGAAAGATGAACATTATGAATTGATTTAAGGCATAATTTGTAAAAAAAAAAGATAAAAGTTTTCAATTAACCTGTGCTTTGAACATCTCAAATGCGTGATTTGAGATTTAGGGAAAACTTGATCTTAACATTTATGTCTTTGACAATTAGATGTATTTCATAGGAAAGGGGGAACAAGACTCAAGAGTTCAGCCGGGGAGGGTGTGACTCCAAAGGGACAGCAGCAGGGACTTTTGCTGCAGTGACGGATCAGTTCTGCAGCCCGATTGTGGTGGTGAGGAGACCACCTACACACGCGGTGGAGTTGATAGAAGTACATACAAAAAGTACATATAAAACCTGGTGAAATCCAATAATGTCTGTAGGTTAGCTGATAGTCTTATACCAATGTCAACTCCCTTGCTTTGAACTGTTCTCTGGTTGTGTGAGATATTATCTTTGAAGGAAGCTGGGTGAAGCTACCTGGGAGCCTTCTGTACTATTTTTGCAACCTATTGTGGGTCTAAAATTATTTTGGAATAAAAAGTTCTTTTTAAAAAGGCACAAAAACCTTACATAATACATATAAGTATATAATCTCTTGAACAGAGCATATGCATCCTTTTAAGTTCATGGGACATTTAAAATCTTAGCAAATTTTGAAAAGCAGAGATTCATAGGCTCAGTTGACTAATCACAGTCAATGGCCAACAAACTCCCAATTTCTTGGTAATTAAGAACCATATTCCTAGAAAAGATTTGCTCAGAGGAACTCAAAAGGGAAATTGCAAATCCTCTTGGGAGCAATGAAAAAGAAAGTACTTTCTAATAAAACTCATGGGACACAGTGAAAGCCATATTCAGAAAAAAAAAAGGGGGTAATTGATAACTAATCTTGGGAAATGAGTAAAAGCACCATAAAGAACTAGAACGGATATGGGATTTTTAACCTACTCAAAAGCTAACACAGTTAAGCCAGAGTTTCGTGGCGCTGGCAGAAGACACAAGACTCCCGGGTCAGAGACAAAGGATACGTGACTTGGCAGGGCAGACAGCATAGGCCTCAGGTTCTCACCAGGGCGCCCTGCTCCCAAGTCCAAGGCAATGCAGGCTGGGCTCAGGTGGGTGCCACACACATGGTGGGCTTGTGTCACAGCGGAGGAACCCCAGCTTAGCAAACCCCAATCTTATAGGGACTGCAAGTGAACCTGCCTGAACTTCATCCCAGAGGAGACCTTACTTTTAATCTACTGGTCAGCAAGCAGATTTGTCCTCTGCCCAGGAGGGGACCATATCTCTATCTTCAAAGGGCTTGGTGCTTGGTCTAAAACACTCTTAAAAAGATAGAACAAAAGCTATCGCTACTTCTGCTCAGATATTCAGAAATGTGAGAGACTCACGGAGAAGCATCTCCCAACAAGTACAAAAAAGAGAAACTAGGAAGAGGGAAATAAGCAGAAATGCATCACATATGTTTTTCAAGTCCATAATTCATAATGAAACTTAAAAAAATCATCGGTCTCCTTGGCAGCATGCTACAGCACCAACCCATGACACTGAAAACTGGTAAACGCAGAAAATAAGCGTTTATCTTCTCTGTCCTGCGGAACTACCTGTATAATAACAGGGCCTCTTTACAGAATTCCAGCTGATAAGTATTGGACGGATGTCAAGCCATTGCAATTCCAAGTGAAGTAGGGAATCTGGGAGGGAATTATTGACAGCTACTGAAACGAATGACAGTGACAGGAAGATTCATCATGGACGGATCGGGATGACACCACCAGAATCTCCCATGGATCCGAGCATCATGTAAAGAGAGAGTCTGAGATTTCGTACTTGCTTTGATGTCACGTGATAGGAAGCTCGGCCTCCCCTTCCTCTGGTGGGATATGTCTGGGGCAGGCATGGTCCTGGTTTCTCAAAGGGTACTATTGTGGGTTGAATTTTCTCTCCCAAAAGATGTGATCAAGTCCTAACTCCCAGTACCTCTGGATGTGATCTTATTTGGAAATAGGATCTTTGCTGATGTAATCAACTTAAGATGAGAATGGGCCCTAATCTGGTGACTGGTATCCTTATAAAATGAGGGAAATTTGGACACTGACACAGAAAAAGAGAGAATGCCATGTGAAGACAGAGGCAGAGAAGCCAAGAAGGAAGGTCAGGGATGGCCAGCCACCACCAGGAGCTGGGAGAGGCCTGGAGCAGGACCTCCCTCACGGCCTCAGAAGGAACCCACCCTGCCCACACCTTGATCTCAGACTTCCAGCCTCCAGACTGTGAGAGAATCCATTTCTGTCGTTGTGAGCCCCCAGGTTTGTGGTGCTTTGTTATGGTCATGGCAGGAGTCTAATACAGGGCCCCAGAGGGACCCACATGCCGCCAGCGGTAGCCAGCTTGTTAACACACCCCTGGCACCACAGCTGGGTGGGATTAGCATTTGAATTGGTAGACTGCGTAAAGCAGATTGCCATCCCCGGTATCGGTGGGCCTCACCCAATCAGTTGAAGGCCGGAAGAGAACAAAACCACCAGTCCTCCTCCAGGTGAGGGAAGATTCTCCAACAGATGTCTTCAAGCTGGAACGTCAGCTTCCCGCATGTCTCCAGCCTGCAGGTCCATCTGCAGATTCGACTTGCCAGCTTCTGTAATCACGTGAGCCAATTCCTTTGTAATAAATGTCTTTATACGTATCCTACTGGTTCTGTTTCTCTGGAGAACCCTGACTGATACAGCATCCACTTTGCTTCTCAAGGCTCCCGGGGGAGCTGAGCCCCGCCGCTGACTGCACACCTTTGGGTCACTTTCTCCTTTTCTTCACTTGTCCTCCCTGGGATCACTCCCCAAGTGAACTATGTTCACCCAAGGTGACGCAGGATCTGCTCCAGGACCCACACCAGGATATGCGTCTTGTTGACATTACGTGTCATGATTACTATATCTGTAAATGTCTTCCTGTCCTGAGTAACTTCTCAGCTATATATGTTCAGAAAATATTTTTTCCTGCCTTGCATCTTTAATTTTTAGCATTTGACCATATATATGCCAGATAAATAGTACACTGCTTGACAAAATGAGTGCCTTTGGTAATACTTACATTAGATACAGTGAGCTTCATAGAACTGCTTCTCGCTGCATTTTTCAATCTAGGTGATGGTCCAATTCAATAAAAGCGACTCTACAGGGTGTGATGGCCAGGTAAACAGCCATCTGTCCGTCTGGCTTCAGGCTGGGGTAGGTTTTAACATTTTTGTAACACCATCCTCCAGTTGAGTTAACACAGTTCAGCTGAGCTTTGGGTAGTTCCTGGTTTGGGGCTATTTGTGGGTGAACCCCTAACAATGGCCTGTGTGTGGCCCTCAGGCACTAACAGCCGGCCTGGCTGGGCATGAGGCTGAAGTTCTCTTGTGAGAAATGAGGGAACCGAAGGACACACGCCTGACTTGAGAGCCCTTCCATGATCTTTAGGTGCGCCAAAGGGCCTCCAGAGGCAAGGCCAGAATCCTCCGCCGACAAAACCTTAACTGGTGCCAGCCCACTAGAACAAGGAGTTCTCCTCCACAGCACGTGGCCTCTGTAATAGGAGCTTGGAAAAATGTTAAGTTTAACCAAATGCTCACCTTGGATACTCAGCTCAATTAAACCCTTAAAAACATCTAGCTATTTTTAAGATTTTTTTTTTGGATGTGGACCATTCTTAAAGTCTTTCATTGAATTTGTTACAATATGGCTTCTGTTTTGTGTTGTGGTCTTTTGGCCACGGGGCATGTGGGATCTTAGCTCCCCGAACAGGGATCAAACCCACACCCCCTGCACTGGAAGGTGAAGTCTTAATCACTGGACCACCAGAGACGTCCCCAAAACGCCTAGCTTTGAACAGTGTTACTTTCTAGAATACCTTCCAAATAAGCTTTTTTGAAATAAATGTACATCCAAGGTAAAAGAATGCCACTAGTCGCTATAAAGCTTTAAAACATTCAGGGACTTCCAAGACCAGTTATAGTAGGTGGCCTCTGGGTTCCCCTTCTGACAATGACTGGCTGCCAGGTTCACTGGCCACCTAAGGCCACTCCCTAGAGCTGCCTTTCTGCGGGACCATTTCCTTGAGTCAAGCTGAATCTTACTCTTGTTTACCAGATTATAAGCGCCAGACCTAATTTAATGGAATCTGGAATTGTAATGACTGTATTCTAAATCATGTGTCCAATTCGGCAGTAAAGAGAGTAAATAGGAATCTCAGTGAACAGCTACTCTTGGGTTAATACCATTCTGTTGATAGAGTGTCCTTGGGCACAACACTTGACGGACCTGTGAATCGTCCCGTTTCCCAGAAAGTGTATAGGGAAGCGGTCTGGACAGTGGGTGAGGTGGGTTGGTCCTGGAGTTGCAGAGCCCAGGCTTGAGTCCATCTTCACCACTTGCGGGATGTGCAACCACTAAAATGGGGACGATGAGAGAAACTTCCTAAGGCTGTCGTCGTGATTATGCCACACAAAGCAGGGAGCAAGCGCTGGGCAGACACTGGGAGCTCAGGAAGTGGGAGCTGTGACCACCGAATACATGGCCCTTATAATCCAGAATTCATAGCGCTCTTCAAATCACTTTGTGTTCTCATGTGGAAAGAAAACTTGACAGCTTAACTCGAAGCTGGAAATAAATGCAATTCATGATTGCAAAAGCAAGCAGAGGAAGGGGAGAGTTAAGCTTCTGTTTTTTTAAATCTTCACGTTTTCTAGCTTTTGTCACTAATGAGATTAATATATGTGCCTGGCGCATAGTAAGCTCTCTGTGGGTGACTGCAAATGCTGTTTTAAATTGCCAGGGCAGTCACAGCAAGCAAACAGGAAAAGCACTCAGGTACAGGGTAGAGTAAATGGACACACGTGTACACCTTCACGGTCCTTCTTTAAGGAGAGTCTCTCTCCCTTCCTTAGCATGTACATGTGTCAGGGTCATTCCTGGTTTGAAGAAGCTTCTTCTTGGCCTGGCGGCGGGATGTCTGAGCTCTTTAGGTCTGGCCCTCGTGTGGGTTCACAGCCGGGTCTCCGGCTGCGCATCTCTTGCCCACCGTGTGATGTGGCCAAGCGGCCTGTTAGGACTGGGCTGTTCTCACAGTCCTTCCTTCCTCATCATCACCCAGTTCGGGCTCTGCTGTTTTCTTGACCTTCCTCTGACAGTGTTTGAAAAACATCGGCATCAATTTAAAGTGGAGCCGCTCCAAGGCTTCTGGTCTTGCAGAGTGGGCCCGCGGCCCTCCGGGCCGGGGAGGTTACACGCGCTGTGGACCGGCGTCCCGGCAGGGGGCACACGTGACACTGGCCACGCCGCGCTCCGGGGCGTCCACATCCCCACGGATCGCAGCAGCATCAGGAAAATCAATTCCTCCCCGAATTAGACCCATCTGGTTACAGACTTAATTATCACCGTGTTCTGTAATTATTGGCTTGCAAGGTAGCGGAGAGAAGCAAGCGTCTCGTTTGCAGCTCCCCTCACCCCCTACCTCTTGAAATAAAACCGGCAAAAATAAAAAGAGCATTCTGGGAAGCACTTAATAATTTAAACACTCATGAATTAAGAATACAAGGAAAGGATTCCAAGTCTTCCAAGGAGGGAAGAAGGAAGCAGAAGGGACAGGACAACGAGAAGAGCCTGGCCGGGCGCTCGCGTCCCAGGGGGCTGCGCTTGGGCCCAGCCAGGCGCCATCCGTTAAGGGCGCGCGGCCCGCGGGTTGGGAGGCCCGTAGAGCCCTCCCGGCCGGCGGGCTGTCGCCTGCTGGAGGTCATCGGGCCCTTGGGGCGGGGGCCCGGCACCCGGCGGCGCAGGTGGGGACGCGCGCGCACAGCCGGCCGGGGCGCGGAGGGCGCACGGCGGCGGGCCCGAGCGCGGGGGCGCGTGTGCGGCCGCCGGGTGCCGGGGCGGCCGGGGGTCGGGGTCCGGGAGGCCCGGGGCCGCTCCAGCGCGGCGTCTTTCTTCTCCTCTCGGTGATGTCATCGGCGGCAGCGGCTGGGAGCCGGGAGGCGGCGGCGGGGGCGGCGCCGGGCGGCCGCCGCAGGTTCATGTGCATCTAATGAAAAGGCACTTGACAGTCGGCCAGGACGCACGCGAGGGAGCGCGAGCCGGCCGGACCGCGGCGCCGCCCGAGCCAATCGCCGTCGCCGGCCTCTCCATGGGCGAGCAGGAGGAGGGGGCGGTGGGCGCAGCCGGCCGGGCCGCGGCCGCTCCGAGGTGAACGGCGCCGAGACGGGCTCGCGGCGCGGGGAGGCCGGGCGCGCCGCCGCTATGAATTCCGCCGAGCAGACCGTTACGTGGCTCATTACCTTGGGGGTGCTGGAGTCGCCCAAGAAAACCATCTCGGACCCAGAGGGCTTCCTGCAGGCGTCTCTGAAGGATGGGGTGGTCCTCTGCAGGCTGCTGGAGCGCCTGCTGCCCGGGACCATCGAGAAAGTGAGTGCCCCCGGCCCGCGCCCCCGTGGCAGCCAGGCCCGGAGCGGTGGGAGGCCCGGCGGCGGGCGCCGCGGGCGGCGGGAGGCCCCGCGCCCCACCTTGCCCCCACCGCGGCCCGGGATGCGCGGAGGCGCTCGGGCGCGGGGTCGCTGGCGCCGGCACCTGGTGGCCGCGCGGGCCGGGAGAGCGCGGGGCGCGGAGGAGCCCACGCGCCTCCTTTGTGCGCGGACCCGGGAACGCGGCCCGCGCGGGGGGCGCGCTGTTGGCGCGAGGACCCGGTGGCGGGATCCCGCTCGGGGCGCCATTGTGTGCGGGGCCGGCTGGGGAGGGGTCCGGGCCGCGTTCAAGGGGAACGGCCCCGGGGAGGCCGGGAGGGACGGGGAGCTCCGCTCTGCCCCGCCCGAAGGAGGAGTCGCCCCTCTCCGTGACCTGAGCAGAAAACCGCCGTGCAAAGCGTCCTCCCAGGCTTTGTTTGAACAGCTTTTGTTGGTGGTATCGTACGAGAGTTTCGCCCTCTGTTTAATTGACCAATTGCTATGCATTTTTAAAGGATGCATGTATCAGTAGCTGAGGGCTGGGTTGTGAAATGATTTACTGCCCTCCCCATGAAAGAATGCTCATGTCTCCAAGCCCAAAGGATGGCAGACACAGGGTTGGAAAGCCCTGGCATACTTCAAGGCTGGCTTCAAGTCCTAGATTTCAGTTTCAGGTTCATACCTGATTTTGAACAGGATCCCTAGTCCTACAGACCCTGCTTCTCCTCTTCGTGACTTGTGGTTTCCTTGGGGCTGGAGGGTGAACCTTGACCGCAACTCTGAGTGATTAAAGTTTGCTTTTCTGTGGCTCAGCTGACAAAGCAGGGGCGAGCGGAGAGAGCGCTTTTTAAAACGGTGGATCCCTGTATCTCAAAGACACTACAATCTTATCCCAGTTTTTTTGCCAGTACATAATCTTAGGATCAACAATCACTTAAATGGTGTTAAATGTAGAAATTAAAGTGCACCATAATTAGGAAAAACTATTTAATTTTTTAAATGGGGTGTATTGGCCCGAAAAGCACAGTATCACTTTGCCAATAATAAAATGTTAATTAGGTGACTTTAAGAAGTAAACTGTTTAAACTTTTAAGTTGCTCATGTTCTGGCACTACATTTAAAAGGTCAGAGAAGATTTTATTTAATATGAATTGTGTACGCCTACTAGTTTTAGGAACATATTTATGAAAACAGAACCTGCATTTTAGAGTGAATAGCTGCCTGTCTGTCCAGGAAATAAAAATGTTGCTTCTAAATGAACCTGATGTCACAATCAAATTATGATTTAAGACAGGAATAAGGAGCAGGCTCTGTCTTTCCAGGCGCTTAAAATACTTCGCTGTCATCTGGATATCAGGACCTCTGGTAATAAAAGACAGATGCTGAAAGGCATTGAAAATGCATGCTAAGTTTACCAAAATAGGCTTATGTAAAAGACTTCCATTTCTAAAAGTGAAGCTTTAAGAAACTTCAGAGGCTGTTTGATAAAAACATGTCATTATCAATGCATATATTATTTGGCATATTAATTGCATTCATATTGACTGGCAGACTTCAATAATCACTTTCTTTTAAATGGAGAAAGATTTTCTTAGAAAACTGTAGCATTCCTTTCATCTCGGAAACAACAAAGAGAGGAATGAATAACATGTTTAATTTGCAGAAGCCAAACTGAAACAACCCAACATGTTCTAAAACTGTGGTCATTTGAAACTTCTTATAGCGTAGCTACCCTTTTATTCCCCCTGGGCCCCAACTGGTTTGTTTAGAGGGACACAGTCACAGTGAAAGTTCAACGTCAAAGTAGCACGTTATAGACAGAGCTACCGATTCTCTGTGGTGTGACGGTAGGTTTGGGCAGTAAAATGTTAGCTATTCCCCACCTCTGGAAACCCTGGGTTTTAGAAATGTCACGAGCATTTTCCGTTTCCCAAGAAGGGTTATTTAGCTGAACTTTCCGATGTTTGCGTGCACACCGAATAACGTCTGCCAGGAAGCACACACGCCGAACAGCTTTCACCGAATGTGGGAATGTTAGTCTGAGGACGTTTTTCCTTAAAAAGGAACATTTGGAAACTTCACCGAGTATTCACATGGAACTGAAAGGCTCTTAACTTGACCCCAGTTTGCTACGTGAACACACAGAAGACTGATTAATGAGATGTAAGCAGCCTGCAGCTTAACTTCTGCAAATTCACAAAATGTAACACGAACCATTCGGCCGGGGATAGCGTAGTGCAGAATGGAGAAACGTGTGGAGGTGGCTGGGGTTTCCCATGTGCCTTTTATTAAGAAAGCATGTCGTAGTATGTTTCATGCGTTCTGTTGGTTTGTTCTGTTTTAGGGCCGGCGAAGAGGGTGAGGAACTAAGTGGAAGTTCATTTCAGTTCAGATTGTTCTGCTCATTTTAAAAAGCGTTCTGTTGAGGTTCCCCTCATGCAGCCTGCTTTTCTTTAGGTGGAAGGTCAGCCAGGGACAGGAGGGGCTTATGAAAAGAGACACGTTTAGTTATTGCCAACGCTGTGTTCTGATATGTTCTCTGCCGTAGGGGAGAGAAAAATGGGCGTTCCAAGGTCTCCTGAATCTTCGCGCATGAGGCTCTGCCACTTTGGTTTTGTCTAGTAGTGGCCGGGCTGCTTTGCTGACCTGCCCACACTGTTTGCTTCCGTCCTTCCTCCTGTGATGAGAAACACACGAAGACTGGAGACTCCAGGGAGGCTTGTGAGCGCTGAGCTCGTGAGTTAACACTTTAAACATCCCTGGACTACTTAGTCAAAGGGGGTGAGATTGAGAGGCAGTCATGTTCCATCCTCTGAAACTTCCATAAGACTAGGAAGCCACACTCAAATAATGGAAGTCGTGAAAGGCTGCTTTATTTATTTATTTAGTCAGTCAGTTATTGGCCACACCATGTGGCTTGCGGGATCTTAGTTCCCCGACCAGGGATTGAACCCGGGCCCATGGCAGTGAAAGAGCCGAGTCCTAACCACTGGACTGCCAGGGAATTCCCAATGCTGCTTTAATTTTACTTGTAACTGCAGCAGATGAAGTTTCTTGGTTCACCACGAAACACTCAAGGAACCTGGTCCTCTCTCTCTTTGCCCAGGATAACAGAGCACACCATAACCCATAAAATGCTGCCCAGGAGACACTCCATCTGTCAGTATTTGTGTAATGCACAAATCAGGTGCTGCCCTCTGGCCCTGCTAGATGCCCTGGGTGTGCGTGTGTGTTCAGACTGGTTTAAGCTGTTGGCTGTGTATTAGCTTCCTAGGGCTGCTGTAACAGAGTACCACAGACCAGGCACTTAAACACAGAACTTCATTCTCTCACACCCTGGGGGCCGAAGTCCCGGATGGCAGTGTGGGCAGGGCCGCCCCTTCTGCAGGGGTGGGGAGGGTCTGTCCCGGCCTCACCGAGGCCTCTCGAGGTTCCTGGCTCGGGGCAGCTCAAGTCCAGTCTTCCCACGGCGTCTCCTGGGGTCTCTTCTGTGTCCAAACTTCCGTTTTATAAGGACACCAGTCATTGGATTAGGGCCTCCCTCCCCCAGTATGACCTCAACTCATTACATGGGCAATGACCTTGGTTCTAAATAAGGTCACATTCAGCAGCCCTGGGGCTTAGGGCTTGAACGTATGAGTTTCAGGGGTCACAATCCAACCCATAACAGGTCGGATGATACGTTGGAACCAAACCAACGTATTAAGTGTTTACCTGTCTGAAGGGTGCAAAGCGCTGTTGGAGATAAAAAGACTGAATAACAAGTTCTTAAGCGTTTTAGTCCAGGAGAAAACAACTATAAAAACAAGAGCAGGAGAAACAGAGACACAGATGTAGGGGAAAAACGTATGGACACCAAGGGGGGAAAGTGGTCGGGGGGTGGTGGTGGTGGTGGCATGAATTGGGAGATTGGGATCGACATGTATGCACTAATATGTGTAAAATAGATAACTAAGAAGAACCTGCTGTATAAAAAATAAATAAAATTCAAAAATTCAAAAAAAACAAAAAAACAAAAACCCCAAGAGCAGTGTGGGGCAGGAGGAAATCAAAAGTCAGGATGTCGGGATGTCAGGCAGAGAGGAACAGGCGCTGAGGAACGGAGGCGTTGGGGGGAACCTGCGTCTGAGCTGCCCAGCCTCCGCCGATTTTTCTGACACATGGATTAGAATATGGTTTGCATTTCCCCAAACTGTGATCTGGCAGTCCTCGCTGGTCTTCCGCAGGCTTGCAGAAGATCAGTGAATTCTGATGCAGCACGGGAAGGAGAAACTGCTTTTTCCTAATTGATTCCTGACTTGCTTTCTGCTCCGTCCTAGGATTCTGGGGCTGGGTGGGGTGGGGTGGGGTGGAAGAGAAGTCCCAGTCGGACAGCAGCTCTGAGTGCCCGCGGAGAGCAGTTTGCCTTTTCTAGGCCCTTCGGCCCTGAGAAGGACGTGGTCAGCAATGGCAGTGTGGTGTGTGAGGCCTCACTCAGGACCAGCCGGTTTGGAAGCCGGCGCCCTGCCCTGTAGCTGCTGTAAATACCTGCTCAGCAGCGCAGGTGAAGCCCGCAGGGGGAAGAGTTATAGAACACGTGACCTCCTGTGTTTTTTAAGGAGGCTTCTTTAAAGTTTGCAAACTGAATTATTGGCTGTATTAAGTTGCTTCTAATGAAACTGCTTAAGGTTTCAGAATAGCTCATTTTGTCATGATAAACATCTGCCTTTGAAGCATGTGACTTTCAAGTACCATCTTGACCCTGCACCAGGGTGATTCTTGTTTGGGTTTTAGGCCCCTTGTAACTGCATTTGCGGGCTCATTCAGAATAACCCCACCTAAAATCAATTTAAATCGGGACTACCTCCAGAGACCTCCCGAGACCCACGCTGGAAGTGCTATGGTGTGGACGCTGGCACGCACGCACCCCCCCCCACGCACGCACACACACACAGACGCACACGCGCACACAGACGCACACACGCATGCGCCCAGGGTGACTTGGGCTTGCAGGGCGCTGGGGGAAGGGCTGCAGGATGGCCTTTCATCAGGGGCAGCTGCCTCTGGGAGCTCTCGGGTGGGAGGACTCAGCGTCTGTGCTCTCCCAGGACCGCATTCTATTAATAGAAGTGACACCCGTTGTGGCCTTCTTCCCTCATTTCTTTGAGCACTGCCCGCCTTTAGTTCTCTTTTAAAGAAACAACTGTGGGCGCCCTGAGTTGCAGACACGGTGCTAAACTGCCGTCCCGCTGTCCTCCCGTGTCTCCCCGTTTCACAGGTGAGGACACTGAGGCCCGGCAGTTTGCCGAGCCCGGGTCCCCAGCTGGCTCAAGGTGGAAGGTTCCACCCCAGGTGTGCCTGCTGCCCTGGTTGGGGACCTTTTGGGCTGCCTTAGTGAGCACCTGCTGGGCACCCACCTGCGCTAGGTCAGGGCTGGTTCCTGCTTCAGGGATTACTCTGCATTTACTGGGAATCTATCTAAACCAAGATCTGAAATAATACTGTGTGTGTGTGTGTGTGTATAATAAACTTTTTTGGTAGGGCTGTCTCTAGACTTTTGGACTGGAATCACGTGGGAGCCGGAGTCGCCCATGAGTCTGTCACTGCTGGTAGAAGGTGGCAAAAGGCACACCCTCCCTCTGGGCACTGACTTCCGCCACGGGCAGCACGGGGGGCGGGAGGTTTAGGGTCCCTCAGACCCACCGGCCGCCCCCCCCCCGGGGCCACTGTAAAATGGGGCGGTCCCAGTATGTGCTCCAGAGTCATCCACTTGCTGTGTGACCTTGGGCACCTGCCTAACTTCTCTCAATTGCCTCCCCTCCTAAAAACAAGATTAACGATTCCTGTCTGGAGGGAACGGCCTGTTGGCGCAGTAGGGTCGTTAGGAGGGTGGACAAGTAGATGCGAGGGGTTTTGTGCAGTGCTGGGCACAGAGCAGGTCCTCGTAGATGGACGTTATTATTATTTTATGGATCAACACTGAAAACTTCTCCTGCTATGTCCAGGAAAACTCTAAGCCAGGATCTGAACCATAAGGCTACTCAAATCCTGGAATATTTCCTTATTCTCACAACCGGGCAGATTCTTGCAACCTTAGCGGGCTGGTGGCCCCTCCCTTCCCATCCTCCCAGACTACCATCGTCTGGGGTGGTGGGAACACGGAACGTGGCTTCCTGAGCCCTCTGCTGAGCGCATGCAGCTGCTGGCTCGCGGGGCCAGAGGGCCAAGCTGCGGGCTCAGGTTTCGTGTAGATAGGGTTTCACACATGGGAAGGGCCAGGAGTCACAGATGGGCAGTGAGGGCCCACCAGCCCGCCCTGTGTCTGCAGAGAGAGGGCGTTGGGGCCATCCCTGGGCCCTGTGTGTCCTGGGTTCCACTTCTGACTTTTCCCCTCCTTCTTCAATTCTACCAAGTTAGGTTAGGAGACTTTGTTTCCTGATGTTTTTGTACTTCTAACTTTAGCTCTGAGTTTTTAAAGTTTTATGAACCAGTCTGGTCGTTCTCAGCCTTGCTTCTGTGGGATAGTGCTCTGTCTGCTGTAGTACAAAGGCAGGGAGATAGGGTGGGGATGGTTACACATTTCCAACACAGTTTTTCAAAATAGTTAAATCTAACTGATGTATTTATCACCTACTGTGTGCATGCTAGTGTACGCATCGTATACACGGAAACACACGCACACACATACATGTGTTCTGTACTGACTTCAGTCAAGTCATAAGAGAAACCATCGGGTCTGAAGTGTAAAGCATTTATGAATTCTCAGTGGAAGGAATACTCAAGATGTCACGCAGCCCAAACTCATCATTGTACAGACGGGTTCACTGAGGGCAGCACCGTATGGCTGTGTAAGTTGTGCACTGCACAGTCTAGGGAGAGTCATTCACGCTGTAGTCTAAGTGCATGGTGTCTCCAGGACAGTGCTGGGAGAAGGCTCTGGGGCAGTGGTGCATAAAGGTGAGCCTCTATGGAGGTGAGCCTCCTAGGGTACACAGCAGATTAGAGGAGGGTTGTGGTAGTTTATGGAGGTGGCCCCAATTCTCCATCCTCCCTGTAGCCATGCCCTTGTAGCGTGACACTGCAGCTCTTCCCATTGAGAGGTGAAGCCTGTTTCCTCACTTCTTGCATCTGAGCTGACCTTGACTTGTTCTGGCCAATGGAGCGTGGCAGAAATGACAGGTGTGGGACTCCCCTGGTGGCACAGTGGGTAAGACTCCGTGCTCCCAATGCAGGGGGCCTAGATTCGATCCCTGGTCAGGGAACTAGATCCCACATGCATGCTGCAACTAAGGAGTCCTGGAGCCGCAACTAAGGAGCCCACCTACCACAACTAAGACCTGGCACAACCAAATAAAAAAAATTAATTAAAAAAAAAAGAAGTGACAAGTGCTACTTCCTAGCCCAGGCCTGAAGAGGCCTTGTGTGTTTCCACGCTCTCTCAGACTCTGCTTCCACCCTGAGGACCAGCCCGGGCCCCGGATGCTGAGGGGTGCAAGACCCCAGGGCAGAGAGCTCAACTGTCCCTGCCGAGGCCTCCTGGACCCACCTGCAGCCCACCAACCCCAACTGTGGGAGAGCCTAGCCAAGGTCGGCAGAGCTGCTGCCCGGATCGGCTGCGTGATCCGAGCTCAGGCGAGCCCAGCGCTGCCCGGTGGACCTGCAGCCCAACGGACAAAAACACAAGCTCACTTCAGCTGCCGCTGAGCTTTCGTGGCTGCTTGTCCTTCAGCCTCACCATGGCAGTAGACACGGTACAAGTCTGGAGAACGGAAGTGGTGTTTTGTGCGTAACTTTAATTATTTTTACACTTAGAGCAGCTTTTTTAAAGCGACCGATAAAGTTCCTATCTTTTCTTTAAAGAAGGTGAATGTAATTCAGCACCAAAAAAGGTGCAGCACTTGAAACCTCTTCCAGTTTATATCTAGTTTTAGTTTAAAATGGGAATCCTCATTTCCAAGTTTGCTTTGAAGTCGCAGTTTCTGGCAGTGAAGTCATGCTCTGGCAGCATGATTTTTTAGCAGTCTAACAAAAATCCTTACAACAGTCTAGTTTGGGTTATTTGTAAACACCCTGGCCTGTGGTGGCCTTTCTCCCTCATTTCTGAGTGTCACACTGCTATGCTTCTGCCAGGAAGACACTTTCCCACCGATTTCCTGTGCTTGAGACGGTTTAAGTTCATAAGAGACTTTTAAGTTCCATCTGAAGTTAGCAAATTTGTTCAGAAGTCTTTTGTCAGGAATACAGATTTTCTGAAAAAGCCTGTTACTTTCTGAACGCATGCCAAAAGGTTATCACTTTGTCATTCACTTTACGAAAGAAAGTTAAAGGGGTGTTGACAGAAAATTAGGAGTTTCAGATGGATCATCCTGGCCCATAGCCTCTGTTGCTTGCTCTCAGGAGGTGTAAGAGGCGTGGGAACACATGGAATCTTCTTCAGGCTCGATTTCTTGAGTAACCGCAGGGCGATCTTTCTGTGGTGCCGGAGAAATTGGCTTGTTCAACGATGCTCACATGACATTGGTGCTGGTAACAGATTTCTTCTCATGGAAACATGAAATTTTCTGGTCGCAGTTCTCTTATTTGTTAAGGCATTTTTGTTTCTTTTGAAAACAAGCTCCATAAATAGAATGGGGTTAAATTCTCGACAGCCTTGTGGCAAAGGTTAAGCTTCCAGAAAGTACCACACTTTTAAGCCTTGCTTTTAAGTGATGAGAGACTGGAACTGAGTGTCTCTCAGACTTAATCAGTGGATGAGAAATGGAGAAGAGTTTGTTTCTCCTTCCTCTGACCTCTGACCAAGCACATTTACTTAGATTGAATTCAAGTAACTGCCATGTCAGTGAGCCAAGGCTGGTTCTTCAAATAACTAACAGTAACTATATTTTGTTGGGTGTGAGTCTTAAGCACCCTGATTATAAATTGTTAAAACGATATTCTGGGAGTGAGAGAGAACTCACCCTGCATATGATTTAAGTCTTTTGTTGGCTGTAATAGAGCTTCTACCTTAGGAAGATAGAAAAATAAGGGCAAAATTAAACCCACAGCAACTAATAGACAAAAGAGAACCATAAAGGACAGTATGGGAATGGGTGACGTGGAAAACAGAAAATTACTAGAGGAAACCAACAAAGCCAAGAGCTGGTTCTCTGAGAAAAATCAATAAAGTTGATGGGCCTCTTAAACTGGCCAGGAAAAACAGAAGACACCAATGACCAATGTGAAGAATCAGTATAGATTCTACAGTTGTTTAAAGGGTAATAACGGGATCTTATGAACGTTTTTATGCTGATACATTCTATATCTTAGATGAAAAGTACAATTTCCATGGAAGACACAGACTACCAAAGCTCATTCAAGAAGAAACGGATCACTTCAGTAACCCTGTATCTATTACAAAATTTAAACTTGTAGTTTAAAAGCTTCTCATAAAGAAAATTCCAGGCCAGATGGCCTAACTGGTGAATTCTACCAAGTAAGACTTATATCCAGAATGTATAAGGAACTCTCAAGACTCAGTAATAAGGAAACAGTCAATTTAAAAAATGGGCAAACGTTTTGAGCAGATACTTCACCAAAGAAGGTATACAGATGACAGGCACATGAAAAGATGCTCGACATTATTAGTCACTAGGGAAATGTAAATTAAAACCACAGTGAGGGACTTCCGGGTAAGATGGCGGAAGAGTAAGACGCGGAGATCACCTTCCTCCCCACGGATACACCAGAAATACAGCTACACGTGGAACAACTCCTACAGAACACCTACTGAACGCTGGCAGAAGACCCCAGACCTCCCAAAAGGCAAGAAACTCCCCACATACCTGGGTAGGGCAAAACGGAGAGATCCGCACACAGAGGATCGGTGCCGAGCGGCACTCACCAGCCCGAAAGGCTTGTCTGCTCGCCCGCCGGGGCGTGCAGCGCTGGAAGCTGAGGCTCGGGCTTCGGTCAGAGCGCAGGGAGAGGACTGGGGCTGGTGGCGAGAACTCAGCCTGAAGGGGGCTAATGTGCCACAGCTAGCCGGGAGGGAGTCCGGGAAAACTCTGGAGCTGCCGAAGAGGCAAGAGACTTTTTCTTCCCTCTTGGTTTCCTGGTGCGCTAGGAGAGGGGATTAAGAGCGCTGCTTAAAGGGGCTCCACGGACGGGCGCGAGTCGCGATTGAAAGCGCGGAGCCCAGTGACAGGCGTGGGACGCTGGGCCTGCTGCTGCCGCCGCCAAGAAGCCTGTGTGCGAGCGCAGGTCACTGTCCACACCGCCCTTCCGGGAGCCTGTGCAGCCCGCCACTGCCGGGGTCCCGGGATCTAGGGGCGGCTTCCCTGGGAGAACGCACGGCGCGCCTCGGGCTGGTGCAACGTCACGCCGACCTCTGCCGCTGCAGGCTTGCCCCGCACTCCGCGCCCCTCCCTCCCTCCCGGCCTGAGTGAGCCAGAGTCCCCGAAGAGGCTGCTCCTTTAACCCTGTCCTATCTGAGCGAAGAACAGACGCCCTCCGGCGACCTACACGCAGAGGCGGGGCCAAATCCAAAGCTGAGACCCAGGAGCTGTGAGAACAAAGAAGAGAAAGGGAAACCTCTCCCAGCAGCCTCAGAAGCAGCGGATTAAAGCTCCACAATCAACTTGATGTACCCTGCATCTGCGGAATACATGAATAGACAACACATCATCCCAAATTGAGGAGCCCGGAGTCAGTGCTGTGCCTCTGAGGTGGGAGAGCCAACTTCAGGACACTGGTCCACAAGAGACCTCCCAGCTCCACATAATATCAAACGGCGAAAATCTTCCAGAGATCTCCATCTCAACACCAGCACCCAGCTTCACTCAACGACCAGCAGGCTACAGTGCTGGACACCCTGAGCCAAACAACTAGCAAGACAGGAACACAACGCCACCCATTAGCAGAGAGGTGGCCTAAAATCATAAAAAGTCCACAGACACCCCAAAACACACCACCAGACGTGGACCTGCCCACCAGAAAGACAAGATCCAGCCTCATCCACCAGAACACAGGCACTAGTCCCCTCCACCAGGAAGCCTACACAACCCACTAAACCAACCTTAGCCACTGGGGACAGACACCAAAAACAACAGGAACTACGAACCTGCAGCCTGCAAAAAGGAGACCCCAAACACAGTAACATAAGCAAAATGAGAAGACAGAAAAACACACAGCAGGAGAAGGAGCAAGATAAAAACCCACCAGACCTAACAAACGAAGAGGTAATAGGCAGTCTACCTGAAAAAGAATTCAGAATAATGATGGTAAAGATGATCCAAGATTCTATTTCCCAGATCCAAAATCTTGGAAATAGAATAGACAAAATGCAAGAAACAGTTAACAAGGACCTAGAAGAACTAAAGATGAATCAAGCATCGATTAAAAACACAATACATGAAATAAAAAATACTCTAGATGGGATCAATAGCAGAATAACTGAGGCAGAAGAACGGATAAGTGAGGTGGAAGATAAAATAGTGGAAATAACTGCTGCAGAGCAAAATAAAGAAAAAAGAATGAAAAGAACAGAGGACAGTCTCAGAGACCTCTGGGACAACATTAAACGCACCAACATTCGAATTATAGGGGTTCCAGAAGAAGAAGAGAAAAAGAAAGGGACTGAGAAAATATTTGAAGAGATTATAGTTGAAAACTTCCCTAATATGGGAAAGGAAATAGTTAATCAAGTCCAGGAGGCACAGAGAGTCCCATACAGAATAAATCCAAGGAGAAATACGCCAAGACACATATTAATCAAACTGTCAAAAATTAAACACAAAGAAATCATATTAAAAGCAGCAAGGCAAAAACAACAAATAACACACAAGGGAATCCCCATCAGGATAACAGCTGATCTCTCAGCAGAAACTCTACAAGCCAGAAGGGAGTGGCAGGACATACTTAAAGTGATGAAGGAGAAAAACCTGCAACCAAGATTACTCTACCCAGCAAGGATCTCATTCAGATTTGATGGAGAAATTAAAACGTTTACAGACAAGCAAAAGCTGAGAGAGTTCAGCACCACCAAACCAGCTTTACAACAAATGCTAAAGGAACTTCTCTAGGCAAGAAACACAACAGAAGTAAAAGACCTACAATAATGAACCCAAAACAATTAAGAAAATGGGAATAGGAACATACATATCGATAATTACCTTAAATGTAAATGGACTAAATGCTCCCACCAAAAGACACAGAGTGGCTGAATGGATACAAAAACAAGACCCAGATATATGCTGTCTACAAGAGACCCACTTCAGACCTAGAGACACATACAGACTGAAAGTAAGGGGATGGAAAAAGATATTCCATGCAAATGGAAACCAAAAGAAAGCTGGAGTAGCAATTCTCATATCAGACAAAATAGACTTTAAAATAAGGACTACTAGAAGAGACAAAGAAGGACACTACATAATGATCAAGGGATCGATCCAAGAAGAAGATATAACAATTGTAAATATTTATGCACCAAACATAGGAGCACCTCAATACATAAGGCAAATACTAACAGCCATAAAAGGAGAAATCGACAGTAACACACTCATAGTAGGGGACTTTAACACCCCACTTTCACCAATGGACAGATCATCCAAAATGAAAATAAATAAGGAAACACAAGCTTTAAATGATACATTAAACAAGATGGACTTAATTGATATTTATAGGACATTCCATCCAAAAACAACAGAATACACATTTTTCTCAAGTGCTCATGGAACATTCTCCAGGATAGATCATATCTTGGGTCACAAATCAAGCCTTGGTAAATTTAAGAAAATTGAAATTGTATCAAGTATCTTTTCCGACCACAATGCTATGAGACTAGATATCAATTACAGGAAAAGAGCTGTAAAAAATACAAACACATGGAGGCTAAACAATACACTACTTAATAACGAAGTGATCACTGAAGAAATCAAAGAGGAAATTAAAAAATACCTAGAAACAAATGACAATGGAGACACGACGACCCAAAACCTATGGGATGCAGCAAAAGCAGTTCTAAGAGGGAAGTTTATAGCAATACAATCCCACCTTAAGAAACAGGAAACATCTCGAATAAACAACCTAACCTTGCACCTAAAGCAATTAGAGAAAGAAGAACAAAAACATCCCAAAGTTAGCAGAAGGAAAGAAATCATAAAAATCAGATCAGAAATAAATGAAAAAGAGATGAAGGAAACGATAGCAAGGATCAATAAAACTAAAAGCTGGTTCTTTGAGAAGATAAACAAAATTGATAAACCATTAGCCAGACTCATCAAGAAAAAAAGGGAGAAGACTCAAATCAATAGAATTAGAAATGAAAAAGGAGAAGTAACAACTGACACTACAGAAATACAAAAGATCATGAGAGATTACTATAAGCAACTCTATGCCAATAAAATGGACAACCTGGAAGAAATGGACAAATTCTTAGAAATGCACAACCTGCCAAGACTGAATCAGGAAGAAATAGAAAATATGAACAGACCAATCACAAGCACTGAAATTGAAACTGTGATAAAAAGTCTTCCAACAAACAAAAGCCCAGGACCAGATGGCTTCACAGGCGAATTCTATCAAGCATTTAGAGAAGAGCTAACACCTATCCTTCTGAAACTCTTCCAAAATATAGCAGAGGGAGGAACACTCCCAAACTCATTCTACGAGGCCACCATCACCTTGATACCAAAACCAGGCAAGGATGTCACAAAGAAAGAAAACTACAGGCCAATATCACTGATGAACATAGATGCAAAAATCCTCAACAAAATACTAGCAAACAGAATCCAACAGCACATTAAAAGGATCATACACCATGATCAAGTGGGGTTTATTCCAGGAATGCAAGGATTCTTCAATATACGCAAATCAATCAACGTGATACACCATATTAACAAATTGAAGGAGAAAAACCATATGATCATCTCAATAGATGCAGAGAAAGCTTTCGACAAAATTCAACACCCATTTATGATAAAAACCCTGCAGAAAGTAGGCATAGAGGGAACTTTCCTCAACATAATAAAGGCCATATATGACAAACCCACAGCCAGCATCGTCCTCAATGGTGAAAAACTGAAACCATTTCCACTAAGATCAGGAACTAGACAAGGTTGCCCACTTTCACCACTCTTATTCAACCTAGTTTTGGAAGTTTTAGCCACAGCAATCAGAGAAGAAAAGGAAATAAAAGGAATCCAAATTGGAAAAGAAGAAGTAAAGCTGTCACTGTTTGCAGATGACATGATACTATACATAGAGAATCCTAAAGATGCTACCAGAAAACTACTAGAGTTAATCAATGAATTTGGTAAAGTTGCAGGATACAAAATTAATGCACAGAAATCTCTGGCATTCCTATATACTGATGATGAAAAATCTGAAAGTGAAATCAAGGAAACACTCCCATTTACCATTGCAACAAAAAGAATAAAATATCTAGGAATAAACCTACCTAAGGAGACAAAAGACCTGTATGCAGAAAATTATAAGACACTGATGAAAGAAATTAAAGATGATACAAATAGATGGAGAGATGTACCATGTTCTTGGATTGGAAGAATCAACATTGTGAAAATGACTCTACTACCCAAAGCAATCTACAGGTTCAATGCAATCCCTATCAAACTACCACTGGCATTTTTCACAGAACTAGAACAAAAAATTTCACAATTTGTATGGAAACACAAAAGACCCCGAATAGCCAAAGCAATCTTGAGAACGAAAAATGGAGCTGGAGGAATCAGGCTCCCTGACTTCAGACTATACTACAAAGCTACAGTAATCAAGACAGTATGGTACTGGCACAAAAACAGAAAGATAGATCAATGGAACAGGATAGAAAGCCCAGAGTTAAACCCACGGACATATGGTCACCTTATCTTTGATAAAGGAGGCAGGAATGTACAGTGGAGAAAGGACAGTCTCTTCAATAAGTGGTGCTGGGAAAACTGGATAGGGACATGTAAAAGTATGAGATTAGATCACTCCCTAACACCATACACAAAAATAAGCTCAAAATGGATTAAAGACCTAAATGTAAGGCCAGACACTATCAAACTCTTAGAGGAAAACATAGGCAGAACACTCTATGACATAAATCACAGCAAGATCCTTTTTGACCCACCTCCTAGAGAAATGGAAATAAAGACAAAAATAAACACATGGGACCTAATGAAACTTAAAAGCTTTTGCACAGCAAAGGAAACCATAAACAAGACCAAAAGACAACCCTCAGAATGGGAGAAAATATTTGCAAATGAAGCAACTGACAAAGGATTAATCTCCAAAATTTACAAGCAGCTCATGTGGCTCAATAACAAAAAAACAAAGAACCCAATCCAAAAATGGGCAGAAGACCTAAATAGACATTTCTCCACAGAAGATATACAGACTGCCAACAAACACATGAAAGGATGCTCAACATCTTTACTCATTAGAGAAATGCAAATCAAAACTACAATGAGATATCATCTCACACCAGTCAGAATGGCCATCATCAAAAAATCTAGAAACAATAAATGCTGGAGAGGGTGTGGAAAAAAGGGAACACTCTTGCACTGCTGGTGGGAATGTGAATTGGTACAGCCGCTATGGAGAACGGTATGGAGGTTCCTTAAAAAACTACAAATAGAACTACCATATGACCCAGCAATCCCACTACTGGGCATATACCCTGAGAAAACCATAATTCAAAAAGAGACATGTACCAAAATGTTCATAGCAGCCCTATTTACAATAGCCCGGAGATGGAAACAACCTAAGTGTCCATCATCGGATGAATGGATAAAGAAGATGTGGCACATATATACAATGGAATATTACTCAGCCATAAAAAGAAATGAAATTGAGCTATTTGTAATGAGGTGGATAGACCTAGAGTCTGTCATACAGAGTGAAGTAAGTCAGAAAGAGAAAGACAAATACTGTATGCTAACACATATATATGGAATTTAAGAAAAAAAAATGTCATGAAGAACATAGGGGTAAGACAGGAATAAAGACACAGACCTACTAGAGAATGGACTTGAGGATATGGGGAGGGGGAAGGGTAAGCTGTGACAAAGTGAAAGAGCGGCATGGACATATATACACTACCAAACGTGAGGTAGATAACTAGTGGGAAGCAGCCGCATAGCACAGGGAGATCAGCTCGGTACTTTGTGACCGCCTGGAGGGGTGGGATAGGGAGGGTGGGAGGGAGACGCAAAAGGGAGGGGATATGGAAACATATGTATATGTATAACTGATTAAATTTGTTATAAAGCAAAAAAATAAAATAAAATAAATTAAAAAAAAAAAAAAAAAAAAAAAAAAAAAAAAAAAACCACAGTGAGATACCACTACACACACCTATTGGAACAGCTAAAACTGAAAAGACTGATCCTACCACGTGTCGGCAAGGATGTGGATGGGCTGGAACTCTCATCCACTGCTGATGTGAATGAAAATTGTACAGCCGCTTTAGAAAATGGTGTTTCTTGAACTATTAAACACACATCAACCAAACGATTTAGCAATTCCATTTCTAGGTGTTTAACCAAGGAAATGGGACTTTATTTTTAAATAGCCACAAACTAGACACAACCCAGATATTTTCAACTGGTATCTGGATAAACAAAGTATTGTATTTCCATAGAACACGACTCAGCAATAAAAGGGAATATGCTATAGCGTGGGTAAAAATTAAAAAAAAGTTCATACTGTATGATTCCCCTTATATAAAATTCTACAAAAAAGCCATCATAATCTGTAGTGACAGAAAGTAGACCAGTGCTTGCGCAGAGACCCTCTGAGGGCACAAGGAGTCCTCTGGGGGGTAGGGGTGTTCATTACCTGATTCTGGTGATGGTTTCACAAGTGCACATGTGTTGTAACTGTTCCAACTGTACACTTTAACTATGAGCAATGTACTGTATGTCGATCACATCTCGGTGTGTGTTACCTGACAGTTTCACCCTGCGAGTTGCGCGTAGTGGAGCTTTAATTCATTTTACTGCCAGCCCTCTACTTCTGAACCTGATTGTTCAGAAAACGTGTACGGAATTTTAAAGTGCAAGTATACTTAGCCTCCTTGCCCAAGAGCTCACTTATTTATCTGTTTATCTTCTCATCAAATCTGTATCAGGTGTCTACTGTGGTTCAAGGATTGTGCTGGGACACTTAATGATTAACAAAAATAGACTCGCATACCATCTAGTGAGGGAGAAGCACGTTAAAGATACTGTTTGAATTTGCTTTACAAATTGAGATACATGCTCTGAAGGCGAGGAACAGATTTCTCAAAGTGTGTAGCTGAGGAAGCTGATTTACACCTGGCGGAGGGGACAGGTGGTGTCTCAGGGAAGGTCTCCTCCAGAAGCAGTACATGAGTGGGCTCTGGCGTGAGTAGAGGGGCTGTGTAGTTAGAGGAGCAGTGGGGGACGTCTGGGTGGCCACAGTGCTGAGACCGAGGGAGAGCTCAAGTGCTCCTGGAGAGAGAGCCACGCGCCAGGCCCCACGGGACGTTGAGTGACTTTGGGTTGTAAAGGTTTTCCAGAGTTTTAAAGGGAAGGATGATGTGATCAGTTGCAGATTTTGAAAACAATACTCCAAACTTTCCAGTGTGGGAAATGGATTAGATGGGGCCCAGAACGGATGTGGAGAAGAGCGTTATTAAGTTCTTAGTGTGGTCCATTGAGAGCCAGTGGGAGCTGGGATTGGGATGGACACCATGCTGCCCAAACCACGAAGGTGGCGGGGGAGAGGGTGAGTGAAGGCAGGTAGCGGGGCTCCATGGTGGGTCCACGTAACTCCCGGGATTCTGGCTGTGCACCGGGATGGCTGGCGGAGTCACCTGTGTGAGTGGGAGCCTGGCCTGGGGCCTAGGCTTGGATCAAGAAGGTCATGAATGGATTCAGTGCCGAGGGTGCTGAACTGGAGCTCAGAGAGGACATTTGGGCTGGGTATAAATTTGGGAGTGACACCATAGAGATGTGAATGCAAGTGTGGGGTGGTGAGTTTTCCCAAGGGGAAATTACAGAGCGAGAACTCCAGAAGGCCTTGGGGACTCAAGACGTGGCTGGCCAGGCAATGCGGACGAGCCTGAGGGGCTAAGGAAGGTGGTGGTTAAGTCCGGGGGGTAGTGTGGTGACCTAAAGTCAGTGGAGGAGGATGTCCAGTAGACTGCGAGAGGCCAAGGGAGTGGGCTTCAAAACCCCAAACCCAAAAAGCATTGGCAGTGTGCTTGAAGGGAAGAGGGCTCTGTCACTGATCATCCTGGGACAGCGGGCATGCCTGGACTGTGCTGGGCAGGCCTGGCTGAGCGGTCAACCCAGTCATTTGTGATCTTAGCAAGGGCGCCTGTGCTCAGGTAAAGGGGGGAGTGTGAGCTCAGGACAGACAGAGGAGCTGGGGAGGGGGTGTTGGAACGGGGGCAGCTGCGGACACGGAGGTTGGGGAGCAGAGAATGTTGGAGTGTGGAGCGTGAGTGGGGGACAGCTGGGCACCCACAGAGGGCCCGCTGGACGCAGAGATGTATGAATTTACAGCAAGTTTTCACATTACGATGCTCAGGAACTCGGAAATTTTGTTAAGAGGAAGTTGACCTTCAGCTGTTTTTTTCTTGATAAAGGAGACTCTAGAAAACTATTTCTTTCAGTGGCTTCAGAGAAGTATATCTATGGTGTTTTTCCCCTCATTTCCTACCTGTTTTAACATGTGTTCAAGTCTAGAGAGTGTGTTGTTGAGACTAAACAGTGGTAACTCTGAGCCATCTGAGGTTTCCGTCTTGTCTTAAACGAATTAACGTCAGGTGTTTAATCTTCCCCCTTTGATTCATTTTACTTCCCCCTTTGAATCATTTTACATTTACGAATGGCTTTAAAGGTAAAGATGGGGACATGGCTGAGAACTTACTGCTCTAGGCTGTCTCTGTGTTTTGCCGCTGACATTTGAAAGCCCAGATCTGATGGAGGTAAGACCTTTTAGGGATGTCAACGTATAATTTTTAGAAAGTTCAGGTTCAAGTTGAGGACTATTTGTTTTATAATTTTATGAGTATACACACATCTCTCCTGGGATTTGCTTTCTCTTTCTCATTTAGAAAATGCTCACAATTAGTTACATATCATAATAAAAGAAGGGAGATAAAGGTAAATCAAGCAGTGTTTATCGGGAATATTGTCCCTAAATAACCACAGTAAAAGTAAGCAGTGTTTAGCTTTTGGGTATTATTTTTCCCAATCAAAGCAATAAAACCCGCACTATTCAGCCTGTCTCCACGTGTGGGGAATGGAAGCTCACCAGTTATTTTTTCTCCTTAATCCTTTTTCTTTGAGAGGATGGTGGGGAGAGTATTATTGGGAGCGGGGGTAGGGAAGGAAGAAGTCTCTCTCTCTCTCTCTTTCTCTCTCATTGAGGAGCTTATGGCTTGAAAAGTTCTGGGTTGGGATGGTTTTCTTTTTCTTACAGCTGGAAGTGGCATAGCTGCTCAACAATTAATTTTTTAATTAAAAATTTAATTAATTTTTTGTATAAAAATTTTTACAATTTTATGTAAAAATGTTAGTGAAATTACTGATACCAGAGTTAGCAGTACCTGCATTTCAAGTTGTTTTCAAGTAATGATGGGCTTTTCATTGCTTTGTACCTTTGGCTTAGGTGACTATGTGGTTCTTACACTTGAGCGTGCCCAAATGCGCCTGGATGGCTTGTGAAAATACAGACTGCCAGACTCCACCCCAGAGTTTCTGATTCTGTAGGTCTGGGTGGGGCTGAGGATCAGCATTTCTCACAGGTGTGCAGGTCATGCTGATGCTGCTGTTCCAGAGGACACATTTCAGGACCACTGACGGCCCACTGAGCTCCTCAGCTCAGGAGTACCATAACCTGGGACCAGCCAGATTGCATGCACGGCGCTTTAAGAAGACGGGAGACTGAGGTGTGGTCACCTGGGGGCTTTTCCACAGGTGAGCACAGGCTGCTCACCTACCTGGATGTGGCCCCCACCGCCATGCTTGGGAAATTTCCTAACCTAGTGCCTTTTAGTTCAGGACAGAGCAGACCCCATGCTGCTTCTCTGTGGGCTTTTGGGGCATTGAAACATGGAGGTAGAGAGCCTGGAACGAAATCCTGCCTTGGATTGGAAGGGGCACTTGGAGTTTATCTGGAAAATGGGATTCCTCATGTTTCTTTACATCTAGAAAATTGTTGCATAAAACAGAAGAGAGGGACTTCCCTGGTGGTCCAGTGGCTAAGACTCCACACTCCCAATGCTGGGGGCCCGGGTTCAATCCCTGGTCAGGGATCTAGATCCCACAGCTGCAACTCAAGAGATCCCACACGCTGCAACTAAAGATCCCGTGTGCTGCCACTAAGACCCGGAGCAGCCAAATAAATAAATATTTTAAAAAATACACAGAAGAAGAGAAACACCATCTGTATTGAGGCCAAGCTCAGGAGGCTTGTATGAGATTTGATGAATGTATTATTTAAGTTGAGGTACTTAAGGAGGAATCCTTGAAATACTCATATTAGGGTTGGGAGGAACCATAGCTAAGTAAGATGACGAGTCGCTAAAAGCGACCGAAAGATATGGAGACACCTGTGGGTAAGGGTTCTCTTTGAAACTACAGCTTTCGGGGGAGGGGTAAATCACCCGCACTGCTGAGCTGTGGGTGGGGGGCATCTGGGTCCAGCGAGTAGGTCCGCTGAGCTGTGCCTCCGTCCCGTGCTGCTCCCAGGGGCCGTGGGCCTATAGGGTCCTTAAACTGGGGCCCTGCTTCTCTGCAGGTCTGCAGGGTCTGCGGCGCATGCTGGCCTTCCACCGCCACCGAGGACGTGCGTCTTGAGTTCATTGCAGTCTATGCTTTTCAATTCAGTAGCCAACTAAGAATTCACTTTGTCACTGAATATGGAGAAAACAGAGATGGTTTCTGGCAACCTCCCCGACCCCTACCCATGTCTGGTCACAGGACCTGCTTTTCTAGGTGTCGTGGTGGAGACGAGCTTCAGCGACCGTCCCCTCGCAGTGAATGAGTCTGGAATCACCTGACAAGGGTTTTCAAGCCGCCATCATAAAAAGGCTTCAAAAACAATGACAGATTCTCTTGAGACAAGTGGAAGAATAGGAGACCGCAGCAAAGAAAGAGGGCTTATGCAAAAGAAACATACGGAAATTACAGAGCTGAGATACAGAATAACTGAAGTAAAGCTTACCGGCTGGCTCAGAAGTCGAGTGCAGAGGACAGAGGACGGAACCTGGGGACGGAGGGGAAGCAGGCTGAAGGAGCGGGATGCGGTGAGGGCTGCGCCTGCCCCCCGAGGCCGTGGGGAGCCGAGCTAGCGGACCAAGGACAAGCTGCAGCTCTGGCGGCGCCCTTCCTCACTGCTTTCCCTGTCCTGCTCTCCCCGTGTGTCTCTCAGCTCTAAAATGTCAGAATCACGGGAGGGCCTCATCAGCTTGTTCTGGCCCCTTTGTGAAACTTAGGACCCGGGCATAAGGCAAGCCTGTCCCCACGCAGGTCTCGTGGGCGGCTGTACAACGTGCCAGCGCTGACAGGAGCTGAGGCCTGGGGGCGCCAGCCAGCTGGTTCCGGGAGCCCCACTTCGAGGCAGCGATCTTCCTCAGTGACAGGAGACGGTGCTGAAACCAGAGTGCTGGCTCTCCGCGGCGCCCGGCTGACCGACGCCTGATACACACAGAGCGAAAACGGAGCCCTGGATGCCAAGCTGGCGGTCCTCGGAGAGCTGGGCAGCAGCCGGGCGGCCGGCCTCAGACGGAGCCGGTGGTAATAGGATGCATCCGTCAGCCGTGACAGACAGGGCTTAGGGTTTATGGTAAAACCCAAGAGCGTCTTATGTCTCTGTACTGTTTTGTCTATGGTGATTATATTTCCAAGTGTTTTTCAGCACAGCTCCTGTCTCAAATATTCAATTCTCATATAAGACCAATTATATTACTTTTTGGTTCTAGGTGCTGTCAGCATCACTCACCTTCACTTTAGGTGGCTATAACCAAGTGATTCTGGTACGGAATTAGTGTCATAGGCAAAGGTTAATTAAACCATTAATTAATTAAATTAATTAAACCATTAATTCACGGAACCAATAATATACTAAGTGCTTGTATATGCCAGGTGTTGAGATGTAACACTCATCAAACAGACTGCCTGTGCAGCATATATTTCATCGCACAGGGAGGTATTCTGGACGTGTACATAGTACGCAAGTAGACTGCACAGCATGTTAGACAGTGATAGGGCTATGGAGAAAAATGGGGGGGATGCCAGCAATTAGGGTGACATTGCCGTTTTACTTCTGGTAGGTAGGGTAGGCGTTACAGAAAAGTGACATTTGAACAAAGACTTGATGTATATGAGCAAGGCATGACGTGAACATCGGGGAGAAGGGAATTTCAGGTGGAGGGACTAGGCTGTGCAAAGGTCCTGAGGTAGGAGCCTGCCTGGCAAATTCTGGGAACAGCAGAGGCCACTGTGAGTTGGGGGAGAGTAGCAGCTGGCTGATGATGAGGTCAAGGAGGGAACGAGGGAACAGACCGTGCAGGGCCTGCTCAGCCATCATAAGGACTTTGACTTAAAAAAAAATGAGTAGACTTTATTTGCAGTTTTAGGTTTCCAGAAAATTTAGCAGAAAGTACACAGAATTTCCATCCACCCCTCTTCACTTTCCCCTATTATTAACATCTTGTGCTAGTGTGGGACACCTGTTACAGTTGATGAAGCAGGACCAATACATTATTAAGTAAAGTCCATAATGTACGTTAGGGTTCACTCTGTGCTGTGCAGTCCGTGGGTTTGGAGATGAAGCATATCCATCATCACAGTGTCACACAGGATGGTTTCATTGCCCTAAAAATTCTCTGTGCTCTGCCTGTTCATCCCGTCCTCTCCCCTAGTCCCTGGCAACCATTGATCTTTTTACTGTTGCCATAGTTTTACTTTTTCCAGGATGTCATGTTGTTGGAATCATACAGTGCGTAGCCTTTTCAGATTGGCTTCTTTCACTTAGTAACATGCACTGAAGTCTCCTCCATGCCTTTTCGTGGCTCATTTTCTTTTATTGCTGAATGATCTTCCATCTTCTGAATCGACCACAGTCTATTTATTCATTCGCCTACTGAAGGGCATCTTGATTACTTCCAGCTTTTTGCAATGATGAATAAAGCTGCTATAAGCATTTGTGTTCAGGTTTTTGCGTGGACACGTTTTCAGCTCATTTGGGTAAAGCAAATTTACCCAAGAAGCAAGATTTTTGGACCTTATGATAAGAGGATGTTTAGTTTTATGCGTAAGTCTCTTCCACGGTGTGGACCAGTGTGTATTCCCATCAGCAGCAGATGAGAGTTCCTGTTGCTCCACGTCCTCGCCAGCACTGGGCGCTGTCAGTGTTGGATTTGTGTCATTCTTTGTTTTTTTTTTTAAAGATTTTTTTTTTGATGTGAACCATTTTGAAAGTCTTTATTGAATTTGTTACAATATTGCTTCTGTTTTATGTTTTGTTTTTTTGGCCGCGGGGCATGTGGGCTCTTAGCTCCCTGACCAGGGATTAAACCCACACCCCTTGCACTGGAAGGTGAAGCGTTAACTGCTGGACTGCCAGGGAAGTCCAGATTTGTGTCATTCTAATGGGTGTGCGGCAGTGTCTCACTGTTCTTTTCATTTGCATTTCCCTGATGACATATGATGTGGATCATCTTTTCATATGGTTAGTTGCCTTGCCATCTGTATATCTTCTTTGGTAAGGAGACTATTCAGGTCTTTTGCCCATTTTTACATTGGGCTGTCTATTTTCTTATTGTTGAGTTTTAGTAGTTCTTTGTATGTTTTAGATATAAATCCGTGATTGGATGTGTGTTTCGCAAATACAGTACTTTCGTCCAGTCTGTGTCTTACCTTTTATTCTCTTAAGGGATTTTGGCTTTTACTCTGAGTGAAATGGGGGGCTTTGGAGGGTTTTGAGCAGAGGAGTGATGTGACAGGCAAATTATAAATGTGCAGGGAGATGTTCCAGCTATAGTAATATGGAAGAAATAGAATTCCTGAGTATGCATTGGCCGCCTTATCTTTAACTAACGAAGGTCAGTTTTTCTAAGTGATCGTTTGAAAACGTAGTTTTGAACTACATACCGCTCCACATCTTACACACAGCTACAGCCCTATTTCAGCGGGTACTCTGCAGGTACTTAAGAGCTCCGGGAGATAACGAGCTTTTTATCACCTTTTTATTACTCACATTTAATATGAAGTCTCGACTGGCTTCTTTCATGCAAGAGGCTTTTACAGCACGAGTGTTCCAAGCTGTGGTCGCCTGCTTCCCCTGCCGTTCCCTCTGGGGAGGGTCTTGGCTGCTAGTTATAGAGAGGCACACTTGCCAGTGAGCGTCCTCAGCTTTTTCCTCTCCCCTTATTCACGTTCCTTCCTCTGGTGAAGGCTCCCTTTCGCTTCCCAGCCTCTCTCCAAAGTCAGCCAGCCCTCTCTGCGCGCCTTCAAACCTCCCACATGCTAACGTGTGGGTGAAAACAGAACTTTCTCCAAGGTGGTCAGTGTCCCATCTTCTGGCCCAGAGGCTTTAACTTGCCTTAAATGCAGCTTCTTGGGCTGTTTAGAAATGAAAGACGGGTTCTTTCACCAGGAGGGCTGGTCGGGCACGAGGCAGGGCGCTGCTCCGAAGCTCCCACTGCTGCCCCTGGCTTCACTGTGTGGGAAAGGAGGGAGCGTGCACAGCGAGGTAAACCAATGGGGTGGCAGGCCACACAGGCCCCGCGCAGACACCTGAGGACACAGGTTCCATCGGTGCAATCCCAGCAGTGGCTGCGGGGACAGGACTTGACATTCTACCTTGAGGTGTCTCGGTCAAAGGTAGGGGGTTGGGTTGTCCGTGAGGCAAACAGCAGACCCATGAGGCCTGCGGCCACCAGTGCCCCATGGTCCTGGGGGGTGGGGCTCCTCTCCTGGGGGTATTCTCGCCCCTACCTGCTGCACTGACACTGCAGAGGTACATGGCACCCTCCCATCGGAGACCACGAGCCTCTCTACAGGCTTTTCCACCAATGGACACAGGCAAAGACATTGGTAGCCATTCTGAAATGTGCTCAGTAGGAGAGGAGATGGATGTCAAAGGACCAGAAACACTGCAGAAATTGAGCTTAAGAGGAAAGTAAGCAGTGGCTCAGATTTACAAAATACATGTTTCCGTTGGGTTGAAAGCATGAGAATGAGAGGTAAAAAGGGATGATTATTCCATATGAACAGGCGAAACTTCAGTTAAGAAAAATCTCTGATTACAAGGCCCAGTCTGAGTTGTCTTAGGAATTCGTACTCCTGTTTCCCTATATCAAGATCCTTCAAAGGTGTAAGAAATGGCGTCTGCTTAAGGAAGGCACGAGACATTAATGACGGCCTGGCCCATGCACCTCTGCGTCCCAGGTGTCTGGATCACAGCCACCACAGGGCATGTGCTATTTTCAAGATTGCTCTCATTTGACGATTACTACTCACCTGCCTGTTTTGATCTAACATTACTGGCAGAGCAAAACACAAATGCAGTGGGGAAATTTAACCTAGGTAGTTTGGTGAAAGTTTATGCCCACATTTAAAAAAATCCATTTTTGGCACTGGTATCAATTTGGGACTGTCGCCACCGTCTCTGAAGGACTTAAAATGTGCTTTTAGAGCTTGTGGGAACCGGGCCTCGGGGGACACCCGAGCTAATTTAAGCCACGCAGTCTTGCTGGTCTGCCTGCCCCTGACATCCCCCATGTCTGGGATGGCTGAACTTAGTGCATTCATATTTCTGATCACCCTTTATGGCTTGCCTAGCTCCACACTAATGGATGACATCTTTATTTTTCCCCAGATGACCGTAGCATCCATACAGGAGCTGGGCTTTGGGATATATTGAAGAAGGGAAGCCAAAGAAAAATGTACTTTATTAAAAGCTTAAGTGTCTTCCAGTAACTACTTGTAATCCCAGGCCACACACTTTGGGAGCTAATTTACTATCTGGTATTTAGCTGCCAAGTCCTTGAGCTCTCTGCTGGATGCTTCACTGTTTTCCATGGACTTGGAGGAGGAGCCCCGTAGCCTCCAAGTGAGCTCTGTAGACCTCTGCTTTCACTCCCCTGAAACTCTCTGGCTGCAGAGTGAGCGGAGAGCTATGGACAAGTGTGGTCCCTGATCAGGAGACAGCTGCACTCTAGTTAGAATAAAGCAATGGCTACCAGGTCATTACATTCAGTGCTAATTAGACTTTTAGGTGGTGAATTTAGGATTTTAAGCATAGCATTGCATATTGGCATGGCGTGGTGGAGATCTGCCTCACGAGGACCCCAACACACTGACAGCCGGGCTCTCCAAAAAGGACTGTTTTCTAATGGGGAGGCACCTTGACCTGCGAGAACATTAGATTGGAGTATTCTTTTAAAAAATGTATTTATTTAATAATACTTTCATGTGGTACAAAATTCAAAGGGTACCAAAAAGTACAGAGTGCAAAGGAAGTTTCCCTTCTCCCCCTCTGTCCTCTGAGCCCCGGGTTCTCTCCCTGGAGGCAGCCCCTGTTATCTGGCATGTGCTTCCAGAGACAGGGCACGCATTTCTTTTATTATTTTTAGATTTCTTTTATTATATTTTATTTTTGGGTGCGTTGGGTCTTTGTTGTTGCACGCAGGCTTTCTCTAGTTGCAGCGAGCGGGGTCTACTCTTCGTTGTGGTGCGCGGGCTTCTCATTGTGGTGGCTTCTCCTGTTACAGAGCATGGGCTCTAGGCGTGCGGGCTTCAGTAGTTGTGGCACGTGGGCTCAGTAGTTGTGGCTCACGGGCTCTAGAGCGCAGGCTCAGTAGTTGTGGTGTACAGGCTTAGTTGCTCCACGGCATGTGGGATCTTCCCGGACCAGGAATCGAACCCGTGTTCCCTGCATTGGCAGGCGGATTCTTAACCACTGCACCACCAGGGAAGTCCCAGGCCATGCATTTCTGAACACCCAGGCACATCTTCTTCTTGCTTTTTTTCTTTAAACACTAAGCATGTCCTGCATACTGTTCACCATGTTCCTTGTCCCACACCTACTGTAACCAGGAGGTTGTGACATATCAGTATATAAAGCTGACTATTTTTAAGTGCTGTGTGGTAGGCTGGTGGTCTGTTCTGTGGCAGGACTGTAACTGACCTAATCCTTTCCCTAAATTGTTTCTCATCTTTTGCTGTGACACTGTTTTCTATTTTTAACCGTACCACCAGGAAGCTCACTGGGTTAGGGTCCCAGCAGAAAACAGACGGCATGCTAAACAGAAATGGTTGAAGAGAGTTTAACAAAGAGACTATTTACACAATGAGGGCAGGGATAAGGACATGGAGGCACCCTGGGAGGTCACCAGTTCAGCCCACCACTTCTGGGAACTAGGCTCCTGAGCAGCTGAGTGTTTCCCAGCTGTTACAAGCTGCAGTGGTTTTCTGTACTCTCCATCTTAAGTGTTGCAGTAACACTGAACCTGTGTAATTCTTTGCTTGCTAGAACTGCCTAGTCTTCTTCCTCAAGCAGTTTTGGAAACTAAAACTCTAAACTCCTTCAGACTTGGAGAGAAGGCAGCTCCTCTAGTTGGCACTTTATTTGGACTGGGGGTAGAGCTGGCTGTCCCCAGTGTGGAGTGGGTGGTAGAAAGGAGTTGAGAAGGCGGGAGCTGGGCAGCTGTGGAGGTCTCTGAAGTCTGGCCTTAACATTGCCTTGTGATTTAGTTTGTAGCAAATTCTCAGAGTGTCAGACACACTCCTTGTCAAATATTGAGTACAAAAGCCATATTTCAAAGGAAAATCACAATGGTTTGGGGGCTGTCTATGCCTCTGCCTGATTAGAATTTTTGGCGGGAAAGCCTGGAGTTTATTATCGTGGCAAGTTTGGGAGAGGATTTCTGGAAAGCACATGGGGCAGCTGTTGGTCATTTGAGGCCAGAGCTCCTCTCTGAACACATCTGGAGATGCACTGAGCAGAGCTCGCCTTCAGGTTATGAAGGCTCTGGTGACTGTAAATAAAGCTGCTGTGAACATTCTTGAGCATGGCTTTTTGTGGCCATATGTTTTCATCCCTCTTGGGTAAACACCTAGGGGAGGAATTGCTGGGGCTTAGGTATGTTTAACTTTGCAAGGAGCTGCCGGTTTCCCAAGCGCACCACCTGACACTCCCACCGGTCACGCGTGGGAGCTCCAGTTGCTTCCCATCCTTGCCAACGCTCGATACTGTCAGCCTTTTCCATCTCACCCCTCTGGTGGGTGGGTAGTGTTATCTGTGCTTTTAATTTGCATTTCCCTGATGACTAATGATGCTCAACACTTTTTCATGTGCTCACTTACCATTCATACAGCTTCTTCAGCAAAATATGGCGGGGGGAGGGAGCTTTTAAATATCTCCTTTTGTATCATCATCGCTCCAATGCATTTTTTTCCATTGCAGCTTCACCCATGATCTCAGTTGCCCTGATTATTCACCACCCTTGAAGACATGATGGACTTTTCAAGTGTCACACCCTTGACAATGCAGTCCCATCTGCCTCTTCACCCTTTCGTCCCCAACTCGGTTGTCACTGTTTGGGGCGGCTAAGCCTCTGGCCTGCCCTGTCTGTGCCTCCAGGGTCCTGAGCATACACCTGTGTGGCTGCACCTGCCACACTGTGAGCAGTTCTTCCTCACCGAGGGCAGGGGCTGTGCCCACCTCTTCTTTGTAGTCACAGTGCTCATCACACGATCTGGCAGGAGTCTAGGTCCAATATTGTTGAACCAATTTATTATGCATCTGATCCTCCCAACAGCCCTGTTGACCAACGCTGAATGTGTCAGCCTTAAACTGGGGATACAGGTGTAGACATAGAGGGGTCAAGTGGCTTGTTCGAGGTCAGTATGTGTGTTACAGTTAGGAACTACTTACTGTAAAGTTTTGAGTCTTTTACGTTATAGTTCTCCAAACAGGTATGTTGCTTTAGGTAGAGTTCAGGATAGTTTTAAGGGAATCCATTTCCATTTCTATGTCCTCAGCTTGCATCCATGCTCAACTAAAACCAAGGAGCCAGAGCAGCTGTCTCTGAGCAAGGAGAGCATCACGCTGGTCTGACTGTCCCACATCCCCTTTCACAATGGCCTTCTCCCACTTCACCCTTTGTTGTCTTCCCGAGGTGCACGCTGCCAGGTGGAAGGCCTCCCAGCTGTCACAAAGGGTCCCGGTGCTGGGAGGGGAGTGATTCTGATGACTGCATGTTGCAGCTCAGGGTTGTACTTCTTAGCTTTCACAGAAATTGAAGGGGACCCCAATCAAGCTGTTCCCTGATGATTTTAAGTTTTTATTTATGACATATTATATCTGGACTTTGGCTGTGTAACTCAGAAGGCTTCAAAGAATCATCCTAACAAAACTCCTTCCATTTCCATGTGCTTATTTTTATGAACAAGGTTTCTCAGTTTTTGCATTAAAAAAACCCCAAGATAGTAATAGAATTGGTGCTGGTCCCTATCTCTTTCCAGCAGTAAGTGATGATTATCCATGGGTAAATGAACTAATTAAAAAAAAACCCTATACATCTCATGAAGATATATATTTCCAAATAAAATTTGCATTTTATATTTAATAATTTTTATCAAGAACTGTAACATATGTTTCCATTATTTGTGAACTCGCAATAGCTGTGTTGACTCAATTCAGAAGAGAAGTCATAACAATTAGATCCTTATGGATCAATAATTTTAAACATAGAGTCAATTCCATTATTTGTAGTAGTTACATTCTACAAGGGCACCATGAGCACTGAATTAGCAACTACTGAACCATTGTTCATGGAGAAATACAGGGTTAGTTTCCTTTGAACTTCTGGTCACAATATCTGGTCAACCAATCAATATGTAATCTTGTTTTTAGGTGTATTTCTGTTTAAAGATAGCTTATTTAACATATATATATATATATATTTACAAATAATTACACGCAGTATATCTTTATAATAAAACACCATCTCAATTACAGCATTACATAACGTAGTCTACCATAGTGTGACTGTTCTAATTTAGCTCTTCCATTCAGTCACATACACAGTACACATGTTCACTGCTCACATACACATGCAAATACACACTGTATATTGGATACTACAGCATAATGCAAGAAAGAAAGCCCCCCCCCAAAAAAGCATTAACCAAAGATTAAACATTTAAAATTTATGGAAACCACCTTACTGTTGATGGAGCCATGGAACACGTGATGGGGCAGTGCACAGTGGGGTTAAACCTCGTAACCTCGGCTTGCCGTACGGGAACGGAGGGAGAGTCAGGAAGGAAGATGTCAGGGAGGGTGGCCTGTGAGATCTGGCAGCTCTGCCTCAGGAGTCTGGCTTTCCCAGTTTGGTGACGGTGTCAGCAACTTGCCCTCCCAATCTGGCTTGAAAAACTGCTTCAGCTTCACCCGCTTGGCTTTTTGCCTTAAATCTTTAAGCATTTCAGCATAAGGGATGAACGCGGTGGAGGTAAGGCGCTTAAACGTGAGGCTGCGTTCGGGCACAGGGTCACACTTTTCCATGTCATTGAAAATTTTTTCCAAGGCAGAATTCCATTCTGCTATTTTGGCTGCTGTGAGAGGGACAATTCTTGGAGTCTCAGGCTGACTTTCACCATCCTCGTCATCTCCATTGCCTTGTTTTGCCATCTCGTCCAGGTCTTTGTTGGTGGGTTCTACTGCCGCTTCTGCCAAAATTTCCTCCACATCGCCTTCCTTCATGTCACTGAAACCTTCTCCACTTATCTGTTGTGCAATATACATTATGTTTTTGACACTGCTTGTTATATTTTCTGTAACACCTTCAAAACCTTCAAAAATTTTCACACAGTCTGGCCAAACATTTCCCCAACAACTGTTGATAGTAGCCTGCTTGACGCTGTCCCAGGCTGTGCTGATATAATCAATAACATTGCGTATGGTGACTGACTTCCAGTAGTCCATCATGGTGGTCTCCTCATCGGCATTGAGAGCCTCAAAAGCCTTGCTATAAAGCTCCCTGGTGTAGTGTGCCTTGAAAGCTTTTATCACACCCTGATTGAGGGGTTGGATAAGAGATGCTGTGTTTGGGGGTATGAAGAGAACTTCTATGTCAGGGTGGGCATTTTCGAGTTCTTCACGGCAATGAACTGGGGCATTATCCAAAATTAATAAAACCCTGAAGGCAAGGTTTTTGCCATGGAGGTAACGTTCAGCTTCTGGGATGAAGCAGTTGTGGAACCAATCCCAGAATATTTTGGACGCCATCCATGCTTTTTTGTTCCATCTCCAGTGGACTGGCATACGGTTCAAGTTTTTCCCTCTAAGTGCTTGTGGGTTTTGTGCTCTGTGTATCATGAGGGGTTTGCACTTAAAGTCACCCTTGGCGTTTGCACAGAACAGCAAGGTTGCACAGTCCTTGAATGATTTAAAGCCAGGAGTTTTGGAGGCCGTTTGCATTACATAGGTTCGTTTGCCAACATTTTTGTAAAATAAGCCAGTTTCATCAGCATTGAAAACCTGCTCTTCCATATAACCCTTTTCATGTATAATGCTTAGCAGGTATTTTTTAAATTCTTCTGCAGCCTCCTGATCCGTAGAACCTACCTTGCCTGCAAGTTTGACATTTTTCATGTGGTATCGCCTTTTGAATCGTGCAAGCCAGCCTGCACTAGCTGAGAAGGGTTTAACATTTTCTTGACCCTGGGTAACATGACCGTAAATTTCTTTGGCTTTCAGCCTCACAACAACGCTATCCACTACACTCTTTTTATTGCTTGTCATCTCATGAATCCACAAATTTAGTTGCTTTTCCATCTTTTCCATAGCTCCATCACGCACTATAGAGGTTACTTTAGCACTTTCCGGAGCGGCTTCACGTACAGATCTGCGAATATCCTCTTCCTTTTTCTGGATGTACCGTATTGTTGACTCATTAACATTGAATTCTCGGCCAACAGCGCTGTAACTCAGGCCTGAGTGAAGCTTATCTAACACACGTATTTTCTCTGTAAGGCACATTACAACCTTCTTGCGCTTAGGAATGCCAGATAGTGCTTTAGCACTACGTTTGGGGGCCATTTAAAACAGTGAAATCACCGAGAAAAAGCAAAAAAAAAAAAAAAAAAAAAAAGTGAAAAATGTGGCACCAGTGGAGTGAAAAGGACATTTGCTTACATTATGAGCTACAAGAAGATGGCAGAGCATGGCCTTGTTCAAATTCAGCTGGGAACATGTGCATAAGGCAATTCAAATTTTTTGCTGCTTTGCACATGTCTATAAATGACTGAGAAAGTGCCACAAATATGGATTTTGGGGTTACACATAAATTTTATTGAGTAGGCGAATTTGCAAATATAGAATCCGTGAATGAGGATTGACTGTATTTGTATGCAAAAACAGTGTGAGGGAGGAGTAAAATGGACTAGAAGGCAGATTTGGTTTTGCTGTTCCACTCTCAAGTTCCACTGAAAAAAACGAATCTGTTCAATATTTGGAGGGAAATATGCTGGCACTTCTAAGAATTTTTAAACTGTAGAGAAAAAAAAGTGTCATTTCCTCCCTCTTGGCACTGCTCAACACCCTGGTTTTCTTTCGTAGTTTTAGAAGACCTGACCACTTTGAAATGAAACCGCAGTATTCCTGAGAAAGGCCTGATGGAATGTCGTGATTTCCCCCTAGAGGACAGAAGGACAAAATGTCTTGAACGTCCTCAAATGCTAGAATTCTGGATGATACTTTAGTGTAAAAAGTCTTCACATGCCGTTCAGAACAACAAAAAAAAGCTCTTCTGAGATCTCAGGCTTCTCCCTTGATTGTTCTGTGTAACTGGTGCCGTTCTTGGTTTCCTTTGTTTCTTGCCCTGGGAGGCTGTCAGAAACTTCTTACACGTGTGGCCGTGGCCTTTACAGTTCTGCCTCAGACCAAGCACCAGACAGTTTGCAGGAGCCCTCGCTGGTCTTCACCTGTGATGGAGGCTGCATTCGCCACAATCTCTCCCCAGCTGACTTTTCGCTGACGAGTGACCAGCTATTTTGGCTAATCACTGATGAAGCACATGGTCAATATGTAGTAAAAGAAAACACTGCACTTTAATCCCAACCGGCATAATTTACGTTGCTAATTGTTTTAAGTCATCGTATTAGAATTCCAGCTCCACTCTCCCCAAGCCGGGGGCGGGGAAGAACTGAGAAAACAACAGGTTCTCAACAGCCCCTTCGTGGTTGCTTCAAGTAGCGGAGGCCAAGCTTTCCCGGGTCCCTCTGGGCGGGGCGGGCTCCGCCTGCGAGGCCGCGTCGGAGGACGAGCGCCGGGGGTGCGGGGATGGGGAGTCCGCGCGTGAGCCGGGCCAGGTGGGCCGCGTCCGAGGGCGAGCGCCAAGGGCGGGGAGGAGAAGTCCGTGTGTGGGCCAGGCCAGGGGGGGCCACGTCGGATGGCCAGCGCCAGCTACCGAGAGAGGAGGCCGCGCCCTCACGGCGGGGAACCGGAAGAGGTCGTGGGCGGGGCCTGCCGGGGCGCGGTCTGAAGACGTCACTTCCGACGCCGCTCCACTTCCTGGTGAGGGAAGGGGGCTGAGATTGGTGCATCCCGGAGGAAGGAAAAAGGGTGAGGAGAGGCGGTGGCCGAGCGGGCGGACGCCGGGGGCGGCCGGGCTAGCTCCGGGCCGCCGGGGCAGCCCGCCCTGGTCGCTCGCGCGGCCGGCACGCCCGCCGGGGCCGCGTCGCGTTCCCCTCGGGGCGCATCCGCGGCCTGCCCGCGGCGCTCAGCGCCTGTGCTCTGTGTTGCAGGTCTACCCGGAGCCCCGGAGCGAGGGCGAGTGCCTGAGCAACATCCGCGAGTTCCTGCGAGGCTGCGGGGCGTCCCTGCGCCTGGAGGTGAGTGGCGGGGGCGCCGGGGCCGGCGGGGCGCTGGGACGCGAGGCGGGCGGGCGTGGTAACGGCCTGCAGCGGCGGCTACTGGGCCCGGCTCGCGGGTCCCCCAGGGGCGACTGCGGGCTCAGGGCAGGGAGGAGCCCCACATTTTGCACGCTGCGATGGGGACAAGTGGTTACAGTAGCTCGTGGTGCAGGTGACAACACGTTTTCGACAGCCGTTTGTTGGGCAGGGACGCTTTCTGACTCCTTGGTACTTGCCTTAGCTTTAACTCTGCCCTAGGGATTCTCGGGGGACGCGCATCCAGGTCTGGGTCCACCGTCAGAACCCTAAGCAGGTGATCAGGCGGAGCCGGGAGAAATAAAATGGGCCCCCAGTCCTCCAAGTGCCACTCCCTTTAGGTGGTTTTTACTCTGATAATTGATGTTTAGGTTAGGGACATGTTAATCTATGTCTTGGGGCGTGGGTGTCATTTCCATGTTGCTTAGAATTTTGTCACTGTGCTAAATACAGTCAGTAACAGCTCTCTGGAAATTTCTTTTTCATCTTATGTTACCATGTGTGATTTTTCTTAATCCTGGGGTAGGGCTTTAGATCAGAAATCTAGCTGCTTTTTTATTTGGAAATTACAGACTAATTGGTTATAGTCAGTGGGGGGTTTAAATCTTGCCTTTTCTACCTGCGGCTTTACCACTCTCTGCCTTTGTTTCCTTATCTGAGTACTGAGATGAATTATACCAGGCTCCTAGGTAACAGTATATGAAAGCATCTCCAACTTTGTCGTTTTATCATTGAGTTTCTCTGTTAGGCTGTGATAATAAATGCTTGTAGCAGTTTTTGCTTTTTCTGACCTTTGTTGGGGAATTTTATAATTCCCTTCAAACTATTGAGTTTTGTTTCTCATTAGACTAAATTTGAAACTCACTTTGCAAGAAGGTATTGTTTTAAAGAAAGTTGAACGTAAAAAAACCCCAAACATCTCATCCTTAGTTTTCCAAAGGTTGCTGTTGAAATTGTATATAGCTACTATTTTTAAAAATTGAGTTTATTTAGAGATGTTCTAGAAGAGACTTTGTTCACTAACACATCCTAAGTATCTAGAACAGTGCTTGGCATATAGTAGGCCTTCAGTAAATATTTGTGCTTGACTGATGACCTGGCAGTTGTAGTTGGTAGTAAAGGTTTCCTTTTATAGAAAAAAAATCAAATATGACTTATTTTGTGCTATTTAAATATCTCTTCCAGTAAATTTACAATAGAGGCAAGTTTAGTTAACATTCTTTCAAGCTCAGTTATAAGTTAAACTTTAAAACTTTCAACTAAATAAGAGGTAATCATTTTAAAAAGCACATCAGAAAGCTCATACGTTTGTTGGTCACTCTGAAAAAGGAGCTCTGTACGGTATGGACTCAACTTGGGCTTCCAGACTTGTTGTAATCTGTGATGTGAAGGGACAGGCCTGTTCGCTGAAAGACAGCCTCACACGTGGAACACAGTGTGGCGGGCGGTTTCCCAGTGTTTTTAAAGAAAAATACACGGAAAGGGAGTGAGGAGGGAAGGACTTTGCTCTTTTGAAACACTTTGTAGCTCTACACACTTCATTTTCACAAAATGCTGGAAGACAAGAGACTGACAGGAAAGCTTTTGAAATTACAAACATGAAACTCAAGATTGATAGCTTGAATTCTAGATTAGCTTTTGTTCTATGTAAGTGTCAAGGTAGGTTTTTCCAGGGGTTAGTTTAGACTGCATTGTGTTTGTAACAGACTGCCTGTCTTTGGTATATGTATTTTCTTGTCTACCACCATTATAAACTGTCTTAAGGGGAAAGAGTAGCCTCCGCTCGCTGCAACTAGAGAAACCCCGCGCACAGCAACAAAGACCCAATGCAGCTGAAAATAAATAAATAAATAAATTTATTTAAAAAAAACAACTGTCTTAAGATTTCTTAAAGGAAGAGAGGAACCGAACGTCATAATTACTTTATCAGTTATTTTAATGCATACACACCTTAACTCGCTGTGGAAAATCAAGTATTATTCCCCTAATGAGTTGTTCTGATTATGAAAGGAGTTTTAATTTTAAAGGAATATTGTACAATTTGCGTTTATTGTTAAATTTTGAGAAGCAATTTAAGTTGGAAAACATTTTTAAGTTTTGAAAATTTAAAAAAACTTAAAAATTGGAAAACTGTTTAGGAAAAAAGCACATATATCTTGGGTGATCTTTTCATCTTTCATATAATGTCTGCTTCCTAGCAAGCATCTTGTTTGACTTTTTTGTTTCCTTAAGTAGTATGGAATTTGATAAGAATTTAGGTTTTTTCTCATGTTCCTAATGGTGTAATAAGGATGTAAGATGACCCTGTTTAGAACTATTGTGTCTTGATAAATAAAGTTGGAACTTTTCTGGAAAGTTAAGTTTACTGATACAAGGAGCCAGGCACCGTGATTCTCTCCAGCTTGGGAATATTGTGTTTGGAAACCCTCGTTTGCCTAGGACAGAACTTGTCCTGGACTTGCAGGCAACGTTGTGTGTGAGAGAGAAGGTTGCTCATGCTGACCAGGTCCTGTCTTTGGTTTTCCAGAGGTTCCATCTGACCCCTGATTTCAGTTCTCAGTAGCTGTTTTTGGTTATTTGTAACACTTTCTAAAGGACTTCCACCTGTTGTCTTAGTTTGCTCCTTCGTCTTTTGAGTTATTACAGCCCTTGTTTTACGGGAAGGAGACACAGCCTAACTCATCAGTTCTCATTATTAACTGTGTGAACGTTAGCCACAGGGCTGCTGTTGGGCTTTTTAAGGAATACTGATGTGTGGACCCATCTCCAGAGTTTGTGCGCTCATCAGGTCCTGGGGAGCGGGGGTGGGTGTGAGAGTCTCCATGCTGGAAGTAAGCAGAAAGGCCAGCCGGGGCTGTGCAGCCCGCTGAGGGGACTGGTGGTGCGGAGCTGGGGCACGGAGCTGGTGTTTGGCCCTGAGTGAGGGGCTTTTCCACTGCTGCAGGCAGCCTTGCTTCTGGACCCTTCCTGGAGAAGCAGGTGGTGTCCGGTTTGGGATGCAGCATTACTCACTTTATACTAATCTGTGTGATTAGGTAAATCGTCAACAGTTGCAAACTAATGTATGTCTGTAATGACCACAGGTAAGCCGGAACAGGCAGATCTGTGTAAGGGAAATAATGCCGTAGTCGTTTATTAGTGCTGAAAACTGTGAAAGAAAACTGTTCCCTTGACCGTGAGACTGTTGAGGAGGAAATGTTCTGACTTTCACTCTATGAGACTGTTTTGGTGGCACTTTGATGTTTGTTTTGCAGGGTGAATGGTGGACTTGTTCACGTCACAGATGTGAGTCTTTGCTGACTTGGATACCGTCTTATTTTTTACCTGTTTTAAACAACTTTATATGTTAGCTGAGTCATTACTTTCTTAGGCCTCTCCACCTGTATCACCATCAGTGGCAGTTGGTCACTTTTCAGAGTAATTTTTCACCAAAAACCCAGTTTGTCTCACTTCCCAGGAATTGTGTATGTGGTGCTGAGCAGCCCCGAGCAGGTCGTGCTGGGGCGGGCGCTGACCAGTCAGCTGGGCGTGCTCTCCCGCTGCGATTTGGGCCTTTAATAAAAGCGTCCTGTGTACCTGCAGGGCCTCGCTCACCTCCTGGTGGTTGCCCATGAATATCAGGTTTCTGCTTCGGAGGGAGGGCCGGTGAGCACATTGGCCTGAAGCCCGCTGGGTTTCTGTCCCACTCTGCGTCTTGCCAGCTCTACCATCTGGATAAGGGGCATCACCACGGTGCAGGCCCTTCGTATCTGTTGTAGGATTAAATGAATTAGCATATAGCACTTAGAACAGCGCCTCACGTGTTTTCGGTGCTAAGTAGACAGTGGCTGTTACTGTTATCGTTTTCTTGTAGTTTGAACGACGTTGGTATGTATTTTTAAAAAACTTTACCCCATAATCCATATTCAGTTATACAAACTTCAGGAAATGGAGAAATGTAAGAAGAAAATAATTATATAATGATGCCATCTAGAGATAACCAACGTGAAAGTTAGTGTATATTTTTCAGTCTTTTCCCCCCTTTGCACATACGTAAATATGCTTTTAAAATATCCATGACATCATAGTATAAATGTTTTATAATAAATATGCTTTAACTTAACATAGTGACTGTTTTCTTGTGTTAAATATTTGTCTAGTTATTTTTAATGGCTTCTTCATAGTTTGTGGTGCTAATCCCCATTTTTGGATGTAGAGGTTGTTTCTAAGTTTTCATTGTGGTAAACAGTGATCTGTGTGATGGTCATTTCTGTACAGAATCCTTCATCTTTGATTATCTCTGAAGGAGAAACTCCCTGATAGGGCAGTGCATAGGTCAAAGGTAGGGCTTTTAAACATTTAAAGCACTATTGCCGAATTGTCTCCAGAGACATTTTTATCCTTTTGCCTTGCCCGTAGCGATGTGTGAGAGCACGCCTTTGCAGTCCTGTGACTGCCTGGATCAGTTGCTTCTCTTTCCCTCGGGAAAATGGAAACCTCTTGGGGTAAACATTTTGGCTTTTCTTTCTTGTATCGTCTGCAGTGCCCGCATTTCTGCGTAAATGGTAAACGAAAGCAGATATGACGCACTCAAGGTTTCCTCCATTGGACTCGCAAAGGAGGATGTGAAAGGAAAGCTACTAGAATAGGAAATCAAAGTTGAAAACTGTAGACGTTTGCAGTGCTCCTTCCAGCTTTCTGACAAGTAACCTCTGGCTGTTCCGGGGTCGCTCTATAAAGGGGGAACTCTGGCTGGAAGCACGGCTTGAGACTGTGTGCAGAGGTGCCGATTTCCCTCTGTGTGAGTGACGAAGTTTTCATTTTCTGTCTTTAAAGTCGGGAGAGAAGGGAAAGGTATTAAGTGGGCTGTCCAGTGTTGTAATCAGCTAGGCTGATGGGCTGGTGAGTTAGGGAAAGAAATCGTCTTACATCTTTCTAAGATGTTCGTCTTCTTTGTGTGTTTCCGACGGACAAATTCTTTTGTTAAACTTCTTTGTCCTCATGCTCAATTCTCTTCTAGATTTTTAACAAGGTTATGATTGAGATTTTGTCCAAAAGAATATTTAAAAATACTATTGGAATAACTAAGACATGCTCATGTGAAAACTTGAAACTTGTTGATGTAGGCTTCAGGATTAATTGAAACAAAGACAAAAGTATATAGTCCTTTCCCTGGGAATGAGGTGCCCCACCCAGGTGTTACCTTCGCTTCGACCTAGATTCAGGTAAAGTTGTTTGCTACAACTTTGCACTGAAGGTGTGTTTGAGGTCACACAGCAGTCTGTCGTCTTAGCTGGTCACCTGTGCTCCTGACTCCATGGTGAGCTGGAAGTGATAGGTAATGATGTAGTATTTATTGACCGACTCAATCAATTCTTGAAGTCAGTTTATTCATGTTTTTGCCAGAACTTGCCGTTTAAAGAAGTTGAGAGACGGTAAGTAATACAAAAGTCGTTTAGGAGATGAATGACTATTCTCTGAATATCTTGTAGGTACTTATAAGCAGAGAAGGTCAAATTCTACTCTGATATTATGATTCTATTTAATTTTTCCTGGCAGACAGTGTCCGCGTTCACCCTCTGTGTTCCATTGTAGAGCCTGGCCAGCTGTCCTGTGGGCAAGTGGTTAGTCCCTTCTGCATCCAGGCTGCTTTCCACTGTGGAGAACTAGACTTCCCTTCAGGTCTTTGGGTGTCCCGTTGTCTAGATCAGCACCATCCAATAGAAATATAATGTGAGCCACATTTGTTTTTTAAAATTTCCTAGTAACTACATTAAAAAAAGTGAAAAGAAACATGAAGTTAATTTTAACAATACATTGTCTTTAACCCAGTGTACCTATAATGTTCTTATTTCAACGTGTAGTTAACATAAAAATATTATTGACATTACTTTGTGTTTTCACATTAAGTCTTTAAAATCTGGTGTGTGTTTCTCACACTCGCAGCACCTCTCACTCTGAATCAGCTACACTGGAAGCGCTCAGCAGCTCACCAGGCAAGCGGCCCCGCATTGGACCGCGCGAGTTTAGATCACTGGAGAGGCTGGGGGAGGACAGTCAGCTTGGAATTAAATGGGGTTAGCATTTGTCAGGTACGAAGTAGGTGCCTAGGAGTTTCATATGTGCCGTATCGTCTAATCCTCCCAGATGTCCTGCGGAGGAGGTGGTGCTTTCCCCATTTTGCAGCCGAGGAGATGGAGACTTGAGGTGATGAGGAGGTCTCGGGTCACAGCCCAGCGCGTGCGAACCAGGGTTTGCGTTCCACCGGGCACGCTGTGCTCGGGCTGGACTAGGTGAACTGAGGATCGCAGGGCAGTCCTGTTAGCCTAGCGGGGGTTCTCAGGGGAGCTTGGTTGGTGGCAGGGCTGGCCTCGCGGGCATGCCACCGAGTCGTCACGCGGGGCCCCGCGCTTGGTTTAATGCTCTGCTGTCCCCCTTTGAAGTTCTCAAGAATCTTTGCACGACGAGCTCTGCAGTTTCAGTTTGCGCTGGGCCTCCCCTGGTGGCGGTGCTCTGAGAGGTGGCGAGAAGGAGCGGCGGCCCCTGAGTGCCCGCTGCATCCTGGGCCCTGCCCTGTAGACGCGGGTCAGCTCGCTCAGTCTTCAGGCAGCCCTCTCGGGTTGGGTCGTTCTGCCTGCGCTGTGACTAGGAAACTAAGGCGCTGGCGTGTAGGGTGCCTGCCCATGTCCGCAGCTAGTGAAGGTGGGGCAGCCCGCCGTCCTGCTCATCAGAGGCCTCCTGAGCAGTGACGCCCCCTAAGAAGCTTCCGGAAGAGGTTCAGGAACAGAGCAAGGTGGAATTAAGGGTAAAATGGGAAAAGCGGAGGTGGCTCGGATGTTTTAAGCTCCTGTCACTTGTATCGATGAGGCTAAAGCCCCAGGCTGGTCCCAGGCAGGCTGGGTAAGCCCAGTGAACTGTGTCCCTGACCCGGGCTGGAGGAGACGAAGGAACGAGGCTGAGATGGGGTACGGCAGCTCGGCCCGCGTCCGTCCCCACCGCGAGGGCACCTCCTCGTCTCTCGTGCACTGAGGTTCAGCGCAGCTTCCAAGGCAGCCGCCATTCCTCCTGCCTGTCAGTAGTCATGACAGGAAGCAACACACGGACCTGGGGCTGCTTTTCCAAAGGGTCCTTTTGAGAAAGCCCCCTCCACTGTTGGGTGGTGGAGGGTGGGAGGCAGGAGAACTGTGGGGTGAAAGGGGAGGACGGCTCTCTTGGAGGAATTGGAAGCATGTCTCTTCACTTCGTGTCTGACTCTTCAGAGCCTCCAGGAAGGGGCTTGGCTAGAGGCTGGGTGTTGGGCTGGGCACGCGTCCGTGTCCTGCAAAGCCAGGGTTGTAGTCTTCAGTGAAGCTTCTTCCTCCTCACCCAGCCCACTGGCCTGGGAACCTCGAGGGCACTGTGAATACACGTGGGTCCCAGTGCTGGCATGCATAGGCACTCAGGTCAGATCTGTGTTGAATGCGTGAGACCAAGGATGAACAAGATGGACGGGACAGCAGTGAGGTTTAATCCGTTAATGTTCACTTCATCCATGTGAACGATTGTGCCTCCATCTTTTTAGCTCACGTTGCAGGGTTCTGATGTGTTGTGCAGATGTGCTTCATGGGAACGGACTGTCCTTTTGCAGGAAGGATGGTCTCAGCCGTGGCCAGCTGCTGAGGAGGTGCCAGCATATAGGACAGGTGCATTCAGGACGCTCTGTAGGGCTTTGAAGGTAGACACCCTGCTGGTCTCCACTCTTGGGTCAGACCTCAATTTGGATGTCCATGAATTGGGTTTGTATGAGGGCAGATCCCCAGAAGATGTCTGGAAACGTTCGGGGCAGATAAGGACCCGTAGCCTCTTTGGGATTCAGTTTCTTCTTCTGTAAAATGTGACTTTGAAAAGGATAATCTGTAGACCTTGGAATCGGTCTGTGTGATCAACTGAGAGGCAGAAGATGAGACACTGCGACATCTTTACTTCAGTTTATTGTGTTGATAATGGTTAGCTTGTCGCTTTCGAGGGGCATTTATTAGTAAAATTCAAGTTGTTTCATCTTTCCACAGCTGCTCGGTTTGTCAGAGCTCCCTCTTGGAGCTCCTTCACGCAAGGTGCTCATTTAAGAAGGAGGCTACCTGGCTAATGACCGGCCTGTGCCAAAGATGGCGCTTTAAAATGAGGACGTGCTTCGCTGAGCAGTAGCTGCAGCATCGTGGCCTGCCAGCGGGTCTGTGAGTTTCACCTTGTGACCTGAATTGAGCCTGAAGACAGCTTCTGATCCTGTGGAGTCATGTGTCGGTTACTCTGAGTCATTTGGAAGAGTATCTGGAACAGCTCTTGTGTATCCCAGGGAGTGATGTCCGGCTGCCAGTGCGGTTCCGAGGCTAGGAGCCCACTGCCCACTTCGCTAAGCCGAGAGGGGAGAATTGATCCTGGAAGTGCTTTCTTTAGTACTGCAGGGTAGCAAAAATGTCTCCTGACTTGTTTTAAAACAAAAAAAACAAAAACTTACATTTTTCTAAGATTGATAGAAGTACTTTCATCCCATTCACTATTGTTTCCAGTGTTGCACCCAGTCTACTATCAACTGGAATGAGAAAGGTGCCTCAGTGTCTGCCAAAGGGAGAACTGAGTTGAGAGTCTAGATCTCTTCCAGAAGTTTTGGTTTCAGTGGGTTTATAGCTACTCTGCGGTAAAATTGATCTCAGTTCTTGCATTTTATTTGTGAGACAGCTGGTGTAGTGTGTTGGTTTTCTGTAGCTGCCTAACAAATGACCCCAAATGTAGTGGCAGAAACACTGCCATTTCCTGCCTCTCAGCTCTGCAGTGAGGCCGGCGGTCCGGTGAGCTCGGCTGGGCTCTGTGCTCGGGGTCTCACAGGCCCTGGACGGGGTGTCAGCTGGGTGGGCTCTTGGCGGGAGCCTCGCGGGGACATTTGTTTCCACGTGCCGAGGTGGCGTGCAGGGCTGCGTTCTTGGTCCCCACCGTGTCCTCTGGCCCACCGTGGAAGGCCGTAGGAGGACCTGGAGCAGGGCGGGCAGCTGTGTGTTGGAGAAGCCCCGTGCCGCTCTGCCGTGTGCCCTTGTGCCTCTACATGCTCTTTCTCCTGTTGCAAACTGGTCACAGCCCGGTGGCCTTTCGGAAGCAACTCAGGTAGAGCAGCTGCTGTTGGACGCTGCGTTCTGCCTGCACATGGGGAGAGTCCTGAGCTGGTGTGACCGCCTGTTTCTCTGGCCATAGGAAATTCTAGTCACTTGGGGTCCTGCCTTCTGACCTCATTCCCCTTTTTTACTTCCTATTTCCCACCTGTTTTAAGTCTAGTAAAGCAGACTTCTTTGAATATCTTTTAGCTGTCACTTTTCTATTGATATTTTCCTTTTAAAACAAATCAAGAAATCCCCATTGGTCTTGCAGGAAGGCTCAGCCCCTTCCCCCGTTGCCCTAAAGCAGTTTGTGTCCCTGAGGAGTTCCCTGAAGTCCTGGGAACCAGCGAGCGGAGAGATTCCCAGTGAATAATTACAGAGCAAAACAAATCTCGAGGCCTTTCAGACCATGTTTAGATGTGAAGATCTGCATTTTGTATGTTTTAAAAAACGAACTTCCTAGCCAGAATATGCATTTCTGACCTAATTTGTCCCAAATGTTGGACCAGTTTATCTGGTGTGTATTGGGTGTTTTCACTGGTAGTTTGGGGACAGTGCCTGGTCCTTGAGCTGAGAAGTGAAGGGCCTCCCTCCCTCCGACCACTAGTACCTTCCACCGTGCCCTGGGGTTAGTGACGTGCGTGCACGTGCTCTTCAGGAAGAATAATAGGTAGATCGTGGCGCCCGCTTGGGCTGTAGACGGTGGAGCTTTTAAAGTAGTGATTCCAGTCTCCCCTTGGAGAGGATCTGATTTAATTAGTTCGTGTTTAAAGCTGACCTGGCGGGCCCTTGAAATGAGGGTTTGGTGACATCAGGAGCCATCTCCCGGGAGAGGGAGCCGTGGGTTTTCCCCAAGCTTGCCGAGGGGCCGAGGGGCCTGGCCGGCTGAGGAGACAGAGAGGGGAGTCTGTTTCCTCCGGACTTCTCGTGGCAGAATCAGGCCAGCCTGGCTGTGCCGGGCATTTGAGGGAAGTTGGTGTGGCAGCGATTGAAGTGCCGGGGGCCTATCAGGATCGCTGGTTTGGGTCCTTGTTCCATGAGATCTTTACAGGAAAACTGTGGATGCTGAGTGAAGTCTTCCCCGTCTACTTAAAAGTGAAGGCAGAGCGGTGAGGGGATGCGAGAGAGAGCCTCATAATCTGCCCCCCTTTTCTTTCTTTCTTTTTTTTTTTTTTTTTTTTTGCGGTACGCGGGCCTCTCACTGCTGTGGCCTCTCCCGTTGCGGAGCACAGGCTCCGGACGCGCAGGCTCAGCGGCCATGGCTCACGGGCCCAGCCGCTCCGCGGCATGTGGGATCTTCCGGGACTGGGGCATGAACCCGTGTCCCCTGCATCGGCAGGCGGACTCTCAACCACTGCGCCACCAGGGAGGCCCTGTTGCTGCTATTTTTCCAACAGCATTTACTCACTTCATGCTCACTTCATATCTCTGTGTCGCATTTGGGTAGTTCTCAACGTATTTCATACTTTTCCATTATTATATTTGTTATGGTGATCTGTGATTAGTGGTCTTTGTTACTATTGTAATTGTTTTGGGTTGTCACAAACCACACCCATGTATGACGGCAGAACTTAATAAATGTTGTGTGTGTTCTCACCACCCCACCAACCAGCCGTTCCCCCATCTCTCCCTCTCCTCCAGCCTCCCTGTCCCCTGAGGCACGACAATATTGAAATAAGGCCAGTTAATAACCCTACAGTGGCCTCTTGAGTGTTCAAGTGAAAGGAAGAGTTGCACGTCTCTCGCTTTAATTAAAAAGCTAGACATGCTTAAGCTTAGTGAGGAAGCTGTGTCAAAAGCTGAGACGGGCTGAAAGCTGGGCCTCTCGCACCAAACAGTCAGCCCAGTTGTAACTGCAAAGGAAAGGTTCTTGAAGGAAATTAAAAGTGCTCCTCCAGTGAACACACAAATAAGAAAGCAAAACAGCCTCATTGGTAATATGGAGAAAATTTTAGTGAACTGGATAGAAGATGAAACCAGCCACAACGTTCCCTTATGCCAAAGCCTAATCTAGAGCAACTCCCTCTCTTTAATCCTATGAAGGCTGAGAGAGGTGAAGCTACGGAAGAAAAGTTTGAAGCTGGCAGAGGTTGTTGCTTCATGAGGTTGAAGGAGAGAAGCCATCACCGTAACATAAAAGTACAAGGTGAAGCAGCAAGTGCCGATATGGAAGCTGCAGCAAGTTATCCAGAAGATCTAGCTAAGATAATCAGTGAAGGCGGCTACACTACATAACAGATTTTTAATGTAGATGAAACAGTCTTCTATTGGAAAAAGATGCTATGTAGGACTCTCATAGCTGGAGAGGAGAAGTCAGTACCCGGCTTCAAAGGTCAGACTGACTCTTTCATTAGGGGCTAATGCAGCAGGTGACATTAAGTTGAAGCCAGTGCTCATTACCATTCTGAAAATCCTAGGGCCCTTAAGAATTATGCTAAACTACTCTGCCTGTGCTCTGTAAATGGGACAACAAAGCCTGAATGACAGTACGTTTGTGTATACCATGGTTTACTGAATATTTTAAGCCTACTCTTGAGACCTACTGCTCAGAAAGATTCCTTTCAAAATGTTACTGCTCACTGACAATGTACCTGGTCACCCAAGAGCTCTGATGGAGATATACGATGAGATTAATGTTGTTTCCATGTTGCTAACACTATATCCTTTCTGCAGCCCATGGATCAAGGAGGAATTCCAACTTTTAAGTCTTATTATTTAAAGAGTGCATTTTGTAAGGCTACAGCTGCCACAGATGGTGATTCCTCTGATGGATCAGGGCAGAGTCAATTGAAAACCTTCTGGAAAGGATTTACCGTTCTGGATGCCATATAAGAACATTTGTGATTCGTAGGAAATGGTCAAAATATCAACATTAACAGAGTTTGAAAGAAGTTGATTCCAACCCTCATGGATGACTTCAAGGGGTTCAAGACCTCAGTAGAGGAAGGAACTGCAGATGTGGTGGAAACAGCAGGAGAACTAGAACTAGAAGTGGAGCCTGAAGATGGGGCTGAATTGCTGCCATCTTACAATAAAACATTAACGGACAAGGAGCTGCTTCTTATGGATGAGCAAAGGAAGTGGTTTCTTGAGATGGAATCTCCTCCTGGTGAAGAGGCTGTGAAGATGGTTGAAATGACACCAAAGGATTTAGAATATGATGTAAACTTAGTTGATACAGCAGCGGCAGGGTGTGTGAGGATGGACTCCGATTTTGAAACAAGTTCCACTGTGAGTAAAATGGTATCAGACAGCACCGCATCCTGCAGAGAAATCGTGAAAGGAAGAGTCAGTCGACGTGGCAGACTTCATTGTTGTCTTATTTTAAGAAATTGCAGCAGCCACCCCAGCCTTCAGCAACCACGAACCACCCTGAAAAGTCAGCAGCCATCAATGTCGAGGCCAGACCCTCCACCAGCAAAAGATTACGACTAGCTGAAGGCTCAGATGATGGTTGGCGTTTTTTAGCTATAAAGTATTTTAAAATTAAGATATGCACCTTTTTTTCTTAGACATAATGCTGTTGCACGCTCAACAGACTGCAATATAAACATAACTTATTTGCTCTGGGAAACCAAAAAATTCGTGGAACTCTATTGTGATATTCACTTTATTGCAGTGATCTGGAACCAAACCTGCAATATCTCCAAGGTGTGCCTGTCAAGGCTTTTAAAACCGCATAGCAGCTTGCTGACTGGCTCCTAAGTACCGAAGCAGCCACAAGGCAGTGTTGCCAGGTAGATGCAGTGAGCCCCGGTACACAGAGGAGAAATGAGATGTGGGGAGGTGAGGGAATGTACCTGATCTCTGATAGCCACTAAGGGGCAGAGTTGGTACTTGAATCCAGGTTTACAGAGATTCCAGAACTTATACATTTAGGACTAAAGGTCGGCTGGAAGAAGGGGACGGCGGCCCTCCAGTTGGTGGAAGCTCCGTTAAGAGGGAAGACGGTGGGCTCCTGGGCATTTGGTCTTCTCTGGGGAACCACTGAATGTAGAGTCTATAATTCATGCAATTTGAATTTGTAATAAATGTGTTAATGTAGGTATAAATAATCTGCACCATGCAACTGAAGAGGGAATTTACTTAAGATTTAGGAGGTTTAGTTGCAGAATGTTAATTTTCTACATATCCCTCCATCATTTTGGGTGTAATACGTAACTCAGTTAAAGCCATTCAGTGTAGTGAAAGATTTATAACTGGAGAATAAAGAAATCGGACCCCATGGCTCACTAGCAACTTTATTTAAAGCCTGAATAAATTCCATCCTTGTTGCATTTGTTAACCGCTTATCTCTTACTTAGTGGTGAATTTATTAAAAATTCAGATTGCACAACAACTGTCTGGATTTTGTGTGTGTGTGTACTGGTTGTGATGTAAAATGCATTCTTTATTGAGGATCATGGTCAGGAGTTTGAAGCACATCAGTCACATGGTGATGTTTGAAGGACCAGGAAGGACAAGGCAGCTCAGGAGATGGGATGTATGTATAGTGAGAGTCTCATGTTGTTCCAGCTTCAGATTTGACATCTCTTTGCCAAGAGAAGACCTGGAAACTTCCCTTCTCGTTTCCCAGCATCTTGTTGGAATCTTACTTTAGAACCGGCCCTGGGAGAGGAGAGTTTGACTTCTCATGTGACTGGAGCATTCCTAGGATGACTGGTGCACAGCCCAGGTAGGATGAGGTGGTGGATCCTTCAACCAGAGCGTTTACTGGGTAGAGTGTGTTATAGGAGACTGAAGAGTCAGTTTCTATTTCATTGTGAGTATAGAACAGGGGAGTGTTTCTCCAGGTGCTGTTAGTCAGCCTGCACAGGATTTATGAGGACATTCCCTGAGCCTTGTTCAGGAGACACACAGAGACACAACATGTGTTTGCCAGAAGCATCGTGGAGCGTTGTATGGCTCATGAAATGAATATACGTAACTGGGATACAGGGCAGTGATTGTAAGTCCTGCAGGAGGGACGGTGACATGGGGTTGGGATTTAGAGAGAGAAGGAGACCCTCTGGTTGGCCAGGCTGGGCACCCCTGGGTGGGTGGGGCCTGCCACTGCTTCCTGCTTCCCCCAGGCTTCTCAAGTTGATTTGCTGAGTTGAACCAACAAAACGTCCTAAAATTGATGAACTGTCCTAAAGAGGAATTAAAGGGGAATTGTGGTGTTCCGGGTCCTAACTGCTTGGGGGTATGTGATAACCTTGAACTTTGATGGGAAAATTTTAGCGTTCTCTTGGAGATCATAATAGGCTTGGAAGGGAGTGCTCAGACTAGATAGACAAGTGCCCAAACGTTTGAGAAAACTTTTTATTAAGAGAAATTGGGCCCAGCACTGGGGACTCAAATATAGCCCTAGAAGGTAGAATTAAGACCAGTAAGTGGCGAAGAATTCTAGGGAGACAGCGTGCCAGTGGCCACGTTGTCCTCATATTATGGCATCGTGTTTGTGCTGGCAAGCTTTAGTAAACAGTACTCATTTTGAAATCGGTGCACAGTGTACACGTACTGGAAACACGAAGTTAAATAGAGAAAGGCAGAGAGAGATGTAGCATTTTACGGCATTTAGGTAGAAGTACTGGCGCCTGATTTTTAGCAAAAGACAAAGATGTTCTGAATGAAAATATTTGGTCACGGCTGAATTTTTCTTGGCTTTATTTCTCTATGAAATGGTCTGAACACCTCCATCTGGATGTTTTGGTCTCGCATCTTACCCTCAAGTCTCATGTCAAGCACCACGTACGATTCTGACTTTTCTGGTCACTCAAGCTTCCTTTGAACGTCTCGTGTGTGGTGAAAGTTAAACTTGCGTAGCATTGAACAGTCGATGACGTCCTTGTACTTTCTCATTTTCTCACTGTAATTGCGAATTCTTTCACAGCCCTTTCGAGTTTTACCCGTGAAATCCTCTTCTAACCCGGCTCCTCCTCTCTGTCCTGCTCTGGCTTCCTTTAGATCCGCATGAAAGGACAGGACTTGGCACACGTGCCCTGAGGCCTCACAATCCCTCTGTGTCCCACATTTTACTAATTGCACTGTTTGATGATTCTTAATTTTTCTGTAGTTACCTTTATAAATAATGAGCCAGAAGCCTGTATCTCTTGATGTATCGTCTTAGACTTGACTGCTGTCTGAAAGCTGAGGAACTCACTATGACTCTGCGGGCCCCTGTAGGCAGGGCCGAGGGAGGGCACTTTGTTAAGGCCTTGGTAGGGTGGGCCGTGTTTCCTGTGGGCTTTGGTGGGGGGTTGGTTACTGTCTAGAAGTTTCCTGTCTGCCGGGCTGCTCCTTTCCTGGTGCTCTGGCCGGAGAGGCCAGGCTTCTCTGGCGCTTTGTTAGTCTGCACCCTTTGGTGTGTCTGGATTGCAGGCTTCTCCAGCACCCAGTCTGGGGGAGCAAAAAGAAGATCCAGGGAACCCACTGCCATGTTGTTTCTCAGGTCTTGAAGCCCGTGGGCAGTTGGCCTGTTGTGTCCAGCACTGTCTGCCTTACGTTCGTTTTATGTGGACGCCCAGGGCTTTTCGCTGCACTGAGGCGGAGGAATAGGAGAGTGTGTCTGCTGCATCTTGTTTGGAGCCGGAACTCACCTGTCCTCTTCTTTACTCTTCTGTCAAATGTGGCCTTGGTTCCTCTTCCTATTTGTGAAGATGGGCCCAGTAGCTGACGCGAGTGTAAAGCCACGTAGGTGGTGGGATGCCTTCACCGTAGGGGCGTGGCTAGGAGCAGGCAGGGGAACTGTGGGTGATGCCCATGAGCAGGGTGGAGGGGTGGACTGTCCCTGCATCCCGTTTCCTTGCCCCCCTCCAGCTCTGGGACAGTTCAGGCTTTACTGTGGTTAGAACTCCTAGGGTATTTCATTTTTGTTGCCTCCTATCAGTGCCTGTTACGTGGGTCTAGCGGCACCTCAAGTTTGTCACTTACGTTGGGAAGCCAGTGCAGGCGGTGGGCTCTCCTGGTGGGGTCTGGGAGCTTGGCCTCTCCTCGAGGAAGGGGGGGGCTGCTGTGCTGCGGTTTAGCGGGCGCTGCTCTCCTGCCCTGGAGCTGGAGGCCTCCCCGCACTGCCCCCCAGGCTCCGCACAGGTGCTGTGTAGAGCGCTTCTTGATCCTGCAGAGCCCGTCTGGTTCCTGTCCTCAGGATTCCCTAAGCCCCACTGCGACTGCTCATGGCCTCTCCGGTCCCCCCGTTAGCACTTCAGTGGAGTCTTTATTACTGTTTGTTTTTTTTTAATACTTAATCATGCCAACTCGTCTCATGTTAAATTCCTGCCCTCCAACCTCAAGTGCTGTTGGGCATTCATACTATATCAGACCACACTCCTTAACGCACTCACGTTCCACTCTCCCAGATACCTTTTTTTTTTAATAAAGTATGTTTGGTTATATGCTAGATATATTTTTAAAATTTTTCTTTTTGTTTATTTATTTATTTGGCTGTGTCGGGTCTTAGTCGTGGCACTCAGGATCTTCAGTGCAGCACGTGGGATCTTCTGCTGCAGCATGCAGGCTTGCGGGCTTCTCTCCAGTTGTGGCTCGCGGGCTCCAGAATGCACAGGCTCAGTAGTTGTGGCTCACGGGCTTAGTTGCCCCATGGCACGTGGGATCTCAGCTCCCCGACCAGAGATTGAACCCATGTCCCTGGCATTGGAATGCAAATTCTTAACCACTGGACCACCAGGGAAGTCCCATTTATGACTATTTTTTTTTAAAGCCTGCCTTTTCTGTTATTTCAGTGGAACCTTGGGAGGGATGGGAGGTTATGTATGTGTGCAGTTTACTGTCTTGACATGTTTCTCAAAGTTTGGGTTTTATAACTACTTGTTTTGAGTATTAAAGTTAATGCAAGGGACTCACTGCCCTTTTGGCTCTCTGGGTTAGCACCTAAGCTAATTGTCAGCCTAAGTGGTGGTTGTGACCTGCCCAGACCCTCTCTGTCTGGCGACTGTGTGGCTGTTCTCTGCAGGCTTGCCTCACTGTCCCTAGGAGTCGGACTAGGAGCCCACGGTGGGCTGATGGGGTGCTGTGCCTGTGCTAGCTGGCTCTGGGACCCATGGGCCCATGGGTGCTGCCCCACTGACCCATGTGTGTGGCAGGGGGAGCAGCAGTGACTGATCAGGTTCAATTCTTTGCTCTCCTGTGGAACCTGTCATACCGTGTTTTGGAGCCTCATTTTTCCCCTTTATAAAATAAGATTGACATGAAATCTGCAGCATAGCACCCAGGGGATGGTTCAGTGGATGCTTCATCCTCTTCTTCCCCACCTGGTGATGTCTGTTTGGGATGATTGCTCCTTTACGGTGGACGGAGACGTAGCAGCCCTTTCATTGCATCAGTCATCTTGCCTCACTTCTCAGGACTTTGTTCTCCCTCCCTCCCGACCCAACCCTTCCTGGAAACTACCTAAAATATTTGGTATCTCTTTTCTTGTATAAGTGGTCCCTGTCCTAGTGTTTTGGTGTTGATACAGTGGAATCCACAAAATTGAATATGATTTAATTGTCATTTTAAACTAAAAGAAATGGGGGGCACATTGGGTGAAAGTGCTGTGTATTGATAGAATCCGTCCTCAAACTTTAATTTTATCCCTAGGGCGTAGGAGTAGGTGGAATTAAGTACAAAATCTGCAGAAGCCAAGGAGGCGAGAATTCCCTGCTGGATCCCTGTTTTCCACATGTCTATCCCCAACAATGTGGACCATTTGCATTAAACTTAAATAGCACAACTTACTTAAGATTCGTCTTTACTCATCTTGTTCTAAAATCACAGATTCCATCTGACAATGTGATAGGACAAGATTATATTTTTAAACTTCGAGAACCACACTCCAGAACTGTGCCCAAAGTAACAATTTCTTGTGTCAGAAATAGCTTCCTCATGAACTCTTCTGAGGAGCTGACCTGGCTGCTTGCATTTCAAATATTGAGGCTGCCTGAGCTGAGAAAGTGCTTGGTTGGTCTGCCTTGTGTTGGTGAGGGGTCTCTCCATTAGTACTGGGGTGGGGGAAGGAAGACTTCTCCACATTGCCTGGTTTATTCTCTTTGGGTACACACAGGGGTGTCATCAGCTGGTGGTGACATCATTTAGGGGTGAGTCATCTACTTTTGCGTTTGTATCAGTGTGGCCAGCTGGGTCCGAGTCCGTTGTGGTTGTGATGTCTGGGCTCTGTGAAGGCCAGGTCGCTGTGATTGCTGATGAGACTCTGGGGCGCTGGTGGTAACAGCGCATTACTACTGTGTCGTCCTTTATTGGATCCGCTGGTCCGTCCTGGTGCTGCACAGGGTTGCCTTACCTGCCTGCACCACGTCGCACACGTGTGCAGGTTGCCAGGAGGCTTTTGCACGTTATCGCCTGGGCCTTGCCCAGCTCGCCTTGCTGCTCTGCCTGTGGCCATGTGGCTGTGACGCAGGCAGGGCCAGCCAGGTGCAGCGGAGGGGGTGGACTTGTTGGCTGTGGCCTGGAGCTGCTGGCAGCCGTGTTACCTCATGAACCAGGACGTTCCTGAAACGGCAGCCCACGCAGAGGCAAGCCGAGTCAGGAGATGGCCTGAAGCTTCCGACTTCGGTGCCCGTGGTTCTTGCCATTCTTCACTTGTTAGTTATGAGAACCAGTAAGTTCTTCTTTTGTTGAAGCCAGTTTGAGTTGGGTTTCACTTGCTGACAGTTGGAAGGTTCCTGACTAACAGGATCTTTGTTATGTGAAGTATAACACACTCTCTTTTGTGAAGTGAAGTTTGCTTTTCTGTTTTATTATGTGGAAGGTAATGCTGATTTCCAGTACCGTCTGTGCACTTGGACTCCAAGGTGAAGCAGCTCACTGACGCTGGGGTTAGGGGAGCCTTGCAGACGGAGGTGTTCATCATCCTCCTGTTGCCCTGCCAGGGCGGGGTCTGCCCCACTTCTTTGTCAGGGATGGCAGCGCTCTGCCGAGTGGCTGTGACATCTGATGGGCCCAGTTAGAGGGGGTGGCAGCTGGATTTGAGGAGAAGGGTGTGGCGCAGGGAGCAGGACTCGCATAGGGGGTGGGCAGGCGGCTGGCTTCCCAGCAGGGCCACTTCTCCCTCCTGAAGGTGGGGCGTGGCCCCTTCCCTCGAGTGGAGCCGTCTGGAGCGCTGGTCGCGCCATTCCTGCGGTGCAGCCCCGGGGCTCCCTTCCCGCTCCTGCTCTCGCTCCCCCGTCACTGTCTCTGGGGCCTTGTCCGTGCCGTGAGGACACAGCCGTGCGGTGAGCCGTCGTTCCAGAGCCTCAGCCCTGGGAGCTGTCAGGCTGGCCGTGGACACCTGGGGCCTCCCCGTGGGAGACTGAGCCACGTCCCCGCCAGGTGGCTCTGGGCTCCTGACACCCAGACCACCTGTGGTTAGGCCTCTGAGTGTTAGGGTGACTTGTGCCATGGACGGGATGACCTGGAGGTTACAGGTGGCGCTGCGCTCTTGTCTCCCTCCATCTCCTGAGCCCGCCTGCCTTCCTGGCTCTCGTGGCACCTGCTCAAGGTTGCTGATACACGGGGAGGGGAGAGGAAGTCCTCTGAGCGAGAATGAGCTCTTCCAGGGCGAGCGCCGAGGCACGTGTGTCTCTCCTTGGAGACCCCTGTGAAGCAGCAGCCTTTAGCAGTTACGCGATGCCCGCCTTTGGTATTTGGGAAGGAGGGGAGAACGTGGCTTGCTCTGGAGCGATGGGTCCTTTTTGGGGAGCAGAACCTTATTTTGAATAACGGGGAAGCCTGTGACCCAGCCTGAGAGGTGGTAACTGTTACCATTTAGTGTTAAAGTGGTCCAGCTTTACGTGAGCCGACTGCTTCACTTTAATACCGTTGTTTCCTGCTTGTTGTCTGGAGATGTCCTCTCCCCTTCGAGAGCCAGTGCAGTTAGGGAGACCGTGGGGTGTGGACGTGTCGCCCGCTCTTGCCGGGCGTGCTGTGTTAGCCAGCAGCGCCCTCGTCTCCGCGGCTGACAGCCCCGCAGGTGTATCCCGCCCGTCTCGTTGGCTGCGGAGACGGGGCTGCTGTGCTCCGAGCGTCCTCTTTATTCTCGGGTCCAGGCTGGTGGGGCAGCTCCAGTTTGGGCCTTGCCATGCTCACTTAAAGGAAAAGACCGGGGAGGCTGGCTGAAACGCCTGAGGGCTCCTAAAGCTTCGCTTGGGGCCTGGCACGCGTTGTCCTGCTCAGAGCGGGTACGTGTGCTCAGAGCTCGTTGGCTGGAACCCATGGGAAGGTGTGGCAGTGGGTGGGGACGCACACCCTCTTTAGGGGTGACCTGGAGTTAGACAGAGGAAGTTGGGGGACTTCCCTGGTGGCGCAGTGGTTAAGAATCCGCCTGCCAGTGCAGGGGACACGGGTTCGAACCCTGGCCCGGGAAGATCCCACATGCCGCAGAGCAACTAAGCCCGCGTGCCACAACTACTGAGCCTGCGCTCTAGAACCCACGTGCCACAACTACTGAGCCCGAGAGCCACAACTACTGAGCCCATGAGCCACACTACTGAAGCCCGCGTGCCTAGAACCCGTGCTCTGCAACAAGAGAAGCCACCGCAATGAGAAGCCTACGTACTGCAGTAAACAGTAGCCCCTGCTCACCACAGCTAGAGAAAGCCCCTGCGCGGCAACGAAGACCCAATGCAGCCACAAATAGATAAATAAATAAATTTTAAAAGAATAAAAAAAGGAAGTTGGAAAATAGTGTGATGAACGTGAACTTTCCGGATTGATCAGCATCAGTTCTTAGCTTGTGCCTTGGAACCCTCTTTATTTTACCACATTACTGGTGATGCTTCCCTGAAAACCACGGTGGCTCTTTCTGCCAAAGCACAGCCGTCCTCTTTCTGGCTGGAGGTTTGCACATTTGAGAGCTCTAGCCCACGCATGTGGGTCACCCTGATGGCCTCGCCCTGCCAGGTTAGTGCTGGTGACGGTCGACGTCTGTGCAGCCTCATCTTCCTCAGGTGCAGGTGTTAGTTCTGGAACTAAACCTGAACATCTGGAAATGTGATATTAAGTAGAAATAAGGAATATGTCAGAAGAGGATAACTTAGAGGGCTGGCGCAGGTGAAGGCTGGGAGCTTGCGCTTGGGCCAGGGGAGCGACGTCCAGGCGCAGCCCTTTTGGTGTGGCGGCGCCGGCAGTGTTTTCTGAGGGTCAGCGGTCAGAGCGTTGGGTGCCCTGAGGACCTGGGCCTCTGCTGCGCAGACGCGGAGCGATGCCGGTGGTGGAGCTGCCGCCGCCTCTGGTGTGCACGGAGCTCTGCAGGGAGCCTCGGCGTCCGGCGAGTGACGTGGCCACCCGCTCGAGTGCGAGCTGGGGCGCTGCTGGGGGCCCGCGGAGGGCAGCGCCTGCCGCTGTGCGGAGCCGTGCGGTCTGTTCTCCGCACAGGCTCTCGAGGGTTCTCCTCGGTTGCTGAGCACCCACCTTGCGCAAGCTTTCTTTGTTTTGTTCTGTAGTTGTTGGTCTTTTACAGAAAAAGGGAGTTTTCCTTGCTAGAACGTAGTTATCAATGGGTCAGTTTTTTCAGGAGACCTTGAGGCTTGGTGTACAAGATGGAGTGTTTGTAATTTCACTCATTTTTGAACTTGTGGGGCACTGGCACAGTGCTGCCTCCCGTCATTGGCATCCTCATCCTCATCCTCAGGCCTTTGTCTGTTCCTCGTTCCCGTCTCAAGGGTGCGAAGCCGAGGCCCAGAGGGCTTCAGTACGCGGAGTAGGGCCGTAACCGGGGGGAGGGGGGGGCAGCCTTCAAGCTCGGAAGGACTGTCTCCCTCCTCCCCAGCTCATCCCAGCCTCGCTTGCCCTTGCGGGTGACGACAGACAGTTCTCAGAAAGTATCTTTATGTCCCACTTTAAATACTCTGGGTCCCTTCTAGCCTGGTTTCCACATGGTTTGGTATTTGTTCTATATCATTACGTAGTATTGTTTCTTTTGAAAGTAAGGTATTAAAAATGAACTATAACTAATACATTTAATATTATGAGGTTTTTTGGTAGAAAACTGGTAGGATAAGTTTGAGAATATTGGCTTAGTCTACTGAACCTTTAATTCACTTAAATGTAAAAGTGAGGGTGACTTTTTGGAAATACACGTTCCCAGTTGGGTAGATTCCAAGGTCTCTGGGGTATGTGTTCCCTCTTCTCTGTGTTTATAAGGGATGGTCATGGGTGCGAGGGGGTGAGCCTGCCTGGGGACAGGGTTCCTGACACCTTCCCTCTCTCTCCAGGGAGGTGCTTCTCACCCTTGGCTGCATGGAGTCACCTGACGGGTGTTAACATTCTGATTCAGGGTCCCTTTCTTGGAAATTCTAATTTCTTGATAATTAGTCTGGGATGTGGCTTGAGTGTCTTGGTTTTCTAAGGTCCTGGGAGATCCTAACGTGCGGCCCCTCCTGAGAACCCTCTGAGGAAAGGCGTGGGAGCGTGGACCCGAGGGGCGTGGAGGGTGGGCGTGTGTGCCCTCAGCCCGCATGGCAGGTCCACCGGAGGGGCAGGCTTATCTCCTAAGCATGAGCGCCCCGGGGTAACTGTGTGCCCTATTAATGACATCTTCCTCTATTCCCACAGTACAGACTTTCTCTGTACCCTAAGATTTTTCTGTTTTTGCTTTTTGTTGAATAGATTTCTATTTCAGGAAGTAGTCAGTTTTCTTTCTCTAGAGAAGCACCTTAGTCAAAACATTTTATTGACTCAGAATGTGCATTTTTTCCCCTCTCAGTGGCAAGCGTTTGTCTCATCTCATTGTGTAGCTTCCTGTTAAGAAATGTGGTGTGTGTGTGAATTCACTTAAGTTCTGATGTCACTTTGGAGCCCATTGGTGGGCCGTTTCAGCCAACCAGACGCTTCCTGGTATCCAAGTAAGAGAGATATATAGTTCTGGAATAACAGGAAATTTCAGTTTTCAGCATCCTGTTTTTCTGGGTTTTGTGACTCTCTGCCTCCCCACGATGAAGGTTAGTACATGTTTTTATATACATTTCTTTTTTTGCAGAATACCACAATTTGAATTTTCCAAGCTCTAGAGTTAGAACTTGAGAGCTGAGATCATCTGCGCCCACCGTTTATGAGAGAGGGCACTTGTAGGTCCTGCACAGAAGGAGGCTGAGGCCTACTGAGGGTCATACTTTTGATAAAAAATGCAGCCAGCCCATTACAAAATGTAGCTGGCTATATCAGCCCAGATCATGCTCTCCTTTGACTTGGAAATTTCTTTTTAAATAATAGATGTCAGAACAAATGAGTTCAAGTCTGTACTATAAGGTGATTTCTGAAGGCTGTTCTAAGGGGATACTCTTTGTTACAGGCAGGACCTGGCATCATGAATTGTTTTATTTTTTGCTCCATCAGATGAGAATGCGTGAGTGACATGCACAGAGGGCTTGGGTGCCTGTGTTTACGGCTCCCTCTCCCCAGCTCTGTGTTTGCAGCTCCTCTATTTACTTGGATTTGATGGCCTCCTTCCTGGAGGTGGTTTTTCAACTTCTGGATTTGTCTCTCTCTTGTTCGTGTTTAAATAAATGAACCTCATGATGATTTTTCCTCATCTCAGAAATTAAGACTGGGGCTTCCCTGGTGGCGAGTGGTTGAGAGTCCGCCTGCCGATGCAGGGGACACGGGTTCGTGCCCCGGCCCGGGAAGATCCCACATGCCGCGGAGCGGCTGGGCCCGTGAGCCATGGCCGCTGAGCCTGCGCATCCGGAGCCTGTGCTCCACAACGGGAGAGGCCACAACAGTGAGAGGCCCGTGTACCGGAAAAAAAAAAAAAAAAAGAAATTAAGACTGAAGACTTTTGTGGGGGACAGCAGTGGTTATTTAGATTTGGAACGGCTCTTCTCAGCTGCTCTTTATGTGTCTGCCCCACGGTGACATTCAGTGCCACGGGGTGGATTGGTGCCTTGTTACCCATTCAGCAAACATTCACGTTTTTACTGTGTGCTGGCCATTTCCTGGATGTTGTGAGGTCTGCTTGTGTAGATTTCACGGTCTGGAGAACGTGCACACATAGACCGTAAGGTTGTGGCAATGAGTGTGCCGGGAGCCTGGCTGGGCCCTGCTGAGTCTAGTGGGGGGGGGGGTGAGGCTGGCGGGAGCCGGATGAGTGAGAGTTAGCTGTGCAGGGGGAGGGAGAAGCAGGAAAGGGGGAAGCCGGGCTCCTGGCAGGGTGTGAGATAGAGTCGGGGGAGGGGTGACAGGCGGCCTGCAGGGGAAGTCACTCCTGGGATGACTGGTCACCATAGTTCATTTTTGCCCCAGTGAGAGAACCTTTGAAGAATGTTAACACAGTTTTCATTTGGGCATCTGAACACATCTTTCTGTTAACTGCATCTCAAAGAATTTTTTTCATAATTTCTCTGGCGCAGAGTTGTGGATGATTTGACTATTAAATTTTTGGGGGGAGGGAAGGAGTTACTCAGTGATCAGAAGGTATATGTGGTCTTCAGACAGTGTTTGGGGATGAGATGTGTTTATTTTAGCGCGTGTTTGCGCACACATCGTGGATCAGCCGTGCTGTGTCTAGGCAGCCTGACGCGCAGCATCTTTCAGCCCCTGGGTGTTGGAGGGTGGGCGGGGAGGGGACTAGCTTGGGTGCGTCCCCAGTCTCTAGGCAGCCGAGATCGCAGCGATGCGGACCAGACGGTCCCCGAGGGTGGCGGTGTCCCCGCCCCCCCCTCTTCTGGACTCGGCCTCTCCTGCCTTCCCTTCCTTCCCTCTCGTATCCTCTGTGATGTCGGCGTTTCCTTTTTGCTGCTGTTGGTTTTGGCATCGGCTGTGGCCAGGAGAGGAAGTCTGTAGTAGGCCTGCCCTGAGGCCTCAGCCTCCGTCTAAGGAGAGGAGCCTTCACGGAGCGCCAGCAGCGCCCCAGGTTATGAAGGAGGGTGCGGCAGGGTGGGGACGTGGTGGTTAGGAAGCTGGACTCAGGCCCTGAGCGGCCCCAGTGAGGGCACCTGGCCTGGCCTCCTGCTCCGACCGGAAGCCGAGCTCGCAGGTGTGCCGCCTCCCTGGGGTCTCGCCTGCGAAGCCGACTGTCTTCCTCTGACTGCGCAGAACTGCCCAGCACCGGACTCTGCTAATTCTGCTTGTTCACTTTTCCCTTTCAGACATTTGATGCAAACGATTTGTATCAGGGGCAGAATTTCAACAAGGTCCTCAGCTCCTTAGTGACTCTAAATAAAGTAACAGCAGGTAAGTCTCTTTTTTACTGCACTTGAGGGGAGGGGAAGGAAAGGGGGCGAGAACCTTGTTGCTTCCGTGTTAGCGAGGCGGAGTGAGCGTTCCTGAGCTTGAAAAAGGATTTTGCATTAAAGTTCGGGTTGTCACTTCTGCTGCGAGCAGAGTCTTCCTCTGCAGGTCCTGGTAGACATCAGTGCTTTCCTTCCTGTGGGCAGAGAGAAAAGTGCAGCAGAGGGGGAGTGCCTCGTTGGCAGGGCAACTCATGGGCTGGCCTGGAGCTTGAAGCACCTTGCTCTGCAGTTTTATTAAGTTCATGCTGATTAAAGCTCAGATCTAGTGAGCAGATCTAGTGCCTGTTTTTGAGGTGCAGCCAGTGAGCTGGCCTCTGCAGTAAACACCTACCTGGGCCAGGTTTCCTGAGGATGACGAGGGCACCTGGGCTCTGTGGGCTGCGGGTTCAAGCCCCAGTCGCACCTCTAGGGAGAGGTGGGCTCCCCAACCGTGGAGAGGACAGTGGGGTCTGTATGTGCTCCTGTGGGACTAGCTCGGGCCTGGAGGCTGCCTGAGGCACCCGAAGGGCTTAGAGGCTCTTTTGTTTTAAAGTCATGTTTGTTTTCAACTTACCTTTACGGACTGTAGTTTCAGATCCCTGGGAGGGGCAGTTAGCCCTTGATACGCCTCTTTTGATCAGAAAAAGTCAGTTTCTCTTGTCAGGGTCTCCTCTCATTTCACCCCGACCCTTCCTCACTGTGTGGGGACGGGATGGGATCGGAACGCTAGGGGCTGCAGGAACCGCTTCAGGGGCCCCTCGCGCCACTCGTTTGCCGGGAGGGCTGTCTGGGTGCTGCCCCGCTGCCGCGCTTGGGGACGTGTGCCCAGAGCAGCCTGTGCTGCCCGCCGTCCCGGGCAGGGTTTCCCTTCTCATAGCTTGACTTCGGGCTTGAAGTTGAGAATGTCTTGGGCTGTTGGGGTGATAGCACCTGGGGACACGCTGAATCAGGACCCGGGTGAGCGAGTGTAGGAAAGCGTGAGGGTCCCAGTCCAGGAGGAGGGCGGGAGGGGGCGGAGAAGCGGGGGCATCGAGGCGGACCGAAGGACACGCAGCCATCGCACCCTCCAGACAGGAGGCTTGTGGCGTTTGTCAAGCCTGTGCTGCGATAGAGAAGCGATAGACCCAACGCGAGCAGACAGGTAATAAAGGAGCCAGCCCGCCACGGTCGAAGCGTGGGCAGTCGATGACGGGGCTTCACGGGACGAGCGCGTGCAGGCGGCGGGTGCAGCGCGGGCACCTCCCCGGCCCCGGCCCGCCTGCAGCACTTTGCCGGCGTCTGGGCCGCAGTGTGACGCGCACTGCCCTCCGCTGAGCTCGCTCTCTGGCAGCTGCGGTGAGAGTGGCTTTGGTAGACACGGTCCCCACGTGTGAGGCCGCGGGCGGGAGACGGCAGGTTGGCTCTCGCCCTGGGTGTGTAAGTTCGGGTGGGTCGGAAGGAGACGGGGAGCGACGAGGGCGGCTGCGCTCCATCCACGGGGCCGCGAGGCCCTCGGTGACCGGGGCGGAGCCCCGCGGGCCGCGGAAGGCGTGGACACAGGCCGGGAGCTGTATCTTCCCGCCCCCATCTGATGCAGAAGTGTTTCTCGCATGTTCTTGACATCATCGGATGTACCCTGGACACAGAGCACCTGACGCCATTCTTTACAAAGACCTGTTTGGAAGTTCTGAAATAAACCTGGTACTTTTCTCCTCAGCTTTTAAACAAGAGGACTGAGCCTTCTCAGATGAAGAGAACGTTTTGCTTCTGTGTTTGTTGGCTACTGCTCTTCATTTGTGTTTCTGAAGTCAGCGTGAAGGAGGTGATGGTGCCTTTTCAGCCGTCGGCTGTAGGGGCTGACGCAAGTGTAAGACAGGTGCACCTGCTGACTCCACGGTCGTTGTTGGGGAGGCCCGTCACCGTCTTTGCTCTGCGTCCGGCACGTCAGGGAGACCCTTTGTGTCCTCCAGGCGTGTGGAGGAATGCTTCCCTTTTACTTGGACAGAGGAGAGACTGGAGCTGGTGAAGGAGGGGATCCTAAACACTCCCTGGGTACGGCAGGCAGCCACCGGGGCAGCTTCTTCACGCCTGTCCTCTGGGCGCTGTTTGTGCTCGCAGTTGCCAGGCCTCTGCCACACGGCGGGAGCAAACACTGGCCCTTACTGCCAGCACTGAGCAGGGCCTGAGAATTGGAGGGGCTTCCACACTGAGACGGCGAGGTGGTTTTAGGGCAGGGGTCCCGGACGCCGGGTCCGTGGAGCCTGGCAGGCAGCGTGGAGGAGCGAGGGGGGCAGAGGGCAGCGGCTGCTCTGCCCGCGTGGGCCCTGCTCGGCTCTGGGTCAGTCAGGGAGCACAGAGCCAGAGGCACCAGAGCCCCGGGGCTTCAAGAACAGCTGGAAATGCCTGTTTCCCTGGGGAGTCCCCAGACTTTCAGTTGTTGGTACCTAATTCAGAATTTCATAAGATACTGTGTAAGCCAATCCAAAGGGATCTGCCAGAGAAAGAGGACCTGGAGACCCCCAGTTTCAGGACATTTTTATAGAAGGTCCCCCACGTAGCTTTAGGAAATTGCTAGGCGCGTGCGTGTCAAAACAGTGATTTCCCTAGAAAACTCTCTCGTGGCCTCATTTAAAAAACATCACATCGCCTCTGCGAAGTGGGCTGCTGACATGTACGTGCTGGTGGCCTGAGTGGGGTGTGTGACCCTGCAGCGACTCCAGAGGGAGATCTGAGCCTTTAGTGCTGTGTGGCCTCTGGTCCTCTCACAGCCTGTGAGGTGAGTGAAGCGTGCCTGCCGTCGTGCCGAGGGCGTCATCCTCACAAGGGCCTTTCTGGACGGAGAGTGCCGGGGGTTCTGTTTGTCTCAGTAAGAGAGTCTTTTCCGTCTCTGGCACGATCACGCTTGCGGCTCGCTCACCGCGCAAAGGGTGATCCTGGAGGAGGGGGCGTGCGGGGGGGTCTGGGTGGCGCTCTGCCCAGGAGTCGAGTGTGAGAGGCTTCTTGTTTCCAGGTGAGGGGAAAGTCCTGAAAACAGTTACGGAACACGTCGTAAACTCGGAACTTAGCTAGAGAAGGACCGCTAAGTACTTACGTTCAGTGAATTCCCGGGAAGGTGCCTGGGGCGCGTGCGGTCGTTCGGTCCCGTGGCGGGGACACTGCTCCTGGTCTCCTGCGCGGGTGGCCCCCCGACCCTCGGAGCCCGGTGCGGGGTGTGGGCGCGGTGTCAGGGGACTCAGCTCGCTCTCTCCCCTGTGACGACCTTGCAGACATCGGCCTGGGAAGTGACTCCGTGTGTGCCCGGCCCTCCTCTCACCGGATCAAGTCTTTCGACTCCCTGGGACCCCAGCCTTCGCACGGTCGGACTTCAAAACTGTTCCAGGGCCAGTATCGGAGTTTGGTAAGTGTGAGAGTTGGTCCCTGAGAATGGGAGTGTGTTGGGGAGCCGGGTGTGCGCAGCGTGTCTGGGAGGACACACGGGCCTCCGGGGAGTTGCTCAGCCAGAGGGGGGTTTGCCTTTGCTGCCATGGCTCCTGTTCTAGGGTCTGGCGTTTGCCCATCACCAGATTATCCGCGTGTCGTGCTTCATGACAGCTTCTAAGAAATCTGTGTATTTGGGGCACTCTGTTTTAAGATATATATCTGTTTATCTGGAGGGATGTGAGCTTTAAAATGTTTTCCTGGTCACTTGCATCATATTTTCTTACCTACTCTGCACAAAGGTACAGAAGTTGGGGAATAAGAAATCCATACCTAGTACTTAGATGATGAAGAAATGGTTGGAAGCCGAAGAACCTAGAGGGTTTTTTTCTCTTTATGAAAGCATGACAGCGCCCTACTGAGTGAGGATGCAGCTTGTGAAGGAGGGGCTGCCTTATAACGGTGCTGGTGAGGTGGGGAAGCCACCTGAGATGAACAGTGCTCCTGGAAAGTGAGGAAAACCCATTTGTAAATCGTCAGGAGACAGGCTGCAAGCACAGGCGTGGAAATGAGGACCTGGGAAGGTGAAGGACAGGGCCGAGCAGAGGCCGTGGGGAGAGGCCGCCCCATCCACCAGCTGGGGCGCGTGTCCGCCTGCCGGACAGCCGAGCCCACTCTGGACCGGATGGCGGCCTGGTCCTCAGCTCGATCAGCCGGTGCTGTGACTTCGCTTCATGCGACACTTTAGTAAATTATTGTATGTTAGAGAATCAGTGATCTCGCCCTGTGAGTCGGAGGAGAACCGACCCTCCTGGAGTCTTCAGAGACCACTGCTCTCTACTTTACCGCAAGGGAGTATTGCCCAGTAAGCTGCTGTGGTCCTCGGAAACGGAAGCTAACCTCGTTGGAGCTGTGTGTTGTAGAGAGAAGTGACTTTGAGTTTGGTCATGAAGCAGCAGTACAAACGGAGAGCTGCAGAAGGGACATAATTCTTGTGTGTTCTGGAACTTTCTGAACTCGAACTAACTCTCCCTGCTGTGTGTCTGTGATGGTTCTTCCTCTCTGAGAAGTCCCATTGCCTTGTTTCAGGCCTTGTGAACCACACAACACACCTGGAGCGTTTCTTTTCTGTGCCAGCTCTGGCTGGTTCGGTGTCTCACCTGGACTGACTCGTGTGACCCTCACGGCCACCCCGTGAGGCTGGACAAACTTAGAGGGTCCCATTGCGAGCTCTGTGATCCAAAGCAAGGGAAGATGCCCAGACCACTTGAAAAATAGTTTCAGTTAGCTTTATGAAATACGCAAGGAAAATGCAAGAAAAATCAGCAAGCTTTGGACAAAGAAACATTTGCTGTCTGACCCATTCACTTGTGGCAGTTGTCGTCGGTTTTTTTGTTTGTTTTGTTTTTGAGTAAATGAGGACTGGATTACAAAGGAATAATTTTAGTAAAATAAAGTTAGATGTTCTGTTGTGATGAATGTTGCTGAGATCACGGTAGGTATAGCATTGGTGTTTCATTAGCGAGAGAAAGTTTAAGTTACACCGGAACTAAAAAGCCCCAGCTACCTTGCCTGTGCCGTGGACCCGGTGAGACTCCTCTTGACCTGCTAGGTAAGAATAACGATTTTGGACTTCCCTGGCGGCACAGTGGTTAGGAATCCGCCTGCCACTGCAGGGGACACGGGTTCGAGCCCTGGTCCGGGAAGATCCCACATGCCGCAGAGCAACTAAGCCCGTGCGCCACAACTACTGAGCCTGCACTCTAGAGCCCACGAGCCACAACTACTGAGCCTGCGAGCCACAACTACTGAAGCCCATGCGCCTAGAGCCCGTGCTCCACAGCAATAGAAGCCACTGCAATGAGAAGCCTGGGCACCACAACGAAGAGCAGCCCCCGCTTGCCGCAACTAGAGAAAGCCCGCGTGCAGCAACGAAGACCCAACGCGGCCAAGAATAAAATAAATAAATTTATTTTTTAAAAAAAAAGGGAATAACGATTTCTCCGCCCCTCGTTTCAGGGGAGCTTTTAGAACAGCGGAGGAAAAGAGCTGAAGCGGTAAGCTAGTGACTGAATACACCCTTTCCAGCCTCCCGGGGTGGCAGCAGCGGTGGTGGCAGCCCCCGTGCGGAGGGCTGGGCTGTCTGCCTGGTGCCTGGTCCTCACCCCGCCTGGGCCTGTGCCCGCTCACAGTGCTCCTAGAGCCCATCCTTGAGTGTAGGCCACGCTCCATGGCTGGGAACCTGTGGCGTCAGAAGTGAAGGGGTCCAGACTGGCCTCCTAGCCCTGTGCAGACGTCGCCCTGTCCTGTGCTTAGTGGAGTGTCCTTTTCTGAAGTGGGGAAGACGTCCCTGGTGTTTGCCTGGCCTGCAACTGTAGGGAGAGTGTAGGTCACCGCCTCGGCAGCATCCTGACGAGAGCCCCGCGTGCCACTTGCATGTCAGCCGGCGTGCGCCCAGCAGTGGGGGGGACAGACAGGCCGGCAGCAGGGCTCCCAGGGCAGTTTGACCTCCTTAGGGGCCTGCTCTGCGCCTGTGTTGGTTACGTGTCATGTTCCGTTATTGAAATTTGTCACCCGAATCGGCTCTGCAAAGCCGGGGAAGTCACAGAAAGGAGAAAGTCATGGAGATCAGAGTAGACGGCTGATGAGTGATGACAGTGGTCTGCAGAGAGAACCTGGCACGGTGTATGAGCGGGTCGTGTTTCTCTGACCAGAGCGAGGACAGCGTGTGCCGTGTCCGGCCCTCACCGCTCAGGTGCCCCTGCCACCCTGCGTTTGAGGGGACAGTGGTCATCCGGAGGGTTCCTGCCAAATGTGGATGAGAGATTGCTTTATCGAATAAGTATTAAATGTGAAGTATGCATTAAATGTTTAATTCATTAGATAAATGTTTAATGTATTAATTTGAATCATTAAACACGATTTACAGCAGTTAACGTATAAACACGTAAATAGATAAATACACGAACTATTTTAGGCGTTATATCAGCTCCTCTTCTCAAAGCTCTGCCTGAGCACTGTGTTTGTGCTTTATCTTCTTCATCTTGTTTAGTGATACATGAACCTTGTTGAAAGACTCAGGTAATTCTCCAAGACTCGCTATTAGGAAAACATCAGTAGAGACAACCACTTCCCATTTTTTCTGTTGGTTCTTTAGGCATTTGCCTGTGTCTCTCTAAATAAAATGCCTTATATAAAGGTTGGTTTTTGGTTTTTTTAAACTAACACAGTGTTGCCACTGTGGACGTCCCACAGTGGCAGGGGGCATCGGGGCTCTTCCACTTCCCCTGGGCCTTAGCTTCACGGGTGCTTCTGGGCCCCCCTTCCCCGTGGCTGAGTCCTGTAGTGGCTTCGTTGCGTGGGTGTTAGCGCAACAGCATCATGACCCGGACTCACAGCGGGGCCACCGTGTGCTGGGACTGTTCTTTCCTGACGACCTTCTGTCGACCTCTTTAGTTCTTTTCCTGACGACCTCTTTAGTTTTCTGTGCACCTTGTGCAGATTATAGTCTGGTCTCTTGCCTTTATTGAAAGAATCTCGTCTTTGCGCATTCAGACATGTTAGGGTTTTTTCAGTTTCCTCTTCCTGGGGGACGCTGGTGAAGTCTTCTGGCTGCTGGAGGGTCTCTTGGTTGCAGCCAGGATGTGCCAGCTGCCGCCTCTGTGCTTCCTTCATCACCTGCAGACTCCTTTGACCCGAGTCGACTTCCTCCATGTCTGTCTCTGTCTTCATTTTTCTCGTGGTTAATTCCCTGTTCTGGAGGAGTGCATCTTATGCTAACTTCTTGAGCAAGGGTGCAGGGGAGGTAAAGTTTTTCAGATCTTGCATATCCACAGATGTCTTTTTTATCCTAACACGAAAGTTTTTTTGTCTTTAGTTTTCTGAAGTTTAGTTACGGTGTGACTTGGTCCAGATTTCTTTAGGTGTTTCCTGTTTGGGGTTCACTCAGCTTCTTGACTCTGTGCGTTTGTGTCTTTTGTCACATTTGGGACATTTTTAGCCGTATTTCTTAGACTCCTTTTTCAACTCTGTCCTTTCTCCTCCAAGACTTCGATGGTTCCAATCTCAGATCTGTGTCATTTCCCCCAAGTCCCCGGGGCTCTCTTAATTTTTTTTCACTCTGTCAGTTTGAGTAGATTTTGTAAGTTCTGTTTCATTTCTGGGATTTTCTATTTTGTCTGTTTTGAGAGAGCTTCATCTTAGTGTTGGGATCCATGTCTTTTCTCAGTCAGGCTCCGATTTTCCTTGTTCTTGGAATAAGGGGTGTCTTCAGTTCTATCCTAGACACTTTGGAGAGTGTGTTGGAAGATGCTGGATCCTGCTGAGATCTTGCGTCTTAGGCTGCAGCCCTGGCTGATGGGGTTTTTTGTGGCAGTCCTGGCCGAGGGTGGTAGGCCGTGGTTCTGGGGACAGCTTGGTTTCCTTGCAGTGGTGTCGGGTCAGACTCATTGACCTGGTGTCACTGGGGTTTCTCTTGGACCCTTGACAGTGCTGCTGGAGGGGGGTCGGGGAGACGCTGGGCCTGGCTCCCCCCACGAGGCCGGGTGGAGGGCAGGGGACACCTGTGTGGGCAGATGGGGCTGCCTCCTGCCACCTGGGGGGACTGGATGCTGGACTCTCAGCCTCATCTTGGCTGATGTCACTGGTGCTGGCGGAGCTCTGGGGCTTGGTGGGCCACGGGACGTCCTGCCTGGTCTCCTTGGACACCCGGGTGCTGGCTGAGTGGCCCATGTGCTGTCCCTTTCCCGCCCCTTTGGCCAGGAGAGCAGACTCTGCTTGGGGATTTTTGTTTGTCGACTTCCGTTGGCAGTTCCAGGTTGCAAGCCTCTCCAGCACCCGGCCTGGGATAGATGGAGACAGAAAGACATTGTAGCCAGTCTGCCTTCCTCTGCCCACTTTTCAGAGATCTGCAGTGAGGCTTAACCTCTGAGAAGGATGCAAGTTAAAATGAGGTACCCTTTATTCCTGTCGGTTTGGCAGTATCCAGTGTTGGTGAGTGTTCGAAGCAGTCAGACGTCTTCGACGCTGCTGGCGGGAATGTCGCTTGGTGCTGGTCTGTGGGACCTTTTTGGAGGGCAACTTAGAAATGGGCGTTAGGATTTAAAATGTGTCATCCGTGTTCTCTGACCTGCATTTAACGTATCGGCTCATTTACGGGCGTGTGCAAAGACATGTGCAGACAGTTCTGATGCAGCCTTGTTTAGCAGTAGAAAACAACTAGACACGGTCTCAAGTCTAGTAGTGGAGACTTGGTTAAGTAACTAACGGCGCTGCCATACAGTGTAATATTAAGCAGTTAAGACTGAAGTAATTAAGGACTGCTGGGAAAATGATCACAGTGTATTAACTTGTTGCACACTGTAGAGAAGTGTGTAGTGGGTAAGTGTATGTGAAAGTGCGTCTCTGTTCATGTAGGCACCACGCTGGCAGGCATAAGACCTTTGCAGCCACTGAGGGTTTCCTCCGGGACGTGACCTGGGGCAGTGGACAGGGCCGTGGGGACTTCGGTGTGTCCAGCGTTCCTCTGCCGCGTGAACAGGGTGGCTATGCTCCGTCTGTCCAAGCGAAATCTGTTCATGTCATCACAATGTAGAACGTGTGTCCTTCATGACGTCTCCTCCCTTCTCCCCTTTTTAGGACATGACGGATAATAGCAACAATCAGCTGGTCGTAAGAGCCAAGTTTAACTTCCAGCAGACGAATGAAGACGAGCTGTCCTTTGCGAAAGGCGACGTCATCCACGTCACGCGGGTGGAGGAAGGGGGCTGGTGGGAGGGCACGCACAGCGGCCGGACCGGCTGGTTCCCCAGCAACTACGTGCGTGAGATCAAGCCCAGCGGTGAGTAGCCGGCGCAGGGAGCAGGAGGCGGGGCACGTGCCCCCCCTGTCCTGGGCGGGGCCAGTCTCCCGTGTCCTTTCTGCGAGGGGGAGTGGTGTTTGCCCCCGCGCTGGGGAAAGGGCTGCGCGGTCACAGGCTCACTCTTCATTCCGTTGCGACATCAGCACTTTAAGATAGAGACTTACTCTGTTATTTTCCATTTGTAAGGAGAAACATCTCAAATCTGTTGGTGTTTATTTTTGTGGTTACACTTTTACGTAAGGTAAAATTTATCGCCCTTTGTAGGGCTAGTGTCAGGACTGGGAGCTGGCTCTATCACGCAGGCTGTGTTGGGTTTCTTGCTGTGTTGAGTTCTTTGCTGTGGGTGCTTTTGCCCGTCATGTACAGTTAAGTAATTTCTGTCCTTTTCTTTGTGCTAATAATAGCGTTTTAAAATGCACTGCTTTCCTTAGGTTTTCTGCAATTGCTTAACATTACTGAATTTAAAAAATTACTCAGAGGCTTATCTTATTTTGAAAGGGAATAGTGGTACTGGCACTTTTTTCATTTCTGCCTAGATTCCCATCGTGGAATCGCAGGTTCTCTCTGCGGCCTGGGATCTGTGATTTATGTCACTCCGGTATGGGTGTGGGAGTTCTGGCGCACGGCCTCTGCGTGTGTGTGCGTGGTGCTGTCCTGCGTGGCGTCACGGGGGGGTACTGGCAGGCCTCCCGGGCACGTCTGCCCGGTAGTGCCTCGTTCCCTGAAGCAGCATTAATTTATGGACAGAGACTGCTGGTTGTATCAGTGCAGTCACGTAGTCCTTGCCTTCATGGGTTCCTGTGTGTATGTGTATATGTTTGTGTTCATGTGGAACTGGGGTGTGGGCGCTCTGATGAGTGAGGTTTCAGAACCAGCGTCTTGAAGGGAAGAGTGGGTGGCCGGAGACGCAGAGGCGGGGAGAGATTTGCAAGCCGAGTCTGCTGGGACTTGACTTGCGTGTCGTCCGTTGACTGGAAAGGCCTTGCTGTGTGCTGCGCTGTTCCGGTTCTGCCTGGGGAGAGTGGTGCTGGTCCGCGGTGCAGGCAGGGCCGCGTGGAAGGAGTGTGATGGGAGCGGCTCCGCGCGGGGAGGAGCCCCGGGGCCCGCGGGCGGCTCAGGTTAGGCTGCGGGGACGGCGCTCCCTCGTGGGGTCAGCAGGGCTCGCTCGTTCGGGCTGGTCCAGCCAGTGCTGCGGGCCTCGGGGAGCGGTCATTGCTGCTGTTTGGTTTTTTGCGGTGGCAGGAAGAAAAGCTGTCTAAAAGTGCACGGGACAGTCTTGATAAAACAAGTATTTTCCTAGCAGTGACGTCAAACCATAAGTCTTTTAACAAGGCAGCCTGCAGCCCTGATTGGTACAGGTTTCTGGTGTTGGATTTTGGGAGGGAATAACACGTGCTTCTTCTGCCTTTTTTAGATTGTAGTCAAATTTACCATAATGTAAAATTGACCATTTTAACCGTTTAAAAAAGATTTTTCTGTGTACAGTGTAGCGGCACTAAGTACGTCCACGTTGCTGTGCAGCCGTCACCACCGTCCGTCTCAGAGCTTTTCCATCTTCCCAGCTGCTCAACCCACTAAACAATTCCTGTCTCTCCTGAGCCCCTGGCATCCCCATGCGACTTTTTGTCTTGACTGACGTTTGACTCCTAAGAGCCTCATATTAGGGGAATCATACAAAATTTGTCCTTTTGTGTCTGGCCTATTTCACTCAGCATGTCTTCTGGGTTCACCTGTGTTGTAGTGTGTGTGTCAGAATGTCACTCCTTTTTAAGGCTGAATAATATGCCCTTGTATGGTTTTGCCACTGATAAACCCTCACACGTCTGTGTTTCTCCTTTGTTCGCACACTGCCGCCACACTTGGAGCACTTCTTATACCAGTGTGTGGGCTTTCCACACGTCAGACCACTGGATCACACCCGCTGGGTGTCCTGCAGTTCAGTTCAGTTCTGATAACCATCTGCCTGGGGTTAGTGTCACAGAGGTTGATGACTCAGGCCCACAAGACTGACCCCACTTCATACGCCACAAGCCCCAGGTTGTCACCTGGGCTTCTGACCAACTGGCTGTAAATCGGGGTTCCTGTGACCCTCTCCTAGAGTTCGATAGTTTGCTGGACGGGCTCACAGAACTGGGGGGAGCACTCCTCAGGTTTACTGGTTTATCCCGTAGGAAAGGATATGGTTCAGGACACAGATGAACAGCCGGATGAAGAGGCGCAGGGGCCGAGGCCCAGAAGGGTCCCACGCGCAGGAGATTCTGTCCCCGTGGAGTTGGGGTGCCACCTTCCTGGCACGTAGGTGTGTTCCCCAACCTGGAAGCTCTCTGAACCCCACGCTGTTGGGATTTTACGGAGGTTTCATCACAGAGGCCTGAGTGACGGTTGACTCAATCTCCAGCCCTCTTTCCTTCCCGAGAATGGCGTGGGGCTGGAAGCTCCGAGCTTCTAATCACGGCTCGGTCTTTGTGGTGACCAGGAGCCATCCAGAAGCCCACCCGGAGTCGCCTCATGAGAACAAGGGACGCTCCTATCACCCAGGAAACTCCAGGGGGTTTAGGGACTGTGTGTCAGGAACAGGGTCAGAGACCTAGTGTTAGAACAGAAGATGCTCCCGGTGGCCTTGTCAGGACGTTCCGAGGGCTTCAGGAGCCTCGTGCCGGGAACCGGGGGCTGAGACCAGTACATATGTATGTGTACGTGTTTTATTTCACACCCGAATTTTGTTTATCCATTCTTCTGTTCCTAGACTTGGGGCTGTTTCTAGCTTTTGGCTCTTGTGAATAATGTTGCCGTGAACATGGGTGTACAGATGTCTGTCCTGAGTCCTTTCAGTTCTCCTGGGTATATTCCTAGGAGTGGAACTGCCGGCTCATACAGTGACTGTGTTCACTGTTTGAGGAACGGCTGTGCTGCTTCCACAGCAGCTGCACCATTTCACATTCCCCTCAGCAATGCACAGGGGTTCCTATTTCTCCACATCGTTGCTGACACTTGTTGTTTTCTGTTTTGTTTTGTTTTTGATAATAGCCATCCTAATGGGTGTCAAGTGGTATCTCATTGTTGCTCTTTTGCTATAGTTGATATTGTTCTATTGTTGATAATAAAAGCAGTATATTTTCATTATCATAATAATACAGCTAAGCAATACTAACCACGCTTTTACGTTCTGGTTCCTGTAGAAAGTGCTTTTTATCTGTGACTTCCGTCCTCACCACAGCTCCAGAGGATAAGTACTATTGGCATATTCAGGGCACAGGGTACACATAATACCCTCCTTTTAATGTGTCCATGTGTAGAACCAGCTGAGAGCCCGGCACCACTGTCAGGCTGATTGGGAAGTGTTGCCTTGGCTTTACGGACATGGCTGCTGGAAAATGTGGCTTAGTCTGCAGCTTGGTTGGATTTGCCCGTCTTCACCAGTCAGTCCTGGGGCAGCGGGGCAGCCCCAGTGCCGGCCCTAGAGCCTGAGGGCTGGGGCAGGCCGAGTATTTGTTCTTCTTCGAGGGATGAGAGAGAGCAGCACTGGACCCTTTCCAGGAGGGTGCTGGGTCACGGACGGAGGGTGAGGGTGACGTGGTCTTCCTCTTTACCAGTGAGATCCAAGGGGTCACAGAGCTGGTGGTGGGCACGTCCTCAGGGGTCACAGAGCTGGTGGTGGGCACGTCCTCAGGGGGTCACAGAGCTGGTGGTGGGCACGTCCTCAAGGGGTCACAGAGCTGGTGGTGGGCACGTCCTCAGGGGTCACAGAGCTGGTGGTGGGGCAAGCCATAAAGAGTGGAACTTGCTGATTGTGCAGACGTCTGTTGAATCTGGGCTTCTTGAATTTTGCTGTGCACAACTCATTTAAATGGGAATTCTGGTCTGATATTGAGTCACCATAGTAAGAGTGCAAATGAGTGCAAATGAATTTTTCCTTTTCAGGTATTTCTCCAAAGTTAACCTTTGAAAATTACACTGAAAAGATAGTCCCAGAGGGTTGTTTTCAGGTGGATGAGAGTATGGTCAGTGTCGCCTGTTGTTTTCAGGTGGCTGTGTGAGTGTGGTCAGTGTCCTCTGTGGTGGCGGGTTGCTCACAGCTGTTGGCCTCTGAGCGTCTAGCAGCCTGGCACGAGTGTTCGGCTCTCAGCCCCACGTTTGGAGGGGGGTTTTGGGGCTGAGAGCCGGGGGTGGCGACGGGGGCAGATGTGGCTCTAAGAAGAACCAGCCATTGCATGTTTATGAGTGTTTACCTGCTTCAGGAGTGACTGCATCACTTTGATCTGCCTAAAATTCCTATTTCTGTGTCTTAATCCTGTGTTTCCGTGTGTGCGTATGTGTGTGTGTGTGTGAGAGAGAGAGAGAGGGAGAGAGACCCCTGTTCATCGTATGTGTGTAACTGCATTGTTGTCCAAGGGCTGTTTGCAGGGGTCACATGGAATCCCTCGTTTTTTCATACCAAACTGAGACCCAAGTAACTTTGAAAACTTTCCTTTTTTGTCTTGTTTCTTTTTTAAAATATAGGGAATAACATATTTGCTTAAATTGGTGATCTGTTATGCTAAGTATTCTTTATTTGACTGTTGAACCAAAGGAATAACCTCTTTTGGTAAGTTTCTATCCCGGGTGTCCCTCAGGTTACTTCAGTATATTCTAAGGAAAGCTGTCCCCGTCTGATTTTAGACGTGGGCATTTGAGAAGGAAAGATGTGAAACCATGTTTTTACCGTGTCACTCTGTAACAGTTGAGAGTGAAACTCTAGGATCACAATAACATTTCTGTATTGCATTTTTTTTTAGTAATTAATGTGGCTTTTTGATTTTGGAATAGGTTTCCTTTTTGAAAGACCAAGTTTAGCATAAGTGTTGTAATTCACAGTGTCATTAATGCTTAATTTTCTGTAAAGAAAATGTGCCAGGTCCCAACATACAGACTCCTCTAACTGGCCATCATGTCAGGGTCATTTCCTTACCAAAGACAAACACCGACTTCCTTTAAACAGTGAGTTTCTCTTCTGCGTTAAATTTTGATTTGATTTACTGATATTTTTATCGACTAAACAAAGCTGAGATTCCTTCTGCGTGATGTCCGCTGGGCTGCGTGTCTCCGGGTGAGTTCTCCAGTGTCCAGCTTCTGTCCCGCTTCTCGGGCGGGGCGTGTGCGGGGCCGCGGTCGCCTGCCCCCTTGTGGCCGGAGGTGGCAGTGCTCTGGTCAGGCTTCACCCCGTTTGTGTCTTTGGCCTGTGTGTGGTTTCTTGTTTGAAATGCTCCCTCCTTGAAGACAGATCTCTTCCAAGAGTCTGCCTGAGGATATTTCACATTTTGCTGCAAAAGCACTGGATATTCTTCCTGAATATGTGAAACTCGTTTTATTCACACAGATGTATATGTGTATTTTACACACGCACGCAGTAGTCTCTTAAATTCGAGGGAGATGGAAGGAAAGCACCCAGGAGGCCGGTTCTGTAGGGAGCGGCGCCGGGGCTGCCCTCCTTCAGGGAACGCGGAGGCGCTGGGTCTCCCGTGGGCTAGAACGTGAGCACCGCTGTGGCTGGGCTGCTGCTGGGGGCACCCGTGGGCTCGGGATGCTCACAAGTCCCGGTTCATGTGTGCACCTCGTGCACCAGGTTTCTTTTAAGTGGTTATTTCTGATGCTCTGAGTTTACTTTCTCCCATTTCTCATCGGTGAACAGTGAAGGCACTTCTTGTAAATGTTCCTTTAGGATCGGGTGGGCTTGGGCCGCTGAGTCATGAGCCATGCTTGGCAATGATGTGGGAACTTAAATGACTCTCACTTGCTACTCTCACTTGCAGTGTGATGTTTAATGAGCATTCACACTGCCATTTCCTAGGTTTCTCATTTTCCAGTATTTTCTGTTTATTTTTGGCATACTAAAGTGACGTGTAATGCAAGCTGGATTTTGGACGCAGTTATTACTCTGGCTGTGAAAGAACAGTGTTTGATAGAAATATAACCTGTGCAGGGAGAGGGACAGGGTGACACAGAGCCTTGTTTCATCAGTGTGGCAGGGAAAAGCCTCCGCCCTCACCCCCTTCTTTGGCATGGAATGGGTTTGGGGGTGTGCGTGTGCATGCACACATGTGCCTGGGTGCGCGTGATGCTCCGTTTCTGAAGGCACCCGGGATGGGGCTGTGCCTCTCCATGCTCTCTCTTCCTGATGCACATTTTTTGGGTGGGGAGAGTATAACATGTAAGCCTGGCCCCTCGGGGGCTTGTGGGGAACCTCACATATGTACAGAGCGGCCTGCGGTTAGGTGGTTGGTAATTAGTTCTGGAATGTGGAAGTGAGTGTCCCTCTAGAGTAACATAAGAAACGCACGCTCACACGGACACTGATGTTACTGGGCGCTGTAGGGCATCTTCTGTGAGCGTGGCCGCGTCCCAGTGGCCGTGATGAACACCCCCTGGTTCAAGGACACGCCCATGGGTCAGCTGTCCTGTAGCAGTTTGGGGTCAGGGTCCGTGGTCTTCAGTAATAGAGATGCTCTTTTTTAAAGAAGTTTCATTTGTGAAATATGATGTTAAAAATAATCAGGCACGTGCAAACAGAGCACGTGGGGCAGGAGAGCCGACGTGGTGACGAGCAGAGGTCGCTTGCTCCCCCCTTCCCACCTCCCGGACTCGCCCCTGGGCGACCCCAGCCCCTGCCACGGGCTGCCTTCTCTGCGCAGCCCCTTCCTGTGTGGGGACTTCTCTGCCTTTTTGTGTCCTGCAGCCGTTCCCTCTGACTTCTTGTCCTCCCTGGCCCTCTCCTGGTGGTTCCCTTTTTCAGGGATGCTAACATATCCTTTATTTCATGTCCATGGACATTGACAGGCATCTCTTGGTGCCCCACTTTGTAACACGAGGACTTACCCTTGACCTTTTCCACCTTTGCATTCTGTTTTTCATTCTCCAAGGTTGTTAACGATTGCACTCGGTTCTGAAATCACAGCCAACGTCCATTCAACAGATATTTACTTGAGTGGCCACTGTTGTGGGAACTGGGGGAAAAACAGTGAAAAAACAACAAAATGTCTACCCATAAATCAAGAAGCCTACCTGAGGTCCCCTGAATAGAAAATTGGGTAGCATGGGTGCTGGGGAAGGGGACGGTGCCCTGTGCTCCCTGCTGGCGTTAAGTAGAGAGAGGAGGGGCTTTGAGAGGCTAAAGAAGGCTTAGGGTACAGCAGCCCCCATGCACGGTGTCGGTCTTATTTTTTTCCTAATTCAGATAAGCCAACGACAAAAGTCATGTTGTGACCGACCGGGAAATCTGAATATGGACTTGCATCAGATAATATTAATGAGTTACCACGAATTTGTCAGGTGGTAAGTGCCTGATGTTAGGATTTTAATTAAAGAGGAGATCCCTCCAACTAGGGTGGACGCAGAAGCGTTGATGGGCTTTGCTGTGAGGCTCCCAGGAGGGAAGGGGGTGTGAGAGCAACCAGGGGCTGGTACCTGTGCCGGCTCCGCAGGGGCACACGTGTGTGGGGTTCTCCCCACTCCTGTGCACACTTGGAGATTTCTGTAACAGAGGCTCAGACCGAGGTTCAGGAGAGTCCACAAGGACAGATTATCGCTAACTGAACCAGGAAGACGCTCAGCAGTTGAAAGCCAAGAGGAAGGAGTACAGGGTTGAGGAAACTGGCAGCACAGAAGCCAGTGACCGTGGGGCTTAACCCCTGGGGAGCGAGTGCCTGGCCGGGGGTGGGAGAATGGTTTCTGGGCCGGGTGACAAACAGTGGGGACTCAGAAGCGCGAGCCAGAGTTGGAGTTGTCCTCAGGGCTGAGCGTCGCCCATGGGGTCAGTGCGCACAGCCTGACGGGAGGGCCGCCACCAGCGCAGAAAGCAGGGCTGTGAAACCTTCGGACAGGAGGCAGAGGGAAATGAGGCAGCCCTTACTCTTCCAGAAAGAGGCGGAAGAAAAGCCCACGAGAGCTGGGTCCTGAGGTGGCCGGGGTTTGACTGCCTTTGCCTCTGGAAGCATCGCCAGCGCCGGGGCCGCGCCCCGGGGGTGGAGGGGTGACTGCGTAGGGCTGCCGTGCTGCCCTGGCCCAGGACGCGAGAACTTGCCGTTTCTGGAAAGTAACGCTGCCTGCTCATTTGCTCTGTTGTCTCCTGAATATCTGGTTAGATTTTACCCTCCGTGGCTTTTAATCCGCCTTTCATACTTCCGTTTCTTTGCTTCACTGGACCACACTCACCTGGAGTCCGTTCCTCAGATCTTTCCCTTCCCAGTTCCCTCCTCACTGCCCTCTTTACCTGTCCATCAAGATTTTTGTTTTAGTGACCATCGTATTCATTTCTAGAAGTTGTTTCATTCTTTTCCGGATGTTCTTCATTTTCATGATGCCTTTTTTTTTTTTTTTTTTTTTTTGCTGTACGCGGGCCTCTCACTGCTGTGGCCTCTCCCGTTGCGGAGCACAGGCTCCGGACACACAGGCTCCGCGGCCATGGCTCACGGGCCCAGCCGCTCCGCGGCATGTGGGATCTTCCGGGATCGGGGCACGAACCCGTGTCCCCTGCATCGGCAGGCGGACTCTCAACCACTGCGCCACCAGGGAAGCCCCATGATGCCTTTTTAATTCATTATGGTCCCAATTTCTTTCCAGGCATTTTAAGCACATTTGCTGCACAGCCTCCTAGATTATCCTGTTAATTTCTGCATCTCGGGGACTGGTTCCCTCGTATGTTTTCTGTTTACACTCTCTTGGTGGTTCATTCTTCATGAGCTTGTGCTTTATTTTATGGATTGCTCTTTGATGGATGGTTGTTCATTGGGTCCCTCTGTACCCTGGGTTGCAGAAGTACCTACAGAGACGGCTGACGCTGGCTTCCTCAGGGCTCCCAGAGAGCTTTCTTGCCCTTGGCAAATCCTGGTGGTCCTGCAGGAGATGGTGTGGCCTTGGATTGCACGCCTGGCGGGGTCAGGCTTGGTTTGGTTTCTCACAGGCTGTCCCCCATCCCTGAGTGGCCAGCACACTTCCTAGCTGCTCCTCTGGCCGGCGGACAGAAGTCTCTAGGCTTTCTTTTGTTAGCCGTGCGGGTCACCAGAGCTCCACCCGGTGGGACGGGCCGTCCTGTAGCAGCGCTGGCGGCAGCCCACCCCCGGGGCAACCCCCACCACTGCCCGTGCTTTGTGGCCTCCTTTACTTCTGGCACCTGGTGGGGGTGGTCCCCATCCCCCTCTTCTTTTAGCACATCTGTGTTTAGCTTCTGTTGTTATCGGCGTTTTTTAACATTTATTGCGAGAAAGGGGGACACGTGCTGCATCCGTCGGCCCTGGAAGGTGGCGCTGTGCTGTCTTCCTGGCTCCCCCACCTCGTCCCAGCGAGTGGAATCTATTTTAGCCGTTGGATGGGCCAGAACAATGTCTTGTTTTTCTTAGGATACTGGGAAGGCTGAGTATTTTCTAATATGTTTCCTGTGCATTTTCCTCTGTTACGCGTGGCCATGACTCGGCCTCTTATGTTGCACTGACACTTCAAAGTTTTCTCTGGTGGAGGCGCTAGAGGCCACCCGAGGCTCGCAGGGGTCCTGCGCTTCTGCTCGCCCTGCCACCACGGACGACTGTCCCTGGAGCCTGGGCCTGGAGCGTTGGCCAGCGCTGCCCTCCCGGGTCTCCCGCAGGTGGCATGCAGGTGGCACGGCGGCCGTTGCACCTTCTGCAGAGGGCGTGTTGGAGGCTCCTTTGAGTGACAGCTCATTGAGCCTCTGGACCCAAGGCTTTGGGCGTGTGTTCATGACGCCTCCCAGCCCAGAAGTTTCCGTTTAGCGACCAGTACATTGTGTGCTTTCTTTTTCTGAGGGAGAAAAGACAACCTCTTTGGACTTAAACCTTGATTTCTCTGGGTCTCTTCTGCCTGTCCCTTATTTTTACAGAATGTTAGTAGATTGAAGCTTGCTTCTGAAAAAGCTTCTTCCTTGTAGTTCTCATAGTAAATCGACTGAATTTTATTAGCCGTGATGTTGTGAGGTACGTCTTAAGTTTAAGTAAAATGAGGCAGTTGGCAAGTTATTCACTTTTAAAAAATTTCAAGTAGATGCAAGTCATTCTTACGAACTAACCTTGCTTTGCGCCCGTGTTGCTGTGCGCCTTCCTCCATGTGCTGTTTATGACCCCTGGGGCGGTAATTTAGGCTTCAGCCGCCTCCCTTTGCTGTTGTTGCATACGCTTCCCCCAAATTGCAGATTTTAAAGATGAAAAGGCATTTTTTTCTTCGGATGGAAACGTCGTAGTTTTTTCTTCCGCAGTTAAATGCTTAGCTGCAGATACAAGATTGGGAAGCAAAGTGTATTAGCTAGACTAGATTGGTTTTCCTCCTTGTATTTCCATGGTTTAGAAGTAGTTTATTTTCTGTGGAGTTCTGCTTCCATCCCATGGGCAGAGAGAATTCTTTCAACTAGGAATAACACCTTCTGTTTTGTTTGTTATTTTCAGCTGTTTGGAAAGCCCTTACAGTGAGGCATTGAGAGAAGATTTAGGTAAACAGCTCCATAGGAGGAGGGGGACCCACAGCTAAAGACAGTGCGCTTTGCTTTGGGCATTTTGGGGGTTTCTGTTGCTGAGAAGATAATGGAGATATTGAGCAGTTGGAATTAGGGACCCGGAGCTCAGGAGTGTTTGGGGTGAGAGGGAAATGCTGCCTAAAGAGAGAGATTCTGAACAGGTGTGCTCAGCATCCTTTTACCTAACACGCCGGAGGGGCCCCGGCAGCCATGTGTACAGCCAGACCCTGCAGAGGAGGTGAGGGAGGAAGGGGGTTGAACAGACCGAGGCCCCCAGGCAGTGCTCATCACAGTTTCTCCTTTCTTCCCCACCAGCCCCACTCTGATGTCCAGCCTCAGTGGCCTTGGAGAACCAGTGATAGACGCACCCCATAGAACCTCAGTGACAGACGGACGGACGGACAGACACACACACACACACACACACACACAGAGTGCCAAGGAGTCAGTTGGCAAGCGCTTCTTCAGTACCTATTCTGAATAAATCTCTCTTGAATGGAGTTGGATGAAAGCCATGTAACATTCAGTACTTGAATCCTTGCAGTCATCGTCACCGCTTTCCTTGTCGTCCCTGGTGTGGAGGCTCCGAAGGCAGTGTGGTTTTCTCTTGTTGCCCTGCGTGGGTGGCTTTCCTTCTTTGTCTGTGGCCCTTGTTTAGAGGGACGTCTGCGTCCTGAGGGACCTGGATACCTCCAAATACAGTCCAGCCTGTGGGTCTTGATGTCTTAATATTGTTACGCGTCTGCCAACGTTGTCTCTGATGCTGTGGGCCTAGTAATTCACCCGTACTGCACACCTGAGCTGCATGTGTAGCTTATAGATTAGTTCTTTTTTGTTTGTTGACAGCAATGGTGCATAATCTGTCAGATTTTCAGCCTGGGCTGGGAGGACGGGCTGGAGGCACGGGTGTGGAGGCCTCTGAGCTCAGGGAGCCGACCGTGCGGCGGAGGTGGGGCTGGGGGCCTGCTGGCTGCACAGGCTTCTGTCCCGCCGCCCGTTGGGCTGGGGTTCAGTTGGGCCCGGAAGCTGGGGCCGTGCGGGGCTGCCGCGTGTGGTCCTCTCTAGGGTGGAGCCGTAAACCTGCCCTACGTCTTTATTTCAGAAAAGCCCGTGTCACCCAAGTCTGGAGCCTTGAAGAGCCCTCCCAAAGGATTTGATACGACTGCCATTAACAAAAGCTATTATAATGTGGTGAGTAATCGCAAAACATTTTTGAAGAATAACTTGTTTTTTTGAATGTCTCTAAAACTGAGCAGTGTAGAATGTGGGTAAACTGCCTAGAGAGGGTGGAAGGATATAGAAATCACGTGTCGTCCGCCACACAGATGCTACCACCGTTAATGTTCTGCTCCGTTTCCTTCTGACCTCTGTGTATTTCTTTAATATTCTTATACTTTTGTATTAATGTGTGGAATAGTACCCTGTTCTTATTGCATAACTGGCTATTGTGATTATTTCCCCAGACGGTTACAGATCTTCAACAATGGGGTTTTAAAAAGGTGCATAATGTGATTTACAGGTTTTATGTGCATCAAATGCCATTATACTTACATTTGGAGTAGATCGTCAGTTTTCCAGATCAATACAGTTTCTAGTTTATTTTATATGTTAACGTAGTCTTTCCTGGGATTGATATGTTTATATATATCAAATAGCATGAAATTAGAGGAGAGTGTCTAGACGTTGTACATAGTGAAGACAAGGGTTTCAGAATCCTAAAATTTGCTGCATTTTGAAACTTGAGCAGTTTGTGAGCTTAAAAAGTACCTGTGACATTAAATCTAATACCTAATCCAAACCTCCTTTTTCCTGAACCGTTCCATCTGCTGGAAATGGGAAATGATAGTCTCGATTTGGGTAAATTTTACATTGCCGGTGTATATCTACCTGGTGTGATAAGCCAGCAAGGTGAACTTTCTAAACACTGCTATGTTTTGAATTCTGTGGGCAGTGTGCACTTGTTTAGTTCTTTCTTTCCCCACTCCCAATCTTTTTTATTTTCTTGATCGGGGCTATAAATCTGAGTCACGAGACCTTTGAGGATTTGAAGTAAAATAGCAGCCGCTGAGTGTTTCCTGGCAGCAGCCCTTTCACCGTGAGCGTTTCATCTCCGGTGCTTTTATGAGGAGATGGTGGAGAGTCGTGCAAACCTGAACCAGTGACCTGGGGCTGCGCGCTCAGCTCTCTCCGACGCGTTTGCCCCCAAACCTTGCAGCGCAAGTTGGCCTTGGGGACCCTCGTTCATTTCTTAAGGATTTGTCAGGGGTCGCTCTGCCAGGCCCTGCTAAAGGCGTTGCTGACGCAGCGGGGAAGAGAACGGCAGGAGCCCCTCCCCGTCGGTGTTTCCTCTCACCTCCTGCCCCCGATACGTGGCTTCCTCTTTGCAGGACTTCACTTCTGTACCTCTTCTGCTGCCCGGTCTCTGTGCGCCAGGCCGCTGAGCGCACCCCTGGTGGCCCGTGGCCTCCCCTCTCCTCGTGCTGGTCACCTCCTTCCCTTGAATCTCTCCACCGTCTCGCTGGTCTGTCCCCGTTCTCGTTAGCGCTCTTCACCGGCCTCACCTGGACTCCGACCCCCGCTGGCAGAGCCCACCTGCGTCCCGAGGGCTCAGGGCACCTGCCTTGCCTGGCCGAGCTCGGCTCTCCAAACCTTCCTCATTCGACTCTTTGTCTGTTCGGGGTTTGTTCCTGGGACGTGGCTCTGCCCACATACCTGCTCTTTAGTCCGTGGAATGTGTTACGTGTGGTGTCCTGTGCTGCTTCAGGGTTTGTTAGGAGGAAATCGTTCAGCTTACGGAGCTGCCTTTTCTTCGTGCGTCCTTATGTGAGACGTGGCTTTCTTTTCCGGGGGAGGCTGCAGCGAGCCGCGCACTCTTAGTCCACAGTGACGTTCCAGAGAGGGAGGTCCTCATCTTGCACTCGTGTCTGTCCAGATAATTGTATCAGAGGAAAACGGTCGGTGCCGTGCGAACTGGTGCCAGCGGCACTGCGCTGGCTTCCGGGAACGCTGCTTCCACCGGGTGTTTTGTAAAACTAGGCAGCCGTGCTTTTCTGGAAACCCTGGTGGGTTGTTTCCTTCGGCATCGTGTATCCAGACTGAAACGTAACCAGTGCTGTTTTAGATTTCCTTCTTTAACTGCGCTCATACAGGGAGAAGAGCCCTTGTGTCACACGTGCTGTTGTCTTTGAGTCAGCCAACTCTTTCATTCTGGATGATGGGGAAACGCCTCGGCTTCAGAATCACATCCAAACGGTTGTTTACATAAAGCTATATGAGTGAACGGCGCATGTTAAAATTGCGGTCGTGACGGACATCGACATATAGAGCTCGCGGGAATCATCTTTCGGCATTTAGCACTCTCACTTTGCAGTGAACAGGACTGGTTAGTGACGAAGCCAGGAGTCAGTGTCAGCTCTCCTGAATTCCATATTTATAAATTATACAGAAAAGTAAAACGTGGGACACAGTATGACACGCAGAACAAATAGAACAGATAATGTGTTAAACTTTTCACACTTCCTTGTGTAGTTTTGTTCTCACAGAAAACTGCAGAAGTCCAGATATTTTTAACCCACTGAGAGATAAGAACGCTCTCTAGGAGGTGAGACCAGTGTGGGCTGATGATCTGTGAAGGATTTAGGTCTCCACTTGGGGTCAGTGAGGAGCACAGGAGAGCATTCCAGGTGGAGACACAAACACGCGGAGGTCAGGAGGCTGCGAGGAAGCTCCGCCGTCATGTGATGGTCAAGACTGGGGAGGCATGGACATATATACACTACCAAACGTAAGGTAGATAGATAGTGGGAAGCAGCCGCAGAGCACAGGGAGATCAGCTCGGTGCTTTGTGACCGCCTGGAGGGGTGGGATGGGGAGGGTGGGAGGGAGGGAGATGCATGAGGGAAGGGATGTGGGAACAGATGTATATGTATGACTGATTCACTTTGTTATAAAGCAGAAACTAAAAAAAAAAAAAAAAAAAAAAAAAGACTGGGGAGCAGGAAGTGGCTCCTGGTAACTTATGGCTGTCCTGACGGGCCCTCCGTCACCTCTCTCTCCTCCCCTTCCGGGACGCCCCCCCCCGCCACCCACACCCCGTGCACGTGTTGGCAGACACACTGGCCTTCTGCAGGTCTCTGAGGTGCTGTTCATTTTTCTTCATTCTTCCCTTCTGTTCTAGGGAGTTTTTTGTGTTTGCTAATTACTGCTTTTGCTAGCTCAGATCTGATCCTGAGCCCCTACCTTTCAATTCGTAATTTCCATTTGACTATTTTTATAGTTCAATACAGACTGTATTTGAGTCATTGTTCTCATACTGTAAAAAAATTCTTTAAGCATAGTTTTCTTTAGTTCTTTGGACACTTTGTTAAACAGGACTTTTATTATTTTAGGGCACTTTTAAATTGACGGTAGACTTGAGAGGGAGCTAGACTACCCACGTGCCCTCTTCCTCCCACCCCGCCACACGCACACACGCACACACGCACACACACACACGCACACGCACAGCCTGCCTCATTACCAGCGTCACTCACCAGATGGGACATTGTTCGCCGAGGATGGACGTGCACTGACACACACGCTCATCCGGACTCCCCAGTTTACTGTAACGTTCACTCTCTGTGCCTGCGTGTATTCATCATTATAATGCCGAGTGTGTCACTGCCCTAAAAATCCTCTGTGCTTTGCAGCTTCTTTCCTCCCCACCCTAACCCCTACCCCTGGCAACCACCGATCTTCTTCCTGCCTTATAGTTGGAATCACCCAGATTGTCGACTTGTCTCTGATATTTACTTTGGGCACCTGGTTGAGCGGGCGGGGGTCCCCCGTGACTGTGTCCCCCCAGGGTTTATAACTCAGGCTGGTCTGCACTGAGCCTCTAGCGTGTCGTCAACTACAGCCCAGGTCTTCCCACCCCAGCGTCTCTGCTCCAGGCAGTGCGACATCTCGGGGGCAGTAGCCTTGTGTCCCCTCCCCTTACGGACTCGAGAAGAGTTGTCGATTTTCAGTCTGTTCAGCTTTTTACTTGTTGTTAGTGTGGAGGGACGGCTTCCACGTTCCTCACGTGCAGACCAGGAGCTGTTTCTCAAAAGTAATATGGCAGCTGTTTGTGGAATTCTGAAAACACTGAAGCCCTTTAATGTGGTAATTCTACTTCTTGAAATCCACCCCAGAAAAATTACCTGAAAGGTATTCAGAGATGCTCGTGCAAGCGTGTTTTCATAGGATGCTTTGTTGCAACAGTAAGTTGCAAGCACCCTAAATATGTAGCAGTACCAGAATGGTTAAGACACCAGCAGTACATCCATTTATAATTCTTAAAAATGCACATGAAGCTATAAAAAATGTCAAATATTCATTTTAGGCGCAATAAACAGAATATAAAATTACATAGGTAATGTGATTTAATTATGTAAAAATGTCACTGAAAGTGAGAAGGAAGTGTGCCAGAGAATGTGGCAGAATTTCATTACCTGATAATGCAAGTAATAGAGATGTTTGGAGGATTACTTTGGCACCAGAGCCCAGACTGTGCTGGAAATGTCAGCAGGGCGTTAGAGACCTCAGGTGGGGGAGTCCGGGCCTCAGACATGGAGAGTCACGATGGAAGAAAAAACCCATAGCTTTGCTTTAAGTAAAGAGTTGATTAGTTTTTGTGACAAAGCCAGCCAGCACTGTTGACTTTGTTTTCTAATGTGAAAGTGTTTGAGGTCAGTCTGTCTTCAGGCTTAGGTCACTGAATGGTCCGGAGAGCCCTTCTTTAGGTTCTGGGGGGAGGGGTGCTCCAGCTTTGTGTGTAGTGTTTGGGCGCCCTCTCGGGGGGCTGGCCTGGCAGACGCCCCCCCAGCTGTTCGCACAGTCATGTGTTTGTAAAAAGACATTGGAAATGCTGGCCTTGGCCTTGTAGTGTTGTTGTGAGGATTAGCGGTTGGCCTTAAGGTGCCTGGTGAAATGTTGGCCCTTAAGAGGTTTTCATGGTTATTAGGAAGAGTGTTTAGAAGCATTTGGGGCATTAGGCCTCATTGAGGCCACCTATCCATTTGCCAACAAGCATCCCATTTGAGGATTAATTACCTGGGAGAGCCGTAGTCAAGGGTGACAGGACCGTATAATTAAAGGGAACATGTTTGTGACCTGCCTGAGCTTGATGGATTTGACAATGAAAGAAATTAACTGCACCTACGGCCAGGTAGCAGACACCTTTCCTGGTGGAGATCAGAGAAAGTCCTTCTCTTGTAGAAGCTGGGTGTCCACCCCCAGAGGGAGTGAACGGTCTTTCGACACCTCTTCAGGGGATGAGGAGTTTCCTCAGTCACCAGTAGAGAACGAGGTTCCTTAAATATGTCCGTCTGGGAAGATATGGGTCCTTATGGCCTTCTGTGTCCAGTGACGCACTGTGGCTTTATTTTCCGGGGTTATATCAGTGCTCCTTATCTATTGCCAGCAAATGAGGCATTGTTTGCTTCCACTCCCCGGAGTACAATGAAAAGGCAAAAGGTAGCTTTGTCTTTGAAAGATTGCAGATATAATAGGTAGCAATCAATAGTTTTAAGAAATGTTCAGAATAGGTGTGCATCTTTCATAAAATGCTGTAAGAAACCTCCACGGACCTTTCTGGTACTCCAGAGCGAATCTGCGCCCATCCGTCCCCTTGGCTCCTGGAGTTGCCTGGAGCCTCTGCCTGGTGGCCGGAGGTTGGCCTAGAGCCACACTGACCCCAAGCACTGCTTTGGCTTCTTTTATCCTTTATGGTCCCTTTACCTCGCCCACCTTAGCCAAGACTGCTTCTCAGTCCTGACGTCTGGTGTCTCCGCCCGGGGCCCGTACGAGGCTTCGGCCCGTTATGGCTCCCACCCGGGACAGGGCAGCTTAGCTCCCTGCGCCCTCCTCTCCCGTATCCCACCGACATTCATACCGACGGCGAGGGGCCTGCTGGCATCTTTGACAAATTCTGCTCCCACTGTTTTTATGTAATTTCCTTGTTTTACATAGATGGAGATTTCCCGCTGGTAGCAGGAGCTGGGTAGAGTAGCAGCTGAGGCTTGGCCTGTGAATGAGGGAAGAGCTGAGCTGTTCAGTCGTGGGAAAGGCCGTCTTGTGAACTAGTCACTTTCTGAAGGATGGAGTCACGTGACGGAGCTCTAAGGAGGACTTCCGCGGGTTTGGGTTGGAAGGCAGTCTGAGGAGGCTTGTAAGACGCCTCCTGCCTGAAGTCAGGGAGTGGACTCTGAGTATCTGTCACAGACCAGGAAGAGCCCTTTGGTGAAGACATGGCAGAGCTGGGACTCACGCCCGGGTCTGCTGGCCCCTGGCTGACACAGGCCAGAGGGGCCCTGCAGCTTCTGCTGGAGCTGTTGCGTAGTAAACCTTCAGCATTCGGAAGAAATACATCCCAAGACCTCATGAATTCCCAAGTTTAGAAATACTGAAATAACGTAACGCCTTCTAAAAGGCACAGGAACATACACATTTTGCGTGCCCCGCCCCCCAGACTCGTTCTGTGAGTTAAGGTTGTGAAGTGCTAAGAACACGGAGAAAGCAGCACGTGGCTGCCAGTGCGGGTGGGGAGGCGGCTCCCGCCTGTCCTCATGCCTCTGGCTCTGCGGGGCTGCAGGCACCGCTTCCTCCCCTGCCTCTCCTTCCTCCCTCTCCTTCCCCTCGGGGCCGGTAGCTGTGAGCGGCTCAAGTCCTCTCGTACTTTCTGAAACTTTAACCCCTAACATACAGTTTAAATAGACCAGGCTGAAAGGAAACGTGCGATGGTTATTTTCCCTTGTGGTTCAGCGGGCTAGTTCGGGGGGTGGGAGAGGGGTAGCAATAGCTGTGCCGTCCTTGGGCGTTTCCTACTGCGTTTCTTTTTTTTTTTTTTTTTTTTTTTTGCGGTACGCGGGCCTCTCACTGTTGTGGCCTCTCCCGTTGCGGAGCACAGGCTCTGGACACACAGGCTCAGCGGCCATGGCTCACGGGCCCAGCCGCTCCGCGGCACATGGGATCTTCCCGGACCCGGGCACGAACCCGTGTCCCCTGCATCGGCAGGCGGACTCTCAACCACTGCGCCACCAGGGAAGCCCTCCTACTGCGTTTCTGAGCCAGGCTCATGGTTTTGAAATTGGGTTTTAGTTTGTGATGATAATCTTTTATTGTATCTGGATCAGATGACTTAATGTTACTGCTTTTTCTCTTACACATAAATCAGTTATTTATTTTTAAAGGACTATCAATGACACATAAAATAGAATACATGGCAGCTACCAAAATTTGCAGTGGAAGTTGTGACTCATTTGTAAAATGAGCGCTGCTCTATGCTCCTTCGCTGGCAATAATGAAGTGAGTTTCTGTGGTCTGCGGGGTAATGAGTCGGTCCTTTGTTTTGCTTTGCTGCAACGGCTGACAGTTCAGGGATTGTCTGTGTGGCTTGCCCAGTGTCGTCCTCCTGTGTGGCACCATTGTTTGACCCGACTGGGCTCTCCGCGCCTCCCGCCTCGGGGAGAGCTTGTGTCGGCTGGGCTCAGCCCGGCTCTTCCTCACGGTGCCGGTGCCGAGCAAAGGCTGCTCTTCCTGTGAAAGCTGCTCGCGTTCTCTGGACCAGCCTTTGTGTGATGGAGCTGTGGCAGCCGGGCTGTGAGGTCTCATGGGGTCCTGCAGCAGCCAGAGCATGCAGAAGTCAAGAAAGGGGAGACAGGTGATGGCTGGAGCACACAGACGTGCCGCTGACCTCGGGGAGGGACATGTGGCCTTCTGGCAGGGTGGATGGTCAGCGCCAGCATGACTCACTTAGCAAGTCTTGGTCGAGTGTTTGTGAAAAGCTAAGTGTAACTTGGATGGCATGGGTGGGATTACTATAGAGCTTGACTGGAGCACTTATTTGAAGATCGTGTTTACAACTAGTAGTTGAAATTTACCAACGTACCTGTCATAGTCGATGCAGTCTTTTCTTTGACATTGCTTCTGGTGCATTCTCTGGGAAGCTTTTGTGTCCGCTTGCTCTGCTGAATGCTGCGATTGGAGAAATGCCGTTTCCTTCTCCTCGTGCCCGTGCTCCTGATGTTGTCATGCAGGGCTTTTCCTCTTCCGTCGCACAGGAGCTGTTCTTCTGTTTCAGAAAACAGGTGTAGAGGTTTCCGAGCAGGTGCTAAGCGGTGGTGCTAAAAGTTCCTGACAGTTGTAATTGAGACACGAAATCATAGTTTAGTGTTCATTTTCACATTAAAAAAGGGCTTTTTGTCTTAGGCACCTGTGACAGATTTAAATTTTAGTTTTTTTTTTTTAGCTCAGGGACTCATTATGCTTGGCTTGCTTCACGTCATTTTGCAGGATAAGATGTGGATTAAAGTGTATGCTCTGGTGATGCAGTGGCAGGGCCACACTGTTCTCTCTGTTCTCCAGTCTTTTGACCCTTGGGTCCACTGAGTATTTCTTTGAGGGGAGGCGTTGTCACTGTAAGATCAGCACCCACATTTCCCCACAAAGGGAGGGTCTCCTGGAGAAACCCCTCCCCCTCCGCCCGCTCCACCAGGCATCTGTGAATAGGTCCATTCAGGGGCGAAACCAGAGCTGAGAGTCACAGTGAAAGAGCCTGATTCTCTTCATCTTACATAGTGTAGTATGTGAGTTATCTAATCAGGGTTGCATTGACTCATGAATGACCGTCCTCTCCTCGAGAATGCAGAAAACAGCAGTGAGCAGAATAATAATCCGTGATGCTTGTATTAATGTTGAAATCTAAATCTAGCTTAATGATTACTTTTTTTCTTAAACGTTTAGACTTACATTTTGATTATCAAAAGTCGTGGGAGAAAACCGAGCGTGTTTGATATCTTTATTCTGTATAATTTCTTTTGCAGGATTAATTTAGGATGATGTATCAGTTTTGGAAGACGGACAGCACTTTTTAACGCATACAGTAGATCCTCAGAAGACATACATAGTATGATTTTCTGATTGAAGAAGATGCTGGCTCTCTAACAGAGTGGGATGGAAACCATAGCTGAGGAAGGGATCTTATTGCTTCCACTGGAGCCCTTAGCCTGTGGCTGGAGAAGGCAGCGCAGGGCAGTGCAGGGTCAGCTGAAGGCTCACATTCTGGCTCTGGATAAGTTCCTTAACCTCTCTCTGCTTTTACTCTTTTCCTCTGTAAAAGGAAGGTTTTTGCGAGGATTGGAGATACTATGGGTAGGGCACCTTGCTCTGTGCCCAGAGTGTAGTGTGCATTGGGAATTAGTAGAAGGCCACCTTCACACCTGGGCTCCCATCAGGCTCCACCTGCAGACCCGGAGCCATCCCGCCCTGCCCAGGGAGGAGATTTGCTCTTGGCGATTGCTGATGGAAAGGGGCACGTGTTTTAGTTCACCTGTTTTGTACTTGTGTTTATGTTTTTAGGAGTTGTTAACTGATTTTGGCTATATTTGCTATAGGGTATCAGGAAACATTTTTATGTTAAGGTTGATTTATAATTATCCTCCTATCTTTAAATACAATAGTGGCTATATAAAGGTTGCTTTACACTGATAGACCTTTAATTTTTAATGTGTATAGGATGATCTGAGATGATCATCTTCTCTAATGAAGGTCTGAGGTTCCCAGAAATGGACTGAGATTTACTAGACGCCGTCTAAAGGGTAAACTTCATGTTTTTTTTAGTTGATATACTTTCCATAGGTCAAAATGCATAGATTTTAAGGATACAGGTCAGTGAGCTTTGATAGGTATATGTATCTGCGTCACAGCTACCCAAACCATGATGTAGAACTTGTCCATTACTCCAGAAATTTATCTCACGCCCCTTTCCCCTTTGTCACCTCCTCCCACCCCCGCCTTTTGATTTCTGCCATCATAGGTTAGTTTTGCCTGTTCTTGGACTTACTGTAGATGGACTGTGCAGAGTGTCCTTGTTGTGAATGCCTTCTTTTGCACAACACAGTGTTGTAGAGATTCATCCACGCATCCATGCTGTTGCGATTATCAGTGGTTCCTTCTTTTTTTCTAAACAGACTCGGCATTACTTATCTGATGATGAATTCATTCTGGCCTCATTCTAGATATACCTGTGTCAGATGTGCTTGGCGGTGAGATGAAATCAGTTGTGTAGCCTTGGTAACAGTTCATTACATGGATTTAGTAGTTAATCACAGGGAGTGACTGATGATATTAAACAGATTAGTATTACATAGAAGCAACAATGTGAATTGAACAATGGTGATGAACTTGCCAAAGCTTATACACCTTAATGTCAAAAAATACTTATTCATCATTTGTTGTAGGTGCTACAGAATATTTTGGAAACAGAAAATGAATATTCTAAAGAACTTCAGACTGTGCTTTCAACCTATCTACGGCCACTGCAGACCACTGAGAAGTAAGTTAGATGATAATTGTCAAGTGTGAAAGAGTCGTCACCTTGGCTGTTCCTTCGTATTTTCAGAGAATAGAGGCTGAGCTACTGGAACAAAATTAGCAGCAGTTTCCTGTAGACATGAGCAATTTGTTTATTAGACTTTTAATAGGGTGCTGGGCTGGGAGAGGAGAGGAATGTAAGTACAACTGCTCACTTATTTCTCCTGTTGTTTTCTCGGCTCCAGGTTAAGTTCAGCAAACACTTCATATTTAATGGGAAATCTAGAAGAAATATGTTCTTTCCAGCAAATGCTTGTACAGTCTTTAGAAGAATGTACCAAGTAAGTAAGATGCTAAAAATTGCAAAATTCAGATTGATTGATATAAATGGTATTTAAAGGATCAGGTTTAGCATAATTGTAGAATTCACATTTCTAAAGGTGGAAACTAGGTTATTTTATTTTATTTTTGATGTGGACCATTTTTAATGTCTTTATTGAATTTGTTACAATATTGCTTCTGTTTTATGTTTTGGGTTTTTTTTTTTTTTTTGGCCACGAGGCATGTGGGATCTTAGCTCCCTGACCAGGGATTGAACCTGCACCACCTGCATTGGAAGGCAAAGTCTTAACCACTGACTGCGCCAGGGAAGTTGCTGGAAACTAGGTTATTTTGAATCTTTGGGGTATATCAACTTTTATAGTAAAAGCTGTCTCTTAGACTATTTTCACAGGAGGGGTCTACTGACTATTCAGGAAAAGAAGAAAGGCTTCCCCCGGGTGGTGATTCTTTGGCTTGGGGCCAGCGGGGTCGGGGAAGCAGGGGTGAAGAACCCCGAAGAGGGAGAGAGCACGGTGTGTAGCAGGGCCTGGGGTGCGCACGGCTTCGTGCCTTACGTGCCACCCTGTGGGCGGCCACATTGCTCCCATGCCCTCCCTGGGGACCACCCTCCCAGCACCTTCATGTGTCCAGCAGCCCGGAAGCCCCGGGGCCCCGGCGTTTGGGGGTTTTACGGCAGTCTCGTTGCAGAGCCAAGATTGATTAAATACATCATTGGCCGCTGGCAATCCTCCCAGTCTCAGAACCCTCTCCCCTCCGTGGAGGTCTGGGGTGGGCTGAAGTCCCCACCCTCCAATCACGTGGTGGGTTCCCCAGGCAGGCCCCCCCATCCTGAAGCCGTCTGGGGGATCAGCCCAAGCCCCGGTGTGGTTAAAGGGGCGCGGTATGGGTAACAGAAGATGCTCCTGTCACTCAGGAAATGACAGGGGTTTTAGGAGCTCTGTGCCAGGAATGGGAGCCAAGCCCAAATGTGGGGTTAGGATTCTGGAGGGGGAGAGAGCCCCGAGGGGGGAATGGGCTGCCCGAGAGGCAGGAGGGGAGCCTCAGGGCAGGGCTGGGCTGCCCCGCCCTCGGGCACCTTGTAGGGTGATTTCCAAAGAGTAGTTAGAAACCCTTCCTGTTAGTAAGATTGACTTCTCTTTTGTAAAAGTGACTTTAGACGGAATGTCGCCGTGGTTGGGTTTTCTAGGATCAAGCGTGTCCCGAGGTCCCTGCAGCTCGTGCCAGCCGCCCTTGTCCGGGGGTGGTCCAGCCTGTCTCATCACTTACCTGTGTGCTCATTCATTCGTTCGTTCATGGTTTGCTAGTTGTCCTGTTCCCCCTCCCTCACGGATCACCCCACGCCCAGAGCTCTTGTAGCTGGTATTCTCTTTCCAAGCGTTCTTCTGGCCTGAAAGGAGTTCCCTTTCTTGTGGGAGCGTCTGCCCTGCCCTTGTGCTGACACTGCCCTGGCTCAGGCCGGCCTCGTCCTCCCTGCGTCCTGCATGGACTCCTGACCAGGCCTCAACCTCCAGGGGGCCCCATGCGTGTCCATTTCTCCACCAGCCTCTGGTCCGAGCTCTGCTCAGGAGCTTCTGGTGGTGCCCGGTTACTCACGTGTTGCTTCACAGCTGTGTTTTACAGACTGGCCTTCAAGGTGCTTGTACAGGCCGCCTCGTGGCGGGGAGCTAAGTGAGGAGATGAGCTCCCAAGCGGTGGCATCTGACGGGGTCCGTCCCCGATGGGCTCCCGCCCGTCTCTCCCGCTCCTTCCCTGCCTTGTGCCGTCGCCCAGAAAGCCGGCCTCTGTCACTGCCCGCCGCCCCCTGGGCGGGGAGAAGGGGTGCCGAGAGGTGACCCCCCACCCGGCCCTGCCTGCTGTGCCCTCCGTTTGGGTCCACTTCCTCCTGCTGCTCCTCTTACGGAAACCCCGCTGGTTCCTTCAGCCCAGTGGGCACAGTCAGTCCCGGCCACAGCCTGCCCCTCTCCCCGCGTTTCTTTACATGCACATTTGCGCTTTGTTTACTTGCAGACTCTTTTTTAGTGTATTGTAGACTGAGTTCCCGTCAGTTCTCATATATTGTAGGGCTTCAGCTTATAGAAGAAAATATTTAATAAATAAGCATTTAGTGTAATTGCTGTTGGTTAAATACACATTGTGTATTGATTTTGTTCAAAAGTTAATTATAAAGCGTATCTTAAGATATAAATAAATTCATTTTTATAACAGACCATTGCTGTAACATTTTCACAGTAAAATAGTATTTGTTTTAGATTATTATCAAAATACAAGGTTGAACTAGAGGATGTAGTTCATTTTGTTTGAAAGTTGTTTTCTTGAACCATCCACATAATAGCAAGCGTGGGTGATCCAGAGATAATATTCAACTTTGCAGAACAGACTGGCTCAGCTGCAGAGCACGCTTCTGGTTTTGCCTGGGCCATCCTTATTAAAGAGAAGAGCGCAGGACTTGAGCTTCTGTGGAGGTGATTTGGGGTTGATGGCGCACTGACCCAGGGGATTCCGGTCGTGGGACTCGCCTCTGACCTCAGTGGCGGAGTCTCCACGGTGGACTCAGCGCCAGAAACTGACCTTCCGCCCCTGGCCCGCCATGATGTCACCTGGGAGGCCCCTGAGGAGCTCTTGCCATAATTTCCTTACTTGTTGAGACTGCAAGATTCCACAGAAACGTGATTTGAAAGCACATGTCCAGCACTAAAACCTTAAGAGTCTAGGGAATTTAGAAAGTGAGGCAGACCAGTGGCGTGTGCGGGGACTCGGGCAGATGGCCCGGGGTGGGGAGCCCGAGAGAGCTGCTGGCCGGTGGGAAGGGACTCCTCCCGCCAGAGCCTCAGACGCTGCTCCTTCTCCGGGCTCTGGCACCCTTAAGAGGGTCGTCCACGTTTAGGGTTTGGGGTTCAGCAGGAGAGGACTTGCCGGGGGCTGCCGGTGGCCCCTGAGGCTCCTACGCGTGGGCACTGGTGGCCACTCGTGTAGACATCTCTCTCGATGCTGTCTGCCGAACCGCATGCTGAGGTTCACCTAGCGCGTAGCCGTGCCCTCGTGCTGGTCTTCATCTCCCCTTGGAAATCGGTGGTTACCGGACTGTGAACCCCCTCTCTGTCCAGCTAGCATTACCAGCGGGAATAAATGTGCTCTGGGGGAGAATGGTGTAGCAGTTCTGATTTCTCAGGTTTTTCCTGGGATTCATTCCTTTTCACTCTAGGGAAGGAGGAAGGCCCTTGGCTGTCCCCTCCTGCTACAGAGACTATTGGCTGGACTGTCGGTGTCACCCGCCTGTTATTATCAGACCATTGATAACGCCCCACCTGTTCTCAGATCCTCGGTGGATAGCACCCCCCTTATCAGACCACTGATTGGTAACAACCACCTGTTATCAGGCCATTAGTAACATCCCTCCTGTCATCATATCAGTGATAAAACCATACTTATCAGACCACTGCTGACCCCGTACCCATTGTCAGAGCTGGCGATGGGCCACCAGGAGGCTGCAGGTGGATGTGGCTGACAAGCAGCCCTGTGGCCTCCACACCCCAATGGGGGCCCTGCCTACACGTCGTCACGCTCTAAAAACCACCTCTAGAAGCACAAGAGAGAACCACAGTGAAAATCCTGTGTTTCAGTTCTTAAGTCATATTCCGTGTTGCTGATCTTTGTGAATTCTGCAGGCCCCGTTATTTCAGTGCTCTAGACGGTGTCACGTGTGAGGCGTGTTGGCGCAAGACCTGGGCTCCGCGTTAGGACCGCTCATATAACCTTTCTGAGCTCCGTCTGCTGGTGCCTTCCGGCGAGTTGATGGATTATGAGGGCTTTATAAACTGACGGGGGGCACGTGTAGTGAATTCCTGCAGAACTGGTCTGAGAGAGGTCATAAAACTCTAGGGCCAAGGCTCCACAGGTCAAAAGAAAGAAAGAAGAAGGAAGGAAGGAAAAAAAGAAAAAGAAAAAACCTTGTATAGTGAAGTCACTGTCCATATATAATCCATGGACATGTAAGAAATGAACATCCCTAGACCTAGATTTAAACTACATTCTCCTTTGAGTGCATCGGGGCTGTGGTGTTGGACCAGGTGGGAAATGACGTCGTGACAGTGTATAGCCCAGCACTGAGCAGTGTGTATGCAGTTGCAGTAACTTCATCATTTAGATAGTGCATCTCTAGTCTTCCTGTGCCCTGTCTCCAGCAGTGTTCTGTTTTTGTTGCCCAAATTCTGACATCCCATCATTGCCGTTGCTTTCAGTCCCCTCGGCTGGGCAGTCGGGGTTCCCTGCTGGATTTCTTGTTGTAGAAGCCAGCCTCCTCCTGTTTCACTGTGTCTGAGTATGACCATCACCTGCTCAAATGTCAGTGTGTAATAGTCTCAATAGATGTGTCTTAGGTGTCTGGATCCTGGTAGCAAGCAGGTAGTCTCAGTGTGTCTTTGAGGAAGGCATTCTTGGCTGTGTGTGATGCCTGGTCCTTGGTGACTTGGAAAGGATGCTGGTCTTTATCCCTCTCCTGGAGGTGTGTGCTGTCCTCCTCTGGGGGCTGCTGCAGTTTGTGTCTCAGAAAATTGAGACATCATCTCTGTCTTATAGTCAGTTTAATTTTGAACTTGTTTCGTATTCCCCTAAAAGACTGCAGTCACTTTTTAGGTAGAGATCATTTCTTTCTCTGTTTTTAATCTGTTTGCAGTGCCTGAATGAATGGTTGAAGTTAATTTGTTGAGTCAGTGACTATTTCTCCTGCAGATACAGGGAACTGTGACTAATCCCTGAAGGCTATTAAAAACCCGCTTAGGGCTAAGTTCACACCGGAGAAGAGTCTGCTGAAAGTGCAGATGCTCCACTTACTTTGGCTTCAGATCTGAATCAATGAACTGAGCGGGGAAACTCGCAATAAGAAGCACACGCCTGGTCAGGGTTAGGCCACTGCGTCATGGAAATGCTGTAGACAGCTGGCCCGTCCTGCCCCAGGATTAAGGTGCCTTTCCTGCTCTGGACGAGTCTTTTTCCCACGTCAGTGATGATGATGATGATGATGATGGTTGCTGTAGGTCCCGTTGGCATGCTTGTGTCTCTGCCTACCACTGACTCTCTCCAGCCTTTGCCCAAAGGGAAAGAGGGCTGTTGTGTTTTCTCATCTGCCTGTCTTGATGCTCCTTCAGTAGAAAACCTTACCGACCAAGTAGCCACATGTTATACATCTCCTTATTTTACACACAATTGAAGGCTTCATGACATTGTTTTTCTCACTGCCCAAGGAATCCTGGACTTGTGCACAGGTCCTGGCATCTGGACGCTGGAGAAAAGGACGGGCTTGGTTGGCTGCTTTATGGCAGAGCGGCTTCCGAGGCAGGTCTCTCCCCCCGCTGGCTCGTGGTCGGAGCACATACAGTCTGGGACTTGTGTGTGTCGTCTCTGTGGGGTGGTGCACAGGCCCTCCTCCCGCATGGTTCCCGCGTTCACCGCTGCCTGTGGCACTCAGGATGGTCCCCTGTGCCTTTCCTCTCCAGGATGCCGGAAGCTCAGCAGAGAGTCGGAGGCTGCTTTCTAAACCTGATGCCGCAGATGAAGACCTTGTACCTTGCGTATTGTGCCAACCACCCGTCTGCAGTGAGCGTCCTCACGGAGCACAGGTGCGTCTCCGGGATTTGCCTCCCCGAGCGGGGAGGGGCGTCATGGGGTCCCCCCTGGAGCAGCTTGTTTCTGTCAGATATTACGTGCAATTCAGTGTGAACATTCATGCGTTTATGCAAAGATGATAATTTTAATTACCCTCGAAATTAGTGCCTGAGAAATACTGGTTGGAAGTCTTTGAAATCCTGCTTAGTGCTTTTGTAATAGAAAAGGATGGGTTTTGAAGTCTCCCCTTCAATTCGGACCCTTTGGACAGTGGGTTGAAGGAGCTGGTAAGTGTTCTGGAATGTGGCTGCAGGCTGAGTCCGGGCTGCTGGAATCACGTTTCTCAGCGCGTAAACACCAGACCACGCGAGACAGAAGTGCATTTGCTGTAGGACTAAATGCCCATTTACAGTGAGGCCTGGATTTCTTAGGAAAACATTAAATTGGAGACCGTTCGCTTTAGCTTTTCACCCCGAAGCAGCGGTGAAACAAGTGAAACAATGGACAGATTGATTTCCTGCTTGTTTGGTAAGACAAGGCCGTGCCTGTGTCCTGGAGTAGGGCTGGGTGCCCTGGGCAGAGGCGAGGACCATGGGCTCGGCCTGCAGACAGAGTGGGCGATGAGGCTCTGTTTCTGCTCCCAGAAGGGCACACGTTTGCATTCATAAGTGTTTTAGAATAGATTTATGGTTTCTTCTGAAAACAGCAGTTCAGCCGTAAATAGCAGTTCAATCATTGTTTAACCCGTAAATGAAGAAATTGTGTTAGTCGCATCAGGGTAAACGCCACTGTGCTTGTGATTTAAATATTTCACCTCAACTTACTCCTAAGTAGTTCGGTTTAAAGCTTAGAAACTGTGCTGGGGAGCAGGCATTGCGGAGACTGAGCTGAGGTTGCAACATAGCATCCCTGTGAGTGCGCCTGGGTTGTGTGGGCCCGGTGGCAGGGCCTCTGGGTCCGTCAGACCTGGTTGGAGCCCTGACTGCCTCTCTGAAGCAGGTGGGTCTTAGGAGGTCACCCCTCTTCTCTGAGAGCGCTGGCCATAGGGTACTGTAGGCGTGAAGCAGAACATGGAAACTGTCAGGACTGAGTGAGCACGATGAAGGCTCAGTAAGTGCGAATTGCTTTAGTATCTTATCTGGACTCTGGGCGTTTACTGCTTCTCCGTGTGCTGACATACTGCACCTCCGTTTGCAGTAAAGCATTTCCAGTCCTGCAGCGAAGCAAGCAGTCTTTGACACGGCGGTGGAAAGAAGAGAGATTAGGATACGCGGTGACCACCGAGATGGAAAACCCCTCGGGGCTGCTTCTTCCTCACGCTTCTGGGAGTGTGGGCACTGTTAGCATGTACCTTCCTCATTAAACCGTGAAGCATGGATGCAGTTACATGCTCCGGCATCCACTCCTGGGAATGACAAGTTAAATGGAAGTTCCACACCGGTGAAATGCAGAGATTACATTTGTGTCTCTGAAAATTCCTCAGGAATTGCTGACACAGCCGTGGGGGAGATAAGCAGCAAACAGAACGTTAGGGTAAAATTGCACACCTTTTTAATTTTGCTCTCTCCTTCCCTCTGTTTGGTCAGGGGTTGATCCCCTAGGGGTGGGTTGAAAGTATGAAAAGAGGGTGGATGTGAGGCTCTGTGCCGAAGGCGACATTTAAAGCAGTTCAGACTGTTGAAGGTTCCTGAAATGTTAGACGTTCAAGGGGCATGCTCGCAAGCGTGTGCTGTTTTCCTCCCTTCTGTACTATTACTTTAATGACTGCTTGTGTCGTAGCTGAAACCTCAGTGGAGCTTTTTCCCAGAATAGCAGGGAGAGAATACAGATGCGGTTCCGAGTGGGGACCTCTGCCCTCCTCCACGTGGCGAGTCCTGGAGCGGGAGGCGGGTGGACCTAGGTCAGGCTCTGGGGCTGTGAGCCCGGAGACGGCGAGAGAGCGTGGCGGCCGCAGGATGCGCTGCCTGTGTGCCCTCCTGAGGTCCCGGGGCGGCGAGGGTGCCCGCTCCGCCCGCAGGTCAGACCCCGCTTCTGAAGCGTAAGTCGGGGGATTGAGAGGAGGCTCGCGGGGGGCTGGTGGCCTCTGTTGGCCTTCACTTTCCATTCTGGGACCCTAGCTTGTAGCCTCTTTCCCGCTTCCCTACGTTTTCTGTAGTCTTAAAAGCCGCCACACTTAGGAGTAGATAAATCTCTTTTTTTGCTTGAATATACTTTTTTCTTTTTTAATTTAATTTAATCTATTTTTTATACAGCAGGTTCTTATTATCTATTTTATACATGTTAGTGTGTATATGTCAATATACTTTTTCAGCATTGATTTAAACGTAGTGTTTTGCAGTTTTAAAGTCTTATCTGCAGTCTTATGATCCTTACATTGTGTTAGTTTGAATTCTGAGTATGAATCTTGAAAATGTATATACAGAACCATCAGTTCTACTCTGTGACATAAATCACAGCAAGGTCCTTTTTTTTGTTTAAGATAAAACACAAGTCAAAGTTATTACTAGATTTGTCCACAGTCAGCAGCGGTGATCTTCTCGCTGGCCTTGCCATTCCTGGACCCAAAGCGCCCCATGGCTTCCACAGTATTCATGCCCCCTTTCACCTTGCCAGAGACCACATGCTTGCCATCCAACCACTCAGTCTTGGCAGTGCAGATGAAAAACTGGGAACCGTTTGTGTTGGGGCCAGCATTTGCCATGGACAAGATGCCAGGACCCGTATGCTTCAGGAGGAAATTCTCATCATCAAACTTCTCCCCGTAGATGGACTTGCCACCAGTGCCATTATGGCGTGTGAAGTCACCACCCTGGCACATAAATTCCGGAATTATTCTGTGAAAGCAGGAACCTTTATAACCAAAGCCTTTCTCCCCAGTGCTCAGAGCACGAAAAGTTTTCTGCTGTCTTTGGAACTTTGTCTGCAAACAGCTCCAATCTGTTAACATAGCTTTATGGATTGGACAAGCAGTCACTTCTTGGTTTCCAGGTCCCTTACCTCGAAGGAGACGCGGCCCAAGGGCTCGCCGTTGACGGCGATGTCAAAGAACACGGTAGGGTTGACCATGGTTGGGCAGCGTGGAAGGTTCTGGGGTGGCGGCGTCTGCAAAGCCAGCAAGATCCTTTTTGACCCACCTCCTGGGGTAACGGAAATAAAAACAAAAATAAAGAAATGGGACCTAATGAAACTTAAAAGCTTTTTGCACAGCAAAGGAAACCATAAACAAGATGAAAAGACAACCCTCAGGATGGGAGGAAATATTTGCAAATGAAACAACGGACAAAGGATTAATCTCCAAAATATATGAACAGCTCATGGAGCTCAATATCAAAAAAACAAACAATCCAATTGAAAAATGGGCAGGAGACCTAAATAGACATTTCACCAAAGAAGACATACAGATGGCCAAGAGGCACATGAAAAGATGCTCAACATCCCTAAGTATTAGAGAAATGCAAATCAAAACTACAATGAAGTATCACCTCACACCATTCAGAATGGCCGTCATCAAAAAATCTAGAAACAATAAATGCTGGAGAGGGTGTGGAGAAAAGGGAACGCTCTTGCACTGTTGGTGGGAATGTAAATGGATACAGCCACTGTGGAGAACAGTATGGAGGTGCCTTAAAAAACTAAAAATAGAACTACCATACGACCCAGCAATCCCACTACTGGGCATCTACCCTGAGAAAACCATAATTCAAAAAGAGTCATGAACCACAATATTCACTGCAGCACTATTTACGATAGCCAGGACACGGAAGCAACCTGAGTGCCCATCGACAGATGAATGGATAAAGAAGATGTGGCACATATATACAATGGACTATTACTCAGTCATAAAAAGAAATGAAATTGAGTTTTTTGTAGTGAGGTGGATGGACCTAGAGTCTGTCCTACAGAGTGAAGTAAGTCAGAAAGAGAAAAATACCGTATGCTCACACATATATATGGAATCTAAAAAGTGGTACTGATGAACCTAGTTGGCAGGGGAGGAATAAAGACTCAGACGTTGAGAATGGACTGGGCGACACAGGGTGAAGGGGAGGCTGGGATGAAGTGAGAGAGAGGCTTGGACATATATACACTCCGAAATGCAAAATAGATGGCTAGTGGGAAGCAGCCGCATAGCACAGGGAGATCAGCTCGGTGCTCTGTGACCACCTACGGGGGTGGGGTAGGGAGGGTGGGAGGGAGGCTCAAGAGGGAGGGGATATGGGCATATATGTATACGTATAGCTGATTCACTTTGTTACACAGCAGAAACTCACACACCATTTGTAACGCAATTATACTCCAATAAAGATGTTAAAAAAAAAAAGTTCAGCTGCCCTTGGATGGCAAAAAAAAGAAGCACCAGTTCTGTTGAATTATAACTGATGTGTACCTTTTGCATTATCATATGATAGTAGCCTCATAGGCTCATGGCTGCCTGCTTTGAGTGAATTACGGGTTTCGTTTTTTCCAGCACTTTAATTGTGGCTTTTTGCTGGGCTACTTGATGGCTCTCTGTGTGTTCCCCTGGTTGCCGTGTTGCCGGCAATGGTGTCATTTCAGTAAATACGGGGGAGGTATGCTGTGTAAGGATCGCCAGCATCAGTAGAAATTAAGCTGAAAGAGCCTTGCTTTGTCAGAAAAGCTGTAACCAGCCGTTTTGTCTTGTTTGATTGTAGTACTAAATTTGTTTATAAAACTAAAAAAAAAAACGATTACAGTGATCTATAAAGATATATAAAAAGTTCTGTTTCCTTTCTTAACTGTGCACGTATCTGGCATTGCAAGGCTGTCATGTGAATATTCAGTTACTTTTGCTTTTGCAAAAATTCCACATAAAATTTTAGTTGTAGGGGGGAATTTTGGGGGGTGGGTGGGTGATGAGGATAATTTGCTTAGTTTTATTCATTATTGTCTGCCATAACTATGGTTATGAAATTGCATGTATAATACTGAAATATCAAAAATGGCCTGAAGAGACTTTTTGACGATTTTTCTTGTGGTAGAAAAGGCCCCGACTGGATTATATTTAAAGGAGTCGAAATGTACTGTTAGTACCATTAAGCTTCATTTTTATGGGACTGTGCTCGATCATTTGTTCAGCACTCAGAGAAATGCTGGTAAAATATAAATTTCTCCTCCATAAAGCCATCATTTCTCTCTGCTCACTCGTTAGGGCTGGGTGTGCTGATCTGAAGAGGCGAACGTTTCCGAGTGAAAATGTGTGAGGGCTAGGGCGGGCGTGGTGGGCGCGAGACGTGGAGTGGCCGAGCGTGGGTAGGGGGGCCCCGCCTGGGCTCGGCCGCTGTTGGCAGTGGCTCCCGTCTGCAGACGTGCACGATGACCCCTCTCTCAGGCCCAGGGTGGCGTGGGCAGGGATGATGCACAGTGCATGTCCGGTGCCGTCGCCTTTCTCTGTCTCTCTCCCTGACGCGCGTTCCTGCCTGTGCATCTCCTCTGCCCGAGCTTGGGGAGGTGGGCCAGGAGGCGGCCCTGAGGGTCAGGCTTGGAAGAGCCAGCCCTGCAAGGAGGGGAAGACAGGGTGACGGCAGAGCATGGAACCGTGCACAGCGGTGCCAGTGCCAGGCTCCCCCGCAGCAGGGTCCCGGAGCATCGCCTGCCTGGCTTCGGAAGCCGAGCCCTGTGGTTTTCCGGGAAAGCCGTTCTTCGAAAGCACAGAGTTCTGTGCACAGAGGTGTTGGGTCGTGTTGCCTGTGAAAGCGCGTGTGCACATAGAGCCGTAGATGTAGTTGGGCCGCTTCTGTGCTAAGTATTTTAAATTGCACCACCGTGGCAGGCTGTCTCGCAGGAAGGAAGTCGTCATGAAGCCTTCCTTCTGATGGAAGTGGGAAAAATGTGTCTTGTATATGCTGAGTTGTTATAACGGGGACCTTGTGAAAATTTTCCCGTTTTATAATTTGCTTTGATTTTGATAATAGCTCCTAAATGTGTATGTATATTTGTTTAAAAGGTTGATTTTTGAAAAAAAACTATGTGTAGGTAGGTAGGTAGATGGCAGGTGCCGTTAACTATGCTGTCGCCCTTCTTACGCAGCCCAGGACGGTGTTCCGACTTCAGGCCACCACGTCGTCACGAGCCCCAGTGTAGATAGGAGCTGTCTTCGAGAGAGGTCTTACTGCTAAAGAGACATAAGGCTGATTTCCCAGTGATTGATTAATTTGTTTTCAGCCTGATATTTGGAAGCCTTTACTTCTGAGTTGGTTTAGTCGAGTCAAATACCTTCCCCTTTGGATGTGTCAGCAGAATCGATGTGCAGGGTTGAGAGTAAGAGGTGGGCAGTGCCAGCGCCAGCTCTGCCGTCACGCCTCCCACAGAAAGTCACTCTAGGTTGTACCGTAGGAGCCTCTCGTATTCACCGCTTTTGAACTAGCAGTTTCAGACGGTTTAGCCTGGATACCGCGCGTTTTTCGCCAGGAGCCCTCAGTGGGACTGCTGGTCCTAGGAAGCTTGGGCGGGTGGCCACGTACAGCTGGGGGTGGAGGTGAGGCGTGAGGCGGGTTCAGCTGACCCTCCCCCGGGGGGGATGGGCTCAGTGATTCTTCAGGACCCCGAGGTCGTCCGGCCGTCCCAGTGGGTGGGTGCCGCCTCTTCTCACAGCCTGCAGTCCAGGTGTCCTCCGTCCCCGGCGTCCGGAGGGACACGTCTCGGCAGCAGTGAGGGGCACAGACTGGCTTCCTCCCACCCTTTATAAACGTCATCTGTCCCTCAGCGCAGAGTTTCAGTCACAGACGTGAGCCACAAATGTGTGGGTGACAGAGCTGGACCCACAGCTGCGCCCCTGGCCTTCCTGGGGTCCTTCCTGAACTGGAGCCCCCAGGGCGGCACAGGGCACGGTGCGGGGCAGCTCAGGGGGGCGTTGCCACTGGAGCGTCAGCTGGAAGGCGGTGAGGGTGGCAGAGGAGGAGCACGACGTTAAGGACGTGCGTTTAGAGCTGGTTTAGTTGAGTTTAGAGCTAGTTTGGTTCCTGAGTGTATGCTCGGTGTCCTCACCTACAAATGCGGAGAACTTTCTTCACACACATTGGGAGGGTTCAATGAACTGATGATGCGAAAATGCTTTTAAAAGTTTAAAGCCTGAGTCTGTGTGAGTTACTTTATCGTGCTGCATCGTGCAACCGCCTTCAGGGACTAAAGCACCTGGAGGGGCAGCGCCATGATTCAGCTCGTTGTAGTCGGGACGCGTCTCCTGACGCGTTTTACTGTCTTGAAGTTCCCGGTAACTGGGCCCTGTTCTTGCTCTCAGAAGGCCACTCACATTCACACTCTTCCACAGGAAGTTGCCTCGCAGAGGTGGCCTTCCGTGATGGGGTTGCTGGGAAACCACAGGTGCCCTGTGTTATGCACACATGGTTTTGCTCAGGCTGAGGGCGAGAACATGCACCGTGTGGGGGTCTCCCCTCTGGTGTTTGGAGATAACCGGCACGTGTTGGGCTGTGACAGAGGTAGCCTCTGAACCGTCAGGGACACCGCGTGGTACTTCTTGGTCCTGGTGGGACTGGGGCAGGAGCGCGGCCCTTCTGAGCTCTAACGGTGGCCTCTTCTCCTCTCCCCGCGTGGCTGCGCGTGGTCAGTGAAGAGCTGGGCGAGTTCATGGAGATGAAAGGCGCCAGCAGCCCAGGCATCCTCGTGCTGACCACCGGCCTCAGCAAGCCATTCATGCGCCTGGACAAGTACCCTGCGCTGCTCAAGGAGCTGGAGAGACACATGGAGGTACCGCCTGCCCTGCCTGCCAGCCCGCCAGCCCGCCAGCCTGCCACGCCCGGGCCAGGGCTCCCGGGCCAAGGCCTGCAGAGGGGGTTTACCCAGCGGCCCGTAACTCGGGGTTTTCAGAATGACGTTGTTAAACGTGAACTTGCTTTCCCTTATCCCAGCTGTAGAGAAGTGTCTGCTCCCTCAGTTCCTCTCCCACCCGCTGCTGCTGATGGGGGACTTTCCCGTCGCTAGAAGACACTCATAGCATTGAGGTGTCGTATCAGGAACGTGCACTTAACAGTGTGTGAAGTGCATGAGTTACAGAGTAATAACGGTAGAAAAATTAGTTAATGATACGTATTTATACTGTGTTCAGACACCAGCCTGTGGGCCTGGGAGAAATTTCAGTTCAGGTTACTGGCTTGGTTAGGCCGTAGGGAACCATTCCCCAAAGGGCAGGCTGTCCAGTCTGCCTCACAGCTGTCCGCCTCTGTCCTCTGTGGAGGCCTGTAAGGGCTGGGCGTGGCCGTGTGCCGGCCTCCCTCCCCAGGACAGAGTCCACATCACTCTGCTCCATGATCCCCTCAAGGACTAAGAAATGGCACTTTAATGCTGTGAAGAATAGGACAGGTTACAGGTTGAAAAGTATAGGGAAGGTCCGAGCCAGTCTACAGAGTGCCTTTCTAAGAAAAAACTTTTCATTATGAAAGCTAATAGTGTGCTTCTTTTATTCAAAGGATTATCATCCAGATAGACAAGATATTCAAAAATCCATGACTGCCTTCAAAAACCTTTCAGTAAGTGATGAAGCATATTACGTTGTTTTTCCCCGTCAGACATTATTATGGCAAACGAATGCAGAAAATTACTTATGAAGTATAATTTGGATTTACTCTGATGAAATAAAAATAAATATATAGTAGTTATGCCATGGCTGGTAAACTCTCAGGCTTTACTGGACTGTGGACACCAGGAAAATGAAATGATCATTGTTTAAAATTTTAAAAAGGCACCACATAATGCTATAGCTACTTATAGTGATTCAGAACATGTTTTTAACCTCATCCCACAGTGTCTTCAGTGACTGAGTGTGAAATGGAATGCTGTTGGGGTTTTTGTATCTGTTGTCGTGCCGTCTTACTGACCTGAGTTTCTGGAGTACGTGTCTTACTTACAGCACACGTGGAACTTACTCTTCCCCTCTTCTCAGTCTTCTCTGTTTCACTCGCTAGTAAAAGCAGAAAATATTTTTCTTGCCCAGTCCACGTTTTTTCTTCTAAAAGTGTCAGGAATGGCTGTATTTTTCTAAAACAGTGTCTCTCGTTCTAGAGCTGTTGCGTGTTTTGTCTCTCTTGACTTGATTCCATACTTGTGAAGTAAGCAAATTGTTCACCAGGTGATCTGTCTTAAGAAGTAAGATGCAAAGCAGTATGGCCCAAACCTAAGGTCACAGGAGTCCCGTTTCTCCTAACAGTGTTCTGTGCTTCCCAGGCGCAGTGCCAGGAAGTACGGAAAAGGAAGGAGCTGGAGCTGCAGATCCTGACGGAAGCCATCCGGAGCTGGGAGGGGGACGACATCAAGACCCTGGGCAGCGTCATTTACATGTCCCAGGTCCTGATTCAGTGCGCTGGGAGCGAGGTACCGCAGCGCGCGAGCGCCATCCCCAGCACGGCTTTCCTAGGGCCCCTGCACGTGGCCGGTTTGGGAGGCGCCTGCCTGGGACACGGCTTCCCGGCGTTCCTTCACTTGTGTGAGCGGTGTGTCGATGGCGGCGCGTGGAGGTGCTGCCTGCGGTTCTCTTTCCGTGTCTCCTTTTAGATTCTTGGGAACGTTTGTCCTTCACTGTGGTCTTTGTGGGGCTTTTCTTACCTATTGAAGCAAATGAATTTTAATACATAAACTGCTTTTAGGTCTTTCATGTGGATTGGGTAAAGTTTACGGGGTGGGTGGACACACTGAGTTGACGTGTTGGAGTTTAGGTTAGTGCCAGCGTCTACCGGTGGACTAAATCCATCTCCCCATTTTATCCCACCCTCCTTCAGCCTGAAGGGCCCACCTGGTCACCCACTGCCCCTAAAAGCTTACAGGTTCTTTTCCTCCATTTTCTCTCAACCACAGAAAGAAGATTTTACTAATTAAGAGTTAATGGCAGAGCTAAACTCCTTAATCAGATTTTATAAGCAGATGTTAACGTGGGCTACTTGTGAGTCTAAGAATTTATCACAATCTTGTTTCCAATTAATGTAGCTCATTAAATTTGGTAGAGAGAAATATGTAAACAGGAAGTATGATATAATATTTCATAAGGCCTACTATAAATATTCTCACAACTGTAAAATATGTGTTTTTAAAACAATTATTTGAATTTGCTCTGTTACATTTAGGAAAAGAATGAACGCTATCTTCTGCTGTTCCCAAATATTTTGCTAATGTTGTCCGCCAGCCCTAGGATGAGTGGTTTTATATACCAGGTAAAACACATTTTACATTTATATTTAATTGTTTATTGTGGATCTGAGAATCACTTCCAGGCTTGTTTTGAGTTTTGTGTTCAGTACTACATGCATCTGTTTGTGGGCTGCGTGTAATGTTGTATGCATAGTGTTACATTCAAATACATACACACAAGTCCTGTCTGTGCGTTTCGACGTGACTGCGCAAATTAGGATGCTTGTGTTAATCCAAAGCAAAAAAAGGAGGAGACTAAAATTTGTGGAGCTGCCCCCCAGGACACAGACTGCTGAGGTGCGGTGCCAGCCCGTCGCCACCAAGTCGTGTCCTGCTTCTTTCCTGGTGGCTGGTACACGGTGGGCACAGCAGCGGGCTAGCTGGAGGGGGACCCGTGGCCGAGGTGGGTCATGGGCACACGTTGGGTGGTGTACGTGGTAGTGGACGATCGTTTAGCCTTTCTATTGTTGATCATTTTTCTGATTTTCTTTGAGACAATATGAGAGCTGATTTAAGAAGAACACGCAAGGGGAAATGTTTTCTTTTTTGTGTGCTGATTTCACATGTGGTATTAAGTGCTTTATGCTTTTTCTGTCTGTCTCATAGGAGCTTCTAGCAAGGTTTACTGCCTTCTCTCTGTGTAGTTACAGAAGCTTCTGCCTTTCCCATCAATTTTTCAAGGCCTGGCTAGTCACCAGATGCTGTTTCAACAGAAGTCGTCCTTTGTTTTCTCTGAGCTGCGTTTCTGCATACGTAGCACATTGTTTGTTTTGTCCCTGACAAGAGCTCTAGTGGGTCCTGAGTCCAGAGTGTCCATGGCTTGTTTGTACCTGCACAGAAAGCTTTGCCACCCAAAGAGGAGTGTCATCACACACTCCAAAAGGAGCACTTTAAAATTGAGAAAGCAGCTATACACGGGCAAACCTAGAAAAATAATACCTCTTAATTTGTAAGCCTGCTGCTGACTGATGTCTGGCTGGGGGAGCACCTACTCAGGTTCCCCCAGACTGGCGGCTCCCGCTTTAAGCGACCTTGGTCCTTTGCCATCAGTGTTCTCCAGCTTCGTGCTTTACACCCAAGAGGCTGAGTCGGGGCCCTGCTTTGACCTGCGGGAGCTGAGGTTGCCGTCTGGGGCAGGCTTAGGCCCCTAGGGTGTTGGCATTGACATGCCACCAGCAGAGCACTGTTCTCCCGCCCTGTGCACGGGTTCCTGGGGGGTTTCTCTCCAAGTGCTGTGACCCACGGTCCACGTACTGTCAGTGTTCATTTCTGGCTTTGAGGGATGTTAAAAAGTGCTACATCCAGCAACAGTGAGCACGTCCTGTCCTCCGGGGTTGCTGCTGCGTCGAGTGCAGCCCTGCAGCTCTGTTTCCTGGAGAGTTCTCAGAGCTGTTGGTCACCCCTGTGCCTTAGGGCTCTTGGAAGGGCGTCTGCAGTGTCTGCATCTAACCGCGGCTGTCCCAGTGCTACCTGCTGTCCCGCCTGCTGAGCCCTGGTGGCCCGTGGACTGGATGATCCCTGTCTCGGGAGCCGAGGGCTGGGAAAACCGCCTCGTGCCCTGTGGGATGCTTGGCGTCACCCCTGGCCTCCGCCCTGTAGATGTCAGGAGCCCTGTGGGCTGTGGTACTGCTGGCGCCCCCTGCAGGGCAGGACTCCCGCTGCCACCCACTGAGAGTCCTGCTTCTCGGAGCGGCTTGGCCCCAGTCCTCAGGGAGAGACTTTCCCTGAGGACTTGCTTGGCCACCGCATCCCGTGGTGTGTCTGTTATTTGTGCTGGTCCCTGCTGGCCCATTTCTGGCCTCTCTCCGTGGACGTTCCCGCTCCCCTCTGTTGTCAGAGCGGATGGGCTGGCTGCTGTTTTCTGCATTTTGTGCAGCGCTCAGCACAGCTCTTGACTTCCTGTCTGGTGACGACCGCGCACAACTGCCGTACAGCTCCTCTTGCTCCAATTTCCTTCTTACTTTGCCTTCAGATGTGGAACTTCCTCTGCATTTCTTTAAGGCAAATCTGTGCTTCCTTTGCATAAAAACATCATTTAAGATAGCCACTGTAGACTCTAGTTTTTTTTATCATGATGTGTAATGTTTTTGTGTCCTGCTGTTTATGTTTAGAGTAACCCATGAGGTGAAATTTATTTTGTTTCTGGTTTACTGCCCTGTACCTTTTTGCTGGCTCATTTCTCGATTATAGTATTACGATTTCTTGTTTGAGATAGAGGTTCGTATTACACATGCATTTGGTACAAACAAAAGAGCATTTTTGCTTTACAGACACAGTTCCTCTGCCACTTCTAAAATCATTTAATATTTACTTTATTAATGGTATCTTCTTTACTAGAAAAGCACTAATTGTTTTTTTTTGGGGGGGGGTCTTTTTTAGGGAAAGCTACCAACGACAGGAATGACAATCACAAAGCTTGAGGACAGTGAAAATCATAGAAATGCATTTGAAATATCAGGTGATAGGCACAGACTCTGTGGATGCCCTCTGTCCGGGTGACCAGGCAGCTGGCCCTCTGTGTGCAGGCCCTTGCCGACCCTTCCAGGGGGCTGACACCTCAGCGCTGTTGGCCCTCCTCGGGGGTGCGCGTGTGCATGTGTGTGTGTTCCACCTGCTCCCCGTTTCAGCTGTGTTTCTCTCTTCCAGGGAGCATGATTGAGCGGATCTTAGTGTCCTGCAGCAACCAGCAGGACCTCCACGAGTGGGTGGACCATCTGCAGAAGCAGACGAAGGTCACCTCTGCAGGAAACCCCACCATTAAGCCTCACTCTGTGCCGTCTCACACCGTAAGGGCCCCCGTCCCTCTCCTGCCTCCAGACTCCGGGGTCAGCCTTGGGTTCAGTTGCCAGCTAGTGATCAAGTGCTTTAAGGCCTAGTCAGCCTCTGGGTCAGGAAAGCACAACACGTGCCTTGTGTTTCTCTGCAAAGCACTTGCTCATTGCCAGCGGACGGCGAAGTGCTACATGCGCGTGCGCGCACACACACACACACACACACACAGAGTTCATGGCCCCTGGCTAGGAAGCTGCGTGCGCGCACACACAGAGTTCATGGCCCCTGGCTAGGAAGCTGCGTGTGCGCACACACACGTGCGCGCGCACACACACAGAGTTCATGGCCCCTGGCTAGGAAGCTGCACGCGCACACGCACGTGCGCGCGCACACACACAGAGTTCATGGCTCTTGGCTAGGAAGCTGCGTGTGCGCACACACAGAGTTCATGGCCCCTGGCTAGGAAGCTGCACGCGCGCACACACGTGCGCGCGCACACACACAGAGTTCATGGCTCCTGGCTAGGAAGCTGCGTGTGCGCACACACAGAGTTCATGGCTCCTGGCTAGGAAGCTGCGTGTGCGCACACACACAGAGTTCATGGCCCCTGGCTAGAAAGCTGCGCGCACACACACAGAGTTCATGGCTCCTGGCTAGGAAGCTGTGTGTGCGCACACGCGCACACACGCACACACACAGAGTTCATGGCTCCTGGCTAGGAAGCTGTGCGCGCACACACACGCGCGCACACGCACACACACAGAGTTCATGGCCCCTGGCTAGGAAGCTGTGCGTGCACACACACGCGCACACGCGCACACACACGGAGTTCATGGCCCCTGGCTAGGAAGCTGTGCGTGCACACACACGCGCACACGCGCACACACACGGAGTTCATGGCCCCTGGCTAGGAAGCTGCGCACGCACACACACGCGCACACACAGTTCATGGCCCCTGGCTAGGAAGCTGCCTTGCTCAGAGTGGGTCGTGTAACCTAAGTTGGTTCCAACCAAAAGCCTGAGAACCACTGGTCCACAGAGGGCTTTTCTGAGCATTTTAATTGCATTTATTATGTTTCATCAAAAAAACAAACAGTGAATACTTACGATGACGAAAAGGACCAGATTCATGTTGAAGGCATTAAAGTGTAAGTTTTGACTCATTGTTTTGATTGTAAGAAATCTGTATCTTCTACGTTTAGAAAAGCTCAATAGCTCTTTAAGTTTTTAGATGCTTAAACATTTCAAAATATACCAGCACCAAAGTGTCAGTGTTTAAAACTTCTCTTTACTGGTGTTTCATGCTTAAGATACTGGTATTGAATGATCTGAACATTCACCATCTTTACCAGGCAATAGTGAAGAACCAGGCACCCTTCTTACAGATGACCAGGGTCTCACAGCATTTCTGGCTGCTGGGTTCTTCTTGCCGTCCTTGCCAGGCTCTGACCATCTTTCCTGGGAGTTTTCTACCACCTGTGGTCGCCATCCTTGGGGTTAAGTTTTAGCTCAGGGACAGTGGCCATGGCGCAGCGTGCTGGTCACAGGTGCAATGTCTGAGGCCAGTTCTCAACAGTTTGGGGGTTAAAACTGCTCGTTTGCTTCAGCTAATGTTTCATTTTGAATGGCTCCACCATTTATAACTTTTCCATACTTTTATAAAATACTAAAGATGCTTAGCTTTCACGGGACTAAATTTATCCCAAGGACATAGGTGCGTCCACGTGTGTGTTTGTTTGTTTGTTTGTTTTGCGGTACGCGGGCCTCTCACTGTTGTGGCCTCTCCCACTGCGGAGCACAAGCTCCGGACGCGCAGGCTCAGCGGCCATGGCTCACGGGCCCAGCCGCTCCGCGGAATGTGGGATCTTCCCGGACCGGGGCACGAACCCGTGTCCCCTGCATCGGCAGGCATACTCTCAACCACTGCGCCACCAGGGAAGCCCCACGTGTGTGTTTATAAGGAAAAGGGAAGTGCCATCTCGCTGATTGTCTGTAACAGCCTGAAACTAACCTTTATAAAGTCACATCAAGTAATACTGTGCTGTGTATCGGGACGCTGGCCGCTCTCGTTCCTTTTCTTGTCACATAGTGGAGGGCGCTGTGCCCCACAGCAGGGTTGTCAACTGTTGTGTGCTCTTCTTACGGAGGTTCTCTCTGGGGGTGTCTGTGTTCTCCCTGTGATTGCTGTGTCCAGCTTGAATAATACTCTAACTTTAGCATAAAGCTACCTCTCTTGACTTTTACAAGCAAGGAGAAATAAAACCAAATGTTAGTTTACCGTGACATTGCTAGAAGGGATGTTTTGCGTAATTTTCTCCTTTTGTGAATTATTTAGTTTGAAAAAATTATTTTGTAGTGGTTGTATAACGCGTACAACACACACACACACACACACGCAGGACAGGTGTGTGGTCACTGCAGAGTCCACTGCTTCTGTCCTTGGACACCAGCCTCAGCTACAGCCTGGGCTTCCCTTTAAGCCTGTTTTTCAGATATTGTTCAGTTCTTTCGAATGATGGTCTCATTCAGGTTTGCAGCTCACAGAACCACTCAGCTCTTTCTCCTGTTAAGCATATACTGTATTGTTTTCAGCTAATTTGAGGTCATTAGCTAATTTTTGAATGTTATTTATTTTATTTAACATTTTCTTATTTAATTGTCAGTGTGATGGAATACTTTTGGGTTTTCTAGGAATATAAACCGCATTAATAAGGCCCTTCTGAGAAATTAGATTTATATAACTTTGTTTTGATTAAAGCTGATTTTTCTGAGAAAATGTTTTATCCCAGGGATTGGCAAAATTTTTCTAATACAAGACAGACAGTAAATATTTGGGGGGTTTTTAGGCAATATGATCTCTGTTACAATTATAGTTTGCTTTTGTAATACAAAAGCAGCCACTGACAGAAATAGGCCTGACTGTGTCCCAGGAGCACTTTTTTTTTTTTTAAACAAAAACAGGGATCAGGCCCTAGTTTTGGCCACCCCTGAATCACCAGGCAGTGAGTAATACAGCTGGGGAGGTAATCATTACCCTCCCCATAATCACATTCCCAGTGCAGGGAATGCCCGTTCTGTCATACAGTTCTGGTATCTGTACTAAATGAAATACCTTTTTGCAAACGTGACTCCATGGCAGTTAAAGGTGGTGGATGGAATTTCTGGGTCTGATCCCCCAGCGCCCCGCTGCTTCCTGACCCCCGCTCAGCCGCGGCCTGGAGCAGCACGCGGGACGGCGGCTCCCCGCTCACCCGAGTGGCCCAGAGACTGAGCATCTGGAGAGCCCAGGGCACTGCGCACAAGCTGGGGCTGCTGCAGCGGGGGTGTCTTGGCGGGCCGGCTGTGTTTGCTCAGGGCCCCCTGACACTGAACGGTGTCTCTGCTCTCTCCCGCCCTGTTCCCCGCACAGCTCCCCTCCCACTCGGTCACCCCGTCCAGCAAGCATGCGGACAGCAAGCCCGTGCCGCTGACGCCCGCCTACCACACGCTGCCTCACCCCTCGCACCACGGCACTCCACACACCACCATCAACTGGGGGCCCCTGGAGCCTCCGAAGACCCCCAAGCCCTGGAGCCTGAGCTGCCTGCGACCCGCACCCCCTCTCCGGCCCTCAGCTGCTCTCTGCTACAAGGAGGTGAGCCCCGACTTGACGGCTGGGCGTGTTACTTCGGCCGTTCCCTGCTTCAGTCCAGGGAGTTCAGAAATGTGGACCATCCCGTGTTTCTGTCTGTGACATAAAGCAGATCGGCTTCTTCAGAACTGTGAAGGGTCCGCCTTTGTTCTGTTCCTCCTTCCTGTGGTCCTGGGAGCCCTGGGGAGACCCTCGTGGCAGGGCCCTCTCTGTGCCCGTCACGGAGGAGCTGTTTCTGTGCCCACGCGGCCTCCGTTCCCTTTGCCTGGAGGCCACGGAGCTGGGAGGCTTCACGTGGGCCTCCCGGCCTCTCGCTGAAAGAACTTTGAACTTGGTTGTGATGGGTCTCGCTGTGTGCGTGCTGCTCTGCCACACCGTGTGACCCTTGTCAGGCCTGAGCTCTTGCCCGGGAACCCTGCGTCAGGTCACCTGTGTAAGGCAGAGGGAACGTTTACGGGGAAGGGGGGTGAGGGCCGCGCTCCTGGTGGCGTGGTCACAGCGCACCCGCTCTCCTCCCCTCGGACAGCGTTTGCACGTGTCTGCTGTTGCCTCCCCGCCCGATGAGAAAGGGAAGGGACTCGAGAAGTAGGGTCCAGGAATATGTGCCCTTGAGGACGCTGGAGATTGTGGGAAATGATGAGTGTGAGTGGAGTTTGGTTACCGTAGGCGTGGCTGTGAGTGTGGCGGGCGTGGCCTGGCTGTGAGCGTGGTGTGAGCCTTTGCGTGTCCACGAGGCTGCATTTGCAGAGGCCCTGGAGCAGACACCCCCTCCGTGCTTGCTGGCAGCCCTAGGTGTTCTAAGATCTATAGAAGAGTACAGCGTAAGTTATAATTAATCCTTTATGTTTCTGTTAATGAATTCTGGTTTTTGTGACCTGTACCTTGCGGGTGTCCCTGTGCCCAGGTCGGAGCGTTCTTCGCCCTGGCAACTCCTGGAAGAGTGCTGATGTCTGTGTTGCAGGCGTGTGGGCGAGCCCTGCTGATCTCATTGCTGGGGAGGGAGGGTGGGGCGGAGGAGGGAGAGGCAGGCGTGGAGGGGTGTGGCCGTGAGCACGTCCGTGTGCTGAGCACGCAGACCGCCCGGTGGGCAGTGGTCACAGACGGAAGGCCGCACAGAGCACTGCCGAGCGGGCGCTCTGCCCGGCTCCACCTCCGTTCCCCAGGACTAGGGAAGCCACAGGGCACATGCTGGATTCACTTCTGTAGGGACTGATTTCTGCTGCATTTTCAGGAGCTTTTAAATTTTCATTCTCACGGGGAAGATTTTGAAGAGACACCTTTAAAACTCAGGCTCTGTTCTCTCTGCTTTTCAGTCTGATCCATCCCATAGCACGAGTCACGTTCCGAGTCTTGGATTCTCATCGTAAGGTTCACCAGCGGTTTACATAATTTAAATGATGCCGAAGTTAGCCTTTTCTGACATGAAAATTCAGTATACGCTTGACAGTCGAAACCTTGCCCACCGCGTTGGGCGTGGGCCTGCTCTGTCTTCCACGTTCCCCTTCGCGGGGGGTTTTGGGCGCGGTGTTGCAGGGAGGGGGTAGACCCTGAGGCGGTGAACGTAGCTCCGGGCGGTGGGGACGCTCTGCAGCCGGGGCCCTGTCTTCTGCACGCCTCTGCCCTCGAGCCCGTGGGCTGCTCTTAGACCCTTTTCTTCTCCCTTGAGGCTTCAGACGCTTTGCCGAAGGAGTTGTGTTTACTTGCCTTTCTTTTAACAGTAGCCTTAGTTCCCCGTCTCTTGCTGGTTGGCTGCAGCAGGGGGGCTGCCCCAGAATTAGCAGCGCGCAGCTCCCTGTGCAGGCCTCGGCCAGCTGGCCCTTCCGAGCCAGGCCTGGCTGTTGTCCCGGTGCCACTGGATCCAGGTGACACGAGGGTTCTTACCAGAGTCTGCGCCCTGTTGACTGTAGATGATGCTCAGCAGCTGGCAAAGAACGATCAGAGTTCGAGGGGAGCAGGGGGCCCCTGCGGTGCCGGAGTGTTGACTGCTTCACACCTTCACAGTGGCCCTCCTCGCGGACCGGCCGAAGTTCCTCCCTTTGGGGTTTGTCAGCCTTTCCCCCTTTGCTTCCCTAGGATCTCAGCAAGAGTCCCAAGACCATGAAAAAGCTGCTCCCCAAGCGCAAGCCTGAGCGGAAGCCTTCGGACGAGGAGTTTGCGCTGAGGAAAAGTGAGTACCTGCGAGGACGCGGGGCTCTCGGCGGGCGGGCGGGGAGGCTCCGGGCTTTCCAGGGCCGCACGTGGAAGCCAGGGCCCAGCCGAGGGTCCCCTCTAAAGGACGTAGCTGGAGCGGGGGAGCAACAGGCCCCACGAGCGGGGGAGGTGCGGGTCCGTGGGACCCGCCCGGCCTCCCCTGGGTGGGCCTCTGTGCGGGGCCCCTCGACCCGGGGTCACCCTGCCTTGGGCGGCGGCTGCGGGTTTCCGCTGTGGGACCGACCCTGTGCTCGGAGGGCCCCCATGCTCCGTGAGGACTCCTGAGATGCCATGAGCGGCGTGGACGGCAGCTCCAGGTCCTCGGCCTCCCGCGTGGATGCGTGGCGAGAGCGACCCGGCGCGGCAGGTGGGAGGGGCTCTGCGGGGCCGCCTCTGCAGCTCCCCCCGCCCCGAGAACTGCCACGAGGCTCTGTGACTTTCCGGACCTTTGCTCCTTTTGCCCACACCCATTTGGGAGCCTTTGGGGATTCACTTCCAGAAGAAGGCTTTTAGACTGGAGCCGAGTAGCCGGCGTCACCCCAAGGAGGAGGCGGCTTGGTGCAGTGGCTGCAAGTGGGCCCCCCCCCCGTCCTTGGCGAGGGTCATGGTGACCCCTGGGGAAGTGGGCTCAGGGATGGCCTGGAGGCTGCTCCCGGGTGAGCTCCCTCCGCCCGGGCCACCTGACATCCCCTGCCGCAGCCCCGCTCATCCTGCTGTCCTATGGTCGCTTGGTCACTTCCTCAGATGGTGGGCGCACCTGCGGGACTCCTGATGGAGCAGGGGAGGCCGAGCGCCCCCATGCGGAGGGTCCACCTGTGCACAGGGTCCGGCCGGGGCTGGACACCAGCTCCGCATGTGCAGCTCTGACCCAGGCCTGGTGGGCTTTCACCCCCAGCGCTTGCCGGGCGCCTTCTTCTGTGCGTGGGCGCTGCGCTCTGCGTGCCGCGAGCGTGCTGACCCGTGTCTGAAGATGGTCTGCTTGCATCAGCGGGACAGGCAGCATCACTCGTGCAGTCGCCCTCCTGTTGGCAGAGGGGAGTGACCTGGCCTGCCTGCGGGCGTTACCTCGAGCGAGACTAGTTAAACGTTGTTCTTACGGAAACCTGTTAACGACCGGTCCCAGTTAGCGGAAATTAAGTCGGCTTTTCAGCCGCCCCTCAGCTCTCTGTGCTGACGCTGACTCTTAGCAGCGAGCATGCGGCCCGCCTTGTGTGTGTCTATATCACACGACGGCGTGCAGGCTTTTTGATGCAGCTTATGAATAGTTCAGTCTTCCATTCTTCCCACATTTTTTTGTTAGAGTAGTTGAGCCTTTTAAAATATATTCTAAGTAATATCTTAGAAGATGCAGAAAAATCTAGAAAAGCAGAAAGCAGAGTTGAACCACATGATGGTATGAATTATGCTGGGTGCGAGGGTCTGTGCCCGGTACCAGGACCTTTAGGTGCTCTTGCTCTGCTGGCTGCATGCTCCACGCATGTGGCCTCTGAGTGCAGAGGAAGCCGGGTCTGGAGCCCAGTTTACGGGAGAGCTCTGGAGCGTCCTAGATTAACTCTGTAGTAGGAACGGGTCAGAGGAGATGCTCCCTTTACAGCCTTTGATAAGTAGGGTCAAATGGCCTTGCCAGGGGGTCATACCTGTCTTCACTCCCCCCCTCCCAGATGAGGATGGAGGGAACTTGTCCTTTCCGATATCCGCATCCACACTGAGAATTCTCGGGCATTCTGATTTTTGTCAGGCTGACATGTGAAAACATGATATTTAGTTTTAATTTTCACTTCTTTTCTTGGTGAGAAGGAACATTTTTTCTTTCTGACTGTTGTGAATTATTTGTTCCTATTTCTTGCCTTTTTTCATTTTCAGGATGGGGGATACTATCTTTCTTGTGGGTTAGTAAGACAACTTATATGTATATTTAGGATATTAGCCCTTTGCCAGATATGTTGCAGGTAAAAAAAATACTTAGGAAAAAATAAAAATCCTTCTGAACATAACTGTCTTGTGAATATCAGAACATTTATCTGGCGAGAAAAGAAAAGGAGGGATTGTTAGTTGTCACCGTTGTTGGCTGAGTTGATGATTTGTGTTCGTCCGGTTAACTGTACTTGTTACTTCTGGGTTGTGACGGGTCGTGTGTCCCTTGCAGGCACGGCTGCGCTGGAGGAGGATGCCCAGATTCTGAAGGTCATCGAGGCTTACTGCACCAGCGCCAAGACGCGGCAGACGCTCAACTCAAGTAAGTGTTGTGGGAACCCGCTGGGACTGTGGTGGTTTGTTTTGCTTTTTAAAATCACGACCTGAAGGACACAGCTGTGGGCCCTGGGCAGGCTCGTGGGCATGGTTCCCGGTGAGGGCGCTTCCGGGGCCTGGCCCGGCGTCCCTCAGTCAAGGGAAGGCATCTGAGCTGTCAGTAAAACAACTGGTTTCTGGAGAAGGTTCCGCTGGGAAACCTGGAAGTGTAGGGCGCTGCCAGAGTTGATAAAGCTCTCTCGGGTTGGAAGACAGCGGGGGACTCGCTCAGCTCAGTTGTTTAAGCTGTTTAAACTACGGGTGTGGTAGTGGAATTTGGGGGGGGTGCTTCTTAGAATTGTTGTCAAAAATATAAGCCTAGAGCAAGAGTTCCTTTAGCCCTCCCCCCCCCTTTAAAAATGATTGCACTTAAAATTTTTTTGAAGTAGACACCAGTGAGTTTATCGGGTAGATTTCAGTACCACTGAGTTTACCTGCATCTTATGCATAATGTCTGATGTGAAAAAAATCTTAATCTGTTGTGTGAACACTGAAAAGATGGGTTCTGTTTTTTTTTTGAAACTTCCCCAGCATTTGAGAGTGGAGTGCAGGCTGGTTGCAGCAGATGTAGTCTTGTTGTGGTTTGTCCAGGAGAAAAGGGGCTGAGCTTCCCTCCCCCTCCCTCCCTTTCTTTCGAACTGGATGACGTATATTACTTCTGGCATGAAAACTGGTTTCTGTTAGATTTTGTGTTTTTGGTTTCCTTTCCACCTTGACTTTTGGCCAATTGCTCAACTCACTTCATTGGCACCACCTGCAATGTGGTGGTTCAACTCAGTGTCGCGTCTGGTGTAAACCAATGATGGGGAGAGAAAGAAAAGGTGGACAGAGGAATTTTCAACTGCTTGAGCTTTTGTTAAAGATCACTACAGGTATGAGGACAGGGCCAACGGGATTAACCCCGGCTAAATCTGCAGATGATCTAGAAACTTCTTTATGGCTAGTATTTTACGTGTCCCACCTATGACGTTAGGACTTCTGGTCCGTCCTCCGTCTGGTGAAGACGCCTGTTTGTAGTGACTAGTCAGCAGAGCAGGAGAGGAACGGAAGGGCCTGCAGGTGACGGAGCAGTTACGATATTACAGTTTCCTATATTTGATAAGAGATTGTATTTTTAGGTAATAGGCTATATGTGGCCATTGTTTTTTGGGTTTTGAATTTGAGATTTTAAAAAAATTATTCACGTCCACTTCAACTATTTGAAATAAAATTTTAACCAGGCCATCTCAGGTGAATGGACCAGGTGATGTGAGTTTTGTGTGAGCTTTTGTGTGAGCTGCGTTGCCTCATCCAGGAGACAGGGCCCTGCTCTGCTGTGGCCCTGGTGTGTGCAGGTCTCATCACGTTGCCTCTGTTAGGTGTTTCCACTTCTGCTATGCAAGAAAAGCACTGGACAATACAGTGGTTTTTGTTTTTCACGGATACTATGCGCTAACCACTCTGGGACCTCAGAGGTCTTACAGTCATAGATGACCTTAAACTGAACGTTCTCAGGAACAGGTAGGATGGGGAAATGGATCCTTTATGCTGGACAGGTAGTGTACCTAGGAATCTAGAGATGGGGTCAGGTGCATCTGACCCCAGAGCAGCTCTGTCCATGTTAAATGCATAGTAAGAACAGTTGGGACGACATATCTCACCTGAAGCTCAGTTCTGTTCAGTAAACGTTTGGATGCCAAGAAGCCTTCATCATCCAGACATCTTTAGTATTGATTTCCTCCCCAAGGACCACGGGGATGTAGTCGAAGAAAACCACCCGAGCCCACTGCTCGCTCTCGTTTTGGTCTGGGAATGGGTTTAACTTTGCCCAGAGCAGGAACGGGACGGAGCCATCAAGCGTGTGTGTCCTCCGGCCCCTCCGCGGGCCCGTTCCAGCCTGCGCGTCCCACTCGCGGCCGCCTGGCCAGCGTCACCGCTCACATCGCCAGCCACTCATGCATGGACCCACTCCTCTCCTCCCAGTTTGTGCCCACTTCCTTCTGCCGTCCTTCTTGTGACACAGGGGCGTTCCCTGTTCACGTCTCCCTTCATGGCAGTGGGAGGGTCTGCGTCCACGTTGATGGCGTTTGAGCAGACGTGTCTCCCTGCTGTGTCCATTCCCCTGGCTGAGTGGGGGTGAGCGCCCTGGGGTGGGAGCGAGGGGGAAGGGGCCTGTGTAACCCTGTCCTCCGTCTGAAGTTTTCTCAGTCACTGCAGTGTGACAAGGTAAGTTTCAACCCCCATTGTTAAGATGGCTTCTGGTGATTTAGAGTCTGGCGAAGAGATAGTGGAAGAAGTCCATCAGAAATCCTTGGAAAGTATTTTGCATTCAGTGTATCCGCATTAAACACATAAACGGTTCCTTTCACAAGTGTCCCAAATGAGACCGTTTGTTAATCGAATGTGTAGCAGAATTGGTTACTTGTCAGATGTCTTTAGAATTTTCTTGTGAACATGGGCTTAACTTGTAAAAGATTTCGTGAGGGCTTTATAGCAGTAGCTTTAAAAAGGAACAATTTGGACACAGACTTGTGACCTAGGTTTGTTTAAATAATAGTTGGTCTGGTTTTATTCTAAGGGTTGTGCTAATTAATAAGTTCGTAAATAAAACCCAGCCATAAATAAGGAGAAATGAACATTGTTGCCGTTTTTTAACAGTATTTTCTCTTTCCCTTCTCTTCCCGTCACCTTTTGCTTTTGTTTCCATGTTTTTGGTTGTGGCTCTTCCTGCCGTCCTCCTGCTCACCCACCTCTGCCTGTCCCCCCACCCCCTGTCGTCCCACTCCCACCCCGCCCCGTCTTAGCATGGCAAGGCACTGACCTGATGCATAATCACGTCTTGGCTGATGACGACCAGTCAAGTCTAGACTCCCTGGGTCGTCGCAGCAGCCTTTCTCGTTTGGAGCCTTCAGACCTCTCGGAAGACTCTGACTATGACAGTGTATGGACAGCCCATAGTTACAGGATGGGTTCTACATCTCGTAAGAGCTGTTGCTCATATATCTCTCACCAGAACTAATGCACTTCTGAGCTTTTCTTAACAATGCTTGTTGTACCGCAGCCTGCTTTTCTTAGATGTTTTCTTGCTGTTTCTTGTCTCTTTTATGTGATATTTTAACAACTTTTGGGAGCGTTTCTGATATTTCCCGTTGTACTTTGTGGCGGTTTAATTGCCATTTGGAGTATCCACGCAAGTTACTGACTGTTGAAGGAGACGGTGCCCACACAGCCGCAACCGAGGGTCCTTTCTCAGCGGGCAGTGGTGGCTTTCTGTCTCCAGACGGTTTGGTTTTTTATTCTCAGTGTAGCAACTGTCTCGTTTCTTTTTAGATACAGCCGTACGAACACTTTTGTATTTTATACTGAAACCACACAGGTTTGTGATCTAAGTGCCAGCGACACGGAGGAGACTCTGGCCTTCCGTACAGGGATGTAATTTTGTGTGTGTACTGGACACGGCGACCCAGTAGCTGTGGAGAGATAAGAAGAAGACCCGTGCCTCGAGAGCGCCGAGTCCAGATCAGACGGCCGAGTGCCAGGCTGCCCCGGGGCCCCGGGCGCCGCGAGGAGCCTCTGTCGGCGTGGCGGCGCGCGGGGGCCCGGCCGGGCGGGAGCGCGAGCGGCGAGTCCGCACACCATAGGCGGCCGGCTCCGCAGCCCCGCTTCTCCGCGGGCCGGGCCCCCACGCGCCGCCACGCCAGACTTCCCTTAGTTGGAGGAGTTTCTCCTGAGAGGCACGTGGCGAGCCTGTGCCGCCGCAGCGAAGGGTTAAAGCCCAGCCCCGAGCGCGTGGGTCAGGCTGTGTCGGGCCGGTCGGTGTGCCGACCCAAGCAGGCGGTGCTCCCGGCATCCACGTCTGAGCTCACTGCCCGTGACGGGCGCGTGGCTTCTTTTCAGCAACAGCTGCCGTGAGACTCCCATGACGGCACCCGGTGGAACGTCACCCTCACTCTTGATCCTAACGGGGTTATGAGTCGCCCGAAAACATGCTGAGTTGCCACGTAACTCACTTGCAAGAACGTCTCAGATTTGGAGGGGCCCCCCGCGTTCCTGGGAGTCGTTGTAAGGAGACCTCACTGCCCTCCCTCAGGCTGATTTCTGCTTCAGAAAGAACCGAATGCGCCCCGTTGCGTTCGGTGGCCGCACTCGGTCCACACCCGGTCCACACCGGAGAGGAGAGCGGGTCCCTCCCGCGCACGCCTGGCTTGGTGTTCAAGTGGGACCGGAGGTGGTATGTTAAGGACTCCTTGAAACCAGCTTCAGCAAACGAGCTGCCGTAGTAAGTGGGAGGAACATTCTCTCCCCTTCAGGGCGGCCGGGACCCTCCGCTCCCGCCACGCCTCCCCCGCCAAAACCGTGTGCTCCGTGTTCTGACCTTGTCTGCACAGCGCGGCTCTGCTGTGCTCCGCCCTGTGTCGGGGGGCTGGTCCCACTGCCCACAGCCCGAGGTGCCCTCCATCCCTCCCGGCAGGAGGGCCCCCCCAATTGTTTAGGGAGCCGGCACCCTCAGAATTGCGTGCAGGGAGGTGGTTAGGAAAACCAGGACATCCAGACGTCTGTCTGTTCCCAGGTAGCTACTGAACTACTTACGCCATCTGGAGGTTTCATGTTTTTGTATCAATTAGTATGAATAAGAAAGTTGAGGAGCAGTCTTTACTATTAGTCGGAGCCCAGTACTCGCCCGTGGTAGAGACGGGTTTGTGTACATTCAGCCAGATAGCAAATGGGATTGTGGGAGAAATAGGATAACTCCAGGGTTCACATACTTAATGTCATGCAATGAATTTAGAAGCGTTTTGTTTTACTTTATATCACATCAAGTAATACATCGCAGCTTTTCTGATACTCACAGTAGAGGGTCTTTTGTTTGCTTGGAGACTGTGATAACGAGTGTTGGCCTACACGCCTCGACCACGCCTCAGTGAGTTTGGGTTGTCGTGTCACGTGCTGTGTGCACCACCGCTCCTGCACTTGGGTTTCTCTGTAACACCAGGTGTCATCTGGGTTGTCCTGATGAGACATTTCCGTTGATGTTCTGTACACCAGAGTTCTGACATTTTCTCCTCAGTCCTTTTTGTGCCAGTTAAAGCCATTTTGATGATGACTCTTTGTTGATGCTAAGACCACTGCAGAATAACAGCCTGGCTGTTTGTTTGTTTGGACTTGTTCTGATGTCTGGCACCATTAGCTCTTGTGACCTGGTTGGAAGTATTAGTGCCACTGGCTTGAGAACAGTTCTCACGTGGCAGTAGTGATGCGGCATCCCAAGGCCAGTGCTTCTACTTTTGTGGAACTTTAGTCACGCTGAAATAGTACCTTACATTTATGCAATTCTGTAATATCTATGTGTACAGTTAGTATTATAACAAAAGGGTGAAGAATCTGAACTAGAGGTAGGTTTAAGCCATTACAAGGCGCTTTTGCAAATGGCCTAAACGGTGTTCCCATTGAATTGACACTTGCCACAAGTATATAAGCTATATTAATTATGTGTTTTGCATAAAATTGCGAAAACACAGTGATTTGTATATAGTGGTATAAGACCTTGAAAAAAATCTATATATTGTGCTTCTTATTTGTGAACGGGAAAGCCATTTTCATTGGGTGACTGCCGTTTGAGACTCAGTGGGATGTATACCTGAATGTTGCATTGTACTGTACAGTATGCCTATTGTTTGTGGTTGCATATGGCAATGAAGTGTTTGTTTTATATATATAAAAAAAGACATCTGTTATGTACAGTTGAAATAAATTTTGCATTTGCTAGCCTGTGGCTTTTAATATTTGTTATGTGGGGCGGAGGGAGTAGCAGAGTTTGCAGTTTGACGCTTGCTGTTTGAATGTAACCTCTTCCCCAGGAAGGCCGGGCAGTAGAACACCTTTTATCTGCCTTGATGGCAAAGCTTGCACTTTCTTAGGTTAAGTGTGTTCTGGACGATGCAAGGTGACTCTTTGTATATTTTTATTTCATCTGTTCCCCTCGGATGTTTTTTAAAACAAGTTTTCAATTACTGGGACGTTTGTCTTCAGAAAAAGAGTTCTCTCTTTTTTGATGGGGGTGGGGACGTATGCATAAACGGAAAAAAGCCCCGACTTGAATGTTTCTTACCGACACTGAGGTCAGTTTTTAATTTTTGTTTGGTAAAGTGCATGTCCAGCTGACTAGGAAAAGCAGAATGAAAGGAAAACAAGTACCTGTGGCAGGTATGGGGCCAGGACAAGGTGCAAACGATAAACAAATGCACATCCCTCTCTAAAGAGGGTCCTCGTGTTTTTGTTTTTGTTTTTTAAGAAAAATGAATTAGAAGCTTATCATAGCCATAAATAACAAAGTGGCCTTTCAGAGAGATTTTACTAAGTAGATTTTTTTGAAAATGTAACATTTTGTTTCATTCTGAAAGTTACTTCAGTTTCTGTTGAGTATAATTAGATGCAGATTTTAGAAAGATTACGAGTTTAAGAAGTCAGTGAATTTTGCTACCAATGTGCTGGGCCGCTGGCTAGATAAGCAGATGTTCTCTTCTGACAGACCTACCCTGTTTTTAGACTCTCAGTGCAGGCCAATCCCCTCGCAGGGGCAGACGCACCACGTGCGCCCTGGGTTAAGAGCTGCAGGCCATCTGATGAGGCACCAGGTGGCAGTCTGACCACCATGACGGCACCTTGGGTTGAGGCCCTCTCCTTGCTGCCTGGGCAGGTCCTCTGCCCAGGAGGTGGGAGTGCTGCATGCATCTGTGTTTCTCAACCTAAGGTCCACAGTTCTCTGGCGACCTGTGACTGTTTTAGGGGACAGGGTTCTGAGCGTGTCTCCAGCTTCTGGATCACACATCTGAGTGAGTTCATGGCCCCCAGCACCTGCTCCCTCTCCAGCTGAGGGCACAGAGCGGCCCCTTCTGGTGGCAGTGTGGAACTGCCGCATCCTTGTCAGCGGGCGTTGGCAGCTGGGTCGGCGCTAATGATGATTATTTCATTGTATTCATCCCCATCGTGAACAACAACAAAGCCACCCAGCACTCGTGTGTGTGTGTGTGTGTGTGTGTGTGTGTGTGTGTGTATTCACTGACACAGCGGGATTATAGGCCAGTCCAGCACTCCTCTAACTGTTAACGAGAAAACTGCAAAATGTTAATATTGATGATAGTGGGGGAAAAAGTTCAGCACTCAGACAAGTTTAGGAAATGCTGAATTCAAGTTAAATGGGTATTTTTACTGAAAATCTTAAGCATGCTAAATGTGCACTGTGAATCTCCAGGAAGTGGCTACAGCATTCAGAATTTTCCAAAATTACGTGTTGCAGAACCCCAGTTATCTCTTGGAAGCACAAAACTTTGTGTTTAGTACAGAGTTTGGGAAACACAGATCTTGAGTGGGCTGGAACATCCGTGAACACACTCATCTGTGTCTCGGCCCCTTTTAGAGGATTTTAAATAAAGTGAGGGAGCAGTCTCTGGTAGTTCTGCTGTTAAACGGTTTTTCCAGCCTAACCAATTCAGAGAAAATGTGCTGTGGTACCTTTAAAAATACTAAAATGATCTTGGAGAGAGCTTGTTAAATCTATCTACTCTCTAGAACTTTGTTATAGAAATAGGCAACTTATTTATAAACCTGGCTGGAGAATATTCCTTTGTTGTTTTACTGAAAGACTATCAGTTTTTTTCAGTTGTTTTACAAAAATATGTTATGTTGAAACTAGGAGGCCCATGGATTTCTATTTAGGCTGATAAATAATCTTCCTTTACAAGCCTCCTGGCTCACCATCAAATCCATAAATGACATTTTTCACCGTGGCACGTTTCAGGAACCCAGCAGTTAGTACATCCTGTCTATAGCGTAACATTCTCATACTTACAGTTGTCGCCTCCTTGTGTGCTTTAAGTGTATTGGCAAAAATGAGAACAGCGTCTCTCTTGCTTTTGCAGCTCTTGAACCAGTTCCCACACGTTTATTAGTTCCCCTGATTCAGTCACATCGCATAGTGGAGTGTAAGGGCTTTTATATTTATGAATTCATCTGGTAAAAGATATCTATAAGATGCAGCTTTTAAATTAATCCCCAGAACAGCTCTGCAGAGGTGGTTGGTTTTGTTGTTCTCTCTTACGGGTGGTGGAATCGAGGCTCCGTGGATCGGTGACAGGCCCGAGTTTATCGAGACCCACAGACCCGTGAGAGTGAGTCCCTGCAGCCCCGGCCCCTGCACGACAGCCCGCTGCGCTCCGACCCGCGCTTCACAGGGCGGACAACCCTCGTGATTCTATTTTATGTGTTATTTGGAGAATGTACTGCTGCAAACACGTAATGTGAATAGGTTGCCTAGGAAGCGAGAAGATGCAAAAGTAATTGAAATACATGGAATTTAGTCTTCCCTAAAACACTGTTACCTAAGAAAACATTTCCAACCTGTTGACTCATTAGCTAGTTCACGTGAAGAAATGTCGTATTAGAAACTGAACGTGACAGATAAACCACAGGTAGCTCTTGATCTGGCCGTAACACAGCAACGTCTGGGCGCAAAGCAGGTAACAGCGGGAACCCTCAGGCACTAAGTGGTCTGTTGTCACCTGCCTCCTTCTCTTTACAGGGAAAACTAAGTGGGCCCCTTCACTGTCCGTCCGTGTGCTACACACCTCTGAATCTTTAGGAATCCTTGTCTGTTTTTAAGGAAAATAACCTGAGTTCACTTTTCCTGATAAAAACACGGGTAGCATTTGCGTTTGTGTTGGAGGCACAGGAATTTCTCAACCTTCAGAATTCTTAACCTGGCAGCGTCCCTGTGCTTCCTCCGTCGTGTGTTTCATGTGCGCGTTTCCTTCTTAAGCAGCACTTTCCCACATGGCCCAGACGTCCCAGAAGCACTTCCCGTTTACTGAGAAAGGCCCGGGAGATGCTGTGCCCGCAGCCCCGCACGGAGGCCCCGGAGCAGCCGACGGCTGTCAGTGTGATGAAGCCTTTCAGAGTGTGTCCCTTTGTGGGCCCATGTCGTGAGGGACGTCGCCTTCTGTCTGAGAAGTCACCCCCTGGCTGCGCAGGTCACTGTGCTGGGTGGGGTGTGAGCCGGGCACCACCCTTCCCCCGACAGCCAGAGCTGCAGCTACAGGGCCCGCACCTCGGTGTGAACACGAAGGCACTAGCGGAGGGTCGTCATTGAAATAGTAATCGACAAACTTAAGTACAGATACGCTCTGATACGCCAGCTCGTTACGGCTTGTCACAGAGTTCTAAGTACTGCCTATGATTATAATGGAAGTTCTGCTCAGGACGCATAAAGCCCTTCCTTTACTGGTGTAAGGTACCTATTTATCTGTCTGGAAGTTCGTACTGTGTAACATGGAATTGTCCTTGCCCACCCAGAGCTGAAGCTTCCTCTGCCTGAGACAGCAAAGGAGGAGGAGGTCGGCGTCCAAGCAGCCTTTCCAGCCTGTGGGGCGGGGATGGAGGCGGGCCCTGCAGACGCAGGGGGCATGTGGGAAGGCTCCCGGGGCCAGTAAACGGCGGTCCTCCTCTCCATGTCATGAGCTGCTCTGGGGGTGACGGACGTGCTCTCTGGATGCCAGGAGCATCGAATGAGTCTCTTGTCATCAGGCTTTGACAGTAACCATCAGCCCTGTTCTGTTCAGAGGAGTGTAAGCTTGCAGTAAAACGCTGGTGAAACCATTAAGTCCTGTCCTGAAAACGTGTGTTATACGCAAGGTCCCCATGACGTGAGGATGCACAAGTGCCATCTTACAATGTGACAGAGCTTTGGGAAGGAAAACTAAGGGTAAAGCAGAAGAAAAACAAGATCAAGCAAGCTGAACCTCCATCTCCGTGATTAATGAGCATGTATCCAACGTCACGTGTATTTTAATGGAGAGAAGCTGCGTTTATCACACCAGTCGCAGTGGGTCTGTGGTGGGTTCTGTCCTTCCTCGAATGTGCATCTGATGTAATTTTACAAAAATATAAATGATACATGTTAGTGCTGTATAATATAACCTTTTAAAAAGTTTATTTTCTTCCTTGCACCCTTAAATAAGATTGGATTCTCGTTTTTCACCTTTTAAAACGTTTGGGTTTCCCAGTTAATTTCTGAAGTACTTATTTTGCAGTAAATGTTTATCAGGCCACTGTCCTGGGTAAGCTTTTGTGCTGGATCTTGGTTAAATGACATAAACATTCCTCTGATATTGTAAACAGTTTACTTCCTTCCTTTTGGGAAAATGTTTATATGCCAGGGAATGTACAGTTTTCATAAGAGGACCAAGTAATAAACTGCACTTTTCTTAACCATGTCCTGTAACATCGTTAGCCGTTGCTGTGGAGTTGCGTGTCATAAGGGCCAGTTCATTGACTTGATAAACAGTTGGTATATGTCTACTGCATGACCCGATGGGTCTTTGTAAAATTCCTGGAATAAAATGGCACAAAATTTGGTTGATACGAATATCCCTAAAAAGTTCGAATATTTCCTCCAAAATATCCAGGGCAATATGGTCAGAACCTTCTGTTGAAAGTTTCAGGGTTTGAAAGATCCGTAGTCCAGATTAAGAAACTGAAGCTTAATAAATTGCAAGAAAAGCTAACGTTTCCTTTCCTCTGTCATGCTTTAGGCATGAAGAAGACTGGGTTCAGTGCACAGAGGCAGAGGGAGCTTTTAAAAGTTGCCCTTTGCTGTTTTACCTAGAAAATACGTTTTTTAACATACTGGAATTAACGCCTGGAATTTAATATTAATAATTACGTAGTGTTGTATAGTCAAGTTCTTTTTTTAGTTCTGCCATGGTATTTACCTGAGGGTGTTTTGTTTTGTTTTGTTTTAAATGATGATAGGTTCACGCAAAGAATCTGCGCCACAAGTTTTGCTTCCAGAAGAAGAGAAAATTATAGTTGAAGAAACTAAAAGTAACGGTCAGACAGTGATAGAAGAAAAGTAAGCTGTATTCCAGTGCTTTAAAGCGGGCGGGGGAAAGGGGTTGTCGGGGGAGGGGCAGCACCGGCCTCAGGATGGTTCCAGGAGGGCCAGGGTGTGAACTTTCTGGCTGGGGTCCGCACCCCTGTGCGCAGAAGTGGGCCTCCCCGGACCGAGGGCCTGGGTGCGCGGGGCAGGTGGGCAGTGTGTGCGTCTGGGGAGGCTCCAGGCGTCCCCTCTGACCCGGTTCTTGTTCAGGGCGCCTTCTCTTCTGTCTAGGAGTCTCGTCGACACCGTGTATGCACTAAAGGATGAAGTCCAGGAGTTACGACAGGTGGGTCGCCGTCCATCATTAATCTTCCTTTTAACGGGGAAAGAGAGGAAAACATGGCGTTACAAGTGAATCCAGCTGTCCGTAAGCGCAGTCATGCGGAAGAGAGAACCTGACTCTCAGTGTTCAGATTTCAGAAGCAGGACAACAGCTGGTCTTCTGTAAATGTGATAGACCAGGAGGTGAATCTTTAAAGTGGCTTTCTTTTCACTGCACTGTTTTTGACATCATAAACCATCCCAGATTCTGCTGGAATAATCAGGCAAGAGATCTAAAATTCCATCTAGTTAAACAGTTTGGTAGGTCCCCACTGTGACCGTTCTCTTCCACTTTCTGGTGCAAGAAACACATGGTCCTTGTTCTTGAGAAGCCACATCAGAAAGTCAGTTAAACTTGGCTAACTAGCCAAGCGTACTTTGTGCATTATTCGTTTGTATCAGTGGCTTTGGTGTCCGAGGAGGGGAGGCCGAGTAGGAGCCTGAGGACAGCGTGGCCTGGGCTGGGCAGACGGCGGGCGCACTAGCCACGTGCTCAGAGCTGCCCTTGGCCGTCCACATGCCTCCTCTTCCCCGTTCGGGGGCTTCCTGGTTCTCAGCAGCGGCATACGTCTGTGTGTGGGGAGTGACAGGTCCTAACTCACTCAGTCTCTGTTGCCCCCCTTCTTATAGAACTCTGTAGATGGGCCGTCGCAGACGTGGAAGGAAGTAGGAGGGACGTGAGGTGTGCCTTTTGTTATTTTCAGCCGTTCGCTTATTCTCTTGTTCACAGTTACAAGTGGGGGCCCTAGGCCTGCTCCGTCTGTGATTTGTCTTGGTGCCCAGGAGCAGCTGTGCGTCCATCAGACTCTGGGGGGTTCTGGTCACCGCACCTCTGGCTGCGGCGCAGGGCAGTCCCAGCCCAGGATTTCTTCCAGTGAGGCCCCAAGTCTCCTGGGGGAGGGGGTCCGCCTCAGCACCGAAGGCGGTTAATACCCGGTGGTCTCCTTCACTTACAGGATAACAAGAAGATGAAGAAATCTCTGGAGGAGGAGCAGAGAGCCCGCAAAGACCTGGAAAAGCTGGTGAGGAAGGTTCTAAAGAACATGAACGATCCCGCTTGGGATGAGACCAACCTCTAAGGAACGTCCTGGGTTCTTTCTCGAAGACCGGTTACGAGACCAAGCTGGAGCCCCGTGACCACCACCGAGTGACTCTCAGGACCGCAGAGCAGGGCTGCACGGGAGTCCTCTTGCCTTCTGTGTGTAGAAAAGCTGCAGCTGATCACGGCCGTGGCATTCCTGAAGAGCCAGCGTGAGGTGTAGACGCCGAGGCCGGACTGCGCTGCCTTCCTCTCAACATCTCAGTACCTCATTTTGCAATAAGTGCGGTGACTGCGTCTGGCCTTTCAGGCTTTGATTGAATATATATAAATGTTATATATACGTTGCCTGTAAATGCTCCATTTTGAATGCGTATCCGTGGTTGTTGTGTCTGGGCTGATGCCTGTGCTGCGGTCTCCCTCCACTAACCTCTGGTCCCGTGCGCTGGGACGCGTGCTCACGCCCTCGTGGGAAGCAGAGTCTGGAGAGCGCACGGGTGTTTCTGGGAGATGCCTGCTCTGTTCTCCGCCACCGCGGTGCTCCGAAAACGCCTCCCACTGCAGTCTGCCTAAACAGCTCACCTTGTTCGCACCTGCGGAGACACCTTCATCCCGCTGGAGGGTCTCCTGGGAAAGCAGTATCGCAGTCACTGGCGTGCGGCACTCTGGCTGAACTTGGGGGTCTGGGCCTCAGCCCCGAACCCGAGGAATCGCATCTGCTGCCACTGTGTCCAGCGACAGGTGTGCACGCATCCGCTTCTTGTGAACACCTGAGCGTCGGAGGGTACCCGGCCCGCTGAGGGCACTGACGTGTAGGCTGGTTTAATAACTTGGCCAGGTGCACTGTTTTGTCCTCCCCTGAGAGAGCAAGCTCACTAGAGCCTGTAAATAAAGTGTGTTATTTATTACACGTCGCCGCAGCCCGTGAGGGTGAGCTGTCCTGCAGGTGGGATTTCTGTGTGAGGCTGGTCTAACCCCGAGACCTGCTCTCCCGTTGGGTGCAGCAGGCAGGCCTTCCGTGCTCGCTGGAAAGGCAGTGTTTCCACTGTTTCAGCAAAAATGAAGCAATATACACCTGAGATTCTCCTAAGGGGTGGGAGCTGAAACGTGCCCCTCCCCCCGTCCCACCTCCACCCCGGCGTCCAGACAGCAGGGGGCAGAGGGGGAAGCCTGTCCTCTCCGCAGCCCCGGGCGGGAAGCCCGGCCTCGGGTCCAGCTGATTCCTGTGCTCTGCCCGCTGCTCTTATGAAGAGGCCGTTTTTAAAGTGAGATAATCTTTTACAGAGAACAAGTGTCGCGTCTTTAAAAACCAGAATCCCAGCACCTTGCGTCAGAGACATCTCAGAAACGCCCACGTGGCACCAGAGGTGGCTCTGCGAGCTGTGCCCTTTCACTGCATCGGACCGTCCGATGTCCCCGAGCTGGGCGGCTCGGTCCTCGTGGCCCCCATGGTCCTCGGCCCACGGCCTCACTCTCAGGCTCCCCAGCTCGGCCGTTACCTGCTCAGCGGGTGTGCCTGGGGCCTGACGTTGACCTGCCCACACTCGACCTTGTTACGAGAATTGCCAACTTCCTGTACTTAGCGTTGTGCTCACTAGTGCTCGGGCCAGAAGAGATTGTCTCTAGGGTTTTTTGGTAAGCCCTGTTTTTACAGTAGTATCTTTCGGTGATGCGTAAGACATTGCAGTGGGAAGCAGTCCAGTTCGAGCGTCCTGAAGTTTGCTGTCTCGAGCAAATTCTAACTCAGGAACCATTCATCACCTGATCTCTCCAGCACTTTGTGGCGGCAGTGTTGCCACCAGCATCCTGGGACGGGGCTCTTGCAGACCTGCCTTATCTATTGATTTGAGCACCCCTTCTCCTGAAGGGGTGACCGTTGACATGCTTGTGTAATGCATTACCTTTTCTTCCCATAGATCCAAGGTTTGACTAAGCTTTTGGGGGAGCAGAGAGGATGCGTCTGAGCAGCTCTTTCTGAAAACCTGTCCTGTCGTAAATGGGCTGCACCCGTTTCTCCTTGTGACCTTCTGAGGGGCTGGGGGGTGGATGGGGACGTCAGGAAGGGGCCACCTGCCTGCCGGAGTCACCTCTGCTCCCACCTTTTGTGGATGAGGAGACAAAGCCATTGCCTCGCCTGGGACGGGAAGCACTTGGAGGCGTGTGCGGCCCTGGGACGCGCTCTGCGGTGGGACGTTGCGGCCCGCGTGCGCCTCCGCTGTGGACTCCCGATCCCCCCCCACCCCGCCCCGACACGCGGAGTCCCCGTTCACAACTGTGGGGACACTTCACGAAATGCCACAGGCGGTGTCCTGGCCTTGACTACTCATGCTACGTTGTTGTAATTATTAAACTATTTTTCTTATGTTACAGACATGTCACTTTATCTGTGATGTGTTTTTTTCGTGTGTGTGTTACCTTACACTTTCTTTTAATTTTTTTTTATATCTTAAAATTCTGGTGTGAATTTTTGACGCTGGAAAATACCACATTTGCCTTTAAAATCTAGGGTTTGGGAACACTGGAAGATAAACAAAAAAGTTTGGGGGCAGGAAGTGGAAGGAAAGGCTGCCAGGCGCAGCCTCCACTTTGCCTGCCGTCCGTGGACCGCCGGCTCCTGTCCCGGGAGCTCCCCGTAAACCGAGCGAGAGGCTCGATGGCTGAGCGCCGCTCTCTGGGTTCTGTGGGTCCTTCTAGGAGTGTCGCGTGGCAAACGAAGTGGCCTCTGTGATGCAGGCTTGCCCTTCTCCCACACGGCACCCAGTTTAAGGAGGCCAGAAACCCGTGTTCAGGGGAGAAGCCAGGCGGGCGAGGCGGGGCAGAGGGTTCCCGGCGCGCCTCCTTCCCCAGCGCTTCCACCCTCGACCTGAGGACGGAGCTGGTGGCACGGTTGTCACAGTCACCGTGGCTTAAGGGAACTTTCGGATAACTCGGGAGCCAGGGTTTGTCACGTTTCGGTCGGATCTCAGGGAGACGAGCGGTGGACGTGTGTCTTGGCAGACAACCCAGTCTGTCTGTCTGTCCCTGTGTGTGCGCGGTCCTCAGGGTCCTCTGGTCAGGCCCCGACCCTCCAGACGGCTGGCCCGCAGGGTGGTGAGAACAGACCGCAGGCCCCTGCAGCTGCGAGCTGGCACCTCCCCCCGAAGGCCTGCAGCCCTGTGTCGGAGGCCTAGAAACCTCCTCTGAGTTCTAACGTTTCCATAGAACTGGCCAAGTTCCTAGGGGGAGTGTTAGACGTGATGTCCTTCCCAGCTTTACGGTTCCAGTTCCTCAGGAAAGGGAGGGAGGAAGGTTTAAACGCCACCTGAGATGTCCTGACACGTTCACATCGACGCCACGGGCTCCACGATGAACTCGCCACCGGGGGTGGGGGGGTGGGGGTGGGGGAGCCAGTGGCGACGTTTCCCCACCCGCCCCCGTGATGCTCGTTTTGTCCCCAGTCTACCCGTCACCGAATTTCTCCTTTATCTGGCAGTACTTAGAAAGCAAGTGAACCCAGCCCGCAGCCTGCCGTCCCCACCCCCCAAGGTTCCTCTCCGGCAGAGATTCCCAGGGTGCAGTGGATGGGACTGTCCCCCGCCCTGCTCCCCGGGGCCCAGCGAGCCACCGCGCTGGCTGGAGGAGGACGGGGGGCAGGGCAGCGGGCACGCGGGCCGCTCGCCTTCCATCCCGGTAGGAGCCGCGCCAGCCCGCCAGCGCCCCGGGCCCCTGGCCTCCCGGTTCTGGACGAGGCCCTTCGCCTGGCCGCTGCTGCTCGCGTGGCATCTGACTTTTTATTGCGGAAAATTGAAGCCCATGTAGAAGTAACAGGTGACCGTTACTCCCCGAGATTCAGGTGTGTGGTCACCACTCGCCGCTCCGCGGGTCACACGCCAGCAGTTTGCCAGGTGCTTCCTGTGAAGGGGCTGCGTGGTACATCACTGTAGGATGGGCCTCTCTCATTTCTGGGTTGGAAGGTGCCAGGAGTTTCCAGTGTTTTCTGCAAATCCACCAGAGGGAGGGGCAGGCGCTGGACACTCTGAAAACTGCCCCACAGGACAGGATGGGGACAGTGCTGCTCTTTTGAAGGTTTCCTTGCGTGCAGGTCACGCGAGGCTGCCCTTTCCTAACACATGGCTGGATGCTGACCACCTGGGCTCCGCGGGGGCTGGAGTTGCGCCGTTTTAATTTCTCCCTTAGATGCGGTATTTAACGAACTCGATTTTACTTGTAAACAGGAGTGGTTGGCGCTTAACTGGAAGGAGGTGGGAAGTGGCGCCACCCCTGCACACGGCACCCCTGCAGGAGTGAGCGCTGAGGAACCCGGTCAGATGCTGTCCTGGCCGTGAGGGCCAAGCACGTGGCGGGGACCTGGGGCTCCAGCCCTGGGCGGCGTGGCCCACCCACCTGTAAGCCACTGCCCTGGGTTTGTTTTGTCCCCTAAGAGCCACGTTAGGTGCGTGTTAGGGTCTGGAGGCTTCCTTCTCTGGTTATTGTCCCAGCAAAATTGATGACACAGGTGCTGCTTTCCCAAGGCTGCTGTGACAGGTACAGTGAACTGGCTGGGTCCTGACAGCAGAGGCTGATTCTCTCACAGTCCTGAGGCCCAAAGTCTGGAGCCTGCCTATCGGCGGGCCCGGGTCCCTCTGGAGGCACTGGGGGAGGCCCCTTCCAGCCCCCGTGGCGCCCGTCCCAGAAGTGCCCGGTTCTGCCTCTGTTGGCACGTGGCCGTCTGTGTCTTCTCGGCGCCCTCCTCCCCGTGTGTCTGTTTTCTCTCCTTGGTGGGACACCAGTCATTTTGGATTAGGGCCATGGCAATGACCTCATCTTAGCCCAGTGACATCTGCACAGACCCAGCTTCAAACAGCCTCACGTTCACAGGTACTCGGGTCAGGACTTGAACGCGTCTCCTGGTGGGGGCACGACTCAGCCCGTCTCACAGGCGCTGGCCGGTCCCCGCCTCCCTCTGCACAGAGTCCTGTCCTAACGCCCGACTTCCCTCGGCGTGAAGGCCACAGCCCCCCCACGCCACCCCCACGCGTGCTCGTGCTTTGGCCTCCGTCGCCTCCCCTCGAGCCACGCCGGGTCCTTCTGGTTCTCAGAGTCACCAGGCAGGCTTGCCGCACCCCAGGGCCTGGGTACCTACTGCTGCTTCAGCCTCGCTGGACCCACTTCTGAGGATGAGCCTGGCCGGCCGATGGGGTGGGGGTCGCTAAGGAAGGGCTGCGATGCGGGGTCTGGAGGCTGCGGGCCTCCACCGCGGGGCCTGTGTGACATCACAGCCGGCGGGGCGGGCCTTCCACTGGCCACGAGCTGTGGGAGGGAGGCGGCGGCCCGTCTCTTGTTGGATCCGAGAGCTGCTGTCCACGTGGAGCGTGACCGTGAGCTGTGTGGCTGGAGCTCAGCGGGGGACGTGCCCGCCCGGCCTCCTCCCTTCTTGGCGCAAACTACCCTGCGGCCTGGCCTCCAGGTCCCCCGTGCTGACTGCTTTCTCCGCAGGTTCCCGTGACCCCCTGGCTGTCCTTCAGCTGCTGCCATGAGATACGCTCCACAATTCAAGAAGCCCCCCTCGCACCTCCTGAAGACATTTGCCGGTAACAGGCCGGGCCGCGCGGGGCTCCGGGGAGGCTGTGGTTTCCGAGCCACGAGGCCCGGCACAGGGGCGGCAGGAAGCGGGCAGGGCCAGCCCGGAGCGGGGGGGAGGGCCGTGTGCGTCCCCGTGGGAACATCTGTGCGGAGGGGACGGGTCGGGGCCTCGGGGGGCGGGGCCTTGAAGCCCTTGAAGCCCTTGAGGGATCTTCTGCGTGTCCAGTTCTGCCTGGCAGTCCTGCAGCTTCGCACCCACACTGCCCCACCGCTGCCCTCTCTCTCCGACAAGTCACCCGTCCAGGGACCCCTCGGAGGGCCGTGTCCCCGAGTGACCCAGGGATCCGGGGCCTCGGACACCAGGCCAGGCGGAGGGCAGCGGGGTGGAGCCGCTCCCTGGAGAGGGCAGCGTGGTCATGGGGCCGAGATGGGGTCACACAGAGGTTCCCAGGAAGGAGGGCCCAGCTGGGAGTGGGTGCCACCGCGCAGACGCGGCCCAGGGAGCCTCCCCAGGCACTCACTTCACGGAAGAAACGCTCCGCGGACACATGACATAAAGAAAAATGCCTAAAAGCACACGTGGTTTCCCAGCAATGTCCCGAGGGAATTTTCCCCAGTGGGAGGCTCTCTCCTGGGGACCCGGGCACCCTGACACCCTCCGGTGCCCTGACCCTACGCCCTGGTCTGTCTGGGGACCCCTGATGCAGCCACGCGGGACATGTGCCCCTCTCACATCTGAGACCCGCGTCACGTGCTGGGCTCAGTTCCAAACCCATGTGTCAATTGTCTGGGCACAAGGGTCCAGGCCTCCTGAACTGCAGAAGCGAAACCAGGGGAAGGAGGTGGGGAGGGGACCCATGGGGCCGTCGCAGCCGGGCCAGGCCATGTAGGGGCTCTGAGGGGCCGTCCGGGCGCCGGGGGTCCCTTCCACCTGGAAGCTCGGGTCTGGGAAGCGCCGTGGATTCGGGAACCCAAGAGGACTCCAACGAGGGTATAATGGGTGTGGGATGCCCCGCGGCACAGGGGTACAGGGCCGGCTGCCGTGCTGCTTCTCCAGCCCCCCTTTTCCTTATGAGCCACTCTGCAGAAATAACCCAAATGGTCTGTGCGGCGCTTTACAGTTTATAGGGCGCTTTCGCGGAAACGATTTCAATTTTCATGGCCCCTCTGTGAGGGAATCAACGTTGGCTTTAGACCGACAGGCAGAGCGGACAGAGGTGCACGGTAGATCAACAGCCGAGACCACAGGCCGCGCGGGCAGGTCCCCGGGTCAAGCCCTTCCTCCCCACGCTGGCGTGACCTTCCCTCCCTCACCTCTAACACGGGCGGGCGTGAGGAGGGTCTCTGCAGAGGGGCTGCTGGAACGATCGAAGGAGATAGAACTTGGAGAAATCCCTGAGGGGGCTCCTTGCATCCCTGACACACTTGAGGAAAACCCAGCACAGCTCACGTCCCCTCAAAGTCTGCAGGGACCGAGCCCTCGCCCGAGACCTCAGCAACCACGGCGACAACGGCCCGGGAGCCAGCATAGCCCTGCCCCCCCGGGTCAGCGGGCCAGCTCTGGCTCCCAGACTCCGGCTGCAGGGGTCCCCGACTCTGTCCAGCCTTCCGTCTGCAACGGTGGCCTCCGCAGCACAGGCCCCACGACGGGGAGGCCGAGGACACGGGATGGGGCACACCTGGAGTCGGGGTGTCCTGGGACACGGAGGAAAGGGCATGGGAGGGCGGTGGGTTTCCCTGGAATCCCTTAGTCTGAGAGACCAAACTCCCCCGCCAACCCGAGGAAGACGGCGTTCCTTGGAGACTCAGGAAAGGGCGGGCCCTGCTCTGCGCCCGCCGGGGAGACCGTGTTTACTGCTGATGGGGCACCTGCTCAGAGCTGAGCCCCTGCGGTCCTTTGCCCTCCGCTGCAAGGCACGTGCCTTCCTAGCACTAAACTTTCTGTCCCTTTGATGCGACTTTTAAATTCTGAAATAATCCTCATGTCGGTCATTTTAACTCAGTCTGCGCTTAAATGTGGATTAAGAACATGTTACTGCCCGAACTCCCAAACACCCATTGTATTAGGTCTGTGTTTCCCAATTGCTTTGTGGAGCGCTGAGCCCAGCTCGCCGGGATGCATTATCTCCTTAATCCCTGGGGGACCCCGCATTATTCTGTGTGCGTCATCAACTTGACATTGTCGTGTTCAGAAATCTAATTCATTCCAGATCTGAGTTTCAAAGTGCGATGTGTATGAGGCATAACGAAAACTGTAACAGAACTCACCACGCACACCCGTGAGCTCCTGTCCCTGCCCTGAGTTCCTTCGAGTCAGAGGGCGCTGCGTATCGGGGTAACGTCCATGTGTGTCTGCTTTGCAGTGTGCGACATCCCTCTGTATGACATATGTGACTACAGTGTCACCAGATATCGGTGCAAGGAACTCGGGTGCTGCTTTTATAAAGGCATCTGCTATGAGAAGGCCGTTCCCAGTAAGTATCCGGCCAGGCCCGCCCTGGTGGACAAAGCCACGCGGGCCAAGAACGGCCTGCTTCCCTCTCCCGGGTCTCCGTTGCTGTTCGGGCCTCTTTCTTTGTTTCCTGGTCACATCGCCCTGCTTGGTGCAGCCGCAGGAGAGACGGCTCTGAGGGTCTGGGCCCGGGACTTCAGCCACCGGAGGGAGTCCACTCCCGGGTGGGACAGACGTGCTGTTGAAGAGGCTTATTTGAGATCCCTCCATCCTGGGAGGGTGAGGGGGTGTAGAAACCTGCGTTGGAGGAGACGGCTCTGCAAAAGCAGCTGGCTCGGGGCAGGGCCCCCGCGGCTGTGCGCGAGGGGAGGCCTGACCCAGGCGGGAGCTGGAGCCCTGAGGACCCAGGACAGACCCCCGACTGGGGTCAGGATGAAACTTAGACCTGACACTGAGCTCTGCGGCCGGTCCCTGAAGCCCAGGATGCGCCTGGGGAGTTGGAACTAGTAGGGGGGCCTGGGATGGGGAGGGGCCCCGAGCTGGAGGGGAGGCCGGACCCTCCCAGTCAGACAGCAAGGGAGGCACCCGGGACTCAGAGGGCAGCAGGAGGGGTGAGCGGGGAGGAGGAGGTGAGCTGGGTCTCCTGGCCCAGAAGGGATGCCCTAACGATGCTTTTTCTGGATACTTCCCCACACTTCTGCCTCTGGAATTGTCTAAATTAGTATTTCCAAACACTCAAATTCTACTTGATGGTTGATGCTTTTCCTTGCCCTGTATGCGTCCCTTTTAGAAACGGGGGTGAGGGCTCTAGGACTTTTGGGAAGGGGTAAACACGTCCCTGGAACAGGGCAGCCTGCAGGAGACCTCACCGGGGAGGAGGAACGTGTTCCCAGATACAGAAAGCTGGCCGTGGACCCTCAGCTCTGATGCTCTGGGAAATGTGTCCTGTACCCTCCTCCGCCCTCACCCCCCAGGGGTCAAGGGCGCAGCTGTGTCCTGTGACTTTCCGGGATTTCTTCTTCCCTTGTTTCTCCTCTGCGGTCCCAGCTGGGCTCAGCCGCCCATCCCCAAGGCCTACCTTCTCCTTCCTGGACATGGGAAGTCAGAAACATTACCCTCGGGGCAGCCCCATTCCACAGGCTCAAAACCTTCCACCAGCTCCTTCAAGAAGTGATATTCTGAGCAAAACAAGAAGCTAAAGCATCGGCAAGATCCGCGTTCAGCCAAAGGGAGAGCATTGTCTTCCTTTATGGTGAAGATTCGGTGGGTAGGGCCAAAGCGGAGGCAGTTTAGCTCAAAAAGAGGCAGATAAGAGGCCACAACGAGCACTCCTCATAGCTGGGAGGATTTTCTGGTGACAGTTTCTCCTTCAGATCTTGACTTAGAAGACTTGGGACCAGATCTCCTTACTCATGCCACCTCCAGGGACCCCAGCACCCCTAGGATCCCACACCCCTTCCCCTGTACCTGAAGATAGAAGCAATTGGAAGTTACCTCCTTTGGTTGTTATTTTTACTGAGATAGAATTCTCATGCCGTAAAATTCACCCTTTTGAAGTGTACAATTCAGTGACTTTTAGTATATTCACAAAGTTATACACTATAAATTCCAGAACATTTTCATTATCCCCAAAAGAAACCTGCACCCATTAAACCATCACCCTGTTCCCCTCCCCCTCCAGTCCCTGGTAACCACCAATCTGTGTCTATGGAGCTACCTGTTCTGGACATTTCATATAAATGGAGTCATACCATATGGGGTGGCCTTTTGTGTCTGGCTTCTTTCACTTACATAATGTTGTCAAGGTTCATCTATGATGTACCATGTGTCAGTATTTCACTCCTTTTTATGGCTGAATAATATTCCATTGCCTGGATGGACCACATTTTGTTTATCATTTGTCTGTTGATGGGCATTTGGGTTGTTCCACTTTTTAGCTATTATGAATGAAGCTACTATGGACAAATGCACACACAGATTTTGCATGAACATGTTCTCAATTCTGGACCATATATTAACTCTATTTTAAAATTTTGAGGAAGTGTCAAACTAGTTTCTTTCTTTTGCCTGCTCAAATCTACCATTGAGGTCCTCTGGTGAGATTTTCATTTCCATTATTATACTTTCAACTTCGGAATTTCCATTTGGTTCTTTTTTTTAAATTAAATAATTTCTATCTTTTTGTTGATATTCTCCATTTGGTGAGATATCATTCTCATACTCCAGTTCTTTAGACATGGCTTCCTTTAGTTCTTTGAACATATTTAAAATAAAGTCTTTGCCTAGTAAGTCTAACATCTGGGCTTCCTGGGGGACCATTTCTATGGATGGCCTTTTTTCATGTACATGGCCATATTTTCTTATTTCTTTGCATGTCTCGTATTTTTTGTTGACAGTAGACATTTAAAATAATATAATGTGGCAACTCTGAAAATCAGGTTCTCCTGCCTCCCCAGATCTCTTGCTGTTGCTATTGTCATTGTTTCATGACTTTTCTGGATGAATTCTGTAACATCTGTATTCTTTGTGGTGTGTGCTCATTGAAGACTCTGCTTGGTCAGCCTAGTGGTCAGACTAATGGCTGGACAGAAATCTCTGTAGACACCTGGAAACAATTATCTCTCAGTCTCTGCTGAGGGCCCTGTGTGTGTGTTGGGACCCACCTTCTACAGGCAGCTAGATAGTTCCCAACTCTACCTTAACCTTCACTTCCTACTTGGCACAGAACCTCAAGGTCAGCCACCAGTGCAAACTTGGAGCCTTCTCAGGTCTTTCCTAGGTATGTGCACAGCTCTGGACATGCCCACTGCCTTCTAGGTTCCAAGGACTATGTCACAGCTTTCCAAACCTCCCTGTAGACAGATCATCCCCTGGTTTTCCCTCTAAGCTTTTTGGTCAGCCTGTTGTTTGCCTCCAACTGCTTTCAACCACCTCAGCCATCGTGATTCTCAACAATCACGATGCCTCTGATTATTTCCAGCCAATGGCTGAGAGAAAGGCTGTTCACACTACATGAGCTCCAAGTCAAGTCACATAAAGACAACCTTGTGAGTGGGGTCTTCCAGTGAAGCACCAGATGGAACAAAGTGTGACCATTTTCTGGGAATAGGACTTTGAAGGAGTTTCAGTCCTGTTCCTTACTCTCCGGTGGTACCAAGCTGCTGGTTGTCACCAGGACTGTGGGCTGTAGGTTTTCATGACTATCATGAAACTGGAGAGAGGGCAGGAGAGGTGGGAACAGGCATGTTAAAATGTCCAAATATCACTGTTGTTACTGAGATTCATCTGTTCATCTTGCATAAAGAGACTGCTGCAAGATTTTGGTTAATTTCCAAAGTTTTGAAAAAGTTTATTACCTCAATTTTGGCCCTGTTCTCATTACTTTTCTGAAGGAGGGTATTTTGGGGCAGGAGCTTCTGCTCTGCCATTTTTTCTGATGTCACCCTGAAAGTTAATTTTGGGCTTTAATGAACCTCTAGTCCAGTTGTACACAGTGGGGTAGTGAGAGAGGTACCACAAGACATAGTGCTTTTTTTTTTTTCTTAAAGGAGTTCATTCTCCTCCATCTATCTCATTGTAAAACCCATGGCCTCTTACTTGAGAGAGCTGGATGAGTCTCAGGTCTTACACTGTTGAATGACCCATCACATTGCTGCATCCCAGCCGCTCGTTCACTGGGGGATGTGACAGGTACTCCTGAGGCTGACTTCATGGCACTGGGTGGTGGTTTGGCCATAATTTGCTGCTTTTTGCACTTGTCATTCTTTTGTTGCTTTGTGGCTTTAGCAGTTGGACGCACACACATGTCACTATTTGGAGAGCAGCTGACGATTACAATCTGGCTCACTTCATTTCCATCACAGAGTTTTGCTTCTTAGAGGACGCTGGTGTCCTAGGCACATATGCAACTTAGTTTTTCTGAGACGTTTACCACGTGGGGCTCCTAAAAGCAGGAGACTTTAACATCCAAAGGGTATGTGAGTTTGTTCTTTCAATCTTCTACATAGACAGAGGCAAAAGGCATTCAATTCCCAGGTCAAGTTACAGGGCAGGGCATGGTCTTTGGCCATTAATTATCCCAATTTACTCACATCCTAATGAAATGGAGCCCTAACAGCATAAAGCAGTGAAATGGATCATTCAAGGAAGAATGCATCCAGCAAAGGAAATCCAAGGTGCTGCTGCTGCCTTTTCTTTATTTTTCATGTGTTCCATCCCCTGAGCATCTTCTCACCAGAGTTTTATTGTGGGAGTTGGCCATTTTGTAAATGTTAGTATTTCAGACATCGTTTACATTAGAGCAATCACCTGATGCCTGTCACTTATTTGAAAAATGAACCTTATTCCTTACAGCACCTTAATGATTAGTGTCCTTAAGGAACCCAGAGAAGAACACACACTGGAGAGTTTTTGTCCTTGCAGAGGGCTCACTGTTCTGCAGGTGGGTGTGTCCTGTTTGCATGGAGGCGAGTATTAGTCCTTTTTCCACTCTTTCAGTGATAATCAATGAGTTGTGTGAGCTAGGCTTTTTCTTCAGGCTTCTTTCGAGCTCAGGAGGTTGGACCACCTGTGGGAAGCGTCTGGGCAGTGAGCCCTGCACTCGGGTCCTCGCCTGCCCTCAAATTAGTTTTCATTTCTTCGACATCCTTCTCATTGAAGACGGCGAGCGAACCTTTGTACTGTGTAAGTGGTGGTCGGTGACAGGGTGTTATGAGTTCTTTGTGCACGTAATTCCACGTTATGAAAACCTTTCACCAACTTCTTCAATTGGCTGGTTAGCAGTGTGCATTGTGTTGGGGCATAACCTGTATTATTAGGAACATGAACTTGGGGAATTAACATTAGATCTTTGAGAAAGAATTGGGAATTCAAAGAGGATGACTTGCTTTCATTCCTCAGTCTTGACTGTAGGGTACAGTATTTAACCTGTCATTTCTTCTAAGTGTTTGACTTCAGTTTCTTCATGGGACTTGCTGAGACGATTTCAAAACTTTTGTTTAACTGTATTTGGGGGAGGACTTGCCAAGATATTCCTTCAGTTGCTGTTTTTTCTGAGTGATCAATCATAGTATGTGTTTTAGGATAAATCACACATATTGCTTGTAACAAATAACGTGCTGGCCAGAGACTGTGCAGAGAGAATCATTGAGATTCAGTCTCTGCCTTCAGGAGCTTGACCTCGAGAACAAAAAGTACTCACACATGTAAAGGTGTAAAAGACATGCTGACAATAGAAAACTAAATCATTGACTAAATATGTGTGTCTCACTAACAGGGATTCACTTACATACAGATTCTGAATTTCTTTCACGAACCAGGACACAAAACCACACTAAGGAATATACACTCCTTGGAATTCAAGAATTCGTGGGTTGCCTTCTTGTCCCTTAAAAGCTCCTAATTCGCACTTTGTTTCAATTCCATTCATTCAACATCGTTTAAAGCGTACTTTGTGTCAAGGCCTAGGACCCCCTATATTAGTTATCTATCCCCGTGTGACAGATGACCCAAAACTCAGTGGCCTCAGGCAACAACTTAGGGGCTTAGCTGGGTGGTTTGGCCTCCGGTGACTCATGGGAATTATAGTCAAGATTTCAGGAGGCTGCGCCAGTTGTCCAAGGCCAGCCTGGGGCTGCACCACCTGCCCCGTGGGTCTCACCTTGTCACAAGTCTGCCTGCATGTCCTTATACATGAGACGGTCTTCCCCAGAGCCAGCGAGCAGCGAAAGAGCAGGGTAGGAGCCACGGTGACTCTGACCTCGCCTTGGGGGTTCAGAGGTCAGCCCCATACACCGCAGAAGCATCTACACCACGGTGTAAATTCCAGGAGGTGAGAATCGCTGGAGGCATCTCGGAGGCCCTGAAGATTCGGGGGTGAACCTAGGTGCACGCATTTCCACGGGAAAGGCATCGTGGACAGAAAGAAGCCAACAGATCGGAAGGATCCTCCAACAGGAAGTTTCCTAATTTGGTCACCGTTGAGGGGAGGCAGAGTGTATCAAGCACCACACAGCCCCAGGTCTCCCCCCAACCCCGCCCTCTCCCTATGAACGCCCGAGCGTGAGCGCCTGCTGTATACTAGCCTCTGCTCGCTGAGCGCCAGCAGCTCCAGGAAACTGAGCATCTGCGTTTCCATCGCTGAGCTGTTTGGCTTCAACCCCTTTCAGTTTTCTGACCTTAGCCCCACATCCAGGACCCCCGTGCCCCGCACGACTGCCAGAGCCCCTGCAGATTAGCCAGTGCGCGTCCCACTGGAGTCATCCTCGCGTCCTGGGAGGCAGCTTCCTCTACAACCATCGCTTACCTTCTGTTCTGGTTTGGACTGTGTCCCCCGAGGAGAGATGCTGAAGCCCTAGCCTCCAGTACCTGTTGTGTGACCTGGTTTGGATGGGATGAGTTAAGATGGGGTCATCCTGGAGAAGGCGGGCCCTTGTTCCAACATGACTGGTGTCTTATAAGAGGAGACACAGAGACACAGACTCGGGAGACACAGACTCGGGGAGAATGCTCCGTGAAGGCAGACACACAGGGACGGCGGCCGTGTGATGACGGAGCCAGAGGTGGGGTGATGCGCCCACATGCCCGGGGGTGCCGGGAGCCACAGGAGCTAGAAGAAGCAGGAAGGATCCCCACCTCCACCCCCCAGAACCTTCAGAGGGAGCACGGCTCTGCCCGTCACCTTGGCCTTGGGCTTCTGGCCTCCAGGCTGTGAGCCGATAGGTCTCTGCGGTTTCGAGCTGCCCAGTGGTGGCGCCCCTCCGTCCTCACAGCCCCAGGGCAGCACCGCCCAAGCGGGGACACTGTGTCTGATAATGTTATTACTGGTGAAGGTGAAACGGTTGAGCGGGAGGAGGAAGTAAGGGATTTGAAGCAAATCACATCACTCGAGGTCGGCGTTTGCAAGCCAGCCAGTCCGCTTCCCGTGAGGGGCGGGAGGGCGGTCGGAGGGAGGCCGGCAAGTGCCCCCGTGCGCGAGCCCCTCCCGGCGCCCTACATGCTCGCTTCGCCGCTTTCAAGTCCTGACGTCAGCGCCCGATGAAGACAGCGCGGAGGACAGACCGGGGCGGAAGAGCGTGTGGTTACCGAGCGGAGCCGCGCGCACGCAGAGCTGCCCGGCCTGAGGGTGCCGCCCTGCAGTCGCCCGAGCGCCGGGCCGGCCGGCGGGGCCCTCGCGGGAGGCTGGTCCCCAGGCCCGCCTGTGAGCCTGGGCGCCGCGAGTCCCCTGCGGCGGAGGAGCCCTGGAGAAGGCTTGGGGGGGTCGTCCAGCTCCGCCTTCCCCCTCCTTCCCCGGGCGTGCAGAGGGGCCCGGGATTCACACCAGCGGATGCTCCCGCACCGGGAAGCGCCAGGGGAGCGGTTGCCCCTGGGGCACCTTGAAAGGCTCAGGTTCTTCTGTCGGGGGTGGAGGAGACGTGAGCAGTTTGGGGCAGTGCACACCCCTCGTTAACGGAGAGCTCAGTCCGTGAAATTTGAACTCAGACCCGAGGGATCGGCCACCCAAAAACATCGCCTAATGTTTTGGGACAATTGACCTGAGTATTGAGGGACCGTTTCCAGGGAGCCGGGGGCAGGGTGCGGGCCCCGGTCACAGGAGGCGAGGCGGCCGGGTGCTGCTCTTTCTGGAGGACAGACAGACGAGGGAGCCTCTCCCCACAGCCGTCCTCAGGGGTCCTCTGGGGGCCACGGGCCGCCCTGAGGGCCTGCAGGTGGAGCCTTCTTCCCTCTGCGAGTGGCTTGGATCCTGCACGGGTTTCCAGGGGGAGAAGGTGGAGAGGCGGGTGCTCAGGGCGGAGCTGGGCCTCAGGGGCAGGCGGAGGGCGTGGCCAGCTCCGGGGAGCATCCCTTTGGGGACGGACCTGGGTCCAAGTGATGAACTGAAATTGTTTTCCAGCTTATGTGCAAGTGTTTTCCTCCTTGATCGTGATCATTGCCGGGGCCTTTATCATCACCATTATTTACAGGTCAGTGCTTTCGTTCTCTGAGCCTCACCTGCAGACCCGAGAGGGAGAGGAACAGGATGGTGTGGGCGGGCGGCTCCCCAGCCTTGCCATGGGGGACGAGGAGGGCCCTCTGTGGACGCGAGCCTGCTGGGGGGACCAGCCTCTGTCCCGGGCGCTCTTGATAGCAATGCCAGTGGCATCGAAGGACACCTGACATCTCCAGTTTGGCTCGTCCCGCCTCAGCCTCGTGGCCAGTGAGCGCTGGGTCTGCAGAGCCCTGGCCGCTGGTCCGCACCCGGGCAGCCCTGTCCTTCAGGCTGTGATGGTCGTGATGCAGCCGTGTGCTCAGACCCGAGTCCCTGGGCGGTGTCAGTGGTGAGGACTCACCTCACCAGGCCCTGCCTATCACCTGTGGTCCACGGGCAGGACTGGACTTCAGCCTTCATGCGGGGCCCTGGCACCTGTGACATGAACAGAAGCCACTGAGATTAGTTGAGTCACTGTGTCCAACAAGGAGGAAAACCACTTTCATCCTCCGAGCGGTGCCGGGTGGCGTCTTGATGGACTGGCCTGGCTGTGACCTGCATGTGATGCTCCCTGTTCTGTCCTTGGAAGCCTGGGTGCCATGTGCTGGGTCTGTTTAGAGCACGTATAAGAATCCAAAATGAGGACTATTAAGACAAACATTTATCTTGGCAAATACATGTTCATGATCATGAACCCTATGTTTTTAGGGGCATGTCCTGGCGGAGGGCTGGGCGGCCCATAGAGTTTTCCACCCTTAATTTCTGTGATTGTGATAAAAACTCTCTTTCCATCAGAGCTGTCCAAGACAGTAGGAGAGAAAAGGAAGTCCTTACAGAGGTACCTTTGTCCTCCAAGTCCAGGGCTAAAGTGGAAATGGTGCCCTCGGGCGAGTGGCCGGCGGCGTCGAAGGCCCCGAGCACAGAGCCTTGGCACAAGAGCCCGGAGAGCGGCAGGGAGGGCGGTAAGGCGGCGGGAATCCCAGCTTTACTTCCTCTGCGGTCTTCTCTGGTAAAGACACTCGGCAGCCCTGTCAACCCTTCTGCGAGTTATACTTGTTTTTTAGTTTGGACAAAAGTCTATCTTCTCCAGCTGGGAGGGGTGGGTTTGCAAGGCGGATTCTGCCTTCAGCACAGGCTTCCCGTCCACAAGGCCATTCCCTCCTAGAAACATCGCCTTCCCTCTCCTGCCCTCCGTGTCCCCTCAGACACATCCTGCCGGGGTGTGGGCAGCGGGACTGCTGGCTGAGCTGCAGCCCAGGTGCTGGCTGGCGGCGTGAGAGCGTCTCCTCCTTCTGCGGCGCCTGCAGCTGTGAAGTGTGCCCCCCGCTGCTCTGGTTTCCAGGAAGCCCAGTTGCTTGTCTGGTCACTCACCCTCTTAGGCGGGCTTTGGCCGGAGCCCCTGGCAGGGTAGAGAAGAGTGTCCTCAGTGATTGGCTCTGTCCTGGGCCATGTTTGTGCAGGAACTCCGTCTAGGGCTCCTGGTATCACGGGTCACAAGGCGTGGCTTTCCTGGAGCAGTGAGCGGCCTGCCCAGATGTCCTCAGGGACCTGGACGTGGCCCCTGGCGGATGTGCAGGCCCTGCGCGTGCCTTCTCAGGGTGCTCCCTGCGGGGAGAGGTGCAGACCCTCCTCCCCCGGGAATGAGTGGAGAGGCTCGGGGCAGCAGAGACGCCCCCGCCACCAACTTGCTTTTGAGTGAATCATGGCCACGTGTGTGCCCTGCAGCTGTGTTCACAGGCCTTGAAGAAATTCCCCTGGGGTGGCCGAGTAGTCCATTCAAAGGCCACTTCTTTTTGTTTTGTTTTTAATCCCACAGCACTGGCCATACCAGAAGACGAAGAAACTGAGGACTGAGGTGCGTGCTGGGGACCAAGTGAAGATGGGAGGGAATCTCTGAGAGAAATGGGGCAGCGGGGGAACGGCTGTTGAAGTATGTTATGCAGTGGCCACCCGATGAGGAAAAATAAAAGTATCTTGAAAGCTTCGTGTTCCGTGTTGTGCACCCAAGGCCAGAGTTTTACCTTCAGAGGGAGGAAGCCGTCGGAGCTGAGACCGTGCCCCGGGAGCTTGCATTTCTGACACTCGGCTTGGTACTGACCCCGGGACCGGCAGCTCGCAGTGTGACTCAGCACCGAGACCCCCTTTGCAGGGCACAGGCTACAGGTTCACCGGGCGGGCTGTCACTCAGACCCACAGGGAGGGCAGGCCTTGCCCAGCAGGAGCAGCATGACCCTCCCCAGGGTCCCGCTCCCGTGACAGGACGCACGTGGGCTCAGCATGACTGACACTTGCTCAGTGTGGGTGACGCCAGCCCAGGGGGACCCCGTGGTCTTGGAGAATCCCTGCTTTTATGTTGGAAACTTGCATTCTCCAGAGCTTCACAAAGGGATTATTTGGTAAGGAATCAGCACACAAAAGCCCCTAGAAGCCCTCGTTTATTTTCTAGCTGGTAAGTTCTAGCGCGTGTGGACGTGAGTGGGGGTGGGTCAGGGTCTTGCTGACGCTTCCGCCTCACAAGCGTCCTGCCGACCTTGGTTGTCCCCCTCGGGTTGGTCTGGGTCAGGTGTCGGCACACTGGTCACAAAGGACCAGATAGCAACTATTTTAGGCTCTGCGGGCCCTGCGTCCCGACACCTCTTCGACTGCTGGCGCAGCATCCAGGCGGCCCCAGGTCACGGAAATGCCTGGGTGGATGTGGCGGGTTCCGATAAAACCTTTTTTATGAGAACAGGTAACAGGGTGGACGTCCCCGCCGGCCGTGGTTTGTCATCCCCGAGTCCTGAGATACTAGAAGTGTGTTTGTGTGACCTGGGTACCTGTGAACTCCTTGGGTTATCTCCAAATAAAGGGGAAGATGGACTTGACCTGCCTTCTTCAATACATCTAGGGTTATGTTTACACTAACCTCAACTCAGATGGTCTATATTTCCCAATTTCCAAAATTATTCCCAAATAATTCAGAATAAATTGACTTTTGTGGTAAATCCTTTGTGAAGAAATTGCTTTAGATATTTTACTAATAAAGCATCAACTTTGCAAACTAAGATCTGCAAGGAGATGTCCAAAACATTTGCTTCTGCAAAAAAGTAGTCTGTAAAATGCATTGTATAGGAACAAAATAAGGAGGCAAGAGACTTTGCAGTGACATTTGATGAGGGTGGACACACTTTGGTATAGAAACCTGCAGTATGGAAAAGTATGCAGTATAATAATAAAGGAATAATTCACAAGGAATCATGCAACCTTCCTGGTGGGTGACTGGAGAAGCAAAGGGGTAGAGACTTACCGTCCAAGAACATCTGGGAGAGCGGGGGGTACTTCCCCCGAGTTATGAATCGTTGGAACTTGATCACGCTTAGTAGGCATCTGCTGATTGGAGGAGGCTACCAGGAAGAAATTCCATGCGTGACAGAGTTTCTGGTTGTCTGGGGAGTGACACTCTGCAGAGTTTTGCAAATCTTTAGAACGGAAGAGGGAAGTTGGCTGGATGTTTCATTGACATCGATGTGGCTGTGATGCCAACCTCGTGGGTCCCCAGGCTCACACGGGGTTCTGGGGCATTCACGTTGGCATCAGCCCCACTGGTCACCTCGGGTCTCCTCTATGATTAGGAGCCACAGCGATTCCTCTCAAAGCTGGAAATACAGCAGTGTTTTATTTCCAAGATCTCTTTGCGTGGAGCGCACGCCAAGCCGACAGAGGCATCAGCTCCACCAAGAGTGCAGTGTCCTGTCAAGGAGGCCGAGTCTTCGGGAGACGACAGCTTAGCCCTCGACAGCTTAGCCCTCCGGTCTTTCTCTGACGTGGGGAACGGAAACAAGGTCCATTTGGTTCTAGAGCCTGGAGTGAGCTGTCACAGGTGCCTCTGGGGATTTCATACGCTCTCCAAGCATGAACCGCGGGGAGCTAGGTGGGGTCAAGACCAGCTTGCATTGCTGGGCTTACAAAACTCAGAACTGCATGGCAATATCACAAGTAACACAAGCTGGAAAGAATTACTGCAAAGCAACCTGGCGGTCAGAACGAGCTCAGTGGGGAAGAGGTTCCTGATGTGGAGAGGACTTGTCAGCCTCCATCACGGCACAAGCCAGTTCCTTAGAATCAATCAATCAGTCTCCTGTTGATTCTGTTTCTCTGGAGAACGCTGACCAGTACACCCCTGGGTAATAAAGAAGTCGGCCTCAGCCTAAAGAGAGATCTGGTGCCTGGGAGGTAACCTTGAAACCCATGGAGCTTCCCAAGTGGTAGGCGTGTCTGTGTGACTCGGGGTGGAGAGCCCACTGGTTTACGCTGACACAGTGGCTGAGGGTGGGAGCTGACCGCACCAGAAAGACCGGCCCCGGGATGCCAGCCCAACCTCTGGGAGGGAAGAGGTCTGGAGATCCAGGGGACGATCCATCATATCTGTATAAGTGAAGCTGCAAAAGACACTCTGGACATTGAGGCTGGGCCGAGCGTCCCTGGGGTATGACCCACATCGAAGTAGCGGGAGGTGATGCTTCCCAAGGACACGGCAGCGTCCCCTGTGGGACCCTCCCACCTCGCCCTACGTAGCTCTTTTTTTGGCTGGTTCTGATTTGCATCCTTTTGTGATCATGAAACTGTAATCGTAAGAACAGTGCTTCCCTGAGTTCTGTGGGTTGTTCTCACAAATTACGGAACACGAGGGTGGTCTCGAAGAGCCCCACATTGGCAGCCAGCTGGCCTGAAGTGTGGGTGGTCTAGGGACCCTGACTCGGGGCTGGCATCGGGGGCGAGAGCTGGTCCCTCGGGCTGCTGTGGTACATGCTCTTGTACCCCTTCCTCACTGCAGAGCTTTTCCTGCTGGCGCCCCGCTGGCCGGGGTGGGAGCTAGACTTACGCGCTCCTGTGAAGATCTGCTCTGTTGCTCACTGGGGACAGGAGACCCCTTGCCCTGCTGGGAGGGGCCAGGACTGCTTTGCAAACGCACAGAATGAGACGTCTTCGCCAGGGTCTGGCAGAGGTGGGGAGACCGAAGCTCTGATCTTGGGGTGCCAGGGACATTCTGTGCCTGAAGGAAAACTGCCGTCCCACCGAGAGCATCCCGTCTGAAAGCCGGGCAGTAAACACTCTCTGTTTGCGTCCTGAATCTTGGAGTTGTTTTTTTCTCGACCACTGAAGTCGGCTTCCCTCTGCAACAGGGGAACCCGAGGACCCTCACTGCAAGGAAACGATTCCCTTTCACAGTTGGCCTGACAGATTATGTAATGCTTTTCATTGTCCTCACTTGTCTAAGAATAAAAACATTTTATTCCGAAAGTAAGGCGGTGTACACTATAATCTGATCTTTTGATGAAGCAAAGAAAAGCTGATTTATTTTTAGGTAATGAACTTGCTGATAAGTCCTCATTTGGATCCAGCGTATACAAGTGCCCGATGCCGTTCAGCCTCTCCCCATTCTCTGTGGGCACATGGGTGTCTCTAAGCTACCCGCCAGCACACGGCACTTTCTGAGTCCGATCCACACAGAGGCTGTTATTGATTCTCCACAAAGAAGAGAAATAAAGTCAGGGCTTTTGCTCTGGCTTGAAACACTCCCTGCCCTCCCACGATGATTTCCAGTCTGGCTTTTCTTTTGCTTGTTTTAGGTTGCAAGCACATGGATTTAAAAAATGAATCCCCATCTCTTGCCTTCGTAGAGAGGCTTTAGGAATTAAGTGCAGGGCTTAGGACAAAGGTCAAGTCTCTCTGCCGCCAGCGGAGGCCCTGTCCTCCCGCCACGCAGGGGCCTCTGCTTCCCGGAGCATGGCTGGGGACGGGGGTGAGGCGTCATCTTTTCACGTCACGGACACAACCGGACATGGAGAGGGAACACAGCAAGTGGCCGAGGCTCGGGCTCAGCATGGGCCCCTCGTCCGGGACGCTCGTGGCATCACTGGGGGCAGTGGGCAAGGCGGAGGAGACGCTGGGCGAGCCAGGGGAGCCTACTGTCCGGCCCGGCCGCCGAGGGCAGAGTGTTTCGTCCTGTCTGAGAGCAGCATGTCATCAGTCCTTTCAGATGGATGAAGGAACCGGTTTCTATGAAGCGTCTGCATGTGCCAGGTTCTGGGTGAGATGGGGTGAAGCAGAACTTGCCCAGGGATGCAGGGCTGGGACAGAGCTGGCCTGGGGGACACGGGGGCGGTGGCGAAACTGCTAAAATCCTGTGCAGGAAGCACCACCCTCAGCCGGGAGACAGGATGGGAAAGAGGCAGGAAGACGGCCCCGCAGACGTCCACACCCTAAGCCCGGATCCTGTGACTCTGGGACCTACTTCACAGATGGGCTGACGGCCAGGGGCCTTGAGGTGGGGGGACGGTCCTGATCGTCCAGGTGGCCCCCACTAACCGCGTGGGTCCTGAGAAGGGTGGCCTCTCCGGGGTGGGTCAGAGGGCAATCCCACCACAGCGAGAGGCAGAGTGGTGTGACGTTGCCCGCTGTGAAGGTGGAGGGGCCGAGAGCCTGGGAGTGTGGTGCTCCTGGAAGCTAGACGAAGGCAGGCACAGCTTCTCCCCGGAGGCTCTGGGAGGGGCAGCCCTGTGACACCTTCGCTTGGGCCCAGGGAGCCTCATGCTGGACTTCTGGCCTCAGTGTCGTCAGATAACACGTTGTGTCGCATCGTGCCCCGACGTTCGTGGTAGCAGCAGCATGCTAGGTGGTGGAGGAGGCCTGGGGAGAGGGGGGCCGCTGTGAATGTGCCGTCTAGGACCCTGGGTACCAGCGGTATCAGCACCGCCTGGGAGCTCGTTAGAAACGCAGGCCTCTGTGTCCACACCAGCCCGACGGAGGCAGAATGTGCATTGAAGAGCATCACAGGCGCTGCCTGCCCGAGTCCCGGAGAGCAGGGCGCGGCTAGACAGAGACGGGTAGGACCTGGGTCAGCACATCTTACCCTTAGCTGTCAGGACCCTGTAGAGTTCTGTCCGGAACACTCCTCAGGCTTCCCTAGACGGTCATGGACGATTACAGCCCAGTTGCCGAGTGTGACTTCCTTTGGGTTTGTGTGATGTTTCCTCGTGACCACACGGAGGAGGCGCTGGGTCTCATCACTGCACCCCTCAGGGTCACCTTTAAGTAGCCTCATTGCAGGAGTCCGTCATCGTTAATCACTCGCCGAAGTTGCCGTCTCCTAGATGGATCCGCTCTATGTTTCTCTTTCCCATCTTAGCCAGTGTCTCGTGTGCACGTACTTTGAAATTACGTGTCTTCATTAAACTTTCCACTTATATATTCATTGATTCATTCATTCATACCCACATGGACTCATGGTCCAATGGTTTAAAGGACTATAATCTGTTACTACCGTTATTTACTTTGACGTGTAAACTCTCTCTAGTTCAGCCAGAAGAAGCCCCTGCAAGCCGGCTCTGCGTCTCTTTGGCACGTCGCTGCTGTTCCACGAGAACCTTCCTGCTTCCTGACACAACACAGCATTCCAGGTCCAGCGCTGGGGGTGGCCGTCTCCCAGGAGCCCTGGTTCCTTTAGTGGTTCCCGCTTTACCTTAAATTTGAGGTCACATCTGCAGTCACACTTGGCCGTGAGGGAGCAGGGGAGTCTTCCCTCGCCCCTCGGGAGGAGGCTGCTTCCCTGTCCCCTCCACGTGGACCACCTTTGTCCTGGCAGCTCCTGGGACCCGCCCAGGGCCTGCTTTCCTCCTGAGCAGAGGTCTGTGCCCATTACCAAGGCCCCACTTGTGCAGCGCTGTGGTTCTTCTTCTTCTTCTTCTTCTTTTTTGGTTGACTTTTAAAAACCCGCTTATCTATCCTGCTTCAAATTAATCCCCAAATGTTGCTTTATCAAACCATTTGTTGCCGCAGTTGCTGTTGATTACGGATGTGCATCATTTCTCCCCCAGCCCTTTAAAGGGCCAATCACTATGGTAACCATATTACGGAAAATTGCTTTGTCTCCTTAAAATACCCTTCAGAAAAAGGTCATTTGGTATTAACATATTCTGACTAGAACTAGCAATGTGAGCAGCGTGAAGAATACCTTCCCCTGTGCGTGCGTTTTCAGTCATGCAATTTCAGGAAACTCTCAAAACAAGACGAAATATTGAGAGCAGAAAGAGTTCCAACGCTACGACATATGTGTCTGTGTGTGTGTAACTTTGAGAAAATATGTTTACTTGGGGTCTGTGGTTGCAGCGTGAGCTTTATTAGCGCTTGAGGATGACACCTTGCTGTTTCCCAGTTCCGGGTGTGGGTTGAGATTGGGAGAGACACCCTGCTCCCGTCGGAACTGGAGGGTGCCTGGAGCCACCGGGAAAGAGGATCCTGGGGGCAGAGTGGCCCCAGAGACCCGCGTCCCACAGGCTGTGCCGACAGGTGAGGGTGGGCAGACTAGCTACCTCTGGGTGTCGTGATAGAGCCCGTGGCGGGTCAAGCAGTAGAACGGTTTGTTGTGGTTTTCCATTTGCCCTCAAGATGTTGATATAACAGTTCATTGGCTGTAGGTTTACTTATTTCAGAATAAGAACCATTTGAGCTGTATTCTGGTTGCTCAGTTCTACCTTTTCATTTTCCAGGAGGAAACGGAAGCACAGAGGTGTGTACGTCTCAGAGCTGGTTTCTATCCAGAAGGTGTTAGAAGTTGCACCTTGAATCCTGTGCTGCTTCCTTCTTAAAAATTACCCTCCGTCAGATTCCTTCAGGAGCAGTTTAACATGCACATAGTCCTTCGTAGTTTATAACTAAATCAGCTTCCTTCCCACCCCCAGATCCTCTCCCTAGAGGTGGCCACTGCTACTTGTTTCAGTGGTGACTTTGGGATTTTCCTGCACATTTCTAAACAATCTCCTGATAAGTAGCTGTTTCACCAGCGCTGTTTGATACTTTGCACCAGGCACTCTCTGAACTGCTTTCCACGTATTAACTCCTGATTTTCTCAACAACCCCGTGAGGCAGGTACTGTCCATAGACCCATGAGAAAACAGACACAGAGAGGTTAAGTAGTTGGCCCAGACACACAGCGAGGAAGAGGCAGGGATGGGCTTTGACCCTGACGTCTTGGCTCCGGTGTTGTTGGTGTATCAGTTTTGCCTCCTGTTCACTGACTTACCGTCATGGAAAGTCAAGGCTTATTCTCTCACATCCTCCACTCTCACGTTTCCCCTACTTCCAGCTTCCCGTCTGCACCACTGATGGCCACGTTCACGTGCGTGCTCTTTCTCTGTCTCTGTCTCTATCTCTGTCACACACACACACACACACACACACACACACACACACACACGCAATTCTTGACTCACCCAGAGGTGCTTCAGCACTTACTTTCCAGGAACGAGGGGGTACCCCGACTTGACAGTGCTGTTCTCATCCCCAGCAAATCAGAAACACTCTGTATTCTAATTTGCCCAATTGTCCCCAAAATGCCTTTTACGTACTTTTTCAATCTAGGAACAATCAAGGGTCACACATTACGGTTGTTGTAACTTTGCCCTAATTTCCTTTAATCTAGAGCAATACCACTGCCTTGTCCCTCCCCTCATGATGCTTACACCACAGAGTCGGGACGAGTTGTCTTGTGTGGTGTCCACAGTGTGGATTGGGTGCTTGTTTCCTCGGGATTCAATTCAGGTCAAACATTTTGGCCAGACGGCCACACGGGTGGTCTGCGTACCTCCAGCCTCATCGCATTGGGAGGATACAGCAATTGGTTGGATTTAATCATTAGGCTGAGATGACTGACTGACAGATATCTCCAGTGTAAGTAGTGTGGCCCTTTTTGAAACTGGTAAGAAATCTGTGGGATGATAAATGGAAGCCATGTGAATATCCTGCACCCCCCAAAACGTTCACATGATGATTTTTATTGCTATCAACTATGGTTGCAGATATTCTAATTCTATCATAGCTCCCACATTTATTAACTGACTTTCTTTTGTAAAGAATAACTTTATGTCTCTAGTCTTTTTAAAAAAAATAAGTCACTATGGACTCAATTATTCTTTTTTTTTTTTGTGGTACGCGGGCCTCTCACTGTTGCGGCCTCTCCCATTGTGGAGCACAAGCTCCGGGTGCGCAGGCTCAGCAGCCATGGCTTACGGGCCCAGCCGCTCCGCAGTATGTGGGATCTTCCCAGACCGGGGCACGAACCTGTGTCCCCTGCATCAGCAGGTGGACTCTCAACCACTGCGCCACCAGGGAAGCCCTCAATTATTCTTTTTAATTCAATGTATTATAATCTATTACCATTATTATTCTTTTTCATGATCAGATTGTTCCAAGTCTGGCCAGTAGAAGCCTCTTCCATCAGGTTCTTGTACTTTTCGATATGCCCCATTCGTCTTTAAGTGGTTCTCTGCCTTCTGACATGAAACGTGGTCCATGCTTACTGTGCTTTCTCTGCCTGAGACCTGGGATGAGCCAGTTTTCTAAGGAGCCTTGTTTGCTTTCCGTGGGGAGTGGAGTTTATAAGCAAAGACCTGGTGGCAGGAGTGCTAATCGCTCCTGGGGTGTCATTGCTCCTGGTCCTTCGAGTGGACAGGGCTAGAAGTTATATCTTCACACAAATGCTCCAGTTCAAGTCCAATCCCACAGGGTTGCACCTTGTCCCATGTGTGTATTTCCCTTCTCTTACAGTAAGACTCCGGGTTTCCTCTTTGCTCTATGCTACGCCACGCCCAAATTCACCCCAGAATCACTACAGCAACACCACTGCCAGAAACAAACTTGTGAAGAAAAATGCAAAGTTTCCTTTTGCAGTAACTGTCGTCAGACTAGATCTCACGAAGTGTGAATAACCAGAGGACTGGGTTAAAACTTTGTTTGCGTTACTTCTCCTTGCTGTGAGGCTGTGTGATCAATCTGATACGACGTTACGTTCCTTTGTTTCTGTGGGTTACCAACTTTAGGGTATGAGGTTTATCATCATATTTGACGTTTTAAGAAGTATGTTAAACTTTTACATGATTCAACAGCAAAACTATAGGAAAAAAGTATAGTCAGAGAATTCTTCTTCCCATCTACATCCCTTCTGTTTACTTCCTATTCACCAGCCCCTTGGGTAATAATTTTTATTAGTTTCTTGTTTATCCTCCTGTCTATATGTGTATGTATGTGTGTGTCTACATATGTGAGTGCATATATATATAGTCTATATATATTTCTTATTTAACCTTCTTTTGTATGTACACAAAAGGTAGTATACTGTATATACTCTTTTGTATTTTGCTTTTTTAACTTAAAATATATTCTGGAAATCACTCTATATTAGTTTATAATATTTTCCTATTTATAACTGCATAGTACATTATCTGGCTGTCCTATGGTTTATATAACTAGTTGCCTGTGGGTGGGCACTTAGGTAGTTATATACTGCAATTACAAATAACATCACAATGACTAATCTTGGGCATGTCATTGTGAAGATGTATTTTTCAGGGCTAGTTCCTAGACGTGGGATTTTTGGATCAAAGGGTAAATGCACTTTTTTCTTAGCTATTGCCAAATTCCCCTCCACAGGTGGGTACCACGTTGCATTTCCAGCAACAGCATACAGCATGCCTGCTTCTCTCCCACAGTCTTGCCAAGAGGGTGTGTGGTCAGGCTACTGAGTTTCGCCAGCATGAGTAGTGAGATGTCCTCACTGTAGTTTTAATCTGTGTTTATAAGCGAAGTTGAGCATCTTTTCATACATTAAGGGACTTCTGTTTATTGTTCTCTGTGAACTGTTCATGCTTTTGTCCATTTTCCACTGGATTTTCACGCTTTCTTTTCCTCTGTTTTTGAGAGGCTATGTATAAAGGAGATTAACCTGCGAGAGTGTCGCAGACTTTTGGCCAGTTTGTCTCTTGTTATTCGACGTTATGGTGCTTTCCAAAAGTTTAAAAGAGTTTTCATAGTCAAATTAATCAGCCGTTTCTTTTACTGCATATAAATTATGTCACAGTTTTAATAGTTTTCTTCACCCCTTTCATATACAGATTATGAAACAATTTACCCATATTTTCTTCTAGAAGTTTTCCCATTTAGATCACTGATCCATTTGGTCTTTATTCTGGTATATGGTGTGAAGTATAGACCCATTTCTGCCTTTTTTAAACGGCCATCCAAGGATCACAGTGTTGCTGAAAGTGGGGTCCAGCTGCTCGCAGCCCAGAAGCCAGTAAAGAGGCCAGGTTGGTGGAAAGGAAAGTTTGCTTTATTTCGGAAGCCAGCAACCGGGGAGACAGGGCGGACTCCTGTCCAAGGGTCGACTCCCCACTCCCCTCCCCACCCCAGTCAGGGGGCAAGAGCTTTTATAGGCTGAGGCAGGGGGCTGCATGCCCAAACAGCACAGTCAGCTCTGACCGTCATCTTGAAATGAGTCATCGGTGGTCTGATCAGCGTCATCTTGATTGTTTTAAGTACAGTTAGTCTTCAGTTCCATAGCCAGAAGCTCCCTGGAACTGCTGGCTATGGAACTGAATGGAAACATAGTCAGCATGTTTCCATTTCTTTGAGGCCAGTTCTCGGAATTGTGGCAACTTATGTCACGGCTACAGTCTGGTCATCATGTGGTTAACTTCTCCCACCTGGTGGGGTTTCAGTACCTATAAAACAGCTCAAGAGTTATGGCTCAGAATATTACCTATAGCCCTGGAGGAGGAAGTAAAGGTCCTTGACTTTACTTAATGACTAAACTATTATTATTTAGTCTTGTTGGACTGTTTTCCTTTGTTTCTGCATTTTCTCACTTCTCTGATTAAACTTATTCTCTGGCTAAAGTTTTTCCACAGACAAAAGGCAGGCTGAGGACATGGGGGTCAGGGACCATAGGGTCCTGCTCTGGTTTAACAACAGCCTTTACTATCACAGAGTCTTATCTACTCCCCGTGAGTTGAGCTGTCACCCTTACCCTTTACTATATTCCCATATACTCTTGAGTCTCTGCCTAGACTTACTGTTCCATTGGTCAGTCTATTCATTTGCCAAGATCACAGTTTAATTATTCAGCCTTTTCAGTATGTTTTAATATCTGGTAGGATTAATCCTCCCTCACTGCTCTGCTTTTAGAATTTTCCTAGCTATTATTGCATTTATTGCATTGAATAATATGCAATAATAATTACGTTGAAGGCTTAATTTTTCATTTAAACTTTAGAATCAACTTGTGTAAGTCCAGACTAAAAACTTACTGGGAGTTTTATCTCAATTTTTTAAAATTTGTATAGTACTCTAGGAGGATTGATGTTTTTATAATGTTGAGCTATCCTATCCAAGAAAAAAGGATGTTTTTGCATTTGTTCAAGTCATTTTTGTGTTCTTCTTTGAGTGGTTTGAAATTATTTTCATATGGATTTTGCATATTTCTTGATAAGTTAATTCCTAAGCTAAGCACTTTATCCTCTTTGTTGCTTTGGTAATGGTGACTTTCTCTTCCATTACACACCCACACACATGTGCTATTGATTTTTGTAGACTCATTTTACATTCTTCTATTTTTTAAAATTCTTTTATTGTTTTTGTTATTTTCATTACTGAGTCTCTTTGGTTTTCCAAGTATATTATTACATCATGTCCACATAAAGTTTTATTTCTTTCCAAATTTTTAATGCTGTAATGGCTTTTCCTTATCCAGTTGTATTCATTATATTTTCAATACAGCATTAAGTAGTAGTGCAGATAGTGGGAATTCTTGCCTTGTTTCTGACCTTAGTGGGAAATACCTCTATTGTTTTCCTGCTAAGAAAGATAATGACCTAAAGGCTGATTTTACATCTGTGTAGTATGTATATACATGCATATGTGTGTGTGTATAGATACAAATGTAGATAGCTCCATATATGTGTGTAAATATGTGTATGTATTTAGAGAAATATCCATGAATTCTTATTGAAGTTATTGTTGAATGTTGTTGAAGCCTTTTTTAGTATTTTGGAGAAAATCATATCATTTTTTCCTTACAGCTATTATTAATGTGGCAAACAATCTTAATGGATTTTCTAATATTGATCCAGCCTTACATTCCTAATAAGTTCTACTTGGACATGATGTACTATTTTTTCAATGTATTTTTGGATTTTATGTGCTAATTTTTTTTAAGGATTTTTTGTATTGATATTTATGAAAAATATGGATCTCTGGCTTTCCTTTTGGTGCTGTCTTTATTGGTTTCTCTCAATATTATAGTTCCTTCAAGAAAGAATTTGAAATTTTCCAGCTTTTTATATTCTGGAACAATTTAACTAATGTTGAGATTATCTTGTTATTTGCGTAATAGATTCCCTATGACACCATCTTGGTTTTATTTTTTAATGAAACAGTTCTTTGATAACTTTCTGTATTTTGTCTGTGGAAGCAGATCTGTTTAAGCTTTCTATCTTTATTTGAGTCAATTTTAGCAAATTGTGTTTTCCTAAGATATTATTTGCTTCATCTATATTTTTAAATGAATTTGCATAGAGTTGTACAAAACGGTTCTTATGAGTTTTTTATGTTCATCTTTTTCATTGTTATTTCTTTTTTTTTCTTTATTTTCTTGATTAGGCAAATTATAGAAGTGTCTGTTCATTTCTTCTAACAGAAATGGCATTTTGATTTATTTAATAGTTCTGATTAATATCCTATTATACTCTATTAATAGTTATGGTCAATATTACTAAGTAAATATTAAGTAAATACTAATTTAGTTTCTATTCTGTCACATTTGCTTTTAGCCTTATTATTTTTTCCTTCTGTTTTTCTCTTGGTTTATTTTACAGCTATTTTTCTAGGTTTTCAGTTGGGAACTTATTTCCTTTATTTTTATTCTTTTATTCTATTGGTATAATATTTTTTAAGTGGAGTTATCATCAACCAAAGTAGCTTTGTTTTATTGTTTGTTTGTTTGACAGTGTGAAGAGTTTCAGATGTTCTGTTTTGAACACAGTAATTTTAAAAAGTATTTTATTTTATTTATTTTATTTAATTTTTTTGGTTGTGTCGGGTCTTCGTTGATGCACGCGGTCTTCTCTCTAGTTGTGGTGTGTGGGCTCCAGAATACGTGGGCCCAGGAGTTGCAGCGTGTCAGCTCTAGTTGTGGCACACAAGCTCTGTAGTTGTGGTGCATGGGCTTAGTTGCCCCGAGGCATGTGGGATCTTAGTTCCCCAGCCAGGGATTGAACCTGTGTCCCCTGCATTGGAAGGCAGATTCTTTACCGCTAGACCACCAGGGAAGTCCCATCTCTTGCTATAATTTTTTAAAGTTACAAAATTTTCCCTGATCACTGTTTTAATTGTATCCCATAAATCCTGATATGCAGCATTTTTATCACCACTAAATTTTAGTAATTCTACAATTTTTATTTGTAGTTTTCAGTCAATTGCTATTTACTATGGAGTTTTTTTTAAAACAGCTTTATTGAGCAATATCTAACACATCATACAAATCATCCTTTTGAAGTGTACAATTAATTGAGTGTGAATCAATTCTTTTTAAAAAATTAATTAATCAATTTATTTATTTTTGGCTGTGTTAGGTCTTTGTTGCTGCACGTGGGCTTTCTCTAGTCGCAGCTAGCGGGGGCTACTCTTCGTTGTCGTGCATGGGCTTCTCATTGCAGTGGCTTCTTTTGTTGCAGAGCACAGCCTCCAGGCACGTGGGCTTCAGTAATTGTGGCACGCGGGCTCAGTGGTTGTGGCTTGCGGGCTCTAGAGCGCAGGCTCAGTAGTTGTGGCGCACTGGCTTAGTTGCTTCGTGGCATGTGGGATCTTCCCGGACAAGGGCTCGAACACATGTCCCCTGCATTGACAGACAGATTCTTAACCACTGTACCACCAGGGAAGCCCTTTTGTTGTTTTCTTCAAGAGAAAGGCTTTTTGGAATTTTGATTCTGTGTTCCAGCTTTTGGGCATTCCTAATGGAGATTTATGTTTGTATTTTATTACTAAACTTTTACTTGTGGCTAAATGTGATAGATTTCTGTGGCTGCTTGTTGCCTCTTCCACCCCGAAGGCACTTAGTTTTCATCATTATTTTTCTCTGTCAGTTGCCATTGTGTATCTGCTTTCCATCTTCCCAAAACTCAGTGAAATCTTGAATCTGCCAGCAACGCCTTTTCCGTGCCGTTTGGGGAGCACCTTTTCTGTTCTGTCGGGGTGAATTTAGTGTCGAGGGAGCAGAGATAAAGGATGTTCTAGCCTGCTGAGTTCAACTGGAAGCTGTCTTCTCTGCTGCTGTCAAGCTGTTATTTATCATTTTGGCCTCACCAACCCTACCTTCTTCTTTTTCGACATGTCTACAAAGATGTCTAAATTTGAAAGGTTGTCATTTGTTGTTACAAAAATGCTTCCTACCCGGAAAATTTGGACCTTTCTCAATGAAAACAAAAATGAGTTGGTAGAATTATTTCTCGAGGCGTGAGTGTGTGTGTGAGTGTGTAAGCGTGTGAGTGTGTGAGAGTGTGTGTGTGTGAGTAAGTGTGTGTGGGGTGTGCAAGGAGCGGAAGGCAGAATGAGAGTGGAGAGCCCAAGTACAGGAAGACCAGATAAGTTCACAGAATGCCCAAAGCAAGGCTGTAGCTTGGATGCTAATTTGCTCAGAAGTGTGCACGTCACTGATAGCAAGTTGTGCCCATGACATTCTGACACTGTCTCCCAGGAAAGAGAAGGACCTGCAGGATGCCCCTGTAATTGGAAAGCCAGCTGAGATCTGAGGCGCCTGGGGATGAGGACCGCCATTTCTCTGCACAATGGCACTGGTGGAAGGTTGTACATAAGGTGGCCTTATTAAAGTGACAAGGCAATTTAATTCCTTTGTGCACGATGATTCTACTTCATTGATTTACAATGGGAAGGATATAATTTTGCTAGTGTTGGCAAAAAGCTCAAATGTCAGCCTTTTCAAATTGCTATACTTGCCTTGTTCAGGATGAATAATGAATAAGTCACCTTTTGTCTGCAGTTAAATATTCTTGAATAAATACAAAGAACATAAAAGACATAAATGATTGCCTGATTTATATTTAAAATAAAGATCAACATTGTGATAAATGGTTGAAACGCTGTGTGTGCAGCGTGTGACTCTCCTGCTAGTGACATTATCGGTGAGGGACACCAGGTGTAGACTGGGGTTGGGTGCGACCCCCTTACCTGGGAGCCGCCTCCGGCAGCTCCATGACGGGAGCTTGGGTCCCCACGGAAGGGCCTGTGCTCCGCAGAGCCCTCCCCACCCTGCACCCGAGGCCAGCGGAGGGCAGGGGAGCGCAGCATCCAAGGGCCTCGGCAGGAGGAGATGGGGCTTTGGAAGGGCTGATTCTCACTGGGCCGCCACTGGAACGGGTTGAGAAACACTGGGGAAGAGTAGGGAAGCAGATTCAGCTGGAAAATCAGCAAATCCTTGGTTGAATAACTGGCATATCCATGGAATTCTATGCAGCTACTGGAAATGAGCAGGACAGGGAGGACCTTTCACGATGAACAAATCTATCTGCCTTGCTCTCAGGTGAATAAAACAAGGTGTCCGTCACTAGGAAGATGAGTTGACTTTTATTAAAAATGTGTATAAATACATGTACCAGTCAGGGACTAATTTTCTGTAGTTTGCTGGAGAAAAAAACCAATAGAATGTGTGTGTGTGTATGTGTGTGTTTACAGTTATATATATATAACTGTTATATATACACACATATACATAGAAAAAAGATTGAAAGAAAATACATCAAAATTCTACCAGTGCTTATCTCTGTGTGATTTTTCTTTTCTGTGTATTTGCATTTTCTAATTGTTTTTGCAATGAAGGTGTTTTATTTTGCAGTGAGAAATAATACAACATAATACATATATTTAAAATCTTGAGTCCCAGATCTACTGTGTGAAATCCACTGGGCGCTCAGTGTTTCCAGGACCTCGTTCGACAGTGATACACTTGAGTGATGGACCTTTTCCCTTTGGCCATCAGGGGTCCCCCCTCTCCCCAGGGTGTCACTGGAGACGACCCCACAGAGGACCTGGAGGGTGGGCAGACCTCAGCACTGCCTCTGAGGACAAGTCACTCATTTCTGGGGTCTGTGTCCTCACATTGTCAGTGCAGACTTGGGCTACATCGGTAGTTCCTACTGCAGGGGCATCCTTGGGGTCTTAATGATTGTGGGGTGAGCTGAAGTGGCCTTCAGTGGGTGACTTCAGCGGTGCCAGACCTCTGACAACACATGGAGCCGAAAGCCAGGTGTGGTCGGCATCCCACTTGTCCTGTCAGCCACCCACGTTGGTGAGAAAACAGGTGGTCATTGGCTGAGCTTAGAAGCCAGCCCTGTCTTACAAACGTGTGCAAAGCATTTTGCACACTTTAAAAATTATTATTATTATCATTATTGGCTGCGTTGGGTCTTCGTTGCTGCGCACGGGCTTTCTCTAGTTGCGGCAAGCAGAGGCTACTCTTTGTTGCGGTGTGCGGGCTTCTCGTTGCGGTGGCTTCTCTTGTTGCGGAGCACGGGCTCTAGGCACATGGGCTTCAGTAGTTGTGGCTCATGGGATCAGTAGTTGTGGTGCACCGGCTTAGTTGCTCCGTGGCACGTGGGATCTTCCCAGACCAGGGCTTGAGCCCATGTCCCCTGCATCGGCAGGCGGATTCTTAACCACTGTGCCACCAGGGAAGCCCCTTGCACACTTTTAATATACATTCATTTCCCCCCCCGAGAATGCAGCTACAGTGGAAATGGAGGTGATGCTGCACTACTTTGGGGTTTACCCGAGTGTCCATCGTGGGCACGTGAGCAGAGGCAGAGGTGGTCCAGCACAGACCCCTGCCCGTCGTCAGCACACCAGGGCTGGGACGCCAGTGCTGCCTGTGAATTACTCTCACTTCTGAGTTACAGTATAGTTACAGTGTTCTACGTTTTTGAAATTATAGCTGTAAGAAGACCCTATATCTATACCTTGTATTTCAGGACAATGAAGGAGACCTTACAAACACTGTCATAAAGTGTGAGCTGGGTGGAGACCCAGCCAGACGCTGTCCATGTCTGAAGCATGACGACTCTACAATCCAATTGAGAATAAATGGAAACTCCTACATATTTTGCGCTCGGTTTTATTAGGAGGCTGTCTGTTTGCCTCTCCTTGGTCCGGCTTTGCAGGGGAGGGAGGAGGGCTGGTCCCCAGGTGCTGTGGGGTCCCCTCACTCCTCCGTCTCTGCTCCCTGGGGTGTTGAAGGGGCCTCCTGCCTGTCTCCCCTCTGGCCGGACAGGCGTGTCTCTCCCAACTGCAGTGAAGTTCAGCAGGCTTAATTCAGGCCCCGAGGCCTGAGCCCTCGGCCGGGTGGGGCTCCCCATCTGACACTTGTCACTGCTTTCACGTTTCCCTCACAGCGCCGATCAAGGGCTGGGGGCCATATCCCTGCCTGTGACCACTGATGAGTGGCCCCCGCCATAGCCAGACCCCTGCTTGACCTCCACCGCAGCCCCACATCTAGCCCAGGGCTGCCCGCACACTGTGGGTCCATCAGCATAGGAGTGGGATGCACACGTGAGTCTAAAACACCCCTTGTCTTTCAGCCGCAACACCTCTCACTCAGGGGCTGGGATCCTCCACGGGCTCCAACCCTCGTTCCCCTCCGTGTAAGCCAATGTCACCCAGAGGGACTGTCCCTCCAGCTTCCCTAATCCCTGTACCCTCGTCCTGAACCTGCAGACGGAGAGGCAGTGTCCACTCCCCCTTTACTTCCGCCTAGATGGGTGTGAGAAAGGGAGGGGGCGTGTGCGGGTGTGTGAGGATGTGTGTGTCTGTACATGTGTGAATGTATGTGTGCATGAGTGTCAGTGCGTGCTGGGGCATCAGGCCACGCATGGTTGGACAGGCCTGGTCCCGTGGGAGTGCCAGGGTACAGGATGCAGAGAGAGACTGCACATCGCAGAGGGAGTTGGTGGCACCTGGTGACAAGCAGAGGGTCGGCAGGGGAGGAGAGGGTGGTGGTGCAGAGCTGGGCCTGGAGGTCAGCAGTGGTCGGGTCACCCAGCGAGCTGCCAGCGTCCACTGGATTCCTTCTCTGCTTCTCTGACCAAGAGCCATTTATTTTCAAGTTCAGTATTAATTATTAGCCACATGTTCTCTGAGAATATATGTATACGGAGATATATATACACATATATAGCTATATAAAGAAATATTAAATTAACAAAGTCGTAACATATACGTTTGTTAAATTGAGGTCTTCTGGTACATGACCAAGTGAGTCTCCCTTAAACTGTTTTCTTTCCCTTTGCTGGAGATATGCCACGAGATCTCAGTCACCTGCAAATGAAAGATAGAAGGTCTTGGAGATGCTTATCACAGGATCCCGTTCTACAGTCGAGGGCGGTGAGGACTCCTGGCGTCTCTGCTGCCACGTGACTGTGCAGGGCTGAGGGTCCCCACCGAGATGAGAGAGAACCCCGGTTCTGAGGCTCCGTGGTAGGCAGGCTGTGTGGTTCACAAGCTGTGCCCCTGGGAACCCAGCGACGAAAGACTCGAGGTCTGGGCGCCCACCCGCTCTCGCCCGCCTTCCCGCTGACGTCCCGGGGCGGCGTCTCCCCGGAAAGCAGCGCTGGGGACACGGATGGCCAACGTCGAGTCTGCAGGCTGGTGGGCACCGGGGACCGTGCCCGGTTCTCCTTCCCATCCCAGCCCCTCCCAGCAGGCTGGAATCTGGGTTTGCGGGAGGGCCCGCGAAACCCAGGGCTTGCGGCGGAGAGAGAACTGGCTTCTCTTAACACACCACGGATTACGTTAGTTAAAATCGCTGTGCCTGCTGTTGATTTTTAGGGGTCAGAACAGCATTTGCTCTCAATTCTTTAACCCATTAACAGAGTCATCTCCCACCGTCACCAAACACGTGCTTTTCTAGATAAGAGGCGTCAGTAATGAGGTGACAGGACCCTGGGAAGCAAAGCACAAAAGCTCGGCGGCCGGGCCCGGGACCCTCCGCCAGAGCCGCTCGGTCTGCGCTACCTCGAGGGCCGGCACCTGCTCAAGGCCCCGCGCAGCGCCGCTCAGCATCTGGAAGGAAGCGCGTTCTGTGTGAGCCGTGCCGCTCCCCACGCCTGGCGCTCGTGCGCTTGATGGCCCCTCTCCTTTCTCCCTCTTTGTTCGTCATCATCTCATTTACTTAAGGTCTCTCCTGGGCTCAGTCCCGTGGCTGCTGTTCGTGGTCACCAGCGGGCACTCGGTTCCGTGCCGAGTCCCAGTGGAGCGTCCGGGGACGACACTGGCTGCTGCCCCTCAAGTCCAGGTGTGAGCGGCGGGCAGGCCTCCGGCTCCGTCTGCTTTCAGAGTGATTCCTGGAGCCATCGCCAGCCACGAAGCTCCCCCCCCCAGACACGGACGTGCCTGCAGCCGGGCACCCTCGGGAGAGCAGCAGATCGGCCTTTGCAGGTCTCGGGGTAACTCCTCAGCCCAACAGTAGTCATTTGCTCGGGGGCCCCGGTGCCCACCAAGCCCAGGGAGAACAGGGGAAGCTTCCCCAGCAGAAGCAGGTGGTGCTGCGTTGACTGATCTCCTCCAAGTAACAAAAATGTGTCCTCGGGAACTAGAGACTTTGGGGCGCTGCTTCTTCTGGTCACGTCATGGTGGAAACGAGAGGCGGGAAGGATGTGTGAGCGCTTCGCAGGGCCGTCAGGGCCACGGTGAGTCAGTTTGGTCAACCGTTAGAAAGGATGCATGGTTTCTGAGTGGAGCCTCATCGACCTCAGGAAGCTCAGGTGACAGACAGGCGAGTCAATGTTAGGCTGTGGAGAATGTAACCCAGGACCTTGGCATCTGGCCCTGCACACTTTTCCTTCTGTAGGGAACCAAGGTTCCTCGTCCCAAAGTCTCCTACACCTTGCACGTACGAGTAGAAGCTGCAATACTCTTAGCTCTGAATTCGTAGCAGACAAGAAGGGTGGTTTTAGAATTCAGAGCCTGCGGGTGGAGCCCAGGCTGTGTGAGATGCTGAGATGTCAGGTCTCGAGATGTGGCCACGTGTGCTTTCAGCCACCTTGTCAGCTCATCTGAGACCCACGAGGGGGGTTCAGGAGGAGAGAGGCTCGAACCGAGCCAGAGCGCTCCCAGGGGGACGAGACGCGGTGAAGAGATGGGTCCTCATTGTTTTCGCTACAAACATAAAGCCCAAGCCCGTCGCACATGAAGACAATACCTTCTGCTTCTGTGGCTCTTTTTCTTCCCCCAAACGTCGAGCTGCTGCACACACGTGTTTCATTCTGGTTCCATCTCTGGGAGGACAGGTATTTGGCAGGAATGATGTTTCTTTCACAGACGGAAAATTTGGGACATAAAGACGTGAGGACGCATTGTGTCTCCGTCCACCTAGGCAGAGTCTAAATGGACAACGGGCGTCCAGAACCTGGGGGGACAGAGTCTGTCAGCAGCCGTCCCTGGGGTGCAGCAGGCACGGGATGGGGTGGCGCGCGTCCTATAGAAGGCAACAGGGAGGTCCTGGAGGAGACGGCGGGGGAGACGAGAGCCACGACAGAGGGCCGGTCACTGCAGCAGCACTGCAGTTGGGGAGCTGCCCAGGGAGTACACTGGCTCGCGACAAGCCCTTCGGGCGCGGCATCAACCACCAGCGTGTTGGTGGGCTTCCGTCCCCCTTTTACTCACTTTTTTATTTATTTGGCTGCACCAGGTCTTTAGCTGCGGCATGCGGTATCCAGCTCCCCGACCAGGGATTGAACCCAGGTCCCCTGCACTGGGGGTGCGGAGTCTCAACCACTGGACCTCCAGGGAAGGCCCTGGTCCCCGTTATTACGTCATTTAATCCCAACCACAAGCCTTTGAGCTAAGGCACAGCAATCTCCCCACTTCCCAGCCAGAACATAAGGAACAGAGAGGCCAAGACACTTCCCCACAGTCACAAAGTTCAGGACTCAAGTCCCAGCTGCCTCCAGGACCCGCCCCGAACCACTCTGCTGTGAGACTTCTGAATTGTACCTGTTGGAAATGCGCCTCCACCTGTGCCCGTAGCTCTTAATTCCCTCCCCGGGCAAGCGGAGGTCCAGGCTCCGACCCCAGCCGGGGTTCTGGATGCTGTGGCCCATCTGAGCGTCGGGCAGCTGAGGAAAGTGGACACAGTGTCTAGTGGGAAAGGTGTGCTTGAGAAACCAAGCAGAGGGTCCGAGGGGGCCCTCACCCAGAGAGGCTGGGCAGAGAGGGCTGGGGCCAGGCAGTCTGTCGCCTGAAGGAGAATGTGGGTGGCCAGGGGGCTGCAGGGGTAGCCTGGGAGTCTAGCCCTGGGATCAGGAGCCCTTCCGGGGCTGGGCTATGGGTAAGGAAGGAGGTTGAGCCTTAAGGTGCCAAGCCTGTGGTGGACGGTCAGGTGGGGAGAGGGAGAGGCACACCCTGGGGTCTCCTCGGGCGGGGCTGGTCCTGGACAGGGCGGGTGGGGTGATGCAACGCCTCACCTCTCCCAGCCTCCAGGAAGCACTCTCCCTTCCTCCCTCCCTCCCTCTTCTCCATCCTCTCCTCCTTTCTGTTCACACTGAGGGGGGGGATAAGGCTCACGTGCACATCAGGCATAGCTGGAAGGGGCAAGGCAGCCCTCCTGGCCTTGGCAATCGTGGTCTGTCAGCACCTTTGGCAAAGACCCCAGGACACACCTGAGCTGGAGCACACCTGCCGGGTGTCCCAGGGAGAGCAGTTAGAGGGGCTCATCAGAAGGCCCGGGTTAGGTGATTTGGGGAGGGTTTAAGGAAGTGCTTGGCTCTGGGTTGGATGCAGGGGTAGGTCTGTGGTTGGGCATCTTTGTGACTCTGGTCTGGGGGGAGGGCAGCCCCGAGCAGGCTGAGACCGGCTGGTGAGGAAGCAGCCAGGATGGGTGGATGTGTCCTCATGGTGGACCACGCTGGATTGTGTGCACCTTCTGTCTGGGCTCGGACACAGGCCCGGGGTGGTCCAGGTGTGGACTCCCAGGTCTCCACTCAGCAGGAGACTACCCTGTCAGGCCACCTTCCCCATCCGTTCCAGGCTTCAGGACGTGTATCTGAAGGTGATGACTCTTTATACTCAGATGACAGGTGTGTCTCCTTGTCCAGTTCTCTCTCCCCAGTTATTCTCAGAGATGGACTTACCACAGAACCACTGACACAGAAAGCTTCCCTCCAAGGCTTCTGCCTGGCTCTGTGTTTGCAATTTTGGATTCTTTTTTAGAAAAGGGTTCCCCAAACTATTTGAGCTTCAGTCCCCTGCCCCTCCACCCCGTTATCTCCCTGCAATCTCCATCTCTCCTGATTCAGCGTCCAGGGTCCTCTTCGAGCCCACAGATGCCCTGCTCTTTATGTGGGCGACCCCCCCCCAGGAGATCAGAAACATCAGACCAAGGCCCCTGAGGCGCCCTCCCCCAGGCAGACCGGGAGGGGTCTGGTGCAGGGTAACAGCCACTGGCCAGACTCTTCCGAGCTCTCGTCTGGGGACGTGGACCATTTCACTAAGCCCTGTCGCCTCTCTGAGCCTCAGTCTGTCTAGCCAGGATGGAAGAGAGAACTGAATACGACCCCGCCCACAAACGCTTTCAGTTCTGGGGTCTAAGACAAACCCTTTGAGAGATGTGTTTCCCTGCGACTGATAATTTCAGAGGAGGTGGTCAGGATAGGTGTTGGCATCCCTGGGGAAGAAAGTCCCAGAGCAACGGGATGGAGACGGTTCTCTCGCCTATCAAGAGACATGGGTTGAGAGGTGTGAAATGACTTCTTGTAAACCAAATCCTGCAGCTTGTCGCGGGTGGAGCTAGATCACGCAAAACTCAGCTCTGCTGGGCCCTGGTCTGGGTGGCCCCTCCCGGGGGGCTGGGAAGCGAGGCTCAGGGGCCTGAGCTGAGGGAGGTGCAGGTGGGGCAGCTCCCTGGGTGCGGAGCTTCCGTCTCTGGGCAGAGCTGGGAGCTGACCCAGAGCAACCCAGAGAGAATTTTAGGGTAATGCCTCATGGAACCAGACCGGAAAGGGAAACAAATGTTGCTCGGGGCCATTCTGGTTAAGTGTCCTGCCATGGTGTTCTGGGTACTGGTGGGGGTCTAGGTCCGGGAACGCGGCAGAGCAGCAGCGGGCGGAAACACACACATGACGCCACACACACGCCTGCGCGCTTTCTGGGACTTGGGGGCGTCCCTGGGTTTTGGAGCTCTGCTGTTCAATCTGGAGGAGCCGTGCTCTTCAATTGGGGTCATTACGACACTAAGAACAACCCGCACCCCCGGCATGCCAGCAGGGTCCCGACTGCCCTCAACTTCTTTCCTACATAAAATGGTCAGTCTTTATCACACTAAAATGTTATTTTTTTTTTTTTTTGGCGTTACACGGGCCTCTCACCGCTGTGGCCTCTCCCGTTGCGGAGCACAGGCTCCGGACGCGCAGGCCCAGCGGCCATGGCTCACGGGCCCAGCCACTCCGCGGCATGTGGGATCCTCCCGGACCGGGGCACGAACCCGTGTTCCCTGCATTGGCAGGCGGCCTCTCAACCGCTGCGCCACCAGGGAAGTCCCTAAAATGTTATTTTTAAAGATCTGATTCATACAGATTAAATGCAAAACAAATTGATAGAAGAATTTTGTTTCATTTAGAGAAAAAGGAGCTTTGCCCACTGTCTAGGCTTTCTGGTTTCATTAGGATGAACAGAAAGCAAACAACCCCTTCCTTTGGTCATAAAGGGCTTGAGCCCTTGCAGAATTAAGTAGAATCCCCAGCACCCTTTGTGTCCCTCTCAGCCTTTGCTATGGGTGTCCTTTCTGGTCTTTTGTACACCCAGTCCTTTTTTCTATTTAAACAATCCTCACCCAGATCGCCAGCCAGTGGGACGGCATTAAATATAAATACATCCCCCCTCAATTGTCTGCACGGCTGTGTGCAGAGGTTTTGCCAGAAAGTGCAGACCCAGGGCACAACCTTTTAAAGCCTTGTTTGAAAACCCAGAAGACAATTACTCCCAGACTCGGTTGATTTCCGAAATAAGTAAAAGAAAAATTAACTTAAATATACAAAATGAAAATGACTCCCCTGGCCAAAGCTTTTATTCTTCAACTGCAGGCAAACATATCCAGAAGAGCCGCTCCTCCCCACTCCCTCCGATGCTTTAAATTGAAACCCCAACAGCTCTCCACATCGGGCCTGTGCCCACCTCTCCCTGGCCACTGAGTCCGGAGGCTTGGGGGCATCACTGGTCCACAGCGCCTTGTGGCAGGCTGCAACATGGCTCTCCTCCCACCGGAGCCGGGGCTGGTTCTCTACTCCCGGCACCTGGGCTGACACTTGGTGTGCTGTGGCCGCAGCACGTGGAGTAAGACTGTCCTCGCCCCAGTCCTGAGCGCAGTCCTCAGGCGGTCTTGTGTCTTCCTGCCCCTCCTGGCGCTGCTGCTGCCCCGTGAACACACCCAGGCTCCCTGCTGGAGGCTGGCAGTAGGGACCCAGCCGCACCAGCAGAAGCAGCGCCAGCTGATGACCACTGTCCACAGAGACCAGAGGTGCCCCAGCCGAGCCTCGCTCAGAGCACCGCTTCCCAGAGCCCAAGTGTAAACCAGCAGCTGTTGTGCAAGCCGCCAAGTGTGGGTGGTTTGTTTTGCATCAAAAACACGTTGTCACGCATCGCCTGCTGTGTTCTTGCCGTGTGATGACCCAGGTGCAGCCGTGCCAGTGGTCAGAACACGGACATGCTCCTGCAGCGGTTGCTGATAGACCCTCCCTCAGGCCTCCTGGGTCCCACTCCTCTGCCGCCAGGCCCTGGGCCCCCCTGGAGCCACCGGCAGAGGGGCTCAGGGCTCGCAGGCCCTTGTCTTTGTACGACGTCTCCCCTGTGTGATTGGCCGGCACCCTGCCGTACGGTTATTGAGTGTTTTGATCGTCACTAGTGAGTACCGGGCAGGCTGCTGTCTGCACGGCGGCTGGCAGCGTCCTGCGGGGCCGGCCCCCATCTCTGGCCTGGGGGCTGCCGAGCCCAGGCCGGCATCCCTCCCGCCCACGTTCCCTAAAGTGTCCCACATGGGAGACAAAGAACACGGCCACCCAGCTCTAGAGGAAGCCTCTCCCGCTGGCGGGGCCAGAGGAGGGTGGAGGGCAGGCTTCTCTGAGGGGTCTCGTGTGTTGACATGAGTTTGGGATCTGACTTGGAATCCCGCTATTGGGCTGTGCTCTGAGGCCGCGGTTCCTCACTTGCGAAAGGGGGCGACGCTTCTGTGCCTCATAGGCCGGGTGCTGGGCTCCCCGAGGACAGAGGGCAGCCTGACCTTGAGCCTCAGCTGATGGGCAGACGACGAGGCTGGTCGGCTGACTCATCTGGCCGTGAACCGGCAGGTGGACTCGGTCTAAATCCCCCCACGGTCCCTCACTCAGCTTTCACCGGGCTCCTGGCACCACGGCACCCGCTTCGCCCAGATGATCTTGGAGCCACTGTGCAGCCGGGCTCTGCCCTGTCCTCCCAGCGCTGCCCTGAGGCCTTCGTGGAGCCCTGTGTTCTCTCGAGGGCCCTTCCACATGCTCGCCTGCTGCAGGCAGTCGCTTACCAAGGCCCTCTCGGAACCATTCTTTGCTTTGCCTTTTTCTTCTTTTTTTCTCTGGAACGTTCCTCCCTCTGACAGCTTCTCTTTCTCCACATCGTGAAGAGGCTTTGTGCTCTGCATTTCACCCTCCCTAATGGCTTCACCCCCCCATTTAACAGCCTTCAGCAATATTTATTTCCTTGCTCTGATTTGGATACACAGGAGTGAGTCTGGCACTTTCTAAGCCTTGTTAGTGTGCGTGAGTGTGAGTATGTGTGAGTGTGTGAGTGTGTGTGTGTGTGTGTGTGTGAGTGTGTGTGTGTAAATGAAGTTGCATTCACACATCATTCCAGATGGTTCCACACCAGGTAATCATCGACTCCTGCTTTGCTTATTGTAAGCTCGGCTTACCAGGGTGATCTTGGGCTTTGGGGTAATATTTTGATTTCTGCCAGAGAAAAGATGTTTTCGTTTAGGGGTGCTGCGTCCTCCTGCCCCACGAACTGCCCCACCTCCTCTGGTCCGTCGCCTCTCACGCATTCGCGGGATGTCCCGTCTACGCCAGTGTTTCTTGGTATCGGACCTGTATTTCTCTTTGCCTTTTCTTACCACATCATCTCCTCCTGTTTCCCTGGGTTTACTATCTTATCTAGACTTTTTCCTTTTCTTTTTTTCTTGGGAAAAGAAGATGTCTATAGCTGGTCTTGATGTACCAGCTGATCATTTTCAAATCGGACGTATATTCAGATATAAGGAGATTCTGAGCCAGCTGTGGCCCGCAGGACCAGCTGCGTCCACGATGAGGTGCATTTCTGGAGGAAGGTGAAGCCCCGATGATACCGTGGTCCACACCCTGCTTCTCCCACGTGGGAGGCTCAAGGGGGATGGAGTCTGCTCTCAGTTTGCTCTGGGTTAAATAGGTGAGAAAAATATGCGTTGACTGACATGCCGGGGCTCCATCCCCGGGGCAGGGACACGGGATGAGCCATGAGGGACACAACAGACCATTTCCCTGTTGAGGGTGCCTGGCCTGTGGGCGCGCTGAGGCTCCAGGGCCAGGCTCCAGGGCCAGGCTCCAGGGGGGTTCTGTCTGCCACGGCTGCCGCTCCCCCCTCCCTGCTCTGGGGGGACCCGCCGGCCTGCCCGGGGCCGGTCCACACAGTCGAAGCAGGTGACCCTGTCCTGACGCCAAGCCAGATGCCACAGTCACAGACACTGACCCCTCTCTCCGTTCCCTGAAGCCTGTGGGCGTCAAGTCTGACAGCTTGACCTGTGACCTCAGCTGTCCCCCTCCTGTGCCTCTCAGCCAGCACGGCCTCCCTCCTCCCTCTTGAAAAGCTGCCCTTTCCTCTCGGTGTGGCTGGCTGCTCCCCCAGCCTGTCCACCCCAGCAGGGGCCTCCCTCGGCCCTTGGCCCGAGCGCGGCTGCAGGAAGCCTCAGAACCTGGAGTCCCAGCAAACGCGAGGGCAGCAGAGGCCCCCGAGGGCAGGGTGCACAGCCCCCTCTGTGAGTCCGGCTGCAGGTGCCATGGGCTGGGAACAAAGCCGCCACCCGGGGCAGGGGGTGTCTACCCCGAGTCTGAGCAGCTTCTCAGGGGCACACCTCGCCCTGTGCCCCAGACCTGCGTCCATGACCTGGAGCTGCGTGAGGGTGGGGAGTCAGGGTCCACGGAGCAGGTGTAACACAGCATGGGCAGGGGTCCTGGCACCAGAGTCCAGATCGCAGGTCGGACGATGCTCTGTTGTTTCTGTGGCGTCTCCAGATGGCGCTGGCGTTTGAGTCAAGGGTCGCTCTCCCCTGTGGGTAGCCCTGCAGCCATAGCCGGTCTGACAGAGCGAAGGGGGGGGGCTTCCCTCCCCCCAGCTGCCGGGCTCTCCCCCTCCCTCTGCGCCTGCTCCTCGGGCCTTCAGCCCAGACTGGGGGCCGTGCCGAGGGCTCTCCCGGTCTAACACGGTGACCTTGGAGATGGTGGGACCAGCAGACGGTGGGCCTCTCAGCCTCCATGATCAGGTGAGCTAACGGCTTTTAATAACCCTCTTCATAAATGTACCCTATTGGTTCTGAGGGGCCTTGACTCACGCATGACAGGACCCACCCTGTAGCGCTGCTGAGGGTTACTGGCCTGTGGTCCTGGCCTCAGGCCCAGCCGTCCCGAGGCCTGTTCAGCTCCACTCCATTCTGACCAGTACATGACAAGAGTGCCCAACAGGAAGACATGTCAGCTGAGACCTGCACTGGGAGGGGAAATTCTGGATTTCATGTCGCCACCCATCCCAGAGGCCAGGCATCGTCCCCACGCCCTTGCAGGGACAAGGGTGGCTTGGCCCGGGCCAGCCACGCTGGGCCTGCAGGTGCTGAGGGGACGGACCCACCACCCAGGAGAGGACAGACTGTGAGAAGGAACCGCCAAGGCAGAGCAGCTACTACATCCACTCACTTCTGCTTCACTCACCTTCAACCTCATGGAACAAAAACCCCAAGCTTAGTCCAGGCTTGTGGAGCACAGAGAGGACCACAGACCTACCATCTGTCTGGAGCCACCCCGAGCAGAGGGGCTGGAACACTCTCTGAGGGGTGGTGTCAGAAAACGTGAGTGTCCCCACCCCCATTCCAGTCACAGAGCCCCTCAAACCCTGGGAGTTCCCTGAGTGTCTTGCTACTCGTAAGGAAACTCTTGGCTGTGCCTGAGTTTATGCTGATGAGATGCCCCCCACCCCCTAGGAACCGACCGAAGGATGAGCCGCTTTAGGACTCCCAGCCCCACCCCTTTGAACTCCCGGGAGGGGAGAGGGACAGGTGAGCGAGTTCAATCAATCACGCCTGCGTGATGTGGATTGAATGACAGGACACGCAGTTGCTCTAGGAGAATTGCCGTAGACCATCCTGGGTAAATGACTGCTCTGTGGCTGGTTGATACCATGCTTCGCTTGCCCGAAGTCACACGTGTTCTTCATCTTAAAGAGATAATTGTCTCCAAACCCACCGCAGACCAGGCTGGGCTTCCCCTCAGAGAGGAAGGCTGCGAGGGTGGGTGGCTTGTCGTCAGCACCCACTTCCTTCCTGAGACCCCAGTGTCTGTTCTCCAGGTCGTTTGGGTGCACCTTCTGGGGGAGGGTCGGAAGAGGAGAGATCCAGTGCACGTTTGGGGGTGTGGCCTCCCCTCGGGGTACAGCTGGCCTTTGAACTTATCAGATGGCCATGCCTGTTCCCAGGCACCACCCGAGAAGCCTTGGAGACCATAATGCCCATCACTGGAGCAAGTTCAAAAGAGTCTTGTCAAAATCCAGAAGGATTTTAACTTGAAATTTCCTCAATAAGGTAATTTGTCCTCTGGGTTGAGTCTGGCTCATTTTCTTACTGCTTTATATATGGAAATAGAGGCTAAAATGGCTCATACCCATCTGGAGTCTAATTTTCAGATGTGCATTTATTGTAAGAACTTGTGAGCCAACTACATGAGGCCAGAGTCTCTATTTTTTGTTAATTGGAGGAGGGAAAAAATGGGGAGAGTGGGGTGGGGTAAGTACGCCATCAAATCACAAACTTTAAGTGTCTGGATCATAATTTTGAAACATAAAGTGGAATAAGATAAACGCTGGACAATGAAAAAAATGGAAAGTGATTTTCAACTTAGTGTAGGTTTTAGATTTTCTTCTTGAGCAGTGGATGGCTATCAAGTTAAAAGGCAGCGTCCTCTGCTTCTTAAATGTCTAGTGACTAAATGTCTCCTCTGACACCATCAGACTTGGGGAAATAATATCTTCCCAAGGTACATGGAGCCTTGGGGGAAACAATGAGATTTGTTGTCATGTTCCAATAATGGCATGAACGCCTGTCACTGCTTGGCGAGGATTAATGGGGCCACTCAGGGCTGGGCTCAGGGACACTTTTACCGCTTGGATAGCATTGTTCTTCATTTCCGCAGCCTCCTGACTTAGAATCCGTTCCAGGGTTTTGCTTCTCAGGGGACGTGACTTTGCTTGAAGGGCTGAAATGTAAGGACAAAGTATCATGGGACATCCTGGACCCTTGGAGAGCTGGTGAGACTTTTTGGAACCCAGATTACATGGTTATTGATTTCAGATGGTTGCTGGCTTGTGTACAGGGGAGGTACTTTCTCACCGGGCAGGGCTTCTGTTTCTTTGGGTCTGGATCCTAGCGGTCAGGTGAAAGTTTTCAGGTGAGTGGGGTTCACGTGTGTCCGGATGACGAGGAGGGGCAGGAGACCGACTCGGTGTGGCTGAAAGAGGTTCTAAACTGTTTGAAAATGTAAGTGGGGCCTCGCAATTTTAAAGATCCCTCTCTTTTCGGTAAACAAGCTCGTAACATTGGACTTCACCGTCACCCTCTCCACTTACATTAATTCTTAGCGCTTGACCTTGGCTGATGTATAATGAAGGCCTTGGATTCCATCCTGTAATGTTTAAGGCGTTTCATCCTAATACTTGATCGAGCACCGATTATGTGCCGGCTCCGTGAACCCAGGACAAACGAGGGGAACTCCTGGTCCTCGAGGAGCTCAGAGTTTAACGGCGAGGCTGAGAAATTGACCCACAAGCAAGTGGCAGGTCTGTCTGACACTAGAGCCAGAACTTTCTTGGCTTTCTGGACACGACAACAGCATGGGGAAAAGCTTCCTTTCATTTTCAATGTCCCCCCTGTGTTTGAGGTTGAAGTCATTGATGAAGGAGGAGATTCCTTGTCCGTTCTGTGCATTCCTTTGCTCCTCGAAGTCAGGAAATGTTCCTCTTAGTTAAGCCTAGGCAAGCACACCTGAGGGCAGGTTTCCGAGCCATGCTTGGCTGCCTGGCCGAGGGTCTGCAGACGCTCTGCGCCCAGGTTGCCATCCAGACGAGAAGGGCTGCAGCTGTGGGGGGCTCTTCCCAAGACCCTGCGCCGACCTGCTCTGCGTGGCGGTTTCCTTCAATCCTTCTCTAATCTGCTCAATGGATAGCAATGTTTTTCTAACTTAATGAGGTTGAGGAGTCACCTGGGCTGGTGAGTCAGGAAAGTGATTCCCAGGGCCCTACAACCAGGTGGACCCCAAACTTCCTCTCCTGACAATGGATGGTGATGTGATGGTGATGTGATGTCAGGGGTCCAAGGCCACATTTTGAAACATTGCCCCCCTGTGGGGTGGGCACCCAGGCCCCATGGGCTGGCCCCAGTGCTCCCGGGCCTGTGCCCTGACCTGGGTGCTGCTGCTTCCCCCCCACCCCCCCACCGAGGGCCTCCTCCCTCAGGGCCTCTCTGAACCCCCCGCTGTCTCCTGTCCTCACTGCGGACTGGAGTTGATGTTCAGTAGATGCTCACTAGTGGTTACTGGTTGATGAAGGGCCACATCTCTGCTCCACTTTTCACTGTGTCTTAGTCTGCTCAGGCCGCCAAAACACCACAGCCCACGTGGCTTAAACACAGGCATTTATTTCTCCCAGTTCCGGAGGCTGGAGGTCTGAGACCAAGGTGTCAGTGGGGCTGGTTTCTCCTAAGGCTTCTCTCCCTGGCTTGCAGGTGGCCACCCTCTCGCCGTGTCCTCACATGGCCTTTCCTCAGTTTGTTCACGTGGAGAAGGAGAGAGAGCTCTCTTCCTCTTCTTATGAGGCCACTAATCCTATCGGATCAGGGCTCCACCCCTCTGCCCTCATGTAACCTTAACTAGCTCCTAAAGGTCCCATCTCCAAATATGGTCACCTCGGGGGTTAGGGCTTCAACAGTTGCATTTTGGGGGAACAAGTTCAGTCCATAGCTTTCTGGACACAAATGCAAACAGCCTTACGTCAAAAAAAGAATGGAGTTGACTCTCTTTCATGATTCTATATCTGCAAATTCACCTACTTGCTCAAGTTCACTTGTAAACCCAGATCCATATTCGCGGAGCTTTCAATGTCACTCATGGACGGGCGTGTACAGTGTAGCAGAAAATATGTATCAACCAACATGCAGGTCCCAAACTCAGGCCAGATGAGACGGTAACCGTTTCTTGTTCTAGTTTTCTCACAATAAACATTTTCACAGTCTTAGAGCCACATTTTTCAAATTTTTGTGATTTGGGGGTGGTTTTGCTGTTATCAAGGCCCCAAAACGTGGTGCTGAAGTGCTGTCTACTTTTCCTAAGTCCAGGAAGGCTGTGATGTACGGAGAAACTACGTGCATCAGATGAGCCCCTTTTGGGCCCGAGTAAGAGGGCTCCTGGCTGTGGGTTCCATGTTAATGAATCCATGATACATATAAAGTAAGGTGTCTTTAAACAGAAACATACATGAAACAAGTTCCTGTGTTGATTGGTCGGTGAGCATGTTGTGACCAGAGGCTTGCAGGAAACTCCCCGTGTGTCCATGGTAGCCGAGGTCAGTATTTGCTAATTCAGGGTTCATGGTGACCTTATAGGACAAAATTACTGTGAACATTTGACCTTAGGTCCCTAACGCCAAGAACCTCAGGGAAGGTGAAGCTGGCATTAGTTATTTGGAGTTTTGTTGTCAAGCCAGTGCTGAACGCTTAGATATCTGTAAGCAATGAATGCTTGGCGGGAGCTTGGCTTTTTAATTATTAGCTTCGACATCACCAGTGTACGGTGTCAGCAGTCACACATAGTGACAACAGGGGAGTCTTGGAAAATGACTTATTACAACTGGAAGCCCGTCTTCCTAGTGAACAGTGAGGCTCAGATGCCTGACTCAAGAAGAGAGAAAACACCCGTATTTCGTGTTCAAATTCAACAGTCTTTGAAAAATGTAGTGGCCAAGTAGGGTCGTTTTACTTTTTTTGGTTAGTTTGTGTTTAAATGTCAATGTGGTTTTCCAGTAAAACATTGAACATGACACATTCTTCACCTGTAAAACCAGATGGTGCCGTGTAGACAAGCAAGTGCAGGGATTGGCCCGCTGGCTAATAAGTAGATTTTTAAGTGCATCTTTTCAGTTTTGGTTGGTCCGATCCCCCTGAGGTGTCCACGTGAGCAGGGCCAAGTTATTACACTGTAGACTCTATTTGCATAATGTCAAGTGCAGGTTTCTTTGGCAATCCCACCAGGTTAGCCCTTATTGCTCAAATTTTAATGAAAAGAAGAGTGCTGTGAGTCTGGAGAGAGACATTTTAGCAACAACCTGTGTCATTTAAACGTTTACCTCCAAACCATTCTTGTGAGCAGCTGAGGCCTTGCAAACTTCACGCTTCCCTGGGGAATGGAAGCCAACAAGCTGACACACAGAGGGCCTCCCTACATGCACCCTCCAGGGAGGCCCCAGGACAGACTACCCAGGTGGGAAGCAGGCATCCAGCCTCTGGGGCACTGGGCCATTGTTTGCAGCTGCGGACTTTTCCCACTTTAAATTGTGAAGATGAACAAATGTTCTGGTGGGGGGTGAACATTCCCCCCACGGAGCCCGAGTCATGGCTCTACATGCTAAGAGCACATGAAGCCCCTTCACGGACGCCCCAACTGCCCTCAGCTCCTGCCCACAAGACGACAATGCCTGCATGAACTTAGTCCCTGGGTGTGTGTCTTTGGAGCGTGCCGGGGTGACATTCAGTCTCTACGTTCGTTTTTATGATAATTCCGAGTAAATTGTGGTGCAATAAACTCTTCAAGCCTGTCTTTCTTGTGAAAGCCGTGAATCAATCAGCTGTGGGCTTTTTTGGGGGCTTTTCAGTGTATGGTGATCATTTAGATTTGACGTGCATTGTGAGAACTTCGCTCTCCTCCCCTCTCTGGTCTGTCATTAATTCTAGCCTTTGCTTTTCTGAAGTACGGTGAAGGATGGCTGAGAAATCATTGCCCTCTTCAGCTCTGTTATTGCACAAAATAGCAGCGCAATAATTTTTTGTCAATGTTTTACTCTAAAAGCTTTCTCCGTCAGTTTTGAAAAGGAAGCAATAAAGCCCATTCAATGGTATGAATAAAAATCCTTTGAGGGTTAGGAGCAAGCTTCTTTTCTTCAGCTGGTAATCAAATTGGAGCTAAAATGAAATTGAGTTTTCTTATGAAAATAGCCTTTGTTGCTGGGAAGGCTGGTAATTCATAAACAATAACCTGCTCTTTTGTGTGGATAATAATATATTCATGTTCTTTCAATAGGGTAAAAGCCAGACCTAGTGCATTATGGTACAGTAAAAACAGCAGAAGGAGCTGGCTGGAACGGTCTTGAGGAGGAAGTGTAGCATTCGGTGGCTTCAGCTTTCAGCGTCCTCCAGAAGCGGCACTTGGCTTGATTTGTGCGCTGGTTTTCCCGGTTGATTTGTTGCTGCTGCACAACATTTGGCCCATTGTGGACGGCCTCCAGCTGTGCTCGTCGCTGCCTCGGCCTCCGCGGCTGTGGAGACCCCGCCTGCTGCCCCAGGACGCTGGGATGCTCCAGAGAAGCCTCTCAGTGCCACGAGGACCAGGGAGTCCCAGAGCCCCGGCCCCGACAGGCAGCTGGACGCCGGCGCAGGAGGTACGCTGCGGGTCCCCCCTGCAGGAGGGGGTGTCCTTGGGCGGCATGGGGAGGGGGTACGTGTGGGAGCACAGCCGGCCATGCCTCTTCGGCTGAGTGTTGGGGTGCGGGGGGAGGGTCTGGTCGTCTGTACTGCAGTGACTGACCCCCGATCACAGGTTGGGCCACGGTAGCTCTGCCCGGGATCTGGCGTGGGATCCTTTCGTGGGAGTCCCGGGGGTCTGTGTGCTGGCCGCTGGGGCCGTGCTCGGGGTCCTCGAGGTCACTGTGTGACCAGGAGGCAGAAGGATGCTGTCTCCGGGGCAGGAGTGACCTGCCGTGGGACCCAGGTGGGGCTGGATTGCCACCTACGATTCATTACGACTGTTGCTACCTGGGCTACGGAGACTTTTGTTCTCTCTCTCAAGTTGGTGAAAAGTTATGATTTGGGGATTGCAGAAATGTGTGCCAGCCCCACCTTTAAGTGTTTGCTATGCTTGTGAAAATAGCCATGGTGCTCCTGGACCCAGACCTAGGGGCCGGGGCCAGTCAGGTGAAGGGATGTTCCCTGGAGGTCATTTTCTGTTACCGTCTCCCAGTGACTGTAAGAGTAACCAAGCGTGAACACTTCCATTCTGATAGGATGCCCTGGCTGTGCCCTGGAGAATCATTTCTGGTTGCTTTTTAAGTTCCAATTTCTTGGCTCTGAATATAGTTCAAAGGGCAAACAGAGAAAAAGAAAGGAAGGAAGGAAGGAAGGGAGGGAGAGAGAGGTGGGGGGGGAGAGAGAGAGAGAAAGAAAGAGAAAGAAAGAAAGGAAGGAAGGAAGGGAAAGAGAAAGAAAGAAAGAAAAAGAAAGAAAGAAAGAAAAAGGAAGAAAGAAAAAGAAAGAAAGCAAGCAGGGGAGAGAAAGGAAAACGCTTCTGAGTGCTGAGAAATGTACAGGGTGTCGTGGGCAGCATCTGCCCTGGTCAGAATAATGCCATTCTCTCTGGGTTTTGATTGTTTGGAGGACAGCGGCAGTTTTACTCTGGGTTACCGTTTTTGTGAGAATCCTACGAAATAATGAGTATTTTCTGGCTTAGCCTGAGGGCTCTGCAAACTCCATCCTTGGTTCAGAGCTGAAGAAGGGAGAAATTGAGATGAAGACCATGGTGTGTGATTTTAAACTACCAAACTTTGAGCTTCAGGGAAGCTGAATCAATAATCAGTGAGCTTACCCCACAGAAACGAACAGAAAAGAGAAAAGAAGTCTCGAGTGTTTATTTGCACTGAGATAAGGCAGGGGTGTGTGCTAGGTTCAATGCTGGCTAACAGGTATTTTTGTGTTGTTTTGGTATTTTAATGATGAATTTGCGTGCTTAACAAAAGGAACTTTTAAAGGCACAGTGGAAGCTGACAGTTGGGATAATATATGTCATTATCCAATTAGTTTACAGGAGTGCATGTTTTGATGCTTTACTTAACATACCTCTATGTGTTCTCAGCTGTAACGAATATTACTTTCTTTGAAGTCTTTCAAAATGAGGATTCTAATTGTATGTATTTTACCCTACTGCACTTAGTGTTCTGTGCTTTTCAATATCATGAGCACCTGAATAAATTCTCTTTCACATTCATTTTGGGGGGAAAAAGGCAGGATTCTTTTGGCTTTCATTATATACTTTGTCAGAAAAAACCTGACAAGTTCCTTCTTACTTTCTCCCACTGACAGAGCTGCATCGCGTTGGGCTTTATTCTTATGCTAAAGTTAAATTGATGCAAAAGAAAAGATTGCTAATTGTCAAAGAATTACCTTTCAACTTCATGTGAGGGAAATGGTAAAGAAAAGTTCATGGAGTATTTTCACTGTGGAAGAAATGATGAAAAAGAGATTTTTATTCATGATGGAAACCGCTGATCACGTATCACAGCAAATTTTCAACCTGAAAATTGTAATTTCCTGCATTTTAACTATTTGGTGGCCTTGATGAAAAGTTCTTCTCTATAATTCCTGTTTTAACATGCTGTGGCTTTGTTCTCTCCGCCTGAGATGTGCGTGGTAGAGAGTGGGGAGAAATGAGGGGTTTCTGTGGGTGGTGAGCTGCCAGCCGGCAGGCACGTGGGCTCTGGTTTTGAGCCTGGTTTCTCTCCAGTTACTTAAAAGAGAGAAAAGCGAGTGGTGCGTCTTGTCCCCTGCTTGGGTGGCCTGGCGCCTTTCCTCTGGGGATGTTGTCACAGCAGAGACGGTTACAGGTGATTTCCCCGGGCACCGCTGGCACTGCACAGCCCCTCCCCCGGCCCAGGGCACCAGATGGGCGTTGAGGAGCCTGGTGGACATTCGGCTGAGCGGGCCTTCAGACGGGAGCCGCAGAATGGGTGCTGCAGGACGGTGAATGCGAGGTGTGGTCTGTGGAGTCTCTAAGACACAACAATGTGAAGGCGCCCTCCCTCCACCAGCACCGGGGTCACCGGGGTCACCGGGGTCACCGGGGTCACCGAGGTCAGGCCACTCCGGCTGCCCTTCACCCACCCTCCTCCCGACCTCGCCCTGGGCTCTGGCTGTGCCTCGGGCTGGTGACAAGGACAGTCTCTCCCCCGCCTACGCCCGCAGCCCCGTGGCAGCCTCACAGCCCGGGGCTGGCATCCCTCTGTTCTTTCTGACTCGGGTCTCCAGGGTGGACCGGGGGTGCGGGAATGACGGGGGTTGGGGAGTGAGCATCTGGGAGACGCGGGGGGGCCAGCGGGCGGACACTCGGGTCAGGAGGATCTTCCAAAGCTTTCTCAGCTCAGGCCCCAAGCCTGTCTGCACGAAGCCTCCAGCAGCCGGTCGGTCCCGGCTCGGCTCTAAAGCTGCCATCTCCTCCCTGGGAACAGCCCCGGCTCCCGCATCGCGGCCACAGCGCCTTCATCCTGCCTTGTGTGGCGACACCCAGCCTTTGGTCCCCAGCCTGGAGAGCCACCAGGACTGAGGGTCCGCCGCAGCCTCGAGGCCCCGGCCCGCTGAGGCCGCCCGCTGCTGACCACTGTGGGCGGTTGTTGCTTCCTTGGTTTCCATGGAGACAGGGAGGCTGACCCCGCCCCCATGGCAAGCTCACCTGGAACACAGGTAGCAGCTCACCTTGGGAGAACCCGCGTCCCTCTGGGCGGGTGACCTGGATCCTGGGGTGCGAGACCGCATGGTCCGGTCGAGCGTGCGGTTTCTGACAGGTGTGGAGGTGACTGGCTTAGTTTCCTCTGATGACTTTTGATAACACTGTAAGCTGACTCTAGAGGTGGAGGAGGGAGGGATAAAGAGAGAGGGTGAATGTCCGCGCAGGAGAGCGTCCGCGTGTTCCACTGGACCGTCTCAGCCATGCATATGGCTTCACGCAGGCGAACCCACCCTGTAAATTAGGAAGAAAGTAACCGGGATTTACTCTAAGGCAGATGTCGATGGAGTCAGAAGGCTCTTCGTTACTTGTTTTTGCAGAACTTTCCGCCCGTTAACATCATTTCAGTCTTTTAATCCTGGACTGTCAAGTGACTTGTGGTTGCCTTGGCCGGTCTAGGTTTTCCACAGGCAAGGAAGGATGTATTAAGTATGTAACAGGGATGTTTGAAAGTACATTTTTTATTTTTTAGGGAATCAGAACGTAGATTAATCCTAATGGCTTTTGATCATTAGAAAAAGATGACATATAAAAGTTAGGTAAAAAAAACAGGCAGGTTTTATTAGCGCTAACAGCCAATGTCACCATTTCAAAGGACATTATGCAGATAATAATCTGTCAAGAACTGCATCTCATTTTTTTTTTTTCTGTTTTAATCTGTGCCAGTTGACCTTCCTCTCTTTGGAACTTTGGGGCCTTGGGTTAAATGCTTTTCTACTGCTCTATGCAAATCACCTCTCCAAAGTTCACGCATCTGGTACAGAGCTGTCCCGACTTAGGAGATTCCCTTTTGTCTTGTGCTATTGAAAATTAAAAGCTTGTTTGCAGATGGCTGTTCCTTGACCACTGCAGACACGTAAGGTTTTCAGATCCTACTTAAACTGTGTTCTCATCCCAAGCACACATGTCATAAACCTAATGGCCAAATCTTCTTCCAGCTATTTCTGAAAAATTTCACATTACTGAAAGACAAACCTGAAAATATGCAATTATATATTTTACCCCAGTTTTAGTTTTTCCTTAGAGTATACTATTCAGAAGACTATCTGTCAGGTATCTGGGATATTTTATCTTGAAAGTGAAAAAGTGTCTCTAGCATTCTTTGGAAAGTATTGGATACATTCTCAAAATATCATTACTCTTCTTTTTGAAAAGTTAAAATAATGTTTTAGGATATAATTATTACATCCAAACTCCTAGCCCTAGGAGAAAGCATTTAGTCAGTGGGAGTCTTAAGATTCTAGAAATATCCAGTGTGTATTTCCAACGTGGAAAACATTTATTTCCTGCATCGTGGTTTGGATGTCCTTTGGGATTGATGTCTGACAACTTATGAGTGCACTTACTTCTGGAGACAATGGTTGGCATTATTATTAGAGTTAGTTTTCATTCTTTTCTCAGTATTACTTTATAGTGCAGGTATCTTTAATTTTAAAGAAAGTGTACAATAAAGGTATGTTTTATAACATGAATCATCTATTCAATTGGTTTTACTTATAGTTGAGTTCTGCTAGAAAACATTTTTGCTTTTATTCTTGGGTTTGAAGCAAAGATTTTGAAAACATAACTTTAAAAGGAAAACAATGAACTGAGGGGGGTCTGACAGTGGCCGCAATCACATCACTGGGCATTAAGTAAAAACAGTGCAGCGGGCGGTGACCCCAGCTCATGTTCATTCTTTAAAAGTGGATTATTACCTTTGCATATACATGTCTGCTTTCTCCTTCTCTTGGATTTGTTGACTATTTGAATCTACCCATCTTTTCCATTCCTGACACTGGCTACTTCTCTGGGCCTTCCGTTCTTCAGCTGAAAATGAAGGAGTTATTTGTTCCCGGGGTCATTTAAATCCTTACATTCTTGTTTTCAAGGAACACACACACAGCAAGCAAACAGCCAAGCCCCAAAGCATGTAGAGCTGGGCTCCCATCCCTAATATTTGTGGAGCCCTGGGCAAGAGTACAAAGGGAGGCCCATGGACCGCATGTCTGGGTATTTCAGTTACAAAGCAAGCTACCGAATGTGGGTCCTGCCCCTCCTTGACGAAATGCCTTCCTGATAACCTGTGGGCCTGGTGTGCATGTAGAATTCTCACCTCCAGGGCCTCGGCTCAGGAGCCTGATAAGTTAATGTAAATTGGCTCCGGGTTCTGAAGTCCTGGCACCCTGGTGTGGAATGTGGGTCCTATCTGGGTGAGCCTGTCCGCTAGTCACTGTCCACTGGGGTGGGGTTGACTGGGGGGGGCTCAAGCAGGAACCTGGGAGGGGTAGGGCTCAGGCAGGCGCCCCCCAGCCCTGGTCCAAGGACGGAGGACTCAGTGGTCCCCCAGTTGTGCAGTTCTCAGAAAATGGGTCAGAGTATGGACCCCGTGGGCTGCATCTCTATTGGGTAGTGCGGTCTTAACTTTAGGATGTATTTACTCAACTCTTGGCAAGTCCTGCCCTCATCAAGAGCTGTTTGTCTTTACAATAGGATTTGTTCAAGTTAGCCAACAATTGGACTTTGTTGAACTTTAACTAGAACAATTTAGGCCCAACTCGCCCTTAGAGGGTGGACGTACCTTCAGCTGGATGCAAGGCGACAGTGGCGAGACCCAGGGGCCACCTGCCTGGATACAGCCTGCATTGGCCACCCTCACCTCCCCGAGGCTGGCTCTCCCTGTCCATGAAACTGGGACAGTTAGATAATGAGATCTATCCCCTCGGGCCATGCTGAGGATGAAATGAGCTAATATCAACGCATATGGAGTGCTGGGAGTCCCCTGAGCATGTGAAGAGCTCTCGTTATTGCTGTGTCTGAGATTTTTTTGGCTATGTCGCAGGGCGTGTGGGATCTTACTTCCCCGACTAGGGATTGAACCCGTGCCCCCTACATTGGAAGCGCAGAGTCTTAACCACTGGACCACCAGGGAAGTCCCTGCCGTGTCTCAGATTCTAACATGAACTTTCTTACATTTTTTTTTTTTTTTTTTTTTTTTTTTGCGGTATGCGGGCCTCTCACTGTTGTGGCCTCTCCCGTTGCGGAGCACAGGCTCCGGATGCGCAGGCTCAGCGGCCATGGCTCACGGGCCCAGCCGCTCCGCGGCATATGGGATCCTCCCGGACCGGGGCACGAACCCGTATCCCCTGCATCGGCAGGCGGACTCTCAACCACTGCGCCACCAGGGAGGCCCTTTCTTACATTTTAATACCTGTGAAATCAGGATGTCTGTATTGTAACAGCTTGGATTTGGTGAGCTATGGTAATCAATCCGACTGACTCTTCAATAATTAATGAATTATCTGAGGATTTGCTGAATTTCTGAGAAGGAAAGGATATCTGGGTGGATTATTGATGAAAATCTGTCTCCCAGAATCTATTTATCTGAGATGCTCAAGTAAAGAGGAACCACAACGTCAATGTTTAGATTTATGTTGGTCAAATTTTTAAAACTGAGACATGGAACAAACAGCATCTTGAAGCAATAAGCCCCGTAATCACCACCAGAACACTGGATGTTCAGAAAGACACAAATTGCTCTGTTTTGAAAAAGGGGCAAAACATTTTGTCTTACATTCTGGGCACACACAGTCTTTACAAAGAGAAGATAATTGACTTGAAATCTTTGCCCTTCCCTTGGAAGGAGATCAGCTCTACTCAGTATCTAGTATTAAATCCAAACCAAACGTTCTCTCAAAACTGTCATCTTTCCCGTTACTTTTGTAAAATGCCTTGTGTCCTAACTTGCTTCCAGACACACTGACGCCCCAGGCCAGACCTCAGGGCAGCCTCTCACGTCCCCCTCAGCTTCCTTTAGGATGCTGTGCTCTCCGTGGCTTCTGGCTGTACTCACCCGGGTGCTAAACAGGGCTCTCGGGATGCGCGTGCTCTTCATCTCCCTCCAGAAATGCAGACCAAGCTTGTCTGGTTTCTGCTCCTACTGCCCTGGCAGCGTCAGAGAGCCTGCTTCCTTCCCTCCTATGAGCCGGGTTCTGTTACCGAGGATGCTCCAGAAAATGGTTTTCCCAGAAAATGAGAAATGGGTGCTCTGTGAGCGGACCTGAGAAAAGAGGATGGCGCCGCCTTATTAATTTGGGTCAAGACTCTGTGGCCTGGGATGCTGGCCGGACTACAGGGGGTGTCCTCACTAGGGGGTGGCACTCGACCTCTCGGGGTCGGGAAGGTCGCCTGGAGCGGGTGGAGGCCCAGTCTCCTCCTCCATCCATCACCTCCCTGCCTGCCAGGTGGTCCATGGGGGCCTTAATGTACTTTCTTACCTTCACACACTTAGGAGACTCTCTAGGTCACCTGGATAGGAGAGACACCCTCGGGGGGCGCTTACGTTCACCCTGATCGAGAAGTTGATGATCTGAGCATACGGCTGCCTATGGAAAAGGACCTGGTGCTCTCCTGATACATGGGTGTTTGTCCTCATAAGCAGTGCAGGTGTCGGTGGTCTAACACATTGCGTACACTTGCTGGTGGCGTCCTGGCACGAAATTCACGGCAGATTCAAAAGGGGCAAGTGAGGAGTCTGCGGCAAATACTCTATAAAGAAGTAGGCGGGGCTGAGGGGCCAGGAGTGACGGGGCAGCCCCCCTGCCCGGGGCTGTGGCCACCCAAAGCCTCTGCCCTGGAAGAAGCACCCGGCACTGTGGTTTCAGGGGGAGGAACGCAGCCCCCACTGAGCTGCCACCTGTTTTCGTAAATAAACACCCCAGACACTCTCTTTTCTGGAATATTCAGTTTTCTACAAATGTCTCCCATTGGCAAGAAGCAACCAGGAGCAAAAGAACCAGGTGATGGAGTTTATAGGTGACAGTTTCTGAGGCCCAGACGGAGTGAAGAGGAGGGGGTGCGGAGGGAGGGACAGGCTGAGAACACCCAGCAAGGGGCTCATTAAAAAAAAAGCCTTCAAAGAAATGGTTTAAAAACAGAGGAAATAAAGTAAATCCAAAAAGTATAGATTTAGGGCTCTCCAAACTGTCTGAAGTCAACCTGGAAGCAGAGACATTGTCAGGCCAGCATTTTCTCTCTGCACCCCAGGGCATGAGGGGGGCCGTGGGGAGAGAATGGAGGATGCAGGGGGGGGATGCATGGGGGGAGGGGCGGCCCTGGGAAGGTTCTGGAAACCCAGCCCCACCCTGCAACCTGGCGGTTCTATCCCAGACCAAATGTAGAGATAGCCCATCACCTGGAGCTGATGGCATCCTGAAAGGTTCCTGTCAAGCCTCCTCAAATACATAAGTAATTGATTTATCTCTGCCTCTTAGGGTATTTGTTTATATGGACAAATCCACTCAAATAGAATTAGCAACATGGCACAAGAGAACAGTGTACAATGGGACCTGAGGGACAAAAACCAAATCAGCACAGTTTCATCGTCTTTTTTGTTTTTTAAGTCAGATGTTACCTTACGGTTTCTACATGCTTTGAAATTGCCATTAAAACTTTTTGTTGCCATATAAAATCTACCCTGTAATCATTAAATTTCACAACTCTCTTTTTCCTTATAAAGGTAATATAAGCTCATTAATGAAAATTAAAAAATACTCGAAAAATAATCAAAATCACCCAAAGGCAGCTGATCTTAATCTCTGGTGTGATTCTTCTAGTCTTTTTTTTTGACCTGAAATCTCTTTGCTTTCATATGAGAAAAATAAGAAAACCCCCAAACTAATCAGACTATGAGTAAGCAGATATTCTATTTGGATCTTCTTTGGCTTGGATTTTCTGAGCACACAGAAGATCCATCCTGTGCCTGCTGACTGTCCCTGACCTGTCCTGAGTCAGAGAACGCAGACCCGTGCGGCCAGGTTTATAGAAAGAAGTCCTCCTAACCATAGCCAGAAGGAAAACATCCCTCTCCCCTTTGGCTGAGGACTGAAATCCACACTTAGAGCTTCACTCCTCTGATACAACCCTGCCACCAACATCTCACTCCTCAGCTGCATGTTTGCATGATGAGTACCTTGTATCTTTGCAAAAAGAGCTGCTTTTGCATCAGGGGAAATTGAGGTCACAGTGAATGGATGCAAAAGCTAAAGGATGTAGCTACTGACTCTTGGAGGAGGTCATCGAGAGGGCGTGACCACCGGACGACCCTCCTGGACGTGGGCAATCAGAGGCCCGTCACCCCCTCCCTGGCCTTGGCATGTAGGCTCTGCCCAGTGTTCCCGCAGTGGGAACTGTTCCAACAATGCAGCCTCGAGAGAGCAAGGTGTGCCTGAGCCCCCCTGGATGGTGTACATGCCTGAACCCTGCTAAGGTCTCTCTGGTGGGCGTGGCCGAGAGCCCGGCAAGCCGCGTAGGTAGCTTTCCTGCTTATGACACCTGCTCCGCGGATCTGGAGTGACCCCCTTCCTCTGGCCCCTCCCTGCCCTCCGCGTGCAGGCCCGTTTGAGAACCAGCACAGAGGAGGCAGGAGGCCCCGGACAGAGGACTGACGAGGCCACCACGGGCCTCTGTGCGTCTGGAAGGTACCAGCACCCGGAGCCGCGTCAGAGCTGGCGTCTGTGCTCAGGAGAAGCGTGAGTCTGGCTGCAGGTCTTCAGGTGCCGTCTTGGTTGGTACCTTGTGTACCCGCGTAACGGTCATCCTGGGGTGAGTCCTGCCATCTCTCTGCACTTGTGGGCGGTGAGTCTGTCTGCTCAGAAGTGTCCCTGGGAAGGAGAACACAGACCCTTCCCTGGGGACTGCGTCCCTGCATCCGAGGGGTGCCGGTGGGGGGCCCGACCCCGGGTCAGCGTGGTCACTGTCCTCGTGCGCCCTCCATGCTGAAGGGACAGGACACAGCTGTCCCCTGAGCTCTGGCCCGAGCACCTCCCTGGCTTCATCTGGCAAAGGCTCCCCGTGGCGTTCACTGATATGTATAAAACACAGAATTTGTCTTTATGACTCAGCTTCCATAACAGGGCCGCTGGGATTTCTAACGGAGTGAAGAATTCCCGACCCTTCCTCAGGAGGCCTGGCCGCGCTGGGGGAAGCCAAGCTGAGGTGGACTGGGTCAGGCTGGTGGCCAGACGGGGCTGCGGATGGTCCCAGTGTCCTTTCTTCCATCCGGGGACTCCCTGCGTGGCCGTAGCCTGGAGTCATACGTTGGTGGTGCAGGGGTGAATCCTGCAGGGGACGTGCTGGGGAAAGGACTCCGGAAAACGAGGGCAAGGGGTAACGACGAGAGGGCGTTTGCCAGAGAACGGGGGCTGTGGCCCTCGTGCCCAGGTGGGGCTGCCGGGCCGCGAGGAGGGGTGTGGGGTTCGGCAGAGCTGAGCGGGTTCCTGCTGGTGGTCCAGGATGCCGGCCCCGGGGGAGAGCTCGGGAGCGCTGGACGCTGGACTGGCCGAGGCATCAGGCACCCAGGCAACGGGGTGGGGCTTCTTCTCAGGGGCCGTGTGAGTCCCCACTGTTCGGGGGGTGTGCGTGAAAGGCCCTTCTTAGAAGGGACTGAACTTTGCCACGCGTTCTTTTGACGAAGATGCTTTTCCGGTATTTCCTGTGTCCGTAGCCTTGCTAGGTCGGGGGGCGCAGGGCTGGCGATGGGGTCTGGACTGTTCACGGAGGCTGAGCTGGCTGGACGGGAATCCGCGCGCAGCTGACAGCAGAGGGGTTTCTCCGAGCGTCTGCGCTATTCATGCCAACCCAAGTACCGTACATTCCAGGGGCTCCGCGCAGCGCGCTCAGGCAGACCTCAGAAGTCAGCCTGGTCTCTGCCCCTGCGGTCTAGACAGGGATCCCGTCCCACCCACTCCCCAGCCTTCGCGTGGGGCCCGGCCCGGCCGAGCTGTCGACGCGGCCCCAGACGTGGCGCCGGGGGCCCAGCCCGAGAGCTGGCTCACTTCCGCAAAGGCTGCAGGCAAAGTGCTCCCAGGGCCTTCGGGCTGTGGACGCTGCGCCGACGGGTGAGCGGGTGAGGGCTTCACGTGCACAGCGCAAACACCTGGGCATCCAGGTGAGGGGCAGGAGCCCGCAGCCCCTCTGCCGTGTCCCCCTCCCAGGCTGTGCCGGCCAACGGGCGGCCTCTTCTCCCCGGCCTCGACCTTGACCACCTTGCTGTGCGTCCAGCCCCTCCCACTGGCTCTGTCTTGGCCCCAGTCTCAAGCCAGCAGACCAACCCTCCAGGGCCCTGGGGACCCAGAGAGCCTTGCATTCAGCGGGTTCCCCTCCCCCCGGGGCAGCTGTGCCCTTAGGGAGCCGTCGGCCCCGCTGTCCTAGGCTCGTGGTGTAGCGAATGCCTCCACAAATGCCCCAGGGAGCAGGTTTTGATTCCCTTTGTGTGCAGACACAGAAGCTGGGGCCGGGGTGCTCACTAGGTCACCCAGAGTGACCCCACTGCAGGACGGAAGAGCAGGACAGGATCAGCACGGACCTCCACCTCCAGATCACACGTCTCGAGGAGGCTTCTCAGCCAGCCAGCTTTACAACATGGCCTTCTGTTGAACGAAAATCATCAGAAGTCGCCATTAGTAATGAATTCCTAACATGCCACCGTGAATAACAGGCTGAAGTCAATGTTGGGAAATGTCCTTCAGATGCAGAAAGTAGCGCTTAGACGGACGCCAGGCGTTTGGAATCGGTTGCCATCTGCCCCTGCGTCAAACACAGCCTCCGCCTCACAGTTGGTGCCTGGTAAATATTTACTAGTTTGCATTCTTGCTTGTTGCTTTCCAAGGAAAACAGTAAACATTCAGGACACGTGGGGCTAGCAATTTTAAATAGAAGAGATGAGAGATTGGGACTGACATGCATACACTGCTATGTATAAAAGAGATACCTAATGAGAACCTGCTGTACTACGCAGGGAACTCTACTCAGTGCTCTGTGGTGACCTAAATGGGAAGGAAATCCAAAAAGGAGGGGATGTATGTATACGTAGAGCTGACTCACTTTGCTGTGCACCTGAAACTAACACAGCATTGTAAAGCAACTACACTCCAATAAAAATTAATACAAACTGAGAAAGAAAGAAATGAACTAAGGGAGAAAAATGTGCTGTGCTGTACCAGGTGTTTGGTCTAGAAACAGTGGTTTCATACTAGGGGTGAGTGACCACAAGTTTGAGGAGAACGTTATCTATCAAAGACTCAGTGCAGTCAAAAGAGTTTTCAGGAGTGTTCATACACCTTTTCAGTCTGCAGTGTATACTTTGTGTCCATGTCAGCAAGAGAATGCACAATTTTAGGCATTGAGGAAAATTCTGGATTTTCCGTGGATGGAATAACCATGAAATTCCTGAGCAATGGAAACCAACTGGAAGCAGGTTGAGTAAAACATCCCCCAGAATCTCTGTTTTTCTCCGACAGTAATATAATTTGGTTAAGCGAGTACATTACTAAAAATCACGTTCCAGACTCGGCATAGCAATGAAAACAGACCAATGACCACCCTCTCCTAAGAAAGAGCCGATGAGAGTGTTTAGGGTCCATTGAGGAAAAGGCACAAAAAATCTCCCACGCTTCTTTCCTCCACCTGCGCGCCAGCTCTTTCTCTGTGGAGGCTTTTCCTGCTAGAAGTCGGTTTGATGGTTGAGGGATCAGAAGACCTGAGGTGGTTACACAGAGAGAAGTTAAAAGAGTCGCTAGGAATCACCAGCAGAAGACAACAACCGCACTTAGAAGACTTGCCCATCACGTCACGTTCCTGTCCCTGCCAGTGTAAACAGAGTGGGCCGGACCCTTCCCTCCGGAGGATGATGGTCATGTGGGGGAGGAGGGGTGGCAGAGCCTGGGTGGCAGGTCTGGGTAGCAGGATTCTTCCTTCCTGGGAGGCGCGTCTCTACTGCCAGCTTGGTCTGTACTGCAGAAGAGCATGTCCCAGGGACCCTGCTCTCAAGGGGTGAGGTAGGAGGTCAGGACCCAGCACAAGAGGTGGTCGACCTCTGCAGGAAGAAACCGCCCCCCAGGGCCCAAGACCCTCCGCCGATGTCCAGGAAGGAGCCCTTCTGACAAGGTCCTTGTTGCCGGACCCCAGAGAGCAGAGGGCGTGGCCGACCTCTTTTTCTCCTTTCCCATCTTAAACCTGAAGAGGAGCAAATACAATGGGGCATTTGGGGAGCAAGAATGAATGAATGAATCATTAAAGCCAGAAGAGATTTTTGCTTCTGGTAAATTTCAGGCTGGGCATGTGGCCGTACGTGTCATCCCATGATTTGCCACAGCTGACAGGATGGATCAAGGTACCTTTTTGGGGGCCGGGGGTGTCCCTCCTGACAGCAGACAGACATGAACGGGATGTACAGACTGTGCTCCACACGGTACGACTGTGTTCCAAGAGACCCCTCCTGGTCCCTGCAACTGAAAAGTCTTCAGTGGTGGTTCTGGTGTCACCAAATCTGGAAGTCCTCCGTCCCCTCTGTTGTAGGACTTACCACGAGGAGTTGTGATTTCCTGTTTTGTATCCTTATTTCTCCACGACCAGAGACTTGGTGAGGGGAGGGACAGGGTCTTAGCCAGGTGAGATTCCCGTCACCAGGTGCAGGTACCTGGCGCACTGTAGGGTCTTGAACGGATGATTGAGTAACAGCAGCATTAATGGATTTTAAAGGGAAGAATGGGGTGGAGTGGGGGGTAACACCTGAGCTGTTTCCTTAGCTCAACACCTTGTGTCTAGGAGACTGATTTCATATCATGGATTTGGTTTTCTTTCTGCACAATTCATAGGTGTGCTTGGAGGATCTGAGAAGGGCCTTTGAGCCGTGTGGACTCCTGCTGCCTTTTGATGCTCAGTGGTAGATAGTTGATCCTCACTAATCCTCACCGTTTGGGGATTTGGTGTTTATTTGCAAATCCGCCTACTCACCCAAATGCCTTTGTAACCCTAAAGTCAGTACCACAGGGGCTGGGGGGTCTCACTGGTGGTCATCAAGAAGCACAGGAGCAGGTCTTCCAACAACACATGCTCCCGGTGGGAGGGGAGGCCAAGCCTTCTGGGTTCGGCTCTCACAGCGAACAAGCCCTTTTGTTGTCTATTTAGTGCCATGTTTTCACTTTTTTTTAAAAAATTGAAGTCTAGTTGATTTCCGGTGTTGTGTTAATTTCTGCTGTACAGCAAAATGATTCAGTTATACATATATATATATATATATATATATATATATATATATATATATATATATATACACGTTCTTTTTCATATTCTTTTCCCTTATGGTTATCACAGGGTATTGAATAGAGTTCCCTGTGCTGTACAGTAGGACCTGTTGCTTATCCGTTCTGTATATAATAGTTTGCATCTGCTGACCCCAAACTCCCAATCTGTCCCCTTCCTCCCCTCCCCCTTTTAGTGCCATGTTTTCTCATGTTTGTGGTTTTTGTTGGTGATGTAGTCACCTGAAATGGTCCCCAAGCATCACTCTGAAATGCTGTCTGGTGTTTGTAACTCCAAGAAGGCAGTGACGTGCCCAAGTGTCAGTGCTGATGGCCGTGAGGTCCATGTTAATGAATCAGCCGTTATAGTGAATAAGGTGTCTGAAGCGGTCAGGGTTCTCCCGAGGAACAGAACCAACAGGATGGATATGTATATATAGACAGAGATTTGTTATAAGGAATTGGCTCATGTGATTATGGAGACTGAGAAGTCCCGAGACATGTAATTGGCAAGTTGTGACCCAGGACAGCGGTTGTTTCAGGTCACGTTTGAAAGCTGGAAAAGACCAACGTCCAGGCCCAGCACGCAGGCAGGAGTTCCCTCTTACTCGGTCTTTTTGTTGTGTTCAGACCCTTGTCTGATTAGGTGAGGCCCTCCCACTCTGGGGAGGGCAATCTGCTTCCTCAGTCCACCAACTCAAACACTACTCTCATCCAGAAACACCTGGAATGACGTTTGGCCAAATAGCAGGGCACCCATGGCCCAGTCAAGCCAACACATAGAATTAACGATCACAGTGTCCTTGAACAAAAGCACGCATAAAACATGGTTAAGTAGCGATCTGTTGATGAAAATGTTGTGATCAGAGGCTCTTGGGAACCCCAGAAGGCAACTTTACAAAACACAGTTCCCACAAATAATGAGAATCACTGTGTGAAAACACATGGCCATGGCCGACCCTCAAAAGTTTCCTTTATATTCCAATACTTTTCTGACCCTACAGAAATAAACGTGCACATGAGATCTAATCACATTCTGATGGGGGAGAGAGGGGGGAGAGGAAGGAGGAAGAGAAGAATCTAAACCCACCCTTATTCTGGTGGCCACACCTTCTTACTCCCCTGTGACACTCCAGTCGCTCCAGCTGGGCCCCATTCCACATGCTGTTTTGTGTAATTTTGTGGACCTGCAACCGTGCCTCCCGTAGCACTTTCTGTAATGGCGGGGATGTCGCTACATGTGCCGCCCACGACAGCAGACACGGCTACACATGGCCGTGGGTGCTCAAAACGTGGCCACTGGGACGGAGGGACTGAGGGTTAAACTTTAATTAATTCAAGTTGCATTTGCTGTGTGTGGCCCGGCAACACAGGACAGTGCAGATTTGTAGGTCCGGTCCTTGGCCAAAGTTCTGTGATGTGCGTGCTGTGGACTCACAAGGTGGTGTAGTTGTATGAGGAGTGGGTTACAGGCTGGGAACAAGCTGGGAGCAGGGGGCCTGCCGGCCCAGGAGGCCATGCACCCTCCTCCCTTCACTTCCCTCTGACCTCCCCACAGCTCTGCCTGCAAGTCCCGAGGACCCGGATGCATCCGTGTGTCCTCAGTGCCCGGCTGACAGCATTGTCTGCGGCCCCTTCCTCCAGCCCCGGGGCCCTGGTGGGGGACCTGCTCTCTGGCACCTCCAGAACCAGAAGAGCTTGCTCTGCAGGCGGCTCCCTTCTCTCCTTCCCCACCTCGCCCACAGAACTGCCGACCTCAGCTTGCCGCTAGGGCATTTGAGAAAGGACCCTTTTATCCCTCGGTTGTTAAGACTTCAGACTTTCTGACCAAGGGAAGTGGAGCATCTGTCAGAGGTGTGTATTGCGGGCTGGCGGGCCCTCTGGTCGCTGTGGGGTATTTACCTGCACGGCTGCAGAAAGAGGTGCAGCTGCCGTCGGGAAAGAATGGAGGGAGCCGTGGTCAGTCTTGCGTAGTTAAAAGGCTAACGTGCCCCTGGCGACTGGCTAAATGCTGCCTCCTTTAATCCCACCACTAAGTGGTGAAGTGGGGCTTTGTCACCTGCACTGCATGGACGGGGAGATGGAGATCCTGAAGTTGCCCATGGCCCCAAGTTGACAAGTGCTGGAATCAGGTGTGACAGCGGGTCCCAGGATGCCATGGGCTTTTCCGATGGAAGGGACCGTGGCGTGTCCCAGCCAATGGTCCCCGTTCCTGCCCTAAAATCACGCTCTTCTAAAACCAGTAACCCCAACCATTATAGGAAAGAGCCATTTTGGGGAAAAAGGGTTTTTTAGCTGCAGACTTTCTCTTTATCAGTCTAACAAATTGAAGAAGACTGTAGGTGAGGAAGAAAACCCACCGGTGACGTAACCTGTGGTGGGTACCGTGAACTGGGCTTAACCGGCACTTGAAAGGTGTCTTTAAATTGTCAAAGGGCAGAGCTGCTCGTGACGGGGAGGACTTGGCACTGCCCTCAAGTGTCCCCAAGTACAATGGGAAGACGTCTGGAAGCCCCACATGCCTCTCCTGGGAAGGTAAACGACCCCAAGAGAGAACTACATGGATCCTCCAGGCAGGCCTGTGGCTGCGGACTTCACCGACCACCTTTAATTTCCATCCAGCGTTAATGCCGGATTTTGACGTGCAGCTGTTCCTGCTACAGATGTGCCCGCATTTAATAACATCATTTCTCGGCCCGCCAGGTGCCTCTGATATCCGTAGCAGAGAGAACATGCAGAATTTTCATCGCCGCAGGGGATGGGGGCCAGGTAGTTTGTTCATATAAAAATAGCAGGATTTCTCTTCTTTATGGCCAGCAAGATAACAGGGCAGGTAATTAATGGGGTTACGTCATGATCTGGGGGGGTTGTAAAGTGGAAATCACTCCCGACTGAGAGCCGCGCCCCCAGCCATCCACTCCAAGTGTCTGACAGCCCCAGGCTCTCAGGCACAAAGTGGCCTCTCGTCAGGGAAACGGGGTCCCTGGGAGCCCCCTCTGTGCCCGGCCCCGGGTACCGGCAGGAGAGCAGCCATGTGTGTGTGATTCTTTAGATGGTTAGAGCCAGGCTGGGTGATTTGTGAGGCTTTGTGATACCGAGTGGGGCGTGTGGAAGGAGCCGTTATTGGAGCAGCGGAATCTTTTAGGCGCTGACTTCCCTCTTTCCCAAGTGATTGTGGAATAGACTGGTCTGTGCATCACCTAAAGACACGTGAGTGAGGGCTGTGGATGGCAGTTCCTTCCCCGGACTGGCCAGAGACTGACGGCGATCACCTGGGGAGGACCTTGAACTACGTCACGTGCTCAAACCCTGTGACCTGCCCGACTCCACGCGGTTCAGCGAGTCCTCGCCCTGCGTTTCGTATACTCGTCATTCACCGAATCCTTGCTTAGCTGTTTGGATTTCCACCTATGGAAGGGGAGTCTTTGCTTTCTCCTTGGTGTACAGTGGCACCGGACCTGGGGGTGTTCTAAATATCTAACAACCAGCAGGACCCAGGCTCCCACCAGCCGGAGAAGGTGAGCCCCGTGAACTGCGCTTCCAGCCAGGTCTTGCTGAATCGAGTTAGGAGCACAAGGAAAGGTTATTTTTGCTAAGATTGCACAGTATTTTTCTGTAGTGCCATAATCTTATATATTTTTCTCCAGTGGTTCAAAAGCTAATGACCCTCTCTCCAGGAAACGGTGTACACACACCCAATTTTGCTTACAAAGTGAGGGGTTCAGAGACTCGCTGAAGTCCTCACTCGTCACAGAGCGCTTCATCTGCACTGGTGAGATACTCAAAAGTTCTGCTACCACCCTTGCAGGCATTAAAATCCATGTCAGTGGAGCCAAAGATAGCAATCAGATTTCACGGCTGGTAAGACCTGCAGAAGGGATGATATTTTATTTTTAAATATTTTTGGCAAATTTTTATTTTGATATAATTTCTATCTTAAAGAAAAGCTGCAAGAATAGTCCAATAAACTTCCACATTCCCTTTAGCTAGGTTCATCAGTTATTTACCTTTTGCTCCATTGTTTATCATTTTTCTCTTTCTCCACACACACACACACGCACACACACGCACACACACAGACACACACACACATGCACACACACAACTTTTCAAACCACTTAAGTTGAGATTAAGTCAAGACCCTTCACCACAGTGTGTATTTACTAAGAACATGACATTCTTTCACATACATAAGGTTTAATTATCAAAACTGGGAAATTTAACATTGACCCTGGTATATCATTAATCTGGTGGTTCTCCAAGTGGGGTCCCTGGACCAGCAGCAGCTCCTGGGAACCTGTTAGAAATGCAGACTCCCAGCCCTACCCCAGCCCTTCTGAGTCAGGAACCCTGGTGACGGGGCAGGAAGCTTCAACGCCCTCGGGGGGAATTCGGACACACAGCGAGGGTACTGGAACCGCTGGTCTCATTCTCAGGCAGTATCATTTGTTACCAATTGACTCGACAGCATCGTTTTCGGGTGTTCTTTTCCCATCAGAGTCTGGTCCTGGATGAGGAATGACACCGAGCTCTGAAGTCTCTTTAATGTTCTTCTGTCTGGAACAGCTCTTCAGCTTTCCTGGTCGGTCTTGACCTTGACGGCTTTGAAGAGGATGGGCTGTTATTTGGATTGATCGGTGCTTCTGTGTGACTGGATTCAGGCCCTGCACGTGGGGTGGGGCTGTCACCAAAGAGTGTTGTGTTCTGACGTGTCATCAGAGGCACTGATATTGGGGGCTCCGACCTTGACCATGTCGGCCTTGTCACCTCACATGTGGTTAGGATGGTGTCTCTACTGGAAAGTGACGTTTTATCCTAATTACTTAGTAATTTGTGGGACATACACTGAGTGTGTGGAAATACTCTATTTCTCATTCAACTCTGTCCACTGATTTTAGCATCTGTTAGTGCTTTTCTAAGCCCATAATTTCTTCTACATCTATTATTATTTCTACATCTATTATTAGATATTATTGATAAGATATAACACAACATAACAAAACATAATATAATGGAATATCATATTATATAGAGACAGACACAGGCATTCTGCTGTAAGGAAGAGCTTTCTTTTCCTTTTTCCTTTTTGGAGCAGAGAAAGGTTTATTGCAGGACCAAGCAAGGAGAATTGGTGGCTTGGGTTCAAAAAGCCCAAAACTCAGGAAGAGCTTTCTTATTTCCCCAATTTATTTATTATTTATTGACATTGGCCATTCCGACCCCACCTCTAGGCTCTTTCACTCAAAGGCTCTGTCTGCCTTACATCACCAATGACTCCCCAGGGTAAGATAGCCCTTCTGCTAACTTCTTCTTCCCCTTAGGGTGCTGTCCACGGCACCTCTCCCCGTCTGCCTGTGAATACTTACTGACCAGCATGGCCACTTTCAGGCCAGGCCAAGCTTTTCCTTTCTGTGATGCAGTGAGGGTCGCCCCCCCTCTGCCCTCCCCCCAAACATTTGGCTGCTTTTTGGTACTGACCCCTATTAGGCCATGCATCTCGCCAGACTTTCCTCACCTGCTCCCATGAAGTCTTCCCAAGTAGACTGTTAGCAACGTGAGAGACTGACTTTAAATCATCTTTAAATGTGTCCCACCTGGATTAGTACCTGGTACACAGCAGATGTTCAACAAAACTTTGCTGGATGAAAATGTTATGACCCCCTGGCCTGACTGAAAGTAGTCATGTAACAGGATTGAACGCAGAAAGTGTCAGCTGAATGACAGCTGTTACTAGAAAATCAACCACTTCCAATAGGCTTGAAAAGATCCATTCTCCTACCCTTATGGAGGACCCCATACAAGCCACCTCCAGTGGAGGAGAGGTTTCTGTGATTGACTTGTTTTTATGCCTCAGGCACTCTTACATACTTAAATAGTTTAGAACCACCACTGTTAAGTCTGAACACACTCTTTTGTTTGTCTTTCATAGACAATTTGCTACAACTTGAATCTTAAATGTCCTTGTGAGACTTTAGGAAATCTTTTCCTGTAGTCAAGTTAGAATGTGAGACTGGACCCCAAGGGAAATCTTCAGGGGAGATGGAAATCATATTTTCAATCTCATTAATTATTAAAGTGAGTCACAAACTGTGGAATTTGAAGTGAGTCTTGAAAAGAGATGTGAACTTAGCAATGGAAGTAAATTGTCCTGACATTCGGACGTTGCAGTAAAAAGCATTAACAAAGAGGTGGTGGGGACCAGCCTGCAGGGCAGCCTCAGTTCTGGGGTGGGGGGCCGTGGTTTGGGGCAGGTGCAAGCAGAGCCCCAGGAGCTCCAGGACAGACACGGTTCACCCGAACCCTTTCCAGTGGTGATGCCACACATCTCAACTTCACACAGGAGTCAGGTGGTTCAGCTGAGTTCTGCTCGGGAATTGTCAGAAAAAGTCCATAGAGGCGTTCTCTTTATCGTGTCCCCCGGATGAAGCTTTATGTAAAAAATGCGTCTGGCACAGGAACTGCCTTTCTTTGTCCCCTCTCTCCTCTCCACAAGTGCATCTTTGGATGGTGCCGTGTGACACCATCAGGAAAGCGTCTAAGGCTCATCAAGAAACTAATGGGGAGACACTGAGCTTTGTCACGGTGTGTGTGCTATCGCTCCACGAACTTGAACTTAAACACCTAAACTACACTGTGGAAGGTTGCATGGGCTCGTTTGCTCTCACACACTGTTGGTTATTGGAAAAAACAGAGCTTAGATGTATGGAGTTACATAAATAAGGTTTAGGGAGTTCATTAAAAGTGGTCCAGCTTCCTTAGTTTAACGTTCAAGGACGTCCTCCATCTGACCTTAAAGTTCCCCTCCCTCCCTCCCTCTTATTTATTTATTTTATTATTTTTTTGTAGGTAGTTTTACTATGAAGTTTATTTTGCTGAATAAATTTGCTTTGTTTTTATTGATTGATTGATTTTTGGCTGCATTGGGTCTTCGTTGATGTGCACGGGCTTTCTTTAGTTGCGGCAAGCGGGGGCTACTCTTCACTGAAGTGCACAGGCTTCTCATTGTGGTGGTTTCTCTTGTTGCAGAGCACGGGCTCTAGGCGTGTGCGCTTCAATAGTTGTGGCATGCAGGCTCAGTAGTTGTGGTTCGTGGGCTCAGTACTTGTGGTGCGTGGGTTTAGTTGCTCCGCGGCATATGGGATCTTCCTGGACCAGGGCTCGAACCCGTGTCCCCTGCATTGGCAGACGGATTCTTAACCACTGTGCCACCAGGGAAGTTCCTCTCTTATTTATTGACCGAGCCCTTATGCCGCGTTGTGTATGTTCCCTGCACGAGCCCCACCTCCCACATGGTATTTGGGGCCTGTCTCTTTTCTCGTCCTGCTCCACACCCTCTTCCTGGAGGATTTTCATCCCTTCTCCAGGTACCTTGTGTCCTGATGGCTCCCGAGATGTGTACAAGCCACACACCTTCCTTGAGGCCCAGACCCCATGTCCGATCACCTGCTAGTCACCACCTCTTGGACGTCTCCCGGCACCACAGACCCTGCATGCTCGAAGCTTTGTCCTCACTTGCACGTCCCCACGGCCTCTGTGTGTCTGTCAACCTGACATCAGCCCTGCCCGGCTCCTCACCCGGGACCTCCTCTGCAAATGCCCCTCTCCCGTCCGCCTGCCTCACGTTCCTGCTGAAGTTCCGTGCTGGCCCCGGCTGTGTGTGTGAGGTAAACCCCAGACCCCAGCGTCCTGGCCTTTCAAGCAGAGCCCCAGCTAGTCCTGACCTGCCTCCCTCTGCTCCGATGATCCACACGCCCTCGCTCCGGTCACCCCAGGCTCTACCCCTTTCAAGGTTCTGGACTTCGCACATGCGTCCTTTGGACCTGGAATACCCCTTTACTCTTTCTGATTGTGGTACTACCCATAGGAAGTGCACTGTGCACTGGAGTTGGTTGAAGAGTGAATTGTATTTAATCCTTAACTTCTCCAAGCCTCAGTTTCCCCCTCGTCAAGGTGATAACAATACACCCATGGACATTCAACAGTGAATACCTACCTGGGTGCCTGAGTCCAGAGGGGGGTTGTGCCAGCACCTGTTCCTGAAGGGCTCAGCTCCGTGGGGGCAGGGGAGACACACAGATGAAACGTGTGATAGGCTCTAGGGAGGGGTGTGGACAGACACCCTGGAGACCCAGCTTGGGAGCTGGGAAAGGCTTCATCCAGTGGGTATTGTTTTCATGGAGGGATGCAAAGGACCATTATGATGGCTGCTGGGTTTGGGACAGCCTTAGCCAGGCCCTGTGCTGAGCCCTTGACTTGCGTAATCTCATTTAATGCTCACAGCAGTTCTCTGAGGTAGACGCTGTTATTATTATTATGCCCCCAGCTGCAGGGTGGGTGGGGAGTCTTGGAAATCCTTTTGAAGAAAGTCACAACTCAGCTAAGACCACAAGCTGACTGGAAAGGGCTTGGTGGGTCAGGTCTATCTCATGAGGCAGAACCTTTGAACAGGTCATGCCCATGACTCACCCAGAGGTGAAGGACTTGGAGCCCGACCTGCTTGGGAAAGAGGTGAACTTCTCATGCAGAGCTTGGAGAGCAAAGAAAGAAGGACTGAAAGGGAGGAGGACAGCAAGCAAGGACCCACCACGAAGGACCTTGTCTGTCACTTTGAGAAGTTGGTGTATCATCTCAGACCAGTGAAGAAACACTGCAGGAAAAGATACACATCCCCTCTTTAGATGGAACACATTGACTATGGTGTGACCACCAGACAGATGAATGGGTGGATGGATGAATAAATGATGTATAGATCAATGATAGATGGATGGATGGACGGATGATGGATGATGGCTGGATAAGTAGATAGGTGGATAGATGGATAGATGTATGATGGATGGGTGGGTGGCTGGATGGTGGATGGATGGATGGTGGATGGATAGTGAATGGATGGTGGATGGATGGATAGATGATGGATGGATGGGTGATGGATTGATGGATGGTAGACGGTGGATGGATGGATGGATGGATGGGTTGATGGATGGTGGATGGATAGATGGATGGATGGTGGATGGATGGGTGATGGATGGATGGATGGATGGTGGATGGATAGTGATGGATGGATGATGGACGGATGGGTGATGGATTGATGGGTGATGGATTGATGGATGGTAGATGGTGGATGGATGAATGGATGGATGGTGGATGGATGGATGGATGAATGGATGGATGGTGGATGGATGGGTGATAGATGGCTGGATGGCTGTCTGGATGATGGATGGATGGATGGATGGATGGGTGATGGATTGATGGATGGTGGATGGATGGATGGATGGATGGATGGGTTGATGGATGGTGGATGGATGGTGGATGGATGGATGGATGGATGGGTTGATGGATGGGTGATGGATGGATGGATGGATGGTGGATGGATAGATGGATGGATGGTGGATGGATGGGTGATGGATGGATGGATGATGGATGGATGGATGGATGGCTTGATGGATGGTGGATGGATAGATGGATGGATGGTGGATGGATGAATGGATGGATGGTGGATGGATGGGTGATGGATGGATGGATGGTGAATGGATGGATGGATGGATGGATGGATGGATGGTGGATGGTGGCTGGCTGGCTGGATGATGGATGGATGGATGGATGGATGGATGTTGGATGGACAGATGGATGGGGAGGTGGGGAACGGAGCTGCCAGGCTGGAGGCAGAAGTTTAGTGAGGAGGCTGCTGCAGACACAGAGGGGTCTTGTCAGAGAGACGAAGGAGGGGCCCCCAGAGAGCAGAGGACTTGATTGTGCCCCAGCTGCTGTCGGGAACCAGCCAGGTCTGCAGAGAGGCCACTGGTCATGGCTGCAAGGAGACTCTTGGTGATCCAAGCCGTGGCTTTTACGAAACAACTTCTAGTACTGTGGCAGGGACTCAGCTGGTGAGTTCTCCCTCTTCATTAATACTGAGGAGTCGTCATTACGTCAGTTTCTGCTCGGGCTCTTCCCTGGCCTCCCAGCTCCTGACCACCGCCTGCCCGGGGGCCGGGCAGGTGGGTGTCGCTCCCGTTCCTGTGGGCGGCGAGCAGAGGTGGTGGCCTCCATCTGTGCGTCTCTCCCTGTTGGCTCGGAAGTCTTTGTTTTGTCTTTCCAGGGATCTGAGTGGGGAGATTATAACCATTACAGTCCACTGACTTTTTATTTGATGCAATCCCAGATTTTACAGGTTCTCATTTTAAAGATGATAATATTCCTTGCTCCCAGTAACACTCTTTTCAAAATCTGGGGTTTGATCAGGAAGATCACTTACATATTATTGCATATGTAAGGATCCGTATTATTAATGAGGAACACAGGCAAAGGGCGGGTGGGCGGTTGGCCTCCGAGGCTGGTTCATGGCAAACAGTCTCTTTTAAGTTCCGACCTTGGCCTTCTCTATTTTTTGCTTTGCGTTCCCAAGCTGTCCACTACAGTTTGTCCCCAAGTTCACCGGGAATCTCTAGCCATAGAGTCACCTCTTCACTGAACTTCAGACCTTATCCCCACTGCCCACTGGATGTCTTCAGGGGAAGGTTCTGAGATTTGGGGTCTAGACAATGCCCAGTTCATCCCAAGGACATGAACAGAAGGTGCTGCCGTGCTCCTGCTGGATCCCATCGGCTGTCTCGACCCCCCCCTCCCCCCTCCTTCCTCCCCTCCCCTCCCCCCACTTCCTCCCCCCGTCCCTCTCCCAGTCCCCAAGCCTGCGTCCTCCTGTCTCCCGCAGACAGAAAACCTATAATCACAGCTGCACCACTGTGTCTCTGAGACAGGACACTCTGGGCACACGGAGCCCCATGCCCCCCCAGTCCCCTGATTCAGGGTGGGGCAACCCCTGTGTCAACAGGGCAGAAGACGGGAGCGGGAGCTCAGCGCTTGCTCTCTGGTGGGAGACTTAGCGGCCAAGGTGCCGGGCATCCTGCTCAGGCACCAATCAGCCCTGAGACACTGGCTGGGCCTCCTGTCCCTTGACTATCCGTGGTAATAATTGCAGCCCTGGCTCCGTGGGGAGGGGTGGCAAGGTGGGCATGCGAGGGTGGCAGAGTGTCGATAATCCATGCAGATGGGCCTGTGTAAGTCCCTGTAATGGGGGGCGCCTGCAAACTTCAGTCCATTGAACCACCCATGTTGACGTACTGAGAAACCCAGCTCAGCCGCGGGCCTAGCCCCTCTGGCCCACAACCTGGCTGGGGGGCTGCTGGGTCTGTTTAGACAACCCCTGCTCCACGGCGTCACACATGGGGCTCTGGGCTGTGGCCATAAGCAGGGTCGCGCGTTCTGCCCAGGCTGACCGTTCGCTCCCGCAGACCCCGGGCCCAAGTCCTGGCTACAGTCACGGTCAGAGTTCACGTCACTCCTGCATCCTCTTCCTTGGTGGGGAGCCCCACCAACGGGATCTGTGCCCCCGGCGAGCACCCCGCTCTGTGCAGAAGGAGCTGCAGCCTCAAGTGAACACAATTAGAGGCACTAAGGGAGACCCTGGCCTCCTCCCTGCTCTTAGCCGCATGCCTTCCCTCTCCCTGTGCCCGTGAAGGATTCGGCCCTGGACACTCAGAGGCCATTCCCATAGTTGATAGTGATGGCCGATATGAATCCTAATCTTAACCGAAACCCGCTGAGGATGGACCGGGAGCAGCTTCTAAACAGAGCAAAGGGTAGAGCATCTCCAGCCTGCTAAAACGGGCATAACAACTAGAGAAAACAATACAATGTGAAAGACACTAAATAAAAATGAGTGAAAAATAGAATGTCAGCTGGGTGAGGACAAAAATAAATGACTGGAAAAGCGTTCTGAGTAAATATTGCTGATCAGCGTCAGAAAGACGCTGAATTAGAGATCAGTGCGGCAGCCTGCATTTCAGTCTCTTCAGAATGTTGAGCAGGTGCTGGTGAAGTGGATTCCGGGAGAAAGAGATGGCACCCCCGCTCGTACCTGACCTCGGTGGACCCATGGACTCGGAGTCACAGGGTCAGGGGTAGGTCCTAGGACTCAGTCTTCCTGCGGAGGTGCATCACTTTGCCCCTTCTCACAAACACACTTTCTGCCAGTGATTACTGATGAGACCGAGAAGGCTGCGCTGAAGGCCCAGCTCACCACCGAGGCAGACATTTACCTGTATACGTACCTGGGAGAGGAACACACCTGGGAGAGGAACACACCTGGGAGAGGAACATGTGGTGAGGACATAGACTTTGTATCCAGAGGAACGTGGACCGAAAATCCAGGCTTTTCATTCTCTATAAATATAAATTCGTGTGAAACATTTAGCTTTGCTAAACTTCAGTATTCTAATCCACAAGCCAAAGATAACGTTTTATGGAACATTGTTAAGATTATATGTGAGTCACCTGGGTGGGACGTCCCTGGCGGCCCAGTGGTTAGGACTCTGTGCTTTCACTGCAGGGGGCACAGATTTGATCCCTGATCAAGGAACTGAGATCCTGCAAGCCACGTGGCCAAATATATATATATATATATATATATATATATATATATATCTACGTATATAAAATAAATATATATGATATAAGATCATGATATATATGATTGATCACATACTTTCCTGGAACATAGTCAGCACTTGATGAATGGTGGTTATTATTATTATCATGATCATAACACCATGCAACTGAATTGAAAAGAGGTAAACTGAGAGAATACAAGAACACTGAAGAATTAGGAGAGCTCGCAGTTTTGGTGGGTTTGTTTTGAGTCTGGGTATTTTATGGAGTCCTCACCAGTTAAGGTAGTTTTATTGTTGTACTTGCTGTTGTGGACTCTCTTGAATTTACTTAGCCTATAATCATACTAATATCTGAAAATAATAATACAGTGTTCACTTTTTAACATGGATACTTGTTATTTCAACTTTAAGTATCATTGCATTGGTTAGAAGAGTGGATTTCAAGGGTGTAATCATCAACGTTGCTGAGAAGATATCCTATTTTAAGAAACATTCAATGATGATGCTACATAAGCTATTCCAGAGCACAGAACAAGATGAAAAGCTCTCTACTGCCTTTGTTTTAAGAGTTTTAAAAAGCTTTTTTTTACTGTTACTTTAAAAATCCTTTTATTTTTATCTTCTGTTATTCAGCACGTATATATCTGCAATTATTTTTACCTTTCAGCTTTTCTAAAACTCCTCCTGTAAATCAGCAGTTTTCTGATTAAAAGAATCAAATATCTATATATTCTATCTTGATTTCACCTATATCATATGTCCCCTTCCCTGACTTTTCACATCATATTTCCTTTAATTATATGATCTGTGGTTTGAGACTGAAATTATTGTTGTTAATTTATAACCCAATGAAAACATGACCCAAGCGGTCCAGTCTCATAGAAGACTTGAGGTTCAAGGAAGGCATCCCACCAATGAAAAATTCATTTGAAAATAACCGAAATTCCTACTTAGACTTCTCAAATACCATGTTGAGGCTATATAGACAACAGCAATTCTTTAAAATCCCCCTTTCTTCTCCCATCTGCTTTCCTCTTTCCATCAGCTTCTTCAGTATCTCTTTTAAATTATTTAAAAATTCATTTTTTCATTCCTAACCTTCACATCTTTTTTCCTTCTGTTTCTCCCTTGGATTTGGTTTTACAAATACCACCCACCCACCAAAACCTAAACAGTCTAACAACGGAAGAACATTCCTGGGAGGAAGAGGGAGGAAAAGAAAAATGAATGAGCATAACCAGATTTTGTACCTTGGTTTACTCCTTTGTTTTTCTGGAATATATTCCCAGTTTGTTTGCATTTTAAAAAAAGGGTACATCCAAGGTAAAGTTTCTTTGTATTTACATGTATATTCCCATTTGATTGTAGCTTAGCTAGATATACAAACCTAGTTTGAAAGGAACATACCATGGTTGACAATTTTGGCTCCACTGTCTTCTGGTATTTGGTGATTATAAGATAATGGGCAGCAGAAAGAAGCAGTGGGGAATCTGTGTTTTTTTCCTGGAAGTTTTTAGGATCTTTTCTTTATCTTCGACATTCTGACATTTTACTCTCATTCTGCTGGCATTTGATGGGGGAATGTTCTTTCTGAAATGTTCTGAGATATTTTCTTTTATTATTTCTTGGACAATTTTCTGTAGCCTTCCTTTCTGGATCTATTTGTGTAATGTGGCTTAATCCTCATTTTTTTCTTTAGCTTTCTAGTTATAATTCTTTTTTCTATATCCTATTGTTCTATTTTCTAGAAGAATTCCAAATTTTTATCTCATTAACTTTCTATATTAAATTTTCGTTTTTAAATTTGCTTTTGTTTTCACTTTTAAAAGCTCTTTCCTACTGTTCAGTGTTGTCCTTATAACATCCATTTCCCTCCCCCTCCCCCCTCAGTCTTATACTGAATCTTTTTGAAAATAGAAAAATTTTAAAGTACTATTTTTTTTTATGAATGATCTGTATCCTCTACTATCTGTATCCTCTACTATCTTGTTTTCCTTTGTCTTTGTCTAGTACTTTATCTTTTGTGTGGCTGGATCTCCTTAAATATTTGGTGATCTGTGGGTGTCTATGCGTACTTAAGAAGGAAGCGCGAAACATCCATGGGAGCTCTGAGTGGTTGGGTTTTGCCGACTGGTGGATTTGACCTACTGGTGAGGGGACCGTCATTAAGCTGGGGGGCCACAAAGAGGCAGAACATGGAAATGTTCCGTGGTTCATGTTTACTTTCTTTAAAGGGAAGTGCGGCGGGCAAACACCTGGCCATGGTTTGTGCTCTGTGTGGAGCTGGGGAAGGGGGGGCAGTCCCCTCACAGGCTTCCCGTTCACCCTCACATTGGCCCCAGGTCTCACCCATGTCCTCCTTCAAGCCTGGCGCCTCTGGGCCCGCACCTTCTCTGCTGATCTCTTAGGCAGAGTGACTTCCTCACTTTCCACGGTCCTAAAGTTTGCTGAAATCTCACGGTTCTTCATGGCTTTGCTTCCTTTCTCATTGTTATTGTAAATTTATACTTCGCCTCTGTATTCAGTTTAATAGGGTCTTGGGAGACAAAATACATCCTCCACCTTGGTCCGGAATGCTCAGGTGATTACTAGCGCATCAGTGGGGGCTCTGTAGAGAACCAGACGGAGAGGACCATCTCTGTCCCCAACATCTCCATCCCCTCTCTCTCCATAGACAGGGGAAGGAGAGAAGTTTATTTTAAAGAACTGGCTCACATGATTATGGGACCTGTCAAGTCCACCATCTGTGGGGTGGCCAGCAGGCTGGACACTCAGGCCATATTTCTATATTGCAGCCTTGAGAATTCCTTCTTCAGGAAACCTCTGTCTCATCTCTTAAAGGCTTCAATGGATTGGAAGGTCATCTGTTTTGCTCAAAGTTTGTTGATTTAAATGTTGATCCTATTTACAAAATACAGCAACATCTAGACTGAGTGCTCTGGCCTGGACAAGTTGACGTAAAATTAACCATCACAAATAGAAACTAAAAAAGATGTAGCATGACTCCTGATGAAAATAGTTTCCTGGAGTAGAGGGTGGGATGCCTGCAGAGAGAAAGGTCACCCACTCAGGTGGGATGCAGCTCTTCATAACTGACAACCTGGCAGCCACCGCCCCATGTACCCTAGGAGGGAAGTGGGCTTTGGGGAGCAGGTCAATCCAGAAGGAAAGAACTCAGACATCTCCTCCTCATAGCCCTCACCGAGCACCCATACCAGAGCAGGGTGCTGAGTCACGGGGAGAAATGTTTGTTTCCCAGGACAGTGCTGGGCTCTGTGTCTTGAGGGTGACAGTTTTGAGGGTATGACCTTCCACAGGGGGATGACCTTGTATAGCATGCTTTGGGAGTCCTCCTCTTTAATTTTTCCTTTTGTGCTTTTAAGGCACCTTCATGAGAATCTCTTTTCTCCATGTGTTGGGTGCTCCAAAGGGTCCCAGGAGCATCTCCCGTGAAGCTTGGAGGATGCCCCCCTGCTTTCCTCCAGCTCTTGGACCCAAGAGGGTGTGGGGACCCAAGAGGGACCCTGTGGAAGAGCAGGGATGAGCAGGGTGCACGGCTTACTGTTTCCTCCTGTCTCAGGAAGGGTTGGGGTGGGGATATTCTTTTCCTCGGCCTGGTTTTCTCTTCCTTATCTCTCCTCACCTGTCCCAGTGGCAGATCTAGGACAGTGGCCCTCAATGGGGGCAACTGTGCCCCAGGGACACTTCGCAATATCCGGGGACATTTGGGGTTGTCACATCAGGGATGCTACGAAATGATGCAGACAGAGGCCAGGGATGCTGCTGAACACCCTGCAGTGCACAGCAAAGCCCCCGACCACGGACTATCTGGTCCCAGATGTCAATAGTGCAGACATTGAGAAGCCCTGGTCTAGAGGATGGAGGTCTTGGTTAAATCCTGGAGGAAGCAGGCCCGGAAGCTGCAGGCTGGTTTGTCTCCAGGTCAGAGGAGGGAGATGCACCTGCCCAGGTCTCCAGGCCAGAGGAGGGAACATGCACCTGTCCAGGCCTCCAGGCCCAGAGGTCTACAGAGGGACAGTTTTCCAGGGGTCGCTGTCACACACCCTTCCCCAAACCACCTGAGCTAAGTAGTCAGGTGACAGTATAGAAATCCCAAATTCCAGAAGCCTTGTTCAACCTCTGAAGAAATTTGGTAAGTGCAGTAAGTTTTTATTGACCGCCTCTGAGCTCAACGTAGGAGTACAGCAATGACCAGGGAGGGCGTGGCCCTTGTCCCACAGAGCATGGTGTCCTTGTGGGGAGGACAGACGCTTATACAAGTGATGATTCCTGTGCTGTGTGTTGGGCTAGGGGAGGGTGGGGACCGACGGCCTGCTGGCTTGCTGAGAAAATCAAAGTGAGGATACAGACTCTGCCGTCCATCCTGGGGTGAGACGCCAGTCCTGGCAGCTCAGGATCGTGTCAGGCAAAGGGCAGATGAGTGTACAGGAGGCTGGGAGGGGGTCAGGGGGACAGGTGGCCGGGAGGCTCAGCCCTGCACGCCTCACCACAGAACAGGACTCGCAACCCCACTTGGCTGACAGGGACACTGAGGCCCACGGCCAGGTCCTGCAGGAGCCAGGAGCTCCCCCCTCCCGCCACCCGGCCTCTCCAGGTGGTCCTGCCATGCCGGGTGGGGGGTAGATAGAACAGGGGGCTTTCAGAGAGGCTGCGGCCAGGAGGCCAAGGCCAGACTCCCTGCCCTGCATCTCACGGGTTCCTAGTGGCTGGAGATGAGGGACAAGCCACTTGGTGAGTTTTCACGTCTAACGGGCTTCCAGTTTCTGTCTCAGAGGCCAAAGCTTGTGTGGATGCGTGAGAAATTCCAAATCTTGGGAGGACTGTGACCAGCCTGGAACCCTCGTGGGACAGGACCAGGCCAGGCTTCCCCGGGGGTGATGGCTGAGGTCCAGGGGTGTGCCTGGCGGGTGCTCAGTGCTGGGACCGATTGCCCGGCACCCCCTTCCCATCTGCTCAGGACAGACACTTTCCACGCCTGGGCTGGCTGCCATCGTGGGTGGCTGGTCAGGCCACTAGGCTCAGGACAGAGACAGTGCTTTGCTCTGCGCTCTTCCCAGGGGGATGGTAAATCCTCGGAGAGCAGTGGAGGGTGTCTTTATTCTTTTGTTGCTCCCCTCTAGCACTCAGCACGGTATTTTGTGTTTAGTCGACACCTGAGACAAGGTGAGGGACTGTGACCCGGGCCCCCGGTGGGCAGAAGGGTCTGGGATCCCTCTGTCCAGGGAGTCGCTCTTCCCCTGGGTTCTGGGTGGGCTCCGTCCCACCAGGAAGGAGCCCCTCATGCTCAGAGACCCCCACTGGCCAGTCCCTTGCACTTCCTGTGAGGGGATCCCTGGTGCCTCCGGGCGGCTGACCTGTGACCATGTGCCCACAGCAGGCTCTCGTGCACCTCCTCACCCCACCCCCCGCTGCCCCGCTCCTCTCTCAAGACCCCCAAGCCCCACGTGCACTTGACTCGCCAGGTCCACTGCAAGGCACCATCCGCCCGGTCTTTTGTGCCCACCCTGGACCGTTTCACATGCCTAACTGCGAATGTGTGGCCATGCCATGTTATAGTTATTTATCTTTTGCTGTTGACATGATCGTGTTCTCCCAGCGAATCCCCTGAGCCGTGGTGTCTACTTGTCCCATCGCAGCACAAGCACACACCTGCACGCCGTGGCTGTCCCCAGCTGTCTGGGTTTAGGGACTCTTTCAAGGGCAGACGACGTGCCTCAGGATGGCAGACAGGCTGAGTTTCTACTGGTGCTGACCTCAGTCACAGACAGATCCCCAGGACATGCTCCTCTCGTAGGCTGGGACTGAGGTGTGTGTGGGCATCTGGCTTTTAAGACAACCTAAGAAATATCTGGGGACTTTTGAGGGGTCCTGGGCTGGTAAAACCCAGATACTTATGGGGTATTTGCATCATCCTAGACAATGTATTGTAGACATGTATCTGTTACATCACATGTGAACTGGGAGGATGACATCGCTTTGAGAGAAGAGAGACCAGGCAGAGGTGCACTTGGCAGCCCACGGACTCCACCAGGTGGACGCCTCTGAGGCTGGAGCTGCCCCCCATTTGTCCTACCCCAGGTGGGACTTCCCCACCACGGACACCTTTATTCCTGCAAGTGCCTGACCTTCCCCCAAACAAACGCCGCTCCTCAGAAGCTGTTTCTCTAACCAGAGCGAACAAATGTTTTCACACACACACAAAACACATGTGCAAACCCAGACATACACACATACACACACACAAAAACTGTCATACACAAACAAGCACAAACACAGATACACACGCACACAATTACATATAAACACATACACGCAAACACATCTACCCATGCAAACTCACACACACATTCAAACATAGACTACATGCATAGAAACTTTCATGTACAAACACACACAAACACAGATGCACATATACACACAGACACACATACATACAAACACACACATACACACAAATACACACGCATACACAAAATACATACATACACACACAGAAATTTTCATGCACAAATACACATGCACATGTACACACAGATGCACACAAACACACATGCACATGTACACACAGATGCACACAAACACACATGCACATGTACACACAGATGCATACAAACGCACATGCACATGTACACACAGACGCACACAAACGCACATGCACATGTACACACAGACGCACACAAACACACATGCACATGTACACACAGACGCACACAAACGCACATGCACATGTACACACAGACGCACACAAACGCACATGCACATATACACACAGACGCACACAAACGCACATGCACATATACACACAGACGCACACAAACGCACATGCACATGCACACACAGACGCACACAAACGCACATGCACATGCACACACAGACGCACACAAACGCACATGCACATGCACACACAGACGCACACAAACGCACATGCACATGCACACACAGACGCACACAAACGCACATGCACATGTACACACAGACGCACACAAACGCACATGCACATGTACACACAGACGCACACAAACGCACATGCACATGTACACACAGATGCACACAAACGCACATGCACATGTACACACAGATGCACACAAACGCACATGCACATATACACACAGATGCACACAAACGCACATGCACATGTACACACAGATGCACACAAACACAAATACAAACAAACTGCCCCCAACACACACCATGTCCAGTGCCTGACAGTAAGTGCTCCAAGAATCGTCTGTTGTTATTTTTATTATAATTCTTTCAGTTCTTCTGGAGCCAGACCCCAGGTAAATTTGGGAGTGGGATTCAGGGTGGGTGGGTAGCCCAGGCCTGTGGTGTGGACTGCCCGGAAGGGGTCTGCCTGACCGGGTGGGACGTGGACCAGTTTCCCGGGACGTCTCTGTCAGTGCAGGTGAGTCAGCTCTGCTCACCTTCTTCTTTGTTCATCTGGGGATTGGATCTGAAAGAGGGGACGGCTCTCCGCAGCCCAGAAGAACTAATTGAATTTCTCTCTGCGTCTCCATAATATCCGAGTCATTTGTCTCGAAAAGACAGAGGACTTCTTTTGTGCATTCTGCTTCCAGCCCAGACACTAACTAACCCGTGTGCAAACAGAAAGAGCTCTTCCTATTGTTGTATCAGAAACAACAAAGGTTCTGCCAGCAGACACCCAGCAACAGATCCAGAGGCCGCTTGGATCCTGTATTTTCTGGCACAAAAACCAACAGCACACATTCAGGCTTTGTTCTCTCTGGGCATCGGTTCCAGAATGTTTTATGTCTCAGCATTCAACAGCCCAGGAGCCGCTTGCCAATCGGTTACTCCCTGTTTGACCTTTAGAAAGTGCAGAAGTTTCTCCAAAGGTCAATATGTACCTGACATCAGCTGTCTTATGTGGTAGCCAGGAACTGTAGGGTTCTGACCTTGAAGGATGTGGGACTGGATTTTCCCCAGGGACTGTTCTAGGGCACAGTCTGGAAGGAGCAGTGTCTCTTCTCCAGCCATGGTCCTCCCCAACACGGGCTGCTGGGGAATCACCCTGCAAATCTTTCTTGAGCTGCCAAGAGCCAGGCACGGGCCTGGGTTTGGGAGGTAAGAACCTGCGGGACACCGGTGAGGACTGCAAGTTAAAGCACACGCTGTCACTTGAATCAGCAGACCTAGCCTTGGCCGAGTCTCTTTGGGGCAGCGTGGGGAGAGTTCTCTAGGAACTCTGTCATCCCTCTGAAGAACCACATTTGCAGTCGTGGAAACGCTAATGGTGAGAGGAAGTTCTTTGTGAGCAGAGGCTACAGGGTTTCTATCGAAATCAGCCCTGTGACTGTGGACTATGATGTACATCCCCTAAAACCATCCTGTTTTCTTTTCCCTCTGAGCTCCTTATGTCGTGGGCTCTCAGAGCCAGAAAGGGTCTTAGAAAACACTGGTGCAGACTCATGGGCTGGGCTGGGCTCTCCTCCATCAGTGGACAAGGGAGTCTGGACGGCTCTGGTGACAAGGCGCTCCCTGTGGTCTCCAGAGCTCTTTCCTCCTCTATCTCCCACCTGCTGGCCATTCTGTTGCCGTGATTTTCTCGGGTCCAGTCTGGTCTCATACATAGAAGCACATGTATGTGAAGCCACCACTGGGTGTCTGAGCTGCCCCATTTCCAGGTTAAACATGTGGGGCTCCTTCAGCTCATGTTTATACACACATCAAGATGTTTTGACAGTGACACCCCTTCAGATGTCTCCCTCTTGCTCACGTTTCTCCTAAAATTTGGGGCCTGGATGGACACCCTGCTCCAGACATGGGAAAGGAGAGAAGGCTTGTCTGAGCCGTGGTTCACGGTCTGTGCTTCTCTTAACTTAGCCCAGAGCATCCTGTAATTTCTGTAGTCTTTACTGGTCTTTGACTTTTGGTCAGCAAGCCTAACAAGGTCTGTTTGAAGAGAACTACTATCAAGTAAGACGTTACCTGGGCTGAACACATGGAGTAGATTTTTAAACCTAACATCAGTATTTTATGTTTATTCCTAACAAACTTGATCTCTTGAATTTTGGATTATCATCCTTGTATATTGAAATGATTCTGAACCACAGCTCTGCAACCAGAATTTGAGCTGCCAGTCCTCATTATGTGAATTATCTGTAAATTTCTCAGAGAATGTCTCCTTTGTCATAACTCGAGTCCCTTCAATACAGGACAGGACAGTCGGGAAGAGAGTCTCCATCCATGAGTTGATCCCAAGTCTGCACATGGTCACAATCTCCCTGCTCCCCCTTACCTGCCCAGGTTTCCCTCCAGCACCGGTTCAGAGTTGAGCAGTTCTCACAGCCCCTCCTCTTGGAACCCATTAGAAGGTGACAGTCTGGGTGGCCTTGCTTCCCTCCCAAGCCCTCCATTCTCACCCTGTAACTCCAGTGTTTGGATCAGTGGAAAACTTTGCTCCAACTTATCCAACTTAAAAAAAAAAGGATTTTTTTAGACAAATTTTTTGGGGCTTGATCGATACATAATAAATTGTACATATATAAAGTGTATGCTTTGTTAAGGTTTGACATAAGTATAGAAATGGGAAACCATCAGCACAATGAAAAGAATTAATGTATCCATGGCCCCCCAAAGTTTCCCCTTTGTAACGCTTCTCCCGCTCCCCTGATCCCCCACTAATGCTCTGTTGCTGTACATTAGTTTATATTTTCTAGGGTTTTATATAAATGGAATAGTACAGTGTAGATTCCTTTTAGTCTGGCTTCTTTCACTGAGATTCCAATGGAATCTATAAAAACAGCTGTTAGAACTAATCAGTGAGTTTAGCGAGTCTGCAGAATACTAAATCAATATGCAGAAATATATTGAATTGCTATGTGCTAGAATGTAACACAGAAATTGACACCAAAAATACTATTTACAATATCATCATATAATATGAAATATTTAGGGTTAAATCTGACAACTGAAAATTATAAAATATAGATGAGAGGAATTTTAGAAGACCTAAATAATATGAAAGATATGCCATGTTCGTGAGTCAGAAGATTGACTGTTCCTAAGATGTCAGTTCTCCCCAAATTGATCTGAAGATTCAATATGATACCAATCAAAATTTGAGCAGTGTTTTTTTTTGGTAGTGATTGACAAGATGATTTCCATGAATCTGCATTCATAGTGCAAAGACCTAGAAGACACCAAAAAACTGAGAAAGAGGAACAAAGTTGGAGGCCTAACACTACCTGATTTCAAGACTAATTACAAATCTACAGTGATCAAAACAGTATGGTTTTGGTGTACAGGCAGACAGATAAATACATTGAACAGAATAGAGATTGCAGAAATAGACCCACACATACACTGATAATTGATTTTTGACAAAGATGCAAAGGCAATTCAGTGGAGAAAGGATACTTTTTAAAACATGGTGCTAGAAAAATTGGATATCCATATGCAAAAAGGAAACTCAATCCATATCTCACATTGCAAAGATGAACTCAAAATAGATACACATCTGGGCTTCCCTGGTGGTGCAGTGGTTGAGAGTCTGCCTGCCTGCCGATGCAGGGGACACGGGTTCGTGCCCCAGTCCGGGAAGATCCCACATGCTGTGGAGCAGATAGGCCTGTGAGCCATGGCCGCTGAGCCTGCGCGTCCGGAGCCTGTGCTCCGCAACGGGAGAGGCCACAACAGTGAAAGGCCTGTGTACCGCCAAAAAAAAAAAAAAAAAAAAAAAAAGATACACATCTAAATGTAAAATAGTAAATTATAAAACTTCATGAAGAAGACATAAGATAAAATCTTCTTGATCTTGTATTAGGCAAAGATTGCTTTAGATACATCATCAAAAGCACAAATGTAAAGGAAAGAATTGATAAATTTGGCCTCATCAAAGTTAAGAATTTCTGTTTTTCAAAAATGCCTTTTTTTGAAAGGTGGGGGGGAACAAGGGGAGGGGAGGGAAGGAATGGGAGTTTGGGATTAGCAGATGCAGACTATTATATATAGGATGGACAAACAATAAGGACCTACCGTATAGCACAGGGAGCTATATTAATATCCTGTGACAAACCATAATGGAAAAGAATATGAAAAAGAATACATATATATATATATATAAATGTATAACTGAGTCACTTTGCTGTACAGAAGAAATTAACACAACACTGTGAATCAACTATACTTCAATAAATTTTTTTAAAATGTCAAGAACAGCCACAATAAAGCTCTTTACTATGAAAAAAAAAATGCCTTTCAGGAAATGAAAAGGGAAGCCACAACTTGGGAAAAAAACACAAATCTGATAAAAAAAACTTGTCTCCAGAATACAAAAAGAACTCTTAAAGATGTGCAGATGGAAAACTCTTCCATAGTTTCTCAAAAGGTTAAATACTACCTACCATGTGGTCGAGCTATTGTACACCTAGGTGTTTACTCCAAATAAAAAATCATATGTCCGAAGACTTGGACATGAATGTTCATAGCATTTGTAATAACCCCAAAGTGGAAGTAACACAACTGTCCCTCAGCAGGTGACTGGCTAAGCCCATTGTGTCACATGCACACAACGGAACTCCACTCAGCAATGAACAGGGAAAAGCTACTGATACGTACAACATCTGGATGAATCGCAAAATCATCATGCTGCGTGAAAAAGGCCAGACGAAACGGTACATCCTTTATGATTTCATTCAGATAAAAGTCTGGAAAATGTAAGCTAATGTACAGTGAGGTAGATTCAGAAAGTAGAACCACGGCTGCCTTGGGCCAGGGTGGGTGGGGAAGGGGGGAGAAAAGGGTTCCAAAGGATCATCAGGAAGTTCCTGGGTGATGGATGCGTTACTGTATTCATGGCAGTGATGGCTTCACGGTGTGTAATCGTGTGAAAACTCATCATATTGTCACTTTATGTACAGTTCATTGTATGTTAGTGATACTTCAATAACAAACATACAAATGAACATGGCCTCTCCAAAAAAAACCCTCAACCATAGGTAGAGAAATGCCTTTAGGCAGAACGTCAGCGAGGCTGTGTGTTTCATGCATGCAGCCCAGCACCTGACGGAGCGTGTGCTTGAGGAATGTTAGTGTCCTTTCAGTCTTTTTCTCCAGCAGTCATACAAATTCAGATTACATAGAACTAGCTGCCTCACCTGCTTGAAGATTCTCCCATGTGGCTGATGGTGGGGCAGGCAGTTGTACAAAGACAGTTGGGTCTGGGAAGGTCACCTGATACTAAAAGTTTCAAATGCTTTCACGTTATTTGGAACAAGGCGTGGTTCTTGGATAGACAGGCACTTAAATACTGAAGTTCCTGTCTTGGTGAAATGTACCCAGGCTTCTAAAGGCGTGGTTACATTTCTAGGACTCCAACAGGGAGGTAATCCCGATCCATGGAGTATTTATGGAGGCTCAGCCCGAGGTCCTCGTGATGCATGGAGGAGGCGTGAACATGCCGGCCGTGACCGCCTGCGCGGACTGGCCTCTTTGCCTCTGTTGTCAGTGGGTCCTCTGCTGTTCATCTGCCCTCCCAGCGGCCCTGGACTGGCCTCCGTGCAGCGGGCACTCTTTACTTCCTCTTCCACTCCCATGACCGTCACCTTGTCTGTTACCTCCAGGCCGGGTCACCTTTGAAGGGCACGTTCATCATTTTCATCAGTTCCAGAGTCCCTCCCTCCAGGGGTGACACTGGAGGAGCCAAGAGGCTGCCCAGGGGCCTCTGGAGGAAAAGGATCGTCCTTGAACCCAGGCACAGGAAACGGTGCCACAATCTACCTTCCTCTTAACGGGGTGAGACGGGACACACAACGTAGAGGCGGGTGCGGGCCTGTCTGTGAGGCTTGTGCTGGGAGATCGTGCAGTTGTGACCACGACCCGGGTGAGGCCGCCTGTGCGAATCCACAGCATTTGCAGGTGACGCTGCTGCAGCAGGGTGGGTGGGGAGATTTCCCGGGAGGGAGCCGCCCTCCCCTGGAGACCAGCTGTGCCACGCCCCACCTTCACACTTGATTCAGCAGCTGGCGCATCCTTGGTGATTCGGGGGTGAGTGAGGGGTTGACCTCGTTGAGAGAGGCTCAGGTCAAAAGACAGTTGCCTGGAAAAGGACAACCCTCTACAGAAACAGTCTGTATGTGTACATGATCGCTCATGAGAACGTTTGAATGGTTTTTAGAAATATATTTTTATAAAACTGAAATAAAGGGCAGGCTTAAAAATAGTTAACTATTTGGGCACAAATGGAGTCTCACTTTGGTTCAAACCTTCATTTTACTAAATGCCGCCTAGTCTAATCCCGATTTGGGCCACACGAATATTGAGGTTTATTGTACAGCGTAGGTATTTGCATGAACCACAGCTCCCGAGAATGTTCTGGCTCCTGTGTTTGAATCTGGCACCTGGAGTCCTTTTAGGAAACCAGGTACTTGTCTCCCTAGCATTCTTAACCTTCAGCATCTGTGAAATCACAGACTCTCAGGGCTTGGGGGGCAGGAAAGTAGGTGTCCTTAGTCCCCCCTCGCCTGGCTCTGATTCGCCGTCGACACGGCACTGGCAGAGCTGCCCCCCACCCCGACCCCAACAAGGGGTTGCCCTTGACTCCCTGGGTGCAGGTTTAGCTGGGAAGGTGCCAGGGGCAAGCAGGAGGCGTGATCAACCAAGACTCTTCGCCTGTCTTGCTGGCTCGCGGGCCTGCGTGGCCTGAGCTGTCCCCGGGGGTGCGGCTGGAGGCTGCGTGGAGGGGAGGTCTGCAGGGGGCGGCGGTGCCCTCGTGGGGAGGATCGGACGCCTGCCAGCACCTGTCAGCGCACGCGGTTGGCTGGTATTGGACACAGGACGGAGCATTTTGTCTCAGTGGATAAAGTGGAGGGACCGACCTTGATCTGTCTGCCCGGGGTCGGGGGCAGTCAGGGGGTCCCAGGAGGATTCCGGCTGGAGAGGGGGAGGGGGTGACGGGAGCAAAGAGGAGGTATGACCACCACAGCCTCTGAAGACCCCCATACAGCCGACAGGCCTGACAACGGTGCACTCACGTAGATGTTAACAGAGGTGACACTTGGAGCATTTTCAGGGTTAATATTATTTACAGAATATTCAACATTACCAACTGTAAAAGTCATTCATGCTGTGTAATCCAGATTTACTTGTCACGTCCAGACAACGGCACAAGAAACTAAGATCTTCAAATTTTTTTAATTCTATTGGGAAAAAACTTGCTTACATTCATACAAGAAGTGGTGGGCAAACAGTGACAGGGAAAAGTAAAAATAAAAGCACCCTATGTTCTCTGTTTTCTCCCGCTGTTCCTTGGTGAAATAACTCAGGACTGCTTCAGAGAGAAAGAAGGAGATGCTGTCAGAGAGAGAGGAGAAATGTTACCGGTTGGTGGTGAGCTAACCTATGAAGTCAGGTCTGTACCACAGGTGAAAACTGGTTTCCTGCACCTGGACTGCCCCTATTGTGAAATTAGCCTTAGGGTCTTCCTGCCTGGAGCTGCTCAGAGCGACTTGGGAGGGAGGGAGGGAGGGAGAGAGGGAGGCTTCTGCAACATTAGACTTGGTTTTCCTGACTGTGCTGGAAAACGGGGCGAAATACTGCGTTTCTGTTGTCAGGCAGACGGCACAGCTGCCTCTGCAGCACCTCAGCCTCGGTGGCAACCACAGCCCGACGTGGTCCAAGCCACTCGGTATGTTTTTCCTAAGAAAACTGCTGGAAACCAGGGCTGGCTGGAGGCTGGGCCAGCAGCGCTGAGGAATCCGTGCGGGTCGCGCCCTCTAGCGACGAGACGCGAGACCCGCTGCGTCTGGTGCGACGCGAGGGGCCGTCGTGGCCTCTGTTCTCAGACTCCTGCGCTGAGTGACACGGCCCCTGCCCGGCCCCGTCTCCCATCCTTTGCCTCACAGGGCGATGAAAAGAGTTGGGACAATTAATTGTCACCCTGTTAAGAATGTGCACTTCTGAGCCACACAGGAAGTCTAGAGCGTGCTTCCTTGCTTTTTTAGAAAGGAACATGCGGACACCGTTGACCACAGATAAGACAAGGGCGAGGATGCTTCTGAAGATGATCAGTCACTGTGAAAGGCTGGGTTACGCCACAGACACTGGGGAGGGGGCTGAGGGCTGAGCTCAGGGGCCCCCCGTCTGCTGTGCGGGGCCCACAGCCTGTGGGCCTTGATGATGGACGACGGTTCATATCATCACTAGAGGATTCAGGGCTTCGGGAAATGCGACAGATAGAAAGATGCGTGGTGCTTCTGGGAACCGCAGGCGGAGGTGTCCACCTCCAGGGGGCCCTGGAGAGCCTGGTGGGTCACAGCACGAGGTCCGTGGGCAGTGGGCAGCACGTGCCCCTGGGCCCTGGCCACTTTTCCAGGCCCACAGAGCCCAGCCGGCAGTGGGGAGGGTGGGACAGCAACCACCAGGCTGAGAGGAGGTCGGCGGGGGGACGGGACCGCCTGTGCACTGCTGCCCTTGGCTTTCTTTCTCCTGGGCTGCTTGGAAAATTTTCAACAATGAACAACCAACACCTAAATATCCTTCACTTAGATTCAGCAGTGGCCTTGACCACACCTGTTTTCTCTCTGTCCGTTTCTCTCTGTGTATTTCTCTCTCTCTCTATCATATGTATGTAAGTATGTATCTCTATCTACCTGCCTATATCCATCTATCCATCCATCTACCTACCTTCTATCTCTATCTATCTATCTTTATAGAGTCACGCCTCTGGAGACCAGCTGGGAGGAGCATGGGGGTGGCTGGTGGGGGACATGGGCAGGGGCTGTGCTAAGGCTCAGGGGCCGCGTCCCGGACCCGAAGGGGGAGCGTGCTGGGAAGGATGGGAAGGGAGCTTGGGTGCTGGGCTCCGGCTCTTTTCCACCACGGCTGGTCCTTGGCTAAGTGGCTGGTCTGTGGCTGGTCCCGGCCACAGGAACAGCCTCTGGCACCGCCCATGGGAGAGGGACCCCACTTCCAGAGCCGGCCAGGTGGCAGGGGGGCTCGTGGCCCAGGACCTGCCCCATCTGGGTGGCCCTGGCTCTGAGCAGCTGCTCCACACCTGCCGGCATGTGAGTCACTTTCTGGTCCTGCTGCTGAGCAGACTTGTGTAAGGAGGGTCCATTTCAGGTGAGGCCAGCTGCCCTCGGTTACGTTGCCCTGGGTCCTTTATCTGCTGTGCATGTGGCGTGTTCTCAGCTCCACAGATGCACTGACTCATCTGATCAAGGAATCAGACACGGCCCTGGCGTCTGCCCCGCGCGGGCTGAGCACCCCCATCACCCAGGAGCGTGTCTCTGCTCCCGGCAGGCTCGCTGGGCCCCTCCTCCCGTCCCACGTGCACGTGTATTTTCCGTTTGGGGAGGCTTTACACTCCCCTCTTCTGGAGATTCAGCAGAGCGTTTGTGTGCTCTTAGAGCTCACGCCTCTCGGGATGAGTGTCTGGGGGAGGGCACCTCAATTCTCCCCCTCCCGGCCCTCACTGGGACCCCGGGCCTCTCTGTCACATTTCTGGTGGCTGGACGGGTGGAAACACCAGCTGAGGTGCTGTGCCCCCAGGGGATTGGGCGCTTTGTCAAATCGGGGGCCCCTGCAGCTTCGAGGTCACGTCGTGTTGTTCAAAACCTCATCTTCCCCGAGGACCCGCCGGCCAGACTGCCTGTGCTCAGATACCATCCCTTCTCCTTCGGGCTGGAGTGACGCTCCTGCCTTCCTGTCTGAAGGAAACATGGAGTGCTTGACTGTTTCTTTAGAGGAGGGGACTAGGAGAGAACCCCAGAGTTTTGGTCCTAAAAGGCCCTGGCATCCCCTGGTCCAAAGCTGATACATTATAGATAAGGAAGCAGAAGCTCAGAGAGGCAGTGCCACTCCCTGGAGTCACACAGCTCGTCAGAGGCAGACTCTCAGTTCTCGAAGGCTCCAGACACCAGGCGCCTCCTTCCAGGCCTGTCCTGACGCCTGACCCACAGCTGGTGGGACTCGTGTGCTCGAACAGAACCGACTTCATATTCTCAGCCCAGTTTTGCCGTCTGAGCAGGTCACTGAGCCTCTCTGAACCCCGTTTCCCTCTCTGTTATGTGGCGCCGGTCATCGCAGAGGCCTCGGGGAGGAGCGGCAGCGGGAGAGGGGCTGCGGCAGCCTGAGGCGCCGGCTCGGCCGGGAGAAACCCAGGCGCCTGGGGCTGAGGTCTCCGTCCGGACAGCGGCAGAGACACGGGGTGGGGCTGGGGCGTGGGGGACGGGCGACCACTCGCTCCGGGCTCTCGCCGCGTGAAGACGGGGCGTCTGTCATCCCCTGTCCTCACAGCCAGCAGCGCGGGATGAGGACTAATCTCGTTTTATCCTCGCCTCTGTGATTTATAGTCACGGAAACGGGGGCTCAGAGACAGGAAGGAATGTGCCCAAGGTCAGGGCCGGGTCCACCCAGGTGGGCTGACCTCAATCCCGTGCTCCGGCAGGCGGTGTGCCGAGACCTTTCAGTACGCCTGGGTGACCCCTGCTGTGATACCAGGTTCACTCTTCAAGTCCCTTTTTATATTTTAGGAGAAGTTTAATTTCAGTTCTTAGGTGAAAAGAAATGCTTTCTCTTTACAAACACACACACACATACTTCACTCAGTCTAAAGTACGTTTTCCTGTCCCTCGGCCTGGAGGCCGCGTGTGAAAAAATGCATACGATGGCCTTAATAGTGCACGGATTTGCAGTATGTCATCTGAAATATTTGAAAAATAAGACTGTAACTTTCACGTTTTGAATGGAAAAATGAAGCTGCTAAAAAAGGAAATCCGCTAAATGTTACAGAACCAAAGGTTTGGGTCTACAAATCAGATCTATTAATACCTGCGGGGTCCGTGAAAAGCCCCATTTCGGCGCTTCCGTGGGGATGGGGATGGGGCGGTGGGGTTCCCTGCTTGCTCTGAATGCCCAGAGTCCTTCCCATCAGGGACCTGTGAGAAGCTAGGTCCTGACACCCGACTCACCCACAGGAGTCGGGAATCACGCAGCTGGCCGGCACAGGCCACGCACCCTCCCTGGGGAATTGAGAAATGGGTCGCTTTGACCATTTTCTGTGGCTCAGACAAGGCGCCCACGGGGGAGGGCGCCCAGAAGCTTGGCATTGCCACCGCACGGTCCCCGAGGCACACACACTCCGCTCTGCCCCAGAAAGCCTGGTGCCCGCTTGTTGGGAAGGGGAAGCCCTGGCTGACAGGTAGACAGGTGTGCGCCAGGTGAACAGCACTAGTTACGTGCCCCCTTCTCCTCCGACCCCAACACTGCCTGGGCGTTCAGATGGGGGAGGTGAGCGCGCATGTCTACATGTGTCAGTACGTTTATAAAGATCCCGCATCCCGGTCTGTGTACGTGTCTGTACATCTATCCCTGGACCAGGTCCCTGTCTACGTATGTTTATGATGTCCTTGTGCTGGGAACTTCGGCAGCAGGAGAATATTCCTCCAGCCCTGGTGTGTCTGTCGCTCCTGGTCACGCTTGCTGTCCAGGGGCGCCTAGCCCCTCGGTGTAGGGTTGGGTCTACAGGTGCCCGGGACACAGACTCACTCTTGGGGTCCTGCAAGGGCAGTGTCCGCACTGCGTGACCCTGGGAGTAGTCCCTTCCTAAGTTCTGCTCCCCGGTGTCTGTGATTCTCACTCTTGTGTAGGTGAATCTTGGGTGAATCCAGATCAGAACAAAGGTTATTGCTCACGGCCAAATTTTAAGCTGTAGCTGTTAAATTCTACCGCAGAGGCAGTGTCGAAATCTGCTGTCTAAGACACTGACTTTCAAAAGCCGGAGTACTGAGAGAGAAGAGATTTAGGGGAAATTCTGCAGAATTTCCTGCAAATCCTGTCAAAGGTGAGAGGCCACAGCAGCTGGGGATGGAGTGACCCCAGAGACTCCGGGGATTCAGGAATAACTGTCCAGCCCTCGTGGAGACCAGGGAGGGTCCTGCAGAGCTTAGGTGTGGCGGGTCTAGCAGTCCCGGGCTGCAGAGCTGGCTGGGCTGACGTCCAGGGCAGGAGGTGGAGGACACCAGCCTCGAGGAGAAGCCACTCGCTTAGCAGAGACGGGGTGACCGCAGGAGGGCCCAGAGCAGCCCGCCAAGCCGGCCTTGAACCTGGAGCCCCAGGGGAGCTGTGCCTCGCAGGCCACAGACCCAAAGACTCCAAGCTGGGCGGCGAAGGACACAGGAACCTTCCACTGACTGCAGGCAGGAAGGGCGAGAGACGTCAGCCCGGGGCCCCAGGGCTGGGGAGCCTGATGAGGTGACGTTTACCCTGGCAGAGGCCAGTGGGCATGCCGGCCAGCCTAGGATTGGCTTTGGACACCATGGAAGGACGCCATGGAGATCCTGGCGCCAGGTGACCTCCTGGAGAAGGCGGTGGGCTCCAGGGACCAGTCAGGGAAGGACCACGTGATCTTTAATTGGCAAAATTAAGTTTTCTGCTATTGGGGCAAATGCGGCCAGTGTGACGTGTTACTTTTCAGTTGTGGACAAATAGCGTCAGCACGTTTCCATGCATCTTCGAGGCCGCGGCTGCGATACTTGCCCCACCTGCTACACTTGGCAAGGAGTTTGGGCAAATGGGTTTTCCGCCTGCCCGGTGCCCACCTCCCCGTCGGAAATAGAAGGGGCCACTCGTAAGGCAGTCAGGTGTGTGGATCCCACTGTTAAACTCACACGTGGTCCAAGTGGACCTAAGATGCAGGACCCCCAGGGTACCCTGTGGCCATAGACGTATTTTCCGGGGAGCTTCCCCGCAGAGAGCGAGCTCCTGAAAGGCGGCCCGGGGCCTTCCGGTGGAAGCAGCAGGGGTGGAGGGAGCCCCAGAGTGGGGGCCAAGGCTGGGGGGCCGGGTGTGAGGGTGGACCTAGGGGCGAGGGGGCTGGGAGTGGCAGGAGGGGAGGGAGCCGTCAAGCCTGGAGGCCCTGAACCCAGTAAAAACACAAACGCCCATCGTGGCCAGCACCTACTTCCTGCTGCGTTTGTCCATTGTTTATGCTTTGACTCGAAAAGTGCTTCCCAGCGTCCACTCTGATGCCGTGATGGTCGCGGGGCTGGTGGCACCGAGTCACGAGGCCCTCCTGGCAGCCACTGTGCTCGGGCAGGCAGACCCAGGAGAGAGCAGCCTGCCTGGGCCGCGCTGGGGTCCGCGCTGGGGTCCACAGGACTGGGAGAGGGTCTGATGGGCCGAGGAGACGGGCTCGGCTGGGAGCAGGGACTTTCAGCCACTTTATACGTCTGGGTAGCAAAGGAAAGCTCGCGGGGTGGAGCCGCGCTCTATGCAGGCACAAGGACGTGATGAGACATGCATTTCTCTCTGCTTGTTGCAGGGAGAACCGGGCCCTGGTGCAGGAAGCAGGCCAGTGGCGGCAGGAGCTGTCCTGCAACACAGGAAGGTGTTGAAACCTGTTGTCCACACAGGCTTTGTTTCCTATTTTTGTTCTGATAAAAATGACGTATCGTCACTGCAGACGATCTGGAAAAACTATGAGTGTAGAAGGAGGAGAATAATCATCTAAAGTGACACCTGCCAAACACGACTGCTAACATCTGGTGCATCTTCTTTGCGTGTCTGTGTCAAAGTGCGTGTGAGCAGCTGTGTCTGCTGCCTGCTGTTTGTACTGCCCTGTTGGTCAATTAGAAAGGAAATCTTTCACCTTGGACTGAAATCCAAACTTTTATCCTTTTGTCCAACTGAGAACTCGTCTTAATTTATTAGGGGAGATTCTAATTGGTGAGTGTAGAGCAACGCCCTGTACCGAGGCCTGGTCATCTTTTTAAAGCCAGTCACTGAGAAGCGACCGGTCCGTGAAAATGACTTCTAATTACACAACTGGCTTCTAAGTACTTTTTCACATCGCCCTGGTGTGGAATGGGATTTGGTACCTGCCCCGGGGTGTCCCAGTGTCCTGGCCGTGTGGTTCCACACTTGCGCTGTGGGGTCCCCTAGGTTTGTCCCTGTGATTTCATGGTGTGGGTGGTGGAGACAGACTGCAGCCACCCCAGAGCTGTTGGGAGACCCTCTTGGCCGGAGGAAGAGTGCAAAAGACCGATGGGCTCCGGTAAACAGCTCTGGGGATCCGGCCCAGCCCGTGGGGTTTGCAAAGGCTTTTGCTGTTAACCCTGGAAACAATCCCACTTTTGGATTGTTTGTTTGTCAGGAGTGTTTTCAAATCCGTGCTCCTGGCTCCTGATTTATTGTCTTGACCCTGGGATGCGGTGCCTGGAGAATAAGGATAGGGTTCCCTTTGGGAACACGGGGCCTCGCTGCTACTGGGATTCAACGTCCGGGCCGGAGCAGCAGGGCTCAGAACACGACCTCTGTCCTTTTACTCCCCTTTATTCTGGAATCACAACCCCTAATGTAGGCAGATTAAATCTCTGCACTTGATTTTTCTAAAAGTGAACTTTCTTGAATTGCCACCAGATGTCAGTAAAATCCCTCCTAAAATAAACGGGCAGCTGGGCAGGTTGATTCCTGAGAAGGCGGTGGGGACCTGGGGAAGCTGATCCTCGGGGAGGCGGGAGAAGGCTGGGGCTCTGCTTTCACGAGCTGAAGAGCTGGCCCCGGGCCCTGGGGTGGGCCTGCCGTCCCGAAAGCTTCCCTGACTGGTGGGTTGCGGGGCTTTGGGTGGCCAGCCTGCTTGTGCAGAAGCCACAGCCTTCCGTGAGGCGTAGTGATAGCCCCTACCAGGGTTCAGACCCTTTGCTTTCAGGAAGCCTGGGCCCTTTACCCCGGGCTTGGGGCTGCAGGGTGAGGGACAGCGGCCCTGCCTTGGGGCCATGATGCTCGTTCATGCGACGGTGGAAACCACGCGGGGACCCGCCAGGACCGCTCTGCATGGGGTGGGGACGGCGCTGGGGTCGGGGAGGGGTTGGTGCCTGAGGAGGAGACGGAAGGACCCACACTCGGCCTCTCCCTTTGCTTTAGAAACTGTGAGGGACTACGGACCGCTCTGTATGGCTCTCAAGGCGTTTCCACACATCAGCTCCATCAGGAGCACGTGGGTGGCATCGATGCATCGATACTTTGTTGTTGACGCTGATTCTAGAAGCTCCACAGTGGCCAGGGGTCGGCTGGGCTGTGTGGGTCAGGGGAGTGGGCAGCGTGGTGGTCAGGCCCCTGGGCTCTGCCACAGCTAGAGTCAGGGCCAAAGCCTGGCCGCCAAAGTTTACTCGGTCACCCAGGGCAGCTTAGTTATGCACCCAGCCTCCCTGTGTCTGAAATGGCGACAGTCATGCCTCCGTCATCTGGTTTGAGGCAAGCGTCCTGGCAAGCGTGAGCAGAAGGGTGGTGAGGACAAGAGTCCAGCAGGCAGGGCCTGAGGGACGGGGAGCCGGAGGGGAGCCCACGCTCAGCATCCCCCGCCAGCATCTCTGTGGGCCCTGCATCTTAGGAGCAGGTGAATCCATTCAGTGGAGACCTGCGGACTTGCACCTGTGCACTTATTTCTTCAGCGCAGACTCACCAGGAAGCGGGCAGTCCTGAGCGGCAGAGGCTCGGGGAAGGTGGAAACGGGAGAGAAGCTGCCTCAGCTCCACTGAGCACGTTTTGGGGGCCACCGCACAAGTCCTACTTGACACCTGCCCCCAGACCTGGATTCCACGTGGAGCAGGCACCTTTGGGGGGCACAGGAAGGAGGGCGCTGCTCGCAGGGCTGTGAGGACGGGATCCCAGGGGCCCAGGGAGGCCCTGTGACAGTTCTGGTGACAGGGGCACTCACTGCGAGGTCACAGCCCTGGGCTTCCCTGGCTGGCTGTCCGGGGCCCAGGGATGCCGAGGAGAGACCTGGACGATGACCTGAACTGCAGGGTCAAAGTATTTTAGGAATAATGTAACGTATCACACACACACTCCAAAGGCTTTTTTCTCTTGCTTTTATCACATTGTGATTTCAAACCTGCAGAGTCTTTTTGTTATTTTTTTTAGGAAGGGCAATCTTTGTGCCTCTGCTATTTTTTTCAGTAAATTACAGTAAAGACTCCATTCTCGATTTTTTCCTTTCCTTTGGCAATTATAAGGCATTTTTTTGAGATGAGAGAAGATCTTCTCTACCAGTTTTCTGTGAAGCTTCAGATTCTTGCGTGTGGGACCTTTGGTTTCCCAGGCCCGACTGCATCAGGATCACCATCAACCCTGGAGGTGAGGCCTGGGCGTTGGTGTTTGGAAGTGAACTGGGGTGACTGGGGCTGCTGCTTGGCTCGGGTCCCTGACCACGCGTGGCTGAGGGAATTGCGTCCCTGAGGAAGGACTGCGGCGAGCAGTGGAAATCTATTTGCGAAGGCGGCCCAGAGTGAGGGGGGCCCGTCAGCGTCTGCATTGAAGGTAAGCAGACTCTGCTGCTGTGCTGGGGGGTCACCTGCGCCACCTCTTTATCCCTGAAAACGTAAAAGCACTGGGTAACCAGTAGCCTCCAGAGTTCTCTCGTCGCCTGTTTCCTGATACAGAGACAACGACCCACGTGTGACCCCCCCCAGGGGCGAGTCTGTCTCTCTAAGCCTCATGCGTGGCTCCTAACAAGCCCAGGCAGCACTTACATCTCTATCCATGCCAACGTTCCAGGTGCTTTAGGGAAAGGTTTATTTCAGATTCTGGTCAAAAACCAAAACCCCTAACCATGTCCTTGTCACTTTCCGAAAAACTGTTTCTCCCATATTCTTAGTTAATTTATTTTATGACAAATATTATTTATTTTCATTATAGAAAATGCACATTTTAAATGGGGAAATTCACAAAAATAAAAATGTATCCCTCCTAAGATACCCACTTTTGGAGGCCATCTTTTAAGACTTTTTTCTGTGCATAAAGCTTTGTTCTCAATAATGGTATACTTGCCAGCCTTTTTTTAAAATTTAATTTATTTTTTTATACAGCAGGTTCTTATTAGTTATCCATTTTATACACATCAGTGTATACATGTCAATCCCAATCGCCCAATTCATCACACCCCCACCACCCCCACCACTTTCCCCCCTTGGTGTTCATACGTTTGTTCTCTACATCTGTGTCTCTATTTCTGCCCTGCGAACTGGTTCATCTGTACCATTTTTCTAGGTTCCACATATATGCAGTAATATACAATATTTGTTTTTCTCTTTCTGACTTACTTCACTCTGTATGACAGTCTCTAGGTCCATCCACCTCACTACAAATAACTCAGTTTTGTTCCTTTTTATGGCTGAGTAATATTCCATTGTATATATGTGCCACATCTTCTTTATCCATTCATCTGTTGATGGATACTTAGGTTGCTTCCATGACCTGGCTATTGTAAATAGAGCTGCAATGAACATTGTGGTACATGACTCTTTTTGAATTATGGTTTTCTCGGTATATGCCCAGAAGTGGGATTGCTGCGTCAAATGGTAGTTCTAATTTTAGTTTTTTAAGGAACCTCCATACTGTCCTCCATAGTGGCTGTATCAATTTACATTCCCACCAACAGTGCAAGAGGGTTCCCTTTTCTCCACACCCTCTCCAGCATTTGTTGTTTGTAGATTTTCTGATGATACCCATTCTAACTGGTGTGAGGTGATACCTCATTGTAGTTTTGATTTGCATTTCTCTAATAATTAGTGATGTTGAGAAGCTTTTCATGTGCTTCTTGGCCATCTGTATGTCTTCTTTGGAGAAATGTCTGTTTAGGTCTTCTGCCCATTTTTGGATTGGGTTGTTTGTTTTTTTAATATTGAGTTGCATGAGCTGTTTTTTTTTTTTGGAGTTTAATCCTTTGTCCGTTGATTCATTTGCAAATATTGTCTCCCATTCTGAGGGTTGTCTTTTCATCTTGTTTATAGTTTCCTTTGCTGTGCAAGGCTTTGAAGTTTCATTAGGTCCCATTTGTTTATTTTTGTTTTTATTTCCATTACTCTAGGAGGTGGATCAAAAAAGATCTTGCTGTGATTTATGTCAAAGAGTGTTCTTCCTATGTTTTCCTCTAAGAGTTTTATAGTGTCCGGTCTTACATTTAGGTCTCTAATCCATTTTGAGTTTATTTCTGTGTATGATGTTAGGGAATGTTCTAATCTCATACTTTTACATGTAGCTGTCCAGTTTTCCCAGCACCACTTATTGAAGAGACTGTCTTTTCTCCATTGTATATCCTTGCCTCCTTTGTCATAGATTAGGTGACCATAGTTGTGTGTGTTTATCTCTGAGTTTTCTATCCTGTTCCATTGATCTATATTTCTATTTTTGTGCCAGTACCATAGTGTCTTGATTACTGTAGCTTTGTAGTATAGTCTGAAGTCAGGGAGTCTGATACCTCCAGCTCCATTTTTTCCCCTTAAGACTGCTTTGGCTGTTCGGGGTCTTTTGTGTCTCCATACAAATTTTAAGATTTTTTGTTCTAGTTCTGTAAAAAATGCCACTGGTAATTTGATAGGGATTGCATTGAATATGTAGATTGCTTTGGGTAGTATAGTCATCTTCACAATGTTGATTCTTCCAATCCAAGAACATGGTATATCTCTCCATCTGTTTGTGTCATCTTTGGTTTCTTTCATCAGTGTCATAGTTTTCTGAATACAGGTCTTTTACCTCCTTAGATAGGTTTATTCCTAGGTATTTTATTCTTTTCATTGCAGTGGTGAATGGAATTGTTTCCTTAATTTCTCTTTCTGATCTTTCATTGTTAGTGTATAGGAATGCAAGAGATTTCTGTACATTAATTTTGTATCCTGCCACTTTACCAAATTCATTGATTAGCTCTAGTAGTTTTCTGGTGGCATCTTTAGGATTCTCTCTATATAGTATCATGTCATCTGCCAACAGTGACAGTTTTACTTCTTCTTTTCCAATTTGGATTCCTTTTATTTCTTTTTCTTCTCTGATTGCCGCGGCTAGGACTTCCAAAACTATGTTGAATAATAGTGGCGGGAGTGGACATCCTTGTCTTGTTCCTGATCTTAGAGGAAATGCTTTCAGTTTTTCACCATTGAGAATGATGTTTGCTGTGGGTTTGTCATATATGGCCTTTATTATGTTGAGGTAGGTTCCCTCTATGTGCACTTTCTGGAGAGTTTTTATCATAAATGGGTGTTGAATTTTGTCAAAAGCTTTTTATGCATCTACTGAGATGATCATATGGTTTTTATTCTTCAGTTTGTTAATATGCTGTATCACATTGATTGATTTGCATATATTGAAGAATCCTTGCATCCCTGGGATAAACCCCATTTGATCATGGTGTATGATCCTTTTAATGTGCTGTTGGATTCTGTTTGCTAGTATTTTGTTGAGGATTTTTGCATCTATATTCATCAGTGATATTGGTCTGTAATTTTCTTTTTTTGTAGTATCTTTGTCTGGTTTTTGTATCAGGGTGATGGTGACTTGCCAGTCTTCTAAAATTTCAGTGATAATGATTTACAATGAGAAAAATTAAGCAAATTCCACATATAGTTTTTTGTTTTCCATAAGACGTAGATGGAATTAGATTAAAAACACACAGAACCAAACAGTCCGGCAGTTCCTCAAATGATTAAACCTAGAGTTACCGTATGGCCCAGAAATTCTGCTCCTATTTATACACCCAATAGAAATGAAATCATATGTCCACACAAAAAGATGTGCATTATTCATAATCGCCAAAAGGAGAGAACAATCCAAGTGTCTATCAACTGTTGAATGGATAAAAAAATGTGGTCTGTCCCTACAGTGGAATATTACATGGCCACGAAAAAGCATGAAGCCCTGGTATACTCTACAATGTGGATGGACCATGAACAAATGCTAAGTGAAAGAAGCCAGTCATGAAAGACCACATACATTGTTCTACTTATATGAAATTTCCAGAATGGGGTAATCTAGAGAGACAGAAAATAGACTAGTGATTGCTTTGGGCTTGGTGAGGAGGGGCAGATGGTGATGAAAATACTCAAAAATTGACTCTGTTAAGGGTTGCACATATGTGAATACATTAAAAACTATTGAATTGTACAATTTAAATGGAAGAATTATATAGTATGTGACTTGTATCTTAATAAAACCCTTAAAAAGAAAACCATAGACCGGAAAACCTGAAAGGATCTTATAGATCATATAGTTGAGAAGCTGTGCATCAGACCATGTAATGGGTTAGATGACCTGAAAACTATCCTCTTACAAAACACACAGAAATGGTGCATTAAATATAATTGACATTTTAAATGCATAGTTAAATCCAAAAGAAAGTAAGAGAAATCCCCAAGGGCTCAGACTCAAAGAAGGAGCTGGAGATCAGAGTGGTCTGTGAATAAGTGGCACATTGGCAGCCCTAGGAGGCAGGGGGTGAGGCTGACATTGCTGGTCTCACGGACCCAGTGACCCAGAGATCTGCACTTTAATGCCTCCAAGGTAAACAGGTGACTGGCCTGAGGAAAAGGCAATATTGAATGTGGTGTTACTTCTCCTGCACACCTGAAGCCAGGATCCTTGCCAAGAACTTGCATTCTTGGTAAAAGTGTATTCTAGAAACAATCCCCCCACCCGTACTAGCCGGGAAGGACCCTGGACCGTTGGTGGAGAGAGCGTCAAGAGACTCGTAGCCCTGGGACTTCTGTGGTGGTCCAGTGGTAAAGGATCCACCTTCCAATGCAGGGGACACGGGTTTGATCCCTTGTCAGGGAACTAAGATCCCACATGCCATGGGGCAACTAAGCCTGCACGCCACAACTGCTGAGCTCGCGTGCCTCAATGAGAGAGCCCACATGCCACAAACTACAGAGCCCATGCGCCCTGGAGCCTACGCGCCACAACTGGAGAGAGAAAACCGCATACCACAACTAGGGAGAAGCCTGAGCAGACTGCGCGCCATAACGAATAAATCCCATATGCCTCAACAAAGATTCCATGTGCCACAACTAAGACCTGAAGCAGCCCCCCCAAAAAAAGAAAATAAGGAAAATAAATAAATTAAATAAATAAATATTAAAAAAAGAGAATCATCGCCCTATTTCTGCTCCCACGCTGGTTTAATCCATGTTGTCAGCATAGCCTGGGTGCCCCTAGGTTGAGAAATCGACAGCATCATCCTGGGAGCGTGGCCTCCATCTCCGAGCACTGTGGGTGCAGACCTGGAGCTCCTCAGCATCATGGGTGTTCCACAGAGAGAGCCCTGCTGAAGACGTGCTGAAATCCCAAGCCACCAGCCCTGCAAGGAGCCCGCTCACTGCGAATTCAGGGCACAGGAGCTTCACACAGGAGAACCGAGAGGCGTGATAAATGAGGCTGTAAAACACTCAGCAAGAAGGAGGTGAAGTGTAGGGAAATAGTGTCGGTGAAAAATTAACCAATAAGTCAACCTAGAGGAGAAAGAGAATTTTATTTCTGCCAACCTGAGGATTATAACCCGGGAGACAGTCTCTCAGAAGCTCTGAGAACAGTCCAGCCTATTAGAAGTCAAAGGCATAGTCATCTTTGAGACACAGGATCGGACTTGAAAATGACACACTGACATGTCACATAAAATTCATCAAAGATATATAGACCAGGAGAGCGTGTACAAAGCAATCAGTAAGTCATTACAACCCCCTACAAAGCTGGGAAATACGCTAATCTTCTAAGAAGTTCCATTGCCAGAGTCAGAAGAAAGGGAAAAAACCCAGATCTTTATGGTCGAGCAGGCACGCCCAGCTTTGAGGAGCTCTGGCTAATGCTCAAGGCAGATGCACGCCACACACTAAATGGAGAAGAAGCCCAAACGGACAGAGAGAGAACTTTATACTTGAATTTTCTTGTCCTGCCTTAAAATATAAATTTTATTCCCTCAATAGCAAGACACCACCAAGACAGGAAGATGTGAAGAAGAACCAAGCTGAACTTCTAGGAATGAAGAACTGTCTTTAAAATGAAAACATTACGAATTAAAGAGTTCACTGAATTCAGCTGAAGGGAGAATCTGCCGACGTTTGGAGAGACTGCTCCTGACGAAGCTGCGTGGAGAGAGGAGGTCCGTGAAAGGGCAGCTGCCGGGAGCGAAGGCTGGGACGAGCTCCCCCGGCCCAACCTCCTTATTTGCACAGAGGCAGGGAGGTTCTGGGGCTGTGGGCGGAGCATCACACCACCTGCTTGGTCCTACATCCCTGGGGTTTGAGGCGGAGACGCCAGGGCACTTAGCAGTGCAGGGGCAAACGTCAGGGAAACGGTGGGGCAGCGTCCCTCAAAGGACCCACACGAGCAGAGGGGTCAACACCACGAAGGTGCCTAGAAAGCTCCAGAGCACCTTCACAGGCTAATTCTCGTTCCTGCCGCCCACAACTGCCGCCGCCCAGGCCTCCCAAACGGAGAGGCTCCCACAGAGACGTTTGGTTTCACTCGAAAGGGAACACCGTTAGCAAACGAGGGATTTACTTAAGTTTTGGAGAAGATGGATTTTTTGGACCCATCACTTTTCCAGAGTTTGAGCAAAACAATGTGTTATAACAACACGTGAGCAGAGAAGGTTCGTGCTGAACATCAGAAGTGAAGAACATGCTGGTGACGCATTCCGTTCTGTCACTGCTTCCCTGGCCACCTCTCCTCCCATCCTGTGGGTGCGTTAGTGGTGTTTTTCTCTGGCTCGCGCACCCTGCCCTGACCTTTCCCAGCTTTATTCTGGGGGAGTCACCCGTGAGGGACCAGAGTGAGCTAGAGCCAAGCCAGCAGAATGGTGACCGTGGGGTAGGCTCCTGGGGCCGCTCTCAGGAGGGAACGTGTAACTCCACGCTGGGAGCAGGCGGCCGGTTTCACACACAGGGCCACCATGTGTCACAGCCAGGAGCTGCCGGCGGGCCTGGGTGACGGGCATCTGTAAACACAGCCGCAGAGAACCAGGCTGGCTGGGCCCAGTGCAACAGGTCTGGGCACACTTGGCACCTGAGCAAATACACCCTGGGGACATCGCAGGCAGTGCAAGCCCCAGAGATACCAGGTAAACGGACAGCCAGCTGCTGAAACACAGGGTCACATGCTGATCCAGGCCGGCTCTTCTGTACACGCAGCTGCACCTGGAAACAGAGGAGGTGATTGTTACCAGCGATGCTCTGGGGTTGCTTTTAAACCTTGTCAGGTAGGGTTTGAGGCACAGACGTGGAAACCGGCTGGAATGGGTAGTGGTGGGGGAGAGTGATGGATTCCACTTGATCCACGCTGTCGTCCAGGGTAGCTGATCTGTGCCAGCCTGAACCGATGAAGGCCAAGGAGAGCCTCGGGTCCTAGTGAAGCCTCTGCCTGCTTCACACCTTGCCTTCCTGTGCCCACGTCAGCATGACTTGAATGCTTACGTGCAAAACTATTTCATGTCTTTGCTTTTGTTTAGATGTGTGGAGATTTAAGTGCTATATAATGTTTATTTCACACCTAGACTTTTTTTCTAAAGACTTGAAATATCCTTTCTAAACGCTCATGCTGCACCCTTTATGGTTTTTTGGGGGGTCAATCAAATGTTACCATAGAACATTTAAAATATTTAAATTCTCAGAGATCTTTAATATCTTACATGTTTCTTGTAACATTTGGCTTGGAGCACCTTGGCTTGCTGCGCGGTTACAATGGTGAACCCTGATTCAGCTTGGGTGGCCCCTCAGCAGGGTGGACACTCGGTGGGGGGTCTGGGAGGGGGAACAGTTATCCTCGGGGAGCCAGGGAGGCTAGAAGCCATCACCACACCTGAGGGACACTGGGCAAATTTCATAACTTGTCAGCCTCAGGTTCCTCATTAGTTAGGAGGGGATAATATTACCCATCCGACGGTGTTGCAGGAGAATTAAATGAGATACTGCAAGAAAAGCACCTAGGAGGGCACCTAGATTGAGCAATAAATATAACAACTAATTATAATGGATCAGCTTTAGGAAATTGCAAGAATTAAGATCCAACTCTGATTGTTTAGTTCTCATTGCCCATGTTCTGTATCACATCACCTCACTTCACTTCACTTCACCTCACCTCACCTCAGTTCACCTCACCTCATTTCACTCCACTTCACATCATTTCACATCACAGCCCTGCCCCATAACAAGGAAGTCGTCTGTCTCTGTGGAGGTCCTTCTCCTGCTCTCCTTCAGGTCACAGATCCAGCTGTGCAGAGTGTTCTCTACCCAGCCTCACCTGAAGCGCCTGTTCTTTGCTAAGGAAAGCAAAAAAGCGGTTCTGCAGGACTTGCCCCTCTGACATGAAAGCCACTAGTGAGATGTGCTATGTTCTTTCTCCACGTTAAGTCCTGGAGACCTGGTGTGCTCTACCCGTGCGGCCCATCCCTCTTTGGACTGGCCTCATCGCACACACTCGGAGCCGGGCGGGGCTGGTGGCTACCACCCCAGACATGGGACAGCAAGGCTCTGACCAGCCTCCTACTCTCTCAGATGCCCCTGTGCGGTTCTTGATCCCACGAAGCCCATGATGGTTAGGGGGCGGCCCTTCCCTTCTCTAAGCTTTGTACGTGGACAGACAGCTGTCCTCCCCCCGTCAGTGGACGTGCCTGGTGTGCTGACCGGTGGCCCATTCTGGTGGGTGTTTCTGTGGGAAGCACTGGGGGGCTGTGAAGATGGGGTAAACCTGCTCCACGCCGGGAGTTTAGGATCTGGCTGAGAAGGCGGCCATGCGAGAAGGGTTTAGAGAAGGAAGGGGTGACTCCTGTCCCCTCTGGAGGCGGGGAGGCTCCGGGGGGCTGTGGAAGGCTGTGCAGGCTCTGAGGGCCGCCTGAGGACCGGCCAGCCCCTGGCATCCCTGGCTGCCTGTTTAGAGCCTGGGTGGGGCAGCCCCTGAGGCCGAGGCCTTGCTCATCGCTGCTCATGTGGGAGAGTGAACTTGGGGAGATGCTGTGTTCCTTCCAGACGTGAGACGGGGGGCGGAGGCACAGAGCTGCCTCCCTCTCGGCACCCAGAGCTGGTGCCTGGAGTGCCCAATGCCCACTGCGGGGGAAGGGGTGCAGGGGCTCCCTCCACACAGGCCGGTCTCCCCCCTCCCGGCAGCAGCTCAGGGCCAGCTCGCCGCAGACAAAGCTGAGGTCTGCTCACAATGGCTTCCGAAGGCCTTGCTGTTCCGCCCACAGGGCCCAGCCTGGCAGCTCCTGTGACCCCCACCCCCATAAGGCCCCGGGTGGGCCTGTTACTGCTGTTTGTCATGTTGGGACTCTGCTCGGACCCCCGAGAGGTGGCCTGTGTCTCAGGGGAGCGTGTCCTCGGGGCCCTGCTGCTGGCGGGTGGCGTCTGGCTGAGCGGAAGGTCCAAGCACAGCCCGCAGAGCAGAGTCCAACGGGGCTAATGGGCTATTTGTTCCTGAGCTACTAACCGTCAGATACCGCCTGCCTTTTCATGGTGCTGCGGGCTATTGGCATGGTCAGCCGATACGTGATAGGGAAGCTTATTCATTGAATTCTTGGGGGGAAACCCCCAACTTTTCAAGGATCCCAGTTTGGGAGGAATGGACCACATATATTGTCATTCAGCATTTCTCTTCTGTTTTTGGATCCAGCGGGGAAAGGGATTCAGGAGTGTCCACAGGGCCTCCAACCAGGGAGAGGGCAGGAGTTCCTGGTCGGCAGGTGTGTGGCGGCCTGAGGGACCCACAGGCCGAGGTGGCACCAACCGCGTCCTGTCACTTTGCTATCGTAGCGTTTCCGAAGCTCATGACATGTTTTTGAGGACCCGCTGTGTGCTTGGGGATGCTCACCTGCGACGTGACTGTGTTAAAGTTTCCTTCCTTTTGTAAATCCCGTTGTGGTTTACATCATCTCTAGGAATGTATCATCTACAGAAGGAACCACACTCATTCTTTTTGTGTAATGAATAGTCATCTCCTAATAATCTGGTTTCAGAGTTTACATTTTCAACAGGCTGGGTATTCATTTCTATATCAACTCCTCCCCAAGCCCCACGGACATCCTTACAAAAGGCGTTATTTTCAGACTCTAAACAGAAAGACATAATCACGCGGTGACTTGGAGCCTCGGGGAACAATAGAGCTGGGAAGTGAAGCAGGCGGGTTCGTTCTCATGGCTCAGGGTGTTTCTCATTACAAGTTAAACTGTTTTAAATGATGGCTTAATGGGCGCTACCTGGGATGTGGGTGAGATAATGAGGATGAGATGCTTAACTTCTGCATTTCCTGACTTCTTTGTGTTGAAATTAGTAAATGCATTATCATCGGGTTTTTTGAATTTAATTTTCATTCTTTCTACGCCCTCTGCCCGAGAGATAAATGGGGAAGAGGCGCATTCTTAAGTGTCCTGTTTTACATCAGCCTTGGTGGCTCTCAGAGGCTCTGCTGCCCTGAGGGGCCTGAGGAGCCGGGGCCTGAGGAGCCGGGGCCGGAGGAGGGATGGACGCCGAGAGGTGAATCAAGCTCAGAGATGAAGACTTAGCCCTCGGTGAGCACTCAGCTGGGGCCTTGATGACATGGAGGAGGACGTATTCACTCTCCCAGAGAGGAGCTTATGATCCACCATAAGGTGGAGACTTGGGGGAAGGAGATTCATGAGAACTAGAGGCATGTGGGTGGCCAGGGGCTGCGAGGCTGGCAACAGAAAGGGCCGGGGAGGGACACCCACCCCTGGACTCTCCCCTGGGGCGGCTGGGCCAGGCCGTTGAGGTCACTCTGTGTTAGGGTGACTCGGTTTTCACAGGATAGCAGAGCTCTGTTAGCACCAGAGAGCATGGCTGCTGACTTGCCCACTGATTTTATTTCATCTGCCACCAGGTTTTCTTGATTAAGAAAATAGTTGTCCCAGGTTTGACTTAGCCCGTCCGAACCTTCAGTGCCTTTTTTGGGAGCTGCATCAGTGGCTTTCCGGGTCTGCCTGCTTCTGTGTGGCCCCTGGGAGCATTGTCCCTCTGGGGCCTCCTCTCTCAGGCATCTGCTGAGGCTCTCCACTCTGGTGGCCAAGCCCGTGGCCTAGCATGGTGGACGGTGGGCATTGTGAGCTTCCGGAAGGTGCCTCTCTGCCCCCAGCTTGTGGGAGCACTCAGTGTCGTGGCCTGGCTTCCCCAGGAGGGCCTTCTCTCTGCCTCCTGGCCCATCTCCATCCACAAAGTCTCAGGTCCCAGCTCTGCTCAGAAGCCTCTGTTTCTGAGCCAGCCCTTAACAACGGCTCTGGGGCCAGAGCTGATGTTGGTACCATCTCTGCTGGATCCTTGTGGCACATCCTTGGACACGCCACCTAAGTTCTGTGAGACTTGGTCTTCTCATCAGGGAGATGGGCCCCTGATGGCCGTCAGGGCACTCCTGCAGGGATTCAGCACATTTAGCAGTTCAAGCCGACGGAGCCCTACCACGTGCCAGGCATTCTCTTGCTGCCGGGCATCCGCGTGCTGCCTGGTTGGAGGGGTGTCTGCACCAGACGGGGACACAGGGAGTGCCTGGCATTTACAGAAGGCAGTTTTACCAGCACAGACAGTCTCTCGAGGAGCTGTCCCATGGGCCATCCTGCTCTGGTGGCACTGGTGTTTACCGGAGGTGTGTCACACCAGAGCAGGACAGCGGGAGTGTGATGGCGTCGGGGGGGTCCTTGTTTTGGTCCCACAGGGGATGTGTTCAGTGATGGCACAACCCAGGCGCCCACGGACCCAGCTTGTGAACACAGCATCATCCCTCATAGAAGGGCTGTCCTTGTCCTTGGTGCCGTCGTACCAGCTGGAGCCCAGGATGTGGAGAGAGGAGAAACTAAAGGTGTTCAATAGGGGCTGGGGGCACGGACTGTCCCTGCAGGCCTGGCTGTTTGCACTCGTAGCATGCTTGTGGTTCAGGAGCCTTTGTAGAGCAATAAAGTCAAAAGAAGGTCATATGTGTAACATCCTTCCTCCCTCCCTCCCTCTCTCTCTCTCTCTCTCTCTCTCTCTTTCTTTCTTTCTTTCCTCTCCCTCTCTCCCCCTCCTCTCTCTTCCTCCTTCCTTCTGGGTTCCTGCTATAGGAAAAAAGACAAATTTGGGGGAACTGCTTGGCTTCTACACACCTAACTCTTCAAACTTTGCACTAATATATGTTTTTCTTTATATTTAATTTTTGTGACAACCAAATTGCATATGCCCTTAACTGAATTAACACAAATTAGACCTGAAAGGAATTGAAGAATGAAAATCCAGTATGTTTCTTGAAAGCTTCTTATTGCTTGAAGCACTCTGAAAAATCTCTCTTCCTTAGGGACGACGCCAGTTAAAGACATATTAGAGTTAAATCCGGCAGCGTCTTTTCAAAGTGGGGCTGATTCATGACTGCTTCCGATTCTATTATTTCAGAACTCAAATGTCAATATTTAAAAGTAGGACTAGTTTCAGGCAGGCTCCTGGGTCTGGAAGGACGGATGGAGCCTGGTGAGCTAGGAGCTGACCATTACCTGAGGCTGACCAAGAGCTTGATGGACAAATCAGCATGTCAGGAGACGGTGTGGGAACTGTAGCCTCACAGACTCTCAGGGGTGGAGAGATCTTCCAGGACGTCCAGCTCAAACCTCCCCCTTCCCCTCCCATCCCCTTACTTAAATTCTTCACCCTGTTTGCAAATGACCATTGCACATCTCCAGTGGGTTGTGTTAACCTCCCGAGAACCCAGGGGCCTGTCAACAGCTGAGCCTCTAAGTAAATGCTTCCTTAGATGAAGCAGGACCCATCTCCCCATGGCCCCCACCTGTTGGTCTTGGCCACGCTCCAGAAAGCTTTCATCCTGTTTCCCCACTTGCAGGTCTCCAAGTGTTTGAAGGTGCGGCCCCTCCATCTCTTTAGCCGCCACCCCCGTGTTGTGGATTTCTGTTCCTTCGCCAGCCTGTCCCTTTTTTTCTAACTCTGAGACACAGATGGCTTCTTGAAGGCGCTGGTCCCCAAGTGGGGTCCCCAGGTCAGCAGTGTCAGCAGCACGTGGGACCTCCTTAGAAATGCAGATTCTCTGGCCCCACGCAGACCCACGGAATCAGAAACTAGGGCATGGGCTGGGCTCAGGCTCTGTGTTGTAACAAGACTTCCAGATGGTTCCTTCTCTTCTGGAAGCTTGGGAATCACTGGTCTAGTTTCCTGACTGGTCTGATGCAAACACATCACAAGTGCCCAGAGATACTGCCCCCTCGGGGTGCAGGCTGTGGCTCAGGAGGACCCCAGGGAGAGACTGTGCATCCTCTGGGCAGGAGGGACATTTTCAATATTAATCTCAGAAAAAATGCTCTGGGAGACTTGCTTCTGGCTACAAAGGACCTCCTGTGGGCAGCCGTGGCGCCTTCCTTCCTGAGGTTGTAATTACCCTTTGGCTCCACTGGAAAATTCAACTTTCCATTTCTCTGGAGGCGGCAAAGATTGAATGGGAGCAGTGACTGTGGGGTGTAAGCCAGACCTCGGCATTGCGCGGGTTACGGGGAGGAGAGCTTGAGAGTCTGGGGGTCTGGGGCGGGGGTGGAGAAATTTTATCCGGAGCAGACTGGGCTAAGTGCTGCTGTGCAGCTCGCAAGTGGTGCCATCAGCAAACTGCGCCTGAGGCAGGTCACAGCTGTGCCCTCTCCTTGCAGGTGTGACCGGGGTGCCCCCAAATCCCCAAATGGAAGTTTGACAGGTGATTCCTATACAGTGACATATAAATAAGGGAATCCCGGTCAATAACAAAGGAGAAGATACAATCTCCTTTCTTCCTCTTGTTCTCTAGAGGGCACATTGGATAAGTGGTCTCTTTATGCTTCAAAGATACCTAAGAAGGCAGATGGATTCCCCTCTTAAACCTGCTTCCCAGGTACACACTCATCTCCTGGGCCATCTCTTCCACGTGCACAGTGAGAAAACAAAACTGTAACCACTGGATTTCTTGACGGTGGAGGCTGGTGTATTTAACAGGGACTCGGGAAACCTCTGCCAGAATATCGTCTTAAAGATGTTCTTTGTATTCTAATAGATACAAGTATGTTGACTCCCAAACTCCTAATCTTGGGACTGACATATACACACTACTATGTTTAAAATGGATAACCAACAAGGGCCTACTGTATAGCACAAGGAACTCTGCTCAATACTCTGTAATGACCTATAGGGGAATAAGATCTAAAAAAGAGTGGATACATGTATACGTATAACTGATTCATTTTGCTGTACAGAAGAAACTAACACAACATTGTAAGTCGACTATACTCCAATATAAAATAAAAAAAAACAATTTTAAAGTACATTGACTGCAATGTGAGGCTGGTCCCCCCGCGGAGCCGGTTTTGGTGGTGTTAAGATGTGGTCCTCGGGGTCTGTGATTTGACCTCCCACCTGCCCCACTGGGCAATGCTTCAAGGCCACTGGGCCTTTCCCTCACCTGTCTGGGGAAGCCGGCTGCTTCTCAGGTGTGTCTCTGGCTTGTTGGAGAAGCTCTCTACACCGTCCTCTTGCTTCCCTCACCAACAGGCAGTGTTAATCTCTGCCTTCCTCCCTGTCCCTTGGGGATTTGCTAGAATGTGGATCACATCGGGCTATGCTACCTGCTCCATCTCCCCGGGTGCTGTCAACGCCTGGAAGGATGGACAGCCAAAGCCCCGGGCTTCGCACAGTGACTGGCGCGTAGCCAACGCCCTGGGAAGAGTGAGAACCAGCGGTGCGCATGCATCACTTCACTCCTGCCGGGACAGCCGGGTCCTGGGACGTCTGACTCATTCTTCTGACCCTTTTCCACTTTCCAAAGGAAGGACGCCTTTCTCCGGAGTCTCTGTGCTGTGTCAAATACAGAGCTGAGTGGCCATGGCTCCCTTCCACTGCGCCTTCCTCAGCAGACGGCCGTGATCATTCTGGGCCGCAGGAAAGACCGCCACCCTCGTCCTGCTTGCAAGAGCGTGGCTCTCAGTGCTGGAGCAGAACCCCCCAAAATAAACCAGAGCCTCAGCCAGGCAGCTGTGCTGGGTGATTTTTCATTCGTCGGAGGGACTGTCAAAACTCATGGTCCTGGGAGAGTGCTTTTCTCACTGTCACGGTTGAGATAAATTCCCCCAAACGCTACCATGGCCAAGCTGCCAATTCCACATTTGCATTTAGTAGTTTAGTTACAAATTAAAGATGTTGCCAGAACGCTTTGGTTTGGGAAGGTAAATTGTAGTAATTATACCGGGACACAGAAAGGCATACTAAATTTGAAGAAAAACACACTGCCAAGACTCGAATCTGTCGTTCAGGGATGATTGTGCACGTGTGTCTTGCACCGAAAGAGGTGTATTTGCAAATTGGTCCTGTCTTCCTCAAGGCGAACATGCCAAAGTTAACCAGCTCCCTGTTGACCGGAAGCGTCTCAAGGATGGCGGGGAACTTTAACGCAGTAATTAAACGTTGAAATCCACAGAAGGTTCTCCAGGGCTTGCTGGGGATGTTATCGAGTGTCGCCAAGTCTACACCAGAGGAAACTCAATCTGCTTGAGGGCCCTGCATTCACCCCAACGGTCGATACCGGGACAAAGAAGCCCCACACTGGGCTTTGTCTAGTGACTGTTCAATAAAAGTGCTTTGCTCGGAGAAGACAGTGCAGCTCCCAGTTTTGAGGGCTTGATATATATGGATATTAAACTCCTCATCAGAACTGAGGGCCCACTGCTTCTGTTTCCTTTGAGAGACGGGCGAGGTAATTGGAAAGCCCTGGCCGGGTCCTTGTGCTGAAGCAGCATAAATCTCCAGGGGCTGACGGGCAGACAATGGTCACCCTCCTTCACTATCAGGGTGGCCCGTGTCTGAACTATTTATTAACCGAGATGTGAATGGGCCAATGAAGGGCCAATTTATATGTTACCCAGAGAGATGTATTACAACTGCCTTAAACATCGATTTCCCTCCTTCGTTTGTTCTTGGTGGCGACATAGACGCAGAGATCTGCAATAATGTGGGCGTGTCCTTATCAGATCTTGGATATTTCCCCAGACTGTCTGCAACCATTAACCTTGCGTATTATCTGACTTTGGTGATTAGTACAAGGCACATAAACCCGTATTGATGGCCAGTCTTGGTGGAGAATGGTGAGCTGAGTTATTGGAGGCTGGATTTTGCTGACTCTGTGATACAAACGATAGTATTATGCTGGTGCCACAAAATCGCTAATCTGTCAGTTCTTTCATGGTGTTGTCCTCGAAGTGGTACCTAAGTGTGTGGTGTGGCTGCCCCAGGGCTGTGCTCAGAGGAGAAGCTCATCAAGATGCACTGATACCAACCCACAGCCCTTCCTGGAGCTGTGCTGGGGAAGCCACGTGTGCCGATTCTCGTGAAGACCAAGCCACTGCACTCTTGTTTTCCAATCCTCACTCCATTCCTCCTGCTTCATCTGCCATCTCCAGTGGGCAGACTAGTGGGGTGACACCTTGATCATGTGCACTCAGACTCAGAGGCTTCCCGCCCTGGTGACGACAGTCTGAGCGGAAGCTTCCTGTGTGGTCCTTCTTTGTCTCCAGCGACTCAGGTCTCCAGACCCCTGTGAAAGTGGGCTCCCTAAGCTTGCTCATACAAGGGAGCCCCAGGCAGTGGCCCCTCACCTAAAAGACAAATGATCCCATGTCTTTGTAGTGTGGGATGGATGCTGAGCCAGGACCAAATTCCCAACCTGCATAAGGCATCAATGAAGGGAACTTAGGGCCATAGCACTTTAAAAGGTGGAAAGGGCTGGAATGACTGTGTTGCCCAGAGAAGCATGACATCAACAGGTGGCTAGTGGACCAACCAGCACACATCACGTCTTCACACTTCTAGCCCAGAGCCTTCCCATCCCTGGGTCATCCACAGATGCTAAAGGCAGCAATTTGAGTGCCGGCGAGCCTTGTTCAAAGCTTGGGTTTGCCCAGATGTTGCTGGACGTGGCCAGCTCCCCCCTGTTCCGTGCCTGTAAGTGTGGTAGGTGCCACCGGGGAACAGCAGCTCGTGGAATTTGGGTGGGTGGACGGGCTCATCCCCGCAGGCAGTGAGGAAGAGAGAGCCTCCATTAAGGGATATTTTCTTCTAAGAAATTTTCAGTTAAAATAGGCATTGACTGTGCTTGATAAGGTATTTATAAACTCTGAAGTATGAATGGTAGCAACATATAAATTAAATATAATTATCTAGGCACAGAGCCAAGCCTGACCATCCACCCAACACCCACTCTCGGCAAGGTGTGTGATGCTGGCACCAAGGTGTGGCAACCTTCACGGCAGGTTTTCCAGGGCGGCTTTTATGGTTAAAAGTCCTCCTAATTAAAAGAAAAATTTCTGACAGAAAATTTCAAATATATGAAAAAGAAGATGACAGTATAATGAACCTGGTTTGGGGTATCACCCAGTTTGTGTAGTTAACCATTTGTGGCCAATCTTGTTTCATCCATATTCCTTCCCACTTATCCCATCTCATATTTTTTAAACAAATCCAAGATGTTATTTTATTGTAAGCATTTCATGTGTATTTCTAAAATATAAGCACAAACTTTAATATAATAATAATACTGACATTATGACACCTGAAAGGCTACCAATGTTCCCTTAATATCATCAAACATCCAGTGTTCAAATTTCCAATAGTCTCCGACTATCATTTTGGACAGTTTTTGTTTGAATCAAAATCCAAATAAGATCTGTAGGTTGGAATTCAGCCTCTTTTAATCTGTATGTTTTCTCCACCATCGTGTTTTTCCCTTTTGCAATTCATGTGTTGAGAAAATGGGGTTATTTGTTCTACAGAGTTTCCTTCAGTTTGGATTTGGTTGATTGCATCTCCATGGTGGGTTTAACCTGTTCTTCTATCCCCTGCCTTTCCTCCAAATTGCTGGTTGGATGGGAAGGTTCTCAGTGGGGTGTGTCACTACTATGCAGGGACATGTGGCTGTGTCTAGGGACATTTTGGTTGTCACAACTAGAGGGGGATGCTACTGGTCTCTAGTGGGTAGAGACTGGGGATGCTGCTCACCACCCTAAATACACAGGACAGCTCCCACCACAAAGAATTATCCAACCAAAATGTCAGTAGGGCTGAGGCTGAGAAACCCTGAAAGCTTGAACAGTTAGGTGAAGACTCAATAAGACCGTTTCATAGGTGGTGGTGCAGTTTTCCATCAGTGGGTGGTGCCCTCTGGCTGCCCCCATGTTTGTCATGTTGCAGTCCTGCTTCCCAAGGCCTTTAGGAGTTACAGAATGATGATGCTCCAAGTCTGTCAGTGTTGTCTCATGGCTGGAATACTTCTAGAAAGAATAACCTCCTTAAAATGCTCCTTTGAAATAACCTCCTTTGAAATGCTCTCTTAATTGTATATTTCACCATTCAAGCTACATCTCCAGGGCTGGCCCTTATAGCCAGAAGTGGAGTAAGAATCCTTTGCCAGATTATCTGTTCTCAATATTGGTCTATAACTAGAGTCATTATAACTATGGAACCATGAGGGACTCTCTTTCCTTGCCTTCAAGGTGATTTCTAATAAAAATAAGGTGATGAGGTCGACACGGTCAGTGGGCAGCTATTAAGTGTTTAACAATGCAAAGCGATAAGATAGACATCACTGACAGCACAGATGAACTGCAGTGAGGTTGCACCATCCTGGAGGTGGGTGTTTAAAAGAGAAGCATCGGGCTTCCCTGGTGGTGCAGTGGTTGAGAGTCCGCCTGCCGATGCAGGGCACACGGGTTCGTGCCCCGGTCTGGGAGGATCCCACATGCCGCGGAGCGGCTGGGCCCGTGAGCCATGGCCGCTGAGCCTGCGCGTCCGGAGCCTGTGCTCCGCAACGGGAGGGGCCACAACAGTGGGAGGCCCGCGTACCATAAAAAAAAAAAAAATAAATAAAAGAGAAGCATCAGTTTGGTCTGGGGGGATGAAGCCAGGGAGGGGTGTTGTCTGGAGACCTGGGTTCTAAACCCCAGCTTGTCGGGTTGGTGACAGGGAAAGAGCGTAGATTCAGGAATGAACTCTCTGGATTAGAATATTGTCTCTTTGATGGCCTGGATGTGCGGCCTTAACGGAATCAACTTAGTTAACCTCTCTGAGCCTCACCTCCTCATCCGTACACGGGGATATAGTACTAGTACTAATCTCCTAGGGGTTCTGATGGTTCCACAAGTTATCCCACACGCAGTAAACACTGCCAGCTTGTGTGATTTGTGACGTGGGAGAGGTGAGTGGAGAGCCTTCCACTGTCCCTTCTCATTCTAGCATTCCATCATGCTGACCAGAGAAAGCTTGATGGGAGACGTGGGATTTGAGCTGGGCCCTCAAGGGTGGGTGGGTTGGGAAGCTGGGAGGTGTGAGGAAGGCCCCCGATGGCCAGAAGGCCAGGCATCACCCAACATGGTGGCCTTTGGATGGAAAGCGCCCAGGTCGCAGGGGAAGAACACCTCAGAGATGCTCCCCTGCGGTTTCTGTATAAGTTGGAGGTGGCACCAGGCAGACTCCAGTGTCTCGGATGTTCTGTTTGGGCTCGTAGGAGCATCTTCTTTGTTCTGCCTGCCCGGGCCTCTCCTCTCAGCCCCGGAAGGAAGCTTGGACTGTGACTTCTGATGCTCGGGATGAAGGAGGGGGCTGTCATGCTTCTGCCTCTCCCTAGACCACAGGCGTGGACCCCAGACCCTCCCGGGGGCAGGGGCCAGCCCTGCAGTCAGAGCAGGCACAGCCAGGACTCGCCTTCATCACCAGGTACTGAAAGTGTCATTTAGGGGTGAACAGGTGCTGAGGTTCTGTTGTATTAGAGACTTGGCTTGGGGAAACGCCTTCCTGATTTTACATGTGCTGTGAGCCAACCTCATTCCATCGGGGAAGAAACAGAGGCCTGAGTGGTGAAACTACTTAGCCCTTGCTGAGAAGCTAGTTAGTGTCAGAGCCTCTGCTTTGTCTTCCAATTCTGAGATGGTAACATCAGAGTCAGTCCAGAAAACTCTGTTTTTCCAACTCATTTCCTTTCCAGCCACCCTATGAAGTATCCTGTATGTCCCTTTGCTAAGACAGCTCATCTCTTTTGCAGACTGTGGTTTCCTGCCTGCCTCTTTCCCCGGCTGCTCCGGGTGGAGCCCTTAGCAACACGGCACCTATTTCAGGCAGAGTCGGCGCAGGTGCAAATCAGTCATTGTTCAGCTTCCTCCTCTTACCCTCATCAGTGACTTCTCTTCCTGCGCCCGCTCGGCCCCACACTCCCACTTGCCCCAGCTCATTTAGAGTAAGATGTACTTTCTTTTATTTTCGCTTCAGTCAATCCCCAAGAGTTCAAGATTTTTGGAAGTGCAGGAGGTGTATAGTGTTTTCTAGAAAATGTTGAAATTTAAAAATATTCATCATTCATTAATTTGCTGTTTAGTAGTATGTGTATTTGCACCAAAATGCTCAGTGCCGCATGTAATGCATGTAGGGCTGATCACGGACACACATTTCTTCGAGGATGCTTGGTCCCTGGAGATGCTTGGGCTGGAGGACCTCTCACGTCCACTCCTGAACTGCGAGCTTGCTGAAGACCTGGTTTGCCAAGGGAGCCTCAAATGCACCATGAGACCCATGTAAAGTTGAGCAGGCTGTTTCACGCCTCTGTGAGATTGTTCCTCCAGGCTCGGAGCCTGTGCAGTGGTGTGCTGCATTTTGGAGGTTAACCTTCTGGAATTGTCTTCAGTTTGGGCTTACCAACACCAAGAACTTAATTTCCTGATCATGTAGGACCCCAAGTGGCCGGGTTTGGCTTCCTTACCTCCCTCATCCTGTCTTTCTTTTTTAAGGTTTCTTTTTTTTTTTTTTTTGGTTGCATTGGGTCTTCACTGCTGTGCACAGGGTTTCTCTAGTTGCGGAGAGCAGGGGCTACTCTTCATTGTGGTGCACGGGCTTCTCGTTGTGGTGGCTTCTCTTGTGGAGCACTGGCTCTAGGCATGCAGGCTTTAGTAGTTGTGGCACGCGGGCTCAGTAGTTGTGGCTCACGAGCTCAGCAGTTGTGGCTCGTGGGCTCTAGAGCGCAGGCTCAGTAGCTGTGGCGCATGGGCTTAGCTGCTCCGTGGCATGTGGGATCTTCCCGGACCAGGGCTCAAACCCATGTCCCCTGCACTGGCAGGTGAATTCTTAACCACTGTGCCACCAGGGAAGCCTCCTCATCCTGTCTTGATTTGGAATGAAAATGCTTCAACATGCTTATTATATGTCAGAATTTAAGAGGATAAAAACCTACTTGATGGGGAGAACTGAATTTCAACGATAGAATGAACCACAAGGAATTTATTAACACATCTTAGGTATAGATGTTAGGCTGGGGATATTAGTTGGCCATATTTGACCACTTTTGACCTATGAAAACGACGGCTCTATCAGTCTGATACCTGTAACTATGTGGTCACTGTAGATTTTCTACCTCTCTGGTTAGAGTGAAGTTCTGCTTTGCTCTCATCACTAAGATACAGGGAAAACTCGAGCCAGGACTAGTGGGTAATAATGGTCCCTGATGGACCAGCTCCTGTTTCTTTCCTTGGTCCACTGATGGGATCCTGGTTTCTTTTCTGGTCCACGTCTCAGACTGCCCACCTGCCCACGAGCCAATTACGCCTTGTTTCAGGGCTGATGTCTGAACTGCGAAGGGCCTCCCCAGGCAGCTGACCTGCCTAATGCCTGGCTTCACCTCCCACCGGCCCGGGGATTATGGGACTATCTTAATATCCCTATGATCCCATTTCCTCGCAGCTCAAAGGTAGTTACGAGTGCCTCCAGCCTCGGGATGGCTGCTTTGAGCAGACAGAGAGGTTAATATATGGACATTTTCGTGGTACCGGCCACCCTGATAAGGACTCGGTCTGCGTTAGCTGCTGTTACTTTTATTAATAGTGAGGTCAGTACTTGAAAGTGACCCCAGGCAGGTTTGTGACCTGCCTCGGAAAGGTGAAGAGAGCTCAGGAATCCCGCCAGGAGTTTCCAGGCTCCTTACTTCATCTGGATGCCGAGCTAAAGGAACTGGGGCCCAGAGAGGCTGACAATGGAAAAAGCCACAGATGCTAATAGCGGCTGTGCTGTGTGTCACTCACCTGGGGCCGGGCTCCCTTCCAAACTTATTTCTCCAAAAACCGTGAGGGAGCCGCTGCCATCACCCCCATTCGTCGGATTTGGAAGTCGAAGCATGGAGAAGTTACGGAGCTTGTCCGAGGTCATATGGGTGCTAAACGACAAAGTGAGGGTCTTCATACAGGGTGGTCTGACTCCAAATCCAGCGCCGTTACCTCTCTCACGTCCTCACATCCACCACGCTCTTCTCTGAGGCTGAGTTTGTTCTGCCCAGCGGCCCCCAAGTCTGGGACATGTCATCAGAGGGGCTCTTTTGTCTTTGGTGACACACCTCACAGCTCCACGGGGATGCATCTGAACACCTCTGTGCTCAGGGCAGTGACTGGGGATGTGGCCACGGTTCTCCTTTTCTTCTGCTGAGAAAAGGGTGATTGGGGCCTGCACCATCCCTGACGGCCGCACCCTTCCACCCATGACTCAGAGCTTTGACTCAGAGCTTCTTCCTGTGTGTGTTTCCTCCCCACAGGCTGTCAGGATTTAAACACCTAGATCCTTGCTTCTCCTGGGCGCTTACTTTACATGAATGCCAGCAGGCGTCTTTGAATATGATGGCTACCTATAGAAGCATTGCCAGCCTGGAGGCATTCAAATTCAAAGGGTTAAAAATATTATAGCCGCCACATGGAGAACAGTATGGAGGTTCCTTAAAAAACTAAAAACAGGGGCTTCCCTGGTGGCGCAGTGGTTGAGAGTCCGCCTGCCGATGCAGGGGACACGGGTTCGTGCCCCGATCCCGGAAGATCCCACATGCCGCGGAGCGGCTGGGCCCGCGAGCCATGGCCGCGGATCCTGTGTGTCCGGAGCCTGTGCTCCGCAACGGGAGAGGCCACAGCAGTGAGAGGCCCGCGTACAGCAAAAAAAAAAAAAAAAAAAAAAAACTAAAAACAGAGTTACCCTATGATCCAGCAATCCCACTCCTGGGCATAAATCCCCAAAAGACAAAAACTCTAATTCGAAAAGATACATGCACCTCAATGTTCATTGCAGCACTATTTACAATAGCCAGGACATGGAAGCAACCTAAATGTCCACAAACAGATGAATGGACAAAGAAGATGTGGTATATACATACAGTGGAATACTACTTAGCCATAAAAAAGTGAAATAATGCCATTTGTAGCAACATGGATGGACCTAGAGATTATCATACTAAGTGAAGTAAACCAGAAAGAGGAAGACAAATACCATATAACATCACTTATTTGTGGAATCTAAAAAATGATACAAATGAACTTATCAAACAGAAATAGACTCACAGACATAGAAAATAATCTTATGGTTACTGAAGGAGAAAGTAGTGGGGAGGGATGAATTAGGAGCTTGGGATGAACGTGTACACGCTACTCTATATAAAATAGATAACCAACAAGGACCTACTGTATAGCACAGGGGGCTATATTCGATATTTTGTAATAAGCTATAATGCAAAAGAATCTGAAAGAGTGTGTGTGTGCGTGTGTGTAACTGAATCACTTTGCTGTACACTTGAAACTAACACAAATGAATTAACTATACTTCAATTAAAAAAAATTACAGAGGTCAGTTAAAACAGAGCGCACATGAACAGCAAAGCCTGCCTCTGTGGTCTCCGGTTTCAGGGCGTTGGGAAGCGGCCCTGCAGGCTGGCCCTGGCTTGTCTGCGACGTGGGCTGGAGCTCTGCAGAGCGTCCCTTCCCTGAGGTGCATGGAGCCGCGGGCCCCTCCCTTAGAGCACGTACAGCTGTTACCTGGACAGAATCCTCCCTGGTGCCTGTGTCCGTGGGGTGCGACTGTCCCTCTGCTGTCGCGGGAAGCCCTTGGCGCACGTGTTCTACTTGTGTCGGGGCCCCCCGACCCCCTTCACCCCTGCTACCTCCGTGAGGACCCGCCTGTGCTGCTCAGGTGCAGGGCGTCCCCACCTCGGATGCAGAGCTGCCGGCTCCCTGCCTTCCAGCTGCCCCTCCACCCGCCGTCCTCCTCCTCCGGCAGAAGTCAGAGGTTCTGTTCAAGTGAAACGTGCAGGCCCCCAGCACCCTCCCCGACACACCCCGTTCAGACGCCACTGGCTCTCCTGCCCCCCAGAGGCCTGCAGGCTCTGTCGTTTTAACTGTGGTTAAACACACAGAACGTAAAATTTACCATCTTAGCCATTTTTAAGCATGCATTTCAGTGACATTCAGTACATCCACAGGGTTGTGCCATCATCACTGCCAGAACTGTCTCCATCCTCCCAAACTGAAGCTCTGTCGCTATGAAATGCCGGCTCCCCATCCCCTCCCCCAGCCCCCGTGACCACCACCTACCCTCTGTCTCTGTGGATTTGACGACGCCAAGTCTCTCGTATGAGTGGAGTCAGACAGTCCCTGTCCTGTTGTGTCTGGCTTATTTCACTCAGCATATTGTCCTCAGGGTTCATCCACGGCGTAGCATGAGCTGTAATACCTGCTGTGTGGATGGACCACGCTTTCTATCCATCATCTGTTGGAGGACACTGGGTTGTCTCCACTTCCGACTGGTGTGGATGCTGCTGCCATGAGTATCTGTTTGAGTCCCTGCCTGTGGGTCCTTGAAGGCCACGCCCCTCCCCCAGGCTTTCTCAGCTGCCGTCCCACACGGGCGCCAACTCCACCACCTGCCTGACCTCCACCTCCCTTCCAAGGCTCAACACAAGTTTCTCCATCCACGGGGGCTCCTGGGCCGCTTGGTGAGTGTGTGCGCCCCATGAGTTGCCATCACGCCCTAGCCCACCGCTGTATCCTTCTTACTTGTTTAGCCCCACGTCCCAACCTCAGGTCACTGAAAGCTATGATTATGTGTGAACCCTTTGTGACCCCAACGGATAGCTTGGCATTGACTGGATTAACAAAGAGAGAATCAGACGCTGCGGACAACTTAGTGATGCCTCATCTTTAAATTCATTTTAACCTCTACTCTCACCGCGTCCCTCCTCAATATCCATCCCTCTTTTCTCTTTGGGCCCCCAACATCTATGACACCCTCGTTCAGGAGGAATCACTGGGGTGCTCCATCTCACAACCACAGCTCCTTTCTGCAGACGCTGAAAATATCACCCGACGTCCAGCGGCTGGGTGGGTGAGCCAAGGGCATGGGGCTCCACTGGCAGGGAACTTGCCCTGGGATGACCGTGATGCCTTTGTTTGAAGAAATTCCAGGCTTTTATTTTCATGCAAGAGAATGTGAACCCATTCACATTGGGAGAAATTATGGCAAAATAAATAATGGAAACCACTTTTCATTGACTTCTCAGGTCATTTGACCTGACCCCTCATCTCAGTGGTCAGCTCTTTGGCTAACTACTGATGGTACAAAGAGATTAGTTTTGCAGTTTCGCACTGATTTCCTTACTCGTCAATTTCTTGGTTTTATGTTCTCAAGTTTGCCCTGGACCCACAACAAAAGCTTGATCCATCAAGACAAAGGCACCTATTTGTCACTAGCCAAACCACATACCCAGGAGAGAAGCAGTCACAGGTCAGCTTCTTTGGGGACCACAGCCAATCTAACAGATATTTGTTTGACCAGCACTCTTCCCGGCGGCCCCCATCCATCTGCAAATCCTGCCATCCCATGCAAAACAGCATCTGCGGCACCAAGGCTGGAAGGATATTGCCAACCGTTATGAGAAATCTATCCCTGATGGTTAACAACTGTCACTCCGGTTACCACCTCCACCTTCCGCCCCCATCTCTCTGTCTCTATTTTTAAACGATGAAAGCAAATGGAGTGAACTCTGCTTTTCCTGCAGTGCATCTGTGGGTGGTAGCTAAGGTGACATATTAAATGACCTCCCTGGGAGCCAGTTTTGCAATAAACCATTTAGCGACTCTCAAGTCTGTGTGTCTGTGCTAGGTAGTTATTTGTTTCACTGAGATTAAAGAACTCTGAACTTTCAGTGTGTGCTATTTATTGTATTGAGCTGTGTTTAAAGGACATCTACTGCTTTTCCATTGATGGGAGTCTCTAGCTAACAGCACTTTAAAGAAGTGGAAAATGCTCAGTTATCACCCGACGTGAGCGGGATCAATAGTAGTTTAGTAGCGTCTGATAATTGGAGGAGCTGTTGTACACAAGAGCTTGTTTCTCCTTGAGTGACTCTGTTGTCCATCATCATCTGATAATCAGACCGAAAATATGGTGGGGAATTTTCCTTTTTAAAATCAAGCTTGTGAAAAACATTTGAAATAATGATGAAAAAAAAATCCTCATTGTTCAACTCAGCAGGGAGGAAAATCCAGGAGCTGGGTAGCTTCCTGCTAGACAGACGAAAACCAGTAGGTATGTACAGCATCAGGAGATGCAGCCAGAAAAGATTTTGTATTGGGAGGGCATCTGAGAAATTTGGTGTCAGAGCCTGCAGTTGCCACTGTTCTCAGGCCCTCCCCCCATCCCTCCCCCATCCCTCCCCCCCATCCCTCCCCCCTATCCTGGGCAGGGGTCACAGCACACGAGGAGCTGTGGTCAGAGTCTGGCAGTGGTCGCTCCGGCGTTCTGACCACATCATGGGGTTTCTGTGAACCCTCTGCCTGGGTCTAGGAAGGCCTTCAAAGAGAAGAGTTCTATGGCGTAGTCAGGAGGCATTAGAATTCCAACGTGAAAGCACATCCTAACCTGTGGTTGTGAAAACTCTGGAAATCTCCAAGTTCTTCTCTAGGTTAATCCTTCACCCAGTCAAGGGTACCTCAAGCCCTGCCCCAGGGGAGACCCTATTTTGGGGGAGATCTCAGCTGTGATCCTCCACCATCTGGGGCCCTCGTGTCTGGTCATGCATGCCTTTTGTTCTAGAGAAGAAAGGAGGAAGAAGTATATGATGCAGCCTTGCTCTCCAGGCCTATGGGGTGGAAGCCGTGTCTCGGCTCTCTCGACCTGGGGGCCCACAGGGGCTCTAGGGGCCTCTCTGCCCTTATAGATCGACCTTGTCCAGTTACCTCCGGTCACAGCAGGCCGGGGTGAGACAGGCTGGCTGAGCCAGACCCCGTCCAGCTCGGTTTCTGCCGGACTCCCTGAGGTCTCTGAGCGTTTCAGAGTCCCGCCTCCTCGGGAACAAACGCCCAGTGCCCCCAGGACTTGAGAGCCTGATCAGCAGGCCTGTCTGCATCAGCCCCCGCTGGACCGTGAGCTGGTGGGGGACCAGGACCACGGTCCAAGCTCGTGTGCTCAGGACGCCATCTGCTTTGGGTGCAGGGTGTGTGGACACCCCGCGAGCTCTAGGGCGATAGAACTGTTCTCTAGAATTGCTATTTTCTAGAGTATACACTTTCGTGTTACTAAATAACTTCCTGATTGAATACCTGTCCATTTGTGCTGGGGTTTCTGCAAGGGTATTTCAGATGGTGGCCCCCTGAAGACATGCGAGAGCTTCACTCGATAACCTAGGTATTGACTCTAAGGACAGAAGTTTGTGTTCAAAAAGATGCCAGTCTGCTTCCTAGCCCCAAATCCATTATGACAGGATTTGCTGAGAATTTTACCCGAAGGGCTGTCCTAGCCTAGAGCCCTTCAAGACGATTAAGTTGCTGAAGTTCTAATAAGACTTTCTAACAAGTCAGATGCCCATAAAGAAACCCAAGACCCCGCAATATGCAGCATGATTTTCAGAAGAGGAAGCATCCCTCATCTCTTCAGTTGGCAGCAAAGAGGTGGACACTTTTCCTCTGACGTGTTATTCTATATTTTTGAAGGCGGGGAGGCATTCAGTGATGGGAGCCTGTGCTCTCCCCACGCCATCCCCTCCTTTGGGGCTCCCCTCTCCCCGACTCCACACTGACGTTTCCTCTCGAGCCTGAATTAAGCTCTCCCTTGTGGTCTCTTGATAATTGCTAGCACAAAATGCTTTCCATTCACCTCTGGTCTGTGTCTCACAGGATGACCACTCTAGGGGTCCTTAGCCCAGTGCCATGCAAATAAGGCACCCCAACACAGGGCCGATGAAGTAATCAGTAAAGCTTCCCAGCCTGCTGCGTTCAGATGGGGGGCTGAAAGGCCCCACTCATTTAGGGTTTGCACGTAGAGAGTTGTACTTTTCACTGCTCTTGGCTTCCGGTCCCCTCCATGGCTAGTAGGAGGGTGGGAGGTTGTGAAGGATACTAGTGTGATGGAGGTTAGGAAGACTATTGTGAGGGGAACCAGTGTGAGGGCACCAGTGTGAGGGGTACTGGTTGAGGGGTGCTAGTGCTAAATCCTATTGTGAGAGGTAGTGAGGTCAGGGGTACTGCAGTGAAGGACACTAGTGTGAGGTATGATCGTGTGTGCCGGAACCAGTGTGAGGGGCACACATGTGAGGGATACTAGTGTGAGTGGTCTCAGTAATCACAGTTCATTCTCTGGTATCAATTGTCCAGTCGGAGTCATAAAATCAGCCAATGGCCGTTTTCGGATGTGTATTCGTAAAAGGAAGGATATTTCTCAGTCTCTGCCTTTGTATCCCTTGCTACAGAAAATCTCAATGTTTTCATGCATATACGAACAGGTCTAATGCAGTTCCTTTTATGGGTAACTTTTCATCTTAGGTCAATTCTGTTTGTTTTTTCTCTTTTCTCTGCTTTTCTTGGAAGAAATGCATAGATTTATGTATTTTGGAACAACCATAGAATAACATACTTCCAATGAAACTCGTGTTCACCAACTATTTACATCTGGTAGAATCATTTTTTTGTGATCCCGTCTTAAGATTATTAGTACGAATTGCTTTTATAAGATTTTACATAGTTTGCCAATTACTGCCTTCAACAACAGTCCGTCGGGCCTGTCCCTAAGTAATATTTCAAGGAGAGAAGGATGCTGAGGAAGACGGTGGGAGACCCAGGTGGGGTGTTCATTGTAGGGCCTGCCACGCTCTGGACCCTCCTTCCTGGGAGGGGTCTCGCCAGCTGTTTGCTCACCGCGTGGCCACCACCACTGCAGGAGACCCTCTGGAATCGCCTGGTTTCACGCGGAAGCCTCAGCTTTGAAAACCCAGGACTGGTGTTAAAGGTGATCGTGTAATCCACTTGATGAGAGTTTCCTGAATTTCACCGACTGGGGCTCTGGCAGCTGGGCAGCTTCCGGGAAGCGGCATCCAGGGGGGCGGATACGATGCGAGTGAGCGCGCCTGGTCTGGCCTCTTTGGGACATTCGGTAACAACTTGGCAAAGAGTTTCTTAACATGCATCTCACAGCCAGGAGCCTCCTCCAGAGCCGGTCCAGATGCAGGAATAGATGAGTAATTAGGTGGCTTGGAGGCAGAGGGGCAAAGCTGACTCTGGAGGCGTGAGTAATGAGGGGGATTAGGAAAGGACCGCATCATACGCGGGGATTCGGTAGAGTCCGTGTCACAGGTGGTAAAAGGCAGCTGAATGAAGATTGATCTGCGCGGCCCAGCCTTGCGTGCAGGGCCCACGTTCTGTGGCCCTCACCCTGAGCACATCTCCCGCACCGTCGCCTAGGTGTTCTCACTCACGCTGCCGGATTCTTAGCTGAAGTGCTCGGCGGCTCACACTGCACCCGTGAAGTGAGTGTATGAACGATTCCATGTCCTGTCGCACTTGAAACTAGTGTGAAACCTCCTGGCACGGAGGAGGGTCTGTAGCAAGCGCCCTACCTGTGCCTGGGCTCCGGCCTCACCGGGGGCGTCTCCCTGGGGGCTGAGTGTCTCCTCTGTGCTCCCTGAGTGACTCAGGGGTTTCCGATGGTTCGTTAGGTGGAATCAGTGTCTGTGTTTATGGGATCAAGCTGGGGAAGCACGTACACGTGAGTGAGTGGCTATCACTTTACAGACATAAGGTACAAGGAGGTAGAACATCGCTACCTAAAAGGAAACCATTAGCCCCAGGAAACTGACACGGCAGCACACGGAAAATTCCTCTCCCTTCTCACCCTCCCTGTCTCCCTCTCACCCCTTCCCCCAGTCACCTCCATCCTCCCAGCCCATCTCAGCCCCGGCCTCGTCCTCTGAGAAGGCTCAGCCTCCTTGGACTGGGTGTGACTGGACCATCACTTTGTGCCTTCACTGTGCCCTTCCCCTCCCCTGCATCACACATCACAGCTGTAATTCTGCATTTGTCTGTGTGAATACGGTTGTTTTCTGGCTCTCCCACCGGACGGCGAACTCTATGAAGACATGGGCTCTGCCTACTTGTTTGCTTTACGTCCCCGTACTGAGTGAGCACAGGGCCTGGCAATTGGGGGCTGCTCACTAAATGTCTGTTGGATGGATAGGTGGATGGATGGATGAATAGGTAGTAGGTAAATGGATGGATGAATGGGTGGGGGGATGGGGGGATGGATGGATAGGTGGATGGATGCATGCATGAACGGGTGGATAGATGAATACATGGCTGGATGGGTGGATGGATGATTGAAAATGAATGAAGAGGAGACCATTCTACGATGACTTTCTCAACACATCACTAAATGTACTTCTCTTTTCCTCTGTGCAGCTCAAGCACACCAGGTTCTCAGGGGCTTTCTTTGAAACCTTGACAGAGAGTCTATCTGGCTTTTGCACATGGTTCCCAGAAGAAGCCTGTAAATTGTGCGCTGCCTCCTGTTTACAGACGGGAACACTGAGAGTGAGCGTGACCTGCCCACAGTCACGTCCGGGCTTCTGTCCACGCCCTTCACACCCACGGCCATACCCACTCCCCAGCGCCCGGCCACGGGAAGGTGCCCACGCTGACAGGGCAGTTGTGGTGGGGGGTGGGGGCGGCGGTGGGGTCTGGGCAGCGTCTGGAATCCTCAGTGTCTGTGTCCTGCCTGACGCTGAAGGCCTGTTGGAGGGCTTGGTTGTCCCACTGGAATGTTCTCCCTGCTCCTCACACCCTGTGAAAGCGTCCCCCTTCTGGCCTCCTCTCTGCAGCAGATCCGTGGAGGATGGGTTTAGCAAGACTGCCGGTCTCTCATTGTCCTAGAATCCTCCCCAGGGATTTAGCTGAGAAGCTGCGTGCCTGGCTGTTGCTCCCTCTGTAGCCTGGTAATAAACAGCGACTTTATTTCTTGGGCCTGTCATGACCCACTTAGACTTTGCAAAATGCTTTGAGAACCAATCTTTACCCAGACCCCTAGATATATTTCTGTGTTCTTTGATGGCATTTTTCCAGAAGTGAGCAGAAATTTATGAGCGTGTCTGTAGAAAATGGAACTTCCAGAGGTTGCTAGCCAAATGAAGCTGCCAGTGACCATGCAAGGACTCGGTGGTGGGCGCATAGTCAGAACCCAGCTGGGACTGACGTAACTGTGGGTTCACAGGCAGGGCCACCATCTTCCTCCCAAAGACAGCCCCGGCAGTGCGGCCCTGAGGAAGGCGTGCTTTTGCTGGGCCCCCGGGATAATAATACACCTCCTACTTGTGTGAAATAAACTAGGCATAAGGACCGAGATTAATGATATGCCCAGTCTCGGCGTAATCACTAAAATTAGCAGAAGCAAGGTGCATAATGCAAGTAGTAAAAGTCCTTTTTTCTGGTGCCCCTGAGGTGAACTGAATGGTCCGGTTAATGAATAATGCCAAGCCTGTTAATGAGAACAAGGATGCTTAAATGGGGAGGCTGGAGGTTGTCTGCTAAGTATTACCCCTCACTTGCGGATGAATGGCGTTTGGGGGTAAATGTGAGAAACGGCTCTCTGCCTCCTTCTTTCTTGTCCTCCTTCCTCTCTCTCTGTTACTTCACTGGGCATTTTACAAAGCGTGATCGGCATCGAGGGACTTAGAAAAATATAACTCTCAACAGAAAATAAGAACGGCGACATCACCTAGAACACGCCGTAGGCCCAAGGTCCCACGTGGAAGGGGAGGTGGCCTCATTTCTTTTCTCTGCAGTGGCCGCAGGCACCTGGCACAGGTACAGACAGAGTCGACGCGCCCAACTGCGCCGGCTGGGCGCTTCCTTCATCTGGGCTTGGTGTCTCCGTCAGTTGCATGGCAGATCATCAAAATCAATTCCTTGCTGATGTTTGCGGCAGCCAAGTGGGTCAGCTAGCGAATGACAGACACCATTCACAGCAAGGTGGTTGTTATGTTACATGTACGATTTTGTAGGAATTTAACACCAACCAAAATAACAGGGCTTCCCTGGCAGCGCAGTGGTTAAGAATCTGCCTGCCAAGGCAGGGGACATGGGTTCGAGCCCTGGCCCGGGAAGATCCCACATGCCGCGGAGCAACTAAGCCCATGTGCCACAACTACTGAGCCTGTGCTCGAGAGGCTCTGGGCCACAACTGCTGAGCCCGCGTGCCACAACTACTGAAGCCTGTGCGCCTAGAGCCCATGCTCTGCAACAAGAGAAGCCACTGCAATGAGAAGCCCGCTCACCGCAACGAAGAGTAGACCCCACTCGCTGCAACTAGAGAAAGCCCGTGCATAGCAACGAAGACCCAATGCGGTCAAAAATAAATAAATAAATAAATAAATTTATAAAAACAAACCAACTCCTAACCAAGAACACAATTTTCCTGCGTTAGTTTTACTAACTCTCCTGATGCAGCATCCTCTCGAGTGCTATAGAACCCAGCCCTGAGTCTGTCTTCAGAGGAGATGACCGTCTTCCCAAAGCAGCATCCATACCCATGCCCAGCAGGACAGGTGCATTCCCAGCTGTTTCACGGAAAGCTTCCAGCTTCCTTCCACCGTCCTCCCCTCCCTTGTTGTCTTGGCCCCTGAACAACTGTGTCAGAGTCACATCTGTCAAGTGGCCTTTGTTGCTCTCATCTGTCTTTCCTTCCCTCATCCCTGCTCTCCTTCCACATGGGAAGCAGCTGGGGCAGGTGGAGGTGGGGGGCCAGTTTCAACAGCGCACGGGCTGTCCTCCTGGCCTGTCTGTAGGGCCAATGCGACCAAAAGTGCAAAGCTTAGTATGAACTTTGAAATCTGCTCCACAGAACGGGAGATTTTTTAAGATTACATTTTAGTTTTCGTAATTACCTTCCAAATCTATAGAAAGCGAATCAAGAGGATATCACAAATCTTTATATTTTTCTTTCAATTCTCTCCAATCTTAATAACATCTTTGATGGGGGCAATGCCATCTTACTTGTACTTCATTTATTCTAAAATAGATATTTTTCACATTTGGCAGTTTAAAAATCAGATGCGTCTGACCATCCATGGCACCTTGTAATGACAACCGGCTGCATTTTTCTTCCTAGTGATGCACAAGATATTGGTGTATCTTGTAACGGATGAGGTCCTACGTTTAATTTAAAATATTTTTATGGATGTGCCGTCTCGTGTCCCTGGGGACAAAGTTGGTTCCTGCCACTCCACCCTGCCCTGAGCTCCTGGTGCCACCTTCCCGGGACAGGGACAGGGCAGTGGCACAGAGCAGCCTGATCTGTAATTCCTGAGGCTCACGGTCAGGGACAGGTAAAACACCACCGTCCTGATTTGCTAGGATTCAGTATTTTTCTGCAGTGTGTGTGTGTGAGAGAGAGATTTTGGGGTCGATGGTGAGTGAGTAGATATAAAATTCTTTTTTGGAAGCCGAACAGGTTTATCTTTTAATTTTATACTCCGTTTGCTATTTTGAACAGATTCTGGTAATTTCTGGCTTTAGTGCACTGGACGCCTTCCCCCTCCCTCCCTCCTCCCGCTTCACTTCTTGTCTCTCCCGTCCTCCCCCTCTCTTCCTGGCTCTTTGCCTGCATCAGCTGCGCTGTCGCTTCTTCTTAAGCTCACTGCCCAAAACAGCTCTCTCCTGCCCCTATTTGGTCAGAATAAAATGTGCGTCTTCTTGGTGTTTGATTTGGAAATCTGACTGAAGCTCTTAGCTGTTTCCCCTTGAAGTTCAGCTGCCTTTGCTGCTGGGTTGTTGTCCGAGAAGCTCTTGCAGGCACCCTGACTTCCTGTCTCCTTCGAGAGTCACAGCCACTTGTCACGCAGGGTCCTTGCTCCTTGGGCACTAGGCTCCGACTTACAAAAGGAACTTCAGCCCCAGTTCTTTTGGGAGCTCCCTGGGCAGTCATCTTGGGCCAGTATTTCCCTTGAGGGGTGTGGTAAATGAACACTACCTGGACCCTTGCAAGCCCTCCCGGCTGTGTCCTGCCCCTAAATCCCCTTCCTTAGCTGGGGTGGACAGTGAAGGCAGCAAAGAGCCAGGTCCTATTTCTGCTAAAGTAGCAGAGAGTAAGCCAGGGCAGAAGAATGCACCCCGGTGAGTTCTAGGGGCTCTCATGTTAGCAGCTGAGAGAGCTCGTCCTTGGTTGAGTTGGCGGTGGACCAAAGGCCCACCCGAGATCCCGTCTGGCCCCGTGGACATCTGGGCGCCCAGTGACTGGCACAGCGGGCCCACCTGTCTTCAGCTGTCCTGGCTTCTCTCGGTAGAGAAGAAGCCCACCGCACCTTTCAGGAAGGCACTCCCGCCCACCAGGTGAGGCAGAGGACCAGGGGGGAGGGCTCCTCGGCCCGCAGGGTACATGTGGGAGACGGGGTTGGGGTCTCCGCTTCCCCACGACGGGCAGATTCTGCCCCCAGCTCGGCGGGAGTCCCTGCACACATAACTGCATTCGGTACTGTACTGAACGCAGCACCGTGTTCTCCCAGCGTTGATTTCTGACCGATTGGCCGCTGGTGGTTTGCCTGCAGACCCCCTAGTGTGCATCGACTGGCGTAACTGCTTGCACAGGCCTGCAGAGGAAGCTGGCAACCTGTGTCCAGGTTTACTTTTAGAACCATTACTGGCGATGACAAGTTGACCTAAAATTTCAGCCTGGTTGAAGGTGGTCAGGTCTGCTCCTGGGCCACCCCACCGGGCCAGGCAGCTTCGGTGGAGGCAGGCTACCACGGTGTGGCACGACTAGTGATTGGATCTGCCGGCCTTGCCTCTCAACACGCCTCCTCCTACGTGTGTGGACACTGCTTCTGTGCTTGGTCCTACTTACAGAGAAAACCACTTTTAGGGATGTGGCTGCCGTCCTGCTTCTGGGCCTTAATTTTATGTAGGTGGAATATTAGAGTTTGGGATTCATTGGGGGAAATCTTGTATTTTGCAACAGAAGGAAAAATGTGAGGTTAAATCACAGTAAAAAGATTTGGAAGAATTTCAGCTCCATAAAAGGGGCGTCTGCTTTCCATTCCCAGGAGAAAGAGGCTTCCTTTCTCTTCAGAATATTCAAAATCAGAAAGCATTAGAGTTGGGGGCTTCCCTGGTGGCGCAGTGGTTGGGAGTCCGCCTGCCAATGCAGGGGACACAGTTTTGCTCCCTGGTCCGGGAGGAGCCTGGGAGCCACGCCTGCCGCGCCTGCGCTCTGGAGCCCGCGGGCCACGGCTACTGAGCCCGCGGGCCACGGCTGCTGGGGCCCGCATGCCTGGAGCCCGTGCTCCGCGGCCGGGGAGACCACCGCAGTGAGAGGCCCACACGCGGCAGCCGGGACCCAACCCAAAATAAAAACATATATAAATAAATAAATACAATAAAATAAAATAGAAAAGAAAGCATTAGAGTTGTAATTTTGATTTTACCTCTTTTCTTACTGTTGTTTTTTCTCCAGCACCAGCTGGAGGATTTCTACTACTAGTATTTTGTTCGAGACGTAATTTCTCCTATTACTTAAAAGATTATTAAATAATGTTTAAAAAATCTAAAGGTAAAATACATTCACTCTTAGGTAATGGTTTACATGACACATTTTTTTGGAACTGGATACTGCTCTTTTTACTAAAAAATGCATAGAAACAGCTTTAAATAGAGTCTTGGCACCAGCCTTGTAAAATAGTTTACTGTGTGCACAGGATAGGAGTGCATTTTCCTTTACGTATTTCAGTGTGGTAGTTTTTCTTCCCCGGCCAAGCCGATCGCTTCTGGGTCTGTTGTTAGCAATGTCAGAAGCTGCAGGGCTGGAACCGGGGGTGGAGGGGTTTTTCCATTCTGAGTTCCGTTGCACTTCCAGCTTTTGCAAATAGATGGCACTTTTGACTCACCCAAGAACAGCCTGACCAGAGCTTCGTACAAGGAGCACTGACAATAGTCTCTGTACAAGTCACACATGTATTTGCTTCTATTCCCGGGGAGGCTGGAGAGATTAAAATTAAGCCTCTCCGAAGACAGCAGTATTGCATCTCTCTTAACTGCTAAACCCTTAAACACACAACAACCCCAGGTATGAAAATTAGCACATTTTATTATCTGTTTCTATGATTTTTATGCTGCATTGGTGCGTGGCGATCTTTGATCCGGAAAAGCGAAAGAAAATGGTGTGATGAAAGTTTGATTGGAAATAGCATTGTCTGTGGCTGTGAACGTTTTTAGTGCCTAATTTCTTACAAAAGGCCCTTGTGAATATTTTGGTTTCCTTTTCTACCATCTGCACACGTGTGTGCCGGCGCGTGCGCACGTGGGCACACACACACACAGAGGAGGTTTACAGCCCCTCACACATACACAGAGGGGAAAAAAATCCGGCTGTTGTCTTGCAAGTGTTACTTATCATATTAATTAAAATCTGGTGACACGATAACGCCACCAGCTGTGTGGGAAAGCGAGGGAAATTAACAAACGTTTGATTTGTTGTCTTGCTAATGTGACACTTATTATACAGGTCAGAGTAAAACAATACCTCAGCCAAAATATGCTAATGTGTGCGGAACTGTTGCAGTTGTCAAAACATTGGTGTTTGTTATCATGAAGCAAAATAGCACATTACCTTTAAGAGAATGAAGTGATCTTTGAATCTCACGGCATAACTAAAATTTTAAACATTAAGTTGTTGGAAGTAAACAAATGCAGGTAAAAACGTTTCCTACATAAGTTTTGAAAAAACAATATGAGAACTTGTTTTAAATAGTTTGCGCTCCAATCAAACACATTTGCTGTTTCGTGTTTAAAGTAGTTTTATTAGGGTAGGAGAGTGAATTCTATAGAACATGAGCAACTTGCAAATGCTGTCGGCGCTTTATCATCAATTAGCCAAACGCATAAAGATGGGGGTGGTTTAAAATTGGGTATGACTTACGGAGAAATAGTAAATTCACTTATTCATCATGGAGTTTATAAATGCTCCTACTAAGAATAACAGTTGAAATTTTAAAACAATAGTATAGAAGAGTATAGTACAAAAGAGTATACTTTTAAAGGAATTTGTTACTGCGACACGCCCCCCTCTTCCTCATTGGGCTCCACCCACCCCCATCCTGCAATTAAAAAAAAAAAAGCACACTTTTTTAAAACACTAGGCAAACTTTTTCCCTCCTCCATCACGTTCTGAATCAGCAGTTAGAACCTGTGTCTATATGTCCGGGCTGGGGTAGAGGGTGGAAAAAAGGAGCGATCGTTCATATCGTCCATTCCTTGGAGATCATACGCAGCATTTTGCACCTACATTCTCACAAGAACATCTGATTCTTACCTTCCTCAGCGCTTTCTCATCCCAGCACTGTACCTTTTCCTTCCTTCCTTCTTTCCGCCCCTTCCGCTGTTTGATCCTGGGTGTACGAAGTCATACATTTGTCTGGCAATCTTTGACAGCAGATTATGTAGATGCTGCCGTGAGAACACCAGTCATTGGGAACTGAATTTTGAACGAGCCATGTAGATCAAGGGTCAGTCAGGTGCTGGGGTCAGACGGGGTGGGGACCACTTCCCAGGTGGGATCATGATGGTGGGAGACCAGGAAAGGGCAGGTGCTCCCAGAACAGCCAAGCTTGTGTGCAGATTCAGAACCTCTTGCTTCCCTTAGGGCCCTATCCTTTGCAGTGCGAATACTTTCCATAAAATGGGTCTAGAAGCCACGTGAGGTGGTGTGCGGTTCCCTGCGAGGCCACCTTGAGTCTCAGCACACACTGTGGGTCTCCACCGTGATGAATACAGTTTCTAACTTGCGTCACTGTAGCTTCCTTTGGCAGGGGAAAAATTGTTTTGTATCTGTTTATCACAATATCCTGAATAATTTCATTCAAAAAGCAAAGGGTTGATAATTAAGTCAAAATGGCAATTTCCGAATGCCGAGGGCTCTGGTACGGTTTGGGCTCTAAGTTGTAACTTTAGAAATGCTTCAATAACACTTGGCTTTCGAGCTACGTATTCGAGCTCCACTGAGAGGGACCCTTGTCGCTGATTAAATCTATATAAATAAACACGTCTGCTTCTGTGGAGAGCACAGCGCGATTAGGTTCAAAATATGATACTGTGTACACATATTCTCAGCCATTAGGAGGTAATTTTCAGCTCTGTTCAAATTGACAGAGCACAGAGAGGTTAGCTCGCCAACAAAACTTCCTTTTCTCTAAATCCAGTAGCTTTAATTAAGCCTGCACGACAGATCGGTCATTTCAAAATACAAAGACGTTTAACTCTGGCAGAAAAAAAATAGTTTATCTAGCTTTGAATGGATTTTTTTTTGTGTGCTTTGAAGAGCTTGTTTTTTCCCAAACATTAAATTATTAATGAAAGAGCAAAAGCAATAAATCGGGGACAATGATAAATGTTAGAGTCGTGGCTGCCAGATACACATTGGAAGCAGAAGAAAATTTCCAGTATTCTTTAGGTTTTTTCCCTCGCGCCCTGGGAGATACATATAGATTCAGCGAGCAAGCTTTTGTGTAAACTTCCCACCTCGGGCTAACCTGGAGCAGACCCAGAACACGTTCAGTCACATTGAGGAGCACCAAATCAATAACAGAGATATCCAGAGGATGATTTGAATCTATTACATAAATGTCATCCAAACACCATTATATATATTAAAAAAAACACTTAACGTTGATGAAAAATCAAGTATGTTATTCTATTAGAGTAAGATGATTGAACTGGGAAATACAGCATTCAGGCAGCATTATTACATAGTTTCCGAGTCTGATCTCGTCAGCAGGCCCCTTGCCTACCCCCACGAGGAAGCCAAAGAAAAGAAAAACCTATTTGCAGTGGTCATGGGAGTAAGGTGAGTCCTCGGCATCATAAGACAGGCTGATCTGTCGAGGCTGTGTTAGAATTTATGAATGTATGTGAAAGCCAATGGCTGGTTAATATTATCTACTTAAAAAAAAATAATTGCAAATCACCCGGAGGACGGCTGTTGAGACTTTGGATGTCTCTCTGCTCACCTTACGCGTGTGCTTTTCTCAAGGTGCCCAGCCAGAAACCCTCGGGAATATTCCAGGGCAGGAAGTGTGCAGATTCACCTTAGAAAGGAAGGACCTGGCACGTTTTTGACCACATCTTGTGACCGGTTAACACCGTCGTGGCCGAGTGTGTGGAGCTACCAATAATAGCTGTAACCAGCATATTTGCATCATGTGTTTTACACTCTTTCTCCATCTCGAGAGGGAAAACCACCAGCCTCAGGCTGATGTATGCCCCGATCTGAAAGAATTTTGTCAACTGGAGAGAGCCCTTGCTTTTGCGCGTGTGTCTGTCTTCTTTTTTAACATTCTCCCCGTCTTGTTATTCACCCTCCCTCGGCTTTCCAGGCCCCCTCTTTGACCGAACTCAATTAATCGCAGCGAAGGCCGCCGGCTTTTAGAGCGCATTGCTCTGCACTCCACCTTGCTTTTCAGGGAGGTGTTGAGATCTGGCTACTGTACCTCCTTCTAATTACACGAATCTGTGTAATTGTGCTCACATTCATTTTAATTGTTCTTTGCATGAGACCTAAAACAGTTCCTTCTCATGACACAGCGGATTGTGTTGTGGTTTCCAATCTGCCTAAAGACTTGGGAAAACTATGATGTGAAAATGGACACTGTCCCAAGCTCTGGTCCTTGCCGTGGTAGCCGTTCACCCCACAGGGCAGCTACACGCTGCAGTGCCTGGAGCTACAGTGTGCTAGTTCGCTTTGATCCCGTTTAAAACTGTATAGAACAGACGAGCAGGTCACACAAGCCTGCTTTGGTGGAAACACGCCTCTTGTATAATTGAGAAACGTGTAATTCTGTCGTTCCCTTACCCAGAAGTGAGATAAGGAAACATTTCTGACTTCCTAAATGTTAACTTTTGCTATTCCGTCTGCCTTGGTAACTGCCTAGCCCTGAACTAACCTCCCTGTGTTTCAACGGTAGTTAAAATAAGCATTATCCCGGTCGCCCTGCTCCTGTGCCGTGGCAATGTGGCATTAATATTTATTTCCTCTAATTCTCCACAAATACTGGGGAGGGTGTGGTGTAAAGAAAAGAAATTCAAAATATACCATTTGGATTTTAAAGACAGTTTTTGAAAAAGAGCAATTTCCATATATCAACACTTTTTGGTGTGATCCATGAAACATTTTGATATGATTTAGCAAAAACAGTTTTTGCATCAGGAACGTTCTAGCTACCTCATCTGCATATGTAAAGAATGCAAAATGGAATCACATTAGGTATAAATTCAATGCAAAAAAAAGAGGCACTTCCGTTAATGCAACATTACGGTAGGAAATTCAAATGCCCCAAAGTCATAAAAGCCAGCGTTCCGGTTCTCACAGTAATTACAGCTGGGTGGCTCTGCATGGTTGGCATTGTGTGTGTGCTGTGAGGTTTCCACCTTGAGAGGGAAGCTTTGGCTCCACGCTCAGCCCAACAATCGCAGGAAGGAAGGACTGGGGACAATGAATAAATTGCAAAACGTGATTTTTCTCGGTTGAATCACAGTTTGTATTTCCAAACTGAAACTGTGGGTAGATGGATCTTTCCTTATTAGAAGAAATGCCCGTTATGACACTGGGTAGAATACAAGCCACAGGACAAAATGGACGAGTCCCTCTCTGTCCAGGAGAAAACGCAGACTCTGGTTGGGGTGTGATGCCTGGCCTTGAGTCTCTGTCCAAACCGAGAGAATGTTGTGATTCTCCGGTAAGGTCCTTGCGGAAGGCTGTTGCCTTGTTAATAGATGGTTTGTAAACAGGTTCACCAGGCCCCCTGAGGTCACGCGTCGCCTACAGCACAGCCCCTTTGGGTGCTGTCCCCGCCCTAGAATCGAAACTTATGAGACGCTCAGGTGGGCTGGAGCAGTGGACCGTTAGGACGATCTGTGCCATCTCATGTGGTCTTCATCCTACTCACGTTTCCATTTCAAACCTGGGGAAACTGAGACCTGGGGGCTGTGGAACGTTTCGGGGACATTATCCAGGCGGCCAGGATTTGATCTCGGGGCTATCACGTCTCCTTTGTGCTACAAGATTCTTCCTCCCTTTCCTCCCCCTCCCCCCTCCTCTCCCATCCTCCTCCTCCTCATACATTCAGACGGGGCTTTTTGAAAACATCATAAAAGGCTTCCTGCTCCAACTCCGTGGTAACTAGAAGGTATTGTTACTCTCATTTTTGACTTATCCAAGATCACGGCTGAACCAGCCTTGAATGTCTGAGTTCTGACTCTAAATTCCTCCTGCTTTCAGCCTCCTGCTTGCAGGTGACCAATGGTACCTTTGGTTTGCAGAGGTGCGATCTGGAAGGCTCACGGCAGATTCGGGTGGGAGCAAGGGTAAGGGAACTGTGGCATTTAAACACCTGTCTCACGTGGACTGGAGCCCAGCTGCTCAGAAGGGACCTCGTCACCGTTCTGGAGAATTCCATCTTCTTTTACAACTTCTCCGAGGTGCCGAGAGGGAAAGGCCTGCCCGCCCACATCAGGGAGAAGCTAGGGGCCCCTGGAGCTTGCAGGTGATTGAAACCCTCCAGAGAGCCCAGCAACCTCAGGTTCGGATGCTCGGACGGTTCTTTCCCTGGAGGGAAACCACGCTCCCCACTAGCAGGTTAAGGGCAGGTGGGGATCCAGAGGCTGATGCCAGCAGACCCTCATGCTGCCCGGTGAACTGCTTGCAGCTCCCGCTGAGCCGAGCTGCCGCCTACCGGAATCCTGGCCTCTCTCCCCACTTCCCCTGCATCCTGGCCGTTCTAGCCCACTCAGCCCTCCACACCGACTCCTGGTTCTGTGCTCAGTTCCGAGGGGCGTGGGGAACGCCTGCCGCCAGTGCGTGCAGGGTTACTCTCTCGGATTCTTCACGGTGCCGGATTGCACGAGCAGACGTCCCTTTGCTGACTCCAACCACCGGGCACAGCATCTTGGCTGCATTTTTACGTTGGCAGAGACTCACTTCTGGGTGGAAGAGGATGGAGTCGAGGGTCAGAAAACCCTCATCTTCTCCAAAACCAGCAGTCAACGAGCCACAAGACCCTGATACCCTCCCTCGTGCTGGGCTTCTAAACACGGAGCCCGAAGGCCACCTCCTTCACCTCAGGGCCCACGTAACCTCTGCTACCTCTGCAGCCACTAAAAAACGTTTTAAAAAGTGTGTGCAGCTCAGGGGAGCCGAGGAAAGACCAGCATCCCTGCATGACCCTGAGTGAGCAGGTAACCTCTCCCTGCACCTGGTCTCCAGCGGAAGAGGACACAGGGAGACGGAGACCAGAGATCTCTCTGAGGAGCCACCCAGATGGGTGTCCTTTGTGGAGGGATTCAGGCCTCTGATGGGGTGAGGCAAAATCATGGGGAAGCTGTGGGAATTGGGGGTGTGAATAACGGACGTGTAAAGTCAGTTGGTCAGGGTGACATCCGAGAAGCACAGGGGGGCTTAGAGGCAGGCTGGTGTTTACAAAGCGAGCCTTTCATTCCTTCTCTGCCTTCCACCTTCCGGGGAAGCCACGAAGATACGGACATCCCACTCCATCCCATCCCACCCCTGGAAGAGACGCTATATGAGCATTTTTGTGTTCTTTGGTTTTAAAAATTATCATGCCAAAAAGTTAGGTATTTTCCCCCCCTCTTGGTGTACAGTGCTATGAATTTTGATACAGGTGTGGATCCCCATAACCACCAGCATAGCCAGGATGTAGGACCATTCCACTCCTCCAGACTCCCTCATGCTGGCCTCGGCAGTCACACCGATAGCATCCAGTGTCCCAGTGGTCCCGGGATGTGGGACTTTCAGCGCTGAAACTGGGAAAGTTCCAGGGGAAGCAAGACAGGTGGTCACCCTACCACATCACCCCTGACTCTGGGAAGCACTGGTCTGTTTTCCTTCGTTAGTGATTTTTGGAGAAGTTAAAATAAATTGGCTCGTCCAGTAACCTCTGGGGCTGTGTCTCTCAGAGTAGAGCCTCTGAGCTTCATCCAAGTTGCCCTGTCCCTTGGCGGGTGGCTCTCTGACCACGGACAGTATTATTCCCTGGTGTGGATGCACCGCAGTTTGGTTGTCCACTCACCTGCTGAAGGACATGTGGATCGTTTCCAGCGTTTGGGTTTCACGGGTACAGCTGCTCAGAACACGAGTGCAGGGGGACGTGAGCGTTTGTTCTCGGGCGTCACATGGGAAGCGTGCTCAGCTTCCTAAGATCGGCCGCACCAGCCCTCTTTCCCACCAGCCCTGCAGCAGCGTCCGGAGGCTCTGTTCCTGTGCTTTAAGCCCAAGGGGCCGCATAGCGCTCCTTCCTTCGGTGGCGCTCAGCTTGGGGCCACTGCCCCCGGGACACGGCTGTTGCGGTTGTCACGACTTGGACCGTGCTCCCGGCACCTTGCAGGTAGAGGCCTGGGGTGCTGCTGAAACCCTGCAGCGCACAGGACGGCCCGCCGACAGGGCGTGTCCCCCTGAACCGTGAGGGATGCCCCCGTTAAGGCAGCCTCCACTCAGCCGAGCCAGTGGCCCCACCGCTTGCCCACGATGAAACGGACAATTGCTCGGCTGCACGGTGTCGAAGGAGAACGACCCCGTCAGCTCAGAGTGCCTGGCCCCCACCTGTGGGCCCCGTGAGGAGGACACTGGAGTCCCGCTGGGGCCGGCGGAGGATCCAGTGTGTCCTCAGCACCCTGGGAAGCTGCCCTTTCCACCTGCAGCCAACCAACCGCGGATGGAAAATATTAGAAAAATAAATCCCAGAAAACTCCCCCAAGCAAACCCTGAATTTGGCACATGCATGTTATCGACCCATTCGAGTGGGGCCTCAACAAGGGTCCTGATGCCGGTGTCGTTGGAGCAAACAGGACAAGACCGGGCTGAGTTCAGAAGCAAAGGGAAGCTTCCCTCTGTCCTCAGAGAACGGACAGGGACCAGCGGGCTCTGGAACCCGCAGTCCCCGCTGAAACGCTCGCCTCGAGGCTGCTTTACGGGCCGGGCCCCAGCGGTGGGCGGGGTTCTCGCGGGGCGGGGCGGGACGGGGTGGGGCGCAGGCGCGGGGCTCACGCCCGGCGGGGCCCAGGTCTCTGCACGCGGCCCATCGCCGCCATCTTGGGTCGCGGTGCGCTGCGCCCGCTGGGAGCCGAGGCGTGGGCGCCGCCCTTCCACACCCGGAACTGAGGTCGCGGGGTGAGCCGGGAAGCTGCACTAAGCACACAGTAGGACAGAAAGGTTAGACTCTTTATCTTATTGCCCAGATTCTGCTTTTATTCCCCGGGAATGGGCTTTGCAGGTGACAACTGGGCAAGTGTGTCTGTAGGATTTGCATTGTATTTACAACTATCTACGGAGCGCTCGCGTTGTATCAGGAATTGTACGTAAGGCAGAGATGATTTCACGTCTGGGGGGAGGGGGGCGGGATGTGCTAGGTTCTCTGCAAATACTACATGTTATACCCGGGCCTAGAGCGTCCGCGGATTTTGGTGTTTGCGGGGCTCCCGGACCCAGTCGTGCTCGGCTGCCGAGGGCTGTCCTGGGGCTGAAGGAAACGTGTGATCAGGGTCCTATCCCAGGCTGCTGTCTGCCCGCTACAGCCCCGTTCACATCACTGCGGACGCTGGGCCCTGGGGCCCGGCCCCCTCCCGCTGCCCTGTCCACCGGCTGCTGGTGGGGACACTCGCGCCCACACCCGGAGTGCTACCACCTCCCGACGCCGGGGGACTGTCCCGCCCACCCCGTCTTCTTATCTTTGTTCTACCAGCTTCTTCAGGTGCCAGACATGCCATAAACGTCCCGTGTGGTCCCCTTTCTGCATCCTGCGCCCCGCACCCCGCCCAGAGCCCGCAGGGTCCCACCCCCGCGCCCCCTCCCATCCCTGGGCCTGGGCGGCCTCCTGGAACCTCTCCTTCCTCCTCCCTCCGCCAGGCCTCGTGGCCGATGCTCCCGGGAGCGGAGAGGTCGCTTGCCTCTCGGATTCTGTCCGCTGCCGTCTCTGGAGCCCCTGTGCCGGGGCCCCCCCCCGGCGGAGAGATGGCAGCGGGGGGTAGGGGGTTGGGGGAGGGCTCCAGTGTCCGAGGAGACAGAGCTCTTGTGTCAAGTGACAGTGGGGTGACGCGGTTCCTGTGTCATCTATTATTGATACCATATGATCTTTAAAATAAATTCTAACTGACAAAAGTGGACAGGAGCTGGGAGTCAGGTTTAGCCTCTGAAGGACCAGTCAGCTGGGTTGGGAGGGGGCTTCGGAGGAAGGGGCGGGCGAGCCCTGGAGCAGGATCCCTTTCCTGGCAGTGGCTGAGAAAGAAGAGGAAACCATAATAAAATAACAAAAGCAGACGCCTACCTAGACGGAGCAGGGCTGGGAGGAACCTACAGGCTTAACCTCAAAAAAAGATTTAATTATAATTTTTAAACAAAAATTAATTCAAATTTTAATCTAAGTAAAGTGGGTGGAATACTGCGAGACAAACATTTTGAGAACATGTAGTAAACTTTGGCAGATCAATCCCTGCAAAGGCCCAGGTTGGGAGGCATTTTGAGGCGATGCGGGGTTTTGTGTTAATATGTGGAATATTCTGGATTTCTCAGACCCTCTTCACTCTCCAGCCAGGGATCCCATGGATTTGGAAAGTGGCCCAGGGGCTTCTTTTTTTTTTTTTTTTTGGTTTCGTTGGGTCTTCGTTGCTGCGCGCAGGCTTTCTCTAAGTTACTGCGAGCGGGGGCTGCTCTTCGTTGCGGTGCGCGGGCTTCTCACTGCGGTGGCTTCTCTTGTTGCAGAGTACAGGCTCTAGGTGTGCGGGCTTCAGTAGTTGTGGCTCATGGGCTCAGTAGTTGTGGCTCGCGGGCTCTAGAGCTCAGGCTCAGTAGCTGTGGCGCACGGGCTTAGTTGCTCCGCGGTATGTGGGATCTTCCCGGACCAGGGCCCGAACCCGTGTCCCCTGCACTGGCAGGCGGATTCTTAACCACTGCGCCACCAGGGAAGTCCCCCGTGGCTTCTTAATTGTTGTGTAAAATGTAGCCAGAAATTAACAAAAGTAGCCAAAGGGGGAAAAAAAAAAGATGGGGTATCTCAATGGTCTTCCCTAAAATGGAATTGATTCCCTGCATTTTTAGTCAGCGTAACGTGGGCATTGGAAAGAAAAGCAAGTCTCTTTATCTTTTAGAGGCTGATCACTGGTAAAATAATTCACTTAAGGATTATTGAACCAGAGGAGTGCATAGAAACAACAGGTATTATATTTACTAAACCTGTAGGTGAGAGCTGATTAAATCAGCAAGGAAGAGAAAAATTTTTGGAGGAGATAAACACAGGTCAGGAGTCTCCTCCAAGTCCCCTTGGTTCGGCTAAAATGTATGCACTTGAATGCCTGGTAGGATCAGTTCGAGCAGTTTCTGAAACAGCCGGTACACGCTCCCCAGGCCGCAGCACTCGTGTTTTCAGACACGGGTAACTGAGAAAACAGGACTCACCGTTTGGTGCCTAGGGCTTTACGTACTGAATCCAAACACTTATGTTTTTTTCCTTGAAAAAATGTAATTTTTAAATAACAGCATATTTATTCATTTGATTCTAATTTCCAATGATAACCAAAGCGATATCCAATTTAGAAGGCCATGCCAAGTGATCCAAATACCTAAGTGCCCTTGTAATTAAATTTACTTTATCAAGCGCTGCTTAATTGACCGTTGACTGTCTCTCAGCTGCCCGGGGGCACCCGCGGCTTCCAGCTGGCTGTGCAGCCCCTTGTCAAGGGCGGCTGGTGGGGGTCTCTACCTCCGCCTGCTGTGCTCAGGTCCCCTCGGGGGCTCCCCAGGCACGGGGGAGCAGTGGGCGGGGTGCCATCTGCCCGGCCGTGGGGGGCTGCACGTGGGGGCCTGACCTCGTGGAGCCTGGCGTGCCTGCTCCTGGGGAGGCCAGGTGGTGGGACGTCGAGCAGGACAGGAGGAGCGTGCGGGGTGCGGGTGACAGACAGGCCCTGAGCCGTGGTAAGAATTTTTATTTTATCCACTGACACGTTTGGGGGTTGGGAAGGCCCTGGTGAGGTACGCTTTCCTTCTTTCTTTTGCTTTTTGTGGGTTTTTTTGAGAGATTTTTGTGTTGGCCAGTTTGTGGAAATTGAATTGGAGGACACCAAAAGCGGATGCTTGTTTCTGGGTCCTTCTTTGGATTTTTCAAGCATGGCTGAGCACCATGCTTCTCTCTGGCCTCAGTCTTTGACTTACGGCTCAAAGAAAACTCAAAATCCCTTCATGAGCCGGGGAGTCCCTAAAACCATGTGTCTGTGGCTCAAACTTCAATGCATGTTGGGCATCCTGGGTACACGTGGGCCCTGGACCGGCCCCGGGGTCCGTTGGTCAGTGGCTCTTGCCGTGGAGGCCTGGACGAGGGGGCTGTTCTCGACGAGGTGTCCTGGAGCCTCATTTTAGACTGGACAAGGGAACTTGGGAAAATAGGTTGATAGAAATAAAGCCACCTGTCCCCCCATCACCACAGCCTCAGAACCACCGCCACGTCTGGGCGGAAAGCAGGGAGGCAGCCCCCAGTACCGCACGGGGGTCCCCTGGCGTTAGAAAGATCCAGGGTCAGCCCGCACTGTGCCGCTGTGAGACCCTTGGGGGTCAGGCCTCTTTGCTGGCTCTCTGCTGGCTAACAGTCCCTAGAGCGACTAAAATCATTGCCTCGTCTACACACAGGATTCAGTGAAAGGTCTGACGTAATCTCGAGAACAAGTATTCAACGTTCAACACAGGTTAATCATATTATGTCCAGGATACCTTAGTAGCCTCTTGAGAGAAAGATTTGGTTTGAGAGGGGAATGGAACTATGTGTCTGCACACGTGTGTACATGCATGTGTATAAACACGTGCATTGCACAGTATGTGTGCACGCATACATTTATGTGTACGTACGTGCACAAGTGTGCACACATGTAAGTGTGGGCGTGTGCGTACACATAAGTGTATGTGTGCTGTGTGCAGCATGTGTGTACACACATGCGATTATAGATGAAGAAATAATGGGAGGCACCCAGGCCCGGGCTGTGGTGGTGAGTGTGGTCATTTCTTAGCGTCCGCCTTGCAAGGAGCCCAGTGCTTTGACGATGTTGTTTGGACCCGAGTGTAGCTGCTGATGGATGACGGTTTGCTGTCAGTTGTCCTCGTGGTGATTTTGGCAGGTGGCGAAGCCAGGGGCTGGGCAGGTTAAGTGGCCTGCCTGGGGCGAGGCCCGAGGCCGAGATGGTGCGGTGGTGCCCTCCTGCTCTGCAGAGCGCTGTGCCACCAGCATGTGACCTTGCTGTCTGAAGGGCAGTGTTTACTCACTCTTCACAACGCTTGAGGATGACTGCCCCCGACTCGGCAGTTAGCCTCATGGCCCTCGGCTGTGGGGAGCACATGAGACCCGGTTCCTGTGGGCACCACGCTCTCTGTGAAGGAGACAGACACGCTCAGAGCAGGCCATGGTAGCAGACCGACGGCTGTGGGTAAACTTCTGGACTTTCAGGGACGGTTTTCCAAAATGACGTTAGGTCAGGGAAGGTGAGTTCGTGAAGCAGAAAGTGGTAGATTCATGGAAAATAATTGCTCTTTAGTTTCTGGAATGTGGATTAGAATTAGGTCCTCTCTTTTAAATGACACTTGGCATTTTATGTTGAAGTATTTTGGGCAGACACACAAAAAGAAGACATTACGCTACAAATGCCATGTGCCCATCACCAACCATAACAAGTAAACCACCACAGACGGTCCCTCTGAGTCTCTGCTCTCCTTCCCCAGAGGTAACTGCTATCCTGAACTGGATGTTTTCAAGACCAAAATGCAGTATTCACGTGCAGTTAGGAAAGATTATGTAAATAGAAGCACAGATATTTTTGTGCCTCTTGGTGGTGCTCAGCGTCATGTTTTGGAGACTCACTCATTGTGGCAGGTAGCTTTAGCCTGCTCATTTCTCTGGTCTAGTTTTCCATCCTGCGAATGGGCCACAGCTTGCTTCTCAATCCGCTAACTGATGGACACATGGGTAGTTCCAACTTTCTGCCACTATCAGCAGTGCTGTGGTGAGTAGCTTTGTACGTGAGTTTTGCTGGGTATAAAACTACACGAATTGCCAGGTCTTGGGGACGTACCTCTCCACCTTTTCTGAATATCACCTCTGTTCTCTGAATCCTTGGGAGAACTTCACTGCTGGACAGTTTGCTACACATCCTCCCTGGAGTGTGCCGTACATCTCACCCTGTCAGAGGAGTAATCTCACCAGCTGTGGGCACCAGGGACCCTATTCCCAGTCAACACCGAAGGCTGGTGGTTCGTGAAAACCCAACTCACAACAAACAATATGATACTCAACTTTCCAACCAATGAAAGATCCTGGGCCACATCACTGCCGCTCTCTCTCTTCCAAAGTGGTTCACGTGGGTGGGAAAGAATGTGAGTGCAAAATGGAAATTAGGACTGTAATCCCTCAGAGTTCATAGTCGTTTGTTGGAAACATCCTAGTAGAAAGCTGTCTTCATTGTAAATATTCTTACATACAGTCACATGTGGGGATGTTACGGTTAATCAGGTTAAAGGGGGCTCCGTAGACCCATCATCCCCTTGGTGGATGGACATATTTCTGCGAACAACAACAAAAAATACCACTCCTGGGTATATATCGGGAAAAGACAAACACTCTAATTCAAAAGGATACATGCACCCCAGTGTTCACAGCAGCTCTATTCACAATAGCCAAGACATGGAAGCAACCTAAATGTCCATTGGCAGATGAATGGATAAAGAAGACGTGGTACATATATACAGTGGAATACTACTCAGCCATAAAAAAGAAGGAAATAATGCCATTTGCAGCAACATGGACGGACCTAGAGATGATCATACCAAGTGAAGTAAGTCAGTCAGAAAAAGACAAATGTCATATGATGTCACTTATATGTGGAACCTAAAAAATCATACAAATGAACTTATTTACAAAATAGAAGTAGACTTACAGACATAGAGAACAGACTAGTGGTTACCAAAGGGGAAAGGGGGGGTAGGGATAAATTAGGAGTTTGAGATTAACATATACACACTACTATATATAAAATAGATGAACAAGGACCTACTATATAGCACAGGGAACTATACTCAATATCTTACAACCTATAATGGAAAGGAATCTGAAAGAGAATGTATAAAATATTAAAAAATATATATATATATAAAACCAAATTATTTTGCTGTACACCTGAAACTAACACAACGTTGTAAATCAACTATACTTCAATTAAAAAACACACAAAAAGAAAAAGCCTAGTGTTCTGATGTAGTTTAGTAAGATCAATACCCTCGTTACATGAAAGTGCCTGTCCAATAACGTAGCTTCTGGCTGAAATCTTGACAGTATGGTTTTACCAGTGGCGCCGTCTGGAGGTCGTGAAAACAGGTGAGTTTGGGAAGAGCCCGTGGAAGGCGACCTGCGTGCGAGCTCGGATTTCCGCTTTGCCCTTTCAGTGCCGTGGTCTCCGTCCCGTTCTTGTTCCCTGTCGCCCACATTAACGAAGGGCTTTCCTCTACGGCTTTCGTGGGCAGAACCCAGACGATGTCCACTCAGCACTGATTGAGCGCCTTTTATATGCCTGGCCTCAGTACGTGCAAAGCTGTGGTGAATGTCAGAGCATCATCTCCGGCTGGGGGTGAGGAGAGACTGAGACAGTGCTGGCTTGCGATGCCCACAGGCAGGGGCAGCGGGAGGTCAGGTGCCGGAGCAGGTTGGTGGCCGAGCCGGGTCACAGCCAGGGAAGAAGAGGGTGCAGTACAGCCATGGGGGTGGGGTGGACGGGGAAGGGAGGGGACATGGCTGGGGAACGGGCTTGCCTGGAGCGGAGGGCCTGTTTCGGAAGTAAAAATAAAAATCTAAAAATGAGGATCATAGAACTGAGGATGACTGGATGGGCGAAGAAGTGGTCATACCTTCGGTCTTTGGTTTCCAGTCTGATATTTACCTCTTGGTGAAGAAGTTAACTTTTTGCTTTCGTGGATGCCACCCTCCGAGCAAGAGGTGGGTCTGTGTCCCCTCCCCTTGCCCTGGGTGGACCCCTGTGACTTCCTTGGCCAGCAGAGTAAGGTGCAGCGATGCGCAGGACTCCCAGGGATACATCATAGAAATGGTAAGCACTTCTGCCTTGCTCTTTTGGGGTGCTCACTCTTGGAAGCCCAAGAAGGTGTGGACGGGGCCATGTAGGGAAATGGGGTCCCTGCCCGTGGCCCCAGCTGAGCCCTGGGCCTGCAGCTGCACCGCTTGCAGTCCATGCAGTTGATCCACCTTTGAAGTGAAGCATCCAGTCGCGGTCGGGCCATCCCAGCTAAGGCCACACGGAGCAGGGGGCTGTCCCCCGCCACGAGCTGCCCAAATGACAGGTTAATTAGCAAGGAAATTACTGTCGTCTTAGTAAGTGTTGGACGGTCTTATCACGTGGCAGTAGATAACTGACAAGATAGCCTCCACTTTGCCCACCTCTGCTGACCTGTCCAGAGGTGGAGGAGGCGTGTGACCTCAGAGGCTTGTCCTGGTGGTGGCTGCTGTGCCATCGGCATGTCCACAGGAACCTCTGGGGTGGGGACCTGAGCACCGGCCAGGTGGTACTGACCCAGGGACACACAGCTCAGCCAGATATCACCATCTTCTAAGACCCGGAGCCCAGGGCTCACCAGCTTCAGTCTCTAAACCCCAACACATCTCAGAGGAAAACTCGTGATGGTGTCAGTAACAAACTGCCAAAACCCAGAGGGAGCCTCGGGGCTGGTTCTGATGGCCCCTCCCTCTCCCACTGTGAAGGGGGGAGCCCTCCCCTGCTGTTGCCTCCGTGACAGCCGAGCCATCCCCACCCTGGGAGCCAGGAGTTTCCTTAGATCCAGCGCAAGACCACCAGGTGCTTCCCTGGGTGCAGGGAGTGGAGGTGGCTGGTATTCAGGACTGGGATGCCTATGTGCTGAGCAAAAGTCGGGGCTCATTAGCTATGAAGCAGTTGGCGGGGTTCAGGGCTTCTTGCCCCAGCAGAGGAGGACACTCCAGCATAGAGCCTCGGTCTCATACTGGTCCAGCCGCATTGGACTCACTGGGAGCCGTTAGAGATGCAGAATATCAGGCCCTCTGCCCTGAGAAACCAGGCCGTGGGTGTACAGGACCCCTGGTGACTCACAGTGGGAAGCTCGGAGGGGCGTGGCCTAGAGCAGTGGTCCCCAGTGTTCATGTGCAGTGGGGTCACCTGAGGGCTTGATAACGCACAGATGGACCCACCTGAGAGTTTCTGATCTGGAAGGTTTGCGTGTCTAACAGGGTCTTGAGCGATGCTGATGTGGCTGGTCACACCTGGGGAACCCCCGTTCTGTAGAGAGAGGCTCCCCAGTCTCAGCTCACCTGGGGACCACCTGGGGGCTTCTAAGGCACCAGGCCTGGGTCCCACCTGAGAGGTTCAGAGCTGGTCAGGTGGGCTGAGGCCTGGGCATCAGGAGGTGGGAACGCTCCCCAGGTGGGTCTAATGTCCAGCCCACACTGAGAACGTGGTTTCAGGTAGTGGTTCTGCACGTGGTCCCCAGACGCGTCGCTCTGAATGCTGCAGTCACCGCTGACACAGCGCTTCAAGCATATTCATTGTCTCCCAGGATCTGTGGGTCAGAAGTCCAGGCAGTTGGACCCGCTACTTGGCCGGGGGTCTCTCACCAGGCTGAAATCCCCATGTGGGTCGAGTGCCATCCCACCTGGAGCTCAGGTCTTCTCCAGACTTGCTCTGGGTGTTGGGAGAGTTCAGCTCCTTAAGGCTGTGGACTGAGGTTCCTTTTCTTGCTGGTCGTCTGCCCTTGTGGGGCAGTGGGGAAACCTCTCTTGCTCTGAATCCCCCTCCTCACCCAAGGCCTGGATCCTTAAGGGGCTCATCTGATCAGCTCAGGACTGCCTGAGGTAAACTTCTCCTTGATTAGCTCAGAGCCAACTGATTAGGGGCCTTGATTTCATCTGCAAAATACCTTTCCCTGACATAAGGTAACCTGGTCACAGGAGAGAAATCTTGTTATCTGTGAATCCTGCCCCTGCTCCCTGGGAGGTTATACAGGTTCCTTCCCCAGGGGCAGGGGGTCTTGGGGGCCATTCTGCCGACCACACCAGACCTGCACCCTCAGCATCACCTGGGAACTTGTTGGAAATGCCAACTCTTAGTCCCACCCCAGACCTGCTGCATCAGGACCCCTGGGGCGGGGCCCTGTGGTTTGCTTCCCCAAGCCGTCTAGGTGGCTCTGGTGGGCGTCCCCAGCACGGTCAAGGCGGAGGCTGCACAGACGTTAGCAGTGGGGCTGAGAGGCAGCGGTTTGTGCCAGCGTACTTACGCGTGGCATCTTGGAGCAGCCTTAGGAAGAGAGTAACTTAATTAGTGACATTTCATGAATGCTGAGACAGGCGAAGACAGCTTGTGTCACAAGCTGATACTTGACAGAGCTGGGCTGTCCCTGCCTGCCTGATTCGCGACAGTGAGCTCCTAATGGCTCACCTGCTTCCCCAGACCCTGGGTCTGACCCTGCAGCTGAGTCACTCTGCAGGGGTGGTCACCAGCCTTTCCCTGGGGCTGGTGTTGGGGCTCTGCCAGCCTGGCCCTGCCCTTCTCGTGGGGCCTGGCCCTCTGCAGAGGAGAGCAGAGGGAGCTGAGCCCACGCCCAGACCCCACCGTGGGGAGACCGAGACGGCCCCGGAGCAAGGCCTTGTGTTTGCTGCCCTCGTCTGTCTGTTGAAATGGGCTGCGTACTGTTCCGGGTCGAGTCCCAGCCTGGTTACTCACTCTGTGAACACAAGGAGTCACTGGCTCTTTCTCAACCTGTTTCCTCAGCTGTGGAACGGGGCCACTAACAGCATCTTCCTTGGTCGCTTTTGTAAAGAGTACTTGAGCTAATCCACCGAAGCACTTAGCAGAGTGCCGCCACGCGTGCTCTCACTACCTTCCAGCTGTTTCTGTGATAGCACTCACATTGGGGAAGACGTTAGACACCAGCCCGTCCCGTCCTTTCTGGGGAAGGAAAGTGAGGGGATCCAGAGGCCGGCCCGCGATTATAGTGTTAGTGGTGGAGCCTCAACCAGCCTTTCAACCCCATCCCTCCGTGCTTCACCCACCATGCAGCCATCCACCCACCTACCTACCCACCCCTCCATCTGCCCATCACGCATCCGTCCCGACATCCCTCCACCCAGGAAACACTTATTAAACATCTGGGTGTCAAGTGTTGTCACTGGTAATTCCTAGATGAAAAGCTCATGGCTCCCACGTTCAGGATTCTCTTGGCTGAGTGCGGTGGGAGCTGACAAATAGCTGATCGTCATGCCGTGTGGGAACGACACTGACCAGGCACGAGCTGGATCCCAAGGAAAGAGGGAGGCTCCTTGTCCAGCCTGTGTGGGGTGGGTTAGGAAAGGTCTTCTGGCTCTAAGAGGATGGATGGGTGTTAACTTGGGCCGGGAGAGTGTGTGCGTTTGTCGGGCAGCAGCAGCATCCCTGGGAGGCTTTTAGAAGTGCAGAGTCTCAGGCTCCATCCCAGGGCCCCTGCATCAGGATCTGTATTTTTACAAGACACCCAGAAGATTCGTGTGCACATTCAAATTCAAGAGTGTCTGCTTCACACTGTGTGCCGTGCTCCCTCTTGCTCGCAGCTAGACCTGTTAAATGTGAGGGCTTTGCAGGATTCTGATACAAATACTTATTTCCTCCATGTTTATTGTAGGGTGCATGCATGGTCTCCCCGCTAGTCTGACGTCTTGCCTAAAGTATCACAGGCCCCGGGGGCAGCTGAGGGGCTTCCTCCGCGTGCTGCGTGTTCATTAGAAGCAGCCCCGTGAGCAGAACAAGGGCTTAGTCCTCCTGAAAAACGGTGTGACTGATATACAGCCAAAATGGCCTCTAATTCCTTCATCTAGGCACGAGAACTCTCCCCAAGGGAGGGAATGCGCAAACACATTTTTTTTGCGGCCACATCAGTGGGGAGGCCTTCTCAGCCCGGCCTGGCCTTCGGGCTGTGTTGGACGCATTCAGAGAAGCCTGGCGGATGGCCAGCGAGTGGGCTGGGATCTGCGACCTCAGGCCTTGCAGACCTGCTGGCTTGGGGCTGACGTGCTGCCAGGTACTCCCCCGGCCGCTTCCAGGCTGCAGGCGGAGGCGATTTAATTAGAGGGCGACCAGGGCTTAGCTGAGCCGAGCTGTGTGACAGAAGCCACGTTCCCATCTCTGACTCACTTGGCTGCGGTGACAAATGCACAGCCCAGGGTGTGGGCGGCCCGTGTGCCCTTCCCCCATCCTGCCCGCTCACCTGTTCTCCCGTCCTCACTCCGCCCCGCCGGTGAAGCGCGGGGAGGGAGGGCAGGCAGCTTACAGTATGGAGGTGCGTCTACAGCGACGTTCCGTTCTTATCAAAAAATATGAAGTCATTAATTAAATAAAAAATAAAGCAAAAATCACTAGAGAAACTCCATTAAACCCAACTTCTCTTTCCAGTGCGTGTACTTTATAGAACCTTCATTCCAGACCTCACTCTTGAATTACAGACACATTTCTGTTACCTAATGTGCGACATTTTGAGTTGACGACTTGCTGTCACCCCAAAATCAATTCAAAGCAAATTCATAACTTTCTACTGCAAAACCCTGCTTTGTGTCATCCCGGTTTCACCTGCTGGCATTTCTATTCTAGCCAGTGCTGGAAGACATCTTAAACGCCTTTTCTTCCTTGTATTATTAACCCACCAAAAAGTCATTGGCAACTCTTGTCAATTGTACTGTCTCCATATGTATTAAAATCCAAAAACTGTATTTTATGTACTGTTTTCTCCTTGTTATAAATGTAACACGGGTTTACTGTAGAACAGTTAGAAAATAGAAAAGTCACAGGAAGATGAAAGTCACCCCCAGCACTGTTTGCCGTTGTTTTGTGCTTCCTTCTAGTCCGTTTCCTACCACGAGACGTCTCCCCGCTCGTCTGTTTCCAGGTGGGAAACGCCCTCGAGTGTCTGTGTCCCCCCGGTCCTTCTGCGGTTCCCGGATGGGGTTCCTGCTCCGGCCAGCGCGCTGGCCGCCCTGTCTGTGGTCGTGTCCCTCCCCAGTCCAGGCTCTGCTGTGCTCTCAGGGTGGGCTTTTCAGAGTGCGCTCCTCATCCTGTCGGTTCCTGATTAAAGTCGTACCCTGTCATCCTCCACGAGACAGTGTCCACGTTCCTTGTCACAGCAGGGAGATGGTTTTGAGCCAATTCCTTCCTCTCTCGGGCCTCCGCCCAACACTTTCTGACATGTGCCTTCTGCTCCAGGGCGCCGAATCACTCACAGTTCCCCAGTGAATCGGTGCCTTCTCAACGTGCTGAGTCCTCGCATCTCCTCTGTCTGGAGGGCCATCCCCCGAAATCCACCCGTCTGCCCCTCCCACCTCTGTCTGCAGGAGGTGCCCCCGGAGCCTTGCAGCCCCCTTCTGCCTGGTCCGCTGAGGACCCCTTCCTCACGCCGCGCCTGCAGCCCTTGGCGCCCAGCGCCTCCCCCCGGGCCGTGGTCTGTATTTGTTTCTGTGCTGCCAGCACCTGGCTCTGTGCCTCCACGTTATGGAGCCTCAACAAGCGCTACAGATGCGGGCAGGAATGAATGGGTGGAATCCGAGGCTTGTCGGCGCTAGTTCTCACCAGACGTAACATGTTTTCTGTTGCTTAAAGCTTCAGTCACCCGTCCTCCTGGGGCACCTTCTCTCCATTCCCCATCTCCTTTCTCAGAACAACACTCTGATTCCTAAAGTGTATCTTCACGAGTGGCTTGGCAAACTGGCTAGGATTTCAGGTCGTGTAGGAACTGGCTGATGATCCAGGGCCCCACTCCTCTGTCAGCTCAGCTCGGGTGCAGTTGCAAACCTCTCACAGCAATGGAACGAGGCCTTGAGGAAAAAGACGTTATTGACTTTTGCTGAGAACACACATCAGATGCATCGACCTGAAAACTAAATGTTGACCAGTGAAGGGCTGTGGTCAATATTTCACCTTGAAGGACAACACGCTTGGATGGTTCGCAGAAATATGTACACTTCCACACATTTTGAAGGTATTTGTTAGCGATCCCTGAGAAATAGTTCGTGTGCTTGTGACCTCACAGCGAGAATTGTCATTTCTGTGCTTAAATCCTCTGGGAAGGGAAGTCGGAAGACTCTTCCGATGATGACCGATCACTGGGGCCAGGCACTGTCCAGCTGTGCTGTGCTAATCACCCTGGGGAGACGTCTGTGCTCTGATTCAAGGACACAGAGCCAGGTTCTAGGGAAACCAGGATAGGCCAGCTGACCCAGAGCCTCTAGGGTGAATATTCAAATGGGTCATTTCAAGTTCAAGTTGACACTACATCTGAATTACTTACACTTAAGTATCATTCAGGTGACGATTTGGCAGCATGTGATACCGCATCTGCACACATGGAGTCGGAGGGACCAGGTACCTGGCCCGGAGGACCCGTGCTGGGCCTGAGGAGGACGTGGCGGTGGGCACTGCAGAGCTTCCCTGGGGCCGGCTTGTGCCTTCCGTGGCTTCTCAGGTGCCCAGGGTGACGTATCTCAGACTCAGCTGAAGTCTGTGTCTCGGCAGCGATGTGTGGGGTAGAGGTGGCCTCTGTTTTTCACGGGGGCCCAGAAACGAGGGAGCTGTAGCCCCCGGGAAGGGCTTTCATGTGTCTCCGCTCACCCCTCTGTCCTGCATTCATTCCTTCGCTTTGCCTTTTTCAACTCCAGCTTTCCCAGCAGGACCAGAACCAGATCAGTCAATGACCTGCCTTCAGCGGAGGGGCTTCTGAGGAGCGTTTCAGCCGCTATGCGGGAGGGGAGGTCACTGTGGGCAGCCACTGGACATCCCGCACAGCCAGATCCCCCGTCACACATGGCTTTCCCGTTCCTCGGCGAAAACTCTGCTTCTAAGTATCTGGGCCTTGGACCCGCTTCTTTTTCCATAGCATTTTCACATAGTTCTAGTTCATGCCAAAATTTCCAGAAACACACATGTGCTTTAAAAGAGGGAACGTTATTCTTGATGTTATTTGGAGCTTTACCAAGAGCTGGTCACCGTTTCGGAAGTTCACCTCTGAGTCACCACGTGCCTCTTTGCCTCTGTGGCTGTCATGTTCTCAACAACCCCAATGTCAGCACAAATGTGGGGTGGCCTCACTCTGCCTTGGGGTAGGTCACACCCAGGAACTTACATGTTGAAGTACATAGTATTTACATTACTATTATCTTCTTTTTCATTCTATCAGGGCATTATGTTGATTTTTGAAACTATGACTAATCAGGGTGGATTTTATTATTTATTATTTCTTTTTAAGATAGCACAGGAGATTGTAAAACGCTTTAATAAACTAGGGCCTGGGGTCTGACTGGGCTGAGACCCTCTGTGTCAGGTGCCCTCTCACGCAGGCAGGCACTTCTCCTCGGCTTCCTGATGTCCTGCCCTCGGCCCACCTCCTTCTGGAAATCGGCATCTGTCCAGGGCGTTCGTCAGGGTCAGACGTCCCCTCCCACTGGGGTTTAATTCATTTTTAGGTACCGTCACTGTCATTCAAGTATATGATGAAACGGTCTTTCGTATTATGTCACATATCGTGATATCACGTAACAGTCATATTCGTCTTTTAGGTCTGTGTGGTCACATACGTTACTACAGAATATGTATGTATGGTTCTTCTGTTATTTGTAGTTTCAGGCATTTATTTTCTGTTCTCATTGACCTTATCATTCAGATTATGTCCATCCCGAGAAACATATAAGTCAGCGTTTTGTTTATGACCTAAACCAGAATTTAAAGCCGTGCTTTACAGTAAAGTGGCAAAAATGTAATCTGCTGACTCATTATAAAATTGCCTTTGATTTTACTCTTATATGTAGCAGTGGATATTTTTAATTTAAAGGCTTGCTTTGATTCATTTGTTTCTTTCACAGCACATGAGGTCTTTAAAATGGATCTCCTATAATTATCAAGACAGTAGGCTGTTTTGGTTCCTTGAATTCCAGTTGTCAGTAAAGAGTACCCTCTTCAACCTCCAAGCCTGCGCTTCCATGTTTGTGGTGATGGGGAGAAAACAGCGCTGGAAATCAAACAGAACGGCGTGGAGAAAGCCCGTAGGAGGCATTTTCTCCAAGAAGAGAACCGCTGCCCCACCGCCTAATTGTTTGAAAATTCGGTTCCTGTCGCTTTGTCCTTTATCATCAAAAAAGAGGACCCCTCCTCTCACCCCCTCTGCTTTCCTGGGCCGGGTCATCTCGGATGAAGGAGGAGCGGGTGGAGAGCGGTAGGTTAGGATGGCCTCCTGTGGTGTAGAAGCCCTGGGGGGTCTGACTCTGGGCCCCTCATTAGCCTATAATAACCTCCCCCCTATCTGTGCAGGGCAGGTGGGAGCACAGTAGAGTCAGATGATTCTCCCCAAGCGTCTGGCCCAGACCGCGAGGTGTGGTAACCGTGGTGTCATGAAGGGCTCAGGAGCCCGGGAGGAGCAACCAGAGCTCGGTGAGTCAGGAGATGCACCACGTGTGTGGCTGATCGTTAAAGATAAGGAAGACTTTTCAGGCAGGGTAGGCATGGGGAGGCACACAGGCGGGAGGCAGAAACGGTCAGTGCAAAGGCCCGGGGTCCTGAGCAGGGCAGGCACTGGTGAGCGGCGAGGGGGAGCTGGTGCGAGGTGGTGGGGGACGCGTGTGGACGGTGGGGGACGCGTGTGGACGGGCAGGGACCCGGTGGGAGGGAGTCTGAGTGTCAGGAGGAGAGTTTAGGCGACCTGGGGACCTTGGAGCAGGAACACATCCACATGGGTTTGTGTTCATTAGATGGTGACTCTGGCCCCTCTGCCGCGGGGCGGGGAGAGCCCTTAGGAGGTGCAGGAGTTGGCCGAGAGGACGGCGAGACCAGGGCTGCTGGGGTCGGTGGGGAGAGAGGTGGGTTTGGAGGTAGTTGTCACTCGGGATCTGCAGGTCAAGCTGGGGAGACAGGGGAGAGAAGTGGGGAAGGGAGGCAGAGAAGGGGGAGACGTGAATGTTCTCAGATTTCTAGGTTGGCCGACCAAGGAGGGACTCGAGGCAACACGTTTAACTTAGTCTTTGCACTGCTTTTCCGGTTCTGGTTGATTCTGTGGTTTCTAAAGACTCGGTAGCAAATGAATCATTGATCAGCGATGACCCCACTGCTGAGCTCAGAGGAGGAATGGGTTCTCTGTGGAGGGCGGGTCTGCTGATGAGGGGCCAGAGCTCCGTAGGGCGGGGAGAGTCAGCGACAGATGCCAGCAAACCTGTTCTCTGCAGGTCAGACATCCCACAGGCCTTAAAAGACATTAGGTCGTAAACGTACCGTGACTGACGTGGAGAACAGTAGATGGTGGATGCACTGGGGGTGGCGGCGTCCCCAGGCTTCTCTAGTCCAATCTGCCCATTGTGTAGATGAGAATATTGGCCCCAAGAGGTTAAGTAATGCAGCTGCTAAGTTACGAAGGTCACGCAGCTAGTTAAGGCTCAGGAATGAGATCGGGTCCCATGGTGTTGGCCCCGAGTTTTACATTGTTTTCACTCTTCCAAGCTGCTGCTGCTTGCGTTATTCAGGACTGTTGTGTTTAAAAGTGCACACAGATTCCTCAATATGAGAACTTTAATGTCAGAGAAGGTCCTTGTTCTTAGGAGACAGACATTCAAGAATTATGAGGCAAATAGGGCATAATGTATGCAACCTGTGTCCAGTGGCTCAGGGGTAAAATATATGTTTATGCATGTGTATTTCTATGTATATCTATATATCTATACACGTACATCTCTAGAAATATGTGTATATGTATGCATACATCTCTACTGATGAATCACCTATTTTTCTATCTCCATCTCTCTATCTATCTGCCTACCTACCTATGTGCCTGCCCATGTATTGAGAGAGGGGGAGAAACAGGGGACTATGTGGTCACATTCTGGTTTATATATATGAAATCTAGTTGTATCTATAAAGCCAGGTAGTCTGGTCCAGAGCCCGCACTCCTAACCTCCGTGGCGCATTGTGCCTTTAACGTGGACATGCGCTACCACTTACAGCCTGGAAGCAGCTCATGGTGAAGCCGCCTGCCCCGTCTTCACGGTGGGTCAGTGATGATCACGCGGCGGTGGCCCACCGTAGCGTTCAGCACTTTTCAGATTGCTCTGACAGACGTGACCTCCTCTGTTCTTCCAACAAACCCTCTTAGGTGGGCAGGACAGGGGTGCTCTCTCTACCTCCTCTATGAGGAAATTGGAGAAGCTGCTTGAGACGTTGCTGAGACACACACAGCTAACAGGAGACAGAACCAGCTGTTAAACAAGGTCCCTCGTGATTTGTCCACTGCTCTGCACGCTCTCCCTACAGAAGCCTGTTCTGCACCCTCTCAGGGGAAGCCTGCAGTGGCATCTGTTTGGCTGCCCCGTTTGGCAGTGTTCTCTAACAGGAGTCTCAACAACAGCGCCTGGGGGTGGGGAAGAGTCTCAGCCTGGGGGAGTGCTGTGTCAGGAAGGAAAATGCCGCATCTTCCACCAAGGACACGACCCTACGGGGTCTGGCTCAAATAGCCACCCTTTATTTTATACCCAGCTTCCCTCAACAGATATTATGGGGTCACAGTGAACAAGGTGCTTGACGCCAACCTTCCTGGTCTTCCTTCTGGAGAAGAACTTGGATGCCGTTGCCAACTTCGGTTTTCTAACCAGCGAGAAACCTGCCCCATCCGAAATTCAAGAATTATTTGTTCAAAAGCATTAGAAAATCTGGGAGAAAGGGGAGTGAGGGTGTTTCTCCGGCTGGGCTTTGCTCATTTGCGCACTTTGAGAAAATCTCGACAAGTTGGCGCGGATAATTGCTCCCAGTCACTCTTATTCCTGGCGCACCGAATTAAACGTCAAAGCTTTTTCCTGTGGTGACTTGATATCAACATTTTCTGAACTGTGTTCTGAGGAACATACTTCTATAGTAAATCAGTGTTCTATAAAAAGAGTTTTGAGGGCAAATAAACTTATTAACTAGTCTGCCTTACTCTTGGAAAGTCACAGGCTCTCCAGCTCATCTGGGTTCAGGAAACGTAGTAAATAGAAAGATCGGCTGGACTTTGTCGAGCTTGGTGATTTCCCAGTTCATGGACCACAGAACTCCCTTTTTTCATGTAATAATTACTAACATCTACAGCGGCAAATGTCTGTGTACTTTTTGGATAACATTTGCAATAACAGTTTGATCAGTAGGAAAAACAAGTTACCAGCTCCATTTTCTACTTGGGAATATTCTTTCTGAGATTTTTTCCACAAAAAGTTTCCAAGGGCATATGCGTCGTTTGCAGATGTACATATTTAGAAATGCAAAATGCTTTTAAAGTGTTGATTTTAAAAAAAACCCTAAACTACTTGCTGGGGAGCACGCATCTGTGCTGTCCCCTTCAGGCCGGCCTCTGATGCTCCTAGAGGGACAGCCGGGCTGCGGGGTGAGGGGTGTGCTTACCCTTCTCTCCCCACGTCTACAGGGGCCTGCTCTCACCGGCGCTTTGTTCACCTTCGCTGGCTGCTCCCTGCATGGTGTGTCACCTGGGTGTCTGCCTCTGTCCCCTGTTGTTGGCTTCTTTAAACCCACGTCCTCTTCCTGCATTTGATCTCTCGTCCATGTAGTCATTTCTCCCTCTTGCATTGCCCGCCCACCGTGTGCACAAAGCCGGGGACAGAAGCCTCGATGCTATTCAGGGACAACAGCCCTGCACTCCAGGACCTCGGAGTCGAGCTGAGAAACAGGCTGTGGAAGGACATATTCAAACCCGACTCACCGTCAAGCCTGCTCTACCCAGTGTTCTCCAGGAAGCGAAATTCCCTTGACTGTTTAAGCTGCCGTGATCTTCCTGCCGCCAGATATTTTATGTCAGTATAGTTAGTTCTTACTTTTTTTTTTTTTTTATATTTTAACAGAAGTCATTTAATTTTCTTCACCTCCATGGTAGGTTGAGAACCAAGATCACACCTTAGAATTCCCCACAGTGCCAGGCATGTGCTCAGTGAATAATTGTTGATTTTCTCTGTAACTCAGCATCCACTGAGCATTGCACGGACCCCAGGACCAGAGACAGGGGCACAAGAATGACAGAAAATGAGATCCTTGCTCAGATTTTTATCATATACTAGGTGAGATTCTTAACATGGGATAAAAATACCTTAATTCCCATCCCTGTAGAGCAGAGGTTTCTCAGCCTTGTCACGAAAACCCAGTACAGAGTGAATTTTAAATCAGTACTTGGTGTACACCTACCTACACACACAACTGAAACAAAAGTTTCACAAAACTTTGCAGGTGTCATCAAATTAAGATGGTCCTGAGACAGACTGCTTTTGCCGAGGTTGAATCTGGCTTTTCCAGTTAAGTAATCTGGTGGTTCTTACCTGGGGCGATTTTGAGCCCCCTGAGAAGTTGGCACTGACTGGAGACACTTTGGTTGTCCCAAGTGGGTGCTGGTGGCATCTCGTAGGTAGAGCCTAGGGGTACTACACATCCCACAGGGCGCAGGCTTGCCCCAAGACCAAAGAGCTTTCAGGTTGCACATGTCCATAGTGCTGAGGTTGAGAAGCCCAGACTTAATCTGAGATCAGGGTAATTTGTTTAACCTCGCGAATCTGGAGTTTTCTAATCTGTCATAGTCCTCATCTCAGAGGCCCGTGTGAGGGTGGAGTGTCCGTACCACAGAGGACGTAGACGGCCCCAGGCTCAGGAGGAGCACGGTGAAGGCCCCTCCTCGTGACCCCGTGTCGGGCACAGACTAGACCCCTGTGAGTAACACACCCTCAGACACCTCTGTGCTGCCACTCTCCTCCCCTCGGCGCCTCCCATGGAGTGCTTGCCCTGGTCATGCTCAAAGTCTTTCAGTTATCAGGATGGACTGACAGCTCTCTCCTCCAGGTCATGGCAAACCACTGCCCCCTTTCCCTCTGACCAGGCCCTACTGATGCTTCAGGGTTAGCTCAGCTGTCACCTCCCCTCGGGACCTTCCCTGACACTCTCGCCTCCACAACTTGGCACAGTTCCCCACGCCCATCGTGATCTCCATTGCCGTGGACACGTCCCCCATCATAGCCCCCATCTACCATGTGTCCATTGCCCAGTTAACCCCCTGTCCTGCTTGGTAGTGAGCTCTCTGGGGGGCAGATTCTGTGGCTGTCTTGTGCATCACTTGGTGACCTGCCTGGCACATAGTAGGTTCTCAGCAAACGGCTCCATGAATGAAAGGATGAATGACAGCCACAAGCTGTCCGCAAGGGGGGTAGTTTAGGGGTGGCTGCCCTCAGATGGGAGAGGGGGCAGGGCAGAGGGTCACCCATCCTTACATCTTCCCACACTGTCCCAGTGTCCTGACACCAGATGGGTGCGTTTGTTGTGTCTGAGGTGCAAGACGGTTTTCTCTTCTCATCTCTAACCACCTAGGAGATTGTTTTCTTTAATTCTATTGACTGGTAGTTGTATGACTTTGACCAGTTCATTAGACATTACTGAATGCTAATATTCTGACACACCTGTGCTCAAGGTAAAGAATTCCTGTCCTCAGAAAACTCAGGTACTGGGGAGAGAGACAGAATATGAACCTTAATATTAACAGGAAAGAGGTGACCACAAGCTCGAAGTCAGGGAAGGCTTCCCAAGGGAGATGTTACTTGAACTTGTCTTTGAAGGACACCTGGGAGGATGAGGAAAGATCTTTTCGGCAAAGAGAAGGACAAGGATTAAGGCAAAGAGACACGGGAGCGTGCGGGGGTGTGAGGAAACCCAGAGGCTGGCGCCAGAAGTGTGTTTGGGTATAAGCTGGGGTGGCACTGGCTACAACTGAGAGAAAAGCTAAATAGGGTTGAGTTTGCTCACAGGATCAGAAGTCTGGAAGCAGGCAGCTCCTGCTCTGCTTTAGCTGTTTGAATGTCCAGCATGGACCTAGACTTTTTCCGCCTTTCTGCTCCATCTTCAGCCTGTTGACCTTCGTCCCCAGGCCTGGCTGCCTTGTGGTTGTAAGAAGACCCCGGTGTTCAATGTCACATTTGCTGTCAAGCCAGAAGAGGGGGTGAAGGGGGTAGGACAAGCCACATTGTATGAAAAAGGCTAGGGCTTCCTCAGAAACCTCATACAGACTTCAGCTTAGACCACACCGGCCAGAAGTGGGTGCCATGGCCACCTGGCTGCAAGGCATTGGAAGGCACTGCCCGAAGTCAGAGTTCCGTTAGCAAGAGGAGCAACGTCCGCCATCACATTTGAACTGCAAAAAGTGGACTGAAAATGCAGACTAAGGCCAGGTGGTGAAGAGCTTTAGATGTCCCACCAAGACATCAGATTTTAGAGAGAAAGCACTGGGAAACCACTGAAGGATTTTCATCTGGGGAGTGATGTGATTCGATTTGTGTTTTAGAAAGATGATAGCAGCAACTTGGGGACTAGAATGAAAGGGCACAGGGCCAGAGATGGAGAGAGATTTAGGAAGCCGTTGCAGGAACCCAGTGAATAAATGATGAGGGTCTGCCTTCGCAGAGTGGGGTGGAACTTGAGAGAAAAGGACAGATGTGTGAGACACCTGGGAGGTGGAGTTGGGGGTTTATGGTGATCGCATTTGAGGAGGGAGTGTCTAGGGTGTGGTTAAGGTTGGCAACCAGGATTTTGCCAGGGGGTCAAATGAGTTCCCAAGTGTCCCCCCAACTTCAAGTTCTTTCCTCAGTTTGCAATGCATGCAAACATGCAGGGATTATTGTTTACAACTTCATCTCAAATTTTTGGTTCTCCTTTGGAATTTGAAGACACCCTTTCTCCTTGTTTTCACCCACAGTTTGGGGGTGTCCTCCAGAGTCTTGGCAAGTCTCAGAAGTGGCATCGAACTTGCTTTGAAGAAGTACATCCTCCATAAATAGCAAATTTGGCAGAAAAGCTGGGTAAGGTCCCATGATTATATAAAAACCAGTGTTCATTTTACATAAAATGTCAAGTTGGTCTTTAAATAGCAGTCTCAGAAGCACAAGCCATTTCATTATCCATTAAGCCATTTAGCATCCACTACACAATTTTTCAAAGTTATTTTCCCCAGAGGGATTGCTGATATACAGTATTCTTGCAAAAAGGGTGGCAGGAGGAGCGGGGAGAAACTGTTGAGAGTATCCTGCAAGCAGTCTCTTATTGCATTTGCTTTATCATTTAGGGAAAATGCAGACATCAAATCTGAGACAAGAAGCCAAAAGGAAAACCTTTAGATACTGTTGTAAACTCAGGGCTGTGTTTGGTGCAGTTCAATGAGAGTTTTCTGCTTTGCTGCCATAGTTGTTTCTACCCGTGGCACCTGGCATCATAAATCCATTACCCTGTCCCCATTCTGAATAGGACCCTGAATTAGGCACAAACGCAGGTCAGAAAGAAGCCATGATTTCCACGCTGGCTAGAGCCCTGTTTGGTTGGGGAGAGACTGAGCCCATACACTTAAAGTAACTTACAAACCCTCCAAACAGCATGTAGGAGTCCCTAATTACTTGCGCTGCTTGGACCTGGAGACCTTGCTGTTTATAATCTTAAAAGGCTTCAGCGGCAGGGGCCCTTCAGCAGCATAGTTTTCAGAAGGTCTTCAAACACCCTAAAAGCCACACGAAAAATTGACTTCGTATCTTCACAGACTTTTTATTTCCTGTGGAAGATTCCAGTATTTATCAGGTTCTCAAAAAGGTCAATTCTTCCCACCAGAGATGGGAAGAAGACAATACCAGCGTTACAGTCCTCCAAGAGGGTAAATAAACTAGTGAAAAGCTATAGGTCATCTTGATGACCCCTAATCAAGTTGCCGCCCCACGATGGGGGAGGGGGGCAGGGGTCACGTGTATCCCTGAATAGCAGGGCTGGGCTCACCTCGGGTGGGGGTTATCACCTTCCAGAAAACTCCCTCCGAGGTGGTCATCTGAAGCTGAGCTTCAGCACGTTTAAAATGTGCATGTGTCACAGACCATGGACCCTCTGTGGGTGGTGTGCCCTGAAAGGCCCAGGGTCCCCTGACGCAGAGAGGAGGCCCGTGTGTGTTCCAGGCTGTCTCGGGGTCATGGACATTCAGGTTTGGAGGAGGCTGCGGGGAAGGCTCCTTCCACCCCTATCCCTGCCTCAGGGCCCTTCTTCTCTGGGGTGTCGATCACTGGGGATTGCGTGTGACTTGTGATGAGGTGGAGTGCTTTGCATTCCTTTGGTTGAGGATCAAACACCGAGGTAACTCCTCGAGGTCAAGCAGGACATGTGTGAATTTCATCAGTTGCGCCCTTCACACCCAGTGGGCCCTGATGTCCCAGAGCGTCAGCCTGTCCTCTCTGGGGTCAGTGCTGTCCTAACCTTTCATGCGGGCAACCAGGGCTCTGAATTCCTAACATTGCTTCTGGAATGCTGGGTCACTGAGGTCCTACTTGGCTCTAAAAGTTAGCCTTGTTATTAGGGGCACTTCCTTGGACCACTCAAGCCTGGGATTTTTCCAGAGAGTCTTAGTCAGCCTGGACTGTTATAACAAAATACCACAGACCGGGGGGCTTACGGACAACAGAAAAGTATTTCTCGGCATTCTGGAGTCTGGAAATCCAATGCCAAGGCTCTGGCTGATTCGCTCTCTGGGAGGGTGGGTTTCTTTTCCTTGTTCAGATGACTATGCTCTCGCTGTGTCCTCACTTGGTAGAGAGAGAAAGCAATGGTCTCTCTCCAGGTCTCTTCTTACAAGGGCACTAATTCCATCATGGGGGCTCCACCCACGTGTCATAATAAATACGATCGCATTGGCAATTAGATTTCAACATATGAAATTTGGGGAACACAAATGCAGGGGTAAAATTCAAAATGTTCAATAGCAGCTCTGCCGTGGAGACAACCGGACAGAATAAGCATCTGCCATAACACAAGGGCATGTCCAGAGCACCTGCCGGCCAGGGATCAACCTTTCATGGGGTTTGTGGGTGGTGTGGAAGGCGGAACACCCAGAGGATTAAGGCTGTAGCTATTTACCAAGCAGGGTGGGAGTGTTTCAAGATTACATCTGGCACAGCTGTACCCACTGCTTACTGGCTGATGATCAGCTTAATTAGCTAGAAGTTTATGAGTCTCTCTTGGCCCCCTTCCTCCCGGGGTTTCTCTGAAATTCTACAATTCCATGATCATCTTATTCGAGTCTGGGACTTGAGTGCAGATGTGTACCTAGGGTAGCACACTTAAACAGTTTCCAGAAAGACAGTGTCTAAAATGTCATCAGTTCCCTTTGACCTCCCTCTTCTCTGCAAACTTCCCAACTTCATATCACTTTCCTGTTAAATATTACACTTTTCGTTACTCTTAAATCCTGAAATTGAACGGCTTTTCTTATGGACTCAAAGAGATGGCAGCTGTTAAGCTCTTGGGCTGCAAACAGATACGGGAGCCTGGAGAGTCCTAGTGCATTTGGTCCCAGGGAGGAAGTGGTGTTCCCTGAAGTGGGACCCAAAAGGCTGTCAGCAGGAGGGGACAACCTCCAAGGGCCGGTGCTGCCCAGCAGGGGTGGTCATCTGTCCACGTGCTGTGTGCCGTTCTGTCTTTGCTCGGCCGTTTCCCCCACGTGGAATGCCCTCAGCCTACCTGCAAGGTACACGTACTATTGATACTTACTGTTTAAGGCTAAGTTTAAACGACCCCCCTTTCTCACCTCCACCCCCTTGAATTCTCTGTTGGCCCCTCTTGTGGACGCATCACTTCCCACCTGACTCCAGTTTCTCCCCTGCACCTTCCATCCCTGATGTGTTGTGATGCTCTGAGCCTAAGACACTTGTGCGGATCTTAACGTTTCCTGAGCGCCTCTGGGAATGCAGATGTTTTATGTGGTGGAAAACCAGGGGAGGGACAAGCCGATAAGAGTTCCTGCCGTTTGCAGCTGATAGAGGATTTACTGACATTTTGTGCCGTGTGAGTTCACTTGATTTTTACAACAACCTGTGAGCCAGGTTGATTACAGGGTTTTTGTCTTGGATAAACTTTGTAATCTAAGCAGATTGTGGGATTACGTTTCAGAACCCAACAGAAGCTGCCATTATCAGCGGCTGAGTGAGTCTTTGATAAACCTGAAGATTCATGTCAACGGTGATCCTGGTTTATATTTGACAGATTATGAAATGAACACGTCTTTTAGCATTTCTCTTAGTGAATCACTCTAGGCCGACTGGGCTTGGCCTTGCATTGGCCTGGGTGCAGCTGCAGGGATGCACCACTGGCCCAGTTCCCCAAGGAGTTTTTGGATTACTGTGGGGACAGGGGAGTAGATGTCAGAGTTACGGAGTATTGTGGTTGTCTTGCTGTGTAACCCACCCAAACAACAGCATCCCTCATGGTCCTGCAGGTGGACTGGGCTGCAGCAGCTGTCTGCAGGCTGACATGGAGGCTGGGATGTGGGGTCTCTTCTCTCCTTGTGGGCATCCCCTCCGTGGTCTCTCTGGTCCTTCCAGTAGGAGGTCCCACTGTTCACACAGGCGTTCAGAACTTCCCCAAACCGTGTTCCAAGAAGAGGGCACAGAGGGTGTGGTCCTCGTAGCAACTGGGCCCAAGGCTGGCAAGCGTCATCCTGGCACATTCTGCAAGTTCATGGGACCTGGGTCCAGCCAGAGTCAGCCTGGGGGACACGCCAGGAGGTGTGGCTTTGGGCCGCCTTTGGAGATGCGCAACCACAGTGAGATGAGTGGATTTTAGGGGCGTGCAGGCTAGCCTCCTGGGAGATTAGGAACCCAGAGCTGTGCGGTTCCTTTTCAATAAGTAAGATTCAGCCAAATGAAGAAAAAGGAATGTTTGGTCAGTGAGTGAACTGATAAATGAACGACTCGAGTCAGAGGTAGAGTATTGGGTCTTACTATAAAAGCTTTTGGTGATAGGCATGGAGGTGACATGCTAAGTATTTTGGAGGAGTACAGACCTGGGCTCAAATCCTGGCTTCACGTTTGTAGGCTTGGTGACCTCAGGCCAGTTACTCCATTCCCTGAGCTTAATTAGGCTAACAAGAGGATGACCTTATAGGTTTGCTGTGAAGAGTAAACCAAAACCCCTACCCTTGTGCCTGACGAACTGTGCTCTGCTCAGCAACTGTGTCTAATTTTCAAGAGAGACAAGACACCTCTTAGTGCACCTGGATAGAAAAATCATCATCAACGTGAAAAAATTCCCTCTTCAAAACCCAGCCAGCGGGACTTCCCTGGTGGCACAGTGGTTAAAATCCTCCTGCCAAAGCAGGAGGCACAGGTTCGAGCCCTAGTCCAGGAAGATCCCACATGCCGTGGAGCAACTAAGCCCGCTCGCCACAGCTACTGAGCCTGCTCTCTAGAGCCTGTGAGCCACAACTACTGAGCCTGCGTGCCACAACTACTGAAGCTTGCACGCCTAGAGCCCGTGCTCCGCAACAAGAGAAGCCACCGCAGTGAGAAGCCCGCGCACCGCAACTAGAGAGAGCCCACGCGCAGCAACGAAGACCCAACACAGCCAAATTAATTAATTAATTAATTAAAAAACCAAAAACAGAAACCCAGCCAGCATCACATCGTTGCTGAGATCACAGAGCTGCCCCTTTTATGGGTGAGCATCCAGGAGCACCACGCCTGTTCGACCTTTTTCTAGGGGTGCCAGCCAGTGAAACAGGACAGGAGAAGGGAAGGAGCAAGCATCTTTAGAAGAGAGGAGATAATATTGTTGTTTTCAGATTAAGATTTCCTAGCTTGAAAACTTGAGGGGATCAACTGAAAAACTATTAGGATAATAACAGAGTAGGGTAGGTCAAAGATGCTCAAAGATGGGTAGCTTTCTTATATACCAACGACAGTCAGAAAATACAATTAAGGAAGCGTTCCACTCATATAGCAGCAACTGCAGAAGTTTACCTGAGAATTAACTTGACAAAAGTGTTTAAGACGTCACTGAAGAGAGTGATAGAACTCTGCTGTACGACAAAAGAAAAAGAGATGTGAACGACTGGAGAGATACACTCTGTCCCCAGTGGGAAACACCTAATACTATTGAGGGATGCTGCTACAATTCCTTTATAATTCCTATAAAAAGTGATGGGACTTTTCTTGGAACATGAGAAAAGTATTCTAAATTTTATATGTAATAAACTGATAATAAAAAACTTATAAAAACCCATTAAATATCGACATCAGATATTCAAAGTATAAAGCTAAAATAATTAAGATGATATTTTGCTGCTCTGAGAGCAGATGGACATGTCAATAGACCTAAAAAGAAAACGCCCAAATGGACTCAAATGTATATTTAGTGCATGACAAATGTAATATTTCAACCAGTGAGGCAGGATTCTTCTATATTAAATGCTGGAATAATTGGTTAACTATTTGGAGGAAAAAAGTTAATTACCTAACTCCACCTATCATAAATAAACAATAATGGATTAAAAGATTAGATGTAAAAAATGAAATCAAACAGTAAGAAAAAGAGAAAACAGGTGAATATTTATATAATCTTAGGGGTGTGGAGACTTTTTTTTTTTTAACACTAAAGGGAACACATGTAAATTTGAGAGCTTTGACAACAATGACAAAATATTTTTTGTCTGCTCAAAATATATACAAATTAACATAAAATGGCAAACTAGGTGGAAATATTTGCAACAAAGATATCAGCCATGGCATATCTGACCCTCTACATAGAGGGATTATAAGGTGATGAAGTAAGGACAAATAACCTGGTAGATAACTCAAAGGCAATGCAGAAAAGCAGAAATACAAATGGCTGGTAACTCCCTTATAATGTTCAACATCTCCAGCAGATAATGAAACACTGGTTAAAATGAGATGTCATTTTCATCTATTAAACTGGTAAAGGAAAAATAGGAGCATCCCCAGTGCAGGGAGGGTAGAGGAAATGCATTAAGGATACAAGTAAAGGCGGCTATGAATATTTTGGAGTATAAGTTGAGGTTAAGAGTTTTATAAAGCATAAATATGTGTTACCTTTCAACCTAGCAATTTCTTGTCTTGGAAATTATTGTAAGAAGAGAATCAATAATATGCACAAGATTTATATTGTAATATATCCACAGTGTTATTTATAATTGCTAAAAATTAAAGACAGCCTGTTTATTTAAAAGATGTAAAGAATGAAAAGTCCATAAAGTGCTCCACTGTTCAGCTATTAGAAATCACTGTTTAGAATCTAAGAAGACGGGAAAGCACGTGTACAACAGGTTTCAAGCAGAAACAAATGCTCTATCCCAAAGAATCATCTCTCTCTTTGTCCATATACCTCCCTAGAGAAAGAGCAAAAGTTATATGCAGGTGATGGAATTTTGAACAATTTTGTTTTCCTCTTTGGGCTTTTTAGAACTTTCCAAATTTTCTACAGTGAAACTGTGTCCTTTTTGATCTAAGTGGAAAATGTTTCTTGAAAACTAAATGAACAAATGTCAGTTATGTGTTGAATTCCCTGAGTTGCTTAGATGTGACTTTTAAACCAGATTAGGTGGGTCCCCACTTGCCGTCTGCCACGTCTTTTCCAGGGACCTCAGGGGCTATAACAAAAGTATTAGGACAAAATTAGTTTTACTTGGCGACTTAGTCCATTTGGGCTGCTTTAACAAAACACCACAGACTAGATGGCTTATGCAGCAGAAATTTATTTCTCATGGTTCTAGAGGCTGGAGGTTCTGGAGATCGGGGTGCCCGCACAGTGAGGTTCTGGTGAAGTCACCTCTTCCTGGCTTGCAGACGGTGACTTCTCGTGTCCTCACATGGAGGAAGTGACGAGGAGTCTCTCTGGGGCCTCTAATCCCCTCATGGGCTCTACCCCGGTGACCTAAGCCCCTCCCCACCTCCTTGGGGGTTAGGATTTCAACACATGGATTTGGGGGGGGGGACACAAACAGGCCACAGCACTTGACTTTAATGTTAGGGAGTATTTGGGGGAGGGACTTGGAGGAAGATTCAGACTCATCGTGACCAGACAGATGGGCGTCTCAGCATAGCTGTTTCCTTGGGCGTTTCTACCACGAAAAGCCCAAAGCGCTGTGATTTTTGCACATCTATGGCTTGTTCTGGAAGCAGCTCTGCTGGGAAAGCCTATGTGAGCTGACGGAACTTCTTCCTGGGCCCCTTATTTCTGAAAAGTGGCTTCTCCCAAAGGCCAGCTCTGAAATCGTTTCCATTGTTGGTGGAAAATCATCCCGGGGAGGAACCCCAAGCTCTTGATCTAAATAACAATTTCTCCGTCTCTATTTAGAATCGTTGGTGGTGATACTGAGTGAGGCCAACAGTCTTTTTCCCTTCGGGTTCCCTCTTCATGCTGCCAGGGGGGGAGTGCCTCTCGGCTGCAGGCCCCATGCAGAAGGTGCTGAGCGGTGCATCTGCTTTAAATGCTCTGTGTGCACATCAGTGGCTGATTATATATTATTCAGCAACGCACTAAACACAAAGGAGGAGAGGCTCAGCACTTGATAGGTTAATTTGGAATGTTTTTTGATAACAAATCTTTTAAAAGTACCAAAAAAAAAAAAAAAAAGGAAGGAAGGAAGAAAGAAGGAAATCTCTGACAATCCGAGTTGTCTTTGCATTGTCTTCGCGGTGGAGTTGCCCATCTCCTGCGCAAGAATTCAAATGAATTTTGAGAATCCCCTTAGAAGTGACAGCCCAAAGTGTAGGAATGATAAACGGCTTTGGCCTTGATAATTTTTATTAAGCACTAAATGTCACATTTAACCTGCATTACTGAAAGCAATTACCCGTGTATCAACAGTCAAGCAGCGCAGAGCAATGCCTGGAGCAGCCCATGTGCCTCCATCTGGGAATAAGGATTTTCAATTAGGAGGCAAATAGCTGCCGAGGGGCTGGGGTCCTCCACGGCTCCCAGAGGAGGCCCGCCAAGTGGGGCTTCGAACGCGTCATCCATGCGGTGTCAACAGATCAGCCCCAGCCATCTGCTGCCAGAGCAGCGCTTACTTTATCAAATCTCAATATTTACAGACGCTGATCAGCTCGGGGGACCAGGATGGCTCCCTGCCAGGGAGTTGTGGGAAATTCATTTTAAGGTGTGTTTCAGTAGGCTAATTAATTTACAAGCACCTGTTTCATCGCTGGGAGCTGTTACCACAGCAGATGAGCCTCAGCCTGGGAGGGAGACTTTATTCCGGCTAAATTGATTTCAATTGATTTTAATTTGCTGATGGCACAGTTGTAGGTTTAACGTGAGCATAGCCTGGAGCCCCATTTTTTCCTCTTTTTGGAGTAAGCCTGTGGCTGGCTTATTTATTTCTTGGCCCCGTTGTGGTGGGGAAGTGGCCTTGGCAGGAGGTTTGTATGACAGACACAGGCTGCAGTGGCCTCTTGAAAGAGATATTCACTGGGTCTAATCAGATGTTAGGGTCGGGTTGCCAGTAAACGTTAGATTTGGATTTCTGATAAACCAAGAGTAATTTTTTTAGTGCATATGTGTCCTGTGGGGACGTAGTCATTGGTGTATCTGACATTCAGATTTAACCAGGTGTCCTGGATTTTACCTGCTGACCCTGGCCACCCCAGTTGGGGGCCACTGAGTTGTCCAGGAGCAAGTTTCCCCCTATCCGGGTGGTCTCCTCTGCTGCAGAGGAGGTCTCGTCATGGAAACATGATTTTCACATGTACCTCAGGGTCTGGATCAGGATTTCTACCCCTGGGCCAGATGTTACGCTTATAACTGGTACAACTACACCCTCTGAGAGCTGCTCGCATTGCCGGAGTGAGTGTGCTGTGCACAGACTGCATCCCCCTAAATGCACGTGTGAGACCCTAGCCTCCAGGATTACGAGGTGATGAGATCATGAGCCTGGGGCCTCACGATGGGACTGGTGCCCTCACGAGCGAAGACATGAGAAAGCTTCCTCTGTCTCTCCCACCCACCTCTCTCCCCTCCTGCTGCCACGTGAGGACACAAACGAGAAGGTGGCCATCTGCTAACCAGGAAGAGGGCCCTCACCAAACCCCAACCGTGCCAGCACCCAGATCTCCGACTTCCAGCCTCCAGGACTGTGAGAAATAAAGGCCTGTTGTTTATAAGCCTCCCAGTCTGGGGTGCTCTCCTGTCGCAGCCCTCACTGACTAAGACAGAATCTGACAGATTAGGTCTTGTTCAGTGTTGCACAACTAATTAGGGTGAAGACCAGCTCCTTGACTGGCATTATCTTCTGGTGACAAGCAAGGCTTTTCTTCATGTAATTACCGTGCCCCGTGGGCACCACCTGCACAGCCTTCTCGCCGGGACTCCTTGCTCATGGAAACAGGCACCAGAAGTTACGATCCTCTGGCCTCACCCTGTTCTAGGTCTTCCTTACATCCCAGGATGGTCCTGGTTCTCCACTGGTATCATCCATATCTTAATGGAAAGTTCTCTGTTTATTTTTTAAATAGGTTTAAAATATTTAAACATATTTTAATAGGTTTCTATCATTTATTCAGGACATTTTCATTGCATACCTATGTGTACAGAATGCTGTGCTACAGTCTGAGGGATCCACACTGAACGTGGGGTCTAGAGCCATGCCATCTGGAAGTGTATAACAAATAAGCATTTACCTGTGGCGCTCAGCGGGATTTCATCCTCGTATTAAGACTTAAGAGAAAATGCTCCTGTGTGTCCTCATGGGAAGAGGGCTTCCTGGAGAGCCGAACGCCATCCTGACAGTGGCCACGAGGACAGCTTTCAAGAGCCGTTTCTTATGGTGCCCTTTCAGATGGGCCACCGGTAAACCCCAATCCAGTACAGTAACAGTCCTACAAAGGGGGTCCCCAAATAATTCTAGACATGCTCTTGGTCTGACTGGTGCTGAGCAGAGCAGTGGACGACCACGTCCTTCACTAGCCTTCCTACTGGTGACTTCTCTAGAGGAAGTGTTGACAAATGCCCAGTAGCCCTGACTGTCAGACAGTGGGTTGGGTGACTTTCTGCTGCCTGAACAGAGCCTGCCGTGCAGCTACTTAGTGTGTCTTGAAATGGAGAGCCAGAATCAGCCATTTCCACAAATGTCTTTATTTTTGTACTACCTTCCTGGAGTTTTCGCTAGCCAAGTGCCACTGGCATATAATTAGCACTTTATTCAACTTAATTTCTGTTTAAAAACTTAAATTACTATTTTTTAAGTTAATATTTTAACTTAGAAGTAAGCAGTACCATGCATGAAATCATGGGTTTGACCCTCATTCACTTTTCTTGTCTTGTTACTTGGTCATCCACGCATCACTAAAATCACCACGTGTGCCCTGAAGACAGCATAATCCCAGAGTAGAAAGGGTCATCAGAGTCCTTCAGAGAAAATGAGAGGCCTGGGTTCCCTGGGAAGCCAGCTCTAGGGGAGGGGCTGCATGCATGATGTTTGTCCTGGGAGAGCTCTGGGCACCTACAGCTGAGGACAGGAAGGGCAGAAGTGGGATTGGGCCTGGGCGAAGTCGGGCCGGGCACATTCTCAGGGAAGACCCCAGCTGGCTCCACAGCGTGCCCTGATCCAGGATGACCTTGCAGTTTCCTGAGTTGGGGCAAGGGGACCGCCACTTTCTACCCTGTGTAGGGCAGCCTTGGTATGCGGGCTGCACCGGGAGGTGTGCCCTTGGGCGAGGCAGCTCTCTCCAGACAGGCAATTCCTGAGGAGGGCTGAGAGCCGAGGACTGTCTGCCCGTGGCCCCTCCTGTGTCTGGGGAGCACCTTCCCTCTGGAGGTGGGCTTGGTGGGGACCACAGCATCTGCCGTGCTGATGGGGAGACAGGCAGGTTTGATGGCTGATGTTTATTTGCCACTCACAGTGTGCCGCAGGCCCTTTAGACGCATCGTCATAAATCCTCACAAAAGACTTACGAGGAAGGCGTTTTTATTACTCGCGTTTAGTATCTGACACAACTTTCATCCAGAAATGGCAGAGAGCTTAGCCCAAGGCCCCACCCACTGGGGAGTGAACGAGCCAAAATGTGAAACCCGGTGGGCTGACTCCAGAGCCCGTCCCACTCTGAGAAGTGGAGCTCTGTGTCTACATATGTGTACACACGTGTACGTATTTTACACATACGTGTGTGACTGCACGTGTGTGTGTGTGTACACGACGCGGGCATAGGCATGTGGATGTGTTTGTGAATACGCCTAACCCTCCCCTCGTATGCTAGTTCAGATGCTGTCGGAGGACGTGTTGCCTGAAAACGCGCCTCGGTTGCTGGATGACACAGAAAACTCGCTCTGTCGCCAGTGGAGAACCGGCCATAAAGGAGGGGGCCCAGCGTGCGGAGAACGTGGGCGAGCCGGCCGGCCCGTGAAGACGCGGGGGCTGCGCTGCAGCTGCCAGCGCCCGGGGCCTGGACTCAGGTCCGCATCACAACCCCGGGGCTTGCGAAGGAGCACTTTGAACGTCCAGTGGCTCGGCGCACGTGGCTCGGTGACCAGCCGGTTCACGGAGGAGAGGCTCACGGCCCGCCTGGGGAAAGGGGCCGGGCTTGCTGGGAAGCTCCGCCTCCAAGGCTCCGCCCCTCTCTTGCCGTCTCCCACCTGGCCTCTGGCTCACAGGGCGGGTCTTGGAAGCGGAGCCGCTTGTGGGAGCTTCCTGCAGACGTGATGAGGCGTCTCTGTTTGCACCGCTTGCATGGCTGACTCGCCGTGGATCAAGGCTTTGAAATTCAAATGCATTTCAGCTTGGCTGCAATGATTTTAGCCTGGGAAAGACCCCAAACCACTTTTATAACAGGTGCTCATCTCGGCCATTCGGAAAAAATAGAAGTGAATTACCTGTACAGCAACTTAAAAGATGCCATATTGTGAACCTTCCAAGATAAGCAGGTGGCCAGATGCTCTCCATAACGGAAGGAGTTAAGTTGCTGCATGAGATCATTAATTATAAACCAGCTGAATAATGGTGATTGGTACCAATAATGTGGAAGTTAATTTTGGAATATATCAGGTCCTTGTTGGTAATATTAAAGCTGTGCCACATGCAGTGGGAAGTACTTGCATTTTAATTTTCTAGGGGATGGAGTGGGGAGCAAGCATATGGGTGGCTTATCCAAAAATATATGAGGTTAAAAATATTCCTGTGTTTACCATAGTAGAAATTATCATGTGATTCATCAAAAGAGTTTTGCTACCCTTGTTGACACTGAGGTAGCATTAAGGGGCAGATTTTGAATATGTGTTAATCACCAGCACTTCTAAATTGAGCACATATAATTTAGCCCAGATTGGATTACTCTCACATATGCAAAGGTTGAGGATAAATCAATAAAAGCCGTGAATATGTTTGTTTTATTCCAGTACTAGCTCTACAAAACGATGAGGAAAACGAGTCATCTACGGATGGGATCTTGCGTGTTCTTCATGGACATTGCTGTCCCAAGAAGCAGGACTTTTCTTAGAAGAGCAAATGGGTGACTGCAGAAATCGTATGACTAGTTTTGTGAAAGGTCCACAGTTGAAGAGGGATGTGTGATTTCCATTTAACAAAGCCTGGGATCCCACCAGACAGGGCTCATTAATTTAAGACAGTTGGACCCACAAGCATCAGAGGTCACAATTCAATTATGGACGGAGATAATCTTCCTGGCTGGTTTATTTAGCTTGTGATTTTTAATTAATTCTCCTCCATGAGGGAATGCTGCTGCGAGCAGCCGGGGCCGGTAATCTCAGGGCTGTAGATCTCATTTTCGCAAGCTGCGACCAGACGCATGCACAGCATAAAATGCTCCATCCCGTCTCTGCCGCATGTGGCTGATTCACAAGAGTCAATGTGGGCATAAACACTCTTTTAATTGAGCAGGAAGCACTTTCTAGAAACTGTTGTGACCCAGCCGTACAGAACCTGCTCTTGGCCCCTGTCCCTGCCCCCCTCCACCAGTGTGGACACTGAAGCCAAATAATGACAGAACTTCGCAGTTTCCTTTCTGTTCACCAGGAGTGTCAGGCTGTGTATTAGGACTTGTGGCTCATTGAGGTTTATTTGGTTTTATTTTTCATTTTAGACAATGTTTCCATTCATAATTTAGTTGTGGAAAAGCAGTACTTGGGTTTACTACTTAATTCAGCAAGTTAACGTGGTTCGTTGCAGTTTCAGTCTGTGGGTGTTTGGTCCATAGTTTCAGTTTGAGTTAATTCCTTTGGGAAGGCACATGCTTAATTTACAATACTTTAATTCAAAATGTATGGTTGTTGAAACAAAAGTAGGTAGAAAACTACCTTTTCTACCTATGAAGGAAAAGCTCCATTAAACAGAATTTGCAGGTGAATATTTAATCTGTTATGAGGCAAATAAAAAATGTTTTTAGTCACTTAAAATACATGATCTGTAGGGAAACATGCACCCAAAGTGGTTGGGAGAAGCTAACTTGTGTGAAGGAAACAAACAGCCCCCAGATTTCGGAAGAGCAGACACAGCAGGGCTTGTCTCTCATTCCCACGATGTATGTACACCCAAGGTCCAGGTGGGCTCTGGCCTGGGTCTTCTCCCTCAAGGACCCACTCTCTGGAATTGCCAGCTGCGGTGGAGGAGGGAATGGATTAGGGTTAGGGTCAGGGAAGGCCTTCTTCCGGCAATTCAGTCCTTTGGGCCAGAATGGACCTGCATCGTTGCCACTCACAGTCCACTGGCTGGAACTGGTCAGGGGCCTCCCAGACATGGGGTCAGGAAAGGGCACCCGCATCAGGCACCCAGAGCACCGGGGCTGGCGGGGGGCCTGGAACTGGTGACTGCACATGTGCTGGGGAAGACAGGCCCCTCCCTCCAAGCCCGCTGCAGCCAGGCATCAAGCAGACGATTCCAGAAGTAGCTGGTGCAGCCCTGGCTTCCGCTCTGGATGAGCAAGAGGTACAGCATGCTGTCCTGGGGCATCACTGTCCACTCATGGGTGTGATTTCTTATCAGATATTTTTCATTCATACAGTGGAATAAATCATGAATCGTGAACGTTTAGAAGTTGCAGAGACTTGACAGGTGATAAGTTTTGGTGGCTTTTAAGGCCTATTCAGTAGGTCTCTTGGGTTGTGTTGAGGTGCCTGATTTGACCAGAGAAGTTCTGACTTGGCCCATTTCGATTAGTTTGATCTGCATGAAACTGCCATGGTCAACCATCCTTGGCACAGAACAAAGGCAAAGGCAACCTTCTATTTGGGTGTGTGTTTCAGATTTCACAAGAAAATAGATTCTGCTGCTTTAAAATATACATAATACAAACAACTTGTCTCAAAGTCTCACATGTGAGCAATCTGAGACCCGAGGAAGTCAGTGGCTTCTTAAGGTTGCATTTGAAACTACTGTCAGAGCATAGTCGCTGCGATTTTTTAAAAATCTTTTCTTTTACTGTGGTAAAATATACATATCATAAAATTTGCCATTTTAACTATTGTTACGTGTACAGTTCAGTGGTGTAAAGCACATTCACATTTTATCAACCATCCCCACCATCCATCTCTGGAATTTTTTCATCTTGTGAATTTGAAACCCTGTCCCCATTAAATGCTAACTCCCCCTTCCCCTCCCCCTGCCCCGACACCCATCATCTGCTTTCTTCTCTATGATTTGACTCTTCTAGGGACCTCCTGTCGGTGGAATCAGATAGTGTTTGTGTCTGGTTTATGTCACTGAGCACGGTGCCCTCAGGGTGCATCCATGTGGTAGCAGGTGTCAGAATTCCTTTCCTTTTAAGGCTGAGTGATATTCCACTGCATGAATGGATCACGGTGTGTTTACCCATCATCTATGTAAGGCATACAATTAATACAGAATTCTGCTTTTGTAAAAAAAAAAAAAAAAAAAAAAGTAAAAATGCAGGGTAGGGGACAAATGCACGGAGAAGTTGGTCAGGCCTGTAGCCAGGTGGCTCAGGTGAAGAGTCGTTTTCGAGGCCCTGCTCTGCATCCCCCAACTCAGGCAAAGGTCTCAAAATAAAGGCTTTTTGAAGGCTGAGCTTTGCAAACCCAAGCTTATGAAATGACAGTAAAATTGCAACCCTTAGCAAGATCGACATTTGTATTTCCGTAGTCCCATTTAGAGCTCCTCCTCATTTCCTGCCGCGAGTAATGGGGGCTGATGGACCACACTGCAGGCTTCCTCCTTCCCCGAGGGCTGTTGTCCTCACCTGTGGCTTAGTGAGGAGACAGGTGCAGGACCCCCGCTCTGACCGCGCTGCACCTCCTCCCGGATGGCATGATGCCAGGCCGAGCTCTGCCTTCCTCCCCGGGAGCCTGGAGTTGTGTTTGCTTACCCGGGCTTCGCTTTCCCGAGCACCAGCGTGGTGACTGGAGCTGTGATGCGTTTGTCTTAGAAAGATGTTGTTATGACAGTGTTAGCCTCTGAGCACATTGCAGGGCCTGAGGATTGCCTCGGAGGCATCAGGCAAACACTTTTGGGAGATAATAATGTAGTTACGTATGCAAAGCTAGAAAAGTTATTTAAATAGGTAGCATTTGAAAGAATAACAATTGGAAGGCTTTTGGGGGATGATGAAGGTAACTCTGAATTGTTTAAACTGGGCATATAACTTTTAAAACAAACCCTGTGCCTTAGGCATCTTCTGGCTTCCGTATTCAGCTGGTTTATTTATGTGGTCAGGATGCGTTTTCAGCATTTGTATTTTATAGATTAAGCAAGATCTCTAGGTAACATTGTTGGAGAAATTCTCTCAATTTTATCTGGAAACCATAGGCTTTCTGATTAATAATATTAACTTGAGAAATAATATTCCTTTAAATGCAGGGAGTGAAAAATAATTCTAACGGAGTCTAGGGCAGGGATGCGGAGCTTATCAGGAGGAAACTTCAGTGCTAAGCTCTAAGGTGGTTGTCCGGTGTCTTTTTTACTTTCTGGTTGCTTCCAAGTTTTTGCTCTTTGTGTATGGAGTTCATGGCTGGAATAAGGGGGTGACACGGCCGTTGTCGCCTCCGCCCTCCACTGTGGGGGATACGGAGACGTCTTGCACTTTCATGTTTAAGGCCCTTTAACGTTGCAAAGCACGTCGTGTTATTGGTGACCAGCCCACACCTTGGCCACGAGGAACAGCACAGCTTCACCAGCCTGTTTTCCTCTGTATCGGTCACCACCCTTCAAAAGCAGCAGAATCCAGAAGCACCGCAGGCTTTGGAGGCAGATGTGTCTTTACCGTCCATGCTTTTGCCTGGAGGTGCTGTGCTGCTTCTTGAGAACCTCCGTTGCGTTCATCAGGCCTTCACTTCCAGCCCTGAGTCGCCTTTGCTGTCGGGGTGGGGGGGTGTGAGCAGCAGCTGTAATGCGACAGGAGACAGAATTGTACACACACTGATGCTGTGCAGTCTCGGGCTGCGTGTGCGCACACGTGTGTGCTTGAGTGCCTGTGATGAGAGCAAACTACACCCCCTGAAACTCAGGGTTAGAAACGGCGGATGCAAAGATCAGTTCCCGGAGTCGGTGATGTTCACGGGGAAACACGGCTCCTCGGGGTGCAGGGAATCTCGGACCAGCTCATCAGAGGTGTCAGCCTCGAATCGTGGCCTACAGAGTCCCTTCGCGGTTCACGTGCCCCCCGCCACGATTGCGGGTTTGCGGGGTCCCTGACACCTTTTCCTGGGGTCAGAGTTCGTTCCTCCTCCTCCATTTCTCATGCCTCCATTAAACACCTAGTCATGTCCTGCCTCCGTCCCATTTGGGCTCATATCTGCTCCCTCTACTCTGTCGATCCCTCCTGCTCAGAGGTTCTCGAAATCAGCTTTGAATCTCCCTCTTCCTGGCCGAGGCCCTGTGCACACAGAGGCTCTCGACATACGTGTGCCATTGACTCGGTGAGTAAGAGCGCCTGCCTTGGGCGACCGCTGAAGGTTGTACCCTCTCTCTCGTCTCCTCGATTTGAGCCTAGACTGATACCACGTGTCACGGGCAAGTGCACAGAAGGCTCGAGCGAGTGGTGACTGGACCCACACCTGGCTTTGCTCGGCACCTGGACTGCACTAGGCCCTGAGGTTTGCGGTTCTGATCTCAGCACCTCAATCCAGTTCCATTCAAGGTTTCAGAGAAATAGAATCTAGGTTTCTCACAAACGTTTCCAACGTGAAACGTGTTCCCAGACTTGACGCAAAACGGAGCCGCGGTTCTCTTTCGCTATGTGAGAAGCGTCTTTGTTTAGAAGCAGAAGAAGAATGAGATCTACTGTGGGTGCTCGGCAGACGCCCGCCGCTCCAGGAACATGTGTATTACCACGTATCATGTAACGGTACGCTGTGGGGAATAGTAATGAATAGTTTGGACCACAATAATGTGCATTGTTGATGTTTGTTAAAATAAAGATATTCAATTTATAATAAAGGGGATTAAAAGCTTAATTCGTGACTATGTTAATATTTGCCTGCAAATACACAGATAAATGGGGACGCACCTTATCACGTCGAACACCTGCGCACACAAGTTCCTCCACCGAGATCTCCATGGGATTGTATGTTTCGCAGAGCTTAAACTTTCATTTCCCAAAATAATGATATCATTCATTTACAGATATAGATAGGCTCTCCTCGCTCCAACTCCATCCTGAAATGAGCATTGTGACTTCAGCTACAAAAACACAGGATTAATTGCAGCAGTGATACGCACGATGTTCCCGCTGCAAGAGCAGATGGCTGAACACACGGCAGCCGGCAGCACCCGTACCCGCACTTCTGTGCGTCTCCAGGATGCACACGCACCCACAGGGCCGTTCCGCCCTCAGAGGGATACAGGTGCGCCTGGCTTGGTGGAAAGTGGCCCTCACGGGTGCTTGTAAGTCAAATCCTACTTGTAAGTGTTCTAGGGGAGTTTGCCCTTTGAAAGAGGTTTACGATGAATTCTTAGGATGACGTGTCCTGAGGGGAAATTAAAAAATGTTTATGAGCATCTCTGACTTGATCATCCCTGGGCTAATTACCTGGAAGATGCAAAGATAAGATCAGGTGGTGCTTTCATCTGGCTTCAGAAAAGAACAAACATGAATAAACAACCAGAGGTGCTAAGTTGCATGATCCATTCCTCAGGAAATGTGCCACATAGATGGTGGATTACTGATGCATTTAAAGCTCTTGGTTGTATTTGCTTCCTAGGGCTGCTGTAACAAAGTACCACAGACTGGGCGGCTTCATTCTCTCATACCCTGGGGGCACGAGTTCCAATGGTGATGGCGGTGTGGGCAGGGCCGCCCCCTCTGCAGGGGTGGGGAGGGTCTGTCCCTCCTGGTGTCCCTCCCCGAGGCCTCTGGTGGCTCCTGGCTTGGGGCAGCACGTGTCCAGTCTTCCCATGGCATCTCCTGGGGTCTCTTCTGTGTCCAGACTCCCCTTTTATAAGGACACCAGTCATTGGATTAGGCCTCCCTCCCGCAGTGGGATCTTAACTAATTATGTCTGCAATGACCCTGTTTCCAAGGTCAACTTCTGAAGTATAGGGGGTTAGGGCTTCAAGATATGAGTTATCCAGGACGCGACTGAGCCCGTCCACGCTGGTGTTAGCAGTTATAGTTTGGGGCGAGGCAGATGGCAGAGACCAGCACGAGGCCAGTGGGCAGAGCAGAGCTGCCATGTCCAGGGAGGTGGCCTGGAGGAGCTGGGCCCTGAGCCAGGGCTAAGCTGTGATCACCTGGCCGGCTTCGTGCTCCTGGACTTCCGTGAACCTGGGGGAAGAGGGGAAGTGTGGGCTGGGCCCCTGGTCACTTGTGGGGTGAGCAGCCCCTGCGGCTGGGCTACCCCAGGAATTCCCGACATCTTGGTGTACGCAGCGGGGTGGGCTTGGGGTGGCAAACTGTGCACCTGCTAGAGTCAGAGGAGGCCTCCTGCCGGCAGGTTGGGCGTCGGCTCGGGTGCTGGTGGGCCTGCAGCCCAGACTGGCAGCTTGTGGCCCCAGGGTGTCTTGTTCGGGGTCTTACGGGAAGGGGTGAGGCGCTGAGCGGTAATGCTTACAGCCACGTGATTGTCCAGGAGGGGAGATTCCCCTCACCCTTATGTCCTGCCCGGAACTGGGCCAGGCCTGTCGCTTTCATCGTGGACTTTGACCCTGTCCCAGAGGCAGCCCTGATCCCACTGTCAGGGTAAAATGGGGGTTGAGTAATTTTTCCTACGGGTTTCAGCTGTGCGCTGGGCTTTGCCCCGTCTGTTAGGGTCCGGAGGGCACAGGTCTCACGTGCTGTCAACTCCGTCCACCAAAACCGCAGGAGGACTCGGCAGGATGCCTCAGAGAAGGGGAAATAGGCCTGGGCTGTAAGAGCTGCCTAAGGCCTGGGGTCTGGGGGTAGGTGAGGTGTGCCTTCAGGACATGGGAAGGCTGTGGCTTTCGTGGGCACGAGGCTGTGGGTACAGAGGGAGGGAAGTAAGCCGGGTAGGGAAGATGGGAGCAGCCAGCTCTTGGAAGGTTTTTAAAGCAGGCAGGGGTGCTCGAAACCAACGCTGCTTTCTGTGAGCAGGTGGCATCAGTGCTTAAGAAGGGGGTTGACATGATGAAGAAGGATAAGGGGCAGCTGCTGACCAAAGGTGGACCACGAGCAGAGGCTGGGGGCCCGGCTCCGCACGGGGGACAGTGGCGATGACCCAGGTGCAAAGTGATGAGCTTTGCAGGATGGATAAAGAGGAAGAAACACTTTGAATAGAAGACGCTAAATGAGGAGGAGATTTGCTGTAAAGAACAGGCACTGTACGTCCCTGATTATCCACAGCCATCGTCATTTCACATCATTTAATATTTCCTGCAAAGAATCTATTGCATATGCACTTAAAGGTGATTGTAAAAAATAAACATTATACGACTTTGCATAAGAATGGATTCACACATCTGAGAAAAGTTGTCAGATCACTTGTCCTGTATGTATTTCAGTTTGTAGCTGAGAAAACATAAGCACAGGAGAAGATGGATGGGGCAGCTCTGAGCCAGCGTCGAGCTGCTGGTGGGCGAGCCTGGGGACAGACAGACTCAGCAAGGCGAGGCCAGGTCTGGGAGCCCAGCCTCAGGCAGACACCTGCCCACAGGACAGCCAGGGGGTGACCTTGAGATCAGGGAACTCGGGCGGCGCAGGCTTGGGTGGGTGTGGAGCCCGGAGCTCAAGACACTGGAGAGGCCAGGAATAGCAAGTGAGGGGCAGGCGAGCCCCCGGCCAGGGTCAGAAGTTGTGCTTGTTGCGCTCTGTTCGGCTGCACCTGGACGAGTCTGGACGCCCAGGTGTTGAGTCCGGCCCATAGGATGCGGGCGGGCGGGCAGGCACGCTGCCGTACCTGCTGACTGAGAATGCGGCAGCCAGTCCGGAGGGGCTGCAGAGGCTGTGCATGGGGACGAGGCTCAAAGCTGCCCCCCGTATGTCTGAAACGTGTAACAGGACACAGGGTCTGTCAGCGCTGCTCAGAGGTGTGAACTTACTCATATGCAGAGTCGCACAATGTTTATTTTTTTAAAAATCACCTTTAAATGCAGATGCATACGGATATTTTGCAGAAAATATTAAACGACGTGCAGTTAGGATATCTGAACAACCCGGGATGCCCCGCGGCTGTTCTTCACGGTAGATTTGTTTAAAGGAAGGCAGGCAGGGGCGCCGGAGTGGGCAGCTTTTGGACGACATGTGGCCAACAGCTAGGACAGCCAACGGGACTTGCCCTCTGGGCACCAGAAGATCGTGTGTGCAGCTTGGGAGCTTCCACCCGGAGGCTGGCGTGTGCGTCCCTCCCCCCATGTCCTGGCGCGCCACTGCTGTCCCGGGGTCCTCCTTGCTGTGCTCCCAGGGCACACCCCCACCCGCCAGCCACGCTGAGCATCCGCTGGTCCTTTACGACCCCACTGTCCCCAGGCTGGGCACCCCCCGCAGGCACGGGTCCACGGGTCCCGCCTGGCAAGCTGGGGGGTCCTGGTGACCCTGCACCCCGTCTCTCTTTTTCCTTTGTTCTCTTATTTCTTACTTGGTTTCCTGTTTCCTTTTTTGTTGATTTCTTTTCTCACTTCTCGATTTTCCCTCCCTTCTCAGCCTTCCGTAGCCTCCATCTCAGCACCTCTCAGTGGACCGGGGTGTCCTTAGAGCAGAGCCAAGGTCCGCCTTTAAGGAGGAGGATGGAGGATGTCCACAGGCGTCTGTTACCTTAGTTATCGTTCAAGATTATGTTCTAAGGACGTAGACAAAGCAGCCGTGTGGTTGGGCAGATGCTGCCGCACATCAGCACCGAATGAGATGATTTTGCATCTTACAGAGCGGCACCATCCAGGACGTTAGTACCTGGCTACCCGTGCTGTCAAATCCAAACTCGTTCCAATTAAATAAATTGAACTTCAGTTCCTCACTCACACTCACCACCTTTCAAGTGTGCAGCAAGCCACAGCTGGCTTCTGGCTGCTGCCGTGGACGGAGTAGACGTGAAACCTTTTCACCATCACGGGAAGCGATGCTGAGCTTGGCTCCAGAGGAGCGCGTTTTTTTGTGTGTTTGTTTGTTTGTTTGTTTTTTGCGGTACGCAGGCCTCTCACTGCTGTGGCCTCTCCCGTTGCAGAGCACAGGCTCCAGACGCGCAGACCCAGCAGCCATGGCTCACGGGCCTAGCCGCTCTGCGGCATGTGGGATCTTCCCGTACCGGGGCACGAACCTGTGTCCCCTGCATTGGCAGGCGGACTCTCAACCACTGCGCCACCAGGGAAGCCCCAGAGGAGCACGTTTGCTTGCCAGGGACCCAGAAACACCATTTTACATAAATGTTATGATTAGCTGGTTGTGTTGTGAAATAAAATCAGCCTCGCTATACTGATCTTACCCCTCTTTTTAGTTTTCACTCTTCAGGTAGGAAAGGTCAATTTTTTGGTCTATTGTAGATAGAAGAATATCAACTTAGATTTTTAATCTATTTTAGTCTATTTTTAGTCTATTTTAACTGTTTAGATAGAAAAAGGCCTAAGTGGAATATGAAACTGTGGTGGGACGGGACACCTGGTAATTTCAACAGGAGTAAAATGACCGCTAACAAACTGTACGATGTAAACGCAGCAGTGCAGGTGGTTTCCTCCTTTTCCATGGGGGAGAAAACAGGGTGGAGTTAAGTGACCTTCAGGTTCACCCAGTGGATGTGAGGACGCTCCCTGGCTCTTACGCCACAGGAGGGCTTGCTGGCCAGACCGCTGATAGCCTCTCTGCTGTCCTTGGTCATGGAGCCTTGAATTCTGGCAGAGCTGACCCAGGTGGAGATGACACCTCCCTGCCTTCTCTGCAGCCCACGTTGCCACGTCCCTACATTCTCGCTAATAATATCAAACAGAAGTGTGCGTGTGGTGGACCAAACTTGGGTCCCCTGGCCCGATGTGCAGCAAAGCCAACCTGCTGACCCCGGGTTGTGGTGAAGGAAGGTATGGTGTTAGTCCATTTCAGGCACCAAGCGAGGTGTATGGCCAGCTACCGCTCAAGTGACCCACACTCCCTGATGGCTTTTGGGGAGGGGTTTTTAAAGACAGCATGAGGTAGGGGGTGGCATGGTGCCTGATCAGCTTGTGGACATTCTGATTGGTCAGTGGTGAGGTAACAGGGTGGTATTTTGGGGATGAGCAGTTTTTTCTGGCTCCAGCGGGTCTGGGGTCTTCGTGCTGGTGGTCAGCATGCAGTTAACTTCCTCCACCTGGTGGGAGTCTGGTTTCTGTAAAAACAGCTCAAGGCTATGGCTCAGGATATTATCTATCCTTAGTTCTTGAGGAGGAACTAAAGGTCCTTGACTCTGTTTTATGGCTAAACTGTTATTTTGTTTTGCTTCACTGCTTTCCTATTTCTGCATCTTCTCAGTTCTCTGACTAAGTTTGCTTTTTGGAACTCGGGGAAGGCCTAGGAAGCTAAAGCTTTTCTACAAACAAGAGGAGGGGGACAGGCGGTGGTGGGGGTCTGTCCCTGGGAAGGCCTGCAGGGTCCTGCTTGGTTTCAGTGACTTCCTGAACCACCCGTAAGAGGTACGAAGAGTGGGCTCTTCTTCACCCCTTACCTCTGCTGCCAGCAGGAGGGATGCTGGGATGGCCAGAGTAACAGCAGCCATCACAGGCCAGGAGGCAGCCCTCGAGGAAGCAGCTGTGTCTCTGTAGCTCGGGGACCTCCTGCTTGGGGCTCCTCATGTGAGGGGAAATAAACTCTTATTGTAAAGTCACTCTTCTCTCAGGTTTTTGTGGCTGTTACTCTCAGTCTTAACCCTGACTCATACTCAGGGCTGGAGCTTTCCCACACCAGCCAGAAGCAGTGCTTCTGTGAAAAGGAAGGGGTGACCCATATGGACCAGCGGGAGGCCTGAGGCTCACTGTGGAAACAGGAGCCTTTGCCTCATCTCTGCTTCTAGAAAAAGCCAGACCTTACTTTGAATATAAAATTCTCATTGAATTTATCTCGACGTAAGGCAGCAAAGTATTTGTCTTTGGGTGAAGCACTCTTTTTGTCAAGAGTTTGGTCCAGTTGATCTGTTAAACAAATTACTTAATTTCCATGAACCTCGGTTTCCCTGTCTGTGGAGTGGGCGTAATAATATCGCTTCGAGAGTTAGTTGTGAAAATTGCCTGGCAGAGTGCCTGGCACATAGAATAGACTCAGTACACGATGGTTATAGGCATAGCAGCATCATTATGGAACTTCAGGTATATTTTAGAATTAAAACGGAATGAGGGATGTTTGCTTTCCTAACAAAGATCTAATTCTAATTCCTATTTTGCTTTGGTTTTTATATGGCTGCTCATTCTAGTAATTTATAATAGATTTAAATAATAACAAAAATAATCAACATTTTTTGATAAATGGGACTAATCTCTAAATCCCTGGTATAAAGTAAATTCCCAAATGTGTCCCGTATTGTCTTTATCTGAATTACTGTACTTTTGAATTTTGGTTAGTAAAGTATGCTAAGCTTGCCTCTGGTATTCTGTAAAATAGGGCAAAAAATGTGTGTGTGTGTGTGTGTCCGTGTGTGGCTACTATGCAGTTTTAAATAGCTGGTCAGTCCCCATCCTAATGAAAGGGTAGTGAATGCATTGAGAGAGGCTGTTTCTACGGGGTGTTGTTTACTACACTGTCCAGATCTATATTGGGCTGAACATTTAAAAGGTAGCTATGTTTGTAGGAAGATGGGCTTCTTTTTCCTCCCTCTTTCATTTACACAGAATGACTTTTTTCTTTAAACACTGAAACTTTTGTTATGCTAATCAGGCAAGGACCATTTCCAATTCAATTTCACCTGGGCCTGGTCAGCCAGTACCTTCTGGGGCTGCCTCTGGGGACCTTCCTTGTCTTTTAAGCTGCCTGTGCTCATTGCTTTGGGGGCGATATCGCAGATATTCCCTCCTGAGATGTTGCTGGGCCTGGAGGGGTTGTGCCCCCAGGCTGGCTGCTCACCAGCCTTAGTCTTCCCGGCCATGCAGCCCGAGCCTCTTCCAGACGCCCTGTTCTCTGGCTGGTTTGCATCGAATCTTGGGCTGGAAGCTTGGCTCCGTAGAGGGCCATCAAGAGGCACCGCTGCTCAGAAGTTAATTAGTGATTTCACCAGGTGACCGGGCCAGGGTCACCCCCGCCGCCGCTCTCACTCTGACCCATCTTGGGAGAACTGAGATTCTAAACCCGCTACTTTTAAACTCGGCACAAAAGGCCCAACTGCTAAGCGTGTTTTACGTTTAGTTTTTAATCACAATTCCCAGCTGTCATGGAAATCAACCAACAGGCACCTTCCTACTCCTGGTCCTGCATCTGGTGCCTGGTGGTGTGAAGGAGGAGAACACGAGCCCCACGACGGCACCAGGCTGCGTGACCACTGAGCCGCCACGAACCAGCAAGGGAGCCAGAGAGCAGACCCGCCGGGCAGCTGGGCATCTGGGAGGCTTCTCTCCTGCTTGAGGGAAAGACCAGAATCTTGACATCAGGCCTAAGGGATCATATCGGGCTCATAATCAAGGATGACTAGTCTTGGTGGAATTTTAAAATCTACCTTCCTGGAACGCGTGAAGGGGACGTTCACAAAAAACAGAAGAGACAGAGAGACACACACACAGAGAGGAGAGGGGCCTGACCTGAGAATCTCTAGAACACCCCCTTCCTCTGCCTGTCCGTCCTCAGATGCTGGTGTTTGTTTGCTGTGCTGCTCCTCCTGGACCGCCTGCAGCTGCTAAGCCGGTCCTGACGTCGGGGAGGTAACTTCAGGTTCCCACGTTGGGCCTTGGTTTCCTCATCTGTAAGATGGGGCTGAGGAAGCTGCCTCCTGGGGAGGTGTCATGAGAATGCTGGACCGTCAGCCGTCGGTCTGGGGAGATGACACGAGGCACAGTCCTAAATGCTCCGTTTCCCCTGAGCTCCACTCTAGGGGTCCCAGGTGGTCCGGGCCTGGACGATGCATGGCTCTTTGCCCGTGAGGCCTGTCAGCCCCCATGGTTAGGGGACGATTCTCCTGACCTTCCAGGGAGACCTGTGCATTTCTCTCCGTCGCCACCAGCACAGGGGGCCTCCGTCTTACTCTCCCTCTGCGTTCCCTTTCCTTTCACCCTCTTGGGCTTTGACCCTTCATTTCTTTGTGTTTTACTCCCAGTCTTGATTTCCAGGTCCTCTTAGAGTCGTCCTTGTCCCCATCAGCACTGAACGGTGAGAACAGGGTCGATGCACCAGCAAGCAGAACCCCTGAACTTCAGGTGTCCTGAAAGCACCCTAACAAGGCGGCCAAAGCGTCCGTGACGAACCCACGTCATTGGATATTTCTGACGTGCTCCCGGGTGCGATCCTGTTAACTCTTCCAGGACTCAAATGCCAGCACCTTCTATGCACGTTCGCAGCTGCCAGCTGCCTGGAGAGGGGCGGGTCAGCCTTTCACGGCACGTGTGAGGAGCGGCCCTCGGGGGGCCCGGGTGGGCCGAGCAGCAGCACGACTGGCAGGGGGACCTGGACCCTCACGTCCTGTCACCTGAGTCTGCAGGAGTGGGTGACGGAGGGAGCACCGGGCCTCCTGTCTCACTCCTCCTTGTTTCTGTGGCAAAGGACACATAGGCTGGGCGCAGCTGTCGCTTCGATTTGACCTCTGTGCCGTGCCTGAGGATATCGGGTTGACAGAGACGCTCGTGCGCAAGGCCCTGCCTGGCTCAGGCCCAGGCGGCGTACAGACTGCCCACCTGGCCTGTGGGCGACTGCTGTCCGCGTCCTCATGTCCCGCCTGTGGCCTGGAGCTCTGAAGCCGAAACCTCCCGCCTGTCCGTCTGCTAGATGGAAATCGTAGGGACAGCTCTGCCAGGGCCAGTGCCACACGAGGTCTTGGGGAAACAGTCAGCAGGGGCTGCGTGAAATCGTGTGTCCTGTGGTGACACTGAGCTCCCTGGACACAGCGGTGGGCGGTGGAGGGCGCACCACCTGCGGCCAGAACGTGGCTCTGAGCACCAGCTTTGCCGTTTGGAGGTGCAGTGGCCCCCAGGAGCTTCCTCAGCTTCTCGGGGCTTCCATGTCCTTATTTGTAAGCTGAAGGATGTAATATCAAGTAAAATGGTAAATGGAAAACGGCCTGTGAACTGCTTTAGGAGCAACCAGATGGCAGATATGATTATACTGAGGAAAGAAAGTACCATACTACTTTTTTTTTTTTTTTTTTTTTTGTGGTACGCGGGCCTTTCACTGTTGTGGCCTCTCCCGTTGCGGATCACAGGCTCCGGATGCGCAGGCCCAGCGGCCATGGCTCACGGGCCCAGCCGCTCCGTGGCACGTGGGATCCTCCCGGACCGGAGGCATGAACCCCTGTCTCCTGCATCGGCAGGCAAACTCCCAACCACTGCGCCACCAGGGAAGCCCCCATACTACTTTTAACACTGCATACTAAGGGTACGGCCTATTCATCTGACCTAAGTATTACCTACTTTTTAGGAGAAGGTGTCTGTGGCTTGGTCAGAATTATGGCTGTGAAGCCACCATCCCAGTGAGAGGGTAATCAGAATCTCAGAGCTAATTTATTTCTATCCAAGTCCTACCTAACGTTTAATTACATAATTAAGTAAATGGTAGGCAATTATGTTTTGATTTTTTTGGTGGTGGGGAGAGGTGTCGTGCTCTGGCAGCTGCCTTTGAATTATTTTTGAGCCCTTGCCAATCAGAAAGTTGAGATCTGTAAGCACCTTTCAAAAGGTAACAAGCAGGAAAGGTGAGGCGTGGTCCTTCCTGCGGTCCGTTACCGGAAAAAATGCTTTCCTTACTTGCATCCTTTGACCGTCTCCTCCAGAATGGATCCAGACACGGGTGCATCCTTAGATGGGTCTCGGCCTTGCTTTGTCCCTTTCCATCACTGCTAGTAATAGAGCCCCTTCTGTGTCCAGGGCACCGAGTAGGCCACCTGTGGTGTCAGTATCTCCTGAGTCTCATACGTTTGTGTTGGGGACGTAACGTGGCTTGTTGCCATTGCCGGACAGGACGTGGTCGGCCTCACAGGGAGCGCAGTGCTCACGGCACAGCAGAGGGCGGGAGGTGGAGCGGAAGGCCGCCGTGGCGTTCCTGGAGGGCTGTGGAGGAGGTGGGCACGGGCTGTTCCATGGCTGACGCGGGAGGGACTTGCTAGGAGGGGAGAAGACCTCCATGGGGTTGGGAATGAGCCTGTGTGTCCAAGGGCACTGAGAGGCTCTGAGACGGTGAAGAAACAGGGAGTGTGGAGAGGTGGGCAGGTGAGTGATGGAGGGCAGAGCGGGTGGGACCGGCCAGCGAAGGCTGGGCAGGGGACATCGGCAACGCGAGAGGTCGTAAGCGTGCCATGGTCAACGTTCAAACGGAGGACGGGCATAAAGATTCTATGTCAGTAAAATGGCTCCAGCGACGGGGGCTTAGAGGGAGAGGAAGTGGCCGGGACCAAGAGAAAGGCTGGGAGCAAGAAACACGTGGACGGGGACAGGACGCCTGACTAGCTGGTACAGGAGGTAAAGACAGAGAAGAGTGGGACTGAGAGGCCGTGTCTCCTGCCTTCCCTGCCGCTTGGCCTGGGGTAGTGTAGGTCAGTTGCAGCTGATCTCCTTGAGGCGGGAAGCATTGTGAACCACCGGAGAGGAGGCCAGGTAAACCAGGGAGGGACCACCGGCTGGGCCAGAAATGTCTCAGAAATGCTTGCAGAGGATGGGGCACCCGGGGTAAGATGCTGCAGACTGGCGCACACCTGGCCACGCATCCTGCTTAGGAGAAAATACGGTGCCTTAAACGAGCAGTGACCTCGGTGCTGGTCAGCATGCGTGTGCAGATAGGAGGTTGGCTGGGTGCAGCCCGAGCCTGGGACCCTCTATATCTGTGGCAGTGCGCTCGCCGTGTTTGGGGCTAGCATTAACGATCGGTGACCAGTGAAGATTCAGTCATCCTATTTTGAATATTTAATTTGCCTTTTGCATTAAGTTAACAATTCCTTTTATTTACAGATAATCAGGCTGTTACACATGGCTGGTGTCTTTCTGTGAAGCGTCTCTCCTGGGGTCCCCTCTTTTACCTCCTTGCTGGTGATTTACAGGAACCCCTACACCCTTTAGCACAACAAGTCTAGATGAGCGAGCAGATGGAGCTGGGCTGTGGCACAGGCCAGGGTGGTCCTCACACAGAGCAGCAACTCCTGCATCCGTGCAGCGTGACGCTGGGGCAGGACGCACCTCGCCCTGCCTGGCGGATCAGGCTGCAACACCCGTTTTGTGTCTGGAAACCTTTATTTTTGCTCTAAAGCTGTAAATAGCATCACGGAGTCATATCATATCTGTCACGCATCTTTCGGGAAAGAAACGTGGAAAGCGTGAAAATGCACAGAGCGTCATGTTTCCAGGATTCTCACCTTGTACTACAGACAGGCTTTCCCTCTGGTCACTGTGAAATGTGACTGGCCGTGGGGACAGAAAACGGAGATGACTGCCTAGGTCAACCTGCCAGCTTTCTCTCTGGGGAAGCCCTGCCGCCCTTTTCTTGTAGACTCATGCATGGATGTTTGCAAGGCCTCCTTTTAATTCAAACCCGGTTCAAATGTCGATCATTTCAATGAACTATAATTACTATACTATTTGAAAACAAGGATTATTCCATCATTTCGAGTGTATTTGAGTACTGAATTCTTTTCAAAGTTAAATCTACTTTGGGGGCTTGAGGAGATCAAGTCAGATATAGTGGTGATGAAAAAGAGAACAAAATGTTAGATAAACCAGTGCTAACTGTTGGGTCCACGGACTCCTTGGACCTACGTGCTCACTTTGGCAGTCTGCTAGGGAGGATGAATTTCTGGCTTCAACTCGGTCTCTGGAGCAAAATCACATTGTAGTGGGGTCAAGCAAAATTAAACTGAAGTTAAAATGTAATCTAAAAGTCGACGGGTCTCAGTCATTAACAGCAGCCCTCGGAATACTCCAGATGAGCCCTCTGTCCGGACAGACTTGTTCTTTCACGAGTCTCACCAACCACAGCTGTTAACTGGGGATGTTGGTGGCCCATGGACACTGGGTTATTAGCTCTGCCAGGGCTGTAGCCACTGACGGCAGAGAGAAGTCCTGGAGATGCAGAAACCCGTCTCTCTGGGGCCACCTTCTCAGATGAGGAATCTCTCAGTAAAAAAACTGCAATAAAGATTTGCTCTTCTCTTATCTGAATAATGGCACCATTTAATAATCATGGATTAATTAATTTTCTTTCTCATTCTAAAATAATTCCGAGGAAGCTCGGTCACTAACCCAGGGGGTGATTTCTGTCATTGCCGTTAGGGTTTTGCAGAAAGTTTGGAACCAGTCATGCCACCTTTTCTCAGGAAGCTGACTCGCTTTCTCATCCAAGGCTTAGAAGGGAGCACCCGGCCTCCGAGAGAAGAGACGTGTGCAGATGCCTGCGCCTTCCCGCCACAGACTCGGCTTTCCTCCCTCCCCCAAGTCCTTCTCCTCACCAGCAGCGTTGCACCCTAAGAAAGAAGGTTATACCACCCAAACTCCTTCAGTGTTCCCTTCAAACCCAGGTCTCATGCAGGAGGTATCTCAACAGCTGGAAAATGGAAACCAAACCCGGTTTTTTAATGGCCACTAAAGCACATTAATTGCTTTTTACTACTTCCTGCAAGATATACCTACAAATGAAAATGGAGGCAGGGGCTAAATGACCTTGGCCAAGGTCACTTGGCAGGGGGGCATTGGAGCCCTGAGTATCCCGACCCTCCAGAGCTCTGGGCTGGCTGGTGTGCTGGCACGGGGGACGGGGAGAACCCCAAAGAGGCAGAAAGGCTGGACACAGAATCGGACACTGCGTTGTGATGTCTGCATGTCCCGTGATGACACACTGCAGGGACACAGCCTCACAATGGGGATGTCACGTGGAGTGGGAGATTGTCCCTGGGGCTGGGGCTCCCTGGGAGGCCTTTCAGGGGCGTGTTTTCATTTTGCAGCTTCTTAAAATCTTGTTTCAGAAAGGCAGCGTCGATGGTATTTCTTGCCCAGCATTTCGTTTGCAGGATTGCTAATTTTATCACCTTATGTTGATGCTGGTGAAATACCACGTGCTGGCCCCCAACCCTTGGGTCCGTTTTGGAAGTCGCTTGGTAGCGTTCATTTGTTTTTAAATGAGGAAAAGCAAGCATGGTCTTTCTGTGACTACAGAGGATACAGACGTGGTGCTGAGGCTGGATCTAATGCTGAGGATGGACACCCAGCTGGCCGACTTGCTCCCTGTATCTTCTGCACTCCTCCAAAATATCTCGAAGGATTCACAGTGCCTTGTACGTCACCAAAAGAAATGTGTTCGTTTAATGACGGTTCTCTGACTCTGTGGAAAGGCCCCAGAGAGGCACCACCCCTGGACGTTCAAGACCTCGTTAGGCACTCCTGGGCATGTATCCTGAGAAAACCGTGCTTCAAAAAGAGTCGTGAACCACAGTGTTCACTGCAGCACTATTTACAATAGCCAGGACGTGGAGGCAACCTGAGTGTCCATCGACAGATGAGTGGATAAAGAAGATGTGGCGCATATATACAATGGAATATTACTCAGCCAGGAAAAGAATATGCTAACACATATATATGGAATCTTAAAAAAAAGGTTCTGAAGAACCTAGGGACAGGACAGGAATAAAGGCGCAGACGTAGAGAATGGACGTGAGGACACGGGGAGGGGGAAGGGTAAGCTGGGACGAAGTGAGAGAGTGGCATGGACACATATACACTCCCAAATGTAAAATAGATAGCTAGTGGGAAGCAGCCGCATAGCACAGGGAGATCAGCTTGGTGCTCTGTGACCACCTAGAGGGGTGGGATAGGGAGGGTGGGAGGGAGGGAGACGCAAGAGGGAGGAGATATGGGGATATATGTATATGTATAGCTGATTCACTTTGTTATAAAGCAGAAACTGACACACCATTGTAAAGCAATTATACTCCAATAAAGATGTTAAAAAAATTTTTTTAAAAAAAGAACCTTGTTAGGGAAACAGGGCTGAGTAACCTGTGCCGTTCGAGTGCGTCTGGGGACTTTGCGGTGAAACCAGGAGCACGTGGATTGTCGGTGACTTGTGAACTGGGTCAGCAGGACTGTTGTGTGCCTGTCTACACAGCCCTGGACATGGTGACCACTGCAGCGATGAGCTCACCCTGTTCTGTCTGCCACAGGGTCTCAGCAGGGGGTGAGGGTGTCCTTGATGTCACCCACGACCTAGAGGCAGCCACTCCCCACGCTCCCATTTGTTCCTCTGGTATCTGCTCCGTATTTCCAAACAGAGTGCTTACATTGCTAGTCCTAGGTTTTCAGTTTCAGATATGACTCACTGACCCACTAAGGATAAGGAAGACGTAACTTCCTTGCACCTGCCCAGAAACACACTTTCTCTCCCCCATCCTTTCCATGAAGGGATCTTTTAACTTTTGGCTGCATTGATATCCAATATCCATATTAACCTGCCAATCCACCACCACTCATGCTGAGTCTTGTAGTGTACAGATATTGAGCTTTTTGCTTATACTTTGTTTTTTCTGGAGTTGTTTTGTTCCATTTGCATAATTTCCTGCATACTTCCCATGAATCCGTCCCCTACGATTTAAATACCAAACATTAGACTGACTTTGTCCCATCGGGACTGACTGCCGTCCAATCTGCCATCTCGCTGGTTTTCTGGACTCTTCTGCCCTGGACATGCTGGGGTGGCTTGACCAGTCCACTGGCTGGATCCCATATCAATCACTCATGTTTGGCCTTCCTTCTGGGGGTCACATCGTCCACTGAGTTTCTAGAGGGAGTGTGTGTGGAAGATACAAACTGAGATCACTGTCTTATATTCTGCACCCATCCTTAGCTGGTGTTTTGTCTGGGGAGAGACGTCTAGATTGGGCATGATGGTCCCTTAGGCTTTAAAGTTGTCGCCGCATTGTCCTCCGGCTGCTGCTCCGAGCCCTGAGGCTGTTCTGACACTCCGTCCTTCGTGAGGGGCTCCTTTTTATCCCCATCCCTAGCAGCGTTGGAAAAGGATCTTCTTTTGACCTAAGTATACTGGGCTCCCAGAGTATGGTCCTTTAATTTACATTATTTGTATGTGGGTGTTTGTCCGTCCCTTCTGTGACGGGTCATCCCAGCCCAAATACTCACGTTCTTCAGTCCTGGAAATTTTCTTTAATTCTCTTATATTTCTTCCTCTACATTTTCTTTATTTGCTCTTTCTGGAATTGTACTAGTCGCATAGTCTATCTCCTGTACAGATCATTTAATTTTTCTTATTTTGGCTCTATTTTCCATCTTGTTGATTTGTCTAATTTCTGAATCATTTCATACTTTTCTATTAAATTTTTAATTTTAATCATATTTTAATTCCTAAGAACTCTTAGTTTTTCTTGAGTGTGGCTCAGATCTCCTTGTTATGAGGATGCCATATCTTCTCTTTCCTCTGTGATATTGTTATTTTTTTTAAAGATTTTAATTTTATTTATTTACTTTTTGGCTGTGTTGGGTCTTTGTTGCTACGTGCGGGCCTTCTCTAGTTGAGGTGCCTGGACTTCTCATTGCGGTGGCTTCTCTTGTTGCGGAGCATGGGCTCTAGGCGCGCGGGCTCAATAGTCGTGGCTCACGGGCTCTAGAGTGTGGCCTCAGTAGTTGTGGCGCACGGGCTTAGTTGCTCCGCAGCATGTGGGATCTTCCCGGACCAGGACTTGAACCCGTGTCCCCGGCATTGGCAGGCGGATTCTTAACCACTGTGCTGCCAGGGAAGCCCCCTCTGTGATATTATTAGTGATTAGCTGTTTTATTTTTAAATTTTCTCTGATCCCTGCCAAGTTCCTCTTCACTGTTTGTTCACTTGTTTGTGTCGGCCCCTGTCTTTCTCACGTGTCTGGTGACTCGTGGTTCCAGGCATGTTTAAGGAGAGGCAGTAACTAACAGCGGCGCAGAGCCGGCCCAGAATGGCTCAGGAGAACCAGCTATTGACTTTCAGGAATTTTGTGAGCCCATTGATATACACAGCCATTATTAAAAATTAAATTATATAAACTCACAATTATAAGTTATGTGAAAAAGAGAAGTAATAAATACTCCAAACATTGCTCTAATTCCATTTAGTGTATCTTACTATTGTCCGTACTCTTGTAGTTACTTATGTCTGTTTTATGGTGGACATACCATACGGTGGCGTGTACTGCACTCCCGTTCCCAACTCTGCATTCAGTAACATCACAACGGCAGCCCGAAACCAGCCGAGGTCGTGGTGTTCACACCATGGAAATGGGCCAACCCTGTAGAGCAGGGCTGTCCCGACCCTCCACCCCTGGAGAGCCTGTTGGTACTCACCTACCAGCACCCCACCGCAGGAACCCTGGTGTGTGTAGTAGAGCTGGGGCTAACCTACCCAGAAGATATCCATTTGGTTTCCCAATGTGGGCTTGGATTTCCACTGATGGATGCCACGACCCCAGCCTCAGCCCAGGGCTCCAGGACTCACAAACTTCCCTCCCCAGCAGGCAGAAATTCTTTTTATCCTCAGTCAATAATACGCAGTTTCCTCCAGTGTTAGGTCTGAACAAAGACCAACGTTTGGCTAATAGTCTTTCTAAATTTCACAAAACCATCTTATAAAAATGTTCACATTGCAGTTTTGAAATGACTGCTTTCCAAAGAACAAGGCTGTTCCAATGCAGCTTTCACTTCTCAGTAGGACTGTGGATTTCAGTTCCTTTGTACGTTTAAGAAACTGTAGTTTTTGTGGACGGTGCATATTTTATTCTTTTATTTGAGAATATTTATAATAGTAATTAACACTATGCTCTGCAAAACAGTGTTTAATGTTTGCTGTAAATGGAGCTATAGCTGTCAATGCGCATGGCATTGTGATATTTTAAAGCATGGGAAATAGAGAGTCCTATAGTTAAGACACAAGACATCTTTGGGTTACAGTTTGATTTTCTTAAAAGTTAAAGTAAACATTAAATCATATACATATATCATTTATAACAAAGCTAATATTATCTAAGCTCAATATTTTAGTCTGAAAATTATGGCATTGTGAATAGGAAGATATGTAAACAGCTAGAAGAAGACAATCATGAAGAAATGAGATAATAGTCTTCAGATGAAACAATTAAATATGAATTATGACATAATTACAGACCCCCCGATGGGTAAAGAAGAAAGCTACTGATGATATAATAGTGTTTTCTGTAATGTCTACTGCTATTTAGGCTAAAGAGATACTTATGCCATTGCAAATTCTTCTATTTTGTTGTCTTAAACTTTTTCAAATGTTCCTTTAGACTGGGGGTTTACGTGCTTCAATGGAATCAAAAGTAATAATATTGAAAAAGTTTAGTCAAAGTCCTAGTGGATTTGTACATAGAATGCTGTTCCCTAACTGCTCCATTGACAGACATGGAAACACGTAATCCTGCCATAGTAATTAACTTGGCCATCATTCCAAAATATCAATAGTATAAACTTCAAGGAACTCATTTTCTAAGCACTTAGGTATAAAATTTACTTAAGGGACTTCCCTGGTGGCACAGTCATTAAGAATCCGCCTGCCAGTGCAGGGGACAGGTTCGAGCCCTGGTCCAGGAAGATCCCACATGCTGCGGAGCAAATAAGCCCGTGAGCCACAACTACTGAGCCCACGTGCCACAACTACTGAGCCCACATGCCACAACTACTGAAGCCCAGGTGCCTAGAGCCTGTGCTCCGCAACAAGAGAAGCCACTGCAGTGAGAAGCCCGCACACTGCGAGAAGAGTAACCCCCGCTTGCCACAACTAGAGAAAGCCCACGTGCAGCAGCGAAGACCCAACGCAGCCAAAACTAACTAACTAAATAAATAAATAAATAAATTTATTTTAAAAAATTTACTTAAAAGTTGAAAATAATTAAATAGACTATATCAAATTCTACAGGACTAACATAATTATACTGGTCTTAAGGTTTAAATTTTTTTTGTCTTATATGCATTCATTCAATACAGACATTTCATTCAGATGATTGTCATCATCCAATCAAAGTCCTCACTTTAAAAGGAAAGCTTGGTGGGACTTCCCTGGTGGCACAGTGGTTAGGAATCCACCTGCCAATGCAGGGGACACGGGTTCGAGTCCTGGTCTGGAAAGATTCCACATGCCGCGGAGCAACTAAGCCCGTGTGCCACAACTACTGAGCCTGCAGTCTAGAGCCTGTGAGCCACAACTACTGAGCTCATGTGCCACAACTACTGAAGCCTGTGTGCCTAGAGCCCGTGCTCTGCCACAAGAGAAGCCACTGCAATGAGAAGCCCGCATGCCACAATGAAGAGTAGCCCCCGCTTGCCGCAACCAGAGAAAGCCTGCGTGCAGCAACGAAGACCCAATGCAGCAAAAAATAAATGAATAAATAAATAAATAAATAAATAAATAAAGGAAAGCTTGGTTTCTGGAATTATGTAGCTGGAAGCTGAGGGGTGAATTCGTTATGTGTACATACAAACATAAACATATACACATATGCACATTCATATTCATATATGTAAACACACGTGTATAAACAGATACACGTTCATACACATATGCATATTTACATATCCAAGAAACATTGGTGTATATATAATCATAAACATAAACACAAATATAGTCTATTCATATATGTATTCATGTGCATGCACATATACCTATAAACTTACACATAATCATTTACATACATATTCATATACCTACCACATATGCAAATACATGTATAAATATTCATATAAAATCCATATGCATACAGACCTATCCATCAAATGTACATATTCATAAACATATGCACATTCATGGACATATTCATGAAAATAGATGATGGTTGGATGGACAAGTTGGTGTGTTTTATGACGTGCTATTAGACTCAGGTTATAGTGTGTTTGGAGAAATCAAATTCCACTGTAGCAGCTATTCAGATTTGTATTTCTTTTACTTTTATTTTTTTATTTTTTTGCGGTACGCGGGCCTCTCACTGTTGTGGCCTCTCCCGTTGCGGAGCACAGGCTCCGGACGCGCAGGCTCAGCGGCCATGGCTCATGGGCCCAGCCGCCCCGCGGCATGTGGGATCTTCCCGCACGGGGCACGAACCCGTGTCCCCTGCATCGGCAGGAGGACTCTCAACCACTGCGCCACCAGGCAAGCCCTCTTTTACTTTTAGGTTAGTGTTAGATTATAGTTATGACTTGCTGAGACACCCTGGCACCTGTACCCGACTTGATTTGTCAATGGCCTGTTAGTAAATTTATCTATGACTGTGTTCTGCTTTCCATTGACTTCAAAAGATCACGGGTAAAAATGACCCATGATGGCTCATTCTGGAGCTTCCACTTGTAAAGTTACATCATCCCTTTTAAACTAAAACTTATTTTCTTATTTTTAATGTAATTCATGTTTATTATAAAAAATGTGGAAAGTGCGGCAGAGTATGGGCCAGCAGGAGGTATTCAGCTTCAACAGTGGTTACTGCAGGTGTAGCGTTCGTCCGGACGAACGGTGTGCTTCTCTTTCCGTGAATGCTGTTTCGCGGTGCTGAGGTCCCCATGTAATATGGTCTTGTATTCTGGCTTTCTTCTAGCTGCATTATAGCATAAGCGTTTCCCCATGTCATTAAAATTCTTTGCTGATACTTTTCAACAATCGTAAAACTTTCTAGATTTAGCTGGCATCTAACTCAGTCTTCCCTGGCTCTGCTGTCTGGCATTTAGTCGCTTTCCCTGTTTTGTGGTATTGGGATTATCTCCCAGTGAACATCTTTGAATTAAGGATTACTTTCTCAGCACAGACCTTCAGAAGTGAACTTACTGTGACACGAGATATGAGCCCATCTCAGGCTCCTGATATGTCGCCAAATTGCTTTCCCCCCAAAAGGTCTTAATCTGCACGTCCGCTGTTGATGTGTGAGCCCACGTCTCACGCACGCTTCTGCTCAGCTTGTTCAGTTTGGGGATTTTGTTCATCATTCAGCCTTTGTTCTGATCCATATTGACCCCAATGTGAAACCCAAGCCCTCTGTTGGCTTGCTAAAAACAAGCACACAAGAACCCAGTCCCTTCTTGGGAAGAGGAGACCGGCTGGAAGATCTGGAGTGGCTCCAGGTCACAAGGGGCTGCCCTGAAGCCCGGCAAATTCCACTTGGATATGGACACAGCTCAGGGCAGACCACTGGGCCCAGCCCGGCCCTCTTCTCTGGTCCTGCTGCCCTTTCCCCTCCCCCGCTCTCCTCTGGGGCCCTCGACCTCCAAATCCCTCTCACTCTTATGCACCTCCCCCTCTCACCCACTCCCCAAATGGTCTCAAGGTCAGGCCTTTCTGTCCAAAGTCAAGGTGCTCTACAGGACAAAGGCCCTTCTCCTGCACAAGCTCTACCCTCTTGAGAAGGGAGTTGAGACCGCAGCAGTAGTATGCCCCCTGGTTACGGTAACGTTTGATGAATAGGACAGTGCCCCTTCTAGCCCGAGGGAAATGATTTTCAGATAATTACAGACAGAGGGCAGTGTTGGGCACTGGCCACTAAATGTTTGTTTTTCCTTCCATCCCTCTCCGTGTAGAATTTAAATCTCTCAGGGTAGCGCCTGCTTCATGGGCATGTAAAATGTTCTGCTTTTGACTTCGTTGTTTCATAAGTAAATACAAAGTATAAATAAAAGTTCTGCACGTGGAGATGGGGACGGAGGACTGAAGCTGCTGCAGGGACACATCCGCTGGCTTTCCTCCCCTCAGTTTGCAGTGAGGTCATTGCTGAAGACCAGGGTCTTGGAAAAGGTGGAGGGAAGACGCTGAAAAATCATGGGGGATAAAACGAGAGCAGTGAGGAGACCCCACCCTCACGAGACACGAAGCAGGTCGTCCTAGGAGCTGTTTCCACTTTTGTCGGCTGCGCGTTAAAACGGTGGTTCTCACGGGGAACTTGTCAGAAATGCGCTGTGTCAGGCCCCAGGGGCAGGCCCAGGAATCTGAATTTTAACCAAGGTTCCCGGCGCTGCGGCTGACCCCTTGTCAGCACCACGGGGCTAACGGACAGCAGCCCTACCCCTCCTGAAAGATGGGGCTTCGGGCTTTGCCTGGACTCTGTGTTGGATCCTGGCTACAACGTGTGGATCGAGTGGGTTCCCGTCTTGCCGCCTTCCTGTGGTTTCCATGACGTTGGTTAAGATGTTCAGCGGGATTAGGGTGCTGGGGACAGTGCTCCCCGAGGGCGCGTCATTCAGAACGGTTTATGATAACAGAGCTGGCAGCTTTGTATGTAACTACAGTCCGTACTGATTATTTTCTACTTAGCTAGATCTATACTCCAAGTCAATGTAGGACATAATTTGGGAATACTGTGTTCGTATAATGCATATGTGAGTATTCACCCACATTCAATACCTATGCAGACAATACTTTATAATAATGGGCTGTACCAGATTTTTAATCAGAGCATCCCTTTGTCAGGGTGCAAAACTAATTGCGTTGTTGTGTGTTGGGGGTCAAAGTTGTTGTAATAAAACATCCATCTTGGAGCTTTTTAGAGGAACCTGTTTAAAAAGGTTAAAGTGGGTAATTATCACACCCTAATTTACAACTACTTGGCAATAAGACTTGCTTTTCAACGAACCATTTATTCATGATCCGCTGCTCCGCACCGCAGGGCTCTTCTCGACGAGGTTAGGAAATGTAATTAATAAATGATAGGATTATTTATGGTTCATGGTGCCAGATTGGGAAATACAAGGATATACAGAATGAGCTAAAAATGATTCTTGCAAGCAGCCAGCACACTTTAATCCATGGATTGAATTGTCATATCACTTGATATAATGAAGTGTATTCTGGATGGAATTCATGGCACGTTTCTGCGTGCTGACCTTCCTCTTTTGGCGGCTGCGGGAAAGCAGTCATGGTCCTTCCAAAACGGAGTTGAAGTGCAACATGTCCATCTTGGTCTGGGTATGTCTGGACGGGTTTTTGCGGGGTGGGTGGTAAGGGACGTTCATATGATTGCCTGTAACAGGAGTTCTCTCTACGTGGTGGCTTCCAAACAAACATACAGTAGGACTCAGATTAGAATCATCCCAAGAAAATAAATCTGACGTCCTCAACAAATGTGACTTCATGTGATGAAATCAAAACACGTTCAGCCTGTGCTACAAGGTTTTTACAAAGGTGACTTGTTTTTGCATAAAGACAAATGTTTGTAATGTTTGTTTTCCAAGCCTGTCATGACTCTGGACAGAGGACGCATTTAGTAAACAGCACGTGCCTTTGAACACGGAGCCCAGGGCGCCCGCCCGTCTCTTGCGGGCCCTGGAAGGGGGGTCTGCACACCCGCCCGCGGCCAGGGCCGATGCAGGGCCCGCCCGGGGGGGACCGTGACCGCGGCTGTGACCTGACTTTAGGGGCTCTTGTCGGACCCCACGGTGCCCTGTGCTCGAGGATGTGCCGTCCGTGCTCCCCACGACGGGGTCACGGCTACCCTTCCAGTCCCGGACGAAGACTTCCGGCCCCCAGTTAACGCGGAGTGTGCGGGGCGGCACAGTTTGTGTGGGTCAGATGCCGCCCTGGGACCCAGCTGGGGACCCAGCACACCGTGCCTCATCCGTGAGCCGCGTGCAGCGCTAAGCGCTTACTGCGCTTCTGCTGTGCCACCCGCACGCGGCCCCAGGAGAGAGGCCTGTGTTGTGTATGTTGATGTTTTGTCAGCAGTCGTAAGGTGGGGGAAGGGCCGGGGCTGCGAAGGAGAAGCAGCCGCAGCGCAAGTGATGCCCCCGCAGACGCCGCCCAGCCGGGGCCCACGGGAGGGCGCCTTGGCCTGCGGAGGGGCTGATGGGAAGGTGCCCGAGTGCCGACGGGAGGGCGCCGCGGGGGCCGATGGGAAGGCACTGCGGGCCTCGGAGTGGCTGATGGGAAGGTGCCGCGGGGGCTGGTGGGATGGCGCCTCAGGGACAGGTGGGAAGACATCGCACCTGCCTTGGGAAGGGCTTCGTGCAGGTGGATGGTTCTCAGCCTTTTTGGACCAGCACTTCCCCTCTCCCTACAATAGGGCTTGGATGTCCCTCCTCCACCCGCATTGGGTAGAATAGTGCCTTCCCCGCACTCATGTCCATCAGGACCTTGTGTGACTTTGCTTGGAAACAGGCTTTGCAGGTGCGGCGAGTTGAGTTGAAGTCATGCTGGTGGCCCTGACCCGATGACAGGCGTCCTTATCAGTAGAGGGACGTTTTCCTGACCGTCCCGCCGAGTGTTGGAAAGTCACTCAAGGATGGGGCAGCTCTGCTTCGGCGGTGCTCTGAGGACGCCCAGGATAGTCCGCATCCCTGTCTCTATCGCAGAGGCCACGGCAGGCTCACCGTGGCGGTCAGACCAGCGCACTCGCCTCCCAGCGCTCCTGAGCTTCACCAGCTTCCCTGGGAACCACCGGCCTAGGTACCGTCGACGGCTCCTGGATGCACTCAGGCCCCGTCTGCTTGGGCAGAATGCGGGAGGGTGGCGGGCACGCCATGGCTTCCTTTTGTTTTGGGCACAACTTCAGATTCCTTTGTCAGGTACAGGTGGTGGTAGGCGACTGTGCAGCCTAAACGTGGGAGCGTTTTCCTGGCTCCGAAAAGGCCTGCTCAGGCCGGGCGAGGGGCTGCCCAGAGCGCCAGGCACGGACTCTCCGTGGACGGGGCTCCTGAGATGAATCCGTGGAACTTGGGGTGTTGGCCTGTGTAGGGTTAGGTTACTGCCTGAGTTTTAAATTGATTCTTGCAAAATCCTGTTCTGAGAGGAGAGTCTAGACACGTATACATTTTTCTCCAGTTGGTCTGGGTACGGTCTGGGTAGGAGGCCGAAGAGCAGCCGCGTTGAACGGGGAGTCAGCTTCTCAGCAGCACCGCCCGCCACGTGCTGAGTCTCCCTAGTGGGACACACGGTGCCTTTATGGGTTTTCTGATCTTTGCAGTAAGCTAGAGTATGACTATCATCTCCTTTTTCCAGTTGAAGCTGAGACACAGAAGTTAAATATTTACCAATTCAAGGCTAAAAATTTCTAAGTATTTAAGACAGTACCTGTGCTTGGCTACCATGCCATTTCCACGGTGCTGCAGAATTGTCTGGCTCCTTTCTTGTGCACAAACAAAACTATTCTGCTCTGACAGAGCTAAGAAGCACAGGTGCTTTTATGTCAGAAAAAGTTACACTTAATTTCAAATTGTTCAGGTATAGATTGTACAGTTTGTGAATCAGACATAGATTTCCATTCCTTCCTGACTTGTCAGTATTTTCCCCAGTTTATTCATTAGCAACTTTACCCAAATAGGAACAGCAGCTGGAGAAATAAAATTAGAGTCGTTAATGACATTATTTTTTAAAGTTCTGGTAAAATGGTTGATGGATGATGAAGCATACATTTGATAAGAATGGATGATTGGGATTTGATTTAGCCATGCCCTTCCTGTTCTTAGAGAATTGATGGTTTAGATGCCCTAAGTACTATTTTATGTAATGAAATAACTTGCAGCTTTTTTGTGAGAGCAAGATTTCTTTACCCCAAAGTCTATCATGGCGGCTTTTGAGCTTCACTTAATGTTTTGAAGAATGAAATAGAAGGATCTTTGTTTGGCAGCTTGAGAGTGGAACATCACAGAAAGATGAAAGTGCTGGAGTTAATCAGGCTGAATAGCACTGACATTTGCAAGGAGAGATTGCCAGTGAATTAGGATACGAAAGATGTTCATAAAGTTGAACAGATTCTTCCGTGAATTTAAAGGGAGAAAAAAACTTAAAAGCACAATTAAGTTTTCCTGGAAGTATTTTCCTCCATGGAATAGAATTTCTGCATCTGATTCCAAAATTAGTATATTACAACACCGCTGTGCACAAAGCATCTTAGATGGGAGTGAGCAGAAGGGAACAGTTTGGAAGTCTTTTGATACAGATTTTTTTTTTACTGAATTCTTTTTTTTAGGTGTAGAAGGGTTATTTGAGTTTCATTCCTGACCTGTCCAACATCCAGTTGTTACTTACGTTTAAAAAAATCTCACAGAGAGGCATCTGTCTGGTCACCCCCCAGGGAGCTTCAGTGCTGGGGCGGGAGACTCCATTTCCTCCGACGTTGGCCAGTGCTTTGGTGGAGCCTCTGTCTTGATTTGAATGCTTGTTTTCCGGTAGGAGATTCAAATCTACCAATTAAGGTAGAACACCTGCTTTTTCTCTGATTTTTCAGTAGATTTACATTTTGAAAAGCAAAGCAGGTGCTTGAATTTTGTGGCATTGTAATGAAATGGAAAATTGTCAACGTCACCAAAGTGATTGAAAAATTTCCAAAACGAAGTTGAATTCATGAAATGTTATGAGGCTATGAGACCAAAATTCCAAGATGAGATTCAGCCAGGGATCTAGGTGGAAGAATCTGGAGAGACTGAGTCTTCATGCATTATCACCCTAGGACTTCATGGATTCCCAGAAAGAGTTTGGAAAAAAAAAGGGTGTGTCAGGATGCAATTTTATGTAGTACGTTTAATACAGCATTTTAAACATACCGTGAATAGCAAATTGTCAGGAATTCGCAGGAGCACTATTATATCTGTGATTCTGGAGCCGGGAAGAGGGGCACATGGGAAATTGCAGCAATTACAGCCCCATCTCATTGATTAATGCCGATTGCAAAATAGTCACGAAAATACTGGCATTGCAGCTTCAGTCTGTTTTACCTAATAACGTTCATGCCAATCAAACCACATTTTTCAAAGGGAGGCATGAAAACAACAGGGGCAGCACCATTTACCATCTCAGTGTATATGCAACTTGATGTGTATACGGCGAACACCGGCAGATCTCTCCTGAACTAATCTGTTCCCAATTCCGATACTGAATTTGCAGTCACTGATTCTTAGCTTAATCACAGGACACAAAGATAGTTAACTTTAAAATGCTGCATGTTTTGATATGTAAAAAGGCTGTCAAATTGGATAGTCCTATTACATGTCACATGGCAAATCACTGGAAAGACAAAACCAGAAACCAGATAATTTCTTCCTCAGAAAAAATTAGTTCGGGAATTACGTGTCTATTTATACGTCTTTTCACCGAAAGTGAGAGGCTATACTTTTGATGAAGTTCCCGAGCATATGAAAGTTGTTTACATTTCCCAGTTTCATGTTTTATTTTTCTAAGTCATGTCTTTCACAAGAGATCATCTCGTTCCGTGTGTTATGTCGGAACGCTGGCTTCATCTCATTATGTTCTTCACCTTGTCCTATATCTTGTTCCCTATTTGTTCTGTAACTTGCCCACGTCTTTAAGCAGGGACACCTTGCGTCAAAACAAAAACTGTCGGTGTCAAGTTCAAAGCATTTTGCAAAGGTTTCCTCATTTTTCTTGTTTCTCTGCCCCAGCCCTTGGCCTTGTATTAATGTAAACACAGATTTATGTTGAACGAAGAGTGACGTGTTTGGGAAGATATGAGACCCCTTTCTTCTGGACCTTTAAAGGGTAATTGTGGGACACCATTAGCTCTCTGGAAAGACTCCTCCTGAAGTTGCAAATCTCCTAGATGTGTTTGGTTGGGATGCAGGAAGAATGAAAGTTCTTGAAAACATGGTGGTATCCAGACCTGGAGAAAGCTCATTAAAACCCTCTTATTTATTTTGTTGTTGACTGAAAGCTAAGAAAAGAGTAATTGTGAACAAGAATTAAGCCAGTCATGTAACTGGGAATTCATAAATTGCCAGTGCCCCCCAAAGAGGATTGGATGTAAATGAAGTCAGCAGCCTTCATTTCTTTCTCAGTAGTGGCAGCACAAGGAATCCATCCACCAAGCTTTGCCATCAGGGGGGCCAGCAGAAATGCAGAAAGTAAACGACTGGGCTCCCTCCGCCCTTCAGCCTACCCCTGGCCCCTTTCCAGCTTGGACAGGTGTTCCCTGCAGCACCGTTCAGGTTCACAAGTGCCAGGAACTGGTTCAGGTTCTTTGCACAGGCTGATCTGATGTTCGCAGCAGCCCTGGGAGGGAGATGCTCTGACGCTTCTCTTAGGGACGAGCACACGGAGACTGAGAGGGTTAGTGAAGCTTTAAGGTCCCACAGCAAGGAAGAGGCAGATCTGGGACGCAGAGCAAGGCAGTGCGGATCCAGCATCTGTAATATACAAGTGAACTGTAGACCACCATAGGGAACGTGTTCTAGGCTGTACATGTCATCGTCGGTAGTCCTGGAGATACACCGTTCATTAGGATTCGGGGCAAAGTGCTTTAATCAGAGGTTAAGTCAAGCAAGTTGAGCTGCTCTGAAAGCTTTGCTGGGTTATAACAAGGGTCGTTTGCAGAGCGAGTCTGGTCCAGAGAAGGAAATGATACACGTTAGCTGTTCTCAGATGTTTTGGTGTCAAGATCCTGTTCGCTCCTAAAAATTACTGGGGGCTGCAAAAGGCTTTTGTTCCTGTGGGTTCTGTCCACTGATATTGACCATATGATAAATTAAAACAAATATTTAAAATATTAAGTTATTTAAAAATTATAACGATAAACCCATTTCATCAAACAAGACACATCAGTGAGTAGGGTGGCATTGTTTTACATTTTTGCCGATTTCTTCGATGTCTGGCTTAAGGAAGACAGCTGTATTTTCGTGCTTCTTCTGCCTCCGATCTGTTGCAGTATGTTGTTTTGGTTGAAATAGATGAAAAAAATCCAGCCTCACACAGCTAGGCAGTTGGAAAAAGGAGTATTTTAATAGCCTTTTCAGATATTTTCAGATATTCTTCTTTGATACAGCACCAAAACTCAACAAGCTGAAGTGCCGTAGAGGTTAGTTGCATTGTGGAATCTGAAGCCATATCCATGAACTTTCCATGCTCTGTTATGCTAACATCCGTTACTCTTTGAATGGATCTGCTTTACCCAAACATGATTTTATAACATCATGCATTGGTCATTTGAAAAAAAATGGTTCCTTCAGTTACGTAGATCTTACATATGTTCACACATTTCATCATCCAACATCAAAAGGTCACACTCGTTAAAAGTATCATCAGCCGTGTCTTCTGAGACATCTCTGAGTACCACCAAGGTGTCAGACTCACCAAGGCCAAGACAAATTTTACGAAGTTTGAAGTTTCCTTTGAAAGCTCAAATTTTATCCTTGGCAACAGATACCCTCATTGCTTTCCTTGAAGTAACAGGGTTTCTTCTTTGTGCATTTTCGAGACAACATCTGCTGAATACCCAAGTCTGAAGAGACACCCTTGGTCTGGGGGTCGTTCCTTCCAGGAAAAAGAGCGGCCGGTGAGCTTACAGTTCCAGCTCTTCCTCAGACACTCCTCACACCTACGGTGGGGCTGGGAGCACCAGGAGGACCCGGGCTTCAGGGCTGAGCTTCCATTAGAGTTGTACGCGTCACTGCTTTGTCAGGGACACTCTTGAGTGATGCGAGCTTTCTCTCCATTTTTACCTCTCTGACTCTAATCACCTCACCTGTCACATTGTGCTCAGTACCATGTGGCTTGAACATGTCCCACCCAAATTCCCACGTTGAAGCCCTAACCCCCAGAACCTCAGAATGTGACCTTCTTTGGAAATAGGATGATTGCAGGTGGAATCAGTTGAGGTCATAGTGGGGGAGGGAGGCCCTAATCCAGTGACTGGTGTCCTTATAAAAGGGGAGTTTGGACACAGAAGAGACCCCAGGAGATGCTGTGAGAAGACTGGACTTGTGCTCCCACAAGCCAGGAGCCACCAGAGGCCCGGGGAGGGACACCAGGAGGGACAGACCCTCCCCACCCCTGCAGAGGGGGCGGCCCTGCCCACACTGCCATCCAGGACTTTGGCCCCCAGGGTGTGAGAGAATGAAGTTCTGTGTTTAAGCGCCCAGCCTGTGGGTCTTCGTTATGGCAGCCCCAGGACATTACTGCACATAATGTATTTATTCATACAGTGATACGTAATGTTTGACAATCCTGCAGATAGAGTCAACAAATCTAATTTTTGGTTTCGTTTGTATGCATTTTCACTTCCTTCACAAACTTTTCTTAACGGAATGTGCTTACTGGCATAAAATAAAAAGTGCTGACTGAATTCACTAGTGATTCTCAGCTTTTCCACCTTTGCTTTCCTTAAGAAGTTTTGTTAAAACGTTTTAAAAAATAAACTTTATCAAACTTTTGTATCTTGTCCTGGAGAGAATAAACCCATCTCTGATTCCTGAGGTGACTGCCTTCAGGACACGGATTCTTTGAAGTTTAAGGCAGTTTATGGTCATCATTGCTGTTACCGTCTTCGGTGCTTCCCAGCTTCTGGTTTTGTACAACCGTGTGGCTGCGTTCGTTCAGGAACAGAGAGAAAGGGGTTGGACGCAGAGCGGGTCTGGGCCTGTGCCCCTCGCACTCCGCCAGCCCCTGCGAGGAGGGGGGAGAGGAGGGAGGAGAGGGTTCCGGCTTCCAGGCTGGTCCCTTTGAGAGCCGCACGTGTCCCAAATACAGAAACAGAGCCGTACTCCGTCTGCAAACATCCTGCTAAGCTTTCTCATGACGTCCCACCGCAAACCCAGGAAAGCCAGAAGGGCCACCGTAGCTTCGTCTTGGCATGTTGTTCAGGGTTTTTGGAATTTTTTTTCCTGACTCTGCTTTGCTGCCTGGTATCATCGACTGTCTCTTAGAAGGATGAGTCCTGAAACCCGCTGGCTCACCTGCCAGCATCCAGGTGCAGGTGCGGTTGCAGTTCTGATTCTTCCTCCCTCTTGAGTTGGTGTGGCTGCGTCGGCCAACATTTGGTAGTAGAAGTATATGGAGGGGTTACTGAGGGGATTTGATGCGACTTTACCTTCTGGAGCTACTGGGGAAGCTCTCGGTCCAGGAGCTGGAGCGGTTCATTAAGACGTTAATAGGATTTACAGGAGGATTAAAGAGGAAACGCACGCGGGAATCTGGAGTGAAGGGAGAGCAGGGGACTGGGAGCAGCCAGCAGGCCTTGAAGAGGCTGCCCTGGGGAGGGGGGCTCAGCCCCTCCCTCCGCCCAGGCCTGTGGCTCCGTTTGGCTCACTGAGAAGCGGCCGTAGAAATACCCCTGCAGCCTTCCCACCAGCCCCGGGCATCGGCGGTGCTCCTGTCGGGTCCAGCGGCTAAGCTGCCTGCACGTTCTGCCTCCCTTTCCACCTGAGTTTGAAATTTAAAACACTCGCCCTCCACGCCCCGACATTTATACGTTGTGTGATGTGTTTCCCGAGAAATAAACATGACGCTCGGCAAACCTGCAGATGCACGCTCTTGGCTGCAGCTCAAGATGCCTCAGAAGTTACGTAAGTTTCTTTTTTTCTGGGAAACCTTTGGTGCTGCTTTGACTTCTGGCATAACTGAGACAACATCTTGATGTGCCTCAACTCCAAGGCCATATTAGTTCACGTAGGTGAAAATGTCACTTGGGCCTAATTAAACCATTGGCTTAAAACAGTGCTCATCAGAAAGCAGGTCCAAAGGTGAGGTGACCCCTCAATGGAAGTGGGTCTGTTCCTGCCCTCTGTCCGAGGCTCAGACCGGCCCCCACAGGGCTTCCCCGCCTCCCCAGGCACTTGAATGGCTGACCGTCAGGGTACCAGCCTGTAGGAACTTGTCCCTCTTCAACAGGGAGCGTGGCTCCGACTGTTGAGAATCCAGGATAAAGTGCGTCAGAATGTGCTCGTCTGGGAGTTTGAAACGGCTCTTGGGGTTATGTTTGTTGGTGAAATGAGTCGCCGTCCCCCAAAGGCTGTGATGCTCACCCCGACGGCCCAGGGGCCAGCTCTGGAGGCAGCGGGGAGAGGCGTTAAGTCAGGATCTCCAGGACGCTCGCCTCTGAGCGGCAGAGAAAGTGCAGCGCAGCGTCTGAGCTGGCGTCTGTCCGGTGCGGACACGTAGCAGCCGTGTGCTCCGGGAGGGCTTCTATCCCAGCTCCCTCATTTGAATACGGGGGTAACGACACACCTTCCGCCCCCGCCACCTTCACAGGGTCGTCGTGCGGAACAGCGAAGGATGAACAGAAAGCGGCTGTGTGTTTTGTAGTCGGGTGGGTTTGGGGACGTCCACCCTCGGCCTTGACCCGCAGTGGGTGTGCGTCAGTACAGTGATCCGGTCCATGCCCCGCACACCCACCTCTCCACGTGACTCCATCTCTCTGCCTGGGTCACCTGACAGCGGTGACGGGAGGCCACAGTCTGCTCAAGTTCTCCATGGCTGTGGGACTTTGTAAATGGTCCCCAGAACCACCACTCTCCTCTGTCCAGACCCACGTGTGTAGGTGCCCCCAGCCTGAAATCCCTTTTCTGGTCGGAGAGTCAGGAGAAGTTTTTAATGCTGAGAACTCTCTGTCTTCATGTTGCTCAAGAGATGCATTAGCTCAGTCAGTGTGGACCTCCTCGGGTGCGTTACCTGCTTGTACCCTCTTCCCAAGGGACCCTCTGAGGGAGCCTCCTCCCCGCTCCTTCCCTGCCCTCCCTCTGCTGCTCTGAAGTCTCCAGACTGGCCTTGATCTGGAGCCTCCCTTCTGCACTGGTGCCTTGGCCCCGTGAAGCTCACAGCTCACACGAGTCCATGAAAGAAATGCCGCTGACCCAAAAGTTCACTCTGGGAGCTGTAAAACTGACTCCAAAGGGCTGAGAGAAGCCACGAAGAAGAATGTTTTTAATAGTCAAAGTCCTGGAAAACCAAGCACAGTGAGCATTTCCATCTCAAAGATGGAGCACCGTGGGGTGAAGTGAGTAACAGAGAGTGATGCAGGTTCTCTTCAGAAAGGCGTTCAGTATCCAAACCTTTTTATTAATATATAAAAACAGCCATTTTTCAGAACAGTAGTTACTGCCCGTGCACAGACGCACAGTAAGTACACTGCCCGCTCTACACACAGGTGGGAATACACGCCATCTGGTATTTTCCAGTGTGGGACTAAGCTTACCCCACAGGACGAGGGCCATCTCGTCAACCCTCTGCCTGGAACAAGAATCCGAAGGGGGCAGGAAGGAACACAGGCCCTCCCAGCTGTGCCACTTAGTTGTTGTAACCTGGGCTGGCAGCCCGCCTTCTAGCTACCTCGTTTGCATCCCAACCCGGCAGAGACAGCGCGTCCTCAGCCGGAGAACCATCTTCCTCCCAGCCCGCTCCGGGCGCCACCCACCCGCTCCTTCTCAGGCATTTCCGGCGGTGGAAGTGTCTCCAGGTCCTGGTAAAGCCCTTTCCCTTCGTCACAGTTGCTGCTGGAGCTGAAGCAGCTCCAGTACTTTTAGATGTAAAGTTATTAAGTTCAAATCCCATCATCCTTGGAAAATTGACGCTTAGGGAAGGCCACAGAATTCCTGAAATTATGTGCAATTTTGATAAGTAGATGTATTTCTGGGGAGAAAATCCAAAACTATCAACAAATTCTCCAAAATGTTCAGAACGTGCTTTCATGGTGCAGGTTCTCTCTGGAAGAAATGTGCAGCAGATTCACATGAGAGGAGTTTTGTGAATCCATGTGGCTCCAAACCTAGGATCCCAAGGTTTGGGGTCAAAGTTTTCTGGATCTAGGGAAGAATGGTAGGCAGGAAGGAAGAGATGCTGGGTATGGTCTGTGATGGTTAATTTTAAGTGTCAACTTGGCCAGGCCATGGTTCCCGGAAATTTGGATAAACACCAGTATAGATGTTGCCGTGGAAGGTTTTTCTTGGACATGATTAACATTTAAATCTATAGACTTTGAGGAAAGCAGACTGCCCTCCCCAATGTAGGAGGGCCTCTTCTAATCAGTGGAAGATTTTAGGAGAAAAAGACTGAGGTCCCCCTTGAGAGGGTTCTGCCCCCAGGTCTGAGGCCTCCAGCCTGCGGGCTGCCCTGCTTACTTTAGACTTGCCCGTCTTGATACTCAAGTGAGCCATGTCCTTAAACCAAACCCCCATCCCTTTCTCTCTCTCTCTCTCTCTCTCTCTCTCTCTCCCCCTCTCTCCCCCACCTTCCCCTTCTCTCCACACATGCACACACACACACCCCTTGCTGGTTCTGTTTCTCTGAAGAATCCTAACAAACAGTCCCACTTTTCCAGTGAACGTGTATCACTGTTTAATTCTCAGAATAACCTTATGAGGTGGTCATGGCCCAGTTCTGGTGCCAGGAAGAGAGTTGTTGTCGGTCTGCCCCGCCTTCTTTCCTGAAGTTCCTGAGGGGGTAGGGGTGGGCAACATGCCTTGTTTCTGGGCGGTACTGTCCCCTTCCTTAGGGCAGAACGCATGTTGTCTGAAGCCCCAGAAGTCCAGCGTGTGCCCAGTGCCTGTTTGTATCAGCACGTGTTCCCTTCCTGGGCATTCCTTAGCTCCATCTCGAGGCTGCTTTTCTTTTCTTTTTTTTTTAAATTAATTTATTTATTTTTGGCTGCGTTGGGTCTTCGTTGCTGCGCGCAGGCTTTCTCTAAGTTGCGGCGAGCGGGGGCCGCTCTTCGTTGTGGTGCGCAGGCTGCTCATTGCAGTGGCTTCTCTTGTTGCGGAGCATAGGCTCTGGGCGCACGGGCTTCAGTAGTTGTGGCATGTGGGCTCAGTAGCTGCGCGGCGTGTGGCATCTTCCCGGACCAGGGCTGGAACCCGTGTCCCCTGCATTGGCAGGCGGATTCTTAACCTCTGAGCCACCAGGGAAGTCCCGAGGCTGCTTTTCTGCTTCACCCTCAAAAGTGAGGAAGTGTGAGCTTGGCTGGACTGATGGGGAGCCCACCGCCTCTGCAGCTCCGCCTCCACGGGGCTCCCTTCCTCTCCCATCTTCGTCCTGGCAGGACGCAGCGCTTCCCAGGACGTGGAGCCCGGCTCTCCCGGCTTGTGAGAGATACAGATGGACTTGGCGTGAGCTCCGCTAAGCGGATCGCTCCCACTGGGACACGCGGGTTCTCTTTCGTGGCCGACGGACTTGGCAGGGCCTGGTCCCCACGGGGAGGTGAGCAGGCCTCTCCAGCACCGCTCCTCGTTGACCGCACTCCCCTCATCATCCAGTTCCTCCCAGGACGAGGAGGGGAGGATCGTAGCTGCTCACAGACTGGAGGGACCGGGCCCTCCCAGCCCCTCCCTCTGCCGCCACGGGGCAGCTTCCTGGCCAGCTGCCAGCCCTCCCAGCCCCGCAAAGCGGCCCCTCTCCTGTCTACTCTTGGGCTGTCTCCTTTTAGAAACCCCGGGCCTGTGAGCAGGGTTTGGCGGCCTTTTGGCTCAAGGCTTGTTCTAAACCCTGGATTTGGCTGCCCGGCGGCCCGCGTTTCATCCGGTCAGAGGAAGGACAGGCTTGCGACACCGGCTGCGGGCTTGAGCTTTCAAGGATGCACAGGTGGTGTTGAAGTTGTCACTAACAGCCCAGACCCACCGGAAGCGGCTGCTTGGCTCCTTCGGGAGAGAGACTGGGAGTGGAAGGGGAGGGGCCGGCCAGTGGGGAGAGTGCTTCCCGCGGGCCGGCTCCTTGGCGCCACCTCTCACTCCATGTGGACAGCCGCCTTCTGGCAAACCTTGTGCCCTAATGTTTCTTTGGCCCCAAAGGAAAGGTCTCACAGAAGGCGAGACTCTGTCCTCCGCCACCAGCAGCTGCCTTTCACACACTCCTCTCTCCTTGCCTTCCCGACGGGGCCTTTGCCGCAGATGGTGGGTCTGCTCCACGGATGGGCTTTGGGGGTTCCCACCTCACCCCTTCCGGTCCACCAGCCCTGCATCTGTGCCAGCCTGCACCTCCAGATCCGGGTCACGTCTCTCGTCCTCCCCCAGCCTTCTCTGGCCAGATTAGGCAGGACTGTCTCTTCTGAGTCCTTTCTCCATGGCATCTGACGCTGCGGTGCACACCCGCAGGGCTTACAGTCTCCACCGGACCCCGCCTCCTGCCTGCACGCTCTTGGAGGCCCGTGACTGTGGCGTGTGTTTCTTTGCAGGGCCTGGCGCAAGCGGGGTGCTCGGTACACAGTGAGTACTGACTGACACAGCACTAGCTTGGAAACAGAGGGACCAAAACAACGACAGCCCCGGAGAGCAGGGCCACGCCAGCACGGCCAGCCACCGCGGTGGCACAAGGGCTGCTGGGTCCTGGACCTTCCCCTTGGGTCAGCAGCGCCCACATCACGCTTTACGTGTGGCTCCCAGCACGCAGTTGGCATCAGAAGGTGGTTGTCTGCCTCACGAGAAGTACGTGGTTTCAGAAAGGAGCCAGTCAGACACTGACAAAAGTAAACTCATTCCAGTGACTCAGGATGCAGTTTGCTCCTCTGATGGGATTCGAAGCAGAGGGAAGTGGTGGTTCAGGGGTAGCGCGGTGGCCCTGTGGGCGGTCAGCATCATTAGGCCCCTCACTCTGAACGTAGAGGTGCCCAGGAAGTCTCAATCCTGGCCCAAGTCCAGAGGGGGAGTTACACACAAACGGCTCCTCGAGGCAAACTCGGCCTAGAAGATGCTGGTGGACTCAAGTGTAGAATGAGCGTGCGGCAGCCCGTGGGGGCCCTGCCCTGGCCCTGTTCCGTCCCCCCAGGGTCCTCCCGAGACGGTTCCTCCATCACAGCCTCTGCTAGCCTGGGCTCTTGTATTGCAAATAACAAAACCCAAATCCGGCTGGCTTAGGCAGAAAAGGATTTTTATCTTGGACTGAATCAAAGGGAAGAGTCAGGAACTGGTTTCTGGGAGAGATAGAAGCCGTAGCCGCTCTGGGGGCGTGAGAGGGCAGAAGCGGACGCTCCTGCTGCTGCTGCTGGAAGGATCCGTGGCCCCTCCTGGTTGCTGCCTGCTTCCGGTCGCCACACCCTGCCCAGAGCCGGAGTCCTGGGGGAGAGGACTGGAATGATCCGGCCTTGATATGTGTCCACCCCTGGGCAGCGGAGAGGCGTCACCTTGATTTTCGGTGACTTGGTGACTTTCTGAGCCCGTGGCAGGGGGAGGCTCTGGAAACTTCTGAGGTCTCAGTCTTAGATCGCTTCGGGTGTGAAGATGGAGGATGGAGAGAGAGCAGCGGTTTAGTGGGCGGGGCTGCGGTACGACAGTGTTGAGCTGGGGTGGAACATCCAGGTGGGGAGGCGCAGGGAGCAGGTAGCCTAGAGACCGCGAGAGGTTCTGGGCATTCGGGCATCATGTTCGAGGGTGGCTGACCTTGAGAAAATGGACAGGATTGTCCAGGGAAAGGAAACAGGATGAGGGTGGAACTCTGGGAGGGCTCTGACACTGCCCCGGACAGAGGAGAAACAGAGTGGGTGAAGGTCGGAGGGAGTCACTAGGAGGAGCGAGTGGTGGCAGCCGGCTGACCGGTGCTCCCGGGAGGTCACGCGCACCGTCCTGCGTTGGCCCTTCCTCGCCCGTGCTCCCGTCAGGGGTGCCATATTGAAAGCAGTTCCAGGCAGTTCTCAGGTCTTTGGCTAGAACCAGTTTAGAGTAATTTAGTAGCAGATGTCTTTGATGGAAGCTCGTGGAAAATAGCTACAGTTTTTATAAAAATTAAATATTGACTTTGGAGAAAAGCACAATTCTCCCCCCTCCCCTAGTGATTTTAGCACAGGTTTTTAGAACTGCTCCTTGCCCGCTTTGCCGTGCAGAGCACACACATTGCGTTGTTTAACAAGCCTCCTCGCCTAAAGAAATCGTACAGTCTGTTCCACAGAGGGGAAGGGCCGACAAGGAGACTGCTCATGACATAGTCAAGGTTACTCTTGGCCAGCGCCCCAGGTGCCACAGCCGTGGAAGTATAAAAACATTGTCACTGATGTGGCTTCCCATCTCTGAAGGAATACGCACCTAACGTACCTACCATGGTGAATCGCCTGCACTATTTTTTCTCCCTTTCTTTCTTCTGGGCGTGGTAAGAGGATAACGATCGTGGCCACCGCACCCCTTGGTGGCTCTGTACCTCGTCATTGGCTGTTCAGCCAGGATTCTGCAGGTCTGCCCGTGTTACTTGGACCGGGGACTTCTGTGCCTAGTGAGTGAGCATAAAAGCCCTACGGTGCATTCAGCCATCTTGGCATTGTCGTTGGGAGATTTTTTTTTATAATTAAAAGTCTGCCTCGGAGTATGTCAAGTACTCCTGTATTTTTGCCATTCTTCTTATCTCTATGGCAACGGAAATATCTCAACATTTACATGGACATCATATTCTTTGCTAATGTACTATCTGAACTGTGTGTATGCCGGGAAGGGGGCTGGCAGAGGCTGCTTCTGCTGGCTGGGATGCTGGAGTTGCCAAGACAACCAGGGGGCCCAAAGATGTCCTCACTGGGAGCATTAAAGGGAAGCTTTAAATTAATTCACCCTCGTGTGTTTTTTGTAGCTGACGTTGTTAATTGAAATAATAGGAATGACCTTCCACGTTCCGCGTACATTCACAGCACCTGTCCTGTGAACATTGTGCTGTTTACTTAAGTACACTCATCTCTCAGGTAAATCTAGCGTGAAATAGGGGAATGGAAGACACTTAGCAGCGCACTGCTGCGTATTGACTTGCAGGGGCGGGGGAAGTGGCTTTTCTCATGTCAGGCTTGAAATACTGGCGATCAGTTTTTTATTTTAAAACTTCATTGGTTTCTGCTGGCTCCGAATCCGAGGAGTGCTGCAGGCTGTCCCATCCGGGCGCTTGGTTAAGGAGAGCCGCGTCTGCTGTCCCACTGGTGCGTCTGGGCAAACGAAGGCACGGGCGAGCCCGCTCTGTCTGCCCCGCTCTGGAAGCCGGGGCCGTCCCGTTTGCTGGGGACTTGATGACCTGTGTGGCCCGCTGTCGCCACTGCCTCGCCAGCTCACCTCTCCTCAGGACTCTTCTAGTGGAGCAAAGCGTAACTTCGGGATCCTCGCTGATTTTCCCTCCGAAATGAAAGCCCTGGGGCTCAGTGCCGAGCGCTTGAGGACGGAGAGTTTTCTCATCCACGTAAACAAGGAAACCGAGGCCCAGGGTTGCTTGCCATACTTTGCCTCAGAAGAATATTTTATTTGCAACTATGGATTAGATTTAGAAGCTGAGTATACAAAGTTCAGAGTCGAGAGGGAGGAATAAAAGCGTACATTTACGTGCTCCACGTTTTAAGATCACCACCAGCTGTAGAAACAGGGTTAATTGGCAGGTGTCGACCGAAAGCGAGCTGACACTGAGCGTCACCGGCAAGAACTCGGCCACCTTCCGTGAAATTCCCTTTTCGTTTAATTCTCCTCGTTCAGGAATGGTGAATACATTTGCCATCATTGTAATGGCTTTCAAGTGTCTGATCGCCAGAATACGAAGCCAGTCAAGGGAGGAAGCCCAGGGCAGGCGCGCACCCACCCGATGGAGTGCCGGGGAGACAGGCCAGGCGAGCCCCCCCACCCACCTCCGGGGCGCCTGCAGGCTCGACTAGGCCTCAGGCTTTGAGAGGAGCGGGGAGGGGAGGGGAGAAATTAGCAAGAGGTGAACTTCAAACGTTTCTACTTCCTATCTTTGTATGAGACCAGTTTGCGCATACGTGAGCAAACTTATATCTTTTCCTTCCTTTAATCCCTTGCTTCTAGTATGATTGGATTTGGGAATATAATCCAGTTGTCAACATCTATAAGTATAGAACAGAACAAGAACAAGAGACAAAACAACTCATGGCGAGTGAGCAAGTGTGCAGAACTCTCTACTTTATTTGGAGTGAAATTCCGCTTTCCCTGGATGTATTAGTAACACTATTTTAGGATGTACAGTATGTCAGGTAGGAGTCACACCCGGGGAGAGTGTCTCAGTCATCAGTGTTCGTTGTGATCACAGAGTAGGAGCCAGCAGGGCGGGAGGGAGGGCGTAGACCTGGGCCTTCGAGGTCGGCAGCCTGCAGACCCTCCCGCCGCCCTGCACCCCTGAGCTTGCCCCCCACCCCACTCTGAGTCAGCCTGGGCGGTGGGCTCCCTGTGAGATTCCACTGGTGAAGCTCAGCTCCCCCACTGCGTCTGCCGGGTGCAGCTCAGCCCCAGCCATAGAGCCCCTGGCTGCTGGTGGCAGGGGGTGGCCGGGCTGCTGCAGACGGTTCTGCTCCGAAGTGATGAAGCTCCAGGTTGCTGGGGGTCGGTAATTCCTCTAATGGTTGTCTGACTGCTGATTTTAAAGGCCTTACCAGGAGGGCTTTTAAAATGACGACTTTTACTTTATAGCTGCACTGCCCACTGTCTTGTCATGCTTTGGACTAGACAGGGAGCTGACCTAAGCATGGTTCAAGCAAACTCACCAATGAAAAGTCATGAATGCGCTTTTTTAAATGGGGGCACATTTTATTTTACTGGGGGTATGACTTTCACTACTGGGGTCTAGCTTTTCTTCATAGTTCAGAAAATAATTGTAAAATATTACTTTGTTTGAGGAGATAAGATATTTTTCTCCCCAATTTAAAACTTTTCTCCTTCCTTTTAAAAGAATTAATAAGTCATTGTGGCCATACTTAAAGTAATTAATTGACTCAATTTAATTGACTTCAATGAAATGGCAATTTTAGGCAGATTTGCCACCAGAAATAATTAAATAATAAAAGAAAACCCCACCTTAAATTATGGGTAACGTACGTGAGCGAATCACTCACACTCATAGATAGCATCGTTATCGCTGCTGAAGGACAGCACTCTTCAGTTCTCCTCCAGAAAACTTAAAAGTTTGAATGTCAACACGTGGCTGGTTTTAAAACAAGAATGCATTGCTAAGCGTACCTTTGACTGCATCCACACCTGATAGTTCCTTGTTATACTGGTTTGTGCATTTTCAAAAAGAAAAAGTCCAGGAGATCAGGTGGAACTTCTCAGGAGGGTGATTCTTAACTGTTTAAGAAAATATAATCATCGGACTCTAGGCTGCATGAATAATTCAAATCGGAAACAGGATTGTGAATTGAAAACTAATTTGGGGGGATATTTTAAAGTAAATAGTTGGGAACTAGGAATAATCAGAGAGGGTGCATCCCTCAGAGGTACGAAACTCCTCGTCCAGAAGCTCCGCGCCGCTCCGAGAGGTCACCCACATTTACACGGCTCCCTCTGCGTCCAGCATGTGACCAGCCAGGGTCTGTGCGCGTGTGGGCGCGAGGAGGGCCCTCCAGCTGCATTTCTGTGACAAGTGATGAATCATGAGAAACCGAGAGGGAAGTAAGTGTAGGCTTCACACAAGTCATCTTTCATTTTCTTTCTTGAATGTGCTAAATTAATTATTGCCTCACGGTGATTTTTCCCATACCCTTGTATATTTAATTTCCTCTTTAATAGACAAACTGTCATGGGAGGTTACACAAGCATTATTATTCAAAGGAATGTTTATACCCCTCAGATAAATATCATAGAGAATTATGGATGGGGAGTATATTTATTACATATACAGCTGAGAAAAATGCCTGTGTGTTATCAACTAAATACATGCCATGTTTAAATAATACGATAACAATCACCAATCACCAAGATTTCCTTGGTGTTCTGGAATTAGAATCTATAGAAAGGCAAATTAATATTTAAACCCTGTGTATAACTTTGAGAATCCATAATATGCATGACAAAGAGAGATGGCTTTGGGCCATGCTGGGGGTAAGATGATATCATAAATGGATTTACCTGGGGAGGCACCCGGGGCCCGAGGGGCAGGCGGTGATGCCTCCACCCTGAAGATCATTCCATTGTTATTAAGACTTTGACCTCCCAGTGACTCCTGGTGGGCGCCATATATAGTACTTGAGACAAAACAACTTATGATCTTGGCGAGCTCAGAAATCAAGGCTGCAGATGGGGTACAGGAGCTGAGACTAACTGGCTAATTATCAAGCACGCATAAGCATGTACGTTGTTTCTTCTCAAGCCAAAGGTGGTGGCTGAGAAATGGACTGAGCCGAGTGGGGTTCCTGCAGGGCAGCATGCAGTCCTGTCTCAGTGACTTGCAAGGCGTTAGAAGTGGCTTCAGGCGGGATGGTCCTGTCAGAACAAGGTCCCAGCATCTGCACCGCTGGGCTCCTCTTCCCTCGGGTTTCCGCCGTTGGTCTCATCCAGCACAATTTCCTATCTACCCTGGAGGAGTTCAAGGTGAGGCTCTAAGTTCAAATCCAGCCTTTAAATCCTGTGAGCTGTAGTGAACTTAGTCCAGGATGCCCCACTATGAAAAATGCAGCAAAGCAGCATTCGACGTGGTGCCCTTCAGCTGCCCAAAGAATGTATTTGTCCTGGTCTCTTCCTTTTCCTCAGCAGGAAAACAAGAATCAAGAAGCAGTTGGTACCAGCATATGCATCACAGGAGACCAAGTAGTAGGGACCACCTCAGTGTGCCTACCTGTAGGAAAAGGACAAAGTTAGGGCAACTGAACGCAGGCGAGACGCCTCGCTGCGCTCTTTGTGCATCTTTACGAGCGGAGACTCCAAGTCAGTCGTGGTGGTTCACCCCTGGGTTGCATCGTCCTAGCAGCCAAGGTAGTCGTTCTTCAGGCCAGCCACAATCCCAGCTCAGCCATTTTGGAATGGTGGGACTGGCCAAAACTTCAGAAACTACCAAGTGCATCCCTTTATTTCCTAAGTAACTGGAGTCCTAGAAAGCTGGTGTTCCCTGCCCGGGACTTCCTGTGAGGTCACGGCAGGACAGGGGGCCTCTAATTTGCTCTCTACGTGGGCAGACCTCCTGGAAGCCACTTAACATCGCTAAACCAGTCCCATCTGGATTAGCAGCCCTGCGTCCTTGAAAATTTCCCGTGATATCATCTCTTCCTTCTAATTTTTCATCAGTAGCAATTTGAACATTATGTGTGACATGTAAATATATAATATATGCTACAACACAATATATGATATATAAAGGTATAATATCTAGTCTTTAATAACTACCTGTAGGTTCCAGAAACTATGTGAGATTCTTTAAGACAGTGTCTTACATAATCCTCAGAAAATCCTCCCAGGTAAATATTATTATTTATATTTTAAAACGTGAGGAAAGGGGGCCTCACAAAGGTGAAACATTTGACCTTGACAAGGATAAGGAGTCGTAACAGAAACGTGCCCCACGCTCTGGTCTGTCAGCGTCTGATCCCAGGCTGCCGTGTATCACAATGACGTTGACCTTTCCCACTCCTGCCTTCCCTAAACTTGGATTGAAACTTAGGTGCCCTCCTAAGGCTTTGAGTAAGGAGCGGTCCCGGGGAACAGCATCTCTCCTGTCTCGCCCAGTGTCCCCTTGTGAGCCCTGCCGCGTGAGCCCGTATCACTGACTGCTCCTCCCCCGGCCCTGATCTCCCTGCTGGTCTCACTAAACGCTTCCCAATCCACGTTCCACGAGACTGAGAACCACACATAGAGGATCAGGGTTTGCACTGTAATCAAACTTACCCACCACACAGGAATGCCCCGCACAGCAGCCATTTTGCATACGGGGATTAGTGTAAAGGGTAAGCTAGAGGTAAATGTAAGCTAAAGGTAAATGTAAGCTAAAGGTAAATGTAAGCTAAAGGTAAATGACAGCGATGGGTTTACTGCTACAGAGCCAAAGTGCTTCTCCCATTTTGCTTTCCTTTCCTTTATTCGCGTCCATAAGCAGCACCGACCTGATGGTTTCCCCTAAGTTCCCTACAACGTCCTCCTCACTGTCTGGGCGCCCCCTGCCTCCCCGTCCCCTCCCTCCCTCCGTCTCCATCGCCCACACCACACCCTGGAAGACAGACTTCAGGATCCCTCTGTGTCCACCCCCGCCCCGCAGCACTGAGACTTGCCCTTTTCTCAGCCCCTCACTTGGGGGGTCCTTCCAGGGGTCCCTTCACCCCGTCCAGGTCCTGACATCCTGGAGCAGAAGGAAGGAGAGAACACGGGCCAGCAGAGGGGCTGGGTCCTGGGTCTGTGCCTGACCCCCCCCGGGGAGCCCTGGTCAGGCTTGGGGGGACTGTGGAGGGCAGGGCGGCCCAGGACCCACGAGTCTAAAGGGAGCAGTCGCATCAGCTCACCTTGTAAGTCGTGAGACACCGCTGAGCCCCTTGGAGGCAATAACCATCTTCCGACGGTGTTTATTCATATTCAACCACAGTTTGCTGAGTACTGATGGCTACGCTGTTCTGTATTCCTGAGAAGAAAGGTCTTAAGTGGCTCTTCAGAGAGCTACACGAGGGCTGAATCGTTTGTTTGGCCTCAAAATACCCTTTGCTGTGGCTTAGACTCAACAGGAGATGGAAGCTGAGTGAAAGGCCCCTACGTGGTCAGGAGCCACAAAGCAAGAGAGTCCTCATTTGGCGTGTGAGTCTAGGGTTTGCAGTTTGTGCTGAGCTGAGGCTCAGGGAATGACAGTGATGAGGGCCAGGCCAGGGTGCTCACCTCCATACAGTCTGGCCCCGCGGGTGCTGAGGGTCTTGTGTATCCTGTGCATGTCCTTAGCGCGATCTTGTTGCCTCCTGGTCTCTGGAGGGCAGGTCCGCTGTCAGCATCAACTGCGTTGCAGGCAGGAACAGAAACACACACAAGGATATGCTGACTGAGGTGCCCCCGAAAGCTTCCCTGGAAGTACCCCCAGCAACTGCTCTGCAGCCCCCTGGCCAGAGCCCTACTGTGTGACAGCCCTAGGGAGACTGCGGGTGGAGCTTTTACTGGGTACATGGCCACCAGATTAGCCGGTTTGGTTAGTGAGGGAGAGGGGAGAATGTTCTTCCACAGGTGACTCTGCACTGGGTGAGGAAGGGTCTTTGGAAGTTGACTCAGGAGAGGGAAAGATGGCAGAAGACAGTGGGCTGATCCATCCGCGTTGTAGATGTCGATACCGTAGACGTCGGATGGCCCGTGTGGGCTGGGGTGCAGGGCGTGGGCTTAGCTTGAGGCTGGGCTTGTTTGCCAGGTGCCTGTTGTGTTCTAGAAGCTGCATTTTATACACAGTAACTCTACCATTTAATCACTATAACTGGGAGGCAGTGTAGTATAGTGGTTATGGGTGTGGGTCCTTGACTTAGAAAGACCTGGATTAAAATTCTGCTCTGAGTTCCTCAGTGTTGGAATGGGAGGTTACAGACAAGCAGGCGAGGTGCTAGAATGGTCCGTGTGATGAGGGACTAGAGCTGGAGATGTCAGTGTAAACTCATCTTGAACTTACATAGATACGGGTGGTGACCTACAGAAATCTCGTAGCTGTGGTGCATGCGCAGGTTAGTTTCTCTGTCAGCTAAGAGAGCCTAGAAGCAGTGCCACCAAGCACAGTGGCGCCTAGATCGTGGCTTCTAATTCCAGTCTCCAGCTACAGGAACCAGTTCTCCTAAGAGAAAGGGCTGATGCCAAGGCTGGGAACTTGCCTAAGAAACACCCAAGATGAGCCAACAGGTGAGGACTGCCCACAAACCCCACACAAGGACGCCGGGGTGTCACAGGGACACAGGGTCACTGAAGAGCTTCCAGTGGTCAAAGCTGGATCAGTCTGAGCAACAGAACAAGTAGAGTCGTGTTGGTTGCAGCTCAAAGCACAGAATAAATATTCTCAAGTCCACGTGGATAGAGATAAGTGATCGACTGCATCAGTACACAAGTGCGGCGGAGAGGCAGATGTCCCACGCAGAATTCCAAGTGATGTATGTAGGTGCTACGCCCCCAAGGAGGTGGAGGAGAACGCCCATTTCTGAAGTATGGGCTGCACAGAGCACGGTATGGGATTGTGGAGGGGGTGAGTCACCGTGTCGTGCGAGACCTGACAAGCACACCTCCCCCAGGTGATGGAGGCCAAGATCCAGAGTCATGGTGGAGAGTGGGCACCCCAGTCTAACCGTGACATCCTGGGGCGTCCTGCAAATACCTGACCAGTCCCTCTCAAAGCTGTCCAGGTCATTAAAACAGGGTGGGTGTGAGAGGCCGTCACAGCCGAGAGGACCCTGAGGAGACCTGGTGACTCAGTGTCATGTGGTGTCAGGATGGGATGGGACCCTCTAACAGCATAAGGACATTAGGTAAAAACTAAGGCAATCTGAATAAAGTGTGGACTCTAGTTAATGATGTATTGATATTGGTTTATTAGTTGTAGTAGGCGTCCCGTACAATATAAGATGTTAAGAGTGGGAGAGCCTCGGTGCAGGGCATGTGTTAATTCTGTGCTGTTTTCACGTGTTTTTCTGTAAACCTAAGACCCGGTGCTGGCTCTTCCCTTGTGGCCTTGGGACGAGGTTTCCTTTGCTGCGCGGCGCTTCCTTGTGTGTAGACTTGAGAGAGACGTGAAAAGCTAGCACGGTGCCCGGCGGGGTGCAGTTATGCCCGGCCAGCCTGCAGAGTCGGAATTCCTACCCCAGTTCTACAGCTGGTGCGCCAGCGGGCGTGTCCAGTTCAACCCGTGGCGGGGCCATGTGACACGGGGAACAGGTGTGACCTCGAAGGGGCCCTTCACCTCCTCTTCTTCGTGGTTTGAAGGTGTTGAGGTGTCTGACGTCAGAAGACCAAGAACATGCAGAGGGACTGTGAGGAGTCTGGCACCTCCCATGTCCTCCCGGGAGCTGCCCTCCATCACGGGAATGGGAGGTCCACACGGGCTCCTCGGAAACCGGCCCCCCGACCCCGTCCCCTCTGCTCTCGTTACACGTCCAGGTGCGAGGCTACACCTCACTCCTTGCCACGTAAGTGCACGGAGTCCCTTGTCATGTTAGGGTCATCCCAGAATCTCGGCATTCGTGTGGCCCCGGCATCCATTCAGCCTCCCCTCACGAAGAGGGAACCAAGGCCCCGGAGGTTGGGTCATGTGCTCAGATTCATACCGACACCTGGTGACAGCTGCTCCTAACGTACTGCTCTTGTCCTCAGAAGATCATGCTACCGTCTTGTGCTGCTGTTCTCTTTCCTAAGAAGCATTCCACTCCTCTCCAGTTAGAGGACGGGAAGTAGAGACCAGGCACGATCTCAAGACGGTTTTGTGGCGCTGATGTTTGTAGAGATTGGGTTTGGGAGGGTATCCGGGAGGTGGCAGGAACTCCTACCGAAGAGAACGTTCTGCACCGAAGTGTCCGAATCGTGTGTACGGCACCGACCACTGTGAGTGGGCCTGGGGAAGTGGCTGGGAGGGACGGGAGGGGCAGGAGCGCAGTGAGCGGTCTCCGTGGTCTGTGAAGGAGGGGGCCTGCCATTGCCTGCAGAGCTCTGCGGGGACACTGCCGGGTGACAAAACAGTTGTTCTCTCCTGCAGAACGGTGCGTCTGCTCGTGACTTCACGGCAGGACTTCTTCACATGTGGGGCATGAGTGGGCAGGGACACCTTGACTAACATCCTCAGATGCAGGACAGACCCAGTGGCTGCGGGCACTCCTGCTACACACTGCTGTCCCCCAGGGGTCACCGTCATGCCGTCGCATCAGTTCTCTTGGGAATGGAAGCTCCTTGGGGCTGGCTGCGGACAGCCTTAGATGGCCCCGGTCCTGAGGACATGCAGTGTCCCGGTGGCAGCACCTGGCCTCTCAGCTCGTCCTCCACACGGCAGCGTGTGGCTCTCCCTCTCTTTGTTGTGTCCTCCAGATCTGTGACGCCTCCTTTAGGGATGCAAGGCCACTACAGATGGGAGAAAGGGCTCCTGAAGGATCAAATGAGGCGAAACTTTGGACATTATGTAATTACTTTTAGACGGATGGACGGGTAGATGGATGGACAGATGGCTAGGTGATGGATAGATAGATATGCATGTGAATTGTTCCCTACCTCAGCCGTCTGATAGAAATCCACGTGGCTCTGTTGCCAGGTCCCCTGCTGCCCTGCTGTGCGTTCATCTCAGAATGCAAGTTCTGGACGGGAGGGTCGTGGTCACTCTGACTGGCCTCTGCACCAGAGTTCCCATTCCCAGCAGGAGGCCACAGGATTCTACAGGAACCTGGAGCCTGAGCAGGAGGGACGGACTGACTTGCACAAACATGCACTTGCTCGCATTCCAGCTCCGACTCGCACACACATCTCACACTCACGCTCCCACATTACAACCTGGGAGAACCCTAGAAGAACAGGGAGGCTTGTGCTCTCGGGACTCAGGGGGAGGAAGCTGAGGCCCGAGTCACCTTCACTGAAGGAATCAGGTCATGAGAGACTGCTCTTTGGGGTGAGCTGAGAAAACTCCGTTCTTTGCGAATGCTCCCCAATTCCAGGGAACCTTGAGATCCCTCCCACGTGGGCGAGGACTGCTGCGGGCTGGAAAGGCATCGACATCCCTGAGCGGCGGCTCAGGAAGGCACAGGGTCAGGTAGGTGAGGGGCTCTTGGCTGAACGGCCACCGCGGGGGGACAGCCTGGGTGCGCGACCAGAGGTGGAGTCTGGATGCCTGTGGGACGGATGTTTATTTGAAGAGCTAACCTCAGGGCCGTGGGCGTCTCCCCATTGACTTGGCTTAATACACCGGCATCCAGTGGGAGTTGCAGGCCCATTTGCTGCCGTGCTGTTTTGCGCGTTAGCGTCCATTTTAAGGTCATGGGTGTCTATCAGTGTCACCATGTCTACAGCCAATTACTTCAGCTCACTACTTCCCAGGAATCGCGAAGCACTGGGCCGTCCAATGCCACGTGATATTAAGAGCCCTTTGGCCACCAAGAGCAGCGTTCACAGGAGGACGTGAGGGAAAGTGACGTGTAGTGTCTCGTAGCCGCAAACTGACAGGCAGTATCGCTTACGAGAGAAAAAGATTTTTATAGGAGGACTTTTTAAAAGGAGGACTTACATGTAGTATTATATATATTTTAGGATTTATATTAAGTATTAATGTGTTGTCGGTTATGTATTAAGGATTGCATATTAAGTATTAGACATAGAATGTATTTTGTAAAAGGTCTCATAAAAATAAAGGATGACTGCGCAGTAAATTTTTAGTTGTTTCTTTAAAGTTTTACAAGTAGTTAGAAGCAATCATATATGTGAAGTGATTGGCTGCATTTGGAAGAACATACATCAGCCAACAGGATAGAGAGATGCAGTCAAGATAAAGAGGCTGTAAGCTTCCCCAGAGGACGGGAGGGCAGCACATCTGAGCTGAGACGGACCAGATGAAGATGAAGCTACGGGCACCGCACGAGTCACCCCTGCCTTCACGATCCTTTGTAGAGAGGAAACCTCCTGCACCGGGACTTCAGGAGCTCATGGAGCCCTGGAGTCCCTGGACTTGCAGGTCCCGCCCCGCTCTCTCTGCACCTGTACTGACTGTGCCTGCTGCCTAGTCCCACAGGCCATGTGGCTCAGTGTCTCCATAGATGCTCTGGGTTCAGGGACCACTAGCTGCTCAGAAACCCATGAGGACGTTCATAAATCTATGAAGAATTCTGAAAAAAAAAAAAAAAAAAAGCAAGGAGTGACTCTAAAATAGGAAAAGAAAACTACAAAACTGAAATTTAAACCTTTTAATGAAATGTTTTAAAAACATGTCAAATTCTTTAATGGTTAAATTTAGTTTTCATTAACACTGTATTACCTTTGGAAATCATTTAGAAGCTAGCTTCTCTTACACAAGAATCCCTGAGTATGCACAATAACTGCCCAGACAGCAGAGCCAGTTGCTGATCAAGTGAGTTATTCGTTGCCCAGTGAAACAACAGTGGCACAAAGGAGCGTTCGCCTCGGGCTTATTTCGAGCGAGGCTCGTTTCTGCCTCCAAAGGCATGTTAGTTAATTTACTCGTCATGATAACCGGTGCAAAGAGCACTATTGTTATTCCTGTTTTATAAATGAGACAACGACATGTTAAGTAACTTCTTCCAGGTCACACGGAACTGGGGTTTTAGATAGCCCTTAACCACCGTTCCATGCCTTCTCTTAGAGGAACAATTATAAAATACTTTTAAGACTTTATAACAAAACATTAGGTTAGATGTGGGATGTTCGGGCATGTGTGTCTTTGAGATTGCTTGGGGTGAGGTCTTTAAAAGAGAGGGTGTCCGGAGCCTGCAGATGTGTCCCCTGGCTTTAATGACGGTCAGGTGGGAAAGCGCCTTGGTTCCATGGGCCCGAGGCTTTGCTGGCCGGAAGCAGTCCCGGCCTGGGAGTGACGGGCACATTCCACCAGTGGAGCGACAGACGAGGGGTCCTCTTGGTCAGGGTGACCTTCCTTAGCTCTTCATGGAATTAGAACTGCATCTTCTCTGAATATGCAACCTGTGAATGAACTGGGGTTGTTCCTATTTGTCATTTTATTAGCAACTCATTATAGCCATTTCTTTGGGATTAAAAAGAGAAGAAAGAAGGAAGGGAAGAAAAGGAGCAAGCTAATGGTTTACCCTGAATGCTGCAGCAATTTACGGGGGCCTGAATGAAATGACAGAATTGCCATAATGTTAGATTTAACACATTTTATTTTAGCAGTGTGCTCATCTGATCATATCTCCCAGTGCAGCCAGCATGACAAAAGTCATTTTTATAACTGTGGAGTCATTCACTCTCACATGGTTCAGAATGACTTTTGAAATCATATTACCAAATTTTCAGCCTTAAAACAACTTTATCCTGTCATGAATGTAACTACAGCAATATGAACAAAACTAGAATTTCTCATGCACGTGGCGAGACAGAGAATTAAAGTCCTTTGTGCTTTGAGAGCGTGACTTGTCATGTTGCCTTTCCCTATTAAATGTGTTTGCCAATATTTGTTTTTCTCCCTCCCGCCTTGAGCACCGAGGATTTCCCCATGTCACTCTGTCCTTCTCCCGCCACATGTCCGCCAGAATTTAGACAGGGCAGCGGGAGGTGACCATAACATACCCTCTGGGAAGCGAGGGGTCACATCTGCGGAATGCTGGGTGGTGTGGTAGGTCCCCGGGATGGGCCTCCCGCTGGGTCTTCGGCGTCAGCCGTAGGTGAGCACCTGTTTTCATGAACAGAGATCACATGTAGTTCCAGCTCCTAAGACACTGGTTGCTGTACTCAGTCACTGGTAGTAACTCTTAATCAGTAGTGCTCATTACTGACACACCCAGGGCCCTTCTTTGCGCTGAGAGTCCCTTAAGCTGAGAAGGAGCATCAGTGCGGGAAGAGGGGGACCCAGGTATGACTCCTGCTACCTGGTCCCTCTGCTTCAAAAGTTGTGCACGAGTGTGTTCTATGTGTCTCTGAGTCTCTTTCTGTTTTGTAGATAGGTTCATTTGTGTCATATTTTAGATTCCACATAGATCATATGGTGTTTGTCTTTCCCTTTCTGACTTACTTCACTTAGTACGATCATCTCTAGTTGCATCCATGTTGCTGCAAATGGCGTTAGTACAGCAGAGACTGGGACAACATTGTAAATCAACTATAGTTCAACTAAAAAAAGAAAAGAAAATTTAAAAAGTTGTGCACGGCCTGATACAACTATTGGTCCTGGCTTTCAGGGCAGCTTCTTGAGAAAATAGTGCAAAATTCTGGAGATTAAAAGGAGTTTTAGAAGACAACGACAGGTTGCCACTGTGCTTTATCTCGCTGCTTCTCCGGTGTTCCCTGTCTTGCCACCTGCCCAGGGGAGAAGCTGTGTCCTCTTCCTGACTCTCACCAGCCAAGTGTGCCCTCCAGGCCTCCGTTGTGTCAACGGCCCAGGGGTGTGACAACCTCCTCCCACAGGGGCTGTCACAGAACTGTAGTCGACAGTTGGCAGGGTGCCCGGGATGATGACAATTTAATAAACGTTGGGCGTCCTGCTCTAGGTATTCTGGCACAGCTTGGTGATGGCAGGTGGCCTAAGGGGAAAAGTGAACCGTCTGTTTCGGACTTTGCTCTAGAAGATTCTGTTACTGGACAACCCTCTAGGTCCCCCACCAGATCCCGTGGTTCCTCCAGGCCAGCCCCTTCCTGACCTGGGGTTGAGACGCCAGAGGACAGACTCGGCGATGGGGGACCGTGGACCTCCACTTGGGACTTGGGAAGCTTTTGTCGCCGACACAGCCTGTGGGACCCATTCCACAGTGGACAAGGCACGCAGACGCGGACATAGCTCTCGGCCTCGTCCCCTTGGACCATGACCTGTTAGTTTTAACTACGGTCGTTTCTTGAGTGTCTGTTCATTGAACTCTCATCACAGAGCACCCACGTGCCCAGCCGAGGGCCCAGACGCCGTCACACAAAGACATGGTCTCTGCCCTCATTTCAGTCGGCTGCTGCTTTTCAACTAAAAGAAAAATGTTTAAACCAAGTAACGATTTGTTTTCTAATCCAGATGTACACTTCTGGGCTGGGTCTGTGCTTGCCGTTTCTGCCTCTGGTTTTCCAAATCTGTAAAGCTGGGGCGTGTTCAGCATGACAGTGAGGGATGTTGGCTAAGAGGGGGGGAAACAACACACCTGCCGTGCTGGTCTCGGTGGGCGGGTGGGCGCTGGTGAGCTCAGAGGGACCGGAGACAGAGCGTGCTGGATGTGACCAAGCGAAAAGCACACGGACATTTTACCATCTCTTCCCTTTAGAGGAACATCATGATTGCCAATTCTTTTTTTTTTTAAATTTTATTGAAGTATAGCTGGTTTATTTCTGCTGTATAGTAAAGTGTGATTCAGTTATACAGATACATATATATTCTTTTTCATATTCTTTTCCATTATGGTTGATCACAAGATTTTGAATGGAGTTCCCTGTGCTCTACAGTAGGACCTTGTTGTTTATCCATCTTATATATAATAGTTTGCATCTGCTCATCCCAAACTCCCAATCCATCCCTCCCCCACCTCCTCCCACTTTTTATTGCCATTTCTTGAGGCTATATTTTTAGTGAGCTCCTTATGATTTCAACATGTAGAAATGCTTCCATAATTTCATAAATCAAATTTAATGATATCTTTTAACCAGCCCCCCAAGTGCCAGAGTGGTCTCCATAAGATGACAAATAGCATAAAAGAATAAAATCAGCTGGAGAAAACTTGCAGTGCATCAGGTAAAAATATTTTGTTGTCAACCCTATTTTATTATATTTCTGGACACACTAGAGAGTTGTTTTGCTTCGTTGCCAATTTATCTTCGGTCTTAGAGATGAAGACACCCAGGTTTTATTCCTCATCTGAAGTTAGTGTCACAGACGTCGTAGTGATGTGAGTGATGCTAAGAGCAGCCGTCATCTGTGAGTCTCTACTGTAGATGGAGAACTTCTGACACGGGATTTTATAAGCAGTCATTTTGAGCCCCATCAACAGAGGAAGGAGACAAGGTGCTGAGAGCTTAAGTAAGAACTGGTGCCAGGCCCACAGCTCATGACAGAGGAGCTGGACACCGTGGACCTGGGGAAAGCGCCTCCACCTCCAGAGACCTCCATGCTCTCTGTTCTAGAACCCAAGTGTACGCCAGAGAGTTTTCAGCCTCTAAGTGCTGGATCTGTGTAGGCAGGACAATCTGCCCCACAATACCCCAGAGCCAAAAAGAGGTCTGTGATAAAACGACTGAGAAAAACTCACAGATTAAAGTCAACACAGCAAAGTAATAAAACTGACTTTTGGTTGTTATATTGTTTTATTATTATAAGATGTTTGATTATAACAATTCAAAAGAAGATACTCATGCTATATTAAAAATATTAAAATGTATGAGAGTAAAAACTATGGTGTAAAGTAAATCTTGTATAATTCTCCTAAATGGAACGTGGTGCCAAGGATCAGGTTTTGTTAGTGTTTTTTTTTTTTTAATTAATTTATTTATTTATTTATTTTCGGCTTCTTTGGGTCTTTGTTGCTGTGCGCGGCTTTCTGTAGTTGCTGCGCGTGGGGGCTATTCTTCGTTGTGCATGGGCTTCTCCTGTTGCGGAGCGTGGGCCCTAGGCATGCAGGCTTCAGTAGTTGTGGCACGTGGGCTCAGTAGTTGTGGTGCACGGGCTCAGTAGTTGTGTCTCACGGGCTCTAGAGTGCAGGCTCAGTAGCTGCGGTGCACAGGCTTAGTTGCTCCATGGCATGTGGAATCTTCCCGGACCAGGGCTCGAACCCATGTCCCCTGCACTGGCAGGCAGATTCTTAACCACTGCGCCACCAGGGAAGCCCTTCGTTAGTGTTTTTATTGTTCTTTTTTTTTTTAATGAAATAACTAAAGGAAAAAATGGCTTCCTTCAGATTTATAAAAGAAATTGAATTCAAGCCTGATAGCAAAGTCATTGTTCCTTGGTAATCTTTAGTGTCAATATACTGTAAGACAAAAGGACATGAATTGGTTAAATGGGACCTCCCCCCCATACCCCCAGCCCCTGCATATGGCATCCGTGTGACATTTTTGCACACTCTGAAACGTGGAGGTGGAAGCGTCATTTCATTCCTCTCTCTGGGTGTCCAGCAGTGACTGATATAAATATTTTATTAGGCAAACCTGCAGGTTTCTGAAGATTATATGTCTTATCAAGTTAACCCTTATAATTACGTTGTCTTCTGCAGCTATGGGATCTCTTTTAATTTTGCAGTTCTTCGGTAAATATCGAACCATAAGAAAGATGTACAGCCGTAAGCCAAGACTGAGGCCGAAACATGCAAACCACTCCTGGAGTGACGTGGGGGTGAAGGAGCCCCCGCTCCAGGGCTCTGCACAAGCCACCTCTCCGAGGAGAGGCCCAATTAGGCCAGAAAGTAATCTCCATCCTTCCTGACCCCCTGAGCAGTCTTCTCTCTCTGCTCGGGTTTGGACCCGCCTCCCTCCTCGGTTTTGCAAGGGAACTTTCCTGCTGAAATCACACCCCCCAGGAGGGGCCGGGGCGTTGGGGCAGGGAAGCTCGGGCTTGGCTGGGCTCCCCTCCTGCGCGCCCCTCCCCCGCCGGGGCACTGGTTTCTTCCTGTCATCGTTTTGTGTTCTGCTCTGTGGCCCCATGGGCACAGCCATCAAAGCACTGGATGCCTGACCCTTTGGTGCAAACGCTCGGCTGTCCTGCACGGGGCAGGAGGAAGCCCCTTATGGCCGCCGAGTGTGCACGGGGAGGGGCAGTCAGAGGTCAGCCCGCGTCCTTGATGTGCCCCGCCGCCCGCCCCGGCCTGTCTCTCCCCTCCACCCATGCCCGCGGAGCCCAGCCCCGCACACGGCGCCTTGGAAGCTAACAGAAGCTCATGGAAGCTGCTGCTCCTTGGTGTGCCTGGTAGGGACCCTTCCTCCTCCTCTGTGGTCACTTCTGCATCTTTCTCTCCCTTCCTGCCTATCTCATCCTGCTCACTTGCACTCAAAGGTAATCACGTCTCTCACACCCCCTGTACACGTGGCCCCGAACGGGTCTCTGGAGAAATGTTTACCAGCCAAACAACATGGCAGGCGGTGAGCTTGAAAGCCGCCATCTGTGTTGAATTCTGAGCGGTAGGAGATGTAAAACAGGACATGTCCATGGAATTGTGCAGCAGTGGGAGGGACGCTCTCTCCTGCCTGACTTTCATGAGGGTGCTTTCTGCCAGCTCTGTCTTGAGCCATGTCCTGGGAATGGTGACGATGGGACTTTGGTCCCGGGGTCCCCTGGGCAAGCCAGCTGTGTTCAGTCTTGCAGTATAGGACCCCCTGGACCTGAGGGGGACTGGTGGTCAGTCCAGCTGGAGTCGGTCGGCTCTGACCACTCACCAGCATCCCGACCAAGGACTCACCCCAAGGGTGGTACAATCAAGGGCTGCAGAAGGTCGAGGACAAGGCCACCGACAGAGGTGGGACCTTGTGAGCAGGTGTGGTGGCCATCAGATGGACTGCATCAGAGCCCCATACACTTGAAAGCAACCTCTTCGGAAAGGAGGCAGCAGAGAAACGCGAATGAGCTGGGGACACAGGAGGCACTGCGTCACCTCTAGAGAGAGTGCTGGTCCAGGGGGGTGGAGGGCTCCTCTCCCCTGTGGGGTCACCCCCAGGACAGGGGGCAGGGCGGAGTGTGGGCTGAGCCAGTGCACATCCTGATGAAGGAGCAGCGAGATGCCAGCAGGCTGGGGTGGCAGCACCTTGTGTTCCCTTGGGCCACATCAGCAGCACCCTTGTGGCACTGCCCCCAGGTGGACCCCAGCCTCAGTGGCTTCATGGGGTCTTGGGTCCATCTGGTAGTTTTGGTGTTGGCAGCAACAGGTGAAGTGGCTGCTGAAGAAGATAAAAATGGCAAGTGTTGGGGGCAGGTGAGGAAAAAGCCACAAGGACACCTGGGACAGACCCCCTCCCTAGAGATCCCCCCACCCAGACTCTCTTTGTCTCTGACTTTCTCTCTCTCTCTTTTTTTTTGGTACTAGAATTTAGGACTTTTACCTTGTCCCAAAGTGCCTGAAGCAAAGAGTGTGATAAAACATCTTGCTTTCTTTTATAGTCTCCCCCAAGCAAAAGCAAAAACAAAAACTATGTGTTGGAAAAAAATTAGTTTTGCACATGGGATTTTGTACCGTATAAATTCAAAGCCTACACATGAGGGTTAGCTCTGTTGCACGTTCTGGGACATTTCCCTTCCCATACGTATCTTAGAATAAGCCTATATATGTCCACAAAAAAACTTTCCTGTGACTTACATAGCAATCACATTAAACCTATAGGTTTGTTTGGGGAGAACTGACATCTTTACTATGTTGAGTATTCTAATCTGTGGACACAGTGTGTGTCTCCAATTATTTTGGTCTTTTTTTATTCCCTTCACCAATCATCATTTTGTAATTCTCAGCATACAAGTACATGTTTGTTTCTTTGGAGTAGTTATAAATGGTATTACATTTCTGATTTTGATTTTTCCTTGTGTATCGTTTGTTTATAGAAATAAAGTTGATTCTTGTATGTTTATATTATATCCTGTGATCTTGCTGAACTCATTTATTAATTCTAGAAGTTTCTGCAGATTACTTAGGATTTCTACATGGACAATCATATTATCTGTGAATATAGGCTATATTTTCTTGTTGTGTTTTCTTTTCGGATCTGTATTCCTTTTTATTTCTCTTTCTTGCCGTATTGCACTGGCTGGAACTTCTAGCGCTAGGCTTCATTAGAGTGGTGAGAGCAGACCTACTGGCCTTTTCCCCAGACGTAAGGAGAAAATGGTCAGTCTTTCTCCATTAAGTGTGATGTTAGCTGTAGGTGTTTTTTGTAGCTGATCTTTATTAGGTTTAGGAAGTTCCCCTTTATTCCTAGTTTGCTAAGAATCATAATTATTAATGGGTATTAGATTTTTTCACATGCTTTTTCAATACCAATTAATATAAGCATATGATTTTTCTTCCTTAGTCTGTTGATGTATGGATTACATTGATTTATCTTTGAATATCGATTGGTCATTGGTGTATTATGCTTTTTGTACATTACTAGATTCAGTTTGCTAAATCTTTTGAGTATTTTACATTTAAGTTCATGGAAAATATTGGTCTGTAGTTTTCTTTTGTCTTTGGCTGGTTCGGGTGTCAGAATAATACTGGCTTCATAAAATGAGTTGGGAAGTACTGTGTCCTCTGCTGTTTTCCAGAAGAGATTTTGTAAATGTGATGTTAATTCTCTAAGTGTTTGTAAATTCTCCAGTGAAATCATCTGGGCATGGAGATTTCTTTTTCTGGAGCTTTTAAATTACAAATTCAACTTTTTATGGGTTGTGTGAGGCTACATATTTTTTCATTTTGGAAAAGCAGGAGGCAGGTATTATGACAGCTTCTTGGGTAAGAAGTACAGGGCTGGAGGGGAGGGAGAGGAATAAGTGGAGATAGTTCAGGTCACTATCATCATGATCCTGAGATGTCCCACTTATAAAATGGTCCATTTGTTGGCTACGGCGCGTAATGCAAAAGTTCATCTTTATTTTTATACCTAATATTCCTGAGACATTTCTGGCATGATTTTGGTAAACTTTACCATTTCCTATTTCTCTTTCTCTTTTTTAAAATTTAGGACCTTTACAAATAGAAATACTTCTGGTCTTAACCTAGTTTCACTCTCTTTTTCTCTCTATTATATTTAGAATGTGTTTCCAAAGTCAGTTTATTTTCTCGAGTTTGTTACAAAAGAAGCAAGCATCTGCCCAGATAACTAATGGAAGCTGAAAATCTATTCCCGAGATAGCCCTCCCTTTGCAAAGTACAGTTTTTAAAAGATTTCGTGCTCCGCGGGATCCTCTGCCAGTGTCAGTGGAGAAAGTGTCACCGGGCTGAGAATGTAACTTATGTTGCTGTTTCAAACGCGCCTGTGGGAAATAGAAGCACATACGGATACTTTCTGCATCTGCATCTGCAACTACTGCACTGTGGCCTTTGGCAAACTCGTTTCCCTTTGGGACCTAGAAGAATACTTGCTACCAGGTCATGTTTATAAAGGGCTGGCAAATGCAGTATTTAAAAAATACAGTTTTTTTTTTCATGAAGCTGGGAAGGAGATGTAAATTTTGTCAGCAAGACCTTTGAAACAATAATTTGTCTTTATGAAATATGTCTTGCAGATGTTCCAAATGTATCTTTTAAAATGAAAAACAAATGCCCAAAAGACCACTTGTCTGATGGCCCATGATGATGAAATGGGAGAGTGATTTCTGCTTGGAGCATGTGATGCACACACAGAAGATTGTAGAGCGAGGGGCCCTATTGGCTTGGTTTTTGTCCGTAGGAACAGGAAGGTAACCTACTTCCTATCTGGTAACCCACCCACCCAGCACAGCCAAGGCTGGAACTGCTGGTCCCCCCCATCTGGAATCATCCCACAAAAACCCTCCTGTTGTTGAGAAGTGCATTATTGTCAGTAAATAAACGCTGTCATCTCAGGGTTTAGGATGTTAAGCGAGAGGGATATTGCATTAATCACTTGCATCCCAAAGCAGGTCTTGTTTCCCGGAGAGCGGGATAAATAGCAAATTTGCTATTGCTGTATAAATAGCAAATTCATATTCTATTGATGATATAGCTTCGGACTGCTCTTTATTTTACCTTCAAAACGTGTGAAACACTCCTGATCTTTTTATTTCTTCGGGGATGAACAATTACATCATCAAGAGACGTTTAAATCATGCTTAATTTTTAATGCAAGAGAATGAGACAGATGGAAGTGTTCTGCCCAGACTTCAGATCAGGTTTCTGGTTTTTAAGCTTAATGTGCAATATTAACCTATTAAGTGTCATTCTTTTATTTGCTATATTCTCCGTCCCCATTAGACGTCGTTTCCATTGATGTTTTGTATTGTTTGCATGTTAGCACATCTCCTGTTAAAATACGGGGGCTGGGCTTCCCTGGTGGCGCAGTGGTTGAGAGTCCGCCTGCCGATGCAGAGAACACGGGTTCGTGCCCCGGTCCGGGAAGATCCCACGTGCCGCGGAGAGACTGGGTCCGTGAGCCATGGCCGCTGAGCCTGCGCGTCCCGAGCCTGTGCTCCGCAACAGGAGCGGCCACAACAGTGAGAGGCCCACGTACCACAAAAAAAAAAAAAAAAAAAAAAAAAAATACGGGGGCTGAAGGGGAAAATAATAAGATTTATGGCTTTGTACTCTGAGTTTCCAATTTAAAGGTCTGTTAAAAACTAACTCACGCTGTGGTAGGTATGTGGCCATTATCTGTTTAAATTAGCTTATCAGCACAAAGTTTCTCCTTTCTCGATTTTCCTGGAGAGGAGGAAAGCCGGCGACTGCCCTCTCCACTCAGTTCAGACACCACCTGGGATTAATCGTCACAGCAAAACCCACGTGACCCAACGGTCATCACTAGCCAATTCATGGTGATAATTTCTACATAACTTTTGAATACTCAGACTTCTTTAGGACAGCTAGACGGCAGTGACATCCTGAGCCTTCAGGCAAGCAGGAGGAATTTTTGAGTGACTGGTCCCGAGGCTCTGGTGGGCCTGCTCTTACAGCCATCCACCTGGAGGGTCCACAGGACTGATGCTCAGAGCAGCCTATGGGGAGGTCAGACCAGGGACGGAAACACCGGGTCAATCCCGAAGATGGTGGGAAAAGGAGGCCAGTGTCTTGGGGTGTCACAGCTCTAAATACACATTCTATCTACTGGCTGAGTCTAGGCTCATGAGATTAAAGATAGTTTAAAACGACTGACTTGCAGATATACCAATGTGAGATTCAGCCCTGGTTCTCCTGCTTTAGAAGTTTTACTTGGGATGATTTCCTGTCACTTTTTGAGTCCGTTTCCTCAGTTTTGAAATGTGGGAACTGCTAGTTTTGTTTAAATAATTTCACACCTTTTCTGTCTGGGAAGCCTTTTTTCCCATAAATGGAACAGACTAAGTCTGAGGTAACCCACGATGCCTTCCTTTTGCTCTAAATTCTCTCTGACCCTTCCACTCATATAGTAATGTCTCGTGGTTTAAGCATGATGTAGAAAGGAAACCATGAAAAAACTGTGGACGGTAATGTCAACTTCTCATGATTAGAGAGAGTGTGTGTAACCCTGGTTTGCTGGTTTATTGGTGGCGCTAATGACATAATAGGCTTCATGTCCCCTGTAACATAGTGGATTCAGACAGCAACCTTCTGGACGTGTCTGGAGCCAGGTGGATTTAGAGTCCTGAATCCATCATCTTGGGCTGGTCCTTGTGCCTCAGAGTTTTTATTTGTCAAACAGGGGTAAAAATACCTACCCTGAGAGTTTTGTTAAGAATTCTAGGTGTTTTCTGTAACAAGCCAGCCAGCGTTAGGAGCCCGACTCCTGCCTGGGATATTGAGGAATTTGCTACGTGATGCTGTCTTCATAGCACCCCTAGGAGGTACAATTGTTGTTATTGGCTTTCCCTGGACACCCAGGAAGATGGGGCTCCCCCGCCCCTGCCCTGTAAATGGCTTTTGTTGAGTTTGTGGTCCTTCTAGACCCAGCCAGCGTTTTCCCTCAGGAACTTCCTTTAAAGCCGGGTCCCCATCCCTGGCCTTGTGTCCGAAGCGTTCAGTAGTGATAATTTCTAGAAACCTTCGTCACTGATGACAAGATGGGATTCAGTCAGGACCCAGGTATCAGCAGTGACCCAAATCCTTCCTAATTAATTGCAGCTTCTTTACAGTTGATCTACTATAGTGTAGGAAGAGGCTGGATTCAAAATAACTGAAAACCTCTTGCAAACCAAAAATAATTGTAAAACATTTAAAAAATCAGTGTCTTCATGGAAGGCCATCACTTTAAATATACAGCTCTCAGAAAGTTTATCTGATGATACAGTTTAAGCTCTAGGAAGCAGTATTCAATATGTGTTAGGAGGAGGATGATACATGCACAAATGCCTTCACTTTTCTCCAAAGACATTAATATCTTCAGAAGCCACATGCCCAGCCTGAGGAACAGCATAAAAGAAGTCACGGGGGAGACAGCCCGACTCTAACTTTTTTCTGGCTGTGCAACCCAGGACAGCACAACCTGTGATCTGGTCTTTCAAAGCTTAAGGCTCCATATCTGTAAAATGGGATAGTGCCACCTACACCTCGGATTTCGAGAATTAAATGAAACAACATATATAAATACACATAAATCACGTGGCTCCAACCTTGACACAGCGTGGGTGTTTAAGAACTGCTCCCTTCTGGTCCTGTGATTATGGGGAAAAAGCAAAAGCATTTAGTTGTTAAATGTTCTATTAACATATTTCTGACTTTGGGTTTTGCAATCCTGTACGCATACCCTCCAAGGCATCTTTCATCTCCAGAATCCCCATGCACTACAAACCTAGCTCATGAAGATAACCCACCATGATTCACAGGGACCAGTAATCCACTCCTGGAGCACGACCACCCCTGGGTAAAAAGATCAACAAATATTTATCAGCTACATAACACCTCGACTAAATTCAATGGAGTCCTTTTATAGTATTTCCCAAAGGACGGAGATAAGAAAGCTGTGGATGATGACGCTGTTACACCTGTGTGTGTTTATCCAGGTCTTTAAAAGATCAATACTGTAATCAGGGAGTCAAATATTAGGCAATTATAAGACTTCAGAGACTAGATGATGAATTCAGTCCCTTTTTCTCCAGTTGGGTGATGCATTTAAATCAGAAACAGTCATCTTGCCCCCAAAGGGAGTGGTACTCCCTTGTGGACCGTGAAAGCACAGGCTGAGGGTCCTCTGCCTTCTGTTTGTTTTGTGTATTTTTCAAAATAAGCGATGCATCTTCTCCAGTAAACCCTGGGTGTTAATCAAAAGACAGGAACGGCTCATCAGCTCCGTGCTTGCACTCGGCTAATTGCATTAAAATTCCTGCGTGCGCAGCGGACGGCACAGCCGCCTGGAGCGTACAGTCAGTCCCGGCTCCTCTCCCTCTCATATCCTGCTGTCTGTTTGCCTGAGGTTCTGAGCCGTGTTCAACTCTGAGAGATCTCCAGACCTCGGAGCATGCACAGTCCTGTCCTAGGGTCATCGGAGTTCCAGAAAATCCACTTTGCTAGATGTTTGTGACCTTCACTTCGTCTTCATTGAGTTGCCTAGTTTGGCAGAGCCTTGGTTTCTCAATATTTGAAATAGGATTGACAACTAATTACCTCTATGCCTGGAGATTGCCGGTGAGGCACACCTGAGCATAGCGGCCAGGAGCCAGTCGATTGCCAAGAGAGGTGGCTGGCTCCTTCAGAGACCGGCCCCAAGGGTCTGCACACAGAAGAGCCACAGCAGAGTTGCTGCTGTTTCATATTTGGGGTTCTCTGGATCCACCATTTCCAAGAGGGGAGGCTTTTAAAGGGAAGGCTGATAAGAAGGAGAACAGACCTTCAAAGAAGGAGGGACTGAATCCCCAGCAGCAAGGCTCTGCGCAGCACGTAGTAGGTCCTCACAATGAATGGGCTGGACAGTTAAAGAGACAGGGCGAGAAGAGCAGGCAGGTGATGGCAGGGAGAAGGGAAGGACCCTCGAGACCGGGGTGTGAGGAACAGGAAGTGTGTACTTAGGAAGTTACACTTCGGAGAGACAGGGAGCATCAGAGTCAGAAAAATACGGGATGCGACTGAAAATGTGTGGTTTATCTTTACTGAGGACGTGTTATGTTTCAGGAGCTATGCTGAGTAGTTGCATGCAGGTCTCAGGACCTTCCCGAGAAGCCTGTGCACAGGTCGTCCAGACGTCACAGGTGACGGGAGCAGAAGTCACAGCCGGGTAGGTCGGCGCTGCCCTCGTGCTCCTTCACGGCTCTGGTTTTGTCGACATCAGGGTTGGCACGCTCTTCCTGTAAAGAGCTAGACAGTAAATATTTTAACTCTCTGGGTCCTGCAGTCTCTGTCACAGCTGCCCTTGCAGCTCAAAAGCGTCCACAGACAATATGTAAATGAATGGCCAGGGCGAGGTACCAGCAAACTTTATTTACAAAACAGACAGTGGGCCAGATTTGGCTTAGAGCCTAGTTTGCTGAGGCCCCGTTTACATAAAAGGGGGCAGCTTCACTAGGGGGGAAAAGACCAATAAGTGCTAAGGGGGGGATAGACAGAAGGAGTGTAGGAGATGTCAGAGCATATTTGGGAGGGACAAGAGAAGGGACTGATGCTGGTCGCTGCAGCTGGTCATGATGGTGGTGGTTCTTACCGTGGTTTAATTGTATAATCGTTTCTGCTTCTAAAAAATGTTCACATACTTTAAAAATATAAATTAAACACGTCGGTGTCCTCGACTGGAATCTTTTCTTTCCTAAGTGCCCCTGCCCCGTACCTTCTGTCGGTGACCTCCCTTCCTGTGGACATGCTCAGGTGAGTTCCAAGAGGCGCTGGACCCTGCATGAGAGGCAGTCTGAGTAGCTGAGTTTATAAAGCATGTACTTCTCATCTCAGTCCTTTCATTAACGCCAACTGGTTTTGGAAGGGAGTTGATGTCTTTTTATGTTTCCTGCAAAAAATATCACATGCAAGCATGGATGATTGTCAGCTCGTGGAAGTCACCTTGATTCAATAATTCGTGCATGTATTTTCCGGTTGTTACACGTGCTCTGCTACGAGTACATCAGTTTATTATAATTCATGTTTGTTGACAGTAAAATACCTTGGAACTAAAACACGGAGGTGGCGTATTAGAACACACTTGAACTTTCAGTTGCAAAGCACTGATCTGCGTTAACAGTTCAAAGAAAAATACAGAAAACGCTGCCTCTTGTCCGACAAGAAAACAATCCAAGGACACAGCCGTTGATGTGCCTGAGAGTGAGACGGGCTTGTCGTGGTTTGGGCCCAGCGAGGGGCACTCCAGAGGCATTACCTTCACTTGCTTTGTCTTCCCTCTTCTGCTTCATCAACAGCTTGCCTCACCTCTGTGCATTAGCCATACCAAGCAAAATATCTTCTTGTCCTGATTAAAGTGTCTCTTTGACAAAGCCTCCTGCTTCCAAATTGTTGCACCTCTGCCCACGTGACACACCAGGAAAAATTCTTCCTGTTCATCGTTTAAGTATTTCACTTGAATCTTAGGATATTAGCATCATCAGGACATGTGGGGCTGGCCATCTGGCTCATCTCTAAGCCATATTACACCCACAAGAGAGCTTTAGTGAGGTCTGGAGGCATCCTCAGAAATGGGTGTGCTTAAACCCCAAATGCCTGGGTATGCTCTTGGAATGCAAATACCAAAGCAGAATGTTGTAATTACCAGAGAGACACCAGGGTGTTTATCCCAGAAACAAGATCTTCCCCAAAGTTTAGCAACTTGTTTATTCTCATGTCTGCTTTCACTGTTTGCCTGAGTTGCGTGAAATCGGTGGTGGTCCCTTCAAGTACTAGAAAACATTATTTTAAAATGGTCAGCCAGGAAGCCAGATACCCTGGAACATGCGAGTCCCAGTTTTCATCAGTGATGAAAATACCTTAGGTTAAGTCGGTCTTTGGGGAGAAGAAAACCCACATCAGTTTTTTCTAAGCACAGGGCACCGGGTTGAGGTCATCAGACCTAGCATCCTTGTGTTGTAACAGTGAAGCCACAGCGTGTGTTAAGGCCCTTCTCAGTAGTGGAGCAGGGGTTGGCCAACGACAGCCTGGGGCCAGATCTGGCTCATGCCCATTTTTGATTGGTGGTTTTTACATTTGTAAATGGATGGAAAGCAAATTAAAAGAAGAATGGTACTTCATGGCACATGAAAATTATATGAGAAGCAAATCTCAATGTCCCTAAATAAAATGTGACTGGCACACGGCCACACATCATTTACATGTGGTTGCTTTGGGGCTACAGGGGCAGAGTGGAGTAATGGCCTGCAAAGCCAAAAATATTTACTGTCCGTCCCTTTAGAGAAGAAGTTTCTGACGCCTTCACTGGAGGGCACTCCTGATGCTCTGCTTGCCTTCTCTCGCTTACATTATCTGCTCTGAATATTTACTAAGTTCTGTTTAGGTACCCGGCACTGTGGTTCTGAAACATTTCCAATAGGCTCTCAACCCACAGTGTGGGGAACTTCAAAATGCGACCAAGACATAAACACCGATGGATGAAGAAAAATACACAGTGGTTGACTGCTTGACATTAAAAGACCCGAGCCCAGCAGGCAAACCAGTCCCAATTTCAAATCACAGGCCATTCTCCTGAACACAATGCATTTCATCAAAGATTTAGGAACCCTGCTTGCTCCAGGCTCAGCGGCCACAGGGCCCGGGCTCAGGCCCTGGACAGACTGTGCCTTCTTCTTCCCTTCTCGGGCCTCTGTGTCGGGGGGATCTGAGCTTTCGGGGAGCGCCCCCCTCTGTGCACGCAGGTTTTCAGCACGTGGGTGGGTGTGGGCAGGGCCAGTGCTCATCGGAAACCCAACGCACACTTGTTTTTCCACTGTTCGGCCCAGAGTTTCCGGAATCTATCATTTATACGGGTTATGTAATAAGAGCCAATCGGCTCTGTGAAAACAAGCTCTTGAAAGGCAGACAGTGTAATTTTTTAAAAGGGAGCGAGTGCATGTCAGGTTGTAAAATTGAGGTTTCTCCCCTTTCCCGCCAGTTGGCTGGCTCTCCGGTAATTGAATCTGAAGGTTGGGTGCTTGTTCTCAGAATTGCCCGTGGAGCTTGTAGTCCTTTTCCGGTCTCCTCGGAGCCTCAGGACTGGGTTATTGACATGTAATGCGATCAGCCTGTCACTACATCAGTGTGGGTGTAAACACTGCGGAGCAGGCAGCTGATCCTTACACGGTCTCCACTGGGATGCCAGTGGCTTTGTCAACAACGCCAGGTGAAGGCTGGATCTCTCGTCCGACGCCTGCGGCCAACAGTTACGGGAGCTGTGACGTCGCTGGTGGAAATCTGGCATCTCAAGCTTCCTTTTTGACATTTTGACTATTGTATAACTGTCAGCATCGAAGGGCACCAGTGACAAATAAATAAGGCAGGGACAAGTACAGCATCGTGCTTTTCCCCCCGGGCATCCCCCTCTCCCCTGCCTCCTGGGTCATTTCCAGAAAGAAGTAAAGCCGAGCATAAAGCGCCTGAAACTCCCATTGAAGTTTTGGCTTTTCCACACCCTGACTCTTCATTAACGTGAATTAGTTCGGGGGAAAGGAGCTTAGTTTCTTATTCTGAGACAACGATCTCATTCTGCGATGCTGGCTGATACCAGTGCAGCTGGTCAGCCGACAGGTGGGCAGGTCATGCTGGTAGTATTGGTGGGTGAAGCTTAGGCAGCGGTAGAGACTCACGTACAGATTGTCCCCACCTGTTGTTTGTGAGCGTGTGCGTGTGCGGAGTGCTGGACACGGAGCTTTGCGTCTGCGTCCACCGCGACATTTATTCCCTAATGCCTCTTTGAAGTAAGGGCTTTAACCAACCCCAGTGTATCAGTGAAGAAGCTGCGCTGAGAGGTTTGCTGTCTTGCTAAATGTTACACAGTTTGGAACCCAGGTGGAATTCACATCTGTCTGACTGTTACCACCTATGCTCATAGCCCTTGCTTTAAATGGTGATGGAGGGGTTTTCATCCTTTGTATTGATAATCATCTGCATTAGTAGTTCTAGCAATGGCGGCGACTCAGGAGAGGGTGGTCCTAGGAGGTCCAGCAGGTGGTCCAGGCTCAAAGCAAGAACACTCAGGTCCCAGCGCATTGCCTTCCAGGTGGCTTTGTTGACTGTGGGACAAAGTGCAGGGCCCTTGGCTCTGGGGGCTGAGGATGGAGGGGAGGGCTGGTGTCCCTCTGCCCCAGGGACTCTCCGTGTGCTCAGGGACGACTTGGTCACCAGAGGGGGGCTAGCGGAACGGAGAGGCCAGTCTTCCACGGCCCCGCTCCTCCCGTCAGGCGCATCTGGCTCTCTTCTGGCGGGTCTAAGGAGTTGGTCTTGAGCTACCTAAAGCCTTCCTCGCTGGAGCCATAATAGAACAGGGGAGTGTAGCAGATAGAAGAGGAGGTCCACTCGGGAAAATTAGTATTTTCAATGGTGTTGACCAGCGTGGCCCGGGGACGCCAAGGGCTTCCGGCGTCTCCGACAAGCCTCAGAGCCACCCGAACTTCAGTTTCCTTGGCTGCGAAATGGCGAGGGCTCCTGCCTCGTGAATGCCCTCCCTTGAGATAACTACTCGCTGATGTGTTCCATTTCATTACTGGGAGGCCTTTGAAGGTGACAGAAATGCTTTAAAATGTCACATCAGTCAATAAGGCACATGACATTTGGTGGACAGCAAATAGTACATCTTATCCTTCTTATGGTGAAGATGCATTATATTTTATTTCATTTTTGGCAACTAAAAAAAAGCTGGAAAAAAGGAGTATGTGTTTGCAGTTAAAAAATAAGCAAAAGAAAAGCATGCCGTGGAAAGCAGTTCTGCTCTTTACAGGCAACTGCTATGACCAGCTTCTTGTAAATATTTCCAGGAATGATCTATGCGTCCATAAACATATATTGTATGTATACCCATCAATCTACAGTTGTGTACATACAATATATATACAGTGTTATAGATATATAATTTATATATTCAATTCTTTATGACTACATCTAAGTGTGTCTCTTAAAGATAAATTATAAATACTGTTTTTCACCTTACACAAGCTCTCTTAGAGATGATTTCTTATCAGCATGAGTGGCTACCTGATGTTGTCTTACCTTGCCCACAGCTAAGGTTAGTCTGGTCTGCACCGGAGGCCCACACCTTTGTACCATTTTCCAACCCTCTCGTACAATGCTGAGTGACCACTGCCCAGGTCCCCAGGTGACCTGCCACCCCCAGCTGGCTGCCTGGCCCTGGGCGGCTCTGGCTGTGCCACCCGGGAGGTCTGTACTGGCACCGCCTCTGGCGGCCCTGCTCTTACAGCCTGTCCCCTTCCCGTGCCTCCCCAGGCCAATGGAGGAGGCCACTCCAGGCCACAGAGCTGCCACAAAACAAGCAGATGCATGAGGCCTGCCCCACGCCCCGGTTCTCCCAGGGTCACCTTGTGTGGTCGTTTGTGGGAAGGACAGCCTCTGTAGGACCACCTTAAATCTACGTGGCATCACCCTGGGGACGCCTCCTTCTTTTTACTGGCTGTCATATATTTCACACTGTGGTGGCTATCCCCTGAATGCATTTAAGCTGCACGTGCTTACGGCATTTTACTACTATGTAGAGCGCTGCAGTAAACCTCTTTGCACCACGTACTCGTGTAGAATGAATTGCTAGAAGCAGATCAAAGGTGTGAGCATCTTCAGTTCGGAGAGAGAGTTACTAACTCCCTCCACCCCTATTTGTTTTCATCAGTGTTTGAAGACTAAGTCTCTGTGGGCCTAGACTTTGTAATGCAGTGTTATCCAGAGTGAGAGCTCGGAGCTGCTTGGCTGAGGTTCGAGACACAGGCAGGTGGACAGGCCAAGGGCCACTGCTCCAGGGGGAGTCCTTGGAGGGGGTTTTCAGTGCTGGAATGGATGTCTCGGATCCGAAGCCCCGACTTCCCAGGGTCCAAGCTGCTTCCACTGCCCCCGCCCCTGCCCCTGCCGGACATGGGAGCATCCTCTAAAACAAGCCTGGGCAGTGGAGGACGATCCTCCTGAGGCTTGGGAGCTGGAGGCCGTGGCCGGACAGTGGAGCGGCCGAGAAGCTTGTCCCACCCCGTCCCCGCCACTGCCTCTGTTTCTGCTGTGAGCTGGTCTCAGGGTCAGGATATTCATGAAGAGAAAGCTTCAACTGGACATTGGCAATCTTATCCAAACCTTCAGAGAAAGCGAAGAGAAAAAGGTAAAGAAGCTGCCTTTCAATCAGGAAAGCAGCCTGAAGAGGGTAGAACTTGTGGTAACAAGTAAAAGGCGATTAGTAACAGTTAATAGTTACCGGTGGTGAACAGTTACGTTGTTTCTGTGACATAGAATATATGCTTATGCTCCTCAAAAGCTTATGCGTAGATTTATCATAGAACCCAGCAATCCTGCTTCTAAGTATGTACCCCCAAGTAATAGGGTAGTGCACAATTCAGGTCCACGCACGTTCACAGCAGGGCTCCGTACAGGGGCCCCAGCCATCAACGGAAGATGGATAAGTGACGTGTGGTACATCCGTCCATCCAATGGGATGTTACTCATCCTCAAAGAGGAATGAAGCACTGACACATGCCACCACGTGCGTGAACCTTGAGGACATGTTGCAGCATGAAAGCAGCCAGACACAGAAGTCCACATCGTCTGTGATTCCACGTCTGTGAAATGTCCAGAAAAGGCAAATCCGTAGAGACAGAAAGTAGACTGATGATCGTGTAGGTCAGGAGGGCTGGGGAATGGAGGAATGAGAGCAGCTGCTTAATGGGCGAGGGGTTTCCTTTTGGGGCTTTGGAATTGGATGGAAGAGGTGGTCGCACAATGTTGGAAATGTGCTAAATGCCATCAAATCGTTCACTTTAAAATGCTTCAGGTTATGTTATATAAATTTCACTTCAGTAAAAATTTTTAAGCAATGCTTAAAAGGCACAGTACAAGGAAAGATAGTTTCCTGTTTCCTGTTCTGCTAGCAGAGACTTGCAAATGACACCTTTGCGGCTCTCATTGGCTTCTAGTGCTCGAGTTACAGCTGGCTGTGCTCAGACCTTAGGCCCTGTGCTGACCTTGACTTTGGGTCAGAGCCGCCTTTGCTCTGCTTCTGTGTAGGTTTTCTCCTCACCGAGATTTAGATCAGATGCTCCCTGGTGGAGGCGGTATGTGATTTTGGCTTAAGTGGCAGTACTGATCCTTTAGGAGAAGTTAGTATCTTACATATGGATAATTTATTTTATGAGAAAAAATACGAAGCTTTCTCTGGGTTTAAAAGAAGTCGATCACTAGTTTTTTGGTGTCTCCGAAGTCTGAAATCTAGGCACGACTCTGTCCCAGGCGGGTTCGGTCAGCTCCAGCCCCTCCCCACATGAAGGGAAGGGTGGTATTTCATGCACTGAGGTGTCTGCTGAATTTCCCTCTCAGGGAGATTCTGGGCGGGTCCTGGGTCCCCGTGATGGATTTCTAAGTGCCTCCTGCTTCACAGAAGCTTCTGTGTTCCCTCCACGGGTCCCCCCTCTGGCCTCACCCAAACCGGACCCTCTGCTGTTCCTCACCATGACTCCTGCATCTGCCTCAGCCCCCGGCAAATCCCGGTGGGAGTCGGTGACTGGTTTCCAAGAGGACAGGCTGCATGCCTTCTTGGTGCAGCCCTGAGGGTCCAGTAAGATGAGCACAGTCCTTGCTCCCGAGGAGCCCCTGGCCTTGGACGGACGCAGCAAACGCTCAGACGGCACACAAATGCTCATAATCTGGAGCTCAGTGGAATTCATCCCACAGGGAGATACAGGGAACACACCGCAGGCTGCAGGACCGTTTTCATGAAAGGGACTTTTTTTTTTTTTGAGTCCATTTCAGTTTTTTTTTTTTAACATCTTTATTGGAGTATAATTGCTTTACAATGGTGTGTTAGTTTCTGCTTTATAACAAAGTGAATCAGTTATACATATGCATATGTTCCCATATCTCTTCCCTCTTGCGTCTCCCTCCCTCCCACACTCCCTGTCCCACCCCTCTAGGTGGTCACAAAGCACCAAGCTGATCTCCCTGTGCTATACGACTGCTTCGCACTAGCTATCTGTTTTACATTTGGTAGTGTATATATGTCCATGCCACTCTCTCACTTTGTCCCAGCTTACCCTTCCCACTCCCCATATCCTCAAGTCCATTCTCTAGTAGGTCTGTGTCTTTATTCCCGTTTTACCCCTAGGTTCTTCATGACATTTTTTTTTCTTAGATTCCATATATATGTGTTAGCATACGGTATTTGTTTTTCTCTTTCTGACCTACTTCACTCTGTATGACAGATTCTAGGTCCATCCACCTCACTACAAATAACTCAATTTCATTTCTTTTTATGGCTGAGTAATATTCCATTGTATATATGTGCCAATTTTTTTTATCCATTCATCTGTCGATGGACACTTAGGTTGCTTCCATGTCCTGGCTATTGTAAATAGAGCTGCAGTGAACATTTTGGTACATGACTCTTTTTGAATTATGGTTTTCTCAGGGTATATGCCCAGTAATGGGATTGTTGGGTCATATGGTAATTCTATTTTTAGTTTTTTAAGGAACCTCCATACTGTTCTCCATAGTGGCTGTATCAATTTACATTCCCACCAACAGTGCAAGAGGGTTCCCTTTTCTCCACATCCTCTCCAGCACTTATTGTTTCTAGATTTTTTGATGATGGCCATTCTGACTGGTGTGAGATGATATCTCATTGTAGTTTTGATTTGCATTTCTCTAATGATTAGGGATTTAAATTGTAGGTGGTTTGGAAGGTGGGTAGAATTTACTTTGTATTTTAATGTAGTACCTGTTATTATTTTATATAACAAAACTAGACACAGCTATTACCCCAAATCAGGCAATACAGACAATTAAAAAAAATAGACTAAAAACAGTTGTACCTGACTAACCAAGACAAAACTGGTGGCACGGTGGCATGCATCTTTCTAGAAACCCTCCTCCCTGCAATACACACTGACTTAATCATGCATATTGTCTAGTCATGAGCTGCTTAGTATGTATCAGGCACTATACTCAGGGTGTGTATATATAGAGAGGCAGAGAAAGAGAGAGAAACAGAATCATAACATTCATGAAGTTTTATAATCTGCTTTTTTCTCCTAATAGCATATTGATTTTTTCCCATGTAAACAAATTTGTCTCTACAGCATCATGTTAAATGACCATGAACTATTCCATTAAGAAGCTGTATAACAGTTACTGACACAGGCCCTCCTGGAGGCTTTTCCATTTTTGCTGGGAACTCAGACTGTGACAAACACCCTGGTTCTAACCATTTTGCACATTCTTCATGATTTCCTTTGACTCAGTTCTCAGAATCTTTCCATCAGTGGCATGTACACGTTAGAGGTCTTTTCCAGCCTGCCTCTGGATGGCCTCCTGCAATGCACAGATTTATGCTCTGACCAGCAGGGTGGTCTGGTGACGTGGTGTCTGTTGCCCTGTGAGCTCCCTAAGAATGTTTGTTTTTGTTAGTTTTATAGGTGACAATTCACCACCTGTTTGTATTTAGTTGATTATTACATTTCACGTGCTACCGAGCTATTTTGCTATTTTGCCCCTCCGTCCCCCCCCACCCGCTGCCTCCTTCCCAACCTCTCCCTCCCTCTTCATCTCCTTCCCCACCTCTCCCTCCCTCTTCATCTCCTTCCCCACCTCTCCCTCCCTCTTCATCTCCTTCCCCACCTCTCCCTCCCTCTTCCTCCCCATCCACCCCCTTCTCTCTTTCTTCCTCCCCTTCTTCTTTGAATTGCCGTTTCACACTTTTGGCCATTTCTTCTGTTGTTTTTATCATTCATTTTTAGAAACTCTTTATTTATTAAGGATATTAGTCTTTGTCTTAAATGCTGAAAACATGTTTGCAGATGGATGTCCCTGGGACTGGCAGAGAGAAAGGGAGGCACCTTCTAAGCAAAACGCACGGGAGGAGCAGAGGTTCAGAAGTGGAGGTGCTGAGGCTGGTGGTGGCTGCAGGAGAGGCCCTGGGGATGGGCACCGGGGGTCAGAGGACCTGTGGATGGAGGACGTCAGAGCAGAGGCTGAGGCTGGAGCAGAGAGGCCTCAGAGCGCAGGCTCAGAACTCTGAGTGGAAACTCTGAAATGCCCCTGAACAAGTTACAGGGGTGTGTGTCTGGTTGACCAGAGGCCAGTAAGCTGTTATATCCTTAATGTAATCCTGATGTCTTTCATCTGTGGGAGTGGAGGGATTTCTGCTGTGAGGTTGGCACAAGTGCCAGCCAGCTTAGAAACTAGATTTCTGGCTTCTCTCAGCTGTGGGAACGTGAGTTACTTGAGACTGACCTTGACTGTAAGTGGTTTTCACTGGGTTAGGACGGCACTTGGTCAGCAGTAACTTTCTAGATTTCACCGTGCTTGGTACTGCGGGGAAATCCTAAGTTCGGGAGATGTTTCTAGCCTCTGGGGAGAAAGGGTGGGGATAAATGAAGCCCATCAGACGATGATATCCTGTAAGATGTGATGGCTCCAAAAGAGAAGAGTCACGTTTGGTTGGAAGCAAAACAGACGAAAAAGGCCTCGGTCGGTGGGCTGACGCTGGAGCTGCAGAACCCCTTCCTGCCTTTGCCCCCAGCCTTTGTCTGCAGCTCAGTGTCCTTCTGCTCCCAGCTCATACCTGGCCCCGGCACCTGAGACGCTGTCACAGCAGCTGAGACCCCGAGGCCACAGGCATTTGTCTTTCTGGATGATGTCCCGTGAGGCAAAGCTTAGAGTGTGGGAACAGTAAAGGGTTTCAGAAAGGGTCACCCTTTCAGGTGAGTGCAGTGTGTTTCGCAAGCCGACTGCAGCCCTGACGGGCTCCAGGAGATCGACGTGTCACTCGACCTCTCTGACTCTAATCACCTCACCTGCCACGTCGCCCTCAGTACCGTGTGGCTTGAACATGTCCCACCCAAATTCCCACGTTGAAGCCCTAACCCCCAGAACCTCAGAACGTGACCTTCTTTGGAAATAGGATGATTGCAAGTGGAATCAGTTGAGGTCATACTGTGGGAGGGAGACCCTAATCCAGTGACTGGTGTCCTTATAAAAGGGGAGTTTGGACACAGAAGAGACCCCAGGAGATGCCGTGAGAAGACTGGACTTGTGCTCCCACAAGCCAGAAGCCACCAGAGGCCTCGGGGAGGCTGGGACAGACCCTCCCCACCCTGCCCACACCGCCATCCGGGACTCATGCCCCCAGGGCTGTGTCTGTTGTGGTGTCACTTTGCCACGGTGCCTGCGAGATACTGACCCGCACACGTACCTGGGAAGGTGTGGGGAGGGGGCCTGGGTGGCCACACATGTGTCTGGAAGGCCCCGGCTCCCTGCAGCCTACCCCGTTCATCTCCTGCGTCCCTGTCTGGTATCGTGGGCTGACAAGAACATTGTTCTGTTTTGCCCTCTCAGCTGTTACAAGAGGAAAAGCCACGCCGATGAAGAATACGTCATTTCAGTTTTTTCCCCTTTCTGTGAAGTTACAAGGCAAACAGGTCATTGTTTAGTCTTGACACTTTTTCCTGCACTTGCACTACGCAAATCCCCTGAACCCGGCGGATTCCAAGAAGACCTCTTGGAAAACACGCCACGATTTGTGGCAGGGAGGGTCAGACTGTTTGAAAATGACTAATAGTTACTTTATGGTGCTCATAATGCAGGCTCCGTCCGTAGCAATGGCTTTAGTCTCCAGAGGGAAGAGTTAGAGCGGAGTTTGCTCCCTTGGAGCTGTGGGGCTTATACATTAGCGTGTTGAGTGCTTGTTGGGACGACATTAGAACCCCGGGACGCCTCATTGTTTAATCAGTGGGTAATTGCAAGTTGATGAAGCGCTTCCACCCTGCAGAGGCCCGGCTGCACGAGGGCTGTGGCCTCTCCACGGCACCGCAGGAAGGCCGGGTGCCCAGGGCACATCCCTGTGCTTTGGGAGACCACTGCTGTCCCTTGGGAGGTTGCAAACACTAACCTGAAGGGGGCCGACCTGGACGCCCCCGTCGGTGGGGACGGGGCTTTTCTTCCTCCCCAGGCCTGCGGAGGGATCCCTGACTTCCATGCCCGAGACCCCGGCCTATGGGCGAGCAGCAGGCGGTCCCGACAGTGTACATGGACGCTGCCAAGTTGGACATCTCCGGGGCCCCCGCATGTGCCACTGTCCAACTGAGTCCACGTCCTGGTCATTGCGAGGGAAGAAGCAAGAGAGGGCTCCGTGGAGCCCAGGTGGACGGTCCACTTCCATGGTCCCAACGTGGGAGCTCCCAACGGCCCGGCTAGGAGCCTGAACTTGGGGGAAGGTGGCTAAGATAAGACGAACATGCACTGCTCTTGTCACTCCACCCAGTGTCCTGGGCCCCAGCAGGACCACTCCTTTCCCGTTTTAAGAAAATTATTTAAAAGTAAGAACTGTATCTACAGGCACCTTGGAGATTCTGCAGGTTTGGTTCCAGACCACCACAATAAAGCAAATATTGCAATTAGAGTCACGTGGATTTTTGGATTCCCAGCAAATATAAAAGTTATGCTTATGTTACCCTGTAGTTTATTAAGTGGGCAATAACATTATGTCTAAAAAAACAATGTACGTGCCTTCATTAAAAAATACTTTATTGCTGAAAAATGCTAACCATCATCGGAGACTTCAGTAGTAACCTCAAGAGATCACGGATCACAGGTGACCTTACAAATATAATAATAATGAAAAGTCTGAAATATTGCGAGAATTACCAACATGTGACATAGAGACACGAAGTGAGCAAGTGCTGTTAGAAAAAAATGGGCCAATAGACTTGCTCGATGTAGGGTTGCCCCATACCTTTAATTTGTGAAAAATGCAGTATCTGCAAATACAATAAAACAAGGTGGGCTTGTATTTTGCTTGGTACGGTTCTAAGAGGGTGAACATGCTCATTTTTCCATCTCGTGTGCGTCCGAGGACACCATCACGTGGCAGTGGGGACTGCGGGGTGCGAGGGGTTCCATCGCAGCACCACCTGATAAAGCCCCTGAGGTCCTGCATGCGCCCCGCACTCTGTTCAGTGTGACGTGGATTCACGCAGATGCTCGACTGACAGGAAAGGGGGGTGTGCGTGTGTGGTGTAAATCAGTGAGGTTGGGGGATAAACCTGACCCAGAGGGGAAGAAATAAGTGCATGAATGAATAATGTCCTTATTTTATATCTTGATACCCTTGACAGTTATAAAGAAGAATTGATAGAAGAACGCAATGCTTTGTTTGATGAAACTTTCTGGCATTTCCAAATTCAGAGACTTGGAATAGTGCAGGATGTTCCATGATCCTCGGTCTCCATGTGCATAGTCTTAACACTTCACTGAATCTCCTAATTTTAGAATCTTGGAATAGGTCTAAAGTGGTAGCTTTGGCAACTTCGAAGTCTTATTATAAGGGCAACAAAGAAAATTAGCATGTATATATTAGCATGATTTTTTAATCAGCCTTGAAGGGAAACCAATCTTGCTATTTAGAAAACTCAGCAGCAAACAAGGAGCATTTATCAGTATCATTGAAGAGAAGAATTCTCTGTCATTTTACCTTGTAGCACAATTAAATAAAGCATCTTGGTGAGTACACTATCACAGCTGTGTAGTAAAATTTATATTAAGAATTTGACTATTTATAAAATACACCGTCTTGTAAAATGTTTCTTGTTTCACTTTATGGAAAACACAAAAACCTCTTACAGTAATAAAGCATCTCTTAGTATCTTATAAAAGTATATTAAAACCATACCTGCGGCTATGCCAGTGGGGTGGGTTTCCTTTGAATTTCTGCATATTAGCATATTAGTGATTGAAAAAGCTATTATTTTCCCTCAAGGGAAAATCTCTTGGCTGCAAATCATTTTACGAGCAAAATTTGAAAAGGTATGTATTTAAAATAAATCTTCACTTTACTTTTGGAAGAAAGTGTAACTCTGACAACAGTTGAAACTCTGCCAGGATTTGTCCCCTTGGAAGCAAAGGGGACTCGAGCCCCAGGGGCAGAAGCATCCTCCAGCTGCTCCTGGGCCCTGTTGGGCTTGGGTTTTCATTGCCTCCTCAAGCTGGAAGCATTTGTATGTTATATTTTCCATAGTTTTGTTTAAATGTTATTTCATAGGATCTCACTTCTGTTGCTACAGTTTGCTTAACTTTCATTAGAAAAAAAAAGCAAAATGGCCTAATGTTGGTTAAGTGCCAACTGGGTGCTGACGTTCGGTGCCGTGTATTAAGGGGTCAGTGGGGAGGGTGGTGTTCCCTCAGCAAAGTTCTGGATTTGGGTGCTGGTCACTTCCTGATAGCCATGAGCGCCGCACGTCTTCCTAAAGCCAAACGCCGGAGAGTCTTGCCAACATCGCCTTCTGCTTTGCCGGTATTTGACTAACAGCCACCATATTGCAAACTGGGCTTTGCTTGTAGCGAAAATGTGAAGAAAAGACGTCGTGACAGAGTCCACTGTAAACACACGAGGGTCCCAGCTGTGGTCTCACAGGAGGCCTCCGCCCCCAGCGCCGCCTCTGCCGTCTCCGATCACCGGCTCTGGACAAGCTCGGATGGCCGGGTGGCCAGTCCTGCAGCCAAAGTGCGTGCGTGGCTGAGCCAGCGGGGTCCCTGCCCGCATCTGGGGCTCTGAGCCGGGACGCACCCAACACACCTCCGGCCTTGCACTCCCTCCCCCGGCTGCCGTGGGAAAGGCACCCAGAGGGTACACGAAGGAAGCAGACAGACCCGCGGGGATGGGACCGACCGTCTTCCTGGCGGTCTGATAGGGCCGTGCGCATCGCTGGGCCAAGGCCGAGGATGGAGTGCAGAAGCCCCGCTCAGGGGTCCGCGTCTCCTGAGAGTTGCACAGGCCGTTTGTTGAGCACCTGCTGTGTGCCGGGACCATATGGGCGTTCTGTGATTCTGTGTGCGATGCTTGCTGGGAATCCACAACTGCCCCGCCGGCGCTGAAGCCGCCACTGTGTGGGTGAGAGAGCGACAGCCATGTGGCTGTTGGGCATCACAGCCCGTCCCGGGTCTGAGCAACTGCAGACCCCGTGCTGCAGCCTGTGGGTGTCGGGGCGGATCTGAGGGGGGCCGTTCTTTCATCCCAGAGCACCGTCTGCCAGGGAGGGTTGTAACAGAGCCACCTGCCTCCACCTGGAGAGAGACAGAGGGAGAGACCCAGAGACAGACAGAGACACAGAGAGAAAGAGACAGCGAGAGATACAGAGACAGAGAGACACAGAGACAGAGAGACACAGAGACAGAGACACAGAGACAGAGAGAGACAGAGACAGAGACCCAGAGAGAGAGAGAGACACAGAGACAGAGACAGACAGAGACAAGCATTTTCCACGGCAGCTGAATTTCCTCACAGCGAAGGCACTAATCCTTGGCAGACGACTGTGACTTTTCTTCTATAAATAAGCGTCAGCCTCTTGCATCTGGAAAGGTTTTTGTGGCCCTGCCTTGAGGTTGGGCACAGGGTCCCAAACGGCCATTCTGGGGCTGAGATTCTGAGGGCCTGCAGATAACTAGAGAACATAATTCCTGTTTATTTCCACCTGTGGATATTAGCGTGAGTCTATTTAAAATGCATACATTTGGTTACATAAAATCAAGTTACAGAAAATCACCTCTCTTTTCCTCGGCCAAATCAGCATCTTTCTTTCTCGACTTCTCTGCAGGACAGAATTGGATGAGGACAGGGCTATGGGATGGAGTGGGGGTGGGGAGAGCTCCAGAGACGGGCACCCACGAGCGGGTGGTCAGGGAGTCACGGGATCACGGGAGTGCGGGCAGAGTCTCCCGCTTCCTTCACGGGAGCTGCTCCGAGACACCGCACAGCCTCCGTGTGGCCCTAGGGCTGCACACAGGGTCGGGTGAGACGTCGGCGTGGTGCCCCTTCCCTCTTAGGAGAAAGGCCGCCGGGTCCAGGTTTAGGGTGTTTATAATAGTTTAAGCCTAAGGAATCTGAGAGTCTTCCTAAGGAGGAGGAAAGATACTTTTTCGTTTGTTTCTCACGTTCTAAAATTCTACTGAGAAAATGTGCCGATTTTAACCTTGAAAAATACTTTCGATGACGCCCTGGACTTTTTGGGGGCAAATATATAAAATCTCTGCTGCATATAAGGGGGAGCACCACCTGTCATCACTGCTGTGCGATAATGGGGGTGGGTGTGCAGCGCTCGGCGGGTCGCAGGTGTCATGTGAGTGCACGACCATGACAAATGTTTCGGGTGGCGTGGAGAACCAGCCCTTCCTACGGCGACAGGCTCTCATGGAAGTCCAGGCTCTGTGGCACCAGCAATGCCCCTGGCAGGGCCCTTGGCACAGGACACAGTGGGAGGGATGCCCCAAAGGACAGCAAAGATCTGGGGGTCACACAGGACATCTCAGCCCTGGGACCGCAGCTCCGCATGAGACACTGTCAGCATCCAGCCTCGTTCCTCAGCCCATGGCTAGACCAGTGTCTTGTCACCTAAATTTTGAACCTGTCTTTTAACTGTAAGTCGTAAAAGATTTGGAAGACCTGCTGGGAACCAGCGTTAACCATAAACCTGGATTTCTGTCTGTTCCAGCCCCAGAGGACGAGGTGGAAGGACACCTGGTCCTCACCTTCCCCGACTCACGGGCGAGTCCTGTCTGACGGTGGAGGCAGGGGCGTGTGGGAGGACGGTACGCGGCTCGTGGGTCACTATCTGGGTGCAGCAGGGCTTCTCCCCGCACTCGTCTCCCCGTGAAACGCCGCCGCCCCTCGGGCCCATGGGAGAGGCTGAGTTTGAGGCCAGGGAGGTGTAAACCTTCACAAACACATTTCACACCATGATGTGTGTGGCCTGGGTGTTGACCACTGTCCACCCATGTAATGTCCCTGGTACTGATGATAATTGTGATGATTGCTGCGAACACTTGTGTCGAACTTTGAAAGGGCCTCCACGCCTCAGCCCACGTTGGACTTAATGCAGCGGAGGCTCGATCGCTTTGTCAGGGAGGAGCCAAGGCTCCCAGCAGCCGAGAATCGCCCGGGGTCCTGAGTGTCAGGCAGGGTGACCCCTGGCAGTCTCGCCTGCGTCAGGCCCAGGGAGGTCGGCCTCTGAGCACTGGCTGGACACAGGCCTCCCCGGGCCTCATCCAAGGGGCACAGTTCCGTAACGGGGGCAAAACCTGGGTTCAGGGCGGTTGTGGGTTGGAAACGCAGTGTCTGTCATCCGTTCCTTCCTTCCTTCGTCGGCCAGTGTGGTTGGTAAGACCCTTCCTCTTTTTTTAGACCTTGCCTCGTGGCTTCAGATGCCACAGTGGACACAGGAAACGGAGCAGTCTACAGTTAGCAGAGGAGACAGAAAACTTACAAAGCAGAATGCCTGGCCAGCGAGGACAGACGCATAAGGTGCCAGGAGCTCGCAGCCACCCTCCAGGGAGGGGGTGGTGAGGCAGGGGTGACGTGCAGCCTAGGCAGGGAGCAGCGGGCGTGAGACCGCAGGCCGACCCCGCCCAGACCCCCGTCCCGAACGGCCCTGGGGTTCCGTGCGGAAGCTGCTTTGTGGGGGTTGGCAGGTGACGCCTTAATCAAACATGCATCCCTGTACGTTAAGGGGGCAGACAGGGTCCCCCGGGGGCCAGGCAAGGGCTCAGTGGGCCAGACCAGGGAGGAAGACAGGTGGGATTTGGGAGCGAAGGCAGGAGAGGCAGGGGTGGGGGCCGGGGGTAAAGGGTGAGGACTCATCACCGGCTTCCGAGCGCGCGACAGGTAATGGCCCCTCTGCGGGCAGAGACGACCGAGCAAGGACAGATTGGGGTTCACTGGGGAGATGAGTTTGTCCTGAGCTGCTGGCGGAACATTCCAGACGGGGGTCCAGCCTGCAAGGGAAGGTCAGGGGAGAGCGCAGGTGTGGGCTGCAGCGAGCAGGCGTGGCTGCTGGGCAGACCGACCCAGCTCTCAGAGGGTCATTTCCCACCTGCACTTGTCTGCTGGGGGCCTTCCCGATGGGCACCTCTCCTGGGCATCCTTCTCCAAACGGAGGCCCGGGCACCCACGGGGATCCTTCCCTCTGTGCCGCTGCCGTCTCTTCTGGACTCCCGGGGTCCTTCCAGCCACAGTGCGCGTAGAACGGCCGTCTGGAGAGGCCTCCGGGAGACCTCGTGGGCCCAGTGGTCCCACGTCCCAGCCCAGCTGCGGGGAGGCCAGGGACGTAGCTCAGCTGCCTGTTTGGAGGAGGACGGGCTTGGAGAGCCTCCGGTCTCTTCTCCACACGTGGGAATGGTTACGAACCCAAGGGGATTCGGCACAACCACCAACGTGTACGGCACAGACAGAGGAGGAAGACACGGAAGTTCCGGAAAAGCCCTAAATGGGACCAAGGTCATGAGGAAGGGCACCGAAGGGAAGCCATGGGAGGCCAGCGGCAATACCGCGCTGAGGTCAAGGTCACACCCACCAGGGAAAAAGGAAAGCTTTCACAAAAGGGGAAGCTCCTGCAGCTTTTGACCTGGATAGTGAGGTGAAGCTACCCATCCATTTGCTTTTTCTGTTTACCTTCCCCATCTGTGTGGACTAAATAGAGCAAGTTAGAGAAGTGTCCTTACTACCCCCAGCTTTCAAGCTCTCGGCTTGCCTAATTACAAGGGACAGAAGCTGAAATTTCATCTGTGCTTTGTCAACTGAAAGGGGCCAGGACTGGAAGTAACTGGAGCTGTGATTTGCACTTCGATAACTGAAGTGAAGTAAATTGATGGTTCCGAACGGGAAAAGTGACCAGGTCTGTTCCTGCAGACCTTGAATGGTATCCAGGGGGGACCTCACAGCAAATGGAACAACAACAGAATCAGCTGTTCATTAATGTATATTTTAACACCTATAAGAGATGGTAAAAATTGGCCTTACTATATCGGCAGCTTGCTATAAATTTGTGCCACTAATATTTGTCCATTTTGAGCAAAGATCTGGGCTTACCATCTTAAGAAACAGAATTTTGTATGTGGACATTTCTAATAAGGACAGGTGGATAGGAGGGCATCTGAAGCGCTGGCCCAAGGGTCCAGTCCATCTGCACAAAGTTCTGGGCAGATGGCGGCGTGTTCCTTAAAACCTACCAGCTCCCGGGCGTATTTCTATCATCACTCACAGCACGTTGCATAGAAGTTCCTGGTTCATTTCTGTCTCTGTCTCCCCGCTGTGCTGCATCCTCAATACACGTGTGGCACATAGTAGGTACACAGTAAATGGTGAATCACTGGAAGAATGTATTTGAACCGTTTTAATGGGGTCTCTCACCACCCTGCCGTGGTGAAGTAGGACAGTGGTGTCCCCATCTCCACCTGAGGGTGATAGGAGTGCAGGGTGACTTGCCATCGTGGGATGAACCAAAGCTGTGACTTGAACTTGGGACTCTGTGACTCTGGCTAGTGTGCTTCCACCTGCTCAGAAGCATCAGGTCCCTCTAAGCACAACAGGCTGTTTAGACCTGCTTGTTCCAGCGTATTGGAATCATCTAGTTATTATACCTCAATTTTATTTTGACCACAAATATTATATGACTTGGTGTGGATTTTATGAAGTCAGAGGTTAAATGGTGATTTTTATAAGATTAGCGTTTGGTCTTAATCTTTCTTCACCCTGTGGAGGGGCATGGTGATAAATGAGCACATGAAAAATAACCAAGGGGTCTTGATTTGCTTTACTGTTGGGGGGTTTGAAAACCTTACCTTACATCAGTCTCGGCTGTCACCAGTCCCCCAGCCTCAGACTCCGGGGTGCAGGTTAAGAGGCTGCTGTAAGGAAGCTGGAATCCTTCTCCCCTCAGGTCACCTTCCAGAGAGAAACGCCACTGTGGGGACATTCACGGTCTCTACACAGAGTGTAGAGTTTACTGTCCTCAGGAGTTGACGATCCTGGCTTCCGCCCGCGTACTTACTGTACTTACTGTTAGTAAGTACACCTCCCGTCCAGTGTACTTACTAACAGTGCTTCCTGTGCTCTCCGAATGAAGTGTGGCATCACGGGGACGGCCCTACTGGGAGCTGACACCTCCGAGCCCTCACGAACACTCAGGACCTAATTTTACCTTCATGTCACCAAGAGGAGCTCCAGTTTTGTGCCTTTTGAAGGCACAGATTCTGGGGCTGCTGCTGGGGTTCGGATAGGGCGCTGTCACGCAGGGCTGTGGACCTTGGGGGAGCCATTTATGCCCTTAAGCCCCAGTCCTTTCCTCTGTGCACGAGGACACAGGACAGAAACAGCCCCTGGAGGTTGTAAGAAGGAAGAAGGGCTTAGGGTTTGTAGAGCTCTTAGAACTGTTTGAGGAACAGAGAATAACACTCAGGAGATGAATTGTTAGTGTTCCATTTTGCAGATAAGGAAACTGAGGCTCAGAGGAGTGATTTTCCCCGGGTACACAGCCTATAAGTGGCAGAACCATAATCCCACATGTATGTATTAAATTTGACATTTGTGTTGCATTCAAATAAGGAATAAATATATTTGGTGTGATACTAGGGGAAAAAGAGCAAACCCTTTTGAATGGCGAGTTAATTACTTGAAATTATCTCACTGAAAATATAAGGAAATTGAGGCCCAAAGAAATAAAATAACTTGATGAATTTCTGATGACTGGTTAGTTGAAAAGCCAGCACTGGAACCCAAATGTCTTGTTTCCTACTCTAGTTTTTTTTTTTTTTTTTTTTTTACATCTTTATTGGAGTATAATTGCTTTACAATGGTGTGTTAGTTTCTGCTTTATAACAAAGTGGATCAGTTATACATATACATATGTTCCCATATCTCTTCCCTCTTGCGTCTCCCTCCCTCCCACCCTCCCCACCCCACCCCTCTAGGTGGTCAGTGGCACATATATACAATGGAATATTACTCAGTCCTACTCTAGTTTTAATTTGACTATAATTCTTCCAATTCACTAAAGGAGAAAGCTTAATTTTAACATTAGCAATACCAGGTGCTAATACTCAGAGACAGGTAGGAAAGCCCTAGAATTCCCCATTATCACCACCCTGCCCCCACCCCCATCAAAGATTCAAGAGCCAAGTGAACACTCTGAGCTATTAAGTGGGGCATAGGCTTGGATTCCAAATAGCTTAGTGTCTTTGATCATTTATATCTTCATTTGTACAAAAAAAATAATATCAATACAGACCCTATTAGGCTGGGTGGTATATTGAAAGTGATTTATAAGCTCTGTTATCTTTCTTTTTATCTTCTTATTTTTCTTCAGTAAATATTTCGAAGTCATTCCACATGCAAAATAATGCATGAGGGCTAGAGATATAAGGAATTATTACATGGAACCCCCATCTTTAAGGCATCTACTATTTTGGGGGGAGATGTAGAAAAATAAACATGAGAAAATTAACCAAAAGGCAGACTCTTAATATGGTTTAGAAGATAGCATTACTGATGATAAAGGTGAAGTGCCATTGGAGGTGGAGGAGGCCATCTGAGACCATGAGTAATTCCACATAATAAGCCTGGGCTGCACATTGAATCTGTAAAACAGTTATTTCTTGCCCACTTAAGACAAGTCTGTGGTTTTCTTTTGTACGTGAGAAGAAACCTTGCATTTGATATGGCTGCCAGAGAACTGGAAAACTACTTTGAACAGTGATAGCACAAAATTAAATATGGTTTTTAAAAACAGAAAAAAATAACATTTTATTTTAACAAATCTCATTACATCGGGATATAATAAATAAGACTCACTGAGCATTTGCTATATACTATGTGCTATTTTTTACATGGGTTAAAACTAATTTCAGCCTTACAGAAAATTTATAGGTTAGGTGGTATGATTATCTTCATTTCATAGACAAAGGACCTGAAGTTCAGAGAAGTTAAGTAACTTCTCCAAGGGGGCACAGAGCTGAGATTTGGACTGAGGCTGACTGGATCCGGCATCCTCTCCATCACAGATAGGCTGCTGCTCTTTTGTGAAGACTAAGTAGAATCCAGGCAGTCGGCTTCAGGGCCTTGAACTCAGTGTTTCTCTGCGTTCCTCGGAACCTGGGTCCGACGGCTTTTTCAATGAAACATGGAGTTTTACAAACCTAGAAAGTAGCCCTTGTCTGAAGGGCCCCTGCATTGGTGTCCTGGGGCTGCCGTAACCAAGTACCACAGATGGGGCGGCTTAAACCACAGAGTTCATTCTCCCGCCGTCTGGCAGTCAAGTCTCTGGCCAGAAGCCCTACTTCAAGGTGCTGGCAGGGCCGTACGCACTCAGAGGCTCCGGGAGAGGAGCCTTCCTGTCTCCTCCAGTTTCTGGGGCCCCGAGTGTCCCCTGGCCTGCAGACGCGTCCCTCCCGTCCCTGCCTTGGTTCTCACGTGGCCGCCTTCTCTCGTGGTCCCCTCTCTTGTGTCCGCATCCCCCTCTTCCTAGGAGGGCACCGGTCATGCTGGAGGCGGGGGTTGTCCTGCTCCAGTGGAATCTCATCTCCACTGGTTACATCTTCAATGACCCTGTTTCTAAATAAGGTCACAGTCTGAGGTCCTAGGGGAAGGGCTTCCACCTGTCTTTTGGGGACACGACTCGACCCATTAGAGCATCCATGAAGGAAAGCCTTGACCTCAGAGAAAGTGATACTTGGAAGAATCTAGAACCACGAGGCTCAGGTTGTGACCACTCAGCACAGGCGCCTGGCGGACGAGACTGGACGCCGGCCACAAGGAATGGGCACTGTCTGTGGGGTCCTGACCAGGGCCCCCGACCAGGGCCCCCGGTCAGGCCGGGCAGTGTCCTCAGCCCCTGGCCAGGCTGAGCATGCCTGAGGGTGACCCTGGCCAGCTCCGCCGACGCCTTGCAGTTGGATTTCGCTTGACCAGAGGCTGGACACATCCAGTGTTGACCGAGGGACCGGGGGCTTGGGTGGAGTGCCAAGACCTCCTGTGACATAGACACAGCTCGTGTCTGTCACGTGGGTAGGAGTGTCCGAGGCCCAGGACAGGGAAGGTCCGCCTCCACGAGGGCGGGAAGGCCCCTCCTCCGTCAGGGATCCCCTGGTGATTCCGGGTTGTGGCCTGAAGGAGCTCCCGTCTCTCCAGCTGAACCTGTAAATGCCGGGCAGACCGCTGCTGTCCTCGGGGATGGAGAGGAAAGTCGTGGGGACCGCAGCCGTGCCCCGCGTCCTGGAGCCAGTGGGTAGGGTCACGCACCCGGGTTTCAGGCTCTGGCGTTGAGAAGGAAGGACACGTAATTAGTGCAAACCCAAGGCTGTGAAGTTCTCCGCGTTCTTAAGCTGTAGCATCCCGGTCACAGAACGTGTGTTCTTCAGGATTATTTAAATCTCCGCCGAGATCCCCTCAGCGGTGGAAGGTGCCTCCTTAATGCCGAGCCTCTTGTGGTGGGGAAGGGCCCACAGCCCTCACGCCCAGTTGAACCCTCTGGACCCGGCACTCTCTGGCTTTCTCCACTTTGCCTGAGCTGAGAGCCTCGCTTTCTCCTTGTAGAGAAGTTTTCTTGGGGCTTTCCTGGTGGCTCAGTGGTAAGAATCCACCTGCCATTGCAGGGGACACAGGTTCGAGCCCTGGTCCGGGAAGATCCCACATGCCGCCGAGCAACTGAGCCCGTGAGCCACAGCTACTGAGCCTGTGCTCTAGAGCCGTGAGCCACAACTACTGAAGCCCGTGCACCTAGAGCCCATGCTCCGCAACAAGAGAAGCCACGGCAATGAGAAGCCCGCATATCGCAACGAGGAGTAGCCCCCTCTCGCCGCAACTGGATAGAGTCCATGCACAGCAGTGAAGACCCAATGCAGCCAAAAATAAACAAAACAACAACAAAAAAAGTTTTCTTTTTCCTCGGTGTCTTTAACTTAAAAACAAAAATCAAAGAGTTGCAGGATTCCCATCGGGACACGTTATGCAGGAGGAAATTATTCCCATTAGAACCCAGTGAATTTCATATGTATCTAGAAGTGCTTTTGTAATAAAAAATAAATGTTCTATAAGTGATGGTACCAGGGGAATATCACAGCCCTGACATGTCTAGTCGATTTGGGCTCAGAAGTCAGTTTCCCTGCCTCCGCTTTATTTTTCATCTTCCTAAGTCACCACCTCTTACAGCACAGCTTCGTTTCACAGCATCTAATACCTGATGGGTGTTCTTGAAAATAACACTTTGTGCCTTAAATATGGCTTCATTTAGATTCCTGGTAGGTCCAGGGTGGTCGCATGTGTTACCGTGAGGGGCTCTGCCCTTCCTCAGGGACCCAGAATGTGGGACAGAGAGGGTGTGAACGGGTCCCCAGAGACGTTGGCACAGGGCTCACCTCTCGCCCTGCTGCGGGCGGCCGGGATCTCTACCCCGAGAGGTGACAGCTGAGAGACGATAGAAAAAATCATCCCTGCACGAAGAGAGTAAGGCCCAGGGTCTCCAGCACACTTAGAGTGAAGAGCAGGATGAAACACTCAGACCAGGGACACTGGACGTCAGAGCAGAGGGGCGGCCAGTCCAGGGGGGACCGGGTCTCAGGGGCCAGCACACGGGGTCTGCTCTATTTTGGAACTCATGGTGGAATCCAGACAAGAATAAAGCTGGATGTGTCATCCACTGGGAGTTAAAATACCCCAAACACAGAGAGGAGACCTGAAGCTCAGGCTCTCTCCGTTGTGTACAGATTGAGCTATGAAATAAAATCCAAGCCTCCCCCCATCCCCTGCCCCAATTTTGGCTCTTCCTCTTTCGTGCATATGGACACTGACACACAGACACACACACACGGACACACAGATGCACACACAGAGAGACACACACTGACACATGCACTGACACACACTGATACACAGACACACACACACAGTAAACAATATTTGTGTGTCTTTGCAAAGTTCACAGCGTTCAGGTGGGAAATTTCTTTACACACAAACATTTGGAGTCTTTGTTTCTTCAGGTTTATTTTGTCTTGGGGCAGGTAAGAATTCCAGGGGAGAAGGGCTGGGAGGCTTGTGGCTCCAGGAACTGTCCCAGCCTCTTAAAAATGAAGCACTCTTTATGTTAATTAGAGAAAAAAAATGTTTGGTTTCTATTTTTTTATTAGGATCAAGCAATTTCTTTTCGACTGCTCGAACTCTCCCTGCTAGATTTAATGGGAGAACATTATTTATAGACTTAAGCATCGTTTCATGCTCGTGGCTGTGAGCTGTGCAGGATCCAGAATTCTAAAGACAGACGCCCCCCGGGCCCGCGGGGACTTCCGCTGTTCCCTCTCCTTTCTCTCCCTGCCGCGAGGGCCAGAGCGGATTTCGGTTCACATGACAGTGTAGTGTTAACTAGGTGACATATGGGTGGGGGACATTCCTGCCTGTCCACTGCCGCCAGGCGTTGGGGGGTGGGGGGGCGTTTCCATAGAGATAAGAAGCAAGAGTGCTGGTGCCACCTCATTGGTATGCATCCCCAGTTCAGGTTCATTGTGCTTGTGCTAATGACAGGGTTGTCTCAGTAATAAGGATGGTGCACTGGAGAAATTTGCTGCCTTGGTATATTTTTCCCTGGCAGCAAACTACTTAGAGACTGTAGTCAGTAAGAAGGGTGACTGGCAGGCTGAAGAGGCTGCCTCGCAGCATATGGGGGAAGGCTGGTGCTCCGTGCCACATGCATATGCTGCCATTAAACTCCAGCTTTGCGCTTTGTGTGTTCCTGGGCTCGTGCCAGGGAGCCCACCTGCTGCAAGAATACTTGTAAAGCCCAACTCAAAAGTGATTGAAAAGCTACTAGAATAAACTGTAATAACACAGTGCTTCACAGATGGGACATAATTGCAAGCTAAAGTGTACAGCCTCTGCAGTAATGAAAACACGAGCCATTAAATTAAAATCATAAGGGAAAAAACGATAAAAGTCTGTTGATTTTTTTCTAGTTTTATTGCAAAAACTTCAATTTCCCTGCCCTCATTAATCAAATACCATAAAACTATAGTGTGGCTTTGTTCTGGTGGAGGTTCAGGCAGTTAGAATCATGAATGTTGATGAAAATGATGTAACTTTTGTTATTTACTTTCTCGGGTAACTTAAGCCCTCTGTAAGGAGAGCCGCCTGATTCTGACACACATCCATCAATTTGCAGGTTGAAAGGGGCTTCGGGATTTGCCCTGAGAGTTACGGGGTGGTTTGTCTAAGTTTGTCCAAGGCCAGGGCAGCATGAAAGCGGAACTTTGGGCTTTTTGCTCAGTACTGGTACGCGTGCAAAGTGAATCCTTTCTCCCTAGCCAGCCTGCTCTTTTTTCTTAAATATGAGTTATTTCCCATTTTTTTGTGTGTGGGGGGCAGGTGGAATGTAATCACAGGCACTGCTTGAGTGCCGTGCCCGAGGCTGGGATTGGCGGTGGCCGGCGGGATGGAGCCGCCAGGCTGACATGTAATTAGCGGGCGGGCGGCATGAGGGAGGCCGGAGCTGAATGGCCGGGGCCGGGCCGGAGGCCTCTCCAGGGCTGTCTGTGCCGAGGGGGCCCCGGCACCATTGTCTGTCCTTTCTGTGGGTGGGCCCCGTGAGGAGAAAGAAACATTTGTGTCACCGTCATCACCCAAGTAAACAGCCTTTAAAAGACTTTCTTTTTTTCATTTTTAATTATGCATTTCTTTGGCATTCCTCATGGTGAAGTGGAAGAATTCCCATCTATTTAAAAAAAAAAAAAACCAGCAACAGTGGGATAAATATGTTTTCAATTTACAGACAGAGACAGGTGTACGGTCTCGTGGCATTCTAAGCGAGTTTACAGAGGAACAGGACCCGAAGTTTGGAAATGCATGTTTTCCCTCCCTTCCCCTTCCCTGGAAGGAGGTGGGCTTGTTTCTCCGGGTCTGCGTTTCCCTCGCTCCAGGGTCTCCTGGTCACTAGGGGTGCTGATGAGTCACTCTCGAGTGCGGCCCCTTGCTGAGCGAGCATGGCCTCAGCTACTGGGCTTCAGAGAGGCGCCGCGGCCACGGGAAGCCTCACGGCCATTTGGTGGCAGGTTCGGAAACTAGTCAAGAGAAACTGCGTCACCGCTGGGCCCCTGGCTGAGGCCGGCACGGGGAAGGAATGAGGTGGACAGATGTGGCCGTTTCACTGCTCCTCGCAGGTTGTTTCCTGCGGGCGAGGCTGTCGCAGACGTGCACTGGGCGCGGGTCTGTTTCAGGACGCGCCCGTGGCTGCTGGATGGGTAGCATTGCTGGGACGGGCCTCCGGCTGCCCTGGGATGGGCTGTCCCTTCCGGAGGGACCTGTGATCTGCGGCCAGCAGCCTGTCCTCACACTGCGGGTGGCTTGCATCCCTGTAGGTGTTCTTGCTGCTGTGACCCTGTTACCCCTGCGTGTCTGCCACTTCTGCCCTGCCGGGACCCTTCCAGACCCACCTGCGGTATTTGTGTCCTGGGCACTGAAGTGCCTCTCACTCTGCCGGTTCCCTGACTTTTACCAAATTTCCTTGAGAACGGCCTGTTAAAGAGAGGGGTGCCCCCAGATGGCTGCCAGGCCTGATGTCCCACGGGCTGGCCCATCCCCTGTGAGTGGCCCTGGGAGGCATCCAGAAGGCAGGGGTGGCCTGGAGAAGGGCAAATTGGATGAAATGCGAGGAAGGAGCTTTGGTCTAACCTGAACTTAGGAGGAGACATTAGCCTCCCTGGGCTGTATCGCCTGTGAACAAAGCTGCCGTGAGCCACGCAGCCGCGATCAGCAGGGGGTGGGGGGCAGGTGCATCCTCTGCCTCCCTCGTGGGGCTGGGCTCTAGCCCCTGACCCCTGCCCTCTGCTTCAGACGGAAATGTGCGCAAATCCGGCCCCTTTAGATGCTGAAGGCACGTGCCCTGTGTAGGCATGAAGGGAGAACAGTGTTCATACTGATAATTTTTCTCCTTGAGCTAAACCACCCATCGTGAAAAGAGCGTGGAGGTGTCTGCTCCGGCTTGGATACTGTGGCTGGACCACACGTGTTCCTCTCTGAAATTCGGGAGAACTACTTGAAAGCTGGTGCACGGCCTCTGAATCAACACACTGTAATCCTAATTTTTCTATTAAATTTGAGGAAAGGCACTGAGCGGTCCATGGCAAATGAGTAATTTTAGAATACCCGGAACCACAGGAGCCTAGATTAGCTTCTCCATCGTGCAGCCTGGCTAACTGTTGTCTATGGGCACCTGGATCTGAAATTCCAGCAAAGAGCCAGGCTCAGAGGTGGCTATGCAGACTCAGGAAGTTATGCACGAAAGAAAGCAGGCTCTGCTCAGAATAGCTGCTTGAGAGGGCTGAATATCCCTACACGGTTTAGAAGTATTTCTTAAGAATTCCTCTTATGAGTGTGCTTCTCTTATTTAAAAAAATACAGTTGACCCTTAAACAACATGGCTTTGAACTGCGTGGGTCCATTTATATGCACATTTTTTTCAATAAGTGTATTGGAAATTTTTTTGCAGATTTTGTGACAATTTGAAAAAAACTCACAGGTGAACCATGCGACCCAGAAATATTGAGAAAATTAAGAAAATTTAGGTATGGCTTGAATGCATAAAATTTTATATCTACATATAACACACAAAACATATGTTAATTGTTTATGTTATGGGTAAGGCTTCTGGTCGGCAGTAGATTATAAGTATTTAGGTTTTGGGGGAGTCAAAAGTTACGGGCAGATTTCTGACTGCATTGGGGGGTCAGCACCCCTACCCCGTGTTGTTCAAGGGTCGACTGTATTTGTGGATGGGGCTTGGGGGCACATTAGCACCACCCTACAAGACCGTACTCGTACCCTGTAGGGTTGGTGGGGGCACATTCGGAGCCTAAGGAAAACAAAGGAGTTGTCACCTTGGTACACATTTCCTGCTTTGGTGACACATGGCTGTTTTCTCAGTGCTGGCTCCTCCTTTTTCTTCATTCATTCTTATTCCTGAGCCCAAACCCACGAGGTGCTCAATACGTTACCACCACCTAACAGGGCAGCTGACGTGGAAGCAGTTTGTGGTGGTAGGACCCTTGCGCCCTTCTCATCACGGGGCTCCGTCTTTGGGGATGGATTTGTTGGCTTTCAAACTGGGCCAGTTGTTTCCTCTCTACCTGAATACGATGTTTTAAAAATAAATGGTTCCTTTTGTAGTATTGATAGAATACTTCCAGGAAGGATTAGAGGTAACAAAATACCAGTGGAAGTTATTTAAAAGAAGGAATAAGTGGTCACGTCATAGGTCTTTGTAAAGAATCTCCAAGAGTCACAGATTTGGGTTCTTGCTATGCCGTTTTACTAGCTTTGCCAACTTGCGATCTTATGGCAACAAAGGGACTGGGAAGATAGCTGATTCGACGTCTTAGAAGGTTAGAGCTGGCAGGTGTAGCCCATTCCTCAGGTCTAGTGGTGCATCCAACCCAACACCTCATGTGTCCATAAAAAATATGCCTGCTCCCTGCCTCTCAGGGCCCAGAACTAGGGAAAATAATTTATACAACACAGTTATCATTGTCTCGGATTGTTGGGGCCAGACACCTGTAGCTGAGCTGTGCTTTAGACGTTGCTCTTTCAAAGGACCCAGCTGTGCTTTGCCACAAAAGTCAACATCCACCGCCCCGCTTTGGAGCCTCTCAGCTGTTGTTTAATGTCCTCCCGTGCGTCAGGCTTTGCCTGTTTTCTTCTCACCTGTGTTTGTCCTGCACATCCTCACCTGTGTGCAGCCCTCCTGAGTCCAGGTTCACCCACCCAGGTGGATGAGGGAACTTTCTTTGCTTGTTGTTGAGCCTCAGCTTCGTGTGACCAAAGGGCTGGATGCCAGTCTGTGTACAGCCCCTGGAAGGTTCTGCATGAATCAATGTCCTTAGGGGGTGAATTCAGAGATAATTTGTAAGGCTCTGCTTGTACCCTTGGGGGAGAATTTGAGGAAAACTCATCTGAGGAGCCCTGTTGGGGCCCCCTGAGGTATTAACCCTCGTTCAGAACCCATGGCTGCCCTTATTTATGGCTGACCCCTCCTGCCTGGGGGGCAGTCATGGCTCCTCTCAGCACAAGGCATGGTGTCTGCCTGCCTGACAGCATGTTGGCTACAGTGGGTCCAAATAAATCATTAAGTTCTGCCCCACCCTGTGTGACCTACCTGATGGCAGTAGTCAGTCAGGACAGCCGCAGGGCCTGGGGGTCCCTACCAGTACGGCCAGTGGCCCATTGCCATTGTGAGGGGAGGGCCGCCCCACTGATTCATCAGGTTGTGGAGCACTGACCCCTCCCCAGCCTCCAGGGTTCTAACAATTTACTAGAAAAGTGCAGAGAGAAAGAAGCTCTGAGCCCAGAGGACCCAACTCTACTGCCAGCTTAGCAGTCAGCGGAACAGAGGAGGGAAAGGTGCCGGCATCTCAGTGAATTTTATTAAGAAGCCACCACCTGCCTGGGCTTCATCCCTTGATGGACCAAACTGCGACCCCAGCAAGTGTAGCACCTGCTTCCCTTCTCAGAAGTGTGTGTGTGTGGGAGTGTGAGCGCCTGCACATGCACACCTGCCGACGCTAGGATAACAGGTTTCTGGGATATTACAACACAGCAAAGCAGCGTTAGCCGGATTCCTTACGAAATGAAGAAAAGGTCTTCCTGTGCATCCCACCAGCCAATGCATCGCTCTCTAGGTGGAGATCCACACGCAGGACTGGGCTGAAGTGCAGGTTAAGAGACACCTCGGGTAGCCCCGTGGGGAGCTCGGGGTGCAATGGCCCTTCCAAGATTTCTCAAATTCAGGCCTGGGAAAGGTCAGCAGGTGCAGGGGTGTAACCTGGGGTGGCTGGAACAAAGTACTGCAAACCAGGAGGCAGAAAACCACAGAAATTTATTGTCTAACAGCTCTGGAGACCAGAGGTCTGAGGTCAAGGTGACAGCCGGGCTGTGGTCCCTCTGAAACCTGTAGGGGAGGGTCTTTCCCGCACCTTCTGGCTTCTGGTGCTCTGTGGCTTGTAGGAGCATTTCTCCAACATCTCTTGGTCACGTGGCCGTCTTCTCTCTGTGTCTGTGTCTCCTCGTACGAGGACACCAGTCATCTTGGATCAGGGCCCCCCTCCCCGTCCCGTATAACCTCATCTTAACTAACTGCATCTCCAAAGACCCTATTTGCAAACAAGGTCATATTCTGAGGTTCCTGTTGTCATAAATTTGGGGAAGAATATTCCACCTACTGCAGAGGGACGGCCTCCTCTGGCCGAGACGATTCTTGAGGGGGTCTTAGCTGTGAGCCGTCGGCCTTCCCTGAGCTGGGAGACAAGGCTGGGTCCCAGGGGAGGAGATTGCCCCATCCCCAGGTGCTCCCATCCCCAGGTGCTCTCACCGGGAGCTCTTCCCTGGGCTTGTGGCAGAAGGTGAGGTCAGGGCGAAGTTTTGCGCACGGGGCTGATAACGTTGAATTTCAACCCCGCGCTCTGGCTCTTGAAGGCGGACCTGCGCCCCTGCCTGTCTCCTGGCCCGCTAACCGCACTCCTTCCTCTGGCTGTTGCCTCGGCACCCGCTGGACTTGCCCACGTCCCAGACGCCGCTCTTCCCCTCCTTCAGCTCAAGTTCTTACAACTGTCCTCACAGCCGCGGCCTCCCCCGTCCTGAGGTTGGAAGGGACGTTGCAGGAGAGAGGGTCTTAGCAGTGGCGGAGTGAGGGTGAGCCCATCTGAGGATGGACTGGGAGCAGGACGGCTGCGTCCAGGCTGCATCGGAAGGCAGCTGCTGAAAGGTCCGTCCGCATACACCTGCCACCTGGGACCGCAGCGGGGAGGACTCGCCACGGTCCTTGAAGGCTTATACGCCACGAGACGAGTATAAGACGGTGCGCTTGGTGACCTGGGCTCAAGTCCTCATAAAATAGACAGTGCACCAGGGGTGAAGGCCGAGCTAGCGGGCCACATCCTCCTGGGAATCCCAGAGGCGTGCTCCCCCCGCCCTGCGTGGTCCTCGGCAATTCACAAGACGAGGGGCGCGCTGGGGTGGAAAGTGTCCCCCCAAATTCATGTTCTCCGGAACCTCAGAATGCGACCTTATCAGGAGACAGCGTCCTTGCGGATGTACTCGTCAAGGTAAGACGAGGTCATCGTGGGGAGGGGTGGGCCCTTCATCCAGTGGGATCAAGGCCCTTCTGAGAGGAGGAGAGGGGGTGCCGTGTGCAGCGGGGAGATAAGCGTGGCGAGAGCCTCAGGCGTGGAGCCAGGGAAGGGGCACCAAGGGCTCCCGGGCACCGGGGGCTGGGAGGGGGCGCCGGCCCGCCGGCCCCTGGATCTCGGCCTCCAGCCTGCGAATGGCGAGCGTCCATTCCTGGGGCTCTGAGGCCGCCCGGGGTCGTGGACACAGAGGGTCCAACCGGTTCTAACGGGCACAGCGAGAGGAGCTCCCGGGCGGAGGAGGGGCCCGTGAGGGCTGAGTGATGTCCGGGCTGGGGCCGGGCGCGCGGAGGCCGGACCGTGATGGCTGAGCCCTCTCTGCCAGCAGACGTCAGCCAAGTTCCGGCACCTCTCTCCCCGCCCAGCGCTGGGCTCCAACCTTGCACGGTTCCAGTGGGCAGAGCTGCAATTTCTTACTTCTTCTTGGCTACAGTTAGGCTTCCAACCAGGCTGAGCCGTCCGCTCCATGCCGACTGGAGCCCGGGAGCGCGTGCGCCGAGTGAGTCGCCGCCGGGCGGCGCTTTATGGGGGCGCTCAGGCCTGGGGCGCGGAGACCCCTCTTTCTGCAGCAAGACACATGTCTGAATGTGAAATGTCGTTACAGCCTCATTCCTCCAGTGCTGCTTCTTTTTAGAATAACAAAAACACACCAGTGGTGAGTTTCAGTGTTATTTTTAATAAAAGAAAACCCTTTAATTTACATATATTTAAGGCTAAGTAAATGAAAACGCACTTGTTACCACTGTTCTAGGCAATAATGAGCCCCCAGGGTTCAGAAGAGCCTTTGCTTCTCAAACCCCGCTCGCACGCCCCCAGCTCAGGTCTGCCGCTGGGACAGGTCGGGGGCGGGGGCCACGCTCCTGCTTTATGAGCTGGGCCGGCAGTGCCCCCGAGGGAGGCTTGGGGACAAATGGATTTGACGTCAAGCCTCGGGCCCAAACCTGGTTACCCAGGGCGCGCCCTGTAGGTGCGGAGAGCCCGTTTCCCAGCAGGTAGGCCCAGGGGTGACCCTGTGGCATGCATCTCCCTCTCCCAAAAGCCGGGCTGGTGGCACTGCCCCTCTGATACCCACACAGAGCCAGCCAAGAAAACAAAAGAAAGTGCACAAACCCACCCATGTGCGTACACACGTACACACACTTAGATGCACACACACTTCACTTCCTGCATTTTATTACAAGAAACATGTCCTCGGGATCACTGAAAACCAACATCTCCAGGCCTTCGCAGGAGCCTGGCATTTCCCGTCCTCCTAAGGGTCCCCAGAGAGGCCGCGCTGGAGGCTCTGGTCGCCTCCAAGGTACGTAGGGTCCGAAGTCCTGCCCCGAGGGAGGTCAGCTGGTGGTGGTGTCACTGTGAGTCCTTCATCACCAAGCACCTGCGCTGACGTCAGTGGCGGCCGAGCCGCCTCCTCCAGGAAGACGCCTCCGTGTCCACCTAAATGAAGAGGTAAACTGAGGCAGGTGCAGACAACCAGAAAGTGAGTCTGTCTGGAACTAGCACAGGAATCGGCAATTAGGGAAATGCACGTGCAGCCACTGCAGGTGAGGCCTTGAGGGTTCGGGGCAGAGTCCAAACGGCAAGTCCGGTGGCTTGAGGACGGGAGAGAGTCTTGGCGGGTGGTCGCTGGTCAGGAGGTGGGTTTCGGTTTTCCGTGAATCGGGCGTCTGGGGAGCTCGGTCTCTCCCTTCTTAGGCCACCTATCCATGTGGGCGCAGGTGTGAGGTTCTTTATTGCACGTCCCTGGTTCCATTTTAAGCTAAACTCCTTTGGGTTCTCTACCTCGAGGGCACATTTGGGTCTGGGAGGCCCCGGGTTCTCTGCCCCTCACGCCCCGCGGCCGGGCTGGACCAGCCGAGGGAGCAGCAGCTCGGAGGCCCCAGTGCTCCCCCGTCCCGCCCAGGACCTTCCCCTGACAAGTTCCAGATGCGCCCACCGAGGAGGAGGCTGCGGCCTTGCTCATGAGAGCTGTGACGTGGGCCTTGCAGCATCCTTCACAGCCCTGGAGCCAGTGGGCAGGGCGGTGGGGGGATGGAGCTGGCCAGCTGCAGGCCAAGGAGTGCTGCAGGAGACCCAGCGGAGCTGCAGCCAAGGCGCAGTCCCCTGGCCTTTCTGTGACATTTACCGCCCTGGGCAAGGACATGCTCTTTTCTCTCTGTTTCTGTTTTCTCCAGTTAATCGGGTGACTTGAAAAGAAGCCAGATAAGCGCATTGTTTGCCTGACAACACCCTGATGACACTGTCTGGGGAGACAGGAGGGAAACACTCCTTTTCTGAGTGGTGGGGTCTTTAGGGAGGCCTTGTGTCACCCCGCGCTTCTAGGTTAATGACCACAGAAAACCTGGGAATGGGGAGCTATAATTTTTCTCCAGAAAGTACAGCTATTTTTACGCCCATGAAGGAGCTTCAAAGGACCCCGTTTTGCAGCTCAATAGCGTGATAATTTTCCTAGAAGGGCTCTCTGTGCTCCTATTTGAAGGACACGTCCTGTGCATTTGATTAAGTTTGGGCAGCAAGTTATGAACTGGACTAATGAGATCCATTCCCACCTCGCGGTGGCGATGATCGTCTTCATTGATCGTCAGTGAAGACGTGAGTGTATCCCCTGGAGTGTCTCGCAGGGCATCTGTCTATATGCGTGGCCTCCTTGGTGCAGCTCGTTTCTGTTTGGGAAATCCTAAGCAGGCATCTGTTTACCAAACAGCAGAGGGTTATCGGCAACCTTACGGAAAGGAGCGCCCTTCAGGGACCTGGATGGGCGGTCGTGTTTCAGCCCGTTATTATGAACCCGTGTGAACCTCATGGTGTGTAAAAAGGGGAACCAGGGAACCAGTCAGTCTGCACTGAGAAGCCAGAGAAGGGCTAGTGTTCCTGCTGAAATTTCCCATGAAGGACACACTGCTTTCATGGTGGTGACATCTCTCTGTTTCCTCTTGTTTTTAAACTGGGTGAAACTGGAAAAGTGATTCCTTTTAGAGCCTGGTTCCAGAGCAGTTCTCCTGCTGGGCCGGACCATCCTGGGGGTGGGGGGCTGACGTGCCCCGAGCCCGCATCCACGGGTTCCCTCGCTTTGTCTCAGGAACGCCTGCCCTGAGAGTTTGTTGACGGATGGCCTTTGGCACAGTGTTCAAAATCTTCTGCCGCTCAGAGAGGGCGGGGAAAGTCATGTTCGAATCTTCCTGTTCCTCCCTTCTCTCCCCGTTTAGATGCAGGCTGCCCAAGCGGGTCCTTACAGGAGGTGGAGAGGGTGTGGAGGCTCCAGAGCAGCAGCCGAAGGCTCGGAAGGGTGATGCTGAGCCAGAAGGACATGGCTTCCTGTCAAATCCTGGGTCCTCTGTGCGGGAGGGGCCTCGAGCTGGTGGGAGAGGAAGGCCAGGCTGTGAAGAAAGAGAGTGTCCACTTTCCTGGTCTGCGGGGTAGCAGGGTGGGGCATCTTGATGCCCACAAACACCGCTGCTTCAGGAAGCTCTTCGCTGTCTCTGTATCTTTAGTACAACGTCTGTGATTATGCAGGTGGTGCCCATGTCTCTGTGGACAGCTAGCTCCGTGAGGGGGCCGCGCTTTCCTTGTCGGGGGTTCCCCGGGAGAACACAGGACCGGCCCACAGGACCGCTCGGGGAAGGATGGCTCATGGTCAGTGTGGTTTGGCCCAGGTGCCACCTGGCCACGTTCCCCAAGGTCCAAAGCCAGTGCCAGAATGTCCTTTGAGGATCCCACCCTGAATGTTTTACAGGTCGAAGCAGGTGACTTATCAGGATGGTTTTGTTTGATCTTTAAGGAAATCATCTCAGTAGGGATTTGTGGGGCTGTTTTCCAAACTGAAGGCAAAGCTATCTGCTAAACTCATTCCTTAGGTTACAGAGAGCTTGCATTTGGGAACGAGCAGATACAGGTTAGGCGCAGAACCCCCCAGCTTCCCTGGCGGGGAAATCGTCACTGTCAGAAGCATGATAGCAACTGTCAAAAGTGCATGAAATCAGCTTTGCAGATGGTGAAACAGAAGTCACAGTTCCCTTTGTTCTGTGACAGGGTGAACATTTCAAAGTTTTCATCAAAGAGGAAATGGAATTCCAACACTTCCACATCTAAATAACGGGTCCCGTTCCCCCTCTCGCTTCTCACAACCAACAGTGAGTTGTGTAGAACAGATCAATCCTTCTAACCCAAGAGGACAAACTGGCGGACAGTGGTACCTCCTCACCAAATATGCTTTGTTTGGAGTAAAATCTGAAACCATGAGTTGGGCCAAAGGCGCATTTTCGGATGTGACCCCAGGCCCAGCCTCCGCGTTCCGGGCCTCGGCCCGGCTCCTGCACGCCGTTGAGGGTCTCCTTGCAGAGAAGAGGCTCGCAAAGACCTGCTTTGTCTTCACCGCTCCGTCGTTCTGTTTCCCAGCCTGTGACAGACCCACCCTGGTGGCTTCGGCTCCGGGTCCCGCTCGCTCCCCTGCCCTCAGTGGTCCTCTTTGGGGCAGCTGCCTGCGTCCCAGGTGGGAGGAGCGAGGGAGGAGCAGGACAGAGGACGCAGCAGGTCCCTCGGAAACTCCCCTGCTCGGGGCAACGTTGACTGGGTGTGTGGAGCGGTTTCACTGTCTTCAACTGGCTCTGAAGGGCCGGAGGGTGTGACCGCGTGTCAGGAGCTGGCGGAAACCCTGCCCTGGTGGGGGGATGGGGGAGGCGTCTTCCCGCCTCTGCTCAGACCAAATGCCGCGTGGAGGAGTGAGCAGGGCCCCAGGTCTTCGTGGGGTGAGGGTGCGCCGGGGCGGACGGGCACGGCCCTGCTGTCCTCTCTCTCCACTGACCGGCTGCCCCGGACGGGGAAGGATGGGGCCAAGGAGTGGGATTGCTGGGTCGTATGGCAGCTCTATTTTTCGTTTTTTAAGGCCCCTCCGGACTGTTCTCCATAGCGGCTGCAGCAATTCCCATTCCCACCAACAGTGCGGGAGGGCTCCCTTTTCTCCACACCCTCTCCAGCGTTTGTTACTTGTTGTCTTTTGGATAATAGCTGCTCGGACAGGTGTGAGGCGATAGCTCATTGTGGTTTTGATTTACGTTTCCCTGATGATGAGCGACGTTGAGCATCTTTTCGGCTACCCGTTGGCCATTAGTATGTCTTCTTTGGAAAAATGTCTATTCAGGTCTTTGGCCCACTTTTTAATCAGATTGCTTGTTTTCTTGATATTGAGTTATATGAGTTCTTAGGCTAAGTGAAATAAGTCAGACAGAGAAAGACAAACCCTGTATGTTTTCACTTATATGTGGACTCTAAAAGACAAAACAAATGAACAAATATAACAAAACAGAAATACAGATACAGAGAACATTCTAGCGGTTGCCAGAGTGGGGGGCGGGTGGGGGTGAGGGGAAGGGTGGAATAGCTGAGGGGGATTAAGAGGTGGAAAATACCAGTTATAAAATAAGTAAGTCATGGGGATGTTATATATAGCACAGGAAAAATAGTCAATAATAATAACTTTCTATGGTGCATAACCTGTAAAAACACTGAATCAATCACTGTGTTGTACACCCGAAAGTAATATAATATTATAAGTCAACTATACTTCAGTTTTTAAAAAGACTATTGAAAAAGGGCAGCTTTGAAATTTACATACCCATATCCAGATACGGGTTTTCCTCCAGCTGAAGGAGGTGAGGAATCAGTCACAGTGTACCCTTAATTCATGTAAGAAAGTATGCTTGTCTGATATATTTTGTAGGTTGTCATGTTATGGGATCCAAATAAATATACTGTGAGGTCCTGTGTACATTTTCCAAATAAATATGGTGGAAGAGCAGCTCCGCGTCGCACCTGTCTGGTCAGCCTTGAGTATAAACAAACTCGCCATGCACATTTCTCTGGCTGTATGTGCCATAGAGTTTAATTCCAAATGCTTGAAACCCAACCAAAACTAACTTGAGCAAAACAGGGGCTGTCCTCAGGTGGTCGTCCTCCGTGTGCGTGTGTCCTGATCTTCTCTTCTTCTAAGGACGCTAATCAGACTAGATCAGGGCCACCCACGTGGACTCATTTTAACTAAATCGCCTCTTTAAAAGCCCATCTGGGGCTTCCCTGGTGGCGCAGTAGTTGAGAGTCTGCCTGCCGATGCAGGGGACACGGGTTCGTGCCCCGGTTTGGGAAGATCCCACATGCCGCGGAGCGGCTGGGCCCATGAGCCATGGCCGCTGAGCCTGCGCGTCCGGAGCCTGCGCTTCGCAACGGGAGAGGCCACAACAGTGAGAGGCCTGCGTACCGCAAAAAAAAAAAAAAAAAAAAATCCTATCTGCAAATGCAGTCCTGTTCTGAGTCCTGGGAGGGTTAGGGCTTCAACACATCGACTTGGGGGGATACATTTCAGCCCATAGCAGCAGCCTTTCCCGTCCTTGTCCTGCACACATGAATGTAGGAAAAGGAATGCTCTTGTCCCTAAATAGGTGGCCAGGTGTATTTTGCAGTGAAGCTCAGAGCCAATACCATCAGGAATCTGAGTTCAGCCTCGTGAGTTTAGTAGGTGTTTGTCAGCCAGGTTTTAGGAATAAGAACAGTGTTTTCCAGTTTTAAATATCTAAAAATAACCTCTGTGTTATTGTTTTCTTTTTAGGTTTTCTATACATTTTTTCATAATTTAAAAGCATGGTAAGAAAGTAGAATTGTTGAATGCTTTTAAATCGAGAAACTGAAAACATGAAACTGAAACTGAAAAAATGTGGAGCCCTGGTCGTTTAAAATCAACATGCGCCTTCCCGAGAGTGCTTTTCGTGGGTGTGTGCATGCGCTCCAGAGAGAATGCTGTCTCGGGCGGACCCCCCGCTTCTGGGCGGTGGGACGGGATCGCAGTGGCCTTGCTCTGACGCACACCTGTCATCAACCTTCGGTGGATTTCGGGGATGGAAACCTTTCCCACAATTAAGGTGCCCTGAGAGGATTAATCTGCTTCTTGTAATCTTGTCAGAAACGGGATACTATAATCCAGCGGTTGGCTGAAGTCCAGCGGCATCCCGCTTGGCCAGGCCGGTGGGGGTGCCGTGCCTTGTCATCTGCTTTCCTGAGCCCGCTGTACCTGCTGCGGGGTGGACGGGAGGTGAGGGCGTGATTGATTCCGAGCCGCTCGCCGGGCCTTGAAATAGCTTTTGTTGTTGGCTGGCTGAGGCTGGCATATGTTGTGAGTGAAAGAAAACAAAGTCAGGATTCTGTTTTCCTAAAACCTGTTGGGCAGGCAGCCTCCGCCGCAGGATGAGGCGGTGCCTGGGGAAGCGGCTGCCACCTGGCGCGTCATCGCGACATGTCTTCACCTTAGACTGTCCCACCTCTGCCTCCAGATAGGTTCTGGGAAACGTCTGATAAGCTTGATTATGGGTACGTTCCCTACAAGGACTTAGGGCTCTGAGGATATTTATGAAGCAGAATTTCTGTTGACTTTGATCCTTTTGGGTGGTTAAGTGCTAATAAAATGAGACTAAGCTGGCTTAGATGTCTCCCAGCTGGTGTTCTGAGCCTGTCGACAACGGATGAGCATCAAATATTAATCCCTCCCTGGTGTCCTTCCCACTCTGGACGCTGTCACCCGAACACCATGCCGGATGGGCGAGTTTGTGCCGAGGGTCTTCTCGCCTGGCCTTCCTCGTTGGTGACCTCATTTCCTCTTTGCCACCGGCCTCAATTCACAGAAGACCCATAGACTCGGAGTTTTAGTAAGTGCCCCGGCTGGACAGGCTCCACATGGTCGGAGGGGATGGAGAACCACCCATCCTTTCCCGGAACCTTCCCCGGAAGCATAGTGCGAGTCACGCTGGGCCGTCCTGGGACTGTGCAGCTTTACCGTGACTCTCTTATAGAGCGTGCTACACCAGGCATTGGCTTTGTCTACCAGGCAAGCTAATTAGCCATCAGCGTATGGGCTGCTTTTCTCTCCAAAGCATTATAGTTTAGAACGTTTTCTTTAAAAGAGTCGCCAGGCTTGGGTTCCTGGGAAAACAGATTTCGGGACCAGGTTTTGCATGTGGGAAGTTTCCTGGGAATTCTCCCGAAAACAGCCTCTGTGAGGGGTGAGCCGGGCAGGGCTGGACAGAGGGAGGAGCTGAGGTCAGTGAGGCCCCAGCCAGCCCTGGGGTGGGGCTCTGGGCAGGGCCTCCCCCAAATACTGAGGCCACCCCTGTGTCCCGCTGCACCATCTGTCACGAGGGACCCGCCCCGTGGGGTGGCTGAGGGAGAGACGGGAGTCTACAGCAGGAGAGGGCATTGGGCTGGGGCCCCTCCCTGGGGGTGTATGACCCCAGAGGCACCCTCCAGCTTGGACAGGCTGCTAGGGGTCTGTGGGCCCGAAGACTTGGTGGACCTGACCGTTCCCTCGCAGGACGCAGTCATGGTGACGTGGTTCCGTGATGTCCACTCACACATACTCTGTCTCTGCGAGGGCCCTGCAGCAGACCTGACGCCTCCCCTCAATCGGGCATAACTGTTGGCTGTGGGTGGCACGGCTCCTGAACCGTGGGTGAGGGTCTCCCGTTGGCATGCACCACCCAATGTGACATTACCCCACCGTGGATATTTCTAGTACCCAGTACTGGGGTCTCCCAGGCCACAGGGTGTGTGGGGAGGGCCTTGCGCCGCCGTCTGGCCCTGCCTTACGCCCCTGCCCTTCTCGGGGCCCACAGAGCTGGGCATTTTATGTCTCTAGGTCAGTGTTGGAGCCCAGCCTGCAGTGTGCTGCTTGCAGAGCCCAAAGATGGCCCTGGGCCTGGCCCCTTCTACATGGTAGATGGCCGAATGGTGACCATTTCCCCTTCCCTTTGGAGAGCACGTCCCAGCCCTAGAAGTGCCGGCTCCTGGGGTTTATTTCCCGCCCTCCAGAGTGCGCATGTCTCAGCGTGGCCTTCAGTTCTGGCTCCTGCAGTCTGATGGCCTTGATACGGTGGACCGGTGTGCGTTCTGAGGAGGACTTGGACAGTCCATGTCCCATGGGACCCCTGTGGCAGAGTGCAGGGAGTGAATGCTGCAGAGGCATTGTGTGTCCACCCCAGCAGAACCTGAGCCGCATCTGGTCCTCCTTCTTGTTGGGAGTGGACAGGGCGCTTTCCAGGTCAGTGTCTGTCTCCAAAGTTCCCGATGCCCAGGAGCCTTTCCTGGTGGGGTTGCCACACCGGGCACACAGCTGCTCGGCTGAACCTGCAGCCCTCGGGCTCCCTCGAGGTTTCGTAAGGATGCACTGATGAGTTAAGGGGAGACACCCTCACATCCAATATTGCAGAGCAATATTGTCTTTGATTGGCTAATTTATGTGGGGAGTTTGAGGCTTCCCCGAACCCTCTCCACGCTGATAGCTCTCACCTCACAGTCTAGGAAACCACCTACGTCCGTTCCAGTTTTACGGAGTGTATCCAGTCCAGGTGTACACGTAGGAATCGGGCAAATTACCGTCTGGCGGGTCTGTGGCCCAGTGGTCCTAAGGTGAGTGGGACGGGCGGGCCCCATGCAGTGCCTGCTCTGATGGGGGCCCTGACGATACTTTGTGTCTCTGGATATCCGTGCTGTTCTGACCCTGATTCCTCTAAATGTTGGGGTACTCTCCTTTCCGTATGGTACCGTTACCCCAGAAGGGCAGTAGGTCCATTTTGAAAGGGTCTGAGGAACTAATTACCGTATGGGTTGGATTTTATGAGAAAACTAAATATCCATTGTGAAGGCCACAGAGGCTTAGAGTCATTACAGCAGTGAGCCTTACGGCAGTTCCTACGACACATTGTGAGTGCTTTAAAAGAGGCTGCTGTGGGCTTTCCTGGTGGCGCAAGTGGTTGGGAGTCTGCCTGCCGATGCAGGGGACGCGGGTTCGTGCCCCGGTCCGGGAGGATCCCACATGCCACGGAGCGGCTGGGCCCGTGAGCCATGGCTGCTGAGCCTGCGCGTCCAGAGCCTATGTTCCACAACGGGAGAGGCCGCAGCAGTGAGAGGCCCGCGTACCGAAAAAATAAAAATAAATAAAAATAAAAGAGGCTGCTGCAGTGACCTCACGGCTGCCCTCCTCAGAAGGGATTCAGGAAATGTTGACTTCAACTCTGTAAGCTACTAATTAGTGTATGCTTCCCGTGTGCCAGTGGGCATGGGAGCTCAGGTGGCATCAGTGTAGCACGTGGCAAGCCTTACGGAAGCCGGTTAGGAGGGGTGAGGCGTGAGGGGCACACCCGCTCCTCTTCACTGTGATGCAGGGGTCACCGTCCACGCCGGTCACACTGGTCACGGGTTCCATTGCTTGTGGCCCAGAGCCTCACAGCATCACAGGCTGGCTGGGTGTGGGAGGGGTGAGGCTGACCCTCGCAGTGGAAGGTCACGGCCCTTCCTCAACATAGTAACAGAATGTCTTCTGGTTCGTTTCTCCATAATCTTTTACCCAAGCTGGGTTTCCCCATCCACTGCCCTCATTTCTGACCTGACGCCACGTAGACTTCCTTGTCCCGATGTTAGCGTGTATCTTACCTAGTTTTAGGTCCTGGCAAACATGTTTTCAAGCATACTGCTTCTTTTGCAGTTGCTCTGTTTTTGTAAACCCATCCTAATAATTTCCCCTTGCCACTTACTCTGTAGAAAACAGAGCTCCTGATCAACGAGAGAACCATTGCAGAAGTGCCCTTGAACTCCTGGGAATTACCCAAGAGAATGACATGTCATGCAGCTTTATACTTAACAAGGTGATCTCAGTGTGAAGCTGGGTACGTTTTTATTTGGAAGACTGTACATATAAGTATAATGATATAGCTAAATCTGTTAGCTTGTACCTAGAATTTTGGTTCAGAAATACAGCTTTTAACCAAATGGGTAAGTTTCCTAGAGGATGCGGGATTTGGATTGGCCTTTTGAGTAAGGCTGAGTGACAGGTTTGGGGCAGCAAAGCGTTGCAAACAGGGGCTGGGCTAAGCACAGGCGGGGGTTGGGTGGGGCAGCAGGGGTGAGCATTTTGGGAATCACAGGCTCCCAGGGCTGTTCCCTCTCTCCTCGGCTTGACTTGCCCGCACGTGGACAAAGCAGGGCTGGCAGGATGTCCACTTCCTGTTAGAGACGATGTTTTCTCTGTGGCTTCTTTGGCTATTTTGTTATTGTGTGATGCTCATCGAACACCAGGCTTGTGAGTGCGGGACGTGGTGTGTATAATTAGCAGAATCCCCGGCTTTCGTCAGTTTAGACGTGAAAATCTGTGTGAGGAACGTGGAACAGAGAAGAGCCGGCAGGGGGAGAGGACAGTGCCTGAGTCACGTCAGCAACTCATGCTCGGGGTGGTTCAGCTCGTAAACACGTGCAAACGCTTCCAGTGGACGTGTCGCAGACGTGCACACAGACCGTTACCTACCTGTCTGTGCTTTCTATTTATCTGATACAGGTCCTCTGGAAATAGTGTGTTCGTAATTTTGTTTTGATTTAGCGTAAATGTGCGCTAGGTCCCTGCCTCTGGAACTTGAGCAAGCAGGCAAGTTCCTGCGGATGGTGTCAAAATGCAGATTTTGGTCCGGGAGGGACCTGAGACTGTGTTTCCAGCAAGCTCGCGGGAGATGCTCATGCTGCGGGACCCACACCTTGAGCTGTCAGGCTCTGGGTCCTCGATGCATGAAGTCTGAGCACCGTCGGTCCCTGAGGCCCTGCTGGGTCAGAGCCAGCCACCGTCCTGGTTGCAGGGCAGAGCCGCCACTTGGCCTGGCCCAGCTGGGCTCCCGCTGCAGTCAGCCCCCCTCCGGCTCCCCCCAGCCTCGGCCTGAGGCCACCAGAGCCAGCCCACCTTCCCGGCAGCTTCCTAGAAGGAGACCCTGGGGCATGGGTTCATGTGGGGCTGTTCATTTGGGAGGATGTTGAGGGGTTGCACACTGAGCCCTCTCTCTCCTAAGGTCTCCGCAGAGGAGACTCACCAGCCTCCCAGTTAACAAATCAGAGGATGCTTTCTTTCACTAAATCTTTTCCCGGTCGGTCTCCATCCTGCCTCCCAAGTAGCCCCAAAGGCCACTTCTCTGAACCTTCTCCACCACCGCCTGTTCTGGGTGTGGCCACCCAACTGGCCTCCACGCCGCTCTCTTCCCGGCCCTCAGCCCATGGGTCCCCTCTGGAAAATGCGAATTTACCGCCCTTCCCTGGGGAAGTGTCCGGTGGTTCCTCCTTGTCCTTGGGTCAGACTCTAAGTCTTCTTTGTGGCTGAGGAGGCTGTCTCATCGGGGTCCCCTCCTCAAACCTCAGGTCACACCTCTCACCCTCTGCCCAGGAATCATCACTGACTGTGGGACCAAAATGGTGAAATTGTAAAGGTTAGCAACCTATAGTATTAGGAGAGGGATGACTGCCACGTGTTGATTTCCTGCTAGGCAGCAGGCACGGAGCTAGGTGCTTGGTAAGCGAAGGTGGAAGGAATGGGTAGATAAATTAACAAATGTTTGTTGGAAGGACCTGTGGCCGCTGATCAGAGTGCTCATGTGTTGGGGCAGAAGCTTTGTTAAAGAGAGTCTGGCCAAGGCCGTCAACCCTCTTGGCCTCCTGGGTCCCACCTCTCGGGGGGGCGGGGGGGACCTTACCCGGGGCAGCAGAAGCCAACAGCAGCCGACTGCCCCCTCTGCTCGCACACCAAGTTCAACCTTTTCCTGGTAAAAACGATTTTTCTCAGTACTATTTATTTTGTCATATTCTGTTCGTTTAAAATGTATGTTCCTCAATCTCCATCTCACCTCTTCTAATGTTTCTTCACTTACATCTAGTGGGTCTTAGACTTTTAATCTTCCCTCTCCCTCATCTTTCTGAGGTTTTTATCTCAGTGGTTTTTGGATTTAGCTTTTATTTAAATATCATCAGTCGTGTCTTCTTTGCGATATTACTTCCTTTTAGAGGGGCAGAGTCCACGTGGGGCGGCTGGCGAGGGCTCTGGCGATCAGACACATCAACTTAACTTTGTTGAGTTTGTTCTGCTGTTCTTGCACACTATTAATTTCCAGGCTTTTAAAATTTTCTAATATAATTTAAGACTATAAATTTGCCTCTTATCATGACCTTGGCTGCATCTCACAATTACCGATACCTAATATTTTTAATAGCTATTTTCTAACTTCCATAATGATCACTATTTTGATCCATGAGGCTTTTTTCTTCTTCCAGTTGTACTGAGCTATAATGGACATATAGCACTGTGTAAGTTTCAGGTGTACAGCGTAATGATTTGACATCATAAAATGATCACGAAGTCTTTGAAAGTGTACTTTTTTACTTCACAAATGCACGAATTTGTTTAGAAAATCATTTTGTTATTGATTTTGAACTTAACATATTTGTTGGATCTAAAATGCTATACAAGGAGTATTCAAATTTCAGAAATGTTAAAATGTGGGAAAATGACAACAGTAATTATAAGAAGTCCCTGATTGTAAGACACATCCTAATTTAGAGATACTAAAAACTGAAAAAGAAAATTGTGTTTTAGAAACTATAAAATATTGTTGCAGTCAGAAACTGTGTGTCTGTGTAATATCAACTTATTAAAATATGGTGCAATTTACTTTATTTCCTGGTATGTGGTCAGTATTTGTAAATGTTTCTTGAGAGTTTAAAAAAGTATTTAATTCTCTATTTCTATTACGTTCCTATTATATGAGCCTCTTTCATAGTGTTATTCAAGTATTTTGTATCCTTACTGAATTTTGTCTATATGGTTTATTGATTATTTACAGAAGGAATTTTAAAAATCTACTTCTGTCATGCTAGATTTCTCAGAATTTCCTTATAATTCCATCTATTTTTGTTTTATATGTTTTGAATCTGTTATTAGGAACAAAGATGCTTAGAATTGTTATATTTTCCTGTTGAATTGAGCCCTTTATGCCCTTTATCAATATGTAATAACCTTTTTTTAAAAAATGTCTCTTGTAATGCCTTTGGCCTTAAATTATTTTTGTTTTCAACTTATACCAATATATTACTACCGGTGTTCTTTGGCTATTTGTTTAGAACATATTTTTCCTTTTTTGTTTTTGATTTGTACCTGTCTATGCTCTTATATTTTAGATGTATCTCTCATAACCAACATATAGCTGGGATTTTTAAATTCAGCATTATAATCTTAACTTTTTAATTAGAAAGTTTTATTCATTAGTATTTATTATGATTAGTGATGTACTGAAATTACTTTCTACTATTTTATTTCATGCTTTCTATTTGTCCTACCTTTCTTAGGCTTCTTTTTTCTTTCTATTCTTACATCCTTTTAAATTAATTGAATTTTTTTCTTCCCTCCCATCTTATCTTCCAACTCAGATTGGAAGTAATACATTCTATTTCTATGATATTGTTGATTACCCTGAAATACTAGTAATCCATAAGCTATTTGACTTGACAAAGTCTACAGCTAATATTTTACCCTCTTTAAAAATGATACAAGAAACTTAGAGTGCTTTTATTATAAATTATGTGTTGCAGTTGTTCTGTTTCTTAGTTCTATCTTGTTATTTTTAGTGACACAAATTATATGCTACTATTTTCCACAGCTAATGTTTGTTTAGACTAATCCACATATTTACTATTTTCTTTGATAAACATTCTATGTATCTCAGAACTTTTTTTCTAGGATCCTTTCTCTCTTCCTAGACTTCTCCCTATGAAAGTGCCTCTAATGAGGGTCAGTCATGGAATTTTTGAAATATCTTTATTTCATCATCATTTTCAAAAAATACACTGAACTGATTTATCATTTCAAGTCCACATTTATTTTTTCCCCTGGCATTTTAGATATTATGCCACTGTCTTCTGGTTTCCCCTATTACTGTTGAGAAATCAGCTATATTTCTAAATCTTGTTTCCTTTTAGAGAATCTATTCTTTTCCTCCAATTTAAAAAAGTCTCTTTTTATTTGTATCCATCAGTGTCATTAGGATGTGTCTAAGTGTGAATTATTTTTAAATACCTTCCTTGGGGTTTATGGACATCCTAAATATGAAGAGTCATGTCCTTTAAAAATATTAGGAAAATTTTAACCATTCTTTTTTCAAGTATTGTGTTTCTTCCATTCTGTTTTCCTTCTAGAATTCTGATCAGAAACGTATTCTATTTTCTCATATTATGCTACACCTGTTAAATGCTATTCTCTATTTCCCTTCTCTTTCCTTTCTCTCTTTGCTCCATTTTGGGTACATTTTTGACAATGAGGTCTATTTTCCAATCATAAATTCTCTCTTTAGCTGTATCTAGTCTGCCGTATAACTTTTCTATTAGAGTTTCTATTTTTAATTATTAGATCTTTCATTTTTTTTTAAGTTGGATCCTCAGGCCACCATTCTACATATAGTCAAGAAAGATTTTAACTTTTGTTATATACTTCACTCATTGCTAAATTCACTATCATCTGTGAAAACCACATTAGGAAAAATAAAATGGCTCTTTGATATCATGGATCTTTCCTTAAGCCTTGACTCTTGGGCAGAAATTGGTTAGGGCACATGTCACATCAGCTCAACAGAAACCCTTATTTACTGATGTTTAAACCAAACTTGTGCACTAATACTCCTTTGAGCTGTGGCCAATTTGTCAGATTAGGGAGGAATCCCAGTGGGAAAAAACAAAACTGTGCTATAGATCCTTTCTCATTTAGATGATTAGTTAATGACTGAATACTAGTTTAAGACGAGGTAGGTGACCCCCTCGATAGCAGACAGGATAGGAACATAAAAGTTCTCCTCTGGGCTCTCATGTGATACCTGACCCCAACTGATGTGAAGCTATTTATGATCTTTACACCATTTGGAATGAATATTCATACACTTTACTGCAGAAATAGTAATATGCTTCATTATGGTCAGCTCTCAGCATGTTAAATAAGATACGGTATTTGGTAGAATTTCCTTTCTAAAATACGAAAACTTATTGATTCTGAAAAACAACTGGCCTTGGGGATTTTAGACAAGAGACTGTGGCCCCGTAATACTTATGCCATTGTGTTCGGGTAAGGATTAAATAACATAAAGTATAGGTTTTTGCGCCCTGCTTGGTTTAGAGTAAACCCTCAATAAACCGTGATTCTGTGGCTGTTGTTACTGGATCATTTCAGATACCCCTCTGATCGCCATACTTCCTAAAGTGGTCCTGGGGACGAGGGGGCAGGAACTGTGGAGCTGGGCGTCTGAACACTTATGTGAAGTCTTGCATTTCACATATGTCAGAGTGCAAGGGACAGGAGCTTTTAGAAACTCATTAGACACTGCTGTAGGGTGGAGCCAGCAAGACTGAGAGCTTGCATCTAAATTACCCAGCAGGGGAGGGAGAGGAATAGGAATGCAGAACAAGGTGCCTAAGAAATCAAATTAATTAATACAAACTTCGAGGGCCCTTCCCAGGTCCTTAAAGGGGCTATGCCAGAGGGAGGCCTGAAGTCTCTGCTTCAGTGGCTTCTTGGTGGACCTGACCCCCGCACCCCCCGCACCCCCGCCGGATGCTGCTTCGAGCACCTGTGCAAACCCTCCTTTCTGACCATCCCACTGGGTTGGGCCATGCAGAGGGTCTGCACTTTGGCTGGTGGCCGCGCCTTTGCTTAGTCCCCAGAGAGTCTCAACTGAACGCACCAGAGGAGGTTTATGCAGCCCTGAGCCCTCAGCCCCCTTCACCTCCACTCAGTCTGGAAGGAATAGGTGTCTCTTCCAGGCAACATCTAGCAGGCTAGAGTCTGAGCCTCCCAGGCCAAAAATCCAGCTCTGTGACACACGCTGCTTTCTGAGTACAACTGTGGGCCCCCTCGTGGTTGATAATTAAGAATAGTCTTGATAAAGGAAGAGAGATGCCCTACGAGTGAGGAGGGAGGGGGCCAAGCCCAGAGGGGGGCTTCACGGATCAAGGCGAGAGTTCAGGCGCCTGAGGTGGAGGACCAACCTGCATGCCCCCGTGGTCCAGAATAAGCTGGAGTCTCAGGAGGGCGAGGGGGTCCCACTGACCTGTTCACTGCTGATCCCCAGCCCTGGCCCAGGCCCGGCCCAGAGCAGACCTGACCCGATGTCTGCTGAGTGACAGAGTCGTAGGGCTGAGCTCTGAGGAGGCAGGAAGGTGAGCAGGACTGTGAGTTGCAGGCTAGAAGCCAGAGGGAGTTAGAGATAAAGTAGAGGTGAGTCCTCCCTGCCTCGAAGAGAATGAGCTCTGCCAGGAACGTGTGCGGAGTAGATCGCGAGCAGCTCACTGGAGGAAGGGAGGGAATTCCTTACCTGAGTGCTCCTGGGCGAAAGGGGGTGTCAGGGCCCCCCGGCAGCCGGCAAGGGCTGAGAACGCGGTCTTGAAGCCTGCCCCAGCACTTCCAGACACTGCCCCCCAGGGCGAGGCCGTTCCCAGCCTGACCTGCTGCATCTCCGTCAGTGACAGAGGGGACGCAGCACCTGGAAAGGTTTGAGCTGGTGTTAAAAGCAGCCGAGACAGTGCCAGGGAGAACTAGCACTGATGGACCAGCACTGCGGTTCCAAGAACAGGTCTAAAGTTGTGTAAGGCTTGAGTGTAATCGATGAAAAATCAACGTTAAGTTCCTTACCTGGGGTAACAGGCTCTGCAACCACCACGAGGGACACAGTTAAATGTGAAAATCTTTAGCAGTGTCTAAAGCAATTTGTATCCTTTTTAAAGTGAGAGGAAAAATTACTTTGTGAAGTAAGCACGTTAAATTATAGAAGCATAAAATGCAGTCTATTATTCAGCAACAAAACAAAAATATTAAAAACATCTCAATAGGTGGGAAGAATATGATCTCTAAGAATTCAGACGTAGGGGGTGATATCTCCTTTCTACTGAATAAACAGTGAAGGAACTGAAATGATGTTTACACAAAATGTTTACCCAGAAATAAGAACATTTAAATATGTGGTGTAAAGCCATGAGAGAGGGATTACTTTCAAATCATTAAACTAGCAAACATGGAAAAATAGATACAAGTATGAGAGGCTGGATTAGACAAGCCCAGCAGAACTACTGCTGGTCACTGAGTAAATACAGGGAATATTTCCTGAGGAGACAGCCGTGAAAAGGTCGTTCAGGGGCCCACTCTGGGGTTAGGTAAAAGGAAACTCCAGCTGCAGTGATGCACGCTGAACACAAGAGCTGTTCACCCTCCACCGCAGGTGCTTCTTGACCCAGAGAAGCTAGAGGAAGGTCAGGCCAGTGCGGGCAGTGGCTCCAGAACAAGGTCTGTGCTGACCTCACTGCCCGCTTCCAAGGCACCTGCCTTCAACTGTTTGCTTCCTCCACTGGGCCCAAAGCGTTTCTTCCACAACTCAACGGTGATGCTCTCATTTCCTGGAGTAAAGTCCACCGACCACATGCTCTGGGCCACTTTGCTGAGTGGGATCAGACACAGCATCTGGAACAAGAGAGAACCTGGGTGACTTGGTATTTCATACATGGAGATAACCAGACAGGTGGAGCCCAAGGTGCCCACCGCCAGACCCTGAAATTAAGCTGAGAGGAAAAAGGGCTTCCCATTTAATTCTCTGTGTTCGGATTCTCAACATAAGGAATGACTTGCTTGACATGCTGGGTCCTGGCCCCAAGTGCTTCATTTGGAGATTCTTCCTCACCATTTGGTTTTTAAAAAATTATATTGAATGTGATTGCTCTAATTGAAAAAATAAATGCATGCTGATTGGAGGAAAAGTGAATTTTTTAAGTAGAGATCATACTGTACGAGAAATTTTATATCCTGCATTTTCACTTAGCATTGCATCATGAGAATTTTCCCATATCATGAAAAGCTTTTCTAAAATGACTTTTGAATATTATGCAGTGGTCCCTTATAAATGCATAGTTATTTAAGTTGACTTATTTGAAAATATTTTCCTCCTGATGAAGATTTAGGTTTTTATTCTCCAAGTTTGATGTAGAAAATTACAATTTAAGTCCTTGGTTAAAATCTTAGTGTTTATTTCTGATTCTTTTCTTAGGGGACAAAATCATGAAATATGGTTGCTGGCTTAATAGGAGGTAAACTTTTACGAGGCACCTGAGACACTTTGAAAATCTGCACTCCAGAAATGGACACGCCCATCAATAAGGTATGGGAATGATTTCTGATTCCTAGCTACACTTGACAATCTGAGTATTGTTATTTTTTAAAAAATCTTTTCCCTTTTGACCACGAAACAATGGTATCTAGTCTTAAGTTGTATTCTTTTGGTCATTAGAGAGGATAAAGCGTTTTCATATGGTGACTGGCTGTTTATTGGTCGGCCTTTCTGAATTGCCTGTTTGTATCCATAGTCTATTCTTCTTTGGAGATACTTTTTTTTTCCTATTGATTTGCAAGTGCTTTTTACTTAGTGAGGTATTTAATAGACTTTTGGGTATTGTGTATGTTCTAAATATTTCCCCCCATTTGTCATTTGCCTTTGTGCATTTTTTAACCGTAAAAGGATATAAAAAATTTAGGTTGTCAAATCTATCAAACTTTTCCTTAGTGTTTCTATTTTGATGCCATGTGTACAAAATCTGTCTTCACACCATACAGCTATGCATATACAATGTTCCTCCGCTGGTTCTGTTCTGGCTTTCTTGTTGCAGTAACCCTGTAGTTTATTTAGATGCATGGTGTGAGTACAAGTGTCAACATTTGTTTTTATTACTAATAGTGAAGCATTACTTTGGAAGATTTTATTTAATGATTCCTTCTCCACTGATTTAAAATGCATTCTTGCATCACATTAAGGACTGGAACATACTTTGGTTCTACTTCTGCTTTTTCGTCTGTATCATTGGACTGTGTATCTCATCTGTGGCGGTCGTATGCTACTCGCATTAGTATCGTCTTATGTACTGTGTTTTAATATGTAGCAGTGCTTCAGCTCTCCATTATTTTCCTCTCTAATGATCTTTATGTTCCTTGCCCACTTATACTTTCTTATGAACTTTAATATAATTTAGTTAAAATTCGCATAACTATTTTGTTGGAATTTCTTTCAATGTATTAAATAATTTGGGGGGGAATTGACATTTTTATAATACGTGTTATGGCTTTCCTTGCTAGGAACATGATATGCTTCATATTTTATTTATATCTGTTCCCTCAGGAAGTATTTGTTTGATAAAGATACATGTCTCATCATATTTATTTTATTGTCTTTTATGTTGTATGGTTATTCTGAATAGTTCATTATTGCCAATATATAGGAATTATATTAATTTTTGCATATGTGTTTTTCTACTAGTTGTCTAAGTAGATACTGAAGTTTATATTACTTGGCAATTTACTATTATTTTTTGAGAGAGTGGTGGAGGAGAAAATCTTACTATGTGAAAATAATGATAATTTTGCCTCTTCCTAATTTCCCCAATTTCCAGACACTGGTGAATAATAGGAATGCAAGGGGCATCCTAGTTTTGGCCTGTGCAAAGCATCACTGAAACAATACAGACTGTGGAGCCTCCATTTTGAATTCACATTCCTTGTGAGGTTTTAAAATAATACCTATGTTTGGTTCCCATTGATCACCATTTAATCTCTAAGTCAAGCATTTCTTATTCTCAGCATTTCCTTTTACATTTCTCTATCTCTAAAGAAATTACATATTTTTACCTCTACCGGTTCGAAAAATATAAACTTAGGTTTTTTTCTTTCTTTAGTGGCTACCGTTAGTGTTTCTAAGACCTGAGTTCAATCTATTGTCCTCTAATTATCAATGTCAAAAATTAACTCTCAGCTATGAAGGATGGGGAACTTATCTCTCCTCCCCGTCCCTGAAATAATTTCTAAACATTTTAATGGAATCTGGGATTTTTAAAGCCCGATGGTAATGATAATGAAGATGATAATTTATAATACTTTGTTTTCCAAGGATATTTTGATTTTTAATTTCAGAATCGTTTTTACAATTGTATAGATTTAATTCTGTGGTTATATCGGGAGGTCCCCATGCTGAGTTCTGTGTTCATGTCCCCACTGGGCTCCCTACGTCATACACGCCTTGTTCAGGGAGATTGGGAAGGTGGTTTTCTTCCTGAATTCTTCATACCTGAGAAATGGCCTTGCTGCTTTTTTGCACATGAAATCGACTTGCGTGGGGTGGGCCTCCTTAGCTTAGCCCTGTGCACCCTCGGAATGCGGGGCCCACGCGTCCCTGTCCTTTTGGGCCACAGTGACGAAGCTGAGGACAGCTTCTGCTTTGCTTATTTATCTGTATTTTTACCCTTAGCACCTAAAAGTTTGTAGGATTATTTTTCTCTGTGCTTGAAATGTAATCCACAAGTGCATGTGTAGGAGTATGTCTCTTTCCTTTATTTTTTTCCCCAAATACTTCATAAGCTTTTGTGAAATTTCAGTTCTCAGAAGGTGCACGCTTCATGTTTTTACCCTTCACGCACATAATGTTGTTTCTCTTTTAAAATCTATTCGGTCTTTAATTTGCACTCAGGAAAGTGTCTCAAGCTTGTCTTCCAAACCGTGAATGAAGTTTCTGTTTTGTCAGTTGGGCTTGCTCTTGCTTTGATGAAGATTTAAATTCTGCTGCTTCATCTTGGTTTCTTTGTGACCCTCCCTTATTCCCCACCCCCAACCTTTGCGTTCCTGCCTGATTCTTACCTGGGGCCATCTGATGGTGTTCTTCGTCTTTGCTCCATTTTCCTTTTCCTGGTGCCCGTGGAGTATATGTTTCACGCATCATCACAGGGAGCGCAGAGCAAGCCCTTGTGGGGACTTGGTTCTCCGCTGTGGAGGCTGCCCGTCAGTCTGCCTTTCTCTCCGTCTGGGACGGATTTCTCTGCTATGGGAGGACAGCTCCACAGACTCCCTACAGCTTTCTTTTCTCATTGCTCATCTTGATCAAGAAGGGAGACCAGGAGCCTGGAGGTCTCGCCCCCACTTCCTGTCCCCTTTGGGACTGTCACGGCACTTTCCCCTCTTCCAGGGGCTGGCGGACACCTGGCTGGTGTTGCCTATCTGGGCTGCAGGAAGTTGACCTGTTCTTCCTGTAAATACACAGAGAAGCATGTATTTGTGGATACTTTCAAGAGTAAAGTCCATTTTTCTTCCCTTTTCTAACATTATGCATGAAAAATTCACCCCCTGAAATACACAGTTCTTCTTCTTCCCCCTTCTTTCTACGACAGTTTTTTTTTTTTCATTCCAAACTGTGTTGCAATTTTGGTCACCACAGCCCCAAAATGGCTGCAGAGACCTGCACTAGACGCTGCTCAAGGATCCTGCCCTATCTGCAATGCAGGAGAAGGCAATTTATATGTCTTCCTGACTTGTAAAACAGTATTTTTGACTGTTGGAATGTTTTTATCTGTCTTCTTGACATGCATGGTACCATGATAATTGTCATAATTAATTCAAAAGGAAAAACTTTTAGAAGGATGTTTCGTGAGGTCAGCCACGCACAGGGCATTCTGAATCTTGCTTTGTCCTGGGGATCTATGTTTGTGAGTTATATTTCCCCATGTGTTTAGAGAGTTATTCTAGTCTTTCTAGTATTCTTGCATGGAGTGTGACCGTATCTCGAAAGGGCAGTGAGAAAGAGAGAGGGCTGTGGGTGGGGCTGGATGAGTAGTACTAAAGAGGGTTACTGGGTGTTCAGGGACAGTCCTTATTGTCCTGTTAGCTGAGAACCACGTGAAGAAAATAGTACGAGTATCACATGTGGCGTAACCTTTTCTGTAGCAAAGGGGAAGTAGCAGAGCCTTACTTAGTCTGGAAATCCCTGACACTCCCAGAGGACGAGTTTGTCCCTTGGTTGAGGACTGGGACAGGTCCCTGGTAGTTGAAAGCCCCTGGCCGCCCTGAAGGCAGGGTTTCAGGAAGCTGGAGGTGAGCGTGACCGCGAGCCTGGGCACCAAGGCCATTGTTTTCCCTAAATCAGCAACTCTCCCCGGAGCATTTCGCACAGTGCTGGCACGTGGCCGGTGCCCAGAGCTGGTGGCTGTGGTGACAGTCATGTGTGCAGTTCACCAGGACGGGGGCTCGCCGTCCTCGGGCCCGGTGTCCGGGCCCCCTTCCGGGCGCGTGGATCCTACGATCCTGTCACTTCGGGGTCAGAGGCTCACCAGGCCCCTCTCAAGCTGCTGCTCTACCCGAGGGTGGGGTGGGGCGGGGGGTGAGGGGCGCAGAGCCCCTGGCCTTGCACGTGGACCACGGCGAGCGAGGGTGAAAGCTTCCTGGCTCGCTGCTCAGAGACGCGCTCCTCCGGTCCTGTGGCTCCTGCCTTTCCTGCCTGCTGTACAGGAACATCATTGAGATGCTTCCACCACGTCGGCGGTGATACAGACGCAGCCGAGTCACTTCTCAGAGGTGGATCCCTAGTTGTGCTGTCGGTCGGCGTGGTGGGCAGAAGGGCCCCCAGAGCGCCCTCCCCCTGGTCCCTGGACCACGTGGACCCCATCAGCTACAGGTGATGCACACGAGGGTGCGCCGCATCCTTTAGACGAGCTCTCATCCCAGCACGTGCTTCATGTCAGCCCCTGGTTTTACTTGTTTACTTACGTCTGCTGGGGACGCTGTGTTTTTCTCCGTTTCTGTTTGGTTGTTGCTGTTGCTGTTTCAGGACTCCTTACCGCGGGCCTGGCCCGACCTAGAGGCTTTACACGCGATCTCAGTGAATTCTCACAGCACCCCGCCTTACGTAGAAGGGGAGTCTTCTTGCACGGTTCTGTGCTGACCCCTCTGTGTTTCCTCGGCTCCTACTTAAGTGAGTAGTTTGAAGGTAGAGACTTTCAGTTTCTGGGAGAGAGTAAGTTCCCTAGAGGCCGTGGTGGCCCTGCCCCTCTGCGGGACACGCACCTTGGTGCAGCAGACGGGAGCGCACAGTGGGGGTCCTGGTGCGGCGGCATGCGGGGTGGACAAGCAGCGACCCGCCCTCTGGCTTCTTGGCCACAAGAATTCCCGCCAGGGCCATCGTGAGCCCCTGGGTGCCCTGTGCCGCCTCCACACAGCCAGCCAGGCTGCGGGCAGGGGTGCCTTCCGTCTCTGACCCCCCTGCCACCAGCGTGGGACTACCCTTCAGAAGGAGTCTGCTCCAGGCCCAGGGATGCCGCTGCCGCAGTCCTCCGTTCCCCTGCCGCCAGCCTCCCCTGGGGCGGGGCCCGCATGACCAGAGCCACGCGAGTCCAGGGTCCAGGCGCCCTGCCTGTCCCGCGGCACTCAGGGCAAACCTTAGCACACGAGCTGCGATTCAGGCCCTAACAAGCTGGGCAGAGAACTCGGAGAGACGACGGAAGAACAGCAAGGGACACGTACAACCAGGAGGTAATTTCAGAGGCGGGTGTGTTGGTGGTGGAGGGGTGACGACGTTCCGGAGCCCAAAGGCTGCCCGCTTCCCATGCCTGGAACTTTCTCCCGCCAGCCTCTGGCTTCCCGCCGTCTGGGGTCATGGCATCTCCTTCTGGGGGCCACTCACCCTGTGTGACAATGAGTATCTGAGTTTCAGGCAGGAAGCCAGCGACTCTCTTCCCTCATCCAGCTGTTAACGTAAGCAACAGTTATTTACCAAGTGTCTGTTATGTGACAAGCAGGATGCTGTATGTTCTTTTGACAACAGGAAGCATTTAAAGTTGAAAAGCAGGGGCATTTTGAGGAGATTTTCTTTTTTAGGAAGACCGCGTTGGCTGCTGTGTAGGGGATGAAGGACAGGGTAGTGAGGCGCAGACGGACAGACAGACGGGAGGAGGTGACCGTGGAGGAGCAGGCGAGAGATGAGGGCCTGAGCCAAGCAGAAGCAGAGACGGCAAAGGAGGGACAAACCGCGACCCGTCCCGGGAGGAGTGACCGGGCCTGGTGGCCAGCTGGACACAGCCCTTCCTGAGCACCCTCACTCCCCCATGTCCATCCAGGAGTTCATTTGGGGACCTCCTTGCATGGACGGCTGAGGTTAGAAAGACCTAGAGCCAAGACGAGGGGTCAGGCACGCTTTCGGCTGGGTTTCTGAGGAAATCGCTGGAGGGTTGGATTTAGAGAAAAGATCCCAGTGAGCAGGGTGAGGAGAAAGAGTCTTGGCCGCCGGGGGGCTCGTGAAAAGGAGGCCCAGGTCAGGCCCGGTGAGAAGCCCCGCTGACGTCCGCTGCAGGGGAGGGCATTTGTCCTTCCATTCGCGGCCTCCCCCTCGCGTCCCTGGGCCACTCTGACGGTGCCTGGCACGTTCCGCACGGAGTCCTGTCCGCTCCGCCGTGCCTTCTGTGCGACTCTGCTGAGCCTCAGGCAGAGCAGGTGGTCAGTCACTGCCCAGTAGATACTCTTTTCTGTCTTGGTGCTTTCGCCTCTGCTGGGCCCCCTCCCACGGGGCTGCGCCTTCGCCAGCGCGAACTGGGCTCGACGTCGTGGTTCAGTTCAGCGCCGTCTTCCCTAGGAAGCATTCGCGGCACCCCCGCCCCACCAGCAGCGCTCCCTGTGCTCTCGTGGCGCCGGCTTGTCTGCGGTGTTGCTCCCTAACCGCACCTGCCACCCAGCCACTGTAAGGCATTGGAGGCAGGGAGTGCGGCCGTGGGCATGTCCACGTCCCCAGCAGCAAACGCCCGCGCGCACATGCTGGGAGCTCGGTGAGGGGTGAGCTCAAGTTTGGAGAATCAGAGAAATGGCGCTGAGCCCAGTTTATCCTGTGGTGGGTTGCAGAGCACGGCCCCAGTTCCCTTGCATTTGGCCACGCATGCCCTGTTGCAGTGAAATTAGGCCAATCTCCTCATCAGGAGGTAGGGGCTATTTCCCTACCCTTGGATTCTTGGCTGGCTCATGACCTCCTTGGACAGGGAAAATGTAGTGAACATGACAAATCGCAGCTCCTGGGGCTATGCCCTAAGAGGCCTCGCAACTTCTTTTTTTTTTTTAAACAGACTTGGTTTTATTTATTTTTATTTAATTAATTTATTTTTGGCTGCATTGGGTCTTTGTTGCTGCACGCAGGCTTTCTATTCTTGCGGCGAGCGGGGGCTACTCTTCGTTGCGGTGCGTGGGCTTCTCATTGCGGTGGCTTCTCTTGTTGTGGAGCATGGGCTCTAGGCACACAGGCTTCAGTAGTTGTGGCTCATGGGCTCTAGAGCGCAGGCTCAGTAGTTGTGGCGCATGGGCTTCATTGTTCCGTGGCATGTGGGATCTTCGCGGACCAGGGCTCGAACCCATGTCCCCTGCAGTGGCAGGTGGATTCTTAACCACTGTGCCTCCAGAGAAACCCAGCCTCGCAGCCTCTGCCTTCATCCTCCTGATGTACCACCCAAGACCCCCGTAAGGAGGCGGTCTGGCCTGCTGGAAGACGAGTCACCGCAAGGAGGATAGCTGAGGCGGCTCAGCCATCAGCCATTGCCAACTACCAGATGCGATCAGTCTGGCCAGCCCCGCCGGCTGGACACGGCCGTGTGAGGGACCCCAGGGCAGGCCAGCCCAGACCCCGCAGCCCACCCGCATTATGGAAAATAATAGGTTCTTCTCAGCCACTAAGTTTTGGGGATGGATTGTTATGTAGCAAACCCGAACAGACACAGTTATCTTGACCGTGAGGAGGAGGATGACCCCGATGAGCTGATGAACTCGACCATGTGAGCTTCCTGAAAATGGTGGGAAGATGACATTGCTGACTCCCTGGTAGCCTCCCTCCTGCCAGCTGAGGCTCACAGCTCCGCCAGGGGCACAGCTGAACCAGAAGCCTATGGCTTGGGGCCACGTGTCTCCCAGGATGACGCCGGCTGCAGGTGCGGCGGTGAGCAGGATGGAGGTGAGGCGTGTTGCTGACGGTTGCTGGGGGCTCCGTGGTGGACTCAGCACTCTGCAGAGCTGGCCAGGGATGGGGGCTCAGGGAGGCTCCCACCTGCCGGATGTGGCAGCCCCCTGCAGCCTGGGGTGTCCTCCCACCCAGAGGTGAGGCCTGGACGCCGTGGGTGCAGGCTGACTAGTTGGGCTGGGGGAGGAGGGTGTGTGATGCCGGCTCTTCCCCCTCGGCCCTGCCCATGGGTTCAGGCAGGTCCTGAGAGAGACCACGGGTTGTCCACTCGGAAGCAATTCACGTCTTTAAAGCCAATTAATGAGCTGATGAGATTAGCAGCGGCTGCCAGTGATGCAAAGGTTCATTTCCATCGAGCAAACACTTAGGAGCACGTGAGGCGCGGTGCTCACTCGGAGGCCAAGGGACGGATGAGGCCCTGGAGGAGTTGAGGCCCTGTTAGGGGAGAGTTCATCTGTTCTGCGCAGTTGGTCCCATCGTGTGAAAAATGGAGATAAATACGTGTACGTTTAAAAATGTGTCTGAGTGTCTATGCATTGGCGCAGAGCGGCCTTTTCCAGAACAGATTAGGTTCTGACCCATGGCTGCACCTGACTGTGGAGCCCAAAGCTTCAGAAGAGTCCTGTGCAATGGATGAGATAAAGGAACAAGTCAAAGGTCAGAGGTCACAGGAAATTACAGGAACTTGAGACTCAAGGGTGAGGGAAAGCCAGGTCCCCCAGTAGCCAGGTTGAGGCTTTTGTGGGGGGGGGTGCAGCGCACCTTTATGGGAAAAAGGTGCGCACTTGGCTCAGCTACTGGCCTGGGAACCGAGAGCTGAAAACAAAGGCCCTCCTGTCTCGTGTGCTGCTGGGGTCTGGTTAGAGCTGGAGGGTTCCAGAGTAAACCAGTTCTAGGGTAAACGAGAACGCCTGGCCACATGTCATCAGTCGGGGCGCCCACTGTGTCTGCCGCCTGGCGCCAGGACACCAGCTTATAGGATGAGGGCCCAGGGCTCGCCAGGGGGCGGGTGCCTACGGCTGAGGTCCGCCAGACCAGTGAGGAAATCCTTCAGGCTGGGAGGGACGGCTGACTTTGGAAAACCGCTTGCCCTCCCTCTGCGGGGGGCCCAGTAGGGGGGCCTTGCTGGGCGGGGTGTGGTGTCCTCTCTCCCCGCCTACCCGCGGTCAGAGTTGCCTCTCCCAGCTGGGGGCCTGCCTGCTAGCAGGTGAGGCCACCTGCTCTCGGCTGCCTTTTCTGTGTCTCGGGGCAGCAGGGCTGGTCCCTTAGTGCCGGCCGACTCCCACGAGCCCTTTTCTAATTCCTCCCCGTATCCATTTCCCGGGGCTGCTGTGACAGTGACCGCTGACGGGGACTCCCACGGCAGGGAGGTGTTGGGCCGCAGCCTGGAGCCTGAGGGTCCAGAGCCGCGCGTCAGCGGGGGGCTCCTTCCTCTCTTCTCCGGCTTCCAGTGCTGCCCACGATCCTTGGTGTCCTTGGCTCCATCCCTACCTCTGTCTCCACATGGCCTCTCCGTGTGTCTGCCCTCCTCTGCTCATAAGGGCAGCGGTCACACTGGATCAGGAGCCCGTCCTCCTCCAGGGTGACCCCATCTTAACTAATCACGTTGGCGTCAACCCTGTCTCCGAATGAGATCAGGCTCACAGGTTCTGGGAGGGACGCTAGCCAAGCCAGAACACTTGACAAACGTTCTTCCCAGGCTGTTGCTTCAGTCCAGTGAGCGTAAGGGCCCCCCCGGGACTGGCTGCTGCCCTGTGGCATAGGCTGGGCGGGTTGGGGGCCGGATGCAGAAGGTAAGGGTGGTGAGCGCACACCCACTCTGTCCCCGCTTCTTGCCGCTGCTCCCCAGCGCCTCCGTCAGAGCTGTGCTCAGCTCCCGCCGACTGCTCCCAGCCCTGAATCTACAAGCTTCTCCCTTAACTGCATGTTCTCCTGCTGCCATTCTGGCCGTACGGTGCCAATCAACGAGAGTGCCGACTGGAAGTAGTGTTTTCTGACTGACCAGTATTTTCTGCTGAGATGAACCAACTACTTAGATCGGGGAGTACGTAGGTGGGGAGAAGCGAACTCCCGAGGTCTGCATCTCATGCAGGCAACAGCTAGCCCCCAAGTTTGCAGCAGCAGTAGCTAAGGCAACTAAATTGCTCCACCAGAGAAGCCACCAAATGTCAGGATTAACACAGTAACGGTTTATTCCTGCTGGGGCAGCTCTCCAGGTAGGGAGTCAAGGATTCAGGCCCTTTCTGTCTTGGGCTCCACTGTCCTCCACACGTTGTTTCTAAGGCCCGGGACGTGGTCTACACCCCAGCCAACCAGAAAGGGGACAGAGAGCTTGGGAGGTGCAAGTCACTGCTTTCATGTCCTGCTGTACCTGCTGCGTGCAATGTCCAGCAGGAGACACGGTGCTAAACAGGGCAGATGGAGCCCTGCCCTCATGGAGCTCGTAGTCTTCCTGGGTCTGTGTCACCACTAACCCGATCACCTGAGCCAAAGTTCCATGAATCAGCCCACTTTTCTCACAGTTTGGTTTCCAGCTAGGATTTCTATACCCAGCCCAAATCTCAATCAAGACGGACGCTCAATTCAATGTATTCTTCCTCGATAGCTCCTCCATCTTCTCTTTGCCACCTGCCACCAGAACTACCACAGCAGCCTCCCAGCTGACCCTGACCCTTGTATGGACTGTCTTCCGCCCCTGCACCACGTTACCCACAGAGCGATTCTGGTAAACAGTACATCAGATTGTGGTGTGGCTTCATATATAGTCATCTTCCAGTGCTTACTGCGTGAGTCCAAATCCCTTACGTAGAACGCGAGATGCTCTGGAATCAGGCCTCTGTCACTTTCTCCATCCCTGCCCCTCAACACCGCCCCCCTCACCTCTCTCTTCCTGACCTGTGCACATCATGCCTGTTCCCACCGAACCACGTGAAGTCTCCTGGACGTGCCACGTTGTTCCTTATCTCTGTGTCCTTGAAGAGAACATGGTTTCTTCGTCTTACCCTCTTGGTGAACTCCAGTGAATTGTTTGCTTTTATTTTAGCTTTATTTTTTATCAAATATTAAATACACATACAGTTAAAAGCTAAGTCATCCTCCAGTATGTGCACAAAGCTCAGAGGTCTCTTGTCCCCATTTATCTCTCCTCGGAGACAGCCACTTTCAACCCTTCTCTGGTTCTTTTGGTATTTATCTCCACATTTCTCAGTAAAAGTGCTTAGATTGCCACTTCCTGAGATTTCAATTTTAAGCATTTATTTGTTGAGTTCCTACTGTGAAAAAGTGAATTAGCTTTCCTTCAGCATATGGTATCCTGTCAGTGTTACAGTACAAATTTATTTTAGATGTTTTTACATTACTATAACTATGTAAATTTTATTCACAGTTGAGAAATGCAGTACATCATGATTACTTTTCCTTTCCTGCATGAGTTAACAACTGTCTTTTTACAACCCAAATTCTTCCTAATTATCCAAATCCCTCAATTCTCGCAGGTATGCCCGATATTTCATCATTTTCATCCTGTTGGAGAATCTCTTGTTGAGGCTCTAACCTCTCCTAATCTGGACTTGGTTCCAGTTTCTCCTGTGGCACGAGACCCCCTGGGATGCCACCTTGTCATCATCTGGAGGTTTCCTTTGCCTTCCTCTCATGCTGAATCCCTTGTTTCCTGGACCTCTTGTTTTCCTGTCTCCTGATTCACTCCCTCTTTTTGTTGGAGCACTTCCTTCAGTAGATTTCTGATAAAGTGTATGTGAGAGGTAAATTTTTTACAACTTATATGTCTGTAAATAATCTTTATTTATACTCGTTTTTGATTTGAGATTTTGGCTTGATATAGACGTCCCGGCTGGAAATAGTTTTCATCCAGGATTCTGAAGGCGTGTGTCCACTGTGGTTCAGCTTCCTTGGTTGCTGTTGAGAAGGCTGATGTTGCTCTGACCCTTGTTCCTTCTCTACTCTGTTCTGGAACTCCATAATGCTGCCCTGGGACACAGGCCTTTCTCATCCATTGTCCTGGGTACCTGGTGGGCTTCTGTGATTTGGAAACTCATGTCCTGGGAATTTCCTGTAATTATTTGCTGGGTGATTCCCTCCTCTCTGTTTTCTTTGTTACCTCTTTCTAAAACTCCTTCTGTTTGGACATGGGCCTCCTGGACTAATGCTGTAATGTTCAGTTCTTTCCTTCCTATTTTGTTTCATTGTGTTTTTACTCTCCTTTCTGGAAGGCTTATTGCATTTTATAATCCAGTCTTACTTATGAGCTTTTCATTTCTGACATCATATATTTAATTTCAGTTTTTGTGCTCTTAATGATCCCCTTTGTATAACTTTGCTGTTCTTATTTCGTCAATGGAATATCTTTTCTTACCTCTCTAAAGATATTAAAGTTTCTATAAAGTTTGCTTCTTCTTGTATGGTCTTTGGTTTATGGAAATGAATGTTTTCGTGCTTGTTCAATGGTTTTAATCTCTGTATTTCACACCAGAGCCTCTGCACATATGTCTGATAATCCTTGGCTCTGGCTCATATTTAAGACGGAGGCACTAAAGGCCGATCGGAAGCTGCAGGTGTGTGTGGGGCGGGGTGGATGATTATGGGATTCAGTGTAGGGAGGGAACTATGCCTTTAAGTTGGGAAATGTTAATATTAGTATCTCTAGTCTAGGTCTTTTTTTGTTGCCCACTCATGTGGCCTACCCTCCTGCCTCGACCGTAGAAGGCTGGACAGCTCGCATTCTGAGACCCTACAGGGGTGGGAGCTGGGGGTGTAAATGTTTGCTTATTTCCCTGTCTTGAGCATAACTTCCCTACATACAGCTGTACTGTGGTCTCCTGCTTTGCTCACTCCAGAGGATATGGTTTTCCCCCAGCCTGTCCACTTCTAAAGGAGACTTTCAACCAATCTGCCTGTTTTTTTAAATATATTTTTTTAATTATTTATTTATTTATCTGTTGGGTCTTCATTGTGGTGCGCAGGATTCTCATTATGGTGGCTTCTCTTGTTGTGGAGCACGGGCTCTAGGCATGCGGGCTTCAGTAGTTGTGGCACACGGGCTCAGTAGTTGTGGCTCGCGGGCTCTAGAGCCCCGGCTCAGTAGTTGTGGCGCACGGGCTTAGTTGCTCCGCAGCATGTGGGATCTTCCTGGGCCAGGGCTCGAACCCATTTCCACTGCACTGGCAGGCGGATTCTTAACCACTGCACCACTAGGGAAGTCCCAATCCACCTGTTTTTATCCCTGTTTGATTCACAGCTTTCACAGTTTCCTGGGAGGTTCTATCCTATAATGTTGGTTATTCACTCTTCAACCCCCCACCCTGGCTGAGGTGTGGCTTTCCCAAATCTTTTACCTCAGTTCCAATCATCCATCTACCTTCCAGCTCCCAGGATTGTGTGACTGCTCTCACCTCTCCTTTCCTTCCTCTCCTTGTGGGTTTATACCTTTAAAAGAAATCCTGAACTGTCTTTTTGGTGGGGATTCAGAGCGCGAATCAGTCTGCTGTCCTTACGGGGGAAAAGCACAAGCTCACCTCCCCTTAGGTACCTTCCCTAGTCTCTGTCCAACCACCTGGCACAGCTGGCCACTCCCTCCTTCGTTTGGGTCACTCCTCGACCTTAGTCGTACCATCTAGGTTGTATCTCCAGCTGGACAAGATGTTCCTTGAAAGCAAGGACTGGGTCTTGGATTATTCACCTCTAGTGCTTGCCACAGTGCCTGGCGTTCAGTCATTCACTGACTTATCAAACGTTTGTAGAAGGATGTTCTGGACACAAATGTTGGGAACACAGAGATGAGCCGGACGTGGCTTCTGGCATTGGGAGGCTGACCTCAGTGTTGCAGGGTAGGGGGTAAAAACGACGTGAAACACAGAATTCAAATAGCCTTGTATGTATGTGACTCTGTCATATGCACTATATACAAATTAAAAATGTGTAATACTCTATACAATTTATATAACAAATGCTATTCTTTCAAAATATGTCCAAAAGCACAGGAGCTAATATGTGCAACCTATGCTCCACTGTCATATTTATTAATGTGACACCATCCTATTAAACGCAAAGGAATTGTTTTCTGAATCTGAAACGTGTGTGTGTGTATGTGTGTGCGCATGTGAAATACCTATTTATTGCTCATTAATTCACCGAGCGTACCTTGCCAGCAGATGGAAACAATGGAGAGGTAAATTTGTCTCTTTGAGGTTTTTTCTCTATTTTTAAATTGTGAGCTGCATGTAAGAGTCATGTCTGATTCACTCTTTTCCCCCACAATGCCCAGTAAATAGTTTTCTCAGGGTGCACAGTCCATGGAAAAAATACTTAATAAATATTTAATAAATGGGTAGGTGGATGAGTAGATGGGTGGATGGATGGGTAGGTGGGTGGGTGGATGGATGGGTGAATGATGGATGAATGGAGAGACAGCCTTTAATGTTACTAATGATCTCAAAGTACGGACACTTTATGAAACGTAAGTGACATGATGTGCTAGAAAACACTTGGAAAACCCTAAAATTAAATGCATGAATTAAAACTTTACTGTTGGGCTTATATTCTTCATACTGTGTCTCTTCTCAAGACATCATGAAGTGCCCATAAGACCTTGGTACCAGTGAATGTTGGTTGTTGTCCATGTGGCCTGCCAAAGTAGACAGATGGTCCAATGACTCTTCTCTGCCATTTGTGCTTTTCTCTTTCTTCTGGACCTTAGGCCATGAAATGAGAAAAGGGACAAATGCCCTTTGTATCTTAAAGTGCTAAAGATAATCAGAAAGAGAGTGCTTCAGAAAATCAGAATTTTACTTATTAACCACTTGTATCCAATTCTTTATGTCTGATGTTTTCAGTTTAGTGTAGCTTCAAGATTCCTCTTTTTTTTAAAAAAAAAAAAAGAAAAGAAAAAGAAAGAAAAGAAAAAAAAAGAAATTGTGAGAAACCCTAGGGAATTTTGAATGTTTAGACTATGGGCTTGAATTTACTGTATTTAGTCACTGGTTGGGGGAAAGAGAGTGAAGAGGTTTATTATTCTTCCTGTCCTCAAGATGTGGAACAGTGGTTCTCAATGGTTTTCAACTTGTGGGGGTGGGTGTTCCCCCCAGGGGGCAATTTGGCATATGGTTTGGAGACATTTTTGATTGTCACTACTGCCAGGAGAGGATGGCAACCCTGGCATCTGGTGGAGAGAGAGCAGGGATGCTGCTAAGCATGTTCCAGCCCGCAGGACAGCCCCATGCAGCAAAGAGTGATCTGGCTCAAAATATCAATAGTGAGAAACCCAGGTCTAGATGCAATGGAAACAGCAAAGGACTTAAAGGATCCTGGATCATTGAAAAGGAAGGAGGATTTTGACGAGGCAGTTGCTCACAGAGCACCTCTCTCAAGGAAACCCAAAGACTCATGCACCCTCCCTCCTCCAAACCAATGAAAACACTGGTCTAGGATTTTTTGCTCAGTTTTCTTAATAATTGATTTATCTACTAAATCACATAACCTAATACGGCAAAGCAGAAATGTCTTCTTGCTGGAATAAAATATCCAGTCCATTAAAAGCTAATTTGGGGAAGAAAAAAGCAAGAACAACATTTGTAATAATCTCTTCTAAGGATGAGAAAAGCCAGATTATTTGGCTTTGGAGACCAGAATTTTTTTTTAATTTTTATGTATTTATTTTTTGGCAGCGCTGTGTGGCATGCGGGATCTTAGTTCCCTGACCAGGGATCAAACCCATGCCCCCTGCAGTGGAAGTGTGGAGTCCTAACCACTGGACCACCAGGGAAGCCCCACAATTTTTTTTTTTTTAATCTAGAATTTGTCTGAGTACACCTTCCTCTCTAGTTAGAGAAATCTGCCTTAACTTCTAAGATACAACCTCCTTCAGAATCACCATGGTACTTCGTCCAAGAATTTGACTGAAATCTTGGATCCTTGTTTAGGAGGAAAAAATAACCAAATTTTACCAAAAACCTAAAGTACTAAATAAAATGATTAGTGGAGAAAAAGCCTCAATGAAGTCGTTGGATGGAGAAAAGAAAGGGGTATTGGCTTTAATTGGCTTTTTAATGATTCTGTATTTCTCTCTTTTGGCTTTTTTTTTTTTTTGAGGGGAAAAAACCCTTAAAACAGAAAGGTTAATCTAACTATACATTTTAAGCTTTTAAAGGCTCCATTACAGGAATTATTATGCTAAAAGAAACATACCTGGCATATTGCAGCTTCTAAATGTATCAGCAATGCATGTAATGATTCACTTAAAACACCATGGTCAGAATTCTTTCACATTATTTCTATGTAAATTGGATGCTTCACAATTACTATAATATGTGTGAAATTCCACTTATTATTTCTTTTAACATAGAAACTTTTATCACTTAACTCACTGGACAGAATATTTGAGCCATTTGCAATCATTAGCGCATTTCTCTTTGGTCAAACCCTCACGGGATTATACTTTGGGAAAGACAGTGAATTATATTCATTGCAAGAAAACAGCAATTTTAAATATATAAGGGGCACCAGGAAACTTTTCATTTTAGTGCAAATTCAATATTATATCTTACTTCTTTTTATAGCAGGGTAAGCTTTTATCTTTAAGCAATTTATAAAACCCAGCGTATAATAGGAGTGAGGCTCACAGCGCAGATCAGTCTGACAGATAAGTAGAGACTGGGGTCAGGGTGGAGGCGGGGCCTCGCCAGGATTCAAGGCAATCGCTTGTTACTAGGGGAGCTTTTCCTCAAGGTCCTGGTGGAGGTCCAGCACTGTTCACTGCCTTCTTCCTAGTTCCTGCATGGACTGCGTCCTGATCCCCCTGCCCCAGTCACCATCAGCCTGCCCTTTCCCCGGACACCTGAGTGTCCCAGTGAACTTTGGGGACCAGCTGGCTAGTGATAGTCCCTCCCTATGGAGAACATGGGATTTTTTCAAATAGATTTGGGGAAGAAACACAAAATCAGAAAAAGAGGGGCGTTATTATCTATTGAGCTAATGTCATGTTGGGTCGAGGGACTCTGTTTGGAAATCTGACACTTTAAACAAATGTTCCAGGTATGGCTTGGTGTGTTTGGAAGCACCCTCTCTGCCTTAGTCATTTGAGATGCTTTCTAGGGAGGAAAAACAGCAGCTAAGTGGAGATTTGCATATATGCCCCCTGAATTTTATGACAAAGTGTATATATGTTTGTTTTTAATAAATGATGGAGAAGATTAAAATCAGACCTTGATTAACAGCTAATTATGTAAACATCTAAATTATTGGGCAAGGTTTTTTTTTTTTTAATTGTGCCATTTTAAAATGAGGCAGTTTTAAAGTTACATGACATATTATTTATTTCCCACATTTTATTCTCCAAACATTAACTAACAAAGACAACTTGAGAACTTTCAGTGGAAGCCCTTATATATGGAATAAAAATTGAGTGATTTTTATTTGGGCTTTTTTTCAACTATATCCGTTAAAGGGAAGATAGTTTACATTCCCCCAGAAAATTGAAAACACAATGGTTGTCATTTTTCTATTAATGTAATGTTACTTCACATTTTGATAATAATCTTTTTAGGCGTACATAGGAAATTTGAAATACGCTGTGTAATATACAGACCCATGGTTATCTGCGTGTGTGTGTGTGTGTGTGTGTGTGTGAATGGTTGGTAAATTGTGCTTTGGTTTCATCTGGAAGTTATCTTGCATAGAGTTAACATTGGAACTGTATTAACACTATAATATTAATATTTGAACATATAATGAGCCTTATCATTAACTGTGCCCTACAGAAAGATGATTTTGGTTTTTAAATAAAAGATGGAGACTGAAATTCAAGTTCATTTCAGGTTCAGATGAAGAACAGTTAAAAAAAAATGCAGGCAGGCCAACCAGGCAGGCTGCACCTCTGTGTTCAAGAAGCAAACCGTTGTCAAACCAACTGGTTCTCCCAGGTCAGCACGAGCGAACCCAGCCACATGGATTGGGCACACTCGGTCATGGAATTGCTGGTCGTTTAGCCTCACGGGGAAGGACACACACATACACGCATGCACACATGCATATATGTACAGCATAATCTGGGCGTATGTTGCAAATGACTGAAAGACACAGCAGCCACCAAGGACAGGATAAAGGATCGTCACCCTGGGGTGGACTAAGTGAACTGCATGAAGACCACACATCCGCGCTCACTGTGCTCTCCGGTAGAAATGCGTGCATTCCAGACACTGAGACCCTGTGCCGTCTTCTGAATAGATGTAGACACCCTTAAAGAATTAAGGACAGAAACCTGGAAGATGGGCAGTACCCCCTTTGGGTTGAATTATCAAGAAGAGACTTATACATTTTAAACTTAATCTATTCATAGCTAAAGCGGAGGAAAACCCAGTACATTTTTTATTCCTTTTTTTTAGCCCGCATATTTTCAAAGACCTCCTATAGTTAACATTATAATATAGTTAGTTGCTACAAATAATCGGGGTGATTATAGGAAAACTGTCAGTGTCGGCTCAAGGTCTGAAAAGGCTGCAGCAAATGGCTTTTCTCTTTGCCATGGAGACTGGGCTCTGTTTTTCCGGTTACTCTGGAAACCGGAGCCTTACTGTTGTTAGTCCTTTTCAGTTACTTGAGCTATTAAACCCTCTGGTTGAGACAAAAGGAGGGAGGTATGCAGACACTTCCTCGGAAAGAAAGCCTGCAGGCCCAAGAGGAGCAGACCCCAGGCTGCGGACGACGTGGTGTCTGTTCGCTCCACGTTTTTATCCCGGAGGCGGCCTGCCGCACTCCTGCCTGTGGAAGCTGCCTCCAAATGTTAGAATTTGTCGTCCGTTGGCTGCAGCACGCCCTCGCCTCCTGCTCCTTACCCGGGAAGTCTGCCTGCTTCTAACACCCCAAGTTCTCTGGGTACATACCCCACATTTCAGTGTGAATGGGGGTAGGGGACTCGGAATGCAACAGTTCAGAATCTCTGGGCACAATGGCGTTTCTTTTTAATGCAAATGCACGTTTAGAGACTGTGTGCATTTTTGTTTTGTTTTAAGAAATCAGACCCCCCACATCACTAAGTCTCTCCATCCTATTAAGAGATCAAATAATAACCCAAGAAGGTGGAGCACCATGTGTTATCAAATATTTTACAGAGCAGGGAAAAAACAATTTGGAAGCTGGAGTCATAAAGAGAATCCTGGATTAAGGGCAAGCTACATGGGTCCCTTCCTTTTTTTTTCTTCTTCTTCTTCTTTTTTTTTTTTTTTTCCATTTTCCTCCAACCAGGAATGCTTTCTCACCTTCCGTAATAGTTTATTATTGCCAGCTTTTATGTTCATCTCACTTTTTGGTTAAAGTGTTCTCAAGGAAAAGGAATCCTCCCTAGAAGAAACAGAAGCCTAAAGAGACCACAGATAACCTGCTTCTGGATGGAGCAGTCCATTCCAGCCTAAATGTGGTCATACTAAGTAGCAATAAACAGCGCAGGCCCCGTGGGGATAAACCACTTTCAGTGGGCTAAGTATTCAATTATTTTTCATTTGAACTATTGAATGTGTCACCCCAAACCCCCATTTTTACTATTTTCTCTCTATCCTGCACATTACTAAGGGTTAGGTCCTGGCAGCAGAATTAAAACTGTAACACTTGCTTTTAAAGGTAGCAAGCAAATGAATAACAATGGATATTTGTTAACAAGAAGCAGCCTTAAGAAGAAGGAAAAAAAAAAAAAAGAAAGAAACGCTTTCTTTTTCAATCTACTCCCTGACTGCTGCTCAGTGGTTTTAGTTATTTTACCTCCAAGTGACAAGGGGGCTGCTGGCCTTCCTCCTCGTGTGATGGCCTCATATTAGACCCAGGCAGGTTGGAGGACCTCATAACCACACACACACACGCACAGGAGCCTTTCTGCCTCTCAGTTCTGGCAGATTAAAAACAGCAATAACAGAAACAAAGTTCACACCTAAGTGAACATTGCAGAGCCCATCCCTGGGGTCCCCACCCAGGTCAGTAATTCTCATGGTCGGTAATGGCTTCGTCCGACTCGGCCCTGACGTTAACTAGGATTTTCAAAGCATCTGAAATACAGGATTCAAGATGGCACCAACACTACACAGAAGGCGATATCATTTCTCACGGTCCTGCCATATTTTCAATCTAAGTCACACTGATTTGCCTGAGAACAAAAATTACATGGCAGATGGCTAGAGGCTTACCAGTCAAAATTCAACTCGTGTTTAAAGAGAATTCAGCGCCCAAAGATATACCATTAATAATTTACTAAACATCACGAAACTAGCTTTGGTTTTGGAAAAACACAAGTATAAGGGGATTCATAGAGCCCCACGCCCACTAATTTACATTGTCATTTATCCTCTGGATGACAGCATTCTTCACTCATTCGTTCAGTTTTTCCAGAGATATTTATTTAGCGCCTACTGTGTGCTAGGTCCCATTTCTGGTGCTAGGAAGAGTTTCCTGAGCAAAGGCGTGCACATCTTTTGGCATTGCCCTGTTCAGGTGCGGTCTGATAACCGAGCTATCTTCTCCACCCCTCTTAAACGGGGGATGGGGGTCCCTCCCTGATTAACATACCACACACAACGATGGAGTGGAAATTATTTTGACCCAGGAAGATTGGGCTTGTTTTATATTCCTTTTCTCTTCCACTTCTCTCCGACCAATCAGGATAGGAAAACCCCATAAACTGTGCGGGCTGCCTTTTTTCAGTCACTCATTAAGTTGTCATATTTGTGTAGCTCTGTTCCTGTTCCTGACGTCTGTGCTTTATTTAGTACAGATCAGTGGGTGAAATGTAACTTTGGGCTCACGGCTCATTCTGCACATTTCACCTTGATATTTTACCAGACACCAGCCTTCTGGATATTCCCTTTGTTTCAGACTTGTTATTAAAATTGTTATTGAATTTTGGCTGACTGTTAGTAAATTAGTATTTTCTGTAACTTTGTCAAAGTGCGTTGTTTCCCTAAGTGAATTTGGTGGCTGCTTCAGAGATGCATATAAATTCTTAATTTGAATTTCCTGTTATTGTTTGAAAATGGCTATGCAGTATGTATGTCCTTTGTGTAATGTCAGACGTAACTCTAGGGGTTTATATATTAAAGGCTGCCGTCTTTTATAAATTGCTATTGAAAAGTGAATTATCGCCCCTTTGAAACTAGAGTTTTCCAAACAGTAGCTTGTCATATATCAGCCTGAATGCCAGATTCATGCTATAATTTTCCATCAAATTCTGCTTTCCTTTAAGAGTAATTGCATGGATTTGTATATGCTCAGGAATGCCTAGATTGCCATGGTTATCCCTGTGAGCCAGATTCTATCCAGATCTCACTTACTCTGTAATTCTTTCCTTGATTACTCCAGCTAAAAGTGAGCTTTTTCTACTTCATTCATAACAGTTATTGCCTATAAAGCTAATCTGACAGTTAAGACTACTGAGTCCTGTAATATTTCTACTGTGGTAGTACCACAATATTCTCTAAATTTCACTGTAATTTCATTTTCTATTAATTTATGTCTCATCTCTCCCAGTAGACCATTAACTCCTTGAGAGCAAAGATTACGTTTTAAACGTCTAAGGATCTCCTTCCACACCTAACCCTGCTCGCCATTCCCAGTGCATGACATCCTGCCCTGCTCAAAATATTTCCCTTGGTTTGAAGTGAGTGGTCACTACCTGCTGGTGTGCATGTCTGAATTGAAATCATTTCTGATTTGTGAGGACAAGGGGTTGGGATTCCAGCCTACCCTTTTCTCCCTGGAGGCGTCAAAGCAAGTCACGTGGACTAGCATTTTGTTCCCTGTGAAACTGAGGTGATGCTTCTCTTGTGTTCGGTCCGAGCATGAGAGGTGACTGATGAGGAGACTGGTAGCAGGCAGGCTCGCTAGTGCCACGTGCTTGAGGAGAGACTGAGAAACACAGTGACCCAGGACCCTGGGGTGGAGGGCAGGAGGAAGGCCAGGTGAGCCCGGTGGGTGCCCTGCAGTGTGAGGGAGACCAAGGTGTGAGTGTCCCTTTGGGGGTCGTGGCCTGCCCCCTTCCCCTTTCCCACTCCCATCCTGCTTTGCTGACACTGATGTTGAGTAGAGCATTCTCCCGCATCTGTCTGACCTACTGTACTCTGGTACCCTGCTATACCTGCTGTACTGCTATACCTGTGTCGTGGAGATAACGCATGGCGTGGGAAGCCTAGCCTGCAGCACAAAGGTGCTGGTTTGTAATGGGCAAAGAAATGGCCGATTTTGAAGAGCTCTGATTTCAGTTGCATCTTTTGTTTTTTAAAATACATTTATTTATTTATTTATTTATTTTTGGCTGCATTGGGTCTTCGTTGCTGCGCACAGGCTTTCTCTAGTTATGACGAGCGGAGGCTACTCTTCATTGTGGTGCATGGACTTCTCATTGCGGTGGCTTCTCTTGTTGCAGAGTGCGGGCTCTAGGCACACGGGCTTCAGTAGTTGTGGCACACGGACTCAGTAGTTGTGGCGCATGGGCTTAGTTGCTCCGCAGCATGTGGGATCTTCCCGGACCAGGGCTCGAACCTGTGTCCCCCGCATTGGCAGGTGGATTCTTAACCACTGAGCCACCAGGGAAGCCCCCCTCAGTTGCATCTTAGGTAATATTATGCTCTCTGGGACAATAAGGCTTTTCAGAAAATATAGACACAGTATATGGAGATTTTCTTTTTACTCATTACATTTTTAATAGACTCTCGTATTTTCTCCTGGCTTTATAACTCGTGCAGAATATATCAAAAATATACAGAAGTGAATGAACAAATGTGAAAGCCGCAGATGTGCAGGATTAGTCTGTATATTTTTATGCAAAGGACATTTTATGCCAGGACAGACAATAAACAAGCCTTTCCTTCTCTCTACTCTGTGTTTGAATTGCTTGAGGACCAGAAATTGTGCGCTTTTATAGGTTGGTGAATCTAGTAGTTTATTCATTTGTCTGTTTGAGCCTTAGACCATCAGTCTGGGAGGCTTTCTGGAGGGAGGGTTGCCTTGATGATTTTGTAAATACTCTGTTTATGTACATTTTATTTATTTGTGGAAAGTACACAGTTTTCCAAGGGCCTCTTTTAGGTCAGAAATAGTAGAAAACACTGATGGGAAGTGTCAATTAAGGTTAAAAAAATAATTCCCAAATGCAGCGTTATCCTGTGCACGCTGAGATGTGTGGAATGATACCACTAGATTTCCGCAATGTCTTAACAGGCTCTGAGTACCTGTAGAGGGTTTCTACTGTGCAGAAAATCTAGACTTTGATCCTGAAACGTTTCTTGTGTCTCTTGACTTTTCCCCTCACTGAATGCCTCCCGACTTCTTTCTCCTAAGTTTTGATGTTGCACTTCATCAGCCACGCCTGTGTGCATGTGCATACACTCACGAAAAAGAAAAGGAAGAAAAGGAAGGCTCTGGCAGCTTGCACTGAGCAGGGGGCTGCCGATCGGTTGAAGACGAATCTCTCTAGACAGCATTTGTGGTCCCGGAGTTTTAAGGGCGGGGCCGTGTCTGCACAGCAGCACGTGAGTCTAGCTGCCACGGTGAGAGCAGAGGTAGCCTTGGGTGCAGGGAAACTCACCTGCTTTCGGAGTCCGTGTGCTCCCACTCAGAGAGATCCGACAGCTCTGAGATTCCTCCCCACGATTAAAAAATAAGGGAAGATGAAGAGGCTAGGTGTGGTCTAAACAAAGCTCGGGTAATGGAGATGTTTCAATTATAGTTATTTCATGCAGCGGGCAGCCAGAGTTCTCCACACGATGCTTTGCAAAGGACAAAGAGTCTCCTTGTGTTTACACTTTTTATTACTATATAGGATTAGGTCTGTTGCACACACAGAAGAGGAAGTCATTTTATTTTACACAAATCAGCTACTTAAAGTAAATTGAGATATATAGAATTTACCAATGAAATGAGTGATTTGATGTGAATAAAAGAGGTGGTGTGTTGTAAATCGACACTGACAGCCAAATGGGGAAAATTGACAGGGCACTGTAATCACTCCCAACATCCACTGAAGTTATTGATCCAGAACCTCTATAATCCCCTTCACATAACACAAGCAATTTCATATAATACCTGTAATAACGGTGCATTCAAACTCAAGTAGCCATCTGAAGCATTGTATCTAATGGCGGAGCCGGCCGCTGCTGAGTAAGTGCAGCAAGAAACGCCCGTGGTTCCTCCCTTTCATAGGTAACAGCCTCTGATCAGAGCGAGTTTAGAAGATAAACAGCTCCTAATGCCCAAGAAAATGAGCTATTAATTGATGGCTTGCTACATATGTTGTAAAAGTGAGAGCGGTGGTCGCAACACGGAGAGAAGGAAACTGGATTTGGGGGTTGATAAACTTCTTAGGTTATCCACACGCCCGCTATCTGATGTTAATTACAGCAGAGGGAAGACAGCTGACAGGCATTTAGCTGCTGGGTCATTACATCCTTTCCAGGTGTTTTTCCCATGAAATGTCCCTCCACTTTTACAAGCTCCTTCTCGCACTGATGGATTATTCTGCAGCCTTATCAAAGCGTTGCCAGCCCCTCATTAATATATAGCGTGAGCGGCGCTCTTCTATATATCATTGTCTTCCTCTTGGGGAGGGCTAATCTGTCAGGCATTATCAGCCGGTCGGCAGAAGGTAGGCAATCAGACCTGACGGCAGAGAATCCTGGGAGATCAGGGGAGGTTAAATGCGGCTGACAGTGGTGATAATGATGATTATACTATAAATTAAGATATGATGATAAAGGAGAATAAAAGACACAATCTGAAGCAATATTTGGTTTAACATGTCTCTCTTTTTCGTTACTGTTAAATGGCCATAACATTTATCACACCGAACAAGAATGGACGTTTAACTACCATGATAAAATAGGACAGCATCAGATTGAAGACCCAACAAGTTGTGATTACAGTGTCAGGCACTTTTCCACTGGTTGAGGAAAAAAAAAACGGGAGATGGAGCATGTGTTATAATCATTCATGCATTATTCTGCAGAATGAAAAGAAAATAGATCTATTTTAGAAATGTCTTTCAGCCTTCTCGAAGGAAAACCGGAGGAAACGGTTAACATATTCTTCTGCTTCCCAGATCATTTTTATCAATGAAACAATAGGAAGTTAAGTCACGGCCCTCCCGTCAGGCCTTCTCCCCCAAATGTATGTTTATTAGAAGCTGATTCAGAGGCTGCGTGAGGGAGGTCTGGGAATGTCTCGCTCCCTGCTGAATTCTGAAATAAAGGCAGCTCAAATCAACCAAATAGTTCCCGTGTGTGGCTTTTCAGAGGAGGCATTTACAGGCTGCAATAAAACAAAAGTGAGGCACAATTTGCTTTCAGAAATTTAGGAGTAGGACATCTGACGTCGTGGACTGGTTATTAACTTGCCTTTACTGATGGATGTCTTTGGGGACAGAGCCCTTAGCATTTGAAACCTGAAGGAAATGCTGACAGCTCCACGGAAACACAGTTTGAAAGGAGGCTCTGTGTCCCTGTACGCGCTCACGTGGTGACCAGCAGAGTTTCTGACCTGCAGGCTCCTCATTAACATATACCACCACCGTCACCCAAGTGTCTTGTTTCACACCACTTACACCGTACAAATGCCTTACACATCTGTACACGTGCGCAGGTTGACAGACAACGTAACGTGTAAATTCCACTGTTCGATCTACATCCACAGAAGGAAAACGTGTTTTCTGATCTTGTTTTCGCGTCTCTGGTAGAATCAGGGATGGAGGAAAAAGAAACCCCTCAATCCTCATTCGCCTCCTTCGATAGTTTCTCTTTCAGCTGGGAAAGAAAAAAATGTAGAGTTGAAAAAAATCCCACTTTGCCCTTTTCTTGTGTTTAAATTTCAGAAGATGAGAGGTTGGGAGAATAAAAGTTTAATGCTTCAGCTGTATCTGGTGTTGATTGTGCACAAGGCTCTCGGGCTGGGATTTTTTTTTTTTTTTTTTTGCAACTGATATTTGTCCATTTAAATCAGGGTTTGTCAACCTCAGTCCTGTTGACGTTTGTAGCAAGTAACACTTGGCTAAGGGCAGGGCTGTCCTGTGCATTGTAGGGTGCTGGCTTCTAGCAGCCCGTCACCCCATGTGACAACCCAAACGGTCTCCAGGCGTTGCCAGATGTCCCCGGGGGGTAAAGCCACGCCCAGTTGAGAACAGTTGATCTAAACCAATGCACGGAGCACGCAGCTGACCTGACAGTAACGCCGGTTTCTCCTTGCGGTCTTCCCAGTGCTTTCTGGGTCTCCCCCCCGCCACAGTGGGTGATTCAGTGGAAATCAGCCAGCAGTATTTTTGTAGCATGTAAACCACACGTTGGAACAACCTCTTCCAGGATATGGTTGTAAACCGACGTGTGGTCAGTGAGCTTTAAAACAGCGTACTTATTAATCGACTGCTAGCGCGTATCAGCAGAATGGAAACTGTACGTGTTCCTTTATCTGGATGTGAAAGGAAGTTACAGGGCTTAGTCTATAAACCTGTTGGTCTGTTCTGGAGATGTGTAGGTAGGTTCCGTGCTTTGGCATTGACCTTTACCCTCAGAGGGGACTCCAGGAAGCACGATGGGCACGGCAAGGCGTTTGAAAGAAGTGTTTACGGTACATGCACTGGTTGTAACGTACAACCCACGTTGAACAGGCGCCTCACAGACCGTGTATATTAACCTTTCATCGTGTAGCTACGCACGGTACACATAAATAAGCGAAGGTCGTTTTGCTTGGGAAGCTGTTACTGCTTCAGAATCAAATCTCACTGTCTCCATGAGGATGGGGACTGTGCTGGCCATTTATCCTCCCGTGGTCGGGCCTGCTCATCGAACAGGCTGAGCGGCCGGCTTCCTGCTCTACCGACCTTCCGCGATCTCACCCAGCGGATCCAGGCCTCGGTCCAACGATCCTCCAGACTTACACTCTGCTTCCATGGCACCCTTCCTCCAGGATACAGGGCGAGTCTCGTGGGGCCGGAAGCATGGGAGCTGCTCACCTGTGGGCCTTTCGGGGGTGTTGGAGCACGACCTCCAGTCCGAGTGCGGCCCTCCGTGGCCTGTGCCCCTGACCTTGCAGCCCATGCCCGCATGCACGCGGGTGGTAGGCCGTGATTTGCAGAGCCCTTACCACTTGGGAACCTGCATGATGAAAGCCAAAACAGCCCCCTTGTTTCTGGTGAAAGCAGCTGTAGATGGAACCGGCCCGACGCGAACCCTCAGAGACCACTTACAGGGCGGTCGTGGACTTTATCATCTAGCCGTTGGTTCTGACTTTGGCGCGTGAGCTGCAGCTGGAAAATAACCTTGTTCCTTAGTCCATTTTATTAACTTTGTTTTGTTGGCTCGAGCCTAGCGCTGTATTAGGCCCCGAATAATCACAGCTTCCCAGGTAGCTCCAGGAGCGGGAATGAGAGGCTTTCTTCAAGGGCTGTGCTCCTGCAGAAATGATTTGTACCCTCGGGCTGATTGTCCCCGACAGAAAATGAGAACCAGGAACATTCAATGCAAAGTAATGTGTTCTGTACAATTACTGGATTAATAATTTTATTCCATTACCGTGTGGGGAGACAGGACATCGGCCCGCAGATCTGCAATTCTAGTGTATTTCTGAGCGTCCTGTTAAGAGAGTGAGCAAGGGTCAGGAAACTTAATTATGCTATAACTAGATAGAAATTGCCAAGTGATAAAAAGAAACATCCAGACAGATTCAGCAGGAAATTACAGCTTTAATAATATAGCATAATGCCTACTTCTATACAATTATTGGAGAGACTCTGAATGGTTCAGAATAACAGGCTTGGGTTTCCAGTGACGACAAAAAAATCCCACTGAAATGACATTTTGCATCTTGCTGTAAATATTTTTTTTCAAGAAAATAAATAGCATCATTATTCAATGATCAAAAATCTTATCCTTGTGCCAGACCAGGTGCTATGACCACACTGACATTTTGAAATGGTGAGGGAGAGTCATTTACATTTGCAAGTAAGTTTCTGGTGTTGTATTTTAAATTAAAAAATTTGTCTACCCCACTCAGTTTTTCAGAAAGAAGAAACACCCCAGTGGGTGGGGCTGTATGGGCGGCGGGTAGCTGGGCGCACGCGTGGTCTTGGGCTCACGTGGGGGAACAGGGCACCCTTCTCAGAAGCCGTGGAGGAGGGCTGGAAGACGACCGCTAAGATTAATGAACAGGGATGCCTGGCAGTTCTTCCACGTCTGCAGAAACGAGGGAGGGAGAACTTTCCAGAGATCACGCGGTGAAGCCTGGAATGAAGCAGTCAGGCTTTGCGCTGTGACCTGCTGGTTTAAATACCGGAGCCTAGCCCTCCGCATGTGGCCCAAGACCCCGTTGTTTGTGCCTGGTCCTTTCTCCCCACTTCTGCGGGGGGCAGAGTCATTTCTCTCACTGCCCAGGGGAGCCCCGTGTTTCATTTTGTATTCTGATGACGCAGATTAATCAGCCAGCTCCCTACCCAGAGATGGCCGTTCTGCCCGGAAATCTGCATATCTGCATATTACTGTTCTTCCCTGGATTTAATTTCCTACAGGAGCTGATATTAATCACCCTGTTTAAACAGAGGGGATTTGGGGTCTATACAAATACGACATTCTTTTTCCATGGAACTTGCAGAATATTTTTCCTTCTCTCTTTCTTTTTCAACTTAAAGGGACAATAGCCTTACTGGCTTAATCCTCAATAGTTGCTCTTGTTGTATTTTATTTTTACTTGACTGTTGGTGATTGGGACAGTAGCCTTGGACCCAGATTCAACTTCTTAGACTTGGGAAATGTGTTCAGGAGATTTGGAAATTGAAGGCATTTTGACAACGGCGACCTGTCTGTCTGTGAGATGTCCTCCTACCTCTCAGGTGACAGCACAGAAGAATTCCCAGGCTGGAACACCAGCATCTTCTAAGTAGCCCTCTTGGCTTCTCCTGGCTTATTATGTGTAGGCAAGTCAAATTCAGCAGCTGTCGGTGCCACTGCCAGGAGTGTCTGGCACATTTTACTCTGGCCGCCAGCAGCTCAGCGGTGGCCCAGGCAGGACAGGAGGCGGACGATCACCGGGCTCCGGGAAGGATGCGGTGTGCTTGGCCGTGGCGGCTGGGAGGGGAGACACGCGTCCCTGACGGACTAGATGCAGCCCTGCCATTAACCGGAAGCCACCACCAGGTTTTGTGGAGATCACACCCTGGCCTCTGCTGGCTGCAGAAGCTAATTTGGATGGGCACTTTTTCCGCGGGGCCTCGTGCAATGGCCCCGAGGATGGGGGGTGTGGGTGGGTAGCAGGGAAATGTTGGAAAAGCCGAGTTCCCAGGCTAAAGACGCTGTGGAGAGCCTGGGTGCCCCCGCTGTCCCTCACACTGGGATTTTCTGGAGCGGATCTCCCCTGAATAGAAACAGGGCAGTGGGGCCCATGGATCGGCCCTGCAGGGTCCAACCCTCCTGATTTCCTGACTCCGAACATTTTTGCTGCTGCGATCAGAAGTGGGGTGAAGCACCCCTGAAATCGAGAGGAAGTTCCCTGGGAGTGTGCCTTCCTGATTTCAGCCAGGTCCAACAGGGCGCTCAAAAAGCAGACATTTGTGACTCGAGGTGAATACCCCGTGGGTGATATTGCTCGCTAATTAAAGCAAAAACAAGGGCAAAATGTTAGTTTTTTTCTTGCTCAGCGAAAATAAATTGGTGACTTTCTCACATTCGATGTTTCCTCCTGAAACCCGTTGATGCCGCTCACTTGAAGACAGGATCTGGTTTTGGAGCGGAGGGTCCATGAGATGCTGGGGGCGGGAGGAGAGCTTGAGTGGGTGCGGAATGCAAAGACCTGCCATCTCGAGGAGAGGTTAGCAGTGTGTGTGTCATTCTTTCTCAACACCGGGGCTGCTGTATTTTCTTTGCCCATTGTAAATCACAAGGGTATCACCCCAGGCAAATAGCGGCTTAGATTGTTTATCTGTCTGTGCTAATAGCATTTTATTTGAAGTCTTAAAAGTCCCAAGTGGCTTAAAAGGGCACTATTACATGACTTCACATTTTATTGCAAAATGACTAGGTCCAGCCTCATTTGCTTTGCTTTGAAGTCTTACTGCTCCTTGGTTGTCAGATCCACACATCCTTTCCAATTTAAACTTCGAGCAGAATCCCCTTGAAACAAGCCCCTTTCTTCTGCAGGGAATAAGGAGCATTTAATAACTCGTAAAAATATAGTTTTCCGGATAGTATGTGGCTGTCACTGGTGTAGTACATCTTACTGGTTGGTTTATTGCCAAAATGTTTGAAAAAGAGATTAACAACGTAAATTACACTTTCCTTATTAACAGAGCACACCTGACTGAAGGGTTATGGGTATTTACTTTCTGCTAAATTATTTGAAAGAAAGAACATCTTCATTACCCACCCCCATCCTGACATATATACATACACAGTAAAAAGGTTAGAAAGTTGCACAGTCCTTGGAATAATCAGTAAGTTCATTCTCAGGAAAAAGTGCATCCCAATGTTGGCTTATCTTCACCTTCAAGCAGTTTCAAGCTGTGGAGAAGTTCAGGCCCTCAAGACAAAATGTCATCAGGAAAGGTTGGTGAGGTGACAAGGTGACGTCGACGCCACCAAGACCAAACCGTTACCTGATGTCACGGGAGTTGTGCCCCCCCCGAGCGAGGGGAGTCTCTCCTGAGCCCCCAGAGGTGCTGCCCCATCGCGTGAGGCCACAGATAGAAAACTCCTGGGATGACGGAGCAGAAATGGCACAGAAAACTTAAAGGGAACTAGCTCACAATAGGTTACAGGCCAAAAATTTAGCTGGCTGGATCTTATATGTGTGTGTTTGTGCATGTGTGTGGTGTGTACGCACATACCTGTGTGTATGTGTGGTGTGTGTGCGTATCTGTGTGCATGTGTGTGTGTGTCTTTAGGATTAAAATCATGTACACAATCTCCTGGGTGACAACTTTTGGAGAAACTTCCTGTGATCTTCAGCTGGGCCCTCGATAAGAACACCCACTAAGGGAAGCTTCTCTACATACGTCTGATAACTGGGACCTTTCTGGGATGTGTCCCGCTGTCCCCAGCAGGGCTGGTGCTCCCTGCAACCATGTGATGTGGCGCCACAGCCATGACGTCAAGGGGAATGGACTCCCGATCTCCTTACCGAGGACTCTTTGTTGGTTTTCTCAGTGGAGCCGGTCAGTGGAATCTGACCCTCAGTGGAGTTGTGATGTCAGGACCACGCCCGAGCCTGTGGGGCTTTTTTGGAGCCCTGGTGTCCTGGAGACACAGCCTGATACGGGGGACGCCCACACTTGGGGGTCCGCTGCCCTCACCCAGCACTTTCGTAGGGTCCTCAAGTGCCTAGCGAAGCGGGATACAGACAACGGGTGCTCCCGTCTGGAGCTGCCCCAGCCGGGGGGAGAGCAGGACCCCCAGGGAATGGATTGTCGCCGAGCTCCCGAGGCGCCGGTTTCAGATGCAGCCTCCAGCCGGGTCAGCACAGCACTGCCAGGCCGCACCGCTGGTGACCACAGCTTACCGCGCCCTCCCTCTGTGCCAGCCCCGCTGCTCAGGCTTGGCATGGAGTGACCTCACTTACCCTCACAGAAACGCTCCTTCTTGGAAAAAAAAGCTGGAGCCCAGGCCATTTGGGTGATTTCCTGAATTTGCCAGAAAGTGGCGGAGCATCGATTCGAACCCGGGCCTGTGGCTCCGGAGCCCTGCGTCTTCCCCGTGACCATTTTCCCTCTCGACTTTATTTTGCACTGAAAATTAAAGCACATGCGGGGAAGTAAGGTCTTTGGGAGGAAACCTGATGGGTGCTCTTTGCAAATTTCAACGTGACTGACCCTCGTGCCTGGGAGGCCACTGTAAACCCTCTGCGCCCCAGCCTCTCCGTTTGTGAGGCCAAAATAAAGGTGACCCCTTCCCCACAGTGAGGAGAACGAGAGCAGAACCTTTTAAAGTAATTCTGGTAGCACGTGCACAGTCGGCATCCTTGTAACCCTTCCAGTGGAGTGAGGGCCCTGCTCCTTGTCAGGAAATCCAGGGTGGCAAGTCAACGTAGAGACACACAGAGCTGTTTTTTATTTTTACTTCCCCTTTCTGCCCTGCAATTCTGTTTATTTTATCCAGAAGTCACGAGAGAGCCCAATGTACAGATCCTGGTGTAGAGGAGACACATGTCAGAAGAAAGGTAATTGACGGTAAATGTCAAATATTAAATCCTATCTGGTTATTACCCAGCATATTAGCGATGTAAGTAGCTTAACAATTACAGCTGTGATTGACTAGGTGGGAACCAAAATCCTAAACATCAACTGCCAGAAGGGATAATTATAACACATTAGCACCTGCTTAGACAAGATTGACAACTCCAGTGTAACATCTGCTGAATCTCACTTTCATACTTTTCACGTATTTTTTTCCCTTTTGAATGGCGTAACATAAGATTTCCTCAAGGATAACAATAACCCAACATCTATGTTATTCATTCGCGTTATTATGGCTGCTTGTTGTCTGTGGTCACGCTTTCCTGCTGACATGTGTACAGTTGAATGAGGAGCATAGAAACGGGCTACCAGGGGCCAGACAGGCGCAGTTACAGTACATTTCTAACAAAACCTTCCAGTCACCCGGCGCGTGGGAAAGGCGTAGTTTGCTGGTTGGGTCTGTAAGAATATTTACATCCACTAAAATCAGATTGGAATCTGAATGATTGCATAATCCCGCAGTTACAGCCGTGCAGCCGCACTGGCATCCCACGAAGACAATGTCTTACCTGGAACTCGGGTGAGCAGGATGTGTGCTGAGACCAAGGGGCCCTGGAATTCCTCACCTCCCTTCCATGGAAAATATTTGAGAAGCACATTGCAGAAACCCACCTGTCCTTTTCTCGTTTGGCTTGTCCACATCTCTGTGGAACTAAAGGTCCATAGCTCTTGCCCGTACGTTGGAGCGGGGGCGGGGGGGCGGGGGGGGTAGAAATTCACTTTAATGACCCCCTATGCAGTCGTTCTTCGTTGTTTAATGCAAACGGTGTTGTTATTTAATATCCTCACTTTCTTTTCTTAGGACGGGGGCCTGGGGTAGATTTTTTCTGCCTGACAATTCCATAATCACATGGTAAACCCTTTGATTTATCTGGGCACATCCATGTATTAACTCCCATCAGACAGGTGGGCAGATGGGAGAAGAGGGTAGAATCGAACAGGTAGCAGGTGGAGTTTTCTCAGAGGCACACGTATCTACTCATTAACTTTTAGTTATGTATCCACACATGTCTTCATCCTCCTCACTTATAGATTCTTGCATTTTACAAGCATTTGTTGAGCACCTACTGTGTGCCAGGCCCTCTGCATAGCTACACAGGCATCATGCAGATGAGACACAGCATGTGGCATCCCAGATTTTGGACTCTCTTGACCTAAACGCACTCTGATTGGCTCACCGTGGTCCAGGCCCTGGGTGGGGTCTTTGGGGTCTAGCTATGATAAAGACAGATGTGGTCCCTGTCTCTGTGAAGTTTACCCCATAAGAGGAAAGGCAGTCATTGAACAGGTAAATATAAACGTGGCCAGTATTTCTTGGGGCAGGGAGAGGGGCTGTGAACCCCTGGAGCTAAGATCCCTAGCTTAATCTGGGCAGTCAGGAATCTCGACCTTGAAAAAGTGATAATTTGACCTAACCGTAAAAGATAAGAATAGTTATTTCCCTCACTAAATTAGCTTCTAAAACCTGAATTTAAAAAAAATCATATTAATCAAATAAATTAACTTTATAGCAGTGGATAAGTTTGTATCCTAATACCCCAGGCCCTGTAATTATGAATAAAATTCTATAAGAAAATAGGCTGTCTTTACAAACATAAAAATGAGTCCATGTAAAAACAGAACCTTGCACTGCATCTCTTCTCTTCTTGAAACGGTGCCATTTTATTGAAGAAGAACCAGCCTGGTGAATAATTAAAGGAAAGGTTTAGTGTGCAGAGACTGATAATAACCTTATGTTAGGACAGCATCGGTAAGACAAGTTCTTGACCATCTGAGGGCATAGTTTTGCTGGCGTGATAACTCAAGAGTGCTTGTGGATTCCTAGGTCAGTCCTGATAAAAAAATAAGCAAGTAGCCTTTTGATTGGCAGGTCGCCAAGAATTCTGATGGGTGCCGTTGCCCACATGCCCGGGGCCGTCCAGGATCACTCTGGGGTGGGGAATCTCTCCAGGTAGAGCTCTAAGGAAATCCTGCCCCCCAGGCTCCCTCCTGACTAGGACAGTCTCTGGCAACCTGATCAGTTTTGCATCGCTACTGTTTTGACTTTTTCATAAAGTAACATAATAGAATCTTACAATGCTGTAGCCTTTGGAGACTAACTTCTCTAACTTAGCAAAATTATTGCAAGATCTGTCCATTAGTAGCATGAATCGACAACTATTTGCTTTTTCCTATTGCTGATCTGAACATTCCTGCAAAGCTGCTATAAAATTCACGTACAGTTGCGGGGGATTGGTTTTTTTTTTCTTTTCTTTTCTTTTTTTTTTTTTTTTGTGAGAACATAAGTTTTGAATTCACTTGGGTAGATACCTAGAAGTGGGTTTGCTGGGTTGTATGGTCCAATCATGTTTAGCTTCGTAAGAAGCTACCAAACTGTCTTTAGAAAGTGTCTGGACACATTCCCGCCAGCAATAAATGAGTGTGTCTGTTTCTCTGCATCCTTGCCAACATGTGGTATTGCTCCTTTTAAAAATTTTACTCATTTGTTTTTGATCTCAGCCATTCTAACTGGTGTGCAGTTACTGGTATCTTGTTGTGGTTTCAATTTTCATTTCCTTAATGACTAATGACGTTGAGCATCTTTTCATAAGCCTATATGCCATCAATACATCTTCTTTGGTAAAGTAACTGATCAGATATATTGTCAGTTTTTTTATTGGGTTGTTTGTGTTTTTTAGTGTTAAGTTTTAAATGTTCTTTATATAGTCTAGATAGAAGGCTTTTATTAGATAATGATTTACAGATATTTTCTACCAGGTCTGTGGCTTTTCATTCTCCTAACAGTATTTTTCACAGAAGACAAAAGTTTATTTTGATGAAGGACAGTTTATCGAATTTTTTTATGACATGCTTTTGGTGTCATATCTAGAATCACATCACCAAACCCAGGGTCAAACAGGCTTTCTTCTAAAAGTTTTATAGTTTTACATTTAGGCATATGATCTGCTCTTAGTTAAATTTTTGGATAAAGTATGAAGTATGTGTCAAGGTTTATTTATTTACTTATATAGGTGTGTACAATATTTCTAGTTTTTTTTTAATCCTTTCTCCACTGATGTTGCCATTTTGTCCAAAATCAGTTGACTGTATTTTTGTGGGCCTCTTTCTGAACTTTACCCTGACCCATTGATCTGTGCGTCCATTCCTTTTGCCTCTGTCATGATTACTATACCACGAATTTGAGTAATGTGAGGGCTTCCTTGTCAGCACTGTCTTGGATATTCTAGTTCCTATGCCTTTCCGTATAAATTTTAGAATCAGCTTGTCAATATCTATTAAAAACCTTGCTGAGATTTTGATTGAGATTATTATAGATCAAATTCTAGAGAATTGACATCTTAGCAACAATGAGTCTTCTATTTCGTGAACACGGTATGTCTCTCTATTAATTTGTATCTTCTTTGATTTCTATCACTGGCATTTTGTTGTTTTTAGTATACAGATCCTGCACATATTTTGTTAGCTTTATACTTAAGTGCTTTATGGTTTGGTTTTTTTTTTTAAATTTCAAATTCTAATTGTTCATATTCAAGAGCTCAGCTGAGCTGAAAGCTGAGCTGCCAGATGTCAGAACAACTGATTAAGAAAACAAGCCAAGTGGTAAAGGCACCTGTCAACCTCCCATCACCTACTGTGACAGTGTGAGCCAGAGGAAGCACAGTGCCCACATTCCATTTAGCCCACAGGATGGCATCAGCTGGAGTCAGGTGGACCAGTGTAGACATGGGGTCATCTCACTGCTGAGGGAGCCCTGAACAAAAGGCTCCTGTGTTTTATTGAACTCAGGGGCTTGGGGGAGGCAGGCGGGGGGAAAGGGCTGGGAGTGGAAAAGTAGTGAATACTGAGTCAGAGCGGAGAAAAGTGTCATGGAGATTTCCCACTCCTCCCCAACAAGGAGATCTAGGCAGCGGCACCTGAGGAAGGCCCCAGGTAAAGAGGCCCCCAAATAGGGGTGCCTGGGCTGGGAACGTGGATGTGCACAGGATCATAGCTGGCCAGGGGCCTGGGTCCTTGGTGCAGTCCCCTTGGAGACCGTGATGCATGGGCTGTGCCCCAAGTCTGGGGTGGGGGGCGTGTCCCCTGTGAGGTCCGCGGGTAGAGCCTTTGTGATTGCCATGGTCGGGCCTGCAGTATTACACATAGGGTTTGGGCCAGAAGCTGGACTCCTCAGCTGGTGTACGGGAGCACAGGGTGACTTTTGTATTTTGTAGCCTCTTACCTTACTCTACTCACTTACAGGGCTAGGAGCTTTTTTGAAGATTTTTTTTTTTCTACATAGATAATCATGTCATCTGCAAATAGACACAGTTTTATTTCACCCTTTCAGATCTGCAGATCATTTACTTCTTTTTCTTCCCCTGTTACACCGTGTAGATTCTCCAGTGTGATGAATATGAGCGCTAAGCGTGGACCTACTTAACTTGTTCCCAGCCTCAGGGGAAGGAAGTCAGTGCCTCATGGCTCAATATGATGTCAGCTGGCGCGTGATTGGAGACACCCTTTGTTAGGTTAAGGAAGTTCACTTCTGTTGCCTCTTTGCTGAGACTTCAGATCCTGAATGGACACTGAATTTTGTTCAGTGCTTTTTCTGCAACTGTCGAGATGATCATATAAATTTCCATTTTTAGTCTCTTAATGTGGTGAATTATATGGGTTGACTTTCAAATGTTGAACTAGCCTCGAATTCCTGGAATAAGCCCTGAGTAGTTGTGTTGTATTATCATGTTTATACGTCACTGGGTTGTATTTGCTAAGTGCTTTCTACTTTTTACATCTGTATTTCTTTCTTTTTTTCTTCCTTTACTGCATTCTCTTGGGTTAATTGGGCATTTTTTGGTAAGTCCATTTAATCTTTTATACCTCTTAGGAAAAAATTTAGTAGTTGCCCTAGAGTTTAAAATAAAATATAAATATCAAATGTATATTTAAGGGTTTTTGTGGCATGTAAGGCCCTTGCAACAAAATATTACCAATTCCTCCTTCCCTTCCTATCTGCTATTTTGTCATAGCCTCCACGTCTACAAATACTATCAACACACAATACATTGCTACCATTTTTTCTTTAAACCAGCGGTCAGCAAAGTTTTTCTTTAATTTAAAGGTCCAAATATTAAATAGTTTAGGCTTTACAGGCTCTGTCATATCTATTTCAACTACTCAGTTCTGCCACTGAGGCACAAAAACCTGCCTGGGTGACAGGCAAACGAATGGGTGTAGCTGGCTTTGTAGTAAAACAAAAACAGATAGTAGGCGAGATTTGACCAACTGGATAGAGTTCTCCCATCTCCACTTCAGACCGTTTACCTTTCATATAAAGCAAAAAGTGAATTTCAGTTGACGTTCATGTATTCTGTTTCCAGAGCTTTTTCACGTCTTTGTGCAGATCCAAGTTTTAGTCTGATATTGCTTTTTTTTTTTTTTTTTTTTTGGTGGAACTGCTGCTGACACTGAATTCCCTCAGTTTGGGTTCTTTCCTGAGAATGTCTTATTTCTTCTTTGGTTTTAAAATATCGTTTCTTTGGGTGTAGAATTCAGGGTCAGTAGTTTTTCTTCCTTCTACAGTTTAAAGGTGTGATTCCATTGTCTTCTGGTTTCCTTGGTTTCTGTGTCCCTGTGCATGTAAAGTGTCTCCTTTCTCTAGCTGCCGTCAAGATTTCCTTTGTTTCTTGTTTTCAGTAGTTTAACGTAATATCCTAAGTGAATGTTTTTGTTTTGTATTGTATTTATCCTATTTGGTGTTCTCTGTGCTGATCAGCTCTGTGGTTTGGTATCTGTCATTAATTTTTGAGAATTCTTGACCGATGTCACTTCAAGTATTCCTTCTGCCGCATTCTCTGTCTTCTCCTTTGGTTTTGCAATTGTGCATATTTTGAATGTTAATGCGGTCCCGCAGCTCTTGGATGTTTGTTTCCTTGATGTTGTTATTTTATTTATCCTATACTTTTCCTCTTTGTATTTCAACTTGGGTAATTTCTGCTGATTTACCTTCAAGTTTATTGAGTCTTCAGTGCTTGTGCTGAATCCACTGATGAGCCTTCCAAGGGCATTCTCATCTCTATAACGGTGGATTTTTTATTTCTAGCATTTCCAGGTAGTTTTTTCTTATGCTTTGTCTCTCTCCTGAAGTTCCCATTTGATCTTACATGTGACCCACTTTTTCTATTAGAGCCTTTAACATACTAATTATAGTTATTTAAAATTCCCTGACAGATAGTTCCAACAACTGTTTCATATCTGAGTCTGGTTTTGACGCTTGTTCTCTCTTGGGAGTGTGTTGGTTTTCCTTGCTTTTCTCGTATGCCTCCCAAGTTTTTCCTGACAGCTACATACGTGTGTCAGTCAGCAGAGAGTGAGATGAGTGGTTTTTGTGCCTGGACGCGGGCGTGCCTTTCTTCCTCCTGGATCTGCAGTGTGAGCTTTCCATTAGTCTAGTTAGCAGTTGGGTGGGTTTCTGATCTTCCATGGCTATAGCTGCCCTCAGTGAACTGCAGGCTTCAAATTCCTGCAGAGATCACTTAGGGGAGGGGAGGGTCAGCTGCGCGATGCCTATTTGATTCTTCATTTTTAGTCTTCCCTTGACGCCGACCCGGAGAGGGTGTCTCGCCTGCCCTTGCTCCTTTCCTGTCCCTCTCCCAGCAGGATTCTCGGAATTCTGCTGTTATTTGTTACTTGAAGCTCCTTGGCCCGGTGGTGGGGCTGGGTGGCAGGGTGTGGTTTCTGTCTTCTGGGTCTGGGGGTGTGGCTTTCTCAGTTCCCCTGCCCCTCCCAGGCAGCAGTCCTGGACTCAGAACTGAAATTTGAAACCCAGGAGTAGGTTGTTTTGACCACCCCTCCCCACTCAATCTCCTTTGCCAGCCAGATTGATGAGCATCCCCATGCACGGAGGCCAGCAGACCACGGTTTCGTTCTCTGATGGGGATGGAGGGAAGACTCAGGTGGGGTTTCTGGCCCTTGCTCCCCAGTGGCTGCTGTCTTCTTCCCTGCATCTTCACCAGATGGGCTACTTCTTGGGCTCTTTCTAATTGTTTCCACAAGCCTTTGGTAGAGTTATCAGGGAAAGAACCTGCAAGATCGTGTAGACTCCCTGAATTTCTGCAGCCCAGGGTTCACACCGGGCTTCCACCAGCCCCTTAGCTCTTTTAGCTGAGTTCCTCCTGGCTGTATCTTGTCCCGTCTACTGGAGGTGGCCCAGCCTGGGCCTCTCTTCTCTCCCTGCAGCACTGGGCCTCCTTAAACCTTGGGCCAGTCATTTGCTCTGTGACCTCAGCTCCCTGGCAGGTTCAAGCAAAGCTGTGACTTTGAAGTTAAGCTGACTATTTCTCATCATAAGGGTGGGACAGCATTCCTTCCAGCCTACCCGTCCTGAGGTGGAAGCCGGAAGCCTCCAGGATCCTCCTTTTAACAGTGCCCGCAGGTGGGTCCAGGCACACTGAATTTGGGGATGTCTCACTCCAGTGGCTTGCAACCTTGTCTGCAGATCAGTTTTGTCGGAATTTATGGGGGTGAGTCCCAGGCTTCAGGGTTTGTAAAGCTCCGCAGGTGGTTCCAACTGCGGCTAAAGTTGGGAACCTGTGATCTAATCCTTCCAGGATCTGTTGCTTATAGTCTGGGCTGGTCACCATACCTTCCTCTGTCAGGGAGCCTCTTCTGAACTGACAGTGGCTGTTTCTTTTTATCCATATCCATAAAATGGAAACACCAGCAGTCTCCTTGTCACTCTTCCCAAAAATGTGCCTCAAAAATGACTCCAACGGGATGAAAAACGGTTTTGATTTCTCTATTTGGCTGGTGATGCTTATTTAAGCTTGCCAAAGGGACTGCTAATTGGTACCTGGTATTATTGTGTTCTCTAGAAACAGAAATAAAATCAGTCTCATGTAGTCTTCCCAATTCAGTGATATATGTATATATATATATTTTTTCTTTACTTTCCAATTTCCCAATCCAGTCTTCCGTTACAATGTTTTTTCTTTTCATGCAGTTGCTATTTGGCATTGAACTCTGTCACTATTGCAAAAGCACTGTGTTTTGGCATTTGGTTCCCTCATTCCTTTCTTAAGAGCCAACTGCTTTAATTTTATTATTGCCCCCAGAAATAGTTAGGTTCACTGGAACGGCTTGAACTAACTCTTGTCTCTGAAAGGAATGTATTCCATTAAACATCTTCATGTTTCAGACGATGCCACTCCGATATTTACTCTCTCTTTCTGTTGTAAGTCCATTGTAAGTGTTTGGACATTCCGAAGGTCAGGTTGTCTTCGGGCTTCTCTTGTCTTCTCCTCTGTGCGTGTCTGGTGAGGAATACAGCATCTCGTGTTTCCTCAGACTGTCGTCCTGGCCTTGCACAACGTGTAAAACCTGTGGATGTCCTAGAACAGTGCTTCCCAGACATGTACATGTGTCTGATTCCCCTGAGGGTCTTTTAGATTGCAGAGGGGCCAGGAGGTCGAAGGGGGCCAGGCCTGCCTTTCTCACCAGCTCCCAGGTGGTGCTGGACCACGCTTTGAACATCAGGGTGCTAGAGGAATGAAATAAAATGCACAGAGCCACACTTGACCAGTTTCTAGACTTTTTATCCTCTTAATTTTCCAAAAGCCCCAGCCCAGGTTGTACTGTGCAAATTAGTATCGTGCGATTTTCTTTCCTGACCGTATCCTGAAGATTTTCCTGCAGTTCTGTGAGGACAGGCCGAGTGGACACTCAGCGTCTGTCCGCTGAGAATCAGTGACCTGCCAGGGAGGGAAGAAGGCAGAGGAGGTGAGGAAACAGGCAGGGGTCGGCCCCCAGCAGGAACCTCCAGCCTTTCCTATTTTCTTTCGCAGCAGAGAACCGTCTCTGGGTTGATGTCCTCTGCACAGCCAGCTGGGCAGCTCCTGGCAGGGCCGCGTGGCGCGGTGGGGCGCAGGACAGCCGGCACCCCTCCTCTCTCCTTCCCTCCCCTCTGCTCTGGACCCAGCCCTCACCGCGTCCACCCAGCTCCGCCCACAGAGCTAGGACAGTATCTGCGACCTTGCTAGACTGGCCTGAAGATGCCTCCAAGGGTAGGGCCCCTGAGCCAGCCGTCCTTGTAGGATCCCAGCTCTGACTCTGCCTTCCAGGCTGGGTCTTGGGGACTATCCAGGTGCATCTTTTCAGGAGGACCAGGCAGCACTTCCTGACACTTCTGGATCTTGAACTGAGTTTAAAGACCGTCTACATCCCAACAGCGATGCCCTGCAAGACCCCACGCTTGTCTCCCCGTGGCTGTCTTTACGACCCTTAGCAACCAGAAAGCCACGTTTGTGTGACTCACAAGCTCTCTTCTCCCTCCAAGTACCATATTTCTGGATATTCACTAAAACGAAGAAATAGATGACGCTGTCCTCATCTCCTGTTTGATAGAACGGTCTAGAGAAAACTGACCTTCATTCACTAGTATTTTCTTTAAACTTTTTTTCAAAGCAGTTTGTTCTTTACTTGGTTTCACAGCTGTGAGCATGAAGTTATCACCTGAAAACATTGAGCTCCTCAAGGACCACGGTGTGAAAGGGGTGCTGCGTGTACCGACCCAATTCAACTTTCACTTATTCATTCAATCAGCACCCACTGAGCCGCCATGAATGGGGAGGCCCCATGCCAGAAGGAGGATGCTCACGGAAGCTTCCAATACGATCCCTTCTGTGACCTACTGGGACCCACAGACTCCAGGCATATGTGCCCAAGGAGCTGTGTCAGGGGTCCAGACGAGGTGACCCCAAGGAGGCAGTGAGCAGATGGACCGGGGCAGGTGGAAGTTTCAACGAGGCCCCGGCCGCTGAGGCATCTCGCCCCTCTCGTGAGAAGGCTGTCTTTATCGGGAACGGGCATCACACCCTGATAATTTGGAGAAGGGCCAAGGATGCCCATGTTGAGATGACTCTAGTTCTCTTCTGGCTGGCTTGTGTGCTGTGTGCACTGGTGAGCATCTTCACGTGGACCCCTTGCACACCAGCACTGACCCCGCGGGTCACGCCGTTGCGGTACTATAACTCCACCCAGTGTGGTTTTATTCACGGTTGACCTATGTCCATGGTGCAGTTGGCTTCGTGTTCTTTCGCTGTTATATTTTCATTAGATGTCCATGCAGGATGAAGGTCGGTTAATGGTACGATTGGGTAGCTTCCAGGCTCTGAGAAGCTGCTTCCTCTCATCCCCACAGAGCACACAGGCCCCTTCTGCCCTGTGTGCCCCGATGCTGACTTCCTGCTTTCTGGACGTCGGTTCCTCTGTTGCCTCTGCATCCCCCCGGCTCACATGGGGTGGGTTTACTTGTCTTTGATAGGGTGGCCGCGGTGGATAGGAATTCCGCTGCTATCTTGTTATTGTTTCAGTAGTGTTGTTCCTCGAGTTACGTCTTACAGCCCTTGGGCCAAGTACTGAATGTGCACTGCTTGAAGTAAGGTGGCTTTACATTAAATGCTAAGAAAGAATCTGATAATGACCAAGTTACGCATTCTGAAATCAACACTACAAGAACTTTTCCTCTATCAGCTCAGAAACCCTCCCAAATTTGGAGATACGGCGTGAGAAGGGCACGACCCCTGCAGGTGAAACGGTTGGGAAGGGGTCGCTTTCGAGAAGTGCTGCCCTGGGCTTTCTTCCGCTGGTTGAATTATTCAAAACCTGATGTAAAGATGGTGCCTTGTGGTCAGTTTGCCAAATACATTCGCAGAAATAATCTCTTCGGGCTACAGTCTTGTAAGTTGGGCAGTTGATGCAGCCCTGCCACGGCACGGGGTGGCGATTGGGTAGGAGAAGGGAAAAGGTTCTGAAACCACATTTATGGGGACAGCCTGCTGCTGGAGAGGTTGCCTGTTAATAGCAGGCGAGCAGACACTCAGCAGCAGCAGCAGGCGAAGGGCCACCTGCGCCCCGATGGCATCTCGCCTTCCCCGCGGCTCCTCTGTGTGGACACTCAGGGGCCCCACTGGCTCCACCAGGAAGTGGTCTGGCTTCTGGTTGGCAGGGCACTTGCCGTGCTCATGTGTGTATTCAGTGACCACCCTGCCCTGTGTATCTCGCAGTTCTCAACTGTCCATCACTTGAAATAGCTCAGGGTACACTGCAGGAGAGATTCAGCCACATCCTGCTCTTAAAATGTCACTATTCACAGTCAACAAAAGGGAAAACAGATACATCGGCCTTCATCAAAATTAAACACTTTTGTGCATCAAGGGACTCACTTTCACAGAATGAAAAGACAGCCCCCAGGAGGGGGGAAAATATTTGCAAATCCCATGTCGGATAAGGGGTTAATGTTCAGAACACAGCGTTTTACGGTGCCTTGTTTGATTGTCCTTCGCAGATACTGCACTTTTACAAATTGAAGGTTTGTGGCAGCCCTGTGTTGTCAGGTGATGGTTAGCGTTCTTTAGTAATAAAGTAAGTTAAGGTATGTACACTTTTTTTAGACCTTAACGTTACTGCACACTTAATAGACTACAGTATAGTGTAGACATCACTTTTGTATGAACAGGGAAACAAAAAAAATTCATGTGACTCACTTTATTATGATACTTGATTTATTTCACGGTCTGGAAGTGAGCCCACATTATCTCCAAGGTGTGCCTGTACCCAAAAGAACTGAAAGTAGGGATGCAGACAAATATTGGTACACCAGTGTCTCTGGGAGCATTATTCACAATGGCCAAAAGATAGAAAAAAGTCCATCAACAGATGAACAAATAAAAGCGGTATGTATATACATGCAATCCTTAAAAAGGAATAAAATTCCAACCCACGCTACAACATGGATGACCCTTGAAAATATGATGCTCAGTGAAATAAGCCAGAGGCAAAAAGACAGCTATTGTATGGTTCCACTGATAGGAAGTACCTGGAACGACGTGGTGACCAGGGGCTGGGGGAGGGGGAGGGGCGGTGCGTGTTTCGTGGGGACAGAGCTTCAGTTTGGGAAGATGAAACAGTTCTGGAGATGATGCTGGTGACAGTTGCACCGCAGTGTGAATGTACTTCGTGCTGCTGACTGAGTTGTGCACTTAGAAATGGTGAAGATGTTACCTTTTATGTCGTGTATATTTTGCTACAGCAAAAAATAAGGTGTCAGGAGAGTTGGTGCTGAGTGTCAGAAGCACTGTGTCCAGTGAGATGTCCATCTCCTGACACGCACGCCTTTCTCCGGGGTGACTGTAATTCATCTGTTGTTTTTTTAAAAAAAGGAAGACACAGGATAATGAAGATTCTGAGGTTATTTTGCTCAGATTTTGTTCTCAGATATTCTAAGAGTTGTCTCACACATGGATTATTGCTTTTGGTATGGAAAGCATATAAACCATGATGGAATCTTGGGTTGGAAGGGACCTCAGGAGGTCACCATCTCATCCCTATCTGCAGATATCCTCCCGCTTAAATTACCCGAGGTAGACGACAATCTCTTCTTATGAAAAAGATCTCTTCATATTCCATTTCAATTTTAAGCATTTCACTGACAGGAGAATATTCTTTATAGATAACCCCAAACAGCCACTCTGTCCAGAAGAATATTCACAGAGCACCCACATGACAATGCCCTGTCTAGGGCACCATGGGGCCCAGAAGTGAATGGTGACTAGTGAATGAAGTCATACGAGGGGGACTCCTGGCGGCCATCTTCTAGTCCACAGTACGGGCGAAACGTGAAGACCAGAAACCGCCTCCCTGCCGTCTGCTCCCCAGATGTGTGATAGCATTTCCTCTCTTGCCTCCATTGAGGCATCATTTTCCAAGTGTTCAAAACTGCTTTGAACCCTCCTCCGTGAGCCCTAAGCATTTCCACGGGACCTTTGGCTGTGAACCTCATAAAGGAGCACTATATTCTAGAAAGGTGCCATGAAGTTTAAAAGTAATGGAATAAATGCATATGTTATGCAGTTATTAAAGTGGAACTATACTGTTTTCTATCCACTGCCCCAGAACACTTCTAGAATTTGCCAAATCGACTAATTTCGATTTCCTTTTGCATTCCAGAAGGCCCCTAGTCTGCAGGAGAGATCAGAGGTCAGTACTATGGCATGATCAGTCTTTAGTTGGGAAACATCTTCTGCTGAGAGGTATCGCAAATACACCTCTGATTTATAAACCTCAGCAACTCAAGTTTCTGGCAAACTTCAGTTTTCCATTTTCAGGGTTAACATCTGTCTATGTTATTTTATTATCTGGTCACCAACCAAAAAATGTTTATCTGGGACAAGAACTGATATTTTGGGGCACACAACGGTTTATCAAGTCAGTTTGTCACTTTATTCATTGCTCCATTGATAACTGTTCCCTCTGATCCATTTAGCAATTTGCTTAGAAGATTCCCATAGGTGTACTTTGAGGCAGACAGAGCAGGCACTGCCCTCTAGATGAGGAAACTGGGGCTTAGGAGATCCTTTTCCCAAATAAGCCAAACTCAAACCCATGTGTTTAATCTCCAAATACGTCACATCATTATAGAGCCAATATGAGCAAGAACTCCAAGTTCAAAATAGGTCAAGGATATGGTATGACATCCTATGGGGCGAAATGAGACCTGGACCAACAGAGGAAGAAAATGCAGTGTTCCATCCTGGGACTTCTGAATGCGGTGCTTCTGTTTCTCCTTTACTTGCCCTGGCTAATCTGGTGGTGCTAACTACTGGAAGGAAATCCAGAGGAGTGGATATTGATGTAAAGATTAACTTAAATGCCATTACAATATGCAGCCTCTAGTTGAGCTGTTTAATCTATCATTGTTATCTGTCACATTGCTTGACGATTGAAAGCAGTTGCATTACCAATCCATGAAGCTGGAGCTGCTCCCTGGGTGATAATTGACCACGTTGGTATTTCTATTCACAGGTTTTTATAAAGAAGGTAAAAGTGGGTTGTGTCCAAGTAGAGCATTTGATTGTGTTAATAAATGTGATAATCAGGTTGGACGTCCAACGGAATGCCTCCCACGAGTGGCCTGGTGGCCCAGCCTGCTGGGTGCCTGTAACCATGTAAAACCCAAGGCCATTGTCCCCAGATTGCTGCATGTGTTGCACAGGTTGTTTCGACCGTGCCCACTGGAGTTGTTGGTTCCGAAAGAAAGTTTTACACGAAGAGTCACGTAAGGAAAAACGTTTTGCTTCCTTTCCTTCTTAAGTCAGTGCTGGAACTTGAGCACAGTGAATCAGGAGCTCCCTCACATTGCAGAGAAAATCCTTTCCAGGCTGGGCTTCTAAGGTCTGCCAGTGCGAGCTTGTCCGGTTCTCAGCCACTGAGACCCATTGGGGGAGACCCATCCTGGTGGGGAGACCTCTCATCTGGGGGGAGACCAAGCTGGTGAGGAAACCCGGGCCCTGGTGGAGCAAAGTCCCGCTGTCCTGCTTCTGACCAGCTCCAGGGACATTTGCTCAGCTCAGGGCACCTTGACCTCCTTACACGGGGCTCAAACAAACTGCTCGCCGGAGCAGCGGCACTGGGACTTGGGACTGGCCTTGGGGTGGGAGGTGACGGGCGGACGCAGGAATGGATCTGCCTCTGTCACTTCTGCACATTAGTTCTCAGACAGCCCTTCTGCCTCTTTGCTCCTCGGGCCCGTCTGTGGAAAGAAGCTAACAGTACACGCCGTGCGGGTTGACGGTGAGTGCTGAGCCGGGTCCCACGGGGCAGTCATCTCTCAGCACAGCCGCACCAATGCCGAGAATAGCTATTCACATTTATAATGTTGTTTGCAACTTCCTTACTTAGGTGTTGAATCTCGGAGGCCCCGTTCTCAGAGTAGAATACGGCAGAAGTATGTGGTGAGAGTGGGTTATGTGGAAAGAGCTGGGGTCAGTTCTTTGCCCTTGACCTCCGGTGGTAGAGTGACCCCGTGTGTGTAGACGTCACTGCCTGGTGAAGACCAGCCTTGAGCATTGTGGGGGCGGGGATGGGGGATGGAGGTCAGTGTGTGGCACCCCGGTCATAGGATGGCCAGTGCTCAGGGCTTTCGTCACAAAACGCAGGCAGGTTCGGAGACACCGTTTGCAGCCCGGTAACATCTTCAATGCAGCAGACGGGATTGCTTGCTTGCACCTTCCTGGGGGCCGTTGGCCGCACTGCTCAGAGGCTCCCGAGGGAGAAGTTGTGAGGCCTTTCAGGAGGTGACGGGTGTAATTACCACCCTGACCCTTCCCTCTGCCCTCAGTGGCCTAGAGCTGCCGTTACATCCATCTGACGCTCGGGTGGGTTAAAACGCCGTGGTCCCAGCGTGTTCTCTCTGTTTTCAGAATCACGTGGGAAAGCATTTTGCAGCCTCCAGCTTGAGGCCTTTCCCTCCTGTGCAGGGAGCACAGAACGCAGGTCTTTCTGGCAATGGATCTTCCGTCTATTTCTGTGGCTCCCATCACCATGGAATCTCAGATCCCCGAAGCACGGGCTAAAAACAGAACCTGGGGGCGGGGGGAGCGCCCTTCCCGACTCCATCACTGGGAGTTCTGCTCCTCAGAGAACAAAGCAGGAACAGAAAAGTGACTCCCTCTTTCCGGGGCGTGGGGAGGCCCCGCCCCGCCTTCAGACCTCGGGCGCAGCGCCGGCTCTGCGCCTGTCCTAGCCTCCAGGAGGGTGCACTGGTCCAGGCGGCCGCGGTCAGCACCCTGCTCAGACCCGGGCATCTGGGAGTCCCGCTCACCCACGTGCATGGGGGGTCAGCCAGGAGGCCAGATGCTGGGCCGGGGCCGGGGTAGCGGGACACGGTGAATGACGCAGGGCCTGTCCTCAAGGAGAGAGCAGGCCCATCCGAATGCAGAGCCGCGGGAAACCAGCGCTGTGATGGGTGCATTGGGGCACACTTGCGGGTCCTGGAGGCTGAATGGAGAGAACAGCGTGAGCCGGGCTGGCGCTCTGACCAGTAGGAGCGGCAGGACGCTCTGGGGCGGGGCGGGGAGGGGCGGAAGCGACCAGAAACAAGGCGGGCGGTAGCTGGTGATGCTCCGCGGGCCGCAGGCGCGTGCAGCCTCGTGGGTGGGACCCGGGCCTGGTGGACAGGGCTGCCCTCACTCAGGGCCCAGCTGGCCCGCGGACTCTTAAAGGGCTCAGGCCACGTCCCCAAACAGCAGATAAAGGTGGGGCTGGATTCTGGAGGTGTCCACCAAGCCAGCAGAGCAAAGTGGAGCCCAGGAAGTCTTCATCAGAGACGTCACCCACGGAATGCTTTCAGTGTCTCACGTGCGGGGCTTCTGCGGTCGGTCAGCCCTCGGTACAGATAGAAATGCCTTTTCCATGATGCATAGCTCTCATTTAAATGCGTAGTTTAATTTTCTCCTGTGAAAAGGGCCGTCTCTGTGCAGAATTGTACTTCAGAATTCTTCATTGTTTACAAAGCATTTTCTGCTACGTGGTTGTAGTCGATTCCGTGGTGCACAGCTGGGAGGGTGGGTATTTTAGCTGTTCTCTGATGGCGCAGACCAGTAATCAGCAAGTGGGGCGTCCGTGGGCAAGCCCGGAGCTGGTGGAGGAAGAGAATGTCGTCACTTTAGGGCTGAGTAAGCTGAGGCAGGTCAAGGTTAAGGTGCCCCGGGCCACCCCGCCCCTCACTCTGCAGGCTCTGCTCTGAGGTCTGCTTCAGGACCCTTGCGACTGTGTGACTGTCCCACCTCTCCCTTTACTCCTTCCAGCCTCCCTGAGGAATTTAGCCAAAATCTTTACCAGCTTGTGGAGGAAGGTGTGATGCTCTATACTTTGAAACTTTAAAATAGGAGGATTTATTAACTGAAAGAACCCGGCATCTAGAAATCACATTTCCTCCAAGTTTCAGGGGGCTGAGGCCGTTCCTTTTGTTTTCTAAATGCTGTCGCATGGTAGCCGATTGCTTTTCCTGTCTGGATGGTGATTTCAGGTTAGGAATCTATGGGAAGCCATACCTCTTGGTGAAAATGTCCTAAGAAGGGGTTTCTTTGATTCTGGTTCTAATAACCATCTGCGTAGACTTTTAGGGTGAAACTTGACTGGTCGAGCCAACCATATGAAGCTTAATCGACCATTAGGGGTTGACTTGTGTCCCCCGATTGTGTTGAAGTTGTAACCTCCCAGTGCGAGCTTACCTGGAAACAGGGTCTGGGAGGATGAGCAGGTGAAGATGCAGTATTAGGATGGCCCTAGTCCAGTAGGACTGGTGTCCGCATAAAGAAGGAAATCTGAACAGAGACAGACACTCACAGAAGGCAGACAATGTGAAGACACAGGCAGAAGATGGTCACCTACAAGCCAAGGAGTGTCCGGGGCCACCAGAAGCCGGGGAGGGGCCAGGAGCAGCCTCCATCACAGCCTCCGGGGAGCCCACCCTGCTGACACGCCAGTCCTGGACTTCTGGCCTCCGGACCGTGAGAAAATGCACTTCTGTTGTTTAAAGCTAACATTTTTAGTACAGCCCTGGGGAACTAATTCACTGACCACTAGATTCAGTGACACAAACCAGGTTGGCACCGAGCCAGCTGACGCCTGGGCCACTGGGAACATTTCACAGACCCTTTGCCGAGAGGGCTCAGGAACGCTTACTTTTAAGAAGTCTCTGATGGAAAGAAACGTGCTGTGTTAGGAAAGTGTCGCCTGTCTCTGGGAGAAACGGCCGTATTTAACTGTGAAGGCTTCGTGGTCCCATGAGTGTCTCTGGGATTGTTTCAGGAAATTCAGGGGTTTTGTCATCAGTGAGAGCAGATCCCGGGAGCTTCCCATCAGGAATGACTGAGCTGGTTGCCTTCACTGCGTCTTTAAATTTCTGATCTTTCATCAGTTTAGATGCATCCTGTGTGAAAGCTTTTCATCAAATTTGGCTATTTTTCTGCCTTTTCTTCTGGCTCTGTTAAAGTGCTCGACTAGGATCACTTTCAGTTTCATCGCTTGGAAAACCCTGATAATTAGATTTAAATCATAAAATATGCTAATGCATGCAGATAGGAGCAGGATAGAGATTTCAAAGGCAACTTAATGGATTCTTCCCCTTGGCAGAAACAATGCTGAGCCGTGCGGATAATAGCTTATCTGTTCTTAGAGGCCCAGGGAGGTTACATAAGAGGAGCCCCAGAACCACCTGGGGCCGAGCTGAAGAGCCCGAGGGCTGGATCACGGCTGCAGTTAACAAGTAATTATCCTTCATTCCAGAAAAGGCTCTCTGGACATGCCCCACGCCATGTGCAGGAGCCAGGTGTCATTCCTGCACACGTGAGTGTCTGCTCCCTGGAGGACACAAGCCCCGTGCTATGGGGCGTCTTGGGGTCTCAGCAGGGTCCTGCCCTCAGGGGGCTACTCCCAGGGAACAAAGACGATGGATGTAGAAATGCCAGCCGTTGGGTTACATACAGGACCCCTGCCCACCCTGAGCAAAGGGGCGTGTTGGTGGGGGGAGACACAGGACCCACAGAGCAGGCAGTCTTCACCCAGGCGAGCGGACACCAGCCCTGCTGGGGAGCCAGTGGCAAAACACGGCCTCATGGGAGGCCCCTCTGCCCAAGTATCCCGACCCTAGAAATACGACGGCCTTGGAGGGGAGAGGATGTGCTTCTGAAAACACACAGCTAGGAAGGGTCTCTGGAAGGTGTGGCTGGACGACAGGGTTGGGAAGGGGGCTGGGTGCGCTCTCTGTGTCTTGTGCAAGACTGGGAAGGGCCTAGAACCTTTGTGGGGAGCAGCGGGGATTTCCAGGCCGCCAGTGCTTCATGTCACCTGAAGGTGAGGCTTTATGAAACCTCGTGCGTGGGGCTGAAGTTGAGGAGACTCAGCCCCGTCAGGAGGGCAGGGACAGCGACCCCAGTGGACGCACGGCCGGCGCAGGACGGGCCAACACTTGGGGTCCTGGGAAGCTCGCTGGTCTAGATCGGCCTCCTGCCCAGAGGGAAGAAGGGGGAGCGAGGTGGGCTTTCCAGCCCCGAGACTGGGCCGGTCTCTGCACAAAGGGGCTGTGGGGTATAAACAGGTCTAACACCTGTTAGACAAGGAAGGGTATTTGTGAAATTGAAGTTTAAACTCAAACACCTAACAAAAGCATGAAGCCTACCCTGACCCCCATATAAAATCTCATCCCCCTGCAGCCACCCACCCATAGGCTCCTCCACCGGTGACGCTTTCTAGCAGATGCTTGGTCTACATCCAACGTAGAATATAAAATGTAGAGAATATAGAAGACAGAGAAGGAACTTTTGCTCAGGGCTGACTCTCTAGTCTTTCCAATTAGAGCATAGCACCCACGAAGGATGGAGGCCTGGCTTTGCACTCACGGGGCCCAAGTGCTCAGAGCAGAGCCTGCCACGCAGTTCAGGCTCAGTGTATTTGTGGGAGGGAAGGAAGGGAGGGAGGGAGGGAGGGAGGAGCGAATGGAGAGAGATTTGGGCTCTGTTGCAGGCAGAGTGCGCCTTAGGTTGGGGCCCGCCCTGAGAGAAGCACACAGTGGCCACCTCTGCTCGCATCAGATGGGGTTTCAAAATCACAGGAACCAGTACCGGTTGTCTTGTTTCCTGTCTCTCTCTTGCATGGCTCTGTTTGTGGAGCAGCTCAGCACATGTATAAGGACCATCAGCTGGCTACTAGAATCCTTAACGCATCCACATTTAAATCAGCAAATAGAGCCTTAGAGCAGCAAACCTGAGCCCTGGCCCTCGGGGGTTCTGTCTGGACCCGTTTGCTGACTTGTGTTCAGAGTGTCTGACTCCCTGTTGTTCAAGACAGGAAAACTTCAGAAAGTCACTTGCACGAATGCAGGGACAGGGGCCTTGTCATGTTTTTCTTGCTTTAAATCAAGAACTGCTAACAGCATTTTGATGTTCACGTTCTTATTTCTTCTAACTAGATTTTTCTTCTCCTTTCGTGAAAATGATCTGATTTTACCACGTCTTGCCCTTAGCAGGCAGGCAGTAACCGCGAGATGAACGTGTGCCGTCCGAGTGCAAGCCTCAGCCCACCCGCTCCTCGGACACTTGGACGAGGGGGCGAGTGGAAGGATGTGCACAAATAGCCACATTCTGGAGCTTAAACCGTTGCCCGTGGGGCCCGTAAAACAAAACCCCTCATCCTTCTGTTCTGCCCCTTGATCAGTTCACAGTCCCCCAAATCACTTTGTATCCTGCGATAAAACAGAAAAAGGTTTCATGTTCAAGCATCCCTGTGATTGTTTTGAAAGGGCCATTCTGTCTCTCTGTTAAGATTTAATTATCTGTTGCAAATAGCATCTGTGAATGAATGTTGCCCAACTCATTTTGGAATAGAAATGATCAAATATTTGGTAGCCAGAAGCCAAGTGGTGATGGCTACACCAAACACACAGCTTTCTGCTCTGGCTCATGGCAAACAAAACAAGATGGTACATCAGAGGAAGGAATGGGATGTGCCAGCTGAGACACACAGTGACGAATCACTTTGGGTGCCCTCACGCACTTTATATACGTTTCAGCAGCTTTGTCTCGTGGAACACGTGTACACCCGCCCACGCAGTCTGACGCAGGGAACTTCCTTGTTCTGGCACCTGCGGTCTGACTTCAGTGTCACTTGCTGCTGGAGCCGCGTCTCTCAAGGTTTGCTGACACCTCGTCAGGATTCCCAAACCCAAGTGCACTTGTCTCCATTCTGAGGAAATATTTAACTTTCTGCCCAGCCCTTTGGCACATCTCCTTTGAAAGGATGTCTTTGCACCGCGAGGCTCTACGTCATCTGGAAGTTCCGTGCAAAGTTTGATGCCTTTTCCAGCGGTCCCGCGGGTGTGGAGCTCTCGGACGTTGTGCTCTGGGTCCGTCTCAGTCAGAGCAGTGACCCTCCTGGCAGGGGCATCCCGCCCCAGGGGTTCCGCCTCCAAGTATGTTTTTTTTTTCCCACATCCATGTCCACATCCGCATCAGCAGCTTGTCTGAGGCTAGAAAATGACAGTCAAGAGAACTGAGCTGCTCACCGTTTCAACACCCAAATTTAACTATTCACGGTTCGGAGTGACTGCAGCGTAAATAGTGGTACTCAACCGGGGCCGCATCACAAAGGCGAGTCTCCAGGTTATTCCAGCGTCTTCTCCTTCCACGTTCAGGAAACGTTTACACAAAGTCAGTTTTCCTCGAGGGAGTTGAAACCCAAGTTTTCCTGCCAAAGGCCTTGCTGGCCCAGCAAGCAAACGTCATCCGTAGTTTTACTTTCTTAAGCCCCCGTTCACTGTGGTATTGAACAGCTGGGCTCTCCCTGGCCTGTGGCCCCAGAGCAGACCGTCAGCAGTTTGCACGTGTAGGGTCGAGATGGAGGGAGGGCTGGGCAGCAGAGGGTCACCAGCTGCCCGCGCGGTGGGCATCCCTCAGCTGCTTCCCTTTTGTCTTGGGCGGCTCCGAGCAGCAGAGACTGGCATGTTATCCTGGTCACAGGAGGCTCCTGGAAGGCGGGGTTCCGGCACTGGCTGGGCACCTTGGAGCATCTGGGGCTGATTGCAGTTGGAGGAACAGGTTTGAGGGTCTGGGGGCGAGTGGCCCTTCACGGAGCGACGGGCGGCAAGTCCAGCGGCAGGCGGTGCCCCCACGCAGTGTCTGCACAGTGTGTCGTGACGGTCCAGGCGGGACACGGGGGCAGGGAGGCCGTTGTCCCTCGGTGAGCAGGGCCCCTCTGGGGTCCTGGGCAGGGACAAGCAAGGCCGTGTGGTGATGGGACGAGGCCACAGCGCCGGGCGGGCGGGGCTCCGGGCTCTGCATGTAGGAGGTGGGAGTCGATGGATCCCACAGGACGCCTGAGAGCCGAGACTCCGGAGTCATGGGTCTTGGGATGAAACACGGGAAGGTCCTGGGGGGTCTCCCCTGTGGTCCGGCCTCCCAGACCCCTCAGGCTGTGAGACAGGCAAGGGCCAGCACACAGACGCCAGGATAGCACCAGGCTCAGAGGCTGGGCTTCAAGAGGGAGGGTGGACGACCTGCCCCGGGAAGGATGCTGGTCTCCCGACTCACAGGTCACCGTGGAGGGCAGAGGCCGTCAGGGGGCGGGGAGATGAGGAGATGGAGGCCTTTGGACCATCACGTGGTCCTGCGGCCGCGCCAGTTACCTGAGGCCGGTCCAGCTCGTGCTTTCCCCCCAAGCAGGGGATGAAGGCACCTGGTCCCCCAGCCCTGCTCCCCTGAGTGTAGGAAAGCTTCCCCCACAGATGGGAACCAGGGCCCGGGCTCTGTAGGCACCGATCCCCCAAGCTCGTGACCCCCTCCAGTACTTGGTGTCTGACCTCCTCCCCTCCCGGTCCTGGACCACCTGTTGCAAGCCTGAATTGGGACCTCATTCTGTGTCCTACTCCCATGGGGTGTGACTGAGCTGTACCCTGGCCCTGGGGAGTTCTCGTCGGGGCCGCTCAGGCCCCGAGTCCTCTGTGGGGGTGGCCCTGACAACCTCCCCTCCCCCTTCTCTGTGACGGGGCTTGGCCACCACCCTACTGGGGGTGTCTCCTCACAGGTCTCCCAACCATGGGCTGGGCCCCTCTGGGACTACACCAGGTGAGGGTGACCTGCATATGTAGGACTAGGCATAGCCAGAAGTTTCTAGCACCAGATTAGCTCTTAGACTTACCCTTGCCCGTTTCAGGTTTTTTCCCAGGTCAGAACAGGGCGGGGCTGTGCGGGGGAAGGCACCACAGGTCTCACCCTGAAACGCCCCGTAAACATCATTCCAAGCAGAGGACCTTTGGGTGAATTACTTGGCAAAATCTATTTCACAGTGATTAGTTGCACTGGGGAGCATGAATATGGTGGGTTTTCACTTCTGATATGTACAGATCTTAAAAGAAGGAACTAGCAGTAGGTAAGTAAGTGGGAAGGAGGGAGGGAGGGAGGGAGGGAGGAAGGGAGGATGGAAACAGTGACAACCGAGAAATGGCAAAGCTGACAAAAAGAAAATGATAAACTGGCAAAAACAGAATGACAAAGTGTCAAAAGCAGATCCAGTTTAGCAACAGTTATGCCGATAGGATGGGCTCCCAGACCGGTGTAAACGCACGGTGGCTCCTTTCTTTGAGGAAGGAGCCAGTTCCCAGGAGCCATGTGGTTGGTGACCTGGCTTCTGGGTTATAGGTTCCTTTGTGGGCCTGCAGGAGACTTTGTTGTCCTGCTCTCAGATTTCTGCTGCAGCAAAGACTCAAGGATCCCAGGCGGCCGGCCAGCCCCGCTCTTTTCTGAAGGAGCCACGCACAGGAGGCTCGCTTCCCACTCCCCTTGGGCGTCTGTGGGTGTCCGTGCCCCTGCCTGCTCCCCTCTGGGGGAGCCCGGGCCCCTCCAGTGGGAGGGCCAGGACACGGATGCAAACGCCACATCGCCAGAGACAAATGGGACAAAGATGGCAGCCCCGTCTCTCTGGCACGGGCAGCAGGACCCTCTGCTGCTAAGGATCAGTATCCCGAAAAGGGCATGATTTGTGTACAAATTAAGTACAGATCAGAGTCCCTCACTTTCCCGGTGGGGATCTCTCTCAGGCTTCTCCTTTCCTCAGCACTCGGGCTCCTGGCCCCGACCCTCTGCCTGCCGACCTGCTCACCCTCTGTTTCCCTTCCTTCATTTCCATGTTATGCCTTTGAGAACAGAGGGGTTTGAGCTGAGCGCACGGTGTCCACTGTGGTACCGGCTGGAGTCACATGTCCTCCAGCATTTTTAGTTACTGATCCCCCTTCTGCCGGATCTGGTGTCTTTAAACCACTGATAACAGTTCTGATCGTTATCTCCCACCTCCGGTCCCATTCAAGGCCACCGCATGCCTGTCATTTTTTTGGCCACATGCCCTTTCACAATTTATACCCTCATCTCATTCCCTTTCATTTTTCTCTCCTTAATTGCATTCCCCGCTTCCCCGACTCAGAACCATCCCCTCGAGTGACGCTGACTTTTCACCTCCGTCTTTGTCCGCCGGCCCCATCCCGTGAGTTTCATTACGCGTGTTCTCACCATCCTGCGCATCTTTTCCCTTCGGACTAGACCAGTCCCGCCCGCCCTTCGATCATGGTGGCCCTGGAGCATCCAGTGAGTCTGTTTTCCCTTCTGCTTGGACCCTGCGTCTGCCCCGCATCATCTACCTCGAGGGCACAGAGTGACTCTACATGAACATTTTATAATGCGAAGGACGGGCATCCCAAGTCTAGTCTCTTCTGTTTTCCTCTCTTGCATGTCTTCAAAACAAACGAACAAAAAAGTTTATTAAGCATTATTCGGTGTGATAAAGCACTAAACAATGTGTCCTAGGAACATCCCAATTGCCCTTTGTTTCCTATTAGCAGATGAAGATGGTCGGTTTCCCTAAGACGACTCTTAGCTGCAGCAAGAATATCATTGAGCAGATGCCCCAAAGCTTGGCTCCAGTGTGTTGCTGTGTGTGTGCGTGTGCCTGTGTGTGTTTCTCTTTCTCTGAGTGCACCATCTTTACGGGAGAGGATACCCCAAAGCATTTCTATCTACTAGGAAATAAAAAGGATCCGTGTTCCTTATCTTTCTCACGAAGCCCTAAATATAAAATAGATTTTCTAATTGTTTCTGAAAGCATCGTGTTTCGATCTCCCTGGTCTTTCGCTGCAGGATCTGGGGATGGACGTTGCTTTGGCCCCTCGAAGGCCCTCGTGTCCCCATCTCCCGTGTTGACACGATTCTGATTTCCTCACTGTCCTTGCTCCTCCTTGGGGAGATGTGTGCATTACCCTGCTTTGCTCCAGCCCCCTTTGTGAATGATGAGAGAAAATATTAATTGTTTTTTTTAGGAATTAATTATCATTGCCATGTTTCAGAGGCCCTATTGTCTCTTGGTGACCTCTGGCTCTATCAGGTTTCATTAAATTGCATAATTTATCTTAATACTTCCTGGAGCCTCCCTCTCATTTCTGAGCCTGGCTTTCTCACCTATTTTTTTTTTTTTGACTTTTTAAACTTCAGTATGAGATAATGTTCTCATTCTGCTACTTTATATCTTGCAGGGGTTTCTCTCTTAGCATTCATCATTTTTACCCTTCCTTCTTTTATGTAATAATAATACTTAGCATTTATATAGTGCTTTTCTTCCTCAAAGTGCTCCATAAACTTATGGAGGTTTAATTGTCTTGCCCTTTCAGGAAGTGCTGGATCGGCTATCGGACGCCTGGATGCTGCATCCAAGGCTCAGGCAGGGCACCCGAGGGCCCCGCAGGCTTCCCCCGACCTCACCGTTAATTCCGCATGCAGGGCCCTTCTCTGTGAAGGAACGAGGGGAACCATGTCCTTCAGAAGCAGCCTTGGAACTTGCTTATGCGGTTCACCCCATTAAAGCTGTAATGGATTTCTAAAACCCTCACCCCAGGGCCACCCCTGGGAAACATGACACATCTTATTACACAGAGGAGGATGGGAAACAGGGCCAGACACTTAAACATCCAGCTTGGTCACTGCAGCAGTCAGGCCCATGGGGAAGCGAAGCTCCCTGGGGGCCCTGCCATGATGACCGGGGGGCAGGATGCTGGGCACAGGGATGGCCAACAAACAGTCGGTGGAAACCAGCCTTTCAGGGCCCAGCACTACAGACTGGTCACCTACGAGCATCTCCTGAGAGTTTGTAGAGCCATTATTGCAGATAAAGATGCACTAATAACTTGTCTTAGAAGAAACAGCAAGGCAACATCATAGGCAGAAAGGAAGCAAGAACCTCATTATTTGGGGCTCCTTCCATTTATGCTTTCTCTAGAGAAACTTCATTTAAAGAAATGGCGTGACGTCTTAGTGGAATCTTATGACATTTTCCACCCAAAGACTGTCTCACCCAGCCCCCAAAGACCATATTCTCTTCACATTTTGTCTTCAACTCTGTTTCTGTCATTTTTAAGCCTTGAAAATAAGTGTAAGTATGTAACCAAGCTGTGGAGTAAACAATTTCTAGTGGCTACTCTTACTAACACTTCTTGAGCTACATTAGGGGGAAAAAAACCAATCGTGGATTTAGTAATCCATTAGCTGAAACTCTGATTCATTGGGGGTTTTATTCATACGTAGAGTATAATTATATTAATGAGCATATTGATGACTCTAAGGGGTGGCAGTTCTGAAGAGCCTTCTGAATCCTTAAAGAAATATTAAATTATATTTAGATTAATTTTATTGTGAACTGTATCTTCATTCTAACAACTTGGAAAGTAACACTTCAGTTACAGCGCACAAATAACAAGTTTATGAACCGGATTTCTTGTATGCCTGGGATACTACATACGTTTCCGTATATATTAGAACAAATAAATGACAGGGTAATGCTTTTCTAAGTTAAATATCTAGTTTTTAAAGGCATGGGACTATTCCAGGGAAACAGTGATAAAATGGTAATATACAGTGCTCTGGAGTGACTCTTTGTCAGGATAATCATGTCTGGGTGTCGTAATGGTTTTGCAGCCCTGGACAGTCACAGAGTTTGTAGGACCCAAGAACCAGATGAATCAATGCATGTGACCTGCGATTAAATTGCTTATAAAGGTTGTAAATGCACAGTGAAGTTTATTGATTTCCCAGAAAATAATCATGTCTTGACCTTGCCACTGTTCAAATGGGATAAAATCATTATTCCCAGCCGAGGCCATTAGAAAAGCAAGCAGGCTTCCCTCCCTGTCGTGAATTTGCCGAGACTTTACCCCAAGATGCTGAGTGACCCTATGACTTGTTGGACACCCGAGGATGACGTTGAGATGTTCTTTTCCACCCGAGTCCCCCCTGGTGGTGACCCGAGTTCCTTGGCTCCTGGAGCCTCACCCTGTCTGTCTCCACACGGGACATCTCCTCCCAGCATCTGCGTCCCTGTGTCTCTTCTTTGAGGACACCGGTCATATCATGTGAGGGCCCGCCCAGCTCCAGAGTGACCCCATCTTAACTAGTGACATCTGAAAAGACCCTCTTTCCAAATAGGCTGTATTCTGAGGTCCAGGGGTCAGGACTCCACCTGCCTTTTGGGGACACAATTCAGCCTGCAGTAGCTGGCTCTCCAGTTTCCAGTTGCTAGAATTCGAGGACCCAGATCCAGAATGAGGACACTTTCTTGGATGACCTTCCTGAGACTCTCTGGGCCAAGAAGAGAGAGAAGCTCACTTGCCCTTGACTTGCTCAGAATTAAAGTTCAGACTCGCTTTTCTTCCCTCCCCTGGGAGACCCCGATTCCAGGTGACTGGACACCTGCATCTGAACACAGCTTTGCTGCTGCAGCCCTTAGACGGCGTCATAGAATGATACGACCATGGAGACCCTCACGTGGGACCCAGCTAACTCGAGGGTTCCTCCTACAGAGCTGGCGCCCTCAGGGGCGACTCCCTGAGACCCTGAGGTCAAGTTGCAGTGCTTAACTGATGTGTGCCTGGCTCTCAGGCTTTTAAAAATAAGCATTTGACACTTCTCGCTGAGCCTGTTGTGGTCCCGGCTACACCGCTCATATAACAGATCCAGGGGCTCTAAATTCTCCATTTTGGGTCTGCGACCAGCTCCGGCCAAGACTCCATGGCTTGACTTTCCGTGTTTCCCCTCTGTGAACTTGCAGGCTTATACACGTGCACCTTGCCATCATGTGCCAGGATCTCCGTAACACTTCCACCCTCAGCACAGTGGTCAAGGGAGCTCGCTGTGAGGACCATGAAGTGAACCAGGCTCCTCAGAACAGGGTCTGAGTCATCATCTCTGTGGTCCCTGAGCCCAGGGTCTTCTCAGAGTGCCATCAACTACTTCTTGTCACCCCTGACATGTCACCCATGTCACATTCATCAGGCAAAATATACATCAGTTCGTACAAGGCTAGTCACCGTCCGCCTGGGGAAGCGACCCCACTCTCTGGGCCTCAGCTTTACAGCCCCTGAGCTGAAGGGATTGGAATACCACCGAGCTTTCCAGCCCAGGTGACAGGGCCACAGATGGTTGCAGGTGCACAGAAGGAGTCCCCAGCCCCTGCAGTGGCCAGGCGGGCCTCAAGCAGCTGCAGGGGTGGCTGGGAACCTCAGCTCTTCACCCCAGCCTGCCATCCAAATATTGTCATTTTTATGTGCCAGGGACATGCCAGGGGAGCCCTGGGGTGGAGGCTGTTGGGGTCCCTTTGAGAGGAATGCTTTTCATTTAATTCCAAGCCCGGTTCTTTGAGGCCTGTTCCAAGTTCTGTGCAGTATCGGGTTGCCTTCGTACTTGATCTCCGGGCATCCAGTAAACATCTGTCCGCAGACCCAGTCCGTGCCAGCTCCTGCTCTAGATAAGGCGACACTGGGGTGTCCAGGATGCTGCTGAGCCCTGCCCTCAGGACAGACAAGGGCCCAGAGAGAGGGGGTTGGACGTGGGGCAGCTCGGGGCTGCTGAGAAGGCTGGTGATGCGGCCCAGAGTTGCCCAGCAGGAGCGGGACGTAGCGCTCTCAGTAGGACGGGCAGGAAGAGCTGCCAAGGTCAGCCTTTGACCTGGGACTTGAGGGGTGGACGAAGCAGCACGGAAGACAGCAAGGCAGCGGACGGCTTCCTCCCGGGCTTTGTAAGCCTCTCAACGCTCTCCTGGTTGGAGAAGGACTCGGGGAAAACGTATTGAACAGGTTTTCCCTGCGTTGGAGCAAGAAGAGCTGGGGCCGTGAGACATGTGACACGCGCTGAACACACTGCTCACGCGCCTTGGGAGATCCAGGGGCCGCCACGATGCCCCACGCGGTGTACAATCTGCCCGTTTCCTTGGGTCAGCTGCTCATTTCCAGCATTCCGTCCAAAAGGAAGGCCTTGCTACATGACTGAGTAAATGACGTGCTCAGAAGTAGGATTTTGAAAGATGGAATTGAGATCGACAATGATAATTCGTATTTGTGGACTGCTTTTCCTCCTTGACCTCAGGATATTTCTCAGCAGAGTACGAAAACACGCGTGTGTTTTACACATCCTCACGGCAAACCTGTACAGGAGGCAAAGTGGCTAATGACAGTAATGCTAAGAAGAACACAGTTGATATTTACCGAATGCTGACAGCAGCCAGCCTCGCACATGCGTGAGACTGCACAGACCTATGTGTCTATTAATATATTCCAGGTACAATAACCGTCATGGATATACCATACTGATTAATACGCTATTTATTGACCTCCTACTGTGTGCCAGGCCCTGCCTGAGTGCCTGGGGATACACTAGTGAACAGAATAGACAACACCTCTGCTCGCGGAGTTTACTTAATGGCCCTGAATCCTTACAGGACCCCAGCAAGTACTTGCTGTTATTATTCCCGTCACAAGATGAGAATTCAGAGGCGTGGAGACATTAGGCAGCTTGTCAAAGCCGCACAAGCAGTTAAACGGCAAGGCCAGCACTGCCTACAGGGGTAACACGGAGCGAGCACCTCCACGTAGCAAAAGGTGAGGAGACGGCTGACTTCGGTTTCTTCATGATGGCAACACAGGGACAGCTCCTGAGGACACCGGGCCCTGCCTGACCACACATAGCAGACTAAGATGCTTCCCAGGGGCGCAGGGAGTGCAGGTGAAACACCCAGGGGACCTGCTGCAGGGACACGGGAGGTGCAGGTGAAACACCCCGGGGTCCTGCTGCAGGGACACGGGAAATGCAGGTGAAACACCCGGGGTCCTGTTGCAGGGACACGGGAAGTGCAGGTGAAACACCCCGGGGTCCTGCTGCAGGAACACGGGAGGTGCAGGTGACACACCCAGGGCTCCTCTTGCAGGGACACGGGAAGTGGAGGTGACCTCCCCCCAGCCTTGGCCTGGACCTTTGTCTTAACAGTGGCACTAGATGGCCCAGGCGTCCAGAGCAAGCCGCTGGAGGGACACAGCCTTGTTCTCCCTAACGCGCTGTCTTGTGTGAAACTACACCCCAGCCTGCAATGCGAGGCGAAGGGAAGGTTTCCAGGGGACTAACCATTTCAGGCCCCAGACAGAAGAGTCAGAGTGGAAACAAAGCCGTGTGTGTCTGTCCAAGCGATGGGCTGTCTACCTCCCCTGGGACCGGCGGCCCCTGGCCTGGGAATGTCTTCTTGTGCGACAGTTTACAGCCATTCACTTTTTCTGTCCTGATTAAACCCGGTAATTGGATACTCAGAGAAAACCCCAGCCTCATGTCTCTCAGAGGAATCTCAAGGAATTCTACTCCAGTGAACGGACAGCCGTTCCAGCCACAGACTGAGGAGCAGCGACGTCCTGGGATTCTGACAAGCGTGGCGCGCTCTGCCATCAGAAGAGGGTGGGACCCGGGAGGCCAGCGCAGGTGTTTTCATACCTTAGGTGGAAGGTGTCCTTGCTGGGATAGCGTGATGGTGCCCTGGCAGATTCTTCTCTTTGGCTGCCCCTTTCCTATCCTCCTGTACCATTAGCACCTACTAGGCACCCCCAAACTTAGTAGCTACCCCCAACGTATTTATTTCGCTTGCAGTTCCACAGTTTGACGGTTTCGGTGGGGTGGGCGGAAGGTCCCTGGTCATGACTCCCTCTCTCGTGGGCTGTGGTCAGCTGTGGTCCGACCTGCTCTCTCCCACGCCTGGAGCCTTGGCTGGGACACATGGGCTGACACGGCCTCTCAGCCGCCAGCCAGCTGGTCTGGCAGTTCACAAGGATTTGGGCGGAAGGTCAAGGCTGAGGGGAGAAGCACCCCAGGGCCTGGGGTCGTTGCCCAGGGGACTGGCTCAGGGTCACTTCTGCCCAGGTCGGAGCTAAGGCCAGTCCACACTCCAGGAGGGGGCCGTGGTTTCAGCCTCTCACTGGGAAGAGCTGCCCGTCACCCAGCCGAGAGGGGAGCTTTCAGGGAGGAGCCGGACTGTGGTGGTTTCTGCAGAGCTTCCAGCAGCCTTGTCCCTCCCAGCCAGCCGGAGTGTGTGCAAATGCAGTCCTTCAGGTGACATCCACTCTCAGACAAGCGCACTCCTCTTACCCTCTTCCTGTTACCTTGACTCTCCTGGGGATGTCTCACCCCCATCACACTCTGGTGTCCCTCATAGATGTCCCCCAAACAGGACTCAACTCCAGGTCCACCAGCCTTTTTGCTAAAACCCTTGGAGGCAGGTGTGTTTTAGAGTTCAGAATTTTTAGATTTCAGAATAATACATGTGTACACTATACACATATATGTACACATACACAGCACAGCACCTGGGCAGCATTTTGCAATCAAACACATTAGTCTTTCTACATTAAAATGTATCATTGTTGGGGACTTCCCTGTTGGTCCAGTGGTTAGGACTCCCAGCTTCTGCTGCAGGGAGCACGGGTTCGATCCCTGGTCAGGGAAGGAACTGAGATCCCGCCTGCCCTGTGGTGCTGCCAAAAATTTTTTTTAAAAGGATCACTATTCGCGCTTAGTGGGTAAAGACCATAAATAGCCCCACGTGGTCCAGCCGAGGTCCTGCTGCCCATCAGCTCGTAGCCCGTCAGCTGCCACCCAGTGAACCACAGACAACTGTGACAAAACTTCAATTCTCGGAATGTCTTGGACCCAGAAGTGCAGATAAGGGAACTATGTACATTTTTCAACAGACTGTGGTTTCCGTAAGGCAGGAGCCGGGCCGCCTCATGGCTCCATCGTCTCCCCTGGACTAAGCAAAGGGCCTGAAACCTAGATACTCAGTCAAGGTTTGAAGGTAAATAAGTGAGCAAGCGGCCCACGTGCAAACTTGTCCCTCGAGGCAGGTTCCCTCTGCATGTGGTTACTTCTTCCTGTTTGATGCCTGTTCTTATCAACTTCATTGTCAGCAGTGGACAGACTCTGACCTGGTCCTGTGTTCTGTTCCCTGTGGGGGGCTTAAAGACCTCTCTGCATGTCCCTGGAAACGTACAGATATCTAGGTAATGACCGTGTGGTATGGGGTGTCGCATTTGGAAAGCTAGGCGGGCAGCACAGGGTGCTGTGAGATGCTGGAGACGGGAGCTGGACAGGTAGTTTAATATTCGGATTGCATACAGAATCAGAAGGTGTGTCAGGGAGAGGCTGGAGGCCTTTGGGCCTTTCCTAGGCTGACTGACTCACGCACAGTATCAGCAATGGGCTACTGCCGCGCTTGCTCTGAGCTTTGCTTTTCCAGGTAAATTGCGCAGAACATTTCCTAGGTGTCCGCAGTGGCATCCACACTGTTCTTGCTTCAGGGATTCCCAGTCGAGATGAATAAATACATGTAAATTGGTGTGATACGCACGTGATGTGCACGTGGTCTGTGGTGGAAAAGCAACTTGAACACATTCTGGAACATTTCAGGAGGAGTCTCCCTTCTGCATGAGCTCCTCAGAGATAATTTCACCAAGGAAGTCACCTCAGAACTGGATTTTAAGGCAGGAAAGGCTTGGCAAGTCTTTCCAGGCTGAGAGAAAAGCCTGTGTCGGTGTTTGAACCTGCAGTTTGGCATGTTTGACACATGGCGTGGTAGTACATGGAGACAGGAGCTGGACAGGTGGTTTAATATTCAGATTGCATACAAAATCAGAAAAAGTAGGTAATGTGCTTAAAGCTGAATCAAAATAATTTGAAGCAATCTGATATAAATTCAGTACAACTGCTAAGCAACCTTAATGATATAAAAAATGTAAGGTCAAGTCTCCATCCTAACTAATGGTAACAGGCATACTTGTTGCGCCATTACTGAGCCAAGAGCCCATCTCTTGCTTCGCATCTGTTAGTTCACGTCATCCCTGCCACAAGTCTAGGAAATCTGCATCACCATCATCCCTGTTCAACAGACAAGGAAGCTGAGGTCCCTAGAGACTGAGTCATTTTCCGAAGGTCACACAGAGAGGAACGACAAAGCCAGGATTTGAACCAGCGTCCTCTGGCTCCAGAACAGACACAGTTCCCCAGCGTGGTGTTAGTGTCTACACACATGTGGCCCCCGTAGGAGGACGAGATGTGTGCACAGTCTTAGGTGCAAACAGAGAAGAGCAAACGCAATTTAACACCAAAGGAAGAGGGACCAGCGACATATGCTGAGGGTGAACAGGGAGAAGAAAACTGCAGGAAGCATTCAGGAGTGTGTGCGCCGTCTCTTCCCAGGATTGCTATTTTAGAATCATTATCTGTTCTGTTAATGCAGATAAGTTTTCCCAGGGCCACATCTGAGGCATAAAAGCAATGAATAGATGACATTATATGAATGAAACTGTACTTTTTCCCATGGCAACATGTGTGTCTGGGTGCACGTGCCCATGTGTGGATTTGAGGGGGGCGGGTGCTTGTATGTGTGTGTTTGGTTGGAACTTAACAAGAAAGTGATCACAGAAAATGGCTCGCCTGGGGGCCGGGGGTGAAAACCATTTGCAGAGCATGGAGATTTCTCTGATTGTTTTCCGCGCTGCCGAAAGTTGAGCTGTCGTTGGTAAACTGCCAGCTGGCAGGTAGAACAGACAGCTGTCTGTCCCAGCCTCCTGGTTCAGTTGCTTGTGCAGCGTCTGTAGCTAGATTAATTAGTGAGAATCTGATAAAACAAGAGGCAGCGTATTTCTTGTTTTGGAGCTGTCACGATTATGTTGTTACTTTAGATCCCAGAATAAGCAGTAAGACGCAGAACTGCACCAGCGTTGCTTAACCCTGCAAGACAGGGAGCTTGTCTGAGCCCCTGGCCGAGGCCGGGCTGGGTTCACTCAGGGTCACGATGGCAGGCGATGTTGGAGGGCGTTACCTAGGAGAAGGGTCCTTCACCTGGCACGTGCGAACCCAAATCTGAGAGTCCGGCTCCCGTCTGAGGGGCTTTTTCCCTACGCATCCCAGCTTCCGCAGTGACATTGGCGCCTAGAAGTCATCCAAACATGATATGACTGTCTGGGAAATGCAGTGAGCCCGGCTGCACCTTCTAATCCTCATTTCCTGGCCCTCACGTGGTGAGGGCAGTGATGGGGGCGGGGGCCGGCCACTGCACTGGTAGCTAAATGACACTCCTGCTTTCCGTCCCTCGAAAGATAGCGTTTCTCTTTCTTCTCTCTGCTCAGCCCAAGTCACAGGTAAGCCTGTCAGCCGCTTTTCCGCTTTTCCTCACACACACATCAGCACGCATACACGCGCACAGACATGCACAGTACACAACACACATCACGCCTGCGCCTGCACACACACACACACACACTCGGAACAGCGCCGTCCGGGGGGACGTCCGGGGATTACAGAAGTGCCTTCTCTCGTGTGCCGTTCGCTGGGTTGCCCACTGGCAAGTGAGCACTTAGAGTGAGCTAGTGAAAACGAGGGATGGAGGCTTAGCCTAGTTGACATGTAATTAATTCCCATTTAAGCTCACGGCTTACGGCTGCCACATCGACCAGCCCGGCTCGGGGACAGAAGCCCCGTGAGGATGGACTTTGTTTCCTTCACCTCCTTCCACCCAGCTTGGGAGCTTCAAGACGTGTTTGTCCACTGAGTGCCGGAGGCAGTCAACGACAAGGGCTGGGCGACCCTGAGGGTTCCAGCGGAGCTGCTACCTTAGCTCCCACCAGCCGTGCACAGACGTCCCGGGAGACTCCTCCCAAATGCTGAGCACTGACCGCCTAGAAGAGGGGCCGCCCCCACGGAAGGAACGGTTTAGTTGTTGCTGCAGTTGTCTGGGTAGCGGCTTATAACTCCAACACCCGTGAACTTCCCAAAGCCTGTCAGAATCCATATGTATTTCTCACCCATTCAGGCCTTGGGGGAGATGATTTCCTTCATGTGTTCACCCAGAGAAAACAGAGAACGTGGGGTGTCTCGTCTTGCTTGTCATAGGTCCTCCTCCCGTTGTCAGTGTCCTGGCGCCGGGAGCCGGGCCGGGCTCTGCGGTGCCCTGCGTGCCCTCCCCCACGCTTCCTTCATCCCATCAGGTCTCAGCTTCTGCTTGTCCTAAACACCCTACCACGGCCGTTCTGCTCGGAGCCGGGGGGCGCCTACACCATTCATCCTCTCCAGTCTCCCCAGATTCTTCTTCTGGTTTCAGGGTACCTACTCGGGGTGGCAGCTCAGGTGACAGATGTCATTTCCGGTAGACAGTGACCGCCGGCGTTGCCGGTGTTGTCACAGGGAAGGAGGGAATTCTGCTCTCCTCTGTGGTCAGACGCCGTGTGTGTTTGCAGTGGATGCTGTCCCCCAAGCGGCCCAGTGGGGACAGCGGGACACAGTGTGCACCTCACAGCCATGTGCTGCGGTTACTAAATTGGTGTGAACTGCTGCCCGCACACAGGGGCCGGCATGTCGTTGTCACTGACCGGCTGCCCCTGCCTCACAGCCCTGCCAGTTCCTTTGAAGTGAAGTCGGGCAACGCCAAGTTCCGAACGAAAACTGCCAGGGGAGCTGGACCGACAGCACCTCTGTGGATGCACCAGGGAACAAACGGCCGGCCTCCCAGCAGCCAGCCTTGGCCCGGGGACTTCTGGCCGCTCAGACAAGAGCATTAAGCCCACGTGGCCCACACACAAGTAGGCCTGTCCCTGGGCCGATCCCCCAAGGCACACCTGCCAGCATTGGGCTGCCCTGTTTTCCAGGGCCCCAGGGAGCCTTGTCCCCAGCAGACGCCTGGGAGGTGATACGGGGAACAGCACCTGCTGCAGGGCCTGCCAGGCCTCCAGGCACCACCCCCGCAGCCTGGGCCTCCAGCACCACCTCTGCTCCGTGTTTGGGTTCCAGGCACCCCCCCGCCATCCACCCACACTTGCTCCAAGCCCAGCCGAACAAGGAGAGTGATGGGGACCCCATCCGGGTGTTGTTAGCGCTGTCTGGGCTCACAATGGCCCCAGCCTGGTGATTGGCAGCTACTTACACTCAGCCTCCCACTGAGCTATTGGTGAGTGTGCTTGCTCTGTGCGATTTTAAACCGTTCCTGGCCTGAATAGTAATGCGTAAGGTCCGGTACGTGGAAAAAATAACAGTATTTAAAGCCCTGTACCATCGAAGCTGCACATAGCAAAAGGATTCTGAATCCGCCTGGAAAGGTCTTAATTTCAGGTTCTCCGAGTCAGGGAGGTGAGGACGGGCTGCGGGTCGTCTCCTCGGTGCATATTCACATTTCTTTATGGGCTTGTGTTAGGCCCCTTTTGAGTGAAGAAGATGGAAGGGACCCACTCACGGTCAAATAAAGCGTGATTATTGGCTAGTCTTTTCTCTTTCTACCCTGAGTACATTCAGACAGTTTTTAAAGACTTGTCACGGGAGGAATGATTTGGAGCCAGTTGTACATGACGGATCGTTCTGCATGTCTTCACTGGAGTGTAAGACAACCCTTGCTTTGAATATCATCTCAGTGTATAGTTTTTTGAAGGTGAATTATCCAGAATGTAAGAAAACATGTTTTTTTTTTTTCTCATTTAAGTAGATTAGGTCTCATCTTTCCGCCTTCAAAATCGACAGGCTTAAACTTCCAAGGGACAGGCATGAGTGGTCAGGGCTGGACTGCTGAGCTGGAATCTACAAAGGCCGCCCAAGGCCCCAGAGCTGGGCGGGGGGCCTGGGGACACGCAGGGTCTGTCTTCCTACCCTAACCCTCCCCAATACTACCTTTAGTTTATCCTTTAAAAGGTGAATCCTCCAGTCTGTTTACCACGTGTCTCTGATTCTCATCCATCACATCACGGTGGAGTCTGGCAACCTGCACTGATTCTGTGGGTGTTGACCTTGCTCACCTGGCTGAGGTGTGTTGGCCAGGTTTGCCTACTCAAGTGACTTCTTCCGTGTTGCCATCTGTCCTCTTGGGAAGGGAGCCGTCTGCCCAGCCCAGGCTAAGGGAGGGGAGTGATGCTCTCCTCCGTGAGGGTGAAGCAGCTGCATGAATTACACAAACTGTTCCACATTCCTCTGCATGGGAGATCTCTCTCTTCTCCCTAATTTAATAATGTATTCAATTATTTATTTACATCACTTGCTGTGATTTCATCCTTTTAAAGGACTGCCTCTCATGAATAGTGCTTATGAGTTACACACCACACGCTCTGAAATGATCTTTCGTTCGCTAAAAACAGGCAGGAGTCTAGGGAATGGTCCTTAATTATAAATAAATTTTCATTGATTTCATTAAGTACCTTCTAGAAGGAAATGATGTGCATTTAATGGCACATACTCCTTTCCATAATCTTGTTGTACGGTGCTCATTCATTCATTCACACACACCATAAAACTAGTCTTAGGGATATTTTCTTGATATTCACCTTCTACTCTGACATGTAGTTCAGTCACTCATGTTGGGCCTTTACAATTATGCGAATTAAAGATAAATCTGCAAAACGTTGTACCATTCTATTTGGCAATCCATTTATCCCACCTATTTTAACGAGTTTTCAATGCTGGGAATGAGGAATGAACGTAACCAACAAGGTGTGTCTCCCCGGGGAGCTCCCACCACAGTCCAGGTGGACCGGCAACCCAGGTACATGCGGGCAAAGAAAGAGAAGAGGTCATTTCCACAGGAACAGTAAAAAGACAGCGCTGTGGGTGGGGCTTGGGTGCTGATGCGTGTGTGGGCGGGGTGGGGGGGCTGTTTCCGAGACGTGTGTGCCGTCGTGTTCGGTTCAAAGTCATCTCACTCTTGAATCACAGTGGCAGGTATCAATATACAATTTCTTCCTAACGGCAGTTGTATTGTTGCACATAATTTGTGGGTGGAAACAGAGTACAAGTGTTATAGATATCTCCTGCTTATATATAATTAGCAGCTTTCTGGAGTTCACAGACCTACTCCCGACCTTGTAACATTTTATCACATCTCCTCCGCCAACAATCCTGGGGAGGAGAGGCGGGACGCTTAAGGAGCACAGGGACCATCGTCAGCTTCACTCCAGAGAGGAGATATTTCCAGACGAGAGGCATTGAGTGGCCTGTTCGATGCTCCGAACTCGTCAGCGGTACAAAGCGAAGGAGTCCGAAGTTAGATTCCACTGCTGCAAACCTCCTCACTGGCCAGTACATATTACGATTAAAGAGAGCTCACCTTGGTGTTAATGTGGGAAGAGGGCACCTTTCCCTGTATAAGGCCCCTCTCGATCCCTCATAGGGAAGCAAGTTTAAAAACCCAAATGCAGGGACTTCCCTGGCGGTCCAGTGGTTAAGAATCCGCCTTCCAATGCAGGGGACACGGGTTCGATCCCTGGTCGGGGAACTAAGGTCCCACATGCCGCAGGGCAATTAAGCCCGTGCGCCACAACTACTGAGCCCGAGCGCCACAACTACTGGGCCCGAGCGCCACAGAGAGAAGCCCGCGCGCCGCAACGAAAAGATCCCACGTGCCGCAACTAAGACCCGATGCAGCAAAAAATAAATAAATAAATAAATAAAATATTTTTTTAAAAACCCAAATGCACCCACTCTTTTCCAATCCAGGTGACCAGTACCCTACGCGAGGCTCTTCAGGTGTTGAGTCCACCGTCAGCCAACATGGGTTGATCAGTCAGCACATGTCAGCACCACCTGATTTCCATCCTGAACCCCCAGAACTCCAAGTTCTGGAGGGACAGAGGTGGATGGGGCAGACCCTCCCTCTGTAGAGCTTAAGGTCTAGCGAGGAAGGCGGACGTTACACAAAGTATCACGTTCGTGCGCTAGTCCACCCATTCATCCAGCAAGTGTGGATGGACCAGGGCCTGAGAAGGAGGTGCACGGGGCCCAGCCTCAGTGGGGTGAGCGTAGGAAAGGCCGTCCTGAGGAAGTGAGCCTGAGCCATAGGAGGGCTAGAAAATTCCAGAAAGAGAGAACCACTTGTGGAAGGCTGCTGAGAACTGCAAGTAAGTCCAGGCTGGTGGAAGGAGGAGGAGGACAGTGGCAGGAGACGAGGGGACCGCCCCCCGCCCCAGTGTGACGCCGAAGCACTCAGCTCCTCCGGGCCCTGTGGACTGCAGCTCCCGTCACCGCCGTGCCCCCCGCTCCGCTCCCGCTCCTCCGGGGCTGAGTGGGCTCCACCTTCGCTTTGCACCTGCCGTCCCAGTGCCCCGAGTGTCCCTGCAGACACCCCCCGGCTCCCTCCCTCCCCTCCTCTGTCCTTGCTCAAAGGCACCGCTCAGCGAGAGCCCGCCACCCCGCTTGTCGGGCAACTTGCCCAGGACGCCTGCGGCCTGAGCCGCCTTTCCCACAATATTTCTCCTCCATCTGATTTCCTTAGTTTTCGTTCAGTGTCGGACTTCCCTCTGAACGTTGTCTCTATTAGGCAGGGGTTTCTCTGTTTTGTTCACAGATGCCACCCTAGTGGCTGGAACCGTGCGTGTTTCTCCATAAGCGCTTATGGAAAGTGCAGTGGAGACCCGGTGAGGGGCCTTAGTCAGGAGAGCGACCTGGCAGCGTGCGCCTTATCAAAAGATCACCGTCTGCAACGTGGTGGATGCTCTGGAGGGGAGCGAGGACTGGGGGCGTGACCAGGGAGGATTTGACCAGAATTCTGCTGGCTGCTGTCCCTGGAGCCTGCAGAGGTATATGTGGCCATAGTGGGGATATTGGCTGTAGAATGATTTTTCAGGCTTCCAGGTGAAAATAGCCCTTGTTTAAAAATTAGGTGATCTCCAGAGAAGAAGCCCCAGAATCACATTCAAAGGTTCAACCCCATTACCTACATCAGTACCTAAACCACACTTATGTGAGTAGAAGCAGGGGGCACTCAAGTGCTGGCTGTGCCCCCTGCCAGCTTCGAGTGAGCCAGAGAAAGCTTAGAAATTCAGCAAATTGAGTCCACGCTGTATCGCTAAATGTGGCACTTAAGGACAAAGCCTGAGAACTCCGTGTGCACCAGAGTCACCCAAAGGATCCAAGCGTCGCTACAGAAAACAAGTTCCCTCCACTGGAAGATGAGAAGCCCCCAGGCCCTCAGCATCAAGGAGAGGGGGGCTCGGGCTTCCAGGAAGGAACCTACCTCTACTCAGAGGTCTGGGGTTCTGGGGGCAGAGTCGACTTCTAGTTCTGAAGGCTTTCTCAGAAGATGGAATGACTTCCTTCACAGGAGTCATGTGGATTTCCTAAGTCCGTTTTACATAAAAATAGCCCCAGCACAGCAGTTATGGTCACACTCTGTCCCTGGGGTCACGGGGAACTGCAGGCCCAGTGAGTTAGTTGTCCTAGAAGTACAGGTGCTGGCACAGTGGTAGGTTTCTGGAATCTGTGGGCGGGAGACATAAGCCTGGACGGCCTGTGGGATGGAATCACTGGAGCGCACGCACCACGCGCGTGTGTGTGTGTGTGTGTGTGTGTGTGTGGTCTTGAGGGAAACTGTTCTGAGCTGTACGAAAAATAAGAAGGGACTTCTGGAAACACTCCTGCTGGAAAATTCTTAGATTGTCTGCATGACTAGGGTCAGACAAATTTCCCCATAGGCAGTGGTTGAGATGCTTGTACTCAGTGGGGCTCCAGTACGGTCTGCGGATGCCTGGGGGGCTCCCAGAGCTAGCAGAGTGTCCACAGATCAGAACCATTTGCACAAGAAATCAGGGCCAGCTTCCCGGGGCTGTGCTGAGAAGGGTTTCCACCCTGGTCCAGTGACTTGCCCTTGGAGTCTTCAAACTCGTAATGATTTTTAAGCAAGGGGCCGCACATTTTCATCTCGCAGTTGTGCAGCTGGCCCTGACATTAGTACTGAGACAAGGGCGGTAGGTAGAGTTCTAAGATGGGGGTCCCTCCCCCTCTCTGATGTACACACCGTGCAGTCGAGGGTGGGGAAGGAGGAACCAAGGAATGTGATGAGATGATGTCACAGTATAAGGCAAAAGGGATGCGACAGACATGATCAAGGCCCCAAGTGAGTTGACATTGAGTTAATTAAAGAGATTATCTTGCGTGGGCCTGGCCTAATCTTGTGAGCCCTTTTTGAAAGCAGACTTTCTCAGCTGCTCTCAGAGAGAGAAAGCAAACAGCCGTGACGGGAATGGTCTACAGAGGCACGGCCTCTGGGAGCTGGGAGTGGTCCCTGGCTGGGAGCAGGCAAGAAGACCAGGACCGTAGTCTTATATCCACCAGAAGCTGAGCTCACCTACAACCTGAGTGAGTTGGAAGAGCCCCAACTGACACCTGGACCGCAGCTGCACAGAGGGTGCTCTCAGCCCTGCCGACTCCCGGCCGTGGGGTCCCTGAGATGGCACATGTGCTCTGATGAGGATGCTCAGCCTGGTAACTTGCTATGAGCGACAGAAAAGGCAGATGACGTCAGGTGCCTTGCTCACATCCGCGGTTTTGCCAACGGCGGGTGAAACTGCTGGGCTGCGGCTGGGAGCAAGGCAGCGGCGCCCAGCGGTAACCTTGCCTCCTTGAGCACCATGCATGTGCAGGGAAGGAAGCCAGTTCTACTCAAGAACGTTCTGGATAAAGCAGTACAGAGCTTGCATCCTATTAGATCTTGACCCTTCGTCCAGGTCTTCTCGGTACCCTGTGACAAAGCACGGGGTGGGCACGAAGCCTATCTGAAGGGCCACGTTGTCTCCAGGAAAAGCTCAGCTTACACCCCGAGCCAACCCCTTTTGTTGTAGAGCCTCATTTTTGCCTGAAGGAATGTTTAGTGGAAAAACAATACTTACTCAGACGTGGGCATTAGGCAGACATTTTCTCAAAACATCACGTCAAAGAAAATAACTGACAGTATTTATTGTCAATAATAAAAATCGAATGTTCAAGTGGAATCAGAATTTTGGAAAACTAATACCCACCACTGTGAGCTTGAAGTGTTCCAGCACTTAAAGACTTTTCTGCTGAGAATTGTGGTGGTATTAACAAACGTGATTTTTCAAAATATTGTCTGATAAAATTTGCCAGCACTTGGAAGATCTGCACAACTTTAGTGCACCAGTAATATCCAAAAGGCAGTGCTCGAGATAGAAAGTCACGCATTCAGAGGGCAAAACAGACCAACAGATGTTAAAGTAATAGAGTAGAAAGTTTATTAATATGGCTTCAGATTCCATAACTAACCGTTAAGACAGTACCGTGGTTGAATCTTGGTGGAGCAGTGAAGGAGCACATCCACGACTCTCTTAAAAGGCTCTTCAAACACTTCTCACTTCTCCAGCAACGCATCTGCTCGAGGCTGAATTTTCTCCACATATTTCAACAAAACAACACACAGCAACAGACCGAATACAGAAATATGAGAACCCAGCTATCCTCTTCAGCCAAGACATCAAAGAATTTGCAAAAATGTAGAGCAGTGCTACTCTTTTCACTGACTTTTTTTGGAAAATATACTATTTTCATAAAAATGTGTTATTTGTATGAATGTGTATTGGGTTTATTATAGTTATTTTTAAATGGGTTAAAGTAATTAATTAAAGTAAACACTTTCCTATTTTTAATCTCTAGCATGGTAAATATCAATACATATAATCCACAGAAACAAGAGCTCTTTTTGTTTTTCAGTAATTTTTAATAGCGTAAAGGGGTATGAGGCCCAAAAGTTTGAGAACAGCTGATGTAATCTGACATCGTGGTACACAGTGGGGCTGGGGAGGGAGAATGTCATTAACGTGGGTCAAGAAGCCAACTGTCACGGACTGAACTGTGTCCCTGAAAGGTACGGCCCAGTTCTAACTCCAGTACCTGTGAATGTGCCCTTGTTTGGCAGTAGTCACGACCAGTGTCTTTATAAAACGGGGAAATTTGGACACAGAGACAGACACACGGAGAAGGAAGATGACGTGAAGACACGAAGATGACCCCTGGCCGCTGAGGAGGACCGTCCACACCTGCAGGCGGAAGAGGCAGGAAGACGTCTCCTCCGGAGCCTCCGGGGAAGGTGACACCTTGACTTTGGACTCTGGCCTCCAGGCTGTGAGACAAGACATTTCCATGGTTTGAAGCCACCCGGTTTGTGGTGCTGTGTCACGGCCGCCCCAGGACACTCGGGACACTGCGTGTCTGCTCCCCGCGCTGGACCCACGCGTGTGCCCTCACCCTGGCCTCCCAGGAGCAGTGGAATAGGTGGCCTCCCGGCATTTTACGTACGAGGACACGGGCGATGGACGGAGTCCGTGTTGCGCAGCCGGCGCATTTCCTCTGTCCCTGCCCCGCCTCCCAGGCTGGACGGCTCTGTTATTCGGCCCCAAACCCACTCCTGCGACCCCGCAGTGCGTCCGCTCAGGGTTGTCACAGCCCTGAAATTGACTGGGGCTGAAAACCTTCCATGTGCTGATGCAGAGTTACCCTTCCATGGTGGTAATCATACAAATGAGGTCATTATTATTTAAGTACGTTGGCGAGAACCTCACGTAACGTTAATCATCACTACTTTGACTGCGGAACATTGTAAGCGTTTCCAGCCATTGGTTTCATCAACCAACGAAGGATGTGATTCCACAAACATCCCGAGGCTCTGCCCCGCAGCAGTGGGTACTGGACGGGGTGCAAGGGGAGCGGAACCGTTCTCACCCAGATTCAAATAAACACAGGAGAGGCACAGACACGGGGCCCTGCGGGACTCGGCGGACGTGGGGTCCCATCGGAGAGGACAGGAAACGCGGAGCAGAGAAGGTGACTTCAGCCGTGCTCAGGGTAGCCTCTGAAGGTTGCCCAGGACATTGGCAGAAGCATGGAGGGCGCTCTCCCTGCGGACGCTTGTTCAGGAAAGGGGTGCGCCCTAGCTGAGGCCCGCGTACCTGGGCTGAGGGCGATTCTCTTAGCTACTCCTTTTTTCATCCTTCGGGGAGACCACGGCCCCTCCTCCTAACCTCCGCTCCCCAGTCTTAGGAACCTAGACTTTTTGTTTTTTCTTTCTTTTCCCCCGAGATAGTCTATCTTCCAGAAAGATTATGAAAATCTTTCAGATTAATGTGTTAATGACTCTTCTCAGGAGAAAGGAAGTTTGGTTTGTAACAGGGACGAAGAGCTTATGTAAGTCAAAGGTGTGGTTCTTAAATGACAGGGTCTCACTGATCCGGCAGGAGGTGGGACGGGTCCCTTTTTGTAGAAAGGACCTTCCCGTTGCCCTTGAAATCACACAGTCTGCCCACAGCGGACACGGCTGGACAGAGTCAGCCTCTCCGAGCAGGGCAGCATCCTCTGACTCAGTCCGTCTCAGACATGCTTCCTAGGAAACTCGGCCTTTTCAACTTTTATTCTCTACAGTTTAGCTTAAAATAGGGAACTCCCCAAACTCAGGTCTTTGGCACAGGGTGGTAGAAAGCTTAGCCCGAGAGCAGACCCCAGGGGTGTGTGTGCCCTGCCAGGCGGCAGCCACGGCCCTCCAGTTGGTCGCCCAAGTCTCGGACTCACGCGAGGCAGGGAAGCAGGAGGGGCGGCGGCCTGGTCAGGGAGCGCCAACGCTCTGTGCGTGTCGGTGTGTTACCTTCCATTTCCATTTCAAAACACGTGACTGGATTAAGAATCCAGAAGTTACACTTTTGTCCACCTGGCTAACAATTTTCAGGTAACTTGATCGGGAGGCTGCTTCTAATTGAGCTCCAACAGTCGCCTGCACCTCAGGTACTGTTGGGCCCAGGTCTAGGCTCCGGGGACCCCGATACTGCAGAGGGTGCCACCAGCCTGTCTACACAGGCTCAGTGGTGAGCCTTCATTTCCCACCAGCCCACACTCCAGTGAGTGTGTCATGATTATTTCACATGGCAGAAATCATGGAAATAGGTTGGGGTGGGGGGAATCATAAGCGGTTGGTGAAAATTGGCGAAGCCAGTGGATGAGATGCATTTTCCCTGGCGATTTGTGTTAAGTGCACAAAATCAAGCCATCCTTTTGTGTAGTAACTGAACTCCTCTCCTCGCAGACCAAATATTTCCTACCGAACAGTTAACTTGCCGAGGATTCGTCAGCCTCGGTCACCTGGAGAGCAGGGTGTCCAGCTGGTGGGTCTTCCCGGTCCCTGTTCCCTCATCATCACCTCACCTTCAGTAACGGGAACCAGTCTCCACCATCTGAGCTGAAAAGGTGCTTTTGTAGCACGTTGTTTAGCTTCAGACCTAAAAATTCCTTCCCTGCTCACCAGCACAGGGTGGTCCCTTACCTGAGGTCTAGAGAAGTTAAATCCTCTAAGTGCACACCCTTAGTGCAGGGCTGTCCCTGCGGATCTGACAACAGCCTCCTCATCTTGGAGGTGACGCTGGACGTTTTCTCTTGGACCTCTTCTTTGTACTAAAGACAAGAAAGGGAAACTCAGTCTTCTCCCTCTGGACACTCGGGATGTTTTCCTTGGAAGGCACTGGTAGTTTCTTAAAGTTCGGATTCTTAGATGATCTGTCACTTTCAGCGATTTGTTCCAGTTTTGCTGGAGACATAATCAGGAACTGGCTCTACATTTGGCGATTATGTTGTCATCTTCAATTGAGGAGAACGTTTGTGACAGGTGTGAAAAGGAAGCTGATGGTGCTGTGTCTACTGGGGGCCACTTGGTTGATCTGTTTGGTCATCTGAGTGAATGGTTTCTTCACAGATGAGCCTGTCGCCATAGACTTGATTCAAACTGATGCCTCCCATGCTCTGATCATCTTTAAAGCTACCCTTCCACCAGCCGATGGGTGGCGTGAGCATTGGAAGGTAAGGCGGGGCCTCTCCAGCCCTTGGAATGCCTCTTATACCAAGGTCAACGTTCAAACTGAGAAATGAAAATAAACAGGACTTAGAACTTGTCCCACTGCTTTATTTTCTCAGCAACCTGGAAGAAGAATGATGACGTCACCATTTGGAATCTAAGTTAGCATCTAAATTCAAGTTTATCACCAGCCTGCGTGTGTGGTTGCCCTTTTCCTAGGTCTGTGGATCTCAGTTAAAGCTATCACACTGTTGATAGTTGACTTTATCAACAAGTGGCTTGGATTCAGCTCGTTTGCTGTAAGTTGAAAAGCTTGCGTTCCTTCACATTTGGCCCAAATATGGAGAGACTCATTAGGCCATGATGCTGGGTACACCTTGTCTCATAGAATAAGACAAACTTTTCCTATGTGCTTTCAGTATAATCTGATAATCTGCTAAATTCTCCCTCCAATGAGAGATCTGATTTCAGTTGGTATAAAAGAAAATGAAGTGATGAGCAGGTATTCCGAGGCTGTTCTAGGACAGGACAGTGTTGCTTCTCAGACTGACACTGTGTCAGGGGTGTTGTTTTTATCTCCTGAGTCAGGGGTGTCGCTGGAGATTTCAGCCTAGACGCCTTCTCTTTCTAGAGACTCAGAATAAACAAAGATCATCTCACCCTAACGAAGGCTTTCACCAGATGGAAGAAGGTAACATCCAAAAAGAATTGGAAAGCTACTCCTTGGACTTTCCAGATGAATATTTCATGGAGGAGAATGTTTAATTTGCATCAGTTATGCAAAGGGCATAATTCCATTCTCTCTGAAATGGGAAGCTTTCAAACCGTTGGGAACCGCATGAGAAAATGCTGGAATATGGCGAAGTGCTGTGGGCACGAATGGGAGAAGGAAAAATGTAGGCAAAGAAGGAGCTTGGGCTTTGCATCAGAGGAGCCTCCAATGAGAAAGTGAGGAGAGAGAGTTAGTTACAGGAAAAACCAGATGCGGAACTAGTGTGTAGGGCTGTATCGTGTTGGGTAGACAGAGTGTTAGGGGAAGATTTATAGGATGGACGTGCATGGTCAGAAGGCTGAGCGGCACCAGGAACATGGCGGGGATCGTGCCCCCAGCCTGTTGAGCTGTGAAGTGAGAAGTTTCTTGATGGAAGAAGAAGGATCAGTGGGTAACTGTAAGAAATATAGTGGGAAACCCTCTAGGGTACAAGGGAAAAATGATGCTCTGTCGGGGCCTAGGGCCGAAAAGGAAAAGTGAAGCCGTTGGAAAACATGGAGAGATGTGCGTTTACAGGTAAACCAGAGGACGTCGGGAGGCAAGCAGTGGCCGAAGGTAAATGCATGGGACAGGAGAGAAGGCGTTTCCATTTGCTGGTTCTGATGCTAACGAACATCCTGTCAGATGAGCTACTTCCCCTCTTCAGGACACCGAGGGGAACATCAGCTGTCGCATCCAGAGGCCTGGAATGTCGGTTCATTTCTGGTGGAGGTCGGCCCACCCCTCTGCTGGTGAGATCAAGCCCGTCCTCAGAGCCTGACACTGGCCCCTCTACCCGCTGCGCCTTGGGGCGGGGACCCGGCCCTCCCCTCTGGTTCTGGGCATAGGAAGGGCTGCAGAGACCAGCTGGGGGCTCACGAGCCCTGCCTCTCCCCCAGGGACGCTTGAGACCCTCATGCCCGCCACGAACAGCCGTCAGACAATGAACGGGCACACGGTGGAAGGGAGGCACCTACCCTGGCTGCCCGCGTGACCTCTGCTCCGCGAGCTCCCGGGAAACGTCTGATGTAAACGCGGGGTAGGCGTCCACGCTGCTTGGGCTCACGCTGGCCCTTCCCTCCTGGACACACAGGGGAACTGCGTCTCTGCCAGGTGAGGCTTGTTCCAGTAGAGACTCCCAGCAAACATGTCGACCAAAGGATGATGAGAACCAGTCATTTGTCTTAGGAAAGGTTCGGTGCTGTGCTGTGACATCCAGCATCGAAAGCCGCAGTGATTTGAGACTGTTCACCTCACTTTGCAGCATTTCTCGGCCCGGTCGAGGGTAGGGATCCTCTGCAGGGCTGCCCTCCCTGTGCTGGCTCAGCATTCTGGAAGCGCCTACCCTATGCTACCTGTCTGTCAGCCGATATGTACGTCCTCAGTTACAGGGGAAAGGGAGCTGGAGACCCTCCCTGCTCCTCCGTGGGGTTTGGGGAGCGAGGGTCACCAGGGCTGGCTCCGGGGCTGCCCCCTCTGCGGAATGACCATGTCAGGGCGTCCCTCCCCAGCCATCGCCTCGGCCCCGAAACAGACGGAGGTGCTCTCGTAGCTCCCAAGGTCCGTGCGTGGAAGGAAGAGTGTCCACGAGCTGGAAGGAACAAGAATCTATGATCTTAGTGCTCTGAGCTCTGCGGGCGGGCTGGGGGCTTCTTCAGGGCGCTGATGGGGGCTCTGCAGGCCCTGCGTGGGGTCAGCGGCCTGGGGTGGGCAGCCGTGTCCCTCGCTCCGTCCTCCCGCCAGGCCCGGGCGCTCTGCTCGGGGCCTTCTCGCCCCGTGGCTTTTCAGACAACCTGACTCTGCCAAGCATCCTCTGGGGTGTCTGCATCCTCCATCCTGAAGCGCAGCCCCTACGAGAACCCCAGAGAGGACAGCGGTGCTGTCACCAGAGCAGGGAAAGGGCTGGGTGCCTGGAGAGGGCATTTACCCCAGGAAAGCCCAGGGCCAGCCGGCCCCTGTCTGGTCCTCTCCTCTCCAGCCTCCCCCTCGGTGGCCGGAGACCCCACAGGGACGGGCACCCGGGCGCAGCCGCCACCCCCAGGCGCCCTGTGGTTCCTTTGTTCCAGGTGCCTCGCCGCCGACTCCCCAAAGGGCTGTTTTTCCTCTCCTCTCATTTCTGTTGAGACGTGACACTCAAACTTGAGACGGGAGCAGAGATCAGCAAACCCTGTCAGCCCTTGTCAACCCAGGCGTGACAGTACCATCTTGCTAAATTGCAGCTAATCTACCAGGGATCTCTGCATCCACAGCCTCCATCACGCTGTTTGCTCACATTTGGTTAACGCTTTAAATTTCCCTTTCCGAGGTGTCACTGTTTGCCACTTAGTAAGTTAGGAGGGCCGTGAGCACAGCTTCAAGCACACGGTTTGGGGAAGCTGGGAAAAGCTGATTAGCTATTCAGGGAGAATCATCTTATTGAGAGTAGTAGGAGCTGTATGAAGAATGCTCTTCCCTTCCCGGGAACAATCTTCTAATTATGTTGTCAAGCTTGCTGTTGAGTTCTTTTCCCCGTGCCATTAAGAAAACGTTTTCTATGTTAAGAAAGAGATTTCCAGATTGTGATGCTGTTTGCTGATTTATTTTTATTGTTTAAAGAATCTGTATGTATTAAACCAAACATTAAAAAATGATTCATGTGCAGCATAATTACTGGAGATGAAGTTCGGGGCCACGGGCGGGAGGTGAGAGAGGAGGGGTGCGGGGGGCCGGTATGGCTGGCGGGGCGGGGGTCAGGGTCCCACGTCGGTGTGACAAGCACGGTTGCTGATCCGCGGCAGCTAGAAGGGTCAGGCGCCGGCGGCAGGAGGTGCAGGTGCAGGTTTCCGAGCGAAACAAACATCTCCAGGCAATAGTTGTTGCTTATTAAGAAGCAGAAACGAAACGAGACATCTGAATTGTGCCCAGACACCCTCCTGGATGCCAGCTGTCCCTCCTTGAAGGCAGTGAGGAGAGGGTGCCCGTCCTGAGCCGCTCCCTCTGATGTGGCCTGCAGACCCCCCCCATGAGGTCCCCCTCTGATCTCACACCCCCTTCTGGCAGGAGAGCTGGGGACCCGGGGAGCCAGCTGCAAACTCTCTGCTTGTCCTGCGCTTGCGGGCGACGGTCTGCACACCGTCTGCTACCTGCTAGTGTAAATAATAAACAGTGAGGATCTTTGTTTCAGTCTCCCTGTGAACCGGGGCACAAAGAGTAGGTATCAGAGGATTTCCTTATAACAGGCCCTATCAAAGGAACAAACTCTGGAGTCGAGGCTGTGTGCGCCCCCGGGGGAACAGGCCGCGTAACTGGGGCGTCCTCGCCTCTGGGCCCACACTCACTCCTCAGCACCTGAGCTCCATCTCCTTCACCACAGTAGGAGTTTGGATTAATTCTGGCAAATCAGGCAGTTAGATAATTTGGGATTAATATGTCTGGGGGCTTTGTTATAACACCTCCCGGTGTGTTTACAAGAGCAGGAGGTGACTGAAGGGACCTCTCTTAGAGTTGGCAAGCTACACAATGAGAGGGCTCCATCAACCTGATGATTACAGAGCAGCCATTAGGGCCAGAGTCTGCCGTAGGCATTAGGGAACCAAATGCAAATAACGCTTGCTCTGTATTTTCAAGACGTTTGTAGCTGAACTTCCTAGTCAGCCTCTCCTGCTCAGGCCACCTTGGACAAACGTGTTACCTTTCTGAACCTGGGCCCCAGAGCCATAAACAAGAGCAACATTTATTTCAGGGTTGTTGTAAGGCTTAAAAGAAATTGCCTGGCACAAGTATGTGCTCAATAAATTGTACATTTTCTTTAATTTACTAGCTCACAATGAATGAACTATTTCCATGCTAATTTCCATTGTGTTTCTTTCTTTCTCTCCTCTTTTTCTTTCTTCTTTTTTTTTTTTTTTTCTGAAGGCACAAAATTTAAAAGACACACACAAAAAAACCTCCTGAAAAGTAAGTTCTCTGGTTTGTCAATTTGTGAAGCCCAGCCCCTGCCTCTTTTATGTTTTCGGGGTGGAGCTCAGGAATGGAGCTCACCCCACAATGAACGATGAACCCAGTAAAAAAGGAGGACTCTCCAACAATATTCCATTGTTTGACTGTATGGATTACCATAGATTACTTAATCGATTTGCTGTTGATTATTTTCAATATTTTACATAGTATCTAATGCTGCAATAGATGTCTTTGAGCATATGTGTTTTACACGTGAGTCAATACATATAGAAGATAAATTTCTTGTAGTGCCATTTGTGGGTCAAAAAGCATATGTATTTTTGATAGGAAATTGCCAAATTGCTCTCCGTAGGACTTGTCCCACTTTTTGATCTTTGCCAACCCGAGAGGGAAACAGCGGCATCTCACCCTAGTTTTAACTTGCATTTCTCTTTTTATGAGCAGTTGGGGGTTTTATGTGCAGGAGGTGTTTGTATTTCATCCTCTATGTCTGTCTGCTTGTATCTGTGCCATTTATTCTGCTAGATGGCTGGTCTTCTGCTTATTGATTTGTAGAAGTTCTTTATCTACTAGACAAATTAGCACCTTATGAGTTCAAATATTTTGATCCACTCAGTCATTTGTCTTTTCTCTTTGTTCTTATTCCTTTTTGTGATTCAAAATTTTTCTCAAATTTTTTGTGTAAGGTGAGGCAAAGATTTCTTAAGCATGACACCAAAAGCGTGATCGATAAAAGAAAAAAGTGATAAATTGAATGTAATCAGAATTAAGAACTTCTGCTCTGGGCACTGTTAAGATGATGGAAAGTCAAGTCACAGACTGGGAGGACATATTTGCAAATCATATAAAGGATAAAGGATTTGCATCCTGAATATATAAGAAACTTTTAGAATTCAATTATAAAAAGACAATAACTCAATTTAAAAAATGGGCAAAAGATGTGAATAGACATTTCACCAAAGAAGAGATACAAATGGCCAATGAGCTTGTGAAAAGACGTACAACACTGTTAATCACAGGGAAGTGCAACTCAAAGCCACAGTGAGATATCACTGCACACCCCTGAGGATGCTGTTGTCAGTGACAGGTGTTGGTAAGGTTGTGGAGAAATTGAAATCCTCCCCCCACCCCAGTTGCTGGTGGGAACGTGAAATGGTGCAGCCACTGTGGAAGACACTTGGGCAGCTGCCTTCAAACGCAAACAACTTACCATATGACCCAGCCATCCCAGTCCTAGGCATCCTCTAAAGGAAATGGAAACACCTGTCCTCACAACAACTTGCACACCATGTGCACAGCAGCTCTATTCTAGCCCAAGTGAAAAAGGACCCAAACGCCTAGCAACAGATAAATGGATAAGCATATTCTGGTGCAGCCATACAGTAGGGTATTATTCAGGAATACAAAGGAACAAACCAACAATACGCATAACAATATGGATACATCTCAGAATAATTCTAGGAGTGAGAGAAACCAGACAGAGTATTTACAGTGTAGGGTTCTGATTACACAGCGTTCTGGAAAATGCAGACTACCCTTCGGTGACAGAGAGCAGGTCAGCGGTTGCCGGGAGAGGTTGGAGAGGTGGGTCACGAGGGCAGGTGGAGACTCTGGGTGTGACTGGGACCGGTGGACGTGAATTGTCTTCACTGTGGCAATGGTTTCACAGGTGCACATGCATGTTAAGCTATCAGATTGTACACTTGTTGTATGTGGGCTTATTGCACATAAAATACACCTCAACAAACTGTTCAAAAAGTGGGGGGAATTGTATGTAGCAACGATCTTTTCCTTTATGGATTCTGGGTCTCATGACATTTTTTTTCTCAGTCTGATTTTGAAAAAAGTTCTATGACATTTTCCTTCTAGTCTTTTTTGTAAGACTGGGCAAAGAGATCTTAGGAACGGAATCTCTTATAGTGTCATTTTTCATGTGTATATAATTCCATCTGGAATTTGTTTGCGAAGTAGAAATCCAGCTTTTTTTTTTTCCCCCAATTAGGCCAACATTATTCATTGTCAAAGTTCGTCTTTCTACACTTACTTGAAATGCTATCTTTATCACATAATAAATCCCGTATATATTTAGTTCTGTTTCTGGACTTTCTTTTTTGATCCTTTTGTCTATTTTCATACCAATACCACACTGTTTGATTACTGTAGCTTTCAAAATATGTTTTAATGTTTAACATGGAGAACCTAATGATTTCTTTTTTTTTTTTTTTTTTTTTTTTTTGCGGTATGCGGGCCTCTCACTGTTGTGGCCTCTCCCGTTGCGGAGCACAGGCTCCGGACGCGCAGGCCCAGCGGCCATGGCTCACGGGCCCAGCCGCTCCGCGGCATATGGGATCCTCCCGGACCGGGGCACGAACCCGTATCCCCTGCATCGGCAGGCGGACTCTCAACCACTGCGCCACCAGGGAGGCCCTATTACTTTTATTTTTTAAAAACTCTCTGACTATTCTTGATAGTTTACTTTTCCATGTGAAATTCAGAATCAATATATTTAGTTCACAAAATCCTGCGTGGGCTTTTTTGAAAGGTGGTATTGAACTAAGTGCATTATATGGTGCAGATTATCTCATAGAGAACTGACCACCTTATGCTCTCAGTCTTCCTATCATCAAATCTACTTACCCTAGAATGCTTTCTGTTTATTTGTCTTATTTTAGGTCTTCCAGTAGTATTTTAATTTTCTTCATATATATCTTTACAGTTTTCTTTTTCAACTATATATATATATATATTTGAAGACCTAAGCTGCCTTGTGGAATTTTAAAGATACGATGGTTCTATTGGAGAAGTAGCAAAATAATCGCATCAGTTTTTTTTTTAATTATTGAAGTATAGGTGATTTACAATATTATATTAGTTTCAGGTTTACAGCATAGTGATTCAGTATTTTTACAGATTATAGTCCATTAAAAGTTATTATGATAAAAATGTTATTACAAGATAATGGCTATAATTCCCTGTGCTGTACAATATATCCTTGTTTCTTACCTATTTTATATATAGTAGTTTGTATCTCTTAATCCCATACCCCTAATTTGCCCCTCCCTATTCCTTCTTCCACTTGGTAACCATTGGTTTGTTTTCTATATCTGTGAGTATTTTCTGTTTTGCATATACAGTTGCTTGTATTATTTTTTAGATTCCACATATAAGTGATATCATACTGTATTTGTCTTTGTCCGAATTATTTCACTAAGTATAATATTCTCTAGGTCCATCCATATTGCTGCAGATGACAATATTTCATTCTTTCTTATGGCTGAGTAATATTCCATTGTATATATGTACCACAACTCCTTTATTCATTAACCTGTTGATGGGCACTTAGGTTGCTTCCATATCTTGGCTATTGTGAATAGAGCTGCTGAGAACATTGGGGTGCATGTATCTTTTCAAATTAGTGTTTTCGTTTTTTCCATATGTATGCCCAGTAGTGGGATTGCTGGGTCACATGGTAGTTCTATTTTTAGTTTTTTGAGGAACCTCTATACTGTTCTCCATAGTGGCTGCATCAATTTACATTCCCACCAACAGTGCAGGAGGGCTCCCTTTTCTCCACATCCTCTCCAGCATTTATTATTTGTAGATTTTTTGATGATGGCCATTCTGGCCGATGTGAGGTGATGCCTCATTGTAGGTTTGATTTGCATTTCTCTAATAACTAGCAGTGTTGAGCATCTTTTCATGCGCCTGTAGGCCATCTCTATGTCTTCTTCGGAGAAATGTCTATTCAGGTCTTCTGTCCATTTTTTGGTTGGGTTGTTGGTTTAATCACGAATCAGTCTTGGTTTGGATATCCAGCCTGTGCTTACTAACCGTGTTACTGAGCCTGTTACTTACCCTCTCTGAGACTCGGCTACTGTGTGGCCCCAGACCTCACACAGCTCTCTCTAGGCAAACCCGGTGGGATGCCTGGGCAGCAGGGGTGGAGATTAGCAGTGGCGCACAGACCCCCGCCGGGGACCAGGAAAGATGGGCTTGGACACCAGGACCCAGGAGCTCCAGGAAGCTGGCCGGCCTCCTCCACGACAGGGCCCCGCCTCCTGCCCCTCCCAAAGTCCAGCTGTGCTCCGATCCTTGATTCTCAGTCCCTGGGTGGCTGTCCAGTCCCCAGTGTCTGTCTGAAACCTCAGAGCAGGGCTGTTGGGTGGTAAAACTCATACCAGGCCCAAAGGACAGACCCCAGGCCCTTCCCCTGGGCCCCTTTCGCCCCGTTTATTTATGTGCAGGTGAGGACGCTGGGGGAAGTGCGGGTACCTGAAGGCTGCGAGGCGCGTGGTGGAGTCGGGACGCAGCCCAGGCGCTTTCCCCTCAGGGTCCACACCCTCAGACGCTCCTCATCCGTCGCTGCTACCCATTTAACGCAGTGAGTGCAAGGCTGAGGCTGCAGAGGCGCCCTGGGATTCTGACCTCGGAGGTGGGGCTTCCAGGGGGGCGTGGCAGAGAGGCAGGCCCACCCCCACACCTGGGAGCATCCCAGCATCCCAGGGCCCGAGGGACCCTCTGTGCCTCCACGCCCTCCCCGTGCCAGCAGATGGACTTTCTAAATGCTCCTGGAGAAGGTGCTAGAGACGTCATGTCGGGAAGTGAGTCAGCTGTTTGGCCCCAAATGGGGGTCGGGTAGAGAAGAGGGATGGGGTGCACAGGAGGAGGGGCCGCTCTGCAGACAGGGCACCCCAAGAGGCACGGCTCAGCTTTGCCAGAGCTTCGCAGTTCCCGGAAGTGGCCTCCTCGATTGGAAAGCTGAAAAGAAAGAGAAAAGAGAGCGGAGAGGAATTGGGAGATTGGGATTAACATGTATACACTAATACGTATAAAATAGATAACTAATAAGAACCTGCTGTATAAAATAAAATAAAATTTAATTTAATTTAATTTAAAAAGAGAGAGAGTGGAGAGGACCAACGCCGGTGATTTCTATTTCTTGGAATTGCCCACGCGTCTCAGGAACCCTCACCACGGCTCTGCTCTATAATAAGGCATTCACATCACCCCTATGCAGCGACCTCTGTGCTAATGTCACCCACACGCTCTGAGACCCCAGGTACAGGACGCCCCTTGGAGAAGGGGGGCGGCGAGGAGGACCGGTCGGGGGTGTGCTCCCCGCACCCGCACGGCGAATGCAAAGCTCCCTCCCAGCCTTGATGTCACGGCCTGAATGCAGAGATTTCTCCTGCCGCACTTGTGGTCGGGCTGGTTTGGAAGCTATAGGCCGCCCAGTGAAGCGGGGCTTCGTGATGCTCCAGCCGTCCCCACCCTCCGTGCCTCTCCCTCTCTGCCCGCCGCCCAAGAAACACAGACTCCACGTGACTGTCATCCCCAGCCTGGAGGAACCACGGGCATACGTGTCTGTCTCTGGTGAGCTGTTCTCCTTCCTGCACCAGAGCCACGGGACTCAGGGATTTCAACACTGAGAGACCCTGAGAAATCAGGAGTCCCAGCTTGTACCTCGCAGAGCAGGGGACTCAGCGAAGGGTCTGAGGGCCACTGCCATGGCCATGGCCCTTCTTCCTGACAAGGTTTGGGAGGCTGTTGTGAGGTCCTTCCAGCCGATCGACAGTTACGCATCACCCCTCCTATGGGGGAGGAGAAGCCGGTGTGAGCGCAGCGGTGACGGGGTGACGTGCTGCCGGGCGGCCTATCCCTGCACCCCCGGCCTGTCTGGATGAAGCCCCACTGAGAGGAGAGAAGCCCTTGCTCGGGGTGGCCCCTCTGGGAAGAGCAGCAGGCTTTGGTGGCTGCATTTGCAGCGATGATGGAGGACTCACCGCCCTTGAGTCCCCCCAGGGCCCTGCGTGGCCAAGAACATGCACGAGAGAGCCTGGCTCGCCTGTGGGGTGGGATCCACCCCAGGAGACGCAGGTAATTGGCCGGGGTGACGGCTGAATGATACGGGCTGTTGCCTCCTGGCTCTTTGAAGAGCCACCGACCGCTTTGTGTGCAGACACGTGGCCTTAGGTGCCTTGGGGTTCACCCACTGATGGGGGGACAGGGGTGGACCATGCAGGAGAGCATTGTGCTCCCACCCCGAGTGTTCCAGGACCCACTCAAGCGCATGTTGGTGGAGCAGCTCTGGAGACCTGGATGCGTGGGGCGGGGACGGGGACGTGGGCGTCCTGATGCCCAGAAGAGCGAAGCCCTGCCCCAGGGTCCCCTCCAGCCGGGCCAGCCCCATTGGGGCCCACACCGCACCTGTGGCCGTCCGGCCAACTGTGTAGGTGCTTCTCTGTGGGTGAGAGCGCGCTTCTTGTGCTGGAACACATGCTCCATGAGGATGGGGAGTCTTGTGGGCATCCCTGGAGTCGAGAAGACTCGCTGGTGTGTGCTGGGAGCTTAATACAGAGCGTGGGATGAAGACGAGGGAGGGAGGGAGGGAAGCTGCTGGGAGGAAACCAGGCCCGTCTCACAAGGTTGGTGTCCTGGGTGGGGCAGCTGGTGATCACTGGGCTGCCAACCCACTTCAGAGCTCACGTTCACGGCCCGTGTCATGGGACTGCAGTGTGCAGTCAGGGTCAGCAGTGCCTTTTCACTAAGGTACACGTGATTCATGCTGAGAGCGTAATTAAAATATGGTGGTAGTTTATAAATAATACTCTATTAGGATAACACACCAAAATGGCTAATTCAGACTGAGTACTTCCTGCTTTGGTGACATTACGGTGAGCATGGCATATGAAATGCTTTCATCTAAACTGTGACGGTCTAAATAAATACATCCCCGTGATGTGCATTGGATTCTGGGTGGATGACATTTCAAAATCTGCGCTCTCCAGAAGTGTCTGAGGGCAGCGTTCTGAGTTCATTCTGGTTTTTGAAGTGCCGGCACCTGGACGAGGCCAGGCTGCTCTAAATATCATCTCTGGTCAGTCCACGTGAGGATGGGCTGGACACCCGCTTGGCGACCTGGCCTGTGTCCTTTTGCAGATCACACCGGTTGGAAGTCTGAGACCTGAACGAGGCTCAGAGCCCTGTGCTGCTGGCTGGAGAGGGGTCTCAGGGACCCTCCAGGTCAGGAACCTCACAGCCTCGGAGGAAAGGGGCCCAGGGGTGGGGTGTTGGCACCCAGGCCTCACCCTCCCTGGACTCCAGCAGGGAGACACGGACACCCTGGGAATCAAGGCCCTGACCGCTTCTCTACTTCTTTGGAGTCTTTTTAAAAATACATTCTTTAATTGAAGTATAGTTGATTTACAATGTTGTGTTAATTTCTGCCGTACAGCAAAGTGACTCAGTTATACACATATATATTCTTTTTTATATTCTTTTCCATGGTGGTTTATCCCAGGGTATTGAATAGAGTTCCCTGTGCTCTACAGCGGTGTACAGCTAGAACCAGCTAGAGCCCGGACACTCGCTGGGAACTTACTCTAAGCAGCCCACAAACTTGGGCCGCCTCAGAATTGCCCAGAGGCCGTGTTAAGACACGGGATGCTGAGCCCCAGCCCTGCCGGGGTTTCTGACTCAGGGGGTCCGCAGCCCTCACCAGCTCCCCGGTGACGCCCAGGCTGCTGGTCTGGGCACCGTGGAAACCAGAGCTTCTGCAGGGCCACCGACAAGCACGTCACACCAACGAGGCACCCGGGGCTCAGGCAGCCCTGCCTCGGAGTTGTCACTGCTGTCCCACGTGTTAACAAAAAGTAAAACAAAATTAAAAACGAAACCAAACAAGCAGAAAGGTGCAGAGTAGGTGAGGAATCTGCTCGGGTGCACACGCTGAGTGTGACCCGTGGGCCTGGGCGTGGCCAGAGGGATTGACACCGGTCAAAAGTTTTAACACTTCCTGGGCCCGAACCACCACTGCGGTGCCTCCTGGGGCTGCTGAAACCGCCGGCACAAAGCGGCACAGACTGGGCCGCTTAGACGTCACAGACCGATGGCTTCATCTGTTTCTGGAGCCAGAGCCCAGGCCAGGTGTCCGCAGGGCCGGCTGCCCCGGAGCCTGTGCCGGGCCCCTGCCCAGCTCCTGGGGGGTGGCTGCCCTTGGCTTGTAGACACACTACCGCAGCCTCGTGGCAGGTTCCCTCTGTGGGTGTCCCTCTCTGTGTCCCTTCTCAGCACACCACTGGTTGGAAGAGGGCCCACCCTAAGGACTTCATCTTAACTGCTTACACCTGCCAGCCCACCTGCTTCCAAGTAAGCTTACATTTATTCCTTTATTTTCAACCTTCCTTTATTGAACTATTTTAGGCAGGTTTCCTGTGCACAGAACGTAGCCTGGGCGCTGTCGATTGAGGCAGCCTGACAGTCCTGCTTCTGTGAACGTTACCGTCCCTCCCTGGTGACCCGCACACCTCTCTCATCTCAGGGCCATGGAACCCAGAGGACTTCCTGTCTGCTCTCTGCCCCCGCCCCGTCCATACGCAGCGCCTTCGATGGCAGGTCTTCCACCTACCCTACCCTCGCCCACGGTGCGAACTCCTGGATTTGTGGATCTGATACTTTTAGCTCAGGGTATAGAAGGCTGTGCCTGCGGTAGGTCTCTTCAATTGCAAAAATATGTATTTAGCACCTGTGTTTCTCAGTCCTAGATAGATTGTCGCCCTCACTTACATGCACCTGTGTGTGTTTCTCTGCCTGTTCGCCGGCTCATCCCGAGGCCCCTTGCTCGGGGACGTCCCCAGGAAGGCTCCCTGGATACCTGCAGCCATCCTTCCCCTCGACACCCAGCACCGTGGGATTCTTGGACAGCATGCGTCCCGCGTTGTCTGTAATTCTCTTCCGTCATCTGGCCTGCCGTGCTCCAGAGGAGGACTTGCTGCCGGTTTGGTGCTTCCTCTTTTGTGATTTATTCTTTACTTCTGAAGGCTTTGGGGTTTTTCTCTTTGTTCTCGTCCCACAGGCTTTTCCCTGACTCTCCTGGCTGGCTCTTCTCTCTGGAGTTCCCTAACTCTGCAGACCCTGGTCTCTCCGTGGCTCCCTGCTGATTTACGGGCTGACTCCGCCCCCCCCAGGCCCGCCCCGCCCCGCCCCGTTTCTTCCATTTTCCTCCTGGGACTATCCCTCTTCAGCATCAGTAGCACCACCCCCGCCTCAGTCTACCCCCTGCTCCCTCTGTTCCCCCCCGTCCCCTGAGCTCTGGGGCATCATGTATTCTCTGTCCACTGGGGCACGAGTCTGCCTCTCCGCAGGGACCATGCTCTGGTCCAGTTCAGCCGAGTGTTTTCAGTACGAAATCGGGTATTTGCTACAAGAGAGATGGACCTGGGATCATCTGGAGGTTAAATTGCCCTGGACTCCGTCCCTCCCTCCACGCGTCTGTGTCCGTCTCCCTGGACTGAGCACCACGGGGGCAGCCTGGGGTCTTCTCTCCTTCGTGGGGACCCTGCACAGCGGGCTCTGGGGGCACCGACCAGAGGGCTGAAGATCCGCTCTTCAGTCCATCACCGGGAAGCTTTCCTTTCGTGGATGGCTGCTCAGTTACTGGCCTTGCCCAGGAGCACAGGACAAGCTGAAAGGAGGCATCTGGATAGTTCCAGATCCAGCAGAGGAAACGGGGAGGGAGCTGAGCCTGAGAGGCCGGGGGCTGGGAGAGCCGGGCCCACGGCCAAGGCTGGTCCTCAAAGGACAGAGGCCCGAGCACAGCCCTGGGGCCCCAGAGGGCAGGAAGAGAGGAGAGGGGGGCAAGCAGGGGGGCGCAGGGGCACAGGGCACAAGCAGGGGTCTGGGCCCGAGGCCGTGGGCCCAGGGTATCGGGAGGATGAGGGGACCCAGCTCCCGGGGAGCCGGAGGGGCTGGGCTGAGTGCCGGTGAACCTGAGAGCGGGGCATCCGCCCACGCCCCACGAGGACACCCCACGGGGGCTCCATCCGCGTGCGCTGTGGCTCCGGCAGGGCCCCTCCGGGCGAGGGCCCGTGAAGGAGCGGACATTGAGTGGCCAGGATGAAAAACCGCGATTTTTCCAATTCGCCTTTTCCTCCCCAAAGGAGACAGTTTTAGAAGGATTAATGAGTGTAATGACAAATATGTTTTGAAATTAGGGGTGGCATGTCTTTTCTCATCAATTTCTATGCTTTGGGTCATTAAACCTTGAAGTTTTCAATGGAAAGACACTCGCTCATTTGGAGCCGGGGCCTCGGGGACGTGGCATCAGGGAAGCAGCCGAAGTCCTTCTTCCAGAGAGACCAGGACAGCTGTGTTCTGTCCAGTCTTTGCACATCAGCTTCAAGGCATCCTTTCTCGAGGAGTGTGTTGCTTCGTCACTTCTCCTTCCACCCTGGTCTCCAGCCGAGGCCTGTGCCGTGTCCCCAGTCCCGTGGCCCTGGTGTGCCCTGTGCATCTAGAAGGAACGTCTCGATGGACCACTGGGGCGGAGAGAGTGTGAGGTTCCCTCTGTGGATGCTCAGAGGACCCAGGTGGTCAGTCTAGAGCCTGGAAGGCATCACCCCAGTGCTCCATGGATGTAACCTCGGGTCCCTTGAATCAGGGCTGCCAGGGCGGGGCCTCCAACCAGCGCTTTCTGAGGTGCGTCCCCAGCCCAGAACACGAGGACCTTCCTTTTTTCTTTCCTTTTTCATATCAGGGAGGGAGAGGGGTGTGGAATGGCTCCTGTGTTTTATCAAAGTCATATGCACACCTGACAAGTCCTAAATTAAACAGGGGGCTTAACTCATATATTCATATTTCCCCACCCTCCACTCTCTCCTTAAGCCTCCGCAAAATGACACAAGCCCACAGGGCAGAAAAATGGGGAAAAGACAATAGGGACAAAATTTTAGAAGCTGGAAAACAGATGTATGAGGATTAACTGACTTAGCAAACGTGAGGCAGCTGGAAGCCAGGCTGGCAGAGGGGGTCCAGGGGCCGATCCATCCCTCGATCTCGAAGCAGGTCAGACGGGAGACACCGGTGTGCAAGTGGGAGAGCAGGACCAGGAAGGCCAGCGGGGAAGCAGGTGGGGACCCCGTGTCCCCCGGCCCCCTGGAGAAGGCTGAGGCCAGGAAGAGGCAGGAGGGACAGGTTTCTTATTGCCCGAGATCATTCACACACGAAAAGTGGTCAACGTCTCCCGTGATGCAGTGACGCAGAGCTGGGACTGAAATGCAAATCAGGAAGCCATCCAGAGCTTTCCCTGCCGGGGTGGGGACTCCCAACTAGCCTGACTGAGGCTTGAACTGGTCTCGTGGGTCAGGCAAGGACTCCCCTTCTCTCTCCTCCTGGCTACGTGGGCCCGACCTTGAGCAAACGCAGACAGGCCTGCGGTGGGTGAAGCAGAAGGTGCTGGGACCCAGCAGACCCCCTCGCGAGGAGCCGTGCCTCCCGGGGGACCTGGGGGTCCATGGGTCCCCTGGACCTTCGTCCGTGGCGGCCCGACCTGCCTCGTCCTGGGCCATTCCTGCCGGCTCGCTGGTATCATGTGGCCATTCTCGGGGGTCATGGATGTTACAGGGGCAAGGGACCCTAGAAATCACGTGACCTCTTCATGGGGTGGCACCTTTGTTCAAACCAAGTCTAGTGTCCGAAGCCCCTGCCTGAGTTCGCCAATGAGGGGACAAGCCCCGAGGGGCAGGGCCTGTCCCAGGCATGTCCCAGCCGCTGGACGTCTCTGGAGAGGACCGTGGGCTCTGGCGCGGGCCCAGCTGGGCGGGACTGCATAACCCACTTCCTGTCTGCAGTGGGTTTCGGTTCCTTGAGCATCTATGCCAGTTTGGTTCCGGACACAAAAGAAAAGCTAGGCCCTCGTCAAAAACAGCACGACAGGAAATGCATATGCAACAGGCGTGGACGGACTCCCTCTGCCAGGTGTAATACCTCCCTGCCCCCTCCGAGGCCACGTCCTCACGCTGAGCCCCCCACAGCCCTGATCCTGCGGGTCTCAGGTGGGACCCAGAGAAGCTGCTTTGCTTCTCTCATGCTCGGGAAACTGTTGCCCAGGCTGCTGTGGGGACAGGGACAGCGGGCAGGAATCACGGATGTCCACATGTTCCTCAGATGCAGGCAGGGCATTAGCTCAGCTTTCGTCCACTCACGGTAAACAGAGCTGGAAACTGGGCCTCCCTGCCGCCCCCCACGCCATCCACAGGGTCAGAAAGAGGAATCCTCACCCCGGCTTGACCCTCCCATCTGTGGTTCTCTCTGCATGTGCAGCCTCGGTGCCGTGGCCTCTGGGGTCCTCTGGACCTTGGTAAAGCATGTGGTTTTCGATCAGAGCTGGCTGTCTGCACCCAGGGCACTCACGCGGGCGTCCGCACAAGAGGCCCAGCTCGGGGCTGCCGGGACACGGCCTCGTCTAGACACCAGCGTCTAGGGTCTGCAGCGGCCATGCCTGGGGGTCAGAATGTGTCATCGTGGAGATAACTCTGAACCTCTCTGCCAGCCAGAGCCTAAATGAGATGCTCAGTGAAGCCAGTGACCACTCACTCCGGAAACTGACCACACGTGGTCACCGATGTGCCTGGAAGTTCACAGCCAAGGTTAACACCAAAGCCTCAGCTTTCTGGGCCTGAGAGAGCGGTCGCCCATCTTCGGGAGCATCGTAGGGGTGACTCTGGAGCCCGTGAGTCTGCAGCGTCCTGCGAGCCAGGTCATCTGGCCGCATCACCCCCCAGGCTCGCTCCTGCACTTTTTCTCGGTCCTGGAGCCAAGGTCCCAAGCCCACCCTGGGTCCGAGCGTTAAGGGGCGGAGTTCAAGGCCAGCGCTGGGGACCTGGGAGGAAGTGCGGTGTGGAGAGGTGGAGTTGCCTCACCCACGCAACGTCCTGTCTTTCTTCTCTAAGCGGCAGGTTCTTTGCTGCACTCAGGGCAGTGCGGTTTCCTGCAGGGATGAGGGTGGGTCCCATTGCATCGCCTCCGAAGGGGACCGCCCAGGGGACACCTTCGCTGTCTGGGGTCCCAGGACCCTTCTGGGAGCCCAAGTTTACAAAAGGAAAGACAAACTGGAGCATCTTCTTTTCTTAAAATACGTGTGAAAACGAAGTTCCCATCCGTCAGCGGTGAAGGGAATTTCTCGGATTGAATGGTTCCATTTTCTCTGAGCGAACCCGACATCACACAGCTTACGACAACAGAACTAAGGAACCCAGGTCGTTTTTCACCCCACCAAATCCACTGCTTTTTCTAGTGCTAGATTTGGGTATTCCCGTGACAGTGCATACGGTACAGGGTTTTGACACAGGGTCACTTTACATTTAGAATTTGAGATCTTGGAGTTAACGTGCTTCAGTGAAGTTATGCGTTACACGGTGTCACAAAAGGGCCATTTACAGAAACTACTAGAGCACGTTCTGTTCACAGGCTGTGGCGCAGCGTCGCTCAGCAGTGGTAGTTATCTTTTATTACTAATGAAAACATACTCTCCTAATTGTTCGAGACCATCTAAGGGCTGATAAGTATACAGTGTAAGTATTTTATAGGTGTAATTCAATTAATCTCCCAAGAAAAATATCTGTGGGATGCACGTAAACATACCGGTTAAATTGTACGTCTTCATTTCTTCCACTCCAATGACTGAGACGGTGGAGAACAGACTATAAAAATTGCACCAAAGAGCCTTATTTTCTTTTTATCGCCTGTCAAGTTATTGCTGTGACGCCCATAGTTGGTGGAGAAACATTGCAATCCGATGCTGCTAGCAGTGAAATGCTGAGTGTGACTTGCACATTGAGTTTAGGTAATGTACCAGAAAACGTTGCATGAAAACACTAATTTTCTCAATATATATTAGTAGACACAGTGTTTACCAATGAGAAGTGAAGATGTTTTTAAACAGTTTGTTAACTTGAAGTCTTGGCTGGGATGCACGTAAATGCTGTCTAGCTGGTGTTAGGTCTGGGGGCAGCGGCATCCTTGGGGCTGCGAGGTCTTGGCTGCACGGTTCCCGCCCAGCTGGCCCGGCAGCGTCCTTGGTCACGTGGGCCCTGGCTCCAGGCTCACTCCCTGTCTACAGTTTCAGAAATGCCGGTGTTGCTGACATCACTCCAGACAGGCACAGCTCCCCTCTTTCCTCCGCTCCATGGAGACTGGGCTTTCCCTGAGCTCCTGGAGGAGGACCCAGGGAGTGAATGAGCACCCGCTCACCCTCGAGCCGGGCATTGCATTGAAGGAGCAGGCGTTTTTATAACAATGCGTCTCATACTGTTGAGCAAAGAGCCGGTTTAATTTTAATTTGTCTGCTCTGCAAAAAATAAAATAAGAAAAGTATGAGATATGTTATTATCAGCCTTAGGTGACACCGGCATTCAAACATTTGATTATCTTATTTTCCAAGAAGGACCTCTGTCTCTTAGCCTTTCGTAAGAAGCTTATTCTTAAGGAGTCGTTGTTGTCTGAGAGCATCTCGTGGTTGTTAAAGTGGTGGATCTGAGCCCCGCCTGAGAGAAGCTCCTCCTGGCTTTGCCCCGTGGGCTGTGTCCTTACTGCTGTGACGTGCTTGGACCCCAGTATTGGGTGGGCTTCATCCTTGTGCCATTTTACACAAGCCTCATCCACCACACAAAGTATGGAGGAAGGGGGCTTCCCTGGTGGCGCAGTGGTTGAGAGTCCGCCTGCCGATGCAGGGGACACAGGTTCGTGCCCCGGTCTGGGAGGATCCCACATGCTGCGGAGCGGCTGGGCCCGGGAGCCATGGCCGCTGAGCCTGCGCGTCCGGAGCCTGTGCTCCGCAGCGGGAGAGGCCACAGCAGTGAGAGGCCCGCCCACGTACCACAAAAAAAAAAAAAAAAAAAAAAGTATGGAAGAAGGGTCAGAGTCTGAGCGTGTCCTGTGGCTCGCAGGCGCGGCTGAGAGCTCGTGAGGAGCGTGGGCTTGTTTGCAGGAAGTCTGGCAGCTGGCGATGCTGTGCTCGTCTTCCCGCTAAAGGCATGGGGATGAGCCAGGCCGTTGTCTCACCTTGCAAACAGCTACAAAGGTCCAAATGAGCGCAGAGCAACCCAACACGGAAGCGGGGCCCTTTTTGCACTCTAGCACCAGACTAAATCATGCATCAGTTCCACAGCCACATTGAAACGCCGTGGTACAAGACAGCTGTGGGTGGTGGAACAAGATGCCCACCACGGACGCACCCTGCAGCCAACCAGAGGCAGAGTCTAGTGGGAGGGCCACCTCCTCTAGACCCAGAGTCCAGGGAATGACGTGGACCTTCAGGTGGGAGGTTGGAGTTTGCTTCCGTTTCCACATTTATGTTTATAGCATAATTATTATCACCTCATAGTGATGTTCTTATGACCTCAAGACTAGGACTGACTGGACTGTATTTAAAGGATTTAGACAAAAAGAGAAGAGAAGTATCTTTCAATGTAATTTGATAAATACATTTTTATACAATTTTATTTTAGTATAAGAAAGTTTTGTGTATGGTGCGCATTTGGAATATACGTAAAATCCCGAAGAAGTAAATGAAATCATCCCTCATCTCCTTCCCAGAGAGAACTCTTTGTTAACGGGTGGGTGTGGGCCATCAAAGTAGGCATTTCTATCATAAACGTCACATAGATCCTAAAAACCCTCAGTTTTGCAAAATTTTAAAAACCAAAATGGGGTTGGGGTACACTCCCCAGATCCCTGGCAGTTGGTAACTAGAGCCCTGACGGAAATGGATGGTGTAATCCGAATGCCCCTCCAGGGAACCCTTGGCAAGATCTGGAGAAATCTGTGCATGTCGTGACTGGGGATGCCCTGCATCGAGCGGTGGAGGCCAGCAGTGCTGCCAACAGCCCCCTTCCCGCACGGGGTGGCCCCACAACCAAGCGTCAGCCGTGCTGGCGTCGAGAAAGCCGGCCCTACCCACTTACTCCCGGAGGGCCAGCCGGGCCTTCCCGTAATGGCCACTCACTCCCCCCTCCTCATCTGACCCTTCCTGACTCAGTTATTTCTGCATTTGTGTAGTCACTTCCCAACACACGCTGCACGAGAGCACAGAGGTGAGTAGGACGCGGCCCCGGCCTTGGGGACCGCACGGTCCGGGCAGGGAGGTGATCTCGGCTGTACCAGTGACATCAGTTCGCCTTCTGTCTGTTCATTCATCTAATCTTACAGCCGCCCTGAGAGAAAGTCCTATGATAACTTTCACTTCACAGATGCAGAAATCGGTACATTAACAATCACAATAGATGAAAGTGCCAACATCAGCTGCAAATAATGCTATAGTATCACAGCAAATATTTACTGGATTCTTTCCATGCCAAGGGCTATGGATAAAGTGGTGAGCAAAACACTAATTTTTTTTAATAAACACAATTTACTGTGACAATTGGTTATTTTAATCATATACGCAAACTTACAAATAAATTTTATTTTTTAAATATGCATCTCAAATTTTTTTTTCAAAAACCTGACTTGTTCTTTCATTTTTTAAAGGATAAAAATATTGCTAATTGCCTTAACGTTGGTCTGTGGCTTCTGAAAAAATATGCATGTGTCTTTGTTCCATAGGATAGCCTTTTAAAAGAAACAACATCTAAATTATCAATAAAGAAAAGCTAAATTAAAAACTCTCCCCTAAGGACATCAGCAAATATAATGAGTTGATTGAGGGAGATTTTGTTTTTCTCATCCCAGTTTTCTAGGGACAGTTTTCATGCTATATCAATGAAAAAGAAAAATATATATATACAGAATAAGAATTAAATTTTCGACTTATAAAAATTATTTTCCTAAGTGTAGATGCTACAATTGTGTGGCTATTTGTTTTTTTCTACATAAGTTTTCTTACGTCTGTGGCGGGTTGCTGTTTATGTAGCAATGAAGACACAGAAAAGACCCTAATCAGTGTTGTCCAATATGGTAGCCACTAGCCACGTGTGGCTTTTAAAATTTTAAAGTTGGATTGAAATGATTCAAACCCAAAGAAAATGAAAACGTGGGTCTTCATTCACACCAGCCACACTTCACGTGCTCACCAGCCACCAAGACAGTGGCCACGTCGCAGCCAGGCTGACACACGTTCCTGGCACCGCACACAGTTCTGCTGACGGCGGGTGAGACCCCATGTATCTTATTGTCACCTCGCCATACAGGCGGGGTCTGCTGCAGTCCCCCACCTCCGTTCAGCCCGCCTTGTGAGTAGGAGCACACGGCCCTGTCAAACAAGGTGACGTAATTTCTGTGACTGTAAAAATTTTTTCTTTGATGCCTTGAGAGAGAAGAACCAGATTTTATATGAATACGCTTTCAAATTTGGCTTGAAAAAGTGCTCTGACTCTGAGACCCCATGAACTGTTCAGAGTCCCCAAGACCCCACAGCCCTGTTCCAGGGTGAGAGGGAGTTCCCCAGAGGTATCTGTGGGACCAGGACCGGTATGCAGAGCAGACCCCAGCCCATGACGGGACGGTGTCCGTGCAGGATCCACCTACATCTGAGCACGGGTGTGACAGCTGCTTAGACCCCAAACCCTCTTCATTCCAGTGAGTCCCAGCCCTGAGAGCCATCAGAGGCTCCTGCAGGTCTAGGCTGTGGTGTGATTGCGCTAGGCTGGCACAGAAAATGGAAAGCAAGAAATTGCACGTTTCCTTCAATTACCAGGTTTTCCATCATCAGTTCCCTGCTTTTAGGAAACACCAAGATCAGAGCAAACAATTGACTTGGAATAGTGTGTGTGTGTGTGTGTGTGTGTGTGTGTGTGTGTTTTCCCGAGATGTGATTGACACAGAACATTGTGTAAGTTTAAGGTGTACAATGTGTCGATTTGATACATTTATGTATGGCAATGATACCACCACAGTGTTAACTAACTGGTCTCTTACGCCCCGTAATTATCCTTTCTTCTTTGTGGTGAGAACATTTACAATCTAGTCTGTTGACAACTTTGAAGTTCATAGTACAGGACTGTTGATGTAGTCACCCTGCTGTGCGCTAGGTCCCCAGGACTCACTTACCTTCTAGTTGTGACTTTGAACGCTTTGAGCAGCATCTCCATTTCCTCCACCCCCAGCCCCTGGTAACCACCATTCTGCTCTCTGCTGTTATGAATTCAGTTTTTTAAAATTCAACCTGTAAGTGAGATCATACAGAGTTTGTCTGTCTCTGTCTGGCTTTTCTCACTTGGCACAATGCCCTCAAGGTCCGTCTGTGTTGTTGCAAAGGGCAGGGTCGCCTTCTTTCTCGTGGCTGTGTAATACTCCCTTCTGGGTATGAATCCAAAGGAAATCAAAACAAGGTGTCAAAACGATATCTGCTCTCCCGTGTTCGCTGCAGCTTTATTCACAATGGCCAAGATACGGAAACACCCCAAGTGCCTGTCAACGGCCATGTGTGTGCCGTAAGGACTGTGTGTGAGAAGTGAGGAATCCTTTCAGACCACAGCAGGCCAGCTCCCTCGGGGACCTCCCTGTCTCTTGTTTAGCCCACGGGCCTCGGGACCATTGGTTGGCAGCCCCAGAGGGCGGTTACCTGCCGGCCAGCGGGGTCATTCGTCAGCACTGGAGAGAAGTGTCCCCGTCCCCATGGGGCCCGAACCAAGGGGGGCGGAGGGTTCCCTTTACTCCCATGACTTCCTAGATTCTCGCCCGGCAAGTCCCAGGTGGGGGCAGTTCACGGCCAGCGCACGCCTGGCACCACGCCGCCCAGTCCGCAGAGCGAGCCGGCACGTGCCCTTGGTGGCAGGGCCTCTGAAAGCGGGTGCACCGCGCATGGCTGTGCCGGGCTGGGCCTCCCACAGCTGCCGGCTGATGCCATTTCGCTCTCGCTTTGTTCCTCTCAACCTCTTTGCACTGAACCCCAGGTGCAAGTGAAATGGTCACAAAAGAAGTATCTGGGTTAAATGCGTTCTAAACAGGTTGAAAATTGTTGCTCATTGTCTGCAAGCAGATGCAAGCCTCAAACAAATGCAAAACATCAAGGCAGATGCAGAGGGAGGGCAAGTGGAGGTGGGTCCTAAGTGCTTGCTTCTGAGCGGGCGATTCGGGCCTCCTCCCGGCTGCCAGTCCGAGGGGCTCGGGGACCAGGTGCCCGACGGACATGGAGAGCCGTGGCCTGAGTGCCGGGGAGCCGGGAAGCACCCACGGCCTCGGGTCATTGGCTCCATGACAATCTCTACCTCTCGATTCAGGGGTCTTTGTATTTCCAGCATCTTGGGAAGGCCTGTTAAAGTGAGTCCTCAGCTCACTGCTGCTCTTTGTGTCCTGGACAACTTCATGTGGTGGCCCGGGAGCCTCTCCGGTCCACGCATCAAAGCCCCCATGCCCAGCAGGGTCCCATCCAGGTGGCTCAGCCCATATCTGCGTTCTTTGCTTTTCCCCTGGGTGTTCTGCAAGTTGCTAACAGCTCACATTTACGTGATGTAGCCCTCAGCCTGGCCTCAGGTACAAACCTGTTGAATATGGTGCTTGGATTCCTTGACGGTAACGTGATAACAGAACCTGCACCTGTTGTCACCAAGCGATCATGGAAAGTTCTCCTCGTCGTTATGGCTCCATTAGAGACGGTTCTAACACGTCTCATCTGTGCTGGGCATTTCAAAGAGCGCTGGACTCTGACCTCCGTGGGTAGACTCACTCTTTGTACAGACCGGGGACCGAGGCAGGATGCAATCGGCCCAGGGCGGCCAAGGGCTCAGAGTCCAGCCTGGAGCCCCTCTGAAGTCTGTGTAGACAGCTCCACTGACTAAAAGGAGAGGAGAGACCAGAAGACCAGTCCTTTCGTTCTCAGTATTTTAGTGTGAAGGCAATATTTGGGGGAATAAAAGGTAATATTTTACCTTTTAAAATCTGACTTTTGATCAGTTGAAATTATTTTTACTCTGTTCCATAAATGTTTTGCCAAAGGGGCTGAAAATGAGCTCTTAGACCAGCAAACTGCTTTAAACTCTGCTCACCCTTTGCCACTTACTGCAGGGTATTTAAAATACCTACATGCTGCTTAGGGGCTTCCCTGGTGGCGCAGTGGTTGAGAATCTGCCTGCCAATGCAGAGGACACGGGTTCGAGCCCTGGTCTGGGAAGAGCCCACATGCCGCGGAGCAATTAGCCCCGTGAGCCACAATTACTGAGCCTGCGTGTCTGGAGCCTGTGCTCCGCAACAAGAGAGGCCACGATAGTGAAAGGCCTGCGCACCGCGATGAAGAGTGGCCCCCACTTGCCACAACTAGAGAAAGCCCTCGCACAGAAACGAAGACCCAACACAGCCATAAATAAATAAATAAATAATTTAAAATAAATAAATAAATAAATAAATAAAATAAAATACCTACATGCTGCTTAAAGATATAAACCTTTCTACCGCTTCTGTACTCTTCACATGTGACCTGATCATGGGGGGAGGGGCTCCAGTTATCTTGCACGAATATCAGACTCCTGTTGAGTTAGGTGTAACTGGATGGTCTGACAGCTTGGTCAGGACCCGACGTCTGAGAGAAGACGGTAGGCGGGCGGGCGGGCAGGGGGGCGCTGGTCCCACTTCCCTGGGAGCAGGTGTGGCCAGGGCCACCTGGGCCTCAGTTTCCCCTCTGGGTCTTGAGCAGAGATGCCTCCTGTGTCTGCTTCACGTCCGAGAACTGAGCTGTTCTCCACAGAAAGCTTTTCCTCCCTGCGTGTGCTTCATCACTATCTAAATACCGGAAGGAAAACCACTTGAAACGTATTTTCTATATTAATAACATTATTTTTTTCACAAACATGCACTGAACCCTAAAGGCCATGAGGACAGTGAGACGAGGCAGCATTTGAAACCCCATTAAAGCCGGAAGGTGTCTTTGTGAGCCTCCCCGTGTCCTCACGAGGGGAAACAAGCAGCGTTAAATTCATGAGGCTGTTTTCTCTGTCCACGATACGAAGCAGAAAATGGAAACAGGATTAGTGGGGGAGACACAGCATAGAAGGCTCCAGAGCCTGCATTCTTTCTCCTTTATTAAGTCCAGACAAGATAAGGAGCCCCGCTGCTCCCGGGATGTGGACAAATGGCCGTCTAGAACTCTTGCAGGCAACAATTATCTTGATAAATAGCCCAGCGGTGCTCGGCCTCCCGTGTCCTCCGTGGCGGGGCCGGTGCAGGGTCCACTCCCCCAGCTGCGCTCAGCCTTCACCGAGCACACGCCCACCCCCGGAGCCGCCAGGTACGACTCGCTCGTCACGCTCCCAGGGCGGCGGGAGCGGAGACATCAGTGAGGTTGGTCGATAGCACCCCCAGCTCCCCACCAAAGCATCTCCAGTGTCCATTAGCAGAGAGCAGACGGAGCCCAGACGCGGGCAGTGTGTTGAACTTGGCCGGGAGGCAGTGAGGGGGCGTGTTTCTGGGAGTTTGCAACGTGCTGGCCCTTCTGTTTACATTTGGGAGGCGCTCCGTGCAGAGTGCCCAGACCCTCGCTCACTCGAGGGATGAGAGGGTCCCCGTGTCTCCTCCTGATTAAGTTCTAAGAGCTTCTGCATAGTAACGATCTGGTCCTTGAAATGGGCTCACTCTTCCCTGTGGGCGAGCCTCGGAAATAGCACAGCCTCTTGGTGGAGAAGGAATCTCAAGGGGGTCGGGGGCTGATATTTAGAGGAAGAGCGTCTTCTCTACCCAGGGATGTGATAAATGAGAGGGACAGATTGGCTTCTGCAAACAAACACATACATGTTGTGGGAAGGCCGGCATCAGCCCCACGGTAACTGCCTGTGCAACTGGGTGGATCACCCCAAAGCCTGAGGCTGTCGTTGTTTGGTAAACAGCATTGAGAAAAATAATACTTACATTTCACTGATTACTTACATCTGACGTCAACTTGGTTTTAAAATAAAAGTGATTCAAGTACCTAGATGCTACAACGTGCGTCTCCCACCACCAACCCTGAAAAGGAAATGAATTTTGTTATAAATTTAACTGTTCTTATTTGTGACATAGATATATACACATTTCTACTTATGTGCATAAGAAAATGGGTAGAAAACCAGGTTTCATGGGGACCTCAGGAGTGTCTCTGGGATCCGGAGTTCTGCTTCGGCTGCGTTAGATGGAAGATGCCTACCAGCAGCTCAAGGGGCTACAGCAAGCGGTCAGTTAGGGACAGTCTAGAGCCCAGAGGCAGCAAGCAGGGCTCGAGGTGTCCGCCTGGGAGGCGCTGACACAAGGTTAGGCCACAGGGCGGCGAGACCCCCTCTTGCCCTCACTCCCGGGCCCACCCTGGGCTGCTCTGCAGAGAGGCCGTGTGCAGAAGAGCAGCCCCCGGGGCCGAGGCTCTCGGTGCAGCAGCCCGTGTGAGCCGAGTCCTGCCAACCGCCATGCAGCTGAGCGGGGAAGCCTGTCTTTCTTCCATCCTGCCATGAGATGACCACAGCCCGGGCTAGTCCCCATGGCAGCCTCTGGGGGATCCTGAGCCAGACCACCCAGTGAGGCGGCATCTGAGCAGCCGACCCGCAGAAACTGATCCATAACACACGTCATCGTTCGGGGTAATTTGTTACACGGCAACAGACAGCTGATACGACGCCCCGCGGGAAGCCCTGCCCAAGAAGAGCCTGAGGATTTTGAGCATGTGCTACGCGTAAGCCCCTTTCACCGGCAGCAGATGCTGGTATAGTCAGTGGGCTCCGGCGTTTTCCTTCTTCTCAGCCACTGGAGGAAGAACATCCTTCTCTGAAGAGACCCTTGACTGGACTGAGACTGTGAAATGCACCCAACAAGCTTGAACCACGGGGCTCAGTAGGGCACCTCCTGTTCTTTCTTTTGAAAAGCAAAAGGCCACATGAAAACAGGCCCCTTTGAGCCATCATCTCGTCCTCACGTGAGCACCTGCCCCCTAACCCTCCCAGCCCTCAGACCCCCGCCCTGGCTCAGTCCTTCCCTGGAGTTTGTAAAAATACGGAATGAATATGAGCCAAATTGACCTCAAAAGCCAGAAAGCTCTATTTTGGAGAAGAAGAAAAAAAAAATGGGCAATTACTACTCCTCATTTCAGTCCATGAAAACCCAACTGACATTACTGAGCATTATTTGAGAAAAAGGTTATTACTAAAAGCAAGATGCATTTGGGGCTAATTAATTAAATGAGCAGGACCAGAAGAAATCAGATGCACACCTGTAAAACAGGAAGACTTGGTAGCAGACTTAACAACTCTAAACACCCTGATACGTGGCTGAAGAACCCAGAAGGTGAGCATCTTTCCACCCTGTGTGAAGACAGGAGGGCACGGCCACAGCATTGGCCGCGGTCCTGATGCTGGGCTCCATCTAGGCTCCTTGGTCGCTCGCCAGCTGTGCAATCCTGAGCAGCATCACGTACCTCCCTCGTGTTCCCTAGTGTTGACTGAGATTTGCCCAGAAGTCTTCACTTCAGCTCTAACGATGCCAGTGTGAAGGCTCAGTGATTTACAGGCCTTTTCCCATGTGTCATGAGAGCGATACCCAAGCAAGGGAAGCGGGTACAGAAGCTGGACCCTTCAAGGAGCAAGACTGGCCCTGCCCATTAAGACTCCCTTAGGAGATGCTTTCTATGCCTAAGGTTCAGAGAAGCCCAGTCTACCAACGCAGCATTCAGCTGGCAAGAAATGGAAATTGGTATTAATTTAATAAACAGCCTGAGGTAAACAGTTAGCCTTTGGGGAGGGAACTAGTAATACATTCATTAGAAAAAGTACTTATCCGTTATGATGAGGTTGAGTGCCAAGTAATAGAGACCCAACCTTTAAAATTAAAATAATAAAAAAGGAAGAAAGAAAAGAAAAGAAGTGCAGCGCTGAATAACCCAGACTGGTACGTATGGTGGATATCGGTAGGAATGAAACTGTTTCCAGATTCTGCTTTACGGTCGCTAGGGGGTGGCCCCTCCTCTCCTGGTTCAAAATGGCTGTTGGTGCTCCGACCCTCAGATCCGTGCTCCAAGCAGCAGGGTGGGGGAGGGAAGGAAAAAAGCCATACTCCTTCCCTTTCAAAGAGGCTGAGGAGAAGTTTCATGCAACACGTAACTTCTGCTTACATTTCATGAGAAAAACTTGGTCCCAGGCCCCCACACTTGTGAGGAAGACTGGGAAATATTGCAGCCCTGTTCCCAGCCCAAAATCATGATTCTGTTAATTTTTTAAAAAAGAGAAGTGGGTGTTTAAAGAGTTAATTTCAGCCTCCTTCTCAGAACAAACCCCTGAACAGGTGACTGTTGTCTTTCACAGCCTTCTTAGGGGGATATGACAATGGCTTTATCATCATCTGAAGGAGAGCCTTTAAGGGACTTAGGAGGAAGCATAGAAGTGTGTCTGTTAGGAAGATCCCTGTGGCAAAGACGTTTGGTAAATCAGAGACCGCGTGGCATGGTGTAACAGTGCGGTGATTGGCCACGCTAACGAGACTTTAAATTCATAAAATTCCAGCTAATAAGAAGACTCAGGGGGCTTCCCTAGTGGCTCAGTGGTTGAGAGTCCGTCTGCCGATGCAGGGGACACGGGTTCGTGCCCCGGTCCAGGAAGATCCCACATGCCGCAGAGCGGCTGGGCCCGTGAGCCATGGCCGCTGAGCCTGCGCATCCGGAGCCTGTGCTCCACAACGGGAGAGGCCACAACAGTGAGAGCCCTGCGTACCGAAAAAAAAAAAAAAAGAAGAAGACTCAGGGAGGAGACTGGACTGTTATTGAATTGGCTGCAGGAAAGTCACTCACCAGGAGTCATCAGCCCGTTCGAGTGCCGTTTGCAGAAGCAAGTCCGTCCTCCGTGCGCTCCGAGCGTGGGCCTCCCGAGCCGAGCACAGCCTGCCCTGCAGAGGCTCCGGCCCACGGGGTGACTGACAGTCACACGGCCCAGCGGCCGGGCGCACCCACCGGGCGCCTCCAGCACCTTCACAGCGGCCTGGGTGGGGAGGCAGTGGGGAGGCGTGTGGGGATGGGGGCGCAGGGGTGCCGTGCGGAGGAGGGAGGGCACAGAGCCAGTGAGAGGTGGCGGAGGGCAGGCCTCCAGCCCCAGCCCGCCCCGTCTGCTCCCGCTGGCACCCGCTCTGGCCTCACCGCCTGCTGGTCGGGCTTGGACCGGAGCTGCACCGGGACCCGTGGAACATCTAGCCAGGACTGGGGTCGCTGCTTCGCAGCGTTTGCCAGCTTCCAGGGTGCAAACGCTCCCAGCGGGGCGGGCTTCATGCTGCCAGCCTGCGTCCCTGAGCGTGGGGCTGGGCAGAGGCGCCTGGTGCGGGGTGCCCCCTTGTCTCCCGATTTCCGTCAGCCGGGCCTGGCGGGCCGGGCGCCGAGAGCAGTCAGATCTCCAGAGCTACCTGCTTCCTGGCCCTGCGTCCCAAAGCTGCAGGCCGAGTCAGTGCACAGTCTGCCTTCCAGGCTGTCACCAAACACCCACCGGGGCGTCCCATGGGGTGCCCCCCGAGGGCCCTGACCGCCATGAGACGACACCTGTGCAGGTGAGTCTCGGCAGCCTTCACTTTGGGGTGGGACGCAGGGCTCCGTGAGAACAACCCCACGCGCCATGGCCCCTGGCAAGACAAGCGTGGGTTTTGCTCATGCTACGTGTCCATCCTGGGTCGGGGGACTCTGTTCCCCGTCATTGTTTTCTGGGGAGCTGGTCAGCAGGGCTCCCCTGAAATGTCTCAGGGACCATGGCTCATGTGAGGAGAAGGGGGGTTCACAGCAGCCCCACAGGCCAGAAGTGGCACCTGCCACGTCATCACATGTCACTGGCCAAGCCTGGTCACACGGCCACACCTGACTTCAAGGACACAGAGCAGAACCGAGGGAATGACCAAGGGCGGGACTGGCCACTGCCCACACCAGGTGCTAGACCAGGCTCCGAGTCGGCCAGGGTGTACAGCTGAGATCAGAGGTGAGGCTTCGTTTACGAAAGTCATTTCCGGAGAAACATCTTCCACTGCAGCCACCGGCCCTGCCCCGAGCCATACAGTCATCCCAGCACTGCATCAGATATTCCAAGAGATCCTGACCAGGGACACAAAGATGGTGGAAACAAACAGGACTTCTCAGCTGTTGACGTTAGGCCATGCTCTCAGGCGGGCTGAGCAGACTTCGCCAGATCATTTTAAAGTTTTCCATCCAGGCAAAATCACCACTAAGGTTGTAGGAGATTAATTCAGATGAAGAAATATACACTGATCACCCCCCCTGACCCCAGTGCCTGGCAAGTCCCTGCGTCCCATGGGGAGCACATCAGCTCAAGATAAATCGCCGACTACTGGCCTTGATGTGACATCACCTTAGTGGGCGGCTCATCTGAGTTAACCAGCCACTTAAAACAAGAAGACAGAAGAAGAGTTAAACCCTTCCTTCGATAACATTTCATCAGGTACCAAAGGCTAGCCAGTCAGCGCCAGCATTCCAGGCATTGTGAAATAGACATGCTGCAAGAATCAGCAAGGCTGAATTCCATTCCTCAGAAGCACATGGTTTGTGGAACAACACGTAACTACTCGAGAAACATAAGGAAGTGTAAGAGAGAAGAAAGAGGGATCTTGAGGGTGGCGGCTGAGTATGGAAGTACCTAGTTCAAAATTCAAAGTAAAACTCAATTCTGTATGAAGTACTGCCCTTATTCACTGTAAATCTTACTTAGTTTTTTAATGGTGGACAGTAAAACAATCCTCTCAACCTCAGCTCTGTTCCAGCCACACTTCCTCTCCCTGCATGTTTCCAATGTTCTAATTTTCTTACGTCTCCTTTCAGAGGTATTTCATGAATGTGTAACATGTGCAAGCAAATGAACATATTTTTATTCTTTTCTTCATTTTTATACACAAGTGATGGCATATTATGATACATTATGTCTGGCCTGAATTTTCATTTCGAAGCCGAGCTGTGCCAGGATCCGTAAAGAGACCCTTCGTTTTCTTTCCTGATGACATGGATTAATTCTCTACTGTTGACTCAGCTTCCCAATATTGTGAAATAACAAAAAATGAATAGGCTACACAGGATGCCTGGAGGACACATTTCTAAGAGTGAAGTCACTGTTAGAAGTTTACAGGCATTTTTCATTTTAAGTCCGTTGCCCAGTTGCTCTCCACAGAGGTTGTACTGATTTATGCACCCACCAGATTGTAGGAGCGTTCTGTTTCCTCTGCACCCTTCTCGGCACCTTTCCAGTTTGAGGGGTGAAATGATTCTAGCCTGTAGTCAGTATGTGAAATAATTCTAGCCTGTAGTCAGTATTTCTCCAAGTGAGGCTTAGCATGTCTTCAAATGTGGAAGAAACATTTATGTTTCCTTTTCTGTAACTTAACCACTTGTGGACTCTGAACATTTCCCATTGAGCTGGAAATCTTTTTATTAATTTGTAAGAGCTCTTTATATCTTAAGGAAATTAACTTTTTTTCTGATAAAAGTTGCAAGTATTGCGTCCAATTGGGCCTCTGTCTTTTCATTTACTTTGTGGGTGGGGAGCTTTGTTCACAAATGTTGTATATTTGTAAAGTCAGGGTGATCAATCTTTTACCAATGTTTGTCCGTTACAAAGCCCTTCTTAATTTGATATTATCCTTAAAAAAATCCTGTGGTTTATTCTGTTAGTTTTATGATTTTATTTATTATGTCTGAAATTTTTATCTACTTAGAATTTAACCGGGTTAAGGGTGGGCCCACTGGCTACCCAGTTATTTCAACACTGGTTATTTAACACTAGTTCAATGATCCATCTTTCACTTATTTACAATGTCATCTTTATCACATACTAAATTCCTATATGTATTTTGGGCCTATGTCTAGACTCTCAAAGCTGCCAGGGATCTGCCAATTTAGGTACTAAGGCTGCAGTGTTCAGTTACTGTGTCTTTGTGGTATGTTTGGCTATCTACTAGGACTTACTAGGACTTACCACCCTTCTTGTTTTTTTTGAATCATATTCATAGCTAGTCTTAGGTGTTTATTTTTTCATATGAATCAGCGTATCTTATTTCTCCCCCGCCAAAAGAATCCTTTAGTATTTTTATTGCAATCACGTTAAATGTATAGATTAACTTAGAAAGTGCATCTCTGTGATTTACACATCGTCTTATTTAAAGCAACACACTTTACTTTTCATTTGTTCAAGCTCACTTCGTGGCCTCAGGAGCATTTAAAGTTTTCTTGTAGATTATTTTCACGTGTTTTATAGTTCTTGTTGCTCTACCAAATGGGGCAACTTCTTCAGTGTTTCTTCTAATAGTTGTATGTTCTGCTTCTAGGTGGTGAAGTTGGTGGATAGTCATGCCAGATCTTCTTCAAAACAATGATACTTGTGCCATATTTTTTTCTTGCATTTCCTGAGCTCTTTTTAGCTTTAGAGACGTTCCACAGAGTTGCCCAAACAACAGCCTTCCCTCTCCAGCTGCGGATTTCTGCAGCCCTGCCCAGATTGTGTTAATCTCTGTTGTGGATCTGACCAGAAGCTGTGGCTGCCCTGAAAGCCTCAGTGACATCAGTTCCTTTGTGCCTCTGAGGCCTGGACAGTGTGGCTCAGGTGTTACTCTCACTCTGTAAGGCCTCTGCCCTGGGGACGGGTGGGGGGAAGGCCGGTGCCACTGTCTGCTTAACCTCTTTTAAAGAAGGAACTGGATGTTCCGTCCAGAATGCTTCCTGACACTGACCGCAGCTTGCTCTTCACTCTGCAGGCCCTGCCCTCGGCCTGCACTCCCCGATCGCAGTGCCCGGCCCGGCGGACCCCCGCTGGCCGCTGCCCGACTCCCACCCAAGCACCCTCTCGGCGGCTCCCGCGAAGCTGCGCGGTCCTCCGAGGCACAACGCACAGGCGCCCCCTGTCAGGTCTACGTCTTCAAGAAACAGGAGCATCTCCTCCGTGCCTCCCTTTGGTCCTCCCGGGCGCACCCGCAAGGCAGGTGCTGCTGTGCGCCAGCATCCCCGAGCTTCCTGATTTCAGCCTGAAAGCTCGCACGGCTTCGACTTCTTCACGCCCAGTGTGCCCTGGTTCCAGCCCATTTTGGGGTGAAGTTGATTATCTCCGAGTGAACTCCACGCTCTCAAAAACCCAGCCTTCGTTCACTTTCCACCCCGCGTTCATCAAACTGCATCACGCGCCCCAGAAGGGCTTTCCGCGCACCGGGCTCCGCACGGGCAGCTCCCCTGAAGCTCCCAAGAGCAAGGCTGGCTGGTGGCTGGGCATCACTCCCCTTCATTGTGGTGCTTTGTTCTTTGCCCTTTACTTGTTTATTTAAGGAAGGCAGAGACAAAGACTGATCAGATACAGCCTGAAAGGGCAAAGCCACCTCAAAGGGCTCATTCAGTCCCTGTTTTTAAGCACTGCCTGACCTGGTAGAGGGGACACCCCTCTGCCCTCCCTGGAGGACTCAGAGCATCTGTAGCCACGTGTGTCTGAGATCCCAGGACCCATGGAAGGCACTTTAGGACCAGGGTCACGGTTTACATGGTGGCAAATACGAGGGAGAAGAAATTAGCTCGCAAAGTCTGTTTAGTTTGCAGAAACAGGTCTGGCCTCCTTCGGGATGAAATGCCAGATCTAAAATCATCTCTGAAAAAAACTATTTTTTTCCTTTAAAACAAAAATGATGTGTTTGTCAATAGCTAGGTTATTAGAGGCATCTTTGTAAAGAAGTTGTTCTCTCACCAAAATGATCTGCAGTCTTCTGAAGACCCCGAAAGGGACATGAAGACAGATGTTGGGGAAGGTCTTTCCCTGAAATGCTGTGAGAGCCAGGGTCTGGGGAGGGGAGGCACATGCGTGGCTCTGGAGGTTTCCGGCTCTGGGCAGAGACAGAGCCCCCGGGGACGAGAGCCCTGAGGTCGATCTGAGCACCTCCACCCGAGGAAGCCGCCAGCAACGCACAGACCCCCAGCGGCCTTGGAAGGCAAGACCCTGCCTGGGACATTCTGACGTTTCTGAGTCTATCCGTGGAGCATGACCGGGAGGGAATTAAATATACACCAGGCTGGAACTAACTGCATGACAGGGATCGAGAGCCTGTTTGCACAAAATGGACAGACAGTTGTGAGAAGGAACAGATGTCATCAAAACACGTGGACCGTTACTCAATGTGCAATTCCTCAGGTGGCCGTCGGGTACAGGAAGAGATGGGAACTTAGAGGATGCGATGAAGGGACGATGCCAGGTGCCCTTGGAGGACCTCTCTGGGAGGGGCAGCACGGCCAGCTGCTCACGAGCTCTTCAGTCACATCTTTCCCTCCCCCCCGCCCTGACTCTGCGTGGAGCCCCTGTTTTCTTCTCCCGTTATCTGGGCTAACGCCTTCAGGTTTGGGGTTTGGGGCCACACTGAGCTGCACTCCCTGAAGAAGGCCGGTCCCACCACTGGCTCTTAGACTGTTGGATTCTTGAGGACTCCTGTCTTTCCTGCTAACATCCAGAGCAAACAGAAAACATGTCCTTAAATCCCAGTGGCTACACACAATTGAATCTCGCTGGCTTCCTTATCAACCTCTCCACCCAGGAACAACTAACCCAGATCGACACATCAACCAAGTCAACCAAGGTCAATTTGGATTTGGATTACAAAGGGCAATCATCTAAGAGAGGAGGTGATGGCCTCCAAAGACATACATGCTCCTCATATGAGGATGAGCGAGCAACGCAAGCCCACCCGAGCGATTGGTCCTCCGTCAGGTAAGCAGGAACGCGCGCTTCCTAGCTCTGCTGGGAAATAGGCACTCCGTCAGGAAGGGTTGGGAAGGTCCCATGAAATGCTTGCTTCCGTAAGGCAGTCGTGTGTTCATGGCGGATGGGGATTTTACCTCCGGAATTCGTGGATTGTTACTGCCATTTTCTGTGCCTTGAAATCTCATAATTTTTCCGATGAGGAGACCTAGATTCAGAAGAGACTAGCTCAGATTTGTTGCATTTTTGTGTCATGATTAAAAATAGGTAGGGGAGGTGCTGAAAAATAAACAGTAAAAGAATTGTTAAAATTAGGAAAATCGCGGTCTTAAGAAAAGTTATAAGTCGAATTCAGCTAGTTTTAGAAAGTATCTCAATGTAGAGTGAAAAGCTTGAATTAACCTGGGTTTGGGGAATCTGGGAAAGAATAAGGAGATGGATGAGAGGAACTGTGCCTCGGGGGCTGGGCGTCTGTGGGTGGCCGGCACCGCCTTGGGCAACGCGCAAAACAGACCTTCTGGAAGGACAGGGGACAGGGTTGCAGATCCAACCCATCTGGTGGCTTTTTCCTGAAAAAGTGAATGCTGCGGGCGCGGGGAGGGTGTGGTCTCCAAGGTGTGCCTCAGGGCTCCTCTGGTGCCATCCGGTTGGAAGGGTGTGAAGACGAGGTACCCCCCGTGCGCACGCACACACACACACACACACACACACACACACGGGCTGTGCCTAGGCTCTGGCAGGAGGTGAGGAGTCTCACAGCCCCCCAGTGCAGCCCCCAGCCCGGTGTCTCCATGTCAGGAGCACAGGGGTAGAGCAGGTGCATCTCTGGGAGCCGAGACCACGGCTGACTTTTCCAAAAGGGGAGAGTAAAACCTCCTACGTCTTGAGAACCGTTTATCATTTTTCTAGTTCTATGAATTCCTGTTCAGTTGATAAAATGTTATTTTAAAGTATGAAGCAATTATGTTCTGACAAAAGTGATCATTGCCAGGACACTCAAGGTTGCAGCAAAACTGGTACTTTCTTCACACATCGTTGCAGGCGTGAACATTTTCAATAGGGAATTTTGCCTGTATGTTTTAAGAGTCACCAAAATGACTATCACCAAAATAACCTTTGATCCACTAATTCCACTCTCAGGAATTTTTCCTAAGGAAAAAAACCTAAATAACATACATGAAAATATACATGATAATCCATTTGTAATAGACAAAAATTGGTAAAAAGGCAATAGGAAAATGATTTGATAAATTGTGATGCATAAATCTGTTGGAATTTCTTGCAACTATTTGACAATATGGAAATTGCTAAATTCCATATTTGTAAAATGACCAATACAAGATATGGATATGGATTATTGACTGGATCACATGTGTAAGAAAAGTAATTGATGCAAAAAGAAAAACTGAAGGGAATAAACCTCTTTCCTCATCTTATACTTAGATGTAATGATATTTTATTGTAATTTCTGAGAGATATAAGTTTGTATTTGGCCCCTTATTTTATACTTTGTGTTTATCCCACCTTGTGGTAGGCATTATTCTAAGTGTCCCCCCCAGATTCCTCCCTGTGTTGAACACAGCCTGTATAGCTGTGAGTGGAGTAGGTTACGTATACAAGACCCTCATCTGACCCTGAGAAGGGAGGCTCATGGGCCCCGGAGCTAAGGGAATCACAGCCAACACACAGAAAGCAACGGGGCTGCAGTCCTGGAACCTCAGGGCACTCAGTTCTCCCAACAAGCAGGGGGCTTGGAAAAGGACCCCAGCCTCATGTGCAATGGCAGCCCCAGCCAACAGCATGGTTTCGGCCTGCTGAGACCCCAAGCAGAGGACCCCACTAGCCCACATCCAGACTCCTGGCCCAGAGAACCTGGGAGATGGTGTGTGTTTTAAGGGGCTAAGTTTGGGGTAATTTGTTGTGCAGCATTACAGTAATAATGCACACCTGTTTTATGTTTCTTTTTATTTTCGTACTTGGATTGTTTTAGATTTATTGTATATTTTTTCTGATTTTATTTTCTCCCTCTACTAATGTGGTAGTTACCAGTTCTATTCTTTTCATAGTTATCATAGTTATTAACACAAGAATAATTAATGCATCATTGTCTGAATTAGTCAATAGCTTTACCCTCTGCTGTTCCCTCTAGAACTTAGAACACGTTAACTGCCTCCCTTTCATCCTGACTTGTACACTGTTGCTGCCAATGGTTTGAATCCTGCCTCTATTATTTTCTTTTTAAAGTCAGACATAATTACTAATGCCTTAATATCATCAGTGTTTATTTACCACACTTTGTGTTCTCTAGCCCATCTTTTATTTCAGACTCGTTCCTTCTGTGTGACATCAAATACTTATTTAATGTTTTTCTAAAGTGCCTTTATTTTCCCTCTGCACTCAAAAGATAGTTTTGCTGGGTATAGTGTTTGAGGTTGTTGGTTGTTTGCTGTCAGCACATGGAACATAGAATTGCAGTTTCCCGGTATCTGTTGTTGCCCCTGAGTTAGCTGGCAGTCACTCCTTTGAACATAGTCTGTTCTGTCTCACTGAGTGCTTTTAAGGCATTTTCTTGTTTTTCTTGCCCCCTTGTTTTGTTATGCTGTATCTAGGTATGGATTTCTCTGTACTTATTATGCTTTGCATCATGGGATTGTTTCATCTGCAGGGTGGTATCTTCTGTCAGTTCTGGAAAATCTCAGCTATTATATCTTCAGATTCATCCTGACCCAGTCTTACTCTCTGTTTTCCCTCTGAGATTGTAGATTATATATATATATATGTCATCCTAAATGAGAGCCTCTTTGGCTTTTAATTTTTCTTTAAAATTTTCTGTCTCTTTATTTCTCTGTGCTGCAGTCTGAATAATGTCTTCAGATCTATGTTGCAGTTCACTAATTCTTTCTTACCCAAGCCTAGTTGGCTTCTAAACCTGTCAATTAAGTTTTTAATTTCAATTGTTATATTTTCTTGTAGAAGTTCTGTTTGGTTGTTTTCCAATCTTCATGACACCTGCCTTTTTACTCATATTTTTATATCATTTATTCAAGCATTAAAAATATATATCTTTCTCTACTTAATGATAAGGTCTCGATGAACCCATCATAAGTTGAAAATGCATTTAATACACCTAACCTACTGAACATCATATCTTAGCATAGCCCACCTTAAACATGCTTGGAACACTTAACATTAGCCTACAACTGGGCAAAATCATCTAACACAAAGCCTCTTTTATAGTCAGCTGTTGAATATCTCATGTAATTTATTGAGTACTGTACTGAAAGCCAAAAAGAGAGTGGTTGTGTGGGTGCAGAATGGCTGTAAGTGTGTTGGTTTTTCCACTTATGATCGCGGGGCTGCCGGGAGCTGCGGCTCCTCCTGCTCTCCAGCTCCAGGGGAGAGGCTCACACGGCACATCACTACTCCAGGAAAAGATCAAAATCCAAAATTGAAGTAGTTTCTACTGAATGTGTATCGCTTTCACAGCATAGTAAAGTCACAAAATCAAAAGTCAAACCGTCATAAATTGTTGACTGTCTGTACTTTACTTTCTGAGTTTAATAATTTCAACATTCTCTTCAACTCTGGTACCATATTTTTTCCATTTGATTCTCTTTCAAAATTTTCATTTCTCTGCTGAAATTCCTCATCTGTTCATGCATGTTGTTTACTTTTTCTACTAGTGTCTTTAAAGTATTCATCGTAGTTATTTAAATTCTCAGTGTCTGATAGTCCTGACATTTGGGTCATATTTACAATCTGGTTCTGTTGATTTGTTTCCTAACAGTGAGTGTGTATCCTTCCTTCCTTCCCTTTTTCTTTCCTTTGTATTGTCTTAATGTTTTGGTTGAAAATGAGACAGTGTGTGTGGAACAAAACTGAGTTAATACTATTTACGCCTGGAAAAGAACACACCCCTTCTTTTGCTCAACCATTAATGTGAGGGTTGAGTCAGTGTAGTCAAGAGTTGAGTTTGAGGCGTGTTGTCGCTATGGTAACCTTCAGTGCACCCTCAGCTTCACATTCCTCTAGTTTTACTAGAGGTTCGTGGCCAGAGAATTTTTCTCAGTGCCCTCTCTCTTCTCAGTTTTAGGCCTCTCATTTTCACTCATGCCTCTGCATGGATCTCTTTCACACACTTGTGCCTCCCCCATGACAGACTGCCATGCTTGTTACATGGTGCCTGCTAGCCTGAGTGGGGAATCAAGGGCCTTCTCTGTTGTCCTGGTGCAGACTCAGTCTTGAGTGGGCCCTGCATCTCCAGGTCTTGGGAGGGGAGCTTTCTCAGTAATCCCTTCTCTCTGGGAAGTAGACAGTCTCTAATGGTTCAGACCCAGGCTGGCTTCCTGCCTGTCACCCAGGGGTAGAGAGTCTTCCTTTTCCCTCCCTCCGCCCCCGTGGGTTTTTGTCTCCCAGTGGGAGTGGCAGGGTTTGCTCGTCTCTCCCCCCAACCCGCCGAGAATTGCAGCTCTTGTCTGTAGTGGGGAAGGCTCCAGGAGGGGCTCTGTGCCCTCCTCCAGCCCACCCCACAAGGGGGTTCTGTCTGGCTCCCTCCGCTACCCTCAGTCTTCCTCACGAGAACCCAGTGAAGGTATATGGAGAAGAGGCCTGGGCAGGGGCATGTCCCCTGTGTCCATGACTCCCATGGGTTTTATACTCTTGCATTAACCCACACTCAGCCTCAGGCACTTGGTTAAAACTTTAGCTGAATTCTTCTCACCTGTCTCACCCCTGGGGAGCCCCGTTTTCTTTCTGTGTTCTGACCCACATGAGTTGAAGCTCACATCTCATCTCTTCTAGGACACGCCTGACTTTCCTTACATTTCAGGCCAGTTAGTTGACCTGCAAGCTTAGCACTCCGATGGGCTGAACAAAAGTCACATTTGTCAATTTGGGGCTTTTTCTTGCTGTTAGAGTAGGAGCAGCCCTCTTTCCAGCCCTCTTTTCTTTTTTTTTTTTTTTTTTTTTTTTTTTTTGCGGTACGCGGGCCTCTCAGCGTTGTGGCCTCTCCCGTTGTGGAGCACAGGCTCCGGACGCGCAGGCTCAGAGGCCATGGCTCACGGGCCTAGCCACTCCACGGCATGTGGGATCTTCCCAGACCGGGGCACGAACCCGTGTCCCCTGCATTGGCAGGCAGACTCTCAACCACTGCGCCACCAGGGAAGCCCCAGCCCTCTTTTCTGTATCTGCTACTCAACTTCGGCAAGTGTTTTTGCCACAGTGTGTTTAGCTAGTCCATTCTTTTCCCAATCTTTTGCCATTTCAAACGCCTTTGTGGGAAATAACATCATTTTTCACACTTCTGAGCATCTCTGAGGAAGTTCCTGGCAGTGGAATTTCTAAGTCAAAGGGAAGACACACCTGTATTGTTCCTAATTATTGCCGTGTTGCCTTCTGTGAAGAGGAGGGAGTTTTCACTCACACCAGCTCTCATCAATGCCCGATGTCATGCTTTTTAATCTCTGCCTGCCTCAGAAGTGAAAAATGGTTTCTGTGTAGTTTCAACTTGTTTTTCTCTTATTATAGTAAAGTTGAGCTTCTTTTCATGTATTAAGGCTATTTGCATACTGAACTGTACCCTTAAAACTGGTTAGCATAGTAAACATGTTTCTTACCACAATAAAACGCTATTTCCATCCTTTTCTATAAATGAAATATTCGTATTTTACCCACTTTGAAGTCAATGTGTTTGTCTTTATTCTAATAGGTTTTAGTTGATTCTTCTAGGTTTCTAAGTAGACACTCACATTTTCAGCAAATAAGGGTAACATTGCATCTCCTTAAATCACACGGAGGAGAGGAGACATCCTGTCTTCTCTTCGATTCCACCAGGACACTTTTATTCTTCTCACCATTGACTTCATGGTCTGATGCAGTCAGTCATTATTAGAAGAAATCTACTTCTGTTCCTAGTTTCCTAAAAACATCTTTTAATCAAGAAACATTTTGTTTTCCTCAAAAAAATGTGGCCGAAATTAAGATCAGTATTGCATTTAATTTACGAATCAGTTTCAGGAGAACTACAGTTACATAAGTTGCTGGCATTTAATCCTAAGCATAAATGGATTCAGTATTTCCCACCATTCCTTGTATATTAGGACATCTCTATCCTTGAGTTATTAGCTAGAGTCTTCTTTTAGTGAGCTAATCTATGTATCTGAGGAATTTTTTAGGAACAATATGTGGTGGTATACTTCTGGAATTCTTAAGTATGAATATCTTTCTGTTACCTTCACAAAAGAACAATAACTCAGCTGGACAAATAATTCTCGATTCCCAACCGTTAAATATCAGAATCCTGTAGTAACTGCTTTCTTGTATCTACGTTGAAACCAGCCTGACGTTTTTTTCCTTTGAATATTTTATAAATATCTACCTGACTGAATATAGTGAGTTTTATGCTTGGGAATTAAATATTTTACTCGGATGTTGTGAGTATTCCTTTTATTTGTTTACTTGGAGTAGGATATATCATTTAAAACTACAGATTCAGGTCTTCAGCTCAGAAACATTTTCTTAAATTAGCTTTGACTCATATCTCTTTCACTTATTCTGTTCTCTTCTTCAGAAATGTCAGTTGTTCATATGTTTAACCTCTGTGGTGCGTGTTCTGAACCCATTTCCCTTTTACTGATTTCACTTCTTTATCCATTCTCTTTACCTCCATCGCCACATTGCTCATCCAGTTTGCTACAGCTTCATCTCTGCGTTCTGTATTCCAACACTTTGAAATTTTGCCGTGACAATATTCCTTTCACGGCATCCTTTCCATAAATGTGTCAGCTACTATCTAATCTAGCTGGCTATCTCATCATCTCATCTTTAGCTCAAGTTCACAGACTTCACGTTGTCGTTATATGTCATGGAGAGTGCAAGGCTAGTGTATGAGATTTCCTTCTTTTTCCTGTAGTTAATCTCGTTCAAAACTATGCTAGTCTTCTCCCTCAATTATTAGGCTTATCCCTTTTGTGCAGGTAAATATTCCACAGATGTCACAGGAAGATTTTGCTCTACCTTGTTTTCTGTATGCTTGCATTTGCCTCGGGAGAGGTTTGAATCAGCCTGGTACCTGCCCTGCAGGTTATCCTCAAATGCCTTCCTTGCTCACCTGCATGCTTATCATAAAACCCCGTTCTCTGCTGTCAAGCTGGTAAACCGTTTGATTAAAACTTGTGTCACTTGCTTGGTGACCTAGCGCTTGTGGGGAGAGAGAGATGCTGGGAGGTGGGAAGCCGCTCTTTTTCAGTGCAGCTTCGTGGTCGTCCAGCCCCCACTCGGCACAGAATGGAGCCGGGTTTAGGTTCTCTACTCGTGTTCCCATGTCTTGCTTGCAGCAGGATTACCGTATTTTCTAGGAAGATGCCTCTGTGTCAGAAAGAATAGGAACTGGGAAAGGTCCCCCACCCACGCTTCCTCTTCGATGGGGCAGCTTTGCTCCTGCGCCTTCGGACTGGAGTGTTTCAGACGCTCCCGATCCGTACTAGAGAACAGCTCCAGGTGGGAGTTCAGCATCTGTGCCTCAAACTATGAGATTTTTAGTGTAATGTAGCCCAAATTCTTCCTGCTTACGTTCCATGGTCTTGCATCTTTTCCCTTTTCTAAGAAAATTAAGTTTGCTGTTCATTGTACCAGTAACGCTGTAAGAGGTAAAAGGTTTGGTTTCGGGGCTGCTGCTTCCTCTTATGACAGGTCAGCGTGAAGCAGACCACCGTCACGCCACGTTCTGCTAGATACTCTTCCCGTCAAGAGCATCTAGGAGAACATGATAAAATTGTTTTAAAGTATGCTTGAAGGCATGGAGAGCTGTCAGGCAGCCTAGACACGAGGGCCAGGGTCCTGAGAGACAGGAGGCTCCAGAGGGGAGCTCCCCGTTTGCACGGCCTCAGCTCCAACGCCTTTCCCAATCAACAAGCACCACCGGCCTAGACATGGGAAATCTTAGCAGATATTAGCGGCCAAGGGGCTGGGGATCTGGGGAGGGCTTCTGGAAGTTTCATGGCTTTAGAGAGACTCCCCGTGGGGCTCAGAGTGACCAAGGCAGTTGTGGCTGGAGGCACCCAGAACCCAGGGGGAGGGAAGTACAAGAAGTGTGGGCTCCTTTTATCTTGCAGTGTTTGCTGACTCTTAGCCACTAAAGGCGAGAGACCCAGAAGTTGTGTGGATGGAGGCCCCTGAGGGGTGTCGTCTCAGAGTGTTTGGGAGACAGGCTGGAGCTCGGAGCCCACTGAGGGAGAGAAGTGTAAACACTCCAGGTCAACTTTCTCTGGGGGAGCTCAGGGGACCCCAGGCAGGATTCCACTCTGCTTGGGGACTCTGAGGTGGGCAGCCTGAAGAATAAACCTGAGGGTGAGGGCCCCCCTTCCGTCATCCAGCCGCACACGAGCTCAGACAGACAGGAAGGCAGTTCTGCCCACTGGTCAACCCGGTGGCAGGCCACTTCTAGGCTGCCACCTGTGTTCCTGCCACCCCCCCAGAGAGCCTCACTTTGCGGACTTTGTCTTGACCATTATAGATCGTTTGTTGAAAGTTAAGCACATTCTCAGGATGATTAGGTTTTTCTAAGAGCATCCCAGAGTCAGCAGTGTGGAGCTTTCTGTCCAGGAATGTGACTGAGGCGGGGCAGGTATGAGCCGTATGACCCCTTCTGTCCAGAGCTGCTTACCTAGAGTTACAGGGACTCCGACATCCGGCACCCACGCCGCCGCCTCTCAAGCGAAGGCCTGTAGGAGCAGCCCCAGCGGAAAGGTGGCTTCATGGGAATACACGGAGACACCACCCAAATGAAACCCAGGTGTTTATTCGGAGCTCACTGGGGCAGGGAGCGGACCGCCACCACCTGTGTATGGCAGAGACTGAAGGCAGGCAGAGAGGGAGAAATCATGGTGCAGAAGGGAGGGCTCCAGGTGCCCTGAGGGAGGCTGTTGTCCCCGGTGACCAGGGGCAGTTAGAGCCGGCGTCCCGTGTGATGGGTGAGGGGAGCACACCTGACTTTCTCTGGTTGGTCTCGAGTTGGAAGCCGGACCGAAAGCCAGGGAAGCTGTCAGTTACTGATTAAGCCATTTGGCCATTTGGCGCCGTCGCCATGCAGGGTGTTGTTTGGCTTCCTGGATGGTTACCAGAGATAGTGGTCAACTTCCTACCCGTCTGACGTATAGGCAGAGGCTGGCTTCCTGCAAGGCTGGCTTACAGTGGCTGCCTCCTGGGCCGGCTGCTGTCCACAAGAGGGTCATTTCCCGGGCAGCTTGCTGCAGGTTGTGGGTCAGAGTTCCACCTTTGTTTATGGTCTGGCCATGACTGTATATTCAGTCTCTCCATTTTTCAATGTAGCTAGTGAGGTGATATCTTCCCAAAGCTTGAAGGGAGTCAAGACGGTTCCCAATTCAGTGAAAGCGTTAAAATATCCTAAAAATCTTTTTAGACTGAGAGTACCCCTCAAATCCAATCAAGCAGAGTGGGGCTATATTCCATTCTGATGAAAAAGAAGCTTCTCTAATGGGTTGTATGTCATCCCCATAACAAAAAGACAGAAGTCTGCAGAGGATCCAGACGCAGGAGAACAAAAGACTGGGTGCAATGGCTCCAAGAGGGTCCAAAGGTAACGAAGCCAAAGAAGAAACATAACTGGGAGCTGGGAGAGAGGGGAGGGCACTCAAGGCCACCCAACTCCCGTTATGCAGATCCCACAATTTCCAAGCAAATTTTGAGTCATGATGTGACCTTTAAATGTAATTTAATTTTGGAGAGAGTGGACAGGAGTACCTGAGTTACTGAAAACAAACACCACACACTCACACAAATGACTGAAGTGGCTCCATGTTGTCACTGGGAGATTGGGCCACCTTAGGGTGAAGGGGTAAAGCCAGGTTTCCCATCATGGCCCCTTGGAAGCCCAGCCTTGGTGGCTTTGGCTCCAGGTCTTTGTAAATTCTTGAGGAAAGTGTTAGAGTCAGAAAGATGCCGGGGAATATGGGAGGAGTTGTAGAGAAAGGGAAAGCAGTGATTAAGGGGGGAGGTGGGACAGTTTGATTTATGGTTTATGAGTAGAGATTTAAAGAGCTAGATAGGATTTCCCTGAATTGTACAAAGACTAATTATCAAGGCTAACGACAGAGATGAATGCCTGTAAATATCTTTATGGGCAAAAGCATCAAAGGTGATTAAACTCTGCTGGAATTAGGGACAATGGGACAGTGTTAAGAAAAGAAGAAAAAGTTCTTAAGATAGATGGGTTTTTTCTAAAACCACCATGTTCCCTTCATAATACATCCTGCCTGCTACATTGATTCTTGGACATTTTGCCTCCTTTTGTTCTTGCGATGTTTTTCCTCATTGGTGAAACGTATGTGCCAGTTGTTTGGGATTCACTGGGGACCAGGAGCTGATGAAGGAATGAAGGCTCCTAAGGGCGCTTCTGTTTCTGAGACACTGAGTATCTCAGTGTCTTAGACAATGTGTAAAATAAGAGGAGAGAATGAAAGACACTGTCTAAAGGGAGGGCAGGCAGGCTCAATGCCCGGAGTAGTAAAGGTTCGCTCAGGGCTCACTTAATGCTGGGGACTCCAGGGACGAACTGAGCAAACTCCACATGGGCAAGTTTGTGCTTTGAGGGTCCTTCTTAGAGGTGAACAAAACAGTTCTGGATAATGGGCAAGGCTGCAGAGATCCGGCTTTGCCTATTATCCAGGCACTAGTTTGAACCTCAAGCATTATAAGGCCCAAAAGAAAGCATGGGGGCAAGGCCCTTCCACCCCCATCTCCGGCAGCATCGCTGACTAACGCTGTGTTCCTTCACGAACAGCGTCCCAGGAAGGATGCCACCCGCTAGTGCTGGTGATGAAGGCAAAGAGGTGGCTCCAGGAAACTGGGGGCTTTCAACTAGACGTCACTTCCGTAAGTGACTTTGGTCCCGTGCTCGCACGGTGAGAGCTCGAATGAGTGATCTCAGTTTAGGCCATACACAATTCACCGCTTGCTGTTGGGAAAGCAGAGGTGTGTGAGCATCAGGAAATGGAAAATCGGGGGATATGCCCATGACAAATGTCCAGATCTGCTGTGACGCTTTTCCTTGAGGAAAAACATTGGAAAGATAAAGAATCCAGTCACCCAAGGTGTGGTAACACACTCGTTGGATTTAATATGGTCTACGGTCAAGCTAGTGTAACTCTGCCTACCTCTCGGTTTGAGGATGAAGGTTTGCTTCCACAATGTCCATATGCCTTAAATCCACCGTGTCCGCTGAGCCGTCCTTGAGACATGGAGAAGAGCTTCTGCAGCTCGTTTCCTAGCGTCGCCCACGAGGTCTCATGTCCACCAGTCCCCAAATATGAACTCATTTGAAAGGTGCCCTGGGGATTTGACAACAACACATGTTGCTAGATGACATTTTTAAGACACAGAATCAGAATGTTTCACAGAAATTGCAGTTCATAGTCCTCTGGGTATAAATTAGTTTGGGCGCATATTGTAATATATAATATGGGCGCACCAATAATTCTTCCCAGAACAGCTATGAATTTGTCAGCTTTTTATTTACTGGGTTGTTTTTATGATTTGGCACTTACTTAGTTCAGCAACTAGAATGAAACCTTCAAGACAAGAATATATATTAATAATCACAATTAGGTCTAGAAAAAATTAAAGCCAAGTGAAAACAGATGGTTCCATCTCTAGAAGAAAATTTACTTCTTTGTTGTCAAGTTCGTGCAGAGTCATTAAGGATTATAGATTGTATGCAGCCTTCCCGCACTCTGTTTCTGTAGAAAACACAAGAGGGAAAGAAAGAGTCGGAGCCCCGCTGCACAACCTACGAAGTGACACAGCACAACCTACGATTCTGTGTCTTTGATATAAAAATTGACTCTCAGCTCAATACTATTCTGACAAAGAGTTTGGGCTGCTTTTGCCTGACGACTCACCAGAACCAGAATCTGAACATTGGTTTTTTACTTAGTGACTAACATCTGAAAACATTTTAATTTTTTAATTGAAGAACAGTTGATTTGCAATGTTGTGTTCATCTCTGCTCTACAGCAAAGTGACTCAGTTACATATATGTTCTTTTTTTATATTCTTTTCCATTATGGTTTATCCCAGGAGATTGGATATAGTTCCCTGTGCTCTACATTAGGACCTTGTTGTTTATCCATTCTAAATGTAGTAGTTTGCATCTACCAACCCGACTCCATGATATTGTAAAGCCAATTTGTAAGGAACCAAAGTCGGTGCTTCGTAATTTTATGACTACCTTCAGAATTGTCCGGCCGACGATAGCAGTCTTGCAGGTTTCCTTGGATGCCATGAGGCGCAGACAAAATGGCAATCTTACACGTTGTAAGAGGGTCTGGAAGCGACTTGTCTGGATGCCCTGAAGAAGGCGGCTCTCTGGAACCCTGGCAGTCTCCTGCCTCCCGGAAAGGACTCAAGTCAGCCTGGAGAGGCCTCCTCCAGTCTGGCAGACGTGCAGGTGAAGATCGTGTGTGCTCAGTGGGGAGCCTTTCTGCCACTTCTGCGCCCGGTAAACTGTTTCAGTCACTTGCCGGTAAGAAGGCTTTAAAAAAAAAAAAAAATTTAAGTAGCTATAAAGCAGTACTCAGCACCGTAAGTACATGGTACCCAAAGGCCCTTAGGAGAGGAGCTGGCGATTGGTGTGGCCAGTGTTTTCTCTTTGAGGAATATCTGAAAGCTGTCTTAGCACTTGTCTGGAGGAGCCCAGTGGTGTGGCCTCGCTGGGCACTCAGGTCAACTCTGCCGAAGCAAAAGGAGCAGCTCCTTCACATGGGAACCAGGAAATAGTGCTTCTAATGGAAACCCTGGACAAGGACTTACCAGACATGGATTTTCATTCTGCTTCTGCCATCGAAGCCTGTGAGACCCTGGGCAACTCACTTACCTTATCTGAGACTCAGTTTCTTTATAAATCAAGAGGTTTGGACTTGATCTTTTCTAACTCTTAAGCTTTACGATTCTGTTTCTTTGATATAAAAATTGACTCTCAGCTCAATACTATTCTGACAAAGAGTTTGGGCTGGTTTTGCCTGACCACTCACCAGAACCAGAATCTGAACACCAGCACGGGCAATCTGTGGGGTTCATGTCCCTCTGACCAGACCCAAGGGCCGCGTGTGAGCAGGAAGTGGGCACGTGCCATATGCCCCAGGCTGGGAAATTTGCAAACGTGCATATGGTGTCTTAGAAAACAAGGGGCTCGTCACTATTAAGCTGGTCTCATTACAGAGTAATAAATTGGAAATTGCAGTGAAATTAGGTGGATTTCTGACTGACAAATTTTGGTTGCAGGGCGGAAAAGAAATAATCATTTTTAAAGCTGCAACAGCTGTTACACCATATTATATTTTAAAACCCTGTAGAGGAATTAATTAATTTTATCATTGTTACACTCTCCTTAATAGTGTTCCAAAATACCTGGCAGTGATTAATCATGATCAGAATTTTTATCAGTCATGATCTAATACATTTTTCCAAAAAGAAGATTTTATTGCACATTAAAATTACTTCGTTTGAATTTTTTAATTGTAGATCTTAATCTTGTTTGAAAATATAATCTTTATCCATTCAGTGTCATGCAAAGTGAGTGCTTCTCCTCAAAAAAACATTTTCAAACTTTGCTTGGATTCTTTTCTTTCTTTTTTGCTAAGCCGTATCATTTAATTTCATGTGGCTTTAATGAGTAATTGTTTTCAACAGTTTCTAAGGTTTCCGTCAGCAGTATTTCATTCCAGGATAAAAGGTAATGATCCATAAATTCTTAATGCCATATTTTTATAGCCAGTAAATTAGTCTTTAATGGGTTCAATAAGTTCTGTGATGTATGTCATTAATTGTTAATGGTGTTTTAACTAGATAATTGTTATGAAGGGCTGTTTGTCATCATTGCTATGAATGACTGATCCCTGCTATCTGTTCCGCTTCATAGTGTGGCACTTATTTTATCTCGCTCTGTGTGCTGAGAGCAGATCAGTTACCCAAAATGCACCAACCAAACATCAAATCCTAACACTAGTGTATCGTGTGGCAGCGACATAATTCTACAGCCTTCAGTCCCAATTTGTTTTTATCTTATGTATCAATCAGCTGTTGGTCCTACAGTGCTGAGTAACAAACCACCCCAACCTCAGTGGCTTAAAGCAACAATCATTTACACTCATTATGGTGATTAGGCAGGCCCTGGTACCTGCCGAGGTCAGGCCTGAGCTCCGAGCTCCCAGGGATGCGGCCCCTTGTACAGCAGGACAAAGGGAACTGCAGAGCGACCTGGGGGAAGATGTCGGCGTTTACCTGGGACGTTTGCGGATTACTCCGGAGCTCGGAGCTGAGCATCTGGGCAGCTCCCTGCCGCTGAAGCCACCCAGCCATCAGCCCTCCCGGGGCGGCAGCCTCAGGGTCACGTTTGTGCTCAGCTCTGCCCCGTCACAGGCGTCTTAGCCTCACAACGACCGCAGACGCCCCTCTGCCTTCTGCCCACCTGCGTCCACGGGGGCGCTTCACGCCCCCCTCCCCCTGCAAGAGCCCAGGTGGGCTCACCTGCGAAAACACGGTTTTCTGGCAACAGGGCAAACACAGACTCCCACCTCACCCCCACGTACTCTATACTATTCACTTAGTCTGTTCGGGCTGATGTAACAAAACACCGTAGACCACGTGGCTTAAACAATCTTTGTTGCTCACTGTTCTGGAGGCTGGGAGTCCAAGATTAAGGTGCCAGTACATTCATTTCCTGGTGAGAACCTCCTCCGGGCTTGCAGACACCACCTTCTTGCTGTGTCCCTCACAGCCTTTTCTCCAGTGTGTGCAGAGAGAGAGATCTTCTTTCTCTTCTAAGGGCACAAATCTTGTCATGGGGGCACCACTCTCACGACCTCATCTAAACCTACTCACCTCTCAAAGCCTCCAGATACCGTCTGGAGTTTAGAGCTGCACTATACAGATTTTAGGGGAACACGGATGTTCAGAGATGATCCAGCAACACCGGTTCCCCATCATGAAACTCTCACTGATGCCCGGAGAGAGGTGATGCTGCCCGGCTACCACCTGGCACTCAGAGGCAGCCGTACATAAATTCTTCTATCCAGAGAGTCAGAGATCGGGGAACAAAATGCTTCAGCCAATGAGAGACAGCCAATGTGCTATGATCACCGACGCTGGTGAAGATACAGGAGTAAGACCTACACAAGCTTTGCTGTTCATGCTAATATTTATAAAATATCTCCAAGCGCAGCAGTTCCTACATTTGTGAAATGCAGCTTATTGCACTGGCAATATGAAAATGGTTATTATGCAGTATCTAATTAGTGCTGGCAAAACAAAAGTAACATGAGAGCTTACAGACACCTTATAACTCAGACAGTAATGAAAAGTAGTATAGTTCAAATCATAACAGATTCAATAAAGATAGTATCACCTCTGGAAAAATAACCTCATGATATTGTACGTAATAATAACAACAATCACATGAATCAATGGAAAGAGACTCTGACTACACAATAGAATAAATACAAACCACATTGACACTATTATCTCCAGTTGAAAATGCACACCAACTTTCTTACATGTATAGGTTCATCATGAGATCAAATATAATCACTGCAGCCATCAAGAAACCATGGGGGTCAAAACTAATCAAGAAGGACAATAAAATTCATTCAGCACACTAGTACCTGCTCTGGGTCAGCCAATACATTAGATTCAGGCCCTCACAGATTAATAACAGCTGATTACTTCCATTGAAGAGATAACATCTTAATGAGTGAGATAGCCTAAGAAAAATAATTAAATGTTTGAACAGTTTGTTGATCGCTAGGTCACTGTTCATCTCTGAATATTTTCTCTTTCTTGGTTTTTAAAAAATTTATTTTTAATGTACATTTGGTAAAACTCACTCTTGGGCATAAAGATATGTGCGTCTTGACCAATGTCTAGATTCCTTGGAGTCACAACCACAATCAAGATACAGAAAGGCTTCATCACCCTCAAAATTGTCTTGAGCTACAGCTTTGAGGTCACAACCTCACCTCACCCTTCCTCCCTGGCAGGTATTGACCTGTCCTCCATCCCCATCGCTTTCCCTTTTTCTGAGTAAAGGGAATAGTACAACATGCAACCTTTTGAGACTGACTGCTTTCATCACCACGAAGCTCTTGAGATCCATTCACGTTGTCTGGTCTATTTGTGCTCTTTAGGGTTCCGTTGTATGTGAAATCATACTTTGTTAACCATTCCCCAGATGGAGCACATTTGGATGGTTTCTACTATTTGGCAATTATGAGTAGAGCTACTGTAAACATTAGTGTATAGGTCCTTATGAAAATGTATGTTTTCATTTCACTTGGATAAATACCCAGGAGTGGGCCTGCTGGGTCACATGGTGAGTGTGTGTTTAACGTAATTAGAAACTGTTGAGCCATTTTCCAACTGGGCTGAACCATCTTATATTCCCACCAGCAACGTATGAGAGTTCCAATTGCTCTGCATCCCCACCAATGCTTGATATTGTCAGAGAGATTCTAATAAACAAACTTTTGTGGTTCAAAGGACAAGGCCAAGAAAGTGAAAAGATAACCTACAGAATGGAAGAAAAGATTTTCAAATTACATATCTGATAAGGGTCTAGTGACCAAATATGTAAAGTGCTCTTGTAACTCAACAATAAAAAGACAAATAATCTAATTAAGGAATGAGCAAAGGATCTGAATAGAATTTCTCCAAAGAAGATATACAAATGACCAATAAGCACCTGAAGACATACTCAACATCATTAGTCATCAGAGAAATGCAAATCAAATCCACAATGAAATACCACTCCCATCCTCTAGGTGGGTATAATAAAAAAAGACAGATAATAGCAAGTGTTGACGAAGATGTGGGGAAACTGGAAACTTAATATTTCACTGGTGAGAATGGAAAGTATTGCAGCCACTCTGGAAAACAATTCCTCAGGAATATCCCATAAGTTTTAGTGTGTTGTGTTTTTGTTTTCATTCTTCTCAAAGTATTTCCTAATTTCCCTTATGATTTCTTCTTTGACTGGTTGATTATTTAGGTGAGTGTAGATTCGTTTCCACATGTTTGTGAACCCCCAAATTTCCTTCTGATACTGATGTCTAGTTTCATTCCGTTGTGATCAGAAAACATACTCCTTATGATTTTAATCCTTTTAAATGTATTGAGACTTTATTGAAATCTATGGCCAAACATGTTGTATATACTGGAGAATGTTCCATGTTCACTTGAGAAGAATGTCTGTCCGGCCATTGTTGGGTACAATGTTCCATAGATGTTGGGTAAGTCTAGTTGGCTTATAGTATTGTTCAGGTCTATTATTTCTTTATCAATCTTTTGTCCAGTTGTTCTATCCATTATTGAAAGTGGGGAGTTTTAATCTCCGACTATTATTGTTAACTTTTTTCTCTTCAATTCTATCAGTTACTGCTTCCTTTAATTTATTCTCTGTTTTTGGTGCATATTATTTATATCTTCTTGATAGATTGACACTTCTATCATAAAATATCCTACTTTATGTCTAGTAACAATTTTATCTTACAGCCTATTTTGTCTGATAGTAGTGTAGCCACTCCACTGCTTTTTTTGGTTACTGTTTCCATGGTGTACCTTTTTCTATCCTTTTAGTTTCAGCTTATTTGTGTTTTGGGGTATAAAGTATATCTCTTGCAAACAACACAGAATTGGATCATGTTATTTTTGTCTATTCTGCTGATCTCTGCCTTTCGACTAGAGTGTTTAATCCATTCATATTTTGTGTAATTCCTGATAAGGTAGGATTTACATCTTCCATCACCACAGATTTATAATTGTTTATGCTATTTTCTTTTAAACCAGATAGGAAAAAAAGAGTTAAAAACATACTTTTATAGTCTTTTATATTTATCTATGTAGCTACCTTTACTGGTGTTTTTATGCCATTGTGTGGATTTGAGTTGCTGTCTAATATCCTTGCATTTTAGTCCAAAGGACTCTAGTATTTCTTGTAGGGCAGGTCTGCTAGCAACAAACTCTCTTGGTTTTTGTTTATCTTGCTTTCATTTTAAAGGATAGTTTTGCTGGATATAGAATTCTTGGTTGACCAGGGGTTTTCTATCAGCAGTTTGGAAATGTCCTCCCACTGCCTCCTGGCTCCATGGTTTCTGATGAGAAACTCGCTGTTACCTTAGGAAGGGTCCTTCCGTGTGATGAGTCACTGCTACCTGCCTGCTGTCATGGTTCTCTGTCTTTCTGCAGAGTGTGTATCGGTGTGTGAATCTCTTTGAGTTTATCTTACTTGGAGTTTGATGAGCTCCTTGGATGTACAGATTAATGTTTTCATTCTGTTTGGGAAGGTTTCTGCCATTATTTCTTCAAATATTCTTTCTGCCCCTTTCCATTTCTTCCCTCGTTCTGAGACTTGCATTATGTATATGTTAGTGGCCTCTGTGAGGTTTCTGAGGCTCTCTTTGTTTTTCTTCATTCTCTCTGCTCTGTTTCTCAGAATGCATAATCTCAGTTGATACATCTTTGAGTTCCTTGGCTGTTTTGCCTGCTCAAATCTACTGTTAAGCCTTTCTAATGAATTTTTAAATTTTAGTTATTGTAGTTTTTAGCTCCAGAATTTCTATTTGGTTCTTTTTTTTAATAATTTCTCCCTCTATGATATTTTCTATTGGGTGAGACACTGTCCTCATACTTCTCTTTAGTTCACTGAACATATTTTAAATAGCTGGTCTAAAGCCTTGGAAAGTCCAGTGTCTGGGCTTCTCAGGGGCAGCTTCTATTGATTACTTTTTCCCCTGTTTATTAGCCATACTTTCTAGTTTCTCTGTATGTCTCATAATTTTTTGTTGAAAACTGGACATTTTATGTAATACAACACGTCAACTCTGGGAATCAGATTCTCTCCCCTCACCGTTTGTTGATGTTGCCGTTTGTTTAGTAAATTCCCTGAACTAATTCTGTCAAGTCCGTGTTTTATGTCATGTGTGACCACTGAGGTCTTTGCTCAGTTAGCTCAGTGGTCAGCTCACCATTAGACAAAAGTTTCCTTAGATGCCTGGAACCAGTGTGTCTCCATGTCTTTGCTGAGGGGCCAGGCTGAGTGTTCTCACTGTTCTAGTCGAGATTCAGTCTCTCACCTATGTTTAGCTATAGGTGCAGTTCTTATTTTCAGGTTAACTTTTCCAACTCTAGGTTTGTTCATTCCTTCAGTCGAGAAGCATTTTTGGAAGCTTTTGTTTCTTTTAAAAGGTTTGGCCAAAGAACCTTAAATAGCTTATATCTTACAGAAAATGGACATAATGTCATAATCTTAAATATGAATTATTATTTTCTCAGTGGAATAAGGACTTTAAGACAAGGGACAAGACCCCTTTCTCATCCCTTGAGTTCAGGTTGTACGTGACTTACAGTGGTTGACACAGGCATCCCGGTATTCAAGGGACATGTGTGGGCACATGTGCCATCACTGGGGGGCCGAGGCCTCTGTCATTTCTGTCACCAGGGTGCCCCACACAGCACTGAGCTTGTAGGATGCTGTCAGTGGAAGTTTCAACAGTGATGGCAGGAGATTGGATTTCTGTGCCCAGAGCTTTCCACAGTTTGTTCACAGCCTGAAATACCCATTTAGACTCAGCCCTCAGTGCGGACTAATTCATTCCTGTGACGCATGCAAGGTTTGAGAGGGTTTCCTCTGGCATGTAGTCAAAGCTACAGTTCATTTTGTAGAAATCACTTTGTAAATCAGCCGGATTATATGGCTCATTTTATTTTTGAAATTTTTGATATGAAAGAATTTGTTGCCCAATCTGAGACTCGCCCTTATTCAAAGGCACACAGGGAAGCAGAACCCTCCGAAGAGAAACCCACCCGTGGACCCCCGCTCGGTGTCTGTGCCTCGCTCATTCCTCAGAGCCAGGCATCAGCGGGCTAAAGAAGAGTCAGAGCTTGTGGGCCGCCAGCTCAGTCCCCGAGGGAGCGGAGCTCCCCGCCCCAGGCTCAGGGGACACGGCGCAGAGTAGTGGTCGGACACCAGCAGTTTATGGCAAGGCAGGACAAAACAAACAAACAAGCACATCAGCACATGGGTTTGTAAAGAACCCTTCAAAGGAGCAACAAGCAGGCTCAAGCCAGCAGCAAAGCTTCAGGCCCAGCCTCGTGTCATCTGACTCCCTGGAGAGGGGTATCTCCTTGGTGGAGGTTCAAAGACCTGAGCTCTAATTACCAGCGCAATTAGAATAGAAACATGTTCTTCCCACGGAGGGCAGCCCGTGCCCGTGGGAGAAAGCTGGTCCTGACCTCCCGGGAGCCGCCCGGGGAGGAAGGCCACCCCAGGCCCCGCCGCCAGCCCAGCCTTCAACTGGTCGTGGGTGATTTCGAGCCACTGCTTTGAATGTGCTAACGAGGGTCATTATTTTTAGCCACGTCGGGTCATCTGATTGAGCCGGTCAGACTCCTGCACCGCTTGGGGAAGGGACTTGTTTACACAGGGTCCTCAAAACAGCCAGAGAACAGCCCCTTCATGGAGGGCAGGACCCTCCCGACTTCATTTCTGTTTCTCCCACATTCTCACCCCTTTCAGCATTTGGGATCTGGAGGAGGCAGAGGGGAGCGTGATGAGTGAGCAGTCAACCTGGGCGGAAGCAGGGCCCCGTCTGGCGCCGGGGGCCCAGGTGGGCCTTAGTCGGCTAAAGTCGGATGCCCAGAGCCCACGAGGATGCTGAGACCAGTGCATGGTGACACCTGCACCCTGCATCCTGGGTGTCCTGACGTCCAGAGCGGCGTGAAGCCCGGGTTCTGGGGTCCGATGGGCGCTCCCTAGCACTCAGGGCAGACCCTTGCCCCTCTCTTTGCCTGTGTCCTCAATGGGAAGTGCCAGCGATGACCGTGCCCACCTGGCAGTAGTGCTGCCCCTAGGTGCCCACGGCCCCGCCACCAGCTGCAGGTAGAGAGCTGGCTGTTGTCTGAGCCGCCTCTGTGTTCACACTGCGGTGCCCGTGCTGAGCATCTCCTGCGACTCCCGTAACCAAGTCTACGGCACGGGGACTTGTCCCTGCCCGGGAGAGACAGTGATCCCTGTCTCCTGATGAGGGAGGAGATGCAGGAAGGAGCTGCCTGCAAGAGGAATTCGGCGGATAAAAGTAACATGACACGGGCTTCCCTGGTGGCGCAGTGGTTGAGAGTCCACCTGCCAATGCAGGGGACACGGGTTCGTGCCCCGGTCCGGGAGGATCCCACATGCCGCAGAGCAACTGGGCCTGTGAGCCATGGCCGCTGAGCCTGCGCGTCCGGAGCCTGTGCTCCACAACGGGAGAGGCCACAGCGGTGAGAGGCCCGCAGTACCGCAAAAAAGATAATAATAATAAATAAATTTTTTTAAAGTAGGAGGTTAGAGGCAGGTGAGTAGGAAAGCTCTGGGGGGTCCAGCTGGGTCAGAGCCGGCTCTTGGGACCTGTCGGGATGGCTCCATGGTGTCTACATGGGGTGTCCAGAAGGCAGGTCGATGTCCCAGGGGCCCGGAGCACAGGGCATCGCTCTCACGGGGTAGCGGCATCCACGTGGTTCATTGCACCAGGAGCTCGGCGGGCGGCCTCGGGGTCTGTGGAGGGAGGAAATCCGAGGTGGGCACAGCCCTGAGGGCGAAGGGGCTGCGACAGCCTGGGCGTGGGGGGAGAAGTGGCCACCCAGGAGGCACCCCCCCAGGGGAGCCAGGAGGCCAGCGCCCCAGAGCCCTGGGGAGAAGGAGAGGGTCGGCAGCGGACTGGCGAGGCCCGGTGGGGCTGGAGGAAGCAGCGTGTGTGGCTGGCAGGGGAGAGTAGACAGTGAGCACAGGGAAGGAAGAGGAAGGATGGGGGCCGAGGGCTTTACAGAACAGCCCGGGGGAGTTAGGAGGACAAAGGGGGAGGCAGCCTGGGCCCGGTGGCTGTTCCCGTGGGGTGCGCCTTCTCTTCAAGGGCTCCTAGACTTCACGAAAGAAGAAATCGTTTCATGTTGGGTAAAAACAGCCTAACAGGGCTTCTCCCACACGTTCTGGCAGACAAGGCAGTGCTCCAACTTGAAAGCCATAAACCACAGTGACTCAGAGTCCCGGCTCCAGAGCCAACCTCCAGGAAGGTGCGGTCAGAGGCACTGACACTTGCCAGCTGGGTGACACCAGGCAAAGCCCTCACTTCTCGGAACCTCTCAGAACCTCGGCAGGAGCACCCAGGTGGGCGCAGGAGTCCTGGGGACACCCGTGCCTTGAAGGCAGAAACTAATTCCACAATGTCGAGATTCGTCTTCCTAAGCCTACATTTTAAATAATACAAAAATTGCATCCCAAAAGCCAAACAGGCATATAAAAAGGTAATTCCCATAGATGCATTTGCTGGATTTAAAACTGAAAGCTGGACAGTTTCAGACAGGAAAGAGCTGGCTTTATGTGGGAATCTTTGGACAAATCCCCACTGATCACGAGGTGCAGGGCTGGCACGAGGTTGCTGACTGCCCTGGGGCTGACCAGGGCCCCTCATCCCGTCCGCTGGATCATTCAAGAGCTCTGGACCCTCCGGCGCACCAGAGGATCACTGAAAGCTCTGGGAGAACCTCGGGCCGCAGGCTGAGCCACACCGACCAAGCAGATTCATGCTGCCGCCCCGCCGGAAACCCTGCCACACACCCTGTGGGCTAACATCCACGTGCAGGTGTCCGCTTTGACGGCCTTTGACAGAGGCAGACAAAAGCATTCAAAAGCTCATGTCCCATTCTGCAAGGAAAAGAATGAAAAAGGGGAGAAGATGGCATATGTGAGATGCAGTTTGGGGCCAAGGACAATTGCTAGGTGAGCAAATACTGCAAACATAATAAAATCCATTAACATCCCACCCTGGCAACTCAGGCCCTCCCCCATGCCCCCTGCATCCCACTAATCACCTGTGAGGGGCTGCACCATGGCCAGGCTGCTCTTGCTACGCTAACTGATCTGTCCAAGTGGCCACCATCGTTATTATAGGGTTTTCCTTCTTAACTGGTTAAATCCAGAGCTGCCACTAGGGCTTGTTTTTTTACTTCCACTGCCCATGGATGCCTTATTTAAAAACGCACCCGTTCTGACCCCACGTCAGCCCGGCGCTCAGAAATCTTCAGCTTCTCTGGACAGCGTCCTGTGGGACACTGTCTGGCAAACAGCTGGCTAGAGAGACGTCCTCCTTCAAGCAGGAGGTGATAAGTCACCTCCGTCTAGGGCATCGCTCTGAAAGGGTCAAGTCATCCTCGCAGGGCTGCACCCCGTGCCTCTGGGGTGAGTGTGAAGTCCAGCCTGCACAGTGCCTGATCCAGGCCACGTCCCATCCACAGACTCAGGAGTCACCGGGCCTGGGTTTTCCCGTAAAGACAGGGGAGCCAAAGCTGCTCTCTGCCTGGTCCACCTCTGTTACCTGAAGGGCACCTCTTCTCTCCAGGCGTGAACTTTCTGGGGCCTTTTCGGTGGGTTCCGGACAGCAGGGCTGGGGCTGCAGCCCCATGGGAAGGACCAGGCGGTGACTGGAGGCCCTGGGGCCCCAGACTCGGGGGTCATGTCCCCTTCCTGCAGGTGCCCGCCCGGGAGGGGCTAGTGAGTGGCGACAGCTTTCCGACACTGCATCCTCAGCGTCCCCTGAAATGCCGACATTTTCGGACCAACGCTGAGCAGCAGCCCTTCTGCGGGGCCAGTGCCCCGTCCCCTGCGGGAGTGGCTAGCTCTCGGGTCCCTCTGCCGTTGGATGCGCTCCGAGGGCCAGGCCTGGTGTCTGATCGGTCCTTTCAGCGAGCTGCTTGCAGCTGACGGCGCAAAGTGCAGGTCTGGCTGCCCTGGCGGCCCCGGTAATGGCTGTGATTACACCCTGTGTGCATCTTCTTTCCGTGCCAGCCTTTCAGCCGAGGCGCGCATTATGCCTGGATGAGACTCAAAGAGCGGCTTAATATCAGGTTCTCTGGGGCTGTAATAAGCAGTTCAAGAGCGGGCACATCCAGCCGTGGCAATATTTCTGTTCAGTCCCTGGGTTAAAACGTGTCAGTCGCATCCGTGGGCACTTTTTGAGTTAAAGCTCAACATATGCATCTGCCTATATCAATGGGGTGTGAATAAAAATAAACAAATCCCTTTCACTCAGCCCAGCATGAGAAAACTCATATGGGGCCACCAGGCAGCTCAGGAAACACACTTGTAGGAGCAGAAAGGGGAAAAGATCAAAAACCTGCATGTGCGGTTGCCCCCGAAGCTCTCCTGCACACCAGATAGGACATCTGTGCCAGCTTGTTGTATATATTTTTTCTTGAACATCCCTGTGTCTACGGAGACCTCCTGTTTTTATTACTTGGGGATGAGGTGGGAAACCCCATCTGATTTGGCCTCTGCACCGCTGCACCTTCAGCTAAAGAGGCCCTTGATCGCCAAGCAAGTGTGAACCTTCTCCCACCGCTGGGCTGTGTCCTCGTGTGGAAAGCTCGCATCTCAGCCTTTTCCTGGTCTGCACACCCAGTATGGTCTGGAGGAGATGCCACTTTCCCAGAACACACGTGTCCCCGCAGTGTGGACTCGGGTCAGCCATGTCACAAACTCAAAGGGGGTCTGGTGCTCACTGTCTGGCCTCCCTGGTCTGTGCTTTCTCATCAGCTTGGGGCTCCAGCTGGTGGGCGGCAGTGAGCTCCAGACTCAAGCCCCGAGCCCCGGGTCTTCAGGCCACCGCACTTCTGACCACTAGCTGTAAATCACGGCGTTCCCGTGACCTCTTCAGTGCAGTGACTCACAGAACTCAGGAGAGTGCTGTTTCTACCATTATAATTTCATTATCAAGGACACGAATCAGGACCAGCCAAAGGAAGAGGAGCCCTGGCAAGAGCTGAGTGGCCCCAGGGCCGTCTCCTGTGGAATTGGGGGCATCACCCTCCTGGCATGTGGATGTGGTCTTGTCCAGAGGTTTTTTTTGTTTTTTTGCAGTACGCGGGCCTCTCACTGTTGTGGCTTCTCCCGTTGCAGAGCACAGGCTCCGGACACACAGGCTCAGCGGCCATGGCTCACGGGCCGGGCCGCTCACGGGCCGGGCCGCTCCGTGGCATTTGGGATCTTCCCGGACCGGGTCATGAACTCGTGTCCCCTGCGTCGGCAGGCGGACTCTCAACCACTGCGCCACCAGGGAAGCCCTTGTCCAGAGTTTTTACTAGGTCTCTACATAGGCATGATTGAACTCAACTCTCTGGAGGGTCTCAGCCACCCTCCTCTTGTAGAGGTCAAAGTTCAGGCTGACATCATGCGGTCAGCTTTGTGGGCATGGCCACCCTACCCTGAGTCACATCCTCCTCCTCCTCATCCAGGGGCCAATGTGCATAACAGAGACACTCGTGTTACCTCCCAGGCACCCAGGACAAAACCAGGCCAATTCCTTATTACACAACAATTACAGTAAGTTATGACGATTAAAGGAGAAAATGCATATCAAGTAGGAATCAGAGTGTCTACTACCTCTGGTTTACATAGTAGACGCTTAATAAATGTCAGCTGGCGTCATCACCACCATCATTACATCATCACAGGCCCCGAGAGTCAAGGCCAGTCCAAACCCTACCATACCTATACTTAAGGTGCTAGCAAACTTTATAACAGGCTCCACCAGGTAAACTCTCTACAGCTATCTATAAATAATCATTTCTGCATGCGCTAAGACACGTATCAACCCATTTGGTCTGAATTTTTAATGGCTTTTCAGATAAACTTCATTTGTCAGATTCTTGAACTGTATTTTATTTACGCTGTCTCTCACCTTTGAATTTTATGTGATACTCTAATGTATTTTAGGGGAAATTGATTAGTTAACTCCAAAAACCACAGGTAGCTACTAAACACAAATAATTTTTATATTTGTGTGTAATTTTACCCTCCCAACCATAATTTGAAATTATATTATTATTCACATTTATAAGTAATTATTCTGATGAGGCTTGGAAAGGTTCTGTGACTACCCAAGACCATAAAGCTGATAAGGGATGGAACATTCTGGAGAACCAACAGAAAGTCATTTGAGAGGAATAAGGACAAGGTGCAGCTTTGGGTTCAAAGTGTCAAGTGCTGGCTTGGGGAGGGAAGAAGCAGGATGGGTGGCATTGCTCCAGAGCTGCTGACATGTTGGTACTTCAGCAGACCTACAGGGACAAGGCGAGGCACCCAGACACAGATCCCGAAGGAAGTTGTGGGACAGGCCAGCCTATAGGAATTTCAAATGAGAACCAGAACCGGTAAAACAGCTCACTTGAATTAAGGATATAGAAGGTTTTAGTCTGCGGCATGATTGGTAAATGCCTTACAACTGGCTCTTGGTGGGGTGGGGGGAGCCCTGCTCTATAGTGTGCCCGTTTCCATGGTGTCCGTGCATCCATGTCTATGCATTCACGTTCATGCACCCATGCCCATGCATCCACATCTGTGCATCCTTGTCTGTGAATCCATGTCCATGCCTCCACGTCCATGCATCCACGTTCAGGCACCCATGTCCGTGTATCCACATGCATGCATCCGTATCCATGCACCCAGGTCCATGCGTCTGTGTCCATGCATCCATGCATCCACGTCCATGCACTGCCGAGTTCCAGCCACTGACATGCCGTCACTGAGTGCAGAGTGGGGAGGAGGGTTGCACATCAGCTCCTGCGAGGTGCTCAGCTCTCCAAGATCCAGGCCAGGGCTCCACCCGTCGTGAGGGTTTTGAGTCTTGATTTTGTCATCAGTCACACCTGTGTTAGTGATCCTGTCTCGGTCACCTTGAGATTTGTTCAGGCAGGCCCTGCGTTGAAAGAGGGTGAATAGAGTCACGGAGCCCCGGCTGGAGGCTTCCAAGTGGACCTCAACTCATATACGTGCCAGCTACCCACACTGTTAGCAAATCACGTCTCTTTACTCTCAGCGGTATGATGTTTACGATGAGTATACTTGCGGTGTTTTTCAGTGGTAACCCTCACATCTGACACTGGGCTCCGTACGTCTCTCCTAGCGGTGTGTCTTCTGCAGATTTCTTAGCCCTATCGGACTTTATATGAGCCGCTGACCAAATGCCGGGTCCCCGAGCTCGGGAAGGGCTGTGCTAGCTTCATAGCAATTCATGGAAAACAGAATTTCATGCTGGTTGGGTCACAAAATCCAGGTTAATAGGATCCGCAGAGAAGCCATGAATGTGACGGATGGTGTTCGGTGTGCGGTGCGATGAAGTATCTTGAGACCCTCAGCGTGTTGCTGGGGAAACGGCAGAACTGATGGCCCCTGAGTGGGGAGGGCGTGGTGGGGGCAGGAGTGGAAAGGACCCGCCGGACCCTGGGAGCGGGAGAGCGGAAGGCGCCGGCGGAGACGGCGGCCTCGGACAGGACAGAGAAGGCGGGGCCCAGAACGGGTGCCCATCCGGCCAACCACCGTTTCGGGGCCGTTCTTCTCGACCCCAGGAGAAAGTTTGGTAGTAAAGCAGCTGATCTGAAACAATGCGATAAAAGGCACGACAGAGACTCCGAGTCACATAACCTGCGTGGAAAACAGAGTTGGTCATGAAAGGATCTACAGCTGGCCGCTGTTGAAAGAGGAGAGGATCTTTTCCGCAGCGGCCAGGGGACCGCAGGCTTTACAGCCTGTCTCTGTGTGTGTCTGTGGGAACTTAGCCCTGTTTTCTACAGTGTTTGGAAATGATGCCCCAAGGCGCCCCTGGGGGGCAGCGCGATCAGGCCACGCCCCCAGGCCTCTTCCCCGGGAGCCCGCGGAGCCCGCCATCTCCGGCCGGCGGCCCTGCCTGCACCGCGGTCCTCGCCACCCCCATCGGCCACCGCCGCTCTGCGGCCGGCTTCACTCCACTCCACAGGTAGCTTTAGCGCTTTTCCTGCCAACCCAACTCACAGCCCTGCCGCGCAGGTTTGCCTGCAGGGGCGCTCTGAATACCCCGCTGTGAAATACCCTCTGCACTGCCCGGGCCCGCGGGGAGCTGGACCCTGCTGCCGACGCAGTGGACGGGCCCCAGAAGTGGAATGTGTTAGGGGTCAGCATCTCCCGCCGTTGGAATGTGGAGGCGTCCGCTCTTCTGTGGGCATCAGCTCCACTGGAAGCCTGATCCCATCTGGATAACACGATGCTGCTGCTCTCGGAAGCCTCCTGCTCGTGAAGGCTTATCTTCCATCAGCCCCACCCTTCAGCCAGCACACAGCCAGCTCCCCACCTCTGTGAGTCCAGAGAGGGGTGTCCTTCCTGCGGCCCAGGTGGGAGCCACACGTCCGTCCCCCGCAGTCTGCTGTCTGGGCCACAGCAGGGTCCCAGGTGCAGACGCTGCAGGGCAGGAAATAGGCAGAGCTGTGGTTCGGGATCTGCCTCCTCCCCGCTCCCGACCCCCGTCTTTCTCGCTCCCGACCCCCGTCTTTCTCACTCCCGGCCGGTGCACAGTCAGTAAGTGAACAGCTTAGTAGCAGCCCCAGCGTTTCAGTGGCTGACGTCGCAACAGCTCGGTTTTGCCCTCCTCCCACAGTCCAGTATGTGGCTATCCCGGGTGAGGCGGGTCCTGCCCTGTGCAGCCGTCCAGGGCCCACCGGCCGGCGCTCCGTCCGCAGGGTGACTGGGCCACGGGGCGGCTGGGAGACAAAGGCCGTCCGAGGCCCAGGGTGGAGACGGGAAGTGTTTGGTGAGCACCGAGCCCGTCTCTGGCTCTCCTGGGATTTATGCAGGAAAATGGAAATGCTTTGGAGTCCACATTCCAACTCGAGATGGGAAGCGTTGATTCAAACCTTAAACACTCCAACACCTGACCCCTCTTGCTCAATCAATCAGGAAGCACCCATTGCCCAGCTGGTGTACAAAATCCTACTGGACTCCCGAGGCTAACCTCCTACATTACCTCCTTCCCCTCCTCTCCCACCCCGCCCCCCGGCCGAGCAGTTCACTGCGTCGTGCCTCTTCCCGAAGCACTGCTGGTCCCCCCTGGAGCCCTGGTCCGCGTGGTGCTAGCCTTAGGGCACTAGATCTACCTCCCCTGCCAGGTTGTAAGCCCTCAGGACAGGCAGCCACCTTCTTAGCTCGTAGAGCTGCCATGGTGCATACAGTTGGTGCCCAGTAAGTGTTCTTTAAACTGATCCCAGTTACAGGCGCAAGTGCAGCCACGTGCAAATGGAGGTGGAGGGGTAAGACGTTACCCTTGCTTCGTGGCTTTGAGAAGAAGTTATCGGGAAGGCATGGGTGGGTGCCTGGTTCTTAACCCCATTTCTCACTAGAAATTCTAAGGGAAGAGCCCCTCTGGTTCTGGATGCGTCCCTGCACCAGAGCAAGAGAACAGGAGACTCCCCCGAAGGGAGAGGACTTTCCTGACATCAGTCACTGGGGAGTTGACAAGTGGCCCCTGGCACAGAAAGTGCAGACTGGGTGGTGGCCTCACTCAGGGACACAGGGAGCCCCTTGCTCTGTGTGCACCGTGCCCCCGAGGCTGGAACCCTGAGGAGCCGGGACCCCGGGGTGCCCCGCAGGAGACAGTGGTGAGGGGAAGGCAGCTCCGGGGTCTTCAGGGAGGGGCAGCACGTGGTGGGTCAGGCTGAGCGCATCTCCTCTGCAGATCCCATCCTTGGGCGCAGCGGGTCCACACTCTACGTCGTCACCGTCTCCTCTGGCCGGGGGGCGGGGTATGCAGGGAGCGCCTGAGCCAGCGCCTGGGAGGGACAGGCTCCCGGGGCCCAGATGGGGCAGGAGCTCCGGGGGTTGGGGGGGACCCCTGGGGGAGCCGGGGCCTGAGCTCCAGCCCCACCCACTGCCCGCGGGGCTCCTGCGGGGGGCCTCAGCCCTGCCTTATCAGGGGACAAGCAGTGTCCTGAAGGCAGCCCTTGCCCCCTTCGTGAGGCTGCCCTTGACCCCAGGAAGCTCCCTCCTTAGTGCGGGGATGACCATCGCGGGCCTTTCTCTGTGCTGAGCGCAGGCCTGCAGGGCCCGACGAGGCATCCCACCAGGCTGGAGTTAATGACTTCAGGTCTTCTGAGCTCTCACGAAGACACCGTCTCCGGCAGCGTCCTCAGGAGCTACTCCACGCTCCTTCCTCGTGGGGACCGTGTCGGGGAGAGTGCTGGTGCGGTCGGAGGCCACCCTTCTCCTTAGCACCCGGCTTGACTGGCCCGCAAGGCAGAGGGAGGGCGCCCCACCTCCGAGCGTCGAATGCCAGTTTAAACAACGGAAGTCTTTTTTTTATCAGCAAAGTCCCCTCCATTTTCTACCCCAGATGAAATTGGATAGTCAAGACCCTTGTCCTGGTTCTGAGCCCCGCTCGTAGGGGTCCTTTCCGTTTCAGAACTTGGAAGTCGCGCCGCCACGTCTCAGGGCCGGAGGACGAACTCAGCACAGTCGTCCAGCGCTGCCTCCTGGGCAAAGGACCGGCCCCTCGTCACGGCCCAGAGATGTCAGGGAGGACCTCCCAGTCTGCTCTGAGAGGGAGACACCTTCAGTCTCACGAAGTGGCAAGGGTCCATCCCGTCTCACAGCAGGGCATAACCATTTTACAGACATTTCTCGTGCTTTGTATTACATGTGAATCATATACAAAATATATATTGTATATAAAATATGCTTTCTATATATGTAGAGAGAGAGCATTCTCTCTATATATATCTACAGAGAATGTTCTCACTCCATACATAACTATTATATAATACGTAGTATGAGAAATACACATATGAAATACAAGATGTACACACTATATTTATTTTACACATAGATGTATATGCACATATACACACACATTCTCTTCGAGGAATGAACCAACCAGGTCTTCTGATTTCTCAGCAGGTGATAGAGTTTTTTCAGTGGTGTCTTGACCCAAGTGTGAGGTGCTGGCTGGGGGCTGGTAGGCTCCCCGTCTTGAGGGGCTGATTACACCCCCGCCTCCAACTCCCCTCTCAGCTCTCTCTCCTGGGGGAGCCACTGTCCACCTGCCCTAGTCCCCGAGGGCAGGTCTGACAGGCAGACAACTGGGGGCAGCCCTGCACCCCGGAACCCTCTGCAGTTACTCTCACCAGCTGGTCCAAAGCCTGCCCACCCTGCCTCACCCGGTCCCTCCCTGGAGACCGCAGCAAACGCTTCCGCCCGCGTCTCCCCTCCCTCTGCCTTCTGACTGCCCCGGTGCCCCCCACAGGGCCCTGCACGCTGCAATGCACCCCTTTCTCTTGTCATCTGAGAGCATCAAACTCTTTTCAGTGGCCGCTGTCTCCTGATCCGCTGGCCTTACCACACCTAAATAATAGTAAAACCTAATAAAACATAGCAGCCAATCAAGCCCAGCTTTTCCCGGATGAAGGAAAACTGGTCTCACGGTGGATGACCAGGAAATCCCCTGGCCCGCCATACGAGACTGTGCTGGCGCCTGGCGCAGTCCCATCCAGTGGGGGACCTGAGGACGCTTGTATGTGGGCACCGGTAGTGACCCTTGAACGCGTCCACTCCTATGGGGAGAAGGGCCTCGGTGAGCGCGGGCTCAGCAGCAGCCTGACTGTGGCTGGACCCCCAGCCTGAGGAGGGAGACCCACGCGTGGGCACCTTCGTGTGCACGTCTGCCTTGTCGTTTGGTTCCGAACGTTTCTAACTCGGCAGCCTCTCCGTTCGGCATTCGGTTTTTACCTGGTGCCTATACCTACCGTTCCTTTCTAATCTGATTCAGGGTAGGGTGCTGTACCTCAGCCTAGAGATGATCCTATTCTGAATCACTGGTCTGAGAACGGCGCTGCCAGTACTGATGTCCCTTCGGCCAGTAAGGTGGTGCCTCTCGTAGGGTCTCTGTGGCATCGGGGCCTGGCGGAGAGGGTGCCGGTAGAGGCTGCACATCCTGGGGTCTCACACCGGAAGGGCAGTGTTGGTAATGCTGTGTCGCAGCCTTGAGCGGTGCCAGCAAGGTTCAGGGTGTGGGGTTAGGGCCCACCCCAGACAAGGGGAGTCACTAGGGCCTCCGGGATCGAGCGTGCTTGTGGAATCCTGCACGGAGTCTTCCGTGTCCCCCTGAGCTGAGACTCTAACTTCCTGGACACTCAGCCCTGTCCTTCTTACAGCCTGATCTCCAGATATTTAGCCAACGTCTTGCCTTCCATCTTTTTCTTCCTCCAGTCTTTCTGGCGAAGGGTAAACTGGTTGTTTCGCAGACTTTGTACTCCTGGCCTCTTGGTTCTTAGGAGGCTGTGACTCACAGGTGTGTGTTAAGACAGGGCCCGCCCTCCGTGGCACCCAGCTCCTGCCCGTCATCGCTGCCTCTCGGGTGTCTGACCAGATCCAGTGGCCCCTCACTGAAGGTTCGGGGAGACTGCCCTGCAATGAGCATTGAAAGTGGGTTGGAAACTGCAGCAAACTGATTCCCCAGGAACTTGCTCTGCAAACCTCTGTACTCAGTAACCCCTTGATCAGACCCAGGCGCCCAACTGCAGGGATCTGCATACGCAGGGCTGTACCCTGTAATACCCTTGGGGGCAGGGGAGCTGCCACGAGGCTCCTTCAGCTCTGCAGGGAGAGCGGCCCCTTCAGCCCCCCGCATAGAATGTGGTGGTCACAGCTTCCCCCATCATGTCTCCTCTTCGCTTCCGGGCCTCCCCGTCCCCTTCCCCCTCCCCTCCTCCCCTCCCCTCCCCCTCCCCTCCTCCCCCTCCCCCTCCTCCCCCTCCTCCCCTCCCCCTCCTACTCTCCCTCCCCCTCCCGCTCTTCCCCTTCCTCCTCCCCCTCCACCCCCTCCTCCCCCTCCCCTCCACCCCACCTCCCCTCCACCCCCCTCCCCTCCACCCCTCCTCCCCCTCCCCCTTCCCCCTCCCCTCCCCTCCTCCTCCCCCTCCTCCCCCTCCTAATCTCCCTCCCCCTCCTCCCCCTCCTCCTCCCCCTCCTCCTCCCCCTCCTCCCCCTCCCCTCCCCCTCCTCCCCCTCCCCCTCCTCCTCCTCTCCTTCATCTCCCCTCCCCACAGCCCCACCCAGGCTCCCAGCCAAGTTCATTCTTCACAGCCAGGTCCCTGGCTGGGTGACCTGCCCATCTCAGCACAGCAATTATGCACTAAACACACAGTGCAGTGGTGGGAACACCGCCTGGGAAGTTGAACTGTAATTTATACGAAGCTTCTTGCTGCCAGCAGCAGTAATTCGAGAATAAAATGCTCCTTTTCTCTATGAAGGTTTTCGGGCATTTTCCTCCCTCTTCTGTGGTCCTTCTGTAGAAGCTCTGCATTTTGTTATGACAGCTGTTGTCTCAGCAACAGTGATGATTCCTGATGGTCAGGGCACGTCCCTGTAACCAGACACAGGCTTTTACACAAGATCACCTCCCAGCTGCTCAGCGTAACCTGTGGGGGAACTGGGCAGGTCACTGTCTCAGCTTTACAGGCGGAGACACGTTTCGACTCCATGGAGCTTTCGTGGACTTCACCAGAAACAGAGTATTGCCTGTTGGGCATCTGATATGAACTTGTTGGTTTGATTTGAGCTAAAAGTGAACACCTGCTTAGTACAGTTTACCAGTTCTTCAGTTATTTAGGTCACAAAGGGTTGGAATATGAAATCTGTAAGACTGGGAAATTAGACTGGATGCACTTAGAAAAAGCTAGAAAATATGTCACCTACATTTGCTCTATCTGATCAGGGAGAAGGTGGGGTGAGAACGTTGGCCTGGTGTGTTCCTCCAGGACAACCCGGAATCTGCTCGTGGACGCCCCCCAGCACGACTGAGTTTTGAGTGGGCGCTGATGGGTGCCATCCCTTCCCAACAGAGACCCGAGAGGGGAGCATCCTCTGGGAAAGAAGGCAGAGGAACCGAGCAGGCCTGTGTCCTTCTGCTTCCCTAGCTTCCGTCCCCAAAGCCATCTCTGCATCAGAGGGAGCACAGGCCCCCCCAAGGGCTGCCAGATCCCCCAGATTTGTAAAGACCCTCGGCCCCGCCTTCTGGTCTCCTGTTCCTTGTCAATCCTGATCTTTCTCCTTTCTCATCTCCAAATTAATTGCCTTCTTTTCTTTTAAAAATGTTTTCCTCTAACTATTTTATAAATATCACCCACGTCTCACTCCAGCCCCTCGGCCGCCTGCGGGTTCACAGTCTCCTCTCCTGGCCTCTCTCCTCTACCTTTTTGTTGTTTTAGCTCTTACGTTCTAAACTCTTCAGCTCACTGGCTCTGGCCTTTTATCACTGATTTTTAAATTTACCTGTTTTACCTTCTAACTTCACTGAGATGTTTACCTCTCGTTGTGATCTTTGCTTTATTCCTTGCAATTCTTTCTCCTGATACCACACTCTTTCTCCTAATTGTGAGCGTCCTTATAACCTTCAACTCTTTTTATGATTGAAAAAAATGCATCTTTTTCTTCCCCACTGCTTCTATTTCCCTGTCTTTTCTGTTTTTTTTTTTTGTTTCCTTTTTAACGTCTTTATTGGAGTATAATTGCTTTACAATGTTGTGTTAGTTTCTGCTTTATAACAGAGTGAATCAGCTATACGCACACATATATCCCCATATCCCCTCCCTTCTGGTTGCCCAGCAGTGTACCCCAGGGTGGGGATTGGGGGCGATATAATTGATGGGGGCGCCCTCCGTGGAAAAAGGGGTCTAGAGGCCCAATCCCACGGGGGCCCCTGAAGCAGCCCCAGGGATACCTGAAAGAGGATTTCTCAGCCCTTTTTCAGGATCCACTTTCTTAGACACACTCTGGGGAAGTGGAGAGAGGCCCGGGGTTAGCTGCCCTCGCGCAGACACACCCCGTCCTCCTGCTGCCCCGACTCTGATAGACAAGCCTTACCGCCTTTATAAGAACCTTCAGGAGCCATATTTCTGGATTTAGGACTAAAATAGTATTTCTCCCAGGCAAGTGGCCCATTTTTATTTTACTGATGGATTTGATCTAGCCTCCCTCTTTGTAGGAGTTGCTAGAATGCTTGGAAGTAGGCATGTGACCTGCTTCTAGCAAGGGCATTGGTCCTCACCATGCAACTTGGTATAGTTATTTGAGTTCTGGCTTTATCGGGTTTTTAATTTTTTTCTCTTTACCCGTTTGACTCATTTTCCTCCACTGATTTTTTTTTTTTTTTTTTTTTGCTGTACGCGGGCCTCTCACTGCTGTGGCCTCTCCCGTTGCGGAGCACAGGCTCCGGACACACAGGCTCCGCGGCCATGGCTCGCGGGCCCAGCCGCTCCGCGGCATGTGGGATCTTCCGGGATCGGGGCACGAACCCGTGTCCCCTGCATCGGCAGGCGGACTCTCAACCACTGCGCCACCAGGGAAGCCCTCCTCCACTGATTTTTCCCTTTGTATCTATGCAAGCCATCGTAAACTTATATCTTACTGGACTAAGATGGAGGTATAGATGTACACAGAGTTAGACAGGAAATTGATTCGGCTTGGTTTCAGGAGTCCCAGCCCTGCCACCAGCGAAGCTGGTTTGGATGGCATCTTCGTGTCCTCTTGTGGGGAACCAGGAGGGAGCACTGCTCTCCCGCCGCACTCCCGGCCCGGCAGACGCGCGTGGCGGTAGGAGCAGCAGGGATGTGCGAGCAGAGGCAGCGTGGACCCGACACATAACCACCGGCGCCCCCGGCCTGAGCATCCCTGCCCGTCATCAGCAAGTGCGAGGCTCTCTCCGGCTCCGTCCCCTCCCGGTGGTCCTGGGCCTGGCTGGGCCGGAGGATGCCTCACCACTGGATCTGACCCCACGTCAGACCCCTCGTGTCAGGGAACTGGGCTCCTGCGATGCCCACTCAGCACCTCTGAGGACCCTGTGCCCACCCAGCACTCTCATGTAGCAACTTGGCTGCATCGTAGAATTATTTTCAACCGTCACATTTCCAATTTGTGAACCTTTAAGACACTGAGGACGTCACTTGTCCAGTTTGATAAAAAGGTAAGCCTTACAAATAAATTAGTACCTGGGAATAAAACCAAACACCTATGGGAGACATTTTTAAAAACCCACAGGGAGCTTAATGGCAAACCAGCAAAGACATCTAGACTCAGTTTGAGAGTGAAATTATTTAAATCCCGCGCAAGCTGACTCTACACTCTGTTTCTTTCATGTTCAGGGTGGTCTGTGCTTGGGCCAACTCCCAAGAGACGCTTAAGAACTCTTAGCTTATCAGTGTTGGAAAATCCACAAATAGATTAACCAGGGTTGTTGCACATTTGGGGCCACTTAGAACGTCTGCAGGCCTGATGGCTTTTGAGGACCAGCTGTCAGGCCCCCACTCACTGCACTGACGGAGCCCTGAGGCCGTTTGCAGGGACAGGGGACAGGGGGTTCTCCTGGACAGAACACACACGAACGACTCAGCCAGGCCTCCACCTGGCGCCCTGCCCTCGTGACAACGCCACTGCAGGGGCACCACGCGCACCTGGCCCCGCCCTGGGGGTCTTTACCATCACAGCAGTCCTCAGGGCGGGGTCACGGTTCCCACGTGTGAGTGACGCAGACAAGGGGGGAGGGGACAGGGCCACGCCCCTCCCAAGGTGGGGGCCTGTCCCCGCCCTGCGCGGCTGCCGGGCTCTCCGGTTTCCGAGCAGAAATCTCTTGGTAGCTGCCCCACACCACAGGAGTGTTACCCTGCCCCCCGCCTTCTTGGCTGACTCACTGTTCACCCGAGTGCCCTTGGGCAGATTGGAGAATCTTTTTTTGATACATGCTTCCTGTCCTGTTTGTTAACAGTTTAAAAGCTCAGGAGTCACGGTTTCCCGGTCCCTTTCCCCGCTGAGCGCATCCTGAGCTCCAGGACCCCGAGCATCTGGCACGGGCCTTTCCCCCGCCAGCACCTCACACTGCCCGTCCTGAGGGTCCCCTTTCCCTCCTCGGGCACCAGCTCCTGTGCAGACCCTCCTGGGCCACAGCCGTGCCACCTCAGAGCAGTGCCCCAGCCTCTCCCCCCGCCCCCGGTGCCCTCCCCACTGTCCACCAGCGGAGACGGGCCTGGCCGAGCCGAGAGCAGGGCCTCCAGAGCCGCGGGAGATGCCTTCTGTGGCTGGAGTCCCACGAGACCGGGTCTCCCTGCGGCCGGACGCTCAGAGCCAGGCCCGGGCCTCGCCGGTGCACCTCCCACCGCCCAGGCGGGCGCCCCGGGGACAGGGTTCCCACGAAGCCTCGGTGTTAGGTGTCTGTTCCCAGGGCCCGAGCCTCCGACGAGTCCCACGCGACAGCGCGATCATTCAGAGGAGCTGAAATCCATCATATAATGAGCCCCACATGATACTCATCTTCGTGGAGACATGAATAAATCATTGTGCCCGGCAGGACCGCGCCCAAGCGGACCGGGAGGCCTGGCTGTACTTGGATGGGCGGCGCTGGGCGGCCGCGCGTTACGATGAATGTGCCTCTGTTTCCGTGCCCGCAGCCCTGGCACCTGCTGAAACCAGACCTGGGCCGAGGGCACCACCCGCAGCTGAGGACGGACGGTGGGAACAAAGCCGGCTGCTGTCGGAGGCCCCTCGGCCCGGCCGGGACGTGCAGGCGAGGGGGCCGAGGCCCAGCAGCACCTCCTGCCTGGAACAGCTCCCCGGTTCCCTCCCTCGTGGGGCCCTGTCCCCCGAGGCTGGCGCAGGCTGCCCCTCTTCCGTTCTCCTGTTAACGGGTAGTCTCCACTGCTTCCGGGGAGACAGTGTGGCCGGGTGTTTTAATGGGGGCTCGGGGGTCGAAGTGAGTGCCGACCCTGCTCACCAGGCTGTGATGTTAGGAACAGACTTTGCTTCTTGGGGCCCCAGGGTCCTGGGCATAAGTACCGTAAAGACTAGCGGAAGCGCTTACTGCGTGATGGCGGCTTCACAGGTCCTGCCAAGGAGCCCCCTGCCTCTGGCCCTCGGCTGATATTTCCACCCACCAGGGCTTCAGGACCCTCACAGGTCCTGCTAACTGCGCGTGGAGCCTGTGCATTTGTATTGTTAATCCAACGCGAAGGCCAATCAGACCCAGAGGCTCCCTTCCTAAATGCTAACGGGCTTGTGGGGGTTACCCTCCGTGGAGCCCAAGAAATGTGTTGGCAGATGGCTCCTGCCTTGACTGAGCACTCACTGAATCAACATGGGCAGGTCTTCCTTCCTTTTTATGGGAATGTGAGTTACACAGAAATGGTTGTCTAGTCATACGCGGGCCAGCTTCCCCAGGACACATAAGGGGCCTGACCAGGCAGAAGGGTCTTGGCCTCAGAACCAGACTCTGGGTGTCTAAGGGCACCTGTCACATTGGGTCACAGGCCACCTACTCCAGTACGACCTCATCTTAACTAGTTATGTCTGCAATGACCCTGTTTCCAAATAAGGTGACCCTCTGAGGCACTGGGAGTGGGGACTTCAACACAGGAATTTGAGGGCACAGTGCCACCCAGAACAGCTTTGGGCCTGTGCTCCTGGTTCTTGATACCCCAGACCAGGACTGTCCAAGGGTCTTTCAACTTCCTTGTTCATATGCTACTAACACTTTTGAAAAACTCTGTGCCCACTCTTCCATTTTTAAGACGACATTTAAATCTGTGTAGCGTATGTTTAAATAGTTGTACTGGATGTGTCTTCTAATACATTGTGTATTGAAGCTACAGAATTTAGCTGGTGCAATTTATTGCAAATGTTCGTCACACACGTTAATTAGAAAATCCAGTTCTCCATGTCAGGTCCGTCAGAACCGGATGCACCATCTGCATTAGTCAGGGAGGCTCCGTCAAGCTATCGTAACAAACAGCCCTGAGTCTCAGCACCCACACAGGAGGACTTCATGTTCAGGCTGGACCCGGGGGCAGGGCTGGGGGTCTGCTCATCACAGGCACTCAGGGCACTTGGCTGAGGGGGTCCTCAATGTGGGCTTACAGTCACTACAACTGGGAAGGGAAAGTGGGTTCACACACAGGCATTAAATAGACACATCCCCTCTACTCAACTACAGTGACCACAACAAGTCACGTGGCCATCCCTAACTCCCAGGGGTTAGGGAAGTACACTTCAATCAGACACCCCGAAGGAGGAGAACCGGATCATTTGGAGACTTACCTGATGATTATCAGAAAAACTACGCTTCATTTATAGCAGCTTGTGTTAATACCTCATCCCGTATGGTTGTCTCTGAATTGAAGTTAGAGAGACACACAGAGGGTCGTAGCCTTGGCCTTCAGCGGCTCTGCTCTGCCCTGCGGGCCTCCACTTCTCAGCTGGCCTGCAGCATCTGCTTCCTGCTGGCTGTGCCAACCAGCCTCTCTCCCTTCAGGGTGTGCTCAGCCCCTGTCCTCTCCGAGGACCCCCAGTCCTGCCTTCATCAGCCCAGCGTTGGCCCCGATCCTGCTCTAACCTGGTGACGCTTCCTCCAAATACCAGCGATTTCCAAAGGTTGCATCAGCATCAGCACTCTTTCCCCAAATGAGCAGATGGGGGCACAGGTGCTCTGACTGAGGGACTCAGGGCTGCTGCAGACCAGGGGCCCCAGGACAGCCCGGAGCTCCTGGAAGCACCTTGAAAGCCACCGCACAACATCAGGATGTTTACACAGACACACTTGGAAAAGCGGGTGCAGCCCGTGTTGGGTCACTTCACTTGGAAGCAACCAGATCACGCTGCATAGACGGCCCTCGCTGAGCAGAGCCGTCCGCGTCACTTCTGCCTGAGCAGGCACGTCAGATCTTGTCATTCGGTCACATCAGGAATCCGGTGGTACTTCAGGCCCTCATTTGGAAGAAAGGATTGTGTCAGCATTTCTGTTCTGAATTCCTATTTTCAATGATTTATAATGAAGCATCTTCTTAAAATGGTTTCAGCTGTTTGAGCTATATGCAGCCAAGAGAATGGATCCTAGGGCTTTTTTAGCACTCCACTAACTATGAAATTGTTTGATTTTTACAAAACATATTTAGCAAATTGTTAAAAGTATTGGCTAAACACAGCATTTCATAAATGAAATGTTGAAGCGATCAAGATGTTGAACTTTAAAATCATCTGCTTTCTCTGAACACTGCCTCTTTTTATTACAAAGTTCAATAAGAATTTTTAACATAATTTTACACAACATTATAAGCGCACTGCTCCGTGTGTAAATATCATGCCACTACACATTCTAATTACCTGATTACATTCATTTACATTATATTTGTGATTAAACGTAATTTCATGCTTATTGAGTGACAGTCCTTGGAAACACTGCGATCCTACTATCCGCTGTGACGCATGAGGCCCAGAGCAGCCCAGACCTTGGGCGTCTGCAACAGCAGTTATCAAATCGCATCCGTTAAATCAGTTTCTCAAATACATGCACAGACAGCGAAATTGTGTCAGGAGTTAGCTCGTAATGAGGGATGTGCTAGGACAAAGATCTTTGTTTCTGTGGTTTTGATCTTTTGGGGTCCTGAGTTACGTTGTAAAATAAGATACTGCTTTGTCTTAAAAATTAGGAAATTTTGATTTGTGTTACGAGGACAGCTACGTTATGGGAAACAGGCAACGAAAGGCACCTGCCTGTGTTCAGACCGAGTGTTTTTAAATAGTAAGAAGCCTTTCTTCTCTTGGAACATTTTATAGTCTTTTTCCAAATTCTGTCTCAGCTCCTACATCACCATAGCAACCCACCTCCTATGGCAAGCCTGGGGACACTTTCAGATGAGCTAGAAGGGGGAGCCTTAGCCGCGAATTTGGCCTTGAATGACTAATCGTATCTTCCTCTTGTGAACATTTAGCCTCGTGTGACACTTCAGCAGCCGAACATATGCAATAAAAGCCTTCTGGGCGGATCTTGGCTTCCCTTGACATCTTGATACTAAAGATTTGAGTCCTCCCCTGTGGGTTGCATAGAAAGATCAGGAAAAACCAGAACCACCTGTGTCTTGCATGTGACCCACAGAGGAAGGCAGGTAGAGGCACGGCTGAGAGAAGACAGGCAGACCCAGCCGGCAGCCCAGAGCAGGCTTTACTGGAGTGAGGGTCGGGGGGACCTTCCCCCGGCGACTCCAGCCCCTCTCCTCCACATAATTATTTAAGTGAAACAAAAGGAAAGCTTTCCTCACTGAAAGGAGATGAATGAAAGTACGCACACCTGAGCGTGCATGAGATTTCCCTGCAGGACTCGTTGAAACACAGCGGCTGGGCTGGACCACCATAGTCTCTGATTCAGTGGGTCGGGGGTGTGGCCCGAGAATGTGCATTTCTAACAAGCGCCTGGCGAAGCTGCTCTGCGGACCTGGATGGAGCCTCCTCTCCCGGAATCTTACGGACAGATCGTAGCGGCCCCCAGACAGAGCCCCGCTGGCCTCGGAGCAGCGCTAGGATCTGGGTCTGAGCTCTCCGTGTAGCGGCCATGCTACTCCCACCGGGGTTGGGGTGCCCCCTTGCCATGTTCACTGCCCCCCAGTGGCAGCTTCTAATCTAGAAAGAGCAGCGTGGCCACCACTCATGGGGAAGGGAAGGAGAAGGCATCTCTGTAAACCCGCCTTCCTCCCCAGAAGCTGATTTACAAAACAGCTGCCAGGGATCCCTGGACATGGGATCAATTCAATGGATCCCACCCACCGCATATCGACTCAGGGCCTGTGACACAGGAAAGACTTTTAAAGTCAGATACGACCTTTCCTCACGAGCGCACACATTGAAGATTTCCACGACCCACTCCAGGCCTGGGAACTTTCCTCCGTGGCAAAGATTTACACTTGGGGGATAATATTTTTAAACATAAATCCTTTTATGTAACTATCACAGCTACAGGAGAGGAAATAGTGATACTTCCCTCACATTTCATTCTGGAATAGAAGTCATCCAATAGCTCTGTACTTTAGCTCAGGCAGGCAAGGTTCTCTTGAACTCAAAGACATTCTGCCAGAATTCAAAATAAGCAAAAAGGTGTAACCATAAAAATAAGCAGTATTTCTGGAAGCGGGGGTCAGCAGGAGACAGATGTGACCCCCTATTAGGGAATCATAAGTATTGTTTTATATTTTCTACATTTTTGGAAAGGGGCAGAGAAAGCATTCAAAAATGTTATTTTGGAAGCAGGTGATTTGTGATAATACTACTAAAATCACAAATACTGCTCCTTTACCAACATTGAAATGTCAGTGTCCCATTTCCACGATTACCCCTGCAGACGTGCTCACACCTCTGGCGTGAGGTGGACCCAGGGTCTGCGGTGTCACCAGGCCTCCATGGCTCCAGTCCATCCCCTGCAGTTCACTCGGCAGGGCTGTTCCCACCCCGGAGAACGGTGGGGAGACCCAAGAGCTATCACTTCCCATCAAATCAGCTGTTGCTTAAGCCTCCCTGGGTCGCTAAAGTGTACAACCTTGTGCTTCGAGAATGTAATCTTTATTTTTACTGTATTCTGAGGCACGCATGCTTGCTCATTCGTTCAGCATTTAACAAATATTTCTGAGCACCCAGCATGTACTAGACAGTGCAGATTAAAATACTTAGTCAATCAACTTTCACGAAGACAGGAGATAAAGAAGGATTTGGACTAAGGCTGAGGTCTCTAACACATAGAACCTCTTAAGGAAAGATGCCGCTGATGATAACGGGGGACAGTGGTCCTAGCGGCAGCAGCTAACCTTTGAGCCAGGCACTGTTCCGAGCACCCTGGTTCTGGCGGTGGAACGGCTGGAAGAAGGACCTCGGTCCTGGTCTTCTTTGGAGAAAGAGTTCAGTAGAAAGACCGAGACTGTGAAATAGAGACAGCGCTTCTTAGAAGTGACGTACGTGTGGGAGAACGCGGACTCAGCGTGAGCTGTGCGCAGTAGGGGCGGCTTAGGTTGCTTACACGGGGCTGGTATTCCAGGTTGTCTCTGGCCACTCAACTCTCTTGTGCCCGTATCTGGTCTGACTCAGGGTCCTTCCTGGTGGGTGTGAGCACCTCTCAGCCAAGATGGATTCCAGTGCCAAGGTGTCTGGGAGGTTGGCAGGACATATTATGGGCTGGCGTTCCCTCCCGCCTTTGGTCCCTCCCCTAGACTAAGGGCCTCCTCCGCGCATGCGTCGGGCGGGGACTCCCCGAGACCACGGGAATGAGGAAGTTGCGGTCACTTTGTCTTTCACCTAATCAGGGCCCGAGGCTGGTACTTTACCTCGAAGTGTCAGCAGGAGACCCATTGAGGCTGCTCAGCCTGGGGCCTATCTATCTCCTGCCTCAACCGGACATGTATTTCATGGTACAACCTTCACAACCCTAGGAAGGAAGTGCTGTGAGCAACCCATGCTGGGGGCATGGAGGGTCAGAGAACTCAGGCAACTTTCCTGAGGTCACACAGACTGGTGATCTGACTGGTACTTCACGATACTGTCTGATCACGTGAGTAATCTGCTCCCCTCTCTGTGACGCTGACTTCAAATGCGAATTCCTCCTTTGCATAAACAGGAGGAACGCTAGGTCCTGGGAGGGATCCAGGCCCTCCTGTCGGTCAGGAATAGCTGCTCTACCTGCAGGTTCTGCTCTCAACATCCCTGGCCTTGGGCTCCCAGGTGGGTCAGGGGAGCGTGGGGAACAGGCCTTCCCTCGGTGGCGGTGCCGAGGCCCCGGGGCCGTTGGGTCCCATGATCTCTGGCGCTGCAGGGCCTGTGGGCACCTCGCTTCCCCTGCTGCTGTCAGGTGATCGCAGCTCCCGCATCACACAGAACCGTCTGAGAGGAGATGCTGACACTTTTGCAGCTAAGCAGGTGCAGGAGGGAAAAAAGGCACTGAGCTTTTTAAGAAGTCAGATGGCATTGTACGGCAAACAGAAGGCAGGCGGCTGATTTCAAAGCCCAAAATCAGATCCTTTTATTTGTGTAGAATATATCAATTTGGAATGCACAATTTGAAATTGCTGGTTATAGAATTTGCTACATTTGATTGTAGTATAATGTTTCAAGGCAGCACCATCCAAATCCCAACCCAGGGGTAACAAGCTCACACTCAGGTTTATTTCTTCTGGAATCATCACCTGGTGTCCCAAGAAGCGTGCTTTGTAGGAAATGCTATTTCTGCTCCTGTCCCTTGCACAGGAATATCACCCTTGGGGTGCTTTGTTTTTTGAAACATCTACCTACTTGCCATATGCTGCTTCTTAAGACTCAGAACGGATTTATTTGTGTTTTCACTTTCTTTCTTATTGATTTCTCTTCAACTTCCATGTAAACAAAATATAGGGAAAATATTCCTAGATTACAGCATATGGTTCCAGTTTTAAACCAGTGCCTTAGGCTATGGCCTGTCCCCTGGGAAGCAGCGCAGAGCTCAGAGGACAGAAACGTCTTGCGGTCAAAGCCTCTGGTCGAGGTGCCCCCGTCATGGACCAGCTGCTGGGCTGGTCCCTTCCAGCCTCCACATCCACGGAGGGTGGGCTTTCCTCCCCACAGCCAAGGAAAGCGCTCGCCCAGAGACCACTCACTGCCGGGGCGGTGAAGAGCTGGGCCGTCACCCTAGGAGCAGAGATGGGGCCGTCTCAGGAAAGGCTCGGGGTGGGTGGTCTCAGCGCCCAGCAGGAGACCCAGCCCCTGCCAGCAGCCCCAGGTCAGTGTCAGCCCCCAAGCCGAGGGCTCCTGCCGTCTGTCTCCGCCGTGGCAGCCTCTGCGTTGGGACCGGCGCGAGCAGGTGTCTGCGCCTGGCCAGCCGCTGCAGCCAAGGCCGGGGCTCACTCTGGTTAATCTCAAATGCAGTGTCTACACCACCCCATGGGCCACACGTGATCCCAGAGTCCATCACAGGGAGGGCGTCCTTCAGCACAGAGTTTATTTCCATTTCCTTCTTTGCTGTCATTTTTGAATTGACGGGGGCCACCAGGCCTAGGAGGCTCTATCTTAGAAAGAAACAAAGAAGCTAAGGAGGAGGGAAGAAAGAAGGAAAGAGGAAGGGAGGGAGGGAGGGAGGAAAGGGGGCGGGGGGGGAGAAGATTCTTCTTCATTAATTATTTCTGTTGTTGAAATAAATTAAGGAGAGTAAATAAAGGTCACGTAGAGTAAGGCATGCAAGTGAAAATACCAGCAGGTTGTTTCCCGTTATTTGTAGCTTGTGTTATGAACTACAGTCCTGCGTGGTGAACAGAGCTCTAAACTCCAAGTCTTTTCCTCCCTTCACCCCTGATTTTCCCTTCGGGCACTTGTCTCTCCTACACACTGATTTTGCTCCCTGAAGCAAACACCATCATATTTTTTACAAACAGAGGAAAATGTGGATTATAAGATCCCTCGGGTAGGTTGTAGAATTAAGTATTCCAGAAGCACGATTCCCCCTGCATGTGGGTGCTCCCTGCCGGCTCCTATCCTAGGATCATGGCTGTTGACAGCCTCACGCAAATGCCTTTGGCCTTTTTTTTCTATTTACTTATGACCCTGTCTTATCATTTTTTTTTAACAAAAATGGAATCACATTCTTCATCCAGTTTCCCAACTTGATTTTTCGCTTAACAAATGTCTTTCTCTGTCAGCACAAATGGATCCACTTTGTTCTTTTCAGTAGATGCACATATTTCCTCTTACCAATGGGTTTGTCGTTATTTTTTAACCAGTGTGTTGCTGAGGGACATTTGAGTTACTTCCAACTTTTTTTTGCAACGAGTCATTTCCAGTTTTTGCAAACAACGCCGCAGTGAACATCCTCCGAGGGCAGCACACACGTAGGGTGTCTGTAGCGTGAACGCCTAGGAGTGACAGTGAGAAGGAGTGTTAACAGTGAACATAATGTGACTGCCCAGCTGTGCTGGGTGTGTCCCAACCTGCCTCTCGCCATCTTGGGACTGTCCTTTAAGGAGGCGTTTCCATGTCTTCAGTCCTGGAAGTGTGGCCGGGACCTCATCAGACCCACTACGGTCCCCTTGGCTCCCGAGCTGAGCTCAGTGTCTGCGTGTCGTGGAAATGGGCGCTGGTTCAGCCCTGAGCCTTACAGACAAGCGAGGCAGGCTGGGCTCCCCAGTCGCCAGCTCTAGCCCGTCTTGGCCTCTTCTCTGGGGACAAGAGGGAGGAGAAGGAGTGGTGAGAAGTACTTTCTAAACTTTCCTTAATTCCACCAATTGCAGCTCACTTTCCCTGAGCTGTGTGTTCGGCGGATTTAACTGGACGCCCCGAGTCAGCATGTTGGCCAGTGACCAGGGCTGGCCCGGCTCGGTCTGTGGAGCAATCACCCCCGAATCTCTGACATTAGCTCCCGACCCGCCCTGTGGGGGCAAGGGAGGCCCCTCTCTGGCCGCGTGGCTCCTCCTGGGCTGCGGGCTCCCAGGCCCAGGGCCCTGTGCAAGGTCAGGCGAGCGCCCCTGGAAGCAGGCCCAGGAATCCTGCACGTTTGTAAGGTGCCTCCCTCATGGGGTCCTTGTGGAGCCCAAATGAATTAGATGGATTCATATCTACAAATCCCTTAGGAAGGACCTTGCACACAGTAAGTGCTATAGAGATATTTGCTAAATAAGGAAATAAGAGGAAAGCCCTTTCACATGCTTTTTACAATTCACAATGCCAGACCTTATTATTCATTTTTAAAGTGGGTTGTATTTGTTCTCTCTCTTTTTTTTTTTTTTTGACATCCTCCATCCCCAGTCATTTCAGTGAGTATTTCACAGGTGTATTAGGTTTAATGCACAATAAAATTTGGGTTAACCAGAATGATATGCCTGAAAAAACTGTAATTTTAGATGGGGAAAAGGATTGATTTTTTTATCGGGGAACTTGACTTTTAGCAGTGATAGATCAGTAGGAAGCGAGTGAGGTGATGGTATGGATTTATGCATCACAATTTGCAGAGAGAACAGTACAATAAAGCTCACATACCTTTCGTCCAGCTCCTACACTTATTCATATTTCGCGGTTGTGTTTCATCTTCCTTCTCCCATTACAATTGTTTTCTAGTGTATTTCACAGGAGAACTTTTCAAACTGGAGTGTCCGTGCAGGACGCCCGGGGATGTCATGATGCAAGTGCCGCTTCGGCGGGCCTGGGGAGGGCCTGGGACTCTGCATTTCTCACGAGATCCCAGGCGACACCCGCACTGCTGGGCCAGGCCGCACTTGGAGCAGCAAGATTTTAAAACAACACCCAGCCACCACATCCATTGCAGACACCAGGCATTTACTTTTTCTAAGTATAAAGGAAAATATAGCAGTATCTTCTACCTCATATATATATACACTCATTTTATACATATATACAGATATACAGGCGTTTGTAGCATTTTATAATGAGAATTAACATCCAGGACAGTGACTCACAGAACTGCAAAATCCAGAATCGGCCAAGGAAGATCAAATGGTGTATCCTTTTCTATACTCACAGAGGCAGAAAAATATTCTCACACATTTCACAAAGACTTCTAATAGCATTTCTCAAAACCAAAATTCATATTTGGGTTAACTGTATTGATCAGGAAAAAAGTCTAAAATCTACCCCAGATACACCATTTTTCCAGGCATTTCCGTTCATTAGGGTTTACTGCCCTGTGGGGGCCTCAGGGCCGTGGGCCCAGGAGGGCCTGGCTCGTCTGGGACCCGCGTGCCCGTAGCCCACGTCGCTGGGGCGTACCTGGCCTGAGCACACCCCACCTGCTACCTGCCCTCACTTCTGTGCTACCCACGGGGTCAGCATGTATTTCCCACCCTGGCAGGGATTTTAGCTGGAACCGAAAGGAACGGGTTTATTTTAATGGTCATATATTTATTCTACTCTGTACTAGGAAAAAAATCCAAACTAACAGTCATACCTGTGATTTCAGGAGTATCATGTCTTAACTAAATACAAAAAAGTGACCCAGTTTGAAGTTGAAGACACATATTAAGTGAATGGCAGTACAGATGGTCTGGGGCTGTGGTCAGAACTGCGGGTGGTAATCCAGTGGCGGGGTCGAGGGAGGGACACAGCCCCTGCGTTCTCGAAGCTTCTGGACACACGGTGCACACGCCATGCTTCCTCGAGCACACACACACGCACACACACGGTCTCTTCTGTCACCTCAAACGGCTTCAGAGCCACAAACGGCTGTGTTGCTTGTTTGGATGATCAGGTAGCTGAGAGCTAACCCTGAGCTCTCTTTTTCTTTCAAGGATTGATGCAAATCTTTGCAAAATAATTTATCATATACATGTTTATTAATAGGATTTTTTTCTGATTGTAGAACTAGTATATGCTTGTTGCCCAGGGGGAAAAAACAGGCAGACATATACCTGGTGAAAAAGAGAAATTCACAACAATGGCCCCCCCAGGAAGTACATTAATTCTGTTTCTCTTTTCCTCTCTTCTTTCTCTACACACACACACACACACACACACACACACACACACACACACACGTTCTGTGTAATCTCTGGGCCTCTACAGCCCGTCCTCTGTCCAGCTCTGATCAGTGCAAATTCAGTTTCCTCAACTTGGTGAGAGAACACCCCTCCACTGCAAGGCTCAAGTTTCGGTCTCGGTGGTGTGTTAACTGTGAAGTGCGCACTTCACGGCTGGCTCCGCGTGGGCAGTGACAGATGACAGCCGCGGCGCTTCCTCCCAGTCTGTGCCCTCCCCTCCCTCATGCACAGACGGCGGGGGAGGGGGGCAGCCGTGCCGCTTCCTGGTCTCCCAGTGAGAAACCCACGGGCTGTTTTCCAAAAACGGAAAATTTAAAGAGGGAATTGGCCCGCGGAGATGGGGGAGCGGCGCAGAACTCTCCAGCGGTGAGGATGGAAGTGAAATTCAGACTGAGCGTAAACAGGGCCTTAGGGGACAGCAGCCCCGTGGGGACGTGGACACTGCGCTGCTTGGGACACGTGGGACGCGCGGCCGCGGGAACGGAGTGACGCGGCTCACGGACACGAGTGAGGAAAGGGGTTGTGACGGAAAGGAGCACGTTGCCCCGGAGGAAACGACGCCAGCAAAACGCTTCACGGCGGGGAACCCCAGGGGCACCTCGTGGCATGGACAGTGCAGAGAACAAAGTGCTGGAAGCAAACTTTGGAAGGAGCATAACAGTTCTCCAAGGCAGGGGACAATGTGCTCACCATGATCTGAAATTATACAGCGAGGAAAAGGCAAGCACCGTCCCAGCTACTCTTGATAAAAGTTTCACAAAGGAATGAAACGCTTTAAATTCTCAGTGTTTCTGTTGTTTTAAATTACAGCACACGAAATAAATATTAGTTAAATATTAGAAAACTGTTTTTCATTTCCTGTATATTGATAACTGATGGTAAGAGAGTTTTTAGTGGTTTGACAAGAATTTTTAAAGGTCACTGAGCACGTGCAGTTGCCCCCAGTTGATTTTGACGATCGCTTTTCCTGGTTTCAGCTTCCGTGGTGGTCTTCGTGGCCCTGCTCCACTGAGCCAGCGAGGGCTGCCTGGCTGCCGAGCGTGGAATATTCTGGACGGACCTAGAGACGCTCATACTAAGTGAAGTGAGTCAGACAGAGAAAGACAAATACCATATGATGCTCCTTACATGTGGAATCTAAAATAGGACACAAATGAACTTATTTACAATACAGAAATAGACTCGCAGACAAAGAGAACAAACTAATGGTTACCGAAGGGGAAAGGGGGAGGGGTATAAATTAGGAGTTTGAGATTAACATATACACACTACTATATATGAAATAGATAATCAACAAGGATCTACTGTATAGCTCAGGGAACTATGTTCAAAATCTTATAATAACCTATAATGGAAAAGAATCTGAAAAAGTATATATATATATATATATATATATATATATATGAACAAAACTGAATCACTTTGCTGTACACCTGAAACCAACACAACATTGAAAATCAACTATTTTTGAATTAAAAAAAAATATCTTTGGGGACCAAAAAAAAATGTCTTCTCCCAATCCGCCCTCGGCCACCAGCCCCTCCCTGGGGGCAGCCATATTTGCACTGTGCCATTGAAAAAAATAACAGAAGGCAACTTGCTTCCCTAAAATAAATCCCATAGTGCCCTAGCGTCATCTTTTTTATTATAAGTCAACCTACCAACCTACGAGTCACCAAAGTGCATATGGGGTTTATTGACATGCAGTGTGTGCGCAGCCTGGCCAGTGAGTAGACTCAGCCCACGGACCATCATGCCTGTCTTCACCTCAGCAGCCCCCCATCTGTGGGACTGATAAAGAATCTCTTCCCCTTTATTCTGCCCGCTACTCTCTGGGGTGTGGGTCTGCTCGCTCACCTCATGGAAGCATATTTGCAGGACCTGCTCAGAGTTCCATCTGGCTTTACTGGTTGTACCCAGCGCACCGGAGCGTCGAATGGAGTAAGGATTAGAGGCTGCTCCCACTGTGTGTGGACCATGCACGCACCATCGTATGTATTTGCATTTTCTTTTTAAAAAATAATCAGAGCTACTTATTGCTCAGAGAATCCTGGCTGCAGACTAAGGAAGATGCATGAAAGGAAAACTGGGCACAGGACAGAGGTGCCTGGCAGCAAGCCTCCCTCCCCACGGCCAGCCCCGCCGGGTCCTCAGTTGGGGAGGTAACTGTGTTCTAGCCTGCGGTTGTGGGCAGCTGAATCGTGTCCCCATATAGGTGTGGAAGTGCTCACCCCCAGGACTTGGGAAGGTGACCTTATTTGGAATCGAGTGACAGCAGGTGGTCAAGGTGAGGTCACCCATCAGTGCATTATGATGGGGTGTCCTTATAAACCCTAATCCTAGTCCGTTATGCGTGGAGCCCTCACAGAAAGAGGAAGTTTGGACACAGTTGCACACAGGGAGAACGCCGGCTATAGATAGAGGCAGAGACAGGTGATGCTTCTACAAGGATCTACAGGATCTTCGGGAAGCACCAGGAGCCGCGGGGAGGCCTGGAGCAGACCCTCCTCGGAGAGAACCAGTCTGCGGACGCCGTGACCTCGGACTTCCGCCTCCAGGCTGAGAGCTAATAAATTCCTTTTGTTTTAATCGGCCCTGTTTTTGGTGTTCTGTTGCGGCAGCCCAAGCAAAGTAACACACCTGTGCTGCCCGCCATCTGGAGGACAGAGGTGACCCTCATCAAGCCACACGAGCCTTTTGTCTTGCTTTTATTATCTTTAAAATTAAGAGGAGTTTTTACACACTACTATATATAAAATAGGTAAACTACTGTATATAGCACAGGGAACTATAGTCAGTATCTTGTAATAACCTATAATGGAAAAAAACCTGAAAAAGAATAGATAAGTATATATATATATATAACTGAATCACTTTGCTGTACACTTGAAAGTAACACAGCATTGTAAATTAACTACACTTCAATAAAATTTATTTTAAGTAAGAGGAGTTGGATAGATCAGGGATTTCAAGGGAGATCACACTTTGAAGCCCAACATGTAAAACAGATAACAGTGCAGGGGGCGGGGAAACAGCTGTCCGCCTGCACAACCCCAATCCTTGGAGCATCTCTGAGAACCCAGGTTGGAAGCCACCTGACCTCCTCACCTTGGGTCCCTGGGCAGCTCTAGACAATCTAGCAGCGAGGAACCATCCAAGTGCATCACAGCGCAGAGCGCTGTCGGGGTGACATACATGTTTGAGGACTAGCTGGCGTTTTAAAGGTTTTCCGTATTGCAGGTTGCTGTTTTGTGGTTGAGTGCGTATGTGTTAGAGGGATGAAACTGTTCACATCTTTCTGGTTTACTTGAGTCAATTCACAGACCCTCCAAGCCCTGGCAGATTTGACTCTGTCTGTAGCCACTCTCTTCACCTGACCCCAAGTAAGGTAGACAGGGCCAGCCGGGGCGGCCGTCTAGTGGGGTGGGCGTGGGGTCCTGACCGGCGCTCGGCTCCTTGGCCATCAACAGCCTCGGCAAGGGTAGGCTTTATTGGAAGCAGTCTTCTGGAAATCGCTTTGTGGCCGCTTTCCGTGGCTCCGGTTTTCCACTTCAGTCCGTCCTCCGCGTTCTTGTTGAGAAGAGGTGTGAATGGGGGCGGTTAGCACAGCCACGGTCAGCGTTCCACCGTGAGAACATCGCTGCTTCTCCTCGGACACGAAAAATTATAATGTTGCCTCTGCTTTTTCAAACTGCACGGCTGAGTGTTTCTAACGTACTGGGTTGAGAACAAGGCAGTGTTACATCACAAACCACTGTTGCTAAAGATTCTTTCCGACGCTGCAAAAGGAACAGCAGCCCCTCGAGCCTGCATTATTCCATTATTTTCTGCGTGGCAGTCATAATAATTGCATTTTATTGGAAAACATTGCACCGTGTCCCACTGGCCAGCCCTTCTCGGGTGACATGCAAATGTATCTGCTTCAAATAAGCCTGGAATTCAGAAATCCAAATTTGCAAAAAAGTTCAGTGGGGGAGAGGAGTGGTTATACCTTTCAATATATAAATGTTTTTCACCACTTTTCTTTAAAGAGTAAGCTCCTCCTTAGGCATTTAAAATGGGATTTCAAAAAATCTGAAAGGAACACGTGTGTATAAATTGTCATCTGCCCACATCCGCATGTCATAAATTCTGCAGTAGGAGCTAAGTTATCGGTCCCTGTGGTGCAAGGCTGTTACATTCCCGGGCTGAGAGCCTGGTGATGAGGCTGTAACTGGAGCAGTTGGGGCGCTGGGGGACCAGGCACGGCAGGAACGAGAGGCGTGGCGGCGGAGCCAGGAGGCAGCCTGTGAGGCGGTGTGAGCCGTGAGGTCACCAGGGAGGCTGATGAGTCAGCCTGAGGGATGACACCCAGGTTTACAGGGAAAGGCACACGGGAGCCGCATCTTACAGGGCTGAGTCAGTCCCCAGGCGTGAAGAGCCTTTCCTAGAAAGGGGAGCGTCCTGATCAAAGCTTGGCGACCTTCAGAGAGGGTCAGGAAGACTGGGAATGAGAGTGGTCCGGAGGGCAGAGGTGTGGAGGGCCTCCAACGCCCAGGTAGAGGGACGAGGTTCTCCGGCCTCCTCACCGGCCCAGGCTTTCCTCAACAAGCCCCCGGAACTCTGCCCAGGGCTTTCTCTGGCAGCAAGCCGGTGTCCACTACTCAGAGCAGGCCAACACCCCAGCCGATCCCCCGTACACAGGGGACGAGCACCGCTACCCGCTCAGCCTTCAGCTGGGACAGCTCTGAGGGGACCCAGCCACCTCCCGAGGGCCCTCGAGGACCAAGCCCCCGAGCTCACGGCCACAGAGCCGGCTCCCTTCTCTTCCCCACGGTGCCCTCCGCTGCCTGCTCTGCGTCCCCTGGGTCACCTCCCCAGTGATGCCTGCACTCAGCCTGTCCCTGGATCGGCCTTGCGGGGGACCCAGCCTGGAGCGGCGCGGACCTGGTCTTGGATCCAGGGCAGCCACTGAGGACCACAGAGCAAGGAAGCGACGCGCCAGGATCGCTGTTCCGGGAAGATCCATCTTTCCTGCCACGATGTGGAAGGAGGGGGAGCGGGAGGGGCGAGAGCGAGTGGAAGCGAGAGAACAGAGGAGGGAACCGAGGAGGAGCAGAGAGACGGCGAGGAGCCGCCCGAAGGCCCCTCCCCACCTCCAGGGGCCGGTGAGCTCTGCCCTCGGGCGGGGCAGGGGGTGGAGCCTGAGTCCCCGGAGAGGGCGGGGCCGTGGGCGTGGGCTAGTGGGGGGCTCCTGGTTGCCCCCAGGCTGGCTCCCAGCCCAGTGGAGTCCGGCCAGCTGTGCGGGCAGAGAGGGGCCCAGAGGGCAGCGGCATGGCGGCAACCAGCTTGGCAAGCGCCCTGGAAGAGCTTCAGAAGCTCCGAGGGATTCTGGAGGTGAACAGCGTGAAATGAAGGGAAATAAACAGCCCCGCCCATGTAGTGTGGGGGTAGTGTAGAGGAAGGTGAGGCCGGTGCCTGGGCCGGAGGGGCCTGGACGAACAGCCACGTTACCCGTGCATTTGAACTACAGATGCCCTCGAGGGAAACTGCATTTTCTCAGGGAATCAGCCACATTTCTCTGCGTAGTTTTCTTGGGGGTTCTTCCTCTTTCAATGCCTCTTTCACCAAGAAGAAGACAGGACAGGGTTCTGTGGCCCCCAACGTCCCACTCATGAGAAGAAGGCTGCAAAGCCGGGGTACCTGCCCCTCTGGTCCCCACGAGCCTCCCGTCCCGCCCACCCGTGCAAAGGCAAGCCCTCCTCCTGGGAAACCGAGGACCTGGCGCGCTCAGCAGCGCGGGATGGGCACCCGCCCTGGGACGGGGGCTTCGGGACTGACGCAGATCAGGGTCCAGACAGACATGGGCACTGAAGGCCACCTGATCTGTTCCACCTCTTCGTGGCTCCCGTTTTACAAGAGCTTGTGACTGTGAGACGGAATTAGGACACTCCATGTGCGGTCAATTCATCAATTAAACTGAGTATTTCCAATACTCGGGGTCATTCCTCCCAACCTCAGTTCCCGCTGGAACGTTCGCGGGACACACGGAGGATGTTCCTAGTCTTGATTTGTTCCTGTTTTCAAATCCCTGATGTCATTGTGGGGAGTTACTCATTCTTTACTCGTTTAATAGCTATTGATCGCATGTCTGGATGAGCAGATGAAACAGTAAGCAAAGCAGACACCCTGCCCTCCCACGGGGAATATAAACCCATAATAGAGACCAGGACGGGAGCTCCAAGAAGAAAACCAAAGCAGGGGAGGGGACAGGCTTGTGTGAGAGGTAACATTGGTGGGGGGGGAGGAGGGAAGAAATGGGAGCCCCGGGCAGGAGGAGAAGCCAGCACGGCAGTGAGGGCCCGAAACCACTCGGGGGCTTTTTTTTCGTGCTTTGTTTTGTTTTTCTGCGGTTTGACTCTTTCTCCAAGAAGCACGTGGTCATAATTTTCAAGTGTGTGAGCCCCGGTTCTTAAGGTTTGACTGTGGGTGTCGCTTTGCAGCCTGGGGAGGGACGGCTGAGGTGGCAGTTATGGGGGCTGGTCACACAGGAGCAGAAGGCGGCTCCACTGCCCAGGTGAGCGTGCCCACGCGCTGCCACCTGGATGGCACCTGGTATCATCGTCTCCAGGTCACTGGCCCTGAAGGAGCTCACAATTTAACTGTTTCTGTTTCCGGGTCAGTTTAAAAAATTAATAATGCTCTTACAGAAACAATTAAGAAATAACTTGTTAGTGGAAACGCACATGATTATGGCTCAGGCAATTCAAGAACATTTCACCCTGCTTCCTGAGGATCAATGCACGTGTCATTGTCCTGCACTTTCGGAAAAGGTCCTTGATTCTTTCTGTCTTTCTCACTACAGTGAAACTGACTGACAAGACCAAATGCATCCTCAGGGAGCTCTGCGTGTGATTCAGGATCAAAATCTTGCCCTAAAGAAGAAAGCGCTGCTGATAGAAAACTCCCCGCCGCCTCCCAGGGAGACTAAGGAGGGGTGGCAGGGAGGCTGACAGTTACCCCTGTGCTTGTGTGTGTGGCTCGGTGTCGCGGGGCTCCCGGTGCTGTGAGAGCAGGAGCAGACATACCTGCGGCCGAGTTCTCATTCCTGCTGCTTTCGCTTTGGGCAAGGTCCCGACTTCAGGGCCTTTGCACCTGCCTCTCCCTCTGCCCGCAGCACCGTTTCCCAGATGCCCACCAGGCCCGACAGCATCGTCTCAGGGGGGCCTTTCTGATGACCTCCAGTTAGATTGGAACACACACCCCCAGGCTTCCCTGCCTGGTTTTCCGGTGTAGCCGTTCTCACCATCTGTCATTCTGTATCATGCCCATCGAGCTCTCCCTCCGGTAGAACGGAAACCTGCCTGTCTGCTCACTAGAGCGTCCAGGGCTGTGCTGACGGTTCTCAGCCCTGGCACAGCAGGGACACCAACCAGTGAGTGCAGCCCTGCCTGTGTGCCTCTGGCTTGGTCGGCTCAGAATAAGCAACTGGGGGTGACTGGGGCTGGGTGCACGGGTGGGCAGAACCAAGGTGCTGCTTCCTTCTCCAAGGCCCTCGCGGGCTCTGGATGACACGACATGTGTGTCTTGTCTTAAGGGACCAGTGGCCCAGACACACCCGCAAGATTTCAAGACAGATCCCTCGTCCCATGATAACCTGTAACAATCAACATATCAAGTACTGAAAGGTAGGGCTTCAGATCCAAGCCTTTCTACAACTCAGGTAGGAAGGTCTGGCCTTGGTCTGGAGGACATCTGAGCCTTTTCTGGAAGAAAGTAACAGAAAACCCTCAAGCCACTGGGCCCAGACTGCAAACAATTAAGAACCAATTCCCTTTTTATTTTTCAGTAAAATATGCATAACATAAAACGTGTAGGTAACCATTTTTAAGTGTATGATTCAGTGACATCAAGTACATCAACAGTATAGTGGACTCTTGAACAACGTGGGTTTAAGCTGTATGTGTCCACTTATCTGCAGATTTTTTTCAGAAGTAGATGCTACAGCCCCACGTGCTCGGGGTTGGGTTGAATCTGCAGATGTGGAGCCACGTATATGGAGGAGCCGTGTCCACGGAGTGATACTGGGATTATACTGGGAGTTTCTACCGTGCAGAAGGTTGGCGCCCCAATCCCCCGTGTGGGTCAAGGGTCAACTACTGTGCAGCCATCAGCACCATCTCCAGAACTTTTTCATCCTCCCAGACTGAAACTCTGCATCCACTCAACACTAATTCCCCAGCGCCTGGGACCCACCATCCACTTTTTGTCTCTATGAATTTGACGAGTCTCGGTCCCTCATATAAGTGGACTCAGGTAGTGTTTGTCCTTCTGCAACGGGCTTATTCCATTGAGCGTTGCTGTCCTCGAGGTTCACCCGTGTTGTAGCAGGTGTCAGGGTCTCCTTCCTTTCTAAGGCTGAGTGATACCCCGTTGTATGCGTGGACCACAGTGTGCTCATCCATCATCTGTTGATGGACATGGGCTGCTTCCACCTTTTGGCTGGAGTCAGTTTGCTGCTGGGCACATGGGTGTGCAGACATGAGACGATTCCCTTGTGCAGCCCATGTGCTTCTGAAGCTGGACGTGGGTATTAAGCCTTTCATGTAATTACCGGGGGGCGTGTTCAACCCCTCCAGCCCCCAGGCTTGGCGGTTGCATTGCCGTAGGGAGTCCGTTATTTTTAACGGGGATCTCAGAGGACTAACGAGCAAGTCCGCGGCCGGGAGTTTGAAAATGCAGGTCTCGGAGAACGGCAGGAGGTGCTAGGGTTGCCGGCGTCCGGGCCAAGCCCTCTGGTTCTTTGCATCACCACGACAGGCGGGCATCAGGCCAGAGCCTCTATGGGGCATCCATTTGGGACGAGAAGGTGGAACCCAAGCTCTGAGCCTCGCCGGAGGGTGGGCCGGGCTGGCCTTGTTTCTGGGACGGTTCCCTCCCCTCCTGAAAGGCACCTCCCTCTGCCTGTGGGCTCCTCGGCCTCCTGTGACTCCCAGGACCCAGACTGACGTTGTTGTTCATGAGGCTTTTATCTTCATCGCTGGGCTGGGCTTTTTTTAGACTCAGCCCTGATCTTCCGCTTCCTGATGTCGCTATCCATTACACTGTCAGCCTGTGGGGCGCCTTGGGGCAGGACAAGTGTCAACAGAAGGTGAGGAAGGAAATCAGCCTCCATCGAGAGCTAATTACCCTGCCTCGAAGTTAATTAAATGCTTGTTAGGAGCAGCAGGGTAGGTCCTAATTAAACTTGTCTAATCACAGTCCCCTGACATTCCCGGACACCGGGATCCCTACCGGGCTTAAATCATTCTCCCGAGGGCAATAATACCTGTCAGGTCTCGGCGGGCGAGCACAGTGATGCTCGGGCCTCCGTGTTTTCTGCACTCATTTCCCACATAGCAAGCGCTTCGCGTGTGTTTAATTTACACGCGTTTCAATTGGGGGGACCCCAGATGGCCCTGATGATTTTGTCGTTTTCCCCTCTTTCCAAGAGGGAAAGAAAGGGAACAGAAAGTAACGGACGTGCTGCAGAGGCGGTCAGCAGCGCCATTTTGTATGATTTGGGTAATGATCATGATTAATGCTTGTTGATCGTTATATCTCTTGTGTTATGTAAATAAAGCTGTGGCCTTCTCCTTCCAATTCCAATTCCATTTGGAAGCGGGGAGGGAGGGCAGATCGGCCCTGCCAGCCTGCAGGCGCCTGTGCAGACACCCCACAGCTCCAGCCCCGCCTCCTGCCCCTGGCACTGCGGCGGTGCCAGCCCCCCTGGGAAGCAGGATCCCCCCCACACCCTGCAGTAAGCCGTCATGGGGCGAGTGGAGGACGGAGAGAAGGCTGCAGGCCCCAAACCATGAGCAGAAAAGGATGGACTTAGGACTTCCCTGGCGGTCCAGCGGTTAAGACTCCGCACTTCCACTGCAGGGGGCACGAGTTCGATCCCTGATCGGGGAACCAAGATCCCGCAAGCCGTGCGGTGCCGCCAAAAAAAGAAAAGGAAAAAAAAAAAAAAAAGGTGGGTTTGCCGGTTCTCTTTAAGCCCGAGTGGGAAAAGAGGACAAGGTGGAGTGAAGTCCGTGGCCGTGTACCTGGCGGAGGTCTGGGAAAGGCCAGAGAAGGAGCCCCGGATCTCCAGGCCCTCTGGGTACTGGGGATACAAACTGGTCGTGTTCAGAAACAGAATTGCAGTGCCACGGCAGCGGTTCAGATAAACGCACGTTCTTTCTCGGCCTAGGAGGGTTTGGGGCTGCTTTTTCTCTTGCTAAGAAGCATGAATGCCTGCAAAATTTTAATGCCCATGAAAAAGAAACCCTGACGTCCAGCCAGGTTCTGCGGTTCAGCCGATGGGTCGTGGCACCATTTGTGTGACGGGGTGATCCTCTGTCCTGGCTGGGCCTCTGGAAAGAAAGATGTCGGTGACGAATCCCTGATTACTGCTAGAGCGAGTCCTCGCCAGGAGCCCCGGGCAGCGTGGCCATTGCCAGCGGTTGGTGCTGCAGGCAGAGTCCAGGTGAAACCAGCCACTTGGGTTACGAGCGAGCACACACACCCCCGTCCTCCAGAAACCCAGACTCAGGGAGGGAGGAAGCGGTGCTAATTTGTTTTGTTTCTGTAAATAGAGCCGCAGTTTGACCCAGGAAAGCTGTGCCCCAGACCTGCGCCTCCTTTGGAGACCCAGTAATGAAAGCGTTAAATCAAGCCGCCCCTTCTTATTTTTCACCTTCTCACCAAACATCATGAATTAATGAAAAGATGTAAGCACTCAGATCTTTTCTGGCAAGAATTCTTGTTGAAATAATCAGTTAACCTTGGAAGATCAAATTGACGGGCCGTAAGTGCAAAGTTATTTAAGATGCCAGATTAGCTAGCCAGATGACTCCATCTGTTGCAAGAAAGCAGTAAGAATGTTTTTGAGACATTTCAAGGCTTCAGAAAGATTTAATGTTATTTCCCCGCAGAATTAATCTGCCCATTAGAACATACTTTAACCTCTTACCAGTAATATCCTGGGATAACTTTAATTTACCTCTTTGCTTTATTCATACAGTAGAAATGATCTAAAGACAGCAAACAGATAAATTAGTTTCAAGCTTTTGCTTTCATTTATTTTCAAATGGGGTTTTTTGTAAAAAAAAAAAAAATTACATGAAATCTCAATTTGCATCAGATATTCTAAATTCGTCAAAGCACCACTTGGATGTCCTTTACTTTGCAGTAGCGCTTACACGTGCTGTTGTACACGCAAGATGAGAACATTTCATTCAAGAATGCTTAGACGATGAAAACCTTCTTTTTTTTTTTGCGGTACGCAAGCCTCTCACTGTTGTGGCCTCTCCCGTTGTGGAGCACAGGCTCTGGACGCGCAGGCTCAGCGGCCATGGCTCACGGGCCCGGCTGCCCCGCGGCATGTGGGATCTTCCCGGACCGGGGCACGAACCTGTGTCCCCTGCAAAGGCAGGCGGACTCTCAACCACTGTGCCACCAGGGAAGCCCCAAAACTACCTTTTTAACAACTGGCCAGTCTGATCGTTTTTTCAGAAAATAAGTGTACACCGCCTGGGGGAAAATACTCCCTGAGAAGTGGTGTCAGTGGGTACACGTGGCACATGGCCACGCTTGGCCATGTCACACTGCATCTGCTGAGGAAGTGCTGGCCATCAGACACGAGGCAGAGATGGTTTTCTTTTGGTGCCACACTTGTAAAGTGATGTTAGGAGCAGCCTGTTTTTCCATGGTGTTTATCTTACCCCACTTTCAAAGTCATTCACAAGATGTGAGTATTGCTATAATTTGGAACAGTGTGCAGAAGAGAGTATAATTCAGACTCGGCGTTCCCCGACCCTGGCTAGCTCCATGACAGTTTTTGTTTCCTATGAAAGCCGCCTGCTTATTGGTAATTCCTTTAAATAAAGGAATTATTTTCCTAAGCAATTTGTTTTGATTGTGTTACGTTCTAGCTCGTCCTCCTCGGCTGTGATGAAAGAAAAGCTAATCTGCTGGTTTACTCTCTTGCCACACATAAAAGACAAGTGGAGGATGGAATTTTCGAAAAGCGAAACTCCTCATTTTTGTGACAAAATGTGAATGAAAATGATGAACTTATTCATAAAAGATGAGGATTTTGAAGTGAATGATTTATGGGTATAAGCATTAAAATATATTAATTTAGTGTGGAGGCAGCGGATGTACATGTTACTCGGTAGCTGAGCGCACAGGACGCACACGACTGTACTGAGGTGAAGACAACGCCCTGAGCCGGTCATACTGTCGAGCCAGCGCGGGTCTAAGAGCTCCGGGAGGGAGCGATCCAGTGGGGCTTGCCATCCGGTTGGGGGCGGTACCGACCAGCACAGCCCAGTGTTTTCATCCATCTGATGGCACTGAGTCTGCGGATGCAGCCCATCAGCGATGCTGTGAGCCCCAGAGGGTGAGCTGATAGACAAGCGGCTCGGTGTTCCGTACAAGCAAATCTCTAGCGAAACTCGGGCCTTCTCAGTCTCGACACTATTGACATTTGGGGTCAGATAACCCCTTGTTCTGGGGGCTGTCCTGTGCATTATGGGACGTTTAGCAGCATCCCTGGCCTCTACCCACTGGATTCCCGTAGCACCCCTTTGGCCCCCCAGTTGGGACAAACAAAACAATCTCCAGGGGATGGCAAACATCCCCTGGGGAAAATAGACCCCAGTCGAGGAGCCCTTCTGTAACCTACAACAACCCGTGATGTCTGAGCGTCGGGCTCAGGCCCTGGCCGAGGCTGACACACTCGAAGCTATGGGAACGTAAGGTTCGGGCCCCTCACTTCCAAAGGCCCTTCTGAGGCTCTGGACCAACTTTCAATTTATAATTTTATGTCTGCGATTGTTTACGTCTCTATGAAAGAGGACCCCCAAACGCCAGAAGTTTAGGCCCCATAAAATCTAGACCTGCACCTGGGTCTCAACCCAGTTGATACTCGTCCACTTACTTTGCAGAAACCGAAACCTGTTCACATGGCCTCCTACCCTTCCTCCTGTTGGCCAGTTTGTGTCTACGCTCAGGTGTGTGTGCCGTGACTCCCCCACAGAACACAACCGCCCTGACTTGTGGAGCCCCACAAGGTTTGGATCTAAAAAGTCAGGACTCACCCTGACGTTACCACCTGTGCTCAGGTGAAACTCTCACAACCAGGGAAGCTGCAGGGTCCTGTTTTCATGCATTTGAGGATTCCACACAAATATAGGTTGCCAACTAGAAATTCTACTCATGATTTTTCATAAAGCTACCTTCAGATCAAAAATTCCTTGAGGAGTAATCCCAGTCCCAGCCAACATAGTCTTAACTCTTAAAACATAGTGAGGGAGGAGAGTTGAGAAGCTGATCTGTGTGTATTTGCTACTGAGATTTTGTCTTGTTGGAGAAGGCAGAGCTCAGAATAAATAAGGTGGAGGACAGGCCTGTGAAAGAGTGACCAACTCTCTGACTGTGACCCTTTCTTGAAACCTTAAAAACTCCTTGATCATTTATTAAAATTAAGCCTGGCATTGATGGATGGATGGGTGGATGGAAGGATGGGTGGGTGGGTGTACACAGGTGTATTGATGAATTGAGAGATGAGAAGAGAGAGTGATGCTGTAGATGAACGGATAGATGGATGGATGATGGGTGAATGGATGGAAGGATAAAAGAATAAAGAGACTGCCGTTACCCTTTTATTTTCTTCTGAAAGAGAACACAAGAAACTATCGATAATTAGTTGTTGGGAGAACTAGGAATCTGTGGGGAATTAGGGTGGCTGTGAGGGATTTTTACTGTTTACTCTGTACTTTTCTGTAATGTTTGCATTTCCGTGTCACGTGTATGAATTATTTTTATATGGTTGGGATGATAGGCTATTTTTCTTTTTTATATGTTTCCATTTTTTAATGACTAAACTTTAAGAAATAAACCCCTCTGGGAGCCTCCTGTTGGGTAAAATGGTTTACACATCCTATCTGATTTTTGCTGAGCTCAGTGGACACATTTCTGCCCTCACCTTACAGGTTATCCCCCCACCCAAGCCTACCGTTGTCGATTTCTCTGGTACGTTAGGTTTTCTTCCTGCGTCTCCTGCATGCTTTATCACCGTGCCTTGCGGGGCGTCGTCCTGCGTCCACGCCCGTGCTTCTCCGCCCCGTCTCGCTCCGCCTACTGTTTCCCACTCTCTCGGTCCACGTCCTGTCTTCCACTCCTCCCTCTGTGCCAGTGACCCTCAAGCCCCTCTCTGGAGCCCCCGTCTTCCTCCCGAGCTTCTCATCCGTGGGCGCAGGCACAGGGCCCCTGCTAGAACGTAAGGAGCTTTCGTGCAAAGAGCAAAAGGGCGCCCTGCCCAGGTGCCTCCGCACCTGCACGTGTGCCCCCCGTGTTCTCCTCTGTCTCGCGTGCCCGATTTGAACCCACCACTGCCCACAGCCATCCCCCATGTCACTCGAGCCGAAACACCCTCACTCACAGGCGGAAACTTGCTTCAGCCCTGCAGGGTAGGTCATCGTGGATGGAACCGTAAGAGTTTATCCTCGCGCCCCTGGAGTTCGACTCAGACTCAGACTTCGCCGGGCATTGAGGGTTTGAGTGGGTGTCAGGGTCACGCTAAGTACTGTGTCACGAAAGTATCACCATCCCTCTTAGATTGACCCAGCACAAGGAAGGACCCTGGATTTTTACACTTTTTAAACAAATGATTAATTACTTACAAGCAAAAATCCAAATAAGCAACTACTTTCCTCCCCCATGTCACAGAGGTCTTCCTCAGGAGGGTCCGTGAACCCTTCCCTGGCCTGAGAATTCAAGACTTCCCTCGAATAAGCCATAAGCCGTCGCTGGTCGCTGTCTTGTGAGGAGCGCTGCTCCTCCAGGAAACCCAGAGCCCACCCTCCTCCCTCCCAGGAACACCCCCTGGGCGCTAATCCGCTCAGGCTTACGGCTTTCCCCTCCCCCGACTCCTTCACTACTTCTTTAATCTTCTCAGATTTGTGGTTCCTTTCAAGCCGCCTCGAGTCCCTTGCTGAATGAGGCAATAAAGAAGTAAATGTCCATGTGGTATCGAATGCCTCTGGTGGGCCTCCGGAGGCTACAGAATAAAGCAAACTGGGCGCCTTTCCTCCCTCCTCCCCCAGACGATGCCTCTGCCGGCACAGCGCGCTCATCCAGTCCTGACTGCCCACACCTCCTGGACCTCCTGGGAAGGACTGCATCCCTGCTGGCCGGTCGCGTCCCCTGGGACATCTCCAGCCGGGGGTGGGAGGGTGGCTGTGCGTCAGCCCCTCCCTCCAGCAACGTCTCCGCACAGCCGGAGGTGCCCCCCCCAACCCGTCTGACCTGCGGGTCCTGCCACGTTCACCTGTGTGCCCCCCGCCCAGCACCTGGCCCCCCACGCGTGCACCAGGCCCAGTATCCAGGCCTGTGCGGTTGACCCCAAACTGCCCAGGGCCTGGGGCAGAGCCCGCCCCGGAGGGGCCCAGCCAGTGCCCGGTGAAGGGCGGGAGGGTGAGATTCAGCAGGTAATGGTTATTCCACTTGCGAGCTGGACCATGGGGCACTTTTCAACCCAAGAAACCCCTGTAAAAGGCAAGGTTATGACCCTTCCTATGTACATCGTTGTGCGTGGCCCAGTGACCCCTGTAATAAAGCTGTGGGCGTGCATTCCTGGGCCCTTCTGCCGACTGTGGGCTTGTGGTCGTTCTCGATGATGTCACAGCTGCACCGCCCGTGGTGACCCTCTGCTGGATGACCTCGGCCTCCTGAGTCCCCGTAGCTGCTGGGCTCACGCGCACTCACGGGTGGTCTGCATCCTGCCCTGCTTGCCCCTCTGGAAACACGCGCTTTCAGCTCAGGGTGTCCCCAGATCTTAGTGGCCTTCCAGTGCCAAAGGGCCGGCCGAATCCCCTCGTGTCCCTCAGGCCTCAGTGAAGACCATGACACCCTGTGTTCCCATTTTGTCACTTTGCTGCAGAGTAGCTGCCTTCTTTGTGTCTGTTCACACTTCTGCACATGGGTTCCTGCAACTTCAGACAACGATCCGCATTGGACCCCCAGCAGGATCCAGACCGGCCTCATCTGCTACAACAGAGCCAGGGTGGGCCTGGGACTGCACACTTCCCGGGGCCCCGCGAGCTCTCCTCTCGCTGGTCCCGCTTGGCTCAGGGTCCTTGGCTGTGTCCGTCTGGGTTTTGTTCATTGTCCGTGGCTCAGCACTCCCTGATTGGGAGTGTCAACCACTGTGTGATTCCCTGGATCAAGTTCTCACCAGTAAGCTCTCCTAAGGCTTTTAAAAGTTTTAACCTCACTCTTTCACCCACAGAAAAAAATAAGTCGGGAGTCTGAATATGCCCGTTGCCCCAGCAAAGTGAGGTTCCCAGGCGCCAGCGTCCGGCAAGCCAGCTGGGGAGCCCGGCGTGGCGGCGACGACGAGAGACTCCCGCTGAGTTTTGGGTCCATGGGTCCCGGGTGCCTTCGGAACAGCTGTGAACTTGGAGCTCAGCCTGCTGCACTGGGAACCGCACCCCAGGCAGCACCGTGAGCTAAATACCCCTCTAAGTTCCGGCTCTCCGTTGCCAAAGAATTGCATGTCCTGCTCCTGGTAACTGTATCACAGGCACGGCTTTTCCAGCTGAGATGTATCCCCAAGCCTGAAGCCACCAAAGGGGGTGGACAGACAGCAGAGCAGGTCAGGGCTGGGGGTTCACACGTGAGCTTGGACGCTCAGGCACAAGTCAAGGACGCAGTGCCCAGCGCTGCTGACGAGCCTCCTGCAGGGACTGCGGGTGCAAAGCCAAGCACAGCTCCTAGCCCGCCACTTTCACTCCGACTGCATGACGGACCTCAAGACACCTCCCAAAAGCCAGAAACTCAGTCAGTATCCACAGGCTTGGGGCGCATCCTGGAAACAAGCCTGTCCCACGTACAGCCCCCTGGGGTCTCCAGGCCATCGGTCAGCTAGAAATGTGACGTGAGCCACATGTGTGAGTTTAAATGTTTCTAGTAACCACGTTTCTTAAAAGTAAGAAGAAATAAGGAAAAGTAATTTTAATAATATACTTTATTTAATCCAGTATATTAAAAATACCCCTTTTTCTATCCCGCAATCATGCTCTTTGGTGTTGACTCAGATGAGTTGAAAATTTACGGCCACAGAGAAACCAGCACACAGATGTCTCTGGCAGACTCACTCATAGTCACCAAATCTCGGGAGCAACCGACATGCCCTTCAGTAGACGATGCGTAAATAAGCTGGCGCATCCAGACAACGGAAGCTCATGCAGCACCAAAAAGAAATGAGCTTTCAAGCCACAGAAAGACATGGAGGGAACTTAAACGCATATGACTAAGTGAAAAAAGCCAGTCTTGAAAAGGCTACACGCTGTATGATTCCAACGATATGACATCCTGGAAAAGGCAAAACTCCGGGACAGTAGAAAGATGGGTGGTGGCCAGGAGTTAGGTAGCAGGCGGGATGACCGGGCAGAGCAGAGGGTTTAGGGCAGTGAGACTCTTCTGTGCGAGACACTGACGGTGGCCACGCGACGTTACACTTTTGTCCCAAACTGTAGAATGTTCACACCAAGAGTGAACCTGACGCGTCGTCGGGGTTCATCAGTTGTAACAGGTGCCCCGCTGCAGTGGGGTTTGTGGATTCTGCAGGAGGCCCCGCGGGGAGGGGCAGGGGGTGTATGTGAACTATCTCGACCTTGCTTCAGTTTTGCTGTGAGCCTAAAACTGCTGCAGGAAATAAAGTTTATTCATTAAAGTTTTAAAAATCACATTCTTTTTTCATAGTAAATCTTCAAAGTCTGATGTGCGCTTTGCACTCGCCGCACACTCAGCTGGACTCCACGTCTCAGGGGCCACTTGGTGCCAGTGGCTGTGCCCTGGAGGTTCCAGCTGCCACCTGCCCAGCTCTGCCGAGGCCGGGCGCACAGGGCCAGTTACCTGAGGGATGGAGCCAGGCCGGGGGTACCACGAGGGGAAGGGAGCATATTAGGGCCACCTCCTGGCATGGCGCTTTACCTCCTTGTGCCAGTCTCACCTTACTGGAAATAATAGCACGTGACGGTGAGCCTTGAAAGGCTTCAACGCCCAGTTGGGCCCAAGGAAGGGAGGAAGTGTCTTTTCCTGACTGCCTTTGCTTCCTCAAGCACTCCAATGGGCAAACGCCTCGTGTTTCGGTGTTTACAGCTTACCATCAACGATACACAGGGCTTTTCCTCTGTTTCAGGACCGAGTCCCCCGTGGAGCAGCCGATGTTCAGTACTTATTTGCTCAACTCAGAGGATACCTGTTATTTTAGAAAAAGCCTGTGTTTTAGGGCAATTAAATAAATAGGTATCAGAAATTTTCTTACTTGGCTATATAATAAGGTGGGAAGTTAGTTTTAAAATAGACCTTTAGGAAAAACACATGATCATAAAACATCAATTATTTCGTGTTCAAATAGATGGCTTTACATCTAAAAACCTTCATTAGCATTTTACCTACCAACTGTCCTGTGGAAACTAAGTTTGTTACTTATGAGTAGATCTGGCCCCGTTTTGGGGATGACGTGGGTGACAACAGTGATGACCGGAGAGCTGGCATCCGGGACGTCCCCCTCCTGGGGCCGCTCGGGACCCTGGTGACATCATGAAGAGATCGGAGCTGCCCGTGTCACAGAGGAGGAGCAGACCCCATGGGCCGGGCCGGGCCTGCTGGCACCTCAGAGCCGTGGTTCTTGCCACCTGTCGCGGGCAGGGCACGGTCAAGTTCGCAGGCTTGGTCAGCGGATGGAGAACACTCCAAGGGGCAGTGCGGGCCATGACCGCCTCGGGCTCAGCGGGGCTCAGCCACCTCCCCTCCGGCATCAGATGGGCGAGTAGCCGCTTTCCGTGGAGTTCCAGAGGCTTCCGTGAAGAGGCCCACGGAGCCGAACCCAGTGCCCTACCTGGCACAGTGAGGGCTCTGGAAGTGCCCGCAGCACAGCCCCTGCTCTGCACGCAGAAGACCCCGTCCCCACGGGGCAGGCAAGGCCCGAGCAGCCGTGCAACAGGATTTGCCGAGTCAGTGAAGGAGCCAGTGGGCTTGAAGGAGGCTGAGAGAATAAATGAACGTGAAACGCAGAGCTGCACGACAACGAAGAAGGAACCGGAGACCTGCCAGGGGAAGGACTAGATGGCGAATGGGAGCAAGCAGCGAAGCAGGGGAAATGCTTGTGGGCCGTGAGGGGGCAAATCGCCAAGTTCTGTAATAAAGTGATTAATTGGGGCGGCCGGGAGAGGGCCAGAACAGAGAGCTTTTGACATTGTGCAGTTAGGGAGGGAGACTGCAAGGAATTCTAAAGCATATGAAAAAAAAGAAAAGAAAAAGAGAAAGAAGAGCTGAAAAAAATTAAAGACTGGAGAACTGAGTTTTTTTTTTTTTAATGGGCTTGCTGTAAATTCACTCCAGGAAAGCAGGCACTCCTCTGATCATAATATGAATTTAGTTACTTTTCCTTGCGAAGCAGAACCAATTGTCTGAGAATCTGGACATACAAGCACCCAAGAGTGGAAAATGGAATTCAAGAACTACATCGTGATGCACTCAGCTCTTGAAGGGACTTTCAAACTTGGAAGGATGGTAGCTAAATTCTACCTCTTCTGCATGTGTTGTAAACATGCAGGTTCTTAAATGTCATGGGTGAAAACTCGGAGTGAAATGGTCAGACTCCTAACACTCTGTTTAGATGGGACTATAATGTAAAGCAGTCGAATAAGAGACTGTGAAACACCTAAGATTCAACGGGTTAACCGGGAGAAGAGGGTCGTGTGCAACGACCTTATGCCAGCCTCGGGGGTGCCCCTTCCACCGTAGACTAGAATTACCTGGAATTTATACAGCACTTTTCTTCCTAAGAGCCTAAAACGAGTACGTCGTTCTAATTTACCCTCCCCAAGGTCACGACTGATTAAACGTGTTATGGGGACTTTCATGTCTTTAGGAAACACGTGAAGTTGAGGGTATAGAAGTAGATATACATAAATTGGCAAGACCATTTTAGTTTTTCTACAGTTCTTTTTTACTGAAGTATAGTTGATATACGATGTTGTGTTAATTTCTGCTGTACAGCAAAGTGATTCAGTTTACATACATATACATTTTTTCACTTTCTTTTCCCTTATGATTTATCCCAGGATATTGAATATAGTTCCCTGTGCTCTACAGCAAGACCTTGTTGTTTATCCATCCTATATGTAATAATTTTCATCTGCTCACCCCAGCCTCCAACTCCATCCCTCCCCCAACCCCCTCCCCCTTGGCAACCACCAGTCTGTTCTCTGCGTCCACGATTCTGTTTCTGTTTCATAAATAGGTTCATTTGCATCATATTTTAGATTCCACATATAAGTGATATCAAGACCATTTTAAAGTTGGAGAATTGGGAGACCAGATTGGGTCCCCAAAACCTGAGGTGTGATCTGAACGCACTTCCTAACCCCCAGCTGATGTGCCATCCGCTAAATCTTGGACCGAACCACTTATCATTTGCCAACTGAGCAGAACACTTGAAGTTATGCATTTCTGTGGCCCACAGCAGTCTGTTATGTTCCAATGGCTTAGGAAAGAAATGGATGAGTCTCTTTCTAAGGGTGAGGAGCCATCCAGAAGCTGAGCCTGTTTTCCTTGCCACAGATTAGGGCGCCCGTTTATGCTGCCGTCAGTGGTCCTTCGAGACCTGACGTTACCAGGAACACAAGCACCTACCCAGTGGTACCCGTGGCTTTATTATCACACAGCAAGGAATTCACAAAGACGAAGCATTCCCCAAACCATGGAGTCTCTGAATCCCTGCTCACTCCATCATTTATTACTGAGTCACTGAAGGACTGAGGATCTTGTGTACACAATGGAAAGCTCCTGTAGACAACAGGGGATGTTTACTGGAGTGTCTATACGCCAAAAGTAATGATATTAATATCGTTTACTACTGCTTTTCATGGACCACAATTTTTTTTAATTTTTTAATTTTTTTAAAGTATTGATACATGAGTGGCTTAACAGATCTGAGACCTTATCCCAATCTGTCAACTAACTAATCTTGAAAAAGCCAAATTTCTTTGAATCTCAATTTTTGCTCTGTAAAGTGGGAACATTAGACCAGTTGATTTCTCAGATTCCTACCAGGTTCTGTTGTTCTACGAGCTTCCGAGACCCACACGCTCTGGGCTCCGTTTGCTCTACTGAGAAATGAAAACGTGAAATGCCAGGACGACCCCAGTGCCCCCCTGGGCTCCCGATAAAACCAGCATGGATTTCATCAACAAGTCTGTCTGGCCACACAGACACCACTGCGGTCATTTTTATAAAAACGGGAAGTGTGTCAACTTCAGAGAAGTACTAGCAACATATGTCCTGTCATGACATCACAAGCAGGGGTCACATGAGAACCGTTTTCAGTCTCTGGCCCAACAGTCCTAAATATTTTCCCATCGACCACTCTGTTCATTATTTCAACTCTCACTGTCTCCATTTCCCAAGTTAAAGAAATGGAGGCTCAGAGACGCTGGACAGGGTTCCATCACAGCTGGGCTGGAATCTAGGACTCACCACTTCAATTGTGTTTTACTGTCTACTTGGAGTTGTCAACACATTTCGTGACTTTTTCATTTTTTCTTGAATAGGAGCTTAGACTACTTCACCAAGATCTCAGTTTTGTGATCTTTGTAAGTATAGAACTCTCCAGAATCTGTCGAAATGTTAACTTCAAAGTCATTCAGAGAATCCCGATTTTAGAATCAATGCACTGATAAAACTATTTCTATGAAATATCATGGGAAATAAATATTTTTAAAAGAGGTCTTTACAAATACCCCACTACAAAATCCAAATCACAAAAACACAGCAGCAGGTCACTGTGTTTCAGGCATTATTGGAATTCACACGGTTTCCTGGCTCTGCCAAGGGAGATGCTTCTGGAGCATGAATGTGATGCAAAGGCTCATCCCAAGCTGAGGACACGCTGGCAGTGAGGCCGAGGCACGCTGGACAGGCAGAGGGCCAGTGGACCCCTCTTTCCGTGGACACGGAAAGAGAGGCTATTAGCAAAAAGACAAGAGATAACAAGTGTTGGTGAGGACATGGTGAAAAAGGAACACTTGTGCCCTGTAGGTGGGAGTGCAAATTGGTGCAGCCACTGTGGAGCACAGTATGGAGGTTCCTCAACAATTAAAAATAGGATTACCATGTGATCTGGCAACTCCACTTCTGAGCGTTTATCCAAAAGAAATGAAAACAGGACATTGGAAAAATACCTGTATCACCATGTTCATTGCAGCATTATTCACAATAGCCAAGATACAGAAACAACCTAAATGTCAATGATGAATGGATAAAAAATATGTGAAATGTGTATATTCTACTATATATATATTCCACTAAATATTATATATTATATATATTCACTCTATATAATAATATATATTACATATATCTCACTATATATATTCCACTATATATAATATCATGTATTATATATAATATATATCCACTTTATATATTCCACTATGCATAATATTCTATATATTTTGTTATATATAATATATATAATATATATTCCACTACCTATGTTCTACTATATATAGCATATATTATTTAATACATATATTTACTATATATATTACATATTATATAATTTTTATATATAGTAGTATATATCTATAATATATATTCTGCTATATATTCCACTATAAATAGTAGATATTATATATATTCCACTCTATAATAATATTCCACTCTAGATATAGATATAGATACAAATACAGGTACACACAGAGCGAGAGAGGGATATCTCCAGTGATCTAAAGGAAGGAAATCCTACCATTTGCAGCAACATGAATGGGCCTTGAGGACACTATGCTGAGTAAAGTAAGCCAGACAAAGACAAATTCTGTATGATTGATCTCACCTGTGGAATCTGAGAAGCCTGAGCTCAGAGAAGCAGAGAGCAGATCGGTGGTGAGTGCAGTGGGGTGACATGGGTGAAGGTGGTCAGAGGCACAAACCTCCAGCCTTAAATTTAAAGAAAAAGAATGTCTATTTCGAAACAGATTGAAAACCAGCTAGAGGTGTGATCTGTTTTTCAGCCTGAGGTAAGAGGAAGTAGGTCTCTGAATCGGGATGGAAAGTCAAGTGTGGAGCCGGACACCGAGTAAACTGGGAGGGGATGGCCCGGGGCGGTGGGGCCCACACGGCCTCCATGCCCCCCACTCGGCGCCGCCCACGTGGCCTTGGGAGCCCCCAACCCCCAAGAGTGGGCCTCCTCCATTTGTGCGCCGCGAGGTTGGGGGCCCCTCCAGGACCCCACAGGCCTGGCGCGCATCCCAGCTCGTCACGACCGCTATCCGCTCCTGTGCCCGTGGCACACGCAAGGCCGTGTCGGCTGTGCTTCTCCACCCGGGGCCACAGCAGCCATTCTGTGCAGAAAAGCAGCAACTTACAGTGCCAAAAAGCATCCTTCTTTGCCGACACAGCCCGGTTCTGAGCAGGTGTGTGGCCCCCTCCTGAAAGGGGACATCTGGAGAGGGGTGACAGAGACATAGCCCAGGGTCGAGCATAGGGGGCCTGGCTGCGGGGTTCCAGGGCAGCTACCCCTACACCCACCCCTGTACCCGGATAAGAACCACAGCTAAAGCACTGAATCGTCTTTCCCCGTTGGCGTGAGTGGGAAAAATATCTTACCGGAAGAAAACTTAACATTCAAAGGTGCTTTTTCCTCCAGTTGGCAGGGGACGAAGACGTTTACAGTTTATAACCAGCAGCCCCTTTTTTCACAGAGGTAGTGGAGTCACTTTACTAAAGCAGTACTTAGCTGCCAAGCACGAAGATGAAACAGAACAGCTCTGCCCGCCAGCACACAGAACGCAGAGCAGCCCGCCCGCCACAGAAGCCCCGCCAGACCCCCGCGCAGGGCACGGGGAGGACGTCGCTGACTTTGCTGGAACTTATGGAAACTGTTCTCAATGGGGGAGACCAGTGTCCTCCAAGAGGAAGATTCTGGAAATGGTCAGAAAGGTCACCTGGGAGTGTAGGTGGCGGGGCACATCCCCGGCCAGTGCTGCCCAAGTGAACCTTCTGGAGGTCCCTCCGCGCCCAAATCGGGGGTGGTGGATGAAGGGGAGAAGGTGGGGTGCTCCTGGGCTGAGCCTTCATCACATGGACTCCAGTGGGTTTTGCTGATTTCAGTTTTCCCTCCCAGAACGGGGGGATGGTAGCATCCAGCGTGGCCTGGCTGCCCAGATGCCATTCAGCTCCCGTCTGCCTTTTTGTTTACACTGGGGACACAATAGAAGCTATAGTCCTTCCAATACATCATTTATAAGTGTATTCTACCTCTGAATGTACAGACAGAACTGGCTGTGCGTGAATAAGCCCTGTGAATATTGCCAAGACACTGTGCTTTGTTCAGCATTATTCTTCACAATAGATACCACACTTTGGAAGTAATTTTAAAAAGGGAATCAAAATAGTGGTACTTTTAGCCTTTGTTTCTTTTATACCACACTGCATTCTCTGTCTCTCAGTCAGCCGCTCCCATTATACTGACAAATTAAATAAACCACTCCATTGCAGAAAGGCTCGGGCAGGCAGGACTTCACTCCAGTGCAGCCCCGGGAAGTGGAAATAAACACTGAGGTTGCTTCTGCGAGCCATTTCAGCTAACTTTAGTGGGAAAACAGCTGGGGGGCTGGAGGGTTTGGGCTGGCCAGCAGCACCCCGGAGCCCGCCCCTGCAGCAGGTAACGGGTCGGCAGAGAGTCTGCAGTTCCAGAGCTGCTGAGAGCTCCTTCCTGCTGGGTGGCCCCTGGGAGCGGGAACAGGTGAGTCACAGGAGAGAGGGGCAGGCTGGGGGCTCCGCCAACTGGAGCAGCTGGCCAGCTGACCTCTCTGGGAGGTCCAGAAGCTTCCCTCTTGCAAGCATCTTGGCTTTCCTCTTCTTTCTGGAAGGCTTGGTTTTTTCATACGTTTGCTGAACTGCTTCCTGAAGAGGGGCAGTGAGGGACAGGTGTGGCAGAAGCTTCCTCTCTCTCTCTCTCTCTCTCTCTCTCTCTCTCTCTCTCTCTCTGTCTCTGTTTGTCTCTCTCTCTCTCGAACTCTACCTTGACTTTTAGCAGTTTGGGGTCTGTGCAGTCCCAATCTATTTTTGAAATGCAAGCATGGGAAGAATAAAGGATAGGACTTTTGAGTGTGGGAGTGGTTTGGGTCTTTTCAAGGTGCCAAGATGCACTGGAGACATGAATGCCAGCTTTGGAAGACGTCCCCCTGACTTTTGGCCTGGAACATTTTTATATTTGCAGGAGGAGAAACACACAAAAAATTTACTTTATCCTGGGGAAGGAAGCTCTTTTAAATTAACAACTGATTTTTTTTTTAAAGACACAAATTTACCTTGAAGTGGAGCGTGCCTCGGGGGCGTTTGGTTAAAAATCTGGGCTTGTGATTGTGAGGCAGAAACTGTGGTGTAGGTGTTTAAAAGCAGCTCTGGCTTGACTTGGGAAAATTGCCGTGAGTGTGTAAAGGTCACCTTCCAGTGTCTGTGCTGGGACCCTACAGACACCACGCCCCCTTTTGCCCCCCCCCCAACAAAATAACGGGAATTGGTGGAAAAGACAGAGTCCAGAGAGCTTGTTGTCAGGGGCCTCAGAGGCGGCCAGATTCCTTATGAAAACAGAGCCAGTAAATGCCAGTCACGGGGGACGCTTTGAAGCCTCCAGCCACCAGCTAAGATGACCTCATTGAAAATGCACGGTGTCTCGGGCCTGGGGTGGGAACTCTGTGTTCCAACAGAGGCGTCCCCTGGCTGCGAAGTCAGAGGCCACCGCAGGCAAAGGGAAATATTGAGCCAGAGGCGTTTGACCAGAACCATCGGGGTTCATCTTTTATTACCAAAGAAAGACTTGAAAAAGCACAGGTGAAATTTCCTTCCATTGTCTCGGAAAATTCTCTGTAATTTGCCCCCAGGGAAATCCAAGTGCCTTGTGGCCAGGCCCCCGCTCCACCCCCCTGTCCTCCTCTCCCCTCCTCTCTCAGCATAAATGTCTCCGGGGTCCCTGGAGAACCGTGTGGGTGAGAGGGGACGCTGAAGGTCAGGGTTGCCCACTGTGGCCTGACTTTTAAGCTAAAGAGGTTTTTCTTTCTCGTGTTGCCCTGTCAGGTCTAATTTGGCGGCATTATGCTAACGGGGTGGGCCTGCTCCTGACAGGAGGGGGTTAAATGAGATTACAAGCTTTAGAGGCTGTCAGCAGCTCCTGCTGCCTGGGATGTTAAATCGCGATTTAATGGTCCGCTTTATCTGTAGAGTATCAGTGGAGATCTGCTGTTTTCAGCAACTTAATTGGTTCTGTGTGTGCAGGAGGTTTTCGGGGAGGTGGGAGAGCGGACCAGATTTCAGTGCTGAATTATTTAGAGATCACATGTCAGTGGAAATCTGTGGTGCGTTTTGCTTTTCTGGAGCACAGAGAGCTTATGAATGGGTGAGATGCCGGATTCTGCTGCCATACCCGAAACTTTCTAAAAATATTCCTAGGCTCTGATGTAGTTCATTTATAGATGGAATAAACAAAAAGTAACAGTTGCTGTCACAACATACGTGCGGTGCCCGATTGCAAGAGTGGGGCGGTGAGGGTGTGCAGATCGAGAGGCAGGGAACTCCAGACAAAATGAATGTGTGCTGGTCCTTCCGATATTTTAACAGATGGCATCAGGGTGGAGCTGAGTATTCCTGGGTGGATTTCAGGTGAATTACAGGTGACTCAGGCAGTGCAGACTGACATCGGGACAAGGGAGCGTGTGTGAGCGTGTGTGTGCGCACGTGTGCATGCGCGCCTTCATGTGTGAGCGTACCTCCATGCAGGATGGAGTGTAATCCGCGTCCAGCACACTGGTCGGTCCGTGTGTGTCAAAGTCACCTGCGTGACGTGGAACGGTATGAAATCGTGGACACCCCACCACATCCTCCTACAATCCCATCAGTTACCTAGGGTTCCAGGCAATCTGTTCAGGCCCCACGGGCCCCGTATAGTTGGTATTTCCAGACACAAGCCGTGGAGGGAGGCCCGTGGTGTCCTCCTCGGATCACCTTCAGGAGAGCGTGTGCGCGTCACAAGGGACGAGCAGCCTGCGTGTTGGTGGCAGTTGAGGGAGACTGGGTATCGTGGTGGGTAGTGGGGGTGGCCGGGGACACACGAGGGACCCTAGGAGGAAAGGCAAAAGGAAGAAAGAACAGAGAGAGAGTGTTTTCCCAGCAGACATCAGCATTGTCTGCTCCCAGTTAGGGTCAGTCCGGAAAGTTCAGGATTAGTAAATTTAATATCCTGTCAAAATTCTCATGATAATGAGTCCTGGCCGGCCAGCTGGCACGGCAGCCTCGACACCACAGCCGGCGAGATAGCGCAGCTCATTTATGAGCAGGAGATTGTGCTGCGCTGGCACGGGCGGCCCCGGCTCGGCCGAGGGGCGGTCCCCGATCGTGCGCAGCCCCCCGGCCCCGAGCTCCCGTAGCCCAGCCACACGACCGGGTGACCCATTCGTGCCTCGCTCGCTGGGAGCCCCGGGTTTTCCTAGGAGGACCGGGGAGATGCCTCGTAGGAAAACCTCATCCTAAAACCATCCCTTGCCCGCCCGTTGTGTCGCGGAAACACCAGTATTGTGATCCAAAGCGGGTGTAGACGGATGGACAGGAGAGTCGCAGGGCCGGGGAGAGAGGGAGAGCTGGGCCAGGAGAGGGAGGCTGGCTGTGGCCGCCTCCCCGCAGGACTGCCCGGGCGGGCGGTTTGCAGGCTGCAGGGGTGATGCGAGACATTGTGTGCCCAGCGAGGAACCTAAAAACGAGAAAGTTCCTGTGCAATTTGTTCAAGGCCTGCACCTCTCTAAGCAGCTGTCAGATCCGTGCATTATGGTGCATTGAATCTGAATGAGGCTCTCAACATCAAAACCTCGTCTCCATTATGATATCATCTCCCGCTCTAAGCCGTAATGCTTATTAATTCTGCACCCATACTCTCCCGGCTTCGGCAAATGTATTCCATCAGCCTAGCATTTAATTTAATTAGTACAGCTGGGCTCTCATTCTCCTTTCTGTGTCAGAGGTATTGTCAGCACGGTCTGCTGTAACACAATTACTGATTGCTTTTAGATAGGCAGAAATATGATTAGGGTATTGGGTGACTGTATCATAAGCCTTATTAGATTCATTTGAAATCTGGAGATAAATAGGAAACTTTTATTTGCAGTGTAATGAGATTATGCTTATTAGGCCAAGACCTCACAGCCTTTTGCAAAGAACACTGTATGAGTCGGATTATACTCTGGAAACACACTCTCTGCTCCTGGCATCCCGGCCATTTCTGGGCCTCGGGGACTCCAGTGTTGTCACCTTGGAGTCGTTTCGTGATTATGGCCACCCTGGTATCTTCCCGGTGATAAAGAGCACCGGTATCCCTTTTCCTTCTGAAGTCGGATGGAATACATACATGTTGATACGGAATTGTATTTTGCCAGAAATATTTTGAAAAATCAGTACACAGGCTAAGAGAAATTATACTTTTAAACGTATTTATTTGCTTTTAAGGATGTTTGCATTTATTCCACGTCGCTTACAGAGATTGGCATGTAATGAATGTCTTAAAAATCCCTGGTGCTCAGTCTCAGAAACATTTATCACTGCTGTTATTGTTTTGATAACAGCTAGTACCATTCCAGAAACATTTATTGTTTTTATTGACATTTATTTATCCTCTAAAATTTCTAATATTTGTGGAGGGCTCAGGCAGGAATTTTCTCCTACCCAGAATAAATCAGTCTTGAATAGTGTGGAGCTATCATGAAAGTGCTGGCATAACTTGAGGAAATCTACTGAAGTAGAAAGAATTTAAGGTGGCAGTATATTTAACTGAGCTGAAATTTGTCAAATATACTTATTGGTTTTAAAATAAAGTGTTTCTCTACCCAAGGAAAATGATGATGATTTTTCCTAGATATAAAAGTTTGGGGATGATATGTATGAATTTTGCTTTAAGAAAATCCAAGATGTAAAATCTAAATTTGCAAATTACATACAGTATCTTTAAACTATGAAATATCTCCTATATCATGCCCATCTCTCACCCCACTCCATTTTTACCAGATAATTTATAACATTATTTGATTTAAATGACTCTAGATAGATAATTTTCATGAATTCATTTATTGTATAAGACCTACATGTACAATGAATGTGCTTTGGTGTCCAAAAAAACAAGGAGCATATATTTCTTGGTTAAATATGTGGTCACATCTAGATATGCAAAAAAGGAAAACCTATGCTGGCTTGCCCAAACCGAAAGCTAAAAAGGAGATGGGGGTATAGGGCAGGGAGAATGGGGGTTATTACTTACTGAGTACCAAGTTTCTTTTTGGGGTGATGGAAAAGTTTGGGAAATAGATATGGTGATACTCTCACAACAGTGGGAAAGTCATTAATTGTACAAAGCCACTGGTCTGTACACTTACAAATGGTTAAAATGGCAAATCTTATGTTATATATATTTTACAACAACAGAAGAAAAAGAGAAAAGAAAGAGACAGGGGTCTGTGGGGCTCCATCAGTGTGAGTGGCAGATTATGGAACGCACTGGTCAGTGACTTCATGGCTTCAGCCCTTGGATTTACCAGTGATTGTGGATTTTAAGTTCTAATTTAGTGAGCTTTATGCTCATTCCTCAAGTTCAAATTGAGCATTTCCTGTCACATAAAGTATCAGAAACTCTAGTGAAGAGATTTGTTGTTTCCCCAAAATGCTCCATGACGAAAGTCTTGCTTGGCCTTGACAAGAATTCTTGGTGGCGTAACTCATATCCGGAATTAAGATTGTCTGACTCTGTTCAAGGATTAATATTCAGGGAAGAACATGAATAAGAAATGAATAAGGAGTGAAGAAACATCAAAATGTGTTAGTGACTTTTTATTTTTCCACTGGCACAGAGAAGGGAGCTAACATTCCTGCTGTCCACGGCCATCTTTTTGTCAGTTTTATGGGGGAATAATTGACATATAAAATTGAAATATATTTTAAGTGTTCATCATGGTGATTTGATATACCTGTAAACTGTGGAAGGATTCCCCCACCTAGTTTATTATCAGGCATCACCTCACATATTTATCCTTTTTTTTTTTTTTTGGTGAGAACATTTAAGTTCAACTCCCTGAACAAATTTCATTATAACAGAGTGTTATCAACTGTGTTACGTTAGACGCTCAGACCTTATTCATCTTATACCAAAAGTCTGTGCCCTTTGACCTGCCTCTCCCCATCCTCCCACTGCCATCCTTGCATGGGATGAAGTGAAGGAGAGGCGGTATCTAAAAGCTGAGAGGGGAATGGGGTTGGCCTCCAGGGGCATCAGCAGCCAGAGTGAGCCCTATGCACCCACCTCATCTTAACCAACTTCCCCCCAAACCCTCTTCCTTCCCACGGTGCAGCACACACTCAGCTCCTGCTCCTACAGATGTGCCTGATGTGCTCTGACATCTTTTTATGCCACTTGCAATTGCTGTTGTCATTTTTTAATTTAACTAAATATGTGAGCCACTGAAATGAGTGCAAAAAAGCCATAGAGAATTGGGGTTTTTTTCCTATGGAAATTGAGGATTTAGGAAAGACTAGATAGAAACAGTTGTTTTTAAAAATATAGAATTACCTGTGGGTGAGATCAGTGTCAGTTATCAGGGGAAAATCATTGAAACCTAAGAATCGACATTCAGGTTGCTTCACAAGTGGTTTTAATTAATTGTTTCACTTTAAAGAAACACAAGAGATGCATTACGGATAGATGTTTTCTATGTGAGAGAAAACGACTATGAAAACCCCTCAGCAGCAGCTTTGGCCCTACATCAAATATGTACATGAGTCACGTTAAAAGGCTCGGGTATAGATCTGATTTTTTTTTTTTATTCCCTACTGGAACCTTCTTATCTGATTACCCACCAATCACCAGTCCCAGCACGTCAGCCCAGAGGAGCTCCGAGCTGGGTGGGGGGAGTCGGGAGGAGACGGGAAGGGCTGCCTGTGCTATGCCCTCCTGACTGAAGCTCTGAGACCAAGGAATCTGCGGGGGTTCTGAGGTGGTTCAAGGTGATTGCCATTGGGGTAGAGTGAACAGGTGCTCATAGATAAATGCCCGACAGCATTTAATCAGAAGGGGCTGACCCTTTCATGGTGGTCACAGAATGGGACAAAGGGATTGGAGTGGAATGGAGTGGAAGGGAAGAGAAGTCTTAGCCGCTTTCTCAGGCATGCTCAGCTGTTCATCTGGAAAATTTGCATCTAACTGTCACATGCATCTGGCTCCTTCCTCTGTTTTCCTAACCGGTCTCAGAAGTGAGGTTTCCCCAGGTAATCAGAGGAGCCCACACAGCAGGCAGAGCCCGGGCAGAGCTGACCTGGGTCTTGGCCCCTGCTGGCCACCGGGCCCTTATCTGCAAACCACCAGGGCTGAATCTGGTCCCTGCACAGCCCGTCCTGCTCTGGTGTCGTGTGCTCTTGGCATCACAGAGCTCAGGGCCAGAGAAGAAGATTCAGTCTCTCATGGGGATTGTTGCCACCACTTAGAGAGTTTCTGCCTGGAGTGCCCAGACCAGGTTACTCAGTTTCTCTTTTTTCTCTGTGTTTCACTCATTGGTAAAATGAGGACCTAATGATAGCTTTGTTACAGGGGTCATGTTAGGGTTTAATAGTTGCGCTGGGTGACACGTATGAAACAGACTTATACAATACACATTATATGTAACGTGGGATGTGTGCCTATGCGTGCGTATGCACATAGATTCACACACACACGAACACAACCTCTAATGCCGCCACCACCCCCAGCACCATCAGCTGTCGTCCACTGGCCACAGCTGCTGTTGCTTGGCTATCCCTGTGGTCACTGGAAAGAAGACATCTTCAAACTCATTATTCATATTCAGATCCACAAAAAAGCATTTCACGGAACCGTTTTACCTTCAGCTCAAAGTGGTCAAGCGAGCCCACTATTCAGCCACAGTGTCAGTCTTCTTACTTTTCTGGGTTGACCAAAGAGGAAAGATTTGAAGAAAAGAAAAATATAAATAAAGATAGGCGGTGGGTGAGAGCACGATTTCCTTTACCGGGGCGAGTGTAACAAAGCACCACAGATGGGGCGGCTTAAGCAATGGGAATGTGTGGTCTCCCTGTCCTGGAGGCTGGAGGTCCGAGATGAGGGTGCAGGGGCAGGGCTGGTTCCTCCTGAGGCCGCGAGGGTGGATGTGCCCGGCTCTCCCCCTGCGATCCTTGGTCGCATCACCCCATCTCTGTCTCTGTCCTCACATGCCGGCAGTCTTCTCCCTGCGCCTGCGTCTCTGTGTCTCTTCTTGAAAGGACACCAGTTACATCCCATGAAGGGCCGCCCGGCTCCAGTAGGACCTCATCTTAACTCATGACATCAGCAAAGACCCATTTTCCAAATAAGGTCACATTCTGAGGTCCCGGGGCTCAGGACATCAATGGGTGAATTTTGGAGAGGTACAACTCAACCCGTGAAAGGACAGAAAGCATTCCGCTCAGAAATGGTGAATTTCACAGTTCTTTGGTGTCATTTGAATAGCCCCAAAGCTGAAGGAGCCTGAGGCTCGTCCTATAAACTTGACGACGGTGGCTGCTGTTCCAGCCTCTGCTTTATCACGAGAATACTTGGTGGTTTGTTGTTACTTTCTCCCTGGAATGAACTGGCCACCTCGCCGTATTTCTGACTAAGGGAATCCACCTTGCTGGCGGTCTCAGTAGAAGTAGAGACTGGACATCTGTAGCATGTAGCACCCAGATCACCCGGAGAGCGAGGGATGGCGCTGGGGAACGAGGTCGGCGGCGGAAGTTTGCACCTGAGTTGCTCCCCGCTGCGGAAGCCCAGGGCAGCTTTCTTAAGCAATGGCAGACCCCGGCCCTGGCCCGGGCCATTAAGCCACACCCTTTGGGGTGGAGGTCCCCCATGCAGTGAAGGGCCCCAGCGGTGCCGACGGGCCGCCAGGGTGAGAACCGCAGCTCTGGCTGTGAAGAGCAGTGACTCTCCCGGTGTGGCGTGGGTGGCAGGATTTGGGGGCGGCCAGCAAGCTTGGCCCCAGTACTTCCTGGCTCTCACTGAGCGGTCTGTCCGCCCTGGCAGCACCTATAGGTCAGGGCCCACCTGGCGCTCCGAGGTCTCCCCAGCCCACCCCGGTCTTACCTTCCTTTCCTGGGAGCCCAGTCGTGTGAATTTTTCCCACCAACGTTCCCTCATCTGAACCTCGCCTTGCCGAGGCCCATCCCCTGGGGGCGAGCTCCCTACCCAGAGGGGAGCACTTAACCTCCCGCTGTGTGTCCAAGTGTGTGTCCATTTTAACAGACGCCTGAGGACTTGCTGTGCCGAGAGTTCTATTTCTCTATTATGTCCTCGATCCTGGAACTGTCCTGCGGTGCTTATTAAACATACAGACCCTCACCTTTCCTACACTGTCCCAGACCTTTTAAATTAACATCCCTACAGGAAGGGCTGCAAGATACATATTTTCCAAAAGCAACTTTGTTATTTCTAACAATTTAGCAAACTTAGGAAATCCCATATTCTCTCCTGTAATTCTCGCCGTGGCTCTCTGAAGTAGATACTGAATTACTCGCAGTTACCAAAGAGGAAACTGGGCTTTGAGGGGTAACTCACCCGCAGGTGAGCCACGGAGGCCCCTTCAGACCCTGTGGCAGGTGAATGGAGGAGACGTCTGGGGCCGAGAGGGAGTTCAGGGTCTCTGGATACCCTTTGCTTCACACTCACACCCACCCACATCCCTCATTTTTTAGTCTTGGTGAAAAATTATCACCACAACGAGCTGTTTTCCAGAAGGCGGCTCTGCACGTGTGCCAGACCACAAGGGGCATGTCGCCTTTAACGACCTGGTGGGTGGGGACAAAGGCCCCGCTGCCCTACAGAGACTCCCCATCCTGTGACCTGCAGGGTCAGTGGATTCTGTCATTAACTCAGAGGCAGCTTCACAATGGCTTCCAGAAAAATCAGTGCACTAAAATTGTATGTAAAAGGAAATTGTGTCATTAGGTGCTAAATACATGTTTACCACAAAGGAAGAACAATTTTTATCTCCGGCCCTGTTTTACAGGCAAAAGTGTATAAGAAAGAAATGCTGATCATCGGTTTTCCAAGAACTCATGGATTAAATGAAAGCATAATCATTGCTATATGTTTGTTTGATGTAGATCCAAAGGCAGAATCATAACAGAAGTAATTAATTATTAAAGTCTGCATTTAGTCCGAAAGCCCCAGGGAATACACATTCATTCATCTGAGACTGAAATGTTTCCTATTAAAAGTACGCCTCCCGAATTTCCTGGCTGTCCGTTCTTTAAGGAGCAGCAGTTTGGGGTAACATCTCCACCTCAGGGGCAAGGCTCGCTGTGATGTCCTCTGTAGACTACCTGAGGGCACCATCCAAGGAGGCTAAAAATAATAAGGGGAAGCATTCATCCTTCCAGGATTATCTTTCTTGGCTCTCATGATAACCGTGGGTTTTCCAGAATTATGTCCCAAGGTGAGAAGGCTGTGGGCAAAGCATTCTCAGTCAGAGAGACCAGACTCTTGACTGTTCATCCTTCCAGGTGTGGCAGGACCAAATATCCTACAGGCAGAGTAATGGAGTTGAAACCGCTGAGATGGAATTTTATCATCTTCTCGAACCTAAGCTCACTCTGAGTGATCCTGTCCTGAAAATAACTGATGGGAAAAAAATACCCCAAACCAACATGGGCTTCAAGTTACTATTAGCTTGTTGAATTTTCATCATTTTATATAAACCTACATACTTCAATAAAGAAGGCAATTGCATTCTTCATCTTGGACCAAAAGGGACAATGGACTTGCCTCTCACTGGGCTGTGTACGCTACAGTGTCCCTACCTCAAGTCTTAGGTTCTCACTTTCCTAATTACTCTGACTGCTACTGTGTTATGAAACTAGATTTATAAATCTTTAACTATATCCTTATTTACAGAGGAAAAAACTGATTCAAGGGCAGATTAAACTGGGTCATTTGAGGGCCCAACCAATGTATTCATTAGTTAAACCTCCTATCTCTCTCACATGTGCGTGAAGACTAGAGATGTAGGATTTCTAATGTAGCTGAAGAGGGGAGACGTAGGTGTGCATCCACCAGGGCAAAGGAGCTGGTGCACAGGAGCAAGTCAGGGTTTCCCTTCCCCTGAGCTTCCTGGAGCTCCCGTTCTGCCGTCTCCTGGCCCTGTGACCTTGGGCAAATTATTAATCTCTCCACGCCTCGTCTTTCTCATCTGTAAAATGGGGATGAGTAGTAGTACCTGTGTCAAGGGTGCCCCGAGGAGCACACACATAATGAAGGCAGCGCAGGGTCCAGCACACGGCAGGTACTCAGTCCGTGTCAGTCTAGGCTGTTAGCGAAGCTCCTGTGTCAGTGGTCAGCCAGTCCCTCCTCCGGACAAAAGCTGGACACACCCATTGCCAGCGTCATGATCTTCTTCTCTAAAAGAAGAGTGGTCCCCGGGATTGCACAAGAAAAAGGTTTAAAAGGAATTTGATCATGTGTCCACCTGTGGACTGCAGTGTTGCTGTTCCCGTGGTGGCAGTTTAGCCCCACCTCTGGAGCAATAACTTCACCAGACACCCCCGCTGCCTGGACCCAGTCTCTGCACAGGTCTCTGTTGACCAGCCAGCTGGTGGCCCCGGAAAAAAACTGCCTTGTCCAGTCTGCATTCCAGGAGTCCTCATGCTGCTTCTCCCAACCATCTTTTGGTCCCAACAGGAGTCACAAGGCTGGGAACACTCATCTGGGACAAAATCTTTGGTCACAGAAAGAGGCTGGCACAGGGATGGTCACTGAGACTTGTAGTAAAGGGTTTTAAAACAACTCATAATTGTCATCAAAGCATGTTTCAAAGAGCATGACTCAGATTTTGCTGCTGTTGTCTATTCAAATGTTCAAAAATGAAGACAGCTCATACACTGTCCGAGGTATTCTCAGTGTGAAGCTTTCAAATAAAAGGCAAGCTCGGGTCGTCTAACGAGGTGAGCACCGAGCTCGCCTCCCAGGCACCCAAGCTTGACAGTCAGGCTTTCCCAGCAGCCACCAGTCCAGCCGCTCTTTCCTTCCTCCACATCCAGACCACAAGAAAAGGGCATGTACATCTTTATTCAGCGCCCTGAATTCACCGAGCCTACAAAAGCACATGAAATCATATGGACTCTGGCAGGTACTAAAAGCACAGCTGGCTGCTGCCGCTGGGTGAGCTCTGTGTGGATGGCTGCTTGCACTGAGTTCTTGAGTCCCTGGATGACCCATTCCTGGGTTGGGTGCCTGGCACCCGTGGACTCACAGGGCAGCCACCGCTACAGCCCAGATGCCGTCAGCAAGCACCACGCCCATCCCTGAAGCACTGTTTATCTTCATGGTGTATCAGAACCCCTGACCGATTAATAAATGGCAAAGGGAAAACATCACCACCCAGAAGTAATACCTGGGGAATGACACCTGCATTGAAGTCACATCCGTGGCCACCACTGCCACCAACACGGGCAGAGAGATGGGAGGCAGCAGAGAGCCCCAGGCGCTTCAGCGTGGCTGCGGTCTCTCTGCCAGGTTCTTAACGTGGCAAACGTGGAGATTCCCGAGAAGCAGATCAGACAGGGCTCCAGCCCGGAGCGCAGGCTGGGAGGAGGGAGACCGGGTTCTTTGGAGGAGAAATCTGGGGCCAGCTGTATGTCCCAGTGGCAGAATCACCTAAAAGACAGACTGTCCCAGTGTGGCTTTAGATGCTGGGGATCTGAGATTCAAGTGGACACAGGTGGGAAGACGACGTCTGGGATGTCCACGGACCCATCCCTCCAGCGTTGTCCTTCAATACAAAGGGATGAATCAATCAGCAAGTCAATCAGCAAACGTTTACTGGGCACCTGTGAGCCAGAGGATGCAATGCGGTGAAAAAAGCTTGAAAACCGTTGCTGCCCTACAGAAAAAAATTGTGAGGCGAGTTGGGGCATACATGTATCTTTTAAAAACCAAGTATGTGAGGTAGGGACACACGAGGACCACGTGGCTAAGAAGCAACACCAAAGCTGGAGAAAGTGCACTCACCTTGTCCCTCCTTCCCACACTTGGCCATGTGAGCTTCCCCAGGTCTGCAAAGAGGGGTGTTTTTGTTTGTGTGAGAAGCTCAGTAGTCACACAGGCATGGGACCTCAGGGAAGATCTGTGCCCGTGGGTCCAGGACACTTTCACCCTGGATTTTTCCAAGCAGGTAACCCATTCCATAGTCTCCATTTAGGTGAACTCAGAGGTGGTCCCAGTCCCGGCCTGATGTGAGAATTACGAGCCATGCATGACACAGTGTTGGGAAGAGTGTGGAAAAGCCTGTGGAAATAGAATCATGGCCAGTGAACCCCATGCCCTTTGTAAATATGACGTTGCTGTAATAAATTCAAACACCGCTGTGTCGCGTTGGAGGCAGGTGACGACTGGTCCGGCTCCCTTTCCCCTTCACCACTATCCCTTTCCCCACCTATGAAATGCAGGTCTCCTAAGTGTCCATCTTGGGCTTCTGGTCTTTGTCCCAGACTCAGAAACCCCCATTCTTGATGGGTAGCTTGTCATTTCCATGTTAATATTTCACCATCACTTAAATGTGCAGTCTTGACCCAAGGAACCACCTTGGCCTTGACTCCAGGAGCTGATGCAAGTCTTCCCTGCCCCGCTGCCCCAGGGCAGATGCTCTCCAGTCCTGAACCCAGGGCCCCCGAGGTGGAGCAAGGCTAAGGTGTCCCACGGCCGCAGCAGGGTCGCGGGGCTCTGCCCCACGTGTGCCAGCAGAGGCACGGCTTCTCCTCCGTACATTCCTCACTCCTCTCAGGAGTGTAAGCAAAGGCAGGAAGTCAAGTGAACACACACACACACACGCCTTGTGAAAAGCTCAGAGTGCTGCTCAGTAAACTCCGTGCACGACTTTCTTTTCTCCATGGACTGATGTTCTCAAAGTTTTGATCTTCCGTTGTCTACAAATAATGAGATCAGATTTTCTGCCGGCTGTCTTTTCTCAAGCACTGTGGGGACGATAGGAAGATTCCAAAGCCTGCGGTGGGAGAGACGGATTCCAGTCCTGAGCCCGCCGCTTGCCAGCTGAGGAGCCTGCGGCATGGTCGCGAGCGTCTCTGCTCCGGATTGTTCCCTGAGGGTGTCTACACTCGGCCTCCCAGAGCTCCCGCAGCATCCCAGGAGATGCGTGTGGATGCGTCTGCGTGCGATAGAGCAGCGCTCAGACACGAGGACGTGGGCGGGGAAGCTCGCGGCGTCTGCGGCACTCTTCCTGCAAGGCTGGCTTTGACCCTGAGGGCTGGTTGTAGCACAGTTGATGAATTGAGCATAAGGTCACTTTGGTGTCTGCTGCTGCGTGGTTTCCTCTGCAGTAAACACTGGGGGAACACAAAACCCCCATCCAGGAGGAGAGAGTCTCGTAAGAATACACAAAAGGCACACGAACACCCCCTCCCAGAACCCACCAGGTCCTCACCCATATCGATTGTAGTATTTATGTATTTCATAACTAGTTAACAAGCAAAAGAATGTGTTACTGGGCCTCCCTGGTGGCGCAGTGGTTGGGAGTCCGCCTGCCGATGCAGGGGATACGGGTTCGTGCCCCGGTCTAGGAGGATCCCATATGCCGCAGAGTGGCTGGGCCCGTGAGCCATGGCCGCTGAGCCTGTGCGTCCGGAGCCTGTGCTCCGCAACGGGAGAGGCCACAACAGTGAGAGGCCCGCGTACAGCAAAAAAAAAAAAAAAAAAAAAAAAAGAATGTGTTACTGTTTTGTCGAGCTCCCATCTTCTTTTTTAATGTGTCACTGATGACGTGTCTTGAGTGTGTATCCCTAGACCCTTTCTTCCCATAAAGCTCTGTGTTTTGCACTGTGCAATTCTACACAGCACCATGATTTTTAAGATCCCCCGTGTCACACCGTAGCATTTGGAATAAACTAGAGCAGGGCTCAAGTCACCACTTCGTGCAGTTGAAAAGCGAGAATGGGAAGGCCCTTCTTGGAGGGAGGTAGGGAAGATTAAATTAGATGGCATGAAAAGCTGGATAGGCTGTAGCATTTTCTGGGTTTTCCAGATTCATAGGCTGGAATTCCAGACAACCTGGGCTAGAAGGACAAGCCTGCCTTCCCAGGGCACCATCTATGAACCAAGTTTGGGAACATCTGGGCTCTAGGCTGTCTTGAGTGGGAAAGATGCAGGAAGGCATCATTATAAGGGTGACAATCGCAAAAGGGCAACAGCTTCTTCTGTGTCTGTATCTTTAGAGTCTGGCCACATCCCTTTGAGGTCTCCACAGAAGCCCAGCTGTACAATATACGTGTGGTTCTAGGCTGAAGTAAGTTAATTTCCGCTGGTCACCTTTTAAGTAAAAGAAAATACTCAAAGTGAGAGAATAAATCATAAACCTACTTCTCAGTGAACGTGTTGGTGTTACGTCCTCAACAAGCTTGTCACATTTTTTTTTTTTTTTTTTTTTTTTGCGGTACGCGGGCCTCTCACTGCTGCGGCCTCTCCCGCTGCGGAGCACAGGCTCTGGATGCGCAGGCTCAGTGGCCATGGCTCACGGGCCCAGCTGCTCCGCGGCATGTGGGATCCTCCCGGACCGGGGCACGGACCCGTGTCCCCTGCATCAGCAGGCAGACTCTCAACCACTGTGTCACCAGGGAAGCCCTTTTTTTTTTTTTTTTTTTGCTGATCTATCCAACTGTTGGTCACTTTATTCATTCAACATACACTTTGTTGCCTGTTTCTGTGAAAGGCACCAGCTAAACACTAGAGACCCACAGATGCCTAAGGTTTGCAACTGTCTTCAGAGGGCTTACAGTCCGGAGGCCAGTCGTGAGCACGTAAATGACAGCCATGTGAGGTCGTAGAGCCTAAGTGCGTCTACCAGACACAGAGACTCAGCTCTGGGCAAGGGAGCCCACCCGTGGCTGGGACGGCACTGAAGGCGGCCTTGACCCCTTTATGTGGCCCAGGCACCAGTGCCAAAGGAATATCTTCTTAGATCACTGCTGTGAGAAACATACTTTTTTAAAAAGTCAGTATTATGAATACAATTTTTATCCCCCAAATGTTCTTCCCTGCCTTTCTTTCGGTCCTGTTCCAGTAGATTTATGTAAAATTACCGGGCACACCACGCCTATCCGCACACTCCCATAAAGCTCTCAACAGAGCAGCGAGGTCCTTCTCATTTTCCCCCATTTACTTTCAAATCTCTCACCTTTGTCAATTAGCAGCAGATCCTAACTGTACATAAAAGAAATTTTGGTGCCTTTTAATTTCAATCCCGGTTGATTTGACATCCAAGTTTATACTGTTATTTTGCAGTTCTAGCAACGGGGGCAATTGAAATTCAGAAAATTTCGTCCATAGGTGCCACATTTGCATTTCATGAGTGGTCTTTAGTGAATAGAGTTTCTACATTCGCTCTTGAATGAAAACAGCAGTGGCAGAGGCAGCATTAAAGCAGCTGGTAAGGATGCCCAGGCCACCTCATAGCAACCGCCAGGTTTCCAAGGGCAAATAGCTCCTTCCGACCCTAAGCAACTAGATGAGAACATCAAAACATGCCTCGCACCAGAGCTCCAGTACCCATTAGTGTTAGGAGCTGTTACCTCAATCATGAGTGACAGAGCCCTAATTATTAAGGTAATTAGAAGTTATAACACTGGCGATATTAAAGGGAGAACTTCTAGAGCCCATTAACAGTGTTACTTTAAGTGATCTGGCTGTGAACTGTTCAAATCTCTAATTACATTATACGTCTGTCTTAAAGGGTGATGTAATTAAGTGACGGGCAAGGGGATTAATGTATACTGACTGCTGCTAACACTTGTAAGTACTATTTTCACAGCGTCTGGCTGCTGCGATGTTATTTAGTTTTCTTCCACTTAACTGTATATACTATGTAGCTGAAAAAATCCTGCCCTTGATATATTTATGCATATCTTACGCACAGATATTTTTGTTCCTTCCTTTTCCTATTTATTGTGTTTCTTTTTTTTATTTTTTAAAAATTAGTTTCTGCTTTATAACAAACTGAATCAGTTATACATATACATCTGTTCTCATATCCCTTCCCTCTTGCGTCTCCCTCCCTCCCACCCTCCCTATCCCACCCCTCCAGGCGGTCACAAAGCACTGAGCTGATCTCCCTGTGCTCTGCGGCTGCTTCCCACTAGCTATCTACCTTACGTTTGGTAGAGTATATATGTCCATGCCTCTCTCTCGCTTTGTTACTGTTTCTTTATATTTATGGTGTATTCGCCTAAACCCGGTTACAGATAAACTGAGGTGGCTTTAGTTTATACGTTAAATACGTTTCCTATTTTTTGATACGTATAAACGTTTAAACGTTATGCCTGTCTCTCCACTATGGAATCAATTTCTTCTGGTGACATAAAGTTATAAAGAAAATCTTCTATAATTAATATACTCTTGCATTTTTTTTCTTTTGTGACCCAAGTAATAAATTTTATACTGGACACATCATTATATCTTGGTTTTCTACAATTTCTTAGGAAATCCAAATTGCTTTTTAGTTAAGAATTAGTAAGATTTGCTTTTTTAACATAAGTCATATTTGATCAAAAGGAGTTGGTTTTAAAGAATTAGACTTCCTTACAGCCACTATGGAGAACAGTATGGAGGTTCCTTAAAAAACTAAAAATAGAACTACATACGATCCAGCAATCCCACTACTGGGCATATACCCTGAGAAAACCATAATTCATAAGGGTCATGAACCACAATGTTCACTGCAGCTCTATTTACAATAGGCAGGACATGGAAGCAACCTAAGTGTCCATCGACAGATGAATGGATAAAGAAGATGTGGCATATATATACAATGGAATATTACGCAGCCATAAAAAGAAATGAAATTGAGGTATTTGCAGTGAGGTGGATGGACCTAGAGTCTGTCATACAGAGTGAAGTAAGTCAGAAAGAGAAAAACAAATACCATATGCTAACACATATATATGGAATCTAAAGGAAAAAAATGGTTCTGAAGAAAATAGGGCAGGACAGGAATAAAGATGCAGACGTAGAGAATGGACTTGAGGACACGGGGAGGGGGAAGGGTAAGCTGGGACCAAGTAAGAGAGTGACATGGACATATATACACTAGCAAACGTAAAATTGATGGCTAGTGGGAAGCAGCCACATAGCACAGGGAGATCAGCTCAGTGCTTTGTGACCACCTAGAGGGGTGGGATAGGGAGGGTGGGAGGGAGACGCAAGAGGGAGGAGATATGGGGATATATGTATATGTATAGCTGATTCACTTTGCTATACAGCAGCAACTAGCACACCATTGTAAAGCAATGATACTCCAATAAAGATGTTAAAAAAAAAAAAGATTTTAGACTTCCAGAAAAGACTTTATTTCATGTTGCCTTTATTGAGAGCTTTATTTTTTATTCTATGAGTCATCTTTCATTTGGAAATCATCTACTAATCCATTATACACAGATAATGTATGAATATGGAAAATGACATTGCCTTCATTTAAAGCAGGCCTCTCCCAATACCAACTCTACTGGCTTGAAGTCAATGCTACAGCTTCTATTTCTTCTTGGACCTGGTAGTGCCCTCTCACCTTCCTTCCCTGTCCGACCCCAGCTGTTCATTTCTCCCCCCACACCGTGTCCAGGATGGAGGAACAGGGCGAGCATCACAGCCAGCAGCCTCCACTCCTCCCCACCCGCCTTTGTAAATGGAGAAGCCACCGCAGGGCAGTGTCCTTCCCCTCTTCCCTCCCCCCCCACCCACCGTAACCACGAGCTTGTTCCCTTTATCTGTGAGTCTGTTTCTGTTTCGTTATATTCATTAGTTTGTTTTATTTTTTAGATTCCACATATAAGTGATAACATACAGTATTTGTCTGTCTCTTTCTTATCTCACTAAGCATCATACCCTCCAAATCCATCCATGTTGCTGCAAATGGCAAAATTTCATTCTTTTTTTATGGCTGAGTAATATTCCATTGTATATACCTACCACATCTTCTTCATTCATCTGTGGATGGACACTTAGGTTGCTTCCATATCTTGGCAATTGGAAATAATGCTGCTATGAACCTTGGAGTGCATGTATCTTTTTGAATTTGTGTTTGCGTTTCCTTCAGAAGAATACCTAGGAGTGGAGCTGCTGGGTCATATATGGTAGTTCTACTTTTAGTATTTTGAGGAACCTCCGTACTCTTTTCCACAGTGGCTGCACCAACTTACATTCCCACCAACAGTGCACGAGGGTTCTCTTTCCTCCACAAGAGATTAAGTTAATTTTGGATGTTATCCTCCACTATGCATTTGTCCGATTTTCTTCTTAAGGCACAGATGGCAGTTTTGTAACATATGAACCCCACCTAAATTGGATTTTGAAATGAGCTGTCACCAAACGATACAGAACTGAATAAATTAAAATTTCTCTGTTTCTTACCCCAAGTGGTACATAAACTATGTGCATTTACTCTCAGATACTCTTTCAAGAGTAGCATTTGTCTAAATGAGAAAGCACTCAGAATTACTCACACACACCCGTGCTCGGTGGAATATCATAGGGCTTTCCCGTGGGGAGCACAAGCCCGCAGCCCAGATTAACTCCATACCTTCACACCTTTGCCTTCAGCACGTGGCAACAACTTCAAGCCTTTATTTGGATTTTATACCTGAAGGAAGGGTAGTAACTGTTAGCAGATCTTTATTTTCAAGGACACCCCTTTACAAACACATCCAAACAGGCCTGTGTTTGTGGGCACAGCTCCCCACGTGCTGTCCACCCTCTGTGAGTCTCCAGCCTCACATGGCCTGTCCTGCCTGTGTTTGGAAGAACAAGACCGTTTTCTCCATGTTTTTAACTTAATCTAGGCTGAGCTACCCGGACCTAAAGACTTAGATTTCACCTGCCCCAGGGTTAGAGGTCTATTGACAACATGCTTCTGAAAAATTTAACCTCTGATTACTTTAGCTCTGTCAGGATGAAATTATTGAGTCATTTTTTAATCACGATAAAACATCAGAGAATTAACTTAGAACACGTGGGAAGACCTTGGTGAAAAGGGAAATTCTATGAAGTATAAAGAATTTGTGAGCTAAAATTAGCAAGGTTATTAACATTTGAAAATTATGAACTCTGCAGGAGCACTAAAACATTTTCATTTTTAAGAGCATTCTATCAGAAACACACTCTGAAAACATGTACAGAACTTGAGGCCTGAACAGTGAATAGAATTCAAATGGAATGAAGGTATTTATGCCCTGAAGAGATTTCCTCACCTTTTTGATTGTTCTTTTCTTTCTTGCTAATTGGTGCTGAGTTCAAGTTTTACTACAGCAAAAGTAAAATCTTGCAAAATCATACACTTCTATAATACCCTTAAATTGCCTGTGTGATTTCAAGTGCGTCTGTTTATGGATATGCATGTCTACGTATGCCTTCAAGTGTAACAAAATAGTTTTTAGTTGTTCTGCATTGTTTTGTTTTGCTAAGAAGTGAGCGTTTCAAGGATCTCAGTGTTTCAATGATCCAGTATTCACTGAGGCAACTTTTACCTTTTTCTGTAAATGAAGCCAAGACCAGGGTGTGATACATCAACCCCAGGGCTAGTCTGCTTAGCTGGCGTCGGGAAATGGTCCCAGGACCATGGGCCAATTGTAGAAACCCAACACCTGTGCAGATAAAGAGTAGGAAGGAGTTCCCTTTTCCGTAGGGTCTCCTCTTTTTCACTTGCTTACAGCTCCCACCCTCCCAACTAATTTTGATGAAACAGTATTGTAATCTTTCACTAAAATTAGTTTTAATTTTATCCAATGTGGACACTCTAGCTGATGCTCTTGGTGGCCAACCCAAGACTGAAACTGAGCTGCCCTCACTCTGATGGTTATGACATAGCAAAATGCAGTGTATTTTAAACATTCTTTCCTGCACTGGAAATATGAGAAATTGAAGTTGGTTCCCAATTAATTTAATTCTTCACCAGACTCAATATCAAGAAAGGAAAGTACCCTTGCAGTGACATTAGGTTTGGGGGACCATCACACAATAGTTTCTGAGCAGCAGTTCTTAAATATTTTGGTCCCCAGGGCACAGTGCCCTCTTAGAAAATGTAGAAAACCTGTCTGTGTGAGTTACACCTATAAATACTCATCACATTACAAATTAACACTGAGAATTTTTAGAAAGTATTAATTTATTTAAAAATAACTATAATATACAATATAACAATGATAATAAATAAACATTACTTTTTAACCTATTCTTGTGAAAAATACCTATATTTTCAAGGGAAGAAAGGCAGTTTGGTGGAAAGGGTACATTATTTTAAATCCAGGTTAGGACTTCCCTGGCGGTCCAGTGGTTAGGACTCTGCGCTTCCACTGCAGAGGGCCCGGGTTCGATCCCTGGTCGGGGAAACTAAGATCCCGCAAGCCGCACAGCGCGGCCAAAAAATAAATAAATAAAAAGTTTAAAAAATAAACTTAAAAAAAATCTGGCTTAAGAGAAGACAGGTGAGTTTTCATACCTGCTTCAGTATTCAGTCTGCTTCTGTGTGTTTTGGTCAAAGCGGGTAAAGCAAATAGGACCTCACGCAGATGTGTACTTGGAAAAGGGAAGAGTGTTTTAATTTTAACTAATTATGGATATTCTTCTTTGACACTACACCAAAATGTGACAAGCATTCGTATCCTATAGGTTAATTGCACTGAATCTGAAAACAGGTCAATGAACATTTGGTCGTATTTTATATTTAAATCCACTGGTTTATCCTGTGTTTGAATGAGTCTTATACCCATTTATAGTTTTGTGACATCATGCACTGGTTATTTGGAAAATATTGGCTCACAGAGTCATGCAGTTGACAAGTTTCATTATACCATTAATATATCCAAAAGTCACACTCGTTAATATCACCACCAACTTCAACAACAAAAAGCCTTTAAGAATTAGGCTTTAAGTTGAACATTAAACTCATAGAGGCAAGTTTTCAGAAATTTGAGTTTTCATTTCAAAACTCGAATGTTGTCACTGACAACAAATGCTGCCAATTATTTCCCTTGAACTGACGGACTCCTTCTTTCGCTTTCCCCAGATAGTCAAGTCTCGATGTCATAGCTTGTTTGTCGGGGGTTCTTTCGAGTAAAGACAGCGCTCAGTGAGGGAGAAGAGCGGCTGGTCTCGCGCATCTCGGCCAAGGTCCCGGTGTCTTTGCAAGACCAGCACCGCGCTTCCCATCCCATCACACAGGGAGTGGAAGAGACGTATGCTCAAGGGCTGAGCGTTAAAATAGTCACTTATACAGCGTCGCCAAGGCATTTCTTACGAACGGCTGGCATTATTAGTTATTACCGTTATCATTTCCTGCGCACACATGGCCTTGAAGGTCCCCGTGACCGTGGGCGCAGCTGGGAGCCTCTGCTCTGACTTGGGCTCAGACCCCAGCAGTTCGGCCACCGCAGGCTCCGCACCGTCAGTGCGGATGTCCACACGGGAGACAGTCAGGGGCACCCTGGCATTGTCACGAAAACACTCTGGACCTTGGGCCCCTTCATAAAGGCTTTAGTGTTCCCCAGGTGACTCTGAACCACACTTTAAAAATGGCTAAATTAGATGCTACGTAAGGGTCAAAACGAAAAGCAGTTGTTGGGCCTCCCTGGTGGCGCAGCGGTCGAGCGTCCGCCTGCCGATGCAGGGGACGCGGGTTCGTGCCCCGGTCCGGGAGGATCCCACGTGCCGCGGAGCGGCTGGGCCCGTGAGCCACAACCACTGAGCCTGCGCTCCGCAACGGGAGAGGCCACGACAGTGAGAGGCCCGCGTACCGCAAAAGGAAAAAAAAAGCAGTTGTTTTACTAGAAAGGTATGGGGACTCCAGGAACACATAAAAACAACCCAAGTCCAGGCCCTAGCGGTGGGAGCGATATCTTTAGCCCTCGAAGTGGCCAAAATCTGTCATGTACTTGGAGAGCTTTACCTACAAAGAGCCAGCGTGTTGTTATACAGAGCAGCTGGCATCTTCACGTCGAGAGACTGTGTCCAGCACATCGCACGCGAAAACCGAATAGAGATGAGGCTCTAGAGCGGCACCGGCGCTGCAGGTCTGAGGAGGCGGCGGGCTTCTCTGCTGCACACGTTCCCCCTGCTTCCGTGCCCCAGATCCCACTGGGGGTGGCGCGAGGAAGAGTACGTGAATCGCAGTATAATTGGAATTGCAGGTAATTTCATAAAAACATTCAGTTTTTAAAAAATAGGAATGTGACATGCATCCTACAGAAAACAAAATAGCTTAACAAAAACCTTTGAAAGTAAGAAAAATGTCATATTGGTAAAACGGGTAAAATCTGTAAAACGTTAGTATGCAGGCAATCCTCATTTCAGACAATAAATCCATTTTTTTAAGCAAACCAAGACAATACAAGCTAACAATGGCTAGAGCTGCACTTAATCTTTAGAATTCAGTTTATGCCTTGGCAGTTTACTCTGTTTTTGGTGAACGCACGTTTTTTTTGAAAGCGTTTTGGCTTCAATTCAGGCAAAAGCAAAACAAGACTGAAAATGTACAGTATTATGAGCCTCAGATTGATGCCAAAGACAGCAACTCTCAGCTCATTTGTTTTCAAGGTTGTGCATCTGATTACAAGCATCTTTAATACGCTTTTTTGGGAACAAAATGGGATAGATCTAAAAATGGAAAATGAATGCTTTGCTAATGTGTATTGATATTTTAAGAATATTGACATTTCATAACTAGTTTATACAGAAAATACATTTGCAAGGTGTTTTTAAGTCTTGTTTAGGCCAGTTGCTGATTATTACTATCGAATAAGCCATTAAGGGGACTACATAACTACAATATAATTATTTATTAAACCTTTTACAATGAAATGAACACTTAGAAAGAGAGAACTGTCTCTGCTTTATCTTAACCAATAATTATAGTGTATTTACCATGTGTTTTTTTATGTCATTGATGCATGGTAAATTGTATGTATGGTGAAGTCACATTTTACCCATAAGGGTGGTTATTTTATAATTGTGCTAAATCTAATTAGAATATATATAGCGAAGAAAACCAGCCACCAACAGAACGTCCCCCCCACCTGGCCATTTGTTACCTGGTTTCATTACCTTTGCTCCAGAATAGACACTGGGCTGTGTCCAATTAGCAGGATTGGGTGGCAGCTTCGGGATAAAAAGGAGTTTTTCCTTCGGGAAAGTTACTGATGAGAGAAATCTTCACACTTGCTGCCGTAGGAGCTAACACCCCGTCGGGTTTGCACACCCCCGTGCACCAGCCCTGCACATGGGGTCCGGCGGAACTACCAGGACCCGGGAGCTTCTTGAAGTGGTCTTTTTCAGTGTCATACATGTAGGAGGACATCTAGGGAGCCATGTGTGTATTTCATGATGTGTGTGGTGTGAAAGAAACAATATAATGTGGGAAATGAGAGGAAAAATGAAAATTATAGGCAAGAAAACTAGGAAAACCTCCAAAAGCCTATACAGAGTGTATATTTTTATATCTAAAGAGTTAAGGTCCAAATAACCCAAAAAACTAACTAAATGCAAGAGGATGATTCATTACACAGATTTGTATTGTTAGGAAGAGACAGACAACCTGCATTTGAATCTCAGATCTACTTAGCTACTCTTAGCTGTGTGATTTGGGGGAAATTACTTAACTTCTCTGAGCCTTTGTTTCCCCTTCTGTAAAGTGGGCATAATGATAATAGCTACCTCATTGGACTCTTGTGAGGATGAACTGAATGAAGTGGTCCATGAATGGGGCCTGGTAAATAGTAAGTGCTCAATAAACAGTAGTAATTTTTCTTCTTGCTGCCTTTGGAAAGCGTCAGGTGTGAATCCTGATTCTCCTTTTGTAATCACTGTGCCACAGAATATCACTGAAGCTAGTGGATGAGCTGATGCCTGGGTTCCCCCTGGGGGAGAGGGAGGGGAGCCGGGCGAGGACACAGGTTCTCCCACCAGGCTGGTGCTACTCCAGCTGATCTGTCCACTGCACACCCTGCAGACAAACAGCATCAGAAAATGGGGTTCCAAAGTCCCTCCATCAGGATGACGGGGCCAGAACAGAGGAGAGGAATGTGATCCAGCACATCACTTCTCAAAGTGACCGTAGTTGCTCCCCGCCCTGGGGCTTTGAAAGACCTGGTAAATAAGATATTTTACTCAGAAGCCATTACTACGGGCTGCTGAGCAAAGGGTGAGATCAGTCCTTTTGCTCTATAACCATGTCCTTGAGGGCCGGCACCCCATGAAAACCCCCATGGATCACCTGGGGAGACAGCCCTGGTGCCGTGATCGTGAGCGCCTTTGTGACCTGTGGGCAGGAACCGGGTCTGATACAGAGAGAACATGCACTTCCGATCTTTTTTTAAACTTTTTATTGTCAAAAATTTCAAACCTATCCTGAAGTAGAGAGACTAGTGTAATGAACCCCCGAGCCTCTCATCCAGAATAATTATTGACGTTTGGTCAGTCACCTGACACCCTCCCACTTCTTACTCCATGCGTTATTATAAAGCCCATCCTGGACATCATATCACTTCATTGGTAGTAATATGGGTAATAACCCATTAGTATGGCTATTATAAAAGTTAAAAAAAACCCAAACAAACAGAAAATAACAAGTACTGGCAAGGATATGGAGAAATTGGAGCCCTTGTGCACTGTTGGTGGGAATGTAAATTGGTGGAGCCCCTCTAGGAAACAATATGGTAGTTCCTCAAAAAACTAAAAATAGCACTACCCTAAGATCCAGCAATTCCACTTCTGGGTACATAACCAAAAGAATTGAAAGCACCATATTGAAGAAGTATTTGTACACCCATGTTCATAGCAGCATTATTCACAGTAGCCAAAAGGTGGAAACAACTCAAGTTAAATGTGGTCCATCCACACGATGGAATATTATTCAGCCTTAAAAAGAAGAAAATTCTGACTCACCCTGCAACACGGATGAACCTTGAAGACATTACGCTAAGCGAAATGAGCCAGTCACAAAAGGACAAATATTACATGATTCCACTTGCGTGAAGAACCTGGAGTAGTCAAACTCTTGGAGTCAGGAAGTAGATGGTGGGGGCCAAGAACTGGGGGGACAGGGGACTGGAGGGTTACTGTGTAGTGGGGACAGAGTTTCAGCTTTGCAAGATGAAAAAGTTCTGGAGGTAGACAGCAGTGGTGGTTGTACAATCACGTGAATGGGTTCAATGCCACTGAACTATGTACTTAAAAATCGTTAAAAGGAAAAGTTTACAGTATGCATATTTTATTGATACTAGTTTTTTTGTGTTTTTTAAATTGACAAAATTCAATACTATCAAATATTCAGTCAATGTTCAATATTCACTTATTGTCTCATCAGTGTCTTTTTTTTCAATTTGTTTGTTCAAAATCAAAACCCAGAGCCTCTACACTGTGTGTGGCCGATGTGCTTCTCACATCTTTTCTGGTCTGTAACTGTTCTTCTTGTCTCCTTTACACTCTTGCCACTTATTTACTGAAGAAACTAAGTCCTTTGTCCTGTAAAAGTTCCCATAGTCTGTATTTTGCTGGTGGCCTTGGCATAATTCTCCGTCCCCTGGCTTTTCTGTAAACTGATCATCTTTTCCAGGACAAGGCTGTCCAGTGGAACTTTCTGCAAAGACGGGATTGTTCTGCATCAGCGCTGCCTCCTGCAGCAGCCACCAGCCACATGTGGCTCCTGAGCCCTGGAAACGTGGCTGGTGCCGCTGAGGAACTGAATATTTAGTCTACTTTCTTTCTGAGTAATTTAATTTTACATACTTTTTAAAAGCCAGCTCTCAGACAGCACAGGCCTAGAGACTTAATCAGATTAAGGCTCTTTGTTTGGTCCAGGAAGCATTTTCATGTCCTCAGGTGAACCCGGATCTGTCACAGACACACAGCACCAGTGCCCTGGGCTGCAGCTGGCAGGTAGGAGTGACCTCTGTGGCGCCCCTATGATGCCAGAGGCCCGCACATGTCCTGGTGGGACTGTGCTGCTCACAGCCCCACTGGCATCTGTCAGGCCCCCCAGCACTTCACAGGGAAAGAGGCGGAGATACGGGAGGTGAATAACTCATCTGGGGCCACGCAGCCAACAAGCGCCGTAGGCAGCATCAGACCAGGCGGCCTTTCTCAGAACCCACACCTTTAGCCACAGCCATCCTGTCTGGTTTGATCTGGTTTCTTCCCAAAATGTTTACCTACTGTGGCATGTGGACAAAACCATTATCTTCTTGTCTCAGCTCATTTCGGATCAGGCTCCTCTTGGACCTAAACTTCAGGAATATATGGATTCCTTAAAATATCCCTTCTGTGTTTCTCCACACAGCTACCCATTTCCCCCTGCCTGGAGTGGGCTGAAATTCTGAAATGTGTTAATACGGACTCCATGGTCACCAGCCATCTGTTCTGTTAAAGAGAAAATCAAGTCCTCAAGGTGTTTTTATAGACATACGTGGATTGGTTTCTTCTCTTTTCTAGTCATTTTGCTTTATTTATTTTATTTTTTTTATACAGCAGGTTCTTATTAGTCATCTAGTTTATACATATTAGTGTATATATGTCAGTCCCAATCTCCCAATTCATCCCACCACCATCCACACCCCGCTTGCCCCACTTGGTGTCCATACGTTTGTTCTCTACATCTGTGCCTCTATTTCTGCCTTGCAAACCAGTTCATCTGTACCATATATATGCGTTAATATACCATATTTGTTTCCACATATATGTGTTAATATACAATATTTGTTTTTCTCTTTCTGACTTACTTTACTCTGTATGACGGTCTCTAAGTCCATCCGCTTCTCTACAAATGACCCAGTTTCATTCCTTTTTATGGCTAATATTCCATTGTATATATGTACCACATCGTCTTTATCCATTTGTCTGTCAATGGGCATTTAGGTTGCTTCCATGACCTGGCTATTGTAAATAGTGCTGCAATGAACATTGGGGTGCATGTGTCTTTTTGAATTATGATTTTCTCTGGGTATATGCCCAGTAATGGGATTGCTGGGTCATATGGTAATTCTATTTTTAGTTTTTTAAGGAACCTCCATACTGTACTCCATAGTGACTGTATCGATTTACATTCCCACCAAGAGTTTTCTCCACACCCTCTCCAGCATTTATTGTTTGTAGATTTTCTGATGATGCCCATTCTAACTGGTGTGAGGTGATACCTCATTGTAGTTTTGATTTGCATTTCTCTAATAATTAGTGATGTTGAGCAGCTTTTCATGTGCCTGTAGGCCATCTGTATGTCTTCTTTGGAGAGATGTCTGTTTAGGTCTTCTGCCCATTTTTTGATTGGGTTGTTTGTTTTTTTAATATTGAGCTGCATGAGCTGTTTATATATTTTGGAGATTAATCCTTTGTCCGTTGATTCGTTTGCAAATATTGTCTCCCATTCTGAGGGTTGTCTTTTCATCTTGTTTGTAGTTTCCTCTGCTGGGCAAAAGCTTTTAAGTTTTATTAGGTCCCATTTGTTTATTTTTGTTTTTATTCCCATTTCTCTAGGAGGTGGATCAAAAAAGATCTTGCTCTGATTTATGTCAGAGTGTTCTTCCTATGTTTTCCTCTAAGAGTTTTATAGTGTCTGGTCTTACACTTAGGTCTTTAATCCATTTTGAGTTTATTTTTGTGTATGGTGTTAGGGAGTGTTCTAATTTCATTCTTTTACATGTAGCTGTCCAGTTTTCCCAGCACCATGTATTGAAGAGACTGTCTTTTCTCCATTGTATATCCTTGCCTCCTTTGTCATAAACTAGGTGACCATAGGTGCATGGGTTTATCTCTGGGCTTTCTATCCTGTTCCATTGATCTATATTTCTGTTTTTGTGCCACTACCATATTGCCTTAATTACTGTAGCTTTGTAGTATAGTCAAGTCAGGGAGTCTGATGGCTCCAGCTCCGTTTTTTTCCCTCAAAATTGCTTTGGCTATGCGGGGTCTTTTGTGTCTCCATATAAATTCTAAGATTTTTTTATTCTAGTTCTGTAAAAAATGCCATAGGTAATTTGATAGGGATTGCATTGAATCTGTAGATTGCCTTGGGTAGTATAGTCATTTTCACAATATTGATTCTTCCAATCCAAGAGCATGGTATATCTCTCCATCTGTTTGTGTCATCTTTGATTTCTTTCATCAGTTTCTTATAGTTTTTTGCGTACAGGTCTTTTACCTCCTTAGGTGGGTTTATTCCTAGGTATTTTATTCTTTTTGTTGCAATGGTGAATGGAATTGTTTCCTTAATTTCTCTTTCTGATCTTTCATTGTTAGTGTATAGGAATGCAAGAGATTTCTGTGCATTAGTTTTGTATCCTTCAACTTTACCAAAATCATTGATTAGTCTAGTAGTTTTCTGGTGGCATCTTTAGGATTCTCTATGTGTAGTATCATGTCATCTGCAAACAGTAACAGTTTTACTTCTTCTTTAACAATTTGTATTCCTTTTATTTCTTTTTCTTATCTGATTGCCATGGCTAGGACTTCCAAAACTATGTTGAATAATAGTGGCGAGAGTGGACATCCTTGTCTTGTTAGTGATCTTAGAGGAAATGCTTTCAGTTTTTCACCATTGAGAATGATGTTTGCTGCAGGTTTGTCATATATGGCCTTTATTATGTTGAGGTAGGCTCCCTCTATGCCCACTTTCTGGAGAGTTTTTATCATAAATTGGTGTTGAATTTTGTCAAAAGCTTTTTCTGCACCTATTGAGATGATCATATGGTTTTTATTCTTCAGTTTTTTAATATGGTGCAACACATTGATGGATTTGTGTATATTGAAGAATCCTTGCATCCTTGGGATAAATCCTACTTGATCATGGTGTGCGATCCTTTTAACATGTTGTTGGATTCTGTTTGCTGGTGTTTTGTTGAGGATTTTTACATCTATATCATCAGTGATATTGGTCTGTAATTTTCTTTTTTTGTAGTATCTTTGGTTTTGGTATCAGGGTGATGGTGGCCTCATAGAATGAGTTTGGGAGTGTTCCTTCCTCTGCAGTTTTTTGGAAGAGTTTGAGAAGGATGGGTGTTAACTCCTCTCTAAATGTTTGCTAGAATTCACCTGTGAAGCCATCTGGTCCTGTACTTTTGTTTGTTGGAAGATTTTTAATCACAGTTTCAATTTCATTACTTGTGATTTGTCTGTTCATATTTTCTATTTCTTCCTGGTTCAGTCTTGGAAGGTTATGCCTTTCTAAGAATTTTTCCATTTCTTCCGGGTTGTCCATTTTATTGACATAGAGTTGCTTGCAGTAGTCTCTTATGACACTTTGTATTTCTGTGGTGTCCGTTGTAACTTCTCCTTTTTCATTTCTAATTTTATTGATTTGAGTCCTCTCCCTCTTTTTCTTGATGAGTCTGGCTAAAGGTTTAGCAATTTTGTTTATCTTCTCAAAGAACAAGCTTTTAGTTTTATTTATCTTTGCTATTGTTTTCTTTGTTTCTATTTCAGTTATTTCTGCTCTGACCTTTATGATTTCTTTCCTTGTACTAACTTTGGGTTTTGTTTGTTCTTCTTTCTCTAGTTCCTGTAGGTGTAAGGGTAGATTGTTTATTTGAGATTTTTCTTCTTTCTTGAGGTAGGATTGTATTGCTTTAAACTTCCCTCTTAGAACTGCTTTTGCTGCATCCCATAGGTTTTGGATTGTCGTGTTTTCATTGTCATTTGTCTCTAGGTGTTTTTTGATTTCCTCTTTGATTTCTTCAGTGATCTCTTGGTTATTTAGTAACGTATTTTTTAGCCTCCACGTGTTTGTGTTTTTTACGTATTTTTCCCTGTAATTGATTTCTAATTTCATAGCACTGTGGTCAGAAAAGATGCTTGATATGATTTCAATGTTCTTAAAATTACAGAGGCTTGATTTGTGGCCCAAGATGTGATCTATCCTGGAGAATATCCCATGTGCACTTGAGAAGAAGATGTAATCTGCTGTTTTTGGATGGAATGTCCTATAAATATCAATTAAATCTATCTGGTCTATTGTGTCATTTAAAGCTTGTGTTTCCTCATTAATTTTCTGTCTGGATGATCGGTCCATTGGTATAAGTGAGGTGTTAAAGTCCCCCACTATTATTGTGTTACTGTCAATTTCCTCTTCTATAGCTGTTAGCATTAGCCTTATGTATTGAGGTGCTCCTATGTTGGGTGCATATGTATTTATAATTGTTATATCTTCTTCTTGGATTGATCCCTTGATCATTATGTAGTGTCCTTCCTTGTCTCTTGTAACATTCTTCATTTTAAAGTCTATTTTATCTCATATGAGTATTGCTACTCCAGCTTTGTTTTGATTTCCATTTGCATGGAATATCTTTTTCCATCCCCTCACTTTCAGTCTGTATGTGTCCCTAGGTCTGAAGTGGGTCTCTTGTAGACAGCATATAGATGTCTGAAGTGGGTCTCTTGTAGACAGCATATAGATGGGTCTTGTTTTTGTATCCATTCAGCGAGCCTGTGTCTTTTGGTTGGAGCATTTAATCCATTCACGTTTAAGGTAATTATCGATATGTATGTTCCTATCACCATTTTCTTAATTGTTACGGGTTTGTTTTTGTAGGTCCTTTTCTTCTCTTGTGTTTCCCACTTAGAGGAGTTCCTTTAGCATTTGTTGTAAAGCTGGTTTTGTGGTGCTGAATTCTCTTAGCTTTTGCTTGTCTGTAAAGCTTCTGATTTCTCCATTGAATCTGAATGAGATCCTTGCTGGGTAGAGTAATCTTGGTTGTAGGTTCTTGCCTTTCATCACTTTAAATATATCATGCCACTCCCTTCTGGCTTGTATAGTTTCTGCTGAGAAATCAGCTGTTAACCTTACGGGAGTTCCCTCGTATATTATTTGTCATTTTTCCCTTGTTGCTTTCAATAATTTTTCTTTGTCTTTAATTTTTGTCAGTTTGATTACTATGTGTCTTGGTGTGTTTCTCCTTGGGTTTATCCTGCCTGGGACTCTCTGCGCTTCCTGGACTTGGGTGGCTATTTCCTTTCCCATGTTAAGGAAGTTTTCGACTATGATCTCTTCAAATATTTTCTTGGGTCTTTTCTCTCTCTCTTCTCCTTCTGGGACCCCTATAATGTGAATGTTGGTGTGTTTCATGTTATCCCAGAGGTCTCTTAGGCTGTCTTCATTTCTTTTCATTCTTTTTTCTTTATTCTGTTCCACAACAGTGAATTCCACCATTCTGTCTTCCAGGTCACTTAGCCATTCTTCTGCCTCAGTTTTTCTTCTATTGATTCCTTCTAGTTTATTTTTCATTTCTGTTATTGTATTGTTCATCTCTGTTTGTTTGTTCTTTAATTCATCTAGGTGTTTGTTCTTTAATTCTTCTAGATCTTTGTTAAACATTTCTTGCATCTTCTCAATCTTTGCCTGCATTCTTTTTTTGAGTCCTGGATCATCTTCACTATCATTATTCTGAATTCTTTTTCTGGAAGGTTGCCTGTCTCCACTTCATTTTAGTTGTTTTTCTGGGCGTTTATCTTGTTTGTTCATCTGGTTCATAGTCCTCTGCCTTTTCATTTTGTCTGTCTTTCTGTGAATGTGGTTTTCATTCCACAGGCTGCAGGATTGTAGTTCTTCTTGCTTCTGCTGTCTGCCCTCTGGTGGATAAGGCTATCTAAGAGGCTTGTGCAAGCTTCCTGATGGGAGGAACTGGTGGCAGGTAGAGCTGGGTGTTGCTCTGGTGGGCAGAGCTCAGTAAAACTTTAATCCACTTGTGTGCTGATGGGTGGGGCAGAGTTCCCTCCCTGTTGGTTGTTTGGCTTGAGGTGACCCAGCACTGGAGCCTATCTGGGCTCTTTGGTGGGGCTAATGGTGGACTCTGGGAGGTCTCATGCCAAGGAGTACTTCCTAGAGCTTCTGCTGCCAGTGTCCTTGTCCCCGTGGTGAGCCACAGCCACCCCCCGCCTCTGCAAGAGACCCTCCAACACTAGCAGTTAGGTCTGGTTCAGTCTCCTGTGGGGTCACTGCTCCTTCCCCGGGTCCTGATGCACACACTACTTTGTGTGTGCACTCCAAGAGTGGAGTCTCCGTTTCCCCCAGTCCTGTCGAAGTCTTGCATCAAATCCCCATTTTGCTTTGTTTTAAATGAGCGAACTTACAATAACGGAAAGAGTCAGGTTGGCTGTGCACCATCGGGTGGGTCCACGGTGCTGGAGCGTCACCTTGCCCGGCACCTGAGCAGAGTGTGTGCGCGCATGTGTGCAGAGCATCAGGATGCAGACAGGGCTGCGTGTGAAGGTCCAGACCTCCTCCCTGGTGACCCAGCGTTTGGCACGAAATGCAAAATGGTTTAGCATTGCTCTCCTCTCTCACTGTGTGTTCAGAGAGGCAAGCAGGGCCCCGCTTATCTCGGGCAGCGGTGGCATGGACAACAGGAGGAGACTTGGCTTTGCAGTGTCTTGGGTGGGTGTTCAAATGCCAGCACCATGCTGCCCTAACTGTGTGGCCTCAGCAGGTCCTTGATGCCTCCTGAGCCTTGGTGTTCTCATCTGTAAAACAGAGGTAATGCACCACCGTCAGAGTTTATCATGACGGGGTCCCATGTGGGCACCTCTGCTGGTGGGGAGACGATGGGAAGGATTCAGTGGGATCCTTCAGTGGAAGGCAATGTTACTGAAGCAAATCAGAAGTAAAAAGTAAACTTTGGTGAATATCTTCTGTAAGATGTGAACATTGTTAAACATGACCTTTGGGCATGTGGAGGATGTTAATTTCCACAGTTGAGAAAGGAAATCTGAGAACAGGTGATCCCAAGAGGGAAGCAAATGTGGAGGCTGAGTCAGTGTCGTTGGTGAAAATAAAAACCTAGTTTCTAAGGTATTTTGCACATAAGTAGATGGAAACTGTGTAGTTTATATTCATTGGGCACTTGATGTGATCCAGGTCTTTCTATAGGCCTAAAAAGTGGGGTTAATTCACAACTAATTCTGCTGATATGAATTCTATAGTTTTAAAAAATATATAACTCAAAGTATGATTATAACTGTAGAAAGAAAATACAATCCAGTGTACATAATGGAAGAAAATAATTTATGTGTTTGCAGTAATCAGCTTTAAGTAGTAGGATGAAAGTGGTTTTGTCCTTTCCTACTTTTCTGTATCATGTAGCTTCTCAACAGTGATCCTAGTCACTTAAAAGTATTTAAGAAATGCTTATTGATTTGGAAAAGAAAGGCCCTGTCCAGAGGTAACTAGCTCACCAGCCTCATTAAAGAAAAATGCTCCCCTGTATGGTGGGTGCACACAGGGTCTGTGGTGAAGCAGGGATGCAGCTCAGAGACATTACCACCTTCACGTCAGGCATGAGGGGCCGGCACAGGAGAGCCTGGCTTGACAACCAGCAGACATCCTTCTTGTGCTGGGAAGAGGAGGCCAAGGCAATATGGGTTGAATCGTGGCCCCCAAATTCCTGTGTTGAAGCCCCAACTCCCAGGACCTCAGGATGTAACTATATTTGGAAATAGGGTCTTTACAGAGGTCGTCACGCAACAAGCTTCTTGCAAGCGACGTAGTCAAGAGACCCACTTCGCTTGGTCGCTGACAACATGGGAGAGGCAGCCCTCTGACACCTGCTTGGTACCAGCAGGTCCTGAGTGTCCCACGCCTAGGCACACCTAGGTCAGTACGCGAAGGGGTCCTCTCTCTGGACTCAGCACCCATGGGGCTCACTCACAGCCAGCTCGCCGTTGAGCCTGGAAAGAGCAGTGCTCACAAAGCACCATGGCTGCCTGTGCACATCCTCAGATTCTGCGAACTCCCGTGCCGTGTAAATGGGAGCAAAGAGTTTACAGCAGTTACACCAAACAGACCCCAGTATGTACAGTGGCTCGAACACAATAGAAACGGACTCACCACACCACCCAGCCAGTGCACCCACCCTCGGGCGTTCATCCCTACATCACGCAGAGTCTGTGCACACACGTTGGTGGCTGCTGATCCACCATCACTGAAGCCGGAGGCTGTCCAAAGGTGCCCCCGTGGGAGACGGTGAAACAAGCCAGTCCCCGAGCCCTGGAGCACTGCCCCCGGTAGAAAGGAGTCAACTGGATGCTCCTCCAGGGAATTAGGCTGAAGAAGAAAGGTCAGGTGCAGGGTGTTCCACTTACAGAACATTCCTGAGGTGACCAAATCGTAGCGCTGGAGAGAAGATGCCTGTTTCCAGGATCAGGGAAGTGGGGAGGGGTCGGCGTGGGAGGGGGGATCCTGAGAGACCACGTTACGGATCTCGGATCTCGATGTGGTGGCGCTTACAGGAAGCTGCACACAGGATAATGCATAGAGCTGCGTGCGCGTGTACACACACACACACACGTATGCACGCGGATGTGCAGAACAGGAGAAAACTGAGAACTCCATGGATCTGATCACTGTCAACCTCCTGGAATTGCTACTGTGTGGAAGTTATGCAAGGGACCGACCTATACACGTCTTTGCAGCTTTCTGTGGATCAGTCATTATTTCAAAGCAAAATGTTAAGATAATAAACGAGAAGGGGAGAGGGCTCTGCCTGGATAGAGAGCATGAGTGGGAAGATGATTTTCTGTTTTTTTTATTGAGGTGAACCACGCATAGGCCTCAGGTCACCTGATTGTAGGGGCGCAGCTCTGAATCTCTGCACAGGACGCACCCACGTGACCTCTCACGCTGAAGGGTCCTTCTTGCCCTTTTGCCTTCACTGCCGTGCCCCTCAGAGGCACCGCGCACCCCAGCTGGAGCAGGACCGCAGACACCTCCCTAGTCCTAGCAGAGAGGGTCCTCGTTCACCGTTACAGCTCCGTATTTTATTTATAATCTTCAATCCATCTCTTACTGATGAACACTTAGTTTCCAGTCATTGGCTAATCTGCACGGCGCTGCAATGAAGAACCCTTTGCCTACATTTTACACGCAGGGAAGTATATCTTTAGGGTGAATCCCCAGAGGCAGGACGACATCTGACACGTTCACTGGTGCTGCTGACTCACCCTCACCTGCCCTCCCCAACAGTGTGTGTGCGGGTCTCCCAGCCCACAGCGCCTGCCAAATTCTGGATGTTTGTCGTGCTCGTTAGTGGAACACGGCATCTCAGTAGCTGAGCATCTTCTCATCACTTAGGGGCCATTTGTTTCCCTTTTCTGTGGCCCAACTTGTTCGTTTCCTTTGCCCATTTTTCTTCCAGGTCTGTGGTCTTTTTCTTAACGATTTGTAATACTTTACATAGTAGGGAAAGTGGTCATTTGTGATATAAGTTGCATTTCTCTTAACTACTGTTGAATTTATGAGCCTTAATTCATTCTTCCCAGCCCAGGCTACAAAGCACCTTGCCCATGATTTATTCTAGTATTTGCATGGTTTCTTTTGTTTACATTTAATTTTTTGGTCCATTTGGAGTCTCTTCCAGTGAATGGTATGATATGTGAACCCAAATGCGTTTTTACAGTTGGTTCTGCAGTTCCCCCAACACTGTTTACTGGAAAACACACCTTCTCCTGGACGTGAGCCGTCACTTTCTTCACATCTGAGTTGCCGTCTCTGCACCCTGGTCTCTGTGCCACCTGCATGTCTGGCTCTCCCAGCCTCGTCTTCATGCTGCTTAACTCCGAGGCCTCCGTTCCTGTCCCGCTGGGCTGGGGCCCCTTCATCGCTCTTCTTTTCATTATTTCCCAACTGTTACTTATTTTTTCTTATGAACTTTGAAATTAACTTGTTTGGCTTAACAAGCACTGAGGTGTTGAGACTTTTCATTCAACCAGCTGGGTCTTTCCGTTCTTCAACTCTGTCTTCGAGCTTCCCGCACGGCCAGCGCTCTTGCTTCTTGAGTTTGTTTCTACTTTTTGTCGTTGTCGTGGCTGCTGCTGCCACTGTTCCTTTGTGATGACACACGAGGGTCTTTCTTCCATTTATTCTCTAATCTGTTTGTATCTGTGATGGATGTTGATTTTCAGGTGTATAAACAGGACAACTCATCTGAACTCTTCAAAACTGACAGTGTCATGAAAGCCAAAAGAGAAAGCAAATCCAACAGATGGGGGAACAGCTCAAAGTAGAAGGAAACACAGGTACCAGGGCAAGCTCAGGCGATGTGTGATCTTGTTTGGGGACAGTTGGGGATATTGTGTATGAGCTGTGTGACTAGGTGTGGACACTGAGTCAAGGGTGCGTTGCTCGGGTTGGTCACAGTGTTGGCGTTTCGCAGGAGGATGTCCTCGTTCCTGATCAACGTGGAGAGCTGGGTGGGGGACCGCGAGTCTGCAATTCGCTGCCCAGGGATTTAGTGACAAATGAGAACAAGACAGAACTGTGCACACACACACACACACACACACACACACACAGAGGCAGATGTGGAAATGTGAACCGTCGGTGAATATAAAGTGCTTATGCTGTTACTCTTTCAGCTTCTCTGCAAGTCTGACCATTTTCCAAAGTTGGGGCACAAAGAAAATCCATGTAAGATGCATGGCATGTAGATAATGGTCTGTGGGGACCATCACCATGTTGGTTCGCCCCCCGCCCCAGGAGGACCCGAACTCTGGGTAGAATAAGAGGGTTTTAATCTACCCTCTTTCCTCCCATCCCTGCTTCCCTAAAGTCCGCGGTGAGTGTAGCCTCGGGGCGCCTCTCAGCTCACAGATGACGCAGTCTCTCCAGCCACAAGAATCACTTCATTTCTGTGCCAAAAAGGTCCTGGTCAACCACCTTTCAAACTTTACTGTGAAGGGTGCCCAGCATGGGGCGGACCTCCCCTGTGCAAAGGCATCGGGGCCCAGGCAGCTGTCACGGAAGCAGGAGGACATCCAGCTGAATTCCCTCAAAACCCACGAAGAAACATGCTCTTTTGATGCGACTTTGCCAGATAAATGAGAAGAGTCTCGTTGCTTGTGTGAAGAGAGAAAACAGTTTATGGGGAACGCATGAGCTACCAAAGTACAGAAGCTGCTGCAGAGAAAGACGGCTTCTGCCCCGAACTGCATTGTGGGTGTAAAATCCGGGGGCGGGGCGGACCGAAAAACACCGCCCCTCGTATTCGAAAGCTTCCGTCCACGGCGGTTCTGCCAACAAACCGCTGCCTCCCGGGCTGCCCCTCGGCCCCTTCCAGGAGCTCAGCTCCCCCCTCCCCCGCCGGGACCCTCCAGCGCGGGCCAGTAACTCGCCCAGGAGCCACAGATGCGAGGAGAGCCGGGGTGTGGGTGTGCGGCCGCAGCGCCCCACGCGTCCTGCACAGCCACCAGGGCTCAAACGTCCTTGAAAAGGCGCCGACAGGTTCCCGGACTCCGACACCTGCTGGTTCACACCTGGGAGGCAGGTCCCTCGGCCCTCACCTGGGCAGAGGGGACAGGAGCGGGGGAGGGGCGACGACGGCCTCCACGTCCCCTCTGTGTGCGCAGGACACTGCCCCCTCCCCCAGGCCGGGGCAGGTGGCAGAGGGATGGAGGTGAGCTTCCTACTGAGCTACGTTCTCACAGTCAGGATGTGGAATTTTCCAGAGTTCCTAAGGACCCAGACCTGGCCCCCGGCACCCCCATCTAGCAGGGAGTATTTTATTCTCTCACGCAGATTAGCTTTCTACACCTGTCAGCAAAGGCCTTGTTCTCGGGAGGACGATCGGATTGACGTGCTTTCGCACCCGCCGAGTTTCAAACGAAGTCAGAGTCCAGGCGAAGGGCCGCGCTGCGGACCACGCGGCGCATCGATGGGCCTCCAGCCCAGCTCCGTGAGGGAGTCCGGCCGCTCAGCCCCCAGGCTCTGTTCCGCGGGACCCGGCAGGGACGTGCAGGGCTTCGTCAGCTGTCACGCTGGGCTGTGGGCTCCGTGCCTTCCGCCGTCCGTCCCTCCTCTGCCTGCTGGTCCCCCGGAGCCCAGGATCGGCACGAGAGATGGAGGCTCCCCGTGCACGAAGAAAGGCAGCCAGCACCCACGGGGAGCCTCCTGGATGAAGCACCCCAGGCGTGTGCCTTTGGGCAGCAGCCTTGGGCGTGCTCCAGGACTGGGACCATTTCTCCATCTTCCGTCCCCTTCCAGCCCTGCCCAGGAGCAGGTGGGAAGTCCTGCAGGCTCACGTTAAGTAAAGGTTTACGGGGCTTGGGCAGCAGGAACCTCTCGTGTCCCCACCCGAGGACGGAGAGCCAGGGGAGGAAGAGGAAATGGGTTGGTGGGGCAAGTTTGTCCTTAACGTGGTGCACCATTAAAGACCTTGTGAGATGCTGCCAATTCTAACCTCAGTGGTGTGTGACAAAGAGCATCATCCCGTCTGAGAAAGACGGAAGGTCCCAGGTGAACCGGTGATGTCAGCGCCCTCCACCTACAGCAGCCCCTCCCCGACCCCAGGGCAGCTTACCCTCCCCCCAGGCAGGCCTGCCTGCTGCCATCTTACCCCTCGTCCACAGGCCCGGCTCCCGGCTCCGGGCAGGGCTGTTCTGGGTGGGTGCACACCACCCCCCTCCCCGGGAGGCAAGGGCAGGAAATGAGCATGTCCCCGCAGGAGGACCCCGGTCCCGGAGACCGAAGGAGGGAGGCCGCCGGGCCTCCGCTCTTCCCTGGCCTCCCTGCCTCTCCTCCCGCTTCCCCGCTGCCCACCCGTGGAGGGGGGCCCTTCCTGCTGCAGGACTAGGTTCCCAACATGGGTCACTCGTCTGCTTCCAAACATGCAGAGCTGGTGACCTAACCCCGCGCCTGTTCCCTGCGGTGGTCATCCCCCGCTGTGCGCATCCCTGGGATGAAGGTCGCATGGTCACCTGCACCAGCTTCCCTCACCTGAGCTCCTGTCCCCACCTTCCATGCTAGATGCCCCGTCCGTGTCTCATGGCACTCGGTGCCACCCCTGCACCCCAGCCCCCTGGAATTTCCTCGTTTACTCTCTGCTGACTGCGCCAGGCCGCCCCTTCTCGCGGGGAGGGAATTTCTCATTCAGCTTCATGCAGCTATTTCCTGGGTGACTCTCACCCTGCTCACTTTGCCCGTGGTGGTGGGTCCTCGGTAAATGCCCGTGGAGTGACTGGTGGCCGAGTGGCTGAGTCATTGCTGCACCTGGTCCATCCCCACATGCGTGGGCATCACAAGCCAGGCTGGATTCTGATGAAAGCATGGTGGAGAAAGCCCTGTCCTTGCAGGGTCAGGACACACGGGACAGTGAAAACACGCAGCAGTCAGTGCGGAGCTGAGTGTTCTGTGCTGGGGCTACCGCGGAGATGCAGGGAGGGAGGGGTGGACGCATGGGGCTGGTCCAGGAAGGTATGTGGGCTTGTTCTGAGGGTCGAGGGACAGTGTGAATTTGGGTCAGAGGAAGCCAGACATGAGGGGCCACATGTGGGAAGAACCTCAGAGGGTGCTCAGCTGCCTCTCCTGGGATCCGAATCTGGACACTTGCACCGTCATCGAATTAAGCAGAAGGAGAGATCCTCATGGGCGCAGGATCCCGGCAGCTGGACGGAGTGGGGCTCTGGCGGTGCAGCCGTGACCCCATGACAAGGAGCTGATAAAAAGGCACCTTGACTGCCCGGCATGACGTAACGGCCACCGCAGCTTCCTTTTTCCTCACCGCCGTCCCCACCTTCTTCCCCTGGATGCTTCCCCAGCAAACGTTACCTTCTCCACGGAGCCTTCGGAAACTTCCTCACCCTCCTGCGGTTCCCCCATCGGTACTGCTCTCACTTACTTACCTTTGTGCCTCTTTGTAAATGTCCTTGTGTCTGTGATGGGCTGTACTTTGATTCTTTTTAGCTTATAAGCTCATTGAGGTGAGGAACTCGTTTTCTATTTTTCTCCTGGGATAGATCCCGGCACCTCCCTGCAGCCCACCCTCCACCCACACTCTCGTAGGAGCCTTGCTCCCCTCTTTGCCCACGATCGGTTTTATTATAGTACCCTGTCTGTCTATCCCTAGATTGTCATCTCCTTAAAGATCGAGTCTTATTTATCTTTACATCCTCAGAGCTTAGGAAAGTGCCTGCAAGTCACGGATGTTCAGTGTTCCGTATCTGTCAAATAGAAGAGCAAATGAATCAGTGAGCGAACAACAGCAAACCTAACCTTCCCAGGGGGCGATGAGATTTATCAGAGATGGTTTAGTGAAAGAAACAGAAACCATTCTGGGCCCCATAAGAGAGCTGAGAGGCTTCAGGCACAGGGCTGGTAGAAGGACTCCAGGCTGGACCTCCAGGCAGGACCCGTGGACCCTGGAGAGGTGGCCTCCCAGCAGCCTTCGTCACAGTAATGAAAATGGGGGATCAGGTGCCCCCAGAACCCCAGGGTCAAGGACTCTGCCAGGATGGGGAAGCCGCCTGACCTCAGGGCCGCACCGAGGCCTCTCAACCCGCAAAGCCGGTGACAACCTCAGGCTGGATGTTCCCGCGTGGCCTCCATCACAAACCCCACTCCACACACTCCACAGACGAGCGCGTGGACACAGCAGCCCGGCTGGGGGCGTCCCGCCCGTGCAGCTTTCTAGGAAGCAGGAAGTGGTCCAGCAGCAAGAAGATGGGCTCCTTCCGCCATCCCCCAGTCAGAGCCCCTCGGTGGGAAATGTGATCGACATTCAGGGTCCCAGCTGCAAAGAGGTCAGGAGGGGTGAGCCACCCGCCTCCCAGGAGAGGAGGAGAGGAGGCTGCGTGGGGAGGGCCATGGCCCACCGTGTCCGACCCTCTGCCTGATGAGCAGAGTCTTCGTGTAGCTCGACCTGGAACGTCCCAAAGAACAAGGGACTTGGTTCTTCCTGACGCTCCATCTGGATTCTTCAGCAACAGTAGTGAATAAACAGGCCTTAAGTCCTACGGATTCAAATTCCAGTTGTGGCAACACCAGGATCCCCACAAAGGGTCCAGCATCCGCCCCTCCAGACAGCGCTGGACCACAAGCGGCCTCCCTCTCACTGCACGGTTTTTTGAGTTTTTGGGTTTTGGGGTGGTGGGGGCCGCCCGCATGCAGGATCTAGTTCCCCAGCCGCGGATCGAAGCCATGCCGTCTGCACTGGGAATGCGGAGTCGTAACCACTGGACCGTCAGGGAGGCCCCCTCACTCCACGGTTGTTTAGTGTGTCAGCCAGACCCTGCCCTCTCCCTTCCACCCCCACTGCTGCATACTCCTCTCTGGACTGCTCCCCGTGACCCATCAAAACAAAAAGCGAAACCAGGAGTCGTTTCTGAGGTTCTGACCCCAAGTGGAGAGAGGCCAGCTTGTGCAGTTCGGTGCTGCCTGCCCGGAGGGTTTCTTGCTGCCCTGTCTGACGCCTGCTCTCGCTGGAGTCCGTGGGAATCTCACACTCCTACCAGCGACAGAATTTGGTGTCACAGGTTAGTATTCTGGTTGGACACAGCCTCTGGCACACAACCTGATCCCTCACTGCCGTCGGGGTTTCATTGTTCCCCCAAAATCCAAACCCAAGCTCATCCATTCCTCCAGTTGACTTCAAGGTGCTCCCCTGGACCATCTCCTCATGGGGCCTGAGACTCTGAGCAAATACTCACTTTTTCTTTTTTCACTTTTTGGTCTCTACCTGCCATCTAAAGAAGTCCGTTGGCCTTGGGTAGAAATTTGAGTGCACCTGGAAGGAGCTGTCTTAGCCCAGGCCTTATGAGAGTCCTTGAAATCTAAGCAGTGAGTTTTCAGCCGTGTGTGTTTTCAGGGCTTGGTGAGTTATTTGGAGGCTGGTCTCTGGTGGTCTGGTCACTGGTCATAAAGCAGGACCACGTGTGGCCGGGTGTCCAGGACAGGCCATGACCACAGGACAGGCCCTTGGGTCTGCGAGGCCACTGTGGCCCCCGGCCCCGCCGTGGAACTGTCTTTCTCCTGTGGAAGGAGACCCAGTTTCCTGGGAACCACAGGCCCTCGGGGAAACCACCTGGAAGGGCAGGAGGCAGTGACCGATCCCGCTGTGATTAGGGTCCAGCACTTTTCTCCCCATCAGGTCCTGGAGAGCACAGCAGAGTTGAAGCAGCCTGTGTTTGTCTCCATGTCCAGCATCTGCATCTTGGTGGAAAGCCCTGCCCACACGGAGGGAAGGAGCCCTCTGCCAGCCGCCCACCCAGAGCCAGGAGCCAGTCCTTCTCAGCCTGCTGGACGCCCCCGTTCCCCTCCCAACACCCTAGTCCTTGGGCTTCGCATGCGGGTCCCATCTGTCCCCCCCGCCCCCCTCTCCCTCGCCTCCAGAGGGTCCTCCTTGTCTGCAGGGCTCCGAGGCGGCCTCCCCCTGCTCTGAGCCCACTGCCCCGGGCCCCTCCCTCTGGGGCACAGCGTGTCTGAAGCAGACCTCACAGCTCTTCAGGTCTTGCCCAAGTATTTATTCCACTGATAAAAACCTGGGGACCAGGGACTTCCCTGGTGGCGCAGTGGTTGGAAGTCCGCCTGCCAACGCGGGGGACACGGGTTCGAGCCTTGGTCCGGGAAGATTCCACATGCTGCGGAGCAACAGAGCCCGTGAGCCATGGCTGCTGAGCCTGCGCTCTAGAGTCCATGTGCCACAACTACTGAAGCCCGCGCACCTAGAGCCCGTGCTCCACAACAAGAGAAGCCACCACAACGAGAAGCCTGCGCATCGCAACAAAGAGTGGCCCCCACTCGCCACAACTAGAGAAAGTCCGTGCACAGCAACAAGGACCCAACACAGCCAAAAATAAATTAAAACAACAACAACAACAAAAAAATAAACCTGAGAACCAGACAGAGAGCTTTCCAAGGCCCAGGATCTAGTGACTGTCAGATAATCATCGCCAAACATCATCTAATCTTTGCATTTAATCTTGGAGAACAGGCTTGTTCTGCTAAAACAACAACAAAAGGGTGCTGTTTACTGATGTGCATCGGAGCCCGTGTGACACTCACAACAAGGAGATCGTCCATTTATTCAGATGAGAAAACCAAAGCCAAGAAGCTAAGGAACCCGCCTGGTCAGCCAGGCACCACGGGCACAGTCCTCTGGCCGACACGCTAGAGTCTGAGGGTCCTTGCTGAGAGCCCACTGCGCACACTCTCATGGGTGTTCCCCAGGTGCTGCCCTGGTGGTCACTGTGTGTCCCCGGCCTCGGGAGGACAGAGTCTACACTCTCCTGCTCAGGATCCTCCAACTGCCTCCCAACTCGCTCGAGATTCGAGCAGAAGCTCCCGCAGACCTGACCACTCTCCCCACTCTTTCTGCTCCAGGAAACTGACTCCTGTGACTCCTTGACTACCCTGAGCTCTCTCCCATCGCGGCTTCTGTTCACGATGCTCGCTCTTCCAGAAAGTTCTGCTCGAGTGTCATCTTATCCCCGAGACCTGCCCTGACCAACCTAGAATCCTCCTCCCCTTAACTCTGCTTTATTTTCCCCAAAGCGTGGACCACCACTTAGCATCGGCATGTAATCCTCTTATCTGTTAGTTTCTTGTCTGTTTCCCCGGCTACACCTCCAGAACCCAGATTACTGACTGGTAAACAGCTCTCGATAAATATGTGTTGAATCAATGAAAACCCGAGCTGCTTTCACTCCAATAACCCTCAGCTGAGAAAAATAAATCCATTAATTCTCCCAGATCTTAAGCCAATCTCTTGTTTCTTCGGTAAGATAGGAACAATGCTACAAACGCAAGCATTTCCTTCATGAGAATAATGATCACTACAGGTGTCTCAAGCATGGCTTTGGAGGAAATATCAAATACATCTTTCCCCTGCTAGGGAGCGCCGTCACAAATATGGGAACGCACGCCGGCCTTGGTGTATCTGCACCTGCAGAGGTCACCGCGGCAGCTCTATGTGGGTCTTTAAATTTAAGTTGAAGGAAATGAAAGCTTCAGGAGCTCAGTTGCTTCCCCACAGGTCGAGGGCTAAGTAGCCCCAGGGGCTGGTGGTCACAGCGGTGGACAGTCAGACACAGGACGTTGCCATCAGCACAGAAAGAAAACGGAGAAATAAAGCTACGTAGGATGAATCTGAGCATCGACGTCTGGAAAGTACCTTCAGTCATCCCAAGGCCGCTCCGCGGGTGCCCAGGCGTAATAAGCAGGATTTATTTCCGTGCCCTGTAATCACGAGTGCCGGCGGGGGGAACCGAGCTGCCAGAGGGATTTTGGGGAGGGGGGTGTCGTTTCCCTTCTGTATTTCTTTACCTCGAAACGTGTGGGAATGAACCTGCTGTGCCCTGGCTCTCACATCTTGGAAAGGGATTTGCAGACTTGAAGTCATGCAGGTTGCTGGGCCTCCTCTTGTTCCACGGTCAGCGCTGGACCGCGAGTTTTGAACGTGAGCCTGTGTCCTGGCACCAGCCGCCTCGCGGCCCCACGTATCTGGCACCACAATGCAGAGCTGATGCGCCCTCAGCGGGCTTGGTGCCCACGCTGAGATAAGCGACCCAGTGTGGATTTGAGGACACGCGGGGGGGGAATGCCGAATAAAGTTACCAGCTGCTCCCCTGAATCTCCTGGCCTCGGTCTCCACGATGATGAGTGTGGTGTTATTTGGGTTGAGTTGTCTACAGGACTCTGCATGTAAAACGATGGAGAAATAAATCAGTTCCGCCTGCAGTTCTCCTCCTGGCAGGGACATCACTCCCTTCCCGCCCACACGTGGTCCCTCAGCAGGTCATGGCATCTCTCCTCCCAAGGGCACTTTGACCTATGTGTCCTCTCCCTCCCAACTGTCACCTCCCCAGACCCCATCACTGGCTCAAGTGCAGGAGCCCCTCACTGTTTCCTGCCATCGAATCTGTCCTGCGCGGCATGAGAAGCCCTTATATCTGCACTGGGTCACGTCACTGCTTCAACACCCTCCACCATTTTATAAGCAGCTTTGATTGACGTCTAAGGTGCATATGGAGAGGTGCCCAGCTCTCAGGATGAAGCCCGATGAACTGCCACAAGGTGAATCGCCTACAGCCTGTAACCAGCCCCCAGACTTGGAACCAGAGACATCCAGTCACCACCCCTGCCCACATCCTAACTCCAGACATCATGGGCTGGCTTACCTGATTTTCAGCTTTCTACAAGTGGATGCACAGCATGAATTCTTTTGATTTTGGCTTATTTGGGTCAAAATGATGTTTGAGAGATTCATTCATGTTGGCCTGTGTAGTAGCAGTTCATTCCATTTCATCTTTTTGCCATTGGCCGTGGTCTGAATGTACTCAGCACCCAGCTCATCGAGGGCCTTTAGTAATATCTACTGAATGATTACTGAGCAATAATAATATCTATTAAAAGCTTTGCTTGAGACAATAGGGTCCTAAAACTCCGAAGCGATATGCTTGTGGCCAGCACACAGCTCCCTTTCCAGAATGACTTCAAACTAGCAAGGACCTTAATTCAGATTTCATTTTAGGAAAAGAATGTGCCACACCTACAAGATCACTCTTTGGCCCATGCAGCACTGGGACCGTGTGAAATGGAGATCCCAGGTCCCTCAGAGCTGCTCCAGGAACCCGACACAGGGCACTTCCTAGCCTTGGATCCCTCATCCCCAGGTGGTCTCCCAGGAAGTTGGTTTATTTCATGTATTTCAATGGCTTTATGCTCCCTGGAAAGAGCCTTCATCTACTGCACCGAAATAACCTTGATATGGACTGAAACTATCGAAACGCAAACCTAATCCCATCGGGCAGAGACGCTGACCCCGGTGCTCCTTTCCAAGCGTGCCGCCTGCTTTGTACACATGCACCAGAAATGGCATTTTGCATAAGTGGTTTTATTCGGGCGATTACTGAGAAAAAAACGTCTCTATCACAGCACCCCCTCAGTGGGTAACTGACAAGTGCTCACTTCTGCAAAAGAAAATGTAAATCTCAAACAAACTGTAGAGATGCATGGAAACATAGAGCATACTTTGACTAAAATGCACAACTATTCCTTGGAAAGACGTTCAATCTTTTGCTATGTTAATACCTTTAACCTTTTAAGAAGGACCAAATCGTTGTCTTTTTATGACCACTGCAACTACTGATTCGCCCAGGAGCATCCTCAGAAAGATGCATGAGATTCAACTGAGTATGTGTCAAACCCCTGCCAAAGTCCCGCTGGGTCCTTAGGACTACTAACACAACATGCGGGGTTAATTTAGGCTGATGCCGGGGCCGGGGATATACTTTCTGTCTGAAAAACAATAGGATCGGACAAAAAATAAATGAAGTCAGCACACGTTTCTATGTCTTGACAAGCTGAACCACTAGAGTCCAGCTTAACAGTGAAACATTCTCCAGCCCAACAAGGAGCTTTGTTAGGTGAATAGACAAGGGCTTCCTAAGAGGTCACAGGTGACATTTGTAAAGGAAAGTTGGAGAGGAAGGCCCTGTCCCCGTGGCCTGTCACACCAGTGTCGCCACCTCCCTGGCCACCTTGCTGCCTTTGCTGGTTGAGCCTCTGTTACGGATTGAATCATGTCCCACAAAGGACGTGTTGAAGTCTAACCCCCAGGACCTGAGTGTGTGACCTTATTTGGAAACAGCCTTTGGAGGTATAATTAGATGAGTTCATACTGGAGCAGGAAGGGCCCTAATCCAACATGACTGGTGTCCTTCTACAGAGAGGACAAGAGGCGAAGACAGACACAGAGGGGAGAAGACCACGTAACAGAGGAGACAGAGACTGGGCTGATGCAGCGGCATGCCCAGAAACGCCCAGAACTGCCAGCTGCCCGGAAGCTGGAAGAGGCAGGAAGGAGTCCACGCAGAGCCTCCGAGGGGCAAGGCCCTGTTGGCACCTTGGCTTCAGACTGCTGGCCTCCAGGACAGTGAGAGAGTACATTTCTGTTGTTCTAAGCCACCCAGCGTGTGGTACTTTGTCCCAACAGCCCCTGGACATGGATAAACTGTCCCACGTCAGCCGTCCCAGGGGAGAAGAGGGAGCTATCCCAGCCCCCCATGTGGGAGTGAGCACATAGGTTCGTGGCTGCAGGTCCCACTCTTACAACCACGTAAAGTCACGGGCGTGTGAACAAAGGTTCGAAAGGAACGCGTAAAATGACCGGTATTCAGAGTGGTAGAATTAAGTGTTTCTTTTCTTTTCTCTAATCCTCTGAATTTTTTAATACTGTTATATCACTTAAATTTTCGCCAAGGTTAATTTTTTTAAATTCCCAAGCTAAGTGGGTTGTCAGGTTTGATGAACCATATTATTGCCTGAACACTCTGGAAATGCCTGCTTCCACTGGCATTGCTGGGGAAAGCCAAATCTGTAGGCTCTCTCAGCCCAGTCAGGAGCTATTATTTGTCCTGATAACTACGAGTTTTGACACCTTCTTAAATTTTGTGCCAGGGGTAAGGGTCTCACTCCCTTGACCCAAGGCCCAGTCTGACTGAAAGCAAACTACCGATGAAAAACACAGAAGTAAAGGTAAGAGACTTAGAACTTTTGCTTCTGTGTTTTTCATCGGTAGTTTGTTCATGATGATCTTTTGATTACTTCTAAACTATCTGCCAGTTCACTGATTCTCTCTTTAGCTCTCATTTGTCTTAAATCGATCCAGTGGGTTCTTAATTGAGTTATTATATTCTTTTCTTCTGAATTCCTAAAAGTTTATTTTTCACGTTTTGTAGTTTCCAGTTCCCTGCCCATTTTTTGAGCTTGGCTTGATCTCTTAAAGCAGTGAATATAGTTATCATCTAGACCACACCTCATAATTTTAGTCTCTGGGGTCGCTGTGGTCCTGTTCTTGGTGTCTCGTCTTTGCTCCGTCTCAGTCATGGTGTGTTGCCTCTTGTATCTGGTTATCTTTGACTGTGTGCTGGACACAGCGTTGTTGCTGCTGTTTTAAGCATCTGAGGAAATCGTCTGAGGCCTAGGATGATGCTGTCTTCCGTTAGGGAAGATCTTTATTTGCTTCTGTAGCTCACTGGGGAGGGTAGCAGTCTGGGACCACCTTAAACCGAGTTCAAGTCTTGAGGTTTTCTTGGTCACCTTGGTGGTATGAAACGGGGCTGCAGAACTGTGGGGAGACTGTCTACATTGTCCTTTCTCCTGCGGTGAAGTTCCTCAGGGATGTCAGCCCGAAGTGGGGGTTCCTTTGTCAAAGTCTCCAGTTTGGTAAGCCCCGAAGTCCAGCTTTTTCCCTCGGCTCTGTGAGGCCACCAGAAGCCTGGTTCAAGTTTCAGCCTTGGCTTTCTGATCAGTCATTGCCCATGAGATCCAAAGAGGCCCTTCCTGCCCGGTCTGCCTCTGGGTTCCAGCCCTCTGGAACCCAGATTTCGGTCCAGTAATCTCTCACTATCTTGTTAATTCTTTGATGCTTTAAAAAATTGATTTTGTTTATTTTACATTTTTCCCACCTTGTTGGGTTATCCTCTGTAGGACATAGCAAATTATACAGTTACTATAGTTAATTATATTAGTTATTATATTTGCTTTTATAATCTTATAAAATTATATTTGCTTTTATAATATCATAATATTATAGCAAATTATCTAGTCTGCTGTTTACTGGAAGTGGCAGTTCTTTCAATAAGAAACTCAAGTAAAGATAAAGATGTACTTATAAAAAATTCCATCAAAAAAAACCACCACTTTCTCTCAAAGCCCATCAAAAGTTTGCCAAGTGATAGAGCTTCGCACGTGTTAAGTCATTTATTGTCACTACAACTATCTCTGATGTTATGTTATTATTATCTACAGTTTTAAATGAAGAAGTTGTGGCCCAGAGACATGGGATGACTTGACTGAGAACACACAATTAGTCGAGGGCAGAGTGTGATTTAGACCCAGGCCCTCCTAACTTCGTGACCCATTTTCTTTGTCTCCACATTTGAGTCAGGATTGAAAACTGATATTTTAATCTATGCTTCGTGCAGCAAAAAAAAAAAAAGAGTTCTTCAGGAGATGAGTGGCAACCATGAACAGCCAAGAAATCAATGGATAAAATATGCTTTCACTGCATATTTTATACAAATTACTTCAACCATAAAATTTGACAGCTTGTAAATAATGGCTTAAGAAATCCAGAGAGAAGAGAGGTAAAATTAATTTAGAAGCTGATTGTCCCTAGTCTTTAACTGTAACCCCCAGTTCTCTGCTTCCCAACTCATAATGGCATTTTGTGGATATTCACTTCATTTCAATGCTCCTTTTCCTTCTCTCAGTGTCTAGATGATGGAGGAGTTATAACACAAATGTACATTTATTTTAGGAAGTATATAAGATGGAAAACAAGTTTACATTTTTTAAATCATGAAAAATAGTTTATATTTTAGCAACTACAAAGCAGCATGGGGTGATAAGTAACTAGATATTAAATAATTAAGTACTTAGATGCTAAACTAAGATTTGAAATAATCTAACTCCCAAATAGCTCCTGAATTATCTTAGAGGAACATTATAATGCACTTTTTAATCATTATTTTAAAATATAAAACAATCTTTTGTTCAACACACTGAATTTAAAACAAATTCCAGAAAAGTATCAGAAACAATAATTAAAAATTCTTATTAACTTCTGTTTGGGGATTGATTGCATGAGGTTGCCTCAAAAAAAAGTACATGACAGTATTTTATTCTATGAAACTATTCCAGTAAACATCAATCTAATAGGCAAATCTGAAATGTTGTAAAGTGGCACTTCCTTTTAAAGGGGTCCTTTGAAAATGCAGATTCTGCTTCAGTAGGTCTGGGATGGGACCTGAGATGCTGTACTTCTAACAAGCTCCCAGGTGATGTCCATGCTGTGGTCAAGGGGTATTTCATTTCAAGATACAAAGTTAAGAAAGGTAGTTTTTGAATCACATATAGGAGATGTGAGAAAAATCCAGTAATTGTACCAAAAAAAAGTTCAATAATAGTCTAATTTTAAAACATAAGTAAATTTGTCTACAAAATTAGATAAGGCTTTTTGCTTAGCACTGCTCTTTTAATATTATAACACTACAAACGACTATCAAACTGGCATATGAAACACACTTTTTCAGATTTTTTATTGAAATGCAGAGCTTTAACAGTTTTTGAGAGAGCATCCCATGAAGCCTCAAAGAAAAGACCTCGGTAAGTGTACATGTCATCAGAAGGGAGATAGCCGTGTGTGTGTGTGTGTGTGTGTGTGTGTGCGCGTGTGCGTGTGTGTGTTGTACCTTCACATTTATAAAGACAGTAAAACAAAACTGTGTTTTTATGTCAAGTGGCAAAGAAAATAAATAGGGAAAGATGAAAACTAGATGTCCTCACAGGCAATACTATATTTATCCTAATCAATGAAAAATTTTCTTTTTTCAAAATCCTAAGTTCAGTGTGATACAGCATGCTTTCTTTATTCCAGAGTGTAATTCACTTAAAATAGAGGACTCATAACTAAACATAGAAAATCATCTTCTATTACAGGAAAAAAAAATGTGTGACCAGTGTCCAATGAGAGAGAGAGAGACAGAGGAAAGACAAAGACAGATGGACAGAAGGAGGAAGGGGGGAGAGGGAGAGAAAGAAGAAGAGGAAGGGAAGGAGGAGGAGGAGAGAGAGAGGAAGGAGGGAGTGAAGACGGGAAGAGAGGGAAGGGGGAAAGAGTCTTTCAGTGGGTGTTGGGCTATTTTTTTTTATTCTCAAAAGGAGAGCATCCTTATTTATCATTATGCATAGAGATCCAGCTCTAATGTCTCCCCATGTACCTCTCATGAGGAGAAATTATCCCACATGCCCTTGGGCAGCAGTATGAAAGATTACTCAATTTATGTTGCAATCAAAGCTCAGTTTGTAAAAATGGGCCCGATTCTTCACTCAGCATCCTGTCCCTTGTCTTTAATGAAGCAAGCCCTCTTGAGGAGATCAAGAGACAGGTAGAGAATCAAGCTAACAACACAATGCAGGTAGAATACTTATTGTATCTTAAAAGAACACAGTAATTCCTCCTAGTTTCTGACTAGAAGGTAAGAGGTGTTTCATCTTCAAGAAATCTGATAGGATTGGATTAAAAACTCACTCTTGGCAAAATATTCTTAAAATTTACAAACTCCCAATACTTTAGTTCACTTTGTAATCGAACATTATTACTCCCAACATTGTGTTGTGTTGTTTTGTTTTCTTTTTCTTTTTTGCTTTATCTGAAAGTAAGCATTGTTTGTTGGAACTAGTGAAGCGAAGGATATGGATTCAATCTCCACATGGAGCTGTTAACGCTCCACTAATGCTGACGTTGCAGACTTACTTTTTAAACACTGAGTTATCTTCTAGTAAATCATGAGGAAAAAGAAAACATTTCACATGTCTGGCTCTTCACTTCTTCCTGTAGATGCTAGTTTCTACCAGGCTTCATGTCCTTTCACTCCAAAGAGTGTCCTTTAGCAGTTTTTGTCGTGCAGGTCTGTTGGTTGTCAATACTGTCAGCATTCAATGATGTGAAAGCATCTCCTTTCAACCTTCTTTTGAAGGATATGTTTGCTTCGTATGGAATAACTGTGGGTTGGTAGTGTTGTTTTTGGTTTTTCTTTCATCATTTTAAAGGTACCCTTCCTTCATTTTCTTTTTTTTTTTTTTTTTTTTTTTTTTTTTTTTGCTGTACGCGGGCCTCTCACTGTTGTGGCCTCTCCCGTTGCGGAGCACAGGCTCCGGACGCGCAGGCTCAGCGGCCATGGCTCACGGACCCAGCCGCTCCGCGGCATATGGGATCCTCCCAGACCGGGGCACGAACCCGTATCCCCTGCATCGGCAGGCGGACTCTCAACCACTGCGCCACCAGGGAGGCCCCCTTCCTTCATTTTCTGGTCCCCATTGTATTTCCTGAGGAGTACATTTATAATCCTATACATGTGTCCTTTTTCTCCAGCTAATTTCATGATTTTCCCTTTAGCTTTGTTTTCAGCAGTTTAACTACAATGTGCCTAGATATGATTGTTTTTATGTTCATCTTTCTGGGAGTTTGATGAGCTTCCTGGATCTATAGGTCATGTTTTTCATCAAATTAGGCAGGTATCTGGCCATTATTTCCTCAAAAAAATGTTTATGCCTCAGTATCGCTTGCTTCCCCTTCTGACCCAGTTACATATATATTAGACCACTTGATAATGTCCACATGTCCCTGAGGCTCTGTTGATTTTTCTTTAATTTTTCTTTGTCTGTTCTTCAGGTTGGATCATTTTTTTGATGGCTTCAAATTAATTACTCTTCCTTCTAATATTTCCTACCTGCTGTAAGCCCAGTTTATGAATTTTTCTTTGCAGTTACTTTTGCAGTATAAGTTCCTTATACTTTTAAGTTCATAATTTCCATTTGATTCTTCTTTAGAATTTCCAAATCTTTGCTGAGATTCCCAATCTGTTCACTTATTAATACCATATTTTCCTTCGGTTCTTTGAACAGATTTATGAAATCTTTGCAGAGTGCACCATCTGGGTCATCTCGGGATGGTTTCTATTGACTGCTTTTTCTCTTGACTGTAGATCTCATTTTCCTATTTCCCAATGTGTCTAGTGATTGTCTGTCTGTCTGCTTGTCTGTCTGTTTCCTCTAACCATATACAGCTGTTCAGTTGAAGGTATGCAGTGTGAAGAGTTCACTTTAACTAAGATTGTGGTTTGGCCATAGTAGAGTTAGTGAAAAAAGAATGGAGCCAGGAGGCTGAGAGTATTTCAAGGGAATGATTATAATAATTGATTGGAATATAAAGTGGTTCAAAGAAGACAACCCCAAGAGCTGAAGGATTGTTGGAGCTAAAGATTAGAGATCTGCACATAGCCACCTTGCAGTCCCTGCCCATCCACATGAGAAGAACTCCAGGGGCAGTTGTTCATGGCAAAATAATCGCAGATATAGACTGTGGATCTACATATAGATTGTAGATAATACACTGTGGAGACTGGGTTCTGTTACCTTCCTCTTCTCCGTAATGACTCATGACAGCAAGCAGATCAGTCACTGGATGACCACCATGAACTTGGGTCCATGGTTTCTTGTCACATGTGTAGAAGTCCAAAGTTTTTCTGAAGTCCCTCTAACTTGACCAGACTTAACCTTCAACATATATTTGCTTCCCCTGTGGATCTTTACAGGGCTTGGCATTAGGTTTGTTAGGGCTGGACTAGGGCAAATCGTACCCAAGCATGTGATCCTCACCCTAAGGCCATCCCTCTGGTGTCTCATCTGGATGCCGCAGGTGTTGGTTTGGTATTAATGAGACCCATCCCCCTGGCAGTGTCTGCACTGCTCAGCTTCTGGTTACTGTTTCACTCTCAGTCCCCTACCATCTTCTATCTGATAAGCCTTGGTTAATCCTACCTTGTGTGTGGACAGCCTGGCCTCAGCCACATTTTCCTGGGGCCCACACAGGACTTCTGGGGCCCTCTTGTTGCATGGCTTTCTCTTCTCTGATGTTCTACCCTGCAGATTCCAGCTGCTTCAGGTACCCAGAACTCTGATTTCTGCTTTCTCAACTCAGAGAGACCATCCTGCTGTCCTTGGGTCCCCACCCTCTGCACCATGGCCAGAAAAGTGTTCCCAGGAAGAGAGCCAGGCCATGGGGCTTACCTCATGAGCTTCCTGCTGTTAGAGATCCTGACCTTGTGATGGCTGTTACCTGCTGCTGCAAGACAATTGCCTCATATTTTGTCAGATTTTACAGTTGTTTGTGGCTTAAGAACAATTCAATATGGTTTCTCCATCATAGGCAGCCGGCCGTTATTGTTTATTTTTACCTATTCAGCAAATATTTCTTGAGTGTCTACAATGTAGGAGGCATTAGAAATACAGGGTTGAACAAATGACATGATCCTTGCCCTCAGGAAGTTTACAGTCTATGGGGGGAAAATGGATCTTAAACAAATAATCATAGAAATAAATTTGTGGTTCAAGTTGTGACAGGTGTTGTATGTTTAAGATAGAACAGACTACCCTAATTTAGATCAGGAAAGAAAGCATCTTCAAGCAAGTGACTTCAGTGCTGGGTAGGCCAGACAAAAGTTTGAGGGAAGAAATATGAGATAAAGGAACATATGAGAACCAAGGAAAGATTGTGAGAGGAGGTCCCCAGGGCAGGAATGGAAGTCTCCTGGGGCTGGGCCTTGGTGTCTGGGGACAGCAACACAAGGTGATGTGGAAAAGCAGGCAGGGGCTTTGTTAACAATATGAGATCGTATCTTCAGAGAAATGGAGCACCACGGAAATGCTTTGAGTAAGATCAGATTCAGAATTGTGTTAAGTGTAGCTAACTGGTCCTGACACATCTGTCATGGCTGAGTCTTCCAAGAGAGCAAGAACGAATGTACCTTTTAGAGGATGTAAAGCCCAGCTGAGGATGTTCGCCTTAGAAGAACCGATGTGCTGTAGGTCAGTATTTATTGAGATGATAAAGTTTCCGTAGTTAATGCTTCCCTTTCAAACATTCAGACAATGAAATCCTACCTAAAAAGCCCTTTTGAATTTTGCGAGTTGGTTCTTTGTACTCTTACAGGTGTAGTTAGCTGTAGCGAGAACCAAACGAGGGAAAACACTGGAATTAAAGGCAGCAGGCTAGTTTTCTGGAGGTTAAGTGTTAAGACAAAGAAGTAGATGTTAGGTGTTAAAAATATCAAAGGAGATAAGGATGGCCTACAGGAAAATCACTTTTACAATTATTGGAAATATTTCCAGAATTGTCTTTGGATCCCAGAAAACGCCAGTTAACAAACGTCTATTGCTGTCAAGGTTACCCTTCCGTTTCACGCTTTGATTGAAGCTTAAACATTTTTAAATCATTGAAGAGAAACTTCCAAACACAGTATCTGCAAACTCATATTGCAGGTCAGCCATCCACACGGTCACCAAATTTGCGTGGTGACTATCCACTCACGTTAGGCAATTTTTGCCCAATATAGACAAATATTGGTCAATCTGGTCAGTTTTGGCTTCAATCATCCAGTTATTAAAATAGTTTCTTTTGGCAGAAATAAATTAATACTCATATGCATGTCATACTTTTTCAAACTATTGCAAAAGGAGCTGTGTTAATTAAAATTGTAAAGTTACTCCGATACAGTAAAAGCATGCATCTTTTCTGTGTATGATACTAGCCAAAAAGATGCGTAACTGTCTCAGTGTGTGTATGTGTGAGTGTGTGTGTGTGTGTGTGTGGTGGGGGGGATGTAGGCAGCTATACACCCATAATCATGTGCATATATAACCTAGTTCCTCAGTGTCACCTCACATATATTTTACTCAGCTAAATTACTGAAAATAAAATGTATAGTATGATATATTGCAACCATATATTGTGTACAGTTTGTATATAAAAAAGAAAGAATGATTAAAAGTCGATGAGAGACTGTTTATAAATCTTGATTGCTTCATAATTTTAACTTTGAGCAACATTTTTATCATAATTATAGGCTTTCTTAAAGCATTTATGCAGATTGTTGTTACTCAAAAGGGGGTTTATTCCATTTTGGTATAAACTACACTCTTTTTTCTTTATGAAATCACTCTTCGAGTTCCTAATACTCAGTCCTCTGCCAGAGCTGAAAAATTCAAAGAGCAAGAAGCACTCATCTCAAAAGGGCTGTCACTGCGCCCCTTCACCTGCCCACATGTTGCCCCCTAACAAGGGGCAAGCGTGGAAACGCACGGTCACGACAAGCAGTTGGCATCTTTAGAAGCTTTGGAATTCCTCTTTGAACACTAATGGGCCTGTGAGGCTAGTACATTTTTGTACCCACTTCGCAGATCAAAAACTTAATCCCTGGAGGTTTAAACTACGACAAAATATTCAATTCTAGCATCATAAAGCATTAGTTCTGCCTTACTTTTAAGCTTGAAAAATCGAGGTCCCAGAGAAGTGAAGTGACGGCCCCACGGCAGAATTGGGCATTTGCTTGCATTGAACGCACAGCAACAATTTAACTGAAATTTAGACAGAATTGTTCAAAGGCTTTGGCATCATGTAGATTCAAAACCAGAGGAAAATCCTATGGACGTTTTCTTCCATGGAATCCTCACTTTCACTGCGTGACCACAGACCTAAAAGGAAAGGAGGAAAAGAAATACATCACCAGAAACAAACACGAAAACAGCTTTAAGAAGTGTACACCGGATGAAAGGGAGGAACGTCAAGGAAGACTGATGGGGCCGTCCCGGAAGGATGGCCCGGGTCTCCCCAAACCTGCAGACGTGCTCCCGGCAGGAGGACTCACACTTGCCCACTTTCGTACACGGCCACGCCCGCGGGATTAGCATTGGTGCCCCGCGCATCGTAGGAGATCAGTACAGATACTTTTAATGACTGGATGAAGTTCTGAAACAGAAAATCTCCCCAAACAAAGAAGGAGTAAGATCGCCAAAACCTACGGTTTCTGAAGCAGGGGTCGCCCTGAGTATCCCTCAAGTCAACAACGGAGTCAAGTCAACAAATATGCCGTAATCAGTGGAGGAAATATGAAGTTAAGATTTGGTCACTGTTTCCCAAAGAAGACGATTTGATCACAAGACGGCAAGTGCCAGCTCCACGTTTTCATCACAGGCTGCAGGGGAGGAGAGTTCGTCTCAGGTTTTCAGATGAAAACACTCAGACGCCCAGGTTGTCAGAGTCCCGGTTCCTGAACACAGACGCTGCGTCTGGGAGACGGTGGACAGCACCTCAGGTGCTGCGCTGGTCACACCGGTGGCGTTGTCCCTGGAGACGGAGACGTCGTGTGGCCGGACCTCACTCCGCCCAGCACCCCCGACCAGGGCAGTCAGCGGCAGCCACTGCAGTTGTCACAATAATCCTGTAAGTGGGAGTTAACGTCTCCGCTCTACAGACTGGGAGCCAGGATTGGAGAAGTTCAGAGACCGGCTCAAGGTCACACGTCAGGGAGCAGCAGAACGAAGCCAGGCTCCCTGGCAGGCAGTCTTGCACTAATGTCCACGTCACAAATGCTTCATCGTAAACATGCTTCTCTGCACCGGCTGTGTGGCCACGCCCTCCCAGGCTGTGACCTTTTCTCTGGACCCCGCTACACCAAGGCCGGAAGCTCTTCGAAGCTCCTGTGTGCTCATCACCTAGGAAGCAGGCAGACCACAAATATTAGGAACTTTATGAAGTTATTTTACCTTTTCAAAGGAGATTTGTTTAAATTGTGAATTAGTTAATTACTGAGAAGGTCTTTATTTCTATCTCTCTGCATCTGTATTCACAGAGAGAAAGCTCTGTATTCATAGGTGTAGTTGCGTGTGTACATACGTATGTAAGCACCAGCAAACTGCCCCCCTTTTTTTTTAAGTTATTTTTTCATTGAAGTAGAGTTGATTTACAATGTTGTGTTAATTTCTGCTCTATAGCAAAGTGACTCGGTTATACACATACATACATTCTTTTTCATATTCTTTTCCATTGTGGTTTATCCCAGGATATTGAATAGAGTTCCCTGTGCTCTACAGTAGGACCTTGTTGTTTATCCATCCTATATATATGATTGTATCTGCTAATCCCAAACTCCCACTCCATCCCTCCCCCACCCCCCTCCTCCTCCTTTTAAGGACAATTATTCATGTTCTTCTCCACCGACAGGTGAAGTCTTTCAATCATTACAGCCGTGCTTCTATTAATATAGAATTAAAGGACAGGAATAGAATGAAAGACTGGCCCTCATCAACTCTGCTACAGTCTGATATTCCAACTGTCTTCCTATCCAACAACCTGGGGTTCAGTTAACGCACCTGGTTTACTACGAAAGTTGACAATCGGAGAGAGCAGGGCATGCTTATGCCTCGTTCAACATGAGTATGGACGTTCAACAAATCAGCAAAAATGCATTATTTTATGGCTCAACAGTTGGTTCAGTTTAAATCCCTAGATAAAAAAGGCATAGAAAAATATTACCACGAGTGTGAAATAGTTACCTTCAGTAAAGAATGGGTGGCTGGAACTTAAAGGATGTTTTTGAGCGGCTGACTAACCATGTGGAAACCACCGCTAACTGTGATTTTTGCAAGTTGCCTCGTCTCCTGGAGTGCCCCCTGCGGTGACGGCAGTGTCCTTCTGGATGAAGCCCTCTTTCTCCCTCCTTCCACCGGAATCATTGCCCCCTGTCCCTTCTCCACCTCCCCCACCACCACCACCACCACCCCCGCCTTTCTCGAAGACCAGCCAGGACCCCGTGGAGTCGATGTGAGCTGCTCAATCATGGTGCATTATATATAAATGGGACACACCCGTATGCAGGCGTGTTCCACGTCAGCGTGTGGGAGTCTACACAGCCGTGTCCTCATGGGCTGCTCTAAAAGCTTTGACATTGTAATTCTTCCATAAAATTGGAAAATAATTCATTATAATTGCAAGACAATATGGTTTCTAGGTGAGTTTCAAGTAATCTCTTAGAAATACTAGGTTAAGCCAGGGATTCTCTGAATTCCAATCAGAAACACTTTGAGGGCTTTTTGAAAATGCAGATAAGTTCTTCAAGAGATTGGGTCAGCTGGTCTGGGAGGGGGCCTGCACACTGGAATGTTCTAAAGGCTTCGGGTGATTCTCTTGTGAAATATTCTTACCTAAACTATTTTTGCAGGTAGGTTGTGAAAATAGCAAACTCTCTAGTTAGAAAGTTCATTTTTGTACATTTAGAATTAATCAATCCTATAGACCTGAGAAAACAGCTTTAAAAAAGTTAACACCTCTGGTTTTCCATTAAAATATAATTAAAATTAATGGATACAGGAAGCTTTAGTTATCCTAAAAGTTCCATCCTGGTAAAATATTTGTTCTGCATATTTTAAAGAGGACTGGGGTGGAGGGCATTAAATTATGTTTTAATTCCATCCCATCAATGAGAATATGAGAAAAAAGTAAGGGCCTTATTTCAAGCACATATTAGCGGTGTGTGCATTCATGGAAACTAAGAATGTGTCTCAGGCGCTGCTTTTATAGTAAGGCAAATTAGTATTTTGATCTCTGTTTATTATAAAGTAGATAGTAGCCTAAATAGTCTAGCCATTTTTTTCCCGGTTTTGTTGAGATATAATTGGCATACAGCACTATATAAGATTAAGGTGCACCGCATAGTGATTTGACTTACATACATCATGGGATGATCACCATCATCTCATAGAGATACAACATTAAAGAAGTAGAAAAAAGTATTTTTTCCTTGTGATGAGAACTCAGGATTTACTCTCAACAACCTTTGTATATAACAAACAGCAGTGCTAATTATATATATCAATTATTCATGATGTGATTATAGTTCATCACAAATTATTGTACTTATTTATCTTATAACTGGAAGTTTGTACCTTTTGACAGCCTTCCTCCAATTCCCCCCTCCCCCTCCTCTGGTAACCACAAATCTGATCTCTTTTTCTCTGAGTTTGTTGGTTTGTTTTTGACGTATAATTGACCTACAATGCTATGGTAGTTTCTGTTGCACAACATAGTGATTGGATATTTTTATACGTTTCCAAGTGACGACCATGATAAGCCTAGTTGCCATCTGTCACCATATACAGAGATACATTTTTTGAAATGCCTGTCTTGAGGGAATCTGTGAGGCTGAGAAGTCGCTTTCTTTCATGGGAATCCCTGAGAACTTTCTTAATCTTCACACTGACATTTGCCTTTCATCACACTTTGTAGTATAATCAAAAATTTCTATTTTGACCTTCCAGGTTCAAGAATAGGTTCTAAAAATGAAGAGTTGGCAGGATGGTTATACAAAAGAAAGGAGTGATGTGGGTGAAGCAGTGAGTCAACTGCTCCATATTATAAAAATCTAACAAGTAGTCGTCTTTTGCGACACAAGCATTACCTTGCAGCATTAGGGAATGGATGTGACCTTGTCAACATTTGCATTTTGTGTACAAGTTAGGCATCACCAAGAGGTGAAACACTGGGAAGACATTTCAAGGATGACTAAGGCTCTGAGCGAGCACATGGAAATACTCTTCCTGCAGAATTATCCTTCCCGTTACCCTGATTTACCGGACAGCAGTGTGCAGGACGCGGCGCCCAAGCATTACTGGCGCTCAGGACTGGAAGCACCCGGGTTCTCAGGTGCTGTGAGAGAAAAGGGGGCCGTTTCTTTAGGAGCTTGCATCCCGTCAGATTGAAGGGGCGCTCTAGGCTTTGGGGGGGGGACTACTTGGGAGAGAAAAGGGTCTGCCCAGGCCTGCCTCGGGGACCCCAGAACAAAGAAGATGCTCTCTTGCCCCTCCCTCCTCCCTCCTCGCTGTGGGAGGGCCCCGAGCGTCTTTTGGGCCCATCCCTGGGCCCCAGCTATGAGGAACAGCCAATTCCCACCCAGGCACCCAGACTTGGGGCCGTCGGAATGAAGCGGCTGGACCCGCTGCCCTCTGCTCTTGCTCTGGGCCTCACTGTGGACTGGCGTGGCCACGGACAGGTGGGCGGACCTCAGCGGTGCCAGTCGGCTCCGCTGCGATAGCGGGTCTTTTCCTGGGGAGCTACCCCCAGTCTCACTACTGAGGCCACGGGAAAGGCATGCTGCCAGAGGCCAAGTTCTCTGGATAGAGGCCTGGGCACCTGGGGAGGCCGGAGGAGCGGAGCTGCGCTCTCTGTCCCCTCCTGGTGCCCTGGGATCTGCAAAGCTGCCACCAGCAGTTGGTGGCCGGCGGGGGGGGGGGGGTGGTTGCTCGGGTGGAGGAGGACGGACCGAGGTGGGGTGTGGAGCGGGTTCAGTCCTTCCCCAGGCAGGCACCTCGCATCTCCCCCACCGCTGCTCTCCCCTGCCTGGGCGAGCGAGGCGGTCTCCGTGTTTACCGAATTCCTAGGTCGCCTGCGCCCAGGGCTCAGCCACGACTTTCCGAGCGCTCGCGTTCCTGGCGCTGTGCCCCTCGTGTCCACGCGGGCTCTCGCACTCCAGGCCTAGATGTGGGTTAAAACTCCACTTCACAAGCCCCTTGATATGAGATATGGATTTGACATCTGTTTGCCAGAGTGTTTTGTACTTAGCCTAACACCCACTATTAAGTGACAAAATTGTGGCAGCCTGTCAAAGCCAGATGACTGGCAGCTGCTCGCTTACAAAACCCTTCAAATATTTGCAGGTTTTGAAGCTTTATGCAGTGTTGTACCCAATCTTTCAGTGATTTAACATGTAAAATATAAGTCAAAGTTTTAAATCTGGATTCTAAAATGTTTCCATTTTCCCTCCAAAAAGAAAAAGCTTTCAGGGTGTGTCTGCTGGAATCGGTCCAGTTCCAACCTGCTTCTCCTTCCCCAGCATGACATTCCTGCACAAACCCGGTTTTTAAAAAATGTCAAGGACCAAACTCTGTCTTCCTGCTGTTACCAGACATCTCCGATGACTGAACTAAATTACCTTAAACCCAAGGGAATACAGTTCCTCAGAAGTAGATCGCAAAAAATAATAATAATGATCCCCAAGTAAAGCAGTGCTTTATTTTGCATTTGACAGTTACACCAATGTGCCTTTGGGGGAAGACCATCCTAGTTAACGCTGAGCTCTTTGGTGATTTCTAAAACACTACCTCCTCTCTCTGCACCTCTAAATAGCTTAGTCCGATTAAGAAATAATTTGCAAATGACACAGTGTTTCTCTAGATTAAGGTCCATTGAGTAAAGTCATGTGGGGTTTTGTCTCCACGATTTGTGCCCGGCAGACAAGGACCTCCTGAAAACTGCAGCTGTGAGCAATGAAAAAAAAATTATCATACATTTGTCCAAGATATATAGATAAGTACACACGCCTTACCCCCTGGAAGACTCAGGGCTGCCAAGCACTTAAGATGTTCAAATGCGCTGTACTTGTACGCCTTTTTTTTTCTTTTTAATGTTGGTAACTATCGTCCCTTCTGGTGGGAGGGGGGTCATAAGTCCTTTGGGAAAAGGTGGGGTCATCATTTTCAGAAAGGCAGTTACTTTACTTTTGATACATTTCCAGAGGCTCTCAGAGGGTGCAAGAAGCACCACGCTAGAGAGAGATGGGAGAGAGACGTGGAGAGGGGTGGCTCCAGCCCAGGCGCCTCCTCGGAAGGTTTTCTCCTCGGGCTCTGCCGGGCGGACGGCTCGGTCCTCTGGGGGAGGCCGGGGCCTCCGCCTGCAGAGGGAGTCTGGGCGCAGCGAGGGCCGGCGCCCTGGGGTGGCCGCGCAGCCCCGCCGGGTTCCCTACCGGCCGTGCGCCCCGGGAACGCCAGCCTCCCCGGCCGCCGCCACTTTTTACCTGGAGAGTTTTGTGTCCACAACATTAAACCTTCGACACAGTCTCTGGTTCAGCAGCGGCCGAGTTGTTCGGCGGGGGGTAGGGGGTGGAGGTTAAAAGCCTGTAGCAGAGCAAAACAAAACAAACAAACAATAAGTAAAAAAAAAAATAAAAGCAAGGCCAAGGTGTCCCCTGGGCGGGAGAACAAAGCTGGAGCTCGGGCCCGAGAGGAGAGAGCCCGGAGCGAGGACGTGGCGGGGAGCGAGGGGGCGGCGCTGAGACCCTTGTAAGCGGTCCAGGTGACTCGCGACTGCGGGTGTGGGGCTGACATCCTCCCCTCGAGGTCGGGAAGGGACCCGGAGAGCAGTTCGAGGCGGAACTCGGTAGCCTGCGTGATGACAGGAGTGACAGCTATTTTACAGGGGGGTGGGCGGTGGGGGCGGGGGGCGGGTGCAGGAGAGAAGGGGGACTTGCCGGCCGGGGCAGCTTTATTGGGCCCGATCTCTGAGGCCGGGCCGGGCCGGGCCGGGGCTGGGGGCGAGGATCCGCGGAGCGCAGGGGGGGCGCGGAGAGCACGGGCGGCGCGGCTACACCTCCCGCTCCGAACGGCGTCGCAGCTGCTGGCGAACCAACTGCTCGATTCTATTCACTGTCGAGTAGGAACAAAAAAGTGGCTATTTATTAGAATACTTGTTTGGTATTGTTCGCCGCCACACAAAAGACGTTTCATTGTGTGGAGGGACCCCCCTCTTTCCAGGGAGAAACAATAACTTGAAATTGTCTTTAAAGTCTTTTCCATCAGTAATAAATTTCATTTTCTGGTCTCTCCCGCCGGCAGCGTGCGTGTCCGGGAGGGCGCGCGAGGCGAGGAGCGGCGTGTGCGTGTGCAGCGAGTGTGCGAGCGGGGCGCGCGTGAGTGTGCGCGTGTGAGTGTGCGTGCGCGTGGCGCCCGCGTCCGCCGTGCGGCGCCGCCGGAGCCGGCCGGGCTGGGGTCCCTGGGCAGAGGCGCGCGGCGTGAGGAGTGGGCGGGCCCCGCGACGCCGGGTTGGGGAGGTGCCCGGGGCCGAGGACCCGCTGCAGCCGGCGAAGGAACTAACTGTAAGTGTGTCTCCAACTTGCGCGCGGGCTGCCGCTCGCCCCGAGCCGGGGAAGGGTGCGGGAGGGGCTCGGAGGGGGGGGGCGCGGGGGCCCTAGGCGACCTTCCGGGGGCGGGGGGCATAGAGCGTCCCCCAGCTTCCGTCCCCGGTCGAGCACAGGTGGGGAGCTGCGCTGACCGCCGCGGGCGGACTCGGACCCGCGCGCCGGCCACGTTGGTCATTTTCTTATCTGTGCGTTCACTCCTCCCTCCTCCTCGGCTTTTTGGATTGGCCGCCCCCCAAGGGGCCGAGACTGTGTTTCACTCCGGGTCGCCTTTTGCGGAGAGGGGAGAGAGAGGTCGAGCCAGTCGATTTTGGGGGAAAGGTTCGCGTCCGCAGGCTCCCCTTTTCCTCCTGCCCGCGCGCCCCCGCCCCGCCGAGGCCCGGGCTCCCGGCGCAGCGCCCTTGCCCTGGGCCGAGGCGATTCCGGCTCTCGGCAGCGCGCCCGGCAGCGCTGAGAACTAAAGCCGCGGGTCGAAATTACGTTTTAAAAATGAACATGTCGAGCGTGTGCCATTTAGTGAGAGGTGTTTTGGGCAAAGAATCAATTTAACTTTGACTGACCGACGGTCTTGACTGTTAATACTGCCACACACACACACACACACACACACACACACACACACACACACACACACACTCTCTCAAAATCCGTGAACCGGGATCCCTGGACACGCGGCGAGCGCCCCTGGACTCGGCGCCTGGCCGGGAGCCCCGCGGGCGCGGCCGCCGCCTCCGTCCTGCTGGCTAGGGCAGCGCCCCCCAAGGTGGGGTCCAGGGTGCCCTAAAGCCCCGCCTGCCCGGTGGGCCGCTTTAGGTAGGGGTGACCACCCCCACCCCCGCGCGCCGTCGCCCAGCCCCTCGGCGCGTCCTCCCTCCTCCAGCGCAATGGCACCCGCTCGGCTTCACGGCTCCACACGACGCGCCTCGGTCCTCCCTGCGCGCAGCTGGGAGTCTCCCCACCCGCGCGCGCGGACCGCCCGCCTCCGCCCTCTATTTCCCCGGTTTCAGCCGCCCGCTGAGAGGAGCGGTGGGGAAGTTTCAAAGGTGAAATGGATTTTCGGCGGTGGCTGGCGCTGGAAACCAGCGGCCGGGAGGGGCCGGTCAGGCAGCCATCGACCGGGCACAGGACGGGGCTGGCTGCCTCTCCATGCAAGAAACGGGTGTTTGAACACGATAGCGGCCGCCAGTCAATTAACCCATTAAAAGCCCGCTTTTCCGCATCGATTTCCCGGAGCGCTCCGGGGCCGGCGTTCTGGAAGCTCCTTTGTGAAGGCGGGGGTGGGGGGGAGGGCGGGGGTCTGCACCGAGGGTGCCCAGTTGGCTCAGAGACCCTCAGCCCCGCGGCAGGGCTGCCCAGGCGGCCGGGTCGGGGGCTTCTCCCTCCGCTAGGGTCGAGGAGGGAGGGGTTCTGTCCTCAGCTCCGGCCTGGCGGGTCGGTGACGCCCGCGGCAGAGGGGGGAACTCCCCGCGCCGGCCAGTGTCCCCCGACGCGCCCAACTGTGGCTGCGAACCAGAGGTTAAGGCCAGCGCCCACGCGGAAAGGAACTGCGCCCCACCCCCCCCTCCCTGCGGTGCTCCCAGCTTTCCTGTCCCAGCAGCGTCTTTCATGGACGGGGCGACGCAGGCCGGGTGAGTGGCCTGAGCACTGGCAGGCCGGAGAACGCCACACTTGCTCCTTGAGGGCGACAGAAAACCTCCGGGTGGCCTTGAGTTCCAGTCCTCGTTATCACCAGAGAGGATAGAGCAAAAGGCCGAGCCTGGCATGTGAGGACAGCAGCTGGAGGGAACGGGCAGGACTGGCATCAGAGGAGGGGGCATCTCTCACGGAACCTGCGGGAACTGCGGCCAGTTAGACTTGCTGGACCCGATCTCCCCGCGCACGAGGAGAAGGAGGCCGCCGGGACCCTGCCGCGGGGCTGTGCCCCCAGCGCTGCCTCCCTGGGCGGAAGCAGAGGGTCAGCCACCTGGAGAGGCCGGTGGTAACGAGGGTCTCCTGCAGGAGCAACTGCGCCTGTTGTCGTGAGGGCTCAACACAATTTTAGATGAAACCTAAGAAAGCGCAGAGTTCCTACCCTGAAACCCTAACACCCCTCCTCTGCTGCTTGATGGGGTCCTTTGTCCTTTTGGGATCACTCGCCGGTGCCCCAGGGTGCCAGTCCAGGAACGGTCGGTCGGTCCATAAAGGAAGAGGTGGTCCCCAGCAGCCAGATGGAGAGGTGGCAATCTCCCATTAGCCGGTTTTGTAGAAACCCCACTGTGTTCACCCACTTTTTCCTCACTCAGATTTAGGGGTCAAGTATTTACCTCTGAAATAGGGTGCACTCCTCTGTCTGTCTCTCTCTCTCTATCTCATGCCAAACCTCCCTCCATCTTATTTTGATGGTGCCCAATCCCCAAGATGGTTACTGTTCTGAGTGGGGGGAGGTCCCTGGACACCCTTGGGAGTGGGCTGCAGGTCCTTCCCCATCCCTCCTGCCACCCCAAATATCTAAGAAAGAATAATACTACAAGTGTGTTCTCCAAAAAGACCCACGCACCCAGATAGTCACCAGGCCTCCACCCAACGAGAGGGAAACCTAGTTCCCCTTGCAGGATGGCTGGCTCTGTCTCTACGGGGCAAGACAATGGCACTGAAATGTAGCCGGGGGCCTCTCTTAGCTCAGAGCGCAGGGCCCTGGTGCTGCCTTTGGAGCCCAACCCCACTGCCCGAAGATTTTGACTGACCCGTTCCTCTGTTTGCTGTTTTCTGAAGTAAGCAACTGAAAGGGCTTGAAATTGTGTCACAAGTGATGTTTTAATCTCATTGAAAAGTGTATTAAAGGACAAGATGTAATTTATGTGAGATGCTTCGATGAAAGGAGAGATTGGAGTGGATGGTCTTTTCACTCATGCGAACCTCGTGTCATGTTTATATTGAAGCCTGTGTAGCTAATCTAATTTACAATAACAGGGATGGCCTGTACGAAAAAGCATCTCTGATTTCACTTTATTTCTTTTCATATAGAAATTCCTTATGACTTGTCTTCTCTTGTGACTGATGCCTTTTCTATTTGGGGGCTAATGAGAGAGAATATGAGAAAGAACCATGTTTACTCATAACCGTGGCTCTTTCCTGCATACACCTCATGGTCCTCGGCCGGCCTGGACTTGACCGGGGCACTGCATGGCCCTGAGGCACTATTTTTGATCTTTTCAGAATGAACCTTATGGCAGCCTCCAGGGTTAAACCCTCCCCCCCACCACCACTTGGATGGGGCCTGCCGGGCTTGTCTGTTTAACTGCAGAGGCTGGATGGGTTTCTGCCAAGGATGCTGGCTTTAGAAGTTAGTTTAATCAGATGTACTGTATTCACAGGCCTTTAGTTCTGCAAATTTTAATTTGAACAGTTAGGAAGGTCCTCCCATTCGGCAAAGTTTGATCTTCGCTGAGTCTTCCCAGGAGCTTTGGAAGAAACCAGGCACACCTCCTGATCAGACGAGGAGCTTTGTATTCTTATTATCACATTGAACACAAGCATTCTTTACCAATAAAAAACTACACGCGTTAGAAAATTACAACTTTTGTACAACGTAAAAAGGTGTATTCAAACTGTTAATTACCGGAGGTTGTGTAAATGAAACTTTAGCAGTGACCCATTTAATTCTGTGGTAATTACTGACAAAATAAGACAAGGCGGTATATTTATCTTGAAGGAGAATATTGCACTGGTGTAGTTAAGCCAAGGAGTAAGAAAAAATTAGAGTGGGGTGTTGCAGAAATATAAAATACATAAAAATCGCACCCTGAAACCATTTGGGTTCAAAGCACAGAAGGCGCGGCTCAGGTGGCTTTCTGAAAAGCCCGTGCACATTTTAGAGGTTCTGGCATTTCCTCCCTAAAATCCAAGGCTCCCAAACCATCTGCTCTGGCACCGTCGTCTCGGCGCCGCGGATTCCTCGCCTTGAGCGCAACTTTTGCGAGTCCTGGAAATCTGGGAGGCAGAAGGAGGGCTCTGCCTCGGCTCCCACCCGACTCGCGCCCCGGGGAGGAGAGGCTGGACAGCCGGGCCCCCGAGCGGGATTCCAGGGTAACCCTGAAACCGCGTTGAGCCCAGGCTCGGGCCGGCCAGGTTGCGGGAGGGGGGGGGTCGGCCACGTCCCCTCGCCCAGTTCGCTTCCTGCAGGCGAGTCTAACGGCTTTTTCCCTCCCTCTCCTTCCTGGGGCTTTCAGCGATGGTCCAGGAAGGGACGCGGCCCGGCTTGCGCCCATCTTCCTCTGCCCAGGGTCGGGCAGCGGCTTCGCCAGGGCCAACCGGGCCAGGCCACTGAGCACTAGCCGCGGTTCCCACTCGAACCACTTTCCCTCCCAGCTCTGCGTAATCGGCGGGGACAGAGAATGCGGGCAGCCTGCGGCGCCCACAGGCGCCTGACTCTCCACGCGCTCACCCCACCTCCAGCTCCAGGGACCGGCGAGGGCTGCCCTGGGCCGGTGGCCCTGCGCCGTCCCGCAGCGGGGCGGGGTGGCAGCCGGGGCAGGCTCCCGCCTTTAGCGGCCACCCAATTGAAGTGCGCGCTGAAGCCGCGCTCGGCCCAGCCCTCCGCCCCAGTTGGTTTGGGCAGGGTGGGCACCCTCGAGCAGACCCCAGCGCCCAAGCGGACGGGACAGTAGACAGGCCTGGCTGAGATTCTTCTCGGAAAGTTTCCCGCAGAACAAGCGCCGGGCAGGCGAGAGGCAGAGCGGAGCTGGCGGGGAGGCCTGGGCGCCCCGCACCCCGCGGCCGCCCTCCCTCCAGAGCGCCTGCAGCTCTCCCGGGCGGAGGGCGCGAGGCTCCCCTCGGGCCCCAGTGTTTTCCTCCCCTTGTCTTCTCTCGTTCATTCATAAACCTGGTGGCTACAGACGCGGCTTGAATATTGACGGCTCTCCCCCAACTGCTCCGCCGTTAACCCAATTACAGAATTCATCAAGAACTGTGTTGAATTATCTCTTTCCATACAGTATCAGCATTAGCCTAATTAAAAGCTATAATGTCTGATATAATGATTAAATCGTTAGCTCTGCTGTAGGGAAGCAATATTTTGTTTTCCCTTCAATTAGAAGCTGATTGAGGTTTTCAGAGCAGGTCAGCTGTGAAATTTGAATTATATGTGTGAGTACTGCTCACAGGGTGAGCCCCTACTCGAAAGCTCCCAGAGATTCTCCAAACGCTTTCACCCAGAGCGCTAGAGGCACAAACAACGCGCGCGCGCTCACACGCAGGCTTGTTTGCTCTTCTCTGTGAATTTACGGATCTCCACGCCGATCGCTGGAGACAAGAGTCTTGCTTGGCTTCGAGGGGATGGGCTTTATTTCCTTTTTCCTGCAGACGGTCCTGGAACAGCCCTCCAAACCCCACGCTTCTAGTTGAAGGAGAGGAAGGGACCTTGCACGCTCCGAGCAGCTACAAAGACCTCCTGCTCTGTGATGACCGAAGTCGCTCGAAGCTCCGTATCGGCAGCGATTCTCTTTCCCTTCTCCTTCTTCTCTTTCCCCCTTTCCCACGACTGTTTTTTCCCCTTTAACACAAAAACGAACCAACAAAAAAAACTTTTCGGTTACTTTGGCTCCTTGGCCTTGGCAACAGTGGGGTCAAGGTCGCCGTGTCAGGGGGCAGAGGGGTACCGAGAGCGTCCGGGGACCGGGAGAGACGAGCGCCCTCACGACCCCCAGCCCGTCGCCCGCGCGCTCCGGCGCGCAAACCCCCGAACGCGCGCTCGCCGAGCCCCGGAACCCGGCGTGTGGCTGGAGAGCGCCGGCCCGAGGCCCCGGAGCTCCGCCCGGACGGCGAGGGCGGCGGCGGCCAGCAGACGGCGATCGCGGCCCGCGCGGCGGCCAGGTCCAGGCAGACGCGCGCGGGGCCGGGGCCGGGGTCGGGGCGCGCGCCTGGGCCGGTTCCCCGCCCCCCACCGCATCGCCGCGAGGTGCCCTCCGGCCAGCACGCCGCCCGGCGCCGCGGTCCCCTCCCACACGCGCGCGTCTCCGCCTCTTCTCCGTCTGCGCCTCCTGTTGGCCGAGATGACCTCGGGCGCCTCTTCCAATTGAACTGTCTTCTCTTCTTTCCTTTTCTTTCCCGCGCTTTCTTTCCGCCTTCTCTTCCTCGCTCTCCTCAGGTTGCTCCTTTCTTTCCCCAAAGTCCTGCCTAGGAACTGGCGGCTCCGTCGTGGTTTGCCTCTTGGAACTCTGGTTTCAGTCCTTTGGGCTACGCCCTGGGCGGTCTACGGAAGCGCCTACACGTGGCCTCCGTCCTCAGGGGCCTCGGGAAGCCGCTGGGGCTGAACTACGGGAGGGCCGCAGGCGGAGGTCTGGGCACATCCCCCGGAGGGTGTCATCAAGACAGGCCGTCTGCGCCAGGGCCTCGGAAGACAGGAGAGTATTGGTCTTCTTCGCTTCCCCAGAGTGACCTTTGATTGTCCTCTGGAACCCCTAATCTGTCCATCTCCCTGCTTCTTGGAGCTTGAGCCGGGCACTGGTACAGAAGGTCACCTCTGTGTGCCTGAAAGCTAGCTTTCATTTACAGATTGCTAGGGCCGGGGATGCTGTCCACAGTAACCCTCTGTGCTTCCCAGAATTCTCCTGAGCGCAGCCAAGGGGAGGGGAAAAAGCAAACGCCAAAAAAGTTTCAGTCACTCCGTACAGGCAGTATAAGCTACTGGGGTTAGATTTAAAGTCCAGAACTCAAGTTATTTGAAAGTCAAGGGCTCTTGTATAGTTGCCTAAATACAGCACATAAATATATATGCATATATTCTTTGTGTACACACCTGTATGTATCTGTATGCCTATATTCTGTGGTATACATGGTATATACAGGTGTGCATATATCGTGTGCACCAGTATGTATATGTATGAATATATGTATATGTCCTGTGTGTATACATATATTTATATGTATGCATATGTACATATATTGTGTGTACACACACATATGTAAACATGTGCATATATTCTGTGTGTGTGCATATGTATGTTGATACAATGCATATATTCTGTGTGTATACACATGGATATAAACGTGTGTATATATTCTGTGTGTATGCATATGTATATACACATGCATATATTCTGTTGGTACACATGTATGCATACATATGCAAGGTGTGTGTATATAATTTCCTCTAATGATGGCTTGGATCTGAATTTTCTTTGAGGATCATGCCTACAAGTTAAATAAAAGAACAGAAAGCATCTTTACTTATGCACATTTCTAAGTTGATCTTCTCTTTGGCGCTTTGAACAAAGAGGCACAATGAAGTTTCTGAGCTGCCAAGAGAGCAAATGTGGTCACTCAACAGTGAACGAATCCTTTGCTGGGGGTCTGGGCTTTGATGTTACTTGGACCTAGTGTAGTCTGTCTTCAGATTCTCCAGTGCCTGGCCTTGGAGAAAGTCCTCAGCGTAAAGAAGGTCCCTGCCAACCTGGTGGGGGGCAGGAGGGAGAAACATAGAATCGGGGAGAGGAGGTGTTTTTCAAACCGTTTTGAACCGTTTTCTCTTTTTAAAGAGTGGCTGGGGAGGGGGGGGGGGAGTCACTAGAAGCAAGCCATTGAGGCTCCTAGAAGCCATCGCCTGCAGGAGTTAATACGATGCTCCACAATCTCCATGCCAGGATGGAAGGCACTGAGAAGTCTGGCAAGCAGCGCCCTGCCACTGCCTGACTGGCACAGGCGGCGGCTGCCAATCATCTATCGCTTGGCAACAAGTTACACCTGCAGCTCGGGTTTAATACTGATGCACTTGGACACCCATAGTGTGTGCACCCGCTAGGGCCCAGGGAACACCTCGTCACTAAAAAGGGCTTATGGAGAGTGCCCCGAACGCTGAGCACTAGCACGATCTCACACAAGGCTAAACCATTTACCACCTATTTAGATGCTCTGCAAAACAAGGGTAACTTTGTATTTGGAAACAATTTTCAGGACTATGGTAGAAAGAAACCAGCCCATTTCAAAGTCAGCTATCCAAGCTCCCCAAAGCATAAAGCCTTCCAGCAGTGCGCACTGGAGAGCAGGGTGTTTATAAAATAAATTGCTCCATTGATATGGAAAAGAATGTGCCAAAGCCTGATTCACACGAAGTATTTTCAGGGGGGCTTAGGCTGTTTATTTTAAAATCTAAATTGAAAAGCAGAGGAAAGAAATCTTTCAATTGCTAAGTGTATAATATAGTTTATAATTTGTAAACCATTTCCTTTATTTCAGTCTTGCTGACTTTCCATAACACACTGGATCACACGGCACACCCATTGCCTCCTAAATTATCAAAGGAGAAACAGATCTGTAGCATTCGTAAACAGTATTCTTGTTCTTTTTTTGTTCATTCACAATGTAACTGATATTTGGAGGTAGTGCATGAAACAAATCAAAAGGTTTAACAAACTCGACTGGTGAAATAAGAAGGCAGTTGATAACCAAGTTTATAACCTAGACATTTAGTGAAAAATAAATATGAAATGACGTTTCCTTTCTAATATAATTATATATTATTTGATGAGTTCACTATTAAATGCTGAATGGCCTGAAATGAAAGCAGTTTAATCTGCAGAGACCAATTTGCTCTTGCACTGCATACTGTAGCAACCCTGCAATTAAAAAAAAAAAGCCTACAGTAATAATCATAGTAATTGAGAGGAAAGAAAGCATTATTCCTGTACCTTGGACAAGCAATAGGGTCAGGAAATTCACAACGGCAGCATTTTTTTTAATGGGGGGAGGAGGGAAGAGGCGTCATGTATTCACTGACCAACACACTTAAACATCATTATTACTCCTCTTGTAATGATCATCATCATCATTATATGTTTATTTCTATTACAGTATGGTCAGTCGGGCCGCTTTGCTTAGGCTCCACTTTACCCACCAGGCATCTCCTAAACACCTCCCTCTGCAGCGCACAGAGACGCCCCCGTTACTCCATGAGGACTCTGTAGGGATGCTTGGACTGTCACTGATTTTCTGCAAGTCTTTGGGCCACTTTCATACCATTGGGATTGTACCGGCAGCGTGAGCGCAATGGTGTTTGAGAATGGGCTTGGAAATCTCTTGTACTTCCTGATATTGAGAACCCTTCAAGGTTTAAGAATTATAACCGCAGGTCTATGCCTTAATCGTTCCAGGAAACAGGCCTCACGTTTGCATAATGCAGGAAAACGGCATCTGTCACTCGGTCCCGAGGCCTCACTTTTCCGATTCGGGTTCAGGTGGGCCCCACTCCGTTCACGGAGCTTTCGCAGTTCTTAGGCAAACGGCTTGTGGAAGATTCGCTCCAAGAGAGCGTGGGCTAGATAATTCTTTTGCGATTTCAACAAACTTTTTCAACTGTCGTTGAGTAACTAGATTCCAGATAGATCTTGTTTTCAACCTTCCCAGAAATTCCTTTTCAGGAGGAAGAAGCCAAATTGAGAAGACCACGTGATTACAACCCCTAGGCTCATTAAGAGACCCCCCGCCTCCAAAATAAGAGCTCAGGGCTAAGGCTAAAAGCAGCTGTGGAGCCAAGCCCGACACAAATGCTTCCCCGTTACGGGATTATCGCGGCCTGGACCGCGGAGGCCTGGCCTACGAGAGGGGGCACTGGAGAACTTCAGCACAGCGGCGGTGAAGCGTGCATCCGTGGGAGGGCGGGGGGCTGAGCTGCCCAGGCCTCGTAGGAGGGCCCGCGCGGTGCGGGGAGAGGGGGGCTTTCCAGTTGTGTACCTAGGACGGTCTCCCCTGCTCCCAAGGGCGCGCCCTTGCTTTCCAGCCCTCGGGCCGAGCTGAGGGCGAGGATGCCGCCTCGGCCTCCAACTTTCCCCTTCCCAGCAGGCGCAGAGCTGGCTGGCAGGGGAGCCGAGGAGGAGCCGGGTCTCCTTTGCGCTCTTTTAAACAAGGCTCCGGGCTACGTTCCCCCGCCACCACCCCCCCGCCCCGCTGGATTCTTTCTTCGTCTTCGCTTTTAAACCCAATCGTTAATCGTTCGGAGCGCGCGGGCGGGGAGAGGCAAGGAGGGTGAGCTCGGGGTTCGCCGCCGCCGCCGCGCGCGCTCAGGAAGCAGCGTGGCTGTGACCCCCCCTCCCGGGCCTCCTCCCCCCCTCCTTCCTGCCCCCGCTCCCCCTCCTCCCTCCCCCTCCTCCCCGCTCCGCCGCCCGCGCCCGGCGCCTCTACTCCCTCCCCACGTCACTCGCCAGCGCGCCATGCAAATCACCGCCGCCGCCGGCTCCCATTGGCCGCGGCGCGCTCATTTAATGGCAGCCCGGGCCGGGCGTATGGCTGCTGGGCCCCGCGCGCCGCCGGCCCCGCGTGCGCCTCCGCTCCGAGCGCACGGCCCCGGGCAGGCAGCGGGCAGCCCATCCCGGGCTCGGCCGCCCTGCTTTCTGGCCCTCTCTGCGCGCCTGCCCTCCCTCAGCTGCCCCCGGCCCCCCTCCCCGGAGGCACCGTGAGCGCCCCCCCGCCCCCCCCGCTCCCCCCTCGGCGCCTCGCTCCCCACGGGCACCTGGGACCGGCACATGCCCAGCGCACGCGGCGCGCCGCGCTGCTAGAAGTTGCAGCCCCGGAGTTGGAGGCCGCCGAGAACCGAGCGCAGGAGAAAGGAGGCTCCGGCGGCGGGCAGGCGAGGAGGAGGCGGCGGCGGCGAGCCCCGGGCCGGGCCCCGCGCACCGCTCGCGTCCCGGAAAGTGGAGCTGCAACTTGGCCGCGACTGAACCTGTTTGCACTGCTCCGCCGAGGGCGACCCGGCTGCGGCGGCGACGGCGATCCCGGCCCTCGGCCTCTTTGGCAAGTGGTTTGTGCTGCAGAGAAACTTTCCACCTGTGAGCCGGACCGGCGCTAAGTGCGTGTGTTTTTGCCTCTTTTTTGTTGCTGTCGCCTCCACCTCTCCCCATTCTTCTCTCTGCCAGGACCTCTCCCCGCGACCCACGGCTCGTTCCGTCTGAGCCCCTCTCCGTCCCCCTCCCCGCCCCCCGGCCGTCTATGCTCCAGGCCTCCTCCTCGCGGTGCCGGTGAACCCGCGAGCCGCCCCGATGTACAGCATGATGATGGAGACCGACCTGCACTCGCCCGGCGGCGCCCAGGCCCCCACGAACCTGTCGGGCCCGGCCGGGGCGGGCGGCGGCGGCGGCGGTGGCGGCGGCGGCGGCGGCGCGGGAGCCAAGGCCAACCAGGACCGGGTGAAGCGGCCCATGAACGCCTTCATGGTGTGGTCCCGCGGACAGCGGCGCAAGATGGCCCAGGAGAACCCCAAGATGCACAACTCGGAGATCAGCAAGCGCCTGGGCGCCGAGTGGAAGGTCATGTCCGAAGCCGAGAAGCGGCCTTTCATCGACGAGGCCAAGCGGCTGCGCGCGCTGCACATGAAGGAGCACCCGGACTACAAGTACCGGCCGCGCCGCAAGACCAAGACGCTGCTCAAGAAGGACAAGTACTCGCTGGCCGGCGGGCTGCTGGCGGCAGGCGCGGGCGGCGGCGGCGCGGCCGTGGCCATGGGCGTGGGCGTGGGTGTGGGCGCTGCGGCCGTGGGCCAGCGCCTCGAGAGCCCGGGTGGCGCGGCGGCCGGCGGCTACGCGCACGTCAACGGCTGGGCCAACGGCGCCTACCCCGGCTCGGTGGCGGCGGCGGCGGCGGCCGCGGCCATGATGCAGGAGGCGCAGCTGGCCTACGGGCAACATCCGGGCGCGGGCGGCGCGCACCCGCACGCGCACCCGGCGCACCCGCACCCGCACCACCCGCACGCGCACCCGCACAACCCGCAGCCCATGCACCGCTACGACATGGGCGCCCTGCAGTACAGCCCCATCTCCAACTCGCAGGGCTACATGAGCGCCTCGCCTTCGGGCTACGGCGGCCTCCCCTACGGCGCCGCGGCCGCCGCCGCCGCCGCCGCGGGCGGCGCGCACCAGAACTCGGCCGTGGCGGCAGCGGCGGCGGCGGCGGCCGCGTCGTCGGGCGCCCTGGGCGCGCTCGGCTCGCTCGTCAAGTCGGAGCCGAGCGGCAGCCCGCCGGCCCCGGCGCACTCGCGGGCGCCGTGTCCCGGGGACCTGCGCGAGATGATCAGCATGTACTTGCCGGCCGGCGAGGGCGGCGACCCGGCGGCGGCGGCCGCAGCCGCGGCGCAGAGCCGGCTGCACTCGCTGCCGCAGCACTACCAGGGCGCGGGCGCGGGCGTCAACGGCACGGTGCCCCTGACGCACATCTAGGGACGCGGGGGGCCCTGCGGCCGGCGACGCGCCGCCTGGCTTTTGTACAGACGTTTCCACGTTTCTCGTAAACAGGCAAACACTGGCGCCGAGCACCAGGTGACACCCGGGCCCCCTAACCGGGAGCTCCTGGGGACAGCTAGGCGGGACCGTTGTGCGTTTGAGACTGAACTTCGGTGTTTTCTTGAGACTTTTTGTACAGTATTTATCACCCGCGGAGGCAGAAAGCGTTTTCTTTGCTCGAGGGGACACAGAGACCAAACCAAGCAAGAGGCGACGCCAGCTTTTTTCTATCCCGGCCGCGCGCCCGCCCTCCGGCCGCATCGCCTCCTGACGGCGTCGGGTGCCGGCGACGCGGGGAGCTGTTCTCATTTGTTATCGGTGTAGTGAGCCAGAGCCAAATACACGCTTTTGGTGGTCGTTACCGCCTTGGGGGGTTGGTTGGTTAATTTATACCAAGAGATGCCCACCCGCACCCCTTTCAGACGGCAGCGTTATTCTGGGTTTTGTAAAACTTTCTGTATCTGAGCATTTCCGGTTTTTTGTTTTGTATTATTTCATGTAAACGCGTTGTGAACTTTTTATTGGAGGCGTTGCGGTGTGGGGAGGAGGATTCAGATTATGTACATAGTTTCCTGAAAAGCCTTTCTTCTCAAAACGGTAAAGGAACCTCCACCCTAAAAATGCATCGAGCTTTGAGTCAATAAATTGGAGAGAGAAAAGTCCGGTTTTTCGCCCTAAATTTGAAACGTGCTAAATTTAGAGTCATGTTTTATGAGCTCAAAACACAATCACTAAATCTGACTAAGGAGAAAGAAAAATTATCAGCATGAACTAAAACTGAGGGAACACCAGGGGAGAGAGGGTACGGTTTTCGTGGAGCTGCATTCAGAGGAACGGAGGGAAGTTAAAATCGGTAGATTATTATTACGGAACGAGAAATAATTGCCCCCCCCAAAAAAAGAAATTTAGTTTTGTAGTCCGGCCGTTGGGTGTGTAGTTTATAGCTGCCGGCCGCTGCCGGCCGCTGCCGGCGGGCTTTGCTATCCCTGGTTTCGGGCTTTGCCTCTTGCAGCTGGCCCGGGACCTGAGTGCAGTTTGGGGCGGAGGAGGGAGGAGAGAAGACCCCAATGGCGGGACCAGGCCAAGGATGGATGACAGAGACCACGGCGGGGGCGCGGGGGCCCCCGACTCCCGGGCAGTTAACAAGATTGCGAGTGGAATTTTCTGAATTTGGCTCAAGGAGACGCACTCGCTAAACCAAAATGTACTGCAACCGAGGCCCCCTCCGTCTGTCCTCAGCCCCTCCCTCTGGTATATGTCTCCTTGGAAAGGGACAAAATAATTATGTTGGATTTTCACACACGCAGAACCGACCGCCCCACATGCCCCGCCGTGACACTGGGATGCAAGTTGTTAACCGATGTGAACGCAAAATGCGGTGTTTATTATTCCTAATGAGATCTGAGGTTGTTTGATGCTTTAAATTTTTTAATTATATTTTTTCTAGGTGTTTATTGGTACATTGCAGTTTTTTCTGGATTTTAAAGTTTTCTGTAAAACTTTGTCTTCAAGTAATCTGACAGCATTAAATATTGCATTTAAAAGTTATACTGTAGCAAATACGTTTTGACATTAGTCACAGCATAAAGATGAAATATTTTTGAAAAGAACAAACTTTTAGGCCAGATGGAAATATGTTGATTTCATCAACCCCTCATTTTCTTAACTTTTTTTTTTTTTGGTCCTGGAATGAGCATAGACTATACTTCCAAACATGGGCCTACGCTAGCAGGTTAATGAGAACTGTGCTGGAGAATAGCTTTAAGTAAAATGCTCACCTGACAATTGACATGTGTAATTTTTTGGAGTCACTTTGATAATTTTGCTTCAACCACTCATTGCTTAAGGTGATTGCAGAAATTTCCAGAACGACGTCAATTGCTTCTTTCTAACAAGATAATAAAGTCTCCCTCTTTTTTCTTTTCCCTCTCTCTCTCTCTCTTTTTTTTTCTTTAGCAATCTGATATGTTTGGATACATAGGGACTGCTGAGCAGAACAGCATCTTCAGATAGTGAGATAGTCTGGGAATAAATGCCACACACAATCCCCTCTGGGAGAGGAAGTTCTGTGATGCTCTGTGAACTCCACATGCAGCCTAAGGTGCAGCCCTCATTTACTCTGAAATATACAGAGTTCAGTGGACTCCGGCCGGCTCTTTTGCAGCATCTCCCTGCACTTACTAAGGTGGCAGACAGATGTGGGGTTGTGCTCGAATATATGTGTAGCCAAACTTGTATCTATGCTCGACTATTGGCATAACAATTCTAGTAATGTGGGTTAACACCTGAAATATTCCTGACTATAAAAAGCTTAGCAGGATGCGGGGGGCTCTGGGCAGAGCTGTCTGTCGATTTCCTGGAAGGTGGACTTATAGTGTGGCATTTTCCCCTATCTGTCTCATACAGAGTCAGCAGAAATAGTCAATGCCAGGTGGCCCAAGCCACTTTGTCAAAAACCCAGGAAGATCTTAAAAGAGGAACTCCTGAAATCCAGCAATTTTGTTTTGTTGACTAGAACAATGTGACGAAAAGCAAATATAAATTCTTTAATGATTCAATTTTAAAACAACCTGGGATGGGGGAGTAGAAATTAGCTAGGATTCATCCTTCAGGATTGAGATCTTATCATTCCAGCACTGTTTCTTCGATTTAAATTCGCGGTGAGAATATTCCACAAGGCTCCTGAGACGCCTCACTCAACTGTGAATTCCGTTCTTGCCAAGGTACCCCTCACCCTATTCACGAACTGAAATGTTATGTGACCATCATTATACTGTGATGGCCTCATCCACTTCCAGATCCCAGGGCGGCACTTCTATCGCTTATTCCAATTTTGTATGAAAGCCGTGTGGCGAGCGCGGACACTCTTTGGTGGCCTTGTGCAAAGTTTGCACAACTTCGTGCCGGGACGACCGCGGGAGTTCAGGAACCGGCCTTTGCGCCGCCCGGCTCTCCAGGCTGAGGGTAGCACGGCTTGTTTGCTGGAGGAATTTTTCGCTCGTTTCTGTCCTCCGCCCCCCGCCCCTTTTTTTTATTTTAAACTCACAGGCCCCTTTCGTCGTTGTTAAGACTTTGACCCTACCCTCTCCTCCCCGCCAAAGAAACCCACCGGTAGCTGGAGAAGTGAATTAATTTCAAAACGGGTAGCGCGTAGAGCGCGCCTGATGTGCAGATGCGCGTCGGGCGGCGGTGACTGATAGGTCTATTAAAATCCTGCATGTGGGAGAAGAACAACACGCGTATTCGCGCGTTTCATTTTCCCGACAAAGAGCGGCCAACGCAGATTTCGGTCCCCGAAAAGTTCCAGCTAATTCGAGAAGCCCCTCCCGTGCTGCGGGCCCAGGGAAGGCGCGCTCCGGGGCGGCCCTGACCCCGCTCGCCCGCGCCCCCTCCCCCGCTTCCGCAGCCCGGCCCGCGGGGCAGAGGCTCGAGAAACGTCGGCGGCAGAACGTAATAATAGGTTTGATTCCTTGGAAACTTCAAGTGAAAAGCAGACTTGGCCTTGACGCAGCCCTTTTCCCAGCGTGACTAGTTGGCGGGATTGAAAGGCCGGGCCGGGAGGGGAGGGGTTGAGGGGGCGCGGGCCCCCCCAGAGCGAGGAGCCGAGGGAGGTGGGCCCGGGTCCCCGCCCCCCAGCCCCGCAGGGTCGGGGCGGCGCGGGAACGGCGCGCGCGCGGAGGCCGAGCCCTGGAGGAGGGAACCTGCGACCCCTCACCCTCGCCCCCCACTCCAGGCCCCCGGCCCGCCTCCCCCAGCCCGACGGCGAGGCCCCGCTGGGGGTGCGGAGCTCTTCCTCCCTCCCCTCCCCTCCTTCCCTCCCTCTCTCCCTCCCCTCCCCCTCCCCGCCGCCCCCCTCCTTCCCGGCCCTTCCTCCCCAGCTGCGCGCCCGCCCGCGGGAGCCCGGCAGCGTCGGCGGCGGGCGGCGCCCTGCGCTCAGAGTGCGGGTCCCGGTCCCCTCCGGGCGGGGGCGGGCGGGCCTCCCGCCTGCCCGCCGTCGCCCTCCTCCTGCCGGGTTCGCGGTTCGGCCCCCGCCTCTCCTCCCGCTCACTTCTCTCTCGGCAGCTCTCCAGCCGTCCCTTCCCGTCCCCTCTACCTCCCCTCCCGCTCCGTCTCCTCCGCTTTCCTGCCCTGCGCTCCCGGCCTTTCCTTTGTCTCTTCTCGCCGCGGCCCGCCTCCCCCCCGCGGCCCGGCCCAGCACGCTCCCCCGGAGTCCGGGTCGGGGTCGGCAGGTGCCGGGGGCGGCCCGTCCCCCCTCCGCTCCGCCGCGTCCCCGCGGGCTCGGCGCGGGAGGGGCGTGGGGTCCCGGGCGTCCACCCCTAGCCCACTCGGGTGCAGCCGGGGCCCGGGGGCCGCGCGGGGTGTCAGCCGCCGGGGGGATTAAGATGAGTGATGCGAGGGAAGAGGGCAACGTGTTTTGTGTCTAAAGAGCGCGGGATTCGTGCAGAGAAAGTCCTGACCCGGGGTCAGCTGCAAGTCAAACCCTTTTACAATCAGCGAGCGGAACAGGCCGTCTCCCGGCTCGGCCGCAACAAGTTGGGGGCAGGGAGACGGGAGGCCCGCGCCGAGGCGACGGCAGCCTCAGGGCGGACTGCGGGTCCGTCCGAATCCTTCTCCGTCACCAGAGCGCCCGGCTCCACTTCCTGGGCCGCCTCCGGCTGCTCCCCCGCACGCGAGCCTGGGCGGAGAAGGCCGGAGAGGCCCGTCCTGCCGAGGCAGTTGTGTATGCATGAGAAACCAAACCTGAAAGACCAGGTCCTCGGGCGCCCTGCCTTTCCGATTTTACCCAGGCTCTGCAGGAATCGCTGCCTGACTTGGGCTCCTGCAAACCTCGAGGGGGGGGCGGGGGGGCAGTACTGGGGGGTGGGCGATGGAATACATTCAGGCTGTTTGTCGCCAGACCCCATTCTCCAGCAGGGCGGAGGAATGAGGCGCTAATCTGGGTGATAAACCCGCGTAGCTCATCAGGGAGCGAAATCCCCATGGCTCATCTGGCAAGTCAGGAAAACTGGAGTTTGCGGCGAAGGATCGGGTCGGGGGTCAGGGGAGAAGGGAGGAAGAGGATAAATTTGTCTTCCTCACCAGTCAAGCTGGGAATTTGCGCTGCAGTAACAGCATGAGGAGCTTTAACAAATATGAAAAATGGATAAAGCACCCAAACTAGTGGTATATCCAAAGATAGAAAAAGATCATCTATTTTGATAGTGAAAACAAAACAGAATTGCCATATTTTCCTCTAAATTGGCTTTTCATCTTTAAATGTGAAAACACCAACACCAGAGAGAGAGGGAGAGAAAGCAGTTTTTTAAACACCACAAACAGATACCTCCAAGTGCGCTGATGTGTTTTGCACAGCCGACCTGGGTAACACTGGACTCTCCTGATGCATGAGTTCCGGGCTCAAAGCAAGTACCCGATTGCTACTCCTGAACTGCTAAATGTAACCTATGGGGAAATTTTGTCTGTGGCAGAAAGGCCGGACACTGTGAGTGAGTCTGAACGCCCCGCAGGACCCTCGCAAGGACTTCATTGCCCACAGCCACTTCAGAACGACCGCGTGGGGACATTAAAGATGCTGTTTGTGAAGAACAGCAGGGCATCACATGCAAAGCCTCGAAATAGTCAGCCAGTCAAATCAGTGGAAAAAATCAGCTTTTGTTAGATTTTGCAGTTTCAGGAATTAGGCATTCACTGCAGAGCTGCAGTTTTGAGAAATTGCAATGTCAGGCATGTTCCCAATGGGGAAATATTGTGAGAGTGTGGAGGAATGTAAGATTGGGTTTGACAATGGGGGGACTGACAAGAGTTATCACCCAGACATTGTTCTCTCTCTGCGCACCCCGGAAACGCTAAGTAGAGACGGTATCTAGTGGCAGCAATAGTCCTCCACGCTCACAGACATGGGGATGAGAGTCTTAGCATCGAAAAGACTGATCTCGGGTTTCACAGGAGGAAAACTGGAACGCAGAGGGCACAGAACCTCATAGGTACAGAACACCTATAAACAGTATAGTAGCAGGGTAAGGTCGGCCTGAAGACATTCCAAGCAGAAGCCAACTTCTCTTTTTTATTTCTAAGCAACAGAACAGGAGGAAATCCAGGTGAGCATGTTGTAACCTGGGAAAGGATTTAGAAACCTCATGCTTTTAAGTCATCCATACTATAGGGGGAAATTTAGGTATGTGGGAAAGCCCAGACTTCAGCAGGCAATTTAGCATGAATATCCACACAGATGAAAAAGCAGGAGCTTTGTTCTTTGTGTTAGCAATTGAACTGAAGGCCGACGTTTAACCTTCTAAAAACTGGCCATTTGCATTTTCACCTCAGGGAGAAATGACACACCTGTGCTCAAAGAAAAGGAAGAATCATGGTGAGATGAGATGATATTTATATTGTTTCTAATCTCTGTTGAGCCTTGTCCAACAAGATGGGAAAGGATATAAGATTTGGAGTCAGAACTGAAGTTGAATCATAGCTGGTCACATAGCAGCCCTATGTCCTGGGTAACTGTCTTTACCTCTGAGTCCATTTTCTCACATGTGAAACAGCAATCATCAAGCCAGCCTCAGAAGGATGTAGTCGGGATTAAGGATCTAAGAGCACGCTGTGTGCCCAGCAAATAGTAACCTCCCAATAAATGGTGATTTGACACGTAAGCCTGTGTCCGTTCAGGCAGGGATAATGTGGGGAATTGTGACGTCAGTTGCCAAGTGTGGCCTGGCTGGGAAACAGTGATAATTATACAAACCAGTCTCCCCTCTATTGTATTAATGACGGTTTCTCTTGAGAGTTACCTGACAATCATCACGTCATTGGTTCATCTGCCCAGCAGACATTTATTACAAGTCCATTGTGGGTCCGCGTTACTGTCTGAGCACCTGTTGTATGTGTGGCCTGTGCGCAGGTGCTGAGAATGCAGTGGTGGACATGACGGACCTCACTGCCCAGCGGGTGAGCCTGGTCATCACATGAAGAAGTGTGACACTGAAGGCCACAGTTGTGGGACAGACTGTGCATGCCCATCTTGGGGGGTCAGGGAAGGCGCCTCAGAGTAAGTGAAAGCTCAGCTGGAAGCTGAGTCCGCGGGGTCCTCCCATGGGGCATGCACACACCCTGTATTTCTTTTCTTTTCTTTCTTTCTTTCTTTTTTTCTTTTCTTTTCTTTTTTTTTTTTTTTTTTTGCGTGGAGGAAGGTTGGAATAACTTTGAGCAGAGTAGGTCTGATCACAGCTTTGTTTTCAGCGAATGGCTGCTCCAGATCGGCTTTGAGTTGGCAAAGACTTAGACTTAGAGGTTCACGAGGGCAGCGGCCTCTCATCCGGGTGCACAGGACGCCAGGAGAGCTTGTTACAAACGCAGGTTCTCAGACCGAGCGCCCCGGGCAGGCTGCTCCTGAGGTTCCAAGGGACCTGGCCCTCTCCTAGGCACCCTCCAGAAGATACTGAGGCAGGTCCAGCAGGGCTCTCGGGAGACCCATGATAGGACACGGGCCCCAACAATTTTATGGTAAGTAGCTATTAAGACCGTGTCTAGATCACTTAAATTTGAGTAGCGGTTTATTATTTATAAAGTGCTCTCATTTAATTGTTCAGCTTAGATGATTTTTGAAAAAATTAAATTAGTGGGAGAAGAAAAAATTTAAGCTCTATTAGTAGAATCTTGTAAGTAGAGAGGACTGACCAATTTACTTATTTTATTTTCCATTTTTGGACCGGCCGTCCTGGCTGCCCGTGGACGCACTGGCCCTCTCCTGGAGGGCAGTCAGGAAGACACAGGAGGCGGACTCCACACCCGCATCTTTGTTTTAAAGATGGGCGATTCAAAGGATGAAGCAAAGTCACGTTGTGCCTTATCAATCTCTAATTTTACCAAACTAATTTGTATTTATGTAGACTAGGTCTGCACAGCCCTCGTGAATGCAGTGTGGGCCAAAACATTCACATAAATAGTTGAGTGTTATTTTAATGGTATTTGAAAGTAGGAGAAGGGCATTTAATAGTACACGTGAGATGGAATAAATGGGTTTTGTTGAATATATCATAATTGTAATCATAATAATATAATATTCTTTAACTATCAAGTTTATCAATATTATCGTCTGTAAAACGGGAGTATCTTGTTTAAAAAAAAACAAAAACCTTGATACATTAAGTACTTTAAGTGTCTTTGAGAGGAAGAGGTTGGACAAATAGAGAGGCTGCTGTTGTAAACAGAATAAGCTATTATGTATCAGCAATGTTTTATCTAGAAAGCACAGGGTTCCCCATGATGCCTGTGACTGTTACTGCAGATCATAATAAAGATAGCATTCATTGTATTTATAGATACAGATCTAGATAAAAGTGTGGTAATGGAAGAAATCCCTATCTATTTGAGTAGCATGCGAGAAAATAAATTTCAAGTCGGGTAAAATGAGAGAAAACATTCTATAGAAAGAATCAAAGCTATCTTGATAATACAGGAATTCCAATAGGGTTTTTAGCTAATTTCAGGACACAGGGCATCATCATTCAGGAAATGATAACCTATGCATTTTAACTATAGCTTTTGGAGAAGATGACACTGTCTTTGTTGTCTAAATCATTCATCATTCTAATGGATAAGGATGTCAATCCAGATAATCAGTCCCCTGTGAACAGTGGGCAGGGAAGAGTTTCTTAAACTCTCTTGTTTTGATCATTATTGCATATTATAAATATAATTGCTGTGGTTATTATGATTACATGCGTGTTCCTCGTACACTGCCCCCAACACCCAGAACTATAGACATAATGTCACCACGTGATTTACATACACAGAGAAAAGAAAATCCTCTACTAGGAAGGAAGGAAGGAATGGAAGGAAGGAGGGAGGGAGGGGCTGGAGTAGAAATGTTTACGTTACAGTGAATGAAATGAAATAGAGAAATAAATTCCAGAGGGACTCTTCAAGCAGTCTTGTCCTTGGTCAAAACTAGTAGACTAAGCATCTTTTTAAAAAGTTGATAGAAATCCTGGTGCCGGGAGCATTTACAACGAAAATAGACAAAAAGCCGATGAAAATGTTTTAGCGAGTCCTTGCATATGAGTTTACATGTTGGTAGTTTACCATCTCTAATTCTCTCTGAGTTGCATGGATTTAAATTTGGTTATGCTAATCTGAGGAAGACATTAATGTAAAACCTTTCTTCTCATTTAAAAAATAAATCATTTATTTTAGTCTTTCAATCCGAGATTACTACAAGAAATATACTCTCAATTTTAAAACATTGACTACGAAATTTTGATAACGAACTAATTTCTGCACTTACTAAAGGAAATTATATAAAAGCCTTAAAATAATTAAACTGTACTTTATCATCTAAAATAAATACATCACCTGTAGCAACTATTTGCAGAAAACTAAAATTGCCTTTAAAGTCACAGCTCAAATGTAATCATGCATTTGCATTAAAAATAGATAATTTAAATCAATCTATAAGCTTCAAGTTCAATATAAATTTAAACAGCTTAAGTTTTAAATGAATTTGAAACAGTTATGATTATATTAAATCAGGTTTGAGGAAAGTAGCACATTTACAACACTTTAAGGCTAAGTCTTCGCTTTAGGATTTTTTAAAAACTTAACCAGAACGGGGTCGGCCCTTCCCGCTTCCCTGTGCAGTCTCTGCAAAGCCTGGGCCACCTGCAGATTCGTGCAGGTGAAGGTCTGCCTTTGCTAGAACACCTTCCGGGGAGCAGACGCGCCCCCGGCCAGAGACCGCATGTCAACTAGCATGCCCAACAGCCCCCAGCCTCCTGGAGAACAGGCTTGGTGTCTGGCTTGATCCGTTTGTTTATCCTAAAATTTGATTTCAAACATCAGCACGGTTCCAGGCACCTTGTGGGGACCAACAGCCCTTTACTGAACTGAATCCATACAGTGGAGCAGATGCAGGGGCTTTGGGGAGCTGCTGGGAAGCTGCTGTCAAGGACCAGCCCAGAGGAGCCAGCCTGCTTCTGCCTGGAGGCCCCCTGCGCACCCCCAGGGAACGGTGCGGGGAGCAGGCACCTTGGGGCTTAGCACAGTGCCTGGCGCATATGCCAGAGCCCTGGGTGCGGCGTGCTTCCCTGGCTATCGTCCTGGTGGTGATTAAGGAGACAGGAAAGCAAAGTCCGGTGCTGAGAGTGGCACGCAGGCCTCCTCCTGTGGCTGGGCGAGTGGACCCCAGAGCTTGTGTACATAAGCCCCAAACCAAGGGACTGTTGGGCTGCGGGAGCTTGTTTTCCAACTCTCAATTCCCCAAGACCTGCTCCATAATCTGACACACGGGGGTGCAAGGAACTTTGGTTTGCCAGTGAAGTGTTACAGTTGTGCTCTGTTGTGTTATAGTGTATCATACGGTGCGGTGTGGTACCAAGCCCCACTGTTTCATATGATATTAAGGTAAGTTTCCTCCCAGGACCATAAGGGTAAAGCCAGCTCTGGTGCACAGAGATGGTTCAGGCACCTGGACAAGAGGAGGCGGGCAGGGGAAAGGGGCCACCCTCTTAGACTGGGAGGGGGACCTGTGAAGAGGCACAGTGTGGGAATTCACCTCTTCCGCTTTAATCGTAGAACTATCAAGAAATCTAGCAGGGAGCGCAAGGGGGATAAGTCTGAAGGTGGTGACCTTGATGTGGAAATAGGTTGACAGTTAGTCCCAGCCAGATCTGTCTCCGGATGCTGCCTTATTATCCTTCTTTGTAATGCTCCTCCTCCTAGTGTGAACTGGACTGTGTAACTTGCTTGTCTGGTTGAAATGTATAAAACTGGACGTTGATTTCTTAGTTAGAATGCTGGTGGTAGCAGAGGAAAGCACATGGCAGCTCCACGGGGGAGCAGGGCAGTGCCAGATAACCTGTCCCAACCTCGTCCCCGTCCTGTGCTTTCCCAGGGGCCTCACAAAACTCAGAGAGACAGCTCAGGATACTCGTGGATTTGGGGGGAAACACAGCAATGCTGGACTTTGGGCAGAGGCCCTGGGAGCTGGACCTTATGGCAGCTCCCAGTCTCAACATTTGCTTGTGGCTGAATCCCTCTCGATGAAAGCATATCTTCAGGAAATTGGGTTTTTGGCAGTTGCTGTGTCAAAAGCAATTCCCGTGGGAGACATAGGGTGGGCCAGGAGTGAGGTGTTGGGGACCACGTGATTCCAAGGTCAAAGAAGCTGTGCAGAGGGGACCTCGTACAGCTGAGCCTTACTCAGCAATGGTGGTTAGTCAGGGAATGAAGTGAAAGTATTATTTTTTTCATTCAATTCATGTAATTTTTAAAAAATGGCTGCTAAGTTGTTAGGATATAAATATATATTAAGTTACATAGCTACTTAACAAATGGAACTGTTAGATATTTCTTTTGGCCTGGCACACAGTAAAAAATTACCAGAATACTAAGGGTATGGTAAAAACGTGCACGATTCAAGTTGGCACTGAATTTGCAGCTTGTAGATTGACTTTAAATGATCTATTTTTGCATATATTATGTCACTACAATGGCATCATTTAATTTGAGCTGTAACTTTAAATACAATCTTATTTTTCTGCAAATAGTTACTACAGGTGATGTATTCATCTAGATAATAAAGTATTGGTTTAATTATTTTAAGAATTTTGTATAATTTCCCTTAGTAAGTGGGTAATTTAGCTTGTTATCCAAATTTCACATTTTTTAAAACTGAGAATACATTTCTGCTAGTAATCTCAGTTTGAAAGAGTAATATAAATGATTTATCCTTTTTTTAAATGAGAAGAAAGGTTTTACATTAGTATCTTCCTCAGATTAACATAACCAAATTTAAATCCATGCAACTCAGAGAGAATTAGAGATGGTAAACTACCAACATGTAAACATATGCAAAAACTTGCTGAAACATGTTCATCAGCTTTTTGTCTGTTTTCGTTGTAAGTGCTCCCAGCACCAGGATTTCTATCAACTTTTTAAAAAGATGCTTAGTCTACCAGTTTTGACCGAGGACAAGACTGCTTTAAGAGTCACCCTGGGTTTTATTTCTCTATTTAATTCACTTTAATGTCAACTATTCTGTCCCAGGACATTTTTTCTATCTTAGTACAGGATTTTCTTTTCTCTTTGTAAACCACATGGTGACAAAATGTCTCTAGTCCTGGGTGTTGGGGACAGTGTACAAGGAACACGGCAATCATCATCCTAGCCGCCGTGGCCTTAACAGGACGTGATAATGTTGGAAGGGGCGGGTCAATTCAGTGTCTGAAGGTGGCAGTTCAAAAAGCAGAGGGCGTCAGTATGAGTTATTACTGTTACTCTGAAATCCAAACATTTGATTACCATTTTTATTTTTTCAAATAATTATTATCTTATAGGCCTATTCAATATCTATGAATAGGAGAAAATGCTCCCTTTGAAAGAGAGAACTCTCAAGTATGCATGTTAAACTACTTTCTTCTAAAGTTTTTTATTATTTTAAAATTCATTTTTCTTACTTTTGTTTTGTTGAGGAAGTTGAGAAAGACTAAGGAAAGTTCGGGACAGCAATAAGGAAAGGAAGCAAGCAGGGCAGGAAGGCAGATCGCCTGTGACCAGCCGTGTGCTGAGCCACAGAGGAAGGACTTCAGGCTTCGATGCTGTTTTCACCCAGCTCAGGGGAAATACGCGAGGGGCTTTTCAAGTTCACTATAAAAATACTCCTACACAACCTCTCGCCCATGGAGGCCAGGACTCTGTTATAAACATACAATTGCGTTTGAACTGGATGTGACTGAAATATTTTGGTTGGATGTATTTGTGACAGTGACTAGAACGTGGGAACAAGTGGAGAACATAATTCAGCCCAAGAAATACATGGAGCATTAAGAAAATGATTAGGAACAAGGGGTTACCCAGAAGCTGGAAGTGGACCCAAAGCAGAGGGGGTCAGAGAGGGGTCACATTGGAAAGACCAAAGTATTAAAAAGACAAGAGTTTGCACGGAGCCCTCCAAGCCTTGCCTCAGAGAAGTGTGTGTACTGTGCATGGTGCCAGGATCAGAGATGGGGCGCAACTGTTCGATCACATCCTTTGCTCGGATCGGTTTCTTCTAAGCAAGGAATCCTTTTTAACCTTCCTGTGTACGAAATAGTCTCTATTGTAGAGTACATCTTCTCCCGGGACTGCCGTACAAAGTGCCTCAGACCGCGTGGCTTCAAACAACAGAAATGTATTGCCTCATGGTCTGGAGGCCAGAAGTCAGACATCAAGGTGCCAGCAAGCTGGTTCCCTCTGAGGCCGTGAGGGAGGGTCTGTCCCAGGTACCCCGCCCCCCGCCCTGCTTTCTGTGGTTTGCTGGCATCCTTGCCGTCCCTTGGCTTGAAGAAGCATCACCCGATCTCTGCCTTCATCTTCACCTGGAGTTCTCCCTGTGTGTCTTTGTATCCAAATTTGCCCTTTACAAGGACACCACACACACCGACACCCTCATCTTAAGTTGTTTGTCTGCAAAGACCCTATTTCCAAATAAGGGCACGTTAGGATGCCAACCTCTTCTTGGGGACACCATTCAAGCCATAACATTCACTCTTTTGATCCTGACACCAATAAATTTTCTTGCCTAGTGAATATTGCACATTCTGAGGGCCCTGGTTTACTAGAAAATTGAATAGTTTAGTCTTGCGGGCTTTCAAATATTCTATGTGCAATTATTCCCAAAAGCTATTTTGTAAACAGGACCTTTTAATACAACCAAGCAGGAGTCCACCTTGACCTAATCATTTACGTGAAAGCACAGTAGTAGAGGGAATTTACTGAAGCCACTTTAAGGCAGCACATAGCGGGCACAGGAACTCATGAAATTTACCCAAAATATGTTGCTTCAATTACAGGAGAAAGAAAAGTGAACAATTCCTGGGTGCCAGACTTATTTTTCATATTTATTTTTAATTCACTTTATCTTGCTATATTAAATATATTAAATGCATCTTTGTAAACCATCTTTATCTCTTTGTGAAGAATGCAACGTATAAAGAGATTAATCACTATTAAAGTTCACATATATAATCTCATTTAATCCTCACTACATCTCCAATTTATAATTATTATATTTCCCCCTTTTTATAGGTTAAGAACCTGAGAGGTTAAGTTATCTACAAAAGGGCATATCATGAGTGAGCATGAAATTCAGGATTAAAATCTAGTGCTGACAGATTCTAATATTTATAATTAATATAGTACATAGGAACAGTTTTTGTTTTTGTTTTTGTTTTGTTTTTTTGCGGTACACGGGCCTCTCACTGTTGTGGTCTCTCCCCTTGTGGAGCACAGGCTCCGGACGTGCAGGCTCAGCCGCCATGGCTCACGGGCCCAGCCGCTCCGCGGCACGTGGGATCTTCGCGGACCCGGGCACGAACCTGTGTCCCCTGCATCGGCAGGCGGACTCTCAACCACTGTGCCACCAGGGAAGCCCACAAGTACTTTTATTTTAAATGTGTTTTAAGTGTATTTTCAAGGTTCTGGGTAAAGAGATTCAAGGGCTGTTTCAGGTGTAAGTTGTATTTTTTAGGAGGGAAGCCCGGAACAGTTTTAATAGAATAAATTTTTAGAGCAGTTTTAGGTCCACAGTAATACTGAGTGGAAAGTCCAGGGAGTTCTCATGTAGCCCCTCCTCCCAGCATGCACCGCTTTCCACACCATCAACGTCCCCACCAGACGATACATTTGTTGCCATTGGTGATCCTACACTGACACGTCATTATCACCCAGAGTCCACAGTTTTACGTCTGCACACACTCTAGGTGTTGCACATCTGTGGGTTTGGGCAAAGGTGTAATGTCATGTGTCCACCATTATAGTATACAGCCCCCCAAATCCCCTGTGCTCCCCCTATTCATCCTCCCCTGGAAACCACTGGTCTTTTCACTGTCTCCATAGTTTTGCTGAATACTGTACTTTTTAAAGGCAAACAGTATTATAAGGCTTATGAGGAAGATAGCCCCCCTCCCTAGTTTCAGGCATCCCTAGCTCTCAGTCCCATTCCCCAGCAGCAACCTGTTATAAGCCTTTTGGCTGTTTTTCCCACTGTTCATCTCCATATTTCTGAATTATAGTTTTATATTGCTTATTCTTGATTTATTAATGTTAGACATTATCTATTTGGACCTTATTCATTAGCAACTGTAAAGCTTCCACGTTCTTTTACATTCTTCCCCACTTCCCTCTTTCCCAAAGTACGTATGTCATTGTTTCTGTTAAATATTCAGTGTATACCTTAGTCTGAACATGGAAGTACTGGTCATGGCTGAGCAGAGTGGTAAACTACGATTATATTTCCTTTCGTTCAAAACTTTTGTTTCCCCTGAAGTTATTAATGGTCTTGTTTCGCAAGAGTTCTTGTTATTCATACGCTTAGCTTTCTCCGTTCTTACCACAAATTCCTTCCATGCTCTATATCACTATCATAAACACCTTTGACACTATAATTTGCAAGATTAAACATATCAGGAATTGATGAGCGTGTATGAGAGTTCCAGTTGCTCCACATCCACATCAACACTTGCTTCTCATTGTCAGCCGTACTACTGGGTGTGTGGTAGGATCCCATGTGGCTTTAATTGGCCTTTCCCTGCTGACGAATCATGTCACGCATCCTTCCATGTACTTATTAGCCATCCAAATATATATCGATATCTTCTTTGGAGAAATGTCTATTAAAACATTTTGCCCATTTTTATTATTTTTTTGTATTATTGAATTTTGGTAATTCTATATATTCCAGACACAAGTCAGATCACTGTCTTGCAAATATTTTCTCAATCTGTGGCTTGCCTCTTCATCTTCTCAACGATGTCTTTTGAAGAAGAAAAGTTTTAAATTTTGATGAAGTTCAGTTTATTGATTTTGTTTTTCTTTCATACAGTTCATGCACTTTGTGTTGTATTGAAGGAGTCTTTGCCAAACTCAAGGTCATTAAGATTTTATCTCATGATTTCTTCTGGAAATGCATTGCCCAATGAAGTAGCCACTGCCTACAAATGGCTATTTGAATTTAACATCAAGTAAAATTAATTTTTTAAAACTTTGTTCCTCAATCACAGTAGCCACATTTCAAATGCTCGACAGTCATATGTGGTTATTATTTTGGGAAATACAGACAAAGTATATTTCCATCATCAAGAAAGTTCTATTGAATAATGCTCTAACATTCTATAGTTTTACCTCTCACATTTAGGTCTGTGATGCATTTGAGCATAACTTTTGTATGTGGTGTGAGGTAAAGGTTAATATTTTTTGCATGTGGTTACTCAATTGTTCTAGTATCATTTTTTGAAAAGATTATTCTTTCCCCATTAGATTGCTTTTGTACCTTTGTTGAAAATCAGTTAACTGTGTATGTTTGGGCCTAGCTTTGGACTCCTTATTCAGTTACATTGATCTCTTGGCTTCCAATTAGTGACAATACTCCCTTATTAGAATCCTAAAGAATACCTCTGCGGTTTTCCTTCCTTGGCTTGCGGTTTCACATTGCTAAAGACATTGGAATTTTCTCTTTTTTCAGGTGTTGGACACGCTGTCTTGTCTCACAGAATTCTCTCTTTTTCTGCTTTGCCTCCCTATGTTGGCTTCTTATAGGAAAGCAGAGCTAGATTTAGCTCCTCAAACCTCTTTCTTGTTCCAACATCAAGTGACACTTGATTGTACTGAACACTGAGTTTTGAGCACAGTCAAATGGATGCATGTAAGAAGAGTTAAGAGGTAAGAGTGGAATTCTGCAAAGTCAAAATACATTCGATGAAATTCATTTTTCCTGAACTTTTTAGGAGACAATTATGGTGTACATTAGAGGTATGGGCATCTAGACGTGAAAAAAGGTTTTGAATATACTGATTTCCTGCATTTTCTCATCTCTGCCCCTAGATTCACAGTTTTAGACAACTGTGAATGCTCACTGAGAAGTTCCTGGTCAGTGGGGTTCTTATTTCAAAAGATGAAATGCCCCAGTCCCAGTTGTGATTGTTTTTAGTTTGCTGTTACAGTTTAAAGTTACCTATGACCCCATCATTTCCCTTTTCAATCTGAGGACTTTATCCATTTGACATGGGGAAAGGAAAGGGAATGTAATTCCTTTTGAGATGGTGGGAGCCCTTGCACCCCTGAGCAGACTGAGGAGGAGAGAACTGCAACTAAGTCGGAATCTGGAAGCATTTCTGCAAAGAGTCCTTCTTCGAATCCTTAGAAAAGTGAAACTACAATGACAGCCACCACCCCACCACCACCACGAACAGTAATGACCAGTAATGACGAGGTCAGCCACCCATTGAGGCTAAGGTGACAAGGAGACCATACCCGCCCTCCCCCGCCTGGTGTGATTCCCCAGTGAGCTGCATGATCTGAAAGCTATTATGTAACAGATATTTAGGGTAATTATTCCATTTATTCCACAAACATGGACTCTGATCTACTGGCTCGTTAGAGATAGCCAAAGAGTTGCCATGGAAAGAACATTTCACAGAATTATTAAGTGATTCCTGGGCCCTATTCAGAAACGCCGAGAAAAAGGAAAATACTCACAGGTTTTATTAAGGTATTAATTCATTAATCTCTTTTCTATCACAGAGAAAGTAGGCTGTAGCTAGGATAGATGTCCCCCAAAATCAAGTCTCATGGAACTGTTGTGGTCAACAAAAAAGTATATATAATTCTCAAATATAAAACAGGGAATGGATTCAGGAGCCTACAAATCAAACCCTCAAAAATGCACTTTATGGCAGGCTATTTTATAAGGTTCAGAATTTGGATGAAGAATAAATAAGGAAAATATTTTGTCTTCTCAGAATACACATGTACAGCTATACTTAAATATAACTGTGTCTTCCTCCTCACCAGTACATGATGTACACACACACACACACACACACACATACACACACACACACACACAGAGACAAAATGGCATTATGATTGATACCGGGACTATTTGGATAGTCCTTATATTATCTGGACATGTATATATTATAGCATATATAGGGCACAGATATACTACAATAAAATGAGAAAACAATTCCACTTGAATTTCCCCAGGGCATAAACTACTACAGGGCATAAATAGATTCACTGAATTATTTTGAGCCTAGGAAGTTGAATTAATTCCTTTAACATACAAAAAATTATATTTTAACAAAATTGAGTGTGAGGCCATAAATACCCTCCTTAAGAGCTTAGAGCTGCGCTGAGTCCCTGAAAATTTGACCTCTGAGGAGCACAGTTTTTAATTTAAATGAATTTAAGTAGTTACCTGTGGCTAGTGGCTACCATACTGAACAATGCAGATATTGATTGCTTCCATTATCACAGAAAGTGATTAAACAGTGCTCTCTTAGAGAGTGAAAACGGTGTCCAGTGGTGCTCGGTTGATTAAAGGGTAGCTGGATATGTTCATAAAGTTCCTTGACTTCCTTGCAAAAAGGTGCTGGAGTAAAGCCTAGTATTACTGGTCTAATATTGTACTTTGTTTATAGAGACAACACATTTTGTATACTTTATTATGTTTATGAACAAGACAGATACTTTGATTGGAGAATTTACAGATGAATGTAAATATTTCATTTTAGATTGTGTTTTTCTGTACTAGAATTTCCATGTGTTCTTTTTCAATCATTTTTACTTCTCTATTGATATTCCCCATCTGTTTCCACACTATGTTCATATTTTTATTTAAGTCCTTCAGACTGCTTATTTTGATCATATTAAAGTCTGTCATGTCTGCCATTTCAGGTCTTTTTTATTTTTAACTGATCTTTCTCCTACTCATATTTTTCTCACTTTTTCTTCTTTATGTGTCTGGTGACTTTTTATTGTATGCTGGGCTAGTAGATGCCCCTTTGTTGAATGTCCAAACATGACTGCCTTCATTTAAAGAGAATTAAGTTTAATTCTGAGGCAGTTCAGCTTGATCTTTTAAGTCTTGTTTTTAAGCTTTGTTAGGGCACGCCTGCAGTAGTCTTTACTCTTGGGCTAGAGTAGCCCTGTTCTTAAGGCATATCTCTTTTGGGACGTCAGTTGAGTGCTTGGTGTGTTCAGTGAGGTCTCTCCATACCTCTGCACTGTTTCCCAGCCCCACATGAGTTCTGGGATTTCCACTCAGCTCACTTCTCCTTGGTAGTTTGCCTGCTTTGTCAGCACCTTGCTTTTTGCAGGCAGAGCCAAGTGTTCAGTCAAGGACTCAGGGGACATCTATGTAGATTTCCAGGCGCTCCTTATATCCTACCCTCCAGCTCTCTCTTTGGTCCTACTCTCCAATCTCCATCCCTGCAGCTCAGCAGGACTGCCTTGTTCCACGTGGGCCCCCCTTGTATTGCACTATACCATTAAACGGATACACTGTGGTAAAAATAAATAAATAAATAAATAAAATGCAAACTGTTTTTTTAAAAAAGCAAAGCCCCACAGAAAAATCAGTGTAGAACATGAAATGAAGGTGATGGCAGCTAAATCTGATTCCAGTAGCAGACACGCATGCCTTTAGTAATACACTATAGTTATTTAAGAATGTAATTAAAATATCATTTTTTTTCTTCAACTGACATGTATTACTTTTTTCAATTGGCTACAGAGTTGTTAGTACATAAAAATTTTAAGTTGAACCTAACTTCTTAATGAACAAACACTTAAGTATTTCTTTTGGACGAAGCTGCTGTGGGAACTTTCCCGAGACACGAAGGGCACCATGAACTGGGAGGGTTGGGGGCCTCTGGACCGGAGAGCTCATCTGTCAGAGCATCACTGTTCCTACCTGCAGATGCAAGGGTCGTGGTAAATTGTCCTCAAGTTCTCTTTTTATTCTAACATTTTAGGAATCTGTTTCTGTATTGTGACAGCTGATTCCGAAGTGGTCCCTTGAATGTGGAATGTTAATTTGGCCATTTTTCCATTGGGGGAGGAAAGAAAACATGCTGAGATTCCCAACTTGTCTGAAGGAAGGGTCCCCATGGCTCCTAGAAAAAGAGGAAGACAAGACAGATCCATGAGTGTCTCAAGCAGCTAAGAACCAGGATTTAAAAATCAGTTCCAATCCCCACGTCAGACATGGCCTGGCTCTAATCCAGAAAAAAAAACACAGTATTCACCCCAGAACACTCCCACACCTTGAGAACACGGCCGTTGACCTGGGCCCACCATGCTAACCTGGGGCCAAAGGACTCCATGGGGAAAACTCAGAATGTCCATTGAACTTGGACAGAAAAATAGTCACCTTTATTTTTATTAACCTTTAACTGAAATTGAGCATTTCCTTTGGTTATGTATGTAAGTCCACAAACCACGGGAGTATCGGCATTCCCTATGACCTTGCCACCAACTGAAATAATCAGTATTTTCATGTCACGGTACACTTGTTACAAATATTTCAAAATATCATTTACGCTCCCAACCACTCTGAAATTGCAGTCGTTTTTGGACCTGCCACAGAACTTGTTACTTAGTGCATTATGGAGGAAAATTATTACTATATCACAAAATATTTTTAAAATATATTCTGATATTTGCATTTCAATATGAGCTGTTTCCTTGGTAATCTTAAATCTTAGTTTTAACCTTTTATTGTGGAGGACTTGGAACATACATAAAAGTAGATTAAATGATATATAGAAGCGCACATACCCATCACCCAACTATACCCCCAAATCCTTTCCAAAGCTACATGATCTTGTAGGAAACCCTAGACGTCATATAATTTCATCTGTAACTATTTCAGTATGTACTTCTAAAATATAAGGTCTTTTTCTTGAAGTATAATCATAATACCATTCTCACACTTTAAAAAATCAACACATCCTTAAATAGCATCAAATATCCCATCACTGTTCAAGTTTCTAAGCATCCATAAGTGTTAGCTTTTTAAAAAAATTTTTTTAATTAGAATTCAAATAGGTTCACACTTTTAATTAGTTGATATGTCTTTTAAGTCTCTTAATTTCTAGATTCTGCCTTCATCTCTTCTCTCTTCTTGCAATTTATTTCTTGAAGTTAAAAAAGGGGAGGGGGGGCTTCCCTGGTGGCGCAGTGGTTGAGAGTCCACCTGCCAATGCAGGAGACACGGGTTCGTGCCCCGGTCCGGGAGGATCCCACATGCCACAGAGCGGCTAGGCCCGTGAGCCATGGCCACTGAGCCTGCGTGTCCAGAGCCTGTGCTCTGCAATGGGAGAGGCCACAACAACGAGAGGCCCGCGTACCGCAAAAAAAAAAAGGGGGGGTGCGGGGAGAGGTTGTTCATCCTGCAGAGTTTCCCCATCTGGGTTGTGGGTTGCATGCCTGGTTCTCAGTTCTAGATGAACTGAGAGTTCATCTAGAGGCCTGATGCCATCAGGTTTGGGGGCAGAAGGGAGCCATTGGTTTTCAATGTTTAGATCCATTAGTCAAGGAGGGGGTGCACAATGCTTTATTTTAACTCTATCATTCTTATAATTTATTATCTGTAATATTTCTTCAAGAAAAAAATATGCCTCATCAACTGTTTGGTTACCCAGTGATACAGTTAGTATAGAAAGATGGAATGCACACTCTAGATTCTTTCCCCTTGTTTACCAATTTTCCAAATAATGAGTAAGTTCCTTTTTATACATTTAAAAACATTATCCTGAAAAGGGGTTTGTGGGCTTCACCCAAAGGTCAACTGGGCTGATGTCACAGAACAGTTAAGGCCTCCTATCGTGGACTATCCCGGGAGAGGCAGAGGGTGATCTGGGCTCCTGTCCAGTCATCCCAACCACAGTGATGCCCGTTTCTCCTCCAGTGCACCCTTAATCTCCATCTCACGCATGCTGGTGTTTGGTGAGACTCCACCCCGGGTTGTGCTGTGATAGACACACGTAAACAAACCCTGCAGCTGCAGCTGTGGTGTCGGAGGGGCCACCAAGTTTAAGTTCGATGGTCTAGTTCAGACACTGGCTGCGCCGCTTACTAGCTGGGCCCATTCTCCACTCCTCTGAGCTTCAGTTTCTTCATAAGGCAGATGGCCAAAGGAAAAAAAAAAAAAAAAAGGCAAAAAATGATACCTCACTGGAAGAAATTGTTTTGAGAACTAAAGAGGGAAACATTCCTGAAAGATTGGGACATTGTTGGCCCTCAGCAAGTATTTGTTAAACCTGACTCTTAGTTCCCCCAAAGCAGGGGGCTTGTTAATTAGATCTTTGGTAGCAGCCAGAGTGGTAAAAAAAAAAAAAAATGTTTACCATGAGATACCCCTGACTTAGACCCCTAAGTCACAGCACATCCCTACCCGCCAAGCTCTCTCCCCGTCTCCCTGTCTGACTTTCCCTCCCTCTTCCCTCCCCTCCTCCCCCCCGCCCCCTTTTCCCCCTCGGACTCGCTCTGTCTTGGTCTTCCTCTCTCTCTGACCCTCTCTCCCACACGCTCCCATGTTCACTTCTCTCCTGTTCAAGGCACAGGGTGCTCTGCGGGGTGGGAGCCTCCCGACTCTGAAATGCGCTTTGCAGTGAACCACGTCCCACCCACAACAGGACACGTCCCCTCTCTTCCCTTGGTCCCATAAGCTCCCTTCTTCATGACCTTCCAACACAGCTGGCATCCCCCCCATCCTGGGCTTGAAATGCCTGTATCCTGCTCAAACCCCTGGTCCAACGGGAGTATCTGTGCTGTGTTCCGGTCCATCTGTACACGCTCACGGGGCTCATCCGAAAAATCAGCTGGGCCCTCCAAGCCCCTCAGGCTTCCCTTTGTGCACCAGCCTGGCCAGGTTCCTCTTCCATTTGAAGAGCTGCGACCCTGGCCCGTCAATTGCCCCCCTAAGCAGTTCAACCCCCAATACACGCTTTCCTTCCCGTTCGATGACTTAGCGGCTTCTCTAAAGCAGAGCTCCCCTCAGGATGGTTCCTGTGCTCACAGCCTGCATGCCCTTCAGCAATATCTCACGCACATCTCTCACCAGTGTCTCATCCACCATCTCTCATCAACATCCGGCTCTCGGGCCTCTTGTCTCTCCTCAGCCCTCAGAGGTCTCACCGAGGGGGGCGTGGTGGGCAGCCTGGAGCATCTCGGTTGTGCGGATATAAGTTAAGATGTGAGCATCCCCGTGCATTAGCCGTGTCCCCTGAGCCTTAGTTTCCCTGTTTGAAACGGACATGAAAGCACCTGCCTCTCTCTGTTCTGAGGCTTGTTAGTGGCGGTAGGTGCTGGGCACGCGGGTGGCTGTCACACCTCGGAGGGTACACCCCGCTGGGCCCCTGGGCCCCCTCCCTCTCTCCCTGTCCAAGGTCGCGGCTCTCCCTCCGCGTGGTTCTAAGGTCATTTCCTCCTGGAGTCAGCTGCTCCCAGGCAGCGGTTAATGCCACACTTTGGAGTCACAGCAGCCTGGGTCCAGATCCCAAGGCTGACGCCTCCTGTGTGGTTTCCAACTCTGAAAAGGGGAGAGGATTCTTAGGAAGACAGAAGAAGGCAGTGAGGGTAAAAAAACAGCACGGTGCCCGGTAGCTTGTGATTTGGGAAGAACAGTTTTTAAAAAACGGATCTGTATGCATAACATCCATTTGCAGCTGGTGATGGTGGAGTCAGTGACTAATAAAAATGTCATTTCCTGCGATTTTTATAAATTACAGTAAATATGCAGTAATCACCCACATTAGCTGCTGAAATGCAGGCAGCCATCTGGAGGGGAGGCCCGGGACCTCACTGAAGCCTCAAGAGGTAGACCCCACAGGTGCAAATTGACACCTAGGAAAACAGTAGTTAATACACGCTAGAATTTGGAGAAGGGGAAAGTGTTAAAATAAATGTATGTCAAGCAGACAAATTTGGACTTCTCCATGAGGATCTGTCATGTCAAACAGGAAATAGCTATAAATTACTTGTAATAGTAAAAATCTTGTCATTTAGAACCTTTAAAGCAACGGGCTCATTTAACACATCAACTCAGAGATCATGATCTAGAACAGTCAGCCTGGGTATTTATTTCACTTTTAATGTGTAGAAACCAGAGCAAACTATGCATGATCCACAAAAGACCCCCAGCAGCCCATCAGCTCTGGGAGCCATAGAACGAGGCAGAGAGAGACTGACTGGGGCCCAGGGTGAGGTGTGTGTCAAGATAGGAAAACCCTTCCTGCTCCTAAAAAGACAATTAAGACGTGATTGGAAATGTCACGGCTCGGGTCGCCTCATAATGAATAATTCCAAATAAATCCCACCACTATTCTGTTTATTTGTTTTACTTAGAAGCTATTTGAAGTCGTTGGAGCTGAAAGTATGTTTCAACATGCCAAGCGTATTTATGCTATCTTGTAATCATCTTGCTAACGAGTCCGCAGGCAAACAATAATTGGAGTTCTGTGTTTATTTCAGATACCTCAATATATACTACCCGCAGATAGGAATCCAGCTCAGAGACGTTTGTAAAGGGGCTGCAACGCCCCCGAGAAAGGGGTCCGGGAGTGCGACTCCAGAAGACGAACACACAAAGCCATCCTCCTTCTGCTTTACTGGGAGACTCGGTGGCAGCGAGGTATTTCGCACAGAGCTGCCTAATGAAGTTTGCATGCACTGAATGTATATTTGATGTCGGTTGATGCAGGGTGGGGGGAAGGCTCTGGGGAGAAGGAGTGAGAGAAAGTAGCCATGCACCAAACTAACCACTCGCCTGTTCCACCCATAGTGGGAGTTGGGCACGGAGCTCACATTCACACCTGTGTTGTCATCCTGAGCTCTGAGGAAGGACCCAGCTGGTCTCCAGAAGGACACTAACCCAGGGCTGCAATACCTCCCGCTTCCCCTGTCTTCTTCCTGGTGTCCCCACCTTCCACGCCTGCTCCCTTACCTGCCAGGCACACACATGTGGGACGCACGCACACACACACACACACACACACACACACACCCCACAGCCCAGAAGGGCGCAGCAAGGACAGCAGCCACATTCAGAAGCCCTAGGTCTGTTGTTTGGGTAACTTTGCCCCTTTTTTACTCTTCCACATTCTGCCAAGTTCACTGCTAGTGGGGTGAAAATCTGCCACTGTCCCAGTGTATGAACGCAGGCTAATTTTACAAAACACTGAATTTAATCTTAAAAAGAAATTAAATTTTAAAATTACCTTCAAACTGATACGCAGTTTAACTCGTTCCTTGCACTTAACTGGTTACCTTAAAAATAGTTGTTGGTTTGTCTCTGAATTTAATCCTGTTTTCATTAGAACCGCTCATTTCCGTAGATGGATTACTGGTTGTTAGCAAAGAAGGGCGCTTTGAGGACGGGAGAGCACATGTAGGCAGAGAGTTTAGACACTATTCAGATCACTTCGGTAAAAATTCTGTAATTCGGGAAGAAAGGCTGATCCTGGGAAACAAATTATCCAGATTAACAGCCTCTAGAACCAACACCCAACCCAACCAAATGAAACCAGCCTCGGTTCGTCACTTTACTTTAGCAGGACATGTACGTATGTGAAGTAACACATTGATTTTTTGGAATCTGCATGCATCAAATAAATTGAAGAACTGGGTTCTTTCTCTAGCATAGGTAATTTCTAGAAATGCCAGCAACCTACATGTTTAGCCTCAATGACTAGAGTATTCCTGATGAAAGAACATTTGTCTTTTTTCTCTTTTCTTCTTCTTTGGTGAATTGAATGGATAAGCGTCTTGATTCTACATTTTTAAACTATATAGAACTGTAGAGTAATTGTTGCCTGTGTTGACTGCATATTATTTTAACACATCCGTTCATTTTAAGAAAGTTAATTTCTATAGAATAATGGATAATTGTGAGAATATTTGGGGCAAAATGGTACAAATTCATTATTTGACTAACACGACTGTGCACACTGCATTTTCTTGGTTCTAAGACACACATTTTTAGTTTTATCATATCTGGAATCTAAGTGCACCATTACCCTCAGTGACAGCTCACAATTATAAGTGGCAGAGCTTTTTCATTCACAGTGGCATGTAAGATAAAGATGCACCTTACAGTAACTGGCATCTGAGGCTTGTTGAAAAGAAAAAGTGCATGTGAGTGGTCGTAGCCTACAGATAATTTCTTATCCATGTGGTCAAGGATCAGCTATTCTTCCTGGACACTTCCTTACACAGAGATTATAAATTGAATGCCCAAATTTCAGCATGGCTCTTTTTATTCTAAAAAGTCTTGTATTTAAAATAAGTGGGTCACACTAGATCACTCTGTGCATTTGACAGAGGGGCCTTATTGCCTTGGACCAGAGGTGGTCCAACACCAACTGAAAAATTTCCCAATGAAAACTCTAGAAGACTCAAAGGATGAAGGAAGGAGACCAGTTTCCCAAATGGTACCCAAGCTGATGATAAGTCAAAAAAGAAAAATCAGAGTTAGTGCCACTGAATGGGATTTAGTTAATATTTTAAATTTCAAGATGAGCCCACAAATTGTGCATCAACATACTAAGCTACACTTGTGCTTGCTTTCTGGAACCTTTACAAGGCAATTATTGTAATGCAGGAAAATCTCTACCACTGAGCCCACAGCCATGTCACGCGATAGTTCCAGCCCGAAGTCTTTCTGTGTCTTTTCTTGGAGCCAGATGTCTTGGGGAGGATTGGGAGCCAATCCTTTTTTTGTTTTTTTCTTTTTTTAAATAAATTTATTTGTTTTATTTATTTATTTTTGGCTGCACTGGGTCTTTGTTGCTGCGCACGGGCTTTCTCTACTTGCGGCAAGCGGGGGCTACTCTTGGTTGTGGTGCGCTGGCTTCTCATTGCGGTGGCTTCTCTTGTTGCGGAGCACGGGCTCTAGGCGTGTGGACTTCAGTAGTTGTGGCACACAGGCTCAGTAGTTGTGGCTTGCGGGCTCTAGAGCGCAGGCTCAGTAGTTGTGGCGCACGGGCTCAGTTGCTCCGCAGCATGTGGGATCTTCCCGCACCAGCGCTCAAACCCGTGTCCCCTGCATTGGCAGGCCGATTCTTTTTTTTTTTTTTTTTTTTTGTGGTACGCGGACCCCTCACTGCTGTGGCGTCTCCCGTTGCGTAGCACAGGTTCCAGACGTGCAGGCTCAGCGGCCATGGCTCACGGGCCCAGCCGCTCCGCGGCATGTGGGATCTTCCCGGACCAGGGCATGAACCCGTGTCCCCTGCATCGGCAGGCGGACTCTCAACCACTGCGCCACCAGGGAATCCCTGGGAGCCAATCTTAAATACTAGGTCAGTCTGAGGTGATGTGGGGACAGTAATAAAGAAGAGAAATAATTTGTTTCAACTTCTAAATTTTTAAATGCTAAGGATTCCAGAGAGGAAAAATGGACCTATCGCCTCTGTGTTCCAGCACCAGCCTCTATGCACAAGCTTGCTGGCCTGTGGGACACAGGGATGTGGACGCACGGGCATATAGTGAGCATCTGTGTTCCTTTTTTTCTGGCAGCGATGATACTGCTCTCCTTGCAGCCCTCTGTGCTTTCCTGGGAGCAGTACCTCACCGTCCTATGCATCCGATTTAAAGGGCATCACCTATTACTTCAATTATTTGTCCCGTATCAACTGATGTTACACCACAAGGATTTGTATTCAAAGGCCAGAAAGAAAGAGCAAGTCATGGCACATGGCCAAAGAAAAGAGGACTGTTCTGGTGAATTTAGCCTAAATAATTTACTGCTATATAAAAGTGGAAAAGTGGAAGGTGAACCCTTTGACCAATAAATCTCTCCTGCCCGTGAAACCCTTATCTGGGCCCCTCCAACATATTCCGCACGCAGAAGCCATCATCACTGGCTCTGGTTCGTTATTTGTAAGCCTTGATCTTCTGCACTCGGTGTCCTAAATATGGATAATTAGCATCAGTTTATCACACTTCTGCATATTTTCTCTTCTCTCCAAACATGCATGCTTCTATCGGCTGCTGTTGTGCCGCAGAAGATTATGGAGACGGATTGCAGAGAATGAATGTGCTCGACGAGATTAGGAAGGAATAGAAATAGCGACTTGGCCAATAAATTCCTCGTGAGAGCCTTATCATGCAATTACACGTTGCCTCGCATCCCACTCTCCCAGCCTCTTAATCCAACGCCCCACCAAGAATAAAATTTCACTAATTTCTGAATTACTGCATCGCCTCCCAACTCGCTCCCGAGAATGGTTCGAAGGAGAAATGCTGCCGAAAACTACACATTCAACTTTATAATAAAGCATGAAACTTGAAATGTCAGAGAGGGCGGCGTGGCTCGGGATGGCTCAGCGTTTTAGCTGCTACAAAGCCTTAGCCTAGAGAGACACTAACTGCCCTCTGAGCCCCAGATTCCCTCACGGGCCACTTTGGGGGTTCAGAACTGGATGAATGGGAGGATTATCTTCTCTTAAACAAACGATCGGATGCGTCTTAAAACAGGACAAAGCATCCACTGATTTTCTTATCATTGCTGCTGATGACAGCCTGGTGCCCTGAGTACCCTGGGCGGTCACTTGACCCCTTTGAGAACAGGCTCCCCCCTCAAACTGCCTTTTTCACAATCAGCGCCACCACCCCCTTTCCCGGGGCTGACACATTATAGCTTCTTAGGCACGTCAACCTGTATAAACGGGAGAAGTCTTGCCCCCCCCCGCCCCCCACCGTGTCTCACAAGAGAGTGTAACCGAGACCTGTCCCCGGGCGTCCCCGGGCATCCACACTCGGAGCTTTCTCTCGCTCCTCTGACTGTTAAGGTTATTCTCCCCGCGCTTTGTAATACGTTAGGTGGTTTGTTTGTTTAACGTCTTTATTGGAGTATAATTGCTTTACAATGGTGTGTTAGTTTCTGCTTTATAACAAGATGAATCAGCTATACATATACATATGTCCCCATATCTCCTCCCTCTTGCGTCTCCCTCCCTCCCACCCTCCCTGTCCCACCCCTCTAGGTGGTCACAAAGCACCGAGTTGATCTCCCTGTGCTATGCGGCTGCTTCCCACTAGCTACCTATTTTACGTTTAGTAGTGTATAGATGTCCAAGCCACTCTCTCACTTTGTCCCAACCTCCCCCTCCCCCTCCCCATATCCTCAAGTCCATTCTCTAGTAAGTCTGTGTCTTTATTCCTGTCCTGCCCCTAGGTTCTTCATGACCTTTTTTTTTTTCTCTTAGATTCCATATATGTGTGTTAGCATACGGTATTTGTTTTTCTCTTTCTGACTTGTTTAAGGAGACTCATTAAGCCCTTCCATCCACCAGGGGACTATTTCTCATCCAGAGCCTCAGTCAGGCACTCGGATGCACCCACAAAATCAAGGTGCTGCAGCGGGAGAAAACTCTACAGGCCTGCGGTGATGATTCCCGGAAGGAACGGAAATCCAGATCAAATCTTCAAAACGTTTGCGCTTGCAGACAAGAAAGGCTAAGTCCTTGTGCGAAGAATTCATCAGCTAAAGAGACTCGCAGCAGTTGTGAAGAGTGTTTACTGTGATGTGCCTGTACTTCGCTTTCTCCAAGTGTTGTCTGTTAGGGCCTCAGGCAGGACGGGGAGAAGGAAAGGATCCCACATCTCAGAAGACCCGCTTCCAGGCTTGGAGTCCAGAGTCAAAACTGGACAACGTTCGTGCAAGGAATGTGTCCCGAGTGTGCCCCGTGGGCCAGGCCCTGTTCTAACACGGAGCCCCCGAGTAACAACACAAAGGAAGAGGCCCGCCCTGACCAGCTGACAGTTACGGATGCTGGGAAGTCCGACTTGGAGGAGGACGGGTTTGCCTTCTGCAACCCGGCCCATCTACTGGCTGCCAAGGATTTCCTTTTTTGGAGGGAGCCAGACTGGAACCTCGTTCCCTCACTTGAGAGGGAGAGAGGGACCAAGGCCTGCGAGCAGGCTCCGGGGAGGCCCTAGTCTGAGGAGCTGCACTCTGTAGGGCCAGTGGCTCAGAGTGCGCCTGTCCTGCTAGAACGGCAGCCGTGAACACGGCCGTAGGTGGCAGCCGCAGCTCCAGGCTGCCCGCGCCTCAAGTCCCAGTATCTGTCCAGAAATAAGCAAATACATCTCCCCCACACCGATGTCAGGGCAGTTCTGCTTTGCTTTCCCTGAATCGTCCTCCCTTCCAAAGCCACTGCAATCCATCCAAGGGGGCCGGGGGTCCTGATGAATGGGGCGAGCGGGCCTAGAGAAGAAACAGGGCCGAGTTGTTTTCCTTTCCCGAGACGGGGACTCTTCGGCGTGGCTCCGTCTAAGTCCCCACTCCAGCACAGTACAAAGCCAGAGCCAACAGACGCCCAGCCCGAGGCTCAGGCGCACTTGGGACTTGGGTACCGGAGCTGGGGGAAACTTCAGCCCAAAGTGTGAAATCAGATGAGGGGTTATTAGTAACTCGCTGTGTCATATTTCCTGAATCGGTGAGCTAAGTTGGGAGGACGGGGCGGTGAGAGGGAGCCGTTTGCCATTAATCTGGGAACAAACGGTCAAGCTCGGTGACTGGGATTTTCGCTTTTCTTTTCTCACTTTTCTCAGTGTGGGGAAGCGGCGCGCCCGCGCGGAGCGATTGTGAGGGGCTCTGCTGGAATTTGGCAGCCCGTTGGCTTGGAGAGCAGCCCCATGCTGGCTGCTATTCAGCGGGCCAGTTCTCCTCGAGCTTTGGAAGTTTCACTCAGCCGTGCACTCAATGGCTTCACAAAGCTGATTACAAGCTTCAGCGCATTCCTGAAGGAGCCAAAAGCGACGCAGGTGCAAACGAGCCGAGGGAGCCCCTTATCCCGGTGACAGAATGGGACAAGCTGGGAAAGGCTTGGACCACACAAATCCAAGCGCACCAGGCAGCAGAAAGCCTGCCTTGGGAACCGGGGGTCATTATCCGCCCTATTCAGCGGGGCCCAGGGACCCTGGGGGCCCGGAAGGCCAGCTCGCGAGGGAGAGCCGGCGGCCGTGGGGACCCCGACGGGCCTGCGGCTGGGCTGGGACGCTGGCCGCCCGCGGCTTGTGCATTTGCACCGACGGCGCCAGTGAAATCCGTACTCGGACAGGCCCGTGTCAACACCAGTAGGGACAGAGGACGCAGCCCGGTGTGTGGACTGCGGGCAACCTTTGTTCAACCAGCGTCCAGACCGCACCGCCCTGTCCCTGTCCCAGCCTGGCGCTGCGGGGCCCGGCCACTCCCCCAGGCCACCGACCGTCAGCTCCTAGGGTCACTCTGCGCCCTTTCTCCCCCAGCCCGCCTTTCCCATCTGTCCTCGTGGCAGCAGCCGGGTCCCGCGTAGGGCGACCCCGACGCCGTAAGGTGGCAGGGACAGTGTCCGCGCGGGGAGTCAGGATGGCGGGTCACCGGGCCGCCCCGTCGGAGCGCGCTCCCCGTGGCCGAGGATGCCTGCGCCGCGAGTCGGACTCCACGGCGGGGAGGAGGGCCGGCCCCCCTCGGGGGATGAATGACGTCCCCGGCTGCGCTGGAGGACAGAAAACCAGGGCCGCGGGCGGCGGAGAGAGAAAGGCAGCGCCGCGGGGAACGCGCGTGAGAGGAGGGCCCGGGAGGGCGGCGCGGGGGTGGGAGAACGCGCGTGAGAGGAGGGCCCGGGAGGGCGGCGCGGGGGTGGGGGAACGCGGGCGGAGCTGGGGGGCGGAGCTGGCGCGCCGGCGGCTCTCGGGCAGCCGGGCGCTGTGTCCCGGCGAGCGCAGCATTACAGCCCTTGCGTGGGGCGGGGGTCCCCCTCGTGCGCACCCCCTTGCCCCCCGTCCCCTCGGCCTCGGCCCGGTCGGCCGCGTGCTGGACCCGGCTGCGCCCGGGGGTCCCCGCGGGCAGGGCGCGCGCGCCGACGCTCTTTTGTCTGATAACTAATTTGAGTTAATGCGATCTTTATGTAAAGCTAACAGCGGATAATTGTCTATTTTCTCGCCAACAATCTCCATCACAATCACTTATCTGGAAACCTGCGGCTGGATTAATCGTTATATTCCCGAGATGAGCGTCGCTGTAATGCGCAGCGAACGCGGGTGGGGACAGGAAAACGCCTCCCCGCGCCTGCGGGCCCTCGTGCCGGCCATTCCGGCTACTGCCTGGGACCCGGTGGCCCGGGGGGTGGTGCCCACGTGCGCGGCTGTAGGGCGCCTGCCCCAGCACTTGCTGTGCGCGCGTGGGTGGCGCGGGGGAGCAGAGGCAGAGGAAGGGCGGGGCAGGGGTGAGGGCGACCTGCAGGGCTGCGGGGCAGGGCGGCCGGGGGCCCCGCTGGGCCTCGGCAGGCCCTCGCGAATCCCGACGCGGCCTCAGGCTCCACGCAGCGCAGGAGCTGTCGGCGCCAGAATCAGGTCTTCTGACCTGGGTAAAAGGATGCCCTCCGCTCCTTCTTCTCAAGAAAAGGTTCTCCCTCTCTTGGCCTGGGTTCCTCCAGCCTCATCCCCTGCCCCACCCACCCGCTCTGCTTTAAGTCCCTCCCCCATGATACCCCTCCTCTGGGATCCCCATCTCTGCAAATTATAGTCAATATTTACACGCCCTGAGGTTGAAATCCCCGGGAGAGAAGATCTTGGGTGTGGAAACACGTCCCACTGCCGCAGTCCCCCGGGCGCTCCCGTGTTAGGGGGAAAACACGGTGGCAGATGGATTTGAGGCCTCGGGGGAAGAGGCACTTGCGTGGCAAAGATTTTGCCTTTGACCTGAAGTCAGAACATCAGTTCAGATGAAATCCGGGCGGCGGTGGTGGCGGTGATCAGCGCGTGACCGCCATGTGCAGGATGAAGACGATTGACTCCTGAACCCAAGCACTTGGTGTGGCTGGTCACTTGGAAGCAAACCGTTTGATTCCAGTCGCTGCTGCAGCTCAGGTGGGCTGGCCAAGGGACCACCATCGCAACTTTTCAAAATGGTGTTTCCGAAAAAGAGCAAAAAGTCAGTCTCAATTGGTGACAGGTTTTGGCCACACAGAATGGAACTGTTTGTTTCCCTTTGGGCAGCAAAACTCTTAAAATTCTAGAGTGAAAGAATACAGGGAAACAAAGTGCCATAAAATCAATGGATTTTTAGATAAAGGGGGACCCCAAATTACCCCCTCCCCAAATAAGGCGTTGTAAATTACTGTTGAAATCCTTACGCCTTCCCTTTCCTCTCCAGCAACTTGATGAGGTCTTTAAAAGCAAACAAGTAAATCCACTCTGAGGTCGGCGGTGGCCCGGCCGGGTTTCCCAGGCTGTTTGTTGTGCGGCGGCCGGGAACGTCCCACTTAGCCTCTCACCTGAGCCTTGTCACCCGGGGCATCTCGAAGTGATCTGGGAACAAAGCTGATCCCCGCGACAGCCCCGATGGTCAATCAGGCAGAACAGACTATGCAAATGCAGCGCAGAGACGCAGCGCCGGGAACAGTGGCCCCATTGTCTTGAGCATTTCAAAGCGCTGAGCAGCTGCGCAGACGTGTCGTCTCGGACCCTCGGTTGCCACACTAATGTCATCATTGCAAAACATCAGACTTTGAAAACTATACAATCCGAATTCATTAGCAGCCTCCTCAGCAAAGGTTTCTCTTCTCCGTGACAAGTTGCAAACTCCAGATCCCCTCCTGTTGGGGGGAGCAAAGGGAGGGGGGAGAGTTTTGCAAGTGACAACCTCTGATGATCCGTCATTTCTTCTTTCTGGTGGACTTGAGGACTATAAACCCCCCGTCCTTGGAGCTCTGAGCTTGGACGTGGGGCTCAAGCGACTCTGAGATGTCGACCTTTCCGGGTTTTCTCTTAAGTGTTGCTTGAAAGTTTTAAATTCCTGAGAGCAACCAAAGTGACAAATGGAGTGAATTTAACAAAACCCCATCCTCTGCTCTCATGATAACACCAGTGAGAGGTTTTGAAGTTATTTTCTTCAGATTGAACTCAAAACAATGCCTATTAGGGCCACTGTGCGCCCTAAAGCGACAAGGTGGTTACACGAGGGGACGCCCCTTGGCGCCGCTACAAACGGCTCGTGACTCTGGGCGCCCACGCGACACGCGTCTTAGGGACCGGTGTACCTGTCCCGCCCCGACCGCTGACACCCCTCCCTCCCCATCGCCGCGCGCCCCCTGTCCCCCATCTTCCAGGGTGACCTTGTTTTTGTGAAACGGGATGGCGGAGGGACGCCCTGGGCTCACCTGCGGCGCGGGCGGGTCGGGCGTGGGCACGTGGGGACGCGGGGACCACGCGGTGCTGTGCTCCCGGAGGCCCCAGGGCGCAGGTCGAGGCAGCTTTCCGCTTCTCACGCGCGGCCCAGCCATAGGTGTCAACCTGTCCTGCTGTTCTCAACAGGATTCCATGCCCGCTCTCCTCTCTCTCATCCGAGGGCTGGAAATTGTCCCCAGGAAAAGGCAGTCAACACAGAGAAAGCACAGAGCTGAGGATTATGGCGGAGGCTGAGCGGCGGGGGGCCGAGGTCGCCCCCGATCCCTAGGCCGGCCGGCACCTTCCAGTCTCCTGACCAACTGGGCGGGGAGGATTGGACGGAGACTCAACCAAATAAAGGTTTTGTAAACACGACGAGGAGGACAGGGAAGTAGACGGAGAAAAGCCCCCAAAGGCTGTGTCTTGTTTGGTGGGGGGCGGGGTGTGGGTGGAGGCCGCGATCGCCCCCCCCCCCCGGGAAACGCTGTAGGGGGCTTTGCCCGAGTGCGGACACCTTGGAGGGAATTGGACTAGAACACTCTTTTTTTCTCCCCCGGAAAATTGTATGCATTTGGCCTGGACCCTACAGTTGCTCTTCCAAGTTTCTTCGTGCCTGGGACACCCCTCCCTTCCCACTAACCCCCCCAAGCCCGCCGGGCCTCTCCCGCGCCCGCCCCGGCGCCCAGGGCAGTGGGACCAGCCCGGCTGGGGCGGGGCCGAAGCCAGAGGGGGCTCCTAGGACCGGACCACTGGCGGAGGATGCTGCCAGCTCCAGGGAAGTGGAGTTTTTGCCGGGTTGGATCACCAGTGTCTCTCCAGGGTGTGGACAGCACCTGGTTCATGGTGGGCGTCCAAAACACGTTTGCTGAAGCCCTGAAGGGGCCCTCGTGTGGCTGGAGGTGGTGGCCCTGGTCAAGTTTGAGGAGAGCTGGGGGCCTCCCGGCAGCGGCGGCTCCAGGGCCCGCTGGGCCAGGTCCACGGAGTTGGGGAGCCTGGTCCTGCCCTTGACCCTGTCTTCGGCCCTCTCTCACATGCGCCATGCGCATTCTTACACACTCATGCACCCACACACACTGTGCACTCACCACCCTCACAAGCACCCAGAATCTCCTTCATACACACACGTGCTACCCAGGACCACAAGCATGCTCACTCTCACACCTGAGTTGTGGGCACGCACACACACTCACACACCCTGGGGTCCCACAGTCACAGACTGGCTGATTCTGGGGGTGGCTGGTGGCTGGGGGGAGAAGTCACACAGCTGTGCCAGGTACACACAGCACGAGTGAGCTAATCCTTGTAGGAACTCAACAAACACAGCAGTGAGGGACCGGGCAGTTTATTTCCGACCCTTTTCCTCTGAGCTCTCAGAGCCGGATTCCCATCCCCAGCTAGAGTGGGTTGAGTCATCACTTTGTTTGTGTCCAAGTTCGCTTTACCCCAAGATGTTTCCCTGGGCTGCTGCTTAGACTGCTCTGATCCAACAGGGTAGCCACAGGTCATGTGTGGCTTCTGGGCATCTCGCATGTGGCCAGCCCAGGTGGAGACATGCTGAGTGCACACCGCACACCGGGCTTTAAAGACGTGGTGTGAAAGAAAGCATGCAGAATACCTCACTAATCGTTTAAAAATATTGTTTTCATGTTGAAACGTGTATATTTTTGATATAGTGGGTAAAATAAAATACATTCTTGACATGAATTTCACTTGCTTCTTTTTACTTGTAAAAAATGTAGCTGTTGGGAAATTCAGCCTGAGTCGCATGGCTCCTGTTTGTGGCTTGCGCTGTATTACTGCAGAACAGCCTCTGACTTTCCCAGGCATCCTTCAGGAAGTGGAAGAGGAAAAGCAAACATGGCGGAAGGAGCTGGGCCTGTGGTTCCGCAGGAGGCGGCGCAGGACAGCCTGTGCTAGACCCGCAGGAGTAACTCTAGAACACATAACGTATTCTCCAGGCTTCTTCTCTTCCATGAGATCTCGTGGTGGGGGTGGGGTGGCATCACGCATTGTAGTTTATTGCTTGGTTCATTTTCTTTCTATTTTAACTTTAATCCCGTCTAACTACTGTATTGTGATCTCAGTCAGAAATCTGAAATGAACGCTCAGGTAACTTTGGAAGAATCATGCTACGAATGTTGGGTGGTGATGAGATGTAAATTACAGCAGGTTATCCGCTGAGGTCTACACAGGTTGAAGCAAACCCTTTCCTGCTATTTTCAAATTTCAGGTCAGCATTTTGGTACTTATCTGCTTTATTTTTACCCCCTGCCAGGTATCACCACCACCACCCACCACCACTGCAACCGCAAACAAAACAAACAACACAGAAAGCTTGAGCCGGAATTTATACCCAGTGAAAATGCTTTCTACTAAGCAGGAAGGAAATTCCTTCCAGATTTTTTTTTTTATGATTGACCCATAGGTTTAAAAATCTGTGAAGTCACACCTTGGTCGAGGAGACTACAATAAACTGCTTGCAAGCTTTTAAAATTTTAAATAAGATTTTTCAAAATAGCCTACTTTAACACTTTAGAGACAAGCATTCTAAAAATAAAGTTACGAAACTTAGAAATTGTATTTCATCTTTTGATGACAGCGAGAGATAAGAGAATGCTCCAAGACTATTGTTTATAATAAATTCAGTATAACTGTAATATGAAAAGTCTGCATGCCTATATATTTACTATACACACATTATAGTTTTTACATATTTATCTTGAGAGTTATATATGTAGTGAAAAACCAATTCAGCAAAAATGTGAGATGGGTCTATGTTGCCAGTAACTGGAAGTATCTCATGATAATTTTGGATAAAATTAAAAATTTGTTTTTGTCATAAAAAGAACCTTTCTGTTACTCAATATTAGTACGTTCATTTACTGTTCTATTTTTGGCTAAATTAAATTTAACTAAGGGAAAAAGAAAATGTTGTAGAATACCCAAAATGATCAAGGTTTTGTGGGTAAGCTCATTGAAATGGTTTATTCTTTGTATTAATTCCTTGGAAAATGTCATTCTTGTTATTCAAGGCTTGTGCTCAATTAATAAGAAAATAATAGACATTTAAATTCTTTAATTGGACTGCCTGGTTTTTTTTTTCCAGAGTTTCCAAGGAAATAACTGAAATTTTAGCATGTAGCCTGCTAAAGAGCCATCAACATCCCATTAGAAACTCAAGTAATCTCACTTGGGATGCGTAGGATGGTGTATTTATTAATAGGTGAGGTTGTTTATTTCTGAGATGACTCATGTTTGCTCTCATTAAATTTACTGAGATAACTGTAAGAAGTGAAGTGCCAGAATTCAGAATTTAGGCACTTACTGTCAACTCCACTCTTCTTGTACTTTTTCAGAATCACCTGAAAGTAAAAGAACAAAATATGATAAACAAGCCTAGAGGCTCAGGCTCATGGTGCCCAGACTGGCACTGTGGGAATTCTATGTGCCAGCAAAGGTCCCAGTGAATCCATTCTTTGACTTATTTAATCTATGTGTTGTGTGGCCTCATGTGCTTCATCATGTTATAAAACTGGAGACAACACTTTCATTGGTGCTCCCATTTTTCTTTTTTCCCCTAAAGACTATAATGGTTATACATTTTCAAATATTCACAGGCAAGATATTCTGGATAAATAATCTAAGATTAACAAAATTAGGTCAACGTTCATACAGGGCTAGTGCGATATGTCCCTTGTGTTGAAATGATCTGGTGTCAGCTACAGTGATTGAAAAAGCACGACAGACCAAAAAAAAAAAAAAATACAAGACTTATTACAACATGTCTCAAAAGCAGATAAGAAAGCAATGGCGCCTGTTCGTAAATGAGGGGTCTTATCTAGATTTTAATATGGCCGTAAGCAAATTGTGAAGGTTTTTGCAAGTTAGGCAACTTGTATGGGAAAGCAGGCATTTCTAAAGTTTCTAGAATTCTAAGCCAGGCATGATGGTTTGCACACCCATCCGTTGCCGGTGGGGTCATTGTTCTTTTCCTCAAGATATGTTCCATAGAAAGCCCGAAGTTTATCAAATTCAGGGGCACATTGTCTGGATAGTTTACTGCGTTCTGGGATGGAGAGGGTCCCGGGGGAGTGACACCCAAGAATCATTGTGGGAGGGCCCCTTCCTGTCTCTTCACTGTTTAGCTTCACACATTCTTTCTTTCTGATAACTGCTATTGATACTGATGAAATTCCTTAGGACGAGACCAAAACACCAAGGGTTGGAAAAGAAGGTTCTTGGGACCTTCACACAGAAACCACATTTGCTGAAGTCAGTAGCATAACTCAGTTTACTTTCCCTAGTCAGCCTCTGTAGCCACTTTCTGGGGGGCGGCGGTGCTACATTTATCTGATCCCTGGTCATGGTCCTTTTATCAAAGGTCACTGACTTGTCTTTTCTGTTACCATTATAACCTGTTTATTAACACAAAAGATACTTAATACGTTGATAATTTGGTATGATTAACAGAATGGCTGTTAGAAAATATATTTCAAAAATAGACACAGACTAGTCTAACAACTAGACGATGCCACTCTTTTAAAATTGACTGTATTTAGAACGTATTTCTGGGTGGCGATATCTGTGGTAGCCTTTATCTTCGGGTTTAAATTTCATTGCTATTGCAAACGCACTGGCTCAGGCATGCAATAAACTGTAATGAGATAAAACCAAGGAGAAAATCCAGCGGCCTAAACCCGAAAATTCCTGATTGCGTCCTAATAGGAAAGTGAGTGCTTTGCCAAAGAACACTGTGGTCGTTCAAATGCCGCAGCAGCTGCGGGCAGAGAGGAACTCTGGAAAAACAGCTGCCGAAACCAAAATAGAAAAGCAAAATAAATCGGAGTCTGAGGTCCGGAATAAAGAATTCTTCAAAATTTAAGATAGTAAATTTCACAGGAAAATGAGGGCTGAAGACCACCCAGGTCTGCTCGTGGGTCTGGGGTGAATGTCGGGGTGAACTGACAGGACCCCCGTCCCGACAAGTGTTCTTGGTCCCGGGGTCTGTTTAGAAGCCCAGCATCTGTGCTTTGGCCACCAGAGTGCTCCAGATGCCAGGGCCACTCGTGTCCATGGGAAGATGGGGTCACAGGGACAGATGTGGCCCTTAGTATTTCACCCTCCCTACCTGAGTCTCAGAAGCTCCCGCTGGGATGATTTGACCTCAGCGTTTGGGGGATTGGTTCACCTAACAGGCTCATAGTCCCTTGGGCATTGTGTCTGGCTGGCCTTTCACACGCTTGCCGGCTGTCATCCAACCAGACCCCCACGTGCCCAGCGCCTGGGTCGTGTCTGGGGAGCAGGAACAGCCCTTCCAGTGGCGCCCTGTCTGCTCTGAAGAATAGTACGACTGTGGCCCCTTTGGAGCTGCTCCAGAGAAGCCACATTTTGTGAGACCGGACGATGGGGGAGCATCCTTCCCGATCACGACCCAGACCCCCCCTCACACCTCCTTCCTCCTGGGTCTGAGCATGCCCCGGGTTTGTGGCTTTTGGAAGCTTCTGTTTCATGTCCTTCTCTCTTGAGGAGAAAAGATGGAACAAAGGGAGGGAAGGACTCTCCAAGCTCAGCCCATGAGCACATCTTTCTGAAGATCTGATGCATTTCTAGTCTGCAAAAACTAACAAAGCTTCACAGGCAGCAACAGTAACAGAGTCACTCTCAGAAGAAAGGGGACAGCAGTGGGGTAAGAGTCAACTCAGTAGGTATTTGTTAGGTATCTATTATCTGTCTGGTATTTTACAAAGTGCAAGAGACAAAACTACAAGAGATAATGGTTATGATTTACGCTCTTAAGAAATTCTCAACCTTGCAGGAAGAGCACGTGAACACTTGAGTAGCGCACAGTGTGGCCGTTCCGTGGGCATCTGTGCCTGCACAGTGTCCAGGGACCTCACAGTGTCCAGGGACCTCAGTCCTGGAGAAGGACGAGAGGGAGGGAAAGGCATTCTAGGCGGGGAAGAGCATTGACAAAGAGGAAGTGGTGTCAGGAGGAGCCGGCGGCCTGTGCCCAGGGGCATCGAGGAGGAGCAGCTGGGGTGTGTAGCCAGGAGAGCTCCCAGAGGGAGGTGAGACTTGCTCAGGATCTTGGAACAAGAGCACACCTGGGGGCGCCGAGTGGAAGGTACCATCCCGGGGCAGAAGCTGCTGGATGAGGTGGGTGTTCAAGCGTCCTGGGGCTGTGTATCCCTGACTTTGGTCGGAGCAGAACAGCACATGAAGAGGAGGTGATGATGCTGGGCAGGGGTCCGGTTGAGCATGGCGGCCGTGACAGCTGGTAGCGAACGGAGACCTGATTTTCTGCATGAGGAGGACCCAGCAAATGGTTTTGAGCTGGAGGAGACATGAGGGGTTTGTGGTTATGTCTGGGTTTGTGGCTGTGGACAGTTAGGGTTCTAAACGGCTTTGCTTGATTGCTCCTGGGTCCATGAGAATCGAACCGTCCTTGACAAGAATCTGAGACAGAGACAGAAAGAGACAGAGAGTCAGAGAAAGAGAGCCAGAGAGCCACACACAGAGAGACAGAGAGGCAACCAGAGACAGAGACAGAGGGATCAGAGTGGGTGGTGAGCTGCCAACCTCTGATTCACGGAGCGGGGGGCTGCCCCTTTCTGGCTGTGTGTGGACCACCGTCTGGCCCCATGCTACCCCTCTGGTCACATCTTGGATTCACACTCCGCTCTGATTAGTCCCTTTTGGCCAGAGTGACCTCCACCCTGGTCCCCCTCAGGGCCCTGGTTTAGCTGCTTCCTCTCCCTTAGGCAGCCTCACTTCCTATCTCAGGCAGCTCTTTGCTCAAAGGCCACCTTGTCAGTGCTGCCTTCTCTGGATCCGCCGCCCCCCCACCCCGCAACCCTTGTTTCTTCTTTGTTGGTCTCCAGGGCACTTCCATCAGGGGACACCCCAAAATATGCCTGGTTCATGTTGATGACTGTCTCCCCACCCAGAATGTCAGCCTCCGGGACGTGGGTCTCGCCATGTGGTTTGTTGCAATATCCTCAGTGTCTAGAACAAGGCCAGGTACGTAGTAGGTGCTCACGGGTATCTGCTGAAGGAAGGGGGGAAGAGTAGGGGCCCGAGGGCAGGATGAAGATAAAAGCCAGAGAGAATCAGGAGCAGCTGGGGGGTGAATGGACCAGGCAAACGCAAGTCCAGGCAGCGCTGGAAGCGGATGGGCAGCATTTAGAGGCCACACGAGGAGGCCAGCTCACGTGTGTTCCTCGCGCTGCTGGGCGCAGAGGAAAGTGGGACGGAGGCCGGGCCTTGGGCAGCCAGGCTCCAGGGCATCTTAGGGGAGTCGGCGTGGTGACCGGGACCCACAGAAGATGCCTGTGGAGAATGGGGCAGCAAAGAGGCGGCTGAGCAAGGCAAGGGACAGGCTGTGCACTAAAGGCAAGCAGGCTACACGTGCAAGCTTTGTTGGGTGAAGATAGTTTCCCAGGCACTTTTTGCTAAAAAAAAAAATTGGTTTGCCGACATTGATAAAATATAAAGTGCTTCTCCCGCTATAATGAGCCTTTAATTAAAGTCGATAATAAAGATACAAACACATAACTAACGCTTACATATTTACAGATGTCGTTTCCTGTCAATTGTTCAAAGAATTAAAGAAATGAAAATGAAACTATAGAGCATCTAAGAGAATCTCAGTATGTTCCTTATTCTGGTCTGGAAAACTATTTCCACTTTAAATCTTGTTAAAGTGGCCCTTGAAATATCCAAGACTTAAAGGTTAACACACACTTTGAGAAAATTATGTCACATCCTTAATTTGTACAGAGATCATGTGTCGATACGGGATGATATTTTCTTCCCTTCAGACTTAACTCGTGGGAGGACAGGACGCAGAAAGGGCTAGCTGGTCACACACGCACAGCCCGCCTCCACCGGGGTCACCTCGCTCAATCTCCAGAGCACCCCCAAGAGGCTGTTTGGATCCCGGTTGTGACCACTCTCCTGATGCGTCATCTGTGTGAGTGGCGGGTGCAGGCGGTGTGGCCCCAGTCCCGCTCTCAACCGCCCTGCCCTGTCCCACTGGCCCTTTGCGGAAAAATGTGAAAAAGAGAAAGAGATGTTGTCATCCATCAATTCTGATGAGTGAGAAAAAACAAAACGGTGACGACCTTCACATTTTTGGGGTTGAGAAGTCGTGGGACCTTTCCCCAAAATTAGTACAGATGCTCTGAAAAAAATATGCAGCCAGCTGTCTATGCCTATGAATTTAAGAACCGGTAAATTCTACAGTCCTGATAAGACGGGTCCTTGAGAGAAAGGGGCCAGGCGGGCGGGTCTGCTGGTGTCCAGCCTGCTGCCCAGCCACTCCTGCTTTTGGAGTTTGGATGATTGATTACGGAGGTGACCTAGTAGAAGGGAAAGAAAATGAAGGGCGATGGGATAGGGGGTCAGGAACACCCCTGAAACAGGGAGGACACTGCACTCTGGTCACACTGCACTGGGCATTGGGTGACCGAGGCCTGATGTGTGCAGAGAGCAGAGGAATGGGAGACCGGGCTTTGGGAAGGGCCGACTGGCCCGACAGCCCCACTAGGGGTTGGATTGTGTCCCTAAAAGACATGCTGCAGCCCTGACCCCCAGAACCTCTAACGCGACCTAATTTGGACATGGGGTCGTAGCAGAGGCACTTAGCTGAGATGAGGTCACACCAGGGTAGGGCGTCCTTATAAGGAGGACAGAGAGGGAAGAGGCCTCGGGAAGTTGAGGCAGGGATGGGAGGGATAGGGCTAGGGGCTAAGGGAGGCCCAAAATGGACAGCAGGAGCCAGAGTCTAGGGGGAGGCAGGAGGACCTCCCATGGGGACTTCAGGGCGGCCTGGCCCTGCCGACCTTTGATTTCGGGCTTCTGGGTCCAGAGCTCCCGGGGAGCCGTCTGCTGTGCAGGCCCCGCGTGCGCTCCTTTGGTGCGGAGGCTCCCCCGTGAACAAGCCCTGCAGGGGAACCGGCCCTCCACCCCTCCCCACATGCGCCTGGGGGGGCAGGCACCTCCTCAACCAGAGAACAGCCCGTGGGCTGGGGACACTGGGGGCCAGCAAGGCCTGGGGCTTGTGGCGTGGGTCTCGGGGATCATGACCCCGGAGCCCTTCTCACCCCGAGGCCCAAAGGCACAAAGGAGGCCATGTCACCAAACAAACTCGGGGCAGGCGGTGGATTAAAGAGGTGCGAGCCAGGGCCACGGCCAGGGGAGTGGACGCCCCTCCATCCCTCCGGCCCCCAGTCCTGCAGCCTTCCAGGGGAGTGGGGGCCAGGGTCCCTGGCTGGTGTCCCAGGAGCCTCCTCTATGCATCCGTCACTTCCGTTCACACGGTGCAAGCTCCGGGGAGAACACACAGAGCCAGGCCTCTGGGGGGAGTGCATCAGCAGGCACCGCCGGGTGCAAGTGGGACGGTCCCCGGCCACCCCTTATCCACGGGCCCAGAAGGGTGACAGAAGGGTGACAAGGAGACTCTATACAAAAGCAGCACCCAGTGGGCCCAGCTCTCCACTTGGTTTGAATTTTCAAGTTTCCTTCTCAGTTTTGTTTTGTTTTTTCATTTTCCCACGGACCCAGCCAGTTACAGCTGGGGTCCCGACCCTCCCACTTTGTCGTCTCTCAACTGCACTCGGTCCAGGGCCTGAGTTTGCAGCCTGCCTCCCCGTCCCCACTTCTCGGGCTGGCAGGCCGCTGCATCGGCCGCAGGAAGAGAGGCCTCGGCGCCGGCAGCGGTCGGGATGGAGATGATTTCAGATCTGATTGCACCGACCGACGCACGGCAGCATGATTGCCAATCAGTCCGGGAGGCGATTAGATTCAAAGCCGCGTCGGCGTAGCTGGATCCCACCTTGCAATTATTCTAAACTAAGGCAGCGCTGGCGCTGCCACTCAGGTCCAGGCCCCTGCGATGCCCCTGGGGTGACACAGAGGCTCAGGCGTGTTTTACTCTCAGCTCCTGGAGCCCTGCTGGGCCGACGAGCCCCAATCAGGGGGCTGTCAGGGGGCTCTCAGGGGGCGATCCGACGCTGCCCTGTGCCCAGATTGCTCTCGAGGCCGGGACGACCTCAGGGGCCTTAATGGGCTCGGCAGCTGGGGGCGTCCCCCGCAGACCCCCGGAGCTCTCGGGCTCACAGCTGCGAGACCAGAGGCCGCCGGCCACGTGGCCCGGCCCCAGAGGGGTTGGGAAGCGAGGCTGCTGGGACAGTTCAGATAACGGCACCCGCTGGGGGTGACAGACTGTCCCCCTTTCACTCCTGCCCCCCTCAGCACTCTCAGGGCGAAATCATATGCTTGGAATTTGAATATGAACAATAATAAACGAGGAGCAAAATAAACACTCCTCATATAGCGAATGCACCACCGGGCAGGAGACAGGGTGCTATGTAGATTCACGCAGACACGTTTCAAAATGAGCGATTTGGATGTGAAGACTCAGTGCCATCAGGACCTTTGGGGAGTGGCGCCAGCCCGCACAGCCACTAGGAATGGGCTCCCGCACCCCTGCCTGATCCTCCCACCAGGGCGCTCGGTGCCTGGAGCCCGTGTCCTTCTGCAGGACCTTTCAGTCCCCTCCAGCCCCAGGGCCCGAGAGGCTCCTCCAAGCTCCCTGAGGGTATTTCTCAGCTCGAGCTTGTAACGGTGCACTGCAGTCATGGGTCCCTTTCTCTGTCCCTCTCACCCCTTTGGGACAGGAACCCTGCCTCGGACTTGTGTCTTCAGCACTGAGGACAGTGCCAGCCTGAGCTGGACTTGGCTGCGGGAGCCGGGAGGGAGGAGCTGCGGGGCGGGGCGGACGAGGAGGAAGCCAGCATCTGCAGGAGCGGGGTTCACTCCCCTCGGTATCCGCAGAGCACCGGCCGTTTCTGGGACCGAGCAGAGGCGGTCAGGGGCTGAGCCCAGGGCAGGGGCGCCAACGAGGGCTGCCCCCTTCCTCACCGCGGTCCCAGTGTCCCTGCCTCCAACTGGACACGGCGAAGACCAGCTTCTCCCTTTAAAAGTCAGGGGCTGGGGCTTCCCTGGTGGCGCAGTGGTTGAGAGTCCGCCTGCCGATGCAGGGGACACGGGTTCGTGCCCCGGTCCGGGAAGATCCCACGTGCCGCGGAGCGGCTGGGCCCGTGAGCCATGGCCGCTGAGCCTACGCGTCCGGAGCCTGTGCTCCGCAACGGGAGGGGCCACAGCAGTGAGAGGCCCGTGTACCGCAAAAAAAAAATAAAGTCAGGGGCTGTTCCAGGGATTGGCTGGCACGACTTGTGAAAATTTTTATTTTTATTTTTACCACCCCTGAATTTCATTCTTTAGAAAAAAGACCATCTTTCAGGACTGGTTGAATAAATAAATGACTGTGAACAGTATAAATGGTTATCCCCACCCCATGGGATGGCGGGATCCTCTGGGAGCCCCAGTCGTGCTTTAAGCACAGTTGCTCTAGACCCAGACGCACATGGGCTGCACGACGTCAGCTTGAGGAGCCCTCTTGGGAGGTGCAGGGCAGAGGCAGGTGTCTGTGCTGTAGACAGGATGGCTGGTCCACACTCCTAGAAAGGTGAGGCCTTCCTGTGACCTTCATACAAGGCCCAAGGCCCTTGGCCTTGCCACGCGTACAGACTGGTCAGCACCCGGTCTGTAGCTGGACGATCTGATGACAAGAGCTGTAACATCCCCTATTTAAAGTCTTGAGCCAAAAGCTCCGAGTCTGGGTGCAAAGAGCTTCCCTGACCAAGGGAGATGTGATATTTTGTGTTCAGTGGAAGCTCACCGATGCAGCTCTGGACGGTTCCAACTTCGCCGTCTTTGCGTGGTAGGTGGGCGAACGGGGTGTTCACGGGATCAGCGTGTGTGACGTGAACGGAGCCAGTGACGCGGAGACGCTTGCTGACTTGTTGCTCTTCTGGGGCATAAGCAGCATTTGCTTCTCCTCCAGCTCGGCTTGCATTGACAAACTGAGCCATCATTCTGTTCTCGGAGAAATGGTGTTGGAGATAATTACTCAGGGATGTTCCAGAAATTCCCAAATACAAAGATTAATTATAGTCATTTTCAGATTTCATGAAAACAGTTGTTTAAGGGAAAACGGCCATAAAACTGCTTTGTGATCACGCTCAATTTATCAAGGTACGTGGAAATACAGTATAATTACTGCTGGGTTTGGTTGTTTGAATTAAGAAGTACCAGACTCATTCTGCAGCTATTTTGGGAAATAGCTGGAAGAAATGACTAATATAATGAACGACTGCTTTTTTAGTGCAGATTTCAAAACGCAAGCTCCGTCCGTTCTCTGGGGCATGAGTGTGCGTGCGGTGAAATCAGGGGTCTTTTTCTCCTTCAACATTTTTGATCACAAAAGAGAGCATCACGTGGGAGAAGGAGGGAGACAGGTAAACCTGTTTGGAGACTGTGTCCCATGTGTGACACGGAGCCAGGTCTTCAAAATCCTGTCGTTTCTGGGACCAGGGGCAGAGCTTGGGCCACTGGAGACCCCAGGGAACGGAGACAGGCCCCGCCCTGATGCACAAGGCCCTCCCAGCAAAACAGAGTGTGCACTGTGCTGAAACCAAGGACACAAAGAATTTCAAGAGCATGCAGAGCATGGAGTTCTTTCCTTCTGGAATCACCTTTTCCATCCCAGCCACAGCCCATCCTTCTCCCCTCTCCACAGGGTTCTGTGTGCCCATGGGACGTCTGCCAATGTAATATCTCTAGTTAATCTGCAGCACCATTATTTGAGAGCTTCACATTAAGGTTCATAATGTATGGAATAATTTCTTTCTTTCAATCCAGTCAGAGACTTCAAAAAAAATCATCTTTTTCAACCCTTAGGCTATCATTCACTGTTTATATACATATCAATGAACATGACTTTTAAAACCAAAATGGAGTGTTAACAAAAATCCTTAGTCACTCCTTAGAATAAAGACTTTTCTTTATCCCCAAGGGCATACTTTCGTACTGAATGCTTTCATCCGTTTCCTAGGAGTTAGCAGGTTTTGAAACGGAGGACTTCTGTTCTCCTGGAGATGACGTGGGTCACCTGATTACTTTAGTTACCACGTCAGATTTTCTTAATTGTCTTAGTTTCCCATGTATTTCAGTACTGGACATAGCAGAAGGGTCTTTTTCTCCCAAGCTTGCATTTCATATCTCACATTGTCAAAAGTAAGAGTATCTCACTCACAGGTGATAAGCCGATGGCTCACTGCTCTGCTTTGCTGAGCGCTGCACTAGCTGTCAGTTGCTGTGTAACAAACCACCCCAAACTTAGCAGCAAACACCCGTCCTCTAGGGCTCTGTGAATCAACCACTTGGGAAGCCCTCCACGCCATGGCTCCGGGCAGGGTCTCCCCTGAATCAGGCTTGGCTGGGGGGTTCCTCGTGGGAAAAATGGCCAGTGATGCTTGAGGAGGTGATATTTAATGTTCAGTTTCAAATCCTTCCCTAAGCTGTGCACAGTCTACTCTAAAGGGAGACTTTTAGATACAGATTCTGAGCCACAGATATTTATAAAGGTGTTATTATAAACCAGAAAACATTGGAAATACCCAAAAAAGACAGCTCTGGGACTCCAAACCTTCAGAAAGTCATGCGCACAGCGCCTGTGTGCCTGGCTTCGGGGAGGAAGAGGGAAAAAGGGAACGTTACTGTGGGAAATGCAGTTCAAGTTGAGGCTGGCCCTTGACCTCAAGCTGCTGAGTGAGGATGAAGAATTATTGTCAAGAAAGACCCTGGGGCAAATGTGAACGGGAGAAACACCCGCCGTGTGAAGACGCCCGGAGAGTGAAGGAAGGGTGTGATGGACCAAGATGGATGGGGACACGAGACACCTCAACCTTATCCTAGAAGGAGAGAGAACTTAGAGCCTCCAGGAGGCTGACCCTGGATGACATCCATGACAACCTAAAGACAAAAATCAAAACCTAAGACTACGCAGCCATAGAAAAATATGAAGAAACCCACCAAAATGTCCATTGTAGTTATCTCTGGATAAGGTGTAGGTCATTTTCCCTGCTTCTAAGTTTTAGTTTTGTTTTGTTTTTTAAATCATGTTTAAATTTTTTATGGGAAGAACAAATCAATTTTTAATATGTACTCTTTTTATTAAAACATTTAAAAACTTCATCCACACTTAAATTCACTGGTTTTAAAACACGTCCTGTAAGTTTTGACAAATGCAAAGGACTGTGTAACCACGACCACAATTAAAAGACGAAACAGTTCCATCATTACCACTCCGCCCCCCGTCAAATTCTCTCAGACTCCCTTTGCTGTCACCCCCGACCCTGCATTCAGCACGGGCAACCACTGCTCCGTCCTCTGACCCTATATTTCTGCCTTCTCCAGAACTGATGTCACGCAAATGGAATCACACCGAATGGAGGCTTTGGCCTGGCTTCCTTCGCTTGGCATGCACCGTTGAGGTCCCCCATGTAGCTGCGAGCCCAGGGAGCTTGTTCCCTTGGTTTGCTGACTAGGTTTCCATTGTCTGGAGGAAGCAGTTTGAGCCTGCATTCCCACTCGAGGGTCACGTGGGTTCTTTACAGTTTGGGGCAATTACCAAAAAAGCTACTAAAAGCATTTGCAAAAGTGTTTTTGTTTTTTGTTTGTTTGTTTTTGTGAACACTGGTTTTCATTTCATTTGGGCAAATACAAATACAAGGGAGTAGGGTTGCTAGTTCTTATGTTAAGACTGTTTATAAGAAATTTCTAAACTGTCTTTCAGAATGCCTGAACCAGTTTACATGAGAATTCCAGTGTCCTCATGGACACTTAGTAACTGAATTTTTAAATCTGTTTAATATGAATACTAAGTCTGTTAAATAGAGTGGTATCTCACTGTGGTTTTAATTTGTATTTCCCTAATGACTAATGGTATGGAACACTTATTTCATGTGCTTATTTGCCATCCACATATCTTCTTTGGTAAAAATGTGTTCAAATGTTTTGGCAGTTTTATTATCGGGCTGCTTGATTTCTTATTGTTGAGTTTTGAGAGTACTTTATGTATTCTGTATATAAGTCCTTTGCCAGACATGTGATTTACAAATATTTTTCCTAATCTGCACCTTGTATTTTTTTTTAATTAATTAATTTATTTTATATTTATTTTGGCTGTGTTGGGTCTTCGTTTCTGTGCGAGGGCTTTCTCCAGTTGCGGCGAGCGGGGGCCACTCTTCATTGCGGTGCGCGGGCCTCTCACTATCGCGGCCTCTCTTGTTGCAGAGCACAGGCTCCAGACACGCAGGCTCAGTAGTTGTGGCGCACGGGCCCAGTTGCTCCGTGGCATGTGGTATCTTCCCAGACCAGGGCTCGAACCCGTGTCCCCTGCATTAGCAGGCGGGTTCTCAACCACTGCGCCACCAGGGAAGCCCTGCACCTTGTATTTTGATTCTCTCAAGCATGATCTGGGGAGAACAACATTTTTTTTTTGATAAAGACCAATTTATTAATTTTCCTTTGTGGATTATACTTTTGATGTTGTATCTAATAACTCTTTGCTAAACCCAGTTTAGTTTGTTCTTATTTTTCTAGGTAGAGTCTTCTTGATTTGAGACATTATTTATTTTCAAATGTAAACATTTAAATCTATTTTTTCCTAAGCACTTCTCTAGGTACATCCCTCTAATTCTCATATTTTGTGTTTTAATCTTTATTCAGCAAATAAATATTTCCTAAGTTTCCTTGATACTTTCGCATTGACCTATGGGTTATTTAGAAATGTGTTGTTTAATATCCAAAACATTGGGGATTTTCCAGGTATCTTTTTGTTATTGACTTCCTTCCTCATTCCGTTATTTCAAACAATATAATATCTATGACTTCACTTCTTTAAAATGGTTAAGGTTTGTTTAACGACATGCAATGTGGTCTATCTTGGTGAATGTCCTGTGTGGAACGCTCTACGAATGTCAAGGTCAAGTTGGCTCGTAGTGTTGGTCAGATTCCCCTCTCCCCTTGGTAATCAACCCCTTGGGTGCATTAGCTGCTGATTGGCATCTAAGGGGTCATCTAAGGGTTGGAGGCCCTTCTGACCAGAGGGCTCCCTTGGTCTCCGTGCCCCAAACGGGGCCCTGATGAAGAGACCTCTTGGGCTCCAGCTGGCCAGGTGACAGGACAGAGCTCTGAGCTCTTCAAGCAGCAGGGGTCTTCCCATCCGTTTCACTCTCCTTTCCAGCTGCCTGAAGAGTCAATGCCCTGATTGCTTCTGGGGCAGGGGGCTTTCATAGTTGTTTCCCTGAGCTGGACCTCAGGTTCTTCCTGAAGCTGGATGGGGAGGCTCTTCCCTCCAGCACTCGGCTGCCCCAGCCCTGGAGGGCCCCTTCTCAGCCCCTCCACGCCCCACTGCTCCCTCCCATTCTTCCTTCTTTCCCTCCTCCTCCTTCCTCTTTTCCTTGTCTCCAAATAGATTCCTTTCCCCCATTTCTCGATAGCAAACCTGCCTGAAACATGTTCTTTCTGTTTAGTTATTCTCTGAAGTTTTCTTTTAAATAGAAGAACATGCTATACAAATCCTAAAAACACACTTAACAAATAGAAGTAAATAAGGCCCTGAATAGATATAAAGGTTGCAATGCCCTCTTTTATCTGGGAAGGGAAAGGGGTGTGAAGCCATAGGTGTGAGCTTTGGGGAGGAATATTGTGTTAGTGGCAGCCACTAGTTAACAGCAAACAACCTGCAAGGAAGTGGGTGAGGCATCTGCAGGGGGCATAGCACAAAATAAGAGACTGAAAAAAGGTGAGTAATGGTTAAAACCAAATAGAAATTGCCAACGTGATCCCGATGACACACAGGTAATACAGAAAAACTCACCAGAAATTCCTGCCTCGTATTAACTGAAATCATCTGTTTCAGTTAAATTGTTCAATTAATTAAAAAGCTCACCTACAATTTGGGCTGAGAGAAAAGCTCCTTAAAATGCTGTTCCTTTTACTTGCTCCATTCTTGGTTAGAGGGAACAAAGTTAATTAAGTTCTTGGAAACTGTGCCACAGAAATATACCAAGACACCTTTGAAGGAGGGTTGGTAAGTGGAAGGCAGGGCTTTTATCTGCAGACAACCCCCCAGAGCAGAAAGGAGGTGGGGCCCTGCATGTGATTCTTTTCAGTCAAGTGAGAGCGACCCACATCTAATCATTATTCCTTCCACGTGCATTTTCACGTATATCATGGAAGTTAGGGGAATACTGGGGTAGAAACTAGTGTATGAGTCACTCTAGAACTGCAATTAACTGCCACCTCTGTTGTCTGTAGGACAGTGATAGTTGCTGTTCAAAACACTGCAAGGTCACCAGGGGTCTTTTTAACATCAGATTAAATCACGGTCAGTGCTCCTCTATTGGTGAGCTCAGTGCAGCTCTTCCTTCCAGGGCTGGTGATCCCCACAGGCCCAGATACTCAGCATGGTGCCTGGCCAGCATGAGTCCAGTCAGTGCTTCTCCACTCACCCAACTCAGGCCCAAGGCCAGGGCTCCCAACTTACCTCCATCCCTCCATCCTCCATCCCCTGTCCTACCCCATCCCCCTCCATCCCCATCCCTCTCTATCCCCCATCCCCCTCCATCCCCATCCCCCTCCATCCCCCATCCCCCTCCATTCCCATCCCCCTCCATCCCTCTCCATCCCCATCCCCCTCCATCCCCATCCCTCTCCATCCCCATCCCCCTCCATCCTCCATCCCCTGTCCTACCCCATCCCTCTCCATTCCCATCCCCCTCCATCCCCCATCCCCCTCCATCCCCATCCCCCTCCATCCTCCATCCCCTGTCCTACTCCATCCCTCTCCATTCCCATCCTCCTCCATCCCCCATCCCCCTCCATCCCCATCCCCCTCCATCCCCATCCCCTTCCATCCCCCATCCCCCTCCATTCCCATCCCCCTCCATCCCCATCCCTCTCCATCCCCATCCCCCTCCATCCCCCATCCCCTCCATCCCCCATCCCTCTCCATCCCCCATCCCCCTCCATCCTCCATCCCCTGTCCTACCCCATCCCTCTCCATCCCCCATCCCCCTCCATCCCCATCCCCCTCCATCCTCCATCCCCTGTCCTACCCCATCCCCCTCCATCCCCATCCCTCTCCATCCCCCATCCCCCTCCATCCCCATCCCCCTCCATCCTCCATCCCCCTCCATTCCCATCCCCCTCCATCCCCATCCCTCTCCATCCCCATCCCCCTCCATCCCCATCCCTCTCCATCCCCATCCCCCTCCATCCTCCATCCCCCTCCATTCCCATCCCCCTCCATCCCCATCCCTCTCCATCCCCATCCCCCTCCATCCCCATCCCTCTCCATCCCCATCCCCCTCCATCCTCCATCCCTCTCCATCCCCATCCCCCTCCATCCTCCATCCCCTGTCCTACCCCATCCCCCTCCATCCCCATCCCCCTCCATCCCCATCCCCCTCCACCCCCTCCCCCTCCATCCCCATCCCTCTCCATCCCCATCCCCCTCCATCCCCCATCCCCCTCCATCCTCCATCCCCCTCCATCCCGCCATCCCTCCATCCTCCATCCCCCACCACCACCCCCTCCATCCCCCCTTCCACCTGCCCACACCACCATCTCCCCACTAGTCTCGCCTGCATCCTTGCCTGCATCCCCTCTGATCCTCGTAGAGCATCAGAGAAACTTTAAGATGACCAGTGACATCCAGACACTTCCTCTGTGAGACCCACCCCTGACCTTGGTCTCCAGGGTCCTGCCCACACCACCCCCAACCCTGGTCAGTCCAGGCTCACTCTGGCTTAGCCTCCGGGCCTCTGCATTTGCAGGTCCCTCAGCCCAAGATGCTCTGTCCACGACTGGGACTTGCCTTCAGTGTCACCTCTGCAGAGGCCACCTAGCAGGGGACACGGCCTTGGTGTCACTTGCCGTGGACGCCCCTGGAGTCTGACTGCCGTGTGCAGGGGACAACACAGGCTCACACCCTGGGACCAGGCGTGGCATGTGGCAGGTGCCTGACAATGCTTGTGGGTCAAAGAAGCAAAACACTGCTTCCTCGTGGCAGAGGGACCCGTTCTCCGGCCAAGAGAATGTGAGGGTGGTCTGAACTGCTTCTAGAGCACAGCGCTTGAGGGCTGTCATGTGTGCAGAGAGCTGGGAGGACAGACACCCGAGCAGCTGCGGCCCGGCGGTGACTGCGGCTCCTCACCGCAGGGCGGGGACAAGAGACACAGAGTGACTGACCCTGAAGGGCAAGCAGAAGGCAGGACAGAAGGCTGGGCCAGCGAGGCAGCCGGATGCTGAGCAGCTGCATGGGGAGTGCGCTCCTGGCTACAGTGAATGGAAGACCCCTCCTCTCCCATCGTGGCTTTCTGAGCCATGAGCCTTGGTGAGTGGTGAAGGGAAGGGCAAAGCCCTCAGCATGCCGTCCAGCAAGTCCAGCTCAGACAGGTGGACCCGCGCCTTCCTGTCCTGTCAGCCACACAGCCACACAGAGGTCGTGGTTGAGTCACGGCCCCACCTTCCAGAATGAGGGCGTCAGACACACTGCCGGACAGCTGGCCACACGTGCTGGACACTTAGACAGCTACCACTTGTAGGATTGCCATTTGAAGACCTTACACATGGCGCACGACACACCCTGAATGAGTTAAAAGTAAAGCAGCGGATGTAATCATTTGCACGTCACTCTGTTGGAATCTCAGGACTGTTACAACCAAAGAGAGGGCTTTACTGAGTAAGTTAAAAGCCCCTAAGCACCCACTACAGGCAGGAGCGAGTTATCCAAGATCCTCCGATACTAAGCGATGGCGACATGAAGCCACCCAAAACCAGGCCACCAGACATGTCCAGACCCGGGGCCTGTGTCATCAGGGGCCCTCACATCTCAAAGTCACAGCAGATGTCCTTTTGGGGTTACAAACTTCTCCCCCTCCACAAACCACCAGCCACACCAAACCCTGTGCTCACACACAGCAGAGAACTGTGTGCTTCCTGCATCTGTTCAGTGTCCTCGATCTCCATATCACGTGCTGCCTATTTTCACCACCGTGAAGTTTACCCCGAGCGCAGGCAAATGCCTCATCATTTAGATGTTTAAAGGGCACCTGTGCAGTCAGACATTCGGTAGACGGTGCTGTCTTCTTGCTGCCCGTGCCGTGGTTGCCGATGACAAAGATGTTAGCATATCTAGATGCCCTCAAGGTGCCTCACCGATGCGTCATTAGAGTGCTTTGTGGCATGAGTTACTGTCTACATCTGTCTCTTTCAACGGACTATAAGCACATCCTGTGTGCAGCCCAAAGCAAAGAAGTTGGTACATAGCAAAGGCATATGATACATTTCCGATTAAGGACAAAAAGGAACTCTGTAATCGTGCATCACCTAGTGCACATACCCCGGCTGGTGATGGATAAATGTTTCTTGTGTTATAAATAAAGCTTAAGCCCTGCATGGACAGTGAGTGAATGGAGGGAGGTATTGCTGTTTTCATTTGTAAAACACAGAGAACTGTACTCAATGATGGAGCCTGAGTGCCGTGGCGTTAAACAGAATGGGTCCTTACAAGCACAAACCTGTTGTGCCACCAACATAAACACTGCTCCTCAAGTGCCCAAATGCATCTGCATAAACACACACAGGATGAGAGTGAAACAGCACCTCTAACTGACCAGCCTGGGGCCACACAGCAAGAAATGCTGGTCCATTTGCCTTTGTTTTAAAACCAAGCCTGGGGTGACCCACGAGGAGGACATTTTCTGGCAGTTAGCAAGTGACCAGAGGAGTTCAAAACCCTGAAGGGAAATCAAAGGCTCTTAAGGAAAAAAGTAAATGCAAATGGCCAGTTGGTCATTAATCACCGGAGTTGTCCAACCTGGGGGTGGGGGCAGCATTACTGCGATTATAAACTATACAAATGTAAAGAAGAAGGTAATTACCTCCTTTATACACTGAAAACTTAAACGTTGACTGTTTGTTGCCATGGAGACACCGGACTGTTTACAGCCTGGGCTTTTCCTGGCCCTGAGGGCCTGCTCGGAGGCCACGGAGAGCGCAGCGCTTCTGCCTTAATGACAGTCATTAGGGTCACTTTTGTCAGTAGGTCCTTTCTTTGAAAAGAAAATCCAATTGATTCCGCACATCCCTTCACAAATAACCACATAGGAAGGAGCAGGTGAGGCCGCCAGGCCGGGGCCAGGGTCACCCCAGGACGTGGGCTCAGCCCCAGTGGAGGAAGCCTCTGCCCGCTGCCCGCAAAATGCGGCAAGAATTCCAGATCTCTGCTTGGGTCTAGAAACCTAGTCAGTGTTCATGATGTTGCCAGGGAACCTGTTCTCGGGATTCTGTTGAGATGCAGGAGCCGCATGGTAGGTGTTTGGACAAACAGAAAACCAAATGGAGCCCCACTGAAGAGGGAAGAAAGAGCCTCCCTAGGCCTGTTTCAACTGCACTGGTGGACGTGAGGACAACTAAGACATCTCCGTGGCTGATGAAATCGTGACTTCATCCCCAGGGGTTCACGCCCACCGGCTGGCATGCGGAGACCTGCATTGTCACCGGTACTGTGTGTACATCCTGATTCATCCCTCAGAAGACCACTCTGCGACTTAAGAAACAACCGTTTTCTCCCTTTTCCCTGAATGTCCCAGGAACCGCTTGTTTTCAGGAATAACAATGTTCCCCCCAAAAAGAAGGACACTGAAGCCTTGGTTTTTGGATCTAAAATGACCACAACTTCACATCCATTTCTGGGAAACACAGCAAAAGGAAAACAAACCAACTACTACCGCGCCACACAGCGTCCAGTGCGCGTCAGGCTGTTGGACAGTTTCACAGGCAGGTTGGAATCCACACCATCTCCAACCCCAGTGTGGTCGAGCGGCTGACCCACGGATGGGTGACCATGTCTGGGAGGAGAGGGCTGGCTTGCAGAGTGAGAATTTAGGAACTTTTGTAGCAATTTCACAAGTAATGCTATGTCTGTTGAGTCTCATAATTTAAAAAAATCAGAGTGCATCTTGATGGTTCTGTTTATTTCACTTTTTTAGCAATGTTCTCACACCAAACTTGGGTCCGCAGCAAAGCCGACCTAGTGACACCGGGTTGTGGTGAAGGGACGTGCAGTGTTTGCTGCCGGCTCCCCACATGGGACCAAGCAAGGGGAACGGGCAGCTCATGCTCGAAAGATCCGAGCTCCCAACGGCTTTCAGGGAAGGGATTTTAAAGGCAAATGAAGGGAGAGGGTCACATGGTGATTGATCAGCTCGTGCACAATTCTCTGACTGATGGTGAGGTAATGGGGAAGTTTCAGGCATCTCAGTCATCAACCTCTGGTTCCAACCAGTCTGGGGTCTGTGTGCTGGTGGTCAGCATGCAGTTAACTTCTTCCCCTTGGTGGGGGGCAGGGGAGTTAGTATCTGCAAAACCGCTCACGGCTATGGCTCAAGATACTATCTACAGCCCTTGAGGAGGAACTAAAGGTCCTTGACTTTGTTTTACTGCTAAACTATTATTATTTTGTTTTGCTTGACTGTTTTCCTTTGGTTCTGAATTTTCTCACTTCTCTAGTTAAATTTGCTCTTTGGAACCTGGAAAACCTAGGAGGCTAAAGCTTTCCTGCAAACAAGAGGCAGGTGATGGTGGAGAGGGGTCTCTCCTGGGAAAGCCCCACAGGGTCCCGCTCAGTTACAGTAATTTGTTTTTATTATGTTTTACAAAAGTGTCATTCCATGACAGATTGGAAATTAAAAATAAAATACTGGTCCCTCCCTGCAGGTTACGTGATCTCAGTCACACAGGCTGGACCCTTGAGTTCTTCCTTAAGACTGGACAACACCCATGTTGAGACAAGACCTACCTTCCTAGTTGGACTAACATCAGGGCTTTTAAAAAAAATTTGGGGGGGAGACCATCTCCAGGCATTAGCTTTTCTGTCCCTTTTTCTTGGTTAATTTTGAGAGTCATGGGAACCAGCTCAGATCTTACCACGACTGGCCCCTGTGCAGCGTTCACAAACTCTGTCCCGAAGCTCCCAGCTGGGAAACTGTCTTAGAGGATTTCGGTCAGCTGAGGAAAGGATCCGCCCTTGACACGGGTCCAAGAGAGACCTGGCTTGTACCAAGGAAAAGAGCCCTCCCGCTCTGAGCATTGCCAGAGTGGGCGTGTAAGCAGTGCTCAGCTTCCAAACGGGTTGTACCCCAAGTGCAACTCTACATTAGCTGTCAGCACCTTAGAACACTTTTCATGGAAATAATGTTAAACGGTGAAACTAGCATCCCAGGTAAGCCTATCAAAGCCCATTTAACCCATAACGTGGCTAAAGTGTTACAGAAATATTTTAGGAAAACTATTTCAAATGTCTCTTAAGTTTGACAGTACCTCTCTATCACTCAGCCTCAACCTGATTTGCTCCCTCAGATCATCCTTCATACTGCAGCCAGAAATGCCTCTTCTTTTTTTTTTTTTTCAGGGTTGGGAACCATAATTTTTACTTCTTTAATGCTAAGTATACATTTCCCCTAAAATAAAAAATTAAAATTAAAAAAGAGAGGGCTGTAGAAAGTATATGCACCAAGGCAATTGGGATGTGTGGGTTCTTTTCTTTTCTTTTCTTTTCTTTTTTGATTATGCTCTAAATTTATTTTATTTATTTATTTTATTTTATTTATTTTTGTGGCTGCATCGTGTCTTAGTTGTGGCACATGAGGTCTTCATTGAGGCATGTGGGATCTTTCACTGTGGCTCGTGGGCTCTTCGTTGCTGCGTGTGGGCTTCTCTCCAGTTGTGGCGCTCGGGCTCCAGAGTGTGAGCTCTGTAGTTGAGCCCTGCAAGCATGGTGGATCTTGGCTCCCCAACCAGGGGTCGAACCTGCATCTCCTGCTTAGGAAGGCGGATTCTTAACCACTGTGCCACCAGGGAATTCCCTCTAAATTTAATTTAAATGTGATGTTTTTGAGCTAATTCTGCCCAGCCTGCCTGCCTTGCACCTTCCTGGGCTCCCTTGGGCCAAACATCTGCCCAGCTGCTCACCTGCCCTGGGGGTTGGCAAATTCTCCAGAGCTGGAGGGAACGTCCCAGGAGGGTGGACTCTCTGCCCTCTGTCCTCCCGCTGGATTATCAGACTCCACTTCCCTTTGTCTGATCACCAGGTCTTGGCTTAAGGGAATTTTCCTCAGATAGATTCTCTTGACGCCTGGACCCTCCTCCAGGGGGTTCTCCTCCTCCAGGTAAGGTCCTTCTCTGCCCTGAACTTCCCTTGTCCTGGAGCCCATCCTGTTGCCAAGAACTCTGCTTTTCTCCTCCCTCCTTTCCTTCCTTCTCCTTCTCCTCCTCCTCCCCATCCCCCTCCCCATCCCCCCTTCTTCTCCTTCTCCTCCTCCTCTCCCATCTCAGTCAGTCCATCACTGTGCATGGTGCCTGGCACACAGCAGAGACTCAGTTGAATGGGATCAAGTTGAAAGGCCCTGGGACGAGATGAATCTTTGCAGAGCAGGGCAATGAATGTGGTGAGCACATCAGACCGGATCACATCAAAGACGGGAGATGCAACTGGGGAGTTTAGCACAAGAAAGAGAAAACCTTGAGCATCATAATAACCGTCTTCAGAGGCTTCGAGTCCCTCACGTGGGAACAAAGGTTGGACTTTTATAGCTTGGAAGGGCTGAGCCACAGTCCCTAGGTAAGAGTTAAGATGCAACCTCACTTGGTTTAGGGTGGAACGTTCTACCCCAGCTGTCAGCCGGTCTGTTCTTGGAGGTGCACAGGCAGTGGCCAGAGGCGTCCTTTGGGGATGCCGGAGGGGGGCTGTCTGGGTGGCAGGTTGCCCTCCACGGTGTGGAATTATACCTAAAACCTCCTGTCCCACTGAAATGAGGGAAGCCCCTGGCCCACCTCATGGGGCAGCTTGTGCCCCGAGGATGGCCCTGGCATCCATCTGGCAGCAGAGCTGGGGCTTCTTCCCTGGAGAGGGGAGTGGAGGCGTCACAGCCGTTGGCCAAGGGGGCCTTCTGCTTAAGGATGGAGATAATCCTGGGATGATCAAGAAAGGCAGGCCGGGGCCCTGATTGGCCTCGTGCTTTCGTTTTCCAAAATTTCTTTAGGTTTTCAGCTTTGAGCTAAAGGTAAAAACAAGCTTTTTATTTTATTGTGGTTTCTTCCACTCATTTACATTGTCAAAAAAGCGTTACTTCCTCCAGTTCAAAGAGCTATGTTATCATTAATTTGCTAAGTAGTGCTTACCATTTAAATGCTTTAAGTATTCACAACCTTTATTCACAGCAGCACAAAGATATTCAGATATGCTCACAAACAGGTATTAAAATAAGAGGGTTTACCACACACATAGAAAACAAACTTTTGGTTACCAAAGGAGAAAGGGGGGGAGGGATAAGTTAGGAATTTGAGATTAGCAGATACACACTACTATATAGAAAATAGATAAACCACAAGGTTCTACTGTACAGCACAGGGAACTCTGTTCAATATTTTATAATAACCTATAAGGGAAGAGAACCTGAAAAAATAAATATATATGTATGTGTAACTGGATCACTTTGCTGTACACCTGAAACTAACACAACACTGTAAATCAACTGTACTTCAATTTTAAAAAGAGGGTTTATTTGGTTTGTTTATTCAGTCATCTGTATCATTTTCAAAAAGGCCTTGCTCACGTCTTCATAAGTCTAGTAAGAAGAGAAATTTAACTTCCACGGTGCAGGCAGTCTTGCACATTTTCGGGGCTATCTATCGCCTGTGTATGAGATTATTGGGTTGAGTAGGTTAGGAGGAAAACACGCCGCTTAAACAAAGACACTTGAATTTGCTGAATCTTTTTTTTTTTTGGAACTAGGAGTAAAGTCCCAACAATAACTGCAGAGTTAATTTTGCTTCAAATCCTTTTTTTCTTCCTTAATAGAGCTCATTACACAAAGAGAAGTCTCGAGATGCTTTTTGTTTTGTTTTGTCTTTTTTGTTGCAGCAATATTTGCCAAAGATTCAGGCAACCATTGTTTGACGTTGAGCTAAACAATCGGGAATCAAAGGGTCGTGGAGGTCCTGCTTCTAGGGTACCGTCTCCCTGAGACGGAAACGGAGGCCTAGAGGAGTGGAGTCGTTTCCCCGACATCCAGGCCAAAGGCGCGATGGATTCTCAAACTAGGAAAAGCAAGAGCTGCTTCTAAAGGTGGATGTTCAGTAAGCACAGGTGGATTATTGCTAAGGAACGAAAGTAGAAATAATACGTGAACTTTCCAAAATAATATTCGATCTCGGTTAATAAGCAAGACTATTTCACGGAAAGATGCTCAATGTCATGACTTCCAAGAACAGCCCCATCTTCTCTCCAAGTCGGAGGCATCTGGGAGGCCTGCGTGTGGGATCTGTGGGCGCAGGGACCACGCGCCCTACACAGACATAAGTGAACATACAGTCCTGTTTGCCAAACTCGTGGTAATTTCTGTAATTATACACAATGTATTTTAACCAAATACACAAAGAAGATTTTCATAATGCCACTTAGGGTCTAGATTTAACTTAAACCACTACTTAGACTATCTCTCTTAATAGGATACTAAAAGGGAATTTTATGACAACATTATCAGTAGCATTTTGCTGATAATTAGAATAACAATAATAATACCGAGATATTTTTTCAGTAATAATGGTGTTATTAATGAGATTTTTATGAAAGACAGACTTCTTTGGTATAATTATGAAAATTGATCTTTTGCATTTTACTTATTCACTGAAATCAGATAAGTGGCTTAACTACATGTATTATTTCTAATAAATATTCAAAAGAATGCATTTAAACAAGGCTGCTCATTCTATTCTTGCTCATATTCCTTGCATTTAAATAAAAGTGTAATTGCTCTGCTTTTTAAACTGCTAGTTTGGATTAGCTGTCTAACCTGTACAGTGTCGCTGTTTTCTGTTTGCATTTTTAATAGCTTTATTACCATTTGGTGAAGCCTTAATTTCTGACTCCCTTGAAGAGTCCTGCCTTTAAGTCAGCACTACAATTTAACCAGCAATAATCTGTCAAGATAAGATAAAGACCCACACCAGATGAAACGTGGTATTTCTGTGCGGCTTCCTGTCATTGTTAAAGTCAAGATCCCAGTTTGTCAAATGTAACCTCTGAAAGTTTCCTAAACTTTACAGCATAATTTTCAGTTCACTTCATGTTTTTAGTCAGTGGCTCCAGAATGCATTATCTTGTTCAGCAGGGAAAGCAATTAGAATAGCTATCCTCGAATACATATCCTTACGGACGTTGGCAGGGACATACATTTACGTGTGTGTGTGGTGTGTGTACATGTGGAAACGCTGCAAGTAGAAGCAGAAAATCTTCAGTTTTTCAGCAATAGTAGTGATTTTATTTTCTAAGAATCTGAGATTGTACATATATGTGTACATGTTTTATTTTTAAAATTACGTCGACATGTAAATGTGGACAGAATAGTATAACGAACCCTCATGTACCCACCACCCAACTTCAACAATTGGCAGTTCATAAGGGTCCTGCCTATCCCTCCCATCCTCCCACCTCCTGTCCCCAAGCAAATCTCAGATGTCACACATTTTCATGCGTAAATATTCCAGGTGTGGATCTTTAACATTTAAGGAATCATTTTTTTTAAATGATGATTACATACCGTCACACCTAAAAATGGAACAATCATTCCTTAATATCATAAAATACCTAGCCATTGTTGACAATTTCTAATTGTCTCATTTAATGTCATATATCTGACTTATGGAGGTCATAAATAAATATATTTTTTCAGTTTAAAAACTAAAATTTGCTCGAGCCAGGATCAGAATAAGGCTCCCCATGTTGTGATTGGTTGAAATGTGTCTTCAGTCTATTTCAATCAGTTTGTTTCACTGCATTTCTTCTTTCTTTTTTTCTTATTATTTGTTTAGGAAACAGTCATAGATCTACAGGGTTTCCCACTTTGGAGATTTTCCCAATTGCATTCCAGTGGTCTAGTCCAACACACTCTTCTGTGTTTTCTATAAATTGTAACCAGATCTGGGGCTGTGATCAGATTCTGGTCTACTGGGGGAAGGCAAGACCACTTCCTAGGTGCCTCTTCTACCTGTCAGGTCAGAAGACAGGGAATGTCTGACTGTCCATCTTTGTAATGGTAGCGGCTGCCGCTGCTCCGAGTCAAGGTACACTAATACATTTAGGGTTGGAACGTGGTCTTATTCTAATTCTATAAAAAGGGAATTTCCTCATATCGTATCTGGCTGCCCAGGGTATAGTTTATATTGGAAAGGTGGGATAAATATTTGATATCCTCCCTTTGTTTACTAGTTTTCAAAATAATGAATTATTCATTAGCATCCTCTAGTGGTACCATCTAATTCTTTTTTAGTTTCATTGAGACCTCATGGATTTAAACATATGTGTTGTGTTTTGATTCATTGCAGTGATGATATTTGGAGGATCAAGTTGCCCCTTCTTTGGTCAGTGGACGCCTCCTTAATTTGGCTCCATCATTTGTGGTGTGATGAAATGTCCTCGGGTCATCTGGTAAACATCCAGGCCCAGATCAGCTGTTTCTCTACGGAGCTCCGGTTCTTTTTAGTGAGAAATAGTATTTCAAGACTACGGTGTTGGCCCTTGGATATATACATAGATACATGTGAGTATATCCAGTCACCCTGCTATGTCTGGACTTCCTTCAATACGTATCATGTCAATCTTTAATGAAAAACAGTCATAAAGAAGTATCAAAAAATCATCACTAAATCCATCACATTAAGGTTTATCTCAGCTTTGGAATAGTTAATTTCTTCACAATCCATGAAACACATGCTATGATCAATGGCATTAGATTAGTAAGCCATGAAAATACTCGAATCTGATGTCTCACAGGCACGTCTGTTATCGAGATATGGTCACAAGGTCAAAATAATCAAAGTGCCAAGTACAAGAGCTGAGTCGTGGTTTCCGGTCTCCCAAAGCCCTTTCAAAGGTTAATTTCACACGACCTCATGAACGCCGCTTTCCCTTCTTTGCTAAGTGCCTGGGATCCTGTCGCACCTCAACCCCATTTGATCACGGGAGTGGAGGTTTTCCTCCGAGGTGAAGTACGCACAGCAGGTGAGCGAGGGCCCTGCAGGAAGGGTGGCCCTTGTGACTCCTGAGCCGGGGGCAGATGCTGCGACCCCGACGGACAGCAGCCAACGTGCGTCCAGGTGGATGGAGAGGCAGGAGAGTGAGGAACAGGGCTGGGGGCTCTGGTCCTTCCTCCTGAGGCTGCTCGGGTCCTGTGACCACAGTGGGATGCCCTCCTCTGCCCCCCCCATGCTGCCTGCAGCCCCACCTCGCCTTCCCAGCAACCTACCCAGCGCCTTCCATCTGCTCCCTTGGGGCTCTTGGTCTGCTCTGCCCTCCACGCAGCCGGGCCACCTGCCACCTTGGGCTCTACCCACACTGCCCCCTCCACCCAGAACGCTTTTTTCACGTCTACACCTGCCCGGCTGTCTCCCACAGTCTTTCTCAAAAGATGCCATCCCCAGGAACCCAGAAGTTGTCGCTCCCCTCCCAGTCCCCATGGCCCACTTCTTGTACCACGTTCTGCTTTTAGAATGATCACATCTTGTTTTGTGTTTTTCTCTCTTTTTAAGAAATTTTTACTGAAATATAGTTGATTAACAATTTTTTTAACATCTTTATTGGAGTATAATTGCTTTACAATGGTGAGTTAGTTTCTGCTGTGTAACAAAGTGAATCAGCTATACGTATACGTATATCCCCATATCCCCTCCCTCTTGCGTCTCCCTCCCACCCTCCCTGTCCCACCCCTCTAGGTAGTCACAAAGCACTGAGCTGATCTCCCTGTGCTATGTGACTGCTTCCCACTAGCTATCTATCTCACATTTGGTAGTGTGTATATGTCCGTACTACTCTCTTACTTCGTCTCAGTTTACCCTTCCCCCTCCCCGTGTCCTCAAGTCCAGTCTCTACGTCTGCATCTTTATTCCTGTCCTGTCCTTAAGTTCTTCAGAACCTTTTTTTTTTTTTTTTAAGATTCCATATATAGGGGCTTCCCTGGTGGCGCAGTGGTTGAGAATCTGCCTGCCAATGCAGGGGACACGGGTTCGAGCCCTGGTCTGGGAAGATCCCACATGCCGTGGAGCAACTGGGCCCATGAACCACAACTACTGAGCCTGCGCGTCTGGAGCCTGCGCTCCACAACAAGAGAGGCCGCAACAGTGAGTCCCGCGCACCGCGATGAAGAGTGGCCCCCACTTGCCACAACTAGTGAAAGCCCTTGCACAGAAAAGAAGACCCAACACAGCCATAAATAAATAAATAAAATTTAAAAAAAGATTCCATATATATGTGTTAGCATATAGTATTTGTTTTTCTCTTTCTGATTTACTTCACTCTGTATGACAGACTCTAGGTCCATCCACCTCACTGCAAAATAACTCAATTTCATTTCTTTTCATGGCTGAGTAATATTCCATAGTATATATGTGCCACATCTTCTTTATCCATTCTTCTGTCGATGGACACTTAGGTTGCTTCCTTGTCCTGGCTATTGTAAATAGTGATGCAGTGAACATTGTGGTACATGACTTTTTTTGAATTATGGTTTTCTCAGGCTGTATGCCCAGTAGTGGGATTGCTGGGTCATATGCTAGTTCTATTTTTAGTTTTTTAAGGAACCTCCATACTGTTCTCCATAGTGGCTGTATCAATTTACATTCCCACCAACAGTGCAAAAGGGTTCCCTTTTCTCCACACCCTCTTCAGCATTTATTGTTTGTAGATTTTTTGATGATGACCATTCTGACCGGTGGTGTGAGGTGATACCTCATTGTAGTTTTGATTTGCATTTCTCTAATGATTAGTGATGTTAAGCATCCTTTCATGTGTTTGTTGGCCATCTGTATGTCTTCTTTGGAGAAATTTCTGTTTAGATCTTCTGCTCATTACTGGATTGGGTTTTTTGTTTTTTTGATATTGAGCTGCATGAGCTGTTTGTATATTTTGGAGATTAATCCTTTGTCAGTTGCTTCACTGGCAAATATTTTCTCCCATTCTGAGGGCTGTCTTTTCATCTTGTTTATGGTTTCCTTTGCTATGCAAAAGCTTTTAAGTTTCACTAGGTCCCATTTGTTTATTTTTGTTTTTATTTCCATTTTTCTAGGAGGTGGGTCAAAAAGGATCTTGCTGTGATTTATGTCAAAGAGTGTTCTTCCTATGTTTTCCTCTAAGAGTTTTATATTGTCTGGCCTTACATTTAGGTCTTTAATCCATTTTGAGCTTATTTTTGTGTATGGTGTTAGGAAGTATTCTAATTTAATTCCTTTACATGTAGCTGTCCTGTTTTCCCAGCACCAGTTATTGAAGAGGCTGTCTTTTCTCCATTTCTTGCCTCCTTTATCAAAGATAAGGTGACCATATGTGCATGGGTTTATCTCTGGGCTTTCTATCCTGTTCCATTGATCTATATTTCTGTTTTTGTGCCAGTACCATATTGTCGTGATTACTGTAGCTTTGTAATATAGTCTGAAGTCAGGGAGCCTGATTCCTCCAGCTCCGTTTTTCTTTCTCAAGATTGCTTTGGCTATTCAGGGTCTTTTGTGTCTCCATACAAATTGTGAAAGTTTTGTTCTAGTTCTGTGAAAAATGCCATTGGTAGTTTGATAGGGATTGCTTTGGGTAGTATAGTCATTTTCACAATTTGATTCTTCCAATCCAAGAACATAGTGTATCTCTCCATCTGTTTGTATCATCTTTAATTTCTTTCATCAGTGTCTTACAGTTTTCTGCATACAGATCTTTTACCTCCTTAGGTAGGTTTATTCCTACGTAATTTATTCTTTTTGTTGCAATGGTAAATGGGAATGTTTCCTTAATTTGTCTTTCAGACTTTTCATCATTAGTGTATATGAATGCAAGAGATTTCTGTGCATTAATTTTGTATCCTGCTACTTTAACAAATTCATTGATTAGCTCTAGTAGTTTTCTGGTAGCATCATTAGGATTCTTTATGTTTAGTATCATGTCACCTGCAAACAGTGACAGCTTTACTTCTTCTTTTCTGATTTGGATTCCTTTTATTTCTTTTTCTTCTCTGATTGCTGGGGCTAAAACTTCCAAAACTATGTTGAATAATAGTGGTGAGAGTGGACATCCTTGTCTTGTTCCTGATTTTAGAGGAAATGGTTTCAGTTTTTCACCATTGAGAATGATGTTGGCTGTGGGTTTGTCATATATGGTCTTTATTAAGTTCCCTCTGTGCCTACTTTCTGGAGAGTTTTTATCATAAATGGGTGTTGAATTTTGTCAAAAGCTTTTTCTGCATCTATTTTGATTATCATATGGTTTTTATCCTTCAGTTTGTTAATATGGTGTATCACATTGATTGATTTGCGTATATTGAAGAATCCTTGCATTCCTGAGATAAACCCCACTTGACCATGGTGTATGATCCTTTAAATGTGTTGTTGGATTCTGTTTGCTAGTATTTTGTTGAGGATTTTTGCATCTATGTTCATCAGTGATATTGGCCTGTAGTTTTCTTTTTTTGTGACATCTTTGTCTGGTTTTGGTATCAGGGTGATGGTGGCCTTGTAGAATGAGTTTGGGAGTGTTCCTCCCTCTGCTATATTTTGGAAGAGTTTGAGAAGGATAGGTGTTAGCTTTTCTCTAAATGTTTGATAGAATTCACCTGTGAAGCCATCTTGTCCTGGGCTTTTGTTTGTTGGAAGATTTTTCATCACAGTTTCAATTTCAGGGCTTGTGATTTGTCTGTTTATATTTTCTGTTTCTTCCTGGTTCAGTCTCAGAAGGTTGTGCTTTTCTAAGAATTTGTCTCTTTCTTCCAGGTTGTCCATTTTATTGGCATATAGTTGCTTGTAGTAATCTCTCATGATTCTTTTACTTCTGCAGTGTCAGTTGTTACTTCTCCTTTTTGATTTCTAATTGTGTTGATTTGAGTCTTCTCCCTTTTTTTCTTGATGAGTCTGGCTAGTGGTTTATCAATTTTGTTCATCTTCTGAAAGAAACAGCTTTTAGTTTTATTGATCTTTGCTATTGTTTCCTTCATTTCTTTTTCATTTATTTCTTATTTGATGTTTACGATTACTTTCCTTCTGCTAACTTTAGGATTTTTTTTTTTCTTCCTTGCGGTACATGGGCCTCTGACTGTTGTGGCCTCTCCCATTGCGGAGCACAGGCTCTGGACACACAGGCTCAGCAGCCATGGCTCACAGGCCCAGCTGCTCTGTGGCATGTGGGATCTTCCCAGACCGGGGCATGAACCCGCGTCCCCCACATCGGCAGGTGGACTCCCAACCACTGCGCCACCAGGGAAGCCCACTTTCGGAGTTTTTTGTTCTTCTTTCTCTAATTACTTTAGGTGTAAGTTTAGGTTGTTTATTTGAGATTTTTGTTGTTTCTTGAGGTAGGATTGTATTGCTATAAACTTCCCTCTTAGAAGTGCTTTTGCTGCATCCCATATGTTTTGGGTCTTTGTGTTTTCATTGTCATTTGTTTCTAGGTATTTTTTGATTTCTTCTTTGATGTCTTCAGTGGTTTCTTGGTTATTTAGTAGTGTAGTGTTTAGCCTCCATGTGTTTGTATTTCTCACAGTTTTTTTCCTGTAATTGATATCTAGTGTCATAGCATTGTGGTCAGAAAAGATACTTGATATGATTTCAATTTTCTTAAATTTACCAAGGGTTGATTTGTGACCCAAGATATGATCTATCCTGGAGAATGTTCCATGAGCATTTGAGAAGAAAGTGTATTCTGTTGTTTTTGGGTAGAATGTCCTATAAATATCAATTAAGTCTATTTTGTTTAATGTGTCATTTAAACCTTGTGTTTCCTTATTTATATTCATTTTGGATGATCTGTCCATTGGTGAAAGTGGGGTGTTAAAGTCCCCTACTATTCTTGTGTTACTGTCGATTTCCACTTTTATGGCTGTTAGTATTTGCCTTATGTATTGAGGTGCTCCTATGTTGGGTGCATAAATATTTACAATTGCTATATCTTCTTCTTGGATTGATCCCTTGATCATTATGTAGTGTCCTTCTTTGTCTCTTGTACTAGTCTTTATTTTAAACTCTATTTTGTCTGATATGAGAATTGCTACTCCAGCTTTCTTTTGATTTCCATTTGCATGGAATACCTTTTTCCATCCCCTCACTTTCAGTCTGTATGTGTCCCTAGGTTTGAAGTGGTCTCTTGTAGACAGCATATATATGGGTCTTGTTTTTGTATCCATTCAGCCAGGCTATGTCTTTTGGTTGGAGCATTTAATCCATTTACATTTAAGGTAATTATCGGTATGTTCCTATTACCATTTTCTTAATTGTTTTGGGTTTGTTATTTTAGGTCTTTTCCTTCTCTTGTGTTTCCTGACTAGATAAGTTCCTTTAGCATTTGTTGTAAAGCTGGTTTGGTGGTGCTGAATTCTCTTAACTTTTGCTTGTCTGTAAAGGTTGTAATTTCTCTATCGAATCTGAATGAGATCCTTGCTGGGTCAAGTAATCTTGGTTGTAGGTTTTTTCCTTTCATCACTTTAAATATGTCCTGCCACTCCTTTCTGGCTTGCAGAGTTTCTGCTGAAAGATCAGCTGTTAACCTTATGGGGATTCCCTTGTATGTCATTTGTTGCTCCTCCCTTGCTGCTTTTAATATTTTTTCTTTGTATCTAATTATTGATAGTTTGAGTAATATGTCTTGGCATGTTTCACCTTGGATTTACCCTGTATGGGACTCTCTGCACTTCTTGGACTTGATTATTTCCTTTCCCACTATAAGGAAGTTTTCAACTATAATCTCTTCAAATACTTTCTCAGACCCTTTCTTTTTCTCTTCTTCTTCTTCTGGAACCCCTATAATTCGAATGTTGGTGCATTTAATGTTGTCCCAGAGGTCTCTGAGACTCTCCTCAATTCTTTTCATTCTTTTTTCTTTATTCTGCTCTGCAGTAGTTATTTCCACTATTTTATATTCCAGGTCACTTATCTGTTCTTCTGCCTCAGTTATTCTGCTATTGATTCCTTCTAGAGAATTTTTAATTTCATTTATTGTGTTGTTCATCATTGTTTGTTTGCCCTTTAGTTTGCCTTGGTCCTTCTTAAAGGTTTCTTGTATTTTCTCCATTCTATTTCCAAGATTTTGGATCATCTTTACTATCATTACTCTGAATTCTTTTTCAGGTAGACTGCCTATTTCCTCTTCATTTGTTTGGTCTGGTGGGTTTTTGCCTTGCTCCTTCATCTGCTGCATATTTCTCTGTCTTCTCATTTTGCTTAACTTACTGTGTTTGGGGTCTCCTTTTCACAGGCTACAGGTTCGTAGTTCCCGTTGTTTTTGGTGTCTGCTCCCAGTGGATAAGGTTGGTTCAGTGGGTTGCGTAGGCTTCCTGGTGGAGGGGACTGGTGCCTGTGTTCTGATGGGTGGGGCTGGATCTTGTCTTTCTTGTGGGCAGGGCTGCGTCCAGTGGTGTGTTTTCGGGTGTCTGTGAACTTAGTATGATTTTAGGCAGCCTCTCTACTAATGGGTGGGGTTCCTGTCTTACTAGTTGTTTGGCATGGGGCATCCAGCACTGGAGCTTGCTGGACATTGGGTGAAGCTGGGTCTTAGCGTTGAGATGGACATCTCTGGGAGAGCTCTCGCCAATTGATATTACACAGGGCCAGGAGGTCTCTGGTGGTCCAATGTCCTGAACTCGGCTCTCCCACCTCAGATGCTCAGGTCTGACACCAGGCCGGAGCACCTAGACCCTGTCCACCACACGGCTCAGAAGAAAAGGTAGAGAAAAAGAAAGAAAAAAATAATTAAAAAATGAACAAATAAATAAAAGAAATAGAATACAATAATTAAAATTAAAAAGTAATTACAAAATAGAAGAGCATAATCAAACCAATAAACAAATCCACCAATGATAACAAGTGCTAAAAACTATACTAAGATAAACATAAAATCAGAAACAAGTCAGTTGCAGACAGCAAACCCCAAGTCTACAGTTGCTCCAAAAGTCCACTGCCTCAATTTTGGGATGATTAGGTGTCTTTTCAGGTATTCCACAGATGCAGGGTACATCAAGTTGATTGCAGAGCTTTAATCCGCTGCTTCTGAGGCTGCTGGGAGAGATTCCCCGTTCTCTTCTTTGTTCGCACAGCTCCCGGGGCTCAGCTTTGGATTCGGCCCCGCCTCTGCGTGTAGGTCGCCGGAGGACGTCTGTTCTTCGCTCAGACAGGACGGGGTTAAAGGAGCCGCTGATTCGGGCGCTCTGGCTCCCTCAGGCCGCGGGGGAGGGAGGGGCACGGAGGCGGGGCGAGCGTGCGTCGGCGGAGGCCGGCGTGACGTTGCGTCAGCCCGAGGCGCGCCCGTGCGTTCTCCCGGGGACGTTGTCTGTGGAGCCCGGGACCGTGGCGGTGGCGGGCAGCACAGGCTCCCGGGAGGGGAGGTGTGGAGAGTGACCTGCGCTCGCACACGGGCTTCTTGGTGGCGGCAGTAGCCGCCCCAGCGTCCCACGCCCGTCTCTGGGGTCCGCGCTTTCAGCCGCGCCTCTCGCCCGTCTCTGGAGCTCCTTTCAGCGGCGCTCTGAATCCCCTCTCCTCACGCACCAGGAAACAAAGAGGGAAGGAAAAGTCTCTTGCCTCTTCGGCAGCTCCAGACTGTTCCCCGGACTCCCTCCCGGCCAGCCGTGGCGCACTAACCCCCTTCAGGCTGTGTTCACGCCGCCAGCGCTCTGACCGAAGCCCGAGCCTCAGCTCCCAGCCCCGCCGGAACAAGCCTCTCGGGCTGGTGGGTGGCGGTCGGCACCGGTCCTCTGTGCGGGAATCTCTCTGCTTTGCCCTCCGTGCCCCTGTGGCTGTGCTCTCCTCCGTGGCTCCGAAGCTTTCCCCCTCCGCCACCCGCAGTCTCCGCCCGCGAAGGGGCTCCTAGTGTGTGGAAACCGTTTCTCCTTCACGGCTCCCTCCCACGGGTGCAGGTCCCGTCCCTATCCTTTTGTCTCTGTTTATTCTCTTTTCTTTTGTCCTACCCAGGTACGTGGGGAGTTTCTTGCCTTTGGGAGGTCTGAGGTCTTCTGTCAGCGTTCAGTGGGTGTTCTGTAGGGGCTGTTCCACGTGTAGATGTATTTCTGATGTATCTGTGGGGAGGAAGGTGATCTGCGTGTCTTACTCTTCTGCCACCTTGAAGGTCCTCCTACAGTGTTGTCGTAATGGTCATTTGTGGACACCAAATCCTGCTGTTGGCTTGTAAATGCTCCCAGTTTGGGGATCAGCATTTTATCCACCACAGGGGGCAGCCCTGAGCAGGTTATCAAAACACCTGGGCTGGAGGAATGGAGGCCGTCTCTGTGGCTGAGACTCTGGACAGGGACCTGGGGTGGGGGACAGCCAGGAGGGGACAGTCTTGTAGGGATGACAAAGGGCCCTGCCTTTTAGCTCAGCGCCATCACTAACAGGGCCCTGGGCGGGTCCGGCTCTGTAGGATGGGAGTGAGAAGCCCCGGCCAAGTAGCCTCAGACACGCCCTCAGCATCAGAGCAGATGGAGGCCCAGGCTGCTCCTGCCATCACTGTGACGTCACCACTGCCCACTGGGCTGTTGTCATGGTCATGGCGCTGTTTATGATGTGTCCTGTGCCCTCCACAGGAGGGGACGGTGAGGAATCACTCTGTTCTGAGTCCCACAAGAAGGTTGTCACGAGGGCTGCCATGGTCAGCAGTGACGGGCCAGGGCAGGACGATACTAAGGGAAGAGGCTGATCTGCTGGCTCTGGGGCTGGCGGCGCAGGGACCACTCCTCACATCTGTGCCCACGTGTGGGATGGGAGCCCAGACCAGGCCCCACTGGTCCTGCAGAAGCGGAAGTTCTCAGGTGACAAAGAGGGGAGCCCCCTGCAGGCCTGCGTGCCAGGACCGCACACCTGCTGGGGCAGCTGATGAGGGGTCAGAGTGGGGCGCCACAGCTCCAAACATGGACAAGAGAAAATCAGGTCGGGGGAGACAGGGACACTCCTTTAACCTGCCCTCGCTGATGGCCCCACTGGGTGAGGGGAGGGGTGGAATTAGAGCCTGCAGGGCCCTGCTCACGTGTGCACACATCTGGCTGCACGTGGGGCACTCGGACGCCGCCAGATGCAAGGGATGGGTGAGGACGCTTCAACCGCCTCCCTGTGTGGCCTCGGGTCCAGAGTCCTGCTGTGTGACCCACGTGCTGTGGGTGCAGACACACAGCCTCACGTGTCCTCACGTGTGTCGGGCGCTGGACTTCCCAAGGCTCTTCCACCCAGTTGTCTCACTTGAAGCACACGAGACCTCAGGGAGGTGGTCATTGTGGGGAGGATGTGACCTGAGGAGGTGAGAACTACTGTTCCCATTTTACAGAAGGGAAAAACGAGGTGCATAGTGGCAGAGGTAAACTCAGGGCAAATCCACGGCCAAGGGAACATTCTAGAGAAGAAGCGCCAGAGCCCCGAGCTGTCTCAGCCCCCTCGTCGCAATGCTGCCGGCTCCCTTTTCTGCGCAGAAGACTTGAACGTGTGCACATTGCTGCTTCCCTTCTGGGGATTTAGGCTGAGTTTTACTTTATCCAGAAGAGTTTCTTTCCCTTTAATCTGTCTTGGAGCCGGCTGCCATTCATCATGAATATTAATTAATAAATAGTCTGTTAAAGGATCAAATTACAGGTACTGGGCATCCGTTTACAGAAGCTCCCTCCGAGTCTGTGCGTATAAAGCACGGTGTTTGCAGAACCAGCCATCTGTGATCGTCCCTATTTGCTGTTCTAAGTTATTATGTTGCTTAAAAGAACACGAGACATTTCAAAATTCCTCTCTTGAGAATCCGTCTTCAGGGTCCAGCTACCATGCCACGAGGGGCTGTGCCCCGGGGAGCTGGCCTTTGCTGGTGATGGGACCTCGGGCACATCCTTACCCCGGAGCCTCAGTCTAGCACGTGGCACTGGTGGCAGGGCCTCCAGCTGGCGAGGTTGGAGGGAGGAGGCCTGTGCAAAGCACCCGAAGTTACCAGGATTATCCTGAGTGCTGAGAAACATCACCACCACGATGGCGGGCACGGCTTGGGCATTTCAGCAGTGCAGCCGTAGGGTAACCCACTGGACAGGATGCTGGTCAGCGTCCCAGGAAGACAAACTGTTTTCCTCCAGGATGAAGGAGGTTACTGCCCCTTTATTTTCCTACTTCCTCTCTGCGCAGATGGAGTTAACGTAGGCACAGGGTTACCCCCGGGCGTGTGATGCGGGTGGGTGTGAACCCAGAATGGGCAGGTGTGGCTGGATCCAGGGCTTCTCGCCTCCACAGCACGCCTTCTCAGGACTCACAGAAAATCTGCCGCTGATATGGGTTGGGGAGTAAGGGTTGCATCAATATCTCCTTATTATTAGTTTTTAAATCACATGGTGAAAAACTCAACATTAACAAGGTTTTCCATGCACTCCACAATGGTGTGTAGGTCGGAAGTCAGAATCTGAGCAAGCCTGAGGGTTGACCAGGATTCTCTGAGGCCCTCCCCCCAGGGTAATCATCACAGGTTCAGGGAAACCAGACCTGGACTGTTGTAAAACTCAACACAATGAACTTGACAGGCAGCCAGATTTCTGTTTTCAGCCAGTTTAGGGTTACCATAATCTCATTATTATGCTTGAAAGAGGACAAGTAATGGAATCTCAGGTAGCGCTCGGGCTCTGCCTGGCCCTGTCTTCTGCTCGAGGCCGATCTCCCTTGATTACCTGGCCCAGTGAGGCTCAGTTTTCCACCCTTCTCCTGCAGAAACAATCATCCGATCAGCCTGTGAGCTTCTCACTGCCGTCAATGGTTTTAATGGGTCAAGCATTAAATTAACCCTTTAGCCCCGTTCCCCCGAGAATACCACACTTATTAAAAAGCGATTTCCTTTTCAATCATTGTCAAAGGGGCAACGTAGAAGCCTGTGAGCCTGCTGCCTGGCCCTCCCCCTCCGTGTCCAGCCCTTGTTAGGTTTGCTCTGCGTCCTTTTCACCAGCACAAAGGCAGGCATCGGAGCTGGCTTCTTAGCAGAGCCCTTCTGTTTTGGTTGCTCTCATTGTCTGGAAGAGAATGGCACCACACACTGGTGCATATTTCACATTCTATCCAAAGACAGTAAAGTTTGACAAAGGCTAGATGGATTATTAATTGCACTTTATGGAAAAACAGATCTGTGAGAAAGGGACTCATCAGGGAAAAAGGTTTCCTGAGATGCGTGGTTTTTGTGTTTTTGCTTGCATCCCTGTCTCACTCCATCCGGCCCAAAAAGGTCCGACCTGAAAACCAGATCGACAGACAAGGGCTTGGGGAGAAGGACCTCAACTTTCTTCACAATCTAGGGTGGCCAGCACCCCTGGAAACAAACCTGTGAATGGAGGGCTACCAAACTTGAAACCCACAAACATTTAACATTTAGATGTTTTGCTTCTGTATATTGTGGAGGAGTTCTGGTGTGTACATGTCTGCATGTCCTAGTGCTGTCAACTTCCTGGGAAAGCGGGAAATCCTCATCGGTGACACCAGGTATCTGAGCGACTTCTCTCATCGCTGCCACATGCGAAGCCGGGACTGTGTCCACCAGCACCCCCAGCAGGAGCACAGCCTGGCTGTGATGGGTGCAGCCGCCGCCTGCTTCCCAGAGAACACAGAGGGCACCAGCCAGCCTCAGGGAGGCTGTGCATGATCTTGCACTTGATTCAAGATCACTTCACTTTATCCCAAAGCTGAAAGGGGGTTGTGCAAAGGACGTAAGTGATGGGAGGATGCTGGCAGGCAGACACGGTTCTGCATTGTCCCATGGCTTCCAGACGTTTGCACCACATCTGGGGCCCTTAGCAGCCGAGAAGGGATGAGATGTCCCAGAACGGGAGGCTCACGACCTCTCTTACCCGCAGGTGGAATACCTTGTACTTCCTGCCTCTTGAGTTCAGATACCTGCTATGCAGGGAGTCCCGCCTCCCAGACCTAGGCAAGGCGGAGGCTTTCAGATCCTTGCTTCACACGGGGTAGGGTCCCCCCTCTGCCCCTACACCAAAGGCCTGGAGCTCTTCAAGGAGCCCAGGGGGCAACCTGGGGGCAGCTCTGACTGTGGCCCACCCCGGGTGACAGTGGTGTGTTCTTACAATGAAAGAATTATTTTGATAATCTCTAGATCTGCTTCAAAAAACCCCACAACAAACCACCTATGCCAGCTATAAGTCATCTTGAGCAGATCGAAACAAAGCAATTCTGTTTGTGAATAGTCTAATACTGGTGCTATGGACTGAATTGTATCCCTCACCCCAAATTCACACGTTGAAGCCCTAACTCCTGACGTGATGGTATTTGGAGATGTGTTTTTTGGGCATTAATTAGGTTTGGATGAGCTCATGAGGATGAGGCCTTCATGATGGGATTAAGAATCTCTCTGTCTCTCCCATGTGAGGACAGATTCATCTATGAACAAGGAAGCGGGCCCTCACAAGGGCCCAAAGCAACCAGAACCTTGATCTTGGACTTCCCAGCCTTTGGAACTTTAAGACATAAATTCCTGCTGTTTAAGCCCCCCAGGCTACGGTGTCTTGTCATGGCAGCCCAAGACCACCAACACAACTGGCAACAAAGAGCTGGACCGGGAGGAACCAACCTGATGTTTTTATATGGAAGATATAGCCATGTTTGCACATGGACATGGAAGGAGAAAAGAAATGTGTTCTGTTTTAGGACTATTTAACAGTTTTGTGTACAGATCATTTTCAAAATGAGAAGACAGAGGGTATCATCTGAGTTGTCATTGTAGCATATTTTCGGCAGTGGAATATTAATATGAAGTACGAAGGTGGGTGAGTTTATGCTGAAATGAGGTTATTAACAAGAACAATACTCCACAGCTGCCTGGCGCTTTTATCCGAGAAGAGGTTTACCGAGCCAAACCTGCAGGAAACAAATATTCGCCACTACCAGCTGCACTTTAAAGAGAGGAAGAAATCATCAGCTCCAGAGACAGGAAAGGAGAAGCTGCAGCTTCTGCAAGGCCGAGCATCAAGGTCATGGAAGAGCCAGGAATAGCACTCAAGTGTCTGCCCCCCTGGCGCCGGCACCGCCCAGCCCATCCTGTCCTCCGAGCGAGGCCTCAAGGGCACTTAGCAAGCAGAAGTTAAGTCCTCCAGCTCCAGCATTTTGCTCTAAGTGCTCCTGGTTCTACAATTCCTGGGAGCAATTTCCAAATGTTTTCCTTTTGGGCAATGGTCACACCCATATTCCGGAAGAGCAGGGAGAGGGCGGGGGTGGAGAGGAACTTGTGCTGTGGCATCCGTTCACCTCGGCAGCATCCCCGGTGTGGGCGGTGCGGCAATCCTGCTTCCAGAGAACGCCAGCCAGGCGCAGAGCAGGTGAAATAATCTCCCCAATATTTCAGGCTCAGGAGTATCTTTTCAGTCAAGGTGACTAGGAAACAAAAAAATGTTAAAACAAGTGAAATAAATACCACCATGAGACTTGAGTGGTGAGTCCAGTTACGCTACAAGCAGTGAAATCTTGAACTTCTTGGGTTAGATTGTGTCTCCTAGAAAGATGTCTGGGAGTCTGAAACCACAGCAGCTCAGGAAGAAACCTTGTTTGCATACAGGGTCATTGCAGAGGCAATTAGTTAAGATGAGGTCATAATGGAGTAGGGTGGGCCCTTAATCCGATATGATATTTCCTTATAAGGAAAGAAGAGAGACACACCCAGGGGGGAATTGAAGCAGGGCAGTTACAAGCCAAGGAAAGCCCAGGACTGCCAGCAAACACCAGACACAGGAAGAGGCAGGAAGGACCCTCCCCTGGAGCTTTTGGAGGGAGCACGGCCCTGCTGACACCTTGATCTTGGACTTCTGGCCTCGAGAACTGTGAGAGAATAAATTCCTATGTTTTAAGCCACCCGGTTGTGCAATTTGTTACAGCAGCCGGAGGAAATGAACTCATTGGGTTTCAGTTATTTGGCTTATAAAATTCTGAGGTGAATACTGGGACACCCTCACATAGATGAGCTACATGATGTTCAAAAGAAGGCACGTAGTCCTGCAATTTGACTTGGTACATATTACATGGAATATGATTTGTCAGTGTAGGAGATGAGTAAAAACACAGAAAGTGGTCTTTTCACCCGATCTCAGATTTGTGCTGATGGGAGAGCAGACTAGAGGGGTGGCAAGCCTGTGGGTCCAGGAGCCAGCTCACCACCGGCAGCTGCCCCCCCCGAGGGATGCAGAGTAGGTTTTGTGTACCTTGGAACCAGAACCACTCCAGGCTAAGTCGTAAACCTGGAAGGACCCTCCTGCCCCATTTTTGACCCTCCTGCCCCTCATACTCCCAAAGTCTTCTACACACATCACGTCTGGGCTGGACGGAACAAGGGTACCAAGCTTGATGGAAAAATAGGATCTGCTGCCCTCAGCCACGCTGGGCGTGTGACCCCATGGCACTTCCCAGCACTGAGCTTCATTTTAGACATCTTATTATTTTCTGATTAGGAAAGCCATACAAACTCACCAAAAATATTCAAGCATTTCACCATAATAGAATGCAGAATTCAGAAGTCCCTCAATACCTTCTCCCACTGCGATTAAGAGTGGAGTGAAATGCTCTAGGTAAATCTAACATAGTTACAGTTGTGTGTTAAGTGATAAAGTCAGGAAGAAAGAAAAATGGAACCCAAAGGATGGCAGGATTTGGAGAAATTGTGATGTTAAATTTCTTCACTGTCCTGTACCTTACCTTCAGTGTTTAGACTCCAGAAGGATGAATCCTGGGGATGTTTCACCCAAATGCTCACTCCTGGATCCAACGTTTACCCTGAGTTTCTGTCTCTTTGATGAGCTAAGAAACAAGAAGGAAAACTACAGACCGCTTAACCTTCTCCCTTGAGCCTAGACCAACCCCCTGTGCAGGCACACATCTCCTCTCCTCAGCACCCCATCCTGCTTCTTGGGTCCGCAGTGCATCCGAAGTTCCAACTGCCCAGGCTCCAAAAGCTCCTTCCAAAGCCAGCTGTCAAGAAGGACCTCGCAAGTCTTCATGTTGCAGGTCCTCTCTGCTTTGGGATTCCTCCTTCCAAACTCTTTCCAAGGAGACTGTCGACGGTTGGTGATGGACTGGTTGTTGTACTGAGTTAAACTCAGTGACACATTGATTGATTCCACCAACATTTATTAAGGACGTAATGTGTGCAGATGCAGTGTGCTAGGAGCTGAGACAGGGACAGACAGAACTCCTGCCTTCTCGAACCCTAGAGATCAAGCGGAGAAGAGAGATGTGAGCAGAAGCCTGGAGGCTGGATCAGAGGACCAACAGGGCTACCAGGGGCTGAATGTGTGACCCCTGAATCCACATGTTGAAGCCTTAAACCCCAGTGTGATGGTGTTAGGGGTGAGGGCTTTGGAAGGAGACTGGGCTTAGATTAGATCATGAGGATGGGGGCCCGTGATGCAGTTAGGGCCCTTAGGAGAAGAGGAAAAGACAAGACCCCCCCACACACACACCCTCACACTCTTGCACCAGGAAAGGCCCCATGAGGACACAGCAAGAGAATAGGTGTCTACAAGCCAGGAGGAGAGGCCTCGCCAAGAACCAAATGTGCCAGTTCTTGGGATTTGGCAATATTTGGAGACGAGGGAATCTTCTGGGCACCTTTCCTATCACATATACTCACTCAAGATTCACTGCCAAAAGAAGGATCTAGGACCTCCTGTAGAACCCAAATCTTTATTTTTGATTGAGAAAGGGGTAAGGGAGAAAGAGCCGATGGTAAATGCACTTTCAATTGCTTGACAGGGCACAGAATTCAATACCTTATACATTTTCATTTTTAGTCCTATGCCATTCATGTTTTAACCAACAGAATGCAAAAGCACTGTCTGTTTGAGAGTCAGAAACCTTGGGAAGAGTTTGGATACTTGAGAGACACTGTCAATCCATTTCTTTGATCTGGGCTATGGCCACAATCTGTTTCCAAGTATCATGGCTGGAGCCCAGTGGCTGCTACTGTCTTGGAAAATAAAATACAGCAGTTGTTTGAGGTGTCTCCACTCTGAACGAGGGCTCTCCGTGTCCAGACGTTCACAGAACCCCCTGACTTCTAAGTTCTCATGCAGATGTAGGTTCTTTCAAGTGCTTTCAACCCACTGAATACATGATTTAGTACTTCGGAAAGCTCAGGAGTTGAGGTTTTGGAAATCTCAACTGTGCCATTAGAAAACTCTTATCCCTTCACAGAGAAAACACCCAGACGTCGTCTTTCAACCTCTGGGGATCACTGGGTTCTGGGAAAGACTGTGAAAATGATTCTAAAACCTTGCTCCTAGGAGCAGCTGCTCTGTGCACAAATATTAGAACTATGTTGATTAAAGAAATGTCAGCAATTACTTTGGGTAGAGAAGCGGATGCTTCTTTTGTCCATAATATTTTAATACTTTTCCACTTGTAAATACTGGTTTTAATTTTGTGATGGATGCTTCTTTATTAAAAAGTTCAGTGTACAAAAATTCAGACTTTCAGTGTCTGAAGGCATGCAAGACAGAGGGAAAACCCATCCTAAACCTGACTAAAAAACCGAATTCATTTGCTCCTCTAAGCTGAAAACTTCCGGAGTAGAACTGGCTTCATGTCTGAGAGTCGCCACAGTCAGTAGCATCAGGAGCTGCCCTGACTTCTCCCACATTACTCTTCTTGTGCTAACGCGATGGAGTCAGTGGTTCTGTCCCCAGTATCGTCGCGGGGCTCAGTTCCAATGGCAAACAAGCTTCTCTCTTCCAGAATCCACAGTCGGAAGTCTCACTGCATCTCTTTGGTTGTGCTTGAGCAAGTTGCCCGCCGTGAGAGCGTGAGGATGTGCTGCTCTCTCTGGTGGGGCCTGGAGAGTTTGGAACAGATCCTGGGCTGTATCCTCCATCCTGGAGTTGGGAATGGGATCCCAGGCTGGGAGCACATGGACTAAGAATGGATGATTTTGCAGAGCTTTCGCTACCAAAGGTATAGTTACCAGAGGAGACCTACAGATGCCCCAGAACAAAGAGACGTATCCACTACTCTTTCCAAACAGATAAATTATGGTGTTACTGTTACTATTGCAGAGGAGGCTTCACTGAACAAAAGGAGACTTTACAGAAGGGCTCACTGAGGGTTTCCTTTAGGCAGTTGTCTCCAAATGCAGCTCATCGCATGTTTAGTCATCACTGATGCTTGAGTCGAAAGGCTGAAAGAAGGAACACTCAAAGCTAAAACGTAAGAGCCACTGTCAATTGGGAATCAATCAACAAAGCAAGAAAATAAACTTGAAATCATAGGTTAGTGAACTGAAAAATGGGATTTGATTTACATAAAACTTCTCACAAACATGTCTATGCAGGAAGCAAGGCAATATATATTGAGGAAAAATGCACTTAGTTAGGAATATGTTCATGATGGTCCTAGTTCTCCTAAGGAAGCAAAGTCATTCTGTGAGCTTTAGGTGCCCTGAAAACAGGTGGTGAAAGGGTTTCCTACATAGCACCACCCAGTCTTCGACTAGTCAACCACCTAGATGACAGCTGCCTACCTGTTTGAGATACCTATTACCATTAGGGATTTCCTGGGGCGCCTGAGAACCCAGAGATAGTTCTTGAGATTGGTTCTTGTGTTGACTGTTATGATCTACATTAAGAGTGCAGGTGGGATTTGCAGTTCAGGACATTCTAATTACTGATTGGCCACTGAATGTGTATGAAGGCTCCCATTACCATTTACAAGTCATCTAGGTCGATGCTCATTTGTTTGGGGATGTTTTAGCTCCATTATAATAGAAACTGCTATTGTGCTACTTTACTAGTTTATTTATTTTTGTCATTGTTTATATTTAGTCACTACATTGTTTGGCACATCCAGCTCATGCTAACAAACCGTGACTTTTATTATTACATAATGCCTGCTTTAATCTGATTTAGAGCCACTGGTCCTAAATTCTTCATTGTCTGATACTAATATCACCACATCTTTCTTTCTGTTTGCATCTGCTAACATCTGTTTGCTTGCTCCTTTATTTTCAACGTTACCACCTTGTTAGAAGGGTTTTTTGGAAACAATACATACCTGTTTTTTTTTTTAAAAAAACACAGTCTGACAACCTCTGGTTTTAATAGAGCAATTTACCTTGTTCACATTTAGTGTAATAACGAATGTGCTTATTTTATTCCTCTGTCATACTTTATGATCCTTGTTTGTTACACTTTACTCTGTCTTCTTTTTCCTTTTCCTCATTTTGGATGGTTTGATTTCATTAACGTTCACTCCCAGTTTTTCTTTTGTTAAGTTGGTGTTTCTGAGCTTTTCCATTGAGCTGGTAACTATCCACCCATTCCTCACACTCAGAATTCATACACATTTTCCAACTGTTGGATGAAAACCAGAAACCAAAATACTCTATTCCCTCATTTCTCCCTTTGCACAAAGCAAATAAGATTTTTTAAAAAAAAATTGGAATCTTCTACTCTGTTCCCTTCTTGTAACTCCTAGTTTTTGTTGAGACAGTTTAGCATTTTCAGTGCAAAAATATTATTAGATTTTCCTTTGAAGCCTACCTTTTCTCTCCTAAAACAATATAATCCACTCTTTATTACAAATGTTCAAACTTTATTAATGTTAACTTGGAATTAATGCTACAGGATGCAAAGTTCATTGCTACCCAGTGCTTCTTCTCTTATTTACCTTCTCCTTTCTTGAAGTTGGCATCCAGTAGAAGGCTGACACTCAAGTTTGTTTGTTTTGAAAGTTCACTCTGCTTTTCACTTGAATCTTTGTAAAGCACTCACTGCCACCGTCCACTTGTCATCCTCACGACTTGGTGGATATGGGACAGTAGGTATTATCATCCCCATTTACTGGAGAGAAAACTGAAGCACAATCACACCTTGATGCCATGTACCCTCACCCCACCCTCCAAACGCTTTGCTAAAAGGAGTTCCTCAATTTGTCCAAAGTAGTCTCTGAAGCCGTCCATGTATTAAGGTTAAATACCAGGATCTCAACAAAATACATTTTAAGTGAAAGAGACTGCTGTCCCAATAGGAATACTAGGATAATTGATATGCAGTCATTGAGTTTAGCAAAGCTTATATAAAAGAGGCAAAATAAACAGAACATTAATTTTCTTCAAACTCATTTAGTTCCTTGCATCACAGTTGTTAGTGTCTCTTCAGAAGGAAGAATTGTTTTGTCTGAACTGTGTTTCTTTGTGCTGGTAGGTGTCAGAGAGTGGATGAGTTGGGTGGGGCAGGGTGGAGTGGGCAGGATGGGGTAGGGTAGGGTGGGCTGGGGGGATGAAGAGGTCTCTGGGGGCTCCCTTCCCTCAGTCTCTCATTTGCCCCAGAAGGCAGTGATGTGCTGTGATTTCATTTATCCGTTCACTTACTCATTCATCTCTTCACTCAATAGACATCTCTGAACTGGGCTAGGAGTCGGAATGCAGGGACGCACGAGCCCATCCTTGCTACGGAGAAGCTCACAGCCTGATAGGGAAGCAGACAAGAAAACTGAAGTCCCCGAAACCTGCGGGCTGCACTGTTTCTGAAGGTCACAGAAGACGGGCTGCCTCTGTGCCGCTGACATCAGCAAAGGCCTGAACCCAGCCTCTCCCCTGCTCTGGAGCCCCCCAAGGCTGTGCCAGCTGGTGGCGGGTCACTGGCTGCCTTTGTCTAGGCTGGCTTTGCACACCATCCTTAAAGAAAGGTTCTGGAACAACTATGCACATTTGGGTCAGGGAGTCATGCAGGAGAAGTTGTCAGGCCCAGTCCACACCGTCTCCCCAGGAGGTGCGGGCAGCCGCCCTGACCTGTGCTCAGCGCCCAGATCACGTCCTTACCTCTCGGGCCTCAGGTGAAAGCTGCGCAGCTGGAAGATGCTTCAGCCAAAAGCCTGTCAGCTTCTGCCCCTGCTCCCATGCCTTTGCTGGGCCAGTCAGCCCGCCCTGGGATTTCTGGGGGTCTCTCCCCCTCCACAGACACACATTAAAAACCAAAAGACCAGATTCTCACTTGGCCTCATCTTTGCCTCTTGCTGCTGCTGTTTCCTCATATTCGAGGGGTCACATGTTGAGAATCCTCTTCTTAGACCGATGTCATCACGTGATTGTAAAACAACCCCCAGAGTGAAGAGCATCTGCATCCTCATGGATGCCCACCTGTTGATTCACTGTCAGTCTTGCAAAAATGAACATCATTCTGGAACTTTCCAGAGCAACCCTTAGGGCACTGTTCTAAGTGCTCAGTGAACACCCCCCACGTTCTCGTGTCCCCTGCCCGGAGCCGTGTCTGTACTCAGTGACAGGAGGAGGGCACTTTCTCTTCCTTCCCAAGAACAGTGCCTAAAACCTAAGTTTTCCTCGGACCAGTCAGAAGAAGAAACAACCCATCTCATTGATTTAGTACTTTTAAAAGAAAAACCCATCAGGCTTCTCCTCAACTTCCTGAGTCTCCAGGCAGGCTGGTTACAATTTGCCAACACCCTCTAGGACTGTTTGTTATTAGTTTCTAGTTTAAAACTTTCACGTCTTGGATTCCCAGAGATCAGGTGGACCAAGTGAACAGTTCCAAACTCAGTCCTGGTGACTTCCTGGGAAATGAGGAAGGCACACCAAGTGTTCTGAAAAGCCAAGGTGGTTTCTACCCATCATAACTCTTCCTTTTTAAGTCCCTGCACGAAACAGTCTAGTCTGTTTTGAAACATCCAGTCTGAGGTGGTCTGGCTTCACGAGACATGTGAGCACGGTCATCTTGTGCCTTCACGGCTGGAAACACGATCGTTCACCGTGAGGCCATCACTGCCTCACCTGCCAAGCTGCTAGGATATTTATTCCTGCAGCGGAAATGGTAAGAGGTCCGTGACTTTTCACCTTTAGAAAACGAGTTTCCATGGTAACAAAAACACGATGGACCATTCGCAGTTCAAAACAAACCAAAGCAAAACAAGCCTGAAGTCCAGGCGCTGCCAGAAAGTCCACATTTTGCCAGAAAGATCTACCCCACAACCAAACCGCCATTTACAGAAACTCAGCAACCCGAGTCCTGAACAGTGGTGGTCCCGGGAGCTGAGTGCCTGCAGCTCTGCTTTGCTGAAACACTTGAAATTAACATTTCAGTTCCATGCCTTCGCCTTCCACTGTATGGCAGGTGACTTTCAAATAACGCGAAAAGGAGGGAATAATTGGCTGATGGGAGATGGAGAAAACAATCGAGGTGCCTGCAGACCCTGCAGACCCCGCTTTCCCCAAAGCCCAGGTCTGTTCAGGAAAGATGCTGAATCGGAAGCTCCCATCCTTGGGGTTGCTTTTCTTTGTGCTAGTTAATTACACCGTTCGGGCCAAATGAAGCACACGTTTTACAGACTCCTGTTTCTCACCGAAGAGGGAGAAAGTGATCTATTTGCAGGAGTTATATATTTTTTTCAGGCACTTTATGGAGACACCCCAGCCCCCCTTGGCTGCTGACTGTAAAATAAGAAAACTATTACCCAGCTGGGGTAACAATAGGCTCCCACAGTGCTTTTCTGCTCAGCCCGCAGCTGCAGGGAAAGTGGAAACTCAGCAGCGGGGTAACATTCTTTCCTTACAGCCTGTTTCTATGGGCAAGGAGCCCTCCCACTGATCCAGTGTATTTTCTATGCAAAACTGCAGTAGAAGTGACATTTTAAAAGTTTTGACCTTTGTGTTTTTTTTGCATGAACCAAGGCATACATTTTTTAAACCTTCTGACAGGGTGTCTGTTAGAAACGGCAATAGCCATTACTGTAATAATAAAATGTTTCAAAATTTGAGAATTTTATATTGAATATAATGCACAGATAACCTTTGTCTGGAGAATGATAGTGATGTGGATCTTGGAACCACTTCTTCATTGTTCCAGGAAAACAGATTATGACAGATTTCAGGCATATTTAGGAAACAATATCGCTGGACGCGATGTTTTCATTTGCTAATTTAAGACTTTTGTGATTTTTTTTCCCCAAAAAAGGATTTGGAAGAGTTGTGCGTTTATACTATAGGGTGTCTCCACTTAATACTAACAGTCATGTTATTTGCTCAGAAAAAAACGTTCTTTGCATAACAAAAATATTCTTTAAAAAATTTAGTTTTACACATCAATATATTTAGGATTTGGGGGGAGAAAAGTTAAAATCTCACTTGAATCTAAAACTTCTCCATTCAAAAAAAAAAGAGGAAAACAAAATAACCAAGGGAGTAATGCCAAGGAGAACGTTCTTTAAAAGACCTTCCAATTAGCAAGGGACATGAATGGAGGAGACAAAAAGCTCAAATACAAAAATATAAAGAAAGAAAATTGGAGCAAATGAGATGTTGAATTACTTGCAACAAAAGATGGGTGAGTGGGAGATGGATTCTTAAGTGAAAGGGTTATGTGGCTTTCGAGTGCCAGACCAGACCTCCAGAGACCAGGTGCAGGATCCATCGGACCAGGGTTGCGCCGCGTTCCTTGCAGTCCCTAATTTGTCCTCCGATCAACTGTAGCTTTTATTTTGAAGGCTGGAAGATTTTCGGGGTTAAATGGGAGTTTGGAAAAGAGTGTGCTGGCCCCTCCTTGGCTGCTCGGAAGCTGACAAGCTCAACGTGACTGGATACTCCAGGGAGGGGCCCACGTTCTGAGCACAGATGAGGCTCCAGGAAACTGGCGCTGAGTTTGAATTCTCTTTCTCTACTTCTGGCTCTGGCTGACCACTTAACTCTTTAGTCTCTCCTCAAAAATGGAGGCAATAACAATCAAGACATCAGACTGCTGATCCCTGGCTAATTGGTGAGACGCTATGTATTGCTAATTTAATTCGATGATGAACTTTTAGATGGGATTGCTTTCTCTAACTCACAAAGTTGTTAAAATCCTGCAGATAACCAGAGTGTGCTTCAATTTTAAAAATTCAGATCGTATCTGTGGCACTCAAACCATTTGTTAACTCAAACTCACTCGATCAAATAAAAAAGCAGTCAAGATGGGTCCAAATGTTGCATGATATATGAGAAAAATCTTTTTATGATAGAAAGGGAAGCATGTTAGAATTATGCTGACATGTTCTTAACCCATGGTACTATTTAGAAGTTCAGATCGTGGAATTTTAGAGCTAGAAATACTAAGTTCATCTAGTCCAAATCCTCTGTTTTTCACAGATATAGAAACCGAGGCTCAGAGAGCTTACGTGACTTACCCAAAGTCACAGAGACATGAGCAGAGGTAGAACTTGGAGGCCATCTCCTCTGTCCCCTTCCCCAGTCCACTGGGAAGTCTCCTCCCCCTCCTGCCTCCTCCCCTCCCCCCTCCCCTCCCTCCCCCTCCCCTCCTCCCCCTCCCCCTCCCCTCCTCCCCCTCCCCCTCCCCCTCCCTCCTCTTCCCCTCTCCCCTCCTCCTCCCTCCTCCTTCCCCTCCCCCCTCCTCTTCCCCTCTCCCCTCCCCCTCCCTCCTCCTTCCCTTCCCCCTCCCCCTCCCCCTCTTCCCCTCTCCCCTCCTCCTCCCTCCTCCTTCCCCTCCCCTTCCCCTTCCCTCCCTCCCCTTCCCCTCTCCCCTCCCCCTCCCTCCTCTCCCTCCTCTTCCCCTCTCCCCTCCTCCTCCATCCCCTCCTCCTCCCCTCTCCCCTTCCCTTCCCTCCTCCTCCCCTCTCCCCCTCCTTCTCATCCTCCTCCCTCTCCTTTCCCACCCCCTTTTTCCCCCTCCTCCTCTCCCTCTCCTCCCCCTCCTCCCTCTTCACCCCCACTTATTATTATTTCGATAAAACTTAAATCACAGCCACAGATTTCAGGCTGAGCTGAACTAGTGATTCTTTCCTTACACCCAGTATCTGAGCCCTTGCCATCTTGGCCCATTGGTCTTGGCGACATCTCTTGGCGTGCACCTTTCCTTCCAAGAGTGCATCTGCAGAGTAATACCTGTTAGAAAAGACCTCTCTGAAAAGCAGGTTCAGGATGCTGTGAAGCCTGTAGAGATAGGTTCAGAGGGTGCTGCTCAGCGGCTTTTTAACCACCGGCCAGAGCCGCACAGCTGGGATTGCCAGTACGGGGACGGTCGCACAGGTAGATCTCGGGAGCCGAATCCTCACTGCTTCTGATTGTCACACCATAAAGACAAATTTGATACATATGATTTCTTGAATTACACAGTCTCTCCTGTTAACACGAGGATGAAAAAGGACACAAATGATGGTGATTAGCCCAGTTAGTCTCTCCATCAAGTGCTCAGGGGACCCCTGGCTGCCCTGCTCGGTGATGAAGGTCATCTGCAGATGGAACTTTGGGTTGAGAGGTCTGACCTTCCCCCGCAGGGGCCGTGGGATGGGTGAGGGACTCAACACAGGCCCAAGTTCTGGCTGGTCCAGAAGGGAAGGAAGGAACCAAGCAGATGGAAATATGCACACCACAGGCAAGGACATTTGCAACCAGACCAGGACACAAACCCTTCAGAGTCAGGATCGTTTCTAATCCTGGGACCATTTCCCTGCTCACCAGCAGGGGTTGATGGGTTCGCTGGGTAAAGGAAGTTTTAGCTGATGACTCTTAGGGGGTCTTCAGGAGTCTCTATGGGAATTTTCATGGGGTGGGGCGTGACCTTCATACCACACAGGGAGATGCAAATGTAACAAAACTTACATATCCCCAGAAGGAAGAAACCTGCCCTTCGGAGATTTAAGAATAGGCAAAGAGGGTGTGATTTGTCCTCACGAAGAACAATAGATGGTAAGTATTTCCTTAAGGGATTATTCCAAAATTTACATCTGACTTGTGAATGATTGTGAGTCCTAAGCACACACTGGGAAGACTAAGCTCTGTCTTGGGATCAGCATCTATCTTTTAAAGCGAATGTCATTTTATTAAACTCCTGCTTTTTAAAATTTGTTCTGGGCTGCCTTTTCAGAGCCTGTTAGTAAGTGCAGACAGGCAGGCTAGCACCAGACTGGACATCGTTTTTAACCAAAGCGAAACAAGAGCCCTTGTCTTCAAATTGTGGAAAAGCATCTTTAGAAAGCAGGGCAGGGAGATGGGGAACAAAGGTACGTCCCACATCTGGGTCCCCGGCTCCCGACTCACTGATAGTGGCCTCAGGAGTGTCTCTGGTCCTGAGGTATGGGGGTCCGCCTCCTGCGATGCTCAGATCTCTGAACGTGAGCCAGGGGTTCCAACATCAAAACACAAGCAAAGAAAACCCAGACCGGGCAGAGGGATTATGTGCCCTCTTCTCTTCGCATCCCTGGAAAAGCCTCCTCCAGATTTTAGGAAGAGTTATGAGGGAGAACAATGAAGAAATGGCATTGACTAGACATGTACACTGCGTTAAAATCCTGATTTTTCTTCTCTGTGTTTTTTTTAACTAAGCCCCAGTTTTATTATCTGTAAAATGGGCATAATAATAGTCTTGTCATCCCAGATAGGGATGATCTCGAATAATGCCTGTGTAACACATAGAATAGTATAATTTTTATTATGAAAAATGTCTGCACTAGAAAAAATGGACTAAAATAGCTCCTTAGGACAAGAAAAGGACTCCCTATGGAGAAAATTAAAACAAGCATACATTTTTGCAGTGGAATGGCTTCTGGAAGGAGGAAGCACTGTCCACAGTTACCCACACTGTCCATCTGGCCAAAGCATCGTATTTGTAGAACATGCTTAGGGACAGGCATTCTCGGGAACTTCCTAGGGAAAAGCCAACACTGCAGATTTCAGGGCCAACGAATGAATGGTATCAAAAGTTGAGGATCTTTTACGCTTAATACAAAACGTGTTCACAATTCCCCTGTACCTCCTCTGCTGGCTGCTAACACCTTTGCAGGACACAAAGGGCCAGGCATGCATGTTAGGGAGGCTGGTTACAGAAATTAGTCCCATGCACTAAACTGGGGGAAACTTTAATGCAACCGGAGCCAACAATTTGGCTTGTGGGCTGATTGTTATTCAAGTACAGAGTGAAAAGCTGCAAATGTATAAACTACGCTTTAATCAGATTTCGTGTGTCGCTAGCTCACGGGGCAGAAAAAGGTCTCCAACAATTATAAGTACAGACGAGAACGTGGGCTCTGACGTCTGCTGACAGTGCAGCCGCCACTACGGGGTGAGACGTCTCCTCCCCAGGTGGGTCTCTCAGCCTCCGTCTCCGTCTCTCTCTCCTTTAGTCTTTCCCAAAGTTGGGCTATTTGTTGAACCTACATAGGTTTTTCTTCCTCCAGATAGACTCACGTTCGCTAAAGCCTCTGCTCTGGTGGGTGGCATGTCCTACCTTGGGAACACTGAATATCAGCCATCGAGGTCATCGAGGGCCCCTGGGTGTGATCCCCCCTCTCTGCCCCCCACCCTGTGCAGCTGGCACTGTTGATAGCCCCCCTTTATAAACGGGGAGCCTGAGGCTTGGAGAACAAGGCTGTCTCCTAAATAGAGTTTCTGGAGGAGAACCTGAGCCTCAGCATCTACAGAGAGTCCCTCTCAACTATCTGGGGTCCAGACCAGCATCACTCTGCTTTCAACAACTGGATTTGCAATATCACCATTAGAACTACACACGGAATTAAGATATTTTAAAATCCACCTAAGGATGAGTGTCCACTTTGAAACCCCCACTGATCAAAGCCACACAAGTGCGTGCTCCTCCATAACTAGTCCCTGAAAAGTTCATTCAAAGCTCATCGAGGCAGAAGAGGAATCTCTTTTAGTTGCCAGGTGAAGTGGGAACTGCTTGTATAATTATTTGAAATTAGTTTTCTAAGGAAGAGCATTTACTGAGGATCAAATCTCGGGGTTTTCTCTGTTGTTAACGTATGTCGTGTTCCTCCTTTATGTTCTCCCACGTAAATAAGAATATTAAAAAGACTATACCAGAATCCACTCAAAAATGGCTCGGTATTTTCACACATGAGAGAGTTTGACCTCCATCAGCAAACAGCACAAGGTCAGGGGTCCATCTGTTCATTCACAGAACCCCTTATACGATCCTCATGAATTTACTCATGTTAATAATCAATTAATTAATCCAACAAATGGTTATGGAGTGTCTGACAGAAAATTCTAGAGATTTTGCTAGATTCTCAGAGTACAGCCGTACATAAAACAGTTTCTATCTGATTCATCTTCATGGCTTGTTTATATATTTCTCCTTGAGCTCTGATGGTCCAATTAGAAATTCAGTCTTGTCTTTCCTCCCCTCAAGTTCGTAGAAAAGTTTATATAAATTAAAAGTAGTTTAATTCTATTACCCCAGATGCACAAGGTTTTAATTTAAAAGCGGGGTGCTAACGTGGATGGTATTCACTCAGTTCATTTATTCAGTTGACTACATGTAAATGTGTTTGGTTCCCTAACGTCACACCGTTTGTCAGGTCCGGACCCAGAAAGCCCGTCCCGGGCCCCCTGCTCCCCGCTCTGTGGTTCTCGCTTTATTAACAGCACGTAACCCAGAGCATCAACCCAACGGCTGGACCGTCTCCTACCAAAGGCTCAGCTTGGAAATAGTCTTGCTCATCAAATCCCTCCTCTCAGGACTTTCCCTGTGAAGCTCCCAGGCGACCAGGACAGCAGGAAGCAGGCAATGCGGTTGCAGGATCGGGAAGGGGCCCCGCCAGCCCACCTTGAAGGACAGGCCAGCGGGGCGGCAGGGGGGTCGGGGGGAGGCTGCGGAGAAGACGAGGCACCGAGGAGGAAGCAGCAGCTGCGGGAGGCCACCTGGACGGCCGAGCCCCCCAGGTACTGTGCTGGGTGCCCCCAGGCACGGCGGGGTCCCTCCACCCACCACCCGGGAGGTGGGCACTGGGGGTGCCCATGCCCAGTGACAACACCCCCCAATCCGCGCCTGAACCACCTTGGGTGCGTCTCTGTTGGAAGTGATGTGCCTGTGAGATTTTCTACCCACAGACTTTGGGAAGCAATGAGCTTTTCTTTTTCATATTTTTTATGGTCACGTCTTTTCAATGCCCTCCATGAAGGGGGTTTGCGCTGGGACGTGAGGGGGGCACAGCCGGGAGACGGGGGAGGGACCCGTCTCACCATTTATGGAGGCGTTTGTGTCATCGCTGCTGTATCTTTATTATATCGCCACCAGGCCCTACACGAGAGGATTCTGAGCTTCAGGCAGAGACCTCAGGGCAGGGGGTGTGGTAGCTCTATCACATGCCTCTCTCTTTCCCATGGCAGGTCAGGAAGGAGATGACCTGCCATGGAGGAAAGAAGAATTAAGGAGAGAATGAAGGAAGAGGCCTGAATGTAGACCTAGACGTTGGGTTGACCTTTAAGAATAAAAGAAAATGAATTCCAGGAGACCAGGCACACTCCACCGTGACAACCGGGAGGAACCAAGCTTCCTTCTGCAGGTGACCCCCCGGGGGTCTTTCTGGCCGTGTGTGTCCACGGAAGCAGAACTCAGCCTCTCAGGTGCGACGGTGCAGGTCAGGCCATGGTAGCAGGTCAGGAAAGGAGCGGGATGGGGAAGACGGCAGGGGCCGCGGGGCCGCGGGGCATCCCGGGCTCAGAGCCGCCCCCTCCACCGCCGGAGTGAATCCTGGACTCGTGTGTCATAAATGAGAATTCAGTCCGGGAGCGAATACTTAGAGCCTCGTGGCCTGGAGTGCGTTGTTCTCGACTCGTGACCGTCAACCGTGACCCTGGCAGGGGAGCCAGGAAGGGTTTCTGCGGAAGGAGCACCTGTGCTGAGCCCGGGAGGATGCTGAGCACGGCGGAGCTGGGCGGGCAGGACGGACACCTTCTCCAGGTGGAAGGAACAGGGCGAGCGGGCGCACGGACCCTCGCAGGTGGAAGGAGCGGCGCGGTGCAGGACGGGACGCGGGCTGCAGGTGAGGCCAGAGCCGCTCTCGCTGTGCTCCGGGCAGGCCGGCCTCGGGCAGCAGGTGATGGAGGGGGGCGGGGGACGGGGAGGCCCTGAAGAAGAATCGTGAGAAACCAGCGAACGGGCGTGTGGGCTGGGACGGGAGAAGAAAGAGGATGGAGACTGGGGCTTCCCGCTGCGTCCCCAGGAGGGGAGTCATGAAAGAATTCAGGGTCAGTAGAAGGAGTGTGTTTTTGTAGAAAAAAATGAGCGAATAATAATTCTATTTTCACCCAAAATACAATGAAAACATTTCCGGTCCTGTTCTATTTGCTTAGCCAGATACTGTTTGAATTAATTTCCTAGGGTGGCCGTGACAAAGCACCACAGACCGAGTGGCTTAAACAACAGAAATCTGTTGTATCACAGTCTGGAGGCTGGAGTCCTGAGATCAAGGTGTCTGCAGGTCTGCTGCGAGGGGAGACTTGGCCCAGGCTCCCCCCGCCCACACCCCCCCGCCTCTGTGGGCTCCTGGCAGCCCTGGGCACCCCCTGGCTTGTAGACATGTCACCCCCAGCTCTGCCTTCATCTTCACGTGCTGCTCCCCCGTGTCCTTTCCATAAGGAGCCCAGCCTTCTTGGATCGGGGGCCCACCTGCCCCAGCATGACTCCATCTTGACCAACTACATCTGCAATGACCTCACTTCCAAATAAGGCCGCATCTCAGGTACCAAGGACCTCAACGTATCATTTTGGGAGGACGCAGTTCAACCTGTATCACTGTGCTTTAGGGGCTCAAAGTTTATGTTGTTTAAAAGCAAGTCCAAGTTTCTCGTTCCCCTACAACCATGACCTCAGAAGGGACATATTTTGCAAATCCTCCAAATATCAACCAGGGGAAGCCATCCAGTCGCGAAAAAAAATGCTCATTCCCTGCGCCAGCCTGAATCAGCCAACGTCTGAGACATTGCTGGACATCTGGGGTTCAAGTTGCAGGTTGGATGGCTTCCCGGACTGATGGACAATGGGGGGACCACACAGACAGACCGCCTGGCCTCCTCACCCTGGATGGACTGCCAAAGAGGCTACTTGCTCAGCAATGCCACCGAAGAGCGAGGGGAAGGGGACCCAAAGAGAGCACCGCAGAGCTGTGCCTTGGACGAACGGAATGGCCCAGGTGGGGCAGTGCCATCAGGACGCGCAAAGATGCTGCCTGGCACTCGCCTGCTTCCTTTTATTTCTGTTGCCTCTCTGAGGGGTTCATTCAAGGTCAGTGGTGGCTGAGTTACTTTAGCCCAAGTGGATGAGGGGGAACAGGGTGTCCTTCTGTCCAAGGCTGGCCGCGGGGATGGGCATAGGGTAGACAGCAGCTGAGAGCTCAGCTGTCCGAGATTCAGAGAGGCAAGGCCCACAATCAGCCGGCCTCCCGGATCGGCCTGTCTTCTCCCCGGAGCACTCTCCATCACGTTAGGATCAGACTTGCAGTCAAGGGTGGCCCAGCAAACCCTCTGGGAGCACAGCACCCCCTGAAATCATGGCGAGGCGGGATGCAAAGCGAGCAATTAACCAGGAAAAAATATCCAAGGAGCTACCGGGAAAATCGTTAAAACACAGAAAAACAAGCAGGATAATTACACAAAATGCCTCCACCATCTCCGAGGAAAAGAGGGGCTTAGAATGGATGGTAACAGCTGGATTTCACCCTCCGATCAGAGCAATCGGATGTTTCGAGGAATACATTTTCTTTAAGATGGAAATATATTTCAGTCTTTGTGGGGAGGCACATGTAACACTGAGGGATTTTACACGAGCGGAGGAAGTTTCCTTACGGAAGACAAGGCACACTGAGCCTTGTGCTGCAGATTTGGGACACAAAAGGAGAGTTTGTTTCACTGCTGTCTGTTTGGTTTCTGCGACTGGGAGGTGAGGTATTCTCACAAATCTGGCACTGTCATGGGCTGCAGGGCCAGCTTCTCCTGTTTGGTTTTGGTCTCGGTTTGGGGTTCCTTCCGCCCCCGCCCCCCCGCCCCAAGCAACTCCACGGCCCCCAAGCCTTGAGCAAAGTACTGCTGCTGTATAGACTCACAGTGCACAAATGACCCGCCCTCAAGGGGTCTTCAGGCTGGGGGAGTGGCAAACAGGCGCCCAAGGACAGACATCGCAGAGCCCAAAACAGGTGCAGATGATGCCACTGGACACGGAGAAATGACGAGACCAGGACGGAAGGGAGTCTGTTTTCTCAGTCTAAATTTGTATTTAACCCCTATTTTACATTAGACGTAACCACTCTAAAGCCCCCTGGTAGCAACAGCCTATAGAAAATGCGGTGAGCTCTTAAGGATTTATCTGCAGTGGTTTTGCACAGATGAGTCACTCGGGGGCATTCTGTCAATTTCCTTTTTTTTCTAACGGGGAAACAAACGTCTCTGAAGGCATTATTTTATGTGCATGTTTTCCAGCATATTATTTTTAACACTCCTGGAAATAACATATCAAACACACATTCATAAAAAATCATAGCTCTGCCCCAAGCCTTTTAGTACAAAATAGCTAAATTTAACATCCAGAGAAATCGTGAACTAATAAAATATTTGAATGGTCATAAACAATAGTTGAATAATATATTATTTCAGGGGCTTCCCCGGTGGCGCAGTGGTTGAGAATCTGCCTGCCAATGCAGGGGACATGGGTTCGAGCCCTGCTCTGGGAGGATCCCACATGCCGCGGAGCAGCTGGGCCCGTGAGCCACAACTACTGAGCCTGCGCGTCTGGAGCCTGTGCTCTGCAACAAGAGAGGCTGCGACAGTGAGAGGCCCACACACCGCAATGAAGAGTGGCCCCCGCTTGCCAAAACTAGAGAAAGCCCTCGCACAGAAACGAAGACCCAACGCAGCCAAAACTAAATAAATTAATTAATTAATTTAAAATATATATATATATATATATATATATTATTTCATACGTAAGTTTCAGAACTTTAAAATTTTCTTTGGATCAAGACTTGTTTACATATTAAGCCATGTACCAAAATTGACCTAATCATATGTAATCCCCATTTAAGACTAATGAATTAAATTAGGGTCTCATACTTTAAGGTTATTATATTAACCATAAAATGGCCATATTGTCTAGGTCAAAAATGTTTTGATATTGCCAGTTGAACTTGACTTAACTTGATATTTATATAGACAGATTATGGACTGATTCAGATACACATAAAGGAAACACTTCTAATAGGCCCAATTTAAGATTTTGTGCCAGTTGATAAAAAATCTACAATAAAAGATACTTCTGGGTAGATATGGAATTCTATGAATGCTTGTAATAGCTCTCATACTGTAATTGATGGATATTTCCTTATGCCTAAGAATACTATGCCCTACTCTGAATATCTCTTAAATCCTAGAACAAACAGGGTTCAGATTTTTTTTCTCATGTTTCCCTCTCACTTGAAAAATGGTCAACAGCTCTCTGCTGTCATCAAACTCCACTTTGTCATTCACTACGACGACATCATAGAAGCCAGCCCGGGTGTCTCCCCAAAGATAGGGTGAAATCCTAACCCTGGGTACCTGAGAACGCGATCTTATTTGGAAATAGGCTCACAGCAGATGTAGTTAAGGGGGACCCTGGGGTGGCCCTGATTCAATACCCTGTGTCCTGGTAAGAAGACAGACAGACCCAGGAAGAAGACAGCCCTGTGAGGAGGGCGCCAGAGATGGGGGTGACGCAGCCACAAGCCCGGGAACGCCTGGGGCCCCGGGAGCTGGAAGAGGCACGAAGGACCCTGTCCCGGAGCCTCTGGAGAGAACCCAGCCCTGCTGACTCCTTGACTGTGGACTTGTGGCCTCCAGAACTGTGAGAGGACAACTTTCTGTTGTTGTACGCCGCCTGGTCTGTGGGGATGGGTTACAACAGCAGGAGGAAACTAGTACAGTCTGCACTGAGGGGTATCTCGGGAAGCGAGCCCTAAAAGCTCATTTCCACGCCTCACAGAGATTTGGTTGAAGCCTCATTCTTCTATACCCCTCGGTGCCCACAGGATTTTGGTAGACGTTGGTACCACAAAAGGCTCTTTTCTTCAGCCAGCTTGTTGGCCACCAGGAGCTGTGGATTCTCCTCACCTCTGGGGGGCTGGCCCAGATGCAACACCTCTGAGGGACAGGGGCCACCCAGGGCTGTGGGTGACCTCATCTGCAAAGCTCAGGGTGTAGGACGTACAGGTACACACATTTTCTGTGCATCACGGTCTGAAGAAGGTAGAAGTGCTGTCCAAACAGCTGCTGTATTTCATCTCATGAACAGTCTTTGCGTTGACTTCTTGGAGGCTTATCTCAGCAGCACACCCTAACTTTCACGTGCATACTTTTTTGGGGTCTTGTTTTAGACGTGCTTTAGAAGGCATTCAAGTCCCTTTAGGGTATAAGGTATAGAATGAATGAATGAAAGCTGAAGAAGAGGCTGAGGTTAGAGCACTTGACACAAGAGCTGCCCTGACAACATCCAGGATGATTGGGCTTCTCATGAAATTCTAATAATCTATTGAGTTTTTCTTTTGTTGGAAGCCTGCAAGTTCAGTGTGTTTTATTTATACCGAAATAAAATCCTGCCTTATCTGGGACCATGACAATCACAACTGTCTAGCTCTCTTCTTATTTTTTATGTCATCATCACTAAATAATGTTTGCTGGCACCTACCGTGCCCAAGACACTGTGCTGTGCCTGCAGTATCCAGGGCTGAATAAAAAATGAGTTCCCCATCTCAGCTGTTTGCTTGCTAAGTTCTCTGTAGAGAGAGAGGCTCTATATTCAGAATTTTTATAATGAAAAGGAATTAACATTAGCAACGAACCGCGTGCCAGAGCCAATCCACCTCCCTGTAAGTTCTTTTAATTTTTATTTGATTATAAATAACTTCCTGGGCCAACTGCCAAAGGAAAGCTGTTTGGAGGGAGAAACGGAGCAATCCACTCGATGAACTTGCCATGGCTACGACTTGCTGTTTCCACCCGTCAGCCTCCCTCCTAACCCAGAGCTGTCACTTCTGCACAGAGGGTTAAAACCGAGTCACAGGGTTGTAGTACAGGCCTCCCGTGCTCCGGGTCCTCAAGAGGGAAGGGAGGTGGGGACGGGCAAAGGTATGTCCTTAGGTCTACAGTAGAGCCATCCGTGTGTTCCCTGTCTCATCTCCCCACCTGTGAGCCGTTCGCCCTGGGGGTGAGTGTGGATGTAGGGGATTCAGGTCAGGATGCAGAGCGCTGGGTCCAGCCAAGGGAGCCCCACTGAGGGTTCTGCTTTGTGGCTTAGGGGTGCCCCCCTGGGGGCCCATTCTTTGTAAACTTTAAATTTACAAAGAATGGGGAGAACCGTGAGGGACCCAGGAGGCTGTGCTCACCACCCTGGGGTTAATGAGCCTCGGGGCTGCTTGGCCACAATTCTCACCCTGGTGTCCTTTAAAATGATTGATTGATACTTTTTAAAAGCTTTCAAGAGTCTCTGAGTCTCGAAAAGAAATGCTGTCTTCAGCGATAACCCAGGCTGATGTACGTGGACTCCTCAACGCTCTGGAACATTTCAGGGGGCCATGCTGCCTGGGGCAGCACCCATGTCTCAGAGGGTCTAGGGCAAACGAAGAGAATGTGCGTGAACTCCTTGGTTCAGGCAGAAATGACTTCTAATCTTAGAGAGGCATCCGTCTCCTCTAAGGGGCATTGCTACACCTTCCGTCCAGGCAGAAGAAAAGAAATATTTATTTTTCCAAAGTGGCCAATAACTATGTCGCCTGCTTTGTTTCTTCATTTGCCATAGTGGCAAAGCAGGAAAGGGGTATTTTTTTTTTTTTTTTTTTTTTTTTTTGCGGTACGCGGGCCTCTCACTGTTGTGGCCTCTCCCGCTGCGGAGCACAGGCTCCGGACGCGCAGGCTCAGCGGCCATGGCTCACGGGCCCAGCCGCTCCGCGGCATGTGGGATCCTCCCGGACTGGGGCACGAACCCATGTCCCCTGCACCGGCAGGCGGACTCCCAACCACTGCGCGACCAGGGAAGCCCGGAAAGGGGTATTTTTAAAGAGCCCCCATAGTCTCTTCTAGGTGATGCTAAACTCAGCAGGGAGAGAGCGGGCTGAGGAGCAGAATAAAGATGAGCCCCCCACCCCGCATCCAGGATCCAGCCTGATGCCCTCCAGCCACCTGTCCTCCTCGGGCTGGTGTGTGCTGGGCCGCTAGGGAGAGGTGGGTGGGGAAGCCCGGGGTCTGACAGGACTCTCATCCACAGGAGATGATGACCGTGTGCCCAGGTGCCCGGCAGGGCTCCCGTTGTGGTGGCAGCAACTTGGGGCCAAGAGTCTGGGCTCCAAGCAGCCCGGGAGTGTGGACGGGGCCAGCGGCTGCCTTCTACCCAGCCAGGCTCTAACCGGCTATTTAAGGCCAGGAAATAGTATCTATTTAGTATCTTGCTCTGGGGGCGGGGATCCCACCACTAGTAACAGCAAAAGCCCACTCATTGTGGCAGACAGTCGGCCATGACCTTCAGAGTCCAGGCCCGTCATTGTCGGCCGCGTGGGATCTCACCAGTGCCCAGCAGCCCAGGGATAGTTCCTGCTGGGGTCATGCTTATCTGCTTCCCCCGCACCTTTAGTTGAGAGGGAAGACGGTCCAAACCTGGGCAGGTGGATGCACTAGAAATGAGTGAGGGGAACTCAGGGGAGGCTGTGCTCCGCCAGCTGAGGACCAGGAAGGACCAGCGTGTGTCCTATGGAGAAACAGAGCCTCTCGGGCGGGGAGGGGGATGGCGGTGTCTTCAAGGAGACGGAGCGCACTCCCCACTGAGCTGTGGGGAGAGGACTGTCCAGGGATGCAAGCGCTCGTGGCCACTGGAGGGTCCAGGCTCAGGGCCCGGCCCCCCGGGGGAGGCACCGCTTGGGATGCACAGCCAAGAGTGCCCGAGAGACAGTGGCTCTCAAACCGTGTTAAGGCACTTACTTTGAACAAAAACGTATAGGAAATGCATGTTTGTAATCAATTCTGTCTCTATAAAGCTGTTTTTAAAAAGAGCACCTTTATACGCAAACTGAAAAGGTGGGCAAAAGCTCCTAGAAGATGTAGAAGAAATAAAGAGACGACACATGGCCGCCTCTCTCCTGGGCGTGTACACGTACATCTCCTCCCTGTGTCCTCCGGGGTCGGCTCCGTGTGTGTCTGTGTCCGGACCTCCTCTTCTCACAAGGACACCAGTGAGACCGGGTCACGGCCACCCACGTGGCCTCATCTGAACTTAGTCACCTCTTTAAAGGTCCTACTTGTTCTGGGGTATTGGGGGGGTTAGGACTTCAACAAATGAATTTTGAGAGGCACAATTCAGCCTGTAACACAACCTGTGGAACCAAACGCAGTGCTTGGCACACATGATGTGCTGGACCAGTGTTTTGACCTATAGGGGTCCCCTTGGAGAGGCTCACCTGTTGTATTTACTTATTCACTTTCCACAGAGCACATCACCCTAAGATTTGCTCACTGCCCACAGCGCCATCACCGTAAGAGCAGGACGGATGAGCAGCTCTCAGGGGCTCCTCTCCCCCGGTTGGGCTCTTGATCCCAAGCCAAGTGAGTGAGTTTCTCACACGCTGGACCAAGTCATAACAGTTAAAGAAAAAGAAGGAGCAGCCGAAATCCAGCAACACTTTCAGCCACGTTGGTTCCTGGTGTCAGCGTGCCCTCCCTCTCAGAGCCTCCTCTTCCCCTCTTTGGGGACAGTTGTTTCCTTGACTCAGTGACTCTCAACCCCCAGGGCTGCCAGGCTGGACACAGTGGAGCCGCAGACACCCCGTCCCTGGTGGGAACCAGGCAGTAGGGGGGCCTGAAACCGACGTAGCCGGGGGCCCTTTGTGTCCGGGACCCACTTCAGCCCAGCAGGACAAAAATGGAGCTAAGTCCGTCTCTGTTCTGATTTACTGCGTTCAAGACATGGAAATGACCCCAGCCCGGGAGGCCCCGGTGTCATTATGGGAGGTGACTTATCATCTGTCGTATGCACTGCACCGTCGGGCTCATGGCCACTGCTGGCCTCTTGCCAGAGAGATGAAACCATAAACTAAACACTGTGGCTTGGCCCGTCGGGTCCCAACTTAATTCGGGGCCGAGTACAGCCTGCCAGTTGCTTATAGAGCTTGTGGGTGCTGGGAGAGGCCACTGGGAGCCAGTGGCTACATGCAGACGGAGCTGGTGTAATAGTAATGATGACGTTGATGATGCCGTTACCATGCTTCAGCCCTGTTCACGTACACTAACTGATTTAATTCTCACAATTGTCTTATGTGATTTGCCCCAATTTTCAATTATTACCAGAGTGATGAGAGCTCAAAGAACTTGCCTACTCTAAGTCAATCAGTAAGTAGAAGCAGGATTTGACCTGGGTGTCCCAGCTCCTAAGTCATGGTTTAAGCACCACACTAAAAACCCATCTGGCTGCAGCTTCTAACTGGTCCTCATGCATTTCAGCCAAACATTAGAAATAACAGCAATGAAGAAGACGAGAGATGTCAACGAGGGAGAAACCAGGAAGCTGAGAGCAGTGGAAGGGAACCCAAAATGCAGAGTTATCTCAGTCAATTTCCCAACACCCGGAAGTCACAGGAGAGCCAGACGGCCAATAACCAGGGCCCGAGCCTGGTCCTGGTCCCTCTCGGCTACATGACCAAGGGCACATCCCCTAATGTCAACAGCTTAACTTTCCTTGTTTATGAATGTCACAGGCTGTATTTTCCAATGACGTTTACACGAAGAGCATATGTACGTCCCATCTCACGTGCTCTCCCCGTGTGACTGCCGCTCCTCCCAGTGAGGGGCGGAGTCTGCATCCCCTCCCCTGGGGCTTCTTAGGGCCCCAACCAATGCAGCGGTTCTGGTGCCTTCCCATCCGGGTTGTAAAATGTTTGCACCTTCTGCCTGGTAAACACACACTCTCTCTGTCTCTCATTTTGAAAAAGAGATATATACATTCACATGAAATACATATCAGGGAGCGAGAGATTTATCACAGTACTTGGCTCACACGTTGTGGGGTCTGGCTCGGCAAGTCCAGATCTGCAGGGCCAGCTGTCAGACCGGGAACTCAGGCAGGAGCTGGCCCTGCATGGGAATTTCTTCACCCTCAGGGAAACCTCAGTCCTGCTCTTAAGGCCTTTCAACGAATTGGATCAGCCCCCCAAAAAATTATCAAGGATAATCGCCTTTATGTAAGTGCAACTGATTGCAGGTGTTAATTACGTCCACAGAACACCTTCACAGCAGCACTGAGGTCAGCGTTCTCAACTGACACCACAGCTCAGCCCTGGTCGCATGGCACTCGCAGCATGTCCTGCAGCCGTGCCTCATCTCCAAATGAAGACAGCAGCAAGGCCACGCGTCTGCCCGACACGATACAACCGGAAACGTGCTCTTTCTCCAGAAGAGGATGGGAGAGCCTCTGGGGGATGTTCACTCTCTTCCTTGACATCCTGTGACTTAAATAAGGGAGAAGCACTCACACAGACGATAGTTCTGGTTCCTGCAAGTGACCATGCGGTTGTAGCTGGTATCTAGCGCTACTTTCTTCCACTACCCCTTCTGTATTCCCTTTGCAAGCATCTCAGCCGGCCGTGGCTCTTTACCTGGTGGGGTGACCTAAACCTTCATCCCCAAAGGTTCTGGGCCATTGGCAGTCCTGCCCGGACTGGGTTGTTGTAGTTTTCCAGTGACCTCAGTCCCAGGACACGGAGATACTGAGAGACACCTCAGCCACCTCCTGTGCTGCAGACACACTCGTCCTCAGCTCCACTGTGGAGAAGCAGCCAGGTTTCCCCTTGGACGGCGAGATCACGCGCCCCGTCCCGTCTCCTGATGAGAGCGCTCCTCCCTCGGGCGTTCAGACCACTCAGCTCCTTATCACCTTGTCAGCGGGTCACCTGGCCGATAATGAGGGCACCAATTCCACTCCCACCCCCTGATTTCTAGACCACGACCCCGGCCACGAGAGAAATGGCACCATAGAGTGGATGCTGACTCAGAGCCTGTACGGCCCCCTGGGGAGCCCTGCCCAGCCCTGCAGGGTACTGCCACCCAGCTGGCATTGTAACTGACCCTTCAAAAGGCCACTCCACTGTTCTAACACGCCAGCTGCCTGAAGATGGTGGGGAGCACGGGGATCGGGGACCCACGCCTCACTTCGGCTGCGAAGTGAGTTCCCTGATCCGAAGCACTGCCCTGTGGAGTGTCATGGTGGTGGATGGGGCAGTGTGTAAGTCCGTGGAGGGCAGTTTTGGCAGAAGGATTGCACGCAAGGAAGGAAACCCACAGTCATAGTGAGTGTCTATTCCAGTAAGATCAAAACGCTGCTCCATCCATGATGGCAGTGGTCCGGTGTCATCGACCTGCTTCCGGCTGGCTGACAAATTTCCCCAGGGAGCAGCGCCCCATCGGGGACTCAGTGCCAGTGGCTGAGGCCTCCCCCATCTGGGTTCTAAGCATTGCTGTTTAGACTAGGAGAGAGGACCGCTGCTTAGTGAAACCAGTAAGTGAGGCGTGAAAACCACAAGTGAGGAGGAGTAGCTCTGAGGCCTTGGTGCAGCCCGCCCGGCGCCTCGCCTGCCCAGGAGCTAACCCACCCGTCTTTCCTGCTGTCAAGGCCTCGATTTTATTCAGAGTCAGTGAAAATCCCTTGATCTGGGAAGAGGGAAGCTCTCTTCTCAAGTACAGGAGATAAACTACGACTGGTGTGAAGCAGCTGAGGGCTCCCCGCTGCAAAGGGCCTGAGGTTCATACGTGGCCCAGTTCTGGTCATGAGGTGCAAGAGAAAGTTGATGACAGGTGTTCTGGGAAATGCTTCTTTTCCGGATGAAAAGGCATCTCTTCTCAAGGAAAAACTCCCCTTTTTCCACTGCATCTTACTCTTCTGCTTGAGATATGGCTGTTTTGAGATGAGACGGCTATCTTGTGACCATTAGTCAACAAAATTAGAGGAAAAAAAGACCAGCTCAAGATTATATTTCTGTGAATATTTATCACAGTTATTGATAAGAACAAAAATAAGGAAGGAAATTTAAAATTTAAAAAGGACTAAAAAGTAAAGACATAGCTATATGATGAAATATTATACAATCATAGACATATTTATTGGCAAGAAAACATGCTTATGATCATTTGTTAGGGGACAAAGTGGGTTACAAATAGTTTGTCAGAACTATTTTTTGTGAACATATGCCTGCTTGTATAAAACAGAAAGTAAGTGGGAGGTTGTAGACCAACATGTCAACACTGGTAGTCTTCAGATGGTGGGATTATGGGTAACATTTTTTCTCATTTTTCTTCAACGAGTTTGTATAACGTGAGCAGATTTGGGGCAGGGGATGGGAAGAATAAATACACTAAGAAAGACAGTGAGGAAAGAGAGAAAAGGCCTGGGTTTTGGCAACATTGCTGAGCCATGGTGCCTCTCCCCAGAGCAGCCCCTGAAAGATAGTTTTACGTTCACTAGTTAAATATCCCTCCTGCTTCCAGCACAGTTGTATTTTCTGGTATTTTCAGTTGAACAGCTACTGACACACCACTCATACTTCTGAAAGGATTCCTCCTCAGTCATTAAATGTATCCTGCAAGTCTGATTACCCCTGAATGCTATCAGGACAACGCAGAGGGAAGGTTTTACCTCTCTGTCCTATTTTCCTTCTGGGCTGCATTTTCACTGGCTAGAAAGCCAGCTAAGCTGGTTTGAAGCTGAGTCTGAGGCAGAAAGTGGAAAACCAAGGATCTGTTTCATGAACGTCCTTTAGTCAACGGTGAGTAAATTCACATAAAGACAACCGTGGTCATGGTCATGTTAGTACTTTCATAACGTCTTAAAGCTGGGCCAACAGTGTCTCCTTTGGGTCGTTTTCACCCACTTGAAATAAGAGACATAAAGAAGTGGGCTTTATGTTCAAAATCTATGACATTTGGTTAAAGCATCAGCAATAGAAAACACCAAATATTGTTTCCTGAGGGCTTTCCATAACTGTTAGTCAAAGGAACTCTTTTACTTTACAGCTAAGAATAATATTAAGAGGGTTCTCTTTGTCTTGTAATGAGAAGCAAACATAGAAAAGACCAGTTCACACTGCTTCAGTTCCTGAACACGTTATTTAATAAACCAGAGTCTTCCTGTGGGTGTGAAAAGTCTGCTCCCCGCTGACGGAGCTGGCAGCGTGCGTTCTGCACCCCGCGGAGGACGGAGGGTTTCCCTCTGGTGGTATCTGAACTGTTGTATGTAGAAGGGATAAACAAGGTCCTACTGCAGAGCATGGGAAACTATATTCAATACCCTATGATAAACCATAACGGAGAAGAATATGAAAAAGAATATGTACGTATGTATAATCGAATCTCTTTGCTGTATACCAGAAATTAACACAAGATTGTAAATCAACTATACTTCAATAAACTAAACTAAAAATAAAAAAGCTGATGGCCTATGTACCCTAGAGCAGCCTCGGTGAACTGAGACAGGGGAATGGTCACACCACGTACACGCCCACATCTCGAATGAAGCAGGACGCCCGCGCGGCCGGCCGGCTGCACGAACACAAGGGCTGCCAAGCAAGGCTGGTCTTCCGTGAAGGAGAAAGCGGGGGGGTCTGACAGAGGGGAGTGAGGCGCCGATGAGATCTCTTTTCTCTGTAGTAACTGCAGAGCCCTCTGGACCACACCGCAGGGCACAGGTACCCCAGGGAGCCTCAACCCGGCTGCAGGTCCGAATCCCCATCACACTCTCTGTCCAGACACAGAGAACCGCCCCCGCTCCCCCCAGGGCAGCTCTACGTGCAGCCTGGGGCTGTAGGTCTGTCCTCACGTCTCCACTGGCAGGGGGCCCTTCCTTAGTGCCCAGGCGTCGGACCTTAGGTCCACGACAACAGGTGCACCCTCCCTGCCGGGTCACAAGGCCTTAAAACAGCCCCCCGTCCACGGGGCGTGCCCAGTAGACTTCTGTTCACTGACTGGCCGATGGGGTCAATGCCTCGTTAGTAGAGCAGGCAAGAGAGGTTCCTGGACCCTGGGAGTTAGGGTACCTGTACTCAACACCGCACACTCTCAAACGGTTTGCGTAGGAAAATCTCTTTATGTCTCCGGGTTTCAGTTTCTTCATTTGTAAAGTGGCACGACGGGGTACGGGTACTAGCCCGCATCCTCGGGTATTGTAAGAATCAGAACAGAAAGTGCACTTCAAAGTACTGCGTGTTCTGAGATGTTGAAGTGACGGAGCGGGTTGCCTGATCGTCACCTCCTGTGACCGCTGCTTGGATTCCTTCCGTCAGTGTTAGGGGAATGTCCTCCTACAGCTTCTGTCTTGCACGTCTCCGGGGCCGGCACAATGCTTAGCCCAGAGCAAGTTTTAATAAATATTCATTGAGTCCAGTTCCATAAATATTCGCCTGCCCCTTTGGTTTCACATATACTTCCTAGAGCTTTGAATCAGAGCTACTGATTCCCAGGGAGCTTGGCGTGGCCGGGGTGCAGGGCATAGAAAGGGCAGAGGGGAAAAGTCCCACTCGTGAAAGGCTCGGATGCTCTCCCGAGACACAGGCTTGGTTCTGAATTTGATGGGCAGTGTCTGAAGAGACGCTCGACCCGAACCTGTGAGGGGAAAGCATGGCTCCTTCTGAAGGCCAAGGCAGAGGGGCTTTTAGCCGAGGCCCCTCCCCAGCCTTCAAATACCTACAGAAGAGCGAACATAACTGCGAGCTGAGATGGAGAAATCCAGTGTGGCGTGCAGGAGGTTTTTAGGGTTAGTCAAGACCATGGTCCTCGGCGGGGTGGAGAGAAAGCCAGAAAGACCAGTGTTGGGATGGGGGCCGCCTTTTGATTCTGCTTGAAAGGCTTGATTCAGCTGTAAAGAAGCAAATACCCAGTGGTAGAACAAGTGGAGACAGAGGAAAATGAAAAAAGAGTCAGAATAGCCAAATGGGGCAGAAACCTCTCCCCTGGCAGTTCTAGAAGCCAGAAGCCTGAGGTCCCGGTGTGAGCAGGGCTGTGCCCCCTCCGCAGGCTCCAGGGGACGGTCCCTCCTGGCCCCTCTCGCCGCTGGTGGCTCTGAGCGTCCTCGGCCTGCGGCCACATCACTTCCATTTCTGCTCTGGCGTCACGTGGCCTCTCCTGTGTCTGTCTCAAGTCAGCCCCTGCCTCTCTCCTATGAGGACACCAGTCATTAGATGGCGGGCCACTCGGATAACGCAGGGTGATCTCATCTCAAGATCCTTCACCTAATTCCATCTGCGAACACCCTTCTTCCAAGTAAGGTCACATCCACAGGTTCCAGGGGTTGGACATGGAACATCTTTTGCAGGGGGGACCACCGCCCAGAACTCTGGGCTCCCAGCTGGGTCTTGCAGCTCAGGACTCGGTAACTAAACAAGCAACAACCAACCGCCTTGCTGACTTAGCAGCTTGTGAAGCAGCATGTACAGGCGGAGGTGGGCACCTGGGGACACACGCTACTTCTCAGGCAGGTCCGGAAAGAGGTGCAGGGAGGGTTGCAGGACAGAAGGTCCCCAGACGGACATGGGGGGGAGCCGAGCAAAGCCTCCCCAGCAGCAGGCTGGAGACCCACGTGGAAACACCTGTGTGCGTGCTCTCGCGTGAAGTCAGGTCTCCGTGCCCGGGCGGCGGCAGCTGCTCACGGCCTCAATGCATCTTCCTTTGTGATGTGAAGTTTTCTTCTGGCGGAAGCGAGAACGTGCCCTGCGCGGGAGGGAAGCGTTGCAGCCTGTGTCTTCCTCGCTCGTTCCCCGGCTCCTGGCTCGCTCGTCCGCGGGCAGGTGGTGGTCCCACCTGGGTGATGAGCACAAACAGACGGAAAGCCGGGTTAGTGTCCCCCGCGCCCCAGGCGTGCCTCCCTGGAGTCCCTGTGATGCCACACGGTCACCTGGGGCAGTGGCCCCTCTCACCCTGGCCTGGGCCCGGCACACGCTGAGAAGCAGCATCCCGGCTTCTTGGACCCATGCGGGGGGCGGGGCTCGGCCTTCCGTCCATATTCCGTCCTCAGAGGATATTATCTCAGGCCAGCAGGAATCGGGAAGAATCAGAGCAGGTTCCTGTCGATCGTGTGGGTTCTATGCTTTTCAAGAAGCTCCACAGAAATGGCCCCCCAGCCCCGAGGGGTGCCTCGGGATGCGAACCCCCTCCCAGGGCGTTCGGGTGCCATGAAGAGGCGGAGGTGCTGCCGGCCCCATCCCCGTGGGTGGTCATCAGGCTGTGGGTGGTGCCTTCCTGCTCGGAGGGGAGAATTAGGGAACCTGCTGCTGGTTTCCATCCACAGGCCGGTGAATGAGGATCTCCGGCAAGAGGCTGGGACTCTGGAGACGCCTCAGGAGCCGGAAGTGTCAGACGAGAGTAACCCTCCTCCCGAAAGACAAAACTCACTCAAGACACAGCCAGACACTTTGGATCACAAAATGGAAAAAAAAGTTACCAGAAGTATTCGTTGTCCCCGAAGCCGCTATCCTGAGTTTAATGAGAGGAGCAGGGGGAGGAGGTTCTTAGACGGGCGTGGTCCACCCTGATGCTCCGGCTTCTCCCCGCTTCCTCCAGTCTTCTCTCTTCTCCATGGCCCGTCCTTTCCTTTCCTAGGAACGCGACGACCGGGTCCCCTTTCTGTTTCTGCCTTCCCTGTCTCTGTTCTCCACGCTGTGGAGAGCCCTGTGCACACGAGAGTGTAACACACATCCCTCCTGCCCTCCATCCCCTCCCCTCCCCTCCCTCCCCCCTCCCCTCCTCCTCCGTCCCCTCCCCCTCCCCTCCCCCTCCCCTCCCTCCTCCGTCCCCTCCCCCCTCCCCTCCCCCTCCCCTCCCCCTCCCCTCCCTCCTCCATCCCCTCCTCCATCCCCTCCTCCCTCCCCCCTCCCCTCCCTCCTCCATCCCCTCCTCCATCCCCTCCTCCCTCCCTCCTCCGTCCCCTCCTCCCTCCATCCTTCCCTCCACCTTCCTTCCCTCCTTCCTCCCTTTTCCCTCCCCCCTCCTCTCCTTCCCCTCCTCCATCCCCCCTCCTCTCCCCACCATCTCCTGCTTCCCCAGAACCCCAAGCTCCTATCACTGTCGGGTCCACTACTCGCCCACTGTACTTTTCCCACTTACATTAAGGTGATTATTGCTCCCTCCTCCCTGCTTTTCCTTTGCTCTCCTCTTCCCCAAAAGGGGGGTAGGTGGGTATTAATACAAACATGCATCACAGTCTTTATTATTTTGGCAAGGAAAACAAATGGGAATCAAGTAGTCTTTTTCCTGTCAGGGTGCTGATGAAGGAAGTGTCAATAAACACAACAGTTTCCCGAGCTGCCGGCTTGAGATCCAGGCACAGGAAGCAGCGTAAAGCAGATCCCTGACATGGAGGGCAGCTGCAGTACTTTCACTCCCGAGCTCTGGGTTACACTCTTTCATCACGTGTAGTCTTGGCCTGGTGAACCCTTTCGCTGAATGGCAGCTGGTCCTGATTTGCTCAGGGTCCGTCCAGAGCCAAGATCCCGGCCCCCTGATGCCCACAGACTGCTCCACCCACCATCCAGCCCCTGCCTTCCTGACATCACCCAGCCCCACCCTCCACATGGGGATACTTTCAGGGCACCACGTGCTTGGTCTCAGGTATCTCCAGGCATGTGGGTGCTATGCGCCCAGAGTGGCTTGTACACGCCTGTGCGGGAAGAGAGACAGATAGGCAGAGATGGAGGCAGAGAGGCAGAGAGAGACAGACTGAGACACAGACAGGCAGAGAGAGAGACTTGTGTCCCTAGAAAACCATCCACGGGCATTTAAGAAGCTCTCATGCTTTCTCCATAAAGGCCCTGGAGTGTGATCTCAAGGGGGCCTTAGGCAGAGGCTGATCAGAACGTGAAACAGGGGATCTCAGGATCCAGGGGCTTCTGGGAAAGCAGTTTGTAGGTCGAGCAGGGAGCCTGACTGTCAACCCAAGGCCAGACCCAGACAGTGGGGACCCCTCCGCACTCAGGCTGCTTCCAGATGCCCACAGCATGGGATGCTGTGCGTGCTCCGGGGGGCCGCTGAGGGTGAGGGGCCTGGACATGCCGGTAGGAAGCGAGGGAGCAAACCCCAAATCAGGCCGCCCCTCGGTCCTCTTGGAGATTCCTATCTCTGTCTACATCATCTACGTCTGTATCATCTGTATGCACATCTCTCTCTCTCTCTCCCTCTCTCTCTACCCCCGTGAGAAACCTCCCTGGAAACTAACACCGTGAGTGCTGAAGGTCAAGGCACACCTGTCGACTCCAAACGCCAGCTAAAGTCCAGTGTGTTCCAGGTTTGCGGTCAGGGCCCTTTGGGGTTTCTGCAGTCATGGGGGTTACACTTGGCTGTTATCGAAGCCTCTGGCCACAGAGGCCACCAGTACGAGCTCCAAAAGGCGGGGAGCACAGCTGTGGGCCTCAGAGTCTGAGTCTCCCCACCATGAAGCAGCCAGAAATGAATGTCCTCAGTTTCTCTACCTGGAAAGCCAGGTGCTGGAACCAACCTCCCTCTAAAGGGCCAGGACCTGATAATCTCACTCTCCAGCTAAGGAGATCATTATCGGCAGAGCAGAAAACGAAGCACCCTGTGTGGCTCTTGTTTAAAAGGAAGGAGCCCCGCTAGAAACCGCCAAGGATGGCTTCGGGGCCCAGAATCGCTGAATGACTTAAAAAGAAGAAAAGAAGGAAAGTCTTCCTCGTGACTCACCCTCCCCTTCCTGCGGTTTGTAAACTCTGCTTTCACTGTAGAATGAGTTTTTCACAAAGATTTTCCCTCACATCCAACACTGAGGTCTCTGAAAACATCAAACCAACAAAATTAATTTCCAGGTTGGTTAAAAAAAAAAAAAGTTCTCAAACAAAATCTGTTGGTTTCCTCAAATCTCATTGTAAAAGGTATTCAGTAAGCGCTGACAACTTGCTTGGGGCCCTGGAGTTCAGAGTCAGCGATGGCCTGAATCTGGTGTCTCCCGAGATCTCGCCCGCTCCCCACCTTGGGGCCCGGCCCCCCGCAGCTCACGTCCCTTTGGCTGTGACAGCGGCCCAGGGCCTGCTCGTATGGGCCTGGCCACAGACACCCTGAAATGCCGGGAAACCAACTGCCACCAGCATCCTCGTTTTTTTAAAGATTTATTTTATTTACATTTATTTCGTAAGCCCCCATGAAGGAGACCCACCCTGTCGAATCCTTTCTCTTCCAGACCATTCGCAAAGGTGTGACCTATTTTAAAAGAAGGTGCTATTTGAGGGGGAAAAAGAAACCCTACAGAGCGGAAACATTAAGGTTGACTCTTCACATGTCAAAAACATTTGCTGCTTTACGGAAGATTCATCACGGTGTTTTTTAAGTTCTATACAAATGTTGTGTTTTAAATGCCTTTCAGTTAAAAGAATTGATTCACACTCACCTTTCTTTCAACTTTGCTTCACCCTAAATGTAATGCAGTAAAAAGGTATTGCTCCAGTTTTCATTCTGGGGAAACGTGGGTTTCCTTATGGCTAGAAGCACCAGCATTAAACTGACAGCGCGGTGACGGCAGGAAAATTCGAGCGCGGGTCTCACCGTGTCCTGCCATCAACTAGGAGGGAGTCGTGGTCCCTTTGGCCTCACTTCGCCCACCTGCAAGGTAGGGACAGGTTTGCCAGCTGTGCCTCTATCTCAAAATTGTGCTGGGTTTACAAAGTGAGACATTCGAGGCCCACACCCTGACACAGACTGTGCGTGTTCCGTGGCCTGGCTGTCCTGGAAATGGGCCACCTGCTCGTGCTGGGCTCTCAAGCTGCCCCGGGCAGAGATTCGGGGTCACGGTGGCCCGCGGCCTTTGTCCAGGGTGGAGGCCTTCCTGCCGTGTCCTCTTCATTCTCCCTCGGAACCTAACTGTCTGATCCCTGCCCTTTCTCCTCAGGCCACGTGGTGTCCCGGGCCAGCTCCCCCAGGGGCTGCAGGGGAACAGACTGACCGTTACCTGCATGGCCACACCACAGACCAGCGCTCTGTTTCCCACACGAGAACTCATTCAACTGGCAACCCCCCCGGGAGGCAGGCAGACCACCACCGCTGTGCAAACCAGAGCGCCCCAATTTGAGTGACTTGTCCAAGGTCACGCAGCTGGGAAAACACAGCAGAGACCTTTGGATTCCGTCCTCCCGCTGCTGATGCTGTGCTCCGACCACAGGTGGAAGGGCCCCCTCTCCTGTCACGAGCATCACGGGCAGTGGCGGGGCATCAAGGCCTGACCTGGGCAGCCGGCCGCCCGCCAGTCTGCGGGAGCGCTCGGACGCTGGTTTACGGCCCAAGGGAGGGACTCAGAGCCGGTGGTCTCTCCTCCCTTCGGGAATGACCCCAGCTCACCTGGGGCACACGGGTGATCAAGACGCCCAGTTCTTCTCTCCGGGGACCCGACTCTCTGCCCCTGGGCCCCCGATGGCCATCGATCCCCTCTCTTGGTGGCAGCCACCAGACTGTGCTTTCTGGGAACCGCCCACCCTACATGTGTCACAGCCACTGTGAGGGAGGGGTCCGAGGAACTGGGCAGGGGGCCTGGAAAGGGGACGCCCTTGGGGGGCCCGGGATGGGCAGGCTCTAGGGACCCTCACGGAGGTGTCGTTTCCCGGCGTCAGAGCTTACGCACTGGGCAGAGAAGATGAGCTCCTGGTGTGTAATTCGGCGGCTCCCAGGCGACTGTCACTTTGCACAAAGTCGTTTTTAGGTCAGAAATTTCTCAGGAATTTGGTCGGCGAGGTGACAGTTCTTCTCCATGCTTGGCTGCAGGTCCCAGACGCGGGACAGACAGCAAGGCTGAGGGACCCTGTCACCAAGGACACTGGCCTCTCTGTCCATCACCAGCGCAGCCAGCCCCAACCCGGAGCTGGCGTTCCTCAGCTCAGGGCCGGCGTTCCGTGGGGCCTTGTCCTCACCGGCTGTCGCTCGGCCCTTTCAGTTGGGCCTCGGTGGTCCTGAGGTTGAAAGGGTTATAGGGGTGGGGACGGAGGGGCTTTCCCGGGCTGACAACGTGGGAAGTGTCCCCAGAGGGGGTCCTCTTTGATCTTCCTTCCCCAGGTCTCAAATCTGAGCCCAGCCACTCCCCCCAACATCTGCTTCTCTGAGCAACCACTGAGGATTGTGCTGATGACAAAGGGCGGGGCGGCCTAGGGAAGGTGCTGTCCTGGCCTCTGCCTCAGGGAGTGGGGCCAGAGGGGGCGGCCTTCAGGACAAAGGGCTGGGTCCTGTCCCGCGCAGAGGGAGACTGCCAGTGTGACGGCACTTTTGTCCCCAGCACCTCTCTTCCCTTCGCTTCCCTTTGGACCAAACATCCTCAGGACATACACATACTTGTGCCGTGTGTACCCAGGGGGATGCCCACTGCTCGGCCCTAGTCACCCGGCCTCCCCGAAGCTGTGGGCCCTCCTGGAAGATACTGAAGTCACACATGGTGAGCCAGAGTCAGCAATTAGAGAAGGAACCTGTGACAGAGACCCTGGGAAAGGAAGGTGGGGAGAAGACGAGATGCTTACACTTGCGAGAAATGTTTGCCCAGCAGAAAAAACAAGTGGGTTGATCTTAGCAGGCCTCCTTGTCTCGCTCTTTCTGCCAAGAAAGCAAAAAGCCGGACTGTTAGCCTCTGTGGACCTGACGGCGAGGAACGGTTTGTAGAGGCAGAGTTCGGGGCTGGGCCCTGGCAGTCCAGCTGCTGGCCTGGCAACGTGCTGGTCAGAGACTCACCATGTATAAGCGTCATCTTCCATAGCTGTGTACTATGCGTACTTTTTCACCTCTTTTCTCGAAATTCTGGAATATATGTACGTACCACATTCATAACAAAGAGAGACGCCAACTCCTGAGTCGACGATCAATAAGCCCTTTGATGACGAATAGAGACCTCGGGTCCTGAGAGGCTCTCATACGATGGCCACGCCCGAAGGCAGCCGTGGGGAGGGGCTGCTAAAGGCACAGCATCTGCCACGGGGGACCCCGAAGGCACCCGCTTTGCACTTGCAGACACCACGTGGCATCAAACCCAGCTCTGCTCGGGGTCCCAGGGTCCTCGCACTGCCCTGGGCTAAACTTCCAGGTAAAACCCTCACACGCCAGCACACACTCACACACACACGGGCATGCACGTGAACGCATGCGTACACACGCACACACAAGCACACGCTATGCCCTTCCTTTTACAAATGTCACTGCGTTGGGAGGCTGTCCCCCAGCACCCTCAAAGCACTACCTAAAAATACTCAGAACATCCTGATTCCAGAAGGTGATGGCCCTACTGATCGAAAGAAAATTAGATTGAATGATTGGGGGAGACGTAATGTCCATCATCAGTAAAAACACGTTAAATTAATTCATCTGCTGGTTTCAGAGCAGACAGATGAAGGGCCACTGGGGAACACGCTGTTACAACGAGGGTCTCTTTAAAAGACACGTCTCGCTTCTTCCTGTTCTGCTGCTCTTTCTCCCAGCAACGCTGGGTGTGCACGCACGCTGGCTGGTCTGATGTTACTTCATCCAGTTATGAGTTTCGGCTCAAGCGTAAGGCCGCAGAAGCAGGAAGCAGGACCAGGGTCGCGGACGGCAGCTTCAGAGCCGCGTCCTTGGACGGGGGGCTGGGGGCAGCTCTGCGTCCCCTCCTGTGTCCTCCAGCTCACCTACCCGACGCGACCACGTCCAGAGACCGCAGATGCCTGTTTACGACGCTGCCTCTGAAATGTGTCCCCTTCTGTGGGGAGGGATGAGGCCAGCACAGGAAAGACGCTGCACACGTCTATGTTTGGCAGGCGGTCTGAGTCTATAAATGTTAGGGTGTCTCGCGTCCCTGCCCTCCCCAGCTCGGGGGGGGCCCCTTCCGTCTTGTCAGCTGTAAAATGCGTCTCTTTTTAACCCCTGAGGCATCTGCAGATGAAAGGTGAGGCCGTGAATGGGGGTGCTGACAGCCTGCCAAGGACCAGCAGCGGGGGGTCCCCTTTGTCTCGGCCCCTCTGACCTCCCGCCCTGGTCTGTGGGAACCGGAGGGGAGAATGTGGAGCGGAGAGCGCGGGGTGGTGGGCCTGGCCGGGACAGCTGAGCCTGTCCCGCTGCTGCAAGTACGCTGACGTCACCCTGGGCCCCCAGCCGCCCCTCCGTCCCGGCCCCGTTCAGGCTTTGCGGAGCAGCCCCTGGCCGAGGATGCTGCTACAGGGCATCAGCAGGAAGGCGGGGACCCTGCGCGGAGCCCCAGGCTGGGGGTGGGAAGATCGGATTGAAACTCTGGCGGGAAAAAGGGGTTTCTCGGAAGCAAGTCTGCACAAACACACAAAGATCACCTCCGGATAAAGCTGAGCGCTGTCTAGAAGGGGCCATCGCTGTGGCCGGTTCCAGGCCGTGAGGGGCCGTGTCTTCTGGCTGGGGGCCCACCGTGTTCCATCACTTCACTTGACGTACAATACAGATTTTCAAGAAAATCTTAAAAGTCACTCATGACACAGCTCTTCAGCCTTCAGGGTGGTGTCTCTGAGGAGGCGGCTCTCCTTCAGACCCGAGACCCCGCAAGCCCAAGCCCTGAGACCCCCTTTCCCTACACCCTCCACAGGGGCTTGTCCGGTTCTTAGAAAAAGGAAAAGCATTTTCCAAAATATTGTAACACCAATTTTCAGAGAAGAGACGTAGCAGCTCAGTGTCCATTTCTTTTTGTGGTTCCTTTTTCTAAGAACACAGATCGTGTTCCCACTTTAAACTTGTGTGATTCTGTTCATTTATTTGAGATATTAATTTTAAAAGCCAGTGAAAAGCCCAACATTCATAGATCAATAGGGGCTTCAGATAGTTTAAGACAAGAAAGGCCACACTGTGTCCTGACAGCAAAATATCCTTTTCTCCCCTGAAAACAAAAGGTATTTTTAAAAATTAACTCAAAGCCCCTTTAAGGTAAAAATAAGAAGCCGGTCCTGACCCAGGATCCGGAGCACATGTGATGGTTATTGGGTGACGAACCTGCATTTCCTTTTACCGCCTATGGTTAAAGATTCACAGTTTCCCCTCCAGAAAGTCCGCTGCTCTTCAGTGCTGGCAAGTTCTGCTTCTGTGGAGGACTCTGTGAATAAACAGCACCACGCCCGTCTGCTTCCAGGTACAACTTAAAGAGGAATTGAGTTAACAAGACAATGCGATTTCTCCCCACGTCTGCTGCAGGAGCACAGGCATCTGAGCATTCCTGCTTTCCCAGGAATGAAAAAAGGGAAGGCTTTAATACAATTCCTGTGTGTAAAGAGTTTTAAAACCGAAAACATGATTCTGATATGTGGCCTATGTTTTTTTTGCAACAGACTTCATCGACACTGACAGTGTATCAGGTTTTATTCTGTTACTTACGATAGGAAGTTACAAAAGGAAAAAGCAGTGAGCTCTGTCTTAGGTAGGAGAAAGGCAACTGTCTTACATAGTTTCCAGGAAACCTTTAAAATGATCTTTAAAAGTTTATGCATTGTTTTATGAGATTTAAAATATAAATTACAGGAGTATATTATTCTCTAACAAAACTCATTTTTGGAAGGTTTTGCAAGTATATCGTCATTAACATTTTTCCTTGTTTTCAGATAAACTCAGGGATTGTATTCTCCCACACTGAAATCTTTTGTACTTTACTTCTTCAAACACAGGAGAAGTTGCAAATGTAATTGTTTTGTCAACGCTATTTCTAACACAGGAGGAAATTTCTTAGGTTGACGGTTAGAAAGACTAGAAATGCTGAATGGAGCGCACAGAGCCCACTCTTCCAAGCCTACCTGACAGCGGTGCTGGAAAGCTGCTTGCTGATCTTATTTCCTGGTTATCTTTCTAAACGGAATCTGTGAGAATTTTATTCTCCATAACCATGATCTGCATGCAGGAAAACAAGTTTTAAAATGCGCAGAAAAAATAGGAAAATGCAGGTAAGCAATAAAATTAGAAAAAACAGGTATATCTTTTATTAATTACACATGTTTTCCATCTTTTCAGCTTTAGTGCCAAAGGGGGCAAGGCACCGAAGGAGGATGCCGACTGTTCCGTGTGCCATGTGCCCCTCTGTCTTAGGAAAAGTACACGGTTTCTGCGCCACTCGACGGAGCCTCAGGCTGGCCCAGTGGACGTAGGCCGGTTGTCAGGATGGGAGCCAAGGCTGCTTCCTTGAAGACACAGGAATCTGCATGAATGAACACCTGGATTCCACTTCTAGGCTAACGGGTTGAACTTAGAGTAATTAAGTGCTGAAGATCGTACCAAGAAATGCACTAACCCCCTCGATCTCTTGCTAGTTAACCTAGTTTTATGTCAACTTTTCATCAGTAAAATGGGCCACAAGCATCCGCAGCATCACCTCTTAAGGACGTCAAGCCACCTCCCTGTAGATTTTCCCAAGCGTCACACCTAGGAAGACAACACAGCTGAAGAGCTGCCAACGTCTTGGTCTATATTTTAAATTCAAATGAATCAGACTGGTAATTTCAAGGGTTTCCTTCATGATGGAAATGTCTCTAGCCTTTACTCACACACCCAGTTCCCCAGAAGGTGGTCACAGTGCTGAGAGGAGGAGATGGGTGTGCGGTGATGACCTTGGACCCCAGGCCCCGGGAGACAGAGTTTACGTCCAGCAGGAAAATGGAAACTGGAGACAAACACCGTCGACTCGGCTGGACCCCACTGTTGACTCGGGTGCCTGGGTGCTTCTGTGAACACCGGCCTCCGGCCCTGAAGAATCTAGACGGGGCCTCAACTTCCTCGCTTTCTGCGTGTCTGGGTTTCAGTTTGCACCAGGTGGGCTGGGTTAAATTATCATCTTAAATGGGCAAAGAATATTTTTAAATACTCCAAGGAAAGCTGTGGTCAAATTAATGTTTGAGTGTCACCAGATCACCTTTGAAGAGGTGTTCAAAATCTCGAAAGGTGCTCGTGCAGTGAGCGTGAGTGTGCGCGTGTGCGTGTGTGTGCGCACACGAGCCTGTGTGTGAGCACGTGCGTGTGCGTGAGCGTATGTGCATGTGTGTGCATTAGCGTGTGCGTGTGTGGGCGTGTTTATTCTCAGAGACCACCCCCTCCACAGCCTTGCCCAGTGGTACCCCTCCCCCCATAAAAGGGGCTGAAAACAGAAGCAGGAGAACCTGTCAGCTCTGGTCCAAAGCAACACCACGTTCCACTGCTTGGCTCCTACCCCAGCCTCTCTGAGTTCAGTCACACGGTGCTTTCGGCTGTGACCTCCTTTTACAGGCTGAATTGTGTCCCCCCTCAAATTCATGAGCTGAAGTCCTAACCCCAAAGGACCTCAGAAAGTGACCTTATTTGGAGATGAGGTCATTGCAGCCGTAACTGTTTAGGATGAGGTCATACTGCATTAGGTGGTCCCTAACCTAGCATGAGCGACGTCCTTATGAAAAGGGGACGTTGGAAGACAGACACCCAGGGAGACATCATGTGAAGATGAGACAGAGACAGGTGAAGCTTCTACAAGCCCAGGGTGGCCACCCACCACCAGAGCTGGGGGAGCATGGAACAGCTCGTCCCTAGCGTTGGAGCCAGCCCTCCGGAGCGAGAAACAATGCGTCTTGTCCTCTCTAGCCCCTGGCGTGTGGCCCTACGGGACTCCGACCGCAGGACAAGGGTCCCCCTCCCAAACACAAGGGGCGCGTCTGCCCCCAGCCCCCTCTGTGTCACATCAGCAACAGCAGGGAGTTTCCAGAAGACACTGAAACAGTGTTTATCACTTTGAATTCCATCTCAAGCTCGTAGAGTTTTCTGCAATAGTTGTTAAGTCATCACAAATGCTGCAGTTCCAACTGGACTTTTCCTGATGTTACGAACGTGACTGTATCTTCCTTGGTTCTAGAAGGTGCTGAGTGTTCACTGCAACTCCTCTCGGAGCCTGCACGAGCACAGCGCCTGCAATTCTGAAATCAGGAGTGTTTGTCTTTGGATAGATTTCAGGCTCGTGGAGGGTGTGACCCACAATGTACAGGTTCCCGGGGTCGTCCTCTCTCTGCTGGTTTTGTCCTTTCTGTGAAGTAGGGCCGGTGACTCTGGGTGAAGGGCTGCCCACGGCCACGCCTGCTGCTCTTTCCTGGTTTTCTTCTTTCCTAATTCAAGTTGCTCACGGCACCACTTTTCTTTCTTTATTAACTAACGTTTCATTGGGTTAGGGCTTGGGGTTCCTTTTTTTATTTTTATTTTCTATTGGAATAGAGTTGCTTTACAATGTTGTGTTAGCTTCAGGTGTACAGCACGGCGGATCAGTTACACAGCTACACGTGCCCACTCTTTCTTCGATTCTTTTCCCATACAGACCATTACAGGGTACTGAGTAGAGATCCCTGTGACTGGTTTTAATCCAGCAGATGAGCGAGCCACGGGCCGGGAGCAATGATTTGAGAGCGCAGACCCCCAAGGCCCAGAGTGCGGAGGCAGCCCCGGGGGGAGGCGGGGACACACCACCAGCTCCTGCGGCAGGAAGACCGAGCCCTTCCCGAAGCTCTGAGCTCCGCCCAGAGACCAGCTCCGCCGTCTGAGCGGAAGCGACCCTGAGGATATCAGAGGGAGAAGGCTGTCCCTCTGGCCAGGTCCTGGTCACGAATTCTGCATGGACACCCAGGTACACAGGGTAGTGCCTGGGCTCCGGGTAGTACCACGTGGACATGTGGTCAGTGCGTGAGCTGGCCTGTGTGGCCTGTACTTTTACCTCTGCTTGTGAGGGGCAGAGAACAGGCTCAGTGTCCAGGGCAGCTGCCCGTTCCGGGGGTGCGGATGACGTGTCCAGCGGCCATGGTCTCCTCTGTGGGGCATCCGGCCCAACCCATGAGGGGCCCGTCTGCACGCAGGGGCGTGTCCTGGCTCCCTTTTGCAGCCAGTTAGTCCTGGCGTGATGCTACACTCATGGGAGAGCATGGACCACGTGTGGTTGGCTACTTGAGGGATAAAGACAGAGTGATGCTCTTGGTTCAGTGGGCGCAGGCCGGGGAAGAGCTCTACACGGCTCCCGGGGGCACCCGGGTGTGTGGGCGACAGCCGGGCTGCAGAGCTCTTGAGTGCCCACCCCAGACAGAGCACGGCTCCCAGGACCCCAGACGCCACGTGAGCAGGGCCGACGCACGGCTTCCTGAGGACAGCAGGGAGGGCCTGCACACAGAGAGGACGTGCTGATTAAGATACAGACCTTATCTCCTCAGCCAGTGAAGTGCCAGCTGGCTAGTCACTCAGCAAACTTGTTTATTGTTGATCATGGAAGAAACTCAGACCCGAATAAAATAGAGAAAAAAGTGCAAAACTCCCCGTGTACTCATCACCTGACTTTAGTAACTATCACCTATGCCCCTCTCGTTCCAGCTACACCCCCGCCTAATTCTACTCCACGTCTCCAGCTTGTTGTGAAAAAAATCTCATATATTGTTTCGTCCATAAATATTGAAGTTATGTGTCTTCTCTCTAGTGAGAAGAACTCGCTAGAACACAGTGTCAGAAGTGGAGTCCCAACAGAGTCTTCAACAATATGCTTATCAAAAACACCGTTTCAGGTTCCTGTTGTCCTCAGAATGTATCCCTATGGGGATGTCACTGTCCAGTGGTGGAGTTTTAAAGTCACTTGGTAAGAGATACCCCCATGGTCATGCTTGCACTCAATACGGCCGTGTCCATTTATGTCATTTTGGAATTTTTTAAATGTACATTTAATTTTGTTTTATAATTATGTACAATATTTACTTCGTTTCAAAGCCAAATCTATAAATAGGACCAGAGATGGTCTTGGCAGTCAAGATACTGAGGACACAGAATTGAAGGGGACGTGGCCATGCTTGGGCCGTGGAGACGCCCCTCCTACGGTCTGCAGCTGCCCGGCCCTATCTTCAGGGCCAGGGATCTTGAGAGAAGTCTAGCTTCTGTTTCTGACCCCTCTACCTATTTTCTTCCCCATAAGTAACTGTTTTAAGTTTTTATTTCATAGTTTAATCCTTCTATTGCATTTTTAATATAAGTAGATACAAATATATCTGTGTCTCTGTGTATAGATAGATATGTGCACATATAGGTATAAATATATCTGTATCTATACACGTATAGAAATTCTGAGGTGCCCTCCTCCCCTTTCTTATGTAAATGGTAATGGACCATATACACACTCAGCTCTTCTGACACTGCATGGTCCTCCTCTGTGTCTATGTGTGAAAGAATGTTGTTTATTCAAAAAGCCCCCAACTGATGGATATTCAGTTTTTGTCTTTGCCGTTACAGTCATTGGTACAATGAATAACCACGTGGATGTCATTCTGTATTTTTGCGCATGTATCCCTGGAACAGATTCTCAGAAATAGGACCTGTAGTTTTCCTGGACCACGGCCGATCCTCTCCGCAGAGGCTGCCCCGCGTGGCCCCCAGCGGTGTGTGAGCATGTGTACTGGACAGCAGCTCCAGCGGAGTGCGTTGTTCAGGGCTTGGGTTTTTATCTGATAGAGGAAACTCGATTCCTCGGGATTTAAGCAGATCGGAGGACGGACTAGGACCTCGGCCGTGCTTAGAGGGATTCTGGCTGGAGGCAGGGGGCGAATTAAACTTGCACAAAGAGTGAAGTTTCATAAATGTAATGGATTCTTTGAATGAATGAATGACTGCTTGGGCGAATAAGTGAAAGTTGCAATTAAACATCAGTCAGCGTCACTTGTCAGCCCAAGCTGCAGGTGACCGGGGTGGGGGGGGGGGACCCGTAAGTGTTCCCGGCCTTGGCTTTGCCCGGGCCCGGAACTCCCTCCTCGGTACCAACGTCAGCCTCTGTCTCAGCACAAAGCTCACGTGGACTCGGTTCCGGGGCATGAAGTATGAAAATACTCTCATTCTGCTGCTTGAAAGGATGACATTTCCTACCAATAATTAGGCCCTGTCACCAGGCGGCCCCGTGTGACGGTGCTGACACATTGCTCCGTAGCGGTGAGTGATATGTGTAAATAGCATTGATTAGGATGTGATTTTGCAAATGAACAACGTGATCAGGTCTTGACACAAAGTGTTCGTGCCCGTCAGTCCCCGCTCCCCTCCGGGTGTGGTGGCGTCCCCCCAGGGTGCTGGCTCTCGTCCCCCTGCCCTGCCCCGCCCACGGACCGGGCTTCCCTCTGCAGCCTCCCCGGGGGACCCTCACGCAGGTCCTGCGGCGGACGTGCCACGGGGACACGGGGACATGGGGACAGCAGGGCCGATGCCCAGCCAGGCCGTCCACCCAGACCAGGGGGAGGCAGGCAGTCGGACCCCCTTGTTTATCTGCTTGTCTTTGTATTGAGGGTGAAGCCTGCTCGTGGTATTTCTACTGCAATAAAAAGTCGACCACGGCGTTTCCTCTTCAGCTCCACCGGGACATGCGGAGGGGAGCTGGGCGCTCACAGCAGCCTCGGCCTGTGCCCCAGGGCTGCGCTGGCGGCACCGTCACCGGTGGGGCCTCACCTCTCCTCCTGCCCTCGCAGCCCAGGAAACTGAGACTGGGGGATACCCAGGCCCAGGTCCACGAGGAGGGGCCAGGATCCCCACTCGAGTGGCTCAGGTCCTGAGTGCCTCCCGCTTAACCCAAAGACCAGTCACTTTGCCCAAATCTTGGCCTTCCCCAGCGGTTCTGCTTAACTTGACGTTCTCGATAGAGACCCAAGTGTTTGCAGACTTTAACTTAATTGCATTGCTACTGAGTCGGGCACAGAGGGTGCAGTTGAATTCACGTGGGGCAGATCCATTCCCTCTACATGCCAGTGTCCTCAGGAAGTCTCTGCAAATAACTCAATTTGCTGCATAGTAATGGTTTTAAATAACTGAAATGTATTTCTCCATCTGCCATAGCACTGACCTTTCTAAATCTGGGTGTAGACCCCAAATCTTGTGTCTTGAGCTGAGAAAGGAGCCCAGTCATTTTCTCACCTGCCATTTCTTTAGACACGGTGAGGAGGTGCTCAGAACGTGAGATGCTAAGCTTCACAACCCACGCTGGAAACAGAGGGTGAACAGAAGGGTGTCCAGGAAGTGGGGATGTTTCTCTCCTCCCCGGTCATTCGTCAGTTACTCAGTTTAGGTACGATTGGTGAGTCCGTTCCTGACACGGGCTATCTAGGTGCACAGCAGCCACGACAAGAAAACCGGGGAGGGCATAGTCGTATTTTCCAGCATTTGAGAATCTCGAAGACTATGTACCAAGAGCAAAGCATCATTTTCATTTCTTTAAAAAATAGATGTCTTAGGAATGAACTAACTGACTCAGCTGCCATTTCACCCCCCGGAAAGGCAGCACGAGACGCTTCACCAGGAAAAGGTGAAATGTAAGCCTCTGGTAGGTCCTGAAAGAGTTTCCTATCGGGGGTGGGGGATGTGCGTGCGTGCGCGTGTGTGTGCGTGTGCGCGCACACACCTCTGTGTATCGGGCTCCCTAACAATACTAGAGAAATGGACGGATTACTCCTGACAGGCAGGAATTGCCACAGACACCAGCATGGCCCGGGCACTGACTGTGGAGCCGGCCCTGTGGGGCTGCGGTGTCATTGTCCTCGATCTTGTGGGTCACAGCCTCACCTGGTCGGGGTGCAGGGTAGTCACCCCAGGGCCTCACACGGCTCACAACCCTGGGACAAGTCACTTATGCGTTTCATCTCTGAGTACCGCTAACACAACAAAGGTCTCCATCTCTGAGCAGTTAGTCAAATCCAGTCCCGAGGTCAGTTCCAGTCCCATGAAATGGACCGCATGCAGGAAGCGGGCAGAGCGTTCCTTTCTGAGAGCAACCCCAGGACCCCCACCTCCTTGAGAGGGTCTCTCAGCGAGAAAGAAGAAAAGCTTGCTGAGACACACGTCTCTCCCACCTCCTTCTCCTCTTTTTCTCTAGTCATATTTTTGTTAAAAACCACAAGACATCCAGTGTCCCCCAGCCCCCTCCCTTCCCCCTCCCGAGCCTGAGTTCCCTGTGACTCTGGATCGTCCCTGCTGCAATAGGCACAAATGTCAATCTTGGAGTATCTTTCCTTGATGGATGGTTTTTTGTATTTGTTACAGTGAAATACTGTCTAGTTTCCCCCAAGTTTGAATAGGATTTGCAACTGGGGAACGTGGCCCCATCTTTGATCATATCCGTGTAATTGTCACCAGTAATTGTTACAATAGTTTTCTAACAATTACCTCTTCCAGCCACAGAACTGGGGAGAGTGCCATTCATGTAACCACACCGTGTAGGGTTTTTATTTAACAAGACTGTCCAACTATGAGCAGAAAGGAAAAACAGAGAAGGCTGAGTATGTATTTAAATGCAGACAATATCCTATGACAAAGTCGTTATTTCCCAGCTCAAATCAAAATTTTAAACAGTTTACTTCCTTTACGTCTTCCCAAGAGTTTCACATAACAAACTTTCAGTGTCATGACTAATAGCGGCTCTTGCCAAGGATTACGCTCTTAAAACCGCTATCCAGCCTCTGTGATGTGCAGCTCACTCCTTATTACCGGAGACATTATGCAGAAGCGCCCGCGCAGTGATGGGACATGGCAACCCTGCTGTGAGAATGCCTATCAGAGCTTCTTTTAAGGCCCTTTCTCAATTGTCAGCAAAGTATTTTTTAAGGTTAAAAGGTGTAAAATTATTCTGAAATGCTTTTCTGACCTGTCGCCTATCACGGCAAAGAGCTAGAGTTCATTTTTTTTTCTCTAAAATTGTATTTTTTGAAATGCGGTAATATTATAAGAATAAGCTTTCTACGAGGAAAATAGTGCCCTGGAATGTTCATGATATTTTTTTGCATGCCTTCTGCTCCAATGACTGCAAAATTAACCACTGTTTCATGCTTAGAATTTTATTTCTGATGCAATTTTTATCCCAAGCCTCGGCAGCTGCAGAGAAATTAATATAAATGACCGTTACTTTTTACATCTCCTTCTTTTCCCTCTGCTTTTTTCCCCTGTGCCTGTTACCGTGGCTGCTTCACATTCTGTCAATGTCAAGCCAGATTCGCCGCTGGCTCGAGGTCCAGCCTGGTTGGGTGAAGGCGAGGACCACAAGCTGGCGCTGTCGGAAACCAGCAGAAGGCGTGGAACCTCTCGGTCATCCGCTTCCACGGGTCCAGACCTGCCCGCCGGGAGAAGGCCCGGTCTTGGCCAAGCATTCCAGGTCAGAGATCCTGTCCTTTTACACCCCTGGTCTGTGGGTCCCCTCTTTTCTGCAGTGTGGTATTCCCGACCATCACTGACTATTTAAGGTCCACTCAAATGACTAGGAGTTTTTGAAATCCAGTTGCTGCCAAGCCCCGGGGAGAGCATCTTAGGTACAAGGAAAATGACTGAGAAATTCACCCCGTGAAGCCGGCACCTCACTCGTCACGGGACAAAGAGGGAAGCCCGTGGGGCAGGACCACGTGAGCTGAGCCCAAACCCAACAGGACCCACTACACAGGGTCTGCTCACATCCCTCTCAGCCACCCTTCTGCATCCGGCTTTTCCTGCTTCTTTTCCTTGCTCTTTGATTGTGCAAGGCCCCTGCAGAGCCGGTCCTGTTTCCTGGCTCAGTCTTCAGGGGGTGATGGAATAAACCCTGTGGATTTGTGAAGGCTGCTGCCCATAACGAACTTGCCTGGCGTTGACCTGCCTCCACCTTCACCCGCCCGCACCTGGGAGTGGAGGTCCTGGGGGCCCGGTTAGGGCTCGGGACCAGGGCCATTGGGGCCTTACCTCTGAGTCCTCCTCACCTGCGGCTGGGGACAGGCCCGAGCGGGGCTCGCAGGGTCTCCCACGTCTGCACAGCTCGCAGAAGGAAGGTGCGGTAATCCATCAGATTCTGTCTCTTCTCACCACTGCCCCCCACCCTGTGTCACTTCCCCATACCAGGTGCTGGGACCAAGTGACCACCGGCCTTTCTGGGGCCTGGCCAAGGTGTTAGGGACCCATGACGCTTGGATTAGTTGATATTTCTGTGTGGTTCACACAAGCTCGTTAGTGCAAGGGGGACCGTGACCCCAGGCTGGGCAGTGAGGGCCGTCAACTCAAGGAATAACCGGATTCTTCACAGGACAAGAACATTTGAAATTAATTGAAATCCTACAGGAAAGAAACTTGGTAGGTTTTCCGCAAATTTGCTAACCATCTTTTAAAAATTGAGGTGGTATATGTTATCACATATGTGAAATCTAGAAAACAAACCCAACAACTGAATATAAGGAAACAGAAACAGGCTCACAGATACAGAGAATAAACTCGTGGTGACCAGTGGGGAGAAGGAAGGGAGGAGGGGCAAGACAAGGGCAGGGGATTAAGAAGTACAAACTACTCTCTATAACGTAGATAATCTACAAGGATATGTTGTACAGCCTAGGGAATATAGCCAATATTTTTACAAGTTTAAATGCAATATAATCTATAAAAACCACTATGTTGTACACCTGAAACCAATATATCATAAATCAACTTACTTCAATAAAAAATTGATATGTATGTAATAAAAATAATTTGAGGTAGTATATGAGAAGCTGGCTGTAGGACTTTCCCTGGCAGTCGAGTGGTTAGGACTCTGAGCTTTCACTGCCCAGGGACCGGGTTTGATCCCTGGTCGGGGAACCAAGATCCCACAGGCCACAAGGTGAGGCCAAAAAGAAAAAAGAAAAAAAAAAAAGCTGGTTTTAAAACAACATTTTCTAAATGATCAATAATTGAAAACAAATTCTCATTGACCTGGAAGAGTAAAGACTGAACTGTATTTCTCTTCTCTCTGTGGGAAATGCCAGAGCAGGCAAGGCAGACCATGGAGGAAAGTTCTCACAGAGGAGGGCCGGGAGGGTAATACCGTTTTCCCCAGATTTTACGACGTCTGAGCAACTGATCAGTGTATTAACATTCGTACTTTGCCGTGATTTCTCATCATTCGAAACAAATCTTCACTCTGGTCCCTAACTTTGTATTTTTTGTTTGTTTGTTTGTTTTGGGGTTTTTTTTTTGTTTTTTTTTTGCGGTACGCGGACCTCTCACTGTTGTGGCCTCTCCCCTTGTGGAGCACAGGCTCCGGACGTGCAGGCTCAGCGGCCTTGGCTCACGGGCCCAGCCGCTCCGCGGCATGTGGGATCTTCCCGGACCAGGGCACGAACCCATGTCCCCTGCATCGGCAGGCGGACTCTCAACCACTGCGCCACCAGGGAAGCCCTGTATTTTTGACTTTGCGTTCTCCTCCCTGCAGAACTGCGGGAAGCTCAGCTCTCAGCTCCTGATCTGCCCCCGCCATGGTGCATCAGTTTTACACCCAAAGACGATACTTTAAATATGACCCTCAACCCACCCCCACCCCCAACCTGTTGGTGAAAACAGACGAGGTTCTTCTTTGCATTAACGTGGGGTCAGTGCCCACACCGTCGGCCACAGCTCGGAAGGAAAACAAATAAATACAATTCTGTGCATCTCGTTGAAACCGGTGGCCAGATTTTGCCGATGTAAAGAACTCTTAGAATCTGCCTCTCCCTCCTACAAACTATTTCACCTCCATAATTACGACGTCCCGCCGGCGTCGCGGGTCCTGCTCCTGAGTGTGTGCCCCCAGTGTCATGGAGCTGTGTGTCTTGCCTCGCACGCACAGCACAGACGCGCTTCTAACCCTGGTTACCTCGTGGCCCCTGATACTCTGGGGCGTTGCTGCCGGTTCTGACGAACGACAGAGTCTCAGAGACATGAGACAGGACCCGGGCTGGAGCCCAACGTGACCTTAAGGAATCGTCCTCCCTCGAGCTTCCTCTTTGCATCAAGTGCTCCCCTGCCCGCCTCGTGGGATGCTTTCTAACTACTGATAAATGAGAGAATGCACTTAAAATGCCTCATAAAGTGCCGAGTGCTGCACGGTTCTAATTGCGTTGTTGGAAATGAGTTTTGCAATCCTGAAAATTTGTACATTTCGTGTTTGGCTAAATATGACAGAAGCAAAACGTGATCTTTGAAACTAGACCTAAATACGCTTGCACACAGTGTGACACGGGAGTGTACTTAAGGTCCCAATTCCCTCCTCTGTACAATGAGACCAGTAATGGGATTGAGGAGATACTGTATACAAAGTGCTCCGCACGCGCCGCGTACACAGCGATTGCTCAGAATATCAGCTACTGTCCTTCTCGTGATTAATCACCTGAGCTTGGAAACAGCCAACTGACCTCCCACGATGGCAAAAAACTGAAAAACCAAATAGTCAACCAACACGTATTTGCTGAGACCTTTTCCATGGCACTGAGCTGGGTGCGAACGAGATGAATAAAATGAGACCCCGAGAAAAGACCTTGGATGACCCAGGACCCAGGTGCTGACTGTGCTACTTAGGGACTCATGAGGTCAGATCTCAGAGGCAAGGTCCTCACCACTTCGTACGTTTTTGGAGGGAACTTACCTCGCTGAGACAATCCTCCGAAGTGAAGCTTCTCGACAGCTTTGCCCGGATGCCTACTGGAAGACTAGCCACGCCTCCTGCTTGGAAGCCATTGCCCTTCGTCTGCTCTTGCTCCATCCTTGCTGGAGGGGCGGGAAGCACCCTTAGAGGGGCCAGTGCAGGGGCTGAGGCCTTGCCAGCTCTATCATGACAGCACATCGGGGTAGCTTGGGGGAAACACAGCGGACTGAGCATGAGTCGCTTTGTCACTGTGGCGGCGAGGAGGCTGCTGTCCACGTGGGCCGGCAGGGGCAATGCCAGGGGCGAGTGTGTCTGCACGTTTCTGCTTGCCATGCACGCACGTCCCTGCAGACCCCAGCATTGGCCACGGTCTCTTTACCAGGCGGGCGCTTGGACAGTTTTCTAGACATGTTGTCTCCTGAAGTGACTCGATGTCACAAGGAAAGATCAGGGTGGGCTCGCAGGCCAGCAGGAGGCTGTGGATCATCTTGGCAAAACCTGCCTCAGTGACGGCCAGTCACCTGCGTCCATGAGTCATAAGTCAGCAGGTGCCCACACGTGACCCTCCGGGGACCTTCTTACCCCACACGCAGGCTGCACGGCCCTCTGTCGAAGCCATCACTGTACTAAATAGGAAGTGGGAGATGGGCAGAGACCTGAACTGTGACTTGGGAAGGTGCCCAGGTTGGGCTTTCCGGGGGGAACGGAGTTAAATCAGAAGACTGAGTAACTTCTGAGTTTGTCACTGCACGTCCTTCTCCAAAACCCCAAAAACTCAGCTGCTCAGAATGAAGCTCAAACCCTCCTCGCCCTGCAGTCCAGCCTGCCTGCCCACGGTGCCCTGGCCCTGCCCATCTGTCTGGTCCAAGCAGCCCACACCCGGAATGGATGTCCCGGAAGAAGAATGTTCCCCAGAGGGCAAGGACCGTGCCTCTGTCTCCTACACGTAGTCAGATACAATCGGGGATCGTGGGTCACGTGTTGGAAGGAGGGTCATTTTCTTTGTTTATGTGGGAGTTTGCTGTCCAAACGCAGAGCTTCTCAAAGACCTTTCACCTTAACATATAGAGCATTTAAGACAGGCGTGGAAAGAGCTACTGCGGCGATGCGACAATGAAATCTTGCTGGGGACCGTCTCACGGCTCTACTGTCCCTCAGATGCACTTTTGGACACGTGGCATCGACATGAAGCATAAACCATCCCGCAAGCAGGTGGACGTTTATTGTAGTGGATGAGGCCAGGAGATAGTGTTTTCACCTTAATTCTAGAAGAACAAAGGTGGATTAAGACAGCAAATCGTCAGCCAGTTCGAAGTGTTTGTTGCAGCGACTTACACACCCAGCAGTGGGTGCGGGAAGTTCCGTAGCCCCGCGGGCTCACCAGCACTGGGTGCTCTCAGACCCCTTCGACTCTGCCCTGTGAAATCCTCTCACTGCTGCCTTAACTGGCTTTCCACTGATCTCAGTGAAGTGTCTTTTCCTATTTTACACCATTCAGATTCGCTTGCTTGTGACCATCGCTATTTTTTGCTCATTTTATTGTCTTCTGATCTCTTTCTCACTGATTTCTAAGGCTTCTTTACGTATTTTAGATAACTAACTTTCGTTGTTTTGTTTGTGTTTCAAACATCTTTCCCCAATTTCTGGCTTGTGGTTTTGCCCTCTTTGGTAACTTTTGACTAAAAAGAACTTCTTAAATTGAATGGAGACATTTCCAAAACGCTGCTGAGCGGATATGTAGACCCTGCTCCGAGGGTAGGATCCCCTGCTCCCAGGGTGGGTGACATCTCTCAAGTAGGTCCTGATTCTGCTCCTGGGTGTGGCTTCTGGCTCACGGTTCTCCCTGGCACTTGCCCTTCCTTCTAGAAGTTTCCTGCTCTTCCATCACCCCCTTTGGTCATATTCGATACAGGCATCAGGGATGTAAACTCCTTCCCAGTCTCCTTCTTGTTTATGGGCAGTGGGACCCAGAGGTCATTTAAGTCCCTAAAATCGCAGCCTCTTTCAGCCCTGGCTGGTGCCTCTGGGCAGTAAAATGTGCAGAAGCTTAGTTAGTTTTTATCTATTTGATTTTGCTGAGCTACAGGTGCTGAAAGCTGAACCCTTGGTTCTTATGCAGACCTTCCTCTTCGATTTGCTCTATTTTTCTGCTAATTTGCCCCAGCATTTTTCACTATTGACCTGCCTGCTGGGGGAGCCTCATCCAGCCTCTGCCATGAGCCATTCCGTTTACCCTAAAGGAGTCTCTGACCAAGTGGTTCCCTTACAGCTTCAACTATTAAGAAGTTTTAACAACGGGTATCATGACCATACCCTTGATGTGATCTTAGTCTGATGTGAAACAGTCTTAGTGGTTCACAGCATGTCCGAGTTTATTTTTCACCGTTAGGAGTGGAGAAGCAGCGATCTTTTCTCACCTTACAGGTCCATGAATTTGTAGGCTCTTCCCCTCAATTCCTGCTTGTAAGTTAGCCAGCTCTTCTGTGAGCTTGACTCTGTATTGTGATGCTTTGCCAAATGCAGACATCAGCTGCTGTGGCTTGAATTGTGTGCCCTCCCCCCATCCCAAAAAAGAGATGTTGAAGTCCTCATCCACAGTGGTGCCTGTGGATGTGACCGCATTTGGAATAGGGTCTTTGCAGGTGAGATCAAGTTAAGGTCACAGTGGATTAAATAGGCTCTAAATCTAATCCCTGGAGTCCTTGTAAGAAGACCGTCAGGGAGGATGCCGTATGAAGACACAGCCAGAGTCACACAGGGAGGGGCCGAGTGAAGACGGGGGCAGAGACCAGAGCGAAGCAGCTGAGAACTGAGGAAACCAGGGCTCCCGGGAGCCACCAGGAGCTGGGAGAGGCAAGGACGGAACCCCACCCCAGACCCTTCAGAGGGAGCATGGCCATGCCCACACCTTGAGGTCTGACTTCTGGCCTCCAGACTGTGAGAGTACATGTCTGTTGTTTCAAGCCACCCAGCTTATGATATTTTTGTTACGGCAGCCCCGGGACACTACCACGTCCACCAGCCCACCTGTCACACTTGAGCCGAGTTCCCTGGGTACCCAAGATGGATGTTTTTCACCCAGGGCTTTATCCAGCCTCACACGGAGGGACGTCTTTCAGCCTTCAGTAAGGTTCCCTTCTTCTCAACACCTAACTACCCTGACAGTGCCACATATTTAGGATCTTTTTAATAGATTTTATTTTTTTGGATTCAGAGCAAAATTGCGTGGCAGGTACAGAGATTTCCGTACGCCCCCTGCTCCGCCGTGCACAACCTCCCTGTTATCAAGATCCCCCACCAGTTTGTACGTTTCTTACAGTGGATGAACCTACTTCGAAACATCATTATTTTAGGATTTCATTTTTGCATAGCACCTCACTTCTGGTACTAATTTCTAGACTAGACAGGATAAAGCTGGATTTCACTGCAGTAACAAACAATTCCCAAACCTCAGAGGCCTAAAACAACAATGATTTTTTTCACATCCTTGTTCCTTGGATGTAGAGACCAGCTGGTGATTCTGTCCAGGCTGAAGGAGCAGCTGCCGTACCAAACGTGTGGTGACCACTCAGCACAGGTCACTTCTGCTCACATGGCCACAGCTAAACTCCATAGGGTGGGAGGGACCATCCTCCAAGCTTGGGAGAAGAATTGGAAATAAATGGTGGATGTCATCGATGGCTACTTCAGGTCCATTATTTTGTTGTTGTTGACACAATTTTAAGTGGTCTTTTTTTTTTCGAAACCTGTATTTCCTACCTATAGTTTGCTGATGAATAAAATTATTATTGACTTTTGTATTGTGACATGGGCGTACTTTGCTTAGCTCTCTTATTAAATATAAATGTGTGTGCATTTTACTAGGTTTTTTCATGTGGATAATCATATTGTTTGCAAATTCTGACAGTGTTATTTTTATAATGTTCCTTATCAGTCCTTAAACTTTTATCTCTTTTCTTGGATGAATAAAATTTTAAGTGCAGGATTACATAGAATTGTTGATGGCTGGCGTACTTATTTATCCCTGATTTTAGAGATAACACTTTGAAATTATTTACCATTAAGAATGATCATTATTGAAGGCTGCTGGTATATACCCTCAAGTGGGTTAAGAAAGATTCTTTCTATTGCTAGTTTATTAAAGGTTTAGCATTACTGAATGTTGACAATTATCAAATACTTTTCTTCCTCTATTGCAATAATTGTATATTTACTCTCCTTTAGTCTATAAATGGGACCAATTACCTGCATGTATTTTCCCAATAACTCCCTTGAATTCCTGAGTTAAACCCAGTTTGGTCAAGATAGATTATTATTTTAGCACGTAAAGCAGGATTAGATTTGCTAATATTTTGTACCCAGTTTTTACATGTGTTCTGCAGTTGGTGAATAAAATAGATGTGGACATTATACTCATGGCTCGTATGGCCTAAGACCTCATTAATTACAAGACTCAGCATCAATTTAATAACAGATCTTCAGGGAGGAAAGCCCTACACATGACAAGAACACAATGATTAGTAAGATGTGGTTTAAGTATAAATGCCTTCATCACGGAGGAAAATATACTCCAGATTAAATGACTCACTGTGGCTGGGGGGAGTCACTTCCTGGTCTCCTGAGCCTTAATTTCTCCATTTCCAAAGTGAGGGGGGAGACGAGCTCTGGGGTACCTCAGATTTAAAATGCCAACTCTACTATACCTCCTCCCCAAGGATCTTCCTACAAGGAGAGTGGCGGTCCCACACGCTTCCTGGACACACCTGAAACCTTCCAGTTTAAAACACAGTGAATAAGTTCTGACCAAAGTCAACAGCGAAGCTGTTCAAGAACCACTGAGACTGGGGTCCAAGCCCTACATGTAAACAGCCTCTAACAAACGTAGCCTTTGGCGCCTAAACACTCAGCCCCCGACAGTGGGTAGAGGTCAGAAAGAAACTATCTGGAGAATTGGCACATGGGAGACACCCAGTGAGGACCTTCTATAGGAATGACACCCAGACTTTAGACCATGCAAAGACCAGAGGGCCGGTAACTTATATATATTTTTCTGCTTTCCTCTTTTCTGATTTACAAAACTATTTGTATATTTCTTTTTTAAACGGTCAAGTTCCTTCTTGGCGTGTAAATAACTAACAGTGTCTTTTATTGAAAATAATTCCATTTTGGACTAGAGAATTCATATTCTCCTGGTGTTTGTATATGATAGCTTCTTCTTTTTTTTTTTTTTTTTTTTTTTTTTTGGCCATGCTGCATGACTTGTGGGAATCTTAGATCCCCAGCCAGGCATCGAACCCGTGTCACCCTGCAGTGGAAGCCTGGAGTCCTAACCACTGGACTACCCGGAAAATTTCAATGATAGCTCCTTTTAATCACCTTCTGACCGAAAAAAATGTATTTCTTTTAGGACTGAAATGTGGACATTGTAACTTGAATCCTGTGTGAAGAATTCTAAAACCCAGGGGTTGTAGTACAAACTTTTTTTTTTTTTTCATTTTAAAAACACTCACAAACAGGATCGCCCATCTAAAAAGAAAAAGGAAACATTTCACATCATGTAGTGTGCAAAAAATTCATTGTGCCAACTTCAGAATCTAACTGTTTTAATCTGTTTTGAAATGAACTTGATCTTTGACACTTAATTCCTTCTATTGACAGCAAGATTCAATGCCCTGATTTTTAGAGGTTTATAAAACAGGGGTAAAAAGCTTTCTAAATATCAGATAACACTTACAAAATCAGGACGTAAATGAAGTCGATGTTCTTTAGAGCTAGATTTAATTTTATTTGACATATACTTGGAATCTTTTTTTTTTTTAAGGATCAAATATTTGGGGCATTATTGGGATCTTCTTGGAGTTGAAAGGTTTAGAAGTGGTGTGGATGTGTTGAGGAATATAAATGGCTCTCGACATTGAATCTCTTGATGGCAGCTCTGTTTGCTTTCCTGCATCTTGGAAAGCTTTTTCTAAGCAAAAGACTTTTAAAATTCAGAAGTTGAAACTCCCTCTCTGCTGAAGAGAAGACAGAAGCCGCTCTTAGGCATTACAAATATTATCCATCCTATTTTTAACATCAAAAGCTACAAACCGGGCTTCCCTGGTGGCGCAGTGGTTGAGAATCTGCCTGCTAATGCAGGGGATACGGGTTCGAGCCCTGGTCTGGGAAGATCCCACATGCCGCGGAGCAACTGGGCCCGTGAGCCACAGCGACTGAGCCTGCGCGTCTGGAGCCTGTGCTCCAGCAACAAAAGAGGCCTCAATAGTGAGAGGCCCACGCAACGCGATGAAGAGTGACCCCCGCTTGCCACAACTAGAGAAAGCCCTCGCACAGAAATGAAGAACCAACACAGCCAAAAATAAATAAATAAACAAATGTGGGTTTAAAAAAAAAAAAAAAAAAAAAAAGCTACAAACCAACAAAAAGACAAAATAGTCAATGGATAGAAGAGCAGACAGGAGAATACACTTCCTCCCCTTAAAATGCAGATGAGTCTTTACAGACCCACTTGCAGGAGCTGTGAGTTGACAGCGCCTCCTTCTGAGAGTGAGACCCCAGACGCCGAGGCGCCCTCCCCAGGAAGAGGCTCCGGCCGCTGTCCCCAAGCCCCACCCTGCCCCCATCACACACATCACTCCCAGAAAACAGCTTTAGAACAATCCAGGCACGTCTACCTTGCGAGCATCCACTGGACAGCACGATGCACTTCGTATTTACTAAACATTTCTCTGCCTAACCGCACATCGCTTGTTACTGCGAGACAAGGTTAGAAGTGAGTCACCAAAACCGGAGGATAAATTAATTACACTTCTGTGTCATTGTTTTTGGCTCTAAATTCTGTGAACGTTTCTAATTTATAACAGTTTCTCTAGCTATAATGTTCCAATTAGCAAATGTAGGAAAAAATCATTGTACTACAGCACACTGGATGACGCTTTGTTTTCCTTTTTCTTTTTTTATGTTCTTTGAAGCTCATTCAAAGAGTGTATCTCCCTTATTCCAAACAAATAGCATTTATTAAATAATTAGTATAATGATGTCTCACTCAAGTGATTTTAAGGACAGGTGACCAAATGATAAACCTTTACCACTAGGACGTGGTAACACAGAATCTCAGTGCTCTCAAGAGTAACACTGAGTTTCTACCCAGAACATTTCTGTGATGGGGAAGAGAGCAAGGGGGGGAGGAGGGGAGGGAGGAAGGAAAGTGGGGGAGGAAGGGTGGCCAGGAACTTCTAATTAGACTTAGAAAGCTGGTCAGCTCCAACTTAAACTATTTTGTACAATAAAACTAATGCTTCATCTGATGGTGCAAAAAATTTTTACTATATTTGCAAAAATATCTTTTAGTTAAATATTCCAGGACCTTGCAAAAACAAATTAGCAGTTTCTTATTAACCGGGCCTTTAAAGGGTTTACAATTGCTGCATTTAGTTGTGATAATTTAATAATAATGCCTAGATTTTATTTTCAGATTTTGGAAGCATCCTTTTTTATGTCTGTTTTCCCCGTTAGAACCCCCCAGAACAGTGCTTCTCAAGCTATCTGTGGGGAAGCACCAGTTTGCGGGTTTTTTTGTTTGTTTGTTTTGCGGTATGCGGGCCTCTCACTGCTGTGGCCTCTCCCATTGCGGAGCACAGGCTCCGGACGCGCAGACTCAGTGGCCATGGCTCATGGGCCCAGCCACTCCGCAGCATGTGAGATCTTCCCGCACCGGGGCACGAACCCGCGTCCCCTGCATCGGCAGGCGGACTCTCAACCACTGTGCCACCAGGGAAGCCCCCAGTTTGCTTTTTTAATTCCAATCAATTAAAGACACTCTTTTGCAAAATTAAATGAAAATAAATTGCTAGAAAAAATAAAAAGGAAACACAGACAAAGTGCAAGCCTTAATCAGAAGCAACACCGTGTGTCAAGCGACGGAAAAGCTTTCTAAACTTTCTCTCAATTTCTGCGTTAACGTGGACCAACAAGCAATCTGGGGAATCAAACCATCTGAAGCCAGACATTGCATCACATTGCCTAGACTGAGGTGCCCAAAGTGCATGCCCGGGTGCCCCGGGGTGCCATAGCGAACCCACAGGACACTGCAAGATAGTTTGCATTTTCACGGGAAAGGCCTAGACCCTCAGCTTCTGTGGTCCAGCTGGTCCACCACAGACTGGCCATTGGCTCCAGGGATTTCACAGTTTTTAATATCAGGTTGTTCTCCATTCCTTCCAATAAAGTCATGCTTGCAAAGCCTGCCGTTCAACAGTTGCTGAGACAAAAAGCAAGTATGGTGTGAAAGTCTATGTTGAAGAGGAAAGGACTGTGGCAGAGCCCAGTCTGAGGACAGGTGTCCCTAGGTTGTTCAGCACCCAGTGGACACTCACATCCCCTTGATAAGGAATTTTGGTGACTGGAAAAGGAAATCAAAGTATTGTTTTTTTCTTTCAGTTCCATAAATTCTCGTTGTTTGGACCTAACTACTGAACACACAGACCTGTTCACGGTTTCTTTTGGCCTTGAGCACTGGGGAAAAAATCAGTACAACACTAAAGTCACCATAAAGGATTGCATCTCTTCTTGTTCATTTTGATCCTGAGAGTTTGGCCTGTTAGGTCCTCACTGAGTGAATGAATGAGTGAACAAATGAATGACTCAGTCCCTCCACCTTTTGAATGTACAAGGTTTCAGTGACATGGCACCTCCCAGATTCCACGGGTGGAGGTTTTTGTTGAAATCACGAAGACGCCATAAATTGCTGTCAGATAATTCTCCCTCATCTTTAAGTCTTACACGTCCAGCAGGAGACCTTCATCTCACGTGACACCAGCCAGGACTTTCAAGGACTATTTTGCTCAAAAGGGCTGGGAGATGAGAATGAAGGGACTGGGGGAGAAAGTGATGACTTTTCTGGAAAATCTTTATTGGTGGAGAAAGTCTCACATCTTCCGGGCAACACGTCCGTGGAGAAAGGCAGGCAGCACCCAGGACAGAACATGTGTACGTAACGCGGGATGGAAGTTGTATACGTTTTTAAGTAGTGAAGTAAAACCGAAAGGTTTAAATCTCACTGGATTTCTTTCTTCTCTAAATCATTCATTACTCCTGGGTGTTTTAACTAATGTTTTCCCCATTTGACATTTGGACCCACTCGACTTTTAAAAAGTCACAAATTGTCCCTAATAACAGCACAAATTATGTCGGCTGTTGACTATAACAGCATTTTTTAGCACTTTATCTTTTGCACGTTAGTGCAATCATTTTCATTAACCATTCCTCTATCCAAGCACAGTGCCCGTTTAGCATAATAATAAAGCAATTTCCTGTTCGGTGGTGTTGACTGTGAGTCCACCCAAGTGATACTTGGTGGCTAAAGTCATAGAGCAGAAAAGCCCCAAGGTCCAATAGAACCATCCCCAAGCGACGCCTGGCCTCCGCAGGGACAGCCCTCCCACCCTGTGTCCTGCCACCTGGGCGCTGGGCCCCCTGGCGGAGGAAGGGGAGCCGCTGACCCCCTGCACCCTCTTCCTCACTGGCTTTTCTGGGAAACCGGCCCCATTGGGCCAGGCCTCAGTTTCCCTCCTGGCTCCCAAGTGCATTTCCCTGGACCTCTCCTTAAAGACTGTTCACTCTTTCCCTGGAAATTAACTTCAGACCCCTCCGGAGCAGATTAGGAGTAAGAGAGCGTTCTTTCTTATTTTAAAAGGAGAAGAACAAACAGAAGAAGGTGATCATTCAAAGGAGGAAGAGATCTGATAAGAACTGGTCATCCCAGCGATGTTCATTGCCTCCTTCCTGTGCCCGGGGAAGGTCTCTGCAGACACGCGGCAGTGCTCGCCCCTCGCCCCCAAGCCACCCTGCTCGGCTGTGGGGTGGCTGGAGGCCCGGGGGTCACCGCAGTGTCCCTCTGATCCCCAGAAAGGCCCCCGCAGGACAGAGCTCTTCTCCCTTCTCGGCGGTGGTTGCTCCACGTTTCTTAATTGCTTGGCTACAAACCCCTCCAGAGAAAAAGGCCGAATGGGCCTCTGTGCAGCCACACATCCTGATATTTTGGGAACCCATTAAAATGCGCTGAGAGGGCTTCTCTGGTGGCGCAGTGGTTGGGGGTCCGCTTGCCGATGCAGGGGACGCGGGTTCGTGCCCCGGTCTGGGAGGATCCCGCATGCCGCGGAGCGGCTGGGCCCGTGAGCCATGGCCGCTGAGCCTGCGCGTCCGGAGCCTGTGCTCCGCAATGGGAGAGGCCACAGCAGTGAGAGGCCCACGTACCACAAAAAAAAAAAAAAAAAAAAAAAAAAAAAAAATGCGCTGAGAGACCAGGGGCTGGGAGGGGGAAGCCACCAGCCCACCTCCCCAGCCAGGTGAACAAGCCTGCAGGGAGGGGCTATGGTGTGCTGCTTGGAATGTTCCAGAGCCCCTCCAGCCACCAGGCTGCTGTGTCTGCACACCTGAGGCTGCCGACCGTCATGGGGAGGAGGGGGTGATGTTTTCTTTTCTTTCTCCCTCCCCTCCTTTTTTTTTTTTTTTTTTTTAGAAATGGAATTTTAAAACAGCCACCAATAAGGCAAACTCCCAAGATAACAGGCTCAACAATTTACATAATGCGAGAGTTCAGGAGGAGGGCGCAAGGCAGTCCTTTACATCGTGTGACACAGTTTAACGTAGGGAACCTTGGCTGGCATCAAACCGCAGTCCTCCGAAACACAATTGTAAAGCACTTAGGGCCGCCTGGCCAATCAGGCCCCTTGATTGGCTGCATGTCCCTAACCCTGTAATCTTCCATCTGGAGGCCGCACAGCACAGCTGACTGCCGTCAGGCTGGTCCACGGGCTGACTGTCGGGGGAGCCAACGTGCATTTTAAGAAATCCTACTTTTCGTTGCTTTGATCCATATGTTCTCAAAACGTCAGTCCTGGATAATGGGGCCCTTTGTTCCTGCATAATCATGCCGGTCACCGTGGAGGCTGCTGGATAGGGGTGCCGGTGGAGCCCGTGGTCTGAACCCCAGACCTGCGTCAGCGACACCCAGGCTCATTACAACTTGGGGGACGTCTCCATAGGCCCACCTGGGAATCATCCTTTCATCTGCAATGGGCCCTGATGTGGCACCAGTGTCCTGCCAGCCAGGCCTAAGGGATAATCTGTGAGCTACGCGGCCTCCAGCTGCACGGGCACTCACTCCTCCATCCATCCCTCTGCAGGCGTTTCCTGAGCACCTACACAGTGACAGCTCGGGACCACGCCTGGCTCCCAGGTCTGGCCTCACAGCCTCTAGGAGCTCACCACTCTGTGTGGGAGATGCACATGTGTGCACACACGTGTGATGTGTAACAGCACAGTCCTCGGCCGTGAGGCCAAGGATGTGGAAATGTCCCCGGTGACATGCAGGACAGTCCACTCCACACAGAGGCTGAGAGCCTGTGACCCTCGGTTCTGCAGAAAAGGTGAGCGTTTGAGAGAGGAAGGCCGTTCTGGGAGGGCACGAGATACGGCTGGGTGGGGGGCCGAGGGGCCGACTCGACGGGCGTCCGCGTGGAGACACAGGTGCTGCCGGAAGGCCCCTGGGCAGGTTGCCGTGATGCGCGATGCGTGGGACGGCCGCCGTGAACAAAGGCCAGGACGCAGCCCACGCCGCGCCGCGCCCCTCCCCCGCGTGCCCTGGGAGCAGGCTCCGGCCCACTCGGACACTCGGTGTCCTCGTCCGTCAGCGGGTGGGGCAGACCGACTGAGGGGGTCCGCGCCTTGCGCTCCAGTGACCCCGGCCTCACTCAGGGTCCGCTCAAGGGCTGCCCTTGCTGCTTCCTGAGTTCCCGCAGACACGCCAGCAGGACCCGTGTCCCTCCCATGCTGCTCACCTCTCCCGGGGCCACGTCCCCGAGCACACGGGCCATTGGGTGTGTCTTTGGGCCACGAGCACAAGCACTGATCTGCTCCCAGGAAGCTCGTCTGAACAGCACTGTGGGTGAAGAGAGGACCAGATGGGGAAGGCTAGGGACCACTTGGGGTCTCAGGAAAAGAGAACCACTTACGGCTTAACAGAGGGAATGTCACATAGGCGACGGAGGCACTCGGAAGCCAGAAAGAGCAGGCGAGGTGGCAGCGGGCAGCACACCAGGTCCAGGTGAGCGGCGGGGGGACTGGCGGGGCGCGGGCCGGACATGGGGGAGACCCCCTCCAGGACCGCTGCCCAGGGCGCCCAGATGCTGGGCCTCCTGCCTCCCCTCCCGTCTCCTTCCAGCCACGGGGGGAGGGCGGGAGCCGGGAAGCGGCCCCCAGAGGGACCCCCTCTGTGGGGCCAGTTCAGGGGTGACTCAAGTCCCCGTCCTCGTGTTATTCCTGATAACATTGAGCCTGGGTTTCTTAGATGGTGTCCCTGCCCTGGTGGAACTGGTTAACAGGTATGCACACAACTTGCAATACACATGCACACAGGCATGTACGCACAGAGTACACACAGGCACACGGCCCCTAGATGCACTCCCCTCCAGCCGACCAGGCGCACAGTGGCTTTCCCAGCCCTGGAGGAGGCGCAGTGGCAGCCCCAGGGCACAAGGTGAGCTGTGGCGTCCCCTGCCTGCTCCCACATCCCAGCCAAGTCTCGTCCAAGTGACCTGGGTTCACCACCTCCTGGCCTGATTTTCCTCGTCCACAGCACTCACCTCAGAGAGTGCCAGGCACACATGAGCTTCGATGGAGCAGCCTTTATTACTCTTCCTTCTGGACCCCACTCCCTCACCACCCCCAAACTGCCCCCAGAGGCCCCTGAGGCTCAGCACCCAGCACTGCACCCTGCGCTCCCCTGAGGGCTGGGCCCTGGACACAGCTCTTTGAGGCACAGGCCCGCCGGCCCAGGATGAAACACATCTCCCATCCATGTGTTTAGGCAACTCCGTGTCAAGGCCTGAGGGAAATCGCTTCCTTGAAAAGTTCTAGATGTTTAAAAAGTAAACTAGCCACATACTGGTGATGTTGAAAGTGTCCTTTCCATGAGAAATAACCATCTGTAAACTCTTCACCTGGGCTGGTGAGCTCCAGGCAGTTACCCATCAGCTGACCTCAGAACAGCTCCAGAATCTCTGATGTGTCCTCAGGTGTCCAGGATTCCTCCTTCTGCGCCAAGCTTGTGAGCGATCAAAGGTTCATCCCTGACAGCTTCACGACGTCAGCGGTAGCTGCACTTTGTAACATGGAACCGACTCGCTCCTGGAAATCAGGAGCGCTTTTCCCTGTGCGTTGACACGTGATTTCAGGTACCACATTTCTGCATGCTAATGCCTAGATATTGCAAAAGTACAGTATAGACCAAAATTATATACCTCTGCACACAATATCCCAGCAAGTGTAGCTTGAGTCAGTGTCTAATAGGTATATGGTGAAAATTTCCAGAAAAGGTGACATTCTTTGTTACTGCTTCAAAGGACCTGCTCTGATGTTGGAGAAGAAAGGAAAACAGGGTAACAGGATCTGTGAGCCCGGTAAACCTCGAGGGCATTGGGAACTTAAGGTCTCGACCCCATCTGGTGTGTCCGATGGGCTGGGGGGGCTCCATAGGTGAAGCCCTTGGAAGGACAAACCTCCCTCTGCAGCTCAAAGGCTGTAGGAGATCAAGCTACTGTCTGCTTTCTCTCTGAAGCATAGAGCAGTGAGGTGGTGTCAGTATTTTGGGGAAGAACCGGTGTGTTGAACACCTTACAGCATGTAGAGAGCTGGACGGGCGTGAAGAAACCTTAACCCATCACCTAACCCTGGAAAAGTTGCGCAGGGCTAACACATGCTCCTGGGAGTTTCAGATGTCCAAGCATGGCCCCAAACCCCAGGGTCCTCTGGGCTGGTAGGCTGGACCCTCTCAAACGGTCTACCACAGCACACACGGTTCTTGCACTGACCTGCTCCTACCCACCCACCCTGGACAGTCTTAGAATTGACCTGCCCTGGGAAAACCAAGAGGAAGGAAGGCCACCTAGCAAGTAAGCTCTCCTTTCTATGTTCTGTGCAAGGGAAATAAAGGACTTTCCAAACCAGAACTTCTGTGATGACCTATCTGGTGCAATCCTCCATTTCTATGGAACTACAAATCCCTGCACTTGAGTGCGAGTCCAGCTTCCCCAGCCTGTGACCTTCTGCTCGAAACAAATAACGAAGCATGCATCTGCTTTAACATCCATTTGTTGTAGACAATGTCTCTGTCCTGGGTCAGTTCCTTGAAATAATCTGTGGTGGGTTATCTGAATGGTACAGGGAGCTCTCTATTAAAAAAAAATACAGGTTTCAGGCTGTAGAAAATTTTGATTGACTGAAAATCTGAAAATGTTTTATACTGAACTCAGTAGAGTTTTTTGAGAGAGTATATGAGCCTTTGTATTTTAAGACCTTCTTAAAGACCTACCTGACTAAAACTTTATCGCACAAATGACACCATTTTCTTTTTCATAAATGTATGAATACTAGGAAAAAAGTTTTCCTTAGTCCAAAGAACAAATACAATAATTTCCCTGATCATCTCATTTTCTTCTTATTAAATATATTACTTTATCCTAATAGTAAATAATAAAATAGAAGGAGTTATTTAACTTATTAAGGGTTTTAAAATCACTTTTGATATCTAGGGATTTTCGAGGCAAAGATTTGGGGTTCTTTCAGGGGAGAGGTTAGGGAAATTCTGAAAGAATGTCTCTATATTTCTATAGCTGAAAATTAAGTTTATTTTCACAAAAATCAGCATTCCAGAATACCTCCAATTAGAGTCTCAGCTGAACCCAAAGAATGCAGTGAGTGGAGGAGAATTGTAAAATTAAGGCAATTACACACCTGTGTGCAAAGTCTGTAACCTGTCGTTACGGACATTGTTCGGTTGTAAATGATGACCTGCACCAACACTATATAATACACAATTCCTGGTGGGGGGCACTTTCAGTGATTCCCTTGAAACAAAGGAACCTCTATGTAACTTAAGCAGGTCTAAAAGCATTCTCTTCAAAAAAATCCCCCCCCGAACAGTCCAAATATATATTTTAAGCAGCATTCTCTTTATATATTTGCAAACTTGATGGGAACCAAGGCTTCTTTGGGGGAGTGAGGCTAAAATGGCAACTTAAATGCATTTTGTATTTGCTGAGTCCAGCCCTTTTCCAAATTCCCAACAAAAATGCCCCCAGATGAGAATGTTGCTGCTCATTGCGCGGTGGCATATGAACAATGTGGGTATTTCACTCCTACAACTTAGATAAACAATCCCCCTCATCCCCCAAATGTGGTCATGGGGCCAAATCAGAACGCGTTCTTTCTGTGCGGGACCGACCCACGTGTTCAGGGCCTGGAGGATTTAGGGGAGGTGATTCGGGGAGAAGAGAAGGAGAGAGACGCATTGAACACCTCCTGGGAGGTGAGAAGCTACGTGTCTGCCATACTCCAATCCCACAGCCGCCTACCTTGCCAGGCAGATGTGAGGAGGAAGGTGGCCCATGCCCCCCTGCCATCTACGTTACCAGTGAATCCCCCAAGCTGGGTTCAGAAAAGAGTTTTGTTCTTCAAAGTGGCCCTCAGACAGTCAGGATCATGGTTAGATCCACATCCTTGCATTTCCTGAATACGATGTTAATTTCCAAGAATAAAGAGAAAAAAATTGAAACTGCAATAAAAAGAGGGATACATTTTTATAAATGTATAAATTACCTATAAAGGAAGGATATTCAGGTTGGCACTTGGTTTTTCAACTGCAACACTAAATGCAAAATAGCAATAAAGCCATATTCACAGAGTTACAGGTAAAGGATGAGGAATTATGTGATTATTCAATTATGGTTCAAATGTTAGGGCAAATAAATCTGTATTTGGGTGTGCAAGGACTCAGAAACCATAAACTCATTTCTAAAGAATTACTGAAGCAGGCACGCCACACAAGTGAAAAATGAATTAGAATAAAGAATTTAACATGAAATACGGAAAAATGTGATGTTGAACAAACAGCAAAAGTTATCGTCAAGTCTAGATATCTATAAGTGATGTCCTTGTAAAGCTGATGCAATGGTTAAACCCAGGGTTTTGAACATGTTTCATATGTTTTATCTCTTTTTTTAGTTGTTTGGGGCAGGAGAGTAAATTCAGGCCCTGTTCATCTGTCTTGACCAGTAGATCTCAACTAGTTTGTCTTATAAATTAAATTTTCTAAATGTTTCTGGTAGAAGAAATGCCGTTTGGTTTTTCATATCAATACACGTTGCTCAACACTGACAGATGTCCTATGGATTCTAAAAAAGCTTCTAAGTATTCATGGGGTGTGAGGTCAATTTATAATCTAGTCATCAAAAGGATGACACTTTTTTCTTCTTAATATTTATAACTTCTACATTTTATTGTCTTTTATGCTAATTCAGTGTTGAATAGAAATGGTGATAGTCTGCATTCTGAACTTGATCTTGGTTTTGTGGGAAAAATTCTAAAAAGTTTTACTATTAACAATGAGTTTTGCTGTAGTTTGGAGTTTTTTCTTTTCCTGTCTTTTTTTTTCCTTTTTTTTTTCTTTTTTTCTTTTTGCTGTTATTTTAGAGATTTATCTACTTAAGGACAATTTCTTCCATATCATCTTACCAAATGCTACTCTGCAAGTTTTGAGAAGATCACATGGTTTTTCTCGCTTAATCTGGAAGGTTGGTAAACTAAATGAATAGGATTTTCTGATGTTGATCCAACTTCAGAGAAACCACACTGGGTGTGACCTTTTACATATACAATGCGTTCAGTTTGGGGTTTTGTTCAGGACCCGTGCCCTGTGCACATGTACGAAGTCGGCCTGTAATTTTCACCAGGGATTCTATATTTTCTTCTGCACCGAAATGTGAACATTTTGGAGCCCAGTCACTTGCAGACGTGTGGCCTTCCTTGTCCTCAACGCATGACATGACCAGCATCCTTTGCATTCCGGCCACATTGCGGACATTTCTCACAGCCAGAACAGGAGAGGAAAACTGTCAGGAAGACGGAGGGAGTCATGCTTGGGGCAGCGGCCGAGTACGCAAGGCAGACACAGTGATGAGCCTCCATGGGAGGAAGGGGTGCGGGGAGGCCTGATGCCTCCGTGGGGCAAAGGCAGAGGAGAGGGGGTGGCACCGAGGCCCCTCGACGGAGACAAGGGAGAAGCAGAGGTCCACGTGTCTGCTCCGCCTCCTCTGGGCACCGTAAACGGGCTTGGATCGATCAAGTGTAGTAGTGGTTCCCGCGCACTTTCATTACAGATGACTCTAGCGTGTCACTGGCGACAACTGTACACGCTGCCCAGCTCTTTTCTGGCCGGGTCCAGATTTCTTATCTGCCAGGCGCAGAGCCCCTGGCTTCTCCTGTGCGCACACTAATCTTGTCTTAAGCCGGTCTGTGCAGGGATATAGCTTCCTCGTGTCGGGGACCTGGCTGCCATCTGCATAAACTCTTGGCCTCTGTGTCTGCAGTTACTCCAAGTTCAGGCGAAGCCCGCGGCTCATCAGTTACTAACGAGGCTTGGCCCTGCTCCCATCAGCTCTGCAGAAACGCTTCTGGATGAACTCGGGGGCCGCACAGGGCTCTCTTTTGCTCTGAGCCCTCCACGCTTTCTGGATGGAAGTCGGTGCGTGATGATGATGATGGTGATGACAACGATTCACCTCATCTCATCATGAGCTGGATGCTGCGCTCAGAGCCATGTGTGCATCGTCGCTCACCTTCACTGCCTCGTGATACCTCCTTTCACAGATGAGGACGCTGAGCTCCCAGAGCTCATGGAGGGCAAGTTTGTTTCAAGAAAAGCATCTGCGGTAGTCCAGGACCTCCCTGCTGAGCCCTTTCACCCCTCAGCCACTCGAAAGGGCAGGAGGAGCTGCTGCGAAGGTGACGGGCATGGCTGCAGGGTGGGCTGAAGCTGTAGGAGAAGGTGCTCGGTCCCGACCTGAGCCTTGTCTCCTACATGTGCTCCTCCCAGCAACTGGCCCCCGTGTCCTGCCGCTGCCCTGGGGGCGGGGGGAGGCTCCCTTCAACCAAAGGCGCGTGTGTCCTAGGGAGGGGGCCCAGCTGTGGGCTCTCGACAGCCTGGGATTGGGGGGGCAGCACCTCACGCTGTCCACTGCACTGTTTAATTTCCAAATATTTGAGGAATATCCTAGTTAGATTTCTCATATAGTTTTCTAACTTAATTCCATTGTGATCAGAGAATTTACCCTCTATGATTTCAATCTTCTTAAATCTATTGAGGCTTGTTTTAGGCTCCAGCACATGGCAAATGCTAGAGTAGCTTATGTCCTTGAAAAGAATTTGTATTCTGCTATTGTTGGATGTTCAGTAAATTATCAGTAAACTCATGTAGGTTGATGTTTAGGTCTTTTGCTCTTGTTGTTGACTTTTGTATAGTTCTTCTATAAATTGCTAATACAGGGGTTTAAAATCTCCTACTATGGTTGTGGAATTTCCTGTTTCTCTCATTAATCCTGTCAATGTTTTCTTCTTGTATTTTGAAGCTCTATTTTTAGCGAATATACACTTATGACTGCTATGTCTTCCTCATTAAATGACCATTTTTTATTATAAGATTTTCTTCTTTTCTTTTTTAAAATGTTTTTCCTTTGTTAATTGAAGTATAATTGACATACAATACTGTATTAGTTTCAGGTAGACAACATATTATACACTTTCTATACATTATAAAGTTATCACTACAATAAGTCAGTTACCATCTGTCACCATAAAAAGTTATCATACTATATGATAACTATTCCCTATTTGACTGTATTCCCTGCAGTACATTTCATCCTAGTGACTCATTTCTTTTATAACTGGAAGTTTGTGCCTCTTAATCTCCCTCACCCGTTGCACTCATCCCCCCACCCCCTCCTCTCTGGCAACTACCACTGCTTCTCTGTGTCATGAGACACAGTTTCATGTTTTATTCTGTTTGTTCATTTGTTATCTTTTTTAGACTTCACATATAAGTGATACCACACAGTGTTTGTCTTCCTCTGTCTGACATTTCACTTCGTATAATAACCCCCAGGTCCATCCGTGTTGTCACAAATGGCAAAATATATATCTCATACGGGGTTAATATCCAAAATATACAGAGAACTCATACAACTCAACATAAAAAAACCAAACAACAGGGTTGAAACATGGGCAGAGTGCCAGAATGGACATTTTTCCAAAGAAGACATACAAATGGCCAACAGGCACAAGAAAAGATGCTCAACGTCACTAATCATCAGGACATGCAAATCAAAACCACAATGATATACCACCTCACACCTGTCAGAATGACTGTCATCTAAAGGACAAACAACAAGTGTTGGGGAGGGTGTGGAGAAAAGGGAGCCCTTGTGCACTGTTGGTGAGGGTGTAAACTGGTGCAGCCACTTATGGAAACAGTATGGAGCTTCCTCAAACAATTAAATATAGAGCTACCATGTGGACCAGCAATTCTACTCCTGGGTGTTTTTCCAAAGAAAGCAAAAACACTAATTGGAAACACATGCACCCCTATGTTTACTGCAGCATTACTTACAATAGCCAAGATATAGAAGCAACTTAGGTGCCCATCACCAGATGAATGGATAAAGAAGATGTGGTGAAAAAATATATATATATATATGTATTCCATTATATTGTAGGATTCCATTATATATATATTTATCATCATTTTATATTATATATATATATATATATATATATAAAATATATATATATATATAATATATATATATATAATATATATATATATATAATATATAATATATAATATATAATATATAATATATAATATAATTATATAATATATATATATATATAATATATATATATATATATATTATATATATAATATATATATATATATAATATATAATATATAATATATAATATATAATATATAATATATAATATATATATATATATATATAATATATATAATATATATATATATATATATATATTTATATATATATATATATATATATATATACATATGTATGTATCTTCTCCCATTCAGTTGGCTGCCTTTTCATTTTGTTGATAGTTTTCCTTGCTGTGTAAAAGCTTTTTCGTTTGATGTAGTCTCATTTGTTTATTTTTTGGTTTTGTTTCCCTTGTCTGAGGAGACATATCCAAATAAATATACTGCTAAGACTGATGTCAAAGGTCATACTGCTTGTGGTTTTATTCTAGGGGTTTTATGGTTTCAGGCCTTATATTTAAGTCTTTAACCCATTTTGAGTTTACTTTTGTGCATGATGTGAGAGAGTAATCAAGTTTGATTCTTTTGCATGTAGCTACCAAGTTTTCCCAACACCATTTATTGAAGAGACTACTTTTTCCCCATTGTATATTCTTGCCTCCTTTTTGTAGTTTAATTGCCCATATAAGTGTGGGTTTATTTCTGGGTTCTCTATTCTGTTCCATTGATCTATGTATCTGTTTTTGTGCCAGTGCCATACTGTTTTGATTACTGTAGCTTTGTAGTATAGTTTGAAATCAGGGTGTGTGATACCTCCAGCTTTGTTCTTCGTTCTCAAGATTGTTCTGACCTCTGTGTTTCCATAGAGACTTTAGAATTATTTGTTCTAGTTCTGTGAAAAATGTCATTGGTATTTTGATAGGGATTGCATTAATTCTGTAGATTGCCTTGGTGAGTATGGTCATTTTAACAATATTAATTCTTCCAATCTGAACACAGTATATCTTTCCATCTGTTTGTGTTGTCTTCAATTTCTTTCATCAATGTCTTATAGTTTTCTGAGTACAAGTCTTTTACCTCCTTGGTTGATTTACTTCTAGGTATTTTATTCTTTTTCATGCGATTGTAAATGGGACTGTTTTCTTAATTTTTCTTTCTCTTTCATTGTTGCTGTATAGAAATGCAACAGATTTCTGTGTATCAATTTTGTATCCTGCAGCTTTACTAAATTTGTTGATGAGCTCTAATAGTTTTTGGTGGTGTCTTCAAGATTTTCTGGGTATAGTATCATGTCATCTGAAAACAGTGGTAGTTTTACCTCTTCCTTTCCAGTTTGGGTTCCTTTCATTTCTTTTTCATATCTGATTGCTCTGGCTAGGACTTCCAATACTATGTTGAATAAAAATGGTGAGAGTGGACATCCTTGTCTTGTTCCTGATCTCAGAGAAAATGCTCTCAGCTCTGCATCAACAGCTTCTGGCCTGTGTTGTTCCTTGGACGGAAATTTTGTAAGGACACAAACTTGTAAGGACACAGGATCACCTGACTATAGTTACTGAAATCAATCTTTGGTGGGACTACCTTAAACAAGGTCAAAACTCACCTATAAATATAGTTTTCAATAAAGTGGTAAAAACTTTACCAATAAAATGTGAAGTCCAGTGCATGAGACGTTGCTATGTCTCTATCACAACATTTGGATTAAAAAAAAAAAAGCCCTCTTATTTATACTTAGATGCTGAGGGGTGTGTGTGTGTGTGTTTGTGGTATGTATTCATTTCTTTCTTGATAGGAAAAATATTGGGACTTATATCACTTAATCTTTACCTCCCTGAAATACAGTTGAAGCTCCTTAGTCTCTGTTGAAAAGGACAAATAATCTTTAACACAAAAGTATGGATCAATTTAAGTATCAACGCATAGTGTCAAGGACCAGAGTGAAAGCAGAGGAAATCTCCAAATCCATACCCTGTTTTCTTGTTAACGTGCTGCGTGTTCGCTTGGTACAGTTTTTAATGATAAAAGCATATGAAGTAGAACATTTAAGTTCCCCATGGTAACGCTTCCCTTGCTCAAAACCTGGCTCCTCCATTTACACCTCTGTGAACTTCAGCAAGTAATGGAGCTCCTACACTTCAGTCCCTTCATCTGTAAAGTGGGGATAACCCCTGTGCCTTGTTGTTGTCAGGGTAACTGAGGGCATAGGCATCTTGTGAGCTCCGTGCCCCATATCCTTGTCCCCTCGAGTTTTAGTTGTGGGTCCAGTGGACAATTTCCCCATTTGCTGCCAGGATCCTACCCCAAGTGCCCAGCTCACAATCTCCACTTCTCTGCCTCTGGACTTCTTCCAAGGCCAGGAGGACTCACTCAGACTGTGCATGGAGCACCCTGGAACGCTGGGGGCCAGAGGAGCTCTTGTGCCCATGGGCAGAAGGCTCAGGGTCAAGACCCCACTTCCTGGCCTTTGAAGGGACCCTGTGAGGCCCCGAGTCTCTGTCCTGCTGGTGGCACAGCAACCAGCTCATTATATCCCTTTAACCTGGCTTCCTGTCTTCACGGCTCTGATCATTACCTGAAATTATCTTCTGTGTTTGTTTCCAGGGGGCCATTTACAGAAACAGGGACCATAATTGTCATGAGTATTTCCTCCTTACTTTATGAATATACTTGTATATATAAATAAATCATACATTTGTGTTTTATATATTATATATAGCAAATGTCTTTATTTTGTCCCCTTTTCTTATCCTCTTATCACATAACATAAGGTGTATTGACTTTATATCATAGTGTTTAAGTATTGCTAACTTTACATCATAGTATTTAAATTACAGGATATCAAACAGAGCATTATACATGTCTTCTGGAGAAAGGGCCCATGTGTTTTCAGTTGTATGCAGGATGCAGAATCATGTTAGGCAGATTTATGGCCTTGTTTCTGTCTTTACTTGGTGGTTAAAGATGGTTTAAGCAGGTGTGTGTGGATGCTGAGTTGATAAGGGGTGGACTTACGGTGGTTAATTTTATGTGTCAACTTGACAGGGCCAAGGGATGCCCAGGTATTTGCTCAAACATTATTCTGGGTGTTTCTGTGCAGATGATTCTGGGTGAGTCCAACATCTAAATCAGTGGGCTGAGTAAAGCAGATTGCCCTACCCAGTGTGGGTGGGCCTCGTCCAATTAGTTGAAGGCATGAATAGAACAAAAAGGCTGAATTTTCCATGAGAAAGAGGGAGCTCCTCCTGCCTGACTGCCTTTGAACCGGGACATTGGGTTTTTCCTGCCTTTGGGGTCAAACTGCACCATCAGCTCTCCTGGGTCTCCAGCGGGGTCACCCTGCACATCTGGGGACTTGCCAGCCTCCATAAGCATGTGAGCCAATTCCTTCTAATAAATCAGTCTTTCTCTCCCTCTCTCTCTCCCCATGTATATATATCAGTTCTGTTTCTCCGGAGAATCCTGACAAATACAGACTTGGGTCCCCCACTAGAATCTAAGTACAAAGTGCAGAAACTGTCCTTCATGGTCAGGGTCATATCCTCAACCAGCCAACCAACGGATGCATTAACACCTCAGTCATGAGCTCAGAGGAGCCCATGGCAAAGAGCCCCAGAGGACCAACCACTTGCCTCCCCAGATGAGCCTTCAGGTAAGCACGGGCCACCCTGTGGGATGGAGCCACGCAAAGTGCTCGTGGCCCACACACCCAGGTGGATTAGCTCTGGTGACATGGCAGAGACAAGGAAAAGAGGTAAACCCGTAAAAAATGTCACTTTCATGTCCTGAGCCCTCTCTCAGCCCAGCTGCCCATCCTGACCAGGGGGACCCTGCCCCCGTCCCGGGGGCAAACTCGCATGATGTTGAGGAATTCAGCATTTCCTCCGAGCTGAGTCCTGGTCGGAAGGCTGCTGAGAAGTTCATTACAAAGTTCGTGCATCTGGAGAGCTTCAAGTCCACTGGGCACGTGGGGCCCACAGGACCTGCCTTTCTCCAGAGACGTGGGCAGGCTTGGGGGAGCCCCGCCGGCAGAGAGAAATCCCCCCTGAGAAAGTAAGAAGAAGGTCCCAGAGAGGCCGGGTGAAGAAATCGCTTGGAAGGACTGGAAAACAAAAGGTAAAGTTAGCAGCATAATGATGGCACAATTTCCAAATACTATGTGAGAAGCAGCCTCGAGACAAATATTTTTGAATTTCTAATGGAAAAATGGCATTTCTTTTATTTATTTTTTATGTATTTTTGAGTGTTAACAAATAGTTCTAGTGATAATTAGCATCTTTGTATATTTATTGAAAACCAGCACTAAATCTGTATATTTACAGAAAAACGCCTTCGACATAGATAATAGCACAATTCCATGTTTGTGAATTGACAGTTTCCTCTAAACATAGAGTAGAAACTCAGCAATTGTCACTACAGCTGTTTGTGAAAATTTGACAATAGATAAATAATGACTAGAAATCAATCTTTTCATTAAAATGCAAGAAACAAAAAAGTATCTAAAGGAATTTTATTATTCCTTCAGCAAGTCCAGGCTAGTCTTTAGGAAGCTCCTACACATACATTTCGGCGTTGTTTCCATTTTTGTAGACCCAGAACTGTCTTTTTCTTTTCAAAGACGTGCATCGCGTTGGGGGGGGAAGGGGTGTCTGGGGGGCGGGGCCTGCACGCCTCCAACACTTAACTCACCTTTAACACACCTGCCTGACTTTTCGTCGCTTACTGAAGGCCTGGGCTGCACACACACACACTCACACACACAGATGGTGCTTCAACCAAAGGGTTCACACTCCTTATTCCGTCCACTGACTGGACCAGCCAACGTGTTCTCGTCCCAAATAACCCCCTTCCTCAAACAAAACAAAACAAAACAAAACAACAAACAAACCAAAACTATTGGCCTGTGTCTTAGCTGTTAATTCACTGAAAGCCTTGAGTTAGACCTGATCTGCGCCTGAGAATTAGCTGTGTTGTGGGCTCTTCTCACAAAGAAGAGATAGGAACCACGATCAAAGCAAAGATGGAGAGACACGGTGAGCCACATTCTCTTCGGCTGTTCTCAGCAGGAAAAGGTGGAAAAGCTCCATCTCCCAGAACAGCCCAGGTGCCTGGAGCCGACGGCACAACTAGACAGCGGAGGCTCAGCCTGTGGAAGAGCAAGCAGAGGCCAGGAAGATCTTCAGTAAGAGCCTCCGCAGGGTGCGTGCCTGGTTGTCACCTTGTAGGGATGTGGGCAAGGAGAGAGAAGACGCTGATCGTAAACCAATCTCCACCCAAGGATCCGGCCGCTGGAAGCCCCCTGTCTTGTGATTTCTGGCATTTCTTCCTCATCACATCTTATCCACGGCATCTGTACACAGGCACGTGTGAGTGGACGTCCATCCCCGAGCTGTGGAGTGACCGATAAGGTGACCACTCACACTGGGGGAACGGGATAATCACCATCACGAGAGCCCACAGAGTTTACAGATCTTCAGTTTCAAAGCTTCCTTAAAGGATAAATATAGTACTTTCCATTTTGAAGCTGGAGACGTTTTCTTTCTCTTTTCCCTTCTACCCTTCTTAAATAGTCCATGTTTTGGATGAACTACAGCGGGGGTGTGACCTCACACAGGGAAATTTTAGAAGTGTAGCAATTGCTTAGAAATTAAACAGAGAAGTCGGGTGTGTCTGGAAGCGTGGTGTCACCCCTTCCACCCAGACGAGGTGCCCTCGCCACCTACTGCGGCGTGGCCTCCGGAAGGAGATGCTGCCAGAGCCACCTTGCCACCCCTCGTACGGCCTCGGGGAGGGGGACAAGGCTGGTCCCCACCCGTGGGCAGCACCTCGCCCATGGTCGGGAGCAGAAAGCAGAGCGTGGGTGGGTGGGGCTCTTGCTGACACGACCGTGTGACAGGTGAGCCAGCCTGGAGGCGGGGGAGCCAATCATACCTGTCCGGAAGATGATTCCTGCCTTGTCCAAATGTCTTAGTGGAGAGGAAAGCCCTTGAATGCATCTTGTGAAGGTCTCTGTGCTGGGTCGTGGTGGGGATGGGCGTGTTGCAGTTGCTTGTCTGGGAAACACACACTGACTCACAAGCTGTGAAACGTCCTTTCTGCTCAAGGCTGGATGCTGGGGATCCCAGGTCACATGTGTGTGTGTCATGTGGTGTATAAACATGAGTAGAGGGCGGGAGAAGGACCAGGAGGACGTGGCCGAGTCACCTGGGGAATCCGGGTGGTCTGGGTGGAACGTTTCTGGACTAGCTTGCACCCCTCTTGCAAAGTTTCAGTGAGACCGAGACGATGTTAAAGCTGCCTCTTCCCCGACAGCTCCAAGCGCCGGGCAAGGCTCGAGGGCAGCAGGAGTTGATGTCCCTCCCACCCCCTGCATGCAGGGTTCTGCCGGCCTCCCGCCCCTCCTCCCCAGAGCCTGCATGGGGGTCAGCCTCACCAACCCACATGGCTGGCCAGGAAGAGGGGTGGCTTCGCAGAGGGAGGCTGGGTTCTGTTGTCAAAAGGAGGGGACACGGTGTTGTCACCCGCCACGAAACTCTACCCAAGTGGTCTGTGTGCTTCACTGCTCCTGGTCTACTAAGCAAAAGCCATCAGACCACGATCACCAGAGGTAAAAAAAAATCTGCAATTCCAACCCAAATGGTCTCTGGATTAATGAAATCGTGCTAAAGCACAATTCAAACCAGCACTGGGGCCTCATGGGTTAGGAAAACGGTCATATTCTTTTTGAAGAAAACTATCTTCCTATTTGTTTACAAAAGCACTTATTTTCTGCAAAAATGGAAATGGACGTGGTCAACGAGGTAATTTTATCAAAGTGTTCAGTGACATACAGTAATTGTGATTAAGCACTGAAATCCAACCAAAACCAAGCCCTTTAAATGAACTCAAACACATAAGAAAACATCAAACTGGTGTAAAATGTGGGGTTGGAATCTTCCGCAATCCCTGCAGTGGTATCACTCAAAACAGGACCGAGTACAGGGGAGAAGCCCCTCGGAGCCCAAAGACAATCTCCAGAATAAAGCGGGATGGAAACAAACCTTTTGTGTACTTTAAGTAAAGCATAGAGACAATCCTGACCCCAGACAGCGCTTTTTGCATATTTATTTTCTGCCTTTTAGGTGCTTAGGTGATGGTAACATTTTAACGGAATAAGTGCTTTTGTGAGAAGTTCATCCTCCAGGTTCAAATAGACTGAATTTCCTGGTAAAATTTTAGTTTGCAATTATTCCACTTTTTAAAAAAATCTTCATGCCACAAGATGCAAAGTCCAAAATATTTATGTTCCTGATTGTCAGCCTTTCCTTCTTAGAGATGTCAAAGCGAAAACAAAATAGACAACTCATTTTGTTGAAGCAATACAGGCATATTATCACAGCAAGATTGTAACTCAGGTGCACAAAACCTGCATTTTCAGAGCCCAGTAAGGAAGCGAGCAGGTGCTCAGAGGCACAGCAGGTAACTAATATCAATAAAGTAGCCCAGATTCGAGTTCCAACAACAGAGAAAGGGTCAAACTGCAACCCACAAAAGTGGTGAAAAGCAGACCTAAGGCCAAAGTCTCCCTAAACCACCTCACGTCTCGGGGAGAAGCTGCTACGTGGGGATACATCCTGCATCTCCTCCAAGGCTCCACCACAGAAAGCCCAGGACTGGGTTAGGGGCAGAGGCAGGTCCACCAACGGTGACCGGAGCAGGACGGGTGACTGGGCACGGGCACCTCCGTGCGCGGGTGCGTGGGCACCCTGTCTCTCTGCAGCTCTCACCCCACGCATCCTGGCTGCCCACCCATGACCTGACATCCCCTCCCCTCCTCATTGGCCTTCTCTGTGCCCAGGTCTCTCTGCCTGGCGATGTTCTCTGTTCCAGAAACAATCTTATAACAAAATAGAATAGACCTCAATCACACTCAAGGAAAGCAATACTTTACAGTATTTAAGCTCACTTCTGAAGGTACTGAATATACATATAATTTGAATGTAAATGTTGTGTCTCATTTGGCTTCCAGAGTCTGGCTCTAGAACTTAAACTACATGCAGAGTTTCCTTCAATGAGTCAAGAGCAGACTCTAAATATAGAACATTTTAGGGGTTCGAGTTTGCCTGGCTGACTTTCAGAGCAAAAAGAGCGCTGTGTTCGCGCGCACGGGTGTGAGCTAATCCTGACCTGGACCACACAGGGCCACCGAGGTGACAGGTGGCAGCCCCAGGGTGTCACCCAGAGAAGGCCACGACCCAGATCTCTGCGCAGAGGAAGGTTATGAGAGTTTGGGTTTACTTTTAGGACATCAAGACGCTATTTTCAGATATGTGAGTCATCATAATGTTCCCTGAAAAGACCGTCTCGGTCCTGAGGGTGACTGCACATGGACCCCGCCCAGCCCGGCACCAGGCTGAGCCTCAAACCCACCGCCTGCCCCAGGGCCAGTGGCACGGGGGTCGCAGCCACGGTGCTTGGCCCATGAGCAGGTGGGTGCAGGTCACCCAGAGCCACAGGGTGGCGACTCCAAGCCCCCAGACAGCCCATGGGGTGGCAAGGCTGGGGCCTTGGCGGGGCCCGGCACCCACTCACCTGATCCCTGGGGGCCCAGGGCTGGCGACGCAGCATGGCCGGATGTGGCAGTGCCTGGACCCGTTAGGGACCAGACAGTCTGGATGCAGCTCCATCCCAAGTCTTTGTGCGACCGCCCTGGGCCTGGCACCCACGGTGGGTGAGGACTGACCAGGGGGCAAACGGCGAGCCTCACGCCCGGCACCGTCCACACCAGTGCCGTCACCCCGACACCCGAGCACTTCCAGGTGTTCACGTGCTACGGGTCCAGCCTGCCTCCCGCCCGCTGCCCATTTCTCACCCACCCCTGAGCCGACCTCTGGCCCCGCACCCTCTGAGGACCCAGCCTCCTCCTGGGGTCGGGGTGCGGAGGGGTTGAGGTTCAGAAGTGGGTCAGGGAGTGTGTTTCCATCACTCCAGGGGATTCAGAAACCCCTGGGAATGTGGGCTCTGGTTTCCAACTCGCTTCCAAGGGTCCAGGCCCCCTGCCACATCCAGCGCCCTGAACGTCTGGGGTCTCGCTCCGACGTCCACACCGGCTGTGAGTGGCCCTGCCCGGCCCGGTGTCTGCATCTTGTTGCTGCTGGTGGCTCTGGGTGGGCCTCTCTGGGCCTGGATCCCACCCGCACGCGGAGTCAGCAGGGCCTCGGGTCCCCTGCAGCCCCCCTTGCAGGTGCTTGCTCGATGCTGGGTGCAGATGTGACCTCACAGTACCTTCTGGGTGGTGCCCACTGGCCATTCCCCTCTGGGTCCATCCAGACCCGTGATGTCCTGCCCGGCTGGGCTCCTGCTTCTTCAGGAAAATTCCTTCTTCTCCGTGCCAAAGTTTAATTCCTTGCAGGACCTGGCCTGTGCTGTGCATATAAACCTGTGCTCCTTGTATGAAGGGAACTCGGTGTAACGTTCGAAGAAAGACGTAAAAGCTGCTCTCTGTTTAAACCTTGGAGACCATCCTCTGCCCCGTGGGACAGCGGCCAGTGGCTCAGGCTGTGTCTGCAGGTGCACAGAGGCCATGTGGCTCCTACAGGCTGTTCTGACTGACTTCTCTGCTCGAGGGCACAGACTGATTCAGGACAAGTGCGGGGCGGGTTCCGCCCTTGATGGGGCCCCGGGAGGACCTCTCCAGAGCGGCCCCGGGCGAGGCTGACGGTGCCTGGACCCGCCCAGCCCCGGGGCTGCTTTCGTTCTGCCATGTGACTCCAGGGGCAGGGAGACACCCTCTGAACCCCGCACTCCCTCCCACCCACTCCATCCCCATGGACGCATGGCGTCCACCCACTGGAGCTTTTTCTCTCCAAAGACGCCTCTTTAAAGTGCAAGCTCCCTTGGGTTTTTTCCAAGGCGCGTACTCACAGGGGCTGCCCCGGTGGCTACTTGCAGGCTGCCCACCCACGGGACAGGGCTGCGGGGTCCGGGGACAGAGCTGGACGTGGGGTGGCAGCTGTAAGGGGGGGTCCACTCATGAGCTCCTTCTGCCAGTGACTGACCCCCAACGCCCTCTACTGACTCCTGACGTGAGGGGCGGGGAGGCCGGGGTCACATCCAAAGAGAACAGATGAGACTGTACAGCCTCTGAGCAGGGCCGCCCCCGCCGCCTGGGGCATTTCCACAGCCTCAACCATCGCTGTGGGAGGTTAGGAAATCTGATTCAGTACGAATATCCACAGCATGTGACTTTAAGTATGGGTGTCAACCTGACGGAGCACCCAATAGCCAAATCCCGGACAATGTAAACTAATAATAACAATAATGGGGTATTATATCCCATGGGAGAAAACAAATACCCAAGAGCTTACACTGGTACAGATGAATCATTGCATAAATGAAGGGGAAAGGAGGCTCTTTCTTCCAGTGGAATTCCAATGAGTAAACGCAGATGGAAGGACAGAAACAGAAGCCCCATCGGCGAGCAGCACAGGAATAACGGTCGGAGGCTGAAGTCTCAGTGGTGCTAAGATCAGTAAGAACAGAATGAGAAACAGGCTATCTAGGCCTTTCCAAATATCTTCCCATGAAACACTTAGGAATTACAAAAGCAAAAGCCACCAGCTCACAACAGAGGGGCTGGTGGGCGGGACCCTGACGACGGACCACAGCCGCCTTCCCCAGGAGTGACGGGACGTGACCCCCGGGGGCCTGGGAAGGACCCAGCACCACTTCCTCAGCATTCTCACCCAAAATGCGTAACCTCAGCTTATTCATGGGGAAGCCCCAGGCAAACCCCAGCTGAGAGGCGTTCTAGAGAATTCCAGCCAGCACTCTGCAAACCGCCAAGGACACTGGAGGAACGCACAGTGAGGAACCGCCCCCGACGCAGCGAGGTGCAACAGGGGGTCCGAGATTGGCTCTCGGACCAGAGAAAGGACATTAGTGGGAAAATCGGTGACATCCGATCACTGATCAATGTACTGGTGTCAACAGTCTGAGGTCGATTCTGCACTGTAGTTCTGCAAGATGCTTGCGTTTGATGGTGAGACCACCCAGAAGTACTGTGGTAACTATTTTGGAAGTCTGCATTATCTCAGAATGAAAGTTAAAGGCTAAAGTAAGGCTGCTGACGAATGGCTGTTTCTTGGGATCTTCACTCAGGACCTGCTTTGATCTGGGGCGCCACCTGCCCAGACCCCAGCGTGGAGGAACTGCTCGGCCCACGGTCACCCTGAGCACCTGTGCGGCTTCAGTTTCTCCTCCCCCTTCAAGGCCTAGTGTCCCCGGAGAGGGGCGTGTGCTTCAGGTGGCGTTTGGGGCCAAGGTGACCCCAGAAAACTGCAGCCAGTTCTTCTGGTTCTTAGTGAGACTCTGAAACATTAACAGGCTTCGAGACCTCTGCAAAAGGACCTGGGGACATTTATCAACCTCAGGTCGACACTGGCTTTGGTTGGGTGTAAACGGGACCATGGGCCACGTGGCAGAAAGGGGCCCTCAGGGGCTGTGAGATCACGTCCACTTTCCATGGCTGGACAAGGAGACATTCGTGCTCTGCTCGGCATGGTCCTGTGAACCCCCTAAGAGTCGGCGACAAAAACCGGCAAGTGGGACGTCCCTGGTGGTCCAATGGTTAAGACTCCATGCTTCTGCTGCAGGGGGCACAGGTTTGATCCCTGGTTCAGGAACTAAGATCCCGCGTGATGCTCAGTGCGGCCAAAACAAAAAACAAAAACAAAAACCCAGTGAGCTGTTCCATCAGGACCCAGGCAGCAGGAAAGAGCGCTCGTCACCCCCCCTCCAGCCACCGAGGCCACACACACCAGACACGGAGCTTCCAGGGCCTTCTGAGCTGCTGCGCAGTGTTGTGTCGGACTCATTCACAGCACGAGTGGTAGCAAAAACTTGTCCTGTCTGGCTCATCAGATTCCAGGCCACCTCTGGTGGTTTTCGTTGCTTTAATTCAATTAACTTTAAAAAACCCGCAGCATATTGGTAAACAGCCTCTCGGGGCACATGGTGGGGATGGGTAACGACCTGGCCAATTACAGGAGGGGTCCCGACCCCCGCACCTGGTAATTAAAATTGCTAATCACCAGCAATTTTCTGGCTGGGCTTTAGAGGCTGGAGAAACTGTTTGACCCTTTGCCCACGGCAGGAACAATGTTTGCTGTCCATCGCCGGGTGCTTAGCCAAGCCTCCGGCCCTGCCTATTAAGTGCCACTAATAGGAAATCAACAAAAGAGCCGTGACATCTGCGGGGGCGTCCGGGCCCCAGGTCTGAGAGCACAGGTGCCTCGCAGGGCTGCCAAAGAACGCGCCGCCGAGCAGGGAAATCCAGCGGTAATTAAGCGGCTGTATTTCTGCAAAGTTGGCAGCCGTGCCCAGCAGCCGGCCTCCAGGCCTCCACTGGGTCCCAACCCCCGGGGGAGAGAAACGCCAGGCACCTTTTGTCCTGAAGGGCGCTTGGACAAAGGCACTGGATGCGGGTTTCTTTTTTCTTCTTTTCTTTTTAATGAAGCTTCCCCCTGCTCCAGCACAAGTGGGAGAGGTTGGGGTTTTCCTCCCTCGTTCTTAGAGGTCGTTGCTGGGTTGAAGGGCTCCCAGACCAGACGCTGTGATCTGCTGCTGGGAAAGTCCTTAACCAGTTCAAGCCCCCAAGATGTGGCTCCCGAGCCTCCCGGTATCAGCACAGCCCATGCCAGGCTTCCTGACATCATCTCCTGAGGACACGCCTCCCCATTCATCACTGTCCTCCTTGCGGCTTCAGGATGAAGCGGTCCCGGGTTAGAAATACGTGCTCAGAGTTGCCTCAACTGCTTTGGATATAAAAACAGTACAAGATGGAAATTTGGATGGAGCTGCCGTGCGGATGCTGCGATCTCAGACTCCGTCACCAGGCAGCCTGCGGGGGAGAGGACGAGTGATTTCTTTCCAGCCGAGGGTGCTGACGAGGTGATCATTCTCCACAGCTTCCGTTGGTCCTTCATGAAAAAGTAAAGTGAAATCAAGTGTCATACACTTAAAGACAAGGATTCTGAGGGAAACACACAAATAAAACCAATAAAGTGAGACGCTTTGCCTTTGCATGTTTCCGTCCCCGCTTTCCCTTCTCTTAGCCTCCCTCTCCCTGGAGCCCAGGGTGACCGGTGTGGTGCCTGGTGGGGAAGCGGGCATCTGGCATCAGCAGGACTATTCTACCCAGGGCTGTTCTAACAAGCGGAGGAGGAGCTGGGGTGACCAGAATCTTCTGGAAGCCACAGAGTCATCACTCAGGTCTGGTTTCCATGCGTTCCGTGGAGGGCACGGCTGGTTCTGGAACTCAATATGCAAAGGGCTTGTGGGAAGCAGAAGATGGGGGTTCCTTCCACGTCCCCGATTTCCTCTGCTGAGTTCCTGCTCAGGGGCCGGCCTGGACTCTGAGTCCCTGCAGAAGGTGATGGGAGGGGTGGCCTCTCCCACACGCCCTGGAACCAGACCAAACCCACACCCCTGTCAACCCTTGTCCAGAGCCAATGCGACTGGATGCTCCAGAGGCAGACGTGGTCCAGTCACCGTGGCGCCCCCATGCCTGGAGGTTAGGAGATGCTCACTAGTTACTTGCAGAGTGGATGCAGGATAGGATCTGACTCCTGATCCCCCCGGCCTCTGCCTGACTCCTCAAGTAGCTGGGGCCCTGCGTTTTCTTCCCAAGCCTTTATCCTTCTCAGACTTGACGTGTCTGTCTATTCTCCTGTCCCCCAACTTTTCTGCCCTAGACCTCACAAGCCTGCGGCTCCTGACCTGTCTTCTCCCCAACGACCTCACCTCTACCCTCTTTCCAGCATCCCTGTTCTGTCACAGCTGAGCTCCACACCCACTGTCCCCAAAATGTGGCTGTCAGACGTGCGGGGCCTCCAACACCCTTTCAGGGAGTCAGTGAGGTCAAAACCCTTTCTGTCACAACGCTAAGATGCACCCTTGCCTTTTTCACTGGGTGGACACAGGCGGTGACGGCCCAGAGAGATGGGGTGCAGACTGCGGGCGCCTGAGCGTGAACCGCAGGGGATGAGGAAAGAATCAGTGAAGACAGAGCCGTGGAAATCACCAAGTCTGAGCGGCAGAGAGAGGCTGCAAAGAGGATGAGCAAAGTCTCCTGTGGGCCCGAAACAGAAATCTAATGTTTCTGTCACTGGAGCCTCAGAAGACAAGGAGGAGGAGAAGGCTGACAGTATTTCAAGAAATAATGACTGAAATCTGGTGATAAATGAAGAAACCTTCAGAATCAAGAAGCCAAGCAAAGTGCAAACAGGATAAATGCAAAGAAGTCCATGCAATACTCAACCTTCAAAAAACTGAAGGCAAAGACTAAGTCTTGAAACAGCCAGAGAGAAACGATGCCCATTTACAAGGGGAAAAACACAAGGCAAAGACAGCAAATTGCTCATCAAAAACACTGGAGACCAGAAGGAAGTGTCACAAGTGCTGAAAGAAAAGAGCCATCAGCCTAGGATCTTATTTCTTCAGGAATTAAGGGGAAATCAAGACACTCTCAAGGAAAATGAAGAAATTTATTGTCTTCAGAAGAAGAGATAGAGGGAGTTCTCTAAACAGACAAGAAGAGTTGAAAGAAGGAATCTTGGAACATCAGAAGGGAAGAACAGAAAGAATGAAGATATGGGTAAATACAATAGACTTTCCTTCTCCTCCCGAGTCGTGTGACTCATGTTTGTCGGCTGAAGCGCAAATGACAACACTGTGGTTTTCAACGTATGTGGAGGAAAGCTCAAATGGAGGAGGATAGGGAGACCTAAAGAAAGTTTCTATACTTCACTTGAACTGGTAAAATGACACCAAAACAAAATGCATAAAAGAATTGTATCAAATAAAAAATGAAACAATTCAAGGATTGCAGAAAATTTCAAAAGAGAAAACTCAGTGAGGATGGAAGGGGGAACTCACAGGGCGGCCACTGGGACGTCAGCTGGGGGTGGGACAGGTGGGGGGAGGACACCTCCCTCTGAGCCCTGCGGAAGCCAGCTGAAGAGACGCCACCTCCTGCCCTGCACACAGTGAGACAATCAGGCAACCTCCACAGCCCCTTGTAAAGTGGAGTAAGAATTCGAAAGCCAACAATAAACGCTGGAGAGGGTGTGGAGAAAAGGGAGCCCTCCTGCACTGTTGGTGGGAATGTAAATTGGTGCAGCCATTATGGAGAACAGAATGGAGGTTTCTTAAAAAACTAAAAACAGAGCAAACATATGACCCAGAAATCTCTCTACTGGGTATATGTCTGAAGAAGACTCTAATTTGAAAAGATACATGCACCCCAATGCTCATAGCAGCACTGTTTACAACAGACAAGACATGGAAGCAACGTAAATGTCCATCGACAGAGGAGTGGATAAAGAAGATGTGGCACATATATACCATGGAATACTACTCAGCCATAAAAAGGAATGAAATAATGCCATTTGCAGTAACATGGATGGACCTAGAGATTATCATACTACATGAAGTCAGTCAGACAGAGAAATACAAATATCAGATGATATCAGTTATATGTGAAATCTAAAATATGACACAAATGAACTTATTTATAAAACAGAAACAGACTCACTGGTTAGAAAACAAACTGATGGTTACCAAAGGGGAAAGGTGAGGGGGGAGGATAAATTCAGAGTTTGGGATTAACAGATACACACCACTATATATAGAACAGATAAACATATTATATAGCACAGGGAACTCCACTCAATACTGTGTAATAACCTATATGGAAAAAGAATCTGAAAACGAATAGATATATGTAAATGTGTAACTGGATCACTTTGCTGTACACCTGAAACTAACACAACATTGTAAATCAACTATACTCCAATATAAAACAAAAATTTAAAAAAAATTAAAAACATGGAAAATATTGCATACAAACAAAAGAAGTAAAATTTTAAAAAATAAGAAAGTATGTATATTAAAAATGATAGTTTTCCCTTCCTCTTTTCATTGATGAAGTAAACACCATTAACAGTTTGCTGTGTACTCTTTTCTGTGCCTATAGAAACATAAATATACGTTGATATATATATATATATATATATATATATATAGTAGGTTAATAGGGAATCATACTTTGTATAGTATTCTGCAACTTGCTTTTTTATTTAACAGTATAAAGTGGACATCTTTCTAATGTGCACATGTATAATTATTTCTCCTGGCTGCAGAGTATTTTACAGTATGCATGAACCACTATTTATTCAACTATTTGCCCATTAATAAACATTTGTTTTGTAAAAAAAAAAAAAAAAATCCAAAAGCCAAATGCAGTGTATCTGCTCCAATCCAATGGTTCTCCACAGCCCCTCTGCTTACTAAGATGTAAGAAATACTCAAAGCCAGTAGGTTTTCTTCCTGTCCTGAAATGTGAGGGAGGTTTAACACTTTTAAAGAACTGTAGTGATGTGCAGACGGAGGGCTGGGAAATCTACTCTTTGGTGGTTTCCTGGGTGCTTGTTCTCAAGCGTGGCTGCAGGTGAGAACCCCCAGGGGCTCCCAAAATTCCTGCTGCCTGGGCAGTACCGGCCGCAGGCTCCCCGGGTCCAGGCATCTGTCCATCTGTCAGTCTGTCTGAAATCTAATGTCACATTTCACTCTAGCAGGCAGCCAGGCGACCGATGCTCTGGAGTGAATACCAGACCTTTATCTAGTCTTCTGAATTCAAGAACCTTTTAAAATCTCACTGTTGACCAGAAGCCAAAGAAACAGCAGGTGACACAGTCAGAGGATGTGGGCACTGAGGCCTGGCGTCAACCCCGGCTGCCGCGCGTCATTTCTGGACCTTGTGGAGTCTTGTTGCCTCATCTGCAGGATGGAGATGGTCCCAGCCTTGCTCGGTGCTTGTCAGGGTGAAACCCATGAGGGGGTGGATGGCGGTGCCCAGGAAGGTGTGTCCACATCCCAGCGCCCGGAACCTGTGACAGTGACCTTGTCTGGAAAGGGGGGTCTTTGCACATGTGACCAAGGATCTCAGATGAGATCATCTGGGATTCTCTGGCCCTGAATCCAGTGACGAGACAGAAGACGTTAAAATTGGCCCATTTCCCTTGTGATTAGAACCACGATATTGATCACAGCACTGTGAAAAAGAGCTTCGCACGTGTGTGTTCATGGGGGCGGGGCGGGGGGCAGGCACGTACAAATAAATAACTGTGTCCACACCTGTGATGGTTAATTTTATGTGTCAACTTGACCGGGCTAACGGATGCCCAGCCCCCCAGATGGCTGGTAAAGCATTGTTCTGGGTGCTTCTGCAAGGGAGCTTCTGGAAGTGATGCACGTTTGAATCTGCGCGCTGAGTAGAGATCGCCCTCACAGGGCCGGCAGGCGTCCTCCAGCCTTGGACTCTGACTGGGACCCACACCACTGGTTCTCAGGCCTTCGGGTTTGGACTGGAACCGACTTTCCTGGGCCTCCAGCCTGCAGACAGCAGTTAAAGGGACTTCTCAGCCTCCATCGTCATGTCAGCCGATTCCTCATAATAAATCTCTTTCTGTGCGTCTCTGTATATCTTACCAGTTCTCTTTCTCTGGAGAACCTTGACTAGTACAGTATCTGGACATACACCTAGGCATCTATCTATCTGTCTATCTATTATCTATCTATCTATTTATCATCTATCTCAAAAGCTATTGAATTTGTACAGGGGTTAATAGGAGTAAACTTTCTAAAGGTTTCCTTTCTCCCATGCAACTTGCCATAGTTTTCCTTCTTGCTGAATGTGCATTTTTATTTTACACATTTTACTAAAAATTTCTCTAGTTTAGGATTCAGAAAGAATGGGACCTATTGCCATACAGGCCACCTGCAAAGCATTCCTTTTTTTCTCTTCTTTAGATCCTAAGACATCCATAACATGGGCAAGACGAGACACGCATGAACCTTCTCCATACTTTCTTCCAGGGACAAGAGCCCTGGACCAGGGGCTCATCAAGAATCAGAGGGTCCTTAAGGACACCTGTCCCTCTGCTGTCCCCAGCAAACAAATGTACAACAGGAGACCATTTCTCAACATCCTGTTAGAGAAGTGCGTATTCAGGGTTCCACGCTCATTAAGTTCTCCAGGGATGAGCTGTTCATTGAAGAGGGTTGGGCTGTGCTGTGCCTTCTGTGACCAAGAGAAGAGGTGTCCCAGGGGTCCACCCAGAGCAAGGCGCTGCAGGAGGGCCAACCTCACAACACAGGATCCTGAAGATAACGGACTGCAGAGTCCATTTGTTTTCTGGAGAGAGTCGTTGCAATGACGTCATAAACACATCCTGTGGTCTGATAACCAAAGCTTCAGGTTTGTTTGTTTGCTTGTTTTTTAATTGTGGTGAAAAACACAAACCATGCCATGTACCACCCTTACCGTGACTAAGCGCTGTCAGCTGTGCACAGGCTGACGTGGGGCTTCGCATCCTCACCCCAGAGCATCTCCCCTTTCCCTCCCACCAGCCCTGGCCACACATCAGCTTTCGGCTTTTGAAACTATCAACAAGGATCTGATAGAAAAATACGGAAAGAAAGGAAATTCTGACCAAAGGAACTGGGGGCCGTGAGAAAGATCGAGGGTGTCTCTGGAATGGGGGGAGGCCCGGTGCCAGGTCCCGGGGTCTGCGTGACGTCGGAGCCATAGCTGTGTGACCGACGTGCGCGGCTTCCCGGACTTGAGAGCGTCTGCCCCCGTGCGCCTGTCTTTCACGACTGTTGTTGCTGACCTCCTGCATGAAAGGTGCCAATCCTTGTCAATCTCGCTCTCCATGAGGTTACGTTGCTGCCCCCGGCAGTTCTGAAACTTGCTAGAACCCTCTGCTTCTGCGGGCAGATTGCTCCCCAGCACTCGCAGGCCCCAGGGGACACTTTAAACCTTTGGCATTTGGGGAATTGAGTTCGCAAGCCCACGCCCCTGCCTCTGACCCTGCCTCTGCGGTGGAGGTGGCCCTCAGTCCCAGCACGGGCACAGCCGGCCGCCAGGGAGGGGACCCAAATGTCCCGGCACGTCCGCAACTTATATCACAGACTCGGCTCTTTATGGAGCTCACGCACTGCCGTTCGTGTCCTTTCCACACACCACGAACCCAGCAACCGTATTCATTGTGTGGTTCTCACACTGATCTTCTCGTCAAGAAACCCTCAAGGTGATGGGACACTGTGACAAGGTCGCTCCTGAAGGGAGAGCCCGAGGCCAGGGGAGTGGTGTTCTAGGTGGACGCCCAGCATCACTCAGGCCAGTGTCCCCAGCAGAGGCATTCGCACGCAGCAGGAAGGCTAGCGGGGCCAAAGCCTCACACACAGGCCTCCGGAACCCCACCTGCGCCGGGAGCGGGCACCCGGCATCCCGGAGCGAAATGTGTGTGGACCAGGTGCCATCTGGGGCCAGACCTCCTCCGTGCCATCCTGGGGACACCTGGCCTCAGCCGTCCCCTCTAGGGGCTCCGGGGAGTAGACGCCAGCAGCCTCAGGCTCAGACCAGTCCAGGGCTCTCGGCAGGCCAGGGTCCCCTCCGGGGACGCTGGAGGACAACACCCTCTGCTGGCCCAGCGGCCCTGTCAGCACTCATCAGAGGCTGCGGGAAAATCACTTTGCACGGAGTGGGGGGGGAGGCAATTCCCTGAGATTGATAGCACTAAATATGAAACCGCATGTACCCCATCCATGAAGCAGGGAATCAGAGGCGTATTGTTAGTGGAGAGATGAATGGAACTTGAGATAACCTTGGCAAATCAGGCATATGTTAGCATTAGGCTTTGTCACTAAGCAGGCTATAAATTACAGACATATTGTAAGTCCGTAAACTCTTCTAATGAATTGAGTGACAGTGGTAATTCAATGCGGGACATGCCAGCTTAACCCTTTTAAGAAATTAGCCCCAGGTCGCTACAATGCAACAAGCCAAAATGCGTTCAAAGTTAGTGTTTAATATCTCCCGGGGGAGCACAGGCAATTAGATACAAATACCTGGTTAAATGTTCCCACAAATGAAAAACAGAAGTTCAAGACCCTGTGGGCAATTACATTATTTCACAGTTAATTCTTTTAGGAGATTTTTTTTTTTCCTGCACATAATCTTCATTATAGTCCTTTTCCCCTAAAATGATGCCAGTAACTAAATGGCAGGCGTAAGTCCCAGCGTGCGTGCAGTTCTGGTGATGACTGAACTCATCGGGGTGCATTATGTGCTCTGGGGCTAAAGGCTCAGACGCTTTAACCAGAAATGGGGGCAGTAACTCCATACAAATGTACAGCCCGTGGCGTCTTGTTGCCATAATGAAGTGGAATTTATAAATAAAACTAAGGTGCAAAGACAGACCCCGTGCATTTCCTGGCCGTTACTGACAGGTATGACACTGGTGACAGCTAAGCTGGGGTCGGGAAGCGATTTCAGAAATTGCTGTATATTTTAGTAAAAGTTGCATGTAGAAATAAGTGACAAATCAGTGTTGATCAAAAGAAAACTGTAAATTCAAATGCGAGAATTAAAGGTAATATGTCATGATTTAAACTGTGTTGACATAGTAAAAAGCATTCTTTCGTTCTTATTCAGATGGAAGTAATGCAAAACAGCACCAGCGGATATAATTATTGTATAATAGGTACTGCTCTGGTTCCTAATGTTACAAAACTAAGAATTTTAAGACTAAGTCACCGCTATCTAGGTATACTTTCTCTCTTACAGAACACAATTATATTTTACTATAGGTGTTCAAGGGAAACGCGCTTTTTATTTCTTTTATCGTGGGACCAGCATTCTGTAGCCCTCTCTCTGCCACGGCAAGGAATTCTAAGCAGATTCAACACCTGAAGATCTTACGTGAGCAGACCCACAATTTGTTGCATTTTCTCTGGCTCCAGGACAAGGTGTTCACAGAACATTTCTATCCAATTGAACTGTACGATTTACAATAACAGGGACAACAAGTACAAATCATAATTTTATTTCACATATTCTAACTGTATCTTTACTCAGGTGATCTACAAGGACCTTGACCAGAAATGTCAGAGAATAGTCTGTTTCAGTAACTTATGAAATGGGATCATTCTTTTAAATTTTTAATTAAATTTTATTTAATAAAGTTTTATTTTTTTAATTTTAAATTTTTGGCTGCATTGGGTCTTCACTGCGGTGAGCGGGTTTCTCATTGAGATGGCTTCTCTCGTTGTGGAGCACGGGCTCTAGGCGCGCGGGCTTCAGTAATTGTGGCACACAGGCTCAGTAGCTGTGGCTCGTGGGCTCTAGAACGCAGGCTCAGAAGTTGTGCTGCACGGGCTTAGTTGCTCCGTGGCATGTGGGATCTTCCCAGACCAGGGCTTGAACCGGTGTCCCCTGCATTGGCAGGAGGATTCTTAACCACTGCGCCACCAGGGAAGCCCCTGGGATCATTAAAGAATCTGAATCATTTACCTAAAAAAATCTAATTCAGAAAAACAATCCATGGACCTGCCATTAGCCGTTTATGTGGGAAACAAAGGACAAACTCTGACCTATCGAATTTCCATTAGTTTTCTGGGGGTGCATGCATTCTATTGTTAAATTGGACCCTAATTTTTGAACTAAGTAAACGGGCATGGTTTCAGCTTGCAGGCGAGCAGGTGCCTTCCTTCTGGGGAGGTCAGTGGCGGTGCACTGGCACGGAGACCCCGCCCGCCCGGCTGCTGGCTCTGCTGATGGAGGGGACAGACAGGGCACAGGTTCGCACGCAGTCCTGCTCCCGGGCACCCTGCTCTCCTGGTTCTTGCTCCCCCCTCCTGGCCACTGGAGTGCCCGTGGGCACACGGGGCCCTTGATGGTCATTCTTGGTTTCTGTGAATGAAAAATGCTGCTGCCGTATCAGTAAACCGAGGGTGGTGCATCCATCAAGCCGTCACATTCCAGCTGCCCCCACGGTGCCCCTGAGGGGACTCCGGGTGGGAAAGCACAGGACGCTGGCCCCAGAGAGCTGAGGTGCAGATCAAAGGGACGATTCCAGTGAGCCCCGACTCCCGTGCCTCACCACACATAGAGAAGCGCTACATTCCTTAACTGGAGATGTCTGGTTTTCTTTCATGAACAGTAATCTTTGGATGTTCCGACTACCTGGTCTATGTTGCGGAAACTCCTGTATATCCTGGCTCCCCCCCTCCCCCGACCTCTTCAGAGGAGCCCCTCCGAGCCGTCTGAGAGGCTGCGTCCTGGGCTGGAGTCCTCAGTTTTGTTTGCCAAATAAAACATAATTTTATCAACTTTTAGGTTGTGCATTTTCTTCAGTTGACAGCTTCAATGCAGAGACGAGCATGACGTTGACGCCCAAATTTCGAGAAGCTTCTCAGCCCTCAAGGGTGGCCACAGGAGCTGAGGGGGCCATTGGCTTGTTCTGTTGGGCCTGCTAAGTACTTAAGGTGGCAAATTCTATGTAAAATGCAGCTGCAAGACCTCTCTCAAACATTGGGCCTGACCACGCAGAGCTACAAGTCTGCAGGCCCCCCGCTGGCATCGCCAGGGCCTCTGCTCAGAGCACATCACCACCCACCCCGCCTTCCCTACCTGGCCCCAGACTCACGAAACACCCAGGGTGGGCGTCTCCCGCTGGACCCTCTGCTCGGTGTGTCTTTCCAAGCCCAGGTGGGCTTCAGCGCGCAGAGACTGTGGCCGTTAGTACGTGCTCATCAAAGCACGGCCCGAGGGCCGGTGGCATGGCCACCACGTGTTAGAAATGTCATCTCAGGCCCCTGCTGGGATCCACTGGGTCAGAGCCTGCTTCGTCCCGGGATCCCCAGGCCCATGTGAGCACTTGAAAGTTTAAGCCACCATGAACAGGCCCTCTGGGTGCTCAGTCAGTACAGGTGGTGGCTGAGAGGGAGGTGGTGAGTAGTGACAGTGCTGAGCCTGATTTTTTTTAAGCAAACTAATTAAACCTACACTCAGATAAATTAAAAAAGTGAGCTGCACCTACTCCAGAATTGTCAGATGGGGGTGCGGTGGGCTGAAATTAAGGAAACTGGCCAAAATTAGCAATTCCTGCCTTTCAGCTGGCCACTGCACTGGGGACTGAATCACAGCTGGGACTTGCATTCACCAGGTTTCCAGAGGACCGAGCTCCCCTCGCCGGACAGGGCTGAGAAGCGTTTCATGTCACCTGTACGAGCCTGGCATTCATGCTGCTGAGAGCTGTGCTCAGGGACAGAGAGGAACCTTCACCACAGGCCCTCGGGAGCCTCCGTCTGGGCCCCGACTTTGCATGTTTCCTAGTGCGTCATATGGAAGATGCCAGGAATGGTGGCCATGGGCCCAGAGAGCCTGGACAGCTTGTTACCCACGTGCACCCCACACCGGAGGGCCACAGGCCGAGGCCGTGTGTGCTTGTCTCGCTGGTGCACGCACACTGGTGCAGGACTGGGGCTGTCTCTCACTAATGCTGTTCTGTTCCTGTCCCGTCTTTCTAACATTACTGAATTCAGGACGACCCAGGACAACATGCCCCTTGGGCCCCACGTGAGGACAAACCAGAGGGAGGTTTGGATTAGTCACATCAGCAAAGCCTCGGTGCTCACCCCTGCTGCTGACGTCCCCACTGTGGGCTCGGGAACCCGACGTGAGGACCCAGCCCCTCAGCCCCCTTCTGCCCACCGCCGCACCTGAGCCCGTCTGCTGGCTGCGGAGGGAGCCTGTGGCCCCCTTGTCTCTGGGCCCTGTCGTGCCCCTGCGACTCAGCGCAGCTTCACGGGCTCCCGAGGGCAGGGCTGGCTTTCCTGATGGGCTGCCCACCTGCCCCTCACAGCCGCCCCACGTGCAGAACCCCCTCCTCCGTGTGGCTCCCACCCGCGGGCCAGGCCTGCTCAACGCCCAGGGGCAGGAAGCACCCACCCAGCTGTCCCATGACGCCGCCAGAACCGAGGGAGGAGCACCGGCTGTACGGGCCAGAACAGCATCGGTCTTCAAATCTGCAGGTGAGAAGCTCCAAAACCCTCCTCTGGCACCTACATTCTATCATGAGACGCTGTCACTGTCTCGCTGTTTCCCAGTCGCTTTCACCACAGGTGGCAGCACCGTCACGTGTGGCTCAATAGCGGCACCTGCGCGGCTCTGTGTTCAGGGGCTGTGGACGGTGGTCCTCGACTGTGGACGGTTCTATATGGTCGTGGACAGTTGTGGACGGTGGTCCTTGATTGTGGATGGTTCTATATGGTCGTGGATGGTTCTATATGGTCGTGGATGGTTATGGATGGTGGTCCTTGATTGTGGATGGTTCTATATGGTCGTGGATGGTTGTGGACGGTGGTCCTTGACTGTGGATGGTTCTATATGGTCGTGGACGGTTGTGGACGGTGGTCCTTGATTGTGGATGGTTCTATATGGTCGTGGACGGTTGTGGACGGTGGTCCTTGATTGTTGACGGTTCTATATGGTCGTGGACGGTTCTATATTCTTGTGGACGGCTGTGGACGGTGGTCCTCGACTGTGGATGGTTCTATATGGTCGTGGATGGTTGTGGACGGTGGTCCTTGATTGTGGACGGTTCTATATGGTCGTGGATGGTTCTATATGGTCGTGGACGGTTGTGGACGGTGGTCCTTGATTGTGGATGGTTCTATATGGTCGTGGACGGTTGTGGACGGTGGTCCTCGACTGTGGATGGTTCTATATGGTCGTGGACGGCTGTGGACGGTGGTCCTCGACTGTGGATGGTTCTATATGGTCGTGGATGGTTGTGGACGGTGGTCCTTGATTGTGGACGGTTCTATATGGTCGTGGATGGTTCTATATGGTCGTGGACGGTTGTGGACGGTGGTCCTTGATTGTGGATGGTTCTATATGGTCGTGGACGGTTGTGGACGGTGGTCCTCGACTGTGGATGGTTCTATATGGTCGTGGACGGTTGTGGACGGTGGTCCTTGATTGTGGATGGTTCTATATGGTCGTGGACGGTTCTATATGGTCGTGGACGGCTGTGGATGGTGGTCCTCGACTGTGGATGGTTCTATATGGTCGTGGATGGTTGTGGACGGTGGTCCTTGATTGTGGACGGTTCTATATGGTCGTGGATGGTTCTATATGGTCGTGGACGGTTGTGGACGGTGGTCCTTGATTGTGGATGGTTCTATATGGTCGTGGACGGTTGTGGACGGTGGTCCTCGACTGTGGATGGTTCTATATGGTCGTGGACGGTTGTGGACGGTGGTCCTTGACTGTGGACGGTTCTATATGGTCGTGGACGGCTGTGGACGGTGGTCCTTGACTGTGGATGGTTCTATATGGTCGTGGATGGCTGTGGACGGTGGTCCTTGACTGTGGATGGTTCTATATGGTCGTGGATGGCTGTGGACGGTGGTCCTTGACTGTGGATGGTTCTATATGGTCGTGGATGGTTGTGGACGGTGGTCCTTGACTGTGGATGGTTCTATATGGTCGTGGATGGTTGTGGACGGTGGTCCTTGATTGTGGATGGTTCTATATGGTCGTGGATGGTTGTGGATGGTGGTCCTTGATTGTGGATGGTTCTATATGGTCGTGGACGGTTGTGGACGGTGGTCCTTGATTGTGGATGGTTCTATATGGTCGTGGATGGTTGTGGACGGTGGTCCTTGACTGTGGATGGTTCTGTATGGTCGTGGACGGTTGTGGACGGTGGTCATTGATTGTGGATGGTTCTATATGGTCGTGAACGGTTCTATATGGTCGTGGATGGTTCTATATGGTCCTGGGCAGTTGTGGACGGTGGTCCTTGACTGTGGATGGTTCTATATGGTTGTGAACGGTTCTATATGGTCGCGGATGGTTATGGATGGTTCTATGTGGTTTAGATGGTTGTACATGGTTGTGGAATGTTGCAGTGGTGTGGATGGTTGTATATAGTTGTGAAAGGTTCTGGATGGTTGTAATGCTTGTAGGAGGTTGTCCATGGTTAGAGATGGCTGCCCATGGTTGTGAATTGTTGTCTTTGTTTGTGGACAGTTGTATATTGTTGTGATCAGCTGCAGTGGTTGTATAAGGTTGTCCATGGTCGTGAATGTTCTAACAGCTCTGGAGGGAGCAGGGTTCGTCTCGCTTACTTCAGGTGGATGAGCCTCTACAAACTCTGCATCTCCTCAGCAGCACCTGGGGCCACAGGATTTCACCCAGAACAATCTGAATGTTGTTTCACTTCTTAAACTTAAACGGATTCATTCAAAAGAAGTGCAAGTCTTGGTCCATTTCATTTTGCTCCAGGATTTACATGTTGAAATAGAAACTATTATAAACTAATTTCCTTTTATTACAGTTTGTTTTGATTAATTTCCCATTAAGCATGATATTGTTTTTCAGGTGCATAGATTACTACATTACCGAAGACTCTCATTCCAGGGAAAGGGAGGTTACAACCTGTTTGTTATAAGAATGGTGGCATTGGTTCGATTCGGTTGTAAACTGCGGTGTGGACATGTGGCCTGCTTGGGAGCACGTTCAAATCATCAGCTGATAGACTGGGCTCAGGCAGGCAGCTCTGTAGGCGCTCAGTGGAAAACACACCCTCTTTCTATGATAAATAAATAAGTAACACTTTTGGTAAAGCAAGAGGGCCGTCTACAGTCTGCGTCTGCCCACACCCAGAAGCTGCTAGAGTCATGAAGCCACCAGAGTTTTTGCATTCTGACCCAACCACACAAAGCCAGCAAATAGCTGGAGCTCTGAATTTAATACCAGCTTTTTCAGAACAAGGAGCTCTTGGAGCCTCATAGCTAAGCCGGCCCCAGTGGCTCTCATCCTTGGAACCACGCATCTGCCAGGCGTTCGTGGGGAGAGCTGACTAAGGACGATCCATCTTCCCAAAACATTCATTGTTTTCGACCAAATGACAACCAAAGTTATTTCAGAAGTTTCTTATTAGCCTCATCTCTTGAGGACACTTCATCTCAGAAACTTCCCTTGACTTTCAGTCTCTCAGACACTCCCAAGGAGCCAGGGACCTTGCCTGGCTGCCAGAGCTCAAGGGTGCAGTGGGTGGATTCTGGGTGGTGTTTTCAGAAGAGGAAATCTTAAAACGCTTCCCAAAGTCCAATCAGTGGGCAACAGGCTGGAATAAAACGAGAGGCCAAGAGGAGACTGAGGACAGTGGGTGAAGGAGAGACGAGTTCAGTTAAATCCCAGTAGGATGGACAGGTCACCAAATATCCAAAAGCCTTTCAAGTACTTGGCGGAGGTGATGGCTTCTGTGCCAGTGGGGGGCACACCGGCTCTCTTGAGACTGAGAAGCAGGTGGCATTGCCCTTCCACAGCTCTGAACACTTCAGAGTCAGGAGGCGCTGGGAGCTGGGTCAGGAGGTCTGTCCACCTGAAGGAGCCTGTCCTGCTGGGCCCAGCATGGGAGGGACGGGGAGCCAGCCACGGCGGGACCCCACTGGAGCCCTGGGTCGGTGAGGGTCAGGGACTGTGGCGGAGAGGCGGAGGGGATGGCAGAGTCGGACCCTGACCCCAAAACTCCGGGGGGAGCGGTGCCAGGTGCTCACCTCGGAGGGGCCTTGGTGAAGGAGCTCATGCTCCCTGAGCTTCCAAGAATGGTACCCGGGGAAGTGACCGTGACCTCTGACCCCTCCATTGCCCCTACCACTTGGCCACCCGGTGAAAACACCCAAGCTAACACTCAGGTCCCCTCCTGCCATCTCTCCTACCTTCACCTCCTGCTGCACCAGAGAGGGGAGCCCACCCCTGGACAAAGCAGCTGACAGGCCTAGAGCGGGGCTGGCCCTCTGGGGATGGAATAGCCCGGCCTCAGGTCCCAGGTGCACAAGGAGCCCCCACCCCCCGAAGCTGGCATGGCGACTCAGAGGTCCCCCAAAGCCAGCGGGCTCAGCACGGCAGCCCTGGGCCCCCCGGGGCCATAGGACACCTGAGCAATCGCCCTTGATGCTGTGTCCTGATGTGAAATTTGGCTGCAGAGAAATGCATCCGAACACAAAACAAGACCCAGCTTTGATTTCCTTCCCTTCAGAGTGAGATAAAATTTGAAATGTTCAAGTTCAAAACAACCCTGTTGTTCAGGTTTTTAATTTAGACGTTGCCTTGTTTGGCTAAGTCTAGGTTTTCCACCTCTGGCGCCACCTACCCACTGAGTCCATAAAGTCATCATTTGCAAAGAAAGGACTTGCCGGGACTTCCCAGGTGGCGCAGTGGTTAAGACTCCACATTCCCAAGGCAGGGGGCCTGGGTTCGATTCCTGGTCAGGGAATTAGATCCCACGTGCATGCTGCAATTAAGACTTCACATGCCCAACTAAGGAACCCTTGAGCCTCAACTAAGGAGCCTGCATGCTGCAACGAAGACCCAATGCAACCAAATAAAATAAATAAATATTAAAAAAAAAAGAACCTGTAAGCATCCAGCCTGGTGTCCCTACACATGAAGGGACGTGGCTCTGCAGCAGAGCAGTCACTGGGCCAGGGCCAGGTTTGGGTCCACTTGGCTTCCCAGGCTAAGGAAAAGGCATCTTTCTTTTTAAGATCAAAATTAAGTTTTAAAATCTCCCTCAATTATTTCAGATAAAAATCTGAAGAGAAGTGCCAACAAAATCACTGGTTGGTGAACTTGTGATAGATCAGGACAGTGTTTTCGGCAGGAATCTCCCAAACCCGCCTCCTGTTGTCCACAGAATGACGCTTCCTTAGTTGTGTGTGCCCACGAATAAAGATTCAGAGGGTGCATTCACCTACTTGTGCCCCAACCGCCAGATTTTCTGTACTTCAGCCATGGCATTGGCCTGTGACCTGCTAAGCGTTTGGCATGAATTTGATCTCGGAATAAAATTAGCCCTCGATTCCTCATCCCAGTGGAAATTGTATGGCCTACCCTCTCCACTTTCTTAATGGCTCCTTCACTACAAAGCCTCAATTGAATGGCCAAGTCGGCCATCATAAGATTTGGAATTAGCTGTACCGACCGTAAATCAATAGAAAGGAAATCAAAACTAAAAGGCCAGAATTATTTTTGCAGCTCGCTTTGTGCAAAACAACTTTGCATTGAACCTCCAGGCCACCTGGAGACTCCAGAACAACTCTGCATTCCCGCTTCAGGCCACTAATGTAATGAAGCAAGTTTTATGGGCAGCCATTAAAGACAATGTCCATTAAAATGGGATTATATACCTGGCCCATTCACCTCCAAGATCTACTAGATAACAAAATTAGAAAATTCAGAATTCCAAGTGTTTGATTCCAAATTGAAAGAGACGATGCATTTGCAAGGGTTTCAGCTGTCTCTCCATGGTTCCTGACTCAGATTTCCACAGAATTTCACTCTCTTGTGAATTTAAGATGCATCGTTTCCTTGATTCAACAGGCGGAGATATGAGGAAGCCCTTCAGGCTCATTTAGAATTGAGAGGAAGTTATCATCCTCCCTCCAAGACAACCTCCCCCAGAGCTCTGGTCTTTCTCCAACAGGGCACACCAGGTAGGGACCTTCATCCATCTCTGCTGGCCCACCCTGGTCCTGTGCCTTCAGACTTGCCAACCCTTTATCACATTAGGAAAGTGATTTTCCAAGCTAATCAGCTCTTGGCTACCAATGGCTGGTCAATTATTAACATGTTATCCCTTCCAAAAGTATTTCATCTTACATGGTACCCCCAATAACATAATATTTTAAGCAAAGGAAGAACTTTTTAATGGTAAAAACTCAGCCGTCTGAGCCAAGGAGAAGACAAGTTTGTGCCTTTATGGTTTGAAGGAGCTGCGTACTGTGTCGCCATCTATGGTTGGATCTGTGAACTGCAGATCCCTGTTGTATTTCCACAGTGGGCAACCGAGCCGTAAAACATAGCAGAACTAACTGTTCTATTCTGAACGTTTATTAGTCAAGAGAACCATTTCACTTCCACCCTTCCTTCTAGTTCCAAAGCATGGAAACTTTTATTTACTCTGCATTGTTATAAGAAACATGAGTTCTTACTCACAATGAAGCGTAAACTCTGATGAGCGGGTGTTGGGATGTGTAATTTCAGGGTGAAAGGAAACAGCAGACCCAGCTGTCTCAAGGTTGTGGTGTTATCTTAAGAAAATCAGCACCTAGAGTCTGTCATACAGAGTGAAGTAAGTCAGAAAGAGAAAAACAAATACCGTATGCTGACACATATATATGGAATCTAAGGGAAAAAATGTCATGAAGAACCTAGGGTTAAGACAGGAATAAAGACACAGACCTACTAGAGAATGGACTTGAGGATATGGGGAGGGGGAAGGGTAAGCTGTGACAAAGTGAGAGAGTGGCTTGGACATATATACACTACCAAACTAAGGTAGATAGCTAGTGGGAAGCAGCCGCATAGCACAGGGAGATCAGCTAGGTGGTTTGTGACCGCCTAGAGGGGTGGGATAGGGAGGGTGAGAAGGAGGGAGATGCAAGAGGGAAGAGATATGGGGACATATGTATATGTATAACTGATTCCCTTTGTTATGAAGCAGAAACTAACACACCATTGTAAAGCAATTATACTCCGATAAAGATGTTAATAAATAAAAAGAAAATCAGCAAATGAGAAAACTATTTTTCACTCATTCACTGCAAAATTTAACAGCAGGCAGAGTGAACTTTTCTGCTAAAGTTGATCTTACCTGTAGAACACTAGAATGACAGAAAGAGATCTTTGCACTTTTTTTAAACTGACAAATTCTACCTCTTTTCTGGAATCTCTGAGTTCTGGGATGCACTTACCGACATGAAGAATAGAAGAGAGAATTTCTATGGGAGAATGGAAACAAAACATGAAAAATTGGTGCTAAAAAAGAAAAAAAGTGAATGTGTGTGTGTGTGTGTATATTACATATATATATGTGTGTATATTACATATATATATATATATATATGTAATAAATAAATACCTGATGGGATCTGCATGTTTTGAAATAGAACTCAATTCTATTTTGAAAGTGAGGTTCTTTCAGTACCCAGACAATGAGCGGTGATTGATGACCTTTGATATTTTTCTCCAAGACTGATTTCAGGTTAAATAATATGTTCCATGTTAAGGTGAAGTTCTCACCAAATGTAAAATTTTACTGCCAGTTCACACATTCAGCCCAAAATTCCTTTAAGTTAATTATACATTATCTGAACAAGTGTATACACGTTCAGTCTCTTCATATCTGTACACATTTTCTAGTACTTTTGATCTGATTTTTAAAGAACCTTGACTAATTCACTTTAGCGTGAAGCTAATCCTACACCGGGGCGGGGCTAAGTATAAAACAAGTGACATTCTCAAATGGGTGACAAAAATGAACAGACTGGGGACAATTAAGTCTCATTAGCTGCGTGTTGTCACATTAACTACGGGGTGTGGCACCAATTTTCTCTTCCCTGTCATGAGCCAACACTCCCCCCGCTTTTACGGAGCAAGCCTCTTGGTGATGAGATGCCCAGAGCAAGCCCTGGTTCAGCTCTGTTCATGTAGAGCCCTCTGGACTTTATTTCCATTGCCACAATCTTAGGAGTTCACCACTCAGGTCTGTTGGTCACAGCGATGAGTAACTGAAATGGTCAAGTATCAGAAAAAAACTTCTTTCCCTGCTACTCAATCCGCACCGCAGTTAGAGCCATGGGTGGGAACAGAGTGATTTTATTTCAAGTCATGAGTTTAGAATCTTAAAGGCGGTCATGAGACCCAGACATAGAGGATGCCCAGTTTTAATTCTTAGTCACTTAATCCCAACAATTGTAGGATAGACAACTGTGGATTTGTGAATGCACCCAGGGGTATTAACTGTTGTCTGCTTTTCCACAGTGATGGGGAAAAACAGCAGTTAGGCTGAAGCACACGTATTAGTGGGAGTCTTGCTGGTTTAAAAGCATCTTTAAAGTTTCTTTACCCTGTTTCCCTTTTTGTCTCTCTCTAGTTAATGATGTCCTTTGGGGAAAAAAAACCTGCATTTAAGCTCAGCTAACAGAGGTCCTACTCCATAGTGGTATGTTTTGCAAGGAGTGGGTCTGGATAAACTTTTCTGGCACAATTTTATATCTAAGCCCTGATTGCTTTTTCTTTGAATTTTCCAGTTAATACTTAATTCTATGTAAGCAACTTTTTTTCCCCTTTAATTGTAAGGTGAGCCCATCCTCAAACAACAGTGTGTTTTGTATAATATATTGGATTTTGCCAAAATTATTTCTTAAAGCAATATTGGATTCTTTATCTGAATTCAAGAGAATGATACAAAACAGAAGCTGAAAACGGAAGTGGTCTCAGGGAGCACGTCTGCCCAGATGTTCTAGGCCAGTCTTTGCCATCCTGAGGCACTCACAGCTGAGCAGCTACACTGACCAGTCATTGCCAAGAGATGGGATTTTATTACATGTAGAAATGTGTAAATAATCTGATTTCCTGTAACAGCAACATTGAAACACAGTCTTCTCAGAAAACACAGCCCATGTGGAGACAAAGAGGATGAATGAATGAACGGATGAGTGGATGGATGGATGGATGAACGGATGGATGAACAGATGGATGAACAGATGGATGGATGGATGGATGGATGAACGGATGGATGGATGGATGGATGGATGGATGGATGGATGGATGAACAGATGGATGGAGAGATGGATGGATGGATGGATGGATGAACAGATGGATGGAGAGATGGATGGGTGGATGGATGAAAGGATGAATGGATGGATGAACGGATGAATGGATGGATGAATGGATGAAAAGACGGTTGGATGGATGAATGAAGAGATGAATGGATAAATTGATGAATGAATACAGAGGTGTTCTCAGGGGTCCCCTTACTCAGGCGAATCCTCCCTGCTGCTTCCTCAGCAGAGGTGGCATTTCCCCTGGGTATTTCACTTTTCTCGCCCACACTTAGAATTCCCAGTAGAGGGGTCCTGGAAATGCAGAGCTATTTTGGCCCATTGAGGTCAAGGTTGGGGTCCCCGAACGCAGCGCCCGGCACCACCAGCTGCCTCGGGCTGGGCAGTCGCAGGGCTGGTCTGCTCGGACTCACCTCCCGTGGACTCCCCCCAGGTAGGAAGGGCCACTGGCCACAGCCCACGTGGCCTCCGTGCGAGACCCAGGTCCCTTACTGCCTTTACAGTGTCCACATAACCAGTCCCTACAGTTAATCCGTGAAGCATCAGAACTTGGTGACTCTGACACAGTTCATCTTTCCCAGCAACTCTGTTTAAAACTTTCTGAGGACAAAAGTAAGGAGACAATTATACAGATTGCGGAGACCAGAGAAAGAGCAGGAGCAAGAGAAGCTCGGAGAGACAACCACAGTGGAAAGTGCACAGCTCAGCAAATAACAGGGCACCGTCCCAGCTGATAGGACGACGGCCCAGCACCTGAGCACATGCACGCGCCTGATTAAACACCACAACACACATCCGGGAAGAAGACCGTAAGTTGGGATATGTCTTTGCAAGAAGCAGCACGTTAACCGCTGCTTGTGTACTTCAACTACAGTCCTTTAATTCTTTCATTTAGAAAACAGTTTACATTATAATAGCCAGCATCACTTCTGTTTTAAAAAAATTGATTATATGGCTATTGCCAAATTATGGATCCACTGGATATTTTCATAAGTGAAAACAACTGCAAATGTGCTTTGAAAATGACCTTTAAATGGGGAGTCTGGTGACACACAGAGGCACGGCCTAAGGGTCCTGATGCCCCTATTCCGAGGCCTCCCGGGGGTTGAAACATCTCCTCTTTCCTCTCAAGTTTTCTGGGAGCAGCGGGCTGCTCTGTGGACTTGGCAGCAGGAAGCCCGTGAGCTACAGCCCCTGCCCCCCGCCCTGGGGTCTCTGCCCCGCAGACCCCAGCCCTTGCAGACCGTCATACTGCATCGGAGGGCCACACGCTGGTGACTCCACGCGTTCATTCTGTGGCCGAAAATGCCTCAAACAAATCTTCCCGGAACCTCAAAATCCTGCCAACCCCACCGGCTCAGCCCCCGGCCAGCAAGGAATCTTCCCAAGTCCTAAACATCTCAGAAGCCAAGGTGCGGCAGCAAACAGCAGAGGCCCAGAGATCAAATGGCCCCGGGGTGAGAGCAGGGCCTTGAGAAGCTCCTTCAGGGACAGGAAATGGCACATTCGGTGGGGGGTGGAGGGGGCGTGGGAGGGGGGGTTGGGACATGACCCCCGAGGCCAGACCCAGCCCAGTGATCTCAGCATTAGCCAGAGACAAGTGACCCAGCCCCCAGGGGAGGGCCGTCCTAGTGGGATCAGTGTAAGAGGCTTGTCTGAAGTCACCACCCTGCACAGTGGCTAAGCTGGGAAGTCAACCAGCCCCTGCCACTGGAGCCGACCTCTTAACCGTGGTGCCCATGGCTGCTGCAAAGCTTAACCCAGCTGAACATGTGCCCCCCACGTTTCACAGGTAGCCTGCACGCTCTTCTACTGCATGAACATTGGAGTAGACATCTTTTTCCCTGGTCTTCCCACTAAGCACCACGAAAAGCCCTGGTCGTCACGGACAAAGCAAACACGGGAAGCCTCTGGATGGTGCAGAGGCAGCAGAGGGACAAGGACCCCGAGGCCCAGCTTGGCCAGGAGCCCCTAGTTTGCGGTTTGGCTTGTGGCTCCCACCAGGTGCTGGAGAAACTTGGCAAACCTGGAAACACCCTCAGATCCATACAAGAAAGCCTGCTCTCCAGCCTAAGGACCGGGAGACCAGTCGGCCTCCCAAGACCAGCAGTGTTTCCACAGTAATGGCTCCACCCCAGCCAAACAGCACAGAAGAAATTCAGGCCCTGTCCCCAGCCTGCCAGCAGAAGTTCAGTGGCGAGTCAACACCTGCACCATTGCGGGGATGACAAAAGGCGGCCAGCCCATGTTTGGGGTCGTGGTGGAGCAGGCTGAGGGGGGAACATGGGCTTCCACCCCAGCCGACAATAACACGGTGCACTGGTGCAGGGTCAGGAGCCTGCCTGCTCGAGGACAGGTTTAAACGAGATCCAGAGTCTTATAACACACACACCACCCACGTTTCCATCAAAGACCATCCGCCCCTCCAAGAACCAGGAAAACGTCATATGGAACAAGAAAAGAAGCTCAGTAGATGCCAACACTGAAATAACAGATGTTAGAATTCTCTGATAAGGACGTGAAAGCAGTGATGGTAAAAATACTTCAACAAGCATTTACAAACATACTTGAAACAAATGAAGAAATAGAAAGTCTCAACAAAGACATGAAGGTTTCAGCAAATAAATAGAAAATACAAAGCAGAACTATCTAGACATTTCAGAACTAACCAATATTGTATATGAAACAGTATCAGATACAAATATTGTATCTGACCCACAAGGTTGGCTCAACAGCAAAATGGAAAAAACAGAAAAAAATCAGTGAAAAAAGGTAAAACAATAGACATTCCTCAGTGTAATTGACCATTTTAGCAAGCTGATGAAGAAAGAGTCACACAATCATATCAATTCATGCAGAAAAAATATTTAACAATTCTCCTCAAATTGATGTACAGGTTTCACACAAATTCCATCAAAATCCCAGCAAAGGGGCTTCCCTGGTGGCGCAGTGGTTGAGAGTCTGCCTGCCGATGCAGGGGACACGGGTTCATGCCCCGGTCCAGGAAGATCCCACATGCCGCGGAGTGGCAGGGCCCGTGAGCCATGGCCGCTGAGCCTGCGCGTCCGGAGTCTGTGCTCTGCAAGGGGAGAGGCCACAACAGTGAGAGGCCCACGTACGGCAAAAAAAAAAAAAAAAAAAAAAAAAAAATCCCAGCAAAATATTTTGCAGATATAGACAAGATTATCCTAAAACCTATATGGAAAGGCAAAGGAACTAGAATAGCTAAAACAATTTTGAAAAAGAAAACTAAAGTGGAATTACTCTACCTGTTTTCCAGACTTTTTATGTAGCTTCAATAATCAGGGCAGTGTGGTATTGGTTGGGGCATAAACACATAGATCAATAATACAAAAGAAACAGAATAGAGAACCCAGAAAGAGCCCCACACAATGACGGCCAACTGATTCTCTAAAAAAGGCAAAAGCAGTTCAATGGATGAAGAATAGCCATTTCAAAAAATGGTGCTAGAGCAATTTTAAATCTTAAGGCAAGATAATGAACCTTGAACAAAACCCACAACTTATCAAAAAGTAACTCAAAGTTGATCATAAATTTAAACGTAAAATTATAAAATTTTTAGAAGACAGGAGAGAAGCTTCAGGACCTAAGGCTTGGTGGAGAGTTCTCAGACGTGACACCAAAAGCACAATCCATAAAAGGAAAACAGCAATACATTGGGCTCAGCACACTTAAAAACAGCTGTCGTTCTACAGAAGACCTTGTAAAGAAGAATAAAAGGCAAACTATGGACGGAGAGAAATTTTTTGCAGACCAAGTGTCTAACAAAGCACTCATAGTTAGAATACATAAAGAGCTCTCAAGATGTAACAGTGAAAACCCCCAAACAATCCAGTTGGATAATGTGCAAAAGATGTTGTCTGCAGAATAACGGTGCCCCAAAGATACCCATATTCTCAGGCCTGTCATCTCTAGCACCTGAGAATATCTTGAGTTTTATGGCAAAGGATAACGAAGATTGCAGATGGAGTTAAGATGCTAGTAAACTGAATTTGAAGACGGAGATTATCCTGGATCATCCACGTGGGCTGTGTTAGGGTTCTCCAGGAAGCAGAGCTGATGTAGTAGGGATGTAGGTATGTATATAGGTGGAGGTGGTGTCGGTATATATATATAGGTGGAGGTGGTATAGGTATATATATATATAGAGAGAGAGATTTAGTTTAAGGAATTGGCTCACACAATTGTGGTGACCGGCAGAGCCAAAATCAGCAGGGCAGGAGGGCGGGCTGGAAACCCAGGGAAGAGGTGATCCTACCATCTGCTGGCACAAGTCCCTCTTGCTCAGGAGACGTCAGTCTTTTCTTTTCTATCCCGGCCTTCAACTGATTGGATGAGGCCCACCCACAATCTGCTTTACTCAAAGCCCACCAATTTATTTTTTATTTCCTTTGATAGCTAACATTTATTGAGTACTTAATACAGGCCACGGACTCTTCCATGCACTTTATATTTTTAATATTTTTTCCCTTCCAATTTGAAAAACAACATAACATAACAATCGTAACATTGTAACAATTTTTAAGGGTATAGTTCAGTGATATTACGGGCATTCATATTGTTGTTCAATCATCACCCCCATCTATCCCCATAAATCTTTTTCAGAAAAAAAAAGACATTTATTCGAAGAACAGAGTATACTTAGAATTGTGTGCTTCTCAAAAGCCCATTTCCCCCAAGCTTTAACTTTATGATTTCATATTCAGCAGTGAAGTTATTTTACACAATCGAGTTAAACAATTTTACAGAAATAGTCCCATCACTCTGTTTATCTTGTGAAACATACAGTCTATACGTTCTGCCCTCACTCTGCTCCTTGCACCTACCCATCTACTTTCTATCTCTGTGATTTTGACAACTCTAAGCATCTCATAGAAGTGCAATCAGACAGTACGTGTCTTATTGTGACTGCAGAGCCCGCCAATTTAAACCTAAATCTCACTCCAGACACCCTCACAGAAACAGCCAGAATAGTATTCGGTACATGTAGGCACTGTGGCCCAGCCAGAGTGGCCATTGTAATCACAGGGGTCTATAGATGTCGCAGCAGAGAGAATCAGAGACAGGACAGGCTTTGAAGATGCAGGAGAAGAGCCACAGCCCCAGAATGTGGTGGCTCCTGGGAATGGGAAAAGGCAAGGACACAAATTCCATGGAGCCTCCAGAAGGCACACGGCACTGCTCACACCACGATTTTAGGGCAGGGACGCCCGGCTGGCGCGTCTGGTCTCCAAAACCAGTAAGATTATAACTTTATATTGTTTGAAGTGAGCGTGTACAACACACCTGCCCAGGGTGGGTCTCTCCGGCTTTGCTGTCCACACCCTTCCAGGGAAACGTCCAGAGCTTCATTCGTGAGAGCCCAGCTCTCTCTGCTTGGTCTAAATTGGAAGTGGAGACAAAAATTAGGAAAACTGTCAGTTACTGATCAGATCCCGGCAGGGGCTGTTGTTTACCTACCTGGAACTACCTGGACGGTTGCTGTGGATGGCAATTTTTGCTCCTGGATGGTCACCACGGACACTGGTTTCCCTTCCCGGGCTGGTCACTGCAGACGGTGGGTCAAAGTTCTACATCCCTTCATGGTGCTGTTTTCCATTTGAGGCTGCTGGTCAAAGGACCACACTTGAATGGAAAGTGTCCAGACCACTGGTCTGTGTGTCATCAGACCATTAATTAACTCAGATGGGACACAGAACCCACCATGCCACCTGCAAATGTAAGCTGTGCTTAAATTCAGCATGTCCATGGCACTGCAAACGTTTGCAGTCTCCTCCGTGGCTATCCCTCAAGGTAGACTGCTTACCACTACATCTACCGGAAGAAAATCTTTAAAACATCTGCAGTAGTTCCCCATAACAGCAATAAAAACATAAAAGCCAAAAGATCCCTGGTGGGCCTGCCACCTTTGGGTCCTCCCCGGGTTTAGGGGGCACCGTTGTTGTGCATCCAGGACCACCCCCCTGTGGTTGGAGGACTGTCCACCTGGGACCCAGCCCTGCCCTGGGGTGGACCAGCTACCCCATTCTGAGCCCCAGACATAGGAATTGGTCCAGGATTCGGATATGGGATGCGGTATGGTCCAGGCAAGCCAACCAAAATCCTGTGGGATTTTCTCACTGGTGTGAATGGAGCAAGAATCTCTGAGGGATGGAGCTGGGAGGCGGCGCGGCGGGACAAGCAGCCTTGTTCCTGCTGAGATGGAGGGGGGACTGGGGATGGTGGGGAGACTTAGGCATCAGCCCCTGCCCTCCTGCTGGCTCCAGCACCTGCCCTGTAACTCGCTGAGCTCCCAGCCTCCTTCCAACGCGCCTCTTTTCCCCGAAGCTGGCTTTGTTGGGTTCTGCCAGGTCTCAGGGCCTGCAGGACTGAGGACAATCGGAACGGGCAACAGAAGTAAGGAGAGGGGATCCCCGTCCCCCAAGGCCCCAGGGGTCTCCCACATCTTCCTGTCTCTGCCACCCACACAGGCAGGACCCTGCTCACTTCCTGCCGTGATGTCACACACCCTGGACATTCCACAGTGTCCTGGAGACCACGCGGGAGAATCTGAGGGGACCTCAGGAGAGCGTCGTCCTTCCGCAGCTGGAGGAACATGGCAGCGAATACAGGAGTGGCCGTCTTCGTCCTGCTGCTTTACTGCAGGCAGGGAGCTGAGCTCCGGCCGATAAGAATGTTTACAGGTACGGTCACGGGGCATTGCTGTGGCCGGGAGAAAACGGGCGCCTCCCCGGGGCTGAGTCAGGTGGGCCGTGGCCTTCTCCTAGGGGTCCCTCACCTTCATGCCTCCCCAGATTTACCACTTATTCCCGGGTGAATGGAGCAGGTTGAAGTCTTGTTCTATATTTGAAGCTTTTTTCAGATCCAATACTCCATGGGAGAGTAGCATACATTATATATTTTAACTTTTAATTATGGAAAATTTCTAGCTTACCCCAAAGTGGGGGAATCATGGAAACTCCATCACCCGGTTTCAATCGTATATGTTTTGCCATCTTGTTTTACACACACACACACACACACACACACACACACACACACACACACACACACACACTTTAGTTGTTACTGGATCATTTTAGCATCGTCCAAGATCTCTTATGATTTTATGCAAACGCCTTCTTGCTAAGATAAAGGCATTTTTCTCGTACATACCTACAGTGTCGTTGAAACACTAACAAAATTAACAAAAATCCCGTGCAGGGCTAGTACCGGCCCACACTCCAGCCTCCCCCCAGGTCTCAGAATGTCCTTTACAGGCGGCTGGTTCGAATCCCACCCAAGCAGGCCCCACTTGGCTCCGGCTGTTGTGTCCTGACCTCTGAGTTGAGGAAGGGGACAGTGGACGCGCCCCCCTTGCTGGGATGTGGCTCGCTGGCCGAGGAGGCCGAAGGTGCAGACAGGGGCGGGGCCCCCCCGACGTCCTCTTCCTGGCGGGAGGCTGCAAGCCCAGGCGCCCTGCTCCCCCTCCCCTTCCTGTCCCCCCCAGAGGTCACCAAGGGCGAGCTCGAGGAAAGGGGCCCCGACAGGCTCCCGGCCCAGCTCCCAGGCCGGACGAGCAGGCCCTGGAGAGTCAGCACAGGGCCCATGCGGCTCCCCTGAGAGCAGGACGTGGCCCAGGCCGGGCCCAGAGTTACCAGGGGGGCGGCCCAGCCCAGCCTGGGTCTGGAGGTCACCCTGCCTGACCTCGTCACGAAGAAGCTACTGTTTCCAGCTGCTTTCCTGCAAGAAACTTTGAGTTTTGAGGCTCCTACCAAGGACGGCATCCTCTGGGTGCTGGGGTGTGGAAGGGTCTGCAACAGGTGGGGACGTGTGGTCACCCCACACCGCTGGGCTCCCCCGGCTGCCCGTTCCTTTCACGACTGTCGGGCCCCCGGTGCCCCGGGAGCTGCTCCCACACAGGCTTGAACCAAGCGCTCCTGACGCAGCCCCAAGTCGGGCCGTCTCCTCGTGCAGAGACGTCCGCAGGTGACCGTCAAGGCCTTCCCAGCTCGGTTATCCTAACGCGGGCACAGGGCGGGTGGGAAACAGAATGTCAGGGAGAGAAGGAGGCGTCAACAGGCAAAACACGGCGAGGCGGCTACACTTGACAGTGCACTCTGCAAACCGCCGAGACCACAGAACGTAAATTTTCTTCTGCATGCGCTCACTGGCTGGCTGGCACAGTGGCTCCATTATAATTGGGGACAGACACAAAATGAGAAGAATATTTTTAACAAAGTGCTTGCACGAGCAGCTGTACTCGTTCGTAATGACTCGTTAGTGTCGCCTCCAAAGAGGACTGTACTTTTGTTCGCTGCGTTTACGGAGGTCAGCGCACTGGGGAGCCATTGTCATCACAGCACGGCCCGCTTTATGCCGGTTTCCTGTATTGTTCTAAGCCGCGGGCGCGCAGATGAGCCGATTGGTATGCAGATTGTCCATCATTAAAACTGTTTGAAAATCAGCGTCGTCACTGCTTTAGTGCTGGAACTTGAGCGTCTGCAGGCGCCACCTGAGCGCTCTGTGTGCCCCGAGGGGAAGGTGGCCCTGCCCGGCCGGCCCCTGGGGGCGGCTCTCTGCTCTCTGCTCTCCCCAGGGGCTGGAGGAAGAGGCTGACCCTGACCTTGAATGGAGGACGTGGAGCCCGACACCCGGCTCTAAGAGGAGGGGGAGGGGCCCTGGGTGGTGCTGCCGGGGGACCGACACTCAGAGTCCCCGCCCACTGCCCGGCCCGCGAGGCTGCTTCAGGTCGGCCAGGCCGGGGAGGCCGGCGGCCAGGAGCCCAGGGGCCCCACGGAGGACTGGCTTCCGGCGGTCAGCTCCCCCAGGGGACTCGGGCCACCCGGAATCGCTCGCTTACGGAAGAGGAGCCGGCGGGGCCAGTGTCTCTGCCCTCACCCCCCCCACCCAGAGAGGCACAGGGCAGGTGGCCGTGACGGTGTCCCTTCCTGCACGTCACATCCTCAGCCCGCCGGCCATACGGGAGCAGCGTGGGCGTTTTACGGAAGACGTGCGGGTCCCTCTTCACCCGCCCGGCGCTCCTTCCCCCCCGAGGGGCGGCGCCAGTGAGCGCTGCCCGGGAGCGCGGGTGTCAGCTCCAGCGCCCGGCGCGCCACCCGTCCTCACCCCTCCCTCCCGACGGGCCCCGAGTCCCAGGAGCCCCGTGCAGGGCCCCTCCCCCTCGAGCAGGTGGTCGGCCCCGCAAAAGCCAGTCTGCCGACGGACAAGTCGGTGCAAATTCAGGGAACGTTGTTAAACTATTGGGGTTTTTTATCTCCCCTCCAGGTCCAACCGCTGAAGTGCGAACCACTTCAAAAAGTCAGGAGGAAATACCCGGAGAATTCGGTAAGCAGCCTCCTGTTATCACACATCTGGTCCACGCCTGGAGGGGGTGGGTGTGTCCCAGATAAGCTGGGGCAGCCGCACAGGGTGGAGGGAGGTGACTTGGTCTGAGGCTAGGGTCACGTTCCCACGGCCCGCGCAGGCCTGAGCTGCGGGGAGTGAGACCCCCTTCAGGATGCTGCTGGTTAGGACGCGCAGCTCTGGGGCCGGCCGGTGGTCAGCTGAGCGCTCGGGGAGAATCCGGCGCCACCAGGTCAGGGAGTGGCTGGGACGAGGTCTCACACTTGCCTGGCGGGTCTGACAGTTACTGTAGCGGAGAGTTAGAGTCCCGACACCAGCACCCGCTCCGCCCGGGCGGCCCAGCACCCAGAGCCCCAGACGACCTTTGGGAAAAGGTCAGAAACAATGGAGTCACCGGGATTTCTGATGATTTTCTGGGCCCAGCAAGCTAACCCTGCAGGGGAACTGCAGCCCCTGCCCTGCCCTCACCTCCCAGCTAGAAAGTGGAGAGCCTTAGAAGTGAAAAATCCTTGTGTCTGGAGATAAGCCAAGGCGACCCACATGAGAACAGCAGAGGTGCTGATTCAGAGCTCGCTGTGCAGCGTCAGCCACCGTCACTGGCGTGTGGCAGAGTCTCAGGCAGGTGGGGAGGGGAGAGCTCATGGTGGGAAAAGGGGTTCAGGGGTGTCCCGGGGGAGGTGCTGGGGGGACAGCTCAGGGGTGTCCCGGGGGAGGTGCTGGGGGGACAGCTCAGGGGTGTCCCGGGGGAGGTGCTGGGGGGACAGCTCAGGGGTGTCCCGGGGGAGGTGCTGGGGGGGCAGCTCAGGGGTGTCCCGGGGGAGGTGCTGGGGGGACAGCTCAGGGGTGTCCCGGAGGAGGTGCTGGGGGGACAGCTCAGGGGTGTCCCGGGGGAGGTGCTGGGGGGACAACTCAGGGGTGTCCTGGGGAAGTGCTGGGGGGACAGTCCGTGTGATGGGTTAGGGGAGCACGTCTGACTCTCTCGCGTCCTGAGTTGGAAGCAGGGAGGAGCACGGGAAGCCACCAGTCACTGATCAGGCCTGGCCCGTCAGGGGGGCATCGATCCCTGCAGGAGGGTGTTTGGCCTCTGGCGTCAGCTTCCTGTGATGTCTGGGTGGCCAGCTCGCTGTCCTGCAGGGCGCTCACACAGTGGGCCAGAGTGTTTTCTGTGTTATGTAGGTCTGGTCATTGTCCATTTGCACGTTCAATATCTCATTTCTCAAAAAGGAAAATTTTAAGTAGAAAAAGGACAAGGTTTAAAAACACAGAGCTTTCTCACCTTGCACACCTGGTCGGCTCATGTCTACCTGAAGGTTTTTCCAGCTACGATTATACGCACAACATACAGAGGTGTGGAAGTTTCCGGCAGCTTTTGGTTTTGGTTTGCCCACCTTTGGGGCGTCCCCAGCCCCCACCCCTGAGGGTGACTTTGGCCCCTCTCACCCGAGGTTGTCCCTGCCCGCCAGCAGGGAGTGTGTCCTGCTGCAGCTGGGCTGTCACCACCCGCTCGGGGACCTGTCAGGATGTCTGCGGGTCATGGCGTGGGGGGTCCCCGGAGGCCACCCCAGCGTCCTGCGCGTCACACTGACCCCAGGAGGCCTCGCTTCTCTGCGCTGGTCGGCCGAGCCGTGTCCCCTGCCTAGCTGCCACGCCAGCCCCGGGTAGGGGCCCTGTGACAGCCGGAGTGCTGTGCACACCTCCTCCTGCCCTCACACACTGCTGGATGCCTCGCGACAGAGACCAGGGACCAGGGCTGGGCCGTCCCTGACCCTCCAGCACCCAGACCGCGTCTGGTACTCAGTAGGTGCTCAGTAAATGCTTGTGGTTCCCATGAGTGTCCACTCTTCCCCGTGACCCCCAGTCTAGCCTGACGCCACGACGTTTTCGGGACTTAGCGGTGGTCCTTCTGCACAGTAGCTGCCAGCAAAGGGGCCGAGGCCGGCTCGAGGTGGGGGAGGTGCTGCGGAGCCGCTGCAGAGGCCATGCGAGCAGAGCCCCGGGGGGGCAGCACCGCCCCAGGGGGTCTTCACCGCCCCAGGGGGTTCTGTCCTGTGTCCCCAGCAGCCCCACCAGGAGGCCACGCCCCTGAGGTCACCCTGGCCGGCCCTCCAGCTTGTGCCCCGGGGCCCCGGGGGGCGTCCACAGCTCTAGACGTCAGGGCCACCGCCAGGTCATCAGAAAGAAGCAGGGCTGCAGGTCCAGACGCTCCGCACATCCTGTACCCCCCACCCCGGCTGTAGGGGTCTCAGAGCGCCCCTGGGTGCACACAGCCAGGCCCTGGCCAGGCTCAGGCTCTGTGGGGAAGGAGCCACAGAACTGGGAGAGCCTGGCCCCGTGTGTGGGGCGAAGTCTCTGCTGCCCGTGATGCTTGCGGGCTTCTCCCCTTTCCGTGTGTCTCCACGTGAGCTGGAACCGGGGCACCAGCCGACAGCTTCAACTTCCCTGGGACCGAGGGGCTCCCGGGACTTGGGACTTTCATGCTGAACCAGGAAAATCAGGGCTCGAGTCAATACAAACCCAGCGCGTGGATGGCCGGTCACATGACCACCGGGCTCACAGCTGGGACTCAGCGCTGCCGTGTATTCATTTAGCCTCAGCCCCATCCCAGTCTGTGTCAAGTGCTCCCTACATGCCCTGCTTCATTTGAACCTCGTAAGAATCCCGATGAGATAAGCACAGACCCCATTTTACAGACGTGAAAACCCAAGTTTCAAGAGAAACGTGTGTAAGAGCACAGCCAGTGAGAGCAGAACCAGAGTGTGGTCCAGGGCTGCCCGACACACAGTCCAGGACGCCTATGTTAGAAGCTCCCTGGCAGAGGTCAGAGGATGTACAGGAAGGAAACCCTGCCGCATTAGGTAGAAATCAGGAAAGGTGCTCATGCCTGCCTGCCGGGGGACAGCTAGAGGGAGAAGTCTCAGAGAGGGAACAGAACGGCATCAGGGGCAGGAAGGAGAATTACGACGACGCCCGGGCCGGGTTTCCAGCATCGTATCTCCGGGGTACCTGGATGATCTCAGGTTTTCAGAAGTTATTTAGGGAGGTGGTGGTCTCCCCCCGAGACAAGGTTCTTTAGAAACCAGGTTCATCTCCACGGAGCTCCTTGAGTCCCTGTGTCCAGTCCAGCATTCGCCGCCTGCCTTAGGTCTGCGTAGAGCAGAAGGATGTAAGGTCTTGCATTGCTGGTTTAACTGTCCTTGTGTGCTTTTTCCAAGGTGAAATTCCGGTCCAAGAGATGTTGGAGCCAAATAAATCAGCACTGTCTAAAATGCAAAAGGGTGGAACAACGTTATCAACAAGATTATTCAAGGAAAAAAGCAAGTACACATTTTTTTTTTGCGGTACGAGGGCCTCTCACTGTTGTGGCCTCTCCTGTTGCGGAGCACAGGCTCCAGACGTGCAGGTTCAGCAGCCATGGCTCACGCGCCTAGCCGCTCAGCGGCATGTGGGATCTTCCCGGACCTGGGCACGAACCCGTGTCCCGTGCATCAGCAGGCAGACTCTCAACCACTGTGCCACCAGGGAAGCCCACAAGTACACATTTTTTAAAGCCTTATTACATGTATTCCTAGAGGTCTGTGGTATATACACACAATCCCATCATGGTAGCATTCTTTGAGGCCAACTACTTCTGGGGCAAAAGCAGATGGAGATGTGGATGAAACAGTAGTCCCAAACACTTCTTATACTCTTCCCAAGATTGGGGAGGTCACACCTAGACTGGCAGAGACAAGTTCCTTTATCCTGGCTGGTCTCTGGGTGCACGTGCAAGAAGGGCCTTGTGCTTGGGATGCAGGTGGGGTTTAGCCACTGCAGGAACCCGGGGCACATGGAAATAGGAGCTTTCGACCACCCGGCACGTTTGATGCTCACCTAAACCTCTGAGAGCAGGGCAGTGACTACGACCCCATCCAACAGGGGATAAAAGTAAGGTCTGGAAGAGGACTGGCCCAAGGCCCCGGAGCTAGTAGTGAACAAAACAATGTGCTTTCCAAACTGCAGCTGCATGTGGTCCAAATGCGTACAGATACGTAAAATAGCACCCTGAGACCCAAGACGGAACATTTGACCCTTGCTAAGGAGAGAGCGGCATGGCAGAAATCTACACGCGGTGCGTGAAAATGCATTCAGCAGCAGGGAAGTTCAGCATTTTCTTGAAATGTTGCATCCAGGTGTAAGTTCCAGTAGCTCATGGAACATCTGCCAAACAGCTGGGTTCAGGAGGTCAGATGATGCCTGACTGTTTACGTACTAAGTTGCCAGAGCACGTTTTCAGTAGAAGTCGAAAACTGTGTTAGCATCCCAAGCTAATGTTTTAAAGTACAGTATGGATCAAAACATTCACGGGAGTGTACATTTATGTTTTCCATCATTTTTTCCCATGCTTTTCATCAAAGATGCCAGCCTTGATGAGAACTATCAAGTTGGTGGTCCTGAGGATTACCAAGAGCTCTCAGATATTTCATCATTATCTCTGGACCCTGAGGGCAAAATTGTCAATAACGGTAAATGCAGCCTGGCAGGTCCCAGCCCGAACTCAGACGAGGTGGGAGGACGGGAGGATGTAGGCAGAGACGCCTCCTTCGTGGGGGATGAACAGCGTGGTTGGAGGGTTGGAGAGCGATGCTGCTTCCGCCACTGTGACACCTCCCTGATCAGGCAGATTTCCCCCCTCCTGGAGACGGAGAAGACAAGAGCTGACTCCAAGACACATTCCCGGGCCCATCGAACGTCTCTGCAGGTGGAGCCCGGGAATCTGCATTTCAGCCCATTCCCTAAACAGTCTTTCCAGTGAGCCGGCGGGTGTCTGGTGTTTGGAAGATTGAACAGGAATAGGGTTGCAGTTACAGTTAATATTTCTAACACCTCTGGGTGTGTCCCACACATTGACCTGTGCAGATTGCCCGATGGCCAGCGTGGTGTTTGCTGAATGGCAATTGTTTATTTCTATCATCCTTCTCTGATATTAATCGGGATTCTGGTTTAAGGAAGAGCTTGCCCTTTATACGTATGTATGTACGTGCGTATTTAAATGTTTATTCATATCCATTCACGCTCATAAATATTTATTCTATCGATTTTAGCTCATTAATGTCATTACTGTCTTGTCCAAATTGCCCCAAATTTGCTTTGGGAAATCCTTCCATTTGGTTCTTCTGTCCTTTTAATGCCTCATCCCTTTGGGGCACTTCCTTACTTTCTGGCACCACAAGATGTCCTGGGCCTCCTGTACTGCACCTGCCCCAGCCTAAGAACCTGGTTTCTTTTACTGGAGAACTGAACTTAGAAACCAAAGGTGGGTGCCAGGTAAATTCAGTGGAATAGCATTGCTTCCAGTCTCTCTCAGCAGACAGAGCTGGAAAACATATGAAGACACACAAACACACATGCAGATGCAGGCTGAGACACATGGACACACAGACACAGACGCACACTCGCACGCAGACACGCACAGACACCTCTGTGCTGACTTCTCAGTCTCCCTCCCTGCTTTCTTTGTTTCTCTGTATAAACCATGAGTTCACACTGGCACCTCTGGTTCCACTCCAGTATCAATTTCAGGGGCCCTTCTCGAAGCTCCTTCTCGGTACCACTTTGTTAGGAACCTGGCTCCCACTTTCCACACAGATTTAACTGTTTGCTTAGTACTGGAGTTCAGAACTGCTATCCCCACCCCTGAGAACATCCAGTCACCCCACAAGAGAACAATATTTTTCACCGGTCCTTTCATCTCTAAGTGTCATTGTTTTCCGGTGTCGCCAGGGCCATCCTCCCTGCCCACCGGGCACCCTGCATGTGGCTCATTTCTCATGCATAAGGCTCCTTGTTATTGTTTGCTTTCCCTTGTCGGTCCCCTCATCCTGTTAATTATAACTACTTATTTATATTTGACTCTGTGAAGCATCACCATGGTTTTGAAAGTCACACTCTAGAAAAAGGAACACACAAAGCTCCCCGTAGCCCATCATCCCACCTGTATAGGGGACCAGTCTCCTTAGTTCCATCTTCCTGTGTCTCCTTTTGCACAAATGAGGAGATGAGGGATATTCGTGCATCCCTCCTTTATTGTGTGAGGGGTACACACCATAAATCTCCTCTAGTCTTTTTTTCCACTTAACAATGAAAACTGAAAATCACTCCACATCAGTTAATATAGATCTCCCTCTATTTTTCACAGCTGCAAAATATTCCACAACATGTGTGAACCATACTTAGCGCCCTGCTATCTGTGTACAGTCTTTTCACTTGGTTCCAACCTTCTGCAGTTACAAATACTGCTGCAGTGAACAGCCTGGTGCATAAGTAGTTTCCTATTGTTGGAGATGTATCTCCAGGGTAAATTCTTAGAACTGGGATAGCGGGATCAAAAAATGAGTGACTATGTAATCTGAATAGTCAGATGATGCCTGATTCTATATTTACACAATAACTTTCCAAAATGCTTTCCAATAAAATTTGAAAATAACATGAGTGTTTCAACCCAGCCTTTTAAAATGAAGTGTGAGCCAAAATGTTCATAAGTATGTAATCAAGGAAATGCTCCCCCATTTTTTCCATGTTCTTCATCCAAGAACCCAAAATTGAGGAGAGTTACCAAGTCGGTGGTCCCGAGGTTTACCATGAATCGCAGCTCTCCTCTGGCCTTGAAGACAGGTCTCGCAACAATGGTAAGTGTAACCTGGTGACTACCCTGGCTGGCATCCCGCATGCAGTGGAGGGACGGGGCGTGGGCATGGAGCATGGCTGGCACAGCAGCCTCACCATCAGTGTGTGCTCACACTCGTAAATTATCACCAATCTGATGGGGTAGGAGGGTGTTTCTGTCTTGTTTTAATTTGCAATTTTCTAATTATGAGCGAGTTTGAACATCTCATATTTTAAAGACCATTTTTTTTTATCATTTCAAAATCTTTCCTTTTATCCTTTCCCTTCAGTCTTTTTTCAAGGCTTATCTTTAAAATATAGTTGGAAACATACAATATAAATTCTGTATCTTGCTTCTTTATGTAATATGATCATGATTTTCTTTTTTTCTTCCAGTTTTATTGAGATAGAATTGATACACAGCACTGTGTAAGTTTAAGGTGTACAGCATGATGATTTGTTTTACATACATCATGAAATAATGATCACAATAAGTTCACTGAACATCATCTCATTTAGATACAAAATTAAAGAAATAGGAAAAAATAATTTTCCTTGTGATGAGGACTCAGGATTTACTGTCTTCACAACTTTCATATATAACATGCAGCAGGGTTAATTACATTTATCATGTTGTACATTACATCCCTAGTACTAATTTATCTTATGACTGAAAGTTTTTACCATTTGACCACCTTCACCCCATTCCCCTCCTCCTGAGCCCTGGTAGCCACAGGTCTGATCTCTTTATCTGTGAGTTTGTTTGTTTGTTTTTGAACTATAATTGACTTACAACATTACGTTAGTTCCTGTTACACAACATAGTCAATCAATATTTCTATACATTTCAAAATGATCATTGCAATAAGTCTAGTTATGATCTGTCACCACACAAAGGTATTACATAATCGTTGACTATATTCCCCACACTGTACATTTTATACCTATTACTCATTTAGTTTGCAACTGGAAGTTTCTACCTCTTAATCTTCCTCAACTATTTCTTTTTTCTTATTATTGAAGTATAGTTGATTTATAGTGTTGTGTTAGTTTATGGTGTACAGCAAAGTGATTCACTTAGATAGATAGGTAGGTAGATAGATAGATAGATATACATATATATATATTCATTTTCAGATTCTTTTCCATTATAGGTTATTACAAGATATTGAATATAGCTCCCTGTGCTATACAGTAGGTCCTTGTTGTTTATCTATTTTATACACAGTGGTGTGTATCTGTTAATCACAAACTCCTTATTTATCCCTCCCCCTCCCTTTCCCCTTGGTTAACCATAAGTTTGTCTTCTATGTCTGGGAGTCTGTTTCTGTTGTGTAAATAAGTTCGTTTGTATCATTTTTTTAGATTCCACATATAAGCGATATCAGATGATATTTTTCTCTGTCTGACTTACTTCATTCAGTATGATAATTTCTAGGTCCATCCATGTTGCTGCAAATGGCATTATTTCATTCTTTTTTATGGCTGAGTAACATTCCATTGTATATATGTACCACATCTTCTTTATCTGTTCCTCTGTCGATGGACATTCAGGTTGCTGCCATGTCTTGGCTATTGTCAATAGTGCTGCAATGAATATAGGGGTGCATGTGCCTTCTCAAATTAGAGTTTTCTCCGAATATATGCCCAGGTGTGGGATTGCTGGATCATTTGGTAGCTCTATTTTTAGTTTTTCAAGGAACCTCCATACTATTCTCCACAGTGGCTGCTGTAATATTTATAAACCTTTGGATTTGAATGCCTCTAGGTTGGCAATACTTCTACAGGTAGTCATCATCCTCAATACCCCCTGCTGGCATTCATGTAAAGTAAGTGCCCAGGAGAAGCAAGGATCTAGGTGTTTAAATCCTGACAGTGAGAGAATGTTCTGATTTCATTCTTTTCCATGTAGCTGTCCAGTTTTCCCAGCACCACTTATTAAAGACACTGTCTTTTCTCCATTGTGTATTCTTGCCTGCTTTGTTGTAGATAACTGACCATAGCTGTGAGGGTTTATTTCTGGGCTCTGTCCTCTCTTCCATTGATCTATGTGCCTGTTTTCATGCCAATACCACACTGCTTTGATTACTGTAGCTTTGTAGTATAGTCTGAAGTCTGGGAGGATTATGCCTCCAGCTTTGTTCTTTTTCCTCAGGATTGCTTTGGCAATTCTGGGTCTTTTGTAGTTCCATATAAATTTTAGGGTTATTTGTTCTAGTTCTGTGAAAAAATGTCATGGGTAATTTGGTAGGGATTGAGTTAAATCTGTAGATTGCTTTGGGTAGTATGGCCATTTTAACTATATTAATTCTTCCAATCCAAGAGCATGCGATATCTTTCCATTTCTTTGAATCGGCTTCAGTTTCCTTTATCAATGTTTCATAGGCTCAACATATGTCTTTCACCTCCTTTCCTTTATTTTCAATCATTCAGCATCACTTTAAGTATACAGCATACTACATATACTTGATCTTGCTTTCTAAGGAGTATTGCAAAAAAAAATTTAATGCATGAGTTAAGCCTACATACACTGTAAAAGCCTAAGAGTTTCACACTGATAGAATTTTGTTTTAAAACAAACTGATAACTATGGGGTAAATCCAAACAAGGATTCCTGGGTAAAACAACAATCATGAGGCAATTCCTGACTCATCGTGATCATGCAGCCATGAGTGCTGGTGACCCCTCTTTCAGGTGCTGGTCGACCCCCAGCCTCAAACAGACGTTCCTCCTCCCCAGCCAAATCATCCAGGCACGTTTCACTGCCTCTGCGTGATGAGGAGTTGGTGCGAAATACTCCCCCATCTCCACTGCCACCACGCTGATACTTGTTCAGTCTTTTTCACTGCATGAATGTAATGTTTCCTATTTCCTGATCAGGCATTGATTCCCCCTCCTTTTGCTCTGCAGGCGTCCATTTCTGATTTTGCAGGGCATCTAGGATGATGGGATACCAGGGCCAGGAGGGGTCGGGATGACCCACCAGGACCTGCTAGTTTCCAGGGAAGAATGGATTGGCAGAAGGGCTACACAGCCAGTCAGTGGCTGGTGACATCCTGTTAGAGGTTCAGCCCATTTAATTAAAGGGAAACAGCGTCATGAAGCCCAAACCTGCAGGGTAGGTGTCTGAAGACTCTGAATGAATGAACAGGCAGATGAATGACTGAAGTGTCCCAGCTGGAAGTGAACACTGAGCCCTGGAGCTCATCTGAGCAGAGGACCGGCTTCTACAGGCATGTGTTTCATTAACACGGAGAAAAGGCGAAGTCCCATCGTGATCTAGTAACTTCACGAGCAGCTCAGGTGCGACCTGACAGAGTTTCTGCTGTGGCAGAAGGGGCGGGTTCTGGGGTCCGCAGGCAAACCCACCGAGGGCCTCGCCGATGTGCTCACTGTCCTGTCGGGATCAGGCCAGGAAACTGTGCCAGAGAAAGACCCTGTGGTCACGGAGGAACTGGACTGGAAAAACAGTGGGGAAAAAGTTAAAGGAATACTCCTCCGTGTTCACTGAAGGCAAAGGGCAAAGATAAAGTCTGGCAGAAACAGAGGGAACATCAGACAACAGCACGGCTATAGCTGGAGAGGAACCTGTCTTCTTGCTGGGGGTTAGGACACAGCTGGTCCCTTCAGCCCCACCTGGTGGGCTGACACCTTTCCACGGGAAGGGGAGCTCCACCAGGCCAGTGGTTTCCAAGCCACTGAGTGGGTCCTGAAATCAATTCATTGGGTTGGCACCAACATCTAGAAGAGAAAAACAGAATAAAAACAATGCATGTGTTGATGAAACTTTTGTTTTGAGAGACAGGATGTGGTCACTGGTCACGGTACAAAGCGCCTTCCTAGCAGTGTGGGGAGATTCAAAGACTGTGAAAGCCACAGCTTAGGGGGATGCGCTCACCCTTCTGTGAGTCTGAGATCTGGGCCGTGTGTGCATCACGGGTCTCCTCGCTGCCCCGGTTGGAGCCAGGACCCACCTCCTGCTGGGGAACCTGCGGGTGCATTCTGTCTACACTCGGGCCCCCCTTCCCCGGCAGATGTCGGTGCTTGAGGGAACTGCTTGCTTTCAGCTTCTCATCCTGAGCAAGAATGAGGCCCATCGCTGGCACCTGCGGCCAGTCCATCCGCCTGTGTCCGGAACAAAATACTGCAGACCCGGCGCCAAAACACTAGGAACCACCCGCCTGTCGGCTATGCAGGCAAAGTCCAGACCAAGGGGGACTGGGCCCTTAATCTGCTCCATGCCCCCTGACCCCAGTTCTGGTGGTTTGCACGGTCCTCGGCTTGTAGAGACATCACTCCATCTCTGTCCCTGCCGTCACCTGGCCTCCGTCCCCGTGCACGTCTGTGTCTGCAGCTAAATTTCCCCTTTTTTCTTTTTTTTTTTTTTGCGGTACGCGGGCCTCTCACTGTCGTGGCTTCTCCCGTGGCGGAGCACAGGCTCCGGACGCGCAGGCTCAGCGGCCATGGCTCACGGGCCCAGCTGCTCCACGGCACGTGGGATCTTCCCGGACCGGGGCACGGACCCGTGTCCCCTGCATTGGCAGGCGGACTCTCAACCACTGCGCCACCAGGGAAGCCCTAGTCTTAGATTCTTATTGGCATCTGTCATAGTCCAGAGGAATCCAACCTACCCTCCTTCGTCTTTCTCTGCTGAACAGGAGCGGAAATGGAGAAGTTTCTGTGAGACATGGGGGCGTGGGGAACAGTGCAGGGTGGAGGCCAAGAGCTGGTCGGATCCGGGCTCTGCCTCTTATTAGCTGTGCAACCTTGGTTAAGTTACTTCACCTCTCTGAACCTGTTTCATCGTCTGTAAGCGACGGAGTTACTGTGAGGATTAAACGAATTGACAGAGGTAAGCAACTTGGGGCAGACAGAGTCTGGTTCATAAGAAATGTCAGGCATTATTACAAGACTTTTTGGTTTTTATTAAGGTATAATTTACATACAGTGAAATCCATCCTTTTTACCGTCCAGTCCTGCAAGTTTTGACAAATACATAGGGTCATGTCGCCATTGCAACGAACAAGACAGAACAGGTCCATCACCCCAAATTCCACACCTCCATTGTAGTCAATTCCTTCCACCACCCCCAGCCCTAAAAAGGACGGACCTGTTTCCTGTGCCTCTAGCGCTGCCCTTTCCGGAATGTCGTCCACGCGGTGTCGTTCGCTGTGTAGACCGTGAGTCTGGTTTCCTCCGTCAGCAAATTGCCATGTCGAGTGTGTATCTGCCATTGCCTCCTTCTCAGTGAGTGATGCTCCGCTGGAACCACAGTTTGTTTATTCCTCACCAGCAGAGTGACATCCAACCTGTTTCCAGGTTTGGGAAGTACAACTAAAGCCACTGTAACCATCTGCATAGTAGTTTTGGGGTGGATACAGATTTTCTTTTCACTCCGGTAAATATCTAGAGGTATGGTGACTATGTTTTACTTTATAAGGAACTGTTAAAACAGGTTTTTGCATTGACTAGAAGGACCCGAGTTGCCCTGGGTCCTCCTCAACGTCTGATATCTCCTACTGTTTGACCAAAATCTAATGAGCCTGCAGTGGTATGCTATTGTACTGTTAATGTGCATGTCCCCAGTAACCAGCAATGTTGAGCGTCTTGTCCTGTTCGTTTGCCATCTGCATATCTTCTTTGGTCAGATGTCTGTTCAAAGATGTCGCCCATGATTTATCAGTTTGTTTTCTTATTATTGCATTTTGAGAGGTATTTGTATACTTTGGATACAAGTCCTTCACCAGATATGTGATTGGACAATAGTTTCTACCAGTCTGTGGTCTGCATTTTCATTTGCATAACATTGTTTTTCAAAGATCAGAAATTCTTAATATTGATCAAGTCCAATTTATCCATTTTCATTTTATGGATCATGCTTTTGGTGTCAAATATCAGAAATCTTTGCCTAATTCAAAGTCAGAAATATGTTCTATGTTCTTTTCTAGAAATTTTACAGTTGTAGATTTTACATTTAGGACTATGATTTATGTTGAGTTAATCTGTGTCCATGATGAAAGGTATAGATATTTTGTTTTGGTTTGATTTCTTGCATACTGATGCTCCATTGTTTCAACACCATTTGTTAAACAAACTCAGCTTTCTCTGTTGAGTTGCTTTTGCTGACACTTTGCTCTTTGAATTGCCAGATGGTGACAATCAGTTGATCACATATGTGTGGGTCTATTTCTGGATTCTTTCTTTTGTCCCACTGACATAAGATCTATTCTTTTTCAGATTTCACATTGTGTTGGTCACTGTATGTTTACAACAAGATTTGAAATCAGGTAGCATGAATCCTCCCAGTTTGGTCTTGATTTTCTAAATTGATTTAGCTATTCTGGTTCCTTTGTCTTCCCATATAAATTTAAGAAACAGCTTGTTAATTTCAACAAAAAAAAATTGGGTGGGATTTTGATTGGGATTGCTACAGATCTGTAGATCACTTTGCAAGACGCTGACATCTTGACATATCCAGTCTTCTGACCTTGCAATGACTTCATCTCTTTAGGTCTCCTGTGACTCCCCTCATCAGCAACAAAACCCTGCATAATTAGATTATACATAAATATTTCCTGTTTCTTGGTGCTACTACAAATGGTACTTATTTTTCATTTCCAACTGTCTGTTTCTAGCATATCGAAATGTGATTGTTGCACACACGGACTCTGTAACCCACCACCCTGATCAACCTGCCTTCAGTTCCAGCAGTCTTCCTGTGGATTCTTCAGGATTTTCTACAAAATTATATTATCTGTGAACAGTTTTGTTTTTCCCTTCCAATATATACACCTTCTATTTATTTTTCTTGCCTTATTTCACCAGCTCCAATACAATGTTGAATGTTAAATAGGAGTGGTTAGAACAGACATCCTTTCATAACTTAGAGTGAAAACATTAAGGATGCTTTTACTAAAGCTGATGTTAGTTGTGGGCATTTTTAATAGAATCCTTTTATTAAGTTGAAGAAGTTACCTTCTTTCTACTCCTAGTTCGCTGAGCCTTTTGATCACAAATAGATGTTGAAATTTGTCAAAGTTTTTTTCTGTTATCTATTGTAGGCATAGTGAACTTTTTGGTAAAAAGTCAGATAGTAAATATTTTAGTCTTTGAGGGCAATATGGTCCCTGCTGTAACTACTTAACTCTGCCATTGTAGCACAGAAGCAGCCAGAGACAATACATAAAAGAATGGGTGTGGCTGTGTCAATAAAACTTTATTTACTAAAACAGGTGTTGATCCTATTATATCTTATGGCCCATAAGCCATCATTTGCCAACCCTGATCTTTTGAAATCATCAGCTGGGTTTTTTTAATCCTGTTCATATGATGAGTCACATGTGATTGATTTTGAGTGCTGAACCAGTCCTGTATTCCCAGGATAAACCCATTTGGTCATGACATAGTTTCTTTTCTATATTTTTGAGATTCAAGCTGCTAAAATTTACTTAACAATTTTTGCATCTATGTTCATGAGTGATATTGGCCTCTGGTTTTTTCTCCTTCTGATGTTTTTGTCTAGTTTTGGTTTCAAGGTAATAATGGCCGCCTAGAATGAGTTGAGAAGTATTCCCTCTTCTTGATATGTCTCTATGAAATGGAAATTATTCCTACCTAAAATGTCTGGTGTACACACACACACACACACACACACACACACCCCTCTGGAATTCTCTTCTGACCCCCTCTTTGAACTCCAGCTGCTTTGGCCTCTCCCTGCCCCCAACCCCATCTCCTCCGCACATTGAGACCTCTGGGCTCGGCTGTGTCCCTCATCGCTGTCTGGCCTGGAAAGTCTCCAGGCAGTAAACTGGAGGAACCATAGGAAACCCTTCATTAGTTTCCCCTCTCAGGGATTGCTATCCTTTGCTGCCTGTCTGGTGTATGCAAAATCAATATTTCATATATTTTTTTTCTAGTTTTTAAATTAACTTGGGAGGATAAATCTGTTCCTTGTTATTCCATCTTTTCCAGTCATGAAAATTCAAATACTAGGTTATACTGATGTGGTTCCATTGGGAATCCTGTAGCTATGAAAATCTCTGCATTTTAACCCAGAGAGAAGATTCAGGTGGCCTGGAAAGAGCAGAGGCCAGAGACCCTCGCCCCCTGGGTTCTTTCCCAACTAGGTCACCTGCGGCCCCAGTGACCTTAAGCAAAATCTGCCTCTCTGGGGTCTCACCTGTAAAAGGAAAGTAAATATCATTCCCGAGCTTCGTCAGGTGCATTGACGGTCAAATGGAACCCCACCTGCATAGGGACCATGTGAATGTTGTCATGATATGTGCTCCCTTGGGACTCCCAACTCCACAAATAAGCAAATTTAAGATGTAAACTTTTATATTTATTGATGAATTGTATGTTTTTCCATAAATTCCCTGCCTGAATTATCTGTCAAAATTTCCTATACGATTTCCTCTTAAAAATACAGGTGTGGTTTTAAATATTCAGTGAGAGGATGATGTTGGTAATAATCTCTACGATGTGGAAAATCCCTGGAAGGACAGGGACACAGGGAGGGCATGACAGCTGTGGCTCCAAGAGGAAACTAGAGTCAATGACTGGAATGGCCTGACTTATCACGGACAGACTTTTTCAATTTAAAAATTGTACCATTAAAAATACAAATGTGGTACTTAATGAAATTCAGCTTAGTATTTTTAAAGCCTGAAGCATCCTGAAGGATCCTGGAACTGCAGACACCTTCCCTTCCTTGTTGCCAGCTCAGCCAGCTCTACCTCTGTGATTTCGGGTGTCTGAAAAGTCCTCTTGGTCCCCGACACTGTCCCTGACATCCTGACTGTGCCTAAATGCCCAGTTTAGACGTGGGGCTCTGTTGAGATCGAAGTGTCCCACGGGATAGATATAATTTTATGCCATAATCATTACTTTCCTATTAACATTAGCTTTAACAAAAGATTCATTCACTCACTCAGTAACTATCTACTGAGCATTTGCTCAGAACAAGGGGTTCTTTTCCAACAACCCACAGAGTAGCCAACGACTAGTTATTTCTCATGGGTTCAACAAATATAAAGGTCCAAACCTGAAGGTTTTTCTTAAGTGTTCCAGGCTGTACTTATATGAAGTTTTGGGAAAACCGAACGGAAGCAGGTCTTCTTGGTGAGCTTTGTGAGTAGGGCGGGTGGGAAGGGCCGCTTCCTGCAGGGGAGGTCGTCCCCCGACCACAGGGACCCTCACGGGCAAAAGCTGCCTGAAGTGGCCCCCGGCCTTCGTGCCGCTCTCTTCCTTGGCAGCGGGACCAGTGAGTCCCACATAATTATGCGTGCAAAGGGGTGGACAGGAGGGAGGGTGGAGAATCGCCCTTTTGAGGAGTGAAGCATCTTATAAAATGTGTGTCCAGGACCAAGGACAGCAGCCAAGCGGTCAGGAGCATCTCCATAGAAGGAAGCAGTGCCAGCACGCACGGTAGACGACACAGATGACGCTAGCGTGTGCTCAGAGCCAGGAGAGGCGCACGGGAAGCATGTGGACGTGGCCTCCGCCCCGTGCCTGAGTGCCCAGCACGCGCACTCGGCTCTGGGCTCCTGCAAGGAAGGATGTTTCGACAGCCTCACCCGAGGCCATGTCACGTCACGTGCTCTGCGGAATACTGCTTTCTCAGAGCTCATGGTTGTCTAAAGCTGAAAAGATGTTTGGAATCCTGCCTTAACTCTTCACCAAAGCTTGATCGTTATACTTATTTTTCCTCCAGGAAAGAAGAACTCAGACGATGATCAACACGCGAAACAATCGGTTCTGGACACAATCCTTCAAAATATTGGAAAATCTCCAGGTAAATGGGAACAACAGTTTGGCTCTAATAGGGATTCTCTTCCCTGGTGAGAAGGGACGTAAGGCGTCCACTCGAGGGTTCCGCGTGCCCTGAGAGCAGCTCTGGAGGAGCAGGTGGCGCCCTCCCGGGGGCACCAGCGTGGGCGCGCAGGGGTCTCCTGGCCCACCACGTGCGCGCTGCAGGAGTCCCGGGCCACCTGCGGGCGTCGCCTCCCTTCCCGCTGAGCCGAGCGAGGCCGTGCCTCTTTCCCAGGAAGAACTGGGACGCGGGGCCCCGTGACACAGCCACGTGCGGCGGTCTCCTGCCCCCGTGACCGGGCCCAGGGAGGCCCCGCGCGGCCTGTCGGATGCGCCCTCCTCTGCAGGCGCCCCCCACCGTGCCTGGGACCCCGCTTCCCCCACCCCAGGCCTCTCCAGCTACGACCCCCTCACCGCTGAAGTCGGTCCCCGCACTGCCCCGCGCCTCCTGCCCTGGGCCCGCGCTTGTCACCGGAGCCTTCCTCTGAGCCTCTTCCCTAGGCTGGCCTCCTGTCCTCCCGGCCTCTCCGAGGTAGACTTGGCAGCCGCGTGAAGGCTCCAGGCCACTCCTCGAGCGCACCTGTCACCCACGACCGGCCTCACCTGACGGGCCACGAGCACCTGCCTCACGCCAGGCACTGTCTCGGGTCCCGGCATTTACCACCTCCAAGCCCGACCCAGGGCCCCGCCCTCGCCTAGCTCACGTCCTAGGGCGTGGGGGAGGCTCAGGGGGCCTCAGCGGCCCAGCCTGTGGGAGCCTCTGGGTCCTGGTGCTTCCTATCGGCTGCTCCCCCAGGCCCCCATCATCCTCAGACGGCAGGACCTCCATCCTGTCCTGGGTTCAACGCCCCTGAGGGCGGGGTTCCAGGCTCGGCGCTGGGACCTCCCAGGGGCTCAAGGTGTCGCCAGGCACAGGCCCAGCTGCTCTGAAGTGGGGCCTCCCCGCCTTGGACTTTGGGGCCAGAGCTGGTCCGGGGCTCCCCCCTAACCTTGGCCGAGGCCTCTTCTTCCCCCAGAGCTGCCGGCTCTCTCCCCTCCTGGCTCCCTGAGCGTTTCCCCTCAGCCCACGCTCCCCACTTCCCTCCGCTTAAACATGCCCAGGTCGCCTGCGGCTCTGTCCTGCGTCTTTAACATCCTCTGAGCCAACCGGGGTGACGCCCAGCACCTTAAACTCAGAACGCCCCGGCCGGCCTCCGTCCCCCACTGGACGCCCGCCTCCCCCGTGTCCTTCCAGCCTCATAGCCCTTTCGCTTGCTGTCCACACACCAGGGGCCCTGGGAGGGGTCTCCGGAGTCTCCAGATGGGACCCCACGGGAGGTTCTGAAGTGCAGGCTCACGGCAGTGCGTGGAACTCTTAGAATTTCTCAAGGAAATCTCTCTCCGAACAGGAAACTCTTTCCAGTAAGTGGAAGAGGAGGAGGGGGTCCCAGAGAGTCGCGGAGACGGTGTGGGAGGCCGTCTGCTGAGGGAGCCCCCAGAGCAGCGAGTCCAGACTGCGCGGAGCGGCCCCTGCCCTTAGCAATAAAGAGCTCACGTGTGCACACACAGGCGGGCCGTGAGCCCTCCGCAGGCAGAAAGTTGTTCTGTTCATGTGACCTTAAGGGGAGTTCGTTTATTTAAATGTTAAGCTAGAGGGTATGTGCTTTTCTTTCTGTTTTTGTTTTGGTAAAGAAACAAAGAACCAAAAATAATTCCATTTGAAAGGAAGAGCACTGAAATGTTCCTCTTTTCGAACAGGATAAGGTTTGGGATCCTCTGAGAATTCTGTCTGTGAGGAATCAGAGCCTGAAGGCCTGAACGGCAGCCCTCCGACCTCCCCTTCTCAGGCAGCCAAGTGCACACGCGTGTACAACATGCACGCACACACACACACAGACGTGGACGCACACACAGTACCATTGTGTCCTCGCGTTTGCCGGGCTGGGGCAGTGCAAACCGGTCTCTCTGGTGTGCGAGGTGAAGCCGTGCTCCAAGCGGGGTTTCTGACCTCTGGTGCTTTCTTGGCGGGGCGACTAGAGCACAGCTTTCGGCAGGTTATTTTTATCCAAACCCATTCTGACTGTGGGGAGGTTGTACCTCTGCCTGACTCGTGGAAAGAGTTCCTCAGGACATAGTGGGGTTGTCCCATTTCTCCAGAAAGGCGGGTCTGGAGAAGGTCGTGAATCCTGCCTTAGAAATAACCACGGAGAGAGAACTTCTGTTCCGAGGTGCACACTTGGCAATGGATTGGTGTTGGTTCTAAAACCCCACTTTTTAAAAAAAATAAATTTATTATTTATTTATTTATTCTTGGCTGCGTTGGGTTTTCGTTGCTGTGTGTGGGCTTTCTCTAGTTGCAGCGAGCGGGGGCTACTCTTCGTTGTGGTGCGCGGGCTTCTCATTGCGGTGGCTTCTCTTGTTGCGGAGCACGGGCTCTAGGTGCGCAGGCTTCAGTAGTTGTGGCACGTGGGCTTCAGCAGTTGTCGCTCGCGGGCTCTAGAGCGCAGGCTCAGTCGTTGTGGTGCACGGGCTTAGTTGCTCTGCGGCATGTGGGACCCTCCCGGACCAGGGCTCAAACTCGTGTCCCCTGCACTGGCAGGCGGATTCCCCTAACCACTGCGCCACCAGGGAAGCCTTGATACTTGGTTTTAATGACTATCACGTCTGGAAAAGATTCCTCACCAGGACACGTAGATCAGAATGAGAAGCGCCATCACTGGCTGGACTTCTTCATCGCGTTGGGGGTTAGACCAACCTGTCGACCGATTCTACAGGGGATTTCGTTAAAGCCTGGGCAGTAAATCTCTGTGCTCCACGACCACCACCAGCTGCTGCTCCAGACCACTTAGAATGTGTTGCATTTTAACAACTCTAATAAATGGGCCCCACCAACTGAAACCCTCCGCTTGGAATACCTTAAAACAAGTTTAAAAAGTGGATTCCCAAGCTTTTTAAGTGTTTAAGCCCAACTTACAAAAAAATAAGGGATACATATCATTCTTCACACTAAAATCCCGTAACGATTAGGTAACATTTCTGAACGTTCATTTTCAAAATGTTTTCTCTGCAGAACGGTCACACCGACGGGCACCCAGCTCAGCACGGGCGGCCGGGAGCCTGGCTGGAGCCGCGACAACGACGCCCTTTTCTTCCCACACCTTCAGCCTGAACGCTCGCAATCCAACAGCCCTCCCAGGACCCCCTCCCCCGGCAGCTGGAGACCCTCAGCCTCTGTGTCTTCCAGCAGCAACGTGAGGACGCCGCCCTGTTATATCATGTTACGTCATGTTATATAAAACACATTTCTTTTGAAAACTAGCTGCTTCCTCGCTTGTCACTCGGGAGGTTCCCCTCGCGGCCGGCTGCGCGTCTGAATGCTGTTGGAAATGTTTGTTCAGTGGCCACTTCTCCTCAAGGGAGGACCCACAAATTTGGACATTTATTGTTCAGTAACATCGAACATCTGACTGTGAAGGCTCAGCCCTGAGGTCACAGGGCATCACAGAGGACTTCCGGGGCCTCTTCCCATCTCCTGGCAAAGTACTATGAAGATTCCACTACTTCAAGGGTCAAGTGATGCTTCTGCTCCCGCTTGGGCTGTGAAGGTCAAGTGGAAACGGGGGCGGCCCAGCTCCTTCCCAGGCAGGGCCGTCTCAGGGGCCCATGTGCTGTGATGTCCCAGGAAGGGGGGCAGCGAGGAGGGGGCACATCCGAGACGATGCGAGGCCTGTGGTCCTGGAGGAGCCGTGCCCCGCAGACCCCCGCGGGGCAGCTGAGACGCAGGAAGAGCGGCCTGGAGACCCCGAGAGAAACGCTGGGGCCCTCACTCCCCTGGGGGCCGGCGTGTGGGGTCCTCTGTGCCCCTGCTGGGGACACGCAGGAAACAGGCCCCCTCGCCCGCCAACCGCAGGGCGGAGGCTTGTCCGGGGGGACCCCTTCCCCCACGTACGGCTGGTGTCCCCGACACACGGGCGGCATCGTGCCGCGCCCTCCGGCAGTGCTCTCAGGGTTCGGAAAGCTTTGCATTCCCATGTTTCTAAGCATCCGTCCTCCTCCTCCGCAGCCCCAGCCTGTGACCCCTCCGGCCCCATCAGGGGCTCCCAGCTCCCGCCTGTGGTGCCGGGGTCACCGGGGCCCCCAGGGCTGGAGCACACGGCTCAGCCCTTCTGGAATCTGCCCTGGAGCCTTGGGTGGACCACGCCAGGCTTCAGGATGCCCTCAAAGGGCTTGGCGCTCCCTTGAGGGGCCCAGGGGTCAGGCGCAGCTGCTCTGGGAGCCCAGGCTGGTGGGGTGACCCCAGCCGGCCCAGGCCTGCAGCCCACAAAACGAAGCGGCCTTCCCCCAGCCCCACGCTTCACGTCAGGGCATCTAAGGGAAGGACCGCAGCTCTCCGCCAGGTAGGGTGGGCAGCACAGGCTGCAAGACAGGGCGGCCCGTCAGGTGTGGGCGGAGGCTGAGACAGGCCACCCTGGCCCAAGCATCCCCGCGGGCAGGGCACCCGCAGGCCCTCCAACGGCACGAGCCCAGCTTTGTGAGAGGAGGACGAGCAGAGGGGTGCTCTGACGGCAGAGGCTGGTCCGCACGTCCGGCGGGGACAGATGCAGGCTGCCGGGCTCTCTGGCGTCCCTCGGGGGGACGGGGTTCGACTTCCGGTGGAAACCGGAGAACATATGAGAAAGCCAGTCGAAAGCGCTTGTCAGCAGCATGAATCTGGGCTCCAGGCAAGTTGCTATGCGATTTTCCCTGGCTGCATTTTTATTAAAACCTTAAACCGGAATAAAGGCAGAGAGATACAAATTTATTTCTCTTCTTGAAGAGACACCTGGCAACACGTCCACAGAACAATATCCATAATCACTTAGCCAAATTTCCATACCATTTGACTCAATTTTCTGGAAAGCAGAGGCATATTTTCAGTGCAGAGAGATCCGTGTGTGATTCACGCCCCCCTGCGCCCCAAGCCCCGCGGAGCTGGGCAAGGCCGGCGGGGAGGCTGCGGCGGCAGTGCCCCGGCCCCGAGCGCCTTCTCCAGGCAGGCGGTGGGACCTGACCCAGTGTCGCCGGGGGCCCAGGTCCCAGCGCGCAGCTTTAGCACCTGGCGGCCCGCTCTGGCCGGGCCTGGCGACCTCAGCCACCTCAGCCCCTGAACCTGGGTCACCCCGCAAAACCACAGCAATGGAGACACCTCTGGGGCGGCTGGAGGGGAGGGAAAGCGCGGGCGCTGCCCGGTAGCCCCGGGGTCCGTCCCAGCCTTCCCGCCCCCCGCCCCCGCTGCCGTTTCTGTCGCGTCCCCCGCTCCCGTGGCTGTGGTGCCTCGTGACCCAATTTGAGTGTAACGGTGGCTATTTGATCAAAGGGCTCTTTTCCCACCAAGTGGGATTTTCAGCTTGGCTGTGCCCTTCTGCCCTGCAAAGCCTGCAGGACACATCCTCCCCAGTGACAGAGAATCACACACTGGGAGTTCTGCTGGTGACATGGTCCAAGGCTAAGCCATAAGACGGGAGGGTGGCAGGTCCTTCGAGCCCTAGGACGGCCTTCGGCCTTCAGCCTCGGCAAGTGGCCTCCTGCGTGGGGGGAGGGCTGGGCCTGCGGGGGCCCAGGCAGGGCCTTCTCTCCACTGAGCACACGGCCCCAGGACCACGGACCTCGTGCGCCGGGCCCTGCACGCAGCTCCCCAGCCGCGGCTACCTAAAGCTCAGAATGCTTACCACCTTCTGGGTGAAACGACGGCCCTGTCCTCCCGGGGCCGCGCGGGGCACCTGCCTCCAGAGATGGCTCAGCCTGCAGTGGGCTCTCCCCTCCCCACCCCAGTACGGAGCGCCCCGCTCCCCGAAGCCGCTGCCGACTCTGGTTGGTGAGACCCTGCTCGGGGGTGACAGGCTGCCTGACCCTCTGCAGTCAGCGCCTCCGTCTTTCAGGCCCACAGCCCCTTCTGAGTGAGCCCCTCGACCCGGCCCGGCCCGGGCTCCTGTCGGAAGCGACTCCACAACCCACGACTCAGCCTGATTACCTGACGGCTCCTAAGTCAAAGGGCATTTCTGTCCCCAAATCTAGAGTGGCATCTTCTAGAGTGGCTTCTACTGAGGAGTCATCTCTGGAGAAATGCTTCAGATAAATTAAAAGCAGTGTCCAAGGTCAAAAAGCTTCGGGCAGTTTCTCCGGGAGATACACAATACATCATCATTTCTGGGAAGCTCTGCAGTAGAGAAACCTGCTTCCAATTTCTGACTGTATGAATTTTTAAACTGAAATTAAACGTGTATCCTAAGAAGTTCTGACCTTCGCCCTGGGTCCATCTCTGCGCAGCCAGCACCCCTGATGCCCCTTTTCTTCTAAAGGGACTCTGCACCCAAAGAAATCGCACGTGGGTAAAAACTGAAAGGATGCATCGCGCAAGCAGCAAGGGGGGCGCTCCCTCTGGATCTGCACTGGAAGTTGCACACGGTCTGATTTCTTGGTTTCACTGATTCAATAATTCATATACTGAAGCACAAACTCTGCCAACCCCCAGCCCCCGAACCTGGCAAGTGAACTACGTCTCTTCATAGACAATCAAGAAAGAACCAACACATCTGAAAGATAATTGCTTTTAATTTTCTAAGTTTTCACTTACACAACATGATAAAGGCAGATTTATGTGACTCGATATGACATTTTTACAAAAAATGTCCCCCCAGCATCTGGGCAGTAGTATATAAATATTTACAATGAAAAAATAGGCAAGGAAAAAGGAAATCTTCATTGTTCAAGACAATTTCTTTCCAATGCTTATCAGAATCTTGAAAATAAAATACTTCATTACCTTTCTTAGTCATCCGTATTTACATGTTGATTCAGCTGATGGTTCAAGAAATCTAGGCTTAAGGACGTTTTGTTCTACATCACTCCTGCTCTTTTTCTACACTATTTTCCAAGTTATCTGAGAGTAAATTAAATATAAAAATGTAAACTTTGAAGGAAGAGAAAAAGAGAACACGTGTAAATGCACTGATAGAAAGGTCCTTACAGAGGTTAATATTTTACAACACTAAAAACCAAAATAAAATGCTCTATATATTTCTTTAGTAGGGACATTTGGTTTCAATTTAATTTGATTATATTAACAAAAATTGTCTCTAAAGAGGATGCCAAAAAACCAGCAACGATGTTACCACCCTAACTGATGAATATCCATCACCCTAATTCTCTCTAAAAGAAACTGTGGTTTTTTTCAAAAAGTGACAAATATGAATTACATCACAGAGAGCTTAAAAGCCTCAACAAAGTGTGGTATCTTTTAAATATGAAGACTTTGAAAAATAAATTTGAATAGTGCAAGCCAGCCTCTTTAACGTAGTGAAATTACAAATATGTTCAACTCCAACCTAGGAAAGCATGACCCTGCCGCCGCCCGCCGCCGGGATGTCGAGGTTGCCGGGATCGAGGGCAGCAGGCGGTCCCCGAGGATGCGATGCGAGCGTTTCCATGACGACGCCTCCAGCGGTACCTGCCGCCCTGCAGCCGGGGCCTCACGTGTGGGAGCTGCGCCGGCCCCTGGCGCCCAGGGACACGCGGAGCCGCGGCTCCCGGGCACGGTAATGCTCGTTGAAATCCAGCCTGAAGCTCAGGAAGCGCAGGCTCTCATCGGGGCTGGTCGTCAGCAACACCAGGAACTGCTGCACGATGCCCTGGAGAGACGCAGGGGACACACGCCCATCTCAGGTCCAGGAAGGAGCTGCCCACACAACCGCCCCGCCTTTAACCCCCTCCGGGGTTATTTCCACCAACACCCACCCTAGTGGTTGTCCCTGGGACCAGAGTTCACCCAGTCAAGGGCAGCCCCATGGGGAAGAGATGCCCATTTCCACAAATGCAAATTCACAACAGTAATTTCATGGAAAAGAATTAACCAACAGATTTTTCCTTTTTGCCCCTAAGTTCTACAAGAATTAGCAAAACAGCAAAGCAACTGGTGGGAAAACATCCTATTTTTAAAATTTTGAATAGATAACTTCAGTGTGACACTTTTCATCTTTCACATGAGTTATGAAAGAGTATTTAACCATAAAGCCCTGACGAGAGGACAAACCGAGAACACCAGGAACGGACACGTGATGTAAACCACGGCCTCGGGGTCCCGGTGCCTTGGGGGGTGTCGGGGTGCGACCGCCCCCGAGGGCAGGCGGAGTGCGGCCGCATCACCTCCTCATCGGGGGGTTTGCAAAGACGACGACAGGGTGTGAGAGGCGTTCACTCAACTTATCAGAACAGAATCCCCAACTGCTTCTGTCCGGGCTGAGTCGCTGAGTGAGGACACCCCCATCCCTGCCAACCCCCCGCACGTCTCACGTCAGCTGACCGTCACCTGCTCAGGGGAAGCGCTCGGGAAAGCTCTGATCGGCAGAGAAAAGGTCACCGACACACCGTTGTCCATCTTCCTGAACTGTCGGGGTGGACGCTGCCCCCCACCCTTGCTTCTGGTGGAGCTCCTGGGAGCTGGGACGCGTGCAGATGCGTATATGTGACACGAGTCACTTTACACTGAGCGAACACACTGCCTGTGTGCGTGTGTGTGCGTCACCGTCTCTCTGGTGAGGAGGACTTGGGAGAAAGTCCCTAAGGAACCATCTGCTCAAAACACTGCCAGGGCTTCTCACGAGCGTGAAACTGAAACACGCCGACGAAGGATGCCTCCACCAGGACACGTGAGGACATGCCTTCCCGCGGGGCCGCGCCCAGGGCCGCACACAAGCAGCAAAGCACGGATGGCTGTTAAGACTCTACAGTGTTTCAGCCACCGACACAAAGAAGACAGCAAAGGACTTACGTGTTCAAGAAAAGAAGTCTGAACGGTAGTGATTTACAAAGATCAAGGCTGTAATGTTTTTGTTTTTGTTTTTGCGGTACGCGGGCCTCTCACTGTTGTGGCCTCTCCTGTTGCGGAGCACAGGCTCCGGACGCGCAGGCCCAGTGGCCGTGGCTCACGGGCCCAGCCGCTCCGCGGCATGTGGGATCTTCCCGGCCCGGGGCACGAACCCGCGTCCCCTGCATCGGCAGGCGGACTCTCAACCACTGCGCCACCAGGGAAGCCCAAGGCTGTAATGTTAAGTGACGCTGGGATTACATTAAGATTACTTTTTAAAAACTGTACTAACTCTACCGGGAAAACATGTAACCACCACTGTCCTTTTAGAAATCAGCACTTGGACACGTTTTAGGTTACTGAGTACTCCTCTGCAGCTGGGCAACTATCTTAATTAACAGCACGAACCTAACCATGAGGCACCCATTTCTGAGAATTATGAACCCACACCACATGTATGACCTGGGTCAAGACAGTGCTTCATCATCAAAACACCTGCCCAACAGATATTTTTGCATTGGACATAAACCAGTCATTACCACCATTTATGAAACATGTTTTCAACAAAAAGGTAACAGGAGGCCAATGCCAAAGTGAGGCCACTTACAAAAGGGACAAATTTACCCCTTAGTTATGCTGAAGAAGATTCAAACTTAAAAAGTATGAGGACCTTGGGAAGCACACGAGGTGCCTAGGGAACAGGGTCGTGACGTTTCGTTTAGACTTCTGAACCAATGAATACATATAGCACAAAAACATAATGTTTAAAGGTCTGGGGTTCAACGCTTGGTTTGTCTAATTAGTTACCAGCAACTGAGTGGAAGAACTCTTCGTAAAATCTGTTCATCTCTATTTCCATCACTAAAATCACCTTGAGAAACATGAAATCAGAAACCAAACCCTCAAAAGAGACAGACAACGCAGAGCGTGTGGCCTCCGCGGCCCAGCAGCCTGAGGCCCGGCCCACAGCAGCTCCCCGCACGCTCCCCGCGTGTCCGCAAAGGAGGGGGCCGCAGAGCCGCGCCCACCAGAGCGGCCATGGGAAGGGCCACCGGAGGCCGCACAGCACCGAGGGCAGGACTCCCACCCGGCGGCAAAGGCTGGACCGGCTGGAACGACGCCCCTTCCGTCATCTGGCATCGAGCGTCAGTTACGGGAGGACAGCAGTGGGACGTGGGCGGCCCCGTCGCCGGACACGCACCTGGTAGAAATGCGTCAGTATGCGCAGCTGCGAGCACAGCCTGGGTATCGACTCCTGGAACTCCCGGACCCTCTGGTTCTCCTGCTCTTCTTCTGCGGCCGTCACCCCCCACTGGCCCTGAGAGTCAGAGGGAAGCAAACGGGTTAGACTCTGGATGGAAGACGCTGGGGGGTGGGGCTGGGGTGGGTGTTAGTGGTGGGGGGCTGGTTTCCACCCTCTGTGCTGCTGGAAACGTCTGTGACCGTTTCCTGGTGCCGATCTGTTCTCTAGTTACTCTTTTCAATTAGTAACCTACCTCGCAAGTACTTCACATCAACACACATGAGCACACGGAGAGCTCCCGCACTGTCCTTAATAATGGTCCTCAGCCACAGTGTTACATCCTGTGACGTCCAACAATTCAGATGACGTGTCACAGCTCACCAGTCTTCTGCTATTAGAAACAAGGCTGTAATAAACAGCCTTGTATCTGTCTGTCATTTTGTACGTATTTCAGTGCAGATAGTTTACGTGTCTGTAAACTGAACCCGATGGTTCAAAGCACTGGCACCCTCACACGCTGCATTAACTCCTGACTTGAACGGGAACGTTTCTTACCATTTCCCTTAGCCGAGATGCATGTAAAAGACTGTTCTCAGTCACTGGGGAAGCTGACTAGCTGCTTTCCAGCAGCACACGCAGGAATTATCACAGGATCATTTCTTATCAATTAACATGGTAAATTACATGAATAGATCTCTTGAACCCCTGCATTCCTCAAATAAACCCCAGTCTTGGTGAATTATTCTCTCAATATTCTGTTAAATGTTTCCACTGTATTTTCTGTAAGACTTTTCCCATCAACATGTACAACCGAGGTCTGGTATAAAGATTCTCGCATCTGGTGTCAACTTCACAGAGCTTCCCAAGCAGGCTCTGGACGCTTCCCTCCCTGTGACTGAAGTGGCGCACGAGCACAGCGCTGTCCACGCCGCCCAGAGGTCCGGCCGCTCCCCCTCCGGTGGCAGAGCTGCTGCTAAGCGACTTTGCTCCTTGCTGAGCCGCTGTTCTGCCTAGAATTTGCCCTCTGTCCTGGGGTCAACTCTAGCAAGTCCAGAGAAAGCCCTTCATCTCCCTCCCGTGTGCAGGCTGACTTCACGGATCCGAGCAAGACTGCAGGCGGCATTTCCTCACCGCCTCGGTGTGTCTGTCTTCCCCCCATGGCCTCCTGGGTGGGTGCCCGGCTTGTTCTGCTCCCCCTGGGCCTGGGACGCCCTCCGTCCATGCTCACCCTCATCTCACCGGGGCCCTCCTCCTGCTGCCCGGCCGCCTCCGGGTTTCGCTGCTTCCCCAGCAGCTTCAGCGGGCGTCTGGGTGACCCTCTCCCCGTTTATGTCCGTCGACATGAGGGTTGTGCATTTTCAGAATCGCGTCCTGGGGCTCCGCGGCCTGAGAGACACGGGTCACCTCTAGCGCCCCTCCGGCCCTCCCGCTGTGGCGGGTCCTCACCGCAACCCCTTCCTTCCATCACAAGCTGGCCCTGTCCCCTCTACTGCCTTGTGCCCTCGACGGCAAGCCGCTTCCCTCTGGACAACTTCAGTGCCCGGTGCGTCGTCCGTCCTTTCCACTATGTCCTGTCTCTTCTGTCCCAGAACCTCCCGACCAAGCAGGTCTGCCCAGACGAGCCCTCAGCCGTGGGCGAGCAGGCGACGGGTCCAGAGGGCAGCCCCAGACCAGAGGTTACCCAGAGGCCTTTCCTTTGATGAGGTGGGTTTAGCCCCGCTCCCTCTGTTGATAGGACAGACACGTCTGGTTTCACTGTCATCGTATCAGTGAGACGCCTTCTGGTCTCCCTGACGGTGGTCATCTTTTACCATATGGTCTGTGTTTCTTCTGATAACCAGAAGACTTCTAAGTTTGTTCCAGTGGTTGCCTTTAAAGGATACCTTCATAATACGGGCCATCCCTGTGCTCTATTTCTTCAGACAGCGTTAACAACCAACCTGAGGGCCAATGATGAGAGCCCCCATCTTGCTGCCTGATTTCAGAAGACATTATGTTCGTGTCTGTATCTTTTAATATATGTATACCTGTTTTACCTACTTCATGAGCTTTAAAAAATATCTTTCGATGCTGGGTTTTAAACGGTGAAGTAATCACTAAACTTATATTACTTTCTATCTCTTCTTCCCCTACTACCTTTTGTCTTTTCAAACACATTTTTTAAATATTCTATTTTACTGTAGTACAGTACATACAAAAAAGCACAAGAATTCTAAGTGGATAGCATGATGCAGCGTCACAACGCGGTATACGCCTCACAGCTGGGCTGACACGCACATTCACGTCAGCAGCACAGCGGCTGCGTCCAAACACTTTGTCTTGTACTTGCAGCCAGGTAACGATTTTACATAGTTAAATTCAATTTTGTTTTATAAATAAAGGCTATCCCTAATAATTAAAAGCAAAAATGAAACCAATTAATCTAACTGGGTACTGAGCTGGTGGCAAAACCTTACGGGAATAGCTATTTCAGGGAGGTCACCTTGCGGTAGCGGACACGTAGCTGGGAAATCGCACGGCTGCTGCACTGTGTGGGGGGCGTCAGGATGCCTGTTCTGAGACCGTGGTGTGTACAGGTGTGTACAGGTGTGTGGGGGGCAGGTGGAGTCAGAGAACAAAGAGCTGGGTGAACTCCTGCTAGAAAACAAGATTTCCGATTGTGAGACAGAAAAAAGAAGAAAGAAAAGGCCTTTAGCCCTAAATGTGAATTGGACATATTATCACACACGGCTTTGAGAAGTGGAAAGAAAGCAGGAAACTGAGGGCAGGGCCTGAAGGAGGAAGAGGCCCCGGGAGCCCTTGCCCAGCAGCAGCAGCAGAGTGCGGGACGCTGCGGCGGGGGCGGGCAGAGGCCCCGACCAGGCGCCCCGGGACCTCCGAGCCGTCCTGCACAGCCCCTCCAGCCCGCGGGGGCCTCAGGCCTGACGACAGCGCGCAGATCACGCTGCCTCACGAACGTTAACCATTCCTCGGGCACCCGCAGCCCTCCCCTCTCCCGCGTAGCCCGAGCACATCTGAACAAACGCGCTGAATAACCTGCCTTATGAGGCAGATCTGCTCCGAGGCGCTGACGGGTAACAGTCTGGAGAGTGAGCCTGGGTGCCCCCAGAGCGCAGACTCACAGCTCAGTGATTCCCCAGAAGGGCAGAGCTCTGGGCAAGTGGGCAGTCTGAGAAACCACAGCCGTGGCTGGATTCACTGGACACTTAGCAGCTGACATACACCAGCACATGAAAATAAGGAGCTCCAGGGGAGTCTGTTTGTTTATTATCACTCCCATTCTGCAAACCAGGAAACTGGTCTCAGAGAGGTCAAGTCAGCAAAGGCACAAAGCCGGTGACGGGGTCGTGGGCCTTCAGTCCGTCTGGTGTGCAGGCTTCCCGGGCCCGGCCAGGAGGCCCCGGGGGGCAGGGGTCGCCAACTCTGACATTTCAGCCACAAACCCCTGCTCCTGGCAATGCAAACAAAGTGAGCAGTACACCCATCTCTAAAACACCCTGAAGGCACGACACACACACGAAGCGCTGTGACCCTTCCAAGTTAACGATCCTCTAACACAGACTGTAAGGGAACACTCAAAAATAAAACTAATCCAACCGCATCAACGGAACAATCTGTCTGTCACCACCCCAAGAATAAGCATCTTGAAAAAGTGACTGTACAGATTATATCCAATACAAGAAATCCCATAAAGACTCAAACTCATTCAGTAAATCTCTGTACTTCAAGGTCAAGAAGGACATGAACTTCAAGGTCATGAAGGACATGAACTACTTCAGTAAGGTCACTGAAGATAGCCGACGTGCAGAAATCCGGTTCCCACGGGTACACATGTGTCCACCAGCTCCAGAGGAGAGCGATGCAGAGTCGGGCCCCACCCAGCGGAGACCCTGATGCAGACGAACGTCTCAGCACTTACTGAGGAACACTGGCCAGGGGCCAGCGCTTCCCGTGAACGCTGCCTTCGTCTGTTTGTAAAGCTGAGGATGGTGACGGTGCCCCCGCCCCCTGTAGAAGAGTCCACAGCCGCTCAGGATCCCAGCCGGACGTGGAGACGGACACAGCCCCAGCGACGTTTCAGCGGCAGAGGCTCTGCTGCACTGGTAATCACTGTGGTAATCAACAGTTCACCATCTAAACCGACGGGCCCACCAGCGCCAAAACCGTACCTCGGCTTCACGCTGCTGCTTCTTCTCCTCAAACCGCAGGCGTCTCTGTAGCTCTTCCAGGGCGGCTCTGTAGATGGCATCCTGAGTGTTCTGAAGCTCGATGATTTGATCAAACACGGCCCTCAGCTGGTTTAAAAGTGCCTGGGGAGAGAAGACAAGTTTTTTCTTTTTAGGAACAGAGCCCCCAACACGCTCATTACTAAGTTTTTCAAATAAAATACTGACACTTAGTGAAATTCTCAAGGCGCTCTTTAGCTGTTCATTCATGCATCAGCAGACACTGACTGAACACCCACCCGGTCCTGGCAAACACGCGAATTCTGAACCACCATAGCAACAGCAAGCGGACAGAGCCCAGGCTCTCGGCCAAACCACCTCCCACCCTCACCGAGACCTGGCCGCCCACGGTGCTGCCCAACTCCAAAGTGTGGAGCACGTAGCTGCATCCGCAGTGGGACTGCTCGAGGATTAGAAAGGGATGGGAAAACACTTTTTTTTTTTTGGTGGCACATACCAAAATCAGACATGGAGAATATGAGAGAGGAAATTCTTTAAAAAGTATAAAAAGCAAATTCTGCAAGGTTTTTTAGAAAAAGGTATCATGCTTTACACCAGGAATGAAAGGATGGTTTTACACCAAGGGGGACAGTGCGTCTCCCTACTTCACGGGGTTCCTCAGGGCACATACCGACCGCAGGTCACGCATCCTTTCTCCAGTGCGGCACGGAAAGGAGGAGACACAGCACAGAGTCTTGTGTGTACACCGAACGATACCCACGCACCATACACGTCTAACCCAAGGCTGTACGGCGAGCACCACGACACCGGCGCCAGCGGAGGGGAGGGGCAGGGGGCTGAACGGTAACGTGAGAGCCAACACCCACGGGGTCTGTCGTGGGCGGCAAGCGGTGCGCCCGGCTCAGAGCTGCCTGGTCCTGGTGGGGTCTCAGCCGTAACACAAAATCAAAACAAAAACTGGAGACGACTTTGTAACAAGGATTGATGTCTTCTAGTTTCTTTCTTTATTGTAGGCAAATAACAATTTACTATTTTTGGAGCTGGGGTGACTTACTGCCCTTTACTCCAAGCCAAGAGCGTAACATGTGCTTCTGTTATCAGCAATCTGTTCAGACAGGGCGGCTACAAAAGTGCCTTCTGTGCCGACACTGCTTGGCAGCAATTTACAGTGTGACTCAGGACTTTTCACAAGAAAGCACAAACAAATTACAAAAATGTATACACACACCTGTCACAACCTCCAATTTCAAAATTACATGTATCAAACAGCCTTGTTTTTCTTACTAAGTGACGTAAGAAAAATATACTTAATTTATGTCAATAACAGACTGCCTTAATCTGTTTTATATATTGGGTTTCTTAAAAAAAAAAAACCCTCTAGTGATTACGTTAAATAAACCATCAAATTAAAAGTAAAACCCTCAGTAGACGGACCATCTCAGGAAAGATCATTAAAGCCTCAGCAAACGACTCCTTCCATGAATATAGCCAGGACCAACTCACCCGTAAACATTTACTATCATGAGAAAATCACGTTACAGGCAGAAATATTTTCTCCCTTGGATTCCGTTCACCCCTGCAGACATCTTCGGCAGTGAGCGGCGTGGCCTCTAGCTGTTTACAAGGGAATCTCCACACGTGCAAAACGGGCAGAGACGCCACTGGAGGTGCACGGGCTCCTCATCCACCAGCCTGGGGACAACCCTCAGCCCTTCACACGTTTTCTAAAAAGCATTAGATCTAACGATCGTAAATCTCCCTGCAGAACACGCACACACAAGATGACTTTTAATTGTTTAAAAACAGTAGCAACTCACACGTGCCAGGCACTACGGTGACGGCTTACGAGCAGCACACAATTTAATCCTCACAAACGCAGGGAAGAGAGAGGCGTGTCGTGCTCTTTCAAAAGGGAACACCGGGCTCAAAAGCTGAGAAGCAGGACGGAGCCTCAGGTCCACCTGCCCGCAGTGCCCCGCGCTGTGCGAGTGGACAAGGTCACGGTGGCAGCGAACGCCTGCAGCCCATCAGGTCGGGCCCTGGACACTCATCTACCCGGACTGAACATAAGCGGCTCAGCAGGCAGACCCCTCACAGGACCTGCCCACAGCGCTAGCCTGATATAGACAAGGTGCACTGATCAAGGCTGAAAGCCCTGAGGTGTGCGCTTCTTAAGTTCTCCTTACGCTCCAAGTATTTTAAATTACTCCTGTGCCACTGTTTCAATATATTTATAAAACATTCTATATAGAAGCATCTTTGATCTGAAGCATCTATAAAGAGGTACATATGATCAATAATTCTCTAATAATGAAATCTGGCATATCAAAATACCTGTTTACCCAGCCATGGATGGCTAACCAGATATACTAAAAAATCAGACAAGTATAGCTGATTCACTTTGTTATACAGCAGAAACTAACATACCATTGTAAAGCAATTATACTCCAATAAAGATGTTATAAAAAATGATTAAAAAAACAGCACTAAGATATAATTTCTCACCTATCTATCACACTGGCAAAAATTTAAAAGTATGACAACATGTTCTGTTGGCAAGGCTGTAGGAAAACGCACTCTCATGCACCTGCTGTTGGGAATGCAAATGCACACAACGCTTCTGGCAGGGATTCTGGCAATATCTAATAAAGCTATCTACTTAAAAAAAAAAAAACAGACAAAACAGAAGCCCTTTCAAGCAGCGTGTTCCCACAGAAGGACCCCTGCAGTGGGTGGAGGTGCAGTGGGAAGCAGCCCTCTGCAATCCCGAAATGTCTTTAAGGTCACACATTTAATGTCAAAAATGTACTTGAAATTTTGCTTCCTACTTCACATTTGTCTCACGTGAAAGCAAAGTGTTCCTTATTTTCCCAGATCTCTGAATAAAATCTAAGCTCTGGGAAGACTTGCCACATGGAACACGCAACTTTCAGCAGGGCCTACAGGAAGGAGTGTCAGCAAACAAGCAGGGGTTTATCCAGACAGACGGCCTGTCCTGACTCTGCCGCAGAGGCTCCGGAAGGCCTGGCCTCCGCCCACACCCCCTGAACTGAGGAGCGGGCTCTGAATGCTTGTTCTCGCACTGCCATCCCTCAGGACAACTCCCCCCCGAGCAGCACGCGAGGACATCGCTGCCACCCCCAGGAGGTGGATGGGCGCCACCAGTCTTCATCCTTTCATGCCCAGTTCAAGGCACGTTCTCCCCTGAGCACTACTGCTCCAACCCTGATGGGAAACATCACACTAACAGCAAGACTGTCCCGACTACCAGGGCTGTGGCTGCACCAGGGGACGAGCCCAAGGGAAGGACTGGCTGACCGTCCGTTCTCGTCTTACCCTGGAGTCGGCGTCCAGCAGACAGCGGGAGATGACGGTGTCCAGGAAGGCCTCGTGGGCGGCGATGATGTGGTCCAGGTCCTGGGCCTGCTGCACTTTCTTCCAAAGTTCATCCCAAGAGCACTCAAGCACCTGGAAATGACGAGAGCCTGAGAGAGGGGCTGGCGCAGCACCTTCTACGAAGCACGGCACGAAGGCCTGAGACAAGATGATCTCAACCAGAATCAAGGGCTGATTCGAACGTACCTCAAATGTAATGTAATACTGCATCTGATGGATGAAATGGACCATCTCGGAAGCCAGGATGTGACAGTGGTGCAGCACCCCAGAGAATTCTGCAAGAGAGCCAGGTCCCGCCGTCAGACACCAACCAGCACAGCCCGCCCTCCTGGCCACCTGCAAGCTGTCTTCCCAAAACCCCCTGTCACTCTCGACCCCTAAAGCAGGAAACAGCCTTTCCAGAGTCCACCTCTGTGCTATTTAAACACGTATTTAGCCACCTAATCATGCAGTGACAGATTACTTTACGGAATATAAGGATCTAACAAGAAATGGCATAAAATGAAATAACTGTATTTGAAAATTAGAGAAATTCTGTTTTTCAATAATGCAATATCTTGAATAAATATAAGCTCAATTTTATGGTTTCTTTACAGTCAGTCAGTCTGCCTACTGTGTGAGACTTTTACTATTCCCTAGCTATTTGGCGACAAAAATGACATTTCCTTAAGTACCAAATGTGACCTTGTCACCTGAGAGAAACATGAACTTGGAGGGGGGTGGGCAGGGCCCAGACTCCACTCCTGTTCTCTGAGATTATAAAACCAGGAAAAGGCTGGAAGGTCACCAGGGAGCAGCCATTCTCTGCTTGGACTTTTCATTTTTGTTCAGAGACTCCGCTGGACTATTATGGGATACTACTGTCCCTGAAGGCTCCGCTGGGGGAATGCCTTTAATATGGGTCAGACCGGACATATTTCTGTTACCGCTCCAAGAGCCTTCAATTAGTTACCCAGATAACTCACTTGTCGCTGCGTGCGGTTATTTGAGAAATCATTCTTGTCCCTTCCTCAAAGAGTAATGACGGAGTGACGTATAAACAGGTGTGAAAAAAACAACAGTGGTCCTTGAAAAAACACTGCTTTCTACAAGCTGAGGACCGAGCGACACCTGTGGGGATTCTGGCTCGTCTAGCAGGGCCTCCTCGGCCGGGGAAGCAGCACGGCCACCTCAGAGGAGCGGCACCGGCTCCAAAGCCTGACATCCCCCGTACCATCAGGAATCTGCAATCCATGAATACGGCAAACATTCTTCTGAAAGACAGCTATGAGCTTCCTATTTCACTTGGAAGTCCAGAGTGAAGGATGTAATTTTCCTACTAAAACCATCAGAGGGGCTAAGATTTCTAGTCTAGCACTCAAAGTCTATTTAACTAAAATTACTTTTGAATGTAAAAAGGCGTGAGAACACGCTGTTTTCAGCCATATTCATCTGCATTATGGTTTAGGTAAGCTTCTCAGAGAAGTAACCGCAGTGTGCAACTCCATCTGGGGTTTAACCAGCGCTGGAACGGCGGGCTGTCCTCCCCCGACGCCAGGCAGTCCCCCTGGAGAGCCGTCCGTGTACATTCAAACATCCCACAGGCATGCGGGCACGTGCCAATCCGATTCTCCAGATCTTTCTCGGTGTGATATGATTTCTTCGTAGAGCAGCAAAGTTCCATGAAATGGTCTGTGATATGCAATAGTCTAGAAACCCCTTGTGGAAGGGTCTGTTTCTTTAGTGTTCTTCGTGTCATCACAGACCTCGGGTGGACCTTTCCCGGAAGCCCAGTGTCTCTGAGGCCTCGTCCAGCACAACCTCACCAATTCCGAGGGCACGGCTCTGCCCGCACTCACAGCAAACGGGGGCAGCCTGTTTCCCAGCCTCGTGAGGCGGGTCTGCAGTTTACACTAACCCAGCCTGACATTTTCCCACCAAAGAAGGTTCAAGATCGCAGGCAGAACGGCAGGTCTCACGCCGGCTCCGGGCGGATGACGTGAGAACACCGCGCGCTGCCCGGGGCCTGGGTCGGTGCAGAGGCCAGAGCACATCTGCGGCCACTCGCCAGCTCCGGCTCCAGGACCATCTTCCACACACATCAGGGAAGAAGCGCGACTCCAGGTTTCACTGCTCCGTGTAGTCTGGGTCTCCTCTGAGTATCACCTAAGCTGAAGTCTTTTCCTCCTGCCCAGATCTGTCTTGGGCTGCAGATCCATTTACCCTTAAAAACGTCTCACATGGGTGCGCCTGACCTGGCAGCCCGGCCCCGCTCCTCCCGCAGTGCCTGGAAGCAGAGGCCCAGGGGTCCACCCTGGCCACACCTCCCACCCCACGGCTCTCAGCCCCAATGCTGCAGGCTCCCCGGGCTGTGTAACCCTTGCACACCGTCACGGTGGACCGGTCTGCTGGCCTCCAAGCTCACCCCTCGGGGCGGACCCTCCCTGGCCCCCGCTGCACTGAAGTCACACCGGCTCTCTCGGCCTCGAGGCCCTTGCACCTGGCCCAGCCCCCCTTCTGAACACGCTCTTCTGCCGGGCCCCCGGCCCTCCCCCACTCCCCACTCTTCCCCTCTAACGCACTCACCTCCAGATGCCAGCCTGGGAGCCCCTCCATCCTATGACGCCACCTGGTGGGGGTCTCCCTCCCCTACTCCCACAGCACCTGGTCTTTCCCACTTCAAACGACGATCAAAGTGCCCTGAGTGCCTGCTGACACGTCCAGCTTGCCTGTGAGACAAGACGCTTCCTGACCACAGGGACCTTTCTGTCACATCCACCGCTGGATACCAAGAACGGGCAGCACCGAGTAGGCCAACCATTATTCACCGAGTGAATCATTTCGATCCTCAAAATTTAAGGAGACAATCTGCATCATCTATGTCTTGACTATTTCATTCACATCCCCTTCAAAAGGTTTCCATGACCAAGGCAAATCTGGCAACAACGTTAAAATATGTGTTATTTTCTTTATAGTCTTCAAGTACTACCAAATGTATTTTCACTCTAGAAAAGTCATCTGTTCTCGAGTCTGAAGGGAGCACAGAGGACAGCATCTTTAATGCACCCTCCTTCTAAGATAAAGCCTCTGCGAGTGAAGGGACCCGAGGGCACTGCCTCCTGAAAAGGGATCTGGTAAAATAACCCACACGGTAAAGTCTGCAATCCCTCTAACACCTCAGTGCTTCCCTTCCCCACGGGGAAGCGCAAGCGCTCTGAGCTGAAGCGTTTCGGAACTGCTCACTGCCCAGTTAAGGCTCTAACGACTATGAACCCCATTCATACAGAGACTGAATTCACAAGGTATACTTTGGTCCTTTAACTCCTAAAAAGTACAACTTACACCTGAAACAGCCCTTGAATCTCTTTACCCAGAACCTTGAAAATACACTTAAAACATACTTAAAATAAAAGTACTTGTGGGCTTCCCTGGTGGCACAGTGGTTGAGAGTCCGCCTGCCGATGCAGGGGACGTGGGCTCATGCCCCAGTCCGGGAAGATCCCACGTGTCGCGGAGCGGCTGGGCCCGTGAGCCATGGCCGCTGAGCCTGCGCGTCCGGAGCTTGTGCTCCGCAACGGGAGAGGCCACAACAGTGAGAGGCCCGCGTACCGCAATAAAAAAAAAAAAAAAAAAAAGTACTTGAGTTTTTATAATTGAACCACAAATAACCATATAATTCTAAAAATCCCCAAAGCAAAGCAACATTCACCCTGAGGTCCAATAAATACATAAATACAGTACATCTCCCGCTGGACTAACGGGGCGGCAGATAGCTTTGCAGACACCAAGAATGACCATCTCCCCTCTGGCGGACTTAGGCGTGAGACGTTAGACCTGTCTGTAATCCTCTACTGCCCCTCAAGGCTGCGGCAGGGACTTCAGGGCTTTAAAATCCACCAGCAGCTCTCACAGGCTTGACCCTGAGGTTTGAACATCTTTCCCAGAAGCTTCTGACCAATTGGAGATGCACTGGAAATAGCCTGAGTGTTGTTAAAAATTACAGAAGTTTCTTTCTAAAAAATACCCTAAAACAACTTACTCACAATTTCAAAATCACCTCCTTCAACTTTTATCTACAGCTGAGGGGATGATATTTAAAAGTGACTTCACCAAATTACCCATGAGATTCATTTCTCAAGGCTATGGAGTCAAAGGACGTTGTTAAGATCCTGGGTCTTTCCTGTCTCCTGGGTACAAGACCGCTGGTCACCGGTCAGGGCCTCCTGCAGCCACCGTCTGGCGTCCTCTGTCTACCAGGCAAGTGTGAGGACACCTGTCCACGTAGGGCTCCCCGAGGGGTGCTGGGCTGAGCGCTGCCCAGAGTCCATCCTGGCAACCCTTGAAGGCAAGTGCTGCCAACCAGCCCCGACCCAGACGAGGACTCTGAGGCAGAAGACTAAGAAACACCTCGAGGCCACAGCCCGACCTGGCAGCATAGCCCAGCATCTGGGCAGAGCAGTAACCGCTTGGCTTAGCAGTCTGGCAAACAAGAAGAGAACCCTTCACAGGCGTGTAATCACTGAGGACTACCCACTCACCCACGTGGACAAAAACGACACACACAAAAAGGAACTTTCAAAGAGAAAAACATCTACTCATCTTTGAGCCACCATTCCACTAAATCTAGAATGCCAACTGTAAGATGAATCATTATCATACTAATCACCAAGAAAGGAAAACAAGTCCCGTGCCAGCAGGGGAGTCGACCACTTCCCCTACCTCCTCCTTGTTCAGTTTTATTTCCAACGAGGACCAAAAAGGAGACTATTTTAACACCATTCTTTGGGGAGGGGAAGCTCCATGCACTCCCTCCCCCCAGGACACAAAGGCTGAGAAAGAACGCAGCAAGCTCATTTACCTGTAGTTCTGTATTTGTCTATTTCATCTGGCTAAATGTTATTTGAAATACACATTTAGTTGCCACTAATAGCAACGGTTTTTAGATTAACTGAATCTAACAAAAGAACTTCCATTTCTTTCTAAAGGAAAAAAATCTTTAAACCATTTCAGATCAACAATCTTTTCTGTCTAGCTAAATGGCAAATATATATAAAAATGGGTTTAATCGGCTTGGCATACCATTATCAAAAACTCTTGCTCTAAGCAAATCATTTTCAGGCGTAACTATTTACTCCAAACAACTTATTTTGATGAATATTATTAAAATTATATCTGGGATGATAATCATGGATACTGTGCACATGACCAAACACACACGTGCATATGTGAAGGACTCCACGGGCTGCTTTCAGAAGCATTTTCCGTATTTTTGCCTCAGATTTATGGTTGGTGGGACATTTCTAAATCTGCTGTGTTAAAAAGACTAACTACCTGGTTGATCTCTGTTCATCAAGTTGCCTGGCCATTAATAACTAAAACACTTCCTTATAAGTTAAAGGTAAGAACGCTGCACTCCAACAGAAACATGAGCAAAAAAACAATTTCCTGAAAAAACAAACACAAATGACAAAAAAAAGAAAGAAAGAAAGGAAAGTGTTTACATTCAAAGATAATTTAAAAAGCATTAAAAGGAATTAAAATGAACTTCCAGGGAATTCCCTGGTGGTCCAGTGGGGAAACTCCCTGGTGGTCCAGTGGTTAGGACTCCGCGCTTCCACTGCAGGGGACACGGGTTTGATCCCTGGTCAGAGGAACTAAGATCTCGCATGCCATGGGGTGTGGCCAAAAAATTTTTTTTAATTCATAGAAAACAAATAAATAAATAAAATGAACTTCATTTTCACCTATCAAATTGACAGTTTGTTTGAACATAATATCCAATGTTAGTCAAAAAAAAAAGAAAGATGAAAGAAAACAGCAACACAGACAATTATCAACCAGTGACAGCTGTGCTTACGGGGATGTAAATTAAATTGGTACAAACTTTTCAGGTACAAACTTTCCTGAAAAGTAATCTGACAATATGTATCAACAGAGTTAAAATATAAATACTAAGAAATAGAAGTATTAGTAAATGTAAAGTAAAACTAAGATTCGTATCTGTTAACCCAGCAATTCCATTTCCAATACACCTATTCTAAAGAAATATTCAGAGGCATATAAATATATATTTACACAAAGCTTATGGCATTATTTATATTAGTGGAAAAATAGTAAAAAACATCCCCAAAAAACTATATGTCCAACCAAAAAGATAAAATGATATGTCCACAGGAGGCAATATTATGCTATTAAAAATATTTTAGAAGAAGTTTTAATGACAAGGGAAAAGGCTCAATGAAAGAAGCTGAAACTGAACATGATATAATAGGATCAAGTTATGTTAAAATTACACAGAAAACTGATCAAGTAAATGCATTAGTTATCTTCAAGTAGAAAACAAAACTCATTGCTGACTATTCAAAATAAGAGAAAAGCCAATTCGCATAGACACTGCTGATATTCAAATCAGAAAAACCTATCAGAACCAGCTAATACTTAGAACTGTTACAGAGCTCAGATTTCCCACAGCTAAAAATAATACAGCTGTTTATTTCGAAAGGAGAAGTGATACAATGACAAATATCTGCACTGCGCTGAAATGATCTCGATCAGACACTGAGGAAGATGAGACCCCTCTGCTCACAGGGAGGGGGAGAGGGCAAGCCCAGTGGACACCTGGCAGGCGCACCGACCGTGTGACTTCCGACCTGTGACTTCCGACCGTGTGACTTCCGACCGTGTGACTTCCGGGGAGGGCGGCAGAGGCAGGAGCCAGCGCCTCCACCCTCATCGACTAGAAAGTGGACGCTGAAGGCTATTTACCGTCCACAACCACGAGAGGCTTTCAAAGAAAACGCCCCCTCTTGCCTCCTTCTCAGCTACTTCAGAGGGACCCTACCGTTAATCTTCTCGAAGTGAGTCCAGAGGAAGCTCGGCCAGGAGCCTAAGAGCATCACGACCACTTGTTAATTAAAACACTTAGTGAATTTTAAGTGAGCCAGTGATTTATTAAACGGCTTTCTTTCCTTAAAAATTCTGTTTTTAAAAAAAATTAAAGTACATATATGAACACTACATGATTCTAAAAGAAACTTCAATGTCTAAAACAACCTAACTTGACTCAATTTCTTTTCCTGATTTGCACTGAAGTCAAGATAAGCATATTACAAATGAGCCTCTTCACAAAAGACAAATCCAAAAGCACAAGAAACCACTTTTCAATTACTTTAAGAACACTTTTGTTTTTGCGAAGCTGCTAGAAACCAAGGGTCAGGTGGGGACACGCCCTCTGCCGGGGTTTACCTGGCATATTTCTCAGGAGCTTGGCGTTGCACATGTGCCCCTTCCGGATGTCAGTGAGGATGTACTCCATCCGCTTGGCCCTCCAAAGGAAGTTAAACACTCTCAGGTAGTGGCTCATACACTCTCGAGTGAACACCTGGAAAGAGCAGAACACAGGCTGACAGGATCCTGTGAGGTGAGGGTCCTCCCAGGGCAGGGCTCAGTCTTTTTTTTTCCCTTAAACAAAAAGCCAGAGAACACACAACCAACTCTAGCATGTTCTAAGTAGTATGTAAGCAACCAACAGCACACTTCAGGAAAGCGTCATCACACAGCAACCACGCTGATCGTTTATGTGTCAGAGCACATTCAACGGACCTGATGTACAAAAGTTCAGTGTGACCGAAATTCCTTACAACTACGAACTGTCTTGAGGGGGGACATTCACATCCCACTGCATTCACACAGGGAAACAGCACCCACAGGACGTGGTCCCTCAGTCCATCACTTACTGCAGAATAAAGTTCGGAGGAACATTCAACAAATAAGCTCCTGACACCTCATGTAATACCCTGGAGATCAAGGGTAGAAATAAATGGATTTTATCCTGCCCATTGTCAAAATGACATTTGTCTTTCCAAATCCTTCTTCACAGAATTTGTAAGAATCTAAAATGATGCCGTGTTATAGAAGATATAACTATGTAACTAAGATATGTACCCATTCTAATTAAATCTATACAAAAAATGACAATCTCAATGAGAATAGAAAGGAAATAGAGATTAATATGGTAAATTAAACAGGGAAAAATCAGGAAATCCATTTGCTTCTAAAATCTGATTCTAAAACCATAAATTTTTAAATAAAATGTAACTTCTGTATCCAACTGCACAGAATTTAACGTGATAGTTAAAAATCATCTCAATTTCTAACGTTAGTCTGATTATCTGCAGTTGTATAATAAAATGGCTGCAGGTACAGCCACTCCACTGAGAACATGCCAAGCCAGGACATACGCCGACCCTGGGACTGGAGGGCAAAGACCGGACAGGTAAGAGGCCACTCCCTGTGTGAGTCCTGGGCAGACTCCACCAACCAATTACACGACCTCTTCTCCTTCCAATCCAGCCTCTCCCGTCGGACCATCAACCCACTGGAGTCGGCAAGGAAATTGACACCTATTAGCCATAGGCAGGGGTCTATCTTAAATTTCTTTTTAAATACATCTATGATATAAACTTCTTTTCTTGACTCTCCTAGAGCTGTTAAAAATCTAAAATCTTGAACATATAACATTGCGCGATCAATTGCTTATGCACAAGGCATGCAATGCATAACGTCAACACTCTCAGTAAGGTGTGCGATATCATACAATAATTAAGTAACCGTGTATATAGACCATGTTCAGTGTATCTACTACTCCAGGCACCTACATTTTGTGAAATAACCGATGCAGCTGCCTTCACTATGGTATCATTTATACTACGAAAAAATAATATGTAATATATGCAATATTAACAAGGTAGATAATATGAAAGTTTCTAACAAATAATTTGCTAAAATATCCTGTTTTGTACATTATAATTACTTAAAACTATTTATGACATACATCAAAGGAGAAAAAACTAATTTGAATATGACCAAAAATTAAGTTTCAGCACAGTTATATATTGAAAATGTAGTAGCTTTGACCTGGTAAAATTTAAACACTGGGAGTTTATGTGTAAAAAGCCTGCCCCAGTAGCTACCGGCTCTTAGGAGAGAGAGAGAGCCACCTGTCAGAGCAAAGCTGTCAGCCCAAAGGGAATGCAGGAGAGCCCGGCTTCGGTGCAAGCTCTCCAGCAGGAGACGGGCCCACATCCCACCTGGAGAGGAAGGACAGCCACGGACTCCAACTCTGCAAAGACCACTAGGGAGACACTGTAGAGCCCAATTACACTACTTCTTAACACAATATTTTCCCAAGAATTAGAAGAAATGCATGTCCTTCTTCAAGATTTCAGATATGAAAATGACTGAGATAAGTTCAAAGAGATACCTTGGTCAAGGAGAGTTCACTCAAGCCTGAATAAAGAAAAACTGAGCACTAAAGAGGGCATGTTAATTGCAGACACACAAGAAGAGAGCTGTGCTGGTCAATCCTTTATGATCTGGGAACCATTCAAGGAAATAGTACTTTTCTTTAAACACAGTGAAAGCACTATGAACAATAGGACAGCTATTTTCTCATCAGTTTAAATGAATACTAAATATCAAATTTATCCAAGTAGTAAAAATACAACGCCACTAAAATACTTTATAGTTCCCTTCAAATTACCCTAAATTAGTCACTACAGGCTAAGAATACTGGAACAAAAGGAATAACCTGTTTATTAAGTAGTTGCTGGAACCTATGATGAGAACAAATGATACTAAGAGTTCTTCAAATAATCCAGCACTCATTAGTGACTGTTGCACACACACGCACACGCACACACACGCGACTCTGGCTCGAGCATTCATTCAATGGATGCATCCGGGATGCGAGCGGGCACTTCACGAGGCGCTCTAGAGGGAAACCGACTCTGAAGCGACAGGACGTGCAGCCACCCAAACAGCTACGACGGCGCCCAGCGGGATCTTACGGTCGCGATGGGCCCATCGACGTGGTAATCCAGGCTGAAGACGTCCCAGCCGGTGTCACCTGGAGAGACCTGAGAGCAAAAACAGACACACAACTGCAGGGCTTCCCACCACTGTGAGGCTGTCGAGTCCTCAAAGGAAAGGCATTAAAATAAAGCCCAGTTTTTAAAAACCACTCAGCAGTTTTGAGCGTGAGCTGCATGAAAGCAGAGGAGGGCATCTTTTGTCCACTCCTGTGCCCTCAGCACCTAGACAGTGACAGGCACGTACGAGGTGCCCTGCAAATATTCTGGAATAAAGAGCATATTTTTCATGAATATTGTAAAATCAGTTTTAACATTCATCAGCATTTTCTTAAATGACAAAAACCCACTGCCTTTTGTGTTCCTAATCCTTAAAAGTAAACATTTTTTTAAAACCCACAGGTTCTGCTAATGGTCCTTCATCATAAGTAAGCAAACAGTGTATTATGTTTATGAAATACTCATTCCCCTAAAAAAAGTCATCTTCTATCAACTAAAACTAAACACCTCTGTTTGTGATCGATGCTACTGCGATCTGTCACCTCTATGCCCAGTATCGTCACCAGCAGCAGCAGCAGTGGTGGTGACTAAGCGTCCACGTGGCCAGGCCCCAGGACAGAGCTGCATGTCCCCTGCCCGCAGCCCTGGGGGCCCTCTGTCAGGCGAACACACTGAGGTGCGGGGACCTGTCTGAGGCCACAACACGCCAGGCCACCGGATGGAGATTCCGATGCACGGTGGCCAGCTCCCTCCCACCAGAGCAGAGCAGCACAGAGCAGCACAGAGAAGAGAAGAGAAGAGAAGGGAAGGGAAGAGAAAAAGAGAGAGGAGGAGAGAGCGGAGCGGGGCGGCGGGGCCTCAGGCCACACGGAGGGCGCCAGCGAGGAGCCCCGGGTGGGACCAGAGCTGCGGTACCTCCAGCAGCCTCACATCCAGTCTTCTGAGGGCCTCAGGGCTGTCAAACTGGGCGTTGGTGGCTCTGACAGCTGTTTCAAGAATTCCAGTCAAGTTGTGTTGGTACAAAGTCGTAGCCGGACGGACAAGTTCTGGTCTTAACAGATTTTTGTAAAAGTAAAAGAGAATGTTACTTGAATTCTCAATGCACTTCCTACAAACTTAAAATCATAAAGAGTTCAAATTACAAAACCTAAAAGGACAAATGGAACCAATACAACATGGTAACAAAATGACTATAAAATTTGAATGCTACAGAATTAACTATAAATAAGATTTCATCAAGTATTTTGGGGAGAAAAACACTTCTTTAAACTTAATTTTGATTCAGCTTAAAACTGAAAATCCTTAAGTGAGCCACACATGCTAACAAATACAGTTTTCAAACTTAAGCCTGGCCTACAGTAGCATGAACTACTGTAACTTCCTGTACAGATCCGATGGGCAGAAAGGACTAGATTAAATCAAAACAATTGGCTGTGTGGACACCATGATTCTAAAGGCCAAAAACGACTGCATTACCAGCAAACATTTTAAGGGTTACTGACATCTGCATTCCTAAATATGAAGCTAATATTTCCGAGATCTGCCCCAGGTGTGCACAGGGTGAAAACGGGGCAACGTCAGTGTCGCTCAAATAAATCTGAGGCAAGCTAGAGACTGATGGCATTCCCCTTTTAAAACTGGAAACTTAAAACAGGCTTTCGAGAAGAAATAAAGTTTTCATTTACTATCAAGGATGAGACACTCTAATTATTAAAACGCAGCATAAGGCAAACACGGGTACGTCAGCTAAATGATGCGATCTGCAACATGGCCACGGCCTCTAAACGTTCACGAAACGCCTGCTCTCCTCCAAACCTGCACACTTGCCCCCCACCCCCTGGGCCACTGAAAGAACATCTCTCCCTAAAAACTCATCTCCACCCACTCCCCACAGGTGCTGCCCTGGGACCAGTACCTAAGTCACCAGCGACCCCCTTCCTTACAGAGAGCAGAAAGGCTCCTTCAGGAAGTATAACCACCAAAAATTCATGTTCAGCAGATCAAGTCTTTCATGAGCTAATTCCTCAAACAAGGTTACCCCTGAGCCTGCTATGTGTGCCCCCAAAACTCAATCATCTTTCGTACTGAAGACGGCCTTCTGGTTAGGGGTGTAACTATGGAGCTTCCGTGGCTGAAGCGGCCTCTCAAGTGCAGTCCCCATGACAGCAGCTTCCCCTCGGCCGGGACCCTCTTAGGGATGCACTGTCCTGGCTCCAGCCCAGAGTCACGGAGCCGGGCTCTGCGGGCAGGCCCGGCCGTCCAGTCCAACAATCCCTGGAGGGGATTCCGACACACATGGAGTCTGGGGAACAAAGGCCTGAGGCACTGCTGGACTCACACAGGCATGACTGAAGTGTCCCAAAGGCAGCGCCAAGAAGCCACATGTCCAGTCCTAGGCGCACAAGTCCACGCTGTGCCCACCCTCGGCTGCCCGGGGCCCGGCTGTCTGCTACAGAACTGGCTCTCCTGTCTCTATGGCAGGAAGGAGGGACGCACACTTCCTTCCAGAAAGGACGGTGCCAGGAGGAACGTCATGGAACTAAATGGAAGGAGTAGTTGTATTTGTTCTATAAAGTTGTTTTTGTTTTTTGGTTTTTTTTAGCAAGAAATAATGTAAACTAAAAACATGCAAGAAAAAGTTCCATTTTAAAACATACATTTTATTTCTTAGACTACTCTCAAACTGAAGCTAAGCTAACCGACCACACCACGCACCCCTCACACCCCTGCCGGTCGGTGCCAGCGCTCAAGAAGCGCTCAAGCCCTGCGAGCGAAGCACAGGACAAGCAGAACTAAAGGGACATCGGCTTGACGATGCGACAATTTTCTCTCCTCGGATTTCATCTTCCCAACGTTCTATGAGAATTCAACACATTTCCTCTAATGTCGCTTATTCTTTTAAAGAGAAGCTGTAAAGCTCTTTATCATGCTGAAATCTACTGCACGTTTACAAAAAAACCTCAAGAGCCTTCTTACTTGAGCAAATCCATCAAGTGCCTGATAAAGTCTCCTTGACCGAGCAGCAAGTACCGCCGCATGGCCTGCATGTGGTCCAGCAGGCTGTACTTCTTGTTCAGAACGTCCAGTAGGTACTTGCTGGTCTCAAAATAAGCCGCGTCAATTTTCCCCTGAAATGCATTTTCCAAATCTGTGAAAAAATCTGCAGCTGTAAAGAACAAAAGGGAAAAGTACACATACGTACATAATCTGCATTTTACGAAGGAGGAATGAGACTCACACACACAGAAGTCACCCCACACCCGCTCACAGCTTCGCTGACAGCCCGAGGGCGCAGTCAGGAGGGCTTGTTTGTTCTTCGGAATAACGGTCCCATTAAGAAAAACCTATTTTAGTACTGCTGCTATTCTAATTATACACTACTGCGGAGAAACTAAGGTGTCCACAGTGAGGGAAACGTAGTTTTCTGTAGAAGGGGAGGTCTGATGGTGCAGTAATGTGAGGACGCCCGGCGCCGAGCTGACCACGGTCATATTGCGGGGATGGGGGAGGGGGAGGGGCAACATACATTTCTGTTGATCTACGTCACTTTAAAAATGTCAATATCCTCCCCCGGAAGTGTTCTTACTGTACCAGTGCTTGATTCATGAAGGGTTTTCACGCCAAAGAAAAGGTCTGATGCCAACCAACGGCAGCCAAAGCGCCTCAGAAGACACACGACCCAGAGCCTGCTGGCTAGTCTCTGTTCCTGGAAACAACAGCTCCCACAGGAAAACATTTACCCTTAACTCTCTAGGCTCACTTTTAAATTTCCAAAATTTTTCACATATGAGAAATATAAATGTGACTTTTCCCACTGCTTTTTGTATCATTACCAGCAGTCCTTCCGAGTCCGCGTCTCCCATCCTCCCAGCGGTACTGACAGCCAAAACAACCTTGCTCCACAGAGGGGAGCAGTGGAGGGGGAGAGTCGCCGACTGAGGCCCAGCGGTCTCCTGCACAGCCGCCACGTGCCGGGCGCTGGGCGCTCAGTGGTGCTGGCCTCCCCCGCAGGCCTCCCCCGCAGGCAGGGCACTTGTCCTCCTAAGTGCTACCTTCTCCGGCCACGAGGGGAGCGTCAAAAGGCATCAAAACAACTCTTCACCTGGCTCTCCCTCCTTCTTCTACCTTTTCAACACAGGTGTTTCCAAAAATTCTGTACGGGGACCTCCATATCCTAAGAACTAACTTGGCACCTCTGAATCCCTAAAACGTTTACGCAGAATAGTGCGTGTCAAACACACCTGAGACGGGGAGCCAGAGGGGCGAGAGGGAGACGTGTCTGGCCCGTGGCTGCAGCTGCAGCCGCCGCCTTGCCCTGGAGCCCTGGCCTTAACTGCATGGCAATACAGGTGCGACCACATCTCCCATCAGCCCTGACCTTGATCTGGATTTTCAGTACAACTCCAGCACATTCTGGAATCTCCCCTAGTGAGTCCTCTCAGATGCTGAAAATCAAGCTGGGCCAAAAGGAACACAAAAAGGTGCTCAACATCACTAATCATCAGGGAAATGCAAATCAAAACCACAGTGAGATTATCACCTCATGCCTCTCAGAAGGGCCACCATCAAAGTCAGGAAATTACAAGTGTTGATGAGGACATGGAGAAAAGGAAACCCTAGTACGGCGTCAGCGGGAATGTAAACTGATGCAGCCACTGCGGAGAACAGTATGGCAGTTCCTCAAAACATTAAGAATAGAACTACCATACGACCCAGCAATTCATATCCAAAAAGGAAATGAAGTCAGGATTTCAAAGGAATCTCTGCACTCCGTGTTCACTGCAGCATTACTGACAAAAGCCAAGACATGGAAACAACCAAAGTGTCCACGGACATATGAAAGGATAAAGAAGATACAGTGTACCTATCCAATGGAACATAATTCGGCCTTAAAAAAGAAGGTACTTCTGCCATTGGTGACAACATGGATGGACCTGGATGACATCATGCTGAGTGAAGTAAGCCAGACAGAGAAAAGAAATACTGTATGATCTCACTTACATGTGGACTCTAAAATAGTGAAACTCATAGAATCAGAGCGTAGAATGGTGGCTTCCAGGGACGGTGGGGAGGGGGAAACGGGAAGGTGAAGGTCCAAGGGTACCAAGTTTTGATTATACAAGATGCACAAGCTCTGGAGACCTGTATGTACCAGAGGGCACAGTGCCTCCAGCTGGCAGTACTGCACTGTGTACTTCAAGCACGTTACCTGTACACCTCATTTCATATATCACTTTCTACCATTTACTACTTACTGATTATTTCACTTTATTGTACATTTAATCTCCGTTCCTAGATCATAGTTCATGAAAAGCATCATCATGGTGAATTCATACCGTCTTCCCTATAGCTACCACAATGCCTCACACAAAATAAACTTGAACGAGTCAAGACAACAGTATAAGTAACAAACGTAGCCAAGACCGGACAGCTGTCCGTGTAAGTCAGCCACACAGAGAATACATGAAATTACTGAGGATGGGGCAGGCAGCAAATGGGGAAAACGGCACAGAGGACACTAGTAAACGAGGGAAAACCACAGAACGGGTAACACAGTGCGGCCTTCTGAATACATAAACGCTGGGAATCGTGCTGATTTCTGACCAAGCCTCTGAGTTCATTAGCAAGTGCTTCCTTTATTTCCTTACTCTGGCATACTGTCAGTGCATCATAAAACAAGTAACACAAGTTACCAAGGAGAGTAAAATAGCTACACCTAGTTATTGTTTAACTGTATAAGAAGGGAAATTCGAAGTTTACACAGTAATAGATATTTTATATGTATCACACTGTGTATTAAGGTATCTTGGAAAATAATTCAGAAAATCTGTCGGTCCTATTGAACGAAACATACTTCAAGCAAATATATACCACTGTCACCAGCACCATCCCCAGCGTCACCCCGACCACCACTGTCACCATCACCGCCATCGTGCCATCACATTATCACCACCAGCATCGTCATCATACCGTCCTGGGGTGATTCTGCAGACTTGGTCACAGCTATCATCTTTGTAGTGGGCGTCTGGTCATGACAAACCTGGTGCAGGAAATTTATTGATTTTCCTATCAAAAGGACCTAAAAAAGGGAAAATATTCTAGAGTTACCTTTATTCAAAATTAAAACGATCAAACATCCAAGCACTACAAATATTCATAAGCAACAAATTATTCTATTGATTAACAACTAACTATAAGAACATCTGGGATAGTATCAAGTGAATTCCAGGAACTGAAAAAACTGTTATTAACACACACATATTAATACGCTGAGGCAGTCAACTAACATATACTTCACCTCAAGAATGTAAACCCTAAACTGCCACAAAACTGTGTTTAACGGAAGAATGGTTTTGTCACCGGCTGCCGGTTAGTACAGCATTAGCGCATCACCTTCCTGGACTGGCCCATCGTCATGAAGGACGGGATCATCGACTTCCTCAGGGTGTACTTGTCATGCCACAGCCGGTCTGTCTTCACTGTTGGATCTGAGGCTACGAAAAACTGAGAGGGAAGAGGCAGTGAAACACTAAAAAGTGGCACTTACGGCAAGGTATTAGCTAACGGCAGCATCAAGAAATAAGAAAGTCTAGGAAGCAAAATCCTCCAGACATTGGGAGGCTTACCATGTATACAATGAATCTCAGTTCAAGAGGCATTTTGATAGGTCTCCCTAAAGGGACTTTTTAAAACCAAAATATACTGAAAACAAGATAAACTTTTTCTTGAAGACATGTGGTCGCCCTTGGAAATATAGTATCAATCACAGGCTCTGCGGCGTACATCACGGATCTGAGTGTGAGGCCTGCCTAATGCACACGGACTCTTCCCACCACCTCAGGAAAGGCACACGAGCCTCTGGGGCTGTTTGAACATTCAGTTCAAGCCAATTCAGAGTCTTCCTCTCCTGCTTCCACCAATCAGCTGCATCTCCTCCGGCCGCTGCGCCGCCGCCTGCAGAGGCCCCAGGTCCACCCGCAGCACTGCAGGAAGCGACCTTGGCGTGGCGCTCTCCCGAGAACCATTGCGCTCAGAAGCTTCCCCTGTTCACTTCCTCACCTTCCCTAACCCCGCCCACCGGCCTGTTCCCTGACATCCAAAAGGGTACATACGGGTGTTAAGGAGAAAACTAGGCTGCTGTTGTGTCCAGCTCCTTTGCTACTACACTGAGGCCACTCCCCCTTCTCAGGCATAGTCCTAACAGACTTGTGCTTTTATTTCTATAAACTCGATCTCTAAGAGCAGAACTGCTGAGTCAAAGTAATTTCTAATTTTTATAAACAACGCCAGATCTCCCTTCCAAACGGCCCCGTCAACTGACCCTCCCACCACAGGAAGCTCTACATTTCTGCATCCTTGCTCGGTTTGAATTTTGCCAATCAGGCAAAATCATGGTTGCTTGTACTGTTCTTTTACTGACAACAAAGGAAGTTGGGCCTATTTTCATAATGTTGATTACCACATGATTCTCTCCTGTGAATTGTCTTTTCATATCTTCATCCCATCTTTCTACTGTCTTTTTCTTACCAATACACAGAGGCTCTTTGTTATATAAGGGAGAGCGACCATTTGTGAATCATTAAGAATTACAAATGTTTCCAAATTAATGATCTGCCACTGTTTACGGTCTGCTCCATGTTTTGTCTTTTTCTTTCTGGGTCATATTGGTGACTGTCTTCCTTTATGGCTTCTGGGTTTCCTGTCTTCCTAAGAGCTCCCCATCCTAGATTACGGAAATATTCTCCACAATTTTAGTAAGCACACTGGGCCCTCTGTATCCATGGTTGGGCGAGTCCACGGATGCAGAACCCAGGGATGCGGGTAGGGTGGGCACCACACCATTTTACACAAGGGACTTGAGCATCTGCAGACGTTTATCTGCGAGGGTCCTGGGAACAATGCCCCATGGATACCGAGGGGCAGCTGTATTCCCGCTGCGCTGTTCTCGTTCCTTAGATCTTCCGTCCCTGCACACAGTAGACACTGGGGTCTGTTTCCTTCTGGGCTGCATTTTCTCTTTACTGGCCAGGCCAGCACCTCTTATGTAATACAGCACCCTTTCCTCTGAGGTAGCGTCCTCACCAGGAGCGATCATTACAGTCACTTACATCGAAAGATTAAAAGGGGAAAAACTGACTCCACCAAGAGACGCTGAGGAGTGTCTGATAGTATGTTTACACCCGTCCATGGCGACTAGTTAGATGGACTGGAGCGCATCTGGTGCTTCGATCCATCTCGGTTACTATCCCTCCTGCGTCCCGTTGCCCATCCTGGGAGGGTGGAGTGCCTTGAGCTGACGCTGCGTCCTTCAGACTCCACGCGAGGTGCCTTCCCTGCTGCTGGCCTGATCCAGGCTCTAGTTTCCTAAGCGTTCATTTCTCCCCCGACCTAGAATCAGCTGCTTCTCCAAGGAGCCCCAGTCCCTTTTAGGAGAAATGGCATTTGGACCACAGCCTGAGTACCTGGCAGTACTTTAAGTCAGCAGCTGGATGTCTGAGACGCAGCACTGGCCTCGTTACACGTGGCAGCTTGGTCCTCCCACTGGACTGTAAAATCCATTTAAGTCCTAACATACCTAAATGCCTTTTTGTTGATTTTTACATAAATTCCAAATCACCAATTGGTGAATAACACACAACCCTGGCTATAAAGGTGTGTCTGTAGATACAAAATGGATTTAAAGAATTTAAAAAATATTTTTAGCAAATATATAGCAATATAAAATTAATAGCTTCCTAGCAAAAAGTAAATAACCAAAATAAACCTAAGGAAGGGGCTTGAGAAACAGAGGAGGGAGGGAGAGAGAAGACTCTAAAAAGAGCAGTATCTGTAGAAGAAATCAGAAATGTAAAGACATGGGGCCTACTAAACTGTAAAAAAAGGTATCTTTCTTATATTATTATAGACCACAGAAGAATGTGCGGTACCTGTTTATTTAATGAATCTCGTTTAACACAAGCTAATCCTGATAAAAATAATGCCCCAAATGGAAACTACAGACCACTTTCATTTGTGAATACAGATGAAGAAAGTCTGAGTGAAACATTATCCTTGCGTTACTGGAATAAAGCATTTTGGGGCACAACATACTTCTAATACACACTAAATGTGTAAAAATGAATTACAGAATATTATCATGCAGTCATTAAAAATGAAGTCTGGGAATTCCCTGGCAGTCCAGTGGTTAGGATTCAGCACTTTCACTGCATGGCCTGGGTTCAATCCCTAGCCGGGGAACTAAGATCCCGCAAGCCACGTGTCATGGCTGGAAAATAATTAATTAATTAATTAAAATGAAGTTTGTTAACTATTAGAAGGCATTCTGAGAATCTGATGAAAACTACAGATTTTATTCCCAGGAAAAAAATGCTTATATCCACAAAATACACAGTTTTATGTGCTATTCAGGAGTTTCAGAGATCACATTTTAAGAAGTCTTGGTATAGAAGAATAATGTTTAATGGCATGAAATTATTTTCTTTATTTACTTCAAATAAAAATAGAGGTTACAGGACTTCCCTGGTGGCGCAGTAGTTAAGAATCCGCCTGCCAAGCAGGGGACACAGGTTTGAGCCCTGGTCCAGAAGATCCCACATGCCGTGGAGCAACTAAGCCCATGTGCCACAACTACTGAGCCTGCGCTCTAGAGACCGCAAGCCACAACTACTGAGCCCACGTGCCGCGGGCCCATGCTCCGCGACAAGAGAAGCCGCTGCAATGAGAAGTCCACACACCGCAACGAAGAGTAGCCCCCGCTCGTCGCAACTAGAGAAAGCCCGTGAGCAGCAACGAAGACCCAACGCAGCCAAAAATAAATAAATAAATTTATTTTAAAAAAATAGAGGTTACAAAATACTATGTGTGGTATGATATACACACACATAAAAATATATAAGAATACACTGTAAAAAAGGGATATACAAAAATATTAACAGAGGTTATAGGTTCATGATGAGATTCAACAAATTTTAATTTTCCCCTCTGCGCTTACACACTCAAAAACGTTTTAATTGCACATTTGTAAATCAGAAAAAAATACTGTTCAAAAGAACTGAGTAATTCAAGCCAATGAGTGAACATATGGTACAAGTAAGAATTTTTTTAGGAACAGTTTTCCCAAGGCGATCAACTAAAAAAGACTTTTTTTTTCCTGTTCACGGAAATCTGCTCCCAAGGGTAAGTATTTAAGGAAACAAAATTTCTAATCGTGTTAAGGTCTTGTATTTGATCCTTGTATTTGATCCTAGATGGTACCGAGCCATCTAGGATCACATACAGCCAGTTTCCTTTCAGTAGGCATCTGAACGAATGCCAACACTTTTATGACCATGAGGAGGAGACTGCTACATTTATCTCCAACTCATATTCGTATCTTTCGATATCGATTTACATTATGGAAGTATCGATTGATCTTCGTTTTAGGCTTTTTGATTTATCTTCCCTTTCTGACTTTAAACACAGGACTAACAACTGCTTTCAGCACTATTATGATGAGGCTGTCACCACCTTAACATAAACTCAAATCAGCCCTGAGAGAGATGAAACTGTCACAAGCTCACCATGAACAACCTAAGAGGTCACCCAGTCACCACAGTAGGTCCGCTCTGTGGCTTGCCATTCAACAGGTTAGATGAACTGCATATAAATGGTCATGTATCTGTTATTCACTTAAACAGAAGAGCTGGTTTCTACAGACAACACACTAATGTATCCTGATAGTTGGAGTACAGCTGGATTTTTATCAGTATGAACAATAAGAAAATTTAATTTAAAAGATAAAGAACTCAGGCATTCAGTCATCTTCAGAAGTTACGAAAGCATCGCTTCATCTAAGGGCAAAGTAGCGCTCAATCACCCTACTAGCAAACACCTAGAAGCAAACACCGAGAGGCCTGGGCATAATTAACCTTGCAAAACATGTAGTTACAGAGGAGAAGAATCAAGGTCAGAATATAAGTGCAACATGCTTTTATTCTACTGATGCACTTTCCACTCAAGGCTCTTTAATGTTCACCACTACGTCAAACACAGAAAGAAGTGAGGGAAAATATAAAGCATAATTGAACCATGATTTCTCATGAAGTGCTGGACAAATGCCAAGGCCTTCCTGCTAAAAACAGAAATGAAGAGGGTAATTTCCTCAGCAAGCGACTTATTTTCTAAGACCAGATCCATTCATTCAGACCACAAAGGACCCCAACTTCAACGGGTCAACAGGCAGGCCGCCACCAAGAGACCCACCCCCCTCTGGCCACGCGGAGAGAAGCCGGAGGCTCTGGACCAGGGGAAGGCCAGAGGGAGCTGACCAGGCAGACTGGCAGACGACAGCTTTCAGGGGTGGGCGTGAAAGTGCCAAAGTGTAAGATAGGTACATGGTCAACCTTTAAATCCAATAATTCCTAGCAAAAGTGTAAGAGGAACAAAATAAGGAGAGTGCTGAAGGCATCCACAGAGATAGTCCAAAAAGCAGCCCCTGCATTCTCTCTAGTTAGTGCACTGACCTTCCGATCCAAGGACGCAGATTTGGGAGCATCATCAGAGCATTTCAGCTAACATTTGACTGCTGTCTGAAATTTTTCTAATTTTGAAAGCAAGAGTGCTGACTTTTAGCTTTTCCCTTATTTTCCTGTTCCTAGTTGAAGGCCCCAATCCTTTATAGCTCTGACAGGTTTATCCAAAAGGCAAAAATATAAAACAAATGAACACTGAGCTATCATGTTCTTACCTCGAACACACTGGCATAATTTGTTTACCTCTCTCAGCTTACCGGGGAGAGAACCCATGTGAGCCACTAAATGCCTCATGATAGAGTTTCCCTAGATAGACCTTGGAGCAAAATGAAAAACTCTGGTTTCCTTTTACAGTTACTACTTTGTAAGAACCAAAAATAATTAGAAACTTCTCCCCAAACACTGAAACTACTTTCTACACTAATCATTCAGTGCATCTGTAAAATCTTTTTTTTTAACTGAGCTATAGTTGATGTACATTATTATATAAGTTCAGGTGTACAACATATTGAATCACAATGATTAAAAGTCCATTTACACTTATTATAAAATACTGGCTATAGTCCCTGTGCTGTACAGTATATCCTTGTAGCTTGTTTTATACATGACCGTTTGTACCTCTTAATCATCCACTTCTATCTTGCCTCCCCCTTCCCTCTCCCCACTTGTAACCACTGGTTTGTCCTCTACATCTGAGTCTGCTTCTCTTTTGTTACATTCACTAGTTTGTTGTATTTTTTAAGTTCCACATATTAGTGATAGCATACGGTATTTGTCTTTCTCTGACTTATCTCACTTGGCATAATGTCCTCCAAGTCCATCCACGTTGTTGCAAATGGCAAAATTCCATTCTTTTTATGGCAGAGTCGTGTTCCATTGTGTGTATATGTACCTAATCTTCTTTATTAATTCATCTGTTGATGGATACTTAGGTTGCTTCCATATCTTGGCAATTGGAAATAATGCTGCTATGAACATCAGGGTGCATGTATCTTTTCAAATCAGTGTTTACGTTTGTTCAGGTATATACCCAGGAGCGGAATTGCTGGCTCCTATGGTAGTTCTATTGTTAATTATTTTGAGAGCCCTCCACAGTGGCTGCACCAATTCACACTCCCAGCAACAGTGTACGGGGCTCCCTTTCCTCCACGTCCTCGCCAACGTTTGTTATTTCTTGTCTTTTTGATGATGGCCATTTCTGACAGGTGTGAGATAATATTTCATTGTGGTTTTGATTTGCATTTCTCTAATAATCAGTGATGTTGAGCATCCTTTCATGTGTCTGTTGGCCATCTGTATGTCTTCTTTGGAAAAATGTCTATTCATAGGACATCTGTAAATTCTTACAGGGCTCTAGTCTTGCCTGCCTTTGCACTTAATCCTAATACAAGATAAACAAAATAAAAGCTGGATACTAATCCCTGCACCACTGGACTAAAGGATCGTATCTTTTTAACAATTAAAAGAAAAGTCCAGTCTTCCCTGGTGGTGCAGTAGTTAAGAATCCGCCTGCCAATGCAGGGGACACGGGTGCAAGCCCTGGTCCGGGAAGATCCCACATGCCACGGAGCAACTAAGCCCGTGAGCCACAACTACTGAGCCCATGTGACACACTACTGAAGCCCGCACACCCTAGAGCTCGTGCTCCGCAACAAGAGAAGCCACCACAATGAGAAGCCCATGCACCGCAACGAAGAGTAGCCCCCCGTTCACCGCAACTAGAGAAAGCCTGCGCACAGCAACGAAGACCCAACACAGCCAAAACTTAATTAAGTAATTAAAAATAAATAAATAAAATAAAAGTAAAATCCCAACTGGTGGACCCAGAGGCAGTTTTAATGACGCCACAGAAACAGCAAAGCTCAGAGGCCACCTGGAAGTTTTTCTTTCAGATAAAAGGACTGAAAACTCATCCTTGGGTTGCAAGTCAGTCAAACCCAGAGGCAGCCAAGGTGGGACACTGAGCGTCGCTCTGCAGCAGGAGGGTGAGAGAAAAGCCTCCCGGGAACCAGGTAAACATGGGCGTTTCAAAGAGCTTCCTGGAAGGGGCACAGGATGAAGCCACGTTACACAGGAAGTGAGCTCTGCAGAGCCGTGGACAAAGACCAACAGGAGCTGCACTCAGGGAAGTCACTGGGGAGGAGTGGACGGCGGGGCAGAGAAGCAGGTCCAGGAGCCCCGCCGGGCAGACAGCGGCAGACACGGCCCCGGCCCCACTCCGGTCACATCCGCCAGTGAAGCCATCTGGCCCTGGGTTTTTTTTGGGTGTGTGTGTGTGGTACGCGGGCCTCTCACTGTTGTGGCCTCTCCCGTTGCAGAGCACAGGCTCCGGACGCGCAGGCTCAGCGGCCATGGCTCACGGGCCCAGCCGCTCCGTGGCATGTGGGATCTTCCCGGGCCGGGGCACGAACCCGTGTCCCCTGCATCAGCAGGCGGACTCTCAACCACTGCGCCACCAGGGAAGCCCTGGGCTTTTCTTTACTGGAAAGGTTTTCAGAGCACTGATTTATTCTCTTTACTTGTTATAGGTCTATTTAGATTTTCTATTTCCCATGAGTCAGTTTGATAGTTTGTGTTTCTAGGAACTCTCTCAGGTTTTATCTGGCAGAATCGACAAGCTAATTCTAAATCTATATGTAAGTAGAAATGTGCAGAAACAACAAGGACGATTGTGAAAAGAGCTGCTCCTACCAGATATCAAACTTTAAAGCTATGTTTAAGTATTACTGACAAAGAAATAGCAAACCAAAAAAAAAAAAAAAAGAAAAAAATAGTCCAGGAGACTCGGGTGTAAATGGGAATTCAGTATACAATAAAACATGGCAAAACCAACATTTGGAAAGCATCCGTCAAGCCTATGATTCTCGGTACTATTCTTACACCTAAGACTGAAATAATGTGAAAACAAATGGTTGAAGAAAAATAATTAAAGGGAAAAAGTGCAATTACAGATACAAGATATCCAAATGTATAAACCCATCCCATGATTCAACTCTTAAAAAGTCAGACAAATCCACAGGACAAATGGGGAAACAATACAAACAGCAATTAGTACGACAAATAAAAATAACCAATACACATGAAAAGCCAGTGAATCTCAATAGTAACCAGTGAAACACAAATACATAAATACCATAGGAGACATCACATCTCATGCATTAGATTAAAAACACTTTTACTCAGGTTGGGTAACACGAAGTGCACACAGGAAGGAGGAATAAGCCGACAGGGGCGCATGGGGTGTGGGGAGCGGGAAAGCCACCCAGCGCTCGAGACGGAGTCAAACCTACAGCTGTGCCCTCCCCACAGCCGAGCCAGCCCATCTCCCAGGACTGACTTCAGAGAAGCTCATAAACACTCCCAGGGAGGCACATAAAGTGGTGTTCACTTTAATAACGTGGGTAAGATTTAAAACTAAAAGAACATAATCTGCTCGGACAGGAGAGCTGTTGGGCAAAAGGGCTGTGTCCAGGCAGCAGGTTACAAGCCCAACGCTGCACGGGAGGCCTACAGGGCACTCTGGGGGCCTCCACAGCACACACGCACATGTGGATGCCGTGTGTGTCCCCAAAGCACAAAACAGTACCACCTACGGTCAGATCTGCTGCCATGATTGCTTACGTGCAATTTCACCCGCGAAAACCCAGGTGAAAACAGGAGCCCAGCCACACGGGCCACACGAACATCCCCACAGACGCACCTGAACGTGCCCTGCCGCCTTTACCCACGCGTTCCAGCAGCCACGACCGTCCGCCCTGCCTCTGCCCACAAGCTCATACCAGGGCTTTGTCAAGGTCGAGGCCGTATTTACTCTAGAATTTACCCATTTCTTAACCATTTAATATGTGTTAAAAACCATGCTACAGCTTCCATTCAATTCCTATCCTGTTTTAATGTAACATAATGACAAGGTTTTTGAGTGCGGTGCCCCTCACTCTACTTTTTGTCAGAAGTCTGGTTTTTACCGTATGATTTTGCGTGGCAGTGATTTTTAGGGACAAATATGTTACATTCTGGCGGAACTAACTGTATTTCAATAGGTACATATACAAATAACTTGTGTCATTAAAATTGTCAGCGCCACAGTTAACCAGAATGAGTTTAGTTCATACAATAATGGTGCAAAGCATCAGAACATGTAACACCACCCTGCCAGAAAAACCGGACTAAGACTGGGGACACCTAGTCCTAGCTTTGCCGCCAACTTGCTGATAAACAGGGGCAAGAGATCCGACCTTGCTGAGCTTCCCACTGTTCAAAATGAGGTTAACAATTTCTTACTAACCAAATACGGCTCTGAGCAATGAGGTAACTGGCAAAATAGGCCAGGCATGCACGTGAAGTGTGGTGGCATCACCGTGAAGAGGAAATCGTTTTTGGAAACAAGTCAAGAGAGAGTAACTGCTCCCATGCTCCTCAAAGCCGCGCCTGAGAAGGGGCCGCGTCCCTTACTTCGTGGTACGTGTCCTCAAGCTCCCCATCGTAGATCCACCGGTAAAGGAAGCTCAGGACAGGGTGCGACACCAGGCTGAGGATGTGCTGCACCAGGGACCTCATGGAGGGGTCCCCCGTCTTGGTGTAGGCGTGGACGGCTGAAGCCAGCTCACCTCCCTTCCTTCCTGGGAACACAGCAAAACATCCACATTGATACTCACAGCAGAAACCAACAACTGAACACTAATGCAAACGGCCAAGTCACGGAGATAAAGTGTGGCTGCTCTCTTAGGACAGTTTGGACGTAGAAGCAGCAGTCAACACGTGACGGACCAGGAGCCCAGAGGCCTAGGCTCTACGTGGGCTTCACGTGACTCTCCACGACCCCTATGGAAAACGTGACTCGAGATACGCTCGAGAACACAATTCTTCACCTTTTCTTGACTGAGACCCACGTCAAGACTCACGCTTTATACCGCAATCCAATACACAAATAAGCATATATAGAAAACAAGAGTTTTACAAACAATATTTACACTTTAAGATTTTCTATTTTTTCCTTTTTCTCTTTTGGTATACTACGCTGGTCTCAACTCATTAGACTGATGTCATAACCCATTAACTAACTGGTGGCCCTACAGTTTGAAAACATGGCCCTGTGTTAACAGTGCCTGGTGTCCCAGGAGCACAGCTCAGCATAAAATATCGGGAGTGGCAAAGACCAGATCCAATGGTATAAGCACACGAAGAGTTTCCCACGTGAATAATTCTGGAGTTCATTAGATTGCAGGAAGTTTTTTTGTTTTAACAGCTTTATTGGAGTATAATTTCTTTACGGTGGTGTGTTAGTTTCTGCTGTATAACAAGGTGAATCAGCTATACATATACATACATCCCCATATCTCCTCCCTCTTGCTTCTCCCTCCCTCCCACCCTCCCTATCCCACCCCTCTAGGTGGTCACGGAGCTGATCTCCCTGTGCTATGCGGCTGCTTCCCACTAGCCAGCTATTTGACATTAGGGAGTGTGTATATGTCCACGCCACTCTCTCACTTCGGCCCAGCCTCCCCTTCCCCCTCCCCGTGTCCTCACGTCCATTCTCTACATCTGCGTCTTCGGATTGCAGACAGATTTTAAGGAAAGGACTGATGTGCTCTGACTTTAGTAAGATCCCTCCTGGCATGTGTGCACCAACAGAGACAGAGCCAGTTGGCAGGTTGTGAGGACAGGGCATGACGAAGGCCCGGAGTGGGGACCCCAGCATCCCCGGGAGGGCAAAGCCTGGGGGCCTAGGGAGGAGCTGGAGGCGCCAGGACCAGGAAAGGGATGGGGGTCGGCAGGAAGACAGTTGGGGGGCTGCCGGTAGCTGGAGAGAAAGGAGGCATTTACTCACGGTATTCGACTTCTTTCTTCTTATGAGGAAGGTGCCCCCCACACCGTGCCCTTGGAATCAGTGACCCTGAGAACCATCCCACGGGAGGGGGGCAGCGCATGCGCAGCCAGGAGGGCAGGGTGGTCACCAGCCCCCACACCTCACCTGGCCCTCCCACCCCAAGGGGGCAGGGACCCCCAGTGCCCACGGTTACAGATGAGGAGAGACGAAGGGCTTCCTGGCCAAGGGAGCACACACAGTGAGAAAGATGCTGAGAAGCAACTAGAAACACAGGCCGAGAGCCCAGGGGAGGCCCCACCCAGACGCGCAAACAAGGGAACTTGTGACACAGCTGCTGAGCCCAGACGTGGGCCAGAACCTGGGGGGAGTGAAGCGCTAGAAGAGGGTGCTAATTGAAAGACAAATAAAAGAGGAACAGAGATAAGCAGCTGGAACACCGTGGGCCACAGGAAAAGGCGAAATCTCTGAAAACTAGACTCCGCCCCCTTCCCCTCAAGGAAGTCCTGAGCCTCTGAAGCATAAACTGGCCTATGCGGGCAGCTGGTTATTCTCCCCTATAATTTCACGTCTATTAATTTGTATTTAATCAGCATCCTTCTGGCTATTGAGCATACAAAAGGGCAGGCACAAAAGTAAACCTCGGTGACACTCCCTAAAACCTGCTTTGAAATAAAGCAAAATGACCTTGGCAGTAGTCCACCAGGGCCGCCAGGGTCTTCAGTCTTATCTTGGGGTCATAGGTCCAAACCAGGAGACGCCGGAGCGTTAAGCTACTCTCAAGTCCCAAATTCACACCCTGATCATCTTCTAACTGTAGCTGAAAAACAGGAAAGACAGAATGTGTTAAGTACAGGTCACCAAACAGGCCAAGCATGTCTTAATCCACGTGAAGTAGACACGGGGAAAGGATTATCCTCATAAAAATGAAACAGAAGGTCCCTCTGAGACAGCGACAGTTCCTTCAAGCTACAAAGCAGGTCTGTTTCAGTGGCAGACAGGACCCTGAAAATTAGCAATGACCGGGCTCTAGGACACACTCAAACTTTACAGATACCCAATCCTTCCCTACAGGATTATCAGATTTTTACCTTTTAAAAGTAATGTATGAAGAAACTTAAAAATTCTGTATAGTGGCATTTCCTAACACTTCAAATCCTGAAGAAATTAAAAATAAGGTATTTACCTGGGAATGTAAAACAGAGAGTAATCGGTAGTATTCTTTGAGTTCCTGGTGCAACGCAGCACAAAAGCTCTGTGGAGAAAGCACGGAGCACAATTAAAGCAGGACACGGTCACTGCACACTATGGTCACTACACCACAACACACGGGGACCTCGCAGGACGACGCCTTGAGACAAAGTTCGGGTGTCCGCGAGATGAAAGTCTGCTTCTGTCCACAGTCCCCACGCAGGTGTACCCACAACAATATACGCATTTAATAGCATCCAGAAAGGGCTGTCCTTCAGCATGAGCTTTGCAGGAGAGAAGGGGAGAAACACAGTGCATTTTTCATAAGCTAAAGGGCATTCACTTTAGACACTGATGCTTTATTTTCAGATTACGTCCCTTCTAATTTTTTTCATTGAAGTATAGTTGATTTACAATATTCTGTTAGTTTCAGGTGTACAGCAAAGTGATTCGGTTATACATATATATGTATACATCTATATTCTTTTCTTTGGACTCTTTTCTGTTATAGGTTATTACAGGATACTGAATATAGTTCCCTGCGCTATACAGTAGGTCCTTGTTGTTTACCTATTTTATATATACATAGTACCGTGTATCTGCTAATTCCAAACTCCTAACTTATCCCTCCCACCACCTTCCCTTTGGTAACCATGAGTATGTTCTCTATGTCCTTGAGAAACCTGTCTGTCCTTTGCAGGTTCTGTCACAGGCTCTCCTCCTGCATGTCCTTAGGCTTACGCCCAGAGTTCATTCCAGAGTCACAGGAGTATGTGAAGGTCCTTCTGATACCTTTTCAGAATTTAAGATTGAAAAGGTACAAGGCAGTTTTTAATAATGTGGATGGTACAACTCCCCTCACCAAAATGGGAGGAATTGGCATGGAGTTGCCAATTTAAAAATATCGCTAGTGAAGAACGTTAGAGAACGTAAAAGAAACATTAAGTGTCTATCAGCAGGTGACTGGATAAAGAAGATGTGGTGTGGGGGGGTGTGCACATACATACATACACACACACACACATATATGCTATGGAATATTACTCAGCTGTAAAAAAGAATGAAATAATGCCACTTGCAGAAGCATGGATGGACCTAGAGATTACCATACAAAGCGAAGTAAGTCAGACAATGACAAATACCATATGATACCACTTCAATGTGGAATCTAAAAATAATACAAATGAACCTACTTACAAAACAGAAACAGACTCACATAGAAAACAAACTTACGGTTACCAAAGGAGAAAGGGAGGGAAGGGTAAACTGGGAGTATGGGATTAACAGATGCACACTACTACAGTAAAATAGATAAACAGGGATTTGCTGTATAGCACAGGCAACGATATTCAATATTTGTAACTACAATGGAAGGTAATAAAAATACACACATATATACATATATACGTATAACCAAATCACTCTGATATACACCTGAAACACAACACTGTAAATCAACTATCCTTCAATTTAACAAAATTTTTTTTAATTGAATCAAGTCAAAGGGAAAACACACTAAAATATGTAAAGTGACTCATACATGGTCAGTGTTCCTAAGTATTCATTAAACATTTTAAAAAATCGCTATATTTGATTATCTTTGTCACTAACCACTATGTTTTCTCTTTTCTTGAGTTGGCCGTGACTGACACAGTCCATTTGCAAACCTTCTTTATGTAAAAAGAACCCTCTTCAGAATGACTTTCTTATAAGATTCTAAAGAGATTAAGCATTTCCCGAGGTGAATGTCACCCCAAAACCCCACGTGTCTCCGTAACAAAGAACATACCTGGCCTACAAGTCCAAACGAACGGTCTAGGCTCCTCTGGTCAGTGTATTTTCTGATTTTATTATGTAACCATCCCAACTCAGCAAGTCTGACTGTCGTATCCCTCAAAGATTTATTTAGGTTTGCCTAAAAAGTAAATATATCCAGAGTTTAAAATAAAAAAAAAATTTTAACACTAGGATTTTAATTATTATTATTTTTTTAACCATTTGTACTTTTATAATTCTTAGGCTTCAACATAAGAAACTTAAAGATAACTAATACACCATCACTAAAGTGAAAGCAGTGAGACTCTAGGGAACAAAAAGCATCACAGAGCAGGCAGGGAAGTAAGACACCTCTGAGCAAGTGTTAGGCTTGGGTGCCACCGCCCCAGGAGTGACTGGCCGGGGTGCCGGCGTGGCTATGGCTGGGACAGTCTGTGACGTCAGTGGCCTCATGACTCGGCTAAGAGTCACAAAGGACAGAGGGTCAACAAGAAGGACTGTGGGAAAGGCAGGTTCTGGAAGACAGAAGCAAAGATGCCAGGATACCTGGCCGTCAGGTAACTCGGGCACCACCGCCACAGGAGGAAAGGGAGGCAACGCGCTGAGGATCGAACCAGGGAGCAAACCAGGGTTCCACGGTGCAGGCTGACCAGGACTCCGGAATCTGCACGCCAGCCCCCGTGACCCACAAACCAACCGTGCCTGCCTGGTCCTGATGCCATCTGTCTTGACTCCTGAACGCTACAGACAGGGTTTCAGTGGCCGTACCTTTCCCTCCACTTTGTAACAGTTGTCAGTGCTGCTCATCTTGACATTTCTGCCGTCTATGCCCTGGAAGACGTACAGAATATCTCTGACTAGGGCTGCCTCGGCAACTTCCACAGCACCTGTAACACGGTTTTTGCGAGGTGAAATAAACCGCACAACACAATTCGCTTCAGGTAACATATGTGCAACCAGGACAAAATTTAAAAACTAAATAAATGGGTTTAAGATGAGAAAGAATATGAAGTTATATGAAAAAAGGATTTTCTGAACAGGATATGGAGATCATACAATTTCTCTTCCAAAAGTCTTTTAAAAAGACAAAGCGATATGTGGGAGTTTAATATATGATCAAGGAGCAGCACAAATCAGTCACAAAAGGATAGATAATTATTTCACACGATGTTTAGAAAACTGGCTACACAGCAAGCACGCAAACCTGGTTCTACCTCCATCACCATGACGAAAGGAGTTAACGCAGCAGAAAGGGATTTATGACTTCCACAAACCTTGGAACAAAAGCTAACTCAGAATTTAGGTATCACCCAATGTCACGACGAGAGGCAAAGCCCACAGATCCAAGGTCTCAGTGGGAGGAGACATAGTCAGAGCCCAGCGGGGTCAGGCTTCCACTCCAGGGCTGCATTCAGTTGTGGCGATAATGGTCTATAAATATCAGATTGCAGCAAACCGGGCCCATCGTCACTGGGGAAGGGAGAGCAGACCCAGGAAAGCACTCGGCAAGGACCTGAGGAGTGGGCGGCTCTGGGGAGGCACGGTCAGGGTGACAGGGTGACAAGGCCAGCCGGGAGGACTGAGGCCGTCACGAGAACGAGAAACCAGGCCAAGGTTGTGGGCGTTTAAAACAAGGGGTGCATCCCTACTCACCACCTGCATCCCCTTCTCTCCGTGGCCTCGTCACGTTGCGAGAAACAGCGCTGGGGACACCTTTCGAGGTAGTGGTTTGTAAAGAAGGCTGGTTTGCAGTTAAAGTCCACGCAAGACGTGAGCCCAGCTGCTGTCGAAGACAATCTCCCACGCCCGGAGCTGGGTGAGACTGTCTGAAAGAGGAAGGGACCGTCTGTGTCTTCAAATGCCCGGCGATTCACGGAGGACACGGAGACAGCCGCAGACACACTGCTTGAGGTGCTACGCTGAGTGACTTAATCCTGAGGACCTGAGACGCCCGAGCGGCCACACCACCACCGCGCCCCCGTGTCCCAGCGAGGACGCCCAAGGCCTCCTGGGCTCCCGCGGTGGCTCTCGGGCTCTTCCGGCCACCCCCCCAGACTTCTCAACACACAGGTCACAAGCTACTGGACTTTTCTTTACAAATACATAACACACACCACACAGCTAAAACCACTTTGAGATTCACGACTGGTTTTACCCTGAAAGTTAACACCTTTCATCCAGTCAACATGTGCTGAGTTAAAAAACCCGAAACACTGCCCTCCTTCCCTGTCCTCCCTGTCCCTCCGTCTTCACAGCACTTGATACGAAAAGAAATATTGTAATCTGCAATTAGTTTTAAAAATGCACAAACATAAAATATAAGGCAAAGGCACATCCAAGGTCAAGACAGCTTCTAATAATTTGGAGAACGTGCAAAAGCTGCTCCCTGAAGATGCAGGACGCTGACAGCTGATTTCTAATGACAAGTTTTGACAACCACAACAAAAATAGCGCTTCCTGGGACTGCAAAATACAGAAACGAGGACCTCAGTGGCACTCCTGCTTCCAGTGGTGAGCTCTGGTTTTAACTGGTCAAGTAAGAGAGGAAAGAAAAACCTGACATGGCCCTGACTTTTGCCTATTTTTGACGGGGGGAAAAGTCATCATCAACACTAAATTAAAACTATGTTTTTGAATAGTCCTAAATTTAAGAAAAAATTCTAAAAGACCACTTCAGTCCAAAGTTCTCTATACAGCTTTTTTTATATCATGACACTAATTATTTCAAATAGTTATTTTAAAGTTGAAAATAAGAACATCTGTTTATTCTTTTAGCCAGAATATGAGTTTAAGATTAAATTTTGGGATGTATTGTGCTGTCTTTCTAAAATACTAGACCCCATTTATTCCACATGTGTGGTACACACATTCTGTCTTCTGATAACTTTAACGAAATCTGATTAAGTCTCACAATGACTTATAACTGTATTACGCTCATATGGAAAACATCATTTGATGGTAAATCCTTGGTCACTTGTTCTCCTGGAAAAATATCCACTTTTTGATATTTTAAAGCATAGTCTGCTTTAAAGTGGTTTCTAGGAATGTGTATGGAAAAACACACAGGAGAGCAAGTCCCAAGGCCATTCCAGCACTGGCACTTGCTTTATTCTCAGCCGTGAGCTCTGCGCGTAACCGGATGTGCCAGCACGTTGATGAGAGCACCGTAAGGTGCCACACTCCTCCGTCTGCAGACCTCAGCACCTGAGGATGAGACAGCTTTATCTTACGTTCCTGACGTTTTAAATAACTGAGGAGAACAGCACAGCCGTGAAGGGGACAACGTGCACTGAGAGAAGTGCGAGAGCCCAGCAAGAGCCCGTCGCTCAGGCACGGCCAGAGAAGGCTCTGCACCCAGAGAAGGCTCTGCACGTGCTCAGTCAGGGCCAGAGAAGGCTCTGCACGCCGCCGCGTGAGCAGGGCCCCTGCTGACGGGCCTGCGCCGTAACAGGCGGGAGTGGCCCAACCCTTCACAGGCAGCTAGGACTAAACGTGGGAAGAGCTCCGGTCTGAAACAGAGGGAGTGCTTGGAAGGGAACCTCCTAGATGAAGCACCTCAGACCCAGCGCCTAGAACATCCCTGGCACATACGAGGCTCTGGAGACAGTTTCGGTGAAGACGAAATGCCTGACTAAAGGCCGAGCATCCCCCTGCTCCTACAGTGTGAGGCCTCCCGCGCGAGCTGGGTTACCCCTGAGGCGTCGGGGTCGGGCCGCCGAGGGCGCACACGCTGATGCTGCTGATGCCGCTGCTCCCCAGGCTGCCAGAGCTCTGGGCCGGCTGGGCGCTGCGGTCCTGGTAGTTCAGGGGCAGCGTCTGAGGCCTGGCGTAGTAGTAGGGCGTGGAGTGAGCATCTCGGGGTAGCGCTTGGGCAAACAACGTGGCGTAGCTAGAAACCTGAAAATAAAGGTGTCACGAATATGGGTACGAAATTACAGAATGCTTTCCCACACCAGCAAAGATAATTTACATTCAGACTTTGGTTCTATTTCTGTAACTGGATTTTGTGCAGGCAGACCTCAGAAATATTGTGGGTTCAGTTCCAGACCACCGCAATAAAATGAGTAGTGAAACAAAGCAAGTCACATGAATTTTCCCAGTGCATATAAAAGTTATGTGTACACTATACCGTAGTCTATTGAGTATGCAATAGCATTATGTCTAAAAAGCAATATACACACCTTAATTTAAAAATACCTTATTGCTTAAAAATGCTAACCATCGTCTGACAATGTAAAGTTGCCACACACCTTCAACTTGTAAAAAATGCAGTATCTGCGAAGCACAATAAAACGAGATGTGCCTGTATTTATTAAACGATAAATCAATTATAGTTTTGAAATATGCCTGAACTGATAAAGTTCTGGCAAGTTTTCTGAATCTCAAAACTCCCACATGGTCTGATAACTAAACACTTTACTCAGAAACCAAGCAAACTGAAACTCAAGTAATTACTCAAATATTTTTAAAAGTCTGGCATTATTATGTAATGAAAGAATGCTCATTACTCAGACTAAGGCTTTAAAGGTAAATATGACTCTTTCACCCACATTCTTCAACTCTCTAGACACTCAAATTTCTGTGGTCGAGCATCTTATTACACCAGACTCTCTGGGGCTCCAGGCGGCAGCCCAGTGGCTCTTTCGAACACCACACGGGTCAAAAACTGAACCCACTGACAACAAGCTTTTCATGGTATAAGAGTAATTAATGTTCATCATGATATCTGAAAACCCAAGAAAACCTTAAAAGGTCTTCTAACCCAAAGAATAATGAAGCTGTGCTAATATTAATAACTTTACAGAAAATCTGAAAACTGATAGTTTATGCTCTATTTAACCAGACATTGTTATATTTGAATAACATGATTCTCAAAAACATCTTAAGGAAACACAGCATACTAAAAATGCCCTTAAAAACAAAACAAAAACAAAAAAAGAAAGAAAGAAAAAGAAATCTCTTGACCCTCATGACTGCCCAGAAAACTATACAAATTTTTTTCCTTTTCTCCTACTATTTTCTTAAGTATGGACACTAATTCCTATCAAAATTTGGTACAACTGTTCCAGCAAAAGACACTGTGCTTTAAAAAGGCATCGAGCTGTGAAAATAGAGCCTCTCACCTTGTTAGGCTGCTTGCGTGGATCTTCACTAAGGCTTAGCAAGAGGTACAGAATTGACCATTTATTTTTCAAAACTCCCTGTTTAGAAAGAAAACATTAAAAGAACAACTTGGTACTAGTTCCCAATTTTATCTTCCTCTCTCCTAAATTACCCTTATTTCCAAAATAGAAAAGCATTTTAAAATTCACCTGGTAACATCAAACCTAAATTTGTCGATTTTTCAGGCACTACCATAGTGCTATCCATGAGAAGAAGGCAAGAGAACGTTCTCAAGAGGTCAAGACCCTTGGAACCTTTAACCCCCTGAAACCTAACTCCAAAGTCCCAACGCGAACATGTTTTCAATTACCCTATTCCTGTCTAATGGTATTTCCTCCTTGAAATAATTCTTATAATAACCAACTTCCCAAACACAGTGATTATAAGAATAATGCCATCACAAAATGTGTGAATGCTTTCCCTGCCTTAAGTCCAATTTAAGCCATAAAAAAAGAGTATTAGGAAAAAAGAAAATAATTCCAAAGTATAAGACGTAGGTCTCGGCATCATGCATTCTTGGGAAACTCAAGGTTCTGAAGCACTTAGATGCCAGGATAACTACCCCTAGGTTTCTATGTAAGGTAATCATAACGGTTTCATTAATTTCCAAGCATGTATCACTCCCCGCCGATTCACAACCGTTAACAGCAAGCAGCCCGCCCTCGATACGCTTTATCCCAAATCTACAGCGCATTCCACTCTATTCCTGTATTCCTACCTTTCCTATGCATAGGCTAGAAACTATAAATACTTTATTTACAAAACAAATTATGGGACAGCTACTCACGTTGCACAAGTTCTTCATTATATGTATAAAATATTCCTAGAAAGTTTCTTTAAAGAATAAGCTCATTCCAGGTATTTAATTGATTCACACAGATTTTTTCAGAAACAGCAAACTCCCCAGCTGGGACAACAGCAAGGAAGAAAGAGGCCAGCCCCGGCCGAGGCCTCAGCCCAGTGGTAAGCAGACGTTCGGGCAAATACACTTTGGTATCATGAAGTGCCCTTCCAGACACAGGAGGATCGCTCAGTGGTCCAGGCTCTCGAAAGGACCCCCCGAGGAGACGTGCGTCTCTCAGAAACAGAGACGTGTGTCCCTGCGGCGCGGCAGGAGGGGCTCACTCTTTCCTACTCCGCCTGTTCCAGGGGAAGCCAACCAGAAGCAAGGGCGCCTAGGGGCTGCGATCCACACCCGTCAGCCCCCCGGAGCCCGAAGCAGCAGAAAGGAGGAGAGAACAGAGCTGGCGGGACCCCCAGAATCAACAACTCCAGGAGCACACGTTTCAGATGATCCTAAACTACGTCAGACCCTGTGGTCTTAGACTTTGAACCTGAAAGGACCTCAATTCAGACACAAGACGTTCAACACTGTGCACACACTGAACTTTACATGTGGAAGCACGTATCAGGGCCCCGTGAGCTCTAGAGGAGCATCGGAACAAGCGTTGCACGTGCAGTTATTTCCACCGGCGCGGACCCCAGCCCACCCCTCCCGAGGCCCGGCTCCTCTCGCACAGCCCCGCCTTCCTCCCCCGCCCGCAGCCCCTCCTCGTCTTCAGCTCTGCCCCGCCAGCCACGGTCCAGCTTCTAGCCCAGGACACGCTGCCCACACCTCTGCTCCCTGACTCCCGCCTGGGGTCTAAGGACACAATGGCAAACGGCAAAGGGCTCCTCGGACCCGCCCGGGTGCCCACGGGCACACTGCCGGAAGGCCCTGACGGGCGGGAGGGAGCACAAAACACCGACCACGGCTGTGGTTCCAAAGAAGCAGACGTTTCAGCAACAGAAGGGACGGCTCCGGCCGCTCGCTACCATCTTCCATCAGGCTCAGCCTCCAGCCCTAGGAAGCCGGCTACTCTGTGAAACATCGCCGCTTTAGGAATAAGCATCTGGTGTTCCAAACTGAACTGTGGAAAACAGCCATTTAAACTAGAAACGCCTTAAATATGTTTTCACCTAACGGCCAGTGTTAACAGACATCACAGCTCTTACTGATGAAATCTCCCTTTGGGGATCTCAGGAAGGCTAATGAGCATCTCAGGAATGTGACCTCTGATAAGCAGATCTTGGTAATTTTCAATGCACAAGTGAAGTTGTTTTTAAAAATAGAGAAAGATTAAGAAAACCAAATAATCCAGCAGTTTGAAACTATCTGCCTGGAAACGACTGTACAAAAAAAGTTTCCTCATTTTTTTGGGGGGTTTTATAATTTAATGTTAGATTATATTCATATTGAAAGGGTTTTTTTAAAATCCTATCTCTTGCAAGGTCATTTCTTAATTTCATAAATATCATCAAAGATGGAAAAACATACTTAAAGCAGTGAATCCAAGTAAATCCCATTGAATTAAGGAATCAAAATGGTCAGCAAATAAAGTTAGGCTTCTTTTTGGGGCACCACAGATAAACAAAGAGGAAGACGTGAAAGAACCACGAATTCTACTACTGGCAGCATCAGGCGCTGCTCCGTGATTTCACCACCGTGAGGCTAACCCAGCATCTGTTGAGCAAAGCAGCAAACTCCCCAGGACTGCACTTTCTGCTCTGTAAGAGAAGGGAGACAGCTCCCTAGCTGTCTAGCGTCCTTCATGGTCTGAATCACAAAAATCTCCCCCTAGGATTCAGTTAGTTCACTGGTATAAAGGCCAGCAGAGTCTTTTATAAAAATAACAGGTTAGAAAAACCACTCATGTGCAAGTATCAACATCCAAGCACAAAGTGTTCAAATCAAGTTTTTATTTATTTACTGTGACAGTAATTTCCTGTAATTTATTCACAGTAACAGCAGGAATTGCGCCTGATGACCAATGAGATGCACCAACCAGCTAAGCCTCTGCTGTCGCGTGTAGACGCGTCAAAGCTTCTGCTGATGTGCTTCCTCCCAGGGACGTAACTAAGGCTTCAGTGACATGCTCACTGCCCAGGAAGTCTGATCACTTTCTCACTGTAGCTTCATTCATCTTTATAAGCAATTTCACATTCAACCCAGCTAGAACCTACTTCTAACACCAAACGTCTTTGAAAAGCAAACACTATCTAGAGTTGAAAGCCACTACCCAACACAGAGAAGGTACCACATGCCCCCAGCCACACTAACTGCCTCGCCAATGGCAGAGCAGCTTTCAGACACGTGTGTGATACCTGTGAGTGAAGTTTCCTGTGGAGTTCTGAAAATAATGCAGCATCTGTTTCTCTTCTCTGTCGGGTAACTGGAAAGTCAGAAAATGAGCATGTTAATGACACACACCAAAGTTTATTCTTATGATACTATTTCACCATTCACAGTAATGGATAACTCTGACGTCTGCAACGAATCTTGAGCTTAAGAATCAAAATAACCAGGCAACGTCACTTCAGCTCCATAAATTTCATCAGGTCACTGGATCTGAGATTTGTAAAATATGGACAAAATTAGGCTGGAATCAAAGAGTTTATGTGAAAATTAGCTAAAGTAACAGAAATGATGGGATTTTTTTAGATCCTATCTATAAATAGTAACAAACGGCCCAGTGAGGCAAAGTACCACAAGTTTAGCTAGTTAATAAAGAGGCCACCTGGAGGGAGGGATGGGAAGTGAAAACATCTTTGGGATCCTAACTGCAAAAGGCAATAACAAAGAAGTGCTCCATTCATGACGGTGTGACTTAAAAACCATACCTTCTAAGCATTTTTGTTAATATATATGCAGTGCTTCATCTTGCTTTGGTGTAAGATGTAACAGTCAGTTACTGTTTCAAAATCGAAATCGCAACAGCTAAGGGGCTAATCTTCACCCAGGAATTCGTTCCATGCCTGCGTGTCCCCAGGGCTCACGGCCACAGCACATTCTCTAGAAGCCAAGGGGACCAATGAGAAGCTCACTCGCCACTCGGCTCCGTGAAGGAGGACGTGGGCCTGGGAGGAGACGCTCACCCGCATCCACCACGCTGCACGACCACCTGTGCACAGGTGCCTCTCCAAGGAGTCCCGTTACAGCCGAGATAAAAGCGCCACAGCCTCACTATTCTCCAAGGAATCTCTGCGTCTGTTTACCCCAGTGTAGCAGGACTGCTTTCTTAAAATCTCATCAGCCAAGCTCACTTAGTTTAAATGTTCAAATTCTTCTCTAGAAAGACAATGACTGACTTGACAGCCAATACCTTTTCATATTCATCACCTAGGAAAGGGTCCCCGTATCATGTACTGATTGTATGGACCAGCAAGTCTCGTATGGACATACCAGAGGCCGCTTCATCCTAATCAAAGCTGTACCTCCAAGCCTTCCTGTGCAGAATGGTAAAGCTCTCTTTAAAATGCATTATTACAAAATGCATTCAACAAAATGAATGCAGTTAAAAATTCAATATAATTTACTTTTACATGTTATTTCTACAGAATGGGACTAATGCTAACTCAGATATAAAAGTCACATAAAATATAGTAAATGATACTAATAAAAATGAACACAGAATATTCACCCCAGGGGCTTCCCTGGTGGCGCAGTGGTTGAGAGTCCGCCTGCCTATGCAGGGGACGCGGGTTCGTGCCCCGGTCTGGGAAGATCCCACATGCTGCGGAGCGGCTGGGCCCGTGAACCATGGCCGTTGAGCCTGCGCGTCCGGAGCCTGTGCTCCACAATGGGGGAGGCCACGGCAGTGGGAGCCCTGCGTACCGTGGGAAAAAAAAAAAAAAGAATATTCACCCCAAAAATGATGTTTTATCTAATACACTGCTAAATAAAGGAAAACAAGCCTTGAGTTACAATGTACCTCACTTACCAATGTGAAAAATGAAGAAACCAATAGGTGTGAAATTTTGTCACACACGATGAGTTTTGCAATTTGTGTCAATATAAAACATACTAGCATTTTATATCTGAAGCCAGCCGTATAAAATGGCAAGTTAACATTTCTGTGCTATTCCAGAGGGCAGAACTACCATAACTCAACTAATCTAATATACCAAAAACAACTACCAAATTTCAAAACTATTAAAATGTAAAAACTATGTCTAAGAATGAATGAAAGATGATAGACCACTGGTGACCACTCCACCCACCATCACCGACACCTCAACCACAGCTGGGCCACGTCAGGCTGGGGACGCGGGCTGGGGGCCCAGGAGCAGCCGCGGACACCAGGTGATAACGGGCAGAAGAGACGCACTGCGTCTACACAGCAAGCCTCATTTCAAAGGTACAGAGACCACACAGAACAATAAGCTGCACACGGTTACAGTTTTCTTCTTCAACGAGGATCCTTCAGGACCCACTCAACAACGTGGCTGCCAGTCCTGTAGATCTGAGGACAAACCATCTTCAGCTACTCCAAGCATGTGTAGTGCCCTCACCAGCGGGCCTGGGTCTGTACACTCATAAAGGGCTTGCTCTGTTACATACAGTGCCTAGTAGTTGGGGTTCTCACTAATAATCTAAAATGTAACCATCATCAGGGACCAAGAAGCGAGTACAATGTTCTCACGTTCACTTTTACAGACAAGAAAGGAAATAAGTCTCCACAGTATGATGAACAGTCCACCCCCCACCTTACACAGTAGCTACATGCCAGGTAACCCCAAGATCTGAATCAACCCAGTCCTGCGCTGCTCACCGAGCCTCCCCCAGACCCAGCCACTCACACGCCAGGGTCTCAACCCTACCTCCAGCTGCCACACCACCCAGCTCAGGTACCCAGCTCAGAAACAGGACATTCACCCAGAGCCCTGGCCAAACGGTTAATAATGCAACAGCTGAGGTAGGAAACGGTGCCATGAGAACTACCTCCGAGAAGGTGGCATTACCACTTGCGACAGCCCGTTTCACCTGGGCGACTTAAGAGCCGGGCCCGCAGGGAGAACGCACCTGCTTTCTTAGGTGCCAGGCTGCTGCTTAGGTGGCTGGGGCCAGGCTCTTGAGTCCGGAGAACTGTGAGGAAAGGGGACCCAGCCCCTGGAGAAGAACCACCCTCCAACCGGGACAGGGGCAGCTCTCACAAGTGGGTCCTGGTGCTCAGAGCCCCTCCCTCAGATGCTGCTGGGACGCACAGTCGGACAACCATTCCTAACCGGGGGACGTGGAAAGCTTCCTTCTCTAAGGTGACAAACACTGTGTATGAAAGCTTTCAGGACCATCTCAGAATTAAAACATTCAACAGTAAGCTCTAAAGTACTGCAAGTTAACTCACTGAGTTGTTTTAACTGCCAAGATAATACCCTCTGTTATCTGGTCAAAGGGTGCATAAGATTAAATACTGCAAATCACAAGATAAGCAGCAAGTTATATGAGGTCCTTTTATCTTCCTCACATTCTTAACCCAGATTATGTTGTTACAATAGTATTTAAAACAACCCCCTTCCACTATGTTCTTGTCCTTATTTTTAATATATATTTTTATATATTTGTAATAGTACCTATAATTAAGATGTGCTTGGGAGCTACATATATACATACACATACAAAGAAATACATACATATATAAAGAGATACACAAGTATATATATCCGTGTGTGTGTGTGTATATATATATATATACATAAACTTAAGCTTTGACAAGTTTAAGAATGCAACACATGATAACACTTAAGAAAAATACATACGTTCTTTCTTGATTTTTTCAGCTACTAGAAATTCATCTCTTTCAACAGTTGGGGCAAAGTTGCTGCCAATAACTCGCACAGCATACTGGAACTGCTGGGCCACATCGGCTGAAAGGTAGATAAAAGGATGCAAGTTATCACCATCACGTTACGTTGTAATCCCCTGAAGCTTCCAGTTCAACACAGTGCACTGGGCACGTGCATCTACCGTCCACCTTCCCCAGGGCTTAACTGAGAGGACGGAAGAGCCACAAAGAGGCAGAATGAACGACTAAATGAGCAGAATGACGGTTTTACAGACAAAGTGAGGGAGACAGCAACAGAAAGCCTGAAAACTCCTAGGAGACAGAAAACAGACTGGACTGATACACATTAAAAAAGGAGCAGGAAGAGTGCCAGCCCAAACCACGGCACCTGCTCAGCAGAGCCTACAAGGAGCGCCAGGGCTCACGTGCACACACACACCAGGAGTGGCCACGAGCAACCAAAACGGGCAATAACTTATGAACCATGTGTGCACTTCCAGGTAAAGAGGATGGCTTAAACACAGACATGTGCCTCCACGCCCTTCAAAACCCCCACTAAACTGAGAAAAGGGGATCTTTTTTTTTCTAAGGCATAAACCTACAAGAGCAAAGAGAACAAAGCAGATCAGTAAACCCTGCTGACTCGACTTCTAAAAGTGTGTCCCACTATGATCACTCCATAGCCACTAGCCTATCGCAACAAGTCTCCTGAGTAGCTGGTGACCTACTCCTCCTTTTGCCCCTGGAGTAAATTACCCACACGCAGTCAGGCTGATCCTGAGGAAGGCCTACAACACTGGGCCCCTTGCCACCTGCCACGTCTCCGGGCCCAGCTCACGACACACCAGCCATGCCCTGCGGTCCTGCCCTTCTTTGAGGACGCCTCACTCACGTCCAGCTGAGAATCCTGACACACACACACACAGCTCCTCAGACCGCCTTCCCACCTCCAGCACACGTACACACACACACACACACACACACACACACACACATGCACGTGCGCAGTCTTCCTTAAACACCACTGCACCACAACACAGGTGAGTGTATACATGGGGGAAAGGAGCAAACAGAAGTAACTCAAACTGTTTCTGTGGAGTCACAGGATTAGAGGGGAGATCTTCTTCCTCATGTTTTCCCACACTTTAAAAATTTTCTACACCAAGTATACATTAATTTCATAAATATTACATGTCACTGAACATCACTTATTTAAAAGGAGTGCTTGTATAACTATTTTAGTTAAAAATTATTTTTAGATTACCACGACCCTGAGTTCTACAAACAACAGTTCATTAACAACAAACTCAAGGACATCCCAGAAAAATCCCCACTCTAAAAGTTTCATAAACTTTGGAATTTTCTCCCACCCCAAATTCAAACCTCCTCAGTACCAGACACACTCTCCTCTTCCTTGCCTTCACACCTCCACACCTCTGTACGTCTACCACATCCCTCCCACCTCTGCAGCCACACTGCAGTTTCCCTATCTGCCTGCCAGCCAAATTTCCAGTCTATCTTTCTTGTTGATGATAAAGTATTTGAAAAACCCATCAGCTATTTCTTAAACCAAATCTACCTATCCTGTGCTTCAAAGGTAGATGCATAGAATCCAGACTATGAAAGAAATCAGCAGAGGCAGTTGTTCTTTCTTTAATAATGACCATCATCAATATGATATCAATGAGTATCATTGAATAACGACTATCATCAAAGATTACAGTGCAAAATATCAAACAATGTCAACTACGAATTTCTCCTGTAACACTCCCAAAACATCATTCAATTTTTAAAGTATAAGTAAACTCAATCACTGATTCAATGAATAATTCCAAAGCACCTACTACATGCCAAACAGTACAGGCCCTAAGAATAGAACAGACAAGAAATAGTGGCTAACAAGGCAGCCTTTGTGAGAATACAAAAAAATGAGGCAAATAATACACAAGGTAATCAGACTGTGACAAGAGCTACTAGGAAATAAGCAGGACATTACGATGGCAAATAACAGGGAAGACTTCGTGAAACAGGCTGGCTAAGCAAGGCCCCTCTGAGGAAGTGACCTTTAAGACAGGGAGGAGCTGCCAGGTGAAAAGCCAGAGAACCAGGCGGAAAGGACACAGTAGTGGGATGCACAGGGCTACTCGGGACACTGTTCCTCAAAGGAGGCCAATGACACTGGATTCTAAAATCCAAATCATCAAAGCCAAACTCACTCCATCAAGAGTCCCAGACCAGGAGGCCCACACGGCAGCTCTGTGATGATCTGGCTTAACCCAAGACTAAAAATAGGAGTGTTCAAATTTTGGACCACAAAGTACCAGAGCACTGTCGCCTCCAATCTGCTCTGGGTATGTGCCAGGGGTGGGCGGTTATCAGGAGCGGGGAAGGGGCGGTACACCCCCCCGCCAAGCCTCTGACGACGTTTCTTTGAGAAGCAATGGCCACGCAGGTGAGAGGCTACCCCACAGGCAGGGCCACGGCTTTCCCGCCTCTACTCAGACAAGACAAGAGGCTCCGTCCGGGATCAGAGGCCTGGGTTCCTGGCGTGGCCCTGCCCGCCGCAACCGGAGGACAGCAAGCCGGCTTCGTCACCTCTCCAGGTCTCAGGGGCCTCGGCTATAAAACGAGGCCACTAGGAACCACCGCAACCTCCCAGAGGGCGAGCAGAGTGTCTGGCACACAGCAAGGACTCAACAAACGTTAGCTATCTTTATTATTATTAACCTGAAAATGTCATTTAAATGTACCTTTTGTCTAGCATAGCCATCAAAACTACAACTCAACACAGCACCCTTAGTTTTTAACTTTAAGCAAGATAATGGGGTCTTCATCCTGTAGGTTACAGACAGGGAACAAAACCAGCCTTCAACAGATCTGATTAAACTGTTTTCTAGAAATGACCCTCTGGCTGCAGGGTGGGAGAACTGGGAGGAGGTGCAAAGCCAGGGCCGGCGACACCGTGGGACCACAGGATCTCAATCCGACACGCGAAGGCCCAGAGAGCACGCAGGCGTGGGCCCGAGAGGTTTCAGATGGAAGACGGCCCCTCTGCATCCTGAAAGGGTTATTATCCACACGTTCAGGTAACAGACAACCACTGAACTTCACGGTGCACAAAAATAAGCGAGTCCCCAGGAATTACAAAAACTCTACAGGCGTGTGCTTCCCAGAGATTCAGAAAGTGACGGAGGACAAACTGTCCAAGTGGTAAGATTCTGCCTTCCTGCGCCTCCTCTACCTGTGGGCTTGTGTACACGTGACGCTGCTTTCGTAAAGGACAGGCCAACAGGTCAGAAACCTGAACCAGCAATCCCCACCCCAGACACAGGTCGGAATGACTGTGTTCCAGACGCCAAGCTCCCACAAACACCGCCAGGACCAGTATCTCTGGAGATGGGGCCCACAATATTAGTTGTGAATAAGTGCCACATTTAGAGAATTCAAAATGAAAAGATGTAACACTGCACACAGTAAAAAGTCCTCCCCCTCCACTGCTGTCTGGCCACCAGCTCCTCTCCCCAAAGCAGCTAGTGTTATCAGGTTCTCGTGAGATCACAGATGACTCTGATCCCAACGCTAGTTGAAAAGCAATGCTCTGAACCAAAACAAAATAAAAATCATTGCTCTAGCTTGTGGTTCTCAAACTGTGTGGTCTCAAGCCCCTTTTACACTTTTAAGATTGAGGACCCCTAAAAGTTTTTTATTTATGTGGGTTACATCAACCTATATTTACTGTATTAGAAACACAAACCATGATCATTTTAAAATACAAATTTATTTTAAAATAGCTATAATAAACCCATTAAGTACAATTTTCAAATGAAGCCTAAACTTTTAAAATTTCAGTATACACATTAATAAACATTTAGTGTACATTTTAACATACACATAATAAGTTTTTTCCCCCACATCATATGTTTTGATGTATATTTAATACACATTGATTTTCTCAAGATAAAGACTACACTTTGTTTGGAACTTCATCAAGAACGCCTCACAATTTTAAAAAATCATAAAACCCACAGCAACACCACTCGTGGTCCACAAACCACCAAGATGACACCCTTTCCCTGCCTGCACCACGGCTCACGCTGCCCTCACATGGCCGTCCCCAGTCAGGGCCACCGTCTGACCTCAGTATGTGGGCTACTGTAGTCCCACCTAAGCGTTTGTGCTAAAACACTTACCTAACAAAAGCTCCTGTATTTCTTCTTAATCGCTAGTTAGAAAGAGGATTACAAAGTATGAAAAGGAATGTTGCCTCTGGCAGAGCTGAAACACTGTAACATCAAGTACACTGTTTCCAAAGACAGAAGTAATGACTATCCAAAGATATAATAATAAGTAAAATGTTCTCCAGGAGAGAGGCTCAAGGCTGTGGAGAGAGAATTCTCCTCTCACTGACGGGCACTGTGTGTTTCAAACAAATTCACAAGTGTTATAAGCTGGAAAAGGTGGGAAATAATGGTTACACTAACTTTATAAAAGTGTCAAGCATCATTATAGCTAGGTGCTTTGCTTCTGAAGGTCCCCTGAAGCTAACTACAAATTTAAAAAAAAAACTTTATGAAAAACTGATTCATATGAAATTCACATTAAATGTAACAAGTGTCTATTATGCCTCAATTTCACAGTATTAAAAAAGCAATATATTATAAAAGCATAAGGCCAATTGTTTGTAAGGTCACTAGAAAATGTAGTTAATCAAATATTCTACTAAGTTAACAGATAAAATACCCACCAATGAATAGAAATTGTTTTAAAAATCTCAAACACTGTAAAGGCAGCAATAACATTGCTCCTTTGTTCACTAAGGAAGAATAAATTAAAACAGAACAAGGCAAGCTATTGAAGACATATATTCTGCAGTAAGTAGTAGCATAACTTGGAATTATGAATACAACTGTTTGGCAATCCTAGCCGTCCAGAACAGAATAAAGAGAGCATCGTTTTAGTGGATTTTATGATATATTTTACTCTGAGAGGACCCCTCAGGATCTCACAGACAGCTTATTTACTTTTTTTTCCTTCCAGTTTTATTGAGATATAACTGATATACATCACTGTATAAGTTTAAGGTGTACAGGAGCCAATTTACTCTTAATTTAGACACAATTCTACATGGAGAGAGAGGACGGTGCAGAACTTTCTGAAAAGTTTTTCAACCTCCTGGAATGGGTGAAACTAAGTCAATCAAAAGGAGTCTCAAATGTTAAAAAAAAATTTGAGAAACATGATGACACCTCGCAATGAATGAATGGTCTTCGAAGTCTAGTTGTGACAATGGAAACGGATGAATGTGTGGTTTATCCCTGGAGGAAAGCTGAGGGCCCACGTGTGTAACGCAAACCCTGACTTTAACATGAGTGAATCGTGACCAACAATCTCAGTTCCCTGGTGTCTCCTATGATCAGGAACATCAAATCAGAAAGTTAACTCAGACACACACAGAAGAGCTGGAGATAAAATCAGAAAACAGCTAGGCCCGCCCTCCTCAAGACCTTGGCACAGGTTTTCCAGGGCCCCTCCCTCTCTCCACCCAGGTCTCTGTTTAGGTATCCTCAGCTTTCCCTCAATATCCCTTTACCCTGGGCTTCCCTGGTGGCACAGTAGTTAAGAATCCACCTGCCAATGCAGGGGACACGGGTTCGATCCCTAGTCCAGGAAGATCCCACATGCCGTGGATCAACTAAGCCCATGCGCCACAACTACTAAGCCTGTGCTCTAGAGCCCACGAGCCACAACTACTGAGCCCGCTGAAGCCCGTGAGCCACAACTACTGAGCTTGCACTCTAGATCCCGTGAGCTACAACGACTGAGCCTACGTGCTGCAACTACTGAAGCCCATGTGCAACAACTACTGAAGCCCGTGCTCTGCAACAAGAGAAGCCACTGCAATGAGAAGCCCGTGCACCGTAACAAAGAGTAGCCCCGCTTGCAGCAATTAAGACCCAACGCAGCCAAAAATAATTTTTTTAAAAGATTAAATCTAGTCTAATAACTTGTAAATTAAAAAAAAATCCCTTTACCTTACTTTATTTTTCATCATAGCACCACTAATTATAAGTTTACTGATTTTTTTAAATAAGGAGCGTTTCTTCCACTCTAACGATGAGAGAACGTCTTCTTGTTTTTAATTTTTATTTATTTATTTAACTTTTTGGCTGCGCCGCATGGTATGTGGGATCTTAGTTTCCCCGACCAGGGATCAAACCTGCACCCCTGCATTGGAAGCATGAGTCTTAACCACTGGACCGCCAGGGAAGCCCCTAAGTTTACTGATTTTATCACATATCCTCCACTAGAATGTAGGATCTATGAGAGGAATTACCTGTCTCTCTACCTCTGCATCACCAGAGCCTAGCACAGTGCCTGGAGGTGGCGGGAGCCCAAAGATTTCTTAGATGAACAAAGAAAAAGAATGAAACTTCAAAAGCTGGAGCAAAAACTGTGTAAAGTCAGTGTCATTTAACAGACTGACCAAATAAAATTCATCTTTTTGCTCCTAAGACCATCAAATAAATTAGGTACGCTAATTGTCAGGAATCATGAGAGGTCAAAATGCAGTCTCAATTCTTTAATTTTGTTTTAAGTCTTCCTGCAAAAACTGTACACTTTCTTTCCCACATTATGGTGCTCAAGGAATAAGTAACCCAGTTGCTTCAATTACCCAAAAGATCCCTTCGTAGGGCATCCCCTCTTCCCCCCACCTCCCGCCAAAACAAACATCGAGAGACGACAAACTGTGCCGTATTTTACGGTTCCAGGACTACACAATGGCTTGACCTACTGCACGGGACCGGTCTGGTAGCAGGACTCGCCATGTGAACCCTGAAGAAATGGCTTTACATCAAAAGCAACCCTCAGCCCTTCATCGAAGGAAAACGTGGCAGGTAACCGTCATAGGCACCTTTGCATCACCCTCAAATCCGCTCCTTTGCTAACGTTAAGGGGAAACTGTGTGGCTCCACCACCCGGACCCCTTCCGCGGCGTCGCCCCCGAGCAGTCACGGGCGTGTGACCCGGGCCAGCCCGCCGCTCTCTCCATCCGGATAAGGGCGGGAGCGCCCGCCCGGCCCTGCGGCCGGAGGAGGCTGACGCGCGGCGGCTGACCGTCCTCCGGGCTGCACCCCGGCACCGCGCTGGGCAGCGGTGACTCAGCCGCCCCGGGACCGGTCTCCTTCCCCCGCCCAGGGGGCTGCAGCGCCCGCAGGCCCGCCAGCCCCGACCTCGCCAGCCCCGGAGACGCCTCCCAGCCGCCCGGCCAGCCCCGCTACCTTCACTCCTGCCCAGGATCCGGCAGCACAGGTTCTGCAGCAGGACGTTCGGCGACTTCTGGTCCGGGGTCGCCATCCTAGCCCGGGGCTGCCCGCGGGGGCCCCGCGGAGCCCCCAGCGCTCGCCCGCCCCGTCCCGAGCCCGGCGTACTCGGGAGGCCCGGCCGCCCGCGTCCGCCCCGCGTCCCGCGGGCTCCCGGGTCCCCCACAGGCTAAGGGGCCGCGGGCAGCGCCGGCAAGAAGGGCGCCATTTTGACGGAACCCGCCGAAATGCGGGCCCCTCCCACAATGCCCCGCTTCTTCCGGGCGCTCGGGGCCGCGGGTGCGCCGGCCTAAGGGTTCCTCCCGACAACTGCGGCCCAGCCAGGAAAGTTCCGGAACCAGGCGCCCCAGTCGCTGCTGCTCGCGGTGCTCAGACCCACAAACGTCCCTAGGTGTCCTCGAGGGTCAGGACGGCACCGACCCCCAGATGTCCCCAGCAGAGGGTCAGGACGGCCCCTGACCTGCTGTGAGAGTGGTGGGTGCCCTGAAGCGCTTTCACAGACCATAATTTTTTTTAAAGGATCATTGGTTCTACTTACACTTTGGGTGGAGAAGTCTGTTTATAGAAGTACAAGGGTTTTATGATTTTCGACACGTGGCTGACCATCGACACCGGCCACATTGTCCAGCTTTTCATAAGAGTGTTGTTTGGCACCTCCCCACCCCCAGCCCCAGGTAACTAGTCAGTCAGACAAGAGCGAGAGAAGGGAGCAAGGTCGACCACCAAAATATGTTACATGGTCACGTGTGGCTACTTGGGGAAAAGGGCTGGCTGATGGCAAGACTTGGGGAAATTAAGCAGCTGCTGCGGTCGGGGGTAATGATGGCTACAGAGAGCACAAGGTGGGGTGGACTGTGCTGGGGTACATGCGGAAACCTGGGGTCCTTGCATTTCTAGCTAGAGGCTCAGCCATAGGCAGAACCAGAGGGCGTCTATAACAGCCCTAAAGGAAATCTCTTATTCTTGTACCTGCAAAGTCATCAGAACTGAGGACCAGACTCCAGCTATGATGCAAGTTCAACACACAGTCCTGCCAAGTCTCTCCTGTTAAGGGTGGATGGTTAATTGAGAAGTGCACCCTGCGGTTTGAGATGGAGACGTTTGGGTAAAACGTGAAAACCCAAGTCACCTGAACCTTCTGAAACACAGCAGGAAACCCCTCCTCGTGTGTGTGTGCAGAGTCTGGCCTTTCCTCCATTTTCTGAAGAATCAGTTTGGCTCTTCTCAGCAGCAAGTGAAGCAGAATTCCAAAGGACTCAAGTCATCCAAAAGAAGGAGTGAAAGAGTGGACAGAGAAACAAAAAATCAAAGAGGACAACAGAAAACAAACTTTTAAAACAGTGTACCTAAATCCAACCACTCTAATGACTGCAACAAGTGTTAATGGATGAAACGCTCCATTAAAAGGCCAAGATTGCCAGAATAAGTGAAGGAAAAAAGCAGGACCTGATTACAGGTTAAGACATATTTTAATATAAAAAGTTGGTAGACAGTAAATGGGTGGAGAAAAGATATACCAAGAAAACAGTGAGTATAGCGAGGCTGGAGTGACCACATTAACATCAGGTAAAATAGACTCGGAGACAGGGAGTGTCCAGAGACAGAGAAGGACATCTCATGCTGATAAAAGGGTCAGTTCCTTAGGAAGACACAACTGTAAATGCATGTGTGCCTGATGACAGACCCTCAAAATACATGAAGCCAGAGGGACTTCCAGAGATGATGGGTGAGAATGCAAGCAACTCCTTTTCACCAAAAAAAAAAAAGCAGAAAACTGGACCAAATTGCCAAGATGAACCAAGCCAGGGCACTGGAAATCAACCAAAGATAGACCACAAATTGGAAAGCATTCAGTCTTGAAAAAATGATGGAGCTTCTAGGGAGAAAAACGTGCATCTGTGGTCTTCTTGCCAGGGCTGCTCCAGTCCCCACCACACAGCTTGACCCAGGAGAGCCCTGGTACTCCCAGTGCACGGTGGCTGCCCGACCATCAGCTTTGGTCCCAGAAGGGGTGGGCTCAATTTGGGGCAGGAGGTGAAAAGCCATGGCTCACCAGCTAAAAGGGGCTTGGTAGGAAATGAACAGGGTGACACTCCAGCTACAGTAGCCCAAGATTGGGGGCCTACCTTGTACAAGTGGCAGCCCCACCAGGATTTTAATGCCGAGGGTGACTTTTGTCACCTTGACTGGCCATGGTGCCCAGATGTGTGGTCAAACATTGTTCTAGGTGTTTCTGTGAGTGTGTTTTGGGATGAGATTAACATGTAAATAGTAGGCTTTGAGTAAAGCAGATTGCCCTCTGTAGCATGGGTGGGCCTCATCCAATCAGTTGAAGGCCTGAATAGAACAAAAGACTGACTTCCCCAAGGATGAGGGAGCTCTGCCAGCAGGCGGCCTTCAGACTTGAGCTGCAGCATCGACTATTCCCTGGGTCTCCAGCTGACAGCTCACCCTGCAGATTGTGGAATTGCCATGCCCACACTCATGTGAGCCAATCCCTTAAAATAACTCAATCTCTTTCCCTCACTCTAGATAGATGATAGTGTAGAATATAAAACAATAAAAAATTTTCATCCACTTAAAGAAAAAAAAGAAATAAAAGTGAACATAGAACAGGAGGGACAAGAGAAAACATATTAAGATGGTATGCTGAAACCAAAGTAGCTCACAAATTACATTAAATATAAACGCAGTAAGTCCACAGAGGTGAAGAACAATTCTAATCACATCCCATCGAGCCTGCAGTCTATTGACTGGACATCTCACTGCTGGTGTGGACCTTGGTCAGCTACCCTCCAGTGGTGTTCGTACAGTTACTCCTTTTCTCTTTCCTTTCTTGCTCTTTGGAAGAATGTCACTGTGCAGCCCACACCTAGGGAGTGGGTAGTTATGGTCCCCTTCCCTAAGTGTGGGGTCCCTACACAGATTTATGTAAAATTTTTCTGCATGGAGATTTGTTTATTCTCCCCCATTTACTTGTTTTTCAACAATTTACTTATATCAGTGTGCATTTGTGGGTATTTATTTTTATACTTTGGGTCATAATCCAATAATGCATCACTTATTTTCTTACTCAAATTGTTCCAGCCTTGGCTCTTGGGAGCTGTTTCAGCTGGCTCCTGTATCCCTTGGACACTCCCTCATGGCTATGAGTTCTTTAAAAATAGTGAATAGACTTAATGGGTTTTAGTATCTTTCTTTCTTTTTTTTTTTTTTTTTTGGCTGCACTGAGTCTATGTTGCTGCGTGTGGGCTTTCTCTAGTTGCAGTGAGTGGGGACTACTCTTTGCTGTGGTGTGTGGGCTTCTCACTGCAGTGGCTTCTCTTGTTGCGGAGCATGGGCTCTAGGCACGCGGGCTCTAGAGTGCAGGCTCAGTAATTGTGGTGCACGGGCTTAGCTGCTCTGCGGCAGGTGGGATCTTTCTGGACCAGGGCTCGAACCCGTGTCCCCTGCACTGGCAGACGGATTCTTAACCACTGTGCCACCAGGGAAGCCCAGTATCATTTTAAATTTATAGAAAGTTGAGTAAATAGTACAGAAAGGCTCATACACCCATCCACCCCAAGCACAACTTCCCCTATTATTAACATTTTGCATAAGTGTGGTATATCTGCTACAATGAACCAATATGGACCTGTTGTTATTAACTAAAGTCCATAGTTTATGTTAGTCCAGTGCTTCTGGGCGGTGGGTTATTGTGGTAAGACAGCGAATTCTGTGGTCAGGTGCCCCCGTCTCCACTTTTCTTTAAAACGGTGAGGCTGTCATGTGGGATACCACGGTCGAGAGTGTCCACATCTGGCTGTTCGCAGTCCCTCCTTCCCCGTGTGATCTGCTGCTCTGTCTAACTTCTCCTTGATATGGGCTACATTTACAATGCTTCCATATTCTATCTCTTATGTCACATTGGATATCGTGGGAAAAAACACATTCAAGTTGCCTCAGTTGGAAGCTTTGTGATGAACGAGCTTTCAGCACCCAACTCAGTGATTATAAAGATCGGTCATGATTGATTGACGAAAACTAGTGAACAGTCTTTCACATTACAATGAATTTTTAAATTGATATTCACTTTTCTTTTTTGAGACCATAATAATTTACTGTTCTGACATCAGATCAACAGAAAGAAACTCCAATTAGACTTTGAAAACTCATAGATTTCAGGAACATGTCATTTAACCCTAGTAAGTGGATGGATAAATTACTTTAGAAGCCAAGAAGTCTTTTGAGCCACTGTCCTTTCTGTTATCTTGTTTTGTGAGTATGTAGTGTTTCTTCTCATACTTTTAAAAAATTGTAATCAGTTTTCAAAGGCTGACATCTGACAGAGCTTTACTATAAATACCACCAGGATTGAGTATTACCTTTGCCCTTCTCCCCGCCTTAGGAAGCAGGAGCCCCTACTCCCCTCTCTTCTAACATTGTTTTTGTCAGAGTTCTTTTATCTTATTTCTCTGGTCTATATTTACAGTTTTTGAAGTATATCACATTTTTTAGTATGGTGTTCAACCGGCATGTTGTTTCTTTGATTTTAAAAGAATTTTAAATTAATTTTAAAAACACTATTTTAAAAGAATACAAATGACTTTTCATAATGGGGATGAAATATCCTTGTTTGGGTACAAAATTCTGTGACTAGTATTTCCATCCTGCCCTCATCTCTCCCCTTTGACCGTGGATTTACCAACTTTACCTTCCCAGTTTACTTATGATCTGGTTGAATGTTCTTATGCTGTTGTCTAGGGGTGGCTGGGAATAGGTGGACTCTCTTGGTAGAAGACTGAACAGAGTTGTAGAGATTCTTCAAGCCTAAGCAGAGCCGTTGTGAGGAGTAAAGAAAGAGAAGATGCACAGTGGGGCAGGTTGTCCGCATAGCTGGTGCGTTGCGTCTGCAGTGCTCGGCACGTGGTGCTGGCGTCTGATCTTTGGAAGATAGAACCTGCCTCCAGGACTAGGGAATGGATGCCCTTTTCGAGTCAGGTTAAAGGTGACAGCTGGGCTGTATCCTGCGTGGGTCCCTCCGTGCCCTGCGCCCGCCCCTCATCACCCCAGGCACATGAGGTTGGCTGAGGCTTCCTCTCCTCCAGGGGTTGAGAAACCTGGGTTAAAGCCCTCGCCGGCCCAGGCTGGCCCTAGTACAGTGTTCGATTCCACGGCAGGATATACCCTGTGCCCCCAAAGTCTGTGAAGCTTCTGGGACCCAGACCGCCTTTGTCCATTCATCACTCCCAGGCCCTCAGGGCCCATCCGCAGGGGCTGAGGGGGTCACGATGTCCACCAGGCCACCACGGCCACCTGGCCCAGCGTTGCTGGGTTACAGAGCTGCTGTGACCAGCTCTTCATGTGCAGAGTGGACTAGCCCATCTCTAATCATCACAAGCCTGGTCTGATTCTCCCCGTTGCCACCTGAAGTTCTCAATCCCTTGTCCAAGTTCACGGCCAGGGTCAGACCCATGATTCAAATCTGGGTCACGGGACCCCGAGATGGTGCGTTTCAGCCTCTCCTCCAGACACTCCTGATCACTGGTATATTTCAGAGCTGCTCTCCGGGGTCTTCAGCCCTTCGGTGCTGAGGAATTTGAGGAACGCTGCAAGGAGAAATCTGATAAAGCCTTTGAAAAAAGAAGTTAATTAGTTTTCCAGATGATTAGAGCGCTTAGTCCCCGTTTGCTTGAACAAATGCTTCGCCGAGTTCACAATGGGCAGATAGGGAGCCTCTTTGAGCCACAAACTCTTCAAGGAGCCATCGTGGCCGCTGAGGTCTAACACTCTTTCTGCCGGGCTCGGGGCTTTGTGCTCAGGGATTGATTTGAAGCACGTGAATGACTGGACAGCTCGCTTATTTCTATCAATATCTATTCTATGTTACCTTGGCAGCGACAGAGTTCAGCTCATCTCTGCATAGTGGAAAACGACGTTTGCTGTTTGTCACGTTTTTATATTTGCTATGCCTCAGACGACAATGGGATGGACCCGTGACCCGTCATGCACAGCTAACACTGTTTGTTCGTTTTACATAAAATTTGCTTGAATAAATCTTTAAAGACACAGCTGGGATGTATCAACACGAGGCGAGTCTGCAGAATACGAAGCACAGAATCAAAGCTGAGAAAATCCCCCCATCTTACGTCTTACACATTAACTCTTTTTTTTAACATCTTTGTTGGAGTATCGTTGCTTTACAATGGGGTGTCAGTTTCTGCTGTATAACAAAGTGAGTCAGCTATACATATACATATAACCCCATATCTCCTCCCTCTTGCGTCTCCCTCCCACCCTCCCTACCCCACCCCTCTAGGTGGTCACAAAGCAGCGAGCTGATCTCCCTGTGCTAACACATTAACTCTTCAATTTACACCAATTACACTCTCCCACAATCCCTCGCTGCCGTTCACATTCAGTGTATAATGTAAATATAAAATTACTGTGTAGATATTCCCAAGGCAAGGTCTGCAATTCTAAAGTCTCCCTGTGCACAACCTCAATTTACAGTTTAGAAGCAACAGACTTAACACAAATTGTAAATCAACTATACTTCAATAAAAAGAATTGATTAATTTTTTTTAAAAAGCAGCAGACTTACTAAAGCACAGGAAGAACACCAAAACCAGAGGTGGATCATCTGACGTCCCTGGTCCTTACACGGGCGGATCGTCTAACTTCTTCTTGCCTGCTTTCTGATCTGAAAAACAAAAACTGCAGCATTTTATTAATTTCAGAGTCTTGTTGAAAGAACGGAGTGGATCACACCCCGTACACCCTGGCCTTGCCTGACCATGACACCTCAGGGTCCCCCATCAGCCTTCGCAGAAATTGCATCCCAAGAACAGCTGCGATATCTTTGTAGCTTTCAAGGCTTTCTTTGTATTATAAGGGGGTTGTTTCAGAATTTTCTCCCCTAAAACCGGGTCTTTCTTCTTTGGGGGTAATTTTACTTAATTATTAATTCTCTATGTTTGGTAGTTTTGTTTTGCTTTGTTCTTAAACTCAGAAGCCATTAAGAATTCAGTATAACAATCTTAAATGTTAATAACATCCACAAACGTATCGTGCTTAATTTTTTATCTTTGGTTTATAAAATGGGGTCAAAGGTAACAAGTACATAAAGGAAAGCAAAGGAGGGAGGAAAGGAAAGAGATTTTTTTTAAGTTATTTATTTATTTTTGGCTGCGTTGGGTCTTCGTTGCTGCGCACAGGCTTTCTCTAGTTGCGGCGAGCGGGGGCTACTCTTCATTGCAGTGCACGGGCTTCTCATGGTGGTGGCTTCTCTTGTTGCAGAGCACGGGCTCTAGGTGCGCGGGCTTCAGTAGTTGTGGCACATGGGCTTAGTAGTTGTGGCTCGCAGGCTCTAGAGCGCAGGCTCTGTAGTTGTGGCGCACGGGCTCCGTTGCTCTGTGGCATGTGGGATCTTCCTGGACCAGGGCTCGAACCCATGTTCCCTGCGTTGGCAGGCAGATTCTTAACCACTGTGCAACCAAGGAAGCCCCAAGAGATTGATTTTGCTCACTTTATATCCATAATTTTGTTATGCTGGCTCTGCTTCAAATCGACACTCCAACTCTCTTGTTTTAACTGTAACTGTATCTTTAACTGTCCACCTTCTCTATTCAGATCAGTTTTCCTCCCTGAGATCTTAAGAGCAGATTTCTGGGCAAAGACGTCACTGCTTAAGCCCTATTTCCAGAATTCCGAAAAGCATTTTGGTGGTAAACTGATCGGATCCCTTATTGTCCTGTGAGAAAACAATCCTATCAATTACAAATGCTTTGTTCTAATTTCTACCAGGTCTTATTAAGTTTTACCGCATTTTCCTTAGTGTCTTGGCATTATGACCTCTTATTTTCAATTTATCATTCATTTTATCTTTCTAAGGTTTTCTTTCGGCATCTTTTAGTTGGGGAAATGGCCTCCATATATTAACTTATGAAATTGTTTTTATTTAATGGCAGTGTTATATATACACAATTATTTAAAAATAAACTTTTTTCTGTCCCCAAGATAACAAAGGTACATGGGAAAAATTGAAAAGAGACAAAAATACCTAAAGGATAAAAATCAGGCATAATTGCACCCATAGGGACAGCCCCCATTAATTTTTTTCCCCGTTAATGTTTCAGCATCTATACACCCAGTCTCCCTCTGTGTGTGTGCACATCTATATACATGCAATTGTACTACACGTACTATTTTGTGACCTCCAATTTCACTCAATATCACATCTTGTGTTTTTCTATGTCATCAAATAGGCTAAAGCCTGATCATTAATGACTACATAATAGCCTGTCATATGGATGTGTCACAATTTATATGATTAATCTCCCTATGATCCTGGATGTCCTGTTTGTTTGCAAATGTTTTGTTATTATATGCAAAGAACATTAAAGCCAATAAAGACAGCTTTGGACCCCAAACACTGGCTGAAGTCCATTTGTAAAGCCATCAGTTTGGAGTAGACAAGCACTCTGTCTTCAGCAGAACGGTTTCCTCGAGGATGACGTTCTCTCAGCCCATCTCATCAGAAGTTAGAGCGAGTTGGGAATGATTCCGGCCTTTCCACCTCCGCTTGGCCCTTCACAGATTTGACCAGGCAGTGCCACGAGGAAGAAAGGGAACAGGATTTCGAGCCAGATGAGAGCTTCCCATCCTGGCTCTGCTGTCGACCGTCCGTGTGGACATCGCAAAGGCACGGACACACTCGAGTCACGGCTTCCTGGTCCGTACTGAGGAGGCAGGCACACTGCGAAGGTAAACATACTGCGAAATGCTACACAAACTGAGCCTCTTCGTGACACGGAGCGATAATTCTCATTATACCTATGCTCCTAACCAGGAGCTACAGATAAGACAGTTTGCCTCACCAAGCCTCCCTGATGTGGAGGTTATGATCCCTATTTTAGAAATAAGGAGACTGAGGCTCAGAGAGGTTGAGTGTTTTGCCTAAGCTCACACAGCAGTAAATGGCCAAGCAGGGGCTGGGATTCATGTCTCTTCCAGGCTGAGGCTGTTTCTGCTATTAGCACACTACCTAATAGTAACTTTGTAATAGAAATTTGGATTACCAATTAGAATGTATTTTTAAATCTCTATTTGATTATTGATGGTCTATAAAATGCATTAGTACTTCTTTTTTTTATTTTTAAATTTATTTGGTTGCACCAGGTCTTAGTTGCAGCAGGCAAGCTCCTTAGTTGTGGCATGCGAGCTCTTAGTTGAGGCATGTATGTGAGATTTAGTTCCCTGCCCAGGGATCGAACCCGGGCCCCCTGCATTGAGAGCACAGTCTTAACCACTGGGCCACCAGGGAAGTCCCTAAAATGAATTATTACTTCTTATTTTAACACTATTTAAAAATTAGGGGGACCGCAATGAGAAGTCCACACACAGCAACAAAGACCCAACACAGCCAACAATAAATAAATAAATAAAATTATTTTAAAAAATTTGGAGATAAAAGCTCAGCACAAAATCGTGTGTTAAAAAAACCTTTGCAGGAATTCCCTGGCAGTCCAGTGGTTAGGACTCTGTGCCTTCATTGCCGTGGCCCAGGTTCAATCCCTGGTCAGGGAACTAAAATCCCACAAGCTGTGCGGCGTGGCCAAAAAAAAAAAAAATCTTTGCCAGTTGACATCTACCGTGTCAAAGCTGCTGTCTCTGTACACTTTTTAAAAGCAACGTTTTGCGTTTGTTTTTCCCCCACTGAACTCTGTTTCCTTCCCAAAATTCCCTGGTGGGTTACATGGAAATTTAAGTTTCTCTGTATCTTGTTATCTAGCTCCTGGGAAATCATTTGGAACTCTTGCTGCAAGGAGTACAATCAGAAGTATTTTGGAAGATAGCATTCAATACATTTGATGCAGAAATCTGACAGGATCACTAGGTGGGGAAAATGTGCATTTGGTTTAGAATTTTCTCAGCTCTTCTCTCCATTCTGTAAACCCACAGAGGACCAGAGAGGAAGCCCCTCTTCTGCCATTAGGCCCTTCACGACTTAATAGCGCCAGGTCACCAGTGCCCCGCAAGGGGCCTGGGATGGGCTATACCCAGGTAATCAATCAGGAGAGCGAGGCCAGGTGATGCTGGTCACTGCTGGACCGTCCTCCGAGTGCCGGCCTAGTGCTGCCCTCTGCTGGCCGGATGGGCCGAATTGCAGCTTAATCCCATCAACTGGTTTTAGAGAATAAACCTAGTAAGCATTGTATCCTTAACTTTTCTATCCTGGTCCTCAGTCTTTGCCTTACTGCAAAAAGCTAATCCGGAGTGTGTTTTTTTCTGCATCAAACGAATTAAACGCTATCTTCAAAAATGATGTTGGAAGAGTCTGTCTCATTTTCAGAATGCTTCTGAGACTGTTCTATCTGCCCTCAGTAAGAGAAAGCAGGAGACATCAAAGTGTACTGCAGAGTTCTTCAGAAAGACTGGGGCTCAAACCCTACCACCAGGTGTGTGACTCCAAGCAACTTATTTCTTCCAGCTCCAATTTTCTAATTTTCAAAACAGAATGAACATATTCACCTTGCCAGACTTTGAGAGGATTCAACAAGTTAATGTTAAAAAAAAAACCCCAACCTGGTAAACATTTGAAAATTACAGTTTGTAAGGGAGGTTATGGAATGTCTACTAGTAGATTTCAGTATTTGAATTTTTTCAAGATTACATTAAAAGGACCAACAAAGAGATTCATTTTTATCACATTGAATCTATTTAAAAATGAAACTAATTCAGCATTACACATATGTATTAAAAATTAATCAAAGATAATTTGAAAGTAGCCAAAGGCCTAAATATATAAAATTATTTCAATAGTCATAACCAATGAGCAAAGGTCTGGTCTGTAGAGATTATTGACTTTATCTACATGGTACACTGGTCACTGTCAAGAGCACTGCTGTCCACTTGAGTCACGTGAGACACACATGAGATCACATATATAAGGTGGAATCCCTATAACCATGTTTTCAATATGGAAAATTAACTAATTTGTCAGTTACTTAAGATTGTGTTGTCTTTCATCTTACTTGCTGAAAGAAAGCATTCTGGCCTCAGAGCCTGAAGCCCTAAATTTGAATCTGAGTCTAGCCACTGGGCAAACCCCTCCCAGATGCTGGAGAGCATCTCTGAGATGGACACATCTTAACCCAGTGACCAGAGACCTCACCCCAGCAAACCACTGCTCCCTGGGATACAGTCAAACTGCCCTCTCTCCTCCAACCCCAGAACTTCTCATCTGCTTCCTCTTTTCCTGGCCATGACTCTCGGCCATTCCTTCGACTCTTTGTTAACTTGGACTTGGTGTCTTCCATGCTAATACATGGGGTAGAAAATACATGTCCACACTGAATTTTCACTTTTCTAATTACAAAGTGAATACATGCTTAGTAAAATTTTGAACTTTGTTGAAATATAAGCAGACCAGGATAGCACTGAAAGGGCCCTGGAAACTACATTGTCATTGGAATTACAGGTCTCAGAAGCAGGCTAGGACTTACACATGAAACATAACCAGAAGCACTGCCAGATAAAATAGGAGACTTGAATAGGATCAAGATAAGATACTGATGAAAGAAATCAAAGACAAGGGGCTTCCCTGGTGACACAGTGGTTAAGAATCCACCTGCCAATGCAGGGGACACGGGTTTGAGCCCTGGTCAGGAGGATCCCACGTGCTGTGGGATGCACATGCTGTGCATCACAACTACTGAGCCTGTGCTCTAGAGCCCATGAGCCACAATTACTGAAGCCCATGAGCCACAATTACTGAAGCCCATGAGCCACAATTACTGAAGCCCATGAGCCACAATTACTGAAGCCCGCTTACCACAACTACTGAAACCCATGTGCCTAGAGCCCGTGCTCTGCAACAAGAGAAGCCACCGCAATGAAAAGCCCTCGCACATCAATGAAGAACCAATGCAGCCAAAAATAAATAAAATTTATTAAAAAATTAAAATTTTTTAAAAAAGAATGTTAGGTGATAAAATGTATTTTTAAAAAAAGAAATCAAAGATGACACAAACAGATGGAGAGATATACCATGTTCTTGGACTGGAAGAACCAATATTGTGAAAATGACTATACTACCCAAAACAATCTACAGATTCACTGCAATCCCTATCAAACTACCAATGGTATTCTTCACAGAATTAGAACAAAAAATTTTACAATTCGTATGGAAACACAAAAGACCCCAAATAGCCAAAGCAATCTAGAGAAAGAAAAATGGAGCTGGAGGAATCAGGCTCCCTGACTTCAAACTATACTACAAAGCTACAGTAATCAAGACTATATGGTACTGGCACAAAAACAGAAATATAGATCAATGGTACAAGATAGAAAACCCAGAGATAAACCCACACACATATAGTCACCTAATTTATGACAAAGGAGACAAGAACATACAATGGAGAACAGACAGCCTCTTCAATAAGTGGTGCTGGGGAAACTAGACAGCTACATGTAAAAGAATGAAATTAGAACACTACCTAACATCAAACACAAAATAAACTCCAAATGGATTAAAGACCTAAATGTAAGACCAGACACTATAAAACTCTTAGAGGAAAACATAGGAAAAACACTCTTTGACATAAACCACAGCAAGATCTTTTTTGAACCACCTCCTAGAGTAATGAAAATAAAAACAAATAAACAAATGGGACCTAACTAAACTTAAAAGCTTTGCACACCAAAGTAAACCATAAACAAGATGAAAAGACAACCTTCAGAATGGGAGAAAATATTTGCAAATGAAACAACAGACAAAGGATTAATTTCCAAAATATACAAACAGCTCATTGAGCTCAATATCAAAAAACAAACAACCCAATTAAAAATGGGCAGAAGACCTAAATAGACATTTCACCAAAGAAGACATACAGATGGCCAAGAGTCACATGAAAAGATGTGCAACATCACTAATTATTAGAGAAATGCATATCAAAACTACAATGAGGTATCACCTCACACTGGTCAGAATGGCCATTATCAAAAAATCTAGAAACAATAAATGCTGGAGAGGGTGTGGAGAAAAGGGAACCATCCTGCACTCTTGGTGGGAATGTAAATTGATATGACCACTATGGAGAACAGTATGGAGGTTCCTTAAAAAACTAAAAATAGAACTACCATATGACCCAGCAATCCCACTACTGGGCATATACCCTGAGAAAACCATAATTCAAAAAGAGTCATGTACCACAATGTTCACTGCAGCTCTATTTACAATAGCCAGGACATGGAAGCAACCTAAGTGTCCATTGACAGATGAATGGATAAAGAAGATGTGGCACATATATACAATGGAATATTACTCAGCCATAAAAAGAAATGAAATTGAGATATTTGTAGTGAGGTGGATGGACCTAGACTCTGTCATACAGAGTGAAGTAAGTCAGAAAGAGAAAAACAAATACCACATGCTAACACATATATGTGGAATCTAAAAAAATGGTTCTGAAGAACCTAGGGGCAGGACAGGAATAAAGATGCAGATGTAGAGAATGGACTTGAGGACACGGGGAGGGGGAAGTTGGGATGAAGTGAGAGAGTGGCATGGACATATATACACTACCAAATGTAAAATAGATGGCTAGTGGGAAGCAGCCACATAGCACAGGGAGATCAGCTCTGTGCTTTGTGATGACATAGAGGGGTGGGATAGGGAGGGTGGGCGGGAGGCTCAAGAGGGAGGGGATATGGGGACATGTGTATGCATATGGCTGATTCACTTTGTTGTACAACAGAAACTAGCACAGCATTGTGAAGCAATTATACTCCAGTAAAGATGTATTTTAAATAAATAAATAAAAATAAAAGTCAGCTGAAATATTTTAAAAAATAAAATTATAGTTAGGGACTTCATCCAACACCTTATTCTTTGATATAAATAGAATTTCTAGACAGAAAATCAGTGAGGATATAGAAAAACTAAATACATTCAACCAACAGAATCTAACATTTTTAGAACACTGCACCCAATAACAGCAGAATACACAGTTTTTCAAGGACCAAGATAAACAATAACCTTAACCTAAGTTACAAATTTAAAAGTATTGAAATCATACAGAGTGTGTTTCTGACCAGATGGATTCAAACTAGAAATCAATAACAGAAAGACAACAGGAAAATCTCCAACATGTGGAAACTAAACAACACACTTATACATAATCTTTGGACCAAGAGGAAGTCTCAAAAGAAATGTTGAAAATATGTAAACTCTAAGAAGATGAACATACAGCATATCAAAATTTGTGGAATGCAGCTAAAGCAGTGCTGACATCTAAGTGCTTAATCAGAAAAGAAAAGTTTCAAATCAATAACGTAAGTTCTCAACTCAAGAAATTAGAAAAAGAAGGCAGAAATATATCCAAAGAAAGAAAAATGAAAGAAAATGATAAAGGCAGTAATCAATACAATTAAAAACATAAAACATCAAGAAAGTCGATGAAACACAAAGTTAGTTTTCCCCCCCCAAAAATCAACAAAATTGATAAACCTCTAGAAAGTCTGAGAAAGATAAATAGAATACACAAATCAGCAATATCAGGTATAAAACAATAAATATAACTACAGATCCTGTGGTCATTAAAGGATAAAAAGGGAATTCTATGAACAACATACACTCGTACATGCGACAACTCAGAGGAAACGGACCAATTCCTCGAAAACCACAAATACCAAAATTCAGCCATGATGAAATAGATAAGTTGAATAGGTATATAACCTTTTTAAAAAAATTGACCTGGCACTAAAAGTTCTGAAAGAGTAATATCCAGATCCAGATGGTTTCACTAGGAAATTTCACCAAACGTTTAAAGAATGATTACACAATTGCCTCTAGCAAACAGCAGAGAAAGGAGTGTTTTGTGAACCCAGTATAACCAAATGTCATCCAGAATATATAAGGAACTCCTACAACTCAATAGCAAAAAACACACAAATAATCTGATTTTAAAGTGGGGAAAGGACCTGAACAGATGTTTTTCCAAAGAAGACATGCAAATGGCCAACAAATACAAGAAAAGTTGCTCACTAGTCATCAGGGAAATGCAAGTCAACACCACAATGAGAGACCACCTCATGCCTGTCAGAATGGCCATCATCAGAAAGACAAGAAATAACAAGTGTTGCCAGGTATGTAGAAAAAAAGGGAACCCTTGTGCACTGTCGGTGAGAATGCAAATTGGTACAGTCACTATGGAAAACAATATGGAGGTTCCTTAAACAATTAAAAACAGAACTACCATGTGATCCAGCAATCCCACTTCTGGGTATATATCTGAAGGAAATGAAATCAGGATCTCAAAGAGATATTGCACCCCATGTTCAATGCAGCCTCATTCACAATAACCAAGACATGGAAACGACTAGGTCTGCATCAATGACTGAGTGGACAGGCGATGTTTTTCAGCCAAGAGAAAGAAGGCAATCCTGCCATTTCCCACAGCATAGATGGACCTTGAGGGCATTGTGCTAAGTGAAATAAGTCAGACAGAGAAAGACATATATTGCGTAATCTCACTTATTTGTGGAATCTAAAAAAGTGCAGCTCATGGAAACAGAGAGAAGAATGGTAGTTGCCAGGGACAGGGGGACAGGGGAAACGGGGTGGGGAGGTGGTGGTGTTCAAAGGATACAAGCTTTCGGTTGTAAGAGGAATAAGTTCTGCAGATGTGATGTACGGCATGGGGCTAAAGTTAACGACACTGTGTCGGATATTTGGAACTTGCTAACACGGCAGATCTTAAATGTTCTTGCCCCACATACACACAAAAAAGGTAACTGTGTGGCGTGATGGAGGTGTTAACTGACCTTGATGTGGTAAACATTTATATATATATATATATACATATATATATATATATGTATGTATGTATGTATTATCTCATCACGTACACCCTAAACTTACACAGTGTTATTGACCATTATAGCTCAATAAAACTGGAAGAAATGAAGGATACTCAAAATGAGGCAAAAATGTGTCCTTCTGGTTTATTTTTATCACTTAGACTCCTTCTGTCTCAGCACACAGCTACAAGCTCCTTTCTATATATATAAAAAAATGTGACAAGATATTTCAAAGGAAGGGAAAAAGCTGTCTTTTATTTTAAGTTAATGAGCATTACCTTGTTCAGGAAATGTCCTTTCTATCCACCTCAAGTTCCTTTTAGCATCTGGTGGAGATGAAGAGAAAATGGCACTCTGATATTAAATCAATATCAAAGCAGGATAGAAGGGGTGTTTTATATCAGGTTTCCATTCGCCAGCGTCGGCTGTGTGATAATGCTTAGAAATGGTGCTGCGGTCCCTGCCAACAACAGACTCAAAAGTGCAATTTTGGCAAAATAAATAAAATGACGGTTAAAAAATGATTTTCTTCTGCAGTGATCTCATAGGTCACAACATTGTAATCAAGGACGCATTTCTTGCAATCTTGTAGAATACGTGGGAGATGGTTGAAAAGAAAAGCCGTTGTCATATTTTCAAATGAGGTAGAAAGAGGTAAAAGAGACAAGAGGAAACCGGAATTCACCGTGTACCTACTAAGTGCAGGTGCTTTATGTAGATGTAAATTGCCTTCCCAGAAATGCCCGAGAACATGCTAGCCAACACTGTCTGTGGTTCCCAATCCCAGCTGCACAACTGCGTGAAGAATTCTCTGAAACCCCGTCAGGATCTCTGGGGCCTGGGTCCAGGATGGGTGTTTTGTGTGCAGCCACGACCTCCCCGCTGGGGCAGCACAGAGATGAGCCCCATCCTCCGCCGTGGCCCAGCGCCGCCTGCTTTTCCTTCTTCACAGGGCTTTGCTCTTAACTGCCTCCGGGTCTCAATTCTTCTTTTTAATCTCTGACTCCTGTTTCACTAAAGAAGAGCCTGCCTGCTTCTGGTCTGCATACACCTGCTGTGTGGTCTCCCTAGATGTCACCCCTGACCCCGAGTCCTTAGCCCTTACACCCCAGCTATCAGAGGCCCACACCTCCCCAGGAAGACTGAAGCCAGACTCAAATGTCACACCATCTTCACCTCACCCTGCAGTGTCTGGGCAGATGGTTGATATTTAACCGGGAAAACAAATGCCAAAGGCAACTGAAATGATCGCAATTTTTTAAAACTCAGCACTCTTTTGTACTGTGGACACTTCTGTGGAGCTGGGGAGAAGAATAGCTGCCTGGTCTACCTCACGGGGTTGTGATGAGTAGTCCGTACAATCACCGCAAAACGCTTTCCAGGCGCTAAGACGCCGAATCACTGAGTAGCAGCCACCGTTCCCGCGGACAGACCTCAGGGCGGCTTGTCACGGATGGGTCCGCGTGCTCCTCCTGTGCTCTGGCACCTTGGTCCGGGTCCCCCATCACCTCCTAGTCGCCCAGGTCACCAGCCGTGTTCAGTTCTCACCCAGTGAGACTACTCTCTCTCCCTGGAGTCAGGACAACTGTCCTCCCACCCCGGTCTGTGGAGCTCACGCATCCCTGCTCTCGCCTCCTGCAGTGGTTCCTGCCCCGTCCACCACCCCTTAAGGAGTAGATCGCCCCGGTTTTCACCCTCTGTCCTGTTTAGCTTTTACCATCTATGTATACAGAGTATGTTCATTCCCCCACCCACCAGCTCCGGGCTGGAGTTGCACTTCTGGGCGCCAGAGGAACCCTCGGGAAGGGGTTTCAGGTACCAGGAACGGTCAGCGCGGGGCTGAGGGAGCGGGGGCTGAGCCTGCCCTCTGCACAGCACCCTCACCTCCCAACGTGTGGCTCATCCATCGGGCCGGGAGCTCCTGGAGGGAGGAGGCCACGCTTTATTAATACCTGTGTCCTAATACCAATGTATTGCCTTTCAATAAGTATTTGCTATGAATAAATAAATGAAAGCTGATTCAATATGATTCAAAAGGCACTTAGGGGAAAGACCATTCGTGAATCATAAATATTTATATGCCAAGTAGGAAGCACATGTAAGCACTTCAGGAGCCTAAGAAAAGGCAACTTTACCCCTCATTGTGTCCTCGTGAGATGACTGAAGTGATGTCTGATATTCATTACTTTGGCAAATAACCAATAACTTGAAAATTGTATTTCTTCGAATCAACAAGGCCTTCAATCTGCCTCAAATGCATGCAGTTTCCTTGGAAAAGGAGGCAGCCTCTCCCCACGAGGTCCCTTAAAAGTCGTCGTCACAGCACCCCAGGGTCCACCCGCCCAGGGCACTGTGCCCTCACAGTCATGGCACAAGGGCTACATCGTGGGCCATGCCAGGGTTCTCACAGCTACCAGCAGATGGTGAAAACCCCGCTTTCCTCCGTGGAACTGTGTGTCTCGATCGCCAATTCATCTCTTTAAGCCTTCTAAACCTTCCTAGTGTTAATTATAGGATCGGGGGTTCCATGAATTTACTTATTGTGAAAAATTAATGCCTTCTTTGAAAAGTAGTAAATTTGTCTCTTCCAAGTTAAAGGAAGCTTCCCCCATCCATGTTCTGGGATCTGGGTTTAGCAGTCTTTTCACTCTGCCTCTGACCCTCACAGTTTTACAGAATTCAGTCTTGCCCTTGAAGGCTTCCTATTTCTGTCCTTCTAGCTTACTTTTTCCCAAGAGGTGACTACTGCTATTGGTCTTCTCTCAGTATTTCTCATGCTTCCTCTGGGCCTCGGGCTGTAGTGTCTGAGCTTTTCCCAGTATTTCTAGAGTGGAGTTAACGTGCTTTGTCCTAGAGGATGCTGGAGCTGTACATCTACCTCCAGTACCTGTTTGGATGACCTACAGAGTTTGGCTGTTCTCATAAACCAGTGTCTAGAAGAGACCAGACAGAGCATTTCCCTTCATCTGAATCACCTCTGCACGTGCAAACAGATCACATACAAGCTCTGGCAAAGCCCGCCCAGACTTTTCAGTTTTCCAAATGCATTCGGAGTTGTACCTTCCTTACTTCAAGCGGTGGCGAAACCGCGGAATTACGGAGCTAGGAAGGACCTTGACCATCACTCGGATCCATTTCCTGCCCCTTGGAAGGACCGATTTCACCTGCCCCAGACAGAGGAAACGAATCCTGCCTTTAAAGTGCTCCAGCGAAGGTGACCCCACGTCCTCGCCCAGAGATGGGTTCTTGCTGGTACAGCTCCTGCCTGGGACCTGGACTCATCAAGCCCGTCCTGAAGGATTGCTCCTTCCAGGACACCTCCCATCCGCAACCCGAATCCAGGAGCTCATTCCTCTCCTCCTCTGCCAGGTCAGGGCGCCGAGCTGCTGACTCCTACCCAAGCCCAGGCGCTGGGGGCTGCTGGCCACCCGCGTTCCACCCGCCCCGTCTGCCTTTGTTGGAAGTTACCCAGGGCTGAACGACGTCCACCACCCCTCCTTCAGGTGTGAGTTCCTCTCTCAGGCCCCCAGATTTGGGGAGACGCAGAGGGACCTGCACCTCCCTGCGGGACCATCTGTCTCCTTCCGAAAGCAGAAACAGACCAGAGGAGAAGCCACGAGGAGCAGACCCAGCCCTGCCGGGGGAGAGCCAGACTCCGCTCCTGCAGAGACACTCCAGAGCCTAGCCTGCTGGGAGCCGGGGCATCGATAAATACGGGGTGAATGGATAAATGCATAAATCCCCTTGACTCGGGAATATAAGTTTCAAGAGTCTCATGGAGAATCAAGATCTCTGGTTGCTCTGAATGGAGGAAGGGGCGGACCCTGTTTCTAAACTACGTTGCACAGATGATGTATGTTCAGAACTTTCAACAGAATAAGAACGGTAACTTCTTAGTTGTTGACTTAAGTGTATCACCTTTTATGGGGCCCAAGGAGCTTTTCGACAAATAACTGGAAAAGAGCCAAAGGCAGTAAAAAAGAGGAACGGCACCGTTATCCGCTCTCTGCCCACGTTTATTGGATGTATGTCTGTTTCCACGCGCACTGCTCAGGAACGGGAACAAGCCCCTTTACAGCCACTAAAAGGACCCTGCACATCGGGCGCTGGCTTCACCCCGCAGTCGTGCTGCCTGGTGCTTCCTCTGGGGAGAAGGCTTTGCAGCCCGAGCGCCTGCTTCTCCTGGGATGCCAGTCTATCCCAAGCTCACCGTGTCTCTTCTCTCACAAAGCCTCCTTCTTTCCTTAGCCGGGAGACGTTGTACCTGCACAAAGTCAGGCTTTAAAATCTCTCCCGGAGGCGACAGGGCTTCATAATCCAGCTAGTGATGTTGACCAGTGGGATGGAAAGAACCGTATGAAACAAAGGGTTAGAATGAAACGCCACCACGGCTCTGACGAAGATGAACGCTTACATCAAATTATCCCTTGAGCTAATGTTGGGTAACCAACTCAGGAATGAGGAAACTGCTTGATCATTCCGGATTTCTGGGCATAATCCTAAAACTCAAGATCAAAGGGCTTTTACTATCAACCAACATCTGAAGGAATATTTCCTAGGGTCTCGTGGGAACATTTATGACGAGGAATTCAAATCGAGTGATTTTAGCCCCACCCAGAGCTGCGAAGGCCACGTGCAGGGGTGTCGTCACCTAGACACATAGGCCATGGTAGGACAGGGCCTGAGATGCTGGCTGGAAAGTGTTAGGGTGATAAGAGCAAACAACCAGTAGCCTTCTCCTCATGCTGGGGAAAGAACAGACAAGAGGAAACCCTAGAGGCTAGGGGAGAGGAAGCAGGAGAGAACCTGCGTGACCCGCTGGCCAACGTTGGATTGGGACACAGCTGACACAGACGATGCGCGGCTGCTGCTTGGAGAATAGTAGCCCAGGACCGAGCAGGAGGGAAGTAATAGGTGGGAAACAGGCTGCTTACCAGCCCTTGCTCCTGCCACCCGTGTTTTAACCACACCTGTGAGCCCTGGTCCCCTCTCCTAGGACCAGGTGTTTATTTTATTTTATTTTATTTTTATTTTATTTTTGGCCACGTCGGGTCTTTGTTGCTGCGCACGGGCTTTCTCTAGTTGTGGTGAGCGGGGGCTGCTCTTGATTGTGGTGCACGGGCTTCTTCATTGTGGTGGCCTCTCTTGTTGCAGAGCATGGGCTCTAGGTGCGCAGGCTTCAGTAGTTGTGGCACACGGGCTTAGCTGCTCTGCGGCATGTGGGATCTTCCTGGACCAGGGCTCGAACCTGTGTCCCCTGCATTGGCAGGCAGATTCTTAACCACTGCACCACCAGGGAAGCCCCGGACCAGGTGTGTATCAGATAAGCCCCATCATGGAACAGTGTCCGTACCCAGAAGCACCGACGTGCATTTCACTCATTTGGAATGAGTATTGCTCATAGAAAGCGCCAATGCTGCTGCAGCATGCTTTTCAGGCTGGGCTCTGCAGCCCCAGCAGATATCTGGGCTGGGGTGCATTCATTTTGCTCACGCTTGACCCCTAGTGGAGAGAGGGGGCTCGCGCCCACCGCCGTCTCCCGTACCTGATGAGGCACTGGAGGTCTGACAACTGCATCAGTTCAGGGCGGGGTCAGAGGTGGAGGAGCAAGTTGGTGTCCAAGTGGCGTGGTTACTGTGCCGGTGGCTGTTGAGTCCCTTCTCCTCTGTGCGGAACCAAGGCTCTTCCCTAGAGTTAGGGCAGAAGGATTCCTGACCTGCTGTCCTGGGACATCCGACACGCCACCTCACAGGGGACGTCCGACGCGTCACCTCACAGGGGACATCAGATACGTCACCTCACAGGGGAAGGCTTTCTAAAGAAAAGACCAGGCTGCCAAACCAGCCGTCCCCTGACCAGAAACAGAAAAGGCAGGGGGATGGGGGAGAGCATCTTGAGCAGTGAATCAGGCATCCTGGTCCCCGCCTGCCCTGGGTGCACAGGGTGTGGATGTTCTCTGAGCCACAGTGAAGGTTAAACCAGGGACATGAGTGAATAGCTACCTACCCGCCCACCGATGGATCGATCAGTCGATAGATCGTGTATGGCACAGTGCCAGGCAGGGGGGTGCTCAGTGAACCCCCCTGACCCCGCTCTGAGCCTTCTGTGATTCGTAATGGGGATCCTGGGCTTTGCGACAACCCTGAGAGGGAAGCTCGGGGCCTGAGGGTGGGCTCAGAGGTTACAGATGGAGGATCCTGGGAGCCAGGTGGCCATGGGGGCAGCAGCAGGGGAGGCTGGCAACTCGGCTTTGGGGGACGGAGGAAATTCGAGGGGCCCAAGTATGCTGGGGGTCCAGCAACATAAGAATCAAAGTAAACATAAGTCACGCAAGAAAAAATTTAACCTTAAACAAACAACAGAAAAGACTATCCATGGACAGCAGATGTGAAAAAGAAGAAGGGTATATGTGTGGAAGATTGTCCACGTGAACGCGGAGAGCAATGTGGCCGTGGAGGTGACGAGTGTAACGGGACCACCTCCTGTGTGTCCCCCTCCCCTCCGCCTCACCTCTGCACAAAAGCTGTGCGTGCCGTCACCCCCTCACCTGCGGGGGTTTCATCCCAAGACTCCCCGTGGCTGCTGACACCACGGGTGGTACCAAAACCTACGTTCACTCTGTTTTCTCCCCTGCACACCGCTGTACGGTAAAGTGCAATTTATAAGTTACGCACCATAAGATATTTACAACAATAACTAATAATGAAGTAGAACAATGACAACAATAGGAAACCAAGCCCCCTAGAACCTTGTTCCCTAACTGAGTTTATGATTCATCCCTCCATCCAAAACTTTACTCCACGCCCTCTGACCCCAATCCTGTGCTCACGGAACAGTAATCAGTAGCGTCAGATGGCTAAGATCGCTGCTGTCGATAACACTGTTAATGGACTAAAACCGCTACCATAGACATCATCATTACCTACAAACTCAGGTTTTCTCTCCAGGGCGAGATGAGTAAACAGACCCCCGAGCCAGGGACCACCTGGCCTGAGAATCGTAAACCAGGGACATCCCGGCTCCTGAAATGTCACTAGATGATGGTGAATCCCAGTCTCTTTTTCTTCCCCTAAAAAACCCCCAACTCAACGCCCAAGACGGGGTGGATCTGAAACTTGTCTCCCACCCCCTTGCTTGGCGCCTGCAATAAACCTGTACTTTGTTGCAGACTCTCACCGTCAAGAGTTTGGCCCTTGCTCGGTTACAAATACCCTATAATAAACGTCATGTGAATGTGGTCTCCCCGCCACCCCTCAAAATATCTTATCTACAAATGTAATACCTTTTCCATCTTAGCTAAGCAGTTATCACACACTGTGGCTGTAACTTTTGCAGTTTGAGGTGCAGCAGCAAAACTAGCTCGAATTTCTTTTTCTTTCTTCACAATTTCATGGATAGAAGGTTCATCCTTGCCATAGACCTTAGCAACCTTAGCAAACAGGGTTTTTTCTTAGCTTATGAAGTCAAGAACTTTCACCTTTTCACTTAGAGGAAGCACTTTACGGGCTTCTCTTGGTGTATCCGAGTTGCCAGCATTGCTGCTCTTACGCTTTGGGGCCTTTATTAAGTAAAATCAGGGTCAGTTGAGCACAAGCCCTGCGGTACCTGATAACCGAGGCTACTGAGTGGCTGACGGGCGTCGATATGCTGGACAAAGTGGTGGTTCACATCCAGGGCAGGACAAAGCATCACGCTACTCAGGACAGGCTACAATTTAAAACTTACGAATTGCTTATTTCTGGAATTTTTCCACTTCATATTTTCAGTAACTGAAACCTCGGAAAGTGAAATCGTGGGTAAGGGGGGGATGACGGCTGTGCGGGGGGAGTTTCCCCACAAGAAGCCCGTCTCGGATTCTTTTTATTGTACATCACAGTGTCACGTGGAGCTGGCAGACAGCCCCTCCTCTGGGGTCTTGTCTCTCTGAGGAGTTTCCCAGCGTGTAGACGGCTGACCCAGGGGACATAACAGAATGCAAGGATTCCCGTAGTGTTGGATCACGGGACAGTTAAACGTGAAATCATTATCTAGGGGATCAACATGGGGTTGCCCACTACTGATTTTGCCAAAAAAGTGATATTTTGAAAATGCCATAATTTGTTTTTATCATCAGTCTGTCACAGTAAGGTCATTTAACCCCAAATATCAGGAAAGGTATAGGGGAGAGACGGCTCTTCCCGAGAAAGGGCATTTGTAGAGTATACACGTCATGTATTCTGCACCCTACTGGCTTTTTTGTCTTGTCGGGGTGGCAGGGCGTCTCCAGCATGGAGAACGACACTGAATGGCAGGTCAGAATTCAGGAAGAGCTGAAGACCTGGGCCCAGACCCAGCTACAGCGTTTCCTTCCCCGCACGGTATTGGGTGTGCTGTTCACATTCCAAACATCGTGTGTAAAATGAAGCTGCTAATACCTGTCCTGCCTACTTAGGATTGTAAGGAAGGTGACTGAAGAAATGGATGTGAGAGTTCTGTGCACCTGGATAACCTTGCAAAGGTGTGAGCAGAACTCAATGCGTGGGCACCACAGAGATGCACCAGCCGAGGGGGTGGGGGGAGGCTGAACCAGGGGGTCGGGGACCCCGGGATGGGGTGCAGGCTGTGACAAGTGACTCCGACCATATCAAACTGGAAAATTTTGGAACTGTTCTGTCTGGAAGCTGGGGTACATAGACATGGTCATCACAGAGCACAGTGACAAATGTGTCCCCACAGAGGGCGAGTTCACAGTCTCGAAACTGCTCCACACACATCCTCACGTTGCATAAGTAATTCGGGGGGGGTGGGCCCGGCTGCCCACTGTTTGGAGAGGAAATTCAGAGGTGACGGAAGGAAAGGCTAGAATCTGCCACGCGGCTCTGGGTTAGCTGGAGACGTCAGTGCGAGCGCACGCCTGGCTTACCATGTGCGCAGGTGGGTCGACACAGAAACAACGACAGAGAGCGAGTGCACACATGGGTCAGCACATGCACACACACAAACACACACACGCACACCTCTCCATGCTCCGTCAGCCAAGACGGCCAAGGAGCAGTGACACCCCAGGGGCAATGAGCACACCCTGTGCCCAGATCTTGGTTTCTAATCCCCTTCTCCAATAAGAAGAAGCACGATGTAAAACAGATAGCTAGTGGGAAGCAGCCACATAGCACAGGGAGATCAGCTCGGTGCTTTGTGGCCACCTAGAGGGGTGGGATAGGGAGGGTGGGAGGGAGGGAGACGCAAGAGGGAGGGGATATGGGGATATATGTATATGTACAGCTGATTCACTTTGTTATACAGCAGAAAATAAAACAGCATTGCAAAGCAGTTACACTCCAATAAAGATGTTAAAAAAAAAGGAGAAGAAGAAGAAGAAGCGGGGCTCCTTGGAGGAAAAGGTGATTCTCCAAGTTGGGGCAGGAGAAACACAAGGGGAGCATCTTCTAGTACCAAAAGGTGAGAAACTGCTCCAAAAGCAGAAGAATGCCCTCACGGCTGGCCTGCTTGTCGTCAGGGCCCTAAGGACACTGAGAGCTAGACTGCGGCTCTGTTCTGACCATCAGGGGCTGTTTCCCAAAGTATTAGGCGTTTGTTCCCCTGGTTTCTGATCTAATCCGCTCGCCAAGTCACTTATAAGATTATGAAAGACCCCTCAGAGAAGACTGAGCCACTGAAACTGAGGCGTCCCCGTAAACCGAGTCCCCTCACTGAGTTCACGTGGAACCTCTCCATCCAAAGCTTTAGTCCCTTTCCTGCCCCACCCCTGTTCCCCTCAGGGTTGAGGAGTGTCACAGAAAAGGGGGGATTGGAACCAAGCAGGACCCCTTGGGGCCCTCTCGGCTGCAAAATCCCCTCCGTGTCCCCTGTTTCTTGTTTGTAGGAAAAAAGGCTTTAGTCCCCTAGGCCTTCCCCGAGTTCCAAAGAGCGGATTCAGCAGTTAAGAGGACAACAAAGTCACAGGCCTCCTGGGCCCTTCTGAAGGGACGGAGATAAGACACTGATGCATATCTCTGAGTTGTGCTCTAGAAACTGAGAGCCCCACCCAGGTGGAGGATGGTAACCACGTGCTGACCACACCCGCGTGGACCCCGGAGCGGCTGGGACCAGAAGGTTGAGATTCCCGAAACGTTACCTGTCACCTCACCACCAACCAACCTGAAGGAGGTCCATGAGCTGATCACACACCCTGTGACCCTCTCCCCCTAGACTGTCTTTTAAATCCCTTCCCTGAAAGACTGCAGGGATTCGGGTTTTTTGAACATGAGCTGCCCGTTCATCTTGCTTGGCACCTGCAAATAAACCCTGACTTTGCCGCAAACTCCCAGTGTCAGAGTTTGGCTTTTTGTGTTGCAGGCACGTGGACCCTTGCTCAGCTACAGCATCACACATTGGAGGGAAGTATCTCATGTTCCTGGTCCATCCATTTCAATGCCGACCTTCTCAGACTAGCTCTGCAAGTGAAACAGAATCGTGGAAAACCATGCCTTCGTCCCACAGTAAATGATACGGAAGGAAAAAGTGAGATAGAAAATGCCGTGTGTGTGTGTGTGTGTGTGTGTGTGTGTGTGTGTGTGTGTGTGTGTCAGAGAGAGGGTCCTCAGAGAGATATTAAAGTTCAGTCCCGAGATTCTAAACTACTTTATTTGGAAAACCTGCAAGCTTACGGATTTGCAGCATCGGCGCAAAGAATGTCCATAAAGCCTTTGCCCAGATTCACTTACTGTTAACGTTTTGCCCCATTTGCTTTGGCATTTGTGTTCGCTCTCTCCCTGACACGTATGACCGCGTATAAACACGCATCCCTTCCCCTGAGCTGTGTGACAGTGGGCTGCATACGTCGCTGACCCTCTGACTACTTCAGCGCGGTTTCCTTAGACTAAGGACCTTGTCTAACGTAACCACAGAGCAGCTGCCAAGGTCAGTAAATTCAACATCAACACGATGTTCTTATCCAATCTGCTGCCTGTATTCCAGGTGTATCACTGACCATATAACGTCCTTCATCCTATTTTCACTCCAAGACAGGATCTCTTCCAGGGTCACACGTTGCTTTTGGATCGCTCGTCTGCTGGTCTCCTGTCCCCGGCCTTCCCATCTTTTATGGCGCGGAAGCGGAGAGCTTTGGTCACAAAGCTGCAGAAGGTTTGGGTGGGGAATGTACACGGCCGGGCCCCCCCCTCCAGCAAGGCAGACCTACGGGCATCAGCAGCCCTCAGCTGCTCTCCCCCAACGTGTCCCTGGATTTCCACGCATCCTTTCCATCCCCCAAGCTGCTGGGCAACGCCTGCAGACAGGGGCGGCTCATCCCAGGCCCTGGACAGCCTCCGTGTAGCCTCCCTTTTCTGCCCTCGGAGGACAGGGGTCCGGGGGAAGAGAAAGAGGACTTCAGGGACCCCATACCTCCCGCCCCAGGCCCAAGGGGGCAGCACCGACAGTGACATTCTCAGTGGCCAAGGGTCCGGAGGAAGCCGAAGGGCTGCCCAGTGGTCCCACAGCACTGCCCTGTGGTCTCTGCATCCGGGGGTCACTGACTGAGCCGCGGGAAATGCACACCTTGCTCTGGGCTTGTCTGAAAGTCCAGGTAGAACCGTGGGGCCTCCGATAGATGAAAACCTCCAAAACCCATTTTTAGGTAAAATGTCAGCACTTTCAGGCTACCTGAATGCCGGGCTAAATCCAGATATTTCAGAGTTTGGAAATCTTCAAAGGAAAAATGAAAACCCTGGAAGCGTTTTGGATTACGACAACAGAACATGAGTGCCTTTTTTAAAGTAAAAAAAAAAGTTTAAGGCTCACATGTTTGAAAGGAGAATTGATCTAGCTGATACTGGTTATTTGCTCCAGGGGGATTCCAAATGCACTCTGTCCTTAAATTTTTCTGATAGAAAAAAAAGTTAACATCTGTTTCAAAGATCAGATCCTGTTTTCCTTAATTTAGCATTTAAATTCCCATCCTTTCAAGTGGGTCCCCTTCTGTCTGCGGCTTTCGTTTCTCATCTGTGCACCCCGCTAGCTGTCTCTGTCAAGCCTGTGCTCACAGTTTGTCAACTAGTTATGCAAATTGACTAAGTTGCCAATCCAGAATTAGCAGGACTGGGTTTCCCTTTTTATTTTAAGACTGTGATGGCACAAAGACGCAGCAGCTGTACTGTCAGGATGCTTTCAGCCGCGGTGAAGAGAAAACTCCGCTAAAGTGAGGGCACTGCATCACGGGCAGGTCCGAGGCCAGCTGGGTGTGCGGCGCCCACTCTTCCCAGCTCTGGGATCCCGACTCCCTGCCGCGGGGACGGCGGCTGGACTGGTCCACTCCCGGGCTGGGGGCTGCCGTTCCCTCCCGGAGGGTGGGGGTAAGAACGGCCAACGCCTGGTGGCGCTTAGCACGTGCAGGAGCCGGTTCAAGGCAGGGTTCTTATGAGCTATTACAATTCCCGTGTCACAGGCGAGGAAACCGGGAACACAGAGACGTCCAGCGACTCAGGGTAGAGCCAGGGTGCGAACTCCCCGCGGCCTGCATCCCCCACCGCTGACCATGGTCTGCCCCTCCCGAGTCCATGCGTGCACAGGGGCGATGCACTCGTGTCACCCCACGTGGCACAGGCCAGCACACGATGCGGTCATACTGCCCCCGCCAGCCTTCTGAGCTCCCCGGAGTCTGCCTGTGGCCCCAGCTTGCTCCCAGGGCACCAGGAAGCCGGGGCCAAGTGTTCTGGGGTCTGTCGATGACAACGGCCCATGTGGAACCTCCAGCCTCATGTGGCCACTCCCTCTCAGGGGCCCAGAGCCCGTGTGAGTCTTCCAGCGGGAGGCCTGGGAGGCTTCAAGCAGCTTTACAACCAGCCCGAAACCCTTCACCCAACTCAGCCTAAGGATGCTTCTCTCAATTAGCACGCTTGGTTCCAGTGAGAAGCACCGCCTCTTAAGAAATATGGGCGATATGGGAAAGTCCCCAAAGAAGAAGCCGAAACAATTAAATGCTGCTTCTGCCACCAGCACAGCCAGGCTCCGTCATGTAGCAACAGACGAGGGATGCCGCAGGCCAGCTGCAGAGACCCGGCCTTTCCCCTCCCCGCCCTGGAATCAGAGAAACCCCAGACAGAGGAGCCTCAAGGCCCCAAAGGAGTTGGCTAGATCCCAGTTCCCTTAGCACGGCTCACACTTGACAAGTCATCAGCCGCCTCTGCTTCAGGAAGCTTCTGTCGCTAATTAACCCCCCAAAATCTCATGGAGAAACCGGGTGGAGTCCTGTAGGAGCTCTTGAAACACTTCATTCAATTACAGGGAAGAGCGGCAAGCCCTCGGCTAAGTCTCTGACCAGGTCAGTTCCTGGAGAATGAGGCTGGCCGGGCCACTCGCTCCCCCGTGCCCCTGACCTGCGCTGTGTCCGTGTGATGACCCCGAGGCTGACCCTGAGCAGATGGCAAGTACAGGCTGCGTCTTCATTCCTTCCCCTGAGGCTGTAGTTCTTACCTGAGGAGCCTTCCAGACAAGCCTCGGCCGGGGCTCCACCACCAGGCTTCTGAGTCCATCCCGGTGACTCTGCTGGGAACATGGGTGAAAAGCCATGTTCTGGATCTTTGTCTTGCAGGTTGGGGTAGGGGCATCTGTCCAGTTCAATGAAGCACCGATGCAGTGAATCCCTATTTTGTACCCAGGTCTGTGTGAGGTCCGAGCTGCCCCGGGATTCTGCAGCACTTGGTGTGGCCATAGCCTGGCAGGGGCTTTGTTACCAGTCCCCAGGTAACCCCAGGTGGAGCCGAGCCCAAGAGCCGCTGTGCCCGGCAGGTGAACATCCAGACTCTTCCTATGGGATGTTCCTGGTACGTCCACCTCTTCAGCCGCTCCAGAAACCACTTGTGCTCTTAAGGGGCTGGAGTTTCGGGAGGGGCTGGCTCCCGAAAAGGCAGCGTCGCCTTAGCTTGACGTCAGCACATCCATGCACCGCGCTGCAGCCCCGAGCTCATTCTTTCCTAGAACCAGCTTCCCTCTCGTCCATCCTGACTTTGTTGCTGAATCAGCACAGCATAAAAATGCAATCAGATCCGTTAATTGCTACTTGATGTTATGGCCATGTAGGTAGGTGGCATCCATCCCATCAGATACGTAGCCATGGTCACTTCGGATAAAATTACCCGAGAGGCAAGAATTAGGTGTAGCAGCCCATCCCTCCATCAGCAGCCTCTACTCTCCATCCATCTCCCACAACTGGGGAACCCCAAATGCTCCCCCTCCCTGTTCTCTACTTTAAAGCTTAGCTCATTTACCTCCGAAAGTGGTAAAAAGCAGAGAAATTCATTTTCCTTAAGATATAAATGGATGCGTAAGGCTTAGGATGTTTGCTTTCTTAGAGATGTCTCTATTCCATTAGCAACAGGACCTTAAAGTGTGAAAGTTAATTTCCCACCATCTCTCACATCCTGCAAGCAAGGCACCAACTGCCCTTGTCCCCACTAGTTCTTCCAGAACATCCGTGCAGCTGACAGCCTTGGAGGATAGCAATGGCCGGGCCCCCCAGGAGCAGAGGGCAGGCATGCTGACTGCCTGCAGTAAAAGATTCATGTTCCCCGAGCCCAGGGACCCACTGTGTGTGCAGGCCCCTGTGTCCCCCGTGGGGCTTGGACAAGGGGACCACACAGTCACGCTGATGCCCCTGCTGCCTGCAGGCCGAGTGTCACACGGTCCTCTGTCCCTGACGGGGGTCTCCTGCCTCCTGTCAGATCTGTGGACCTGAGGGGCTAACATGAAAGCTCGCAAGTAGGGTAACATCTGGTCATGTCACAGTTCTGGGCGCTGTATTCCTATGATGGAAAAAGAACTACAGCAAGGCGTGGCGACACAGGGAAGCAGCAATTTAATAAGTGAAAAAGTAAGTCCAGAAACACTACGGAAAGGGCAAGACCCTTTTTACAAAGTTAAAAACAATCACACTCACACACATACTTTTTAGAAATACATACGATTGCAAAACCACAGAAAAATGAAAGCAAGGCAACAACAAACATGAGATTTAGGACGGTGGTTGCCTGGGATGGGAAGCGAAGGGGCCGGCGTGGGTCAGGGTTGAGGTGGAATTGCACAGTTCAAGGTAGGTTATGGTAGAAGTTCTAGCTTTGTTTGGGGTGTGGGTTTATAGATGCTTATTACATTATCAAAGGTATCTAACGAGTAACTCACCCACCATCCATTGGCCAATGATGAAACATGCTAATCCGGCTGAGTCTGGTTAGATAGGGGTAGATAATACATTAATTAAATTAATAACTGGATGGGTAGATGGATGGATGGATGGATAATAAATAATGGAATAAAGCTTGAGCCCCCCAAAATCTTCCTTACTGAGGTGGTATCTGGAAGATGAAATGAGGAAACATTACGGGGGACATCGATTGAAAAGAACTGAGAACGGGCGCCACTGCAGAATTATTTTTACGCAAACACCAATGGTATCAACATCTTATACCGTGGAGGCCAAAGACACCCTTCAAGTTCCCACTCTAGGCCTCCCTGAACTTCGCTAGGTGTCCACGTTGACCCATCTGCAGCATTTATTGAACTCCTAGAAAAGTATTTTGTGCCGCCTGGCGGTGGCTCTGGCCCAGCTGCTCCAGAAGAAGATGCAGACCCGGGCCCCCCGACCCTGGCTGGGGCAGTAACATCCTCAGCCCCCTACCCGGCCCGGTCGGCGTGGGGTGCAGGGCTGGGACACGGCGGGTGCGGGAGGTGGCTGGAGAGCGTCACCCAGGACAGAAGCGAAGTGGGTGCTGCTTCTTCTCTGGGCTCTTGCCTCCCTGTCATCCTCTCCTAAACCCTGGACACCCGGCCACCCCTCCCCCACACAGAGAAGGCCTCGGCCATCCTGTTCTGCCCTAAGCAGCGTCCAGGCCCTGACCTCACAGCCTGCCTCAGGAATCCCATCATGGTCCTCGGTGGTCAGACCGGAGGACAGTGGCAGGTGCTCAGGGATGGACAGTGTACCCCCAAAGTCACACCCAGCAGGAGCCTGTGAATGCGGCCTCACTGGAAATATGGTCTTTGCAGACGTCATCGAGTTAGCTGAGGTCATCCCGGGGTAGGGCCAGTCCTAGTCCAACAGGACTGGAGTCCTTATAGGAAGAGGGAAACCTGGACCAGACACGGAGAAGCCCCGTGAAGACGGAGGCCGAGATTGGAGAGATGCACCTGCAAGCCAAGCACTGCCAGCCAGCCGCTGTCACCGGGAGCTGGCAAGCCAAGGAGGGAGCCCGGCCCCCCGACACCCGGCTTCCTGACTCTGGCCTCCAGACTTTCTATTGTGCTAGCTGCCCGGCCGTGGTGCTTTGTTGGCCTTGGCAGCCACCACGGTAGGTGTTCATGGCTGGTAAAGGCTGCCCTTTCTAACAGCGGGATCATGGCTCAGCCCCAAAGGGGACATCCCAAATGGTGACAGTGTAGAATCAGCCACAGGCCAGGGAGGGGAGGATGGGGGAGGAGGGCCTCCGGGGGCCCCGCCCACACCTGGGCTTCAACAGGAGTCGGAGGAAGCTGCTTTACGTCATTCTTCTAAGCAACTGTGTCAGAACAGCCAGGTCAACCTGAGGAATCACACATCTTTCTTTCCAAGTAAAGTTTAGGCAGACGTGCCTGACATGCCCCCCCGCTCCCCGCTGAGGAGACGCTCAGCCTGGGAGGGGGCAGCTCACCCCACCATCCAGTGGAACAATTCAGTCACTTTTAAAAGGATGAAAGGTCCTGTGTGGGGCTTCTGGGTCGTTGTTTTTCTAGGTCAAATAGAAAATGCAGCCAAGTCCAGTCACGTGCCCTGGGCAGGATTCGCCACATCCTCAATGACACCAAAAACACAAAACTTTTTCCCCCACTTTGATCTCATTGTTTACACAGTAATAAGGAGAAACACAGGACACAGCACTTCGGTATAATCACACCATTCCTTCCTCTTTTCAACAAAGACCCCACCATGCCACACTCTTTGGCAACTCATTGATTCAAGAATTGGTAAATGAAGTAACCCCACCTGTGTTTTTAAATATGCGGACAAGAGACAGAGAAAGACAAATACCATCTGATATCACTTATATGTGGAATCTAAAAAAAGTGATACCAATGAACTTACATACAAAACACAAATAGACCCACAGACGTAGAAAACCAACTTATGGTTACCAAAGGGGATAGAGAGGAGATAAATTTGGAGTTTGGGATAAACAGGTACACACTACTAAATATAAAATAGATAGCCAACATGGACCTACTGTATAGCACAGGGAACTCTACTCAATACTTTGTTATAACCTATAAGGGGAAAGAATCTGAAAAGGAATAGATACATGTATATGTATAACTAAATCACTTTTCTGTACACCTGAATCTAACACAACATTGTAAATCAAGTATATTTCAATTTTTAAAAATTATTTTTTTTTAAAGGCGGAGAAGAAAAGAGCCTGGAGAAGTGTCTCCTGACTTTTCCTTTAAGGGGGAGGGAGTCTTGAAAACCAGACCCCAGATCTGCATCCAGGATTCCAGGCCTTCTGTGGGGTGACCACATAACACAAGCTGTACCCTGTGGAAGCCTGCAGTACACAATTTCTAACGACCTACAGTTTGGGGTTGAATTAAATATTGAAGCAAACTCCAGAAATATCTACAAGGAAACACAGCAGCAATATTGTATTGATTGTGCTAGACTGCTTAATAATTAATTCACTCACCTCAGGGTTTGAATGTCTTTCTGTTTGTGCCTCAGCATCACAGACAAAATACTGGGTGAGGGGCTGCAGCTCAGAGCCTCACCTGGTGTCTCAAGTTCTGAGCAGAGTGTGGGAATGAGAGGGCTGACCTCGTGTCCCTACATCCTGCTGACCCAGGCAAGGGCTCTTCAGCTCGGCCCTTCTAAGTTCAAGCCTCGTAGGAACCTGGTAGGAGCATTGGATGAACCCCTGAAGGGACCCTAGTGGGTTTGTGGTGATGCTGCTTCTGTGTCCTTGCATCAACCTGATCAGTGTTTTGAACACAGTTAGAAGTAAGTGAGCTCAGCTCTGAGGCCGTATCTGTCATAAAGCTGGGTCCCCACGGCTTGTTTACATGGCCCCATGGGGGATAAGAACCAGAAATACCGGTCTCGCGTCTGTGTCTCCCGCCTCTTTGCAAGGAGAGACCTGTGTTTGGCGTCCACAGGAGCATCACAGGGCGCTCTGAATTCAGGATCAAACCAGCACATGTGCATATCCCTGCTGGTCCTCGGCGCTGAGCTTCCGAACGGGGCTCTGGGAGGCTCCGGTTCCGGGGGTCTTACCTAATTCTTAAAAGGCCTGATCAAGTTACGAATTTAACAGCTGAATAGGTGAAAATAATCTTGCTCCAAGGATTTGCCAACAGGAAGTTCCCTAGATTATCGGTCAGTGTTTTTGTGTTTCTTTTCTCAACAAGTACCATGAGATGGTGGACTTCTTCATTCCGGGAGACCGATGGGTGTCAGGTCTCAGTGCGTACACGGACCCCACCCCACCCCCCCGCCAGGGCCAACTCCCACCTGGAGGGGAGAGGGGCCGGCACCCAGCTCGGATCCCACGGGGATTCAGAACTTCCAACAAAGGTTCTGGGGCCTGGGTGGAGCTGAGGGTGCTGCCCTCCAAGCTTATGTCAGACGATTTAGACAATCCAGTGGTGTGGGAAAGGGTGACGGATCCGGGCCCACGAGGTGAGGGGTGATGGTGGGTGGACGTGACCATCAGGGCCTGAAAGGAGCATAGGCAAGGCATGAGGGTGCTGACAGGGGCCCAGTCAGGCGAGGAGAAGGACCACAGGCCCTCTGCCCTTGGGTCTTGATCTGATTCTCTAAGTGTGTGAGTTTCAGGACCTAAGAAGCACAGATATTCAACTGCGTCTTCACCGCATCGCCTGGGACTTGGAGTTTAAGCAAGTGGAGCACAGAATTTGGTAAACGTCGGGCCAGCAGGCCCCGGAAAGCTCGCTTCACAGCTTTACACCTTCATTCATGCATCCATTCACACCTTCATTCATGCATCCATTCACACCTTCATTCGTTCATTCATTCCTCTGCTCCACAAATATTTCTCAAGCATTGACCAAAGCAAGAGCTGCCTCCTGCTCTGAGCCAGGCCAGTCCGTGCTCCTTGTAGACGCGCTGGACCCTCAGTTTTGTGCTGGGAGGGGATGAGTGGGGCCGGTCCCACCGTCTGCAATTGGAGGATAACGAGATGCTCGCTGTCAGCACTGTGTGGTCTAAAATTAGAGAAACATCATGAAGCCTCAGGGTTTCTCCATCTGTTGCAAACGTGAGGGGTCCACATGGACGAGGGTGTAGGGGGCTCTCTGAGTAGGCAGCCTCCTCTCCATCCATCAGGGTCTAGAAATGCGCACTTCCCTCGGGATGGGATCCCATGGCCACGGTGGTCCCATCCCCACTGCCGCTTCTTGGGCCCCTCCTGAGCCTCCCCAGCGAGAACCAGTGGCGGGGCTGCGTTCCCCTACCCCGCGGCTGAACAGAGCTCCTAGCTCTCATCCTGCCGCGCCCTGAGCCCACTCCCAGCCCCCTCCACACCCCTCCTCCACAGACAGAGCCAATATCCAGCTCGTTAACAAGAAACATTTTTACAGAAAATTCGACGGGTGAGAATTCACATTTCTCACCATGAAGCAGACATTTCACACAACTTCTCTTGGCCAGCCATGTTCCTTCCTAAGTTCCCACCTCCCTTTGCTCATCCCAGGCAAAGTCTTATCTGAAGTCCCCACCTCTCTGTTCATCCTGTGAATCATCTACCTCGGACCTTCTCCGGGCCAAGCAGAGCCTTATGCCAGGCAAATAAATCAGAGGGTGTTTCTTCAAAAGCTTTGAAATTCAAAGAACAATTCAAGGTAGAACTCCAAGATAATAACAATAACACCCAAAGGCACCATTGCTAAGCATGTAAAGCAGCTCAGAGTGACCACACAGACCCTGTAAGCACGAGGAAGGAACAAGTTTCCCTCAAAGGAGAGGTGGTGCAAAATTTCCCATTTTACAGCAAGAAAAGTGGGAACCCAGTAAGATGGAGTGATGTTCACAGGCACACCCTGTGACCGAGATCTGGGAGATGGCGGGTTGGACCACCACCCAGCTGTGTTAGAAACCCTGTGGGACTTCCCTGGCAGCGCAGTGGATAAGAATCTGCCTGCCAATGCAGGGGACACGGGTTCGAGCCCTGGTCCAGGAAGATCTCACATACTGCGGGGCAACTAAGCCCGTGCGCCACAACTACTGAGCCTATGCTCTAGAGCCTGAGAGCCACAACTACTGAGCCTGCATGCCACAACTACTGAAGCACACGTGTCTAGAACCCGTGCTCCACAACAAGAGAAGCCGCCGCCATGAGAAGCCCGCGCACCACAACAAAGAGTAGCCCCCGCTCGCTGCAACTAGAGAAAGCCCGCGCACGGCAATGAAGACCCAAAGCAGCCAAAAATAAAAATAAATAAATAAATAGATAGATAAATAAATAAATAAATAAATAACAAAGAAAAAAGAAACCCTGTGCTCCATCCACTGTGAGGCCCTGGGTCCTGAAATGTTCCTGAACTTTCCAGGGTCCCATGTCACCTGCCACACAGCACTCTGGCCAATCTTGATTTTAACGCTTGTCACGCAGATAAGGCCTGTAGAGCGTTTAGAACAATGACTGGCATTTTGCCGTTCAAAACCTCACATGACCTCCAATTTTAAGACACCAGCCTTTGAAGTTTATTATCAAGCAGCCTCCTTGATTGTAAAGCTTCCCCATCCCACTGAAATCTTGGGCTGTGCCTGGTGCACAGGAAAAGTACAGCTATTGTAAAAGAAAAGTCAGAAAAGCAAAAAGGAATATAAAACGGTTGTAAAATGCCCTCCTTGATATTCATGTTTTATTCATGAATGGACTTCATCGACACTTAGACCACAAACTTCGTGCTATAAGTAGAATTCCTCAGGGAAGTGGCTATAACTTAAACTTCCTCACTTCAAGCAGCTCTTTATGAATAATGTATCATGTATTATCCAAGATGCTTGTCAAGTTTGACTTAGAAAATGGGAAAGTAAATTGAGTGAAGTAAAAAGGAAAGGAAAAACTCCAAATCATCCAAGTAACAACAAAATATGACAAACACTTAAAAAAAAAAAAACCAACCAAGTGAAATTCCTCTCCTTAGTCACCAGGTAGATGCGGAAAAACAAATTATCACTTGTGTAGAACTTCATTTAATGGCATTGGTTTGCTGCATACAGAATGTCCTCTGTCCTTGGCCCCTGCCTGGTACCAGCTGTCTGTAAGTTCCCCTGTAAGAAATAGTCAGGGAACTTAAGTCTGAGGCCCAAGAAGTCCTGCTTCACACACCACCATGTCATGTGCGGGGGAGCGCCCACTTTGCGCCATCGGGGGAGAGGGCGGACCTGTCCCAGCATCCTTCCACTGGAACGGGAGCTGGGCAGGGAGAGAGAGAAAGAGAAAACCCCCGGATGAGGGAGGGAGTTTTGTAGGTTTCAAACAAAGATTTTTAATTAAATTCATTTTCATTTTCTTTGGTGGAAACTAATTCAAATTTTTTATGTTGAACCAAATGCAGCTGCAATTTTTCTAGGTAAAGTGGGTCATATAGGGGTAAGATCATAGTTCAACCTCATATGTTGTTCGTGGGGGTCACTCGGGCTCAGGCCCACACATGCTACACCTTCCCGGTCAGGGGCCGGGAGTCTAATGTCCTAACTCACTGCTTGCCTCTTGTCAGGATGGGGTTTGCTACCCAATGTCATTTTTGCCAGAAGCTCAATGGCGTGAAGAGGGGAAGGCACCCCGGAGCGAAGTCTCTCCAACCTGACGCAGAGCAGTGGGTGAGGGGTTGTCAGGGTGAGCGTCCACTTCCAGAGGCCGCCCGGCACGTGGACTCCACTGCAGTGTATTCATTCGACAAGTGTTGCTTGGGAACCTACTGTGTGCACTGCAAAGTTTGGGGATAGTGAACAAGACAGACATCATCCCTGCCCTCTGACCTTTCGTGACCTAAAATGTAAAATGAGGCCACGGTTTCTCAGATATGACACCAAAAGCGAACCCATGAAAAATAAATTGCACTTCATCGGAATTTAAAACTTTGTATTGAAAATACCATTAAGAAAGCAGAAAGCCCCTAGAGTGGGAGAAATATTTGCAGATCATGTATCTGATGAGAAAATTGCATCTGGAATATATAAAGAGGCCTTACAATTCAACAATAAAAACATAATCCATATCTTAAAAGGAAATGGACTTGCACAGACATTTCTCCCGAGGAGACATACAAGGATCCCATAAGCAGATGCAAAGACGCTCAACATCTTTAGTCATTGGGAAATGCAAATCCAAACTACAATGAGAAACCACTTCATACTCACTAGGATGGCGATAATAAAAAGACACATAATGACAAATGCTAGGAGGGGCGTGGGGACACTGGAGCCCCTACATTACTGGCTGGATGTGAAATGGTGCAGCCTCTTTGGAAAACAGTCTGGCAGTTCCTCAAAAGGTTACACACAGAGTTACAATGTGACCCAGCAATTCCACTCACAGGTATAGGCCCCAGAGCAATGGAAGCATATGTCCACACAAAGACTTGTATATTAATGTTTGTAAAAGCATCATTCACAATAGCCAACAAGCGGAAAGAGCCCAGATCTCCATCCACTGACCAATGGACAAATGAATTGTAGTGTATTCAGACCATGGAACATTATTCAGCCATCAGAAGGAAGGAAGCACTGACACATACCACACAGTGGATGAATTGTGAAAACACATGAAAGAGCCAGTCACAAAAGACCACGTATTGCATGATCCCGTTGATATGAAATGTCCAGAATCGGCAAATCCCAGAGACAGAAAGTAGATGAGTGGCTGCCTAGGTCTGGCAGAGGTGGGGGGAGAGTGAGCGCTAATGGGGAGGAATTTTCACTGGGGGTGATGGAAAGTTCTAAACTTCGTGGTGACGGTCGCACAACTCTGTGAATATATTAAAACCAAGGAATTGTATACTTTAAAGGAGTGAATCTTGTGGTATGTGAATTATATCTCAATAAAAATGCTTTCTATAAAGATACACAATACGAAAGTTTATATTTGGGGAAAGAAAAAAGAACCCATCATTTCATCAAGTAAAGTGCAGAAAATAAAGTTCAACTAGATCATCTCACTGGTAGTTTCTGTTAAATCACTAGGAAGGTGATCCTGAGTCACTTATCAGAATTGTGCCTGGCTTATAAATGTTGAGAAACGCAGTATAGACAGGCCTCCTGATTATACTCAGCCTATAAGATAAGGAACATACCACTTAGAAGGGAGGCTATACATATGATAAAGTGTTTTATGGTTTTATAGGACCGTTTGGCTGAATTAAGAAGTCCTCCTGGGCTTCCCTGGTGGCGCAGTGGTTGAGAGTCCGCCTGCCGATGCAGGGGACACGGGTTCGTGCCCCGGTCCCGGAAGATCCCACATGCCACGGAGCGGCTGGGCCCGTGAGCCATGGCCGCTGAGCCTGCGCGTCCGGAGCTTGTGCTCCGCAACGGGAGAGGCCACAGCAGTGAGAGGCCCGCGTACCGCAAGAAAAAACAAAAGAAACCAAAAACGTGAACGTGTCTTATAATGAAAAAGCAGTTAATAAATATTTTTCAGTCTCTTTCCCATGACAACAAGCCCGCCCGCACGTCCTGCTTCCGGGCCCCATTTGCCAAGATGAGGACGTGAAGGGAGTGACTTCGGGGCGGGGGTGGGGGGGTGGGATGGAGCTGCTGGCGGGGCTGAGTCTGGGGCTGCCGTGTCCCCGCAGAGGCGTGGCGGGTCCCTGCCCATCCCAGCTGGCACGCCCGGGGGAGGGGGCACTGGGCCGGCTGTCCTGGGGGCCTGAGCCACCTGCTTCAGCAGGTGCCTGGAGCGAAGGAGGGACCCGGGCTGCCTGGAGGCACAGAATCGACCCCCTTCTCGACCTTTAATCACCTCAGTCTCGGTTTCAGTGCATTCAGTTCCGTGAACACTGTTCTCTGGGCCCCTTGAAAGGGACGAGGCTTGGCCCTCCCCCGGGCTCTCGGGGGCTCAGAGCATCACTGCTCCGTGGGAAGGGCAACCAGCCTGCTTGTCTCCACCACCAGCTGCCCCGAGGCAGGTCCCCGCACCTCTGTAAAAGGAGGGGAGGGTGGACCGTCTCTTTGAGGCTCTACAGCCTCAGGCAGGAGAGCACAGGGCAGACAGGAGCCTGACTGCCAAATTCAGTGTTGGGCAGGCTTTCTGGAAGGGGTCCCATTTGTTTTACTTATTTCCAAGGCCTCCGTCTTGGTCTCTGTCCAAACCAAGAGATGCTGTGTGCGAGTCCACGGGGGCAGAGTCCGTCTCAGGAGGACCCGAGATCGGTACCTGGCACTCGGCTGATGCACAGAAAACGCACGTAGAGTGACTGGGGGGTGGGGGGTGGGGACCGTCCTGCTGTTTCCCGGGGCAGATCTTAAAGCCGGTGTGGTCTCAGGACCCCGGGGAACAACTGGAAGATCACTCTGCAGTGAGTCTCTCTGAGGACCCAGGACCTCTTGGGAACTGGCCCGGCCCTCGTGCACCTTAGGCTGTCCCCCCGGACCAGCAAGACGACAGCAGTGATACACATGCAGTGAACCGGCGCGTGGGGACACGCAGAGCAGCGAGCTGATGCTTCATCACAACCCTGGCCGCTGTGGCGCGTCCCGGTGAGGACGTCCGTCCCTCTGCCGTGGCACTCCGTGGCACTCCGTGGAACTCCTGGGCCTTTAGGATGGAAGGCGCGGCTCAGGCCTCTGCCGAGCCCCACCTCTTAAATACCATGATTGCTTTTTTGGCGGCGTCTTTCCTTTTACCTGACAGGATAAATTGTTTTGTTGTTTCCTATCTTCCTGCTCTTGAAAGATTTTGTAGTCTCAGGGGAATGTACACCATTTCTATAAGAGGAAGGGGAGGGGGGAAAGAGCCCTAAAGGCCTAAAAATAAACTGCCTCTGCTAAGGCACGGACCTGAGTCCCCTCCAGGGGCTTTGCCAGTTTGGTCTTCTGCCATGTCAAGCGTCCAGGGGTGGTTGTGCTCTGAACAAGTCAGCTCAGGAATTCACGCTATATGATTTACTTCCGAGCTTACCAGGATGAAAAGGATCTTTTCATTCATATCAAGAAGAATACAGCCAAACTGAATCAGTTGTTTTATAAGTGGTGACCAAATGCAACTGAATAGTTTCCCATCTTGAATTTCTGTGAGAAAATATTTTAAACTTGGATAGCCAATTAGTGAAAATAGGAGACTCAGAGCAGAATGGGAATGTCTGATTCCTATTTCTCTCCTTTTCATTTTCGAAGCATTATCTGTGGATCGCTAGCAGCTTAGACTTGAAGTGATCCCAGTGTGCTATTGACTAGAACAGCTTACAGAGATTTATTACCTTTCTCTGTGCACAGAACAAAACTCTATTCTCAGATGCCATGTTTAAGCCCTTCATGCGTGTCAGGGAATATTTTCTAATCGATCTCCTTAGACATTCCTCACAGTAATCAATATCCTTATACTGATGTGGAAAAACTCAAGATTGTAAGTAGTTTTGCCAAAATCAGTTCAGCAGTCTAGGAGAAGATGTGAACCTTTCAGACCCGTCCCTCAGCGGCTGCCGTCTGCCTGGCATCACATGGTAGAGAAGATTCCTCCAGATCCTTCTCGGGCGACCGTGGGAAGCTGCGCGCCATCCCACATTGGGAGGAGGGGGGGACGGAGGGGACACAGCCAGACTCAGCCAGCCAGGCTCCGCCCCGACTGGGTGGGCCCTGGCCTGTCCCGAGACCTCTCTGAGCCTCGTTTCTCCCACAGCAGAATGGAGAGCCCAGCAGGGTGGTTTTTTTTTTTTACATCTTTATTGGAGTATAATTGCTTTACAATGGTGTGTTATTTTCTGCTGTATAACAAAGTGAGTCAGCTATACATATACATATATCCCCATATCCCCTCCCTCTTGCGTCTCCTTCCCTCCCACACTCCCTGTCCCACCCCTCTAGGTGGTCACAAAGCACAGAGCTGATCTCCCTGTGCTATGTGGCTGCTTCCCACTAGCTAGCTATTTTACGTTTGGTAATGTATATATGTCCAAGCCACTCTCTCACTTTGTCACAGCTTACCGTTCCCTCTCCCCATATCCTCAAGTCCATTCTCTAGTAGGTCTGTGTGTCATGAAGAACCGCAGGGTGCTTGAGATCATTCACACGAAAGAACTTAACGATAATAAACTTAGCATGAAGGAACTTAAGCATCCTGTAAACACAAGGCACATTTTATTGCTCTCGAGGTTTGACCTTGAACATACAGGGTAATAATATCCCTGTGCTGTTTCAACTCCTGGAAAAAGAAAGAGTCATAGATTTATTTAATCACTCTCCTGAAATCAGAGGTTTTCTACAGTAGTTATAGTGAATTATCCTCAAAAAGACCCAAGAATCAATGTCTGGACCGAGCGTTAGGGGGGCATCAGGTAACGTCTTCGCTGCCCCACAAAGCCCTGTATTCGGGACGACGCTGTGTCTGTGAACCCTTCTACTTGTCGATTCATTAGAGAACAGTGGTCGGCGTTGATTTACTGGAGCTGAAGTGATGCAGAGACTTAGGCTCTCCGCTTCTATCAGCTCAGCCCTGAGGAGAGACGACAGCTGGGGGGCGGTCTGCTGCTCAGTCGTGATCGGTGGGGAGTGCAGCGAGCAGGGACCCTCTCCAGGCCCTGGACCGGGGTATGGGGCCCCTCCCTGAAGCTCCGGGTCCCTCCAGGGGAAGGCGCTCTCTTCCGTCTGATGGTTTACGTCAAGGTCAGGAAAGCACGTGTGTTTCCACTGACCGAGGGGCATGAGGCCCTTCCTGGGCTCAGCTGTGAGATTTGGGGGCAGCGTTTGTTGACTAATTTTTTTTTTTTGCTCTATTTATTTTTGGCTGCGTTATATATTTTGGGTCTTTGTTGATGCGCGCGGGCTTTTCTCTAGTGGCGGCGAGCGGGAGCTACTCTTCCTTGCAGTGCGCGGGCTTCTCATTGCCGGGGCCCTGCCCGCCGCGGAGCACGGGCTCTAGGCGTGCAGGCTCAGTAGTTGTGGCGCACGGGCTTAGTTGCTTCATGACATGTGGGATCTTCCCGGACCAGGGCTCGAACCGTGTCCCCTGCATTGGCAGGCGGATTCTTAACCACCGTGCCATCAGGGAAGTCCCCTCACATTATATATTATGTGTATATACCTATATATTCCCCTAGCACATAACAGAAATATGGAGATATTGGGACCCCACGTGGGACTAGATTCACTAGTTTGAGGTAATATATTTTATACTTGGAAATAAGAGAGAACATGATATTGTATTGACCTGATATTTTGTCTAAACGTGACCACACACATGTGACAGGCATAGAAGGAAACACTGGAGAGAGGTGCTGTAACCTGCCTCTCTACTGTTACCCCTGCCCCCTCCACTGTTGCCCCCGCCCCCTCCACTGTTACCCCCGCCCCTCCCTCTGCTGGACCCCCCGCTCCATCCTGGTCACCCAGGGAGGCTGCAGCCTGCGGAGCAAACAGACGGGGCAGAGGCTGGATCAGCAGACTTCAGCCCCTCAGACCAACACCTTCACCAGCCTGAGATGAAGTTAATTCATACGTGGTGTGAACACCCTCAAACGCTTTAGAAAAATCTCCATAGCGCCCAAATTCCTACTCAGAGAAATATAAAGGAGAAACCAAGTGTAATTTATGATAAAATAATGCATATCTAAGAATGTAAATTCTCAGGTATGATCACAGGGCAAAACAGAAAGTACTCAGATAACATAATCAGAGGCCACTCAATTTAATGTATCAGTCTTTTCTTTTTCTTTCCTTTTTTTTTTTTTTTTTTGCAGTACGCGGGCCTCTCACTGTTGTGGCCTCTCCCATTGCGGAGCACAGGCTCCGGACACGCAGGCTCAGCGGCCATGGCTCACGGGCCCAGCCGCTCCGCGGCATGTGGGATCTTCCCAGACCGGGGCACGAACCTGTGTCCCCTGCATCGGCAGGTGGACTCTCAACCACTGCGCCACCAGGGAAGCCCTGTGTATTTGTTTTGAACAGGAGGTGTGTTCATGGAAAGTTCAATGAACAATCAAGTTAAGAAGAAGAAAGGGAATTTTATTCGTGCCAAACTGAGGACTATAACCCAGGAAGCAGAAGCTCTGAGAACCGTTCCGCCCATTAGAAGTCAAAGGCACACTCATATACATTTTCGAGAAAAAGGCTCGTACATCAAAAATGACATGTTGATATTTACATGAAGTTCACCAGGGACATAGAGTCCAGGTGAGCAAGTACAAAGGAACAGCAAGTCACCATGACCCCTGCAGAGCTGGGAAAGAACGCTCTCCTTTTAAGAAGTGACATTGCTAGTGTCAGGAGAAAGAAAAAAATCGATCCTATGGCCGAGCAGGCACTCCCACCTCTGAGGAGCTCTGGCTAAGGCACAAGGCAGATGCGCACGGCACATTAGGGACAGAGGCAGGCGGCCCAAATGGACACAGGGAGAATCTCATGTTCAGTTTTTCTTGTCCTGCCTTAAAATATAAATTTTATTTCATCAGACTTGCTGAGCACAGGCCTGTATCTGTCTTCACCGGACGCTCCCCCAGACCCCAGTGCAGCACAGCACACGTGGGTGCCACATATGTGGCTGCTGAGCGTGACAATGGATGGTGAATAAAGTAATTTATATTGTTTTTTACCAATTCCTGGTCAATCATTATCTTAGACGTCATAATAAAAAAAAATTGAAATTTTACACTTTTTCAGCAGCTTCTCAGTGTCTTTATAAAGTACATCAGATTTAGACATTTAAACTTACCTCTTTGGTTTGTGATCCATCTGCTTTTCAGCTCTATTCAGTACACTCCTCAGGCTTCTTTTGATTATTTCATCAAAGCAGAATTCCATTCAGCCAGAACCATCATTGGTTCCTTTATTACATCACTGTACGATTTTTGTATTTATTTATGTATTTAATTGATCTCTTACAAAAAGAAGCTTATTGGGACATTGAACAGAACCTTAAAATAAAAGCATACTCATTTGTTGTATTTATTTTGTTAAATTGGTTTGAATTTCAGAGTTCTGTCTCAAATCCTCACTGAAGTTTCACTTCATTTGTAGTATTCCAGTAAGTTTACCAGAAAAAATAAAAATTTGTACTGTCATTCTGTGAGTGAGCACCAGAAGAAGAAAAATCTTCATGATTAATGCATGTAGTTTTTAACATAGCCAGACATCTGTGCTTTCTGTGGTCTGACAGTTTGTTAATAATGCATTAGGATTTGTTTGTATTCCCAATAAGTTGTATGACAGGAAAAGACACCAGAATTATAACCCACTTGTGTAGTCTGAGCTGCATGTCAGATGTGGATGACCCCTCATCTCCACCCCCACCTTTTCTCCCCCATCCCACCCCATCCCATCTCATCCCATTCTTTGGCCATGTTTGCCAATCTTCCCTTTTTCAAAGTACCTATTTCACCACTGCATTCATTTATTTCCTTAAGATCAAAAGATCAGTCATTTACAATTCTTTAGTTTTCTTGTACTGTTCTGGCTGCAAGTTCTGTATTCGGAGCCGATAGTCAGTTTGGCCTAGTCCACCTGATACAGTCTTTACAGCTGGTGTCTGTGCTGACGCCATTCTGCTTGCCAAACATTTTGAATTTCTCTCCAACTCCATTAAATGGCAAATGTTGCTCCTAAGTGTAATCTTGATGGATTAACGGTCCTACTTTTTCAACGAAAACTGTGAGGCTGGGTCCAAGCCACCCTGGCTTGTGAGGAGGAGCGAAACTATTTCCCGAGGCTTTGAGAGGTGACCTGCGCGTGGGCCGGAGGCAGCTGCTGGGTGCAGCAGGAAGGAGGGTGGGGTCACTCGGCTTCAATCAGCTCCCTGCTGGGATTCAGTAAACGCACAGGCTGGAATCAACAGAATCCAGATTATTCTCTGAAAAGACGGAGGCATGTACAGAGCCCCTGTCCTGTCGGCAGCATCGTCCAGAGACCACTGTGGGTCAGGCTTTGGCATCCAAGGGCAGGTGTGATCTTCCAGTTAGAAAGGTACCTGTGGTCACGGGTCCCATGACACCTGCTGTACTGTGCAATCCCCATGCTTGGTGCTCAGACGGAACATAAACAAAGAATAGCCTCTTACCTGAAGGACCTTACAAATTAGTCTGGGAAATAAGAGTAATCTATAAAATGACACTGTCCATAGTCAAACAGAAAAGAATGGAATAATAGCAAACACGTATCGGCACAGTTCCCAGAGCTTCACATGTGTTCATTCACGGATCCCACACTAACCCATGAAGCAGGGATTGTCATTTCCCCCCATTTTACAGACGAGACCCAGAGAGTGTGTGCGACCTTCCAAGGTGGCAGGCCCAGTGTTCGAGCCCGACAGTCCTATTTACTCTGTGGAAACTGAAGGTGTGATGGGCAGTTGGACGGTAGAATAGGGGGGTAACTCCTCCTGGGCTCTGAGTAGGAATCACCCTCTCTTACAGGACAAAGGGAATTCACAGGAAGCATACAGGTCTCCCAGAACTGGAGGAGGCTGCAAGGCCAGGCTTAGAACATTACATGGCAGGAGACAGGCTGGGGGCGGGGACCACAGGTGGTGACACCACAGGGCGCCGGGCTGGGTGCTTCTGCCATGAGGGCTCCCCTGCCATGTGCCCTTTGCCGTCCACTCGTGGGCTCAAGTATGAAAGTCGTGAGCGATGGGTGCATGTGGACCCGGCAGCAGGTCGGGCAAGTCCCCCTCCCCATGCTGGGCCCCGTAAGTGGTCCCCGCCCACCCCGGCACTGCAGCGGGCATGGGGTAGGGAACAACCTCTCAGGTCCTTCTTCGTGGCTCAGATGTGCCCTGGTCATTACCGTGCGGGTGCGGCCACCGCAAAACCCACGGCGACACCTCCTTGTAGGAACTCGCAAGGGCAGGGCAGCAGAGCAGCAAGCAAGCGATGACCACTTAGGGGGCAGCGTGCTTGGGAGACCTACTGCGTGCCATAGATGCCTATAGCGGTTCCCGTGGCTGCAGACACGCGATCGCAGACTCAGGGGTTAAAAGCAACACAAACTATTATCTCACAGTTTCCGTGGGTCAGGAGACAGTACTGTTAGTGGCGTCCTCTGCTCAGAGGCCGATCAAGGTGCCAGCTGGGGCTGTGGTCGTATCCGAGGTCCAGGGCCGCCTTCCACACTCGCTGGCTGCAGCGGAGTTCGGTTCCTTGCGTTGGGACACAGGTCGCTGTTTCGGGCTGCTTGACAGCGGGGGCTGGCTCAGTGGTGGGGTGCCTGCTCCCTGCCACGTGGCCTCCACACTCCATGGCAGTTTGTCCCGTCTCTGCTGCTTGGGTCTGACCTCTCTCACCTGTTCTCCAGACCCATCCAGGAAGGTCTCCTTTTGACGACCTCAAAGTCAGCTGATGGCGGACCTCCGTTCCATCTGCAGAGTCCCTTCCTGTCCTCAACACGAGGTGGCAAGTCACAGGGGAGACACCTGGCGTGGTCACACGCTCACCGTGACAGGATGGGAAGGGATGGGAGAGAGTGCCCCGGGGTGGGCTGGGGGGCATCTTAGAATTCTTTCCAGAGGAAGGAGCCAGTGCCCAGTGGAGGGGGCACCCCAGCCCCGATCTCAAAGATCAGTGAGGTTTGCCCAGGACACAGAGGAGGAGGAGTGGTCCAGGGGCTGGAGAGCAATGTGGGGAAAAGGAAGGGATTCTGTCTAGACAGGTGCTGATCAACCAGACTATGAGACGCACTGAAAGCTAGATGAACACGTTGAGGTTTCATGGAATAAAAAGCAATCAGATCTAATTAATATTAAAATTAATATTAATATTCTTTTGGAATTAAAAAAATTTTATTGAAGTATGGTTGATTTACAATGTTGTGTTAGTTTCAGGTGTACAGCAAACTGATTCAGCTATATATATATAAATATATATACATACATACATAAATATATTAAATATATATATATAAATAAAACTTTTCTCTATATATTATTTTTCAGATTCTTTGTCCCTATAGGTTATTACAAAATATCAATATTGGGTATAGTTCCCTGTGCTATACAGCAGGTCCTTGCTGTTTATCTGTTTTATGTATAGTAGTGTGTACCTGTTAATCCCAAACTCCTAATTTATCCCCCTCCCACCAATGTTTAACTGTGAATATAGTAACCGTGGATTGGGTAACAGGATCAAATTCCTTATAGTAAAATTCACAGAGTAAAATTATTCCGTAATTGTATTGTAACAAAAAATAGGGCTTAAAATAGGTCCTAAGCAGCCACTTAGGTCTACTTTCAGTTGAACCTGAAAGCCCCATGCTCTTAGCGTCCCTCTGTCTGTCATCAGGAAGTCTTGGTAGTGTTGATTCTTGCACAGCAGATTTCAGGAAGAGCACCCGCCCCAGACACTCGTCTGATGACGTTGAATGAGGTCCATTCGCCCAGCTCCCCCACCACCCTCTGCCCCAGCTCACTAGAGGGCCTGGGGCACAGGCGTTCACAAGCCAATGCCAGGGGTAGAGAGAGAAAACACGAAACACAAGCAGGAAGGCAGCACGTCTGAGGGGCCTGAGTTGTCTTCTCTGCAGACTAACAGTTCAAGGGCTTCGTCTGGCTCATCTGCCCTCACAGTTTCCAAATCCTCAAGATCACAAACAACAAGAAGTTAAATTTTTTCTTTTTCCATTCTTAATTTACATGGAATTCCGAACCATGGAAAATCAGAGCCCAAACAGGTGACAAAGAAGCATGCTCGGCACCCCGACAGACTTGAGGGCAGATTCAAAATCTCTTGTCACATTTAAAATAGTAGAAGATACAACCTCCGGGAAAGTTCCCGTAGAGACTCATGTGTCAGCCCTCAGGTGACGTAACGTTCGTACCAGATCCAAAGGCAGCCCGCATGTTCATTTTCTGCCCATTACCCTCCCAGCTCAGCAACTGCTCCGGCAGCAGCTGGAAAAGACTGGTGTTTATAAAGGGCTTTGAAGATGGAAATTAATGCAAGTGCTAAGATTATTATTAGTAACATTTCAAGTTGGCTACTTGGAATTTGTGGCTGTGCTTGATGACACTTCAATTAAGTTTCTAATTCTTCCAGTCAGGGGCAAAGAGAATTTATTTTTGGTCCCAGAGCTGAAGTCACGTCTGGCTCCCAGACAGCAATGCTCAGTACGCCTGAGCTCCGGCTGACGGCGTTTGCACACGGGCTCACTTTCTTAAGGCTTCCACAAGTAGACGGGAAACAGTACCCACCGCCCCTTTGTCTCCTGGAGCTCAGACTCCTCTCCTTTCCGTGAGATGTCCCCACCTCCTTCTGTGTTAGCCCAGAAACTGATCACTTCTGGAATCTAAAGAATACAACAAAGTAGTGGCTACAGCCACTACTGCAAAAAAGCAGCAGACTCAGAGATTTAAAGAACAAACTAGTGGTTACCAGTGGGAAGATGGAAGGGGGAAGGGCAATATGGGGCTGGGAGTAAGCGGTACAAACTATCAGGTATAAAACAAGCTACAAGGACATACTGTACAACACAGGGAATATAGCCAACATTTTCTAACTATACATGGAGCACAACCTTCAAGAATTGTGAATCACTATATTGTACACCTGTAGCTTGTATAATATTGTACAAGTAGACTTCAATTTAAAAAATAGCCTCCATAGTAAAAGTCTGATTAAAGAAAAGAAATCGATCATTTTTGTCCAAAATTGGTAAGCCTCTTTCCATTTACAGCTTAGATGTAAAAATGAGAAATGGGGCTTCCCTGGTGGCGCAGTGGTTAAGAATCCGCCTGCCAATGCAGGGTACATGGGTTCGAGCCCTGGTCTGGGAAGAGCCCACATGTCATGGAGCAACTAAGCCAGTGCACCACAACTATTGAGCCTGTGCTTTACAGCCCATGAGCCACAACTACTGAGCCCACGTGCCACAACTACTGAAGCCCATGTGCCTAGAGCCCATGCTCCACAACAAGAGAAGACACCGCAGTGACAAGGCCGCGCACCACAACGAAGAGTAGCCCCCGCTCACTGCAACTAGAGAAAGCCCGCACGCAGCAACGAAGACCCAATGCAGCCAAAAAAAAAGAGAAAGAAAATATAAAAATAAATAAATAAGTAAGGGCTTCCCTGGTGGCACAGTGGTTGGGAGTCCGCCTGCCGATGCAGGGGACGTGGGTTCGTGCCCCGGTCCGGGAAGATCCCACATGCCGTGGAGTGGCTAGGCCCGTGAGCCATGGCCACTGAGCCTGCGCGTCCGGAGCCTGTGCTCTGCAACGGGAGAGGCCACAGCAGTGAGAGGCCCGTGTACCGCAAAATAAATAAATAAATAAATAAATAAACAAACAAATAAATAAAAACGAGAAAAAATTTTTAGAAAACTTACTGGTTTAAACTAAGTATACTTGCTCTTTGTAACGAGTTTTTAAAGTTAGAATGAGCTTGCCCAAGTAAGATGTCATTTCACCAAATTCCCACATGCTGTTTACTCTATTTTTTTTAAGTTGTTTATTTAGTAACTAATTTGCAAAGTTCCAATACCGAAGGTGGACCATGAGAACTTCTCTTAGTAACATCTACTCATACACCCACCTGTATCTTGGAGTTCTTGGAGATACCTTGTCACCTATTTTGTTGTAGATGTGGTTCATGGGGTTTTGGTTTGACTATCCAGTTGCTCAGTTTTAATGTTGGGATTTGGAAAGATTAAAAACTATGTCACTACCATCCTTTACCTTCAACATTTTTAAGACAAGTAATTCCTACCTACGATGACGTACCCAGTCAAATTATCCATCAACTATAATGTCAGAGAAAAAAAACATTTGTAACATTTACTTTCCATGCACCCTTCCCCAGGAAGCTACTGGAGAATACATTCCAGCAAAATAAAGAAAGAAATCAGGAAAGGAGACATCACGGGATCTAGAAAATAAGCATGAGGGAGAAGGAGGGAATTCCCAAGATATTGAAGTGAAGCCTATGGAGAATCCACACAAAGGCTGGGGAAGTCCTGTTTACAGAAACAAAGGGACAAGAGAAAGCAGTTTCCTAGTTTTCTAAAATATGTCCATAAAAAGAAGGTGCAGTGAAATGATGTTATGTGATGTCAACATGACTTGCTGGGGTGAAGGTGCAATTTATCACAAGTAATGCTGATTTCTAATTATTGTCCAGCTCTTACTTCAGATACCTTGTGATTTTATTTATCTTGTTGGAGAGGAGCAAAAATCTAAAGTTTCTGTTGAAATAAATGAGAATAACAAATTGCTTTCATGACTTTATTGGTAATTTTCAGCATCACAGATGTAGCCTTTTTTTTTTTTTCTTTTTTTTGCGGTACGTGGACCTCTCACTGCTGTGGCCTCTCCCGTTGCGGAGCACAGGCTCTGGACGCGCAGGCTCAGCGGCCATGGCTCACGGGCCCAGCCGCTCCGCGGCATGTGGGATCTTCCCGGACCGGGGCATGAACCCGTGTCCCCTGCATCGGCAGGGGGACTCTCAACCACTGCGCCACCAGGGAAGCCCCCAGACGTAGCTTTTTTTCCTGAAAGGAAACTGGAATTAAAATAATCAAGCTCGGTCTTCCCTGGTGGCACAGTGGTTAAGAATCCGCCTGCCAATGCGGGGGACATGGGTTTGAGCTGTGGTCCGAGAAGATCCCACATGCCACAGAGCAACTAAGCCCGTGCGCCACAACTACTGAGCCCGCGCACCTAGAGCCTGTGCTCCACAACAAGAGAAGCCACCGCAATGAGAAGCCTGCGCACTGCAATGAAGACCCAATGCAGCCAAAAATAAATAAATTTATTAAAAAAAAATCTCTTTAGAGGGGGGAAAAAAGAGTGGGAAGGGTGTAAAGAATAAATAAGGAAAGAGAAAAGGATTCTTAGCAATTTTTCATGTATTCTCACTGAAAAATAATGCAGAGAAAATGGGTAGCTGAGAAGCAAAATTAATCCTGATTAGGCTCATTTTGGGACAAGCACCCCTTTGCCTGGGTGCCCACCGTGAGGCATGAGATGGGATGGGGCCCATCCGGGTCTGGGCAACGAATACCTCACTGTAGAGGGGAAGGGCCTGGAGACAGTGGTCATTCTGGGACCTGCATCTGACACCCCAAGGAAGAAAAGGGCTCAGAGTGACAGAGGAGACAAAAACCTCAAGAACACAAAATGCAAGAAGGCACAGTGTCTCGCGATGGGCCGATCAGACCCGAGTATGACCCAGAATCTCAGGACCTGGCAAAAGCTTTCATGGGAGAGCTCATACCAGTGCTCTAGGCACGTTTCGATCCTGCTAATTCTTTGAGACTGGCACTCATACTATTCACGTATTTTGGATTAAGAATGATAATGAAATGAAACTTTCCACTTTTTGGTACCTGTGTAATGAACACGTTAAGCTAGATTTTGAAAGACTCCATGTCACTGCCCCACCGCTCCTCCCGTGTGGAGGGGGAGCTACTTTCCATGTGAAATGGTCCAGCAGAGCCTCGTGGATGGGGTGACCTCGAGCTCAGTCCTCACGGTCACAGGCACTGATTTTCCCACATGTACTCAGACCACAAACTGTAAAGCCCTCCCTTTATTTTGCTATGTTAATGCTCAGTGGCTGAAATAGCAGTTTAGGTGTACTGGTTCTTTCACCATTTATTGAGCACCTTTCTTGTACACGGGATCGTGCTGTGCCGGGGAGGCATCCTCCACACCCTTCCCATTCAAGCAGGGACAGACTTCTAGAGGAGCAGCTCTCAAACTTGCTGTATCCGAGAGCTTTTGAAAAACAGGGGTGCCTGGGTCTCATGCTACACAGACTGAATCAAAATGCCTGGGCTAGGGGAACGGGTCCTGGGAAACAGCTATCTTTTAAAACTCCCTGGATGATTTCAATCAACAGCTAGGGCTTAGAAATTAGTCTTGGACACGTTAGTTGGTTGACTAAGAGTGCCGTTAAGAGGCGAAGGGAGGGACTCATTGTCAGTGCGTGGGAAGATGTAGGGGAAGGTGACATTCAAGTGTGACTGCGAGGATGAACAGGACTTGGTGGGACAGACAAAGGATGGGGTGGAAGATTCCAGACAAAAGGGACGAGGGAGCTGAGTGGGAGCCTGAAGGAGGAAGAGGAAAGGGTTTCTGCCACCAGAGAACCAGTCCACGGAAGGACGGCACCAAAACAATCCCAGACCCGTGGGAACAGCAACCCAGGAGAGGGGCACGGATGTCCCAGCACGTGGAAGAGCAAGGATGCTCACCTGAGGCCATGCCCCTCGTACATGACGTACTCTTCCTCCCACCTGAAAACAAAACATGGAAAACTGAGACTGTCACACGGAGTGAAGTAAGTCAGAAAGAGAAAAACAAATACCATATGCTAACACATATATATGGAATCTAAAAAAAACAGTTCTGAAGAACCTAGGGGCAGGACAGGGATAAAGACGCAGACGTAGAGAACGGACGTGAGGACACGGGGAGGGGGAAGGGTAAGCTGGGACGAAGTGAGAGAGGCTTGGGCATATATACACTACCAAACGTAAAATAGATAGCTAGTGGGAAGCAGCCGCATAGCACAGGGAGATCAGCTCGGTGCTTTGTGACCGCCTGGAGGGGTGGGATAGGGAGGGTGGGAGGGAGACGCAAAAGGGAGGGTATATGGGGATATATGTATACGTATAGCTGATTCACTTTGTTATACAGCAGAAACTGACACACCATTGTAAAGCAATTATACTCCAATAAAGATGTTAAAAAAAAAACATGGAAAACTCACACTTCCCTGTTCTGTGTTTTCAGCTATCAGTTTTGGCTTCAGGTTTGTTATCTGCGGTGCCAGTAACAATCACTGCTTTCGACCGTCTCCACAGGAAGGCCCCACTTCTTTGCCCCTGCCCCCTTATTTCTCAAAGGTCTTCTTCACGTGGGGGTCCAAGAGCTAGGAGCCCTGGTTCCCACCCTGGTCCCTGCACAGTGGAGGAGGGTCAGGGCGTGTGAGCCTGTGCGTGGGTGTGGGTGGGCGTGCCACTACTGCAGATCCACCATCTGGCTTCAGTTTGGGGTTTGCCTCCTGCCTGTCCCTCCTACTTGCTCATACCTCCCTCCACGGGGAAGCAGCCATGCTGTGTGTGGGTCAGGGGAAGGCCCTGATGGCGCCAAGCTCATTAGGATCCTTCCATCCCCCACGGACACCTACTAGCCAGGGGTCTGCACTTAATCCAGGCCTAAGCCAATCATCTGAGGGCATTCCACCATCCTAGTAACGGATTGGCCAGGAATGGGCAGAGGATGTGGCCGGTCCAATCAGAGTGGAGACTCTCTTTCCCCTTGGATGGGAAAGAAGAAACACACAGGCCCTGGAGTTCCCACAGCCGTTTCACTGTGACGGTCCTGTGGTACTGTCAACACACTCAGTCATCGTTGGATGTGTAACGTAGGTTATTTCTGAAGATGACTGTTCATAGGTTCTCTCATCCTTTACGTACAAGGCTCTGCCCCTCCCCCTTGAATCCAGGATGGTCTTGGACTTACTTTCCCCCGTAGAATGAGGGGAAGGTGATGATCCGGAACTTCCAAGCCCAGACTTTCAGGGGCCGGGCAGTGTCCGTTTTGACCCTCTTGGGATCCGGCTGCATGTAAAGAAGCTCAGGCTGACCACCAAGTACGGAGAGAGAGGCCACCTGCTCCCAGCTCTCCATTCACCCAGCCGAGACACTAGACACGTGGCTAACGCCATCAGAAACCCCCAGGGCCCAGCTAAGCCCCCAAAAGAATGCAGATGCGTGAACAATCCCAGCCAAGACCAGGTGGAACAGAGGAAACTTCCCCCAAAACACAGTCCTGAGAAATAAAAGCTCACTGGTGTTTAAGCTCCCAAGTTTGTGTGGTCTGTTACACAGAAATAAATAACCCACTCACAGCGTGAGGTGGACTTAATGTTACTTTAATAGAGTCCTAACTGGTTTGGTTCCATGGGTTTATTTTTTTATTATTATTTTTCTTATACAGCAGGTTCTTATTAGTTATCTATTTTATACATATTAGCGTATATGTATCAATCCCATGTTTCCATAGGTTTAGAATTAGGATGCTGTGAGCTTCTAGCAACAGAAAACCCACCTCAATAAGGATATTTATTGTCTCTCAGAACATGAAATCCAAGTTAGGGTAGTGGCCCAGTGGTGTCACCAAGGACCCATGCTCTTCCCATCTCTCCACGCTGCCAGCCCCACTGTGACGCTGGTCCTGTCACATCACAGGTGCAAGAAGGCTGCGAAACGCCAGACATCACATCCAGACACGCAACGTCCAGCAGGAAATGAGGAGCATGTCCTCTTTAGGTGCCTTTTGACGAGTGAGGAGACTTTTCCCAACAGCAGGATTCACTGGCTTAAACTCATTTTAAACCAATCGCAAGAAGAGGCATGGAGTTACCGAGATTAGCTTACACGGACCAGTTTACCCCTAGCCACGCAGAGGGTGGCTACCTGCACCAAGGTGGGTTTCTGCCAGCAAGGACAAAGAGGGCATGGCTGTGGCCACCACAGTGTTTACTACAAGATGAAATTAGCATTGACCACTGGACAAAACAGGCGTCCCTGAAAGGTGCACAGCCTTTATCCTGTGGCCTTGTATGACCTCTGCCTGCGTCCTTCTAGCCGCCCCCTGCAAATGTCACCGATTGCAAGGTGGGAGGCCGGTCAATATCTGGCTCAAGCAGCCAGGGTCCTGGCAGAAAGCAGAAGGCTTTCCTGGGAGGAGATGTGGAAGACGCATGGCGAGAGGACGACCTGCTGCAGTGTGATCATGGCTCCACGACCCACCAGCGGTGCTGTTCCCCAGGGCCCAGCTGACACCGCTGCCTGGCTGTAGGAAGCATGGGGTGACAACGGTCACCCATTCGGGAAGGAAGCATGGGGTGACAACTGTCACCCACTCATTCGGAGCCTGACACGAATTGATCCAACAGAAAAGAAAGCTGGACAAGCACTGTGGTCACCGAGGGACACAGACACTGCCAGGCCAGGGTGCAGAGGAGGGAAGAAAGGCCCAGCCTCTCTGCTTGGTCTCAGCTCGCAACTGGCGCCCCGTTGGTGAAGATCCACTGATGCTGGCCATGGGCCTCCTGGATGCCAAGCAGGAGAGAGTAGATTTGGTTGGAAAGTGGAGAATCAATGAGTTAGGTGACCAAAAACGAGCATTTTACTGAAGAAAAGCAGTTCAGAATCCAGATAATTTAGCCATGACCACCATTCACTCCCACTCAATCCCAGGCTTCTGTATCTAATCCCCAAAGGGTCCAGCAGCTTCTCTTGCACGACCAGCCAGGGGGACAGTCAGTGGCGTTCCTCCAGGGGCGTTGTCAGGCCCCTTCTGGTTTCAAAAGCGGTGGCCCGTGGCAGCGAGAACAGACGCTGGAAACAAGGTGCAGCCATTAGCTCAAGGCTGACTGGGATTGAGAAGAGATGGTGCGTTTCACGTTGGGAAAACAGAAGCATTCCCTGGGATTGAAATCGAGGTGTCTGAGAGACGCAAGGGTTCTCCGTCTGGTGCCCAGATAACGCACGAGCGCTCGCCCCCCGGGGCCTGGAGGCCCGGAGCCCAGAGCTCCTTCCCGCGGGCCCAGCTCAGCCTCCGGGTGACCGCCTGGCGCAGCCGGGGACGGAGGCAGGAGCTGGACCGGCAGGACCGAAGGGGCCGGCCAGCCGCGCCGGGCTGGCCGAACAGGTTCAAGGCTGATTCCAACCCCTCAGCCCCGCCGGATTACAAGTGCCTGTGACTGTCGCAGCTCTGGAGTCCTTGGGCCAGGGGCCCAGGGCGAGGGAGCCAGCAGGGTTTCAGAAAGAAGCGGGGATCCTAGGTGGGAGACGCTGAGCTCACCTTCGCCCCAGCGCAGAGGAGCTGCGCGACCCTGGGCAGCCCCGCGGGGCCCGCCTCGGCGCCCCCTCACCTACCAAGCAGGCGGGCCGCGCGTGGGGCCGGCGAGCACGAGGGAGACACAGGCCGGGTTTAGCTGGTCTCCGGCCCAACCTGATCCCGCCCCCTCCCCGACTCCCCGCGATCTCGCGCCCGCCCTCGGGCCTTCGCGGGGAGATAGACGTTTCGGGCCGGACCCAGGGATGGGCGCCCAGGGCCCGCCGTCCAGGCCCCGGCTGCGCGGCCCGCACCCCCGCCCGGGAGGCGGAAGCAACAAGGAGCCGCGCCCCGGCACTCCGCCCCCGGGTGCCCTCGGCGGCCCTGCGCCGGGGGGGGCAGGCCGGGAGGAGGCAGGGCCGGGGCGGGCGGGCACCACAGCGCCAGGGCGCGGGAGCGGGGCGGGGGCGCGGGCCGCGAGGCGCATGCTCACACGCGATCGTGACGTGCGCGCGGGGACCGGCCTGCTGGAGGCCGGGCTGAGACGGCGGCGGGCGGAGACCGGGAGCAGAGCAGAGCAGGGCAGAGCCGCGGAGCAGAGAGGAGGAGCCGAGCAGCAGAGCAGCGGCGGGAGCGCCGGCCGCCGCGCCCCCGAGCCCGCAGCCCCACCGCCCGGGCCTCGGCACGCGGGCTCCGATCGCCGAGCGGCCACCCCCGAGCCGGCCGCCGCGGGCCGGGCCGGGCATGAGCGCGGAGGGGCCGCGGCCGCCCCCCGCACCGCCCGGCGCGCCCAGGCCGTGACCGGGGCGGGGCGCCCGGCCGCACTCGGGCCCGGGCTCATGGGCGCGCCGAGCCGGGCTCGGGGGCGCTGAGAGGGCGGGCGCGGCCAGAGGAGCCATGGACTGCAGCCTCGTGCGGACGCTCGTGCACAGATACGTGAGTGCGACCGGCGCGGGACCGGGGCCGGGGCCGGGACCGGGCGGGACAGGCCCTCCTCCCGCGACCCTGCCGCGGCCGCCGGCCCGGGGGCGCTGAGGGCTTGGGCGGCCTCGTGCGGCCGACCGCGCCCCGGGGGACGGCAGGACGCGGGGTACCTGCGGAGCTGGCACCTGGATCCCGACGGCGCGGGCGCCCACCCGCCGCGCGCCTCCCCGGAGCCGGGCGGGGCTGCCGGGGCAGAGACTGCTTAGATCGGCGCGGGCCGGGCTGGGGAGGGATGCTCGGGCTCAGCCTCGCCTGCTGGCGCTACCCCAGGGTTAAGGGACAGGGAGAGGGGCACCCACAGGGGAAAAGGCGGTGGCTTTGCTCGTTAGTCTGGTAACAGCACCGGGGGGTTCGGAAGTGAAGTTTGGGACCTTTGTCCCGAAAGTAACCAGCCAGACCCGAGGCCGGCGGTTCGGGGTTCCCCCCCACCCCGGAATCTTCGCTCCGGGAGGCGCGTGGCGACGCCGGGCATGGGCAGGGGGGCGCGGAGGGGCAAGTTGGGTTTGTTTCTCATCCGCCCGAGGGGAGCCGCGTGCGGCGCCGACGCCGGCCCCGGGGGTAGAGGGGGTGCGCGCAGGAGAAGGAAACTGGTCGCGTCTCTGACAAAGGCCCCCCGTCCACCCCGCGCACCGCCGCCAGTCACAGGTTGGAAAAGTTGCGCGCGCCGAGGTTTCCGCTAGAAGAGGGAACGGTGGTGGGAACTTGTTTTTTTCTGGCTGAGGAATTCCCTTCGTTAGTCATTCATACTTAGGAGACCTTGGCCGCATATGAGAGTGTTTCTGTTCATCCAAGGGGAACGTTGAATCAGTGCCTTCCTCCAAATCCACTCACGCACCAGAGGACTCGAGGGTCAGGGGAGCTTGTGGCACCTTCCAGTAGCTCCCCTGGGGAGGGCGGTCTGCCTTTCAGTTAGTGGGGCGAACCCCTCTGGGATTCTGGTTAAGGCCGGGAAGGCTTCCCGTGGGAAGGGCCCTGTCCCCTCAGGGATTCTTGAGTCCATCTTATAACGTGAGTGTAAACATCAGGGTCACCTTAGTGTCTCTCTACAGTAGTAAGTTCTGGAAAATCAAGTAACAGTGGCAGTAGGTAATCAGATGTCTTAGAGAAACGCTTGACGGGTCCCAGACATTCTGTTCTCAGGCTTATGGCCCACGAGCTCGGAGCCAGCGTTTACCTAGGATGTGCTCACTAGTTTTCCAGTTAATTTCTATTCTCTTCCAACTCTAAGACTCTGTGATAGGAAGGAGAGTTGAATTGTGAGCGGTAATGCGCAGTCTCTATCCATGAGAGGTGAAGGGTGGGTGGACCACCCTCCTGCTCCGACGGGCCGAGGCCCACAACCTGGTGGGTCTTCCCCTCCCTCCTGTTGCTGACCCCTTCGTCCTCGGAGTCAGGCAGACAGGTGTCCGAGTTTTGTGCTTTTACTCCCTTACTTCCTCCAGGCCTTCAGCTGTTTCATGTCATATCAATCTATATAAATGTTGGTGTACCTTATATTTTTAAATTCCCCTGTGCTGTGTTATTAGACTTATTTTTCTCAAACCTAACTGGTAAATATTCTTCAGTGAACTTTCCCAGCATATATATTTGGTCATGTCCCTGGAATCCAGTCACGGGATGCTATTATTCTTTCTTTGTTTCTCATTCCACATCTTTTTTTTTTTTAAACAGTCTGATCATTTGGCTACTTCACCATATTCACATACAAAACCATTCATTTCTATGATATTAAACTCATGTCTACGTTACTAAACTAATTTGACTTTTTCCAGAAACAGTCAATCTGTTTGCTTACAATTGGATTATGTTTTAATATTTAGGAATTAATTATACTTCCTTTTGCTAGAGGGCAAAGAAAGACTCTGGGATTAAATAGTCATATTTCCTTGTGGTTTCCATATATGACGTATTTCATAAGCATGGATAAAGTCATACCCTGTTCCCATCTGGTGTTCACACAGTCAGAATTTCTAGGACAAAGAAACCTTTTCATGATGATGCCTGAGGGCTGCCAAAGATAAAGGAGTCCTTGGAAACCATTGCTGTGAGTATTTTATTCTGGGTTAATTCCAGAGAGGTAGAATAGGCAAATGAATGAGAGAATTCCCTTCCGGGTTAGGCCAGGTATATGCCAAAGCTGGTATTACTGGTTGTTTGTGAGCCTGGATGCATATAAGTCACGTAGAGATGCGCTGTACTTGTAAATGGTAAAACGCTTCTGTACCTTGAGCTTTTAAAAGAAATGTTTAACGAAGTGGGTGGAGAACTAGTGTTATCCTCTTAGAAGAGATGTGAGGTGGGAAACCCAGAGTCAGGTAGTTTAAATTCTGAGAGGAACCTGCAGAGTCCCCGGGAGCCCACCTGGATGTGGACCTGGCCCGCCCACTTTGAGGCCGTGTCACCCTGGGCAGGTGGCTTCGCTTTTTCTCTGCCTCAGTTCTCTCATCTGGGGACGAATAGCGGTACCCGTTGCAGAGGGTTATCGTGAGAATTAAATGAGTTAGTACAGGCCAGAAGCTAAGAGTGGTGCCCGGCTCTGCGGAAGTGCTCAGCACACGTGTCACAACTAGCCGTTAGCATAACTTTGCCCCCGGTCACTGGCCGGGGGAGGGCAAGCACCTCTGTTGGTTGCCGGCCAGGCCAGTCAGTACGGCCACCAGGGGCCCTGGGTGCCCTGCTCTGGAGCAGCTTCGGGAAATTTTAAAACTAGGGGTGCCAAAATGCCGCAGGCCCAACGAAAAGCCTGCAGGCCACATTTGGCCACAACAGTTATTTCCAGGCCAGGAGGACCACCTTGTCAGGACACTTCTCTCCTTTCCATCCACGCCTCACATTCAGGAGGTTTGACTGTAAAGCTTAATTTTGTTATGTTTCTGGTGTTTGTTTTTAGTAAACGTCATTGATCCCTGGAGAACCTCAAGCATGGCTGTGTTAGAATGCTTTACACCTTCTTAAAAATTCACCATTTGTGTGCATGCACATGGGTCTGCTTTGGTTTGTTTTTTATCACCAAATGGTGTGTGCCGTGGACGTCCGTGCCCACTGATGCTGCCCTACAGGCGGACCCTTCCATCTGACGCAGATTTAGTTTTAAAAACTTTCAGTGCCGCCTGACTCGGGGTTGCCTCTTAGTGGCGCTTCCGACGTGGGGCCTCCGGATCTGCTCGGGGAGTCTACACCCCAGTTAAGTTAAGCCACTGGAACCACCGAGGCCTTCAGGTATTTGGAGTAGGTGACCCCTTAGGCTGGCCCGAGGGCTGTGCTACAGTGTTCGCACAGGCCTTTCAAAGCAGCCTGCCAGGTGTATAATTTAACCTTTGTGTCCTGGCTGTTAAGTTCAGTTCCTTCCATTGTCCTTTCAAACCCTGTTTAATGTCTGTTGCGCACGAGGGACCTTGACATGCTTTTCTTTCACGCCTGAGGGTAGGTTTAATAACCCGAGGGGAGAAGGGAGTTTAGGTGATTGGGTTTTGCTGCAGTCAGTTGCATTTCTAGGGATGAGCACGCTGTCCTCAGTTTACAGTCAGCTAAAACCACCTGGAATCCACTGAGCTACCGCTCAGTGTGCAGGAAGGCCTCTGTTTACAGCTGTGCTGGGCCCTGAAACCTAGGGACGCACTGTTCCTCGGTGCTGGGACCACATGTTCCACTGGCAACAGGGCTAATCAGAGATGCTTAGATCCCCACGTCCCAGACTTACAGATGCTTTTTTAACCAAGTTAAATGCCGGCAGAAATGCTATTTATTTGCAAGGAAAATCAATAAAAAGCCATTTTTACAGCAATAAAAACTCAACAAGATTGAACAAAGGATTGTTTTTGCTTTTACTTGATTCCTGCTATCTGAGAAACAAGATAGTTGTTTGTGGAGATCAAAAGTCCAGCGTCAGAGCCTAAGAGGCAGCTTGAGACCTGGCCCTGGCCCGGCCTCTGACCACGAGGCCTTGGGCGTCTTCCTGCTTGAAACGAGGCACCGACCGCGGCTCCCTGGGGGCGCCGCCACGATGGGGCGCTGTGGCACGGGGAGATGCTCCGTCAAGGGGCCTCTTATTTGAAAGTTGAGCCTGGTGCTGCTGGAAGCCCCAGCTCCTCAGAGGGACGGCGTCTGCTGCTTCCCGGGGAGCCTCTGGCCCCCCTCCCCCTGCGGAGGGTGTGGAGGGTCGTGCTTCCCCGCACTTGGTGGCGAAGCTTCCCCGCACAGCGGTCCTCGGATGGGACACCCCTCGGCCACCGGTCCCCGCCTGTCGGTGCGCTTGCCGCCCTCTGGTTCAGGGCAGGTGAGCCCGCTCTGTAAAGGTCTGTCCTGCAGCTTGGGGTCCCCCGCCCCTCACCCGTCCTTCTCCTCAGTCAGCAGCGTCTCCCTTTTAGGGTGACGTCACCCAGTCCCTGTGGCACTCAGCCATGCCTTGAAATCACCTTTTTTTTTTTTGAAAAGCAGACTTTCTTTTTTTTTTTTTTTTTAGATGTGGACCTTTTTTTTTCCTTTTTTTTGCGGTACGCGGGCCTCTCACTATTGTGGCCTCTCCCGTTGCGGAGCACAAGCTCCGGACGCGCAGGCTCAGCGGCCATGGCTCACGGGCCCAGCCGCTCCGCGGCATGTGGGATCCTCCCAGACCGGGGCACGAACCCGTGTCCCCTGCATCGGCAGGCGGACTCTCAACCACTGCGCCACCAGGGAAGCCCCGAAAAGCAGACTTTCTTGACCCCCACATTCCCCTCCCACGATCTCCCCGCTTCCCTTTCCTTCACAGCCACGTTTCTGTAATGTGGCATCTCGGTGTCCCCACCTCCATCGTGTCCGAAGTGGCCCCACCAGGGGTCACGTTTCTGCCCTCACAGCTGACCTCAGCGTACTTGGTGCAGGTGTAACCAAGTGCAAGTTCATGTGCCCGACGCACCGCAGTGTCGGAGTTCGGAGCAGAGAAAGGTTTATTGCAGGCAGCGCCGAGCAAGGAGAATGGGCGGCTCATGCTCAAAAACCCTGAACCCCCTGACAGTTTTCGGGGAGAAGTGTTTAAAGGCAACATTGGGGGTGAGGACGGCAGGGCGCGTGACTGTCTTCTGATTGGCTGGTGGCGAGGTAGCAGGGCGGGGCTCCAGGAATCTGTGCTCAGCCTGAAGCGAGTGGGTGGGGTCTTGGTTCCTGCAGTCCGAGATGTGGGGATGTACGTGCCTGGGTGGGGCAGGCCCCAGGCTCCACTGTCGCCCCTCCCATGTCTCTGCATACCGCCCCCCCTCCCTGATAGCAGCTGTTGGCGTCTGCCCTTTGGAACCCAGGGAAGGTCACGGACACTGAAACGTTTTTCCTATGAACAAGAGACGGGGGGACCTGGAAAGGATTTGTACCCGGAGGGCCTCACAGGGTCCTGCTGGGTTTCTTAGGCGCGGCACACGTTTGGTGTGTGTTCACCGATGCAGCCTGAGCCAGACAAGGGGCAGACAGCCGGACCCCCGTCCCTGTCCCTGTGGCATTTACCTTGGGCAGGGGGGGCCCAGAAGTGCTGTCCCAGGGCGCTGGGCAGTGGTGGGTGCTGGAGCTGGGGCTGCGAGGCTCGCTGAGCTGCAGCATCTGGCGGGCGCGTCCAGGCAGAGAGGAGGGCCCAGCGGGTCAGCTGCCCTTTCACCGGGGTCAGCCCTGGGGCCTGATGCTGGCGCCCTCTCGCTCCCCATCAACACCTTGCCTGGGGGAGCCCTGGATTTCCTCCTCTGTGTCCGCAGATCCCACGTTACCTTCTGGAGCCCCGCCTTCCTCCCGCCCCCCCGCCCCCCCTCCCCCGTAGGCTGGGACCGCTCCTGGCACAGAGTCAGCGCCGTGAACATCTGCCCCAAGACTGATTACGCCTCTTATCATTGCTGTTAACAAGAGCCTTGAAGAAGCTGCCCTTGGATGCTTCCGAAGGAAACCGTGGTGCTTCCAAGGACTTGAGTGATTAATGATACTATTCAAGCTTTTGGATTCTCTTTCCCTGGTACATTTCACAGAGTCTTAACAATGTGGGAAAAGACTGGGAAGGTGTCCGGTCCACCCCCTCACTTAATAAACACTAAAGGGGAGGAAGTTAAGTCCCCAAGGTCACAGCCTGCGGTCCCCGGCACCTCTGGTGCGGACGCCTGACTCGGTGGTAGCTTCCGCCGTGCTCTGTCTGTGGCTCGAGGGTTGGTCCTCTGAACACTGGGCTCCCGGGATGTGTCTCCTCTTTTCTTGCATCCGTCCTGTGGACCCCGGTCCTGGAAAGGACCCTCTCCCGGAGCCTCGTCATGAACGAGCATTCTTAGCTGGTCCCCTGTGAGGCCTGGACCCCCATCGCACAGAGCGCAGAACTTTTTGCGTGGATGCTTTTTGTTTTCTGGGCAGGGGTTTCCCAGATTTGCTAGGTTCGCAAAGGAGTGCCTGCCCCAGTGAAGGCTGAGAACCTTGTCTGAAGACACAGGTAGGGAACCGGCCCTCTGGTCCCTCTGATGTGGTTGTGTCAGAGCTACTTGAGTGTCTGGCCAACATTTAAACATGGGTGAGTGTGAGCAAGTATCCAGGTTTCCTCGCTTTTTCATAAACGGTGTGGGGTCTGGCGGTGCTGCGTTGGGTGGCTTCCCGGGACCGCAGCTGTCCTTCAGGGAGGGGTCAGCGCCCTGTCCTGTGGCTGACCTGTCATCACCACCCCAGGACACAGGCTCCTCCAGTTTGGGTGGACCTTTGAGCCCAAAGCAGGCTGCGTCTGTAGGTAGTTTAGAAGACACCCGTGTGACTGGCCACCGAGAACAGAGGGGTGGGCTCCGTGTCCCCCGGTGTGTGTGCTGGGTGCTGGGGGGCGGTGCCAGGGGGGCGATCCAGCAGTATCTGCAGGGGTGGGGGGCTCAGTCATGCTGCGTGTGGACCCGGAAAAAACCCGCCATTGGGTCGAGAGTCAGGAGAGGATTTTAGGCCCCCTCTGTTAACGTTACCTTTGTCACCTGGGCGAAGGCCAGACCAGAACAGGTGAGCTCTGTGGGTGAGTTAATCATTGGCTGCCTCTTCAAACCAAACCTTTACCTGTTTCCCCCCATCTTTAAGTGGAGCCGGAGGAAAGTCATCTCCTCCGAGCCCTCCCTTCCCCACGCTCTCAGCGAGGGGTTTGTTGGGAACATATTTACACGCATTTGCAGGTGTCCTTCCCGTCTGTGTTCCCGTCACTCCTGACTTGAGGAGTTAGTCATCCTCTGAGGACAAAAGTCACTCGGATGGATTTCCAAATTCCTGGTCCAGAAATGTTTAACCACCTCCCACCCTCCTGGTTTCTGTGGGCAGAATGTTCCCCATTTTTCTGTGGTTTTGATTGTATCTTTGGTGGGTTTCAGTATCAGAGCACCTCCCGGGAGTGATGTAGGCCGTAGAAGAAGTCGGGTTTCCTGGGGGGCAGCAACGTGCCCCGCGTCACCCGGCATCAACATCCGCCCCCGCTCGACACGGACTTGAGCCCACGGTAGTTGGCTGCACCTGTCAGGGTTGGTGGCCCTTGAGAAATTTGCCCCGTCCATTGTGTGTGATTTGCGGATAAAACATTCTCGCAAAGGTGGGCTGCCAGGGGCAAGAAGGCTTTTAACTTCCGCTCACTTTGTTTCTGCTGTGCTCACACCAGTGCCTGTTTCATGGGTTCCATGATGGGTAGAGGCCAGAGTTACCATCTTCTGCACCGTTCCCTTCACATGTCACCTGCTGGGGGACCTGTGTCTGTTGCAGGAGCCCCTCCCGCCGCCGGGCATGCGGGTGGATGGGATGCTGCCCGTGTGGGCGTGTGTCCCGCTGGCGCCCATGAGCGCACGCGCCGAGAAGATGCGAGAACGCTCTTGATGAGTCTCCTTGGGGCTCATGGATCTTCTGTGAGCACAGGGGACGGGGGCCTGGTTCATCCGGTGTGCTCTTCCCGGCTGTGTTCTCCGGGGGCAGCTCACCACCCCTCCATCCCCTCATCTGCGTTGGGTGAGGGGCTTCCCAGCGAGCGTGGACGTTGTGCCCTTTGCCTTGACCTTTCAGCGCCCTTCCTCACGCCTCTTTCCTGGGTCTTAGGTCAGAGACCAGCCAGCACAACTCTGAGTTGCCGATCATATCAACACACACGTTTAATTATTGAGGACGTTGATGCCAAGAATGTGGCTGGGGAAGGAGCCGTCTTGATGGCGAAAAGCTGACATTGTTTCTGGGGCTGTTCTCTGAGATGCTCATGGCGGGCCTGTGAACTTTAATGCTGTGTTTAAGCGCCAGCATGTAAAATACGAAGCTGTGACAGGCCTGGGCGTGTCCCGGTCTGCTCACCGCAGGCAGGGCTGGTGCCCACGGCAGAGCTCAGACTCTCAGCCTCGGGGCTGGAAGTGCAAGACCTGGGGCCTGCAGGTGGGTTCCTGTGAGGGGCCTCCTCCTGGCTTGCAGATGGCAGCCTTCCCTCCCGTCAGCTGCCTCCTCTGGTGCCCAGAGAGGGAGGGAAGGAGGGAGGGGAGCGGAGCAAGTGATCTCTTCTCCTGTAAGGACACCAATCCTATCAGATTACGAGTCCACCCTTATGACCTCATTTCACCTTAATTACCTCCGCAAATCCCTACCTCCAACTCTCATCACATTGCGGGTTAGGGCTTCAACATGTGAATTCAGGGGGACACACACAGTTCAGTGCAAGGCTGTATACTATTAAAGGAGGCACTGTTTGGGTTGTAAACATTCACACAGGTAAAGAACCTCAAAGGAGGCAGTTTGAAACAGTGCATCGTTTGCCGACTGTTTTATCAAACAAATGCCCAAAAAAATGTTCCACAAAATCTGGGAAGACCAAAATAAAATAAACGTGTAGTGGGAATGGGTTACTTTTTAAACTGTGGAGCGGATTTAGGCCGTTGTTACCTCTGACAGAGCACAGTTTCCATTGTTTGATCAGATCTAAGGTTGTGTGTATTTATATCTTTTGCTTCTCTTTCTGTTGCTTCTTTTTTCCCCCCGTAGGAGGCTTGGTAGGAGAATGGTGGTTGGTATTAAGACAAGACTATAAAGTGTTGTTTTGGGTTTTGGGTTTTGGGTTATAACCTAAATCCACAGCGTCTGGATTGTTGACAGGGCAGATGTCACGGTATCTGCCACGTAACTGGATTGGGCGCACGTGTCTGCTTCGGAAGCTGGGAGGCCGCTGCGTAACGAGCCGATCGATTCTCCTAGTCAGTGGGTTGGGTTTTAGGGACTCCACGCTGTCGATCTGCTCTGTACAGGGTGACCTCTTACCTTTGGCAAGATCGGAAAGTGATGGTTGGAAGGTGACCCCGAGCTGTCATTAGGGTGACAGGGACGTGACTTCTCTGCACATCCAGAGCATGGTGTCACCCTGTCGCCCACACATCATGGGCTTTCGCGGTAGTACGTATAAGTTCCCAAGCCAGCTGCTGTGGACCTTTCCCTCTTAGGTTTCTCTGTAATCACAGCCTCATTGTCTTTTATTAAAACTTTGCTTACGCTGTTGTAAGCCCGCGTCGGAAATGATCCTAAAGCTTTATTCATCATATGATTAGGACCTTGGATGGCCTCTGCTGTTGCTGCGAGGCTGGTCACTCACCCCGTCCGATGCTGTGACACTAGTTAAAGCCACAGGACCCTGAGGGGCTCTCCCACCTCCCCATGCTGTCCTGTCTGAACTGTCTGCAGAATGACAGGCTCTGCTTCCTGAAGATCAGGTTCGTACCTGGGCCATGTGAGTCTGACTCTGGCCTGGCATGTTCTTGAACCTGCTCCCAGACAGGGGGCTGACGGCCCCTCCCTCCTCCCCGGACAGACCCCCGGCTGCTGGGAAGGAGTCGGCCATCCTAGCGGTTACATAATCTCCCTCCTTCAGAGAAAAGAGGATCTCCTCCACCCTGTTTTCAGCAAAGGATTAGGGACAGTGAAGGGTGGCCATTGGAACGTCATCCGGATTTCTGTGTGATTTTTCAGGATGGCCTCGGGGACTGCCCCCAAAACATGAGTTTTTAAATCGTGGAATTAATTTAAAGTCATTCCATGGAACAAAATCATGGGTTGATCATTGATGTGGAAGAGCTGTGATATGAGTGTAAAGCAGACCTAGATTTATCTGTCACTTTCAGGTGAAATATCTGATAAAATATCTGAAAGTGACAGATATATGCATGTGGAATAATTTACATTACCTTTTCTGTTTAGAAAGTATATGGAAACAGTTGTTTTGACTGGGATAAATTCAAGCAAACCATTAAAATAGTAGATAACCGTGAGGTACGTGCGTGCATTTTTTTCAGTTGGATATAAATCTGAAAGCAACGTGTGTTGGAAAGTTGGGGTGACCGTCTTGTGGTTAGAGTCTGAGCCCTCACTTCTGATGTTCAACTCACTTCACCATTTTTCTCTTGTAAAATGGGAATAAGCTATGGAAACTCTTGGCACTGAAGAACATGTGTGGGGCAAACCTAGTAAGATTCCAGCAGAGGAAGGCGTGCGTTGCACTCGGTACACACACTAGGTGCTCAGCATCGGCTGTTCACCAAATGTTTATTGACACTTGCTGAAGGGATTCCGTGGCAGGGCAGAATACACAGACACCCCGGGCACCCCTGGAGACTGCATTTGGGTGGTATATGACAAAATAAATAAGCACACAGTAGGCTAGGTGTCGGGAAGGGCCACGGACAGACATAAGCCAGGGAGGGGGTCACGGGGCGGGGGGGGTGACAGGAGCCAGTTCTGGGAGGGGGAGACAGGATGGTTCTGGGCAGGATGGAGGCCAGAGGCCAGCCCAGGGCGGCAGGACCAAGGGCGGTGTGTGGGGGGGATGTAACAGGGATGATGTGTCACCCACGTTTTAATAGGAGCACGTGGCCGCCCCGCAAATTTCATTGCTTAAAATATGGAATGTGTTATATATGTTGCCTTTGATAAAGGTTTCAGTTTGTTTTAAAATTATATGGACCTACTGTAGAGCACAAGGAACTCTACTCAATACTCTGTGATGACCTCTATATGGGAAAAGAATCTAAAAAGAGAGCGGACGTGTGTATCTGTATAACTGATTCACTGTGCTGTGCTTCTGAAACTAACACGACATTGTAAATCAACTATATACTCTAATAAAACTTTAAAAAATTATATGGCCAAATGAGGAAAATGTTACATAATAGACAAATTAAGATGTTACATAATAGATAAATTAAGATGTTACATAATAGATAAATTAAGATGTTACATAATAGATTAATTAAGATGGTAAATAGATAAATTAAGTAATTAACATTATAAAGATGCATTGACTTATTGAGTGAATATACGGTAGGTTGGTTTATGGGCAGTTTTTTTGTTATTGTGGTAAAATATCCCTAAAATTTACCATTTTGACCATTTCGAAGTAAGTGTATAGTTCAGTGGCTTTACATACATTCACATCACCACCATCCATTTCTAGAACTTTTTCATCTTCCAAAACAGAAACTGATTTAAGAGCAATTTTAAGTAGTTTATGCCACATTTGATATTGTATATCTTGCTTTTTTGGAAACATGTTTTTTTTAAATCAATGATAAGGACCTTATCAGGGTCATGGGAGACTTATTGAAACCTAAGCGCTGATTAAATTTTCATGGAAAATGTACCTTTGGCAGGAGGGTTTTTTTTTCTTTTAAATAATTGGCAGTGGTAAGTTTTATTAAAATTTAAATACTTGAATGTGAGGATTCATTTGGGCTTTATGTTTTGTTTAGTGTGTGCTTGTCGAGAGCGGCCAGAGTGGTGATTATCACTCCAGAGAAGAAAATCTGATATTTGTCTTCGAACAAGTAATTCTGTCATGAAACAGAATATCATAAAACTTATGTCTAGGGCTTCCCTGGTGGCGCAGTGTTTGAGAGTCCGCCTGCCAATGCAGGGGACACGGGTTCGTGCCCCGGTCCGGGAGGATCCCACATGCTACGGAGTGACTGGGCCCGTGAGCCATGGCCGCTGAGCCTGCGCGTCCGGAGCCTGTGCTCCGCAACGGGAGAGGCCACAACAGTGAGAGGCCCGCTTACTGCAAAAAAAAAAAAAAAAAAGTTATGTCTAGTTGGCAATACTTTCAAATAATATAGTTCATAATGGTGTTTGTTTAACGATATTATAAAGCCACGTGGCTTTCTCCTAAGTGCGTTGATAAGGAATAGGAATTAAAGCATTTTATGTGAAATTTTCCTCCAGAAACTGCATTCTGCTGATTCACTGGTTCAGATCAGTTTTCTGTTTTGAGTTCATCTATAACATGTGTTCTTTCACTGTCTAAAAAATTATTAAGAATAGATTAAACTTAAAATTAAATTTTTTCTGTAAAATTATTGGGTGTGTGAGTTTCCTGTTATTTCTACTCCAAAGGGGATATGAGATTTTTCTGTTCTTAAATTGAAATAATCCGTTGATTTCATAAATTGCCCTGTCGCTTTTTAGAGAACAGCATGGTTTCAAAAGCAATAGGTCCCATTCTTACTAAGTACTTAATTTATTAACGAGAAACTTAGTTGACAAGTTGAATAATTATATCTCTTAAATAGTTTGGCTTGTAAAACACTGCAGCTGTAACAGGGAGTTGGCGAGATGCCCAGCTTGGCAGGTGATCTTTGCAGCGGACGGAAAAGTAAAAATTAAAGGGCGCTGGTGGCACCTCCTTAGCACCCTCACAATTTAAGTTTCTTGAAAGATGGGTTGCTGCTGGTTTCTACCAATCCATCACCCTTGCAGGTTCAGAAAGGTTTTGGGCCTGAGGGAGGACGTCTCACCCACACGGAGGCCTCTGCCCTCACTGGGATGAGGACTTGTCACTGTGGTCGCCGTGCCTGGTGCTGATTTTTTTCCCTTTTTTGTCCCAACCCTGGCAGACAGTTCACCCACCTTTGGTCATTTTCTCAGTGAATGACTGACTTCCTGCCTGTGCTCTGAACTCACCGAGGGTGGGATTTGTGTCCAGATTGAAGATTACGTGTATCCGATTCTCCTTGATTTTGTTATTTTAATGGGCCCGGTCGAGGAAGAGAGCGATTTGGTTCAGGTCTTGACCCGAAGGCCGTGGGCTGGGCCCGAAGAGCAGACCCTAAGGGGGATTCAGGGAGCCGGTGTGTATCAGGGATCCTGCATGGCAGGCGGCCCTCCCGGCGCCCCATGTGGGCCCACGAGCTGCCCGCTCCTGCCCCGGGCTTGCTGGCCCTGCTGGGGATGGGGCCGAGGGGGGACCTGGGGAGTGGGAGCCTGGACTCGGGCCTGCCGCTTGCTCAGCATCCAGTGTGTTCGTCCCGGAGACGGACTGACCAGCTTTAGATCTGTAGCCGGCGACAGTGTCATGAAGATTTTCTGGACTTTCTCTTCGCAGACGGGCAGGCCTGCGACCTGAAGTTCCATTGCCGGCCTTGTGGGCCCTTCTGGAAAGGCACCTCCTCAGTAGGTTTTGGATTCTGTCTTAAAGGCCAGGACAAGGCCTCCAGCGTGTAAATCCACATGTGGCTCTGCAGCCGAGGATGAGGTCCACACGCGGCACGGGCCCTGTGGAGTCCGTGTCCTCGCTGGTGAGCGTGGTTCACACACACGCACACGTTTGCTTCTCCGCTTTGGTCCTGACGGCTTGACGACCACCCGCTGACGCAGAGCAGCCCCCGTGGCTCTCCAACGGGTGGAGTAGCAGGGGGAGGTGGGCCCAGCGCCCTCAGAGGACAGCCCGGTCCCATCCGTGTGCTGCTCCAGTTGTGACGGGCGGGGCGGGTGGACACAGCTCCTCAGCAGGGGGCCTGGCCCTGCGTCTGGGCTGGGGTGGCGGCCTCCTGGGCCCGTGGGCGGTTCTGACACCTGGGCCCTATGGTCGGTGATCTCGCTGCAGGTAGGGGTACCAGATGTTCAGTATTTAACGAAAGGGGTGATGGAGGGAGGTCGTTCAGAGGCGGCCAGCAGGGCGGCGGGGAGGCGGATAGTACTAAAGATGGACTGTCGCACCAGGACAGGACCGGGCAGAGTCCGCTCTTTGCCGCTGTCACGGCTGCTCCCCGAGGGGCTCGGGGGCCCTGGCCCCAGTTCCTGCGAACCTGGGCACTGGTTAGTGATTAGCGACGGCGAGTGGCAAAGCTCGGAGCAGGGGGCACTGATCGCGGGGGGCAGGGGGACGCGAGGGGCACGGGGGGGCGCCGACCACCGCTGCCCCTCACGAGGGCGCGGAGGCACCTTGTTGAAAACGAAGTGCTGAGGTCAGAGGTCTCTGAGGCCGATGAAGGCAGGGCGGGGGCTCTGCACCGCACGTTCTGTTCGGGGGGTCCATCCGGGGACTGGCCCCGTGCGCCCCTTCTGCCCGAGCGCGTGACGGGTAGCCTGGAGCGGCCGCGCTGTTGACTTGGTGCCCAGCGCGGGACTGATGCTCGGCCACCGTCCATTCCCTCGGGGCCCCAGCCAGGAGGCGGCGGGGGGGAGGCAGGTTTACAGCCGGCCCGGGACTGACGTTCCTTCTAGGGCAGAGCCAGCTTCTGTTCCGGTCCCGTTGTAACTTAGAATTTAGGGTTCACTATACAGTCTTGTGGTTTTAAAAACTGACTTGAAGTAGTCAAGGGGAGAACGTCCGAAGTTACTTGTTTGTTCGAACTAGAACCTCAGAGGGACGGAGCGGAGCTACCTTAGGTCAGGTCTCAGCCCTGCTCGATGGGACACCGGGGAGGGAGGAAGGGCCACCGGCCTTGCTGACACGTGACTGTCCCCGGGTCCCGGGTGTGCTTTCATCTTGGGGCGGCTTTTCAGAATTCCAGGCTTGAGTTTACTAGAGGGTGGTTTTCCGGGGCTGGGAGGCTGCTCCCATGTGTGAGGTCGGGTTGAACTTTCACGTTGATGGGGACAGACAGAAAGGAGGCTGCGTGGTCCCCGCCGTCTTTCTGAATGTGCCCCGGGAGCCTCAGCGCGGACTCGGTTCTGGAGTGCAAGGATGAAGAGAGGGCAGGGGAGAAGGCTTACTTAACATCCCGAGCCTGAGGTTCCTCACCCCAGCCCGGCCAGCTGTAGGGGACACAGTGCTAGACGGAGCTTCGTGATAAGAGCCGCCACGTGCCTCTTCTCCGTGTTTGCTTCCAAATGCCTCAAACATACTGCAGTCGGTTTCTGCTTCCCAATAGCTCCCAGGAGTAAGCAACGCAGTGTCCCTACAGGTAAAGAACAACCTGATTAAGACCCCCACCTGCCCCCAGACACGGATGAAATGCTCTGTTTGTGGTTCGGTTTACCTGGGGATCGGGGCATGAGGGCTGGTTTCCTGCAGCCCTCCTGTGTAGGTGGTGTCATTTGGGCCCCCAACTTATAGACAGTGAGGGGAGGCCACCAGCCCAGGTCGCACAGGGGCTGGAGGCAGAGGCTGGCCTGTCTCCAGGGCGGGTCCTTTCCCTGCGTCGTATGGCCACCACTTGCACCTTCGGTAGGCAGCCTGCTGGGTCCCCCAGCTTGACCGCTAAGAGTGGCTGGGGAGAGCGCCATACCCTCGGGTGGGCCCAGGGCAGAGGCCCGTTCTTATGGTTGGAGGTGCTGCTGCTGCTTAACTGGTGGTCACAGCCCCCAGCTCCGTTCCTGTGGAGCCCCCTCCACGGACCAGCCTGGTGCCCCAGTGAGGCTAAGACCTCCAACGTGCAGCTCTACGGCTGCAGCGAAATCAGCCAGACAGCGCCCGCTCCTGCCCACTCTTAAATCCACTGGACAGAACCATAAAGAGGCGAAGATTCCGGAGCCATGTTCCGGGACCCAGTGCCGCACACACACCCGGGCAGGGCTGTGCATTTAGTGTCGGGACACTTTCAGAGGTGGGTGGTTTTCTGGCAGCTGCCCCTGGAACTCAGAGCCCGAATAGACCCACAGTTGGTGTTTGTTTGGATCTTCGAACGAGACACGTTTGGTTATTGTGAGTAGAGGTGTGAACGTTTAACACAAGTTCAGTTGGATTTCCGTGGACTTAGAATAGCTGTAAATTCATCCGCACAGTGTTACGTAACAGAGTTCACAAAGCTCTGTGGATCTTTGTGAAATTATTTTTTATGAATTTCATGATCCTTGTGGATGTAAGAATTCATATTATTGAACATGTTCGAACAGAAAGGAGTCGTGTCCTGCGTAAGTGGCAGTATTGAAATGGTATTACATGTCCTCATGCCTACCTTTTAGAAGATCTCGTGGGTTTTTAATTCTTGTTTAAGCTGTGGCTTCTAAGGCCGCAGTTGTTTCAGGCAGGATGGAAATTTTATTCCCATTTTGTTTGTGGGAAGATCACATTCGGGCCATTTAATCTTTTGCCAGTAGCTAACTGTTGATAAGGATGAATTGAAACCAGGTATCAGTTTGGATGTACCTGATTGAGGGCAAGCAAGCCGTACCCAGGCAGGTGGCGTAGGACAGAGGCGGGTCAGAGGAGCCCTGTGGCTTAATTGCCTCTTGTCCCTCCGGCCCCCGGGCTTCTCCGCTCTCCTGTTCTGTCTCCCTCACCTGCCTTTCTTCCTCCGTGACAAGCCCGGATCCCCTCACCTTTCCCTCCCTCATCCCCCAGCCTCAGGGAGCGTCTTCTGAGCTCGACTGGAGACGTTCCCCTCTCAACCAGAGAAAACGCTGTGGTTTTCCTGCCCTTCGGAGGCACCTGACCCACCCCAGCTCTAAGCCACCACGGGGCGGGGCGACAGGAAGGAAGGCGCAGAGCTGGGGGCTGGCCTGGCTGCTCATCCGGCCGCCCCGTGTTCCAGCCCCACAGCCTGGGCGTATTCTGTGTGTTTCTGTGCTCTTACAGGTGCTCCGTGTGGGGAAGCTTTGACAGAGACACACGAAGGTGAAATACCCCTGACCACAGGATGGCTGCAAACACCCAAGGCTGTTCGTCCTGTAGTTTCCAAAGGATTCATGAGATACTTATGCAGCACTTTTTTTTTATTGTAATGATTTACCACTGTAACCATTTCATGATATAAAATCAGAGGCACTAAGTACATTCACACGGTTGTGAACCATCACACCGTCCACCCCCGGACTCTTCTGAGTCTGAGATGGAAACTCCGTCCCCATTTAGCACTAGCTGCCCCTCCCCCCCGCCCTGGTGATCACAGTTGTGCTTTCTGTCTCCGTGACTTTGACCTGTCGAGACGAGCCCCTCCTGTAAGTGGAGTCACACAGGATTCCCCTCAGCAGAGTGTCCGAAAGGCTCATCCACGTTGTACGTGTGTAGAAATCCCTTCCTTCTTAAAGCTGAATAGTTGCATGTATATCACTGGTTTTGTTTATCCACCATTGTCAGTAGACACACGGGTTGCTTCCTGCAGCATTTTTTTATGGACCCAAAGCCTTCTTTGGAAAACACAGTTTTAGAAAACATTTTAACAGCCAAACATACTTGGATTGAGAATAAATATCCCCAAGTTCTCCTGTGGTAAATGTTTGTGATTTTGGCTGTACAGCCTTTATGCTACTGCGTATTCCAGACACTACTGCATATACAAATGTTACTGTGTATTCCAGACACTTCTGCGTATACCAGACACTGCTGCGTGTTACAGACACTGCTGTATATACAAATGTTACTGCGTATTCCAGACACTACTGCGTATTACAAACACTGCTGCGTCTTACAGACACTGCTGCATATTCCAGACACGTGCAGTCCATACAATTCCAATTTTTATAAAAGACACAACTCTGCCCCGGCCCAGTGGAAGCGGGGCCTGGGGGTCAGGGCGGGGCTGAGGCTTCCTGCCCTGTCCCGGGGGGTCAGGGCGTCTCTCCCGGCACCTGAGGTGCCTGCCCACCGCGAAGCTCCCCAGGCTGCTCCCTGGGGTCTCAGCATATCCCTGGCCACGTGGCTGAGCCCAGTCTCCAGCCCCCTGCCCTCCCCAGAGGTCAGCGGCGGGGTGGGAGTTCCAACCCTGTCATCAGTGTGTGGCCGGCCCCTCCCCTGAAACCATCCAGGGACCCACCTGAGCCACCTGGGGAGGTGTGGCCGAAAGGGGCTCGTTTTGAAATACAAGGACACTCTTGCCTCACAGGAAATTCTAAGGGCTTGCCTTCGAAGCTCTGTGCCGGGAACTACATCCGCCCGTTTGTTTCAGGAATCATTTGCTCTCCTTTCCCACCCACCGTCTGGCGCCCAGCCCTCCTGTTTCCCGACGCCTCTCTAGGCCGCACTTGCGGCTTCTGCCCCCGGGGCCTTGCGTCCTGGGCAGTGTCCTGGTTCCCAGCTGACAGTCACTGCCGCTTCCTAAGGCCACTGCCCCTTCCTACGGCAGGCAGGCCGGGCTGTTCCTGGTGGATAATTTGGACCCCACCCCTGCTTCAACCCAGGGGCCATCACAGAGGCCTCGCCACCCCCCTGCCCCGGGAAACTGGCCCGCGGACAGACAGGTACCTCCATGGTTCCAAGACGTGTGGCCTTGTGTGTCAGGGCGTGTCCGCAGAGGAGGGGACCTGGGGCCGGCGAGGGCGCTCGTGCTGAAGGCCGATCGTCTCCCTCCTCACCAGCCTCTTCCCTCCTCCCTGCTGAGACCAGCCGGCCCTGACCGCCCCGCCGCGCCATCTGCTGCCCCTGCCTTTCTGTTTGTGCTTCTCGCGCGCTGCCCCCCACGTGCCCCCCTGCACCCGCCTGGTGGACCAACTGCAGCCGCACGAGCCTAGGTCCCCCAGGTGCCTCAGCATAGTCTGCGTGGTGTTGCCGCTGAGTCTGTGTTTCATGACCCGGACGCAGACAGTGGGTAGTTTTCCCCTCCGCATAAAGCTAGCCTGGGGTGCTGTAGTAACGAAGGAGCTTAGACACATGGGAAATTAGCTTTTGCGCCCGGTTCCATGGGAGCGGCCAGGGGGCGTGTCCCCTCAGTCAGGCAGTGCTCCAGCACCACAGGGTGCTCCAGACTTCAGCTCCATTATGACCGTCGGCAGCGTCAGATCCCACGAGACCACCCTCTGCTCCAGACGCGATCACGGGTCCAGGTTGCCACCTGTGCTTCTGACCCACCGGCTACAGTCAGAGGCTCCCACGGCCCCTCCTCGGGTTCGGGGAAATTGCTGGAGCGCTCACAGAGCTCAGAGAAACACTTTACATACTAACACACCAGCTTATTATAAAAGTACACGATTCAGTGTAACCGAGCAAGGGCTGTGAGCCGGCAGCCCAGAAAGCCAAACTCCGAGAGCAGGTGTTCGCAGCAGAATAAGGGTTTATTTCAGGCGCCGAGCAAGGGCGTGGGAGACAAGCCTCAGATCGCTCTCTCTTGGACATTGAGTTGGGGGTTTTTAGGGGAAGAAAAAGAGACTGGGATTCACCATCATCTAGTGACATTTCGGGAGCCAGGATGTCCCTGGGTTTACGATTCTCAGGCCAGGTGGTCCCTGGCTCGGGGGTCTGTTCACTCATCTCGCCCTGGAGAGACAACCTGAGTTTGTAGGTAATGATGATGTCTATGGTAGCGGTTTTAGTCCATTAACAGTGTTATCGACAGCAGCGAGCTTAGCCATCTGACCCTGTTGATTAGTGTTCCGCGAGCACAGGATTGAGGTCAGAGGGCAGGGAGTAAAGACAGGGAGTAAAGTTTTGGATGGAGAGAACTCAGTAAGGGAACGAGGTTTCATCAGGAACAGCCAGATGGAAGAGACGCACAGGACAAGGAGTGGGGAGGTGGCGTGGAGGGTCCAGGCCACCACAGTCCCCACCTGCACGTGCTCACCCACCACCAACTGGGAAGGTCTCCAGACCCATCCTTTTGGGTTTTTATGGGGACTTGGTGTTGGGAAATCTTATGGAAAACTTTGGGGACATTGCAAGTTTTCATTAATTTACATATTTAAGGCTCTTTCATACTGTCTGTGAATTCTTTAAAATAACTCAGTTTTTTAGGTGTTGGTGAGGCTGAATGCTGTTTCTGGCAATAGCTTGCTGCTCTATGTTCAGCAGGTTTACCTGTATTTTTCATTTTATTCAACCAGTCGTTAAGGAGCGCCCACTGTGGACCAGGTATTGTGCTAGCTGCTGGGAATACAGAAAAAAACACACAACAGAAATAAGAATTGGTCTCTTCCCTGCAGGAACTTAAAATCCAGCGGGAGAAACTGGCAAAGGGGCGCCGTTTTGTTCTTGCACTTGAAGGAATCTCGCAGGGTGAGGTGCAGGGATTTTCTGTGGGAGGGTCCTGCCCAGCCCCTGGCGTGGGTGCAGATGTCCTGAGTCAGCTTCCTTGAGGGCAGCTGGCCGGGGGACCGGAAGGAAACTCTAGACCAAGCAGCCCACCCAGGGGCCAGCCTCAGGGCTGGGAGTGTTTGTTAGGGGTGAGGCCACACTTGTACTTGGCACTAGCGACCTGTCTCCTTGACTCATACCTGGGAATGCATGAGTAATGGTTACTCATGGGGCCCTAGTGACGGCCCTTCTCTGATGAGCAAAGGAAGAAAGTCCTTTTCCCTTACCTTTTCCCTAGGCCAGCAGGTAGCAAACTTGTTTTGAAAAGGGCAGATCTTTTGGCTTTATGGGGGTCTAAGTATTTACAATATAGTAACTGTTTTAGGCTCTCAGGGCTTCGAGCTCTGTGGCAATGACTCAGCTCTGCCATCTGGCAGGAAGGTGGCCGTGGACCATTCATGGTGCCGACCTGGCCGTGCTCCAGTGAAGCTGCGTTTACCAGTCTCCTGCTTTGTCCTGGACTGAAGGGGTGGCTCTTGGCCCATGAACTTGGTGACTACCCCTCCCCCGCCACTTGGCGCCTGTATCACTTTGTCAGTTTCCAGGTAGCTTTAACTAAAAATATTACTTATTGCTTGCCTCCGATGTTCACATTCTCCATCTTTTTTTGCGGTACGCGGGCCTCTCACTGCTATGGCCTCTCCCGTTGTGGAAAACAGGCTCCGGACACGCAGGCTCAGCGGCCATGGCTCACGGGCCCAGCTGCTCCGCGGCATGTGGGATCTTCCCGGACCGGGGCACGAACCCACGTCCCCTGCATTGGCAGGTGGACTCTCAACCACTGCGCCACCAGGGAAGCCCATGTTCTCCATCTTTTTATCTTGATGACTTCGTTGATGGATGGATAGACGTACATGTGGCTCGAGATGCAAATGTAAAAGAAGAGCATGGGGTGAAAGCCCCTCTTGCCTGCCCCCCCAGGGCCCCCCACCTTCCCGCCACGCACAGGGCTGGCGAGTGGGCACACATACGGGGAATGACAGGGAGGGTGGGTAAAGCAGGCTTCCACACTGGCAGCGTTTGGGTGCTCTCTTTTTTCATGGATTTGACTCAAGGGCTTTCTTCCCTCCTAAAGTCCAGGATAGGGCCCAGCTGTCCCAAGAACCCGAGCAACAGAACCTTGAGGACTGGGGGACAGCCTTGCTGGGCCCAGGATGCTCGGGCTACGGGGACCTCCTGTCTCTGGCCGAGCCGACTTTTCTGGGGCTGCTGCTCCGTCACAGATCAGAAGCCACTTTGTACAGTTTGGGGTTTGCCCAGCTCACACTTCATCCCCGCAGCCTCCGGGCTCTGCTCGCGTGAGCCTGCTTGCCGTCTGTTACCGGCCCCGGCGTCTGCGGTGAACAGAGCAGAAGGGCCTTCCGGGGCGCCCAGCTATTCTTAGTCTCCTGCTATCTTTAGCTGATGCCGTCAGGCCACCGTGAGGCCAGCAGGCCACCTCCTCACAGGAGGTTTTAGGAAACTATGAGGCTGCCTCACCACCTCTTTGAAAGCCAGCAAAGGAAACTGGGAAGCTGCTAGTTTGGAAACTCTCGCCAGCTGCTATTTTGGTCAATAATGAATCTGATTTGAAGCAAATTGGGAAAAATAATCACTCTTAAATGGCTCATAAGTATGATTTGTTGAATTCTTTAGGTAGAACGGTAGTCCCTACTACTCCATTGGCCAGAATTTATACTTAAGAAAATTCAGTGCTGATTCTTATTTACACATTTGGTCTCTGGGGGGAGGGGAGCAGACGCCACCTCTTCCTCCATTTTCTGTTTCCAGGTTAAGTGTGTTCCTGACCCTGTGGACGTGAGCGTTTCTTCATGGGAAGTAAGGTCATCTTTGGGAAACCTCAGCAGCCTAAATGTAGTCAGTGGACTGAGCGGATGTATCACGGGGGCAAGTGGCAAATGCCACCTCAGGGCCGGTCTGTTTGTCCCCCATCAGCAGCAGTTTCTTTATGGGGCTCTGTCTGTCATCTTTGTTTACTGCCCACCAGAGCCTCGTGGGAGGAAAGGCGTTGATGGGGGAAGACAAGGATGGCAGATTCCTGATGTGTGAGCATCCTTGGAGCAGGGTCACACCTCACAGTGTTCAGTAGCTTCCACACCTGTCCCTCGATTTCGGTGTGACGTCGACCCTCTCATCCTCAAGGGATATAGGAGTTAACTCCTCACACATCACTGCGTCTGTGATCAAGTAATGGGGGGGCACGCAGAAAATAGACACAGTGAAGGCGCTGGACCCCCGTGCCAGTTTGGGTTGGGGGCTGCGGGGGTGGATTCACATGGGGGGATTACGGAGGTGGGCTCTGGTGGGGGGGATCATCACGGAGGTGGGCTCGGGCCGGGGGGAGATCACGGAGGTGAGCTCAGGCAGGGGTGGATCATCACGGAGGTGGGCTCGGGCGGGGGGTGGGTATCACGGAGGTGGGCTCGGGCGGGGGGATCACGGAGGTGGTCTCGGGTGGGGGGTGGGTATCACGGAGGTGGGCTCACACCCCTACTGCAGAGCTGGGCTCCCGGGGAGAAAGCAGCCGAGGCCCCCGCCTGGGCATTGCCCTTCCTGACCTGCAGAGCTGGCCACTGGACCCAGCAGGTGAACCCAGGCTTGGCACAGATCATGGATTTGTAAATAATTTCATAAGGGAGAAGCTTTTCGGGGGCTTTCAGGTATTTGGAGGGGAATTGCTGTAACGTTTCCAGCTTCCCAGTAGAAGTGATCAATACTTCCTGGCTGGTTTTGTCTGCACAGACTTTCATCAGGGTGATTATCTGCTCACCACACACCTCACATCAGCCGTTTATCCGTTACCAGAGGCAACTGGGGTTTCAGCACGTCACCCAGAGAGCAGGGCTCTTGGGGAAAAAGATCTAACGTGTCAAAGGTGAGGGTTCAGTAGGACTGGAGCTCGTGAAGGGTGGGAACCAGCTGAGCCCCGCCGGCTGGCGGGCGTGAGGGGGACTTGTCCGAATTTGGCTGCTATTGTGGTGAAGTAGGTGGGCTTTTAAACAGAACTTCCTCGTGGGAAGATACTTCCGTTCATTATACATTCTTTCTTAAATAAATCAAATCAAATATTAAAGAGTAAAATTAGCTTTCTTACTAAATGAAGAGGAAACGCCATCAGAGCAAAGACAGAGGCTGCACTCAGAGCTCTTCTGACGACACCGCAGTTCCTGACTTGACACGCCTGTCCCGTTTCCCCAGCAGACGCCCAGCCTGCGCCTCGCCCAGCCCCCCGCCGACCCCCATTCCCCGGGCTTCTCCTCTGTGCGGATGGATTTCCGTTTTGTATTAGGTCTGTGGTAATGTGACGATGTAGGTGGGAATTGGCCCCGCGTGTGAGAACCTGATTTGTCCCCATTCAGTGACCACCTGGCCTGGCTCGTGTGTCCTCTTAAGGGGTGAGGGGTGGGGGACATAGGGGAGGCCACCCCGCCAGACCGTGGAGCCAGGGGAGGGCAGGCGGGCTGAGCCGGGTCGGAGGAAGCAAGCAGCCCTCAGGTGCCTGGGTGTCCAGGGAAGCCTGTCAGAGAACTGTCAGGTACAGCAGGGAGGACAGTGGGTCCCCAGTGCCTAGAGGGAGGGTGGCCTGCCCGGCGTGGGCCTGGGGTGCACTGGTGTTTGCCCGTCACAAGTGCTGATGGGTTACTAAAGCTCAAGCAGAGCCTTCCTCCTGTTGGGGGGGTAGGCCTGGAGTGTCCATTCTTAACCTGTCAGCAGGGACGCGTCTGCCGTACGTACCCTTACCCAGGGTTCTGCAGGTGCTGTGGTGGGCAGTGGGGGGGCGTGGTTGGGACCACAGGACCACCTTACCTGTCTGCTGGTGCATCGGCTTTATTTGGAGGAATGTTAACTTCAACATCTTTTAAGTTAAAACAAATTCTGGGGACTTGCCTGGTGACGCAGTGGTTAAGAGTCCACCTGCCAGGGCAGGGGACACGGGTTCGAGCCCTGGTCCGGGAAGATCCCACATGCCGCGGAGCAACTAAGCCCGTACGCCACAACTACTGAGCCTGCGCTCTAGAGCCCGTGCGCCACAACTACTGAGCCCATGAGCCACGACTACTGAGCCCGCATGCCTAGAGCCCGTGCTCTGCCGCAAGAGAAGCCACCACGATGAGAAGTCCGCGCACCGCAACGAAGAGTAGCCCCCGCTCGCCGCAACTAGAGAAAGCCCGTGCGCAGCAACGAAGACCCTGCGCAGCCAAAAACAAGTAAAATAAAAACAAAACCCCCCACAAATTCTGATTTATTGTCGAGGAGCGTGAACACTTTGCATAAAATAAGAACAAACACAAAGTTAAAAAGAAATCGTGTGTTGTGGTGGGCCCCCCGAGTCCCGGTGGGCAGGTCTCTCGCCCTCCCCTCCCCACCCCCGCCTCCGTCTTCATTCTGTGTCTCTCTCCTCACTCTCTTCTGCCCTCAGTGGTTAAGCCAGAGAAATTCCAGCACTTCCACGTCTGTTTTACAGGCGTGGCTGCCTTCAGTCTGATGAGCGTTCCTGTTTGATTCAGGGCATGGATGTTGAAGCAATTGACACGTCTTGTTTACAGGTTATTTATATAAAGATTTTTATACACGTTTTTCTCCTAAAAATACATTTTATTGCTAAAATTCAGCATTCGAAGCACAAGGATACATTCCTTAAGGAATTCATTGTACAGGCAAACGCTCCTTCAAAACACCCCGTTTGTATCTCTCAGGGTCCACACACGTCCATGCGGTGATCAGGGGGTGGACTCTCGCCTCCGCTGAAAAGCTGGTGGGGTCGTGGAGAGTCAGGTCAGTCAGTGGGCGGAGCTAGGACCCGTGCTGGGTGTGGGATGAGTACTGGGCCACAGAGCTTGTTTGGGTGTAAGTACTCTAGGCATGAACACAAAAATCCTGTACTAATCCTGGTTATCAATACGCAGGGTGACTCTTCATGGCAGCCTTCCCAATTTACAGGCTTGGAACAAACAGCATCTTTCACCTTTTTGTATATATCTAGTATTTTTTGACATGGTTTTTCATCTCAGGTTGGATGTTACGTTGACTTAACAGTGTTCTTGGACATCAGGTCTGCTCCCGTCTCTCTTAGGATAATGCTGCAGCATATATCTCTGTGCGTAAATCTTTGCCTGGACTTCTGATGTTTTTGTCCTTTAAGGTAGATTCTCCAAAGGAAAATTAATCTGTGAGAGACAAAAGAGTGGTTCCCAAACTGCTTCCACAAGCAGACGGAAGGTGTTCAACATTAAATATATAAAAATATGCCTTTGGGGCTTCCCTGGTGGCGCAGTGGTTGAGAGTTCACCTGCCGATGCAGGGGACACGGGTTCGTGCCCTGGTCCGGGATGATCCCACATGCCATGGAGCGGCTGGGCCCGTGAGCCATGGCCGCTGAGCCTGCGCGTCCGGAGCCTGTGCTCCGCAACGGGAGAGGCCACAACAGTGAGAGGCCCGCGTACCGCAAAAAAAATAAAATTAAATTAAAAAAATATGCCTTTGGCCTTTTGTTTTAATTTTCATTTCACTTCTTCATAGTTGTGTGTGGAGCCTGGCTGTTTGCTGAGAAGCTTGCGGGTTGGGTGGTTGGTTAAGGAAATCCAGAGCCCTCAGTCCCACCTCATCACTGGGACCAGGAGTGTGGCACAGAATGTTTCCCTTTTTCCTTCTAAAAATGTGTTAGTCCGTGCACATGGAGCACACTTTTGAAGATCTGAGCTGTATGTTATGTATGTCCGGACTGGACTGAAATAGGTTTGTCTTCAAGGAATTTGTAGTAACTGAAAGTTGAAGATGAAAGTAAAACTTCTTGTCTTTATTTTTAACCTGCAAACTAAAATCTGGGCAGAGATCAGCTTTGCAAGCTAGGAGCCTCAGCCATCAAACTTTGCAGGTCCACCCTCAGGCTGTTTGAACAGCCGAACCCTGGCTGTATTGGACTAAAAGTAAATTTATTAGTATGGTAAATATTAGCGACCAATGTGACCCAATACTTCAGTGTCATTTCCCTTCCATAACTGTGCAGATTTCACAGTGGATAGCGATACGAATCAGTCTCTTTGTCAGCAATGCTTTGTTTTTATTGACGAAACAAAAGCTCTCCTGTTTCCCGCCACCGGTGCCCACTGCTCAGTGTTGCTTGTGGGAGCGTCATCCCAGTGTCGATGGGATGGCAACTCCCACAGCTGAGTGTTGTTTTAAATGTCCCTCAACTTCCAGAATGTAGTAGAAGCGCTGTGACCCACCACTGTTGAGATCTGGTCTTCCTCCTTGAGGAAGGGTTCGAGGTAGCTTATGCAATTAAATGCAACAAAAAGCAGGACATTTAAGAAGAAAAGTGTCGGCAGACAGCTGCTTACATTAGCTCTTTGTTTTCTTGCAGTTAAAGTAAAAAATGGAAATGTCCATCTGGGTTTGGATTCTATACCTTTGTTGGGCAAAACAAACTCTTTCATTCAAGGGAGAATTAATTGTAAAAGGACATGGGGAAATCGATCACCTTAAACTGTGATTTTGCTCATGTTTCCAAAATGTTCAGATTAAGGTGTTCTTCTTTAAAAGTTGATCCCTCTGAGAATGGCACAGGCCTGGTATCCTCTCTGTGACTGCTGGACTTTGCTTTCCGAATTCATACAAGGCTCAAGTTAGAGAACCCACAGCAGTCATTTTTAAGGTTTTCGGCAGCAGAGCCTCATCTCAAAATAATTTCATTTGTATAAATGTATAAGTTCCAAGTTTTAACATTTACTTACTATAAATTCGGAGAAAGTGAGACTTTAGTGAGCAGGAAATTTGCAGTCAGAGGTTAGGATGCCTGCTGGGGTCCATCTGTACTGCCGGGCTCTCTTTTGGTTGCGTCGTGTAGGGAAAATCTTGCTGACATGTGACTAGTCGTGAAGGCGGCAGGTTTTGGAACCCTTCCCTTTGCAGTGCAAACAGTTCCAGAACCTCCAGAGAGACATACATGGAGCTCAATTCTCTAGCAGCTGCTTGAAATCACCTAATAAATAGTTGCCTGCGTTTCTGAACATATGCGCACATCTTAAAATGGTTGCTAGCTGGATATAGGGCAGGTGAAGCATCCAAGCTTGCCCCTGGGTGTGAGCGAGCGTCGAGGTCTCTCCCTCCATCCACACCTTGCGTTGTATATGGACCACGGTACCAGGATGCTGGTTGTGAGGGCAGTGTGGATGGAGGGTGAGACCCGGGGCCCAACCCACTGCCTTGGGTTTGAATGTGACTCTGTCACTTAGCAGTTGTTTGACCTTTGGCAAGTTATTTAGTTTTTCTTAGCCTCGGTTTTCTTGTCTGTAAAGTGGGAATTGTAACAATGCCTTCTTCCTGGGAATCTTATGATGATTAAATGAGAAAATATATGTAAAGCGATTAAGTAATATCTGACATAGTAAGAGCACAGAAAGTATTAGCTAATTTTATAGGAAAAAATTTGATTATGGGATAGCGCAGCTACGTCCTAAGATTAGCAGCTCTGACAGTCAAGCATTATTTTAGCTTTGCCTCAGTTTGTAGAAAATAATATATGTAAGCCACTCACGGCACTCAGCAAAGAAGGTCAGGCTGATGAAAGAGAAAAGAACTGCTATTTATGAGTTGTAGTATCCCTCTTCCAGGAAGGACTTGAAGTAGCTTACTGGAATTTAAAAAAAGAAAAAAAAAAGTCAGTGTGGAGCTACAAACAATAGAAAAAGTTCTATTCTGAGGTGTGCACACAAAAAGTGAATTAACCTGGCAACACAAATTAAATTTAAATTTTGGTAGTTTCTAGCATGTTAATGTTTACAGCACATTTGAGTGTGCAGGTTTTCTGTCAGTATTTTGAGAATCGTGCCCTGGTGGTGTCCATGTAGTTGAGTGTCCATGGTGGAGGGAGAGGCTGACAGCAAGCAAATCACCTGTTAAATTACATAGTAGACATCCCGGATGTTGGCAAGGATGTGGAACTGTTAGAACTCACATATATATACCGCTCGTGGGAATGTAAACTAAGGAGCACTTCAGACACCTGTTTGGCCATATCCGGTCACGTTACATGTATACACCTGGAAGCAACCCAAACATTTGTCAGCAGTAGAAAAAAACCAAAATAATTAATGATATGTTTATATAGTGGCACAGCACACGTGATATAAAATGAATGAACAACACATGTGACTCTCACGGACCTAGGGTTAAGCCCAAAGGAGTCAGACGGAATGAGCACCTTTCACAGAGTTGCATTTAGTGAAGTTCAAGCCGGGCACAGAGGTCACGATGCCATACGCCCTGGCGGGAGTGGCTGGGAAGAGTGGGAGAGGCTTCTCAGGGCAGAAGAGATGTTCTGTTTCTTGATCCCGGTCTGGGTACCCAGGTGAAGGCTGGGCTGCACACCTGGATGGGCACTTTTTGTCTGTAGGTTACTTTTCAGGGGAATGTTCATCGAAATATAAAGTGATATGGTGGTGAGTATCATGGGGAAGCCTCCAGTGGGACCAGGAGCTAGGGAGTGGTGGGCTTGGGGGGTGTTGCAGGCCCTGAGGTGGGAGCAGGGAGGAGTGGCGAGTGACCCGGGGAGCCTTGGGCAGTGAGGTCAGGGAGGGCCCGGGGGCTGAGACACTTTCTCCTCTTAACTCCGGATGGATGGGAGCCTTGGAGGATTTGGGAAAAGGTGGGAAGGAGGCATCCTTGTTTCTAAAAGCCCCTCTGGCTGTGCTGAGAATCACTGCGAGTCAGGTGCTGAGCTAATAACCGTAGGGGGTGGTCCCAGTGACCAGGTGCTCCCAAGTATATTCCCCACAGCGGGCTCCCCGTGGTACCGGGAGATGCTGCTCCAGCACGCCCTCCGGAGCCTTCCGAGCCCTGGAGCGAGCATCCAGGTGCTCACCGTGCTCCATCTGGCCTTCTTCCCGGGACCACACTGGTCAGAGCTCCCGGCTTTCCATGCCCTGAGCTCCAGAGGGCGATGGTGCCCATCCGACGTCCGTCTGAGTCTGAAGGTGCTGGCGGTTCGGAAAGGCCTCTCCCCTGTTCCCTCAGCCTGGGACAGTTGTGGGTGACATTTACGACGTGTATGGACAACGGGTGATGCACGGGCAGGGCAGGGACTGTTGGTAAGAGGTCTGGACAGCGAGGAGGGAGGGCGGCTCGGTCCTGGGCAGCTTCAGGTGGAGGTGGCGGGAAACTCAGTGGCCTCTGGCTTCGCCGCGCCCGGCTGCGGCCACCTCCCGAGGCCCTGGGCGCGGACGGCGGCCCATGAGTTGCCCGGGAGAGGAGGGCTCGGGGGCGGGCCACTGGAGGAAGGCCCCCCCACACCTGCCGAGCTCCTCCACGGCCGTCTCTTTAAGGCCCCTCTCCCCCGGGACACACGTCCCATGGGGAGAACTATAGGGTGTGCATCTCAAGTAAAAAGAACTGTGTCCCTCGGAAATTTCCCGTGGGGTGTGTGGTTTATATTTAACTTCCTTTAAATTTAACGGTACTTAACTTTAGACCTTTTTGCTAGATAATACTTCATTTTTGGAGAATTCAAAGGAGGGGGATTTTTAGAATTAAAATCACATCACATTCACCACGGGTGGTTTCTGAATTCTTAGGGTTTATCCCATTGCCACCGTTTTCTTTTTTAAGTGTATTTATTTATTTATTGGCTGCGTTGGGTCTTAGTTGCGGCATGCGGGATCTTTCGTGGCAGCGTGTGGGCTCTTCGCTTCGTTGCGGTGCGTGCACGGGCTTCTCTCTAGTGGTGGCGCTCCAGCTCAGTCACCCCGCGGCATGTGGGTTCTTAGTTCCCTGGCCAGGGATCGAACTCGTGTCCTCAGAAGTGCAAGACGGATCCTTAACCACTGGACCACCAGGGAAGTCCCAGTGCCACTGGCTTTTAGCATTTACAAATCCAAGTCTTTGCAGTTGTTAGAACTGTAAGGACCCAGTTTGGCAGGTAAGCACATGCATGTGTGAATCTGCAGCTGTGGGACGGAGGTGACAGTGGAGGTGGGGACGGAAGCTATAAAACCTGCTGAAAAGCCACGCATTTCAATGTACAGCCACTGAATGTGGTATGAAGGTTATTTGCTGTTAATAGCTATGAAAGGCTGTTATTTCCCAATTTGCTATTAAGTTTATCCTAAAACAGTAGCAGTAAAACACTAGCATGCAAAATTGCCTTAAATTATGTATGAATGTGGTCAAAGACAAGGGGAGTATGCAAAAAAGAAAATATACATTAGCGTGTCGTTATGGGCCATTTGCCTTTCTTGTCCAGACCTGTAATTTTATCTTTATAAAAATAATTGGAACACTAAGTGGTAAAAGGATACCGTTGTTTGTGTTTCTGGCAGCATACTTGGCATAAGGGCCGTGGGGCAAGATTTTTGGACAAAATAAGCTGCTAAAATTTTTAATATGCCTGAGTTTGTCTTTTAAGAATAGTATAGTAAGAAGAATTAATGAGAACTTTATAACGTTGTTCTGAGAATTAAATGAACAATAAAGTGTTCAGAACAGTACCTTATAATTAGGAAGCATTGAGCTGTGTCTTTTTTAAAATTAATTAATTAATTAAATTTTTGGCTGCGTTGGGTCATCGTTGCTGCGTGCCGGCTTTCTCAGTTGCGGCGAGCGGGGGCTACTCTTCGTTGGGGCGCGTGGGCTTCTCATTGCGGTGCTTCTCTTGTGGAGCATGGGCTCTCGGCGCACAGGCTTCAGTAGTTACAGCACATGGGCTCAGTAGTTGCGGCGTGCAGGCTCTAGGGTGCACAGGCTTCAATAGTTGTGGTTCGCGGGCTCAGTAGTTGTGGCGCATTGGCTTAGTTGCTCCGTGGCATGTGGGATCTTCCCGGACCAGGGCTCGAACCCGTGTCCCCTGCATTGGCAAGAGGATTGTTAACCACTGCACCACCAGGGAAGCCCGCACTGAGTTGTCTTAATCATGTTACCCTTGTTTGTTATCCAAGAGGCAGTGCTGTTGGGATTTTATGAGCGAATTTTACTTTTTTATCATGGCAATGCAAGTTTGTGAGTAGGTACACTGAAATAAGTTTTGGCTTTAGTAATATCAGATAAAACTGCCTGTGATATACATCTTTTTGAGTTGTCTCTGGCCTTTGGCAGAAAGGTGTGTAAAGTTAAGGTAAGAACATTTTATCTTTGCACAGCTGGGGCACTCAGTAACCCTTTGGAAGGAGCTTTAAAGTGAATGGTAGCCCAGGCTCCAGAAGAAGACTTCCCCAGAGAAGAACCGGTTTTGTACATCCCAGCGGGCGGGCGTGCCTCCCTGGGCCCTCACTTTCGGTGTAACGGGTTATACTGTCACCGCCTGTCTCCTCGTCCCCATGTGTCATGCAGATTCTGCTCCGATGCCCAGGAGCACTGGTTTTGTGAAAGATGAGCCGTTAAGATGTCTTCTTAACGAGACACTTGATGCTGGAGTCACCTGGCAGTCGGCAGGGGTCCCGTCCCAGCTGCTAACATCTTGTCACACTGAGCATTATTAAGGGTGAAATTTAGCTGATCTAACGAGGACTCTGACGTGCTTTTAAGTTTGTGTTTTCTGCAGTTGTGTTGTTTGAGAACCAAATGAGGCCAAGATGGCACTTATTTAATGATTTCTAGATGGGATTTTGTCTTTGTGTTTAGGTCAGTGTTTTCAAGAATATAAAGCCAAACAAACAACTGCTAAGTTTCTCTGGGACTGGTGGTTTTGAGGGGTGGGGTTTGGGGAGGGGACTGAGGGCTGTAGTGGGGGAGGGGGCAGGGGGTCATTGTGAGAAGGGGGCGGGGAACCACGGGAGGGGGAGGGGGAGGGGAACCACAGGGCGGGAGGTGGGGAGCCACAGGGAGGGGACGGAGAGCCACGGGAGGGTGGTGGGGAGCCACGGGGTGGGACGTGGGGAGCCACGGGGAGGGGGACGGGGAACCATGCCAGGGACGGGGCTGGACAGGCTAGCCGGGGAGGCAGCTGGCCTCGCCAGGCTCTGTGGCAGGTAAGCGCTCTGGGGGCGACCAAGAGGGTAGAGGGTGGTGTCCGGAGCTTGCTGTCCCGGTGGCCCAGGAACCCTGTTGGTGGGGGGAGGGGCTGGCAGGAGGGCTGTGGCCTTGCCCTTCATGGATCATCCATCTGGCGGCTGGCCGTCCCGGGGCAGTGGGAGCCCTGCTCCTATGTCACGGCATCCAACCTGACCCCCGGGGGGCCGAGTTTCAGCCGAGGCTGCTGTGTCTCTGCAGCTTTGTCGGACGTTTTCTCTGTCCACCTGGGTGGTACCCGGTCCCAAAGGCTTGAGGCCTTAGGAGCTGGAGGGGGTGTCTTGCCTTTAACACTGCAACAAATACTCGAGCCTCTTGTCCCAGGACTGTCCTGGATCCAGGGGAGAAAAGGTGACGATGACCCCTTCCCCTTCAAAGCCCCGGCCGTCCTGACCCAGGGCAAACACCACACTCACTCCTGGTCCCGACTGCCCGGGCCGAGGAGAGAGTCCCGAAACGTGTGCAGACCCCTTTGGAGACTCCTGTCACTTGTCCCAACGTGGCTCTGACACCAGAGCGCACCCCCAGGACAGGCACAGTCCGAAAAAGAGTGCCCTCGGGCAGGGCATCCCTCATGGTCACGGCGCGTCTGAAACCCCAGCCTCGCACCGAGCGGATGCTGAGCGCCACCAGCTGAAGGAAGGGCCTCCACTTTGGGGACAGGCCTGGAGCGTTTGTCACCCTGACGCGTCAGAGGTGCCCGTGCCTGCAGGGTTTCCAGCAGCGCCGGTGTCTGGTTTACAGTTGATGGGTATTAGGGTAAACTTGATATCAGCACTAATTTTAGATCCTAGAGAATCAAAAGCGAGACAAGGAAGAACTAAAAATTTGCTCAACTATGTAAAAATGACGCTCATTACAGTAATTTGTATGAAGCCTATTATTTGTGCATAACAACAACCTCCTTTCTCATGAACCACCAGACTCGCCTCGTTTTCGTTCATTCTGGTGGCATATTCCACGTAAGGTGACCAGCCTTCACGATGTGCCCCACGTGTAGCTGTATCTCACGGGCTCCACTGCGTGTTCTCAACCTGAAAATTCCAAAGAACATTCTTGGATTCTGACCTTGAGAATGTTGTGGTTTTCTATTTACAGAACATGCATTTTTCAAATCCTTTATTGCATGTACTGCAAGAGGGGAAAGAAACTCAAGAATTGCTTAGAGGTTCGATAAAGATAACTTCCTAAGCTAATGTAGTTTGGTTTTTAAGCTTAGGTAGCATAGTTTATGACACAGGGGATGCTGACAGCCTTTCTAGATGCAGAACGATTTTTGAAGCACAGTCATTAGCCGGCTCTGGCTCCCACAGAGAAGATCCCTAGGATCAGAACAGAGCTCGTGACGCCCTCATCCTAGCGGTGAAGGGCGCGGATTTTGTGGGGTGTCTGTCTCACCCTTTACAGCATCATAAGTACCAAGGGCTAGTGATGAGCATCGTCAGAAAGTGGAAGGGCCAGGGGCGGCCCTGGGGCGTCTGCAGACCCTGACTCTACACAGATGCTACAGGTTCATTGTAGCTGAGGAGTCTGTGGAAATACGTTTACACTGACTTATGTAGTTTAAGGGAAAAAAATGACTTGTTGTTTATCTGCACTGGTCTCAGCATGTCCTGCTGTAGTTTAAAAATAGGGCCATCGAGTCATCCAGGGGGGTTGCTATGATTTGGGGGATTTGCCAAGGACCCTGATCAGGTGTCTGGTTATGACTGAACCATCAATGCAGGTTGTAGGGAAAGCCAATTTTCACATTTTGAAACTATTTTGTGCTGGTGTGAAAAGTGGCCATTTTAGTCATAATACTACTCATAACAAGTAAAACTGAACCAGACCTCCACTGGGGGGAATTTGGCTGCTTGCCTCTTTCGAGTAAGAAATGCCTTCTTCCTCTTTGGCAAGAAAGTTCATAAAAGAACCGGAAGTGCCCCTGTTCTCTGACCTGATTTGGGCTGATCTAAAAGGCTGTGATTTGAGTGTTTTTTCTCTGTGTTGATTTACCATGCTTTCCTCTGGTGATCTCAAGGATAGTTGCTCTCAGTTTGCTAGCTGGTCCACCTCTCAATCTCCCGTTTGGTGACCCCCGGACACATCATATGAAAGTGATAGAGCTTCACCGTGGTTAATAGTTTACAGATGGCACCGCCCCCCGCCCTCTGCTCACCAGCCCTCCCTGTCCAGTGACCTCTACTCGGGAGGTTCACCGAACCCCAGTTGCCTCTCCTGGCTTTTGCCGGGAAGGCACATTTCTCCACCCACCTCACCTGGCCGACCCGCAGTCATCCTGGTGCGTAGCGTGCGGTGTGGCGTGTCCCTCGTGTACTCAGCTGTAGTTCGAGATGTGCCTTTGTAGGAACCATTTTAATGTAAATCCTGCAAACTGTGACCACAGGACACCCAGGGGCCGCCCTGTTCTTTTCCAAACATGCTTCCAGCTTTACAGGCACCCGAGTCACTTTCAGATGAGTTTCAGTGCAGTCAGCTGTGGCCTAAGGTAGAGCCCCAGTGGAGGCTCTTCAGAATGAGGAAATTGTGTCTGGAGAGATCATCCTAAATTGCAGTATTTCACACCAAGTGGAAGGAGAGGGGTTTAAGCTGTAACTCTGGTGGTTTATCCGGTCAGGAGGAGGCAGCGCTAATCCGGAGGAAGGCCTGTGCTGGGGGTGATGGAAGGGTCTCTCCCGACCCCCCAGTTCTCCCTTCTGTCCGTGGTCATGGCGCTCGGTGGGTTACCGTGGTGATGAGAGTCGAGTTTTGACCTTTGCTGGGATGTGAGGCCGAGGCTCCTCCCTGCAGAGGTGGGAGCTACCACTGCCTGGCCGTGGCCTCGCGGGTGGGTTTCCTGTCTGGCGTCCAGCGAGCTGTTCGTCAGAGGGGGCCTCACCCTGGCGGCGGAGGTGCGGGCAGCCCTGCCCGTGTCCCTCCAGCGCCCCGCCTCCCCGGTCTGCCCGCTGCCCGTCGGGAAGCAGCCACCCTGCATCTGGACACGGTGAGCAGACTGTCCTCTTGCAGGCTCGTGTTTTCCTCCTTAACTAAAAAAATAAAACAAAAACGAGCTTCTCCGTAGCACTGGCTTTGGCTAACTTCTGTTACCATTTTCTTTACCGTGTGACACTGTCCCATGACCCCATGTTGACGCTTGTGGCCCCCAGTCTCCAGGTCCAGCCCTGCCCCCCAGACGGGTGGCTGCTGGTCCCCAGGCCCTGCTTCCTCAGCTGGGAAGGATGCCCATGGGGGCGCCTGGTCAGTGCCTGGCACGCGGTCATGGACCCGCACTGCTAACTTCCCAATGGAAATTGGCACGGGATCCAGACGAGACTTATGAGTCTTGCGGGAAATTGGCAATACAATTAAAACAGAATTTAGCTCTTTATGAGTTTAGCCCAGGGTTTAAAATGATTATTTAGAGAGTCATCACTACCCAGCTAATTGTTCGTTCTTTTACTCAGTCTGCGGTCATGGGGATATTTTGTAAGTGCTGAGCACCTACTGTGTACCCAGGATGTAGAAGATAAAAAGACACAAATAAACAAATATCTTTAAATTGCCGTTTATAATTTATAGATGTTCCTAGTCATGGCTATATTAAAATCATAATAAGAAGAAGGTACCCAGCTCCCACCCCAGAAATGAGAAGCACTGAGAGGCAGGCCCAGGCATTGTTCTTCCTTTTCCTGTGGATTTTCTAACGGAGTTAATGGACGCATAGCGTAAAAGTTACCATCTTGACTGTCCTTCCGTGCACAGTGCAGCAGTGGTAACTGTACTCACGTTGCAGCACAACAGACCTCCAGAACGTTCTCCTTGTCCCAACTGAAGCTCCATGCCATTAAACCCCCACCCTCTCCCCTCCCCTGTGTCCACCAGGTACTTTCTGCCTCTGTGAATCGAAGCATCTCATACATTGTTTGTCCTTTTGTAAGTGGTTTGTGTCACCGAGCACAGTGTCCTCAGGGTGCATCCACGCGGTGGCAGGTGTCAGAATTCCTTTCCTTTTGAAGGCCGGATAATATCCCGTCATATGTGTGGACCGCCTTTTGCTTGTCCATCACCTATTAGTAGGCATTCGGGCTTCAGATCTTGTCTGTTATGAATGATGCTGCCGTGGACATGGGCACACAAATGGCTCTTTGCCTTCCTGCTTTCAGCCCTTTTCGGTGCATACCCAGAAGTGGGGTTGCTGGGTCACGTGCTAATTCTGTGTTTAATTCTGTGAGGAGCCTCCAAGCTGTTTTCCACGGCGGCTGCACCGTTGTGCATCCACAGCGCAGTCTCTGCACGTCCTCACCCGCACCTGCTGTTTTCTGTTCTGACGGTGGCCGCCCTGTTGGGCCGTGTCTCGTCGTGGTCCTGATTTGCATTTCCCTGGTGATCAGTGATGCTGACCATCTTCTCACGTGCCTGTGGACCACTGGTATATCGTCTTTGTAGAAATGTAGATTCAAGGCCTTTGCCTATTTTGTGATTGGTTATTTATTTTTGTGTTGTTGAGCGGTATTGGTATTGTTTTTTCAAAGCTTCCTAAGTGGTACTGATGTGCTGACGGGGCTGGGAACCAGTGATCAGACGTGAAGCCAGCCCGTAAGCAACAGATCTGAGATTCTGGTTTTGTGCCGTTAGATCTGCTGTGTGTTCGGGAGGGTGGGAGAGGGGCCGGAGCCTCTGGAAAGCTGGCCGTAGGAGGTGGGTCCCCGATGTGTGTGTCGACAGTGGGCGCGACAGTTCAGAGTCAGGGCCTGGCTGTGGACGGGGGGGTGATTCACCTCAGGTGCTGCTTAAACCTTCAGCACAAATGGGTCCTTGAGGGAGACCAGTCGGGGAGCCAGGGAAGAGCTCGTGATGCCCAGTCCCGATGGGGGCCGGGCAGAGAGCGGACAGCGAGAGTGACGGTGCGCAGGCCGTCCCCGCAGGCTGGCTGACCCCCGGGCCGCCTCCCGGACCCCGGAGCCCTGACTGGCGAGGATTCGCTCCGCTCAGCACGGGGCCGATGGTGCAAGATACTGCAAAGGCAAAATAGTTTTTTTGGCAGTGTTTCAAAGAAGCTATGCTTTTCTTAGAGAGTGCATCATGTGCACATTTCACAGATCCTTTGTAGCTTTTTGCAAAAAAAAAAAAAAAATGTAGGACTGTGTGCAAAAAGAAAGGATAAGACGAAATCGAAAGGATGGGATGAATTCATAAAACATTTATGGGCAGAGGCTGGAAGCCATTACACAGACCAAGATGGGCCTTTGTTACCTTTTAATTTTGATGATCATGCAGTAGATGTATTTATTCTGAGAAGTAATCCTAAGTATGAATGCAACTTTAAAATTATGGGAATTTATGCCTATTTTTTCTTAATCTGAATAAGCAATTGTGTTGTCAGCCAGCCAGCTGCAGATATAATGTACAAAATATTGTAAAACCCTATTACCAGGCGGAAAATGCTGCTCGTAGGTCCGTATCTTCAATATTTGCACCATTAAAATTTTAGTCTGTGGTCAGCTCTGATTGCTACAAGGGCTTCAAGATCATGCTGGCGTCTTTGTAACACCTTAAATTTGTTAATTCAGCCACCGCTGCCCGCTTTTGCAGTGCCTTCCACCCTTTTCCAGCTCACAGAGCGCGCACAGAGTCGTGATATTTGCACAAGTTTCTGGGTGGGCGGATGCGGCCAGGTGACACCCGAGTCCCCAGCCCCGAGGTAGCTGTATGTGCAGTTGGCCCCCTCCTGGGCCTGGCCTTCATCCCAGCAGGATAAGAGTTGAGAGCCAGTTGGAATCTGTCACCCTGGCCCCAGCCTTCTATTTCTGATGCCACGCTTCCCTAAAAAATGGAAACTTTTTTAGCATTTTGGAAGGAAGGGATTGTAAACAGTTTTTTATGAAATATATCAAACATGCAAAAGAGTGTGTGTAATGTATACAAACAGTTTAAGAGTAATAACACAAACGTGCAGCTAAATAAATCGATTATCACCAATATCTGCACACTTCCCGGGGCGGGGGGGGGGGTCCATCCTGATCACGTGCCCCTCCCTTGTTCTTCTGTAGCATTTTAAAAAACATTTATTTAAGAAGTCTTGGACTTCCCTGGTGGCGCAGTGGTTAAGAATCCACCTGCCAATGCAGGGGACATGGGTTCAGTCCCTGGTCCAGGAAGATCCCACATGCCACGGAGCAACTAAGCCCGTGTGCCACAACTACTGAGCCTGTGCTCTAGAGCCCGTGAACCACAACTACTAAGCCCACGAGCCACAACTACTGAAGTTCACGTGCCTAGAGCCCATGCTCCGCAACAAGAGAAGCCACCGCAATGAGAAGCCCGTGCACCGCGACAAAGAGTAGCCCCCGCTTGCCACAACTAGAGAAAGCCCGCGTGCAACAACGAAGACCCAATGCAGCCAAAAATAAATAAATAAAATAAATTTATAAAAGAATTGCAAGCCATTGAGAAACTATTATGGCCACTAGGTAAGAACAGGCAAAGGAGATGCACGGAAGTCAGAAAGAAAGAGGGAAATACAGACATGCTTTGGGGGAAATACTGAACCTAGATAGTAATCAAAGAAAGCTGGAAAGTTGGCTTCTGGGAAGGTGGGCGCTTTGCTTGGAAGGGAGAAGGGAGAAGGGACACTGAGGCTGGCGGGGGTCTGGGGGAGGCAGCGCAGGTGGCACCGGCCCGAGCCGTGCTGTTGGAAGCGGCCCGGCCTCCGTCAGCCCCTCGCGAACACCTCAGTGCTGCCTCTTCTCTGCCCGCTGACATCCTGTGGACCAGGCTCTCTCGGGGGCGGGGGGATGCTGAGAGGCTTGGAGGTTGGACTGGCATGGAGATGGAGGCTGTCTGTCTGGCAGGGCCGACCCCTGACCTCTTCATGGTTAAGTCTGAGCAGACTTCCCCTTTGCAACAAAGAGGATTGTTGTTATGGTTATGTATCATCACCAGCCAACACTTGCAGAGCAGTGAAGTCCGTGTTAAGTCATTTCTGGGTCTTACTCTTCACGACAGTCCACGAGGTGAAGCATCATGTTCCATTTGCTGATGGGAATCGAGGCACAGAAGGAGGAAGGTTGCCCTTGTGACGCGGCTGGTGAGTTTCAGGGAAGGCCTGTGGCTCGGGGTCCATCCTTTTACTGCGACGGACACTTCTTGTGCGTTTGTTCATAGACACATGTGTATGCGTAGGTGTGCAGATCTTAAAAATAATTATGTGGCCAATTTGCCAGTCTTTTTGTGCCCGCTGGGGGGCCACGTGCTTGAAGGGACTGTTTCTCTTCCCACAGCATAGTCATTTCTACCTTAGGAACTTAAGATGTGTTACCTTTCCTGGGGCATTGAACTTGGAGCCCGGTGTCTGTTGATGTCATGCAGGGTCTGTCTCCTTCCAAAGGAATTCTGTGCTTGTGGAATGGATGGCAGCTGGGGGTCAGGGCCCCCTGCACGTTGGCAGCGTGGCTGGTACGGGCCTTTCTCTGCCAGGATAGTCACGTGTAGGGTGGGCTGTGAAGGGGAATTTTGTTGGTTTTTATGCCATAAAAATGCACAGCATTTGCACTGTGTTATGGAGAGTTTGGGATTGATTTCTCTGGGGTCCCTGCAGACTCTTGACTGTCTGTGATGTGGTGGAAGAGCCAGTGCCCTGCACCCCGGCCTCAGACTGCACGGGTTTACTGGGGAAGAGGGTTACATGTGGACCTAGAGTCCAGATGTGGAGGGGGTGTTTGCCTGTGGATGGTCTTGGTTTCTCTTTCAGCTTCATTCAGTCCACGGGTGTTGCTTGAGTGCCTGCTCTGCCTGGCGAGTGCTGCTCCGTGGCGGTCATGGGGGCCCTCGTGCCTCCGTTCCGGCGAGTCAGGCGGTCCGTGTGTAAAAACAGGAGCGGCTTTGTCGGACGTGAGGGCGCAGAGAGAGGCGGGGGGAGGGTGCCGGTGGGCGCGCTGGGCTGTTTATGCGGCGCCCGCGGGGAAAGGGCGTCTCTGAGCACAGACCTGGGTCGTTGGAGTGTGCGAACATCCCGGGCCGGGCCCACGGTCCAGGGCCTGGGTGGCCGCACCGCGCCTTCTGCAAAGCTGGGCGAGTGCGGCTCGGGGCGGAGCCCCTGTGCGTCGGGGGCAGAGCTGCAGCCCAGAACGTGGACGGTCCCTGCTGACCGGTTGTACGTTTCTATGTGAGAAAACTAATGAGGACTTTCAGTCAGAGACGTTCTGATCGTCCAAGCTTAATTGCCTTCTAAGTGGAGTACACCCCACGTTTCTACCAAACAAAGCACGTACTGTAGTCTGACACCCGGAGGAGCTGCAGATGCCAGCAGTTTACTTTGCATCGCAGACAACTGCTCTGGGCTCTCGCCATCCTGAAACTGCTGAACAGAAGACGTGGGGTCGCCAGGCAACACCAGGATTTCCGGGAACGCCTGGTGCAGCGCTCCCAGGACGGAGCCCCTCCTGGCTCCAGCGGCTGCACGCGGGGGCTCTCTGGGGGCGAGTCCTCCGGAGTGAATCGAGGAGATGGAGGGACTGGGTGTCATTTACACCTGCTGCCATAAGGGGACGGAGCGCGCGGGCGATCTACGCGTCCTGCTCGCGCACACGCGAAAAGCCCCGGCGCTGTTTGTTTTTCACCCGAGTCTTCTGACCACAATAGATAAGAACATCAGGACCAGGTGACTTCGCACGGCAGTCGTGGGAAATCTGTTCTGGGCCTCAGATGGTCTATAAGATTCGGCAAAAACTGGTACTTGAGCACCATCAACATTTTATCTTTTTCAAAATCCCCTTGCTTTGTAGACACTTGTTTGGAGAAAGGAAATGAGAAGGGGCTGGGCTCGCCGTCAGGACGGTGCGTAAAAGCCACAGGTTCATGCTGTCAGTAGCTGGCGAATAGCATTGAAGATCAGGGAGCAAACCCCTTATTTTGCAGCAGGACACTCAGGAAACTAGATTATCAGTATAGAAATAGAGGGAACCATAATCAGCGAATGGAACTTTCCACGCAGGATGCATCCTGCGTGGATTCAGAGGCAAAAATGCTTTAGGAAAAATAACTAATTTATTAGTGTGGCTGAAAGTTTTGAACCAAATTTTGGAAAATAAGTGGAGGGTTGGGATTATGTGATCGTGTGAACATGTAGATTACGTGGTCCATCGTCTAAAAGTTCTCAGAATATTTGTATGCTTAATGCAGCAGTTCTCAGTGAGGGCGGGGGTGACTTTGCCACCCGAGGGGCACTTGGTGATGTCAGGAAGCATTTTTGGTTGTCAGAGTGAGGGATGCTCCCGGCATCTAGTGGGCAGGGACACCGCAGACACCTCACAGGACGGCCCCCATGACAGAGGTCTCCTGCCCGAGGTTGACAATACCTGATTGAACGTTATGCTCTTAGCAGAAAAGTATCGTAGATTTTGAAGTCATTTCTGATGTTTGTGGGGGTTTTTCTTTTACTGCTTTTGAATTAAAATGCAAATTGTACCAATGGGATATGATAGAGTATCCTACAGCAGTTAAAACAGAGATAAAAGTTTCAATGTGAAGAAACTGAATATCAAGTTGAGCAAAAGGACCACAGTGGTCACCTCTGGGCACGCGGAGAAGGAATGACACGGCGAGGGTCCAGCAGAGAGAGGGGGTGTGTTCTTCCTGGAGCGGCCAGAAAAAATGACCACAGCGCGGGGGCCGAAGACACAGGGCTCTGTCCTGTTACACCCTGGAGGTTTCCATCCCAAATCAAGGGGTCACGGGGCCGCGTTCCCCCCACAGGCTTCAGGGGAGGGTCCTTCTGGAGCGTCCTCTTTCCGCCTTTGGAATTGCTGGGATCCTCTTTGTTCTTTGACTTGTAGGCTCATCACCTCTCTCTGTCTCCATCTCGCCTGTGTGTCTGTGTTTCTCTGAGAAGGACACCGGGCACTGCACTTAGGGCCCCTCATAAAGCAGTGTGAGCCAGTCTTCACCAGTCACGCCGGCAAAGACCCTGTTCCCACATAAGGTCACACCCTAAAGCCCCGGGAGTTAGGGCTTCAATATGTCTTTCTGGGGGACACAGTCCAGCCCATTACAGATTGTGGGGTTTCAGTTTTCTTACGTTAGATGGCGGGTTCATGGACGTTTATTGTATCCTCTGTGTTTTAACCTTTGATCGTACACATTTTCAAACATATACACCATTAGAAATAACAGTGTGATGAGCCCCGTCTCACTCAGCTTCAGCCATAACTAAGTTATGATCCATCTTGTCTCCTCCTAACCCTGCAAAAGCTCCTTTTTTCCCTGCCAGTGTACAGACCCAGCGCTTCAGCCAGGTCACTCCACCCTACATATTTCACACGGCCTGTAACTGACGAGAACGTTTTTTAAACATAGGTGTTGCCCCATCATCACACCAAATCAAACCAATAGCAGTTCTTGACTAGTATCTACTATTCGGTCCACGTTCAGATTTCCCGATTGCCCCCAAATGTTTGTCTGTATTTCTTCTTTCTCACAAACGACAGCAAACCATAAACACTGTCACGCCCTCGATCTCTCAGTACATCCAGAGGTCCTTCCGCACCAGCCTGTTGCATGGACACAGCTGGATGATATTCCCTTGTGAGCCAACCCGCCCGTTTATGGACATTGGTTGCTAGTCTTCTATTACAGTAACGCCGCAGTTACTAGCCTTGTGAATCGATAGTATTTTTGCAAGGATGTCTTTGGGATAGATTTTTAGAAGTGGGATTCCTGAGGCAGGAGGAAATGCCTCTTTTATTCACAGTTGTGCATTTTCACCTGCAGTGATAATGATGCTTGTTCTCCACCCACTGCACCTGCGCAGTGTTGTCAGACTGGGGTTTTCTCCATGGGGATCTCGTGTGTATCTCCAGCTTTTGGCGTAGTGGTGGGGAGGCACTAGGGTCACCAAGAGGCAGGGGCCTGGTGGGGGGGATCCAGAATGGACCAGCTGTAATCATTTTAGCTTCGAGAAGCACTGATCAAGTCCCAGGCTTCCTAGCCACTTCTGTCCTGTCGGCAGGGCTGGCAACCCTCTGTCAAGGCCTTCATGGTAAATACTTCGGGCTGCAAGGCCCCGTGGTCTGTCCACGCCAATGTGTCCTGCGGTGTGAGTGCAGCTGTGACAGCCGTAACGAACGGGGGCCACTGCCCGACAGTCAGACTTTATACAGATGGCGGCGTTCTACATTCCTCCCGTTGTCACGTCGTGAGTAATTATTTTTCTTTTGATTTCTTCAACCGTTTGAAAATGTAAAACCTGTACCACAGCTGTGGGCCATAGTTTGCCAACCCTGGAGGTCGCTGCATTTCAGCTCCCTCTGCCCAGCCTGGCCTCAGACCTTCCAGACTCTTCCCCAGCTTGGACCAGCCTCATCTTCATCACGAGGGACGGGTTTTCTCCTTTTCCTCCGCGTCCTACAGGGGTTGTCCCCGCCGGCACTGACAGGTCGGCAGCTCCCTAGCGGCCTGTGGGGTATCTCCTCGTCCCTCTGGCCTCGGGCTCCGGTGTGTAATAGGGACACGAGGTCCCTGCCCTTTAGGACTGGTGCAAAAGCTAGAATTTAAAGTGTCTGGCAGTTGCTCTTTGTGTTCTAGATTTCAGTCTGAGTTTTTCAAGGTGGGCTGCAAATGGACACATTGATCCCACAGCGGACACGCAGCCCTTTACCAAGCGTCGGCGGGTGACCAGGACATTCCTTGCTTGTGAGGCCGTGGAGCTTTACAGTTAGTTTATGGTGACAGAGGCATTGGCTCATCTTCCTGGCCTGCTTCTCAGTGTCTTTGTCAGTAAGGGAGATAGAATCTTTCGGCGTTGCCATAAAATTCAGGTGTGATAGTGCACATGACTGAGCTGGTGGCTGGGGTGCGTGTTGTAAATGTGTGGTGCGATCGTTAAAATTCACACCTGTGAATACCCCGCATGTAACTCGTGAGACCCCAGCACTCTCTCAGAGTCTCCATTTCCACTGTGGGGTGTCGTCCAAGTAGAGTTAAAGCCCCAGTGTGACTATACTGAGGTGGAATGCTTGTATTTATTCACTCGGAAAATAACTGCTGGGCGCCCACCGTGTGCCAGGCTCGCTGCCTCTCAGCTCATCTGTGCTCCGTGTCTTCTTTTTTATTTTAAGTGCAAGGGATTAAAAATGTACAGACACTAGAAAAGCTGCAGCTCCCACCTTCCAGGTGGCCGATGCTGTCTGCCGTCACAGAAGGTGGTGGTCGTCAATAATAGCGTCCCGGGAATGGTTTCCCATCAGGGACGCATGGTTAGAGCGGTGTAAACGTCTCTGAGAACCCTAATCTCTACTTAGTTTTATTATGATAATACTTATACCTTGACATTATGTTATACTTACGCCATAGAAACCAACCCAAAATGCAAATTAAATACAATTTAACCCATAAAACAGGAGGTGGGGCTGACCCTCTGCCGTGGCCGCGGCCTGAACCGCCAGCACGTTGTGGGTTAGCAGACACGCCGTCTGCGTTCTTTGCTGGGCCCCTCATTCGGGGCCTGTGTCAGCAGCGCACAGAGGCGATTTGGGTCAGGCCAGCATCGCTGCTCCTGAAGATGCGGGAGATGCTCCCCTGGAGGTGGTGGTGAGGGAGCTCTGGGGTCCACCCGGGAACCCCGGGTGCTCTGGGCCGAGCCTTTGACCTGCGTGGCTCTTAGCACCTCAGGACTTGTCCACCAGGGGCACGTGGAGGGCGCTCTCACCGGGGTCCTGCTCGTCCGTCCTCCTCTGAGGGACGGACCTCGTGCCCTTCTCACGTGTGTGTGTGTGTCAGTGACCTGGTTCAGCAGTCTGTGATCTGCCATGTATCTGTCATCTTTGCTGAGTAACAAATTACCCCAACCTGAAAACAGCTCTGGTTATCACCTCAGTTTCTGGACCAGGAGTCCTGGTGCAGGTGAGCTGGGCCCTGTGACTCCAGGCCTCTCCTTCTGGCCTCACCGAGGGCGTCCCCTCCAGGTCACCCAGGTGCCCGTGCTGGCCTGGGTCCTCACGGATGCTGCCCCCTGGCTTCTCCCTGGGGCGGCTCACACAGGACGCCCCCAAATCGACTCTTGTCAAGTACCGAGTTCTTCGAGAGGCTCATCCAGAAGTTTCTGTCATGGAATAGGGGAAGGGGTGACAGTCTGAGGATGTCTGCCAGACTGTGGCCCATTCCTGGGTCTAGTTGTTGGAAGATGGGGATTTTCAAGCATGTGGAGGACACGGGCCAAGGATAAGAACTGGGTATTTTGGGGGGGAAATAGGAATGAATACATACGAATTGCTTATTTTAGCAGCTCTGTCATCTAGTAACTTACTAGTTTAAGTCACTATACATTAACGAATTGTTTATAAAACGATCATGCTTTAAATATCAGCAGATTTATTCGAGCACCTACTGTATATGAGTATGTATTCAGGCAAAAAATAAGTCATTACGGAAATTGTTGTGAGTGTTACAGGCCAGCTCTACAAGCTGTGGGGTTCGGGACACCCAGCACCCTTCAGAGAGTGGGGCGGGGGGCGTCTGACTCTGGCCTTCAAACAACAAAGGTGGCGTGGCTCCTGGTCTCTGGGCCGAGGTCCTGTGAGCAAACACCGGAAGCCCTTTCATTTCAGTCAACAAGGTGAAAACTCCTGAGTTGTTGCCCGCAGCCTTTCTAGGAAGAATAAGTTTAACCCACCTGGTTTTCTGGGTGTGTTGCCATCCTCTTGCATCTGTTTTAATTCCCCCCTCCTCCCCGAGAGTTGACTGAATCAGGAAACAGCCGACGGCCCCCAGGTGGAGTGGGTGGGGCTCCCGCCCCCCACCTGACGCTCACGGCTCACCTGTGCGTGTGCTGGGTGGGCTGTGCTCAGGGCCCAGGCTGGGGCCCGCTGTAAGGCTGCCCGTGACCTCGGTGCCCCTTCCCTGAAAGCGTGTGGTCACGGCCACCTGAGGCGTGCGCTCGGGCTCAAGGCAGCCTTGACTCTGAGTCCTCGGCTATGTTAACAGTTCATCGAACTCGCACGCCAGTAAAATTTCCCCGACATCAAGCTCAGCTCAGCCAATTGACTTCCATTTACTGATGGAAAAATCAGAGATGGGCATTCTTTATCTTCTGCTTGCTTGTCAAAGATGCTTCCAAGATTATCTGGAGCATTTTGGAGCCTGCCTTGGAAGCTTTTGTTTTGTTTTATCTTTTTTTTTATAGAGCGATTTCATTGTTTTTTAAATAAATTTATTTATTTATTTTTGGCTGCATTGGGTCTTCGTTGCTGCGCACAGGCTTTCTCTAGTTGTGGTGAGCGGGGGCTACTCTTCGTTGCAGTGCACGGGCTTCTCATTGCGGTGGCTTCTCTTGTTGTGGAGCACGGGCTCTAGGCGCACAGGCTCCAGTAGTTGTGGTGCGTGGGCGCAGTAGTTGTGGCTCGCGGGCTCTGGAGGGCAGGCTCAGTAGTTGTGGTGCATGGGCTTCTCATTGCGGTGGCTTCTCTTGTTGCGGAGCACGGGCTCTAGGCGCGCGGGCTTCAGTAGTTGTGGAGCGCAGGCTTCAGTAGTTGTGGCACACGGGCTTAGTTGCTCCACGGCATATGGGATCTTCCTGGACCAGGGATCAAACCCGTGTCCTCTGCATTGGCAGACAGATTCTCAACCACTCCGCCACCAGGGAAGCCCTAGAGCGACTTCATTTTGTTCTGATTTTGCCAAGCAGGCAGAATGACATCGATTCTGAAATCTCGCGTTCTTACTCAAATTAACGACGTGTCAATTGAAAAAAGACCTTGTGTAGTTTTTCTCCTAGAAAACCACAGTAACCGACTTGGTAACAAGTTATGCGTTTTTCACGTGAGTTGCTTTTTGCTTAAAAAACATGCACACGGTGGAAAACGGAACCTTGTAGATGGATCCGCGGCACTAATTCCTGTCCCCTCAGCTGGTAGGAGGCCCTCTGCCCACATGCCTCAGGGCAGGCTCCGCTTGGGATTTAGGGAAGAGGAGCAGGAAGGTTTCGCGGTATTGACAGCAGTGCGTGGCTGAGCTTTCTGTCCCTCAGTCTCTGCGCGCACGCCGTCCAGAGATGGGAACAAAAGTTGCCTCTCTTATTTTTTTCTCATTATCTGGAACTCATGAGAGTGCTGTCAGCCTGGTTGCCCTGTGCAGGTCCTGGGTTTCCTGGGGTCAAGGCCCACGAGGCCAGCAGGCTCAGAACCACACAGACAGTTCACACGGACACCAAGGGCACGTTCAAAGGTGGACGGGCGTCTCCTTCCACTCAGACTTGAGTTCCCGGACGCCGAATCATGTCTGTCTAAGATGGTAATGACGTCCACAGTGCTGCCCATAATACTTATTACTTTGATATGAATTGGACAAAATCAAGCTGAGATTTAAAGTACTGTGGCTGAGAAAGGATGAAAGTTAGTTTTTTATGTAGTAAGTGTTTTATTTGTCGAGTCCACAAGCCTTTTTAGTAGTTACTGGTGCTGGGATGGTGCCATGCATTGTACACATTGGACAAACACTGTCTCATCCCCTGGGCATGGCCCCCAGGCCAGATGTCATGGCTTGTTCTGGCTGTGCTTTTCTTTTACAAAGACTTGAAACTCCTTAGCTCAGCCAGTGGTCCCGAACTGTCCCTGCCGCCCCACGGCTGCCTGAGGAAGGGCTGCCCAGCTGTGGGACACGCCCATCTCCCTCCCTTGGTTACCTGCCCGGCCCTGCAGGTGTTTGTGTTTCCTTTTTATTTAGTTAGTTATTTGGTCGCGCCGGGTCTTAGTTGCAGCAGGAGGGATCTTGTTCCCTGCCCAGGGGTCGAAACTGAACCCCCTGCATTGGGAGCGCGGAGTCCTAACCACTGCACCACCAGGGAAGTCGCCAGCTGCTTGTGTTTCTGACCCCGATAGAAGATAGAAAACAACATTAAATATGATCCTTGCTGTCAAGGAGCTTTAATCTACTCAAGATCATGATAACTAACACTTATGAAAGGTTTTTATTCTCCCCTAATTATTTATCCAGCCAGGCTTGACTACTTGGAGTCTTATTTCAGCTCCTGGTCCTGACAGGTGGGACAGCACACCTGGTCCTGCATCCTGGTCCTGACAGCCCAGCCTGGGGACACGGGTGGGGAATCAGACTCCTGGGTTTTGCCCTGGACCTGCTGCTTTGGGCAAATCAGTTCCTCTTACTGGAACTTTATCATTCCTTCGTCTGTCAGATTATGTGGTGGGGTCTTCAGATCAATAAATCAATCAGCCATCAAATCTGTATCACCTCGGAACGGAAGTCAGATAACGTCTCCTTTAAAAATATCAATGTGTACAAAGTTTTGCAGGAAGATGGGTAAGTCTGAATGCATCACAGTGTAAATCTCTACGCGAAAGACTATAAAAGTTAAAAGAGAAGTGACCGACAGGGAGGAGGTGTGCAGTGCTTCAGTGTCTGTCACCTGTAACAAGCTTCTGTGAATCTGTGAGAAAAAGAAAACCCAGTAGAGAAAAGCGGGTAAATGACGCAGAGCTCACAGTTCTCGAGGGTCCAGCGCGGCAGCCAGGAAGGCAGCGAGCTCTTTCCTCAGACAGTCAGCTGGGCCGCATGGATAGGCCCGTGACAGCTGGCGGGGGTGGGGACCCGGGGGTCAGACCTGCTGGGGGCTGCGTCCTGGGGTGTACGTTCAGAACACGTCGGCTCCCCCAAAATGTGCCTGCCCGTGGTTTACCGTCCGGCCTCCTCTTCCAGAGTGACCCCCAGAGAGGCTCATGCCCATGCGAGGATGTCTGCCTCGGCATGAAACATCTGGGGGAAAACCTCTTGGGTACATGGGTCACTTGTAAGTTCCTTCTCTGGGGTTTACAGTGGGTTAAAAGGCTGGGCCCAGTCTGTGTTCATCCCTATAGGTAAGCCGTTGTCTCAGAGTCACCATTACAGCCCCGCTCCCATGACCCTGGGTGAAACAGCGGGTTGGAGGGGATTAGCACGCATGCTGCCATTGTGAGACACATTTGGGGACTCACGACTGCAGCAGGTCGCGTGCATGGCTCGTGGCTGGATTAACGTGGACCCTGAGTGTGACCTCACCTTTGGGACGCTCCCAGAGTTCACCATCCATCAGATGTGACTCGTGGGGGGGTGGGGGGGGCTGAAGGGGGAAATTGGGGGCTGCAGCTCTGTCCATGAGGTGTTAGCTCTACAAGGTCCCGAGTCAGACGTCACAAGATGTTCATATCTGCCAGCTCTGGATGGTGGAGGCCTGGGCGTTCATCCCACGCTCCTGGTGCTTCTCTTCATTAAAGAGAAAAGGTGTTTGACCCCAGAAATCAAATGCAGGGAAGGCCCCGGAGTCTTTTCCTGTTTCCGTCTCTTTGTGGATTTGAAGGTCCCGGCAGAGGGGGTGGTCACCGCGCCCCTCCTCCTTGGGACTTGCCTCCTGCATTGAGGTTTCTCACTGCCTGCCCCTCCCGCTCTAGTTTCTAATAATGAATGAGTCGTGCGTGGGGAACAGGGCAGCACCTCCGAGGCTCCGTGCAGCCCAGCTGTGGGGCGCCAGCCTTGCTTCGTTTCCATCCCCCTCCCCCCTGCAGCCACCCCATGTGGCCCTGCCCGCCTGGCCTGCTCCTGTTTCTGGGGACCTGTGATGTAACAGCTCCCTCCGCCAGGACAGTCATTTCTGGTTCTGTGTGACTCACCAGACCTGATTAAAACAAATCCCGGTACATTTCAAAACATCAGCTGTGGGCTTCCCTGGTAGCACAGTGGTTAAGAATCCGCCTGCCAACGCAGGGGACACGGGTTCGTGCCCCGGTCCGGGAAGATCCCACATGCCGCGGAGCGGCTGGGCCCGTGAGCCATGGCCGCTGAGCCTGCGCGTCCAGAGCCTGTGCTCCGCAACGGGAGAGGCCACGACAGTGAGAGGCCCGCGTACCGCCAAAAAAAAAAAAAAGAAGGACTGACTTGAGGCTCATAAAGGCAAAACCGGCAAAGTTACATAAGTTGTTTGTGAAGAAGTAGGATTGGAGCTGCAAGAAGTGGGACGGCTTGGGGTCTGAAATGGTTGCTTAGTTACACGGGGAGACCCTGGGACCCTAAGGTTGCAGCTGGCAGGTGTCGCCTGTCCTCCCTGCTATCAGTTGCCTGGCGCACCTTGGGCCTGTGGCGCAGCTGGTGTGAAGGCCCTCACCTCCGTCCCGTCCTGGCCTTTGGCTCCCTGTTCTGGAAGCTTCTTTCTCAGGCCCTCCATCTTGTGCTGCAGGCCGTGGCCCATCCCGCCCCTGGAAAGGGCCTGCCTGGCTGGCGCGCAGCCTCCATCTAACTATTCCTTCCTCTGAGGGTGCTTGGTGTCACAGTGAAGATTAAGAAATGGCCTCAAGAGTGGACAAGGAAATACTGACATTTCTTAAGTGGGCTTCACACACAGGGAGAAACACTCAGTTATGCTTTCACGCCTGGGGAGTGAGTCACGACGGTGAGACCATTCATGCTGAGCACCTGTCGGGAAGTGGGCGGCACGCGGGACAGGTGTGACGGTCACGCAGAGGCCTGCGCCTTGAGCCAGGGGAGGGGCTAGACCTCTTGACCCCCTCGGAGGAGCATCACAGTGGGCCGCCCTGGGGTCGGGCGGAACGGTGGGCGAGCTGGGCCGTCAGGAGAGGGGCTCCTGGTCACGGGGGGGGGGCGGCGGTGCCATGTGCAGACAACACGGCGGCCGCCCTGCTCTCCCCTCCCGCTGCTGCCCCCGCCAGCCCAGCCCAGGTCTCAGGACTTGTGGGTGGCCCCTGGTGGTCACCTTCCCGGGCCTGACACACAGACCACTGCATCAGGGCGGCCTCAGCCTCAGGCTCCCAGGCCGGTATCTCCCCTGAAGCTGACTCTTCGCTTCGGGGTTTCGGAGATTCACGCGGGTTTCAGGCAGCCCGTTTCCAGGCCGAAGCCAGCCAGCTGAACCACGCTTTCTGAAGCGGCTCTGTGGATGTCGTTATCCAATTAGTCAGTATTTTCACCACGCAGTTTGCCGTAATTCCTGACTCAGCCCTGCGGGTCCTTCATTAGATATATATTCAATGTTTAGAAAATATGCCTCCAGTGCAGTGGAAGGTATATAATTTCAGCTGTGAAAAGCCTCCGTGTACACCAACATGTTTCTGTGTGGGAATTGGGTGAGTTTGCTTAGTTTTCTGGCTAATTCATCTCTGGAAGGAGACAGTCTTTCCTGGGAAGTAAATATAGAAATCATGTGGTCCTCCTGCCGGCCTCCTGGTGACAGCTTTTCTAGTGCCTTAGGAAGCACTGGGGTTGGATACTTGATCATTTGAGCACCTCTCTCAGGCTAACTGATTTCCACCCACCGTCCTCGTGCTGTGGTTTCTTCTGGCCCGTGTGCGAGGCTAATTCTTCTTCGCATTGTCCGTGTTCTGGCATCTTTATCCACGTTTCATTCTTCAGAGGCTACTGCGGTTGCGCTGCAATGTGAACAGCCGGGGACGCACCAGGATGTTTACCTGTTGTAAAGAGGGGCTGTTTCGTGGGGGGAAGGTCGGGAGAGGAACCAACAGCCCCAGCGAGGTTGGCAGGCTGGGGGCAGGTGCAGGAGCTGGACGGGTCCCTGACAGCCCGCCCAGCCCGTCCCCTCTGCCTCCTCGGGACCTGGGCCTCTGTTCCCTTTTCTGTGCCTTCTTCATAAATGCCCCCTGCCGGCACCAACACCCCCCCCCCAGCACAGGGACCGTCTGGCCTGTGACCCTGTCCCCCTCCTGATGCTCCAGGGGACACGAGGTCGCTGTGCTGTGCTCTGGGCCGTGGGAGCCCTCGCCCCTGGCTCACAGGGCAGCACTTATCTGGTCAGCGACTCAGGACTCCCTGCCCTTCTCTTTGGGGGAGGAGCTGACAGGCTGGGTCCCCTCTGGCCCGGGCAGGGGACCTGGGCTCACATCTAAGACCTGCGGGTGAGGTTCTTTCTCTGACGCTGTAAACCTCGCCTCCCTTCCTTGGGCTCTCTCGTTTCACCGCCTGGTCACTCGGCCCATCTCGCCCGCACCTCCGTACTGACTGCATCAGCTCAGCCTCGAGTCGTTGCTTCTCGTCGATAGGCTGGTTCCCTGACTTCTACGTGGGGAAGCCGTGCCCCCAGCACGGAGACTGCCCCCTGAGCAGGCAGAGACGTGACCCTCCCAGCCCCTCCCCAGGCAGCACGCGGGGGACCCACCCGGGCCTGCTTTCCCAGGGAGCCGGGCCTCTGTGGCCCCCATGGGACAGGTGGTGGCAGGTAACCCGCCTGCGCGAGCTGAGCTGCAACCTGCTCCCCCGTAGGGAGGTCTGAGCCCCGGCACCCACCCCCAACCCACGACCAGAGACAAGGCTCCATCTCTGCACGGGCCCTGATGATGTGCGTCGTGAGGGGGTCACGGCGGGAAACCGGACGGAAACCCCCCTTTGATCACTGCTGCCTTTTTTCATATTGAAGTCGCAGGAACGATTGTATCTGCTTCATCTGCAGCCTCGTCTGGAAACTTATTTTTGTCAAAAATGTCACTGTTGTTTTTGCTCCTGTGCATTTCACAAGGGGGACAGTGGCGGCCAGTGGTCTGTCCTGTCCAGACCAGTCCCGGCCTCCCGCCCCGGTGCCCCAAGCACAGGACTCTTTATCTGCTGCTGTGAACTATCGAATTAGGAGAGCCCAGAGCAGGCCAAAAGTTGTCTGTGGTTAGAGTTTTTATTTTTATTTTGGTTCTGGACCCAGTAAATTATGGTTTAGGTCAACTGGCATCTGCCATTTTCCAGATGGTCAGTGTTTCCAAATGTAGTGGACCATCATTGGTGCTTCTGTGATCCAGACAATTTTGTGTTGAGAAATATGTCGGTGGCAGAAAAATGCCACTGAGAGCCGTGCCGAGGCCCGGATTTGTCTGGGAAGGAAGGGCCTGTCGTTCCCATTGAGTGTGGTCAGCGGGAAGGGGCTCCGGCAGAGGCCAAGGGCACAGGTCCAGGGACAGGAGAGAGGGCGCACACCTGGGCTCCTGCCTCACCGCGGGAAGTCCAGGCCCTGCTTACCGGCCCTGGAGAGGCCGGTGATTCACGCAGAGAACTCTGATCTGATCGGCAGTTAAACCCATGGTTCCACTTACGGAGCATCACTTTAATCACTGCACCCGAGTAAGGCTTGCAGAAGCAGGAGTGAAGGCTCCCTGGGTGCAGACAGACACCCGTGGGTGTGGGCAGGGGTGACAGAGGGGCCACATCACACACTCCTCATCACAAGGAAGCTGAGGTGCTGGGGAAAGTGAGCCAGAAGAACGCCTCAAGTTTAGAAACGCCTCAGTGCTATATCTTCTTCTTACCCAACTAACAAGAAATGTGGCCTTTTAAAGCTATAAACAGACACCAGAACAAGGAATTGCTTTGTCACTGGATCCCTGTAAATTTGAAAAAGGGTCGTCAGGGGACTTCCCTGGTGGCACAGTGGTTAAGAATCCGACTGCCAATGCAAGGGACACGGTTTGAGCCCTGGTCCGGGAAGATCCCACATGCCACAGAGCAACGAAGCCCATGCGCCACAACTACTGAGCCTGCACTCTAGAGCCCGCGAGCCACAACTACTGAAGCCCGCGCGCCCAGAACCCATACTCCGCAATAAGAGAAGCCACCGCAGTGAGAAGCCCGTGCACTGCAACAAAGAGTAGCCCCTGCTCGCCACAACTAGAGAAAGCCCGCATGCAGCAACAAAGACCCAACGCAGCCAAAAATAAATAAATACATTTATTTAAAAAAAAAAAAAAGAAAGAAAGAGATGGTCGTTAGGTGGAACCATCTCTACAAAAATTGATCTGGTAATTCGAGGCTAGATTACATGTTTACATTCCAGTCCCACATGTAACTCAGCTAATAGGTTCTGTTTGTTTCAGCTGAAATTCAAAACTTCCATTAGGTGACTAACACTGGGTGAAATTGATTTTCGGCGTATTTTAGACTCTCTTTTGTCCTTGTGTGCTTTCTGACTTTAATGCTCAGGCTGCTGTGCCCCAAATATCCTAACAAGGCTGATAGGGAAGTTGTTGAAGGCGCGGCCACTGCATCTGACGTACCTGATGGCCCCGCGAGGCCCCTAGAAGTGGGGTGTTTCCTTGGCTCAGGCCCAGAGAGCGAGGGCGCACTGCTTGCTGTGTTCATCACATTTTACCCCAGGTGTAATCTCTTCTTTTCCAGTTTCTCGGCTGTTGGGCGTTCTCCTTTGGAAACGCATCCAGCGCAATTTTATCCATCAGGAAATGCTATCTAACCAAACCTTAAAGATGTTATTCGTTTTCCCTAAAATGGAGAGGATCCCTCATTCTGGTAAAACCCAAGCTTCACTGTGGTAAGAGGAGGGGGTGGATTTGTCTGGGAAGGAAGGGCCCGTCTCAGCTTCAGAGACGTGAGGTTCACTGCCCTGATGCAGGGTGGGGTCTCAGCACGAATGCAGAAGCAAGTGACGGGCAATGCTCGGGACCCAGGAATTCGTGGCGAGACCTAACCGACAGGTAAAGGTAAAATTCATAGATCCTAAAACCCACCTGTTCGGGCCTCCCTGGTGGTGCAGTGGTTGAGAGTCCGCCTGCCGATGCAGGGGATATGGGTTCGTGCCCCGGTCTGGGAGGATCCCATATGCCGCGGAGCGGCTGGGCCCGTGAGCCATGGCCGCTGGGCCTGCGCATCCGGAGCCTGTGCTCCGCAACGGGAGAGGCCACAACAGTGAGAGGCCCGCATACCGCAAAAAAAAAAAAGAAAAAAAAAAAAAAAAACCCACCTGTTCAAGGAGTACAGTTCAGTGGAATTTAGTACTGAACCAAGTTATGGAACATCACCATAATCTAATTTGATTGATTGATTGATTGATTGATTTATGGCCACACCATGCGGCAGGCAGGATCTTAGTTCCCCGACCAGGGATTGAACCCATGCCCCCCATATTGGGAGTGCGGAGTCTTAACCACTGGACCGCCAGGGAAGTCCCCATCATGATCTAATTTTAAAACATTTTCATCACCCCGAAGAAACCCAGTACCCAAGCAACGGCTCCCCCAGCCCCTGGCAGCCACCACCATGCTCTCCGTCTCCATGGATTTGGCTGTTCTGGATGTTCCACATAAACAGATCATCCAGCATTTGCTCCTTTGTGTCTGGCCCCTTCCACCTGTGCAGGGTTTGATTTGCATTTCCTTGAGGGCTGTTGATTTTGAGCATCTTTCCATGTGATGTTGCCCATTGTAAATCTTTGGAGAAAGTCTAGTCAAATCTCCTTATTTGTCTTTTCATTATTGGTTGCGATGGCCTCTGTCTATCCCAGGTACCAATCCCTCATTAGATATGATTTGCAAGTATTTTCTAGGGCAACCCTGGGGACTTTTCACGCATCCTCAGGGGCTGCGCAGGCAAAGCCTTGACCTCTAGTTCACCTGCATTTTGGTGGAACATCTTGTGATTCCCCAGGAACGTGGAAGTCTGTGGGGCCGGGTCTCACCCACCTTCCTGCCACCCCCGGGAGGGTGTCCGGCACAGTTTCTTGTGGCTGTCCGGGGTTCTGATGCAGGGGAGCTGCCTCCTGCCCGCCACCCCCAGGATCGGGCTGCCCGCAGCCGCTGGTCTCTCGCAGTTTCCCAGGACGTCGTGCCTGCGGCCCTTTGTTCACGCACACACCGCTTAGTCTGCAGCCAAGGAAACCCTCCCTGCTGCTCCTCGGTGGAGCCCTTCGTGTAGTGCGTGCCCTTCTGCACGTCAAGTCTGTCTCGGAAACCCCGGGGGGCCTGCTGGCTGCGCGCCGTCTGAGCAGACAAGCAGCGGTGCCCTTCCAGCTCCTGGTAAGCTGGATGCTCCATCTGTGGTCGACGTAGGACCCAGGGAGGGGCGGGCGGCACTTTGGGTTACCTCGTCCTCCTTCTGCGTTATACCCTGCGGGTGTTCCTCTGCACTCAGCCCGAGGTGGGGAACTTTCCCTTTCATGTCCACAGAGCCCTGGGGGTGCCGCTGCCCACCTCAGGTGTACCTGGGACCTCAGGTGTACCCGGGACCTTAGGTGTACCCGGGACCTTAGGTGTACCTGCAGTCTAAGGTGTACCCATGACCTTAGATGTACCCGGGGCCTTAGGTGTACCCGTGGCCTTAGGTGTACCCGGGACCTTAGGCATACCTGCGACCTTAGGTATACCAGGGGCCTTAGGTGTACCCGGGGCCTTAGGTGTACCCGGGGCCTTAGGTGTACCTGCGACCTTAGGTGTACCTGGGGCCTTAGGTGTAGCCGGGACCTTAGGTGTACCTGCAAAGTCACCTTCCATAGGTGACACGTGTTGGGGGCTGAGCTGTGTCGCCTTAGGGGCACATGCAGGCTCTAAAGCCCTGTCCCTGCTCCAGTGGGGCCTGGAAGTGGCGGCAGAAGGCATCACAGCAGGGAGTGTGGGTTTCAGAGTCGAGGGGGCCGGTGTGGAGCAAAGGGGTGCAGGGGACCCGACACCCCTCGCGGCTGCAGGGACGGAGCTCGGCCCCTGCTCGGTCACGCTGAGCTTCATCCCCAGAGGAGTTTGTGCTGCGATGATGTGGTGGGTCCTTCTGAACGTCGTGTTGGGTTTGTTTTCTGACCTCGTCCCACAGGCAGGTGTTGCACCCCGACCTGTACAGTTAGGACAGCGCCGAGCTGACGAGCGGTATCTGAGGTGTTGAGTGATGACACTAAAGCCAGCCTGTGCCCAGGGTATGAACTGGCCTTAATGAACCTGCTTCTGCCGTGCCTCCCTGGGGACAGGGCTCCTGCTGTGCCTGTGCCTGGCAGCCGCATTTTGGCACCGTCTTCAAAGTTTAGGCGGAAGGTTTCCAGGATTTTCATGTTTGTGTTAAAAGTTATATTTTTATGCTTTCTTTCCTTCCCTGGCTCATTAATTATATATTCTTTTTCAACATAACTGCCTGAATCCACGAGAATGAGAAGCACCTGTCTGGCTGTGTTTCGAGAAATAAAGGGAAAATTGGGGGCCTTTTCAACTTTCTTAACTTTCATACCCAGAGGTTTATTTATGAAGCTCCTAAGCAGGTTTTGAAGTCAACATCCCTTACTGGTGGCCTCACCCCGATGGGAAGGCGGCAGGGAGCCAGCTGCAGAGAGGGAGGGCTTCTTGCCAGGGAGGGCAGGTGGCCTCCGCGTGGCCTTGTCCACACAGCTAGGCCCTAAGCAGAGGAAAGTAGGGAATTTACTAAGGAAACGTGCAGACGGGCAGCTGCTGTGAAAGGTGGTAATGGAGTGGGAGTATACACACGTGGATAGACTGCTTTCCGCAAGAAGTCGACAGAAGAGCGGAGGAGACGACAGTATAAGCAAAAAAGAGAAAGAAAAGGGCGACGTACGACTAACAGCAATCTCAAACAGCAGAAATGCCGGATTGCTCTGTTCACCACTGTTTGGCTTTAAAAAGTGAAGGTTCAGGCTTCCCTGGTGGCGCAGTGGTTGAGAGTCCGCCTGCCGATGCAGGGGACACGGGTTCGCGCCCCGGTCCGGGAAGATCCCACGTGCCGCGGAGCGGCTGGGCCCGTGAGCCATGGCCGCTGAGCCTGCGCGTCCGGAGCCTGTGCTCCGCAACGGGAGGGGCCACAATGGTGAGAGGCCCGCGTACCGAAAAAAAAAAAAAAAGGTGAAGGTTCCCTGAAGCCACAAAGGCTAGACACGGTGCTGGATGGGGCGGGCTGGGCACCCGGAGCACGGCCGGGTGTTTCCTTTCGTTGCCTGTTTGTTCTTGACAGCGCTGAGCAAGGGGCTAGGGCCCCGTGCTGGGGCTGCCTGTCTGTGGGGGAGGTCCAGGGCCCCGTGCTGGGGCTGCCTGTCTGTGGGGGAGGTCCAGGGCCCCGTGCTGGGGCCGCTATACGAGGCTTCACGTTAGTCTCTCATCAGCAGCTGTCATGTCTCAGGCACTGCAGTGCTGACTGCATACAGCTGGTTGAGTGTCACTAGAAGGTTCTTCGGGTCAGAGGTGTTTCCTTAATGTCTGGTAACCAACACTCTGAATAATGCAAAGATGAGTCAGACCCAGGTCTTCTCCGTTTCCAGGGAGGCTTATTGATGAGCTGCTGCGGTGTGTGAACAGTCCTTCTGCTCTGAACTCATAGTTTTACTTTCTTCTTTTGTTAAAGACCTTTCCCAAAAGTTCTGGGATTGTCATCTTTTTTTCTGAAGGCTTAGGGTTTTGCTGTCACTTTCTGTTTTTGAATGGACCCGCCCTGTGGCATTTCCACTGCCCACCAGCTTTGAAGGCCCCCCTCGACTCCCGCTGGGGGTGCCGGTGGCCGCTCAGACCGCTTCCCTGAAGAGCTGGGCGGGGGTTTGAAGCACTTATCCTGTGAGGGCCCAGTGGGTGGGCAGGGGTGGGGGGTCCGGCCTTGCAGGTGCGCCCAGCCCTCCCCGGGGCCCAGCACAGACCTGCATCCAAGCCAACCCCGGGGAGACGCTGCGCCCCCGCCCCAAGGCCCTTTCTGACCGCTCTTTCCCCCGCAGTGTGCTGGGGAGGAGGACTGGGTGGACAGCCGGACCGTGTACGTGGGCCACCGCGAGCCCCCGCCGGGTGCTGAGGCCTACATCCCGCAGAGGTGCCCGGACAACAGAATCGTCTCCTCCAAGGTAAGCGTCAGCCTGCGGCCTCCCGCCTTGAACAGCTGGGCTGCACGCTCAGCACCCCTCCGGTTGCCCCCCGAACACTGTTAAGACTTGACGTCACAGCACGTTCTCTTCACGTCCCTCTGACCTGTGTCACGTTTAAGGATCAGATTGGAAGTCTAGGACGTTCAGATCCCGCGGGCACCGCGTATTAGCTCTCTGGCTGCGTGCCACCACCAAGCCGCCCCAGGCCAGGGTCTCCTCCTGCAAAACGGAGACGATGCGGCTGCCCCGGTGCCACCAGCTCGCGGACGTGCATGCTGGACGCGTGTCAGAGGCCATCAGTTAGGAGCAGTGACGCAAAGAGGAGGACGCGCGCGTGTCACCGTTTACGGGGCGCGTGACCGTCGCTTGGCCTGGAGGTGGCGTTGCAGGACCGTCTTCACACCTTAGAGTAACCGGTAGCTGGGTCTTGAGAACGCGGTCGCTGACCCTGGAAAACAGTAAACGGTGGCTTTGCAGGCTACGGAGACCTTTCCACATGCCTGGGTGTCCTGGACACTCAGACCCATGTCGCAGACCTACCTAATTCACACATCTGTGTGCTGCGTGTCCAGATACCTGCGGTGGACCCACTTAATTCTTTCATGAGTTATCAAGAGTGTCCCGTGCTTGTTAGGAATACTTGACAACCGAGAAGGTTTTCTAAAGCAGTTTTTTTTTAATTTTTTTTTTTAGTAGAAGTACAGTTGATTTGCAATGTTGTGTTAATTTCTGCTGTGCAGCAAAGTGGCTCAGTTATACATATATATACATTCTTTTCCATTATGGTTTATCCCGGGATATTGAATACAGTTCCCTGTGCTCTACAGTAGGACCTTGTTGTTCATCCATTCTATATGTAATAGTTTGCATCTACAAACCCCAAACTCCCACTCCATCCCTCCCCCATCCGCCTTCCCCTTGGCAACCACAAGTCTGTTCTCTGTGTCTGTGAATCTGTTTCTGTTCATTTGTGTAAGGCAGTTTTCTTAATGGAATTATTTTATTTTAAAACTGCAATATAAAATACTAACTTTAGTCTCCAGAAATACAGCATGGCTAAGTCAGTTGCTCATAAACAAAATCACAGCCAAACAAATGTAGTCCGTGGTTGCCCAGACGTGACCAATGAAAGGAGAAATAAACAGGAGGACCTCATATCCAGAAATAGGTCTTTCCAGTAGTGACATTTATAAGTTAGTCTCGAATAGAGCTCACTGAAGATGCACTCTGCCAACCACTAGTGCCCCCAAAGGAACAAAATCTCAAACGTATTTCTTAGAAATCTGCTCGTGTGCAGTGCAGACGCATCGAGGAATGGGGAAGTGCACCGAAAACACTCAGATGTTGTGCACGTGTGAACTTGCGGGGACAACTTCGAGCCCCGACTCGATTAGGCGTCGAGTCCCCACGCTGCCCCGCATCTTGTCTGGGCAGGACGTTTGACAAAGCCACCTCAGCTGCCGAGTCACGCCCCGCACAGCTGGCTTCTCCCCCAGGGACGGAGCTTGGGCCCTGCTGTCCCAGCCCCGGTTCCTCCCGGGAACCTGGAAGGTTCTGTGCAGCCGCTCAAAGGAAACTTCAGAAACTCAGGGATCGGAGCAGCAAAGCCCTTCTTGACGCGTCCGGTGGACTAGAGCCCGAGGCTGCGGAGCACGTGTTTGTTATGAAGCCCCCTCCGCACTCTGGGGGAGATAATTGAGAGCAGTGATTCCTAAACCCCATCTATGACCCCTTTTGCTATGATTCCAGTTTCGAGCCAATTTATCATTTTCAGATTTTCCCTTCTAGTATTCCCGCAGCCGGTGGCCAGCAAGACGTTGAGGGGCCCCGTGTCACCTCCCGGGGTCTGCTCGGCGCCGCCTTTCTCTCCTGCCTTGCCTGCGGTGGCTTCTTCCTATGTGCCCCGAGGCTCCTTGGGTTCTGACAGAGGAAACCCACCCCCGGGGCGAGGGTGCTGTAAGGATGGGTTTCGATACACGTGCAGGTCCTGGGCGCCTTTTCAAAACTGTTTCTTTTCAGGAAAGTTCCTTCACCCCAGGAAGCTGTGGAGCAGACACTAACAGAATTAAGTCAGCATCTGCCCCAGGAGCCAGATCAGCCTGTCACACAGGAGGGGTGGGTTTTGGTGAAAAGGCAACAAGTCTCAGCTCTGAGGAGAGAGGGGACTTGCAGGATTAGTGGCTTAAAGTCAGTTCCAGGTAGATGATGGTGTGTAATTTCAATAACAGTTACAAACAAAGTAATGTGTAATTTCAAGAACAGTTACAGACAACGTAACCTCGGTTGCTAATTGATCTCAGTACAGAGGAGATCCTCAGATGAGGACCTAGAACCCAAGTCAGTAGCAGGGTGGATTTAGACCACGTGACGTGGACATCTGGACACATGATCGTTTTCATTTAAAAACAGCTCAGGATGTGGAAAAGACAACTTAATTTGTAAAGCGTAAGTTTACAAACAGGTTTGGAGAATATGTTTGTGGTGATGTATATATATTTTCTTGGGAAGAGAACATTCGTTTCTACCTTAAAAGAAAAGATTGTCAACCAAGATTTCATAAGTGCGCAGACACACTTTAGTAATAAGTTTTATGACTTATTACTTAAGGAGTAGTAAAACTACTACCAGCAATAAAGTAGTAAGTTTGATTTTATTAAATCCAAGGTCGTGAAAGCATTTAGCATGTGAAAAGTTACACGAGGGGTGAAAATGCTCACCTGGCCTGATCCGAAGAAGTGCTGTTATTGGTGATCAGTGAGTTCTGTTTTCCTTTTTGGGCAGAACCTGGTAGAAATGACCCCAGCACAACCCTTGACTTCTGACTTCATGCCGAGCCCCCAACCCAGGGCCTGCTCGAGCATCAGATCCTGGACTCGGGACAGTGGGGCTTCATCAAGTTACAAAATTGTACCTTTGGGCACAAAACGCCTGTGGCTCCCATCTCTGCCCTCAGGATGCTGTGGAATTAAATGTTCAGCTCAGGCCGTGCTGTCCCTCCACCCTGTACAGAAAGCTGAACTACTTGTGACCTTCCGGGTCGCCTTCCCTGGAGATCAGTGACCGTACCCGGTGTGTTTTTAGGGTGCCCCATGCACACCTGTGCGGGATTCCCCCTCCAGGCACACAATAGCCGCAGCCTCAGCGGTTTCCAGGTGTTCTGGTTTCACTCTCCGGGGCTGGCGAGGCAGGGTGGCGCCAGGCTGTTCTTGTCTCCCCGTCTCCATGTGACTAAAGATAGGCCAGGCGGGACGGCTTCTGTGCGTCTGAGCCACCCTCCCAGTGAGTACAGAACACAGGTGACTCTCACGGAAGGAAGAGAGTGGCCGAAACCAGCTCGGCGCTGACGACACACGACCCCCAGGGCAGATGCACACTTTGGGTGTGAAGTCTTTCATGGCATGAAAGAAACACAAGGCTAGTAATTGTCCTGTGGATTCAATACTCCTCAAGTTGTCTGATGGGAAAGAGATGCTCCGCGACCTCAGACTCCTTAGCTCCCTCATAGCAAAAAAAAAAAACCCCTCTGTTCCACGCTTGTGGCTCAATACCAAGGATTCCAGTATTAAGTTCTATTCTACTGATCATGGGACTTGACAGATGTAGGTCAGAGTGTTGCATTGTACATTGTAATACAAAGTATTACATTATATTGTGGCCCAAGGTCTAAGCAAATATTTAGATCTTTACAGTTTAGCAGAGATCAAAAATGTACAATTGGGGGACTTCCCTGGTGGCACAGTGGATAAGATTCCATGCTCTCAATGTAGGGGGCCTGGGTTTGATCCCTGGTCGGGGAACGAGATCCCACATGCATGCCGCAACTAAAGATTCGCACGCCGCAACTAAAGATTCGCACGCCACAACTAAGGAGCCAGGCAAGCCGCAACTAAGGAGCACGCTTGCCACAACTAAGACCTGGTGCAACCACATAAATAAGTAAATAAATAAATATTTTTTAATGTGGTAATGGAATATTTTTTAAATGTATAATTGGCACACCATTATCCAATTGCCAACTCTTACATGTGTAATAAAATGCTCGTTTTATTTTACTTTATCCATACAGTACTGATATATCAGTGCAGTCATGAATGTTTCAACTATCTCATTGGGTTTTCACTTTTCTTACCATACATCATCAGGGATTTTGACCGTATGACTAATAATCAGCAGTAATAACTTATGACAGTCATTTATTCTGTAAAATATGGAGATCACAAAACATAATGTCTAAGCTGCAGCATGGGCCTCCTGCACCTGATAGGAATAAAGTCATCATTTAAATGGTTTTAAATTCCAGATCTGTACTGGTTCCCTGGTAGACTAGGATTTAGGAAACTGAAAGGGTGTCCTGAAACAGTAGCATTAAAATAGAATAAGACCAGATATTCACGTAGCGTGCTAGGGTTAATAAAAACTGATCTGCACGTTTGGTAGGATTGTAGATGACATTCTATAATAAATATATGGAGCTTTCGAATATGGAAACTTTCAAAAACATAGGAAAATAAAGAGAATAGGGTAACAAATGTCTATGCACTTACCATCCACTGTCTGCAGTTATCAACAGATGGCCCAGTGTGTTTTTCTGTGCCTTTGTTTTCTTCCTCGAGATCATTTTGAAGCAAGTCCTAAACAATATATAATTTCCATCTATAAGTATTTCGGCAGATAGAAGATGGGATTTTAAGCAGGAACTTTTTCCATTAATGGGACTTTGTTACTGTGTAGTGTGTTACAGGTATTTGGGGAGGCGTTTGATTAACTGCTGGGTAGTGAGTTTGTCAGCCTCGGTGCTGAGAGACAGGGTGGGTTTCATGGGCTGAGGCCTTAAAGACAATTCCATTTTGGGATCAGTATCTCATAGAAATGAGCATACGAAGAATGAAAGATCATTCTAGGTTGGTTACAGAACCACAAAAATGGGACATAAATGCCGTGATGACATAACTTATATTTCTTTTAATAACTCCTTTTGAAAGTTAGTGAAAAGTAACTGAATTTCTTTATGACCCGCTTAAGAGAAAATATATCTCTCTCAAACATTTAAAAAGATTGATTTGTTTGTGCTTCTTCTCAAGTTGTAGAATTTCATCGTCTCAGTTATTTTTGAGACCAGTTTGAGCCAGAACTTCGATCCTCATTACATTCCTTTAAGGCACATGCTGTTCTCAATACTCATTTTATAAACAAGAAGGGTAGAACTCAGTCCTTAAATTAAATAGTTTGCTCTTACCCAATTTTTAAATGTCAGGACCAGGGTTTAATACGGGGTCTGACTCCGAAGTCCATGTTTTTTGTGGTGTGGTAAAGAGTAAATATTTTGAGAATTCCATGGAGCAGTTGAATGTCCCGAGTAGGAGGAGCAAGTTAAAAATTCAGATCATGGTCTTGGGGGGGTGTTTGTTTATTTTGAGGAAGAAAGTGCCTGTACTTTTACTGGCTGTCAGGGTTGGGGGTTTTTGTTTGTTTTTGTTTGTTTTGCTGATTGAGAAACAGAGATAAAGAAGATCTAGCAGTGTGTACTGTCCTCTCAATTTCTGTGGCTACATTTCAGTCTTGGACCTGCCTTTTGGTTCTCAACTTGGTTGTACTCCAGTGAAGAAAACCTAGTGTGCATTTGACAAAATCCAACATCCAATCGTGATAAAAACGCTCGGAACGGAGGAGAATTTCCTCAACATCTACCAAAAACAAACAAACAAAAAAAAAACCCATAGCTAAAACCATTCTTAATAGTGAAAAACTAGATGCTTTTCACCCAAAGATTGAGAACAAGGCACCATTCTTATTCAACGTCTTACTAGAAGTTGTAGCTAATACAGTAAGAGAAGGAAAGGGAATAAAAGATAAACAGAGTGGGAAGGAAGAAATAAAACTGTCTTTGTTTACAAGTGACATGATTGTCTATGTAGAAAACCCAAAGAATTAACAGAACCTCTTGGAATTTATAAACACGCAATGGGTTTATTATTGTTTTTAAATGAACACATAAATATTAATTTTTTCTCATGCGGTATATATGGATGGATTATACCCAACATAAACAAAAGCTCTTTGAGGTCCTCAGTTTTTAAGTGTTAAGGGGTCCTGAGACTCAGAAGTATGAGAATTAAACTAACCTTAATTAGTCTTTCTGTTCATGGCTTAATCTTAAATTGAGTTACAGATTTGCTATCATAGCAAGATTGCAGGATGCAAAAGTCAATTGCGTCCCTATATGCCAGCAGCAAACAAGTGGAATTTGAAATTAAAAGCACAGCATGATTTTCAAGAACCTGTGTTTGAGATCCTGGCATTAAAGGAGCTCTTGGGATGAGTTTGGTAACCAGCGTCAAGATCCTCGGTGCCAGCTCCATCCCCTGATGCGAGCTGACCGAGGTGCTTGCGGGTCTAGATGCAGAGAGATAACCAAGGTGCTTACTGGTCCAGATGAGAGAGATGGCGGGCAGAGCAGGCTCTCCCCGTTCAGGGGACGATCTTCATTAAAAGGCAAAACTATCCAATGGAATTTTAAAAAGTGTCCAAGCTCAGTGTTTACTGTAGGTTAATGACATACGGGACATTGTTGTTTTCAACACAAAGGTTAGGGAAGGTCTCCTGAGGCAAAAACAAGACATTTGGGGAGTAAGTGGCCTGACTGCCCTCCTTGTGTCCTTCTCCAGCCCCCTAGGTAAGGGGGAGGGGCTGGCCCAGGACACCTCCTCAGTGCAGGAACCGTAGCCAAGCTGGGTCAAGACCACCTGAACATGGTGACTTCTGTTTTACTTTCTGTCCGCTCCTAGCCATGCTGTAACAAAACAGAGAGCTTACCAAAAATTACAATCAAAGAAAAATGCTAACCATGTGTGTTTTGAGTTAACAATCAGAGGTTTATATTTTATAAGAGACATTTTAATAGTAAAACTATTAAAACTATTAAAACTATTCTTAAGCTACTTTGCCTTACCTTGAATTATTGGAATTAGGTGGTTGACATATGCTGCTTTTGGAGCACATGTTCTGTGTTAGCGGTTGTTTTTACAGTCAACAAGTTGATAAAATGTCTACAAACACTCTCAATTTTGTATCTAAAGCTAGACATTTTGTACTTTGAAATTCAGGACTGCTTATCATGTGGTAGAGTAATACTACATAGTGTAAAATGGGATCAAAATGACCCCTTTCTGTTTTTCTTTTATACAGTACACATTTTGGAACTTCATACCCAAGAACTTATTTGAACAATTCAGAAGAATAGCCAACTTTTATTTTCTTATCATATTTCTGGTACAGGTAAGTCTGGTCATCTTTTTATGTCACCTCAAATGTAAATATAAATAAGTGGCACTTATTCTCAGGTGATTGGTTCGCTCCTCAGAAGGAGCAAGGACTGGGTGCCCCTTTATCTGCAGACACTTCACTTGTTTTCTTCAAGGACAAGCGTGTTGGTTCAGAGAGACCTGTTCACTAAAACGTAGCCGTGAGCGCTGCGCACGTGAACTGGTCCCGCCCGCTTTCCGTCCTCATTCTCCAGTACTGATGGGAGAGCAGGGTCTTCCTGATCTTTAGGGGGGATTCTCAAAAAAAAAAAAAAACATTAAGAGAAAGAGAGTTAAAAAAAAAAGAGTGAAAACCACAGTGAGGTGTGGATTAGGGAACAGGTCAGATGTGCTTTAAGAACAGCAACCTAACTTGTCTCAATCACACAAAATACCGTTGAAGGACTTTTAAAATTTCCCCAACAGTAATTTATGCAAATAATGTAATTAAAGTGTGGCACCAGGAGCAGACGGGTAAATTGAAATAAAATGTGCACTGGAGTCAGCTGGTGTCTTTGCCACTGCTGACGTGGCTTCCTAAGCACATCCCGTAATTAAGGAGAACTGCCCTCAGTTTTATAGTAAAAATTCATATCGAATTTATCTCCAGTGGTGGGATGAAGTGGGGTAATAGTAAAGTGAGCTAAAATGCGTCAGAGCAGACGTTGGAGGTGTTACAGGGCCAGCCAGCCCGTCTGAAGCCCCCGAGAAGCGCTTCTGAAATGACTCAACAGTCCTCTTCTCATTACAGCTGATTATTGATACGCCCACGAGTCCAGTGACGAGTGGCCTCCCGCTCTTCTTCGTCATCACTGTCACAGCTATCAAGCAGGTGAGCTTTACAGGCAGGAAGGAGGAAGGTCCTACAGAGTCTCCGTTATAGGACATCGCCTTTCATCCAAAGCAAAGCTCGTAGGAAACTTAGCTGACTTCTAGAAATTCACTTTTGTGACTGGTTTAGATAGAGTCTTGAGTTAAGAGATACTCGAGTTAAAAGAAGAGAGACTGTGTAATTTAGTGCTAGATTGTTGCCCTGAGAGTTTGAAGAGGCCATGGTCGTTCTCATGTGGAATCACCCGGAGGCAGCACCTGAGTTGCTTCGCCCGCTGCATCCCTGGCTGCCTGAACCCCGAGGACCTGCTCGTGCGGAGGGTCTGGGATATGGCTCCATAAGTAGAACAGCCCACGACTCCTGACTCACTCAGTGTGGATCGTGCTGTTCTTTGAAGTCCTGATAAATAAAGCCGGTGACTGACTAACAGGAAGGACAGGTCGTCTGTTAGTCCCACCAACTGTTCAGCCAGTTTAATGCTCAACCATCACCTCTGTTTCGTTCCAGAAGATTCCCGACATCTTGAAAGAAAGCCCTGTACCCATGAGCATCACTCCCCATCCCCCTCCCCAGCTCCTGGCAGCCACCAGTCTACGTTCTGTTGCTATAATTTGCCTATTCGGGGCATTTCATATGAACAGAATCATACAGGAGTGATCTTCTTTGTCTGGCTTATTTCACCAAGCATGTTTTCAAGGCTTATCCACGTTGTAGCATGTGTCAGTGCTTCATTCACAGATGAATAATATTCCATCATGTGGATAGACCACATTTTGTTTATCCATCATCCACTGATGGACATTTGGGGTGCTTCTACTTTTTTTTTTTTTAATGTGGCTTTATTGATTTATTTACTTCTTGCCACATGGCGTGGCTTGTGGAATCTTAGTTCCCTGACCAGGGGTCGAACCCAGAGAAAGCGCAGAGTCCTAACCACTGGATCGCCAGGGAACTCCCTGGATGCTTCTAGTTTTTGTGTATTACGGAGAGCACCATTATGAACATCCACATATAAGCTTTGTGTGGACATAGGTTTTCATTTCTCCCGGGTACATACAAAGGAACAGAGTTGCTCTAATGTTGAACTGCCAAAGTGTTTTCCAAAGTGAGTGCCCCATTTTACATTCCAGCCAGCCGTGTGTGAGGTTTCAGTTTCTCCACATTCCTGCTAAGGCTTGTTCGTCTTTTTTATTACGCTTATCCCAGCGGGTGTGGGGTGGTATATCCCACCGCGGCTTTGATTTTACGTTTCCTTGGTAACCTGATACTGAGCATCTTACCACGAGCTTATTGGCCTTTTGTAAATCTTCTTTAGAGAAATAGCTTCAAGTCATTGGGCTGTTTTTAAATTGGGTTGTCTTTTTATCCATGAATCATGAAAATTCTTTATATGTTGTAGATACAAGTCCCTTATCTGCTGCAGACTTTTTTTTTTAGTGATTTATTTACTTATTCATTTGTTTTGGCTGCGCCGGGTCTTAGTTGCGGCCTGCGGGATCTTTTAGTTGCAGCATGCAAACTCTTAGTTGCGGCATGCTTGCGGGATCTAGTTCCCCGACTAGGGATGGAACCCTAGCCCCCTGTACTGGGAGTGCAGAGTCTTACCCCCTGGACCACCAGGGAAGTAAGTCCCTGCTGCAAACTTTTGAACACGATGACATTTGCATTTGAAATAATTTACAGAAAGATAGCATCTAGTTAAATTCTTGATGGTCACATTGTTGCTGACAAAGCCATGCTTTCTGTGTTAGTTTCTAAATAAAAAATTAAAAAACTGAACACATGTCACATGAGACATGGTATAAGTGACAGTGGGTGACAATGGGAATGAGGTGACGCATGGAGGAGTGATTGACTCCAGACCGAGAAAACATGAAGAATGGAGTCTCAAGGTGACCTTCGTGAGCATAAGGGTGGGGCCTGCAGCTCTTCCAGCTGGTCCTCAGTGTGGCCGTCTGGACTGGTCTGTATTTAATACAGAACCATGAGCAGCACTCAGGGATTCCTTTGTGATAGTTTGGGTTTTAGTTTCCACTCACCAGTCATCTGCAAATACAGGCTTGAACAACGATATGATTTTACTTTATACGCATTAAATTGGCTTTTAAATGTAAAAGTCTGAAGAGCGGATGGGATTAAGATGTGGTCAAACAGGCATCCACACACACTGATGGGAGCATGTCAGGACCGTCCTGGAGAACAGTTTGGAATATCTGGCGAAGCTGAGGATGTGATACAGGGACCCACAGATGGAGCCTGGTCTATGCACTTAGCACATACTGTGTGAGCATCTTAGAACAGTCCAGTCACCAGGGGGCTGGCGACCCCAGGCCTGATCTTAGAGGGTTCTGCCCTCAGGCAGTGATGCAGGCAGGGCTGAAAGAGCACCGAGCCGGCCCCAAGAGCATCCTGACCACAGTGAGGGGCCTCTGGATACAGCAAGTGTCCCTGCTCCTAAGTGTGTGCCCTTGAACTCCCCGCCCTGTGGCTACGGAGTGAGGGCGGTGGTAGCAGCTCCTGGTGGGTGAGACCCGCCCATGGGCACAGCGCCTGCCTGCCACCTTGGCCAGGACACGGTGCCAGGCAGGTGGGAGCACTGCCCTGCACAGCCCGGGTCCATCCTGGCTCGACCCTCAGACATAGGCCAGCAGACCCAAGGGGCCTGAGGAGAGGACGAAGGAGGTCCCTTGTCAGAGCTGTGACCTTCCAGGACCACCCGTCCCCAAGCTGACCTCCAGCCCTGCCAGCCCCCCGCTGCCCTCCTGACCGAGCCCTGGCTCCAGGGGCTACCTGCTCGCTGCCCTCGCCTGCCTCCCCGGCTTCCTCCCCAGCCCCCTCCTCCCTCTGCATGCAAAGCCCCTCCCACAGAGCCCACCGCCTGGCCAGCTCCCGTGCTCCCGAGCAGCACCTGACGACATCGGGCGCCTCTGCGTGACCCTTGCAGCGCTCCCCTGGGTGGGCACAGCCCCTTGGTGCCGCCTGCTCCCCTGCCCGCCTGCCCGCGGCCCTCACCCCTCCCTCGGCCGCTCCTGAGACCCAGGGGGCTCGAGCAGCTCTCGGCCCCCCAGGGACCCCAGGCACAGCCCAGCTGACCCGAGGACGGCCGTCCGCCCGCGTGGGTCCCGACAGGAGCCTTTGGAGCCGTGTCGGGTGGGGCGCAGTCGGGTTGGTCCTGTCCTTGCGGGCCAGAGGCCGCGGCACGGGTCGGTTCAGGACGCGTGTCCCTGTTCAGGACGCGCCAGGACTTGCCCGGCTGGGGGCTGGGTGCGAGGGAAGGGGGCACAAAAGGTGACGTGGCTTCGCGCACGGCGGTGGCGGGAGCCCAGGGACACGGCTCCCGCCCGCTCGTGTCCACGCGCACTTGACCGTGGCCACGGCCGCGCCCGCCAAGTCCAGGAGGGGCTCACGGCGTCTCTCCCCCACCGCAGGGCTACGAGGACTGGCTGCGCCACAAAGCCGACAGCGCCATGAACCAGTGCCCCGTGCACTTCGTCCAGCACGGCCGGCTGGTGCGGAAGCAGAGCCGGAAGCTCAGGGTGAGTCCCCACCGGCCCCAGACGGCCGCAAACCTGTTACGATGAGAAAACAGCGCCACGGGGCTGTGTTCTTGGGCCAAACCTCCGTCTGAAATTGTTTCATTTATTGGACGTAGCCCCACCCTCTTCCCCAAGTACTGCTGACATCGGGCAGACTCCTACCACTATCTTTTTTTAACTTCTCACTTCTATGTATTTATTTTTAAAGCTTTACTCGACTTTATTTTTAGAGCAGGTTTAGGGTCACAGCAAATTGAATGGAAGGTCCAAAGCCTCCCCGTGTCTCCCCCGCCCTCGGTCCCCCATGCACAGCCTCTCGGCCATCAGGCTCTCCCCAGGCCTGTTGTCTGAAGCGTATGACATGATGGTAACCAGTCAAGACAGGGAAAGAAAGCTCTAAACACCTGTAGAAAATTATTTTACAGTAAGGCAAAATCATATTAGTATGATCAACTCTACTAGTTGGAAATTTATGAAAATGGGGACAGAAACCTCGCTGAAAGCTGCATGTTAATTTCTTCTTTTTCAATATATTATTGGTGTCATAATGCATCATTTTGTTTAAATTCATATTTACATTACTTAAGTGGATTATTTTTAGGCCTATGCTAGCCGTTTAGAAGCGCTTACACGTGTACAGGTGATAAGTATGATTTTTACGGTTTGTCCCTGAGTTGTGTCTCGCTGTGAGCCTGGGATGGAGCCTGGCCAGCCTCCTCCGGATCCTCCTTGGGCTTGTCCTTATCCTCCCCCTAGTCGCCGCCCCCCTCCCCCTCCCCTGAAGCCCCACCATCCCTCTGTCAGCCCCGGGGCTGCTTTCCTGGCCAGAAGTCGTGGCAGGGCCATCAGGAAGCTGCTGTGGGAGAGAGTCACCAGCCCTCGCGCACAGGGACAGAAAGGTGGGCCTCCACGTCTTTGAACCCGAGCCTCTGCTTCCAGGCACATCCCCAGGCCCTGGGAGGGTCAGCGGGTCAGCCTGGGGGTCAGTGGGTATCTCGGGCGGAGGACAGGGCTCGGGATGCCGGGACACTCCTGTTTCAGGTGTCGTCAGCGTGTGGTCCATCTTCGTTAACCTCATAATGGTTATTATATGTGTTCTATGTTGGATGTACTTTTAAGTTTCTAAACCACATTTTCTTTGTTTTATAAATTTCACCGTCCAGGTGTTTCAGTAATTCCCCTCCGTTAGCCTAGGTTGGTGATATTTTCCTAGTGATCAAGGAGTCAGGAGGTAAGGAGCTGGGAGGACAGCCTCTCAGTGTGGGAACAGCAGTGGGACCCTCATGTATATGTTAACAGGCTCTTTCGGACCCTAGGCTCCAAATACCGTTTCCTTTAACAACTACACTTCCTTTGCAAAGTCTTCTGTACTTTTAATAAACATCTCTTCAAAAACAGACCTAAACAGTACCTGTCAGCAGAAAATTGAATTTTTAATGTATCGATCTCCTATGGGGAATGTCTGCTCTGTATCCAGCCTGTTTTACCCGAGAGGATTTTAATGGAGTCTGTGAGACAAGGAAGGAAGCAAAGGCTGCTTGTGGCTAGAAGAAAAGGAACCTTCAATTTGTCCACCTCCAGGATTTGTCCTCGCGTGGATGGCGTCATACAGTCTGTAACTTTCATGCAGCTGAATTCCCTTAGGACTCACCCAGGTTGGGCATCTGGACGCCTTCCTTTCGTTGCAGGGTCTGGGGGGCGGGATGTGGCCCAGGTGAAGGATGTTGATGTTTCTCCAGTTTGGGGACGTTCAAATAAAGCTGCTGTGAACATTTGTGTACAGGTTTTTGTTTGAGTATAGTTTCCGTTTCTCTGGCATAAAAACTCAAGAGTTCAGTTGCTGGGTTGTCTTGAAATAACGGTAAAAGGAACAGCCAAACCATCTCCCAGAGTGTCTGCACTGTTGTACCAGCAACGTGTGAGAGGCCTGTTTCTCAGCATCCCCGGCGGCGTTTGGTGTTCTCGCTGTTTCTTCCCTCGGTTGTTCTGATTCTCAGTGCGGTTAAAGTGTGTGCTTCCTTAGAGCCTGGTGAGCATCTTACCATGGGCTTATTTGCCATCAGGGCATCCTCTTCATGAAACATGTGTTCATGGCCTTTACCCATTTCCTACTTGGATTATTGAGGGTTTTTACTGTTGAACGTTGAGGGTTCATATATTCTAGAACCTGGTCCTCTGTCAGAAACACCTTAACGGGGTATTTCGCAAAGCAGAAGTTGTTCATTTTGATGAAGTCCAGTTTACCGATCTTTCCTTTTAGGGATGCTGCCTTTCATGTCAAGGTTAAGAACTCTTTGCCAAACCTGGAGCCCAAAGGTTTTCTCATGGTTTTTTTTTTTTCTGGAAAGTTTTATGTTTCAGATTTAACTTCCTGATCCATTTTGTGTTACTTTTCACGTCAGGTGTGAGGTTTAGGTGAAAGTCCCTTTTTTTGCCCAGGACTGACCCAGTGCTTGTCTCTTGGAAACGCTGTCCCTCCTCCATCGAGTGGCTTTCATACCTTTGTCCAAAGTCGGTTAAGCGTATTTTCGTGGGTCTGTTTCTGGGCTCTCGGCTGCGTCGCGATGGCCTGTGCCCGTCTTCTGCGGGGACCGCTCGGGACCATCCAGTGCTGATCACTGCGGCCACATCACAGGCTTCATGCCCGCAGGGTGACTGCCTACCTCATCTGCCTGGTTGGAATACAAATGGTGCAAATATTTCTATCATTGCAAAATAGAATATTGCAAAATATTCTGTCATAATGCACTGTGAAGCATCCCAGGTCTAAGGCTGGGGCATTGACCTCACAGGTCTTTCCTGGGTTTGAGCCAGATGTCCGGGCAGCGATCTTTCTCAGTTGTATTAACATCCACACACCTTCCTGCAAGTAACACTGTGATGGTATCTGTGGGAGCCGCCTCCCAGAGCCCGGTTTTCGGTTCACGGTGCTGTCTGTCTGTCCTGCAGGTCGGGGACATCGTCATGGTCAAGGAGGATGAGACCTTCCCCTGTGACCTGATCTTCCTGTCTAGCAGCCGCGTGGACGGGACCTGCCACGTGACCACCGCCAGCCTGGACGGAGAGTCCAGCCACAAGGTAACGTGCCTGTTGTTTGTGCCCCGTCGGAACCCGTCGGGACCTCCCCATCCACCCCAGCTATGCTCTTGTGGCCAGAAGCTACACCGGGCATGAGGCTCTGTGTTCAGGGAAAAGCCAGGGACTGTTTTCCTCTCATTTCCTTCTCCCTGTTTCCCACTTTCTTCCTTCCATCCTCAGCCCCCCTAACGACCAGCCTCTCAGGTTAACAGAAGCAACTCCATGTTCCTTATTTAGCTGTGTCATTTAGCAGTGGTACCCAGTTAAGGATGGAAGGAAGAGATTGTTGGAATTTTGAAGTTTTCATTTTACTGGTCAAAGTTAGTGACTTGACTGGACTGGAATTGTGTGAAAAGTGAGTCATGAGTCTAGATTTTGCCCGACTGTTACATCAATGAGTGTCTTTTTTTATTTTTATTTTTTTTATATTTATTTTTGGCTGCGTTGGGTCTTCGTTGCTGTGTGCGGGCTTTCTCTAGTTGCAGCAAGCGGGGACTACTCTTCGTTGCGGTGCGCGGGCTTCTCATTGCGGTGGCTTCTCTTGTTGCAGAGCACGGGCTCCAGGCGCGCAGGCTTCAGTAGTTGTGGCGCACGGGCTTAGTTGCTCTGCAGCATGTGGGATCTTCCCGGACCACGGCTCTAACCCGTGTCTCCTGCATTGGCCGGCGGACTCTTAACCACTGCACCACTAGGGAAGCCGTATGAGTGTCTTTTTGTTAAAATATCTTAGTAAGGATTTTCTGAAATTATGATTCATTTCTTACGCTCAATATGGAATTCTGTACCAGCAGCTAGTGCTACAAAATTTTAATTAACAATCACAAAAGAAGAAACACATCGCTATTAATTTTAAGGATTTCATTGTTTTAAAAACCTGGAAGCTTCCAAGGAGTTTATGAAAGTGAGCCTTGCTCTGAGGCTTTGGCTCCGGAAATGAAGCTCTAACAGTTCTAGAATGCTGCCCGTGGACACAGGCGATTCTATGCCGGGAAAGCACCAAAGGGTGCCCTAATCCTTTGTGGGTGACTTGGGGTGTCATCGTATGAGGCCCTGTGGGGTTTCCCACGTTTACTCTCACATTTTCTATGTAACGAATCCCAGGAGGGGGGACCCTTCTGGCACAGTCAGCTGTCAGGGAGAGCAGTTCTGGGCTGGAAAGTACTGGGTGTCCAGTGGCCTTTGGGGCTTGGGGTGTCGTGTCCCGTCCTCCCCGGCCCCGGCGAGCCGTGCACACCCGGCTGCGGGCAGTGGGCTGCCCTCTGCACCCCAACCCACAAAGGGACATCACTGCCTAGACGCGTCCCTGGAACAGACGCCACGAGCCTCCGGGTGCACCACTGCTGTCAGGGTGAGGTTTCACGGCAGTCACCCTGGTCCAGACGTGGCCCACGTCTCTGTGTTTGTGCTTGGCGGGGCCGGAGTCACCTGAACCCTTTCCTTAAAAGCAGAGGTCACGCCTACAGTTTTCACATCTGTAGGATGGGGGCAAACCTGTGTTCCAGGGGCTCTTGTGAGGCTATAATTAGGAAATGTCCCAAAGTGCCGGATGCACAAGTGCCTCCACAACGTTGCAGGGATGCTGTGATCACACCCCCTGTTGCTCTGAATCCTTTCACGCTTTGCCCGACACTTACTCATGGGAGACACGGAGGAGACTGCATCCCCTCCCCCGTCCCTCCTTCCTCTCTCTTCCCAAGGCTGGCCCACCCATCCACGCTCCCTGGGGCCCATCTTCTCAAAATGGGGTCCCAGACCCCAGTACCAGCATCGCCAGGGATCAGGTTAGAAATGCGGTTCTCGGGCACCACCCCAGACTCACGGCCTCAGAAGCTCTGGGGGCGGGGCCTGGGGTCCGTGGCCCCCTTAGTTTGAGGAGCCCTGGGGTCAAGGCCAGGTGAGGATCCGTGCAGAAAGCTGTGCTCCCCGGACAGTGACAGGTGAGGGCAGCTTACCATGCCTGCGACAGCTGTCTGTGAACCATATAAACAAAAAAGAATAGTTTAGGTCCCAAATTTGTTTCCTCATTCAGAGCCACCACTCTGACAGATGAATCCAAGTGTCCAGTTTTGAAGAAGAATTCTGTTAGGTGAGGACCCTGGCTAAGAATGGAAGAATTTCCTGGCACCTAATAGGTACAGGCATCCCGGTGGTACCTACAGTTCTGTAACCTTGTTACATCTGCAAACTCTTTATTATACACCCTGTCTCGTATGGTAACCAGGCTTTGTAACCAGGCTTATTTCTATGCCTAAAAAATTAAACATTGGTGCTGCCCAAGGACGGGAGGCCCCCGCTGCTGGGTTTGTCTTGATCATTTTGGCTGTGACTTCCCATTTCTTGTCAATCTGCAGACCCATTATGCAGTTCAAGACACAAAGGGGTTTCACACGGAGGAAGATATAGACTCTCTCCACGCCACCATCGAGTGTGAGCAGCCCCAGCCCGACCTCTACAGGTGAGCCGGCCTCCTCCTCCCCGGGCGTCCTCCCTACTGTCCGTGCCACACGGCCCAACCGCGTGGTGGTTTGGAATGAGATTGTAAATCACTGCTGAAAAATTAGGACCTGGTCAAAAATACATTACTTCTGTATTTTCATAGTCCAGCAACATTCCAATCCATAAATCTTAATACAAATATTTGAAAAGGCTTAATGGAATTAAATTTGTCAAAGAAAAATGAATTTTCTGTATTTTGAGGAAGTGACTCTAAGGGAAATCATTTAAGTCCTGAGCTAAATAGAACAATTAAAAAGTGGGAGGAGGTGGGGAGGAGAGGGGGAGGAGGGGGGGAGGAGGGGGGAGGAGGTGGGGAGGAGGCGGGGAGGAGTGGTTTAGCCTCACACCCCTGTGTTTCTAGTACAGGATCCCAGTCCTTCTTAGAAACGGGTCAGTGGTGAGGAGGGGGCTTCCCCAGAGCCGGGGTCTGGGGTCCTGCCCCCTCCCCAGTCCCCCGCTGCCCTGGCAGTGACCTGACTCTCCTGTCCCCAGGTTCGTCGGCCGCATAAATGTTTACAGCGATCTGAATGACCCCGTGGTGAGGTGAGGATTCCTGCTTCTTCTAAGCACTGGGTGATTTCATCTCTATCGTTCAATTAAAAGTGGATTCTTTTCCTGATGAGAGTTTTTCATCGTTGCTGTCCTGCTGGGTTTGAGGGGGGAATTCTGCGTGACCAGAGGTCCGGGTTCCACTCCACTTGCTGGCTTCTCTTGTGTTCACGTCTGGATGCGTTAACAGACGAACGCCCCCGGGGAGCATGTTCTCCCATGACTCTGCCGAGGGTCTTCTCACAGCCGGGAAGGGTGGGAGCTGGTCCAGCAGGCAAAGGGGAAGGCGCGTTTCCCCAATAGAAACACTTTTCATAACTGAACAGACCGTGAGTCTTCAGCTAGGCGGTGGAAAGGTTTCTGACTTGGGGGCCACGTTATTGGGCTGCATGAATCTGCCCAGACTCATCACTGGGACACAGCCTCAGTCTTAGACATTGGGGGATGTGTCTCCCAAGGGCTTGCCCAGGCTCACGTCCCCCGGGGACGGGGAAATCTGCTTCAGGGGATGGGCAGTGGCCAGTGCGGTCACAGGTGGGTGTCCACAGCTGCTTCCTCAGTGGCCTCGCCCCGGACCGCTGGCGGCAGAGAGCTGACTCGGCCCTGAGGTCGTGGTGCCCAGACGGAGCCAGCCCTGCTCACTGCAGCTGTGGCCTGCACTGCCTCGCTTCCGGGCCTTGGACGTTGTCTCTGCACGTGGCCTCAGGTCTACACTGAGGGAACTTGACTTCCAGTAGGTTTTGACATCGCTCTCCTTCTTCACAAATCCCACTAGTTAGAGAAATTATTTTTCCTCCAAGTTAAGCAGTCACCAGATTGTCTGTGTCCTGGCATTACCTTGTGTATTAAAGAAAATACTGGGCCAGAAGTAGGAAAAAAAAACACAGTGGGAAATTACTGCAAAATAAATCATCATGGGGTTTATGTCCTTGAAAGGCTCCAGAAATTACTTGTTTTAAGGAAACAGTTGGCACCCCTTTTAGCATGTTTTGATCACCATTCTTCATCAGCAGGTTAGCAGTTGCTTTCCAGAATCTATGGAGGCGTTGCCTTGATCTTTCTTAAATACCTATTGTTCTAAAGGTAAATGCCTAGTTACTTTGGAGAAGTAATGTGGATTTCTGTGTCTTGCGAGGATTAATTTGAGTTTAAACAAGAGTGAATATATTTGGACAAGAGTGAATATATTTAGACGGATCCATATTGCCAGCTAGTGAGGCTAGAAAAGTGAGCCCTGCAGGCTTTCCTTGTTTGATATTTGGACAAAGTTGAAGGCTGAGCCCTTTGGGAAGATAATTACCAATATATTTTGTATTTTGATACTAGTTCTAGTTTAGCTTTTGAAGTGTCTATATGATTCAGCAGACTTGTACTATTTGGGTATTTAGAGATGTTTATAAACTCGTGGTGTGGACAGTTATGGGTTATATATCTAAGCTCTCGGTCTTTTGGGAGTGATATTTCCTCATCCTCCTGTCCAAACTAGAAGTGAAGTACTTCTTGAAGTAAATTATTTTTAGACTCCCCAGAGACACTGTATAAAAGGGCCGTTTATTTCCATAAACACCTTGGACAGGAGCTGTCATAAGTGTTTGCTAACAGGCTGACAGTATGTAACACAAGCAGACAGCACGTGTGCAGCCGGGCACCTGTCCCGCGTGGCTGTGAGGCTGGGGGACACACCCTGAGGCCATGGGACAGCGCTGGGTAGGCCCGTCGGGTCGGGGGGGGCCTGCCAGTGCACCCCGCTGGGCAGCCCCCCTTTCTCATCTTCAGCCTGATGTGGCCCTGAGCTGGTTCAGCTAAGTATACTGAACGCATTTAAGCTTAGCACGTTCAGTGGATTCTCAGCCTTCCATGGTAAAGGGAAATTAAATGCCGACAAAGTGAAAAGCAAGCTCTAGCAAATCTCTCCCTTTACCCTCCGAAGAAAATCAGGAGAATATTGTAAATGGCAAAATCAGTGAATCTGAATTCTGCTTATTTCCCTTCTTCTCTTGGGAAACGAGAAGAAATTATTACTCTGTCAACAAAGGGGACAGCTGGACCACGAGCCCCTGCAGGCAGAGCGTCTGTCTGCTGCTCACTGTTGGGTCCAGAGTGCTTGTTCTTACACGAATGGTTTCTAAATTCCCCGGTCGCTGCGTTGGCCCCTGGAGCAGCAGTCCCTGGCTCGCCCCAGACTTCCAGGCCACCAGCATTCAGGGGCCTTTGGGGCTTGGCTGCAGTGCTTGTAGATGCCACGCAGGGCCTCATAGCCCCCTTCCCTGAAAGCACAACTGTGTTGTGTACGTGGAACCCCCGAGGGGGCGGTAGAAACAGCTGAGTGAGGCGCAGGCACCACTTGGTGTCCCCAGTGCCTCGGGCCTCAGACGTGAAGCCTGTTAGGAGCGGGTTTCCGGGTTGGTCCTTCGAGTGGCCCTTCTGACGAGTGCCCAGGGGCTGCTCATGGCACCCGTGGGGGCCCCAGCACCCTCGCTGTCGCCAGTGGAGCGTGTTTAAAGCCTTGGGGTGCGGCCCAGTGGGGCTGGGGCAGGGCCGGGGCCCTGGAGGAGCTGACTCTCCCGGGATCTCCCAGCAGACAGGTTCTTCCCTCCCCCCAGGGAAACAGCACGTGCTTTTACATGGGCCCGGCTAGCTTTCCTAGTCCAAGCACAAGCAGATCTACACTGAGACGGTCTCCTCTTAGAACAAAGTGTGTGGAGCCAGTGAGCTGCTTCTCCATCTTGTCGTGCCGACCTGCTTTCTCCATTGCCCTGTTTCTGGTCATCCTTATCTTTGCAGGCCATTAGGATCGGAAAACTTGCTTCTTAGAGGAGCCACGCTAAAGAACACTGAGAAAATCTTCGGTAAATGTTTTAATTAGTGAATTATTCATAATAGCTTCTAAACCAAGGACCCATTAAGCAGTTAAAATCCGTAGATTTAACTACGGATGAAAGTGTACCATGAAAGCATCTCTTTGTGCTTTGAGGGGCTGTGGATATGGCCGCGGTAATTTTCCTCACTAAGAAAACCATTTGCCATGTATAACCGCAATCCACAGAGCCGTGACACCGGAGAGTGTTGCTTGCAAATTAAGTGCCTGTAGTTTTTGACTCAAACGTAAACTTATATCTATGAAAGGATTCACAGAGTGTAGTTCTGCAAGAAATTTCCTTTAATGGCTGTATTTCTTTGCTAGTATTTCCCACGTCTGGTGGGTTACTTTTTATGTTTTAACTGAAACAACTTATAAATATACAAATGTGTCCCGTTGTTGGAAAACTCAATACATTAAAATCTGAACTTAAAAAGAAAGTGCGGATTGCTCTTTATGCAGAAAAAGAAAAGCATTCCTTTGGTCTAAAGAATCCTGTGTGACTTTTGATGAACAGCTAGCTTGCCTAGAAAAATTTAAAATATGATCCGTTTTGTCCAAAATTTCATTTTTATCGTGGCTGCGCATACTGTATGATGTAGAGCAAGACACAGTTGTGGTGTTGTTCTAACGTCTGCTCTGTACTTCATAGGTGTTGCTATTTACACGGGCATGGAAACCAAGATGGCGCTGAATTATCAGGCGAAATCCCAGAAGCGATCTGCTGTCGAAAAGTAAGCTTAGTGCCCCATGGTTCGAAACATGTAAAAACCCGTCCGTGGCTTCCCGCTGTCACAAACCCCCGCAGATGGGGAACCATTTTCCTCTTAGTCTTACTAGCAACTCCTTCATGGGATCTGATGGACAGTCAAGCGGGTTATTTAGACCTTAGATTGACAGTCTTACTTTGTGGGGACATAAATGGCCACGCACCCTCAGCCACGTCTGCAGGCTCCCGCCCGCGCGTGGACACTGGGAGTTCTGGGTCAAGGTCAGTTGTGGGTGCCCAGCATCTCCTCCCACCATTTCATGAAAAAGTGAAAGTTCAGTCACTTTTCTGATACGGGTTCAGTGAGGAAGACATTAGCAGAGGGAACAGTCTTCTTTTCATTAAATGGTAAAATCCTGATAATAAGTCAAGGACACAGTTGAATTTGTAAGAAAACATGGCCCAGAATGATGCCTTCTTTGCCTCTCGCGAAAGTGTGTCCTTGACTTGAAGTGACAACTGAGTGTCCACGTGTTGTGTAATAAAGAGCTCTGGGCTCCTGGGTGATTTGTGGGGAGACTCTTGGGGCATCGTCTGTCTGCTCCTGGCAAGTCGACCTTGAAATGTGGTCCTGGGTCTCTGTCCATCTGTGGCTGCATCAGATGTGAACTTGGACAGTTGCTTCTTATTAAAGAAGAATGCTTAGTTTCCAGATGTCTGCATTGACAAGTTGGTTTCAGAAATAGATATTGGAAAATCAAACCTTCTTCATAAGCTCCTAAGATACCCGCTAAGGATTCAGCACTTTTCCTATGCGGAGGGCATTCGCTTCCTCCCTCCCTCCCCGCTTCCTTCGTGTTGATAATCTCCAAGTTTGGAGCTCACTGGCTGATGCTCCATGGTAGAAGAAATTGATTTCTGGGTGTTCTTTGAATTAAGAGTCCTAGACCACGCAGAAGCCCTGTGAGCAAGGCTGTGCCCTCCTGTCTATCGCAGTTCCCTGCCCTCAGCACTTTCCCTGGTGGCCCCAGAACACACGCCAGTGCCCACGGAGCGTACTCAGATGTAGACGAGCTTGCATTTTCACTTTTACCGTGACAGGTCGTCGGGGGAGTCCTTTAAAACCTGTTGTGCTGTCCCTGTCTGTTCACAACATGTTCGTGCTGACGTTTGTGAGGAAGGCGACGCACAGCTCAGGATTCCTCGGGGAACGGGAACTAAGTCACCGCCGCTGTCTTGTGTTTCAGATCAATGAATGTATTCCTCATCGTGTACCTCTGCATCCTAATCAGCAAAGCGCTGATTAATACCGTCCTGAAGTACGTGTGGCAGAGCGAGCCGTTCCGAGATGAGCCGTGGTACAACCAGAAGACGGAGGCGGAAAGACAGAGGAACCCGGTATGGAGAGCGGCTCCGCGGGCTGTCGCTATGGAAACGGGGGGAGGCCGATGGGGTCTAGGTCGATGAAATCTTTGTAGTAGACGCGCTCATCGGTAGTGAAGGCGTCCGCTGCCTGCCCCGCCCCCGGCCCCGCAGCTGTAGACACTGGTTGAGCCTCCTTCTTTGGGTATTTGAATAGTGAAGTCTGAAAAGGTATCGGCTTCCATCCTAGATTCATAAGGACACACCTTAAACACTTAAAACTCAGCGCGGTGACCTGTACTATAAGAGGGGCTGAGTAGCTGCTTATTAGTGAGATACACGGTCCCTAATTAGGTACTAGATGAATGAAAGGAGCATCTCGATGATGGGAAATTACGATAAGAATTGGTTTCCTATTTACGTAGGGGGATTTCGGCTCCTTTGTTCATATTCATCAAAAATGTTTTCCCCCAAACCAGTGTGTTAATTTGATGAAATGTCCTCTACTTAAAGCAGTACAGTCTTCTGGCTGGGCCTACTGCGTCCACCTGAGCGGTGCGCAAATCCAGACCGGGATCCACTCAGCTCAGTGCAGGGCCGTGTGCAGATCCCAACCTGGCCCCCACTTCCTTCCTGTGTTTAGTCTGGCCTCCCGTGAGACAAATGGCTCAGAAATAAAGATAAAACTATACAGAAACACCATTTGTACAGACCCCTAAATTCGGTCGTTTATCAGACTCTTGAGGGAAACTTGGAATACTCACAGTATACAGCGTCCTGCGGGCTCTCAGCTGGAGACCCACCCCCGCTCCCTGCCATCCCTGAGTGTGACTCACAAGTGACGTAATCCACCCCCCATGCGCCCCCCACAACCAGCAGCGCAGATGTCGGCAGCTCCTGTCCCGGGCCTGCCACGGCGCTCAAGTCGGGTGCAGGAGACAAAGCCGACGGCCCCCGCTGCCCCAGTGGTCTTTACCTTTGGGTTTGAAGCACTTGGTTTAAAAACCGCACTTGTTAAGCTGTGCCTGACTGACCCTAAGATTGGAGCTGTCGTGACGCTGGCGGGCGGTGTGGGGATCACACTGCCTTCTCTCAGTTTCTCAGAGCCTTCACGGACTTCCTGGCCTTCATGGTTCTCTTCAACTACATCATCCCCGTGTCCATGTACGTCACCGTGGAGATGCAGAAGTTCCTCGGCTCCTACTTCATCACCTGGGACGAAGAAATGTTTGACGAGGAAACGGGGGAAGGGCCTCTGGTCAACACCTCGGACTTAAACGAAGAGCTAGGACAGGTCAGGTCTCCTGCGTTGTCTTCTCTCCCTGGCCGGCCATTGAGCCCCTCGCTTTTATGTCCCCAGGTTTCTAGAAGCTACGTGAGTCTTGTCACGCAGGCAGACCATCAGGAGGGTCAGATGGGAACGTTTCCATTTCAGCTCATGCATCGAGATACAACCTATACCTAGTGAAAGACGGCGGCAAAGTGGCTTTTTAACTTGATGTGACAGTGCGGGGTGCTTTGGGGTTTACAAGTTATGCAGATTCATCACAGTAACTCACTGCCGTAAGCTCATCCGTGGCCCTTCTAAGTGGTGCTGATTCTGGGTTTCAAGGGAGAGTTAGCGGTGAGCCTGCTCACAGGGGCTGCCCTCGGCGCTCCCGGCCCACCTCCTCGGCCCTCACGGCCCCGGTCCTCATTGTCAGGGTGGTCAGAGTGAGACCTGAGTCTCAGTCTCGCGGGGTAAAGAGTTCAGAACTCCTCCCTGAAGCCCTGCTCCAGGCTGACGGCTCGCGGCCTGGGCTCTGCATTGGCAGCTCTTGACCTGTAAAGTGGGCGTCATAACAGGTACCCGCCCTGCAGCATGTCCCGCGGACAGAACGTGCAGGTGGGAGCCCAGCAGGATGGGGAGAGCGTGGACTCGCCGGGACCCTCCGCCCCTCCCGGGCCCGCAGGTCTCTGATAGCCGGCGGCGGGGGCTCGGGGGGGACCCGTGTTCCCCACAGCTCTCGAGGTGCCCACAGGGTCCGGGATCCCCACCTGCCTTCAGTTCGTCGAGATCCAGGATTTAAACCCCCTGTAGTTTTCACACTTGCCACAGTTTTCTATCCGAGATTCTTGTCCCTTGACTTGTTTGAATTCTGTCATCTCCCAACCCTTAAACGATGCTGCAGGCTTGGACCTCCCGGGCCTTATGGGATAAGCTCATCCCACCCGTACCCTTGATTTTTTGGTCAGATCGGATCCAGGACCAAGCCCCCAACCCCTACCGCATCTCTGTCTTTCCATGAGACGGAAGGAGAAAAGTGTAGAAAGTCCCCCCTCGGCCCCCGGAGCCAGGCTGTGTCCGGACACTCGCGTGCACGGAGCTTCGGACGTGGGCGGCCAGCGTGCTCACTGTCCAGCCGGGGAGGCAGCACGGTTGGGTGAAAGCCTCGGAAATCTCCGTTCTGACGAGGCTGCCTTGGGGGGTCCGAGGGCCCTCGAGGGACAGCAGCTCCCAGCCGAGCCATGTCCGCAGGTGGAGTACGTGTTCACGGACAAGACGGGCACCCTCACCGAGAACAACATGGAGTTCAAGGAGTGCTGCGTGGAGGGCCACGTGTACGTGCCGCACGCCATCTGCAACGGACAGGTGCTCCCCGCCGCCGCCGCCATCGACATGATCGACGCCTCCCCGGGCGCCGGCGGGCGGGTAGGTGGCCGCGCTCCTGGCCGTGCGTGCTGCTGCTACCTGTCCACGGGCGGGTCACGCAAGGGGCCAGGGGCGCCTCCTGTCCTGGGGTCCAGGACAGATGCTGCCCTCTGGCGACTCGGGGGAGAAGAGCTGTGAGTGTCCCCGTCTGCACAGGCGTCCGCAGGTGCATCTGGCCGTCACATCAGGGCTGGGGCAGCTATCACCACGTGGCCAGGTGGGGAAACCGTGGGCTGAGAGTAGAGGGCCCTGCAGACCATGAGCTCACACACAGACACACAGACACACACTTGTTCACATACACTACACACACACACACACACACACACACACACACACACACACACACACACACACACACACACAGGTTCTGTGGCTCCAGGTCTCACCCTCCCCAGGAGGGCCGTGACCCTCAGTGGCGGTCGCCCAGGAGACCGTTCCAGAAGCTTTTGTGGCTGCAGAGCCTGCATGGAGCCCCAGGGGACTGAGGTGGCCCGAGTCACCTCTGCTTCAGCGGCCTTTTGAGAGCCGGTGTGCATGTGCCTCTGGTGGTGCAGAAACGGCCTCGGGGGAGGATCAGGTGGTCTGTGGCCTTGCGGGGCGTCCCACCTGCCTCAGCTGCCCACCTGGCCTGCGCGAGGCCAGCCCAGCCCTTCTTGACCCCCTCAGTCTCGGTCACACCCCAGGGTGCGGGACGGCTTCCGGGAACCCGGGGATCACAGGCCCGTCTCTTCTTGTGGCCTTGAACCCGCTGCCTCCCTGAGGTCCGTGTCCGTCTTCATCTGGACCGCAAGAGCGGAGGAAAGGCAGCCGGATTCCGCTGCCACCGCCAGAGGTGGAACTAAGACTCCCTAACCCCCAGGGCTGCAGGCCCGGCGTTGTTATTTACCGTCTTCTGTTTGGTCTCCTTGTTTTGAGCGGGTGTGCCATAGAGTTGTGGGTTTGTGCTGCATTTGTAGGAGAGGGAAGAGCTGTTTTTCCGGGCCGTCTGTCTGTGCCACACCATTCAGGTGAAGGACGACGACGAGGTGGACGGGCCCAGGAAGTCGCCGGACTCAGGGAAGCGCTGCGCGTACATCTCGTCCTCGCCTGACGAGGTGGCTCTGGTCGAAGGCATCCAGAGGTGCGTCTCTGGTCCCGGATGCGAGGGGGGTGCGGGACCTCTCCACCCCGACCACAGGCTCGTCCTGGAAGCATCCTGTGTTTGGAGCGTTCTGCTGAGAGGGCGGTCACTGCCTCTGTGCCCAGGGCTTCCCCCTGATTCCCACAGTGGTGCACGCGGGTCCCTCCTGCTATCTCAGATGGGTGGTTTTTCCTCCTAACTTCTGCAGTAACTTAGTTAGAGGACATTCCAAATAGTCACAGGCTTTTAAAGATGCCAACAGTCTTGGAATCCCTTTATGACAGGTCTTCCTCATCCATCCTAGAGAATTGATGCCCAGAGAGATATCAAGCAACTTCCCCAAAGTCACACAGCATGGAAAGGGTGATACTGGGTGCTGGGGTTCTCTCACTGCTCACTTCCCATGTGTCCTATTGTGCTAACTCCACCTCCTTCGAGATCTTGTTATTGGGAGTGTTTGCTGCCTCGTGACATGGGGTTGTAAGCAAACACTTAGAAAAATACTTTTTTCCAGACACATGGCATAATTTTCATCAGGGAAATGTTTTTCCATTCTCACAGCTTACGACGCTGACTTAATACTGAAGGTGCAGGATTTATACTGTACAGCACAGGGAACTAACCCAATATTTTATAGTAACTTGTAATGGAATATAATCTGCAAAAAGAACTGAATCACAGTGCTGTACAACTGAAACTACAACAATATTGTAAATCAACTATCTTTCAATTTAAAAAGTGCTAAAGGCCAGGCTCACCTTCCCCTTTTGCTGCCGTAGTGAGTGGGCGCCAGGCACCTCTCCTCTACTTGGAGCCATGTTGTTGTTGTTGGCTAAACTATGTGTTTTTCCCATGCAATGTGAAAGTGACATCGGGTATGTACATTGTGTCACCACAGACCTTTATTCGATGTACAAATTCACACATACGTAGGTGAGAGTTCTTGAATCGAGATTTCTCTCTCCTTGGAAAACGAGTGCTCAGGAATCAAGGCGCATTCAGTCATAGAGATCACCCTCCAAGCAGCCTCTCCTTCAGCCTGCCAGCTCCCGCCAGGTCAGCGGGACCCTGTCCCCATGGTCCCATAGTGTCTTCCTAATATGATTAGGGCTGTTGCCATGTTAGCGTATGTCTCCACCTCCACGTCCCGGAAGCTCCTTGAGTCCAGAAGCCAGGCCCGGTGGCTCTTTCCCATCCCAGCCTGGGCCCGCGTGGGCGGAGCCCTCATACGTGCTGGTGCAGGAGGGGGTGTTACAGATGAAGTGCCCCGTGGCCCGTTGGTTGAACGGGGCTATAGTTTCCTCATCAGTAAAATGGAGCGTCTGCCTGGAGATTGACGGGCTCCCAGAGTCCTTCCAATTCTGACGTGGTAACCAACCTCTAAGCAGCCCCACTGATCAGTAGAGACAGGGACCAATCCTCAGACCTGCTGCCGTCCATACCCGCCAGTAAGAAGGCAGCTAATTGGCGTGTGGTGCGCCAAACGGTTGGGTGAGCCGACACTCCCTGGGCTCTTGGAGCATGTTCTGAGACAGCGCTATAATTTCCCGACTTGACAATGCAGTTTACAGCCTCTTTTTCTGGAAGCATTTCTTTTTCAAAAGGAGAGCTTTCCCAAAGTGTAAAATGGAAACATGCTATAAAGGAGGACCATCAGGGTCCACATTAACTCCCAGGTATGTCTTCTCCTCTGCAGATTGGGCTTCACGTACCTGAGGCTGAAGGACAATTACATGGAGCTGCAAAACAGGGACAATGACATTGAGAGGTGAGAACCTGCATGGTCGGGATGGTAGCACAGGGCTGTCTTTACAGAGCTCTTTCCTGGAGAAAAGACCAAGTTCTCTGCACTCCGTCCATCACTGATTTTCCCTCTTCCCCGTAACCACCCCAAGAATGTCACCGAAACGCCTGGAGAAGTTGAGTCGGACGGTTAGAGGAGAAGTTGGGTGGCGGTGTGCCTTCAGACAGGCTGGGGTTAAGCCACACATTGTCAGTTTTACTGCAGGAGTTGACAAAGCTTCTAGTACATTCTGACACCCCCAAGGCCGAGCTCTGACTCCCCACGAGAGGGCCAATGTAAGCCCTTCCCCCGGGAATGGCCCTGGAATTCTGTGTTCTCAGAGCAGGTTCCCAGTCCGTGGAGCACGGGGTCCTATAGAAACACTGAGCCGTAGCCTTGGAGGGACTAGATGGACGGGGGATGTTTCACTTTCCATATCGACTCTTAGGGACCATCTAGTCTAAAACTGCTGCTCCCAGAGACAAATGGCATGTTCTGATTTTGACTCAGAGGATGGGGTCATCCATCTCTCCTTGCTAAATAAACATCAATGGGCAGTTACGGATATGGCACACGTGGCAAAGAATGTAAGATTAGGTGGTGATGGTCTCAGAAGAGCTGGATTTTACATTTTTGCTCTTAAGAAAAATAAACTCCCAGGCTGCGGAGGTGGTGCGCCCCTCGACTCCAGAACGGCTGCTGGGCCCCAGGCCCGCCAGGTCATCTGGGGTTCCTCCTGCAAGCACTCGGGGCCTCTGGGCGCCATGGGGTCACCCCTGGGAGGGCAGAGGCATTGCTGTCCGGCTTCTGGTTTCCACCTGGAAAGGCGAGTGGGAGCGCCCCTGAGGCCATAACCGCCGCCCGGTGCTCCAGGACCCCCAGGAGCCAGCTTGTGGGCCAGCGGGGCCGGCGCAGCCTCACGGCCACCTAGGCTGACAGCCCCCTTGCTCTTTTAGGGACTGAGAAGCACGCAGGGAAGGGTCAGTAGTCACCCCGATGTAATGAGACGTGGAGCCGCCGGATGATAGTAAAAGCAATATTTCAATCTCTTTTTCAGGTTCGAATTGCTGGAAATTTTGAGCTTTGACTCAGTAAGAAGGAGAATGAGTGTCATTGTCAAATCTGCTACAGGTAGAAATTTCTTTCCCTTTGGTTTCTTAAATGATACAGTGTGTCTGTGTTGTACTCTGATGCCTAAATTCTATAGGAGCTTTAAAGATTTAACTGTTCTCTTTTTTTAAAGCATGGATAAACCACCACTAACCCCTCAACCTCAGGCCCCGTTTGTCCCCAAGCATCTTAGGCTGAGGTTTAGTCACCTTTGGTTTTTCCCCCGAGGGAAAGTCCTGTGACTCATCCCCGGGGCTCTGAACTCCCCTCAGTTTACGCACGCCACAGCCTGTCTCCTGGGTCCCCACCTGCAGGCCCCGCCCAGGCGTCTGCGACCACGTCCTTCTGGAGCCCTCGTGTACTCGCAGTCCCTGCCGGGCCTCCTGGGCTCGTGTCCTTGATGGAAACAGGCAGCCGCCCCTCCAGCTCTTCTCATGGAGGCCCTGAGCTGCCTCTCAGCTTTCCTTCCCAGGCCACCCCCCAGGGTACACCACCTGGGCTTTTCCACCTGGAGGCCCTCTACCTGGCAGGGCTTTTCCACCTGGAGGCCCTCAACCTGGTCTGGACTTTTCCACCTGGAGGCCCTCCGCCTGGCAGGGCTTTTCCACCTGGAGGCCCTCCGCCTGGCAGGGCTTTTCCACCTGGAGGCCCTCCGCCTGGCAGGGCTTTTCCACCTGGAGGCCCTCCGCCTGGCAGGGCTTTTCCACCTGGAGGCCCTCTTGCTCACGTGCAGCTCTCCCAGGACACCTCCACAGCCACCTGTAGGAATCCTTCCTGGTTTCCTTCTGCCCTTGCGGGGCTGCAGGTGTCCTGAATGCAGAACCACACTTTCTCGACAGTGTGCCCAGCACAGCACTGCTGAGTGTTCGGTGAGCGCTGCTGGGTTCAGTTTACTAACGTGTTGTCACCTGGCATCTTACCAAGAGATGGGGCGTCTTACTCTTTTTCGTTTCTTAAAACTAGACCGCACTAGGCTATGTTTTTCTCTTTGGAAGCTTGCCTGGAGAGCAACCAAACAAAGCTGCTGCCCTGAACCTAAACAGCCTCAGCCTAAAGTATGACCTGGAGAGCTCTAGGTCGGCAGTGTCCTAACACTCAGGTCGAGCGGATTTCATTTCCACAAACTGAGTTCCCTTAACGGGGCTGCTTGAGCCTCCTTCGATGGGACCGGAAATGCCTTATTTTGTCTCCCAAGCCAGTTGAGGACATCGCGGGGTTGCTGAAGGCCCATCCTTCAGCCAGGCCCTGTGAACTGCGCTCCTCAAGCTGGAGCACTTGGGCGTCTCGGAGCTGGCGCTCGGATCCGCGTGGCTCCCTCGCCTCCGAAGCAGGCTGTCAGACGTGGCGGCTCCACCAACGAGCCTTGCACCAGTGAGCGCCGTGGACATCAAGTCTTTATGTAAATGCTGCCCCGAACACGTGGCCACAGGCGCAGCAGGACACGGGAAGCACACGGCCCGTCACGTTTGGAGATGAGTCCCCGGGGCGGGTGCCCCCTCTGCTGCGCGCTGGCCAGCACTGGGGTCCATCCAGGATGAAGGCATTCAGCCACGCAAGGTCCCACCATCAGTCTTTCTCTCTTGTGACTTTCCCCGATACAAACGTGCATCATGCTTGAGACAGTCCGTGAGCCGGCAGTCGTGGCCACAGCCTCGGGAAGCAATGCGTCAGCTGGTCACAGACCATCTTCTCCCCCTTTGCACGTTCTCCTGACCCGCCCCGCACAGCGCAGGAACCGAGGTGTGGACCGTGGAATCTTCACGAACAGCGACACTTCCCGTCAGAAGGAGCGTGGCTCGGCCTGGAGCAGCCGCTGGGTCACGCGGAGGACTTACATCCTCGGCGCTCGCGCCGCTAGAAACCCCTTCCTGGAGGGGGAGTCTGGGCCATCAGAACCCCGCAAGGCAGCAGTGAATTCTCAGAGACGTTGAATATTTAACTAAACAAGTTGTTCTCTAAGTAGTAATACCTCCCCGGAGATGACCCTAAAGGCACTGATTTACAGCCTTGTGGACGGGACGGAGACCAGAGGCCCTGCAGCCTTGAGCTTCTGAGGATTCTCCCCGAGAAGCCACTGCAGCCGTGGAGCCACCCAGGTCCCACGGCGCTTGGCGTGGGCCACAGTCACCTCACCTGTGTGTTTGCACTGCTCTGGAGTTCTAACTTCTTATTCGTTTACAAACTGGAAAAGCAGGTCTACAGCTGGGGCCCAATACTCTCTGCTCGTGTCTTTTGCAAGTTAAATGTTGCCGTCCACTCCAGATGTTTTCACGTCAGAGGCTCTGCTTGACCAAGTCTTTAGGCTGAACACGTCCCACGTCTACGGCAGGTACAGAGGGATGACAGATGGAGACAGTAGACAATTTAAGTCCCTCACAGGCCATTACGTGGAGTCATCTGTGATTTTTCCAGAAAAAGAATTACTGTTCAAGAAGGTATCACCACTCAGAATTGTCTGGACCACAAAACTTGTTTTATCCTATATCTGATGCCGTACGTACAAGCATTGCCTAGAAGTCATGGCTGGTGCCGGGCACGGATTCTGCCGTCAGACTGGCGGGCACGTGACCAGGACTCTCGGGTCACGGCCTGAGGGTGGGCAGGCTTCTCCTGGGGATTGGACTCACTGCTCAGATTCCCACTGGGGGCAGCGGCCGTGCTACTGCTCCTTTCACAGCTCAGCCCCACGTGTCGCCTCCGCATGCCTGAGACACACACTGCAGACGCCATCCTTCCTGGCCGTAGGTTGACGTTGCCCTGGGTTTAGTTCCAGGACTTCTGTGAGCGTGAACCGGGCCGTGTTTTAAGTGTTTCGCTCTGTATTTTGCAGAAGATAGTTCTTTCTGGGACCAAGGACAGAGCCACCCACGGTGGGCTCTGATGCTGCCCCTGAGTTCACGGGCCCTTGTCCGGATCCCCGTGTGGACCACTGGTTCTGGGCGCCCCAGCCCCCACCCCAGCACTGGGCCCCCTCCTCTCGGCGCCTCCTGGTGCCCTGGGTTTGGCTCCCAGGTTTCCTTCCCGCGGGCCGTCAGCGTCTTGGGTTTCCAGGGAGCCACCCCAGGCCAGGGCTCGGTGTTCGTGATTTCTGTCTGATGACAAGTGCTGAACAGAACCCGGTCCCAGCGGCAGTGCCCCCTCTCCAGCCCTGCAGCTGCTGTGACAAGCCCCTCGGTGCTTCCCCAGCAGAGAGCCACGTGGTTTGCAGGCCAGAAGAGTCCTCGAGAAAGAGGAGCCCCGATGCCAGCAGCCTGTGGGTCAGCGCGGGCGCCCGCAGTTTTGTCCGAGCCGAGAGCTTCCTGACCCGTCTGGAAGGGAAAACCTTTCACCTCGAGCGGGGAGGAGCGTGCACCCCCAGCACTGAGATGTGTGAAGTGACCAGGGCAGTAGGTGTGGGGAGAATCGTTCGACAGATGCTTCTCGTCACTCTTGGTCACGCCCGGTGTCCCAGCATCTTGTTACCCCGTTTGGGGCCGGCCACGCCCTCTGCGTCCGTACTCCTCCCTGGTCCCGAGGGCATTCGTCCCTCACTCACATCCTTGCCAGGGAGCAGGCGGAAGTGACAGGACGAAGGACGGCCGCCCAGGAGCCAGTTTCGTTCCTGGTCCCTGACTTTCCTGAGATTCTGGGCTTGTTGGAATAAGATGAGGCTTTGTGAGGCGATCTGTAGCTTTGACGTTTTCCTGATCTTACAGGTTAACTGGTCAGTCGACATCTCCACGACAGTCTCAGTGCTGGTACCCCTGGTTTTGTTTTTAATAAAAGCGTCATTTGAAAAATAATTTAGTCTACCCCACAGAGTGATTAAATGAAAATCTTTTCTTGTTTTCTAGGAGAAATTTATCTGTTTTGCAAAGGAGCAGATTCCTCAATATTTCCCCGAGTGATAGAGGGCAAAGTGGACCAGATCCGATCCCGAGTGGAGCGCAACGCAGTGGTGAGATGCGGGTGGCGGCCTCACGCCTCTTCTCCCTCGTGGGGGGCACGTTCCTGCTGGGTGCCCCGTGCGCGCGCCGCGGGAAGCCTGGCCACGTGCCCTTGGGTGGGCACCACCCTCCGCAGCCCTCCGCTGGTGTTTGGGGGTGAGGGCGTCCAGAATGACAAGCACATTGTGATGGTCTTGAAGAAAATAGATCTTTATCCTGAGGACTTCCAGTGATTGGCACTTAATGCTTTCCCCTGTGACCTGTTTGGTTTTCTTCTCACATTTTGTTGTGAAGTGAGTGCTCAGTCTGTTCTAGGCTCATCCGAGGTCTTACATCATCAGAGCTTCGTTCCATTTTGTGGCTGAAAAATATTCCATCGTGTGGATGCGCTCTATGTGCCACACTGTGTTTATCCGTCATCTGTTGGTGGGCACTTGGGTTGTTTCCACTTTTGGCCACTGGGAACAATGCTGCTGTGAACATGGGTGCGCTTGTATCTGTCTGAGTTCCTTTGATTATGTACCTAGGAGCGGGATGGCTGGGTCACCTGGTAATTCCAATATGTTTCACTTTTTAAGGAAATGCCAGACTGTTCCCCAGAGGCTGCACCGTTTTGCATCCCCACCAGCAGTGCGCGAGGGTTTCAGTTCCTCCACCTCCTCGCCAACACTTGTTATTTTCCATTTTTGTTAACTATAGTCACCCTGGTTAGGTATGAAGTGGTAACTCATTATGGTTTTTATTTGCATTTCCCTAATGACTGAAGATGTTGACCACCTTTTTATGTGCTTATTGACCATTTGTATATCTTCTTTGCAGAAATGCTTATTCAGGTTTTTTGCCCATTTTTTAATCAGGTTTTTTTTCTTGTTGAATTGTAGGAGTTCTTTATATATTCAGAATACTAACACCTTATCAGATGTATGAACTGCAGATATTTTCTCCCAGTCTGTAGGTTGTCTATCACTCTCCTGATAGTATCCTTTGATGCACAAAAGTTTTTAATTTTAATCAAGTCCAATTTATTTTTTTGTTGTGGCCCGTGCTTTTAGTGTCATATTTAAGAAACTGTTGTCAAATCCAAGATCATAATTTGTCCCTATGTTTTTTTCTGTTTTCTGAGAGTTTTATAATGTAGCACTTATATCCAGGTCTTTGATCCATTTAGAGTTAACTTTGTGTGTGGGGGACAGGTAAGGGTCCAGCTTCACTCTTTCACATATGGATGGCCGCTTGTGTCAGGACCATTGGTTGAACAAGACTGTTCTTTCCCTGTTGGATGGTCTTGGCATCCTTGTCAAAAATCATTGGGCCACGTGTGCAACTGTTCATTTTTGAGCTCTCAGTTCTGTTCCATTGGTCTGTGTCTGTCTTTATGCTGGGACCACACCGTTTTGGTTACTTGTCCCTTTCCGGTGAGTTTTGAAACCAGGAAACGTGAGTCCGTCCTCCAGCCTCGTTCTTCTTTTACAAGATTGTGGTCTACTCTGCGTCGCTTGAGGTTCCACATGAATTTTAGGGTGGGTTTTCCCATTCCCACAAGAATGCCGTTGGAGGTTTGATAGGGGTTGTTCTGGACCTGTAGATCACTCTGGGTGGTGGTGTCATCGTGGGATATTAAGTCTCGCAATCTATGGACACAGGATGCCTGTCCATTTACTTAGATCTTCTATGATTTCTTTCAGCAACATATTGTAGTTTTTAGTATATGAATCTTTCACCTCCATGGTTTAACTCATTCTTGGGTATTTTATTCTTTTTGATGCTATTGAAAGTGGTATTGTTTTCTTAATTTCCTTTTTGGATTGTTCATAGTTAGTGTATAGAAATGCAACTGCTCTTTGTGTGTTGACTTTGTATTCTGCACCTTTACTGAATTTGTCTTTTAGTTCCAACAATTTTTTTTTTCGGTGGTGGAATCCTTAGAGTTTTCTACATATAAGATCCTATCATCTAAGAACAGAAATAACTTTATTTCTTCCTTTCCAACTTGATACCTTTTTCTTTCTTGCCTGATTGCTCTGGTTAAGATTTCTGGTACCATGTTGAATAGAAGTGGCAAAGGCAGCCATCCTTGTCTTCTTCCTGATCTTAGGGAGAAAGTTTTCAATCTTTCCCCGTTGAGTATGATGCTAGCTATGAGTTTTCATATATGGCTTTTATCAGGTTGAGGAAGTTCCCTTCTATCCTAGTTTACTGAGTGGTTTTATCATGAAAAGGTGTCGGGTTTTGTCAGATGCTTTTTTGCATCTGTTGAGATGATCATGTGAGTTTTTCTCCTTTGTTCTATTTATGTCATATATTACATTGATTGGTTTTCATATGTTGAATCACCCTTGCATCATCGCCAGGATAAATCCCTCTTGGTCATGTATATAATCCTTCGGACATACTGTTAGATTCAGTTTTAAGGTGGATATGCTTCAGTTGCAAATGACCAGCCCTTTGAGGGTGGGTTGGTTTCTCGTTCTCTGGTTAGTCACTCTAGCTGGAGAAGGAGGGGTGTCAGGAAAGCTTTGGGAAGTGATATTCAGCAAAGTGACCCTCGAGTTCACGTTAAGTGCTGCTTTGTGTCCTGCAGGAGGGGCTTCGGACCTTGTGCGTTGCCTACAAAAGGCTCATCCAAGAAGAATATGAAGGCATCTATAAGCTGCTGCATGCTGCCAAAGTGGCGCTTCAAGATCGGGAAAGGAAATTAGCAGAAGCCTATGAGCAAATAGAGAAAGACCTTATCCTGCTCGGTGCGACGGCCGTGGAGGATCGGTAAAGGCTCGCTGTGCTTGTCTTCAGAAATAATAATGTTGCAGTGGGGCAGCAGGGGCTACAGGGGCGCTTCGGGAGGAGCCCCACGGCCGGTGTCAGCCGCACCGGTGAACGCGTCAGGACTGGGCAGGCCGCTTGGTTGCCTAGGGTAATAGCACGGGGGGGTCAGCCTGTGCTGTTGTGATGTTTGACTTTCCACGGATAAAAGGCCTGAAAGTCACCCTTCCCCAGAAGAAACCAGAAATGGTCAGCATTTTCACACCATATTATGAATAGTCAAGCTACAAGGCTATGTTGTTACAATTATTCCTTAGAATGGAATAAATAACTAATCTGTTCCTAAATTTGTCACTAGTTCTTTCCAAATACAAGTGTAAACATTTTAGATCTTAACACTCTCAGTGTTTTTGTCATCACTCATTGAAGGAATTGAAAATAATGAAGTAGAATATTGCAAAAACTGACAATAATAGCTGGTAAAATTCCTGGGTCCTTGGAGGAACCGGGGAGAAGGGAAGGCTCTTAAGGGCGGAGGGATCCTTGCCTGCAGAGCTGAGGACCCTCACAAGCGTCCTGGGAGCTGATGCACCCGGGGGGAGCTGGCACCTCAGGACATTGAGAGTAGATCCCTGGGGATGGGGGGGAGGGGAGGGGTTGAAGTGATGATATTTGATTACAAATTATTTCTTTGAAATCTCTAGCCAACATCTTTACAGACCACTCTGGGCCTCGGTTTCCTTTTTGCAAAAAAGGATGAAATGAGAGATGGTTTTTCTGTCTCTAGAATAGTACGATGACATCATCTCCAGACCTGACATAGGAAGTTTATCCCAGAATCTAACCAGATGGTTCCAGTCAGAATCCAGATCCTTTCCTCGCCTTTCACTCAGCACTGGACAGAAATACATCACTGACACACATCTATCGAAAACTAAGACTCTGAAATCTAGAAAACACAGCAGGCCCCCAAATGAGGCAGACATGGTTTTGATGCCAGACTTCCACGGATGGCAAGACAGCCTGACCAAGATCAAGAGGGCCGTTTGTCCTCAGACGTGTTTTGTGAGCTCTGCAGGCTTTGGGTTTTCTACACGTAGACCAGGACCCTAACACAGTCCTCACTCATCCTGTAAGGTTTTGGCAAAGGCAAAACGTCGCAGGCAAGTGCTTCCCGCAGCATCTGGTGCGGGGCGAGCCTGTGATGCCCATCAGCCAGTCCCAGAGCCACGACTGGCATTTCACGTTCTTTAGGGGAACCTGGGCTCCAATTTGATACGTGGCAAAATTAGAACAGTTTATGCCCAAAGAAAAGGTGGTGAGTGTCACCTCTTTTCCAGGCCCCTTTTTTCCCTGGTTAAGACTTTTTTGGTTGCTGGTATGACGGGCCTTCTTATAATAGCGTAAAATCCTCTCTAAGTAGCAAGTCCCACCAGGCAGAAAACTGTGTGCTCGGCAACTGTTACTTGTACAAGATGCCGTTTTGTTTCTTAATATTTTATCCCTGTGGATTTTCTGGTATTAGGAAGTGTTTTGTTGTAAAAAGTTAATACACAGCTGTAACCAGCTTCAGGTCCTTTACAGTAAATCACGAGCCAGCACCGCGGTGCTTTTTAATTTGGCGGCAAAAAACTGCAACAGCTTTAGTAGATCACAAGTTCTTGGAACTCGCCACTTTGGTTTGCTGTGTCCACGCTGACGTGTGTGTGTTGCCCCCCGCCCCCCAGGCTGCAGGAGAAGGCGGCCGACACCATCGAGGCCCTGCAGAAGGCGGGCATCAAGGTGTGGGTGCTCACGGGTGACAAGATGGAGACAGCGGCCGCCGCCTGCTATGCCTGCAAGCTCTTCCGCGGGACCACGCAGCTGCTCGAGGTCACCACCAAGAGGCTGGAGGAGCACAGTCTGCACGACGTGCTCTGCGAGCTGAGCAAGACCGTCCTGCGCTGCAGCGCCAGCCTGACCCGGGACAACATCTCAGGGTAGGCGGGGCGTCTGCAGAGGGACTGGGCAAGCTCCGTGGGCAGGGCCGTGGCCTCAGCTCCCTTGTGCGGACGTGGTCCTGTCCTCTGGCCTCTAACAGCATCCCGTGGTCGGGACCATGACCAGAGCTATTTCTCTTTAGCAACTGTGACGTGCCTTTTTGTACCAGAGCGGGGTGTGTGTGTGTGTGTGTGTGTGTGCTCACTTGCAGACTACTGGCTGAGGATGCAAAGAGACGATTCATGGATTTACAAAATATCGTGCATGGGTTGATTCCCATCTGCTTCTACGACACTTGGGGGCTGCATCGTGGATTCCTCTGGGCATCTGCCAGAGCAGGAGGGAGACGTAATCATGCGTGGTCGTTTGTCGATTAAGACAAGACAGTGTATGCCCCACAGTTGTTTTTTCCAAGAATATTCACCAGTTTATCCACATTTTATCAGTGCTCTCCTTGCTGGTATTAGATGCATGATCTAAGATTAGATTTCATTCGAATCATTTCAAATTTTCATTAACTTAGGTAAAGCAAAGGCAGCTCTCTAATCATATGTGAATTTAAAATTATTCACTTATAAATAGTACAACGATATTTCCCTTTGCCCTATCTGCAGAATTCCTTTTGGGGATTAGAGATAGTCCTTGTCATTTTGAAACCCAGCAAAGAGAAATATTACGACCATGTTCTTTCCAAGTCAGGTCACCCGGGCAGAGGAGCACGGAGGTATTAGTTGTAACAGTAAAGACTGTGGTTGGCTGAGGTGGCCAGGCAGTTCGGGAGTGAAGGCCGATCTCTTCGATAGCGGGATAAATGCCCTCCTTCTGTTGTCAAGAAGCACCGGAACGTGCCCAGGAGTCCACAGTTGCGACCGTTGTTTGCTTTGCCTCAGTGAAATGAGAACGTTTAATTCACACACAATTTTAAAATGTAATCAAAGGCCTTACAGCCACTGATCTAGACACTGTGTTATTATTGACAAAACAAGGAAAACCAGGTTCTTAGTCGTTGATCCTGAACGTGCAGCATCTGTAGACATCCCAGAAAAGCACATGGTCTTCTCAAACCTCTGGATTCAGTTACTGAGTAATTTCTCTGGTTTCTGTGACCTAACAGACTCTCAACCGACATGCAGGACTACGGTTTAATTATTGATGGCGCCGCGCTGTCCTTGATCATGAAGCCACGTGAGGACGGGAGCTCCAGCCACTACCGAGAGCTCTTCCTGGACATCTGCCGGAACTGCAGCGCCGTGCTCTGCTGCCGGATGGCGCCCCTGCAGAAGGCCCAGGTCCGCCGCCCGCCAGGAACCAGCTGGGGATCCTGGGGGGAAGGGGGTTACGTAGTGAGAGCCATTCATGAGCCCTTACAGCCACTGGGTTTTTTTTTTTAATCTAGCAAAGCACCTCCTTTTAAAAATGGAAACAAAAATGATAGAAAGTGAAACATGAGACTTACTTTGCTCGCTGTGATTAGTAAGCGTTGATGGAATCACATGGATGGCCCTTCCGGGTACAGGGACCGAGGGAGATGTTCGTCCCACCTCTCACGTAAACAGAACTGTATCAAGGAGGTAGAGGCGTCTGTAAGAGTCTGTACGGCAGCCGGGAGGGAGGCAGCCGCAGCCGAGCGCCTACTGGGTGCCGATGGCTGAGGCAGGTGCGAACCCACCGACCCTCACGGTAACCCCGGAGGCGAGGGAGGCTGTGCTGAGTTTAGGAATGAAGTACCTAAGACACAGGAAATCGGGCGAACCTGCCTGGAGGGATGATTTGGAAAGTGGCCGTCCGAACGGCTTCCACTCTGTCGGACTCCGAACTCACGTTCCGCCCATTGCACCACACTCTTGTGGAAACACCCCCTGACGTGTGTTTTTTTCTTAATTTTTTTTGGGGGGGGCTGCGTTGGGTCTTCGTTGCAGTGCGCGGGCTTCTCATTGCGGTGGCTTCTCGTTGCGGAGCACGGGCTCTAGGCGCACGGGCTTCAGTAGTTGTGGCTCGAGGGCTCTAGAGCGCAGGCTCAGTAGTTGTGGATCATGGGCTCTAGAGCGCAGGCTCAGTAGTTGTGGCGCACGGGCTTTGTTGCTCCGGGGCGCGTGGGATCTTCCTGGACCAGGGCTCGAACCCCTGTCCCCTGCGTTGGCAGGCGGATTCTTAACCACTGTGCCACCAGGGAAACCCCCTGTTGTGTGTTTTTAAATATTTTTTTAAAGCGTATGGGATACGAACGTGAGCATGTGTGCCTTTCTGGTGTTGGTAAACCTAAAACGGTCCCAGTTCTGTAAACCACATTTTAGATAAGGGAGATCATTTTCTCTTGAGTTGCTCATGAAGGGAACTGTCAGCTTCTCAGACTGACCTAGTGCTTAAGGTAAAATACTGAACACCACATGCAAAGGGGTCATTTTTAGCGTCCTTGCATGCGTCCTACACTGATCTGCCACGTGACAGTGTCACTAAGCATAAAACACCAGCATCGCCCTGGGGTGATTCTCAGTGAAGAGAAGCAGACTCAAGAATTCATGTTCATTCTGTGTGGGATACAAATGATTTTATTCCTGACTGTCCCTCTTAAGTGTGTGACTCTGCGTAAACCTTGTATAGTGATGTCCAGAACAGAACTAAGGGTGTCGTTTGGTCTTCACATGTTACTTGGTATTTCTTTTAGGTTCTTAACTGACTTCTGCAAACTTTTATACCAATTAGTGTCTCAGTCTTGAAACAAGAAGACAATCCACACATTTTTTCCTCATCTTTTCAGTCTTACATCATGGAAACTTACACTTAGGCACATAAATAGGAAAAAAAAGACTGTAAAGAAACAGACTAAAAATTTGGAAATTATTCATTGCATTGAGTTGTCAGATTTGGTTTTGCACACATGACAAATTTGAAAAGTAAATGAACAGCTTATTTTAAAAAATAGATGCTTGAAACCAGATAGCTTTGAATAGCAGTATCTTCTAACGGAATGCAGCGTTCACACTCCCCCCCCCGTATATTTAAATCTGTTTCCCCCCACATTTACACAAGGAGTGGAGCAGCCCCTGCAAATGACTTCCTGGGTTTCACTCTCCGTCCTGTCTGCCCACCAGCCTGCTCAGCTTATCTTACTACAGTCATTTCTTAGCTGCTTTTGCTGAAGCGTGTTTCGCTTTCGACGTGAAAAAGATTTTATCCTCAGTGGATAAAATAGACTGCATATAATAAATAATTCACTTTAAGCACAGAGTTGTTTCATTTTTCCTTGACTAACTTTACATCTTTGTCGTTTCTGCCTAGTTAGTGAATGACCTTTGCACAAATAAAACAGAGACGATAAAATCTGCACTTACTTCTTTTCCAGATTGTTAAATTAATCAAATTTTCAAAAGAGCACCCTATCACTTTAGCGATTGGTGACGGCGCAAATGACGTCAGCATGATCCTAGAGGCCCACGTGGGCATAGGTAAGCCCCCCGGTTCTGCTTCCCTGCGCCTCTTGGTAACCCGGGTTGATCACGCAGCTGGACGAGAAAGGACACAGCCAAGGCAGGGCCTTAGAATTTAGACACACGTTCAGGACACTGTCTGTGACACAGAGCATTCGTGACTGGAAATCCGACAGTCACGGTTCAGCCTCACCCCGTTTTGCCTGTGTCCGTGTCCACCTGCGTGGTGTTGAGAAAGGCTTGACTCAGCACGTTTGCTCCCTTCTTGTAGGCATCATTGGGAAAGAAGGTCGCCAGGCTGCAAGGAACAGTGACTATGCGATACCGAAATTTAAGCATTTAAAGAAGATGCTACTCGTTCATGGGCACTTTTACTATATTCGAATATCTGAGCTTGTGCAGTACTTCTTTTATAAGGTAGGAAGGCTTTCCTTTCCCCTCTCACCGTCTCAGAGCGTGTGATCGACGGCTCGTCTGTCCCGATGCCCCAAGGCTACAGGGGTGATTTGTCCATGGATAGAAGGGACTGTCAGAAAGGAGGGGGTGATCGTAGGACCATGGGAGCAAACGCCCAGCTCTCTTCGCACAGTCTCAAAACTGAATGTGGAACCAGGGAGATAGGGGCTGTAAAACGCTTGAGGAAGGGCCATTCTTTTATAGTTCCTTGAAGTAGTTTCTTCTTCTTTAATGCGGTTGCATCCTTCCTGTCTGTACTGACACTGACGTTGCCGCCTCATTTCTCTGCCACAAGTTTCCCTTGAGTCTGTCTGATCTCAGGGTGACCAGCATGGTCCCGTGTGCACTGTGGGAGCCCCTGAGATGAGCAAAGAGTTTTAGAGCCATTGCCCGTCTTGCTGGAGAATGTGGGACACTTTGCCTAGGTAGAGTGTGTCACGTGGCCAAGCTCTGTGACGGGATAGAAAAGTGACGTCTCTTACAATGTGCCCTTGATTAACAGGCGTGTGGCTTGTCTTTCAGAATGTCTGCTTCATTTTCCCTCAGTTTTTATACCAGTTCTTCTGTGGGTTTTCACAACAGGTGAGTTCTGATGCCTGCGGTCGAGCTCACCTGAGCCTTACCCCGCTTCCCCGAATGTGTCTGTGGTGGGCGGAGGGTGGATGGCCGGGCATGCAGGCCAGGTGACCCCCGTTCCGTCACTGATCTGCTTTCATCTAAAGCAACGAGGACCGGGGAAAATCTAAGCTTGGAGGTGGTGATCAGAATTGCAAACTTGTATGCAACTTTCTGTTGTTGCAGGTTTGGGATGGCAGGACCGGGTGGGTCCGCTGTGATTTTAATCCAGGCTAGTCGACATCATGACACTTTGAAAAATGTCCTTGCCCTCCTGTATCTGTAGAAAAATGGCTCTGTGTACATTTTAGAATGCTCGTGCTTGTGGGCCTTTGTAAATGAAAACTACCTATGCATATTGAAACAAATTATCCGAAAATCTTGTCAAGATGCCCGGGTGCTGTTTTCACGTGGCTTTTCGGTCCTGCAGACCCTGTATGACACTGCCTACCTGACGCTGTACAACATCAGCTTCACCTCCCTCCCCATCCTGCTGTACAGCCTGATGGAGCAGCACGTCGCCATGGACGCGCTCAAGAGAGACCCTGCCCTCTACAGGTACCTCAAGCACACGGCCGCTGTAGACAAGGGGAAGGACCGGGCAGCCCTGCCGCGAATCCAGATAGTACCTGGTTGAAGTACTTAAAAACCAGACGATTCAGTGTCAGCTGACACACTTGCTTCCACAAGAGATTCTTCAAGCAGGAGGCAATGTAATTTAAGTGAATATACTCCAAATTCAGACAGAGGATTTACGTTGCGTTTGAAATGTACACATTAGGCCAGTTTGTATTTTACCGTGTTTTTCAATGGTTATGAAAGAACTTGGGGTGAGAGTTTCTGTCCCCTTGTGACCCCAGTGGATTTATGGCCTAAATGATCCTTGCAGGTCCAAATAGGTTCCATTCAGTGAGAAAAGAGAAAAGTTAACAGATCTGATCTCAGGGTGCTCTTTTCTGCTAAAAAGTATTTTTAATAACAAGGAAAAGATTTTTCTGCTATTTCAGAACTGCATCCCAGGATCTTTGGCCAATTCAATGTGTCACTGTTTATTGTGGCTTTGTAAATTAAACGTGTTATTTTCAGAACATTTTAGATGCACATGTGGTTGTAAGAAATAGTAGAGAGATCCTGTGAGGTTTTATCCAATTTCCCCAGTGGTGACATCTGACAGACCATCCTGCAGAACCACAGGACAAGGTCACAAGCAGGGCAACAACGCGACACGCCCAGCCGTCTTACTGGTCCTTGTTCGTGTGCACACGTATACTCACGTGTGTGTGCACTTAATTCTGTGCAGGCTTTTCACGTGTGTGAGTCCTGTGGCCACACAGTCAAGACACCTCACCAGCCCCACGGCCTACATCAGAATCATTAGCCATTAAATGGGGTCTTGAAGTGTTGGGGTCCAAAATAATCCCTGCAGGTGATTAAAAAAGCAAGCTCTGAGTTTGTCACGTGCATTTAATGATACAGGAGTAAGTCTAAGAAAATGGGAGAACACACACCATTTTAGACACACACCCGGAGGGAATCCTGCAGCTTCTCTGTCTTATTGAACTAAACTAACAGGTGTAGGAAGTCCTGTCATGAAATGTGCAGCCTGGTCCAGGAAGCCCGCGGTCTTGTCATTAGTGGATGCCAGCGTGTCCCTGTGTCCTGTGTCTTTACTTTCAGAAGCAGAAGTGTGAGCGCTGGCATCTTTCCTTCTGTACTGCTATCACAGTCCACTTTTGAGAAATAAAATATTCAAACAGAAATTGTTCAGGAACATCTGTATGTAGTAAAATGCAAAGTCTGGAGAGCATTTTGCTTTTGCTCCCGGGAAGCTCAAACTTAGTGTCTGTTGGTCCTTCCCACTGTGTCAGCTGGGGACGTCGCCCCTCACACCTCAGCGTGTTTGCTCCCTTCTTACTGTGCTTTGACCGTGATGGTTTCGGTTACAACAGCTTTGTGCTACAAGCTGTCCCAGGGCCTTTCTGGGACCAGGTGTGGTGTTGAGTGAAGTGACAGGCGGTGTGGCCGGAGGAGCCGCAGAGCATCAAGTGTGGCTCGGGGGCGTGGTCAGTCGTGAGGCCCACCTGGCATCCCACAGGCTCCGTGCATTCAGAGCGTGTGCCGGCCAGTCGACAGGTGGAGATGGGGGCCTGGCCGCAACGTGGACAGGCTGGGCGGGGTGACCCCAGGCGGGAGACCAGGAGCCCCGTGCTCGCGGCCGGGCTTCTCCAGGACCCGCTTTTCGGGGCTTGGCTGAGCGGGTGTCGGTCGGGGCCCCGCCCCCTCCGAGGGCCCTCCTTCTCCTGTCCCTGCTTGTCCCTGCTTGTCCCTGCAGCTCTGCCACCTCGGGGCTCTCCGCGAGTCAGGGGCCCCCGGACGAGGACGGCGACCGCAGGGCCGGCGGACACAGTGGGGGCTGAGTGGGCGCGTGTGCCTGGACGCGATCACAGGTTCCCACCCTTTGCCTCCCCCAGAGACATCGCCAAGAATGCTCTCCTCCGCTGGCGGGTGTTCATTTACTGGACGTTCTTAGGCGTGTTCGATGCTCTGGTGTTTTTCTTCGGTGCTTACTTCATGTTTGAAAACACAAGCGTGACCAGCAACGGACAGGTTAGTACGGAACTGGGTCGTGTCACCGTGGCTCCGGGATTCTTTGGGGATAGAGCTTGAATCCAGCACGATCCCGGGTCAGCGCAGTCTCAGCACAGCCCGTGGGGACCGTGTCTGGGTGTCTGCCCCCCAGCTGGATGGAAGGGACATGATGGCAGAGTTCTGCCCCCTGTAGGGACACCCTTCCTGAGGGGCTCCAGGCTTTAGTTCTGTAGCTTACTCACCGTTAGCTATGTATCTAGTGGTGCGATTTGATCATTGAGACGTGGCTTATTAAATATGGGAAATAATTCAGTATTTAACCCATTTTAGTGTTTGTTCACGTCCTTAAGTATCTGTTTACTTCGCAACAAGTAGATTTACTGTTTCCTGGTAGACGTTCAGCGCTCTGGTTTTTTGCCTAATTTCTAGGGGTTGTTTTATTTGTATCTTGCTTTTTTCTTTCTGCCATGGCTTCCTTCCCACTCCCAGATAGTGACCACCAACACACACATGGTAAGAAATCTGTGGGTGTGTCCTTTGTGTTTTTGGAGTGCATTATAAATAAAATATTTCTCGAAAATATTTTCCAACGTGACCCCCTCTGTGTGCTTTGTCGGTAGAAATGCTGTTAGTTGCTGCCCCACGTCTGTAGGACTGGGGTCGTCCCAGAGACCTGTGTGTCCACTTGGGTCACTGTTGCTGAGGTGACTCCCTGTATTTCCATGTTGGGGACCACCAGCGGGGTCAGTGGTGTTTCTAAGTGGACTTGATCTGTTTGGACTTCCCTTGACCTAAGTAAGTAGGAAGACGCACAAGTGTGCGAGTCCGGAGGGGATGCTGCTTTGACCGTGGCCGACCTCCAGCCCCGCCTGGAGAATATCGAGAGGCCCGGGGCCCGGCGTCCTGCTTCTGGCCCGATGTCCCAGGGTCCACGTAAAGAGGGGAGCTTGTGAACAGAGGTTTACTGCATGTCCTGTTCGATGGGACACCTCTCTGCCCGTCTGTCCCTCCGCGTGGTTGGCCTGAAGTTCAGAGTCTTGCTGTGTGTTTGCCCATCGATTTGTCTGTTTCTTTTTTCTTGTGACTGAAAGGGGCTGTTATCTCTCATTATAACTTAAACCAAGTTTTCCTAAATGGATCTTGAGGATTTTTCAAAGTCTTATTGCACTTTTCTAAAATCTTTACATTTTTCAAGAATTTACTCTTTGTCTTAGTTCTAGTAGAATAGTTCCCGGGTGCCACCAGGCCATAAGGTATCAGTGGTTGAGTCGAGCTATCTTACCGTTTGCTCTTATGCATCTTTAGTGAGATTTCCTTGCAGGCCCAGTTTTAAGTGAGCACCTCACGTGTACCTTAAAGAGCTCAGACTTCGTGTCCCGAGCATCCGTGGTCCCAGGATCCAGGCAGTGAGTCGCTTCTGCAGGCGTCACCCTCGCTCACCGCTGTCGCTCCTTCGGTCGGACAGTTTCACGGTGTTAAAGCCAAGCAAATGGAAGTTCAGACAGATAAATACTGTACAAGGTCAGGGAATTAGAGTTCAAACCCAGGGTATGTGTTTTAGACCATATGCAGCTACTGAACTGCTTGACTCTCACATCACGTGGTGACATGGTTGGCCCTGCTCTGCAAGCCCACGAGAGGGCGGGTGTGAGCAGGGAGGGGACGTGCACCCTGGACACAGGTGCTGGTCGCCCGAGTGGCCCCAGATGCAGGCCTGAGGGGCCTTCCCGGCACGAGGCTGGGCCGCATCTCCTCCTGCCGCTGCTGTGGTCGGAGCTGCAGGCCCGGGTGCCTTGAGGCCCTCCCCGTGAGCCAAGGGCTTCTGCCGTTTCCTGTTTCTCTGCTACTCCCTCCTGAGGGCCCCCTGAGCCACCATGGAACCCGGATCCCAGCGTCTAGAAGAGGTCTTTTCCATGAGACGGTTACGTACCACCCCTCCCCCGCCTGCCCCCTCTGTGCCTTTGCTCAGCTGTTATGGGACAAAAGGGTGGGTTAGAATCTGGGACGATGACAGGAAGGGAGCGCGAGGTAGGAAAGACGCCAGTTGGCTGGGGCCCTGTGCTCATGGGCCAGGAGCTCCGAGGCCCCCGTGGGAACAGAGTCAGCACAGGCCACGCACATCCTGTCACATGAAAAGCGCCTGAGATGCACGGTGATGTCAGGAAGCAGCGTGAGGGACAGTCGTACCAAGTGAGGTGCTGGACCTGGGCGTTTGTCCACAGTTGTGCCTTGGGTCACTGGCGCTCGGGGGATGATAAACAACCTAGAGACGTAGAGGCGTGAGAGCAAGACCAGCACTAGGCGGAGGGGCACCTGCAGGGACCCAGGTAGACCTTTGTCACCAGGAGGACAGGAGCCCCAGGCAGTGGGGAGCCCCCCAGGGCCACGCGTGGCGAGGGCACCCCGTCGATGGTCTGACTCTAGACCCTCACGGTACCTCGGGGGCTCCGCACAGAGCCTTCTCGCTCTGGATCACTGATTCTTAAATTCTTGTCTGTTTGTCAGGTAAGGGGGTTGCAACACTTACAAAACCAAAAATGATATTGCAGGCTGGTTCTGTAGTGATTCAGATAAAGCTGCAAACAAAGCTGTAAGTCAAGGGCAGCCTCAGGTGGCTGGCGATGTCCTTGGTCTTGGGCAGCAGGTGGTTCGGTGATGATCACGGTCATTGCTGTCCCCTTCCTTCCAAGGAGGACGAACGTGTCTTCTTGGTGGGACATTTTAGCTGCCCTGTTCTAGTGATGGTCGGGAGGTGACCCCTGAAGACCTAAATCATTCTGTAGGCCTGTTCATGGATCTACTGAGAACAAGTGAATCATTGATAACTTTTGAAAAAGAGGAATTCACTTGTGGAGCATTTTCTGCACAGACATCAAGAGCTGTATTATTTCTCAAGTGAGAATATAAGACAATGATTATTTTATTGTTGAACTGCGGGATATTCCTAGGTGAACGCTTGAAAGTTTGGGGCACATTGTAATAGAAGCCAGTAGACGTCTAGAGAGCTGGAACATAAGCGGTCCCCAGCGGGCTGAGGACGAGAACACCAGCCGCTCAGCAGAGGTTCCCGGTCAGCACGTGAGGCGAATGTAGTAGATGTTCCTTGTGGCTGCGATCTTGAGAAAACATAAGACATGTTTGCCGTGGAATATTTTTACACACAAAAATTAAACTGGTCTAGATTTTAGAGCTTCTGTGAGCAGTAAGATTTCCTACAAGATAGTCCTGAGGAAGAGGAGAGAGGGCAGAGTGGGAGAAGGAATTAAACTTGCACCTGGTTTGGGGGGAGGTTGGAGACCTCCGACTGCATCCTCCTCTCCTCTGAGCGAGGCCCCGAAGTTCACGACGTTCTCCGCGGAGACATGTGTTACTTTAGGAAATCAGCCCTGGGGCTTCCCGGGGGCTGGGGAACTGATATCACTGGGGAAAAAGGCCGTCCCTCAGGACACCCCTTTGAGAAAGGGGATTGGAGCCCCAGTGGATCACCCCCAAAGTCCATAGAAATAATGGCCAACGAATTCAATAATACATTGGCTATCAGCTTGACCTGAGGGCTCCCTTAAATAAGGAACCCCAGAGGAGCTTACGGCGGCGTTACCGTGATCACCTCCCAGTGAGCTGCGATAGCTGGCAGAGGGCACAGGTGAAGGTGGGCAGGTGTGCAGCCTTGCCCATGTTCCAACCCAAATGCCCGAATCTGATTCAAGGTACTTGTGCTTTACTGCTGTTCACCTGTAAAAATCACACCCTGTGCTTTGCTGGGCTGGGCGTGGATCCCAGATCCACCAGAATCTACCGAATCCTAGGAATCTCGGCAGTGCCTTGGGAAGCACCGTCCTACCCCTCTCGGGAAGAGATGAGAAGCCATTTGAGTGATTGAAACTTTGTCCCCGATGCGATGCTGCTGGAGATGCCCTGTCACTCTGCCTCTCGTACTCCACACCCACATTTGCTGTTATGTAACAGTTTTGTAAAAGATCTCTGAATCCCTGCCAGGCAGGGGTGGCAAACACAAGAGCTGTGAGGGCTCCTGCCCGCCCAGCTGAGCTGACGGTGCCCGCGGGGTTCAGAGCCGCCCCCTCCCCGTACCTTCACCTTTTGCTTTTGGCTAAAACCGGTAGCTTCCAATGAAAAGGAAGCGGGCGCTGCGTCCTCCTGCACCTGCTGGCCACTGCCGAGCTGCAACCCACCTCAGAGGTAAAATTTCCTGCCCCCGACGTTAAGCATTGAAGAGAGAGCCCTGTTTTTGAGGGTTTCCCAGCCTGGGCACTGTTGCCGATGAGGCCAGGAGTTCGTGGTTGTAGGGCTGCCCCGGTGCAGTTAGCAGACCCCTGGCCTCTGCCTGCTGGATGCCAGTAGCCCCCCTCCCCCGAAATGTCCCCAGACACTGCAGGTGTCCCCCACCTCGGGGACAGAATCACCTCCAGGGAGGGCCACTGTGGCTGTGGATCTGAGCCCAGTTTTATCACGCTGATGAAGCGAAGAATAAAGTGATGAGGGTCCTTAAGTCTGTTTCCTACAAAAGTCCTGACGCTTTGGTTTTTCTCCTAGAATTCTGCACGTAGGTTCTTGCCTCGGTAAACACCTCACAAGGCCTGCAGCCCACACGCTCGCCTGAAGTGAGTCGCGTGTAGGGATATCTCTTTGGTTGAAAACTAACCATACGGGAAAGCAGTTTTATTCCAGCTTGTAATGCTCTGTGACATAAAGCCTTGTTTTCTCTTAAAGAAGAACTGGGCGCGTTTTCTGAGAGGCCCAGCTCGCAGAATCCAACAAACCAGAAACGGGTCGGCTCTTAGGCGGTGTCGAAATCTCAGGGAAAATAACTCTTATAAAATAACATGTCCAAGAGGCTGGTTTGTCCCCAGGAGGAAGCCTCCAAAGTGGCTGGTGTTTCCTTTTGCTTGTGTCTCTGTCTGTGGGTGAGAAACGTGTTGTCTCCTGGTCGGACGTGTGTGCTCCCCGCTGGCCGGGCCCACATCCCGCCGGGGCCTCGTCTGGGGGCCGCTGCGTGTCCGAGGTTCTGGCCGTGGACCTGCCCCAGGCCCTCGTGCAGCTCTGTTGTGTCTCCCCTCCTCCGTTTCCATGACTCCCACGGGGCCCCATCCCGGTGACGCCGCCCGCAGGGGACAAGGCTGGTGCTCTCACCAATCCCAGGACGATGCCAGCAGTGGTTTGCCTTCCGAGCCGACAGATGTTTGAGCTGAAAAGAGACTAGACACGTGCTCTACCGAGCGTGGGCTGGGCCCCCGGGTAAAGGTCTCGTCCGCAGGAAACACGAGTGGGGAGAGCGGGCTCGGCCCCCTGCAGACCGCGACTCTAGCTCTCGGGCGCGTCCTGCTCTGGTTTGTGAGCAGGGCCACCGTTTGCGGGAGCAGCGAGGGGGCGACACCCGGGGCGGCTGTGCAGGAAGGACGGGGCGCCCAGCGGGAACCACCACCCGCCCCGGCGAGGCTGCGGGATCCGGGGCCAGTGAGCCGGGCTCGCTGGCCTCCCTCTCACGTTGTGGCGACATCGCGGGGTCTCCGCGTCTCTGGGACTGGAAGTGTCAGGCGGGGCCATGGGAGGTGCTCTCTGCCCCTTGTGCGGGGTGCGCAGGAGGAGAATCCCTACTAGTGGGAGACGACGTGGACTCTTGTCTCCACAGATGTTTGGGAACTGGACCTTCGGGACGCTGGTGTTCACGGTGATGGTGTTTACGGTCACCCTGAAGGTACATCCCCTGACCTGACGTGCTTGCTCCGGGCACAGTCAGCCCTGCTAATGAGTCGTGACCCTGACCCTGACCCTGCCGGTGTCTTCTCCCCCGCCACCAACTCGGCCCTGGCCCCGAGGGGCAAAGGTCAGAATTGCACAGAAGGTGAGGGAGGGAAGGAGCCTGTTCTGTGTGAAGGGATGGGGATTGGACTTCTTTTAAATGGCGATCGGCCCCACCCCTCGTATAAGCAAAATCCATCTTAATTGGAACAAATTAATGGACTGTGGAAAATTTAGCTCTTTTTCAAGTCAAGTCGGATTCTTCCTGGAATATCATTATGAAGGTCCCAAATCCTACCAACCTGAGTCTTGGAAAATCCCAAAGCAATGTCCTGGGTAGATCCATAACCAGCGCCTTGAGCCGTCGCCCGAGTCGCCCTGTGGGAGCATCTCCCCGGGATCCGGGCAGAGTTACTGGCAATGCTGAGACTCAGAGGCCGTGGGGAACCCTTTCTCCCCGTTGGAACCTAAAGTGTGTTTTTCCCAAACAGGTCTATGTAGGCATTTTGGCTACAATTAAGGTGGTTTCCATTATTTTCTGGCTTCCTTCCCCAGCTGTCAGGGCTCACGGGGCCACGCCCAGGCGACACCACCATCAGTCACCTTTTCCCTCTTTCAGCTGGCGCTGGACACACACTACTGGACTTGGATAAACCACTTTGTGATCTGGGGATCACTGCTGTTCTACGTCGTCTTCTCCCTCCTCTGGGGAGGAATTATCTGGTATGGAGTTGATAATTATAGAACCATCATTATGTTACTGGTCCTGCGGTGTCTTTCCTCGAGGGCTGACAACTCATTATCCACATGACCTCGTTCCTGTGTGCGGGAGGGGCGTGGCGCCAGGGCTGGGGGGCCCGCAGGGGACGAGGCGGGTGTGGTCCCTGCTCCTTTCCGCCAGGTTCTCAGTGAGGGAGACATGCTGCATCATACATATGACAAGGGAAGAGCAGACCAGACGCTACAGCAAGGGACCTATTTCGGATCAGAGGTTGGGGAAGGCCTCTGCAAAAAAGCTGGTATTTAAACGGAAACCTGGGAGAAAGGCACTGCCATCGTCATGGTGGGTGCGCCAGGGGAGCTGGCCCTGGGCCGAGGCAGTCGGACCCCAGACAGAGCCCTTCCTAAGGAAGGGAGCCCCACGTGCAAACACCTTGGGGCAGGGCCCGGCAGCGGAAGGAAGGTCCAGCCTGTCGGCCACGTAGGACCTCGACCCCAGCCTGCCGCCGTCGAGGATTCCAAGCAGAGGAGCATCAGAGTCCGACCGCACGTTTAGGAAGGTCACCGTGGCTGCTGTGTTGAAAGTGAACTTGGGGGTGGAACACAAACAAGACAAGCAGTCTAGAGACCATTGCAGTACCGTGGTCAGTCCTGACGAGGGCAGCAAGTGGCTGCATTTGGCATCTGCCACAAGCCTGCCTTTGCCAGCGCTGTTCCGTCTGCCCAGACGTCCTTTCTAACTAGCCTGTCTGGTGAGCTCCTATTCGTCTTTCGAAACCCGGCGGCCCATCAGCCTCATCCACTCTTCCCTCGAGTCACCTCCCAGGCGGGCATTTCCACCTGGTCCCCCAAGCAGTCGTTCCTTCTCCTGTCACAGCGCATGCCGGATTTACCTGCAATTCTCCCGTTTACGTTTCCACCTCCCCCGTAAGATGGAGAATTTCCTGAGCAGGGCTGGGACTGAGGGGAGGCGAGTGAGGCCCGGGACCACAGCCTGCCCGAACGGAAGGCCAGAAGCAGTGTCCCCTCCACCTGGCGTCCCCACTGCTGACCTCAGCTCCCGGGAGGGGCAGGTGGCCCCAGAAATGGGGGAGTGGCTCCCCGGTCCATCAGGTCCCCACGTGGAGGTTGCTGAGCTGACATGCACCCAATGACCCGCTCTGTTGCTGACCCCCCAGTGGCGAGATCCATGCGTTGCACATTCTTGGAGACCAGGAAATCCAGGAAGACCAGACCAGCTTTTGGTGGGTTTCCAGCAGCCCTGCCCCAGGCCAAAGATCCCTGCGGTTCTAGCGAGCTCTCCAGAGCGGCTTTGTAAATGGGAGGCTCCCCCGAAAACTCCCTGGCCAGCTCCTGGGCCTTGGGGCTTCGGAGCCGTGAAGCTGTGTGACTCAAGTTTAGCATCATCACTGCCCCTTTCCAGAGGCTTTTGTGATTCACCTGGCAGGAGAGTCATTTCATTCTCTGTATTTTTATGGAAATTAAAAATATTATGGCAAAATTTTTTTTTTTTTTTTTTTTTTTGCGGTACGCGGGCCTCTCACTGTTGTGGCCTCTCCCGTTGTGGAGCACAGGCTCCGGACGCGTAGGCCCAGCGGCCATGGCTCACAGGCCCAGCCGCTCCGCGGCACGTGGGATCTTCCCGGACCGGGGCACGAACCCGTGTGCCCTGCATCGGCAGGCGGACTCTCAACCACTGCGCCACCAGGGAAGTCCCTATGGCATATTTTTTTAAGTATTTAATCGTTCTGCTGACGCGTGCAGATATGAATGCATGAAGATATGCATGCTTGCATATCTCCTCCATATTAATAGCTATTGCACAGATATGATTCTAAGGTACAAAAAAAAATCACCTACTTCATCTTTTAAAATCTTTCCCGCTATTCTGAAACTGAACTTCGGGGACTTATTTTCCCCTTTGGGATGACTTCATAGAATTCCTCTCCTTTTCCCATGGGTTAACATGCAGCGTTACAGGGAAAGGTCACACCCCAGTGTTTCTGTCATCAGTTCCAGCAGGCAGGCTAGGTGGCTTGTCCAGTGACTGTCGTGACCAAAGTGAAAACTGCCAGAACAAATGGGCTCTTCGTGCAAGTAGAGAAAACAGACCAGGATTTCGGTGTTTCTCCTGCCATCGTGTTATGTTTCTTCTTCCCCTCAACGCTGCAGGCCATTCCTCAGTTATCAAAGGATGTACTATGTGTTCATACACATGCTGTCCAGCGGCCCCGCCTGGCTGGCCATCGTCCTGCTCGTCGCCGTTAGCCTCCTTCCTGACGTCCTCAAGAAAGTGCTGTGCAGGCAGCTGTGGCCCAGCGCCACCGAGAGAGTCCAGGTACCGCCCCACGCGCCGTGGGGACTGTCCTTAGAAAGGGGAGCGGGAAAGGTTTGGGTTTGGAAGTGCGGTCAGTCCACCGTTACTAACGAATTCCATGATGACACGTGGTTTTACACCTGAACCTAGATGACCAGTGGTTAGACTTGAGCGGCTAGTCCCTGAACTAAGAAAAAGATTAAGAGAAAAAGATGAAGCCAATACAAAAGGCAAATTGTTTTGTGTACATTTTTAAAAGTTTTTCCAACTAATCATTACCTTGAAGGTAAAATTGCATTATTTTTAGGGATGGTGAATTTGGCTCAAACTTTAGCATTTATTTTGGGAAATTCTGGTTATGAGTAGGTAGGGCTGTTGTTTTCCACACTCCCAAACGGAAGCCAGCAAGCTGAATTCTGGATTCAGGAAAGATGAGAGATATGAAGGATGCCCGGACCGGCATCAGACACAGAGGTGGTACTCAGAGCTTCCCAAGAGCACTCTGGCCCTCCCCGGAGTTCTTGGGGAGGGGATGTCCCCCGTCCCCTTACCCCTGTGACCCCCCGCTCCCCTCTCACGCCTGTGATTTGCCCTTGGAGGTGCAGGCCTCAGGAGGAGGAGGAAGGATGCTAGTGAGAGGGCAGAGGCCACAGCAGGGCCCGTTGCTGCAGGATGCTTATCTCACCTGTAGCAAGGTGCTTGTGCAGTGAAGGGGGCGGGGCATGCAGGTGGGGAGGGACAGGAGGGAGGGTGACAACAGGAGAGGGCAAGTGGCACGTCCTGGGGCTGAGTCACTCTGGGAAGCTCAGGGGCCCCGTGGTCTCAGTCCCCAAGTGCTGTTGGCCGGCTTTGGGGTGGAAAGCGGGTGGACCTCCGGGGGCTGGAGCCGCAGTCACGGCACTTGCCCCCACTCCCCTCCCGGCAGGTGACGGGTCGGGTGGGCAAGCCTTCAGATCCCTGATGCTGGTTTTAAGTGCTGAGCGCAGTGCCCCAGCCCTGGGGATTCTGCTGGGTTTGTAAAGTCGGTGCCCAGACGAAACGCAGGAGGGGTTAGTGCAGGTCCACGTCTGACAACTTCATTACGAGTTGCTCACAGTTGTCCGGGGCTGGACATAGGCGGGACACAGACGGGAGTGCGAGGGGAGGGATTCTGCCCGCCTGGGCTGGGCTGGGCCGCGGGGGCCGGTGTGGCCTGGTTTCCAGGGGCTGCAGGGACGTCCGGAGGCTGCCACCGTCTCACCGGACTCACCGCCTTTTCTTGTCTCTTCCCTTCTTCGTTCCTTTCGTCTTCCGGCCTCTTTGCCCAAATAACCACCTTGTTTAACGATGTGCATGGCCTCCTGACCTCTGATCTCTGACCTCTGACCTCTGGGACCGGCAGACTAGGAACCAGTGCCTTTCTGTCGAGCAGCCCACCGTCTTTATGCTTTCTCAGACTTCCAGCAGTCTGACTTTCTAACGGAACAAGGTGACGCTTTTCTGTCTTTTTGCATGTTTGGGACTTAGTCGCAGGACCGCACAGGGCTGACGGTTAAGCTCGGAGCCGCGCTCACAGTCCCGCCCCGGGCAGCACTGGGCCACTGGCGTCGGGGATGCAGGGTGCCGGGCTCCTGTCGTCCGCGCCACTGACCGGTGCCTGTACGTGTCCCTGGGGAGCGTCAGAGCCCTTCTGTGCAGGCGGCTGCCGCGAGGCTGGTCCTGGTCCCCGCACGGGGCAGTGGGGCCGCTCCTGAGTCCCAGAGCCCGCTCTGCAGGCGGGACTGACGGCCTCTGGAGAGGCCAGACCCAGGCCGTGCCACCGGGCTGCAGACAAAGCCAGGACAGATGTGTTTGGGGTCAACTTTTTTACCAAAGTCCCTCTTAACTTTTTAAAAAAGTCTGATCATTTTTAGAAAAAGGCGCTGACCTTGCCGTAAAGGGCCGTAGCGCCTCTCTCTCGGGCACATAGAGCCATTCACACAGTTTTCTGTGGCCGCCGCCCAGGATCGAAGGCGTTTCATCCAGAGCCAAGGCTTCAGGGACACAGCGTATCTGTTTTCAGTTGTTTGTGTACCTGATGCCTCATTTCTGTGTGCTCCGAATCAGGCACACTCTGAATATCTGTGTTTCGTGTTACTGCTTTACTAAGACAGCTTGCTTAATGGGAAAATGCCTAAAGCAAAAGAAAAAAGGCTTTTTCTTCTTTTAATAACTGTTCATATGTTATACAGCTTTAGCACTGTTTTTTAACTAGCAGGATGGTACATTTTTTAAGTTCAAGTAATTATTGGCGATCGAAATTTTATTAATCTGATGCCATCAGAATTTGTTAGAATAAGTTACATCATTTCATCTTGCTATTCACACACTTGAAAACATTCAGGATGAAATTGTTAGGAACATTTTAATAAGTCACAGGAAGTGCTTATGAGATTGGTTAAATCATGCCAACTCCAGGCTAAAATTAAGTTCCTCTGACTATTGATGGAGTTCATTTAGAGTTGATTTGCAGAAGCCAGACTCTGGCCGCTTGGAGAAGGGCCCCGAGCTCTGTGTGTCCGTAGCCGCGGCCGTGACACCAGGGTGCCTGGAGCCTGCACTCTGGGCACACAGAGGGTCAATGTGTTGTTGCTGGGGAACCGTCCAATTTCTACAAAACTTGGGAGGAACAAATACCTGACTAGCTCTTTTGGGGGACGTACTGCGTTTGAGATGGATGGCTTTTTCTTTTCACCTGTCCTATTAAAGCGAAAAACATGGCAGGCACCGTGTGTGTACACACGTAGGTCATTTATATATACGTGTGCATTTCTGGTTTCTACATCCATTTGCACATACAGTCGTGTGCGTTTCCGCCCCTGCAAAGAGCAGCCACCCCAGCGCTTGTCTGCTTCACCCCCTCCTCGCCAGAGAACATTCTGCAGCTCAAACTTGTGATTCTTCGACTCCTACAATTCTCTTCTTCCTTGTTACTGAGAAACTCATACAGTTTGACTAGAAGATCTCAGTGTTCAGATGCCTGTGGCCCCGCTGACCTGCGGCCCTGTGACTCCTTGGACCTCCCAGATTCTGGTCTCAGGCCGGGACTCCTCTGTTTGACCAGAGACGGGGCCGAGGGACGGGGTCGGGCAGGCACACAGAGAGGGAAAGGCAGGTGGACAGAGAGGGATAGAGGGACAGGCAGGTGGACAGAGAGGGATAGAGGGACGGGCAGATGGACAGAGGACAGAGGGACAGGCACACAGAGAGGGACACAGGGACAGGCACACAGAGAAGGACACAGGGACACAGGGACAGGCACAGAGCTCCTCCCTTGGGGCCGGGTGCCCTCTTGGGGAGCCCAGCCGTGCCAGGGTGGTCTCAGGGAGCGGGCAAGGCCGTTAGCCAATGCCCCACTCTGGGCAGCAGCCTCCCCAGTGGCCCGGCCTCCCCTCCGCGGGCTCAGTGTCTGTCCTCGCCTTGCAGAGGAGCTCGAGCCGCCGAGCCCCGGCCGACGCCGCGCCGAGCCCTGACCGGCCTCTCCTGATGGACCCCGAGCCGCGGCCGAGGCGCGAGTAGCTGGCGGATAGGTAACGCCGCCCGCGGGCAGCCCGGTGTGCTGTGCTCTTGCTGACTGCGCGGTCTTCCTCCAAAGTTTTGTGTGCTGTGCTGTGTCTGTTAGGTTCGTGGTCACAAAGAAAGGCTTTTACACACGTGGGTTCCATCCCAGGTAAGTGGCCCGCCCAAGAGGCCGGCCGCGTGGGCTGCGTGCCGTGCACACGCACGCACACGCCTGCACACCTGTGCAGCGCACACTCTGGGCGGACGTCGCCCCACACGTGTCCGGTGTTCGGCGTCCAGAGCACAGTTCATTCATTCTCGTCCGTGGTGGTGGGAATGGCTTCACCTGAAAGGTCCATCAGGAAAGACCACCTTTCAAAGTAAAAAAGGGGATCTGGAGTGAGCGGCCCGAGCCTTGGCCGGGGCAGGTGTCCAGCAGCACCTTCAGTGTCCAGAGCAGGCGTCTCCCGCCCGGCTGCCCTTCCCCTCCCTGACCGTTTGATCCGAATGCACGCGTGGGCCGGGGAGATGCCTCTGGGGGCGCTGGGTAGGGCGAGGTCAGCATCCCCATTATAGAAACCACAGCCAGCCCGGGCCCAGGGAGGGGCTTCGTGTTTTCACTCGTGTCTTATGCGGGACGGTGGGCCTGAGAAGGGGACACGATCGCAGCCGGGACGGTCCACGTGTCTCCTCCGTGTCTGGTCCAGCTGCGTTCGGGGGAGCCCAGGCCGGGGCAGCGAGGGCAGCGGCCACGTCGGGGCGTCGGGTCAGATGACGGGTGCTCGATGGGCTTCTCGCGGGGGTCCCGGCACTGACTCTGTCCTTTCTGTTCCCGACAGACCGCATGCTTGGTGTCAGGACCACCTCTCGGGAGTCACCCCCTTGCCTCTCTGTAGACCCCAGCCCTGGGCAGCGCTCTGGGAGGGCGGGGGGCGCCAGGCCACCTCCTGCTCAGCCTCTCCCACCCCCCGCGTCCCCACCCGGCTACAGACCCTGCTCCCGTGGCCCGAGGGGAGACCGGATGCACGGATCACGGGTCCAGCCGCTAAGAGCCGTACGGTGAAGGGGACAGGACAGGCGTCTCCAGGCGGCGACCAGGCAGGACGCACGCGAGCCCTCGGTGCGCCCCGTGGGAGCAGGAGGACGTCTGCGGGGGATCGCGGTCCCCGCCCCGGGTGAGGCCGCACCGCGACCTCCTGGGAAGCACAGCTGAGTCTTGCAGGCGGGGTGGGGTCTGGCTCCTCCTCCCGGGCCCCAGAACCTCTGCTTTCGGAACCAGCCCACGGACACCTCAGGACCGGCACCCCTCCCTCCCGTCCGTCCGCTGCTGGCGCCAGGACCTGTGGTAGCGAGGCTGACCGTGGACGTGTCTGGTCCCACGTCCCTTCCTCCGCGGGGCTGGGGCCTGTGTGCTTCGGCACCGCCTTCTGCCTCCCCCCAGCTGCCTCTGCGAAGAGGGGAACCTGTCCAGTAAAGCTTTCGGCACAGGTTCCGGGCAATTCATCTTCCCGCTCCGAGGATGCGGCTCACCGGGGTGCCCTTGCTGCGAAATGCCCGTTTTGGGGGTTGAGGGGAAGGGTGGGGTCTGGGTGCCCGAGGCCGGCCTCTGGTTGTGGGGCTCAGGCCCCCATTAAGAGTGGTCAGTCTCCCAGGCGGTGTTGTCCCCCAGATCTGTGTCAGGCCCACAGGTCTGACAAGGTGGCCTGGGCGACCTGAAAAGCAATATCGCTGCCCTCGCCGCCACCGCGCTGGCTCTGACCAAACCCTGCTCTGCCGGGGGTCCGATCCGTGTCTCCTTGAGGGGGTGAACCGTCAGAAGGCAGCTGTGCTGTAAACCCCCTGTGAATTTCCTGTACCAGTATCTTATTTCTAGAAATAACCCGTTCGACATAGCCTTAATAGTCCGTAAAGAAGACATTTCAGCTTGAGATTCAGAGGGTAAAACCAGTGGCTTTTTAGGAAAGGGTCACCCAGAAGCTAAACATTGCCTCCGCTGGATGCATGGGTGGTATATAGGGATGTTGGGAGTGAACACTGAGTCTACTTCCGAGATGCTCGACGTTAGGGGTTTCGGGAAGTTCAAATTTCAGTTTGATTGTATAATGTCCACCTATAAACTATTTGTTTAAACGAGGGGATGTGTTAACAGCAAGAACAAGGGTACACAGGTAGTCGGGGTGAAGCAGGTGAAGTATAAACATACCAAAGACTAGGATGATGGACGTGGGGCTTCCAGTGAGACGGGGATGGGAGGGCGTGTCTGTCCGAGGGTCCTCCAGCCTCCACCCCGCCGTCTGTCACTCACGCTCCATGTCCAGGGTGTGGTCCACACTAGACCCTGCAAACAATGGTGTGTGCATTTTTACAGTCGTTTTTAAGAACCTAAAATGGGTATAAATGTAATACATGTGGGGGACAGATTCTCTGTACGTTTAGTTAACAAATTGTTTGTAATGTATTTTTTTAGAAATCTTAAAATTCCCTTTGCACTGAAGTATTTTCATAGCTGTTTTATTTGTTAATGTATCATATCTAATTTTTAAAGTATGTTTTTAAAGCTTTTATTTTTTAAGTTGATGACATTTTGGCCACTTTATATTTGAATTCTGATGAACATTTTGGCTGAATGTCTCAATATCTGATGAATGTGAATTTTCAGATTTGATTTTATTCTCTACACCTGTTTATTTTTGGTGTTTCTGGTGGTAGTGAGTAGCTAAAAGGCATATTTAGAGTATGATAATTTGCTATGCTCTTTCTTCACAGTTCATTGCCATTTCCTCTGCTTCTTATTTGGTTTTTCATTTCTATCCTTCAGCCTTAAAATAGAAGCTTCTTGACGGTTCTGTGTCCTCTTTTTGCCTGTATTGAGATGGTTACCATTTACCTTGGATAAGTCAAGTCTCCTTATGAAAGTTACTGACCTTTACATGCTCCAAAAAGTCTTTTTAAAATTGTTTGGGAAATTATTAAGTGACTGTGCCTGACAATTTGAAATAGGCGAGGGGCATGAGATCAAAAGTAAAGTCAAAGGAGGGACGGAAGAACCCACCGAAGTGACATTGCAGACAAGACAGTGAGGTTCCCACCTGACAGTGGGCAGTACTTACTTGCCTTACACTAACCTTAAAACAAGTAATTTAAGCATTTTCCTTAGTTTCGAAAATCTTACAGCTGTATGTTAATCACTTATCAACATTTCCCCTGTTGGTCCAGATGTCTGGTTCCTGACCCACATGCCATCCCCCAAAGCAAGCTATCTGTAGGCTGTGTTGCTCCGGCCACCTCCCTGCTCCTGCTTTCAGCTCCCGGCCCACCGAGGCCACAGGTGCACACACATCCCACGTCCTAAGGGGACCCTGCGGGGGGCCTCTGAGCCCCACCCTCAGGACAGGTGGCTGCCAGCAGCCCTCGGACCCTCCCAGCTGCAGCATCCCTGTGTCCGGAGCTGGGAGTAAAGACCCTCTCTTGACAACTCCTGTTAGAATCCAAATCAGCCCATTCCTGTGCCCTTGATTCCAGGGGGTGAACACAGACCAAATGACCCGTGCCCCCCTCCCCCGAGGGGGGCCATGGCCCCGTGAGACCCACTGGTGGCAGTGCCGGGCCGCGGGAGGAGCCCAGGAATGCCACCTTCTGCAGTAGCAGGTTTATAGAAGCATAGTTTGGCCTGGTGAGATTTTGCAGCTTTAACTACAGAACTGCCTTGCACATGCTGTGTAACTATTCTTAAGTTCATGGGCATCAACCAAAAGTTCAGGGCAACCTAAGGGAAGTTTCCGGCCTTTTTCTTTAAAACCACTAAGTTCATCTGTTTTGCACTATTAATGATGTAATACAACCACTTCTGCTTTATCTTAAAATTAAGGGTATTTATTTGACAACTCAGTGTAACAGCTTGCTCTGCACTTTCTTTTGGAAGTTTCCCATTTGTAACTTTAAAAACAGGAAAAATGTCAGCTGGCAAATGCATTCTTTTTTTCTTTTTTTTTTTTTTTAGTTAGAGGGTAGGTGAAGGGGTGAGAATCATTCTGATTGTCTATAAACAAAGCTTTAATGAAGATGTGTCAGAGTATTATTAAAGTGTGATTCTACTTTTGCAGAAAAAAATCTAAAGATCAGTTTATATAGCTTTATTTTTTACCTTATCGAAATATACAGAATTTTAATATGCGTATATTGTCTCTGACTTAAAGTTATAATGTGTGTCTGCATTGCTGTTTAAAATGTCCATTCATTATGTAATGTAATTAAAGAGAATCTTCAAAAATGTATTTAACATGAAAGTTATCTCTAGGTGTTGTCATCATAAATACTGGAATTTATTTTTAAATTATTGAATATAGTAGGTGCGTTTAAGAATAAATCAGCCTCCAAACAATAATGTTTAATTGATGTTTAATTGTTTATTTATTAACCTGCTTTGAAATATTAAATTGTGAATTAAACCACACCTTAAATTTCTGTAGAATTTCTTTTGTATGCTACTGTTTTTAACTTTTATTTCTGTAGATAAAGTATATACAAATTATGATTGGACTTTTCTGCAGATTATCTAAGCAGGAGACCTGAATCTGCTTGCAATAAAGAAGAAGAAAGGTCTGGATTAGTTTCTTTACAAATTAAAAAGATCATAGAAGTTGGTCTTAACTTTCTGCTAAGAGGAGCTGCCGGGTAAACACTCTCAAAGGGAGTGTCTCTGTTTGGACTGAAGCGGACGGCACTGTGGGACCCGGTGCCTCACGAAGGCCGAGGGGCGCAGAACAGGAAGCTCAGTGTCGGATTTCCTAATGCTGTGATCCTGCCCGTCCCCCTCCGGCTGCTCCCTGACCCTCCGCCTGAGACCCCTTTCCATCTGGATTTCTCCCCTTTCCCTCCAGGCTCTCCTCCCTTCCCTACTCTTGTCCAGGCCCCGGGTCCCATAGGCTCGTGGGCAGTCGGAGGGAGGGCGGGTTCTGTGCGCCCAGCACCGCCGCGCTCGGGTTCCTGCCCCCCCCAGCCCTGGCCTCCCCGGCCCCTGGCCACTGCTCCCATCAGCACCAAGCTCCCTGTCTCCTCTGAAAGCTTCAACCTCAGAAAACTACACACATCCTCACACCAGGTCTCATTCCTGGGATTAGGGGACCAGGGTGGAGCCAGGTCGAGGGTCCTGAGAAAGGGCCTCGCTGGGCTGGGGCAGGACTGCCCCTTCAGGGCCGACTGGCTCCCTGGGAGGGACCGGCTCAGGCCTCTGGCTTCACCAGGCACAGTTCTAAACTGGGGGCTTTTTTCCCGGCTCCCAGACACCATGAAACAAGCACACAGCCAGGGCGAGTAACTCACCCTGAGTGGGTGACCTTGGCTGTCAGGCCAAACGCCAGCAGCCAACACAGCCACAGACGCTACAGGAAGCAGATGCTGCAGGTGAGTCGGAGTCCCGGGGCTGCTGTTTGCTGCGGTCCAGTGTCCACACCTGCCTCAGGTGACCCAAACGTGTGACCATGCTAACCTGGGCAGCTGGGAGGAGTGTGCTCGCCTTTCAGAGCAAGCGAGGGCACCCTCGCCTGAGGCTCTGCAGGTGTGAACAGCCAGCCTGCGCGCCTGTGTTCACGTGAACACAGCCCTTTATTCTACTGGGTCGTATCCCAGCCTGATCAACACCCACGTTATTAAGCTTCCTCTTTCATGGAAAAATCTTAGAAACACATAATTTTTCAATTCCTTTCTTGCAGTAAGGAGATACCACTAAAACTGTATCATCGTATTAACTTCCCCACGGAAAATGCTCACCCCTTTGTACATTTTTATTATTCAGGCCGTTCGAATAATTCAGGAGCATTTAATTAGCAGTCTTCTAATTCCTCATCAAGGTACATTAGTCCTAATCAAGCCTGACGGAGGCCCAGCAGAAATCGAGAGATGCAGCATCTTTAATCAGATGAAGAATGTCTTACTCAAGACATCAAACCCCACAACTAGTGGACAGGTGTCATGTCTAAAGGTGATCTTGAGTCAGCGCTTGACACCCAGAGAAATTTACACTTAATGCCCCACACAGCACGTTCTTCACATTCTTCAGGGCCCCCGCTCTTCGTTACATCGTGTTGTGTGCTCCACTGACCCATCAGCAAGGCGTGAGAACTCATAACACCCCAGAAACCATGAGAAGGGCTGTGCCTTGTACCTGAGGGGCCTATGACAGACCCTGTCCCAATTTATTTGTTAAAACTTTAATGAGAAATATGGATTACTAGCTGTATTACTTATTAAGAGTATGTATTATCCTTTAAAATTAGTTATACAGGGACTTTAGTGGCTCAGTTGTTAAGAATCTGCCTGCCAATGCAGGGGACACGGGTTCGAGCCCTGGTCTGGGAAGATCCCACATACTGCAGAGCAACTAAGCCTGTGCACCACAACTACTGAGCCCGCACACCGCAACGAAGAGTAGCCCCCGCTTACCGCAACTAGAGAAAGCCCGCACGCAGCAACAAAGACCCAACACAGCCAAAAGTAAATAAATTAATTTCAAAAAATAGTTACACAACATCATAATTTGAAAAAGTTCACTCATCAATGCTCTTATTCACTTGGTTTTTACAAGATCCAAAGAGAGAGGGTTGTAAAATAATAAAATTTCCTCTGAGACTCAGATAGTTTCAGTACCTTTAGAATTTTAAAAAGACCTACTGTAAAGTCTCAAAATATAAGACAAGTATCAAAATAAACGTGGTGCTTTAATTAGCTAAGAGTTTGTCTTGTTTAGGAATGATTACAGTTCCCAAATCCTTATAAACTAGTTGAGCAGAAAATATATGTGTTGTCAGGGACGTGAAGGCTAAATCACAGACCGGTGACGCTGAATGGATGAAGCCTGAAGACCGGCTGTTATTGTAGCCCTTGTAGGTCGTCTTACAATAGTGAAAAGGAGGTCATTCCATGTGGACAGGACAGTGTGAAGGAATCACCAGGCAGCACAGTAAAGCCACTTGGAAGAAAATATGTGTCTCCTGTTCCCTGGGGCTGTGGTGGCCCACGGCTCAAACACAGGAACTGACTGCCCCTCAATCCCCAAAGCAGAAGTCTGAGGTCAGGCTGGCTCCCTCGGGGCTGGGAGGGAGAGTCCGCTCCTGGGGCTGCTGGAGACCCTGTCCCTGCTTCCATCAGGCAGGCGTTCCCCTGTGCCTGTCTGTATCCCAGCGTCCCATCTTTGTAGGGACATCCGTCACATTGGGTTAGGGGCCCACGCTGATGGCCTTGTTTGACATTAGTTGTGTCTGTAAAGACTTTATTTCCAAATCAGGTCAGGGGTGCCAGGGGTCAGGATCTCAACATACCTTTCTGGGGAGACACAGTTCAACCCATCAGTCTGGGGGCAGGGCACTCGGGGCGACCACGGAGGCCGTACCCTCGGGATGTGCGTGGGGAGGGAGCAGCAGAGGGCGTGGAGGGTGGGGGGGGGGTTGGGCAGAGCTCAGCTGCCTCCCCTCAGCCGGGGCTGCTAACTCACCGCGGCCTCCACATTGTCCACCTTGGGGTGCAAGCCCGTGGCCACCGTGGGCCCAGCGGGTCCTGGGGGTCCTGCCCACACCGCGCCGGTGTGCACAGCCCAACTGATTCGTCCCAGGGGAGCAGCCCAGCGCAGCAGCCAGCTCGGGGCCTGGAGCCTTGTTGCTGCCTGAATAACTCCTGGGCACGGGAGGCTCCGGGCCCTGCCCGCCCCGCCGGGCCCACAGCAGAACCGGGGCACCGGGCCGGAGGCGCCTCAGCTCAGGAGGAGCCGGGGAGGGAGGGTCGCGGCCAGGATGCCTCCTACTGGGGGCCCGTTGGTCCTCCCCGGCCGGTTGGGTCCCTGACGCCCTAGCGATGGGGTAGGCAGCCCCCCAGCCCCCTAGAGGGATGGCCCCTCAGGGCTCCTCAGGACTCCAGAGGACCAGGGCCCGTACCTGGCCTCCCGCGTGTCCCAGGGGACCCCAGGCTTCCGGAGAGCGGGGCGGTTCTCCCCGCTCGGGTGTTATTACTTCCTTTAACACAAACTTCTCTGTGGGAGCAACACTTTCCACAAAGGATTTAATCTCAAGCGGCAAAGTTCCAAACTCCCCAAACGGCCATCAGCACAGTGATCAAGCCGGGACGCTGTCCCAGGACGGCCCTCACACCTGCCGGGCGCCCGCAGGCCCGAGCTGCGCAGTGTCCAGGCCGCGCGAGCCCCGCCTCTGGAGAGCCCACGGGGCCACGGCCCTGCCTGCGCCGGAGGCCCTGCTGTGCCTCACCCTGGGGTCCCACCCCGTGCGGGAGCGGAGGCTCCTCAGGCGAACTGTCCCTTAAAACTCAGCTCCTCGGGGCTCTTTCTACAACTCCATTTGTGATGCTAATTTCCTTGTGCTTCCCCAGGGCCTCGGGGCCTGGAAAGCCGGACGAGCCGGCACAAAGGGCTCACTAGGCCCCAAAGGCCGCCGCCAGCAGGGCGCCCGCCGGGCTTTTGTTCTGGGGATTCGCTCCTCCCGAGTTACGGCGACTTTAATGAGCCCTGACCTTTTCTAAGAGCACAGGGGTCTTGGGGCTTTGTCCCCCGTGTCCTGCCTTCACGGGGAAGGAAAGGGGCTCCGGGCTCGCTGGCCTGTTTGCGGGCGACTGAGCTGGGGACCCAGGACTCTTCGTGGGACGCCCGCCTTGGGGCAGGTGGGCTTCAGGTCGGAGTCCGTGCTGTCCGGCCGTGGGCTCTGAGCCTGCAGACCCCCTGACCGGGGTCGAGCGGGTCAGCGACTGCTTCCGCTCGTTTCCTCACCAGTGGCGCTATCTGTTTGCACGTCTCGTAGAGACCCCCTCCCGGGCGTGCTCGCCGCCAGGCTGCCTCTCTTTGGACTTTCCCGGCTCCGGTAAGTGATACTCAAACAGCCTCTGGGAGGGCATCCCCGTGACCCACGTCCTCGGTGTGTCATGGGAAAGAGGGACGTGGTCTTAACAGCTCAGGACCCCACGCTGGCACATCTGGCTGGTCTCGAGGCCCTTTGAGAAGAGGCACCTGTCTCTAACCCTGGCAGGTTCTTGGGGGCGTTTCCAGTGGACCCCTCCACCCCCCTTCTGTGGAGGAAACCATCCAGCTGGGGGAGTTCCCTGCCTTTACCGTCCTGTCCCCTCAGGCCACTATCCTTCTGCAGCCACCGCCGCTGCGCCCGAGAAGGAGCTGGTGCCCTGTCCACCCAGGAGCCCTGCCCTCCCCCGCACCCATCCCGTGGGGGGAGAGCCTACCCGCCCGGCCCGGCGCCCCAGCCTCCGCCTGGGCTCCGGGACTCCGGGGAAGTGCACGCGGACTTGCAAGGCGATGCTGCATGGCCGCGGGAACCGCGCTTTGAGGGGAAAGTCCTTCAGAGGCGCCGCCCCGCCTCCCCAGGGGCGCCCTAGAGCCTTTGGGGTTCATGTTGGCCACCTTCGTGGCAGAAGCCCGCGCCTGTTTTACTCACATTTCCCACCGTGACCCACTAAATGCAGACGTTTTAAAGCCCCAACTAAAATGAAGTTTATACCCAGGTCAACATTTGGGATGCTTCAGTCCTTCTGTGCACCTCAATTTTCTGAGTTCTACTCGGGAACCTGTGTGTGCCCTGAACTCTGGAAGACCCAAGAGTGAAAAGGCGGGCGCCTTCCTTTTCCTTGCAAACGCTGCCGCAGGGTCGGGGACCCCCGCGGCCGGCCCTCCGAGGGCCGGCTCATCCACGAACCACTTCCTGCCCTGGGATCCGCAAACCTGGAGCCCGGTCCGAGCAGGTCGCGGGCGACGCCCATCTCGACCCACGGGCAGCGGCACCTGCCCCACGCAGGCCGACTGGGGCGCGTGGGGAAAGCGTGCGAACACGCGGGGGGAGGGGGGAGGGGCGGGGCGGGGCTCGGAGGCTCCTCCCCTCCCTCCTCCCCTCCCCGCCTCCTCCCGGCCCCGCCCACTCGGCTCCAATCCCTCCGCGCTGTCCCCTCCCCCACCGCTCTCTTTACTCCAGACCCTCCTCCCTCCTCTTCCCCTGCCCCCCGCCACTCTCATGCCGCCGCCAGACCAGCCCTCCACCCCACCGCCCTCCTGCCCTCCCCTCCCCTCCCCTCTCCCCCTCCCCTCTCCCCTCCCCCAGGCCGAGGGGGAGCGGCGTCAGCGCGGGCACCTGCGGGTAGAGGCCGCGGACGCGGGGAGGACGGGCCCACGGCCGGGCAGGTGTGTGGGGCTGGAGAAGGGGGAGGGGGGCCGGGGAAAGGAAGGAAGGAGGGAGGGAGGGAGGGCGCTCGGTCGGCTCCTGGAGGCTCCGCTCGCCTCCCGCCCCCGCCCAGCGTGCGACCGCTGAGAGCCCAGGGGACTCCTGGCGGGGCCGGAGCGCGGGCTCCACGCACACAGACGCCCCTCCCCACTGCCGGGGCCGGGGTCCCGCACACCCCGGCAGGTGTCACTCCCAGGCCTTCTCCTGCAGAGTTCCCTCCGCGGAGGAGCCGTCCTCCAGGCTCTGCGGACCCCCAGCAGGTGCCGGGACAGGTGTGATAGGGGCGGCTGGGGCGTAGGTCCCCCCCGACTCTGCCCTTCCTGGCCGGGCAGCGGGAGTGGCGTGGCCCCAGCCTGGCTGTTTTGCTTTTCAGCCGGGCCGCAGAAAAGCAGGCTCTGCAGTTTAAAAATACTGCCGTTTGCTCTTTCAACTCCGGAGGCTATTGCTGCCAGTTTTTCAAAACCACACTTTGTTGCCTTTCTGTAGCGCTAGACACTTAAATAAGAACCGGGCGGGAGCTGGTCCTGAAGGAAACTTTCTTCGGGAGCAGGTGCAGCCTCTTAACTTCACTGAAAGCGTCCCCATCCGGGGCCACGTGGCTCACCCTGCCCCTAATGGACCGCCTGCGAGCCCAGCACGGGGAAGGGGTTAAGGTGACCCTGAGGCACAGGCAGGATGTGTGGGGCGGCCGTGGGAGGCCCCAGGATGTGTGACCGCTGGGAGGAGCGGAGCCTCAGAACTAGAAGCGCGTCCCCCAGGGGCTGCTGGTGCTGGAGCGTCTGCCGGGGCCCCAGGCCCGCAGGGGACCCCGCTGGGCAGGTAGGTGAGGGGTGCGGGCCCTGGGGGAGGAGTCCTTGCGCTGGAGGGTCCTCGAATATGCAAATCGTCGGTGAAATGACCGGCCCAAAGCTGGCTTGGGGACCTGAGTTCTGACCTCTGCTCCAGCCTCCCGGGACCCACTGCAGCGGGAGAGGCCACCACCATGGGGGACGGAGGGAGTCCTGCCCTGCGGTCCTCGGGGGGCGGCCAGGCGGGCGCTCGCTCTGGGGTGAGTCAATCCGGGAGGGATAGGAAGAGAGAGTTTTCAGCTCTGTTTTAGGACCCCCGCCCCCTGGGGCAGGGGCACCCTCCCAGGTCCAGGCCTCACAGTCTGGGCAGGCGCTAGTGCAGCTGTGGTCGGGAGCACCCAAGCCTCTGTGGCTTCAGCCCCGCCCTGTGTGATGCCTCCCCTGGCAGCCAAGACTGTTGTGTGAAAGGCTGTGGCTAGAGAGCCGAGGGCCTTACGCACCGGAAGCCTGGTTACAACCCTCCGGGCTACAGCTTCAGGCAGACCCTGTCCAGAGTGGTGGAGGCACCATCTTCGTACAAGAGACCCTCGGAACAAGAGGAGAGTGGCAGTCTAACTTGTCAAGGTGATCGGAGCTCAGCGACAGAGGACTTCTGTGCTTGAAATGCAGCTTGAAATCCCGTCTTTCTCCTGAATTTGAGTGTCTTCACTCCCCCCCCGCCCCCCGCCGTCATTGCTGGGCTTCTGTTGAACTCTGGTCCTCAGGTCAGCGGTAACTGTAACCAGCGGTCCAAGATCATATTTCCACGAGACCCTCTTTCTGAGTTTGGGGCTCCGTTGTGAAAATTGGACATTTATCTGGGAAGCAGCATCCTGGTGACTAGAAGTAAAATACAGTCACTTGGAAAGAAGAGCTTTCTGCCGATAGGCATTTAAGTACCTTTTGTAAAACAGCGAAAAACCTGAAGTTGAAAGGAAGGTTATTGGAGTACTTGTGTGATGGAAATAAACTGGCCTGGAATGTTACAGATTCGGATTCGCAGCATCTGGCCACCAGCTTAGTTGATTTGGTGCTATTTTAAGAGTCTCTGGGAGAAGAAGTTAGAAGTGTAACAGTAACAGTGACAGGAAGGTGACGTTCTGTTTTACATAAAGCTCAGCCTCTTGTTCTCAAGTTCACTCATTCCACCCTCATCTGAGCCCAGGAGGACCTGGGTGAAGCTCTTACCTGACAGATGAGAGACCCTGGGCTGAGCGCGCGCACACACCCTGAACCTGGCCGAGGGTGTACAGGACTGCGTGTGGAGTCTTCGCGCTGGCGGGGCCGGCCCGTAGTACCCTCGCCTTGGGGACGGCTGCGTCCTATGTCCTCTGGGCCTCCCCACGTAGAAGGCTGGAGACTTCCAGCCCACGATGGGATTCTGGACACTCCGTGTCTACCGAGAAACTCGTGGACATCTGGAGCCGGACACTTCACTTTGTGGTCAGGGGCCCCTCCTGGAGCTCCTCATCAAGCATCGGGACAGCCCCGGTCAGCTCCAGGATCCCCTGGAAACCTGGCCCTCCCCGGAACCTCCCAGCATCTCTTTGGAGCCCAAAGGACCAGTCCCTCCGCAGCTCCACGGAGGTGAGCAGGGAGCCGTCCAGGGTCTGTCTGCAGCGCCTGCGCCAGGATGGGTAACCTTTGGGACGTGTCAGGTGAAGTGTGGGTGTCAGTCACCGCTGAGGGCATTCCGTCCAATCTGTTGAGAAAGTGAAGAACCTTATTCAAATTACCGAGTTGAAACAAAGACAAAAATCTGAACAAATCAAATAGGAAGGTAATGGTGTGGACGCCAAAGAGAGTATAGCTGGAAGGACCTGACATCTTCACAGACTTCTTCCTCCTCACTTGTCTGTGTCTCATTCCGAGTTTAGGGCTGGAGAAGGAGCACAGTGGGCCTGACTCCCGCGGGGAAGGCCCTGCTCTTGTCCCACAGAACGGGCCTGAGGGGCAGGGAGGGCGGGGCCGGGTGGAGATGGAGATTTCACCCCCTTGAGGGTTGCCCGTCCCAGGCACCGAGTTGGACAGCCCATACCTCCCTTCCTGGTGCCCTAGACGGCACGGTGGGTGTGAGCGCCACGGAGCCTCGCTGCCCCACGGCTGTGGTCCCTGAACAAACCGCTCTTCCGGGTTGCGAGCTCCCTGGGGTGGGGCTGCCCTGTGTCTGCGCCCTCAGCGCCCAGGGGGACAAAGCAGGTGAGCAGGGAAAGCTGGCTGAGCAGGTGACAAGCCAGGGAAGCTCCTGGGGCGGATGTCCCACAGTGCTTGGCCGTGTTTAGCCACCAGGTGACCGAGTTCTCGTCTGTGTGCGGGACACCTGGAGCTCGGAGGCCAAGACCAGACATGGGCCCCTGTCATCTCTGTCCTAGCTAGTTGTCAGGGCTTTTTCAGTGGGAAACAGGACATCAAAAGGCACCGACAGGGTTTGGTGCTCTGTGGTTACGCCAGCCTTGAGATTTTTAAAGTGAACAGAGGGTAACGACAACCCACGTGGGCCTAACGTCTGGGTTTGTCCTCTGCGCCCGTGGACTGTGGGAAGCACAGAGCTGAAGAAACCGCCCTGTCTCCTGGCCTGTCTCTGGAGGGACGTTTCAGCACCTCTGCGATGCTGCTGTCCATGCAGCTGGAGAAGTAAAGTCCCAGTGGAAGGCAGAGCCCCACCCTCCCTGGGCCCCTGGCAGCCTCGGGGCCGGAGGCTGACCACAGGGAGGTGGGCAGCCCAGGACCGTGTCCTGTGGAAGCAGGATGCTCACCCGTCCTCTAGCCAGGTCAGGCGAAGGGCACCTTTCTTCTGTTTCTCAGAACAAACTCATTAAAAGCAAACCTTGGGGGCTTCCCTGGTGGTGCAGTGGTTGAGAGTCTGCCTGCCGATGCAGGGGACGCGGGTTCGTGACCCGGTCCGGGAAGATCCCACATGCCGCAGAGCGGCTGGGCCCGTGAGCCATGGACGCTGAGCCTGCGCGTCCGGAGCCTGTGCTCCGCAACGGGAGAGGCCACAACAGTGAGAGGCCACAACAGTGAGAGGCCCGCGTACCGCAAAAAAAAAAAAAAGCAAACCTAACCTTGGATCTCGCACTTGTGTCTTGAGCCTGAGCATCTGCTGATACCTACAACAGTGCCTTCTCGGGTTGGTGGAAGGCCTGTCCCGGAGTGGGGGGGGGGACATCATGGCCACTGGGGACAAAACGTGAGTCAGACACACCGGCCTTTTCTGTTCCTTCTGGAGGATTGAGATCACGATCGGCCTGCTCGTGTCAGAAATTCTCTGAGTAGAATTTAAAAGAAAAGAGGACAAAAGAGGGTTTGGGGTTTGGTTTTGTTTTTAGCTAGGGAAATTTCTCTTCCTACTTTTAAACGTCAAAACTAGACTGAAGCCACCAGAAGTCCGTGGCCCTGGGTCTGACTATGCTCGGCGTCTGTGCCCTCCCGAGCACCTGCCTGGCCTGGGTTTCTTGGGAAGATGCAGCAGGACCCGAGGACCAGGGCCGAGGGCTGAGGTCCTGCCGGAGGAGACGGGGTGGGTTGTGGCTCCCTTGTCTCTTGTCGCCAGGAAGGTCCCTCATCTTAGGGTCACGCAAACGGGTTTAGTAAAACGTTACAGGGATCTGAAGACATGCCTGGAAAAGTGACACAAAGACTCGTGTGGGTAGCGGATAAAACAGACAAGGTACTGACCGAAGGCAGTGTTGATAAAGACAAAGGGACATGCCTTTGACACTGTGGGAGCCCAGTGGGGTTGTAGGTTTTGGCGGGAAGAGGAGGGGATGAGAGGAAACACCACCTGTCCTTGTTAGTGTGGGGTTGGTGGAGCCCCAGAGGGTTTGGGACCTGAACTGTGTGTCCCCCGCCCCGTGGCAGCCCCCTGCCCCCTGGAATGATGGTCGAGGCTCCGAGCCGTGGTTCTCATGTAGGCAGCCCATTGGAACTCCTCCCTGGGGCCGCGGCAGTGGTGGGCTTGTGAACAGTGCTGGGCGTGGGCTGGCATTGTGCGGCCAGGTGACCAGGGAGGGGCTTCAGGGAAGGGCACGGAGGGGGAGATGTGGGAACAGGGGGGTCATCCAGAGCAGCTGGGCGGCCCTTCCCGTGTGTCCAGGTGGCCTCCTCCCCGGGCTAATGAGGGTTTGCCCGTGGGGTGCGGCTGGAAGCAGGACAAGCCACCTGAGTGGAGAAAGCAGCTGAGCAGGTGCCATGGGACGCCCAAGCAGAATTTATCCAAGTTGAATTATTTACATCTCTATTCTTAAGGAAGGGGCCCAGCCAGGTATTAAGCCAATGAGTCATAACTATGCCAAAAAACTGAGTACAGAAAGGAGTCGTCTGTGATTACCTACTGGCGGTGAGCATCTACCCAGCAGGTGGTTTCACACGGCTTCTGTTTGAAATATAGTCACTAGCTGTCTCTTTAAATCCAAGATTGCCTCCCAAAGACTAGATCTGAGTTTCTTAACCAAATTTTCACTGGAGGAGTAAGACTCGCATGTTTGTCCTGGCACTCAGGTGGCATTCTTTACCTGGAGGGTTGGAGGTGTTTCCAGCGCAGGTGACAGTGGCTCTGAAAGTTTGCCAGTTCAGTGGATTCGACTGTGACATTGAAACCAGGAGAACCAGGGGCTTTTTTATCCTTGAAACAAGAGCCCAAATGTCAAGGGGAAAATCAAGGTTTTTCTTTTTCTTAAGCAGCAGAAGTAAATAATATTTTTGCTTGTGCCACGCGTTATTCCATTTCGGCGTTCTAGAAGAACGCTGCTTCTTTAACTGAACGTTGACACAGTAGAAATTCACTGGAGAAGAATGACTTGAATTCTAAGTAACCTGCATCCATTTCAGAATAAACACTGCTGCAGGCTGTATCTGGTGATTTGGGTTTTGTTCAAAGAAACACGGCTGATGTCTTTGGCTGCGTGAGCTGCGTTTCCTTTTAAAACCTGTTTTTCGCTCTGCAGACTCATGTTTGACTGTTGGCGGTTCATCCTGTGCAAGGAGACAGGAGGTGACGATGGTCCTCCCGCGCGAGGGCCCAGTGAGGCCAGAGAGGAAGAAAGTGACCCTCGGGTTGATGTGTCTGACGTCATCAGGCTCGTTCAAGACCAGCCGGGGGCGACGCCCACACCCACAGGTAGGGCTGCCTTACACCTTTGGGTCCTGATCGCGCCTCTGGTCCTCCCGGGGGGATCGACGTGTTTTAGATCTGGGGGAACAGTGCACCTTGGCCTCCTGGGCCGCCTGCCAGTGGGGGCGGGCCCAGGCTCGGTCCAGGGGCTGCCCCTGCCCTCGTGTGGGTGAGACGTCACCCCTGCACGTTTGCCCGTTTGGCTTCCTGGCAGTCGACCCGCTGAGGCTGGCTCTGGTGGGACCACGAGAAGCACCTGTCTGGGTTTTAGACGGAGCACGGTGCTCCCCCAGGGCACTGTTCCCGGCCTTCGCTTCAGCTTCAGAACCACGCACGCCGTTGTTTGGATTTGGTGCCTTGTCAGACTGAGGTGGTGCCAGGCTTGCACTGGTCACCACAGCAGTGGCCCACGCCCGTGGGACACACTGGGCGGCGCCCACCCGCCCTCCTCGGAGCTTGGCCTGACCCCTGGTCCAGGCCCGGGCCCCCTTTCTTCCTGTTCCTGGCCGTCCTGAGCCCTCTCCCCACACCTCTTAGTGGAGGAACGTAGCTCCTGTTCTTAGTTTTGCCTGTGTTTAATCATCTGTTGCCATTCCTTCCCAAACTGACTCCCAAAGTAGTTTTCCCTGGACGAGGGATGCGCGCACACGGCCACCTGAGGTCCGGTGGTAATCTGCTGGTGAGCGCGCTGGCCTGGGCCATGATGTCCCCCTGGGGCTGGGGAGCCAAAAGCCAGAGACTCGTCCGGGAACTTGGGTAACAGTTCTTCCGGCTCTACCGCTGGAGCTTTCTCGGCCCCAAGCTGGTTCCCGTGATGGCTTGGACAGCTGGGGCTCAGGGCAGCGCTGTCGTCCTGAGACTGCGCTGAGTCCCTGGGTCGCCGGCTCACGGCTGTGTCCTGGGCTCCGTCCTGCTGCGGGTGTATGGGGTATGAAGTCTGCTTGTGTCAGAACTTAAGTCTTTGAAATCAGTATGTTAGATTTTTATTGTGGTAAAATGTACGTAACATAAAATTGGCCGTTTCAACTGTTTTTAAGTGTGCGGTTCAGTGGCGTGAAGCACACGCACATTGCTGTGCAGCCGTCACCGCTGTCCGTCTCTGAACTTCCTCATCTCCCCAAACTGAAGCTCTGTCCCCGTGCAATGCTCCCTGCCCTCCCCTCCCCCAGCGTGGGCCCCACTGTCCACTTTCTGTCTCCGTGAATCTGAGTCCTTCAAAGACCTCGTGTCCGTGGAGTCAGACAGTGTCTGTCTTCTCGTGGCTTATCCCAGCCAGCGTGGCGTCCTGGAGGCCCATCTGTGGTGCGTCACTGGTCGGTGGTTCACTCCTCAGAGCTGCGTCCTGTTCCCTCGTGGGGATGGTCCACACTGTTTATCCATCGTCTGCTCAGACACTTGGGTGGCTTCCGTCTTTTGGCCGCTGTGAACAGCATTGCTGCGAACAAGGCACACGGATGTCTGCCCGAGGCCCTGCTTCCCTTCTTTGGGCGCATCCCCAGAAGCGGGATTGCCGGTCATGAAAGCGTTCGCTGGTTTTGAAACCAGAAGGGAAGCTGGTTTCCTCCTGTCGAACTGGGTGACGGTGAGGTGAAAGGCTGATCTGTCTGGTCCAACTTCCAGACTCCGCGTCAGCAGACACTTGTCTTGGAGAAGGTCAGGGGGGCTGGACCGGGCTGCGTGAGCACCGGTGAGCTTGATGTGGCAAGGGGGCCTTCCTCCTCCCGCCTCCCCGTCCACGCAGGGCCTTCGCGTCCACATGCAGGTCCCTGCGAGCTCCTGCTGCCGCCCGTGCCTCGGAGCCGGTGGGTGACGGGTCTGCGCCGCCTGCCCTGGCTGCGCACGCGCCACGTACGGAGGACAGCGGGCCCGCAGCCGCGGTCGGCGTGGCCCCGTTCCTCGCAAGCAGGCTGCGGGGCGCGGGGATGCATTTGTCTGGGAACGTTTGCTCGTGTTTCTGAAGGCCTGCTGTCTTCGCAGAGCCTGAGCTTCGGGGCAGGAATGGGAGCTGAGAACGCGTCGCCGCGTCCCTGTCACAGCAGAGGCGAAGGGGCGGGACCACCACCATCGCCGTGCACGTTTCCTTTTTAGAAAGTTCTGTCTGTCCTGGTTGGTTAGTAGTGTCTGTAGTGATGCCAAAACGCCACCTACAAGATTCGTTGAATTGTGAAGTTGCTGTTGTTTGGGTCAAAAACCTTAGCATATCGGTAATTGCTGGTAGCTGAACCCAACACCTTAGTGCATCTACGGTGTGAGATCCTTCAGGGGTCTGGGGAGGGGACTCCTGAGGAGGGGGTCGGAGGAGACTCAGGGAGGGGCCCTGGGCCATTCACATTTCTGGGGAGGAAGGTTTGCAGAGACAATTCGCTTGGGCTGAAAATACATTTCAGAAAAGGGGAAAACGACCACAGGAAAGTGATGCTTGGAGAGAAATTGGCTTCCTGTCTGTCCCCAGCGTTTCTGGCCTGGGTGGTGGTTGCAGTCTAAGGAGAATGATCGCGGCCCTCTCGGGGGTCGAGCTGTGCAGAATTGGGCGGACGTCGCACTCGCGGTTTCCTGGTTCTTGTCTCCCGAAGCTCATTCTGTGTCTCGGGACCGTCTGCACTTTCCTGGGAGCCTGTGGTGTTGCCGGCCCTCCCGACCGAGCCAAGAACACCCGGCCTGGCCAGTCTGTTCTTTGTGGTTTTGTGCGTCTCAAGGGGGACGTTCTCAAAAGACAAATACGCTGGTGGTGGAAACGGAGCTCCTGGTGTAACGTAAATGATTCACTTCTCATTTTTAACCTTTTCTGATCCCTTGGTCTTTATTTGGACTTTTTATATTAGCCAGGAAGCTAGAAGGAATTCCTTTTTGTTTTAGGAGCCGTGTTTTAGAGAACACAGCACCATTCCTGAATTTATAAATATTTGGAGACTAGCCGGTGTGTTGCAGGTTGACGCTGGGAGCAGATTGACCATCTTCTCAGGGCAGCTGCCGGAGGGCCAGGGCCGGGTGAGGCAGCCGGGGGGTGGGGGGAGGTCTCAGGGTAGAAGGACCCCGAGCTGATCAACCCCCCGGCCACCTTGCAAAGCTGTGGGGACTCCAGGGGGGTCCTCTGTCTCCCAGCGTCTCCTGCACGCTCTTCTCAGGGGACTGACCTGGTGTGTCTCATCGTTACTTAGCATGGACAGGCCGCATCACCTAGAGCCAGGAGTGACGGCTGAGCTGCTGGAGGAGTGGCTCACAGGCCTGAGGACGCCTGGGGAGCCCTCAGCCCAGAGCCCGGCCCCCGGGACCCACCTCTGGCAGCCAGCGCAGCACGCGAGTTTGTTAATGTTTCATCAGAAACGTCGCGGGTTTTCTGTTTGACTGTGTGCTTTTCAACACATGCCGTATGGCCAAGGTGACCAAGTGGCCGCATCCTCCTCTGAGTATGACCAGCGGGTACAGGCTGCATCTCTCCTAGCCAGGAGGGTGTCTGAGGGGCCAGCCTTTGCGCCCTTTGACCAGGTCCCACTGCCCAGAAATTCCTCCTCCCCTGGCCTTGCCCTGTGAACCCTGCCTGCCTAACCAGGACTGGCAAACACCCCACCTGTTCCAAGAAGCGGTGCTCCCGGCATCCCGCCCATCATCCTCCCCATGGGGCTGCGCCTGCAACCCCATGACCCCATGGCCCCGCAGAGCGAGCGCTGCTCCTGTCTCTGGGCTCTGCATCACAAATCAACATGACGATTAACCGCGAAGAACTAGAAAAAAATGGCAACGATACGGCCTTTCTATGCGTGGCTCTCCTACAAGGCAGGATCAGTAGGACAGATGTCTCAACAGAAATGCAAGCTTTAGGGATGACACAGCAGCACGAGTACGAGAAACACTGTCCTGTGACTAAGCGGAAACGAGAAATGTCCATTTCCCACAGGGATCTCCTTTGTCTCTATCGCTATGGACAAAAAATGTAAACCCACTGCTGGTAAGAATGCCTGTCCTGACAGCGGACCTGGAAATCAGGTTGATGGTGTGGATAAAAATCTTCAAGCATTTTGTTTTCAATCAGCAATCTCCACTTCTAGGATTTAAACTAAGGAATTAATTAAAAATTGTCATGAAGATTCATAAACAAAGATGTTCAGCAGAGTCATTATTTATGATGATGGATATTTTGGGAAAAGCAAAATCACAGGATTGGGGGGTGGCAAAATCATTTCGTTGTCCGGTAGTAACTGTCCCATGTCTTATGCTCTAAGAAGTGATGCAGCCGATTATAAAACAATACACTGTGATGGCAATTTTGTGAGCACAAAGTGTGTGTAGTTTTGATGAAAGACCTATGATGGGTGCCTCAGTGTATTTTTATCATGCATTCGCAGTTGTTTCTTTCCTCTGTTTTTCCGCATCAGGAAGCCTTACTGTCTCTGAGATACTCGTTTCCCAAAGCAGGACGTGAGGCTGGACCCTGTTGGCCCCAGGACCCACCTCCCATCCCACGCTGACCCTGTTCCCGTAAGCGTATGCCCACGCGGGCGCTGTTTCCACAGGAACTGTCCCCACTGCGTGGTCCCTTTGGGATGCGCCCAGCTTCTCCTGAGGGCAAGAGGGCACAGAGCAGCTTTGAAGGGAGGTCTGGTGGGAGAATTTTCCTGGGGGAGAAGCTGGCTATGAACAGAGCCGCGGAAAGGGGGGCTAGGCAGCCCCCCCCCATGCTCCCACCTCCCAATCCCCTCCATTGGGTCACACGGTGGGCACAACTTGGGAAGGGGCCAGGCCCCCTCCCCCATGGCGCCCCCCACCCTGGGCCAGATGCTCCAGAATAAACAAATCAAGAATAAATAAAAATAAATGTATCAGGTGCCTCTTTGGTGTCTGTGGAGATGATCGTAGCATTTTTATTAACATGACGTTAGGAGACAATGCAGTTGTGCATTTTACCGTATTTAGTCCTCTGTGTTCCAGGCATAAACCCCAGCCAGTCGTGATAATGTTCTTTTAATGTGATGCTGGAGTCTGTTTAGTACCATTTTTTTCTTTCTTTACAGTTTGATCTTTGTACGCAATATGTTGCAGAAATCTTTCCATGTCAGTTCACTTAGGTCGACCTCAGTTTGTATTTCAGGTGTGACGTACTCTAAGTACCAATTTGATGATTCTGGTTTTTAGAAATAGATTTTAACCTTTAGAACAGTTTTACATTAGCAGACAAGTCGTGAAGGCAGCGCACAGCTCCCATGTACCTCTCGCTCAGTTTCCACTATTAGTGGCATGTTACATTTTTATCGCGCGCTTGTTACAATTGATGAGCCAATGTTGACACATTGTTATTAAATGAAGTCCTTACTTTATTCAGATTGCCTTGGTGTCTACCTGCTGTCCTTGTTCTGTTAGAGGGTCCCATCCTGACACCACGTGGCACTTAGTCACCAGGTCTCCTCAGGGTCCTCTCGGCTGTGACGGCCTCTCAGACTCACCTTGTTTGGTGACCTCGACGGCTTTGAGGGGGACCGGCACGCGTTCTGTAGGACTGGGCTTCGTCTGATGTCCTTCTCCTGGTTAGACTGGGGCGGGGGTTTGGGAGGAACACCCCAGAGGCAAAAGTGCCCTCGGCATCACCATGACTCACCCCGGAGGGTGTTGGCCCTGGTCACTTGGCCAAGGTGTGACTGTCAGACTCCCCATGGCACAGGTTCGCCCCCTTTGCGGTCCGTGCTTTTGGAACCAGGCTGCTCCGTGCAGCCCATCCCAAAGGACGGGACTATGTGAGACCATCGTATTTAAGGGCGTTTAATTAATTTTACTGGCCATCCGTTTCTGCTTCTGTCTCTATTTCTCGTGCTTTATTTCTGCTTTAAGAATCTTTTGAGCTCCTTCCTGATTCATTTATTTTTCATTCAGTCTCGGGGCATTAATGGAATGAATCTATTGATCTTTCCTGCCCCCCAACTCCCTGCCGCTCGGCGGGCACCTCCGTTCCCACACCCCTCGTTTCCTGGCACCGACTGGGCAGAACCAGAACCTGGTGTCTCCATCAGTCCGCCTAGTCCCGCTCGTACTGGGGTGAGTGAGGATGGGCATCGTGTGCCAACCGGGTCTCCACAGAGCTGAACCGAGTGTACCAGCAGGCGGATCGTTTGATTTTCACTTCTCAGCCGTGAGCCTCGGTGAGCCCGAAGCCCTCGGGGAGGCTGCTCTGTCTGCACGGACTGTCCAGGCCTGCTCTCTCCCCAGCCCAGTGCCCGTCCCCACCCTCGCTCTCTCCTGTGGGCGACCCTGAGCCCACCCCACACGGGATTGAATCCCTTGCAGGAGCGCCTTCCCGCCGGTGCCACCCTTCCACCTGCACCACACGCCTGCCTTCCTGGCTGTCGCTGCCTGGACCTTTCCCTCCACCTGAGCCCCACCTGTGCCCTCCTGTGCCCCACCTGAGCTCTGCCTGAGCCCCACCTGAACCCCACCTGTGCCCACCTGTGCCCCACCTGTGTTCCACCTGACCACACCTGTGTTCCACCTGTGCCCACCTGAGCCCCGCCTGAGCCCCACCTGTGCCCACCTGTGCCCGCCCGAGCCCCACCTGAGCCCACCTGTGCCCCACCTGTGTTCCACCTGACCACACCTGTGTTCCACCTGACCACACCTGTGTTCCACCTGTGCCCCACCTGAGCCCCACCTGAACCCCACCTGTGCCCACCTGAGCCCCGCCTGAGCCCCACCTGTGCCCACCTGTGTTCCACCTGACCACACCTGTGCCCCACCTGAGCCCCACCTGAACCCCACCTGTGCCCACCTGAGCCCCGCCTGAGCCCCACCTGAGCCCACCTGTGCCCGCCCGAGCCCCACCTGAGCCGGGTCTCCATTCTCGCTGGACCCACATCATTCCAGAGGTGCTGTGGTGTCTCCCGCCCAAGAGCCTGCCCGCCGTCTGCACCCAGCCCCTCGGTACCCTCGCAGTCCTGTGGCTGTGGGTACCATCCACGTCGGGACGCCTGGGTCGCTCTGAGCCCCACCTCCAGCTGCCTCCGCGGCATCTCCGCCTGCAGGCCTTGCTGACGGCTTGCTCCACACCTGCTCCACCCTCCGGCCTCTCCGTCAGTTCCCTGCCCCGCAGCCCCTGGAACCTCCTCTGGGGTCTCTGGGCTGACCCTTGTCATCGTGGACTCAGTGTCTCTGTGCTGTTCACTCGTTTATTCTCTCTCCATGTGCGTAGAGATGATTTGATTGATTCAGATTCATCTAAAATATTGGGGGAATTCCCTGGTGGTCCAGTGGTTAGCATGCTGCACTTTCACTGCCGAGGGCCCGGGTTCAATCCCTGAATAGGAAACTCGATTCCACAAGCTGCGCAGCACGGCCAAAAATAAGTAAAATAAAATAAAATGCCTAAATAAATAAATAAAATAAAATAAAATGCCATTTTCATACCAAAAATGTTCGGAGCCATGGTTTTGCTTTGGAAGAACATGCTTTGAAAAAATAGAAAGCGTATAAACTACAAGTTCTTATGGTAATTCTTACCATATGTTTGTTTTCCCTGTGGACTGTACTTGTGGTCTTGTTTTAGCTGCTTTAAAATCCGATCTGGACATTTAGCCAGGCAACTTTTTCAGTTACTCTCTGAAAACAGAGAGTAATGAAACAGCATTCATTCATTTCATTGGCACCGTCTGCAACTCTGAAATGCAATTTTTTATTTATTGAATTAAGTAGACCGTGAAATGTGTTCGAGATGCAATATTCCATTTCTCCATGCTTTGAAGGACCCAACAACTGGTATGATTTCTCTGTATAATTTCTCCTCCTTCAGATATCAAGGCTTGGCTGAATTATGCACCTTTAGTCATTTACTGTCCTTCTCTTCTTAAATAAACAGACCTACCAAGTAGTTTGATGCCTCTTCAGGAAACGCCACGTCTCCTAGTGTCTGACAACTCTCGTGAGCTTTGCCACCTCTCTTGACCCGTCCCCTGTGCAGCTGGGACCTTTTCTGTTTTCTGAGGTTAGAAGCGGGAAGGCGATCATGACACCTGGAGAGTTAGGCGTTTAAGGGAAAGGGGGGTGTGGCCAGCAAACCCAGGTGGCCTCCTCACCTGCAGAGGGAAGGGCGTGGATTTGTGCATCGGGAAATGGGAAGAGGGATCTGGGTCTTCAGGACTCAGTTCTGAGGTCACCTGACGGAAGTACATCTTCTTTCTTGTGTTGGCACAAACACGGAAGAAAACTTGACCCGGCAAGCAGCTGTGCAGCCCACGCGTGGGTGTTGCCTCCTGCACATGTGTGTGGTCCGTTATGGACACTCCCAGGCACACGTGTCTCTTGGGTGGAGCTGGATCCCTGGGGTGTGGTTAACAGGACCCAGCAGCCTGGCTGCAGAGTCGGGACAGGTGTCTGCAGACAGAGATGTTGGGACAGGCGGGGATCTGATAGATACCCTGAGTACAGACAGCTGTTAACCAGGGAGCAGCCTCACACCTGGGGGCAGGAGGACAGGGCCCTGGCTGGCCTGGGCTTTTGAGGGGGGACAGAATTCAGTGGGTGGAGGGAAAGAGGAGCCCCCCTCCCGCCCCGGCTGGGGGACGCGGCACCTTGTGCTGTTCATCTGCTCTGACAGATGAAGTGGGTAGAAACAGGGATTACCACCTGGTGGGTGTTCATCTCGAAGCAGATGCTGGGAGACAGGAAGGGAGGGTTACACGGGGGGCGGGGAGGGGCGAGGTGCCCTCGCAGTAAAGTAGATAAAGAAAAAGCCACCCTGAGATCTGAGGACACTTAGACCCGATGACAGTTTCTAGGAAATGCTGGGAACAGTGACCTCGCTAAAGGCCGCTAAAGGCGAGTGACTGGCAGACTCCAGTCTGTGGGAAGCCTTACGTGACCAAGGAAAAAGTTGCAGAGAAGAAAGAATTGGAGGAGAACCTGCAGGTCCGAAGAGCCGCCGGGAAGTAACAGCCAATCCAGTGTGTGAGCTGGACCGTGCAGATCCCAATTCTAACAAACCCATGGGGCTCAGAAAACAGAAAAACGATATTTAAACTAAGAACTGTTAACTGCATCATGGCCACGCAGCTGTCGATTGTCTCGTGTTTGTGTTTAGATGGTGGTGGCTGGTCTCCTTAGATCACACGGGGGCAGGAGCGGGGCGGCGGTTGGCGGGATGAGGGAGGCGCAGGGCGGGTCGGGCGCAGACACCCGCAGTCCTTACCCTGTGCCGCTGCTTCTGTGCACATTTGAAGTTTCTACTGTGGGCGGAAAATCCCCTGTAACGTAACTTGCGTGGTAGAGACCCCCGACTGAGGCCACGACTGTGGGTCATCACATTCTGGGCTGGTTCTCTGCCGGATCGCATCCCTGGGGACCAGCGGAGAGCGGGCTTCTTTCTGTCCAGCCGGGCCCACAGTTACGAGACCTGAATGCAGAGGAACGGTTTTCACTTTTCAAATAAATCTGGTGCGTTTTTCCTCCTTAAAAAAAAGCCATGATTGGGCTTCCCTGGTGGCGCAGTGGTTGAGAGTCCGCCTGCCGATGCAGGGGACACGGGTTCGAGCCCTGGTCCGGGAAGATCCCACATGCCGCGGAGCGGCTGGGCCCGTGAGCCATGGCCGCTGAGCCTGCGCGTCCGGAGCCTGTGCTCCGCAACGGGAGAGGCCACAGCAGTGAGAGGCCCGTGTACCGCAAAAAGAAAAAAAAAAAAAAAAAAAAAGCCATGACAAGTCTGCTCCGAGTGCAGTTTCAGCCGCAGCAGCAGGCACGTGGGGCGGCCCAGTCTGCCCGTTGCTCGCGTGCGTGTGGGACCAGGAGCCGCAGGTCGCGTGGGCGTGGCTTTGGCACAGGGACTGGGCGGGCGTTGGAATGAGCCTGGAAGCTTCATGGCCCTGCCCTGAGGTGGGGTGGACGAGAGTCGCCCTCGGGAAGAGGAGGGCTGCTGCCCTGAGTGACACCCCACCCCGGGGGTGTCCCCGACAGCTCCTGGCTCCGGGGCGCCGTCTGAGGTTGGTGCCCGGGACACCGAGTCAGAGACGCTAACTGGCCTTTGCGAGACTGACTCCGGGCCACCAGCGCCTGGAAGGACTCGCCCGGCCCCTGGACTCAGGTGCCAGCGGAGGCCGGGCTGGCCATGGCCTTGGGCCGTTCGCCTTCGGGTTTGCTGTGCGTCCCCCTGTGGGCTTAACCTTTGCCACAGATGGCGGCCAGGCCCCACGCGAGCCGAGGGGTGAGCTCTGGAGTCACGGCGGCCCTTCCCGTCCCCCCGAGGGCACTGACTCCAGTGGGGAGTCGGGGGTGGGACACGGAGAGCAGGAAAAGCCTGCTCTTAGGGCGTTAGCAGAATCACTGCAGGAAACAACGGGCGGGAGCTGATCTGAAGCTCTTCCCCAGGTTAAGTCTCCACCCCCCGCGGAGCCCAGGAAGCAGGCAGGGTTCATCCTGGCCTCACGGCCACACGTACCGCTCAGAATCTGCAGGGACGGGCCTCTGTGGCCTGCACTCGCCTCCCGCCTAGGCCGCCAGCACCTGCTCGGCGCCTCCAAGGTGGACGGGGAGGCCCTGGCCCGGCCCGGCAGCAGGGCGGGGACGGGCCTCTGTGCCCCGTTGGGTTCGTCCTGTGGAGCCTCCTTTTCTCAGGGGCCTGTTTCCTGACGTCCTTTCCACTGGACGTGGACGCGTGATTCAGAGCCAGAGGAGCCCGTCGGGGTGAGTGAGGTGAGGGGTGCAGGATGCTGCGGCCGCTTTAAAGACACTGGACAGTTTCTTCCAAAATTCTTACCACGTGATCCAGCGACCGCTCTCCTGTGTACTTACCCAGACGAGCTGAAAACTTACACCCACACAAAACCTGCACATGGTTGTTTATGGTAGCTTTATTCAGAGCAGCCAAGACTTGGATGCAGCCAGGGTGCCCTTCAGCAGGTGACAGATAAACAAATTGTGGTCCATCCGGCTGATGATTCTGTTCAGGGCTGAGAGGAAATGAGCAGAGAGGATTTTAGGGCGAGTGAAACCATTCTGCACGGTTGTGGTGGTAGCGCAGGACATCACGTATCTGTCAACACCCAGAGAACTTTACAGCACAAAGGGTGAACCTCAATGCGTGCAAATGAAACAAACCATTGAGGGGGTCAGGGGTCGCAGGAAGCACACAGACGTGACAAATGTGTGGTCAGTAAAGGGTGGGTGACGTGCCGACATGAGTGGCCTGGGGAGGGAGGGGGTCTGTACACAAGGGCCAGGGGACCTCTGGGGTTTGTTAGTGGCTTCCTCCCTATTATTAACAGTTAACAATTAGGCAGGAATGTTTGCCTATTTGAAGTGTGGTGTTGAAGGACCTCTTCTCCTATCTTTATTTTTGAGGATGGCGTGAACAGGACGTGTGTTCTCAGTCCCCGACCAGTGACCCTCTGGGTGCAGGAATGTCATGTGTGGAAGGGGTCCCAGGGGCTGGTGCTGAGACACACAGACCGTCTCACGCCACTGGGACCCGGCTGCCCTGGCGTCCCCAGCGCTGGCCCCCCAGAGACTTCTACACACCACCCCCGTTATGAACAGGCCAACCTTCCTGTGGGACCCGGGCCGCTCCCCAAATTCTCAGTTCAGAGGTGTTGATGGGCCTTTTGAAAGTGGGACCAGTTTCCTGGCCCTGGACACGTTAGTGTTAGGGTTTGTGTTTCCCAACAAATAAACACTTTGGAAGATATGACAGGATCACATCACAAGGTCTAAGTTCAGCAAGGGGATGCCTCGTGTGCCCCCCAAATTCATGTGTCAGAGTCCTGACCCCCAGCACCTCAAAATGTGACCTTATTTGGGAAAAGGGTTGTTGCAGATGTAACTAGGTAAGATGAGGCCTTACTAGAATGGGGTGGTCCTGATCCAACGTGACCGGTGTCCTCATAAAAATGGGAAATTGAGACACACACAGGGAGAAGAGACACATAGAGGGAGAAGCCATGTGAAGATGAAGGCAGGGATCAGAGTGATGCTTCTACCAGGCAAGGATGCCAAGAACCACCAGAAGCTGGGAGAGAGCCCGGGACAGACCCTCCCTCACGGCCTCAGAAGGAGCCAGTCTGCTGGCACCTTGACCTTGGACTCCTGGCTGGAGACTCTGAGAGAACAGATCCCTGTTGTTTAAGCCGCCCAGTCCGTGGAACTCGGTTACAGTGGCCCCAGGACACTCATAGTTTTCCTGCTGGTCATCTGCCATTTAATGCAGTTACCAAGCTTTTGGTGAAAGCCTCTGATTTAGTGCTGGTTATTTGGAAGAATATGTTTTTGGGGTTGAAGTGAAGGAATCAACAAGACGGTGTGGGATTTATTCGCTGGTGGCAGAAAATTCGTGGATGCTTTGTCAGAAAAGATTTTCCTTAATCTGAAAACAATCTGAAATGTTTTTCTGGAAAACATTTGTGATTCAGCTGCTCTGGGAGCTTATTTTCTAGATGTCTTTCTGCAAAGCACGGACGGTAAATACTAAGTCCTCGTGCAGGACGATGGTTACACCTCGAGGTTACTGTTTCTCTAAAGTGAATTCTTTAAAACTCCAGTTTAAAAATTATCCAGTGGAGTCAGATAAAGAGAACACAGAGGAAAAGTACCAGGTGGTGGACTTCTTCTTTGTTTGGGAGGAATGTAAGTGTTTTCCTGACACCCTGTTGGATAGTCTTCGGGAGGTGAAGGCGGTGACTGTGCATTTTTAAACCCCGGAGCCTCATACCTGCTGCGGGGCCGTGATGGCAGATCCAGGAACGGAAGCTCGGGCGACTCGGAGGAAAGGGGCCTTTGTTTAGTTTGAAAGCAGAACAGGCACTTTGAAACTTGACCACATTCCTGACCTCAGCCCATCCTCGTGTCCACTGTTTAGTATGAAATGTCCACATTTTGTGTGGCTTATACAACAGCTGGGCCACGTATTGCACATACTCACTTGCTCTCCAGAGCACCGCAGAGGCAGGTGTGGGAGGACCGTTGCGGGGGTCTCCCTGGAGGGCGGCGGCCGGATTGGGGGCTGGGGAGGCTGCCCCAGGCCCCTCGTGCCCAAGGACAGGAGGAGGGACAGCACAGAGACGGCACAAAATGTCAGCAGCTGCAGCTTTCAAGGAAGAAAAATCAAGCACGTGGAAGAAAGAAAAATGTCACCTTTGAGTTTCAATTTCCAGATGCATCTGTGAACTTCACTGAACAGCAGATAAGGAATTTGTTTTACGCTCTGAGGAAAGTAAGGCCCAATCACGTCCTGTCATTTGAGGGCCGCACCTTGGAGCCAGGTGGGAGGAGCAGGAACAGGTTAGCTGGGCCCACAGGGCTTTCGCAGCCTCGGCGGCACTGGGATTTGGAGCCGGCCATCCTGCCGTGGGTCCGTCTTGCACCTTGTGGGGTGTGGGAAGCTCCCCGAGTTGTGACGACCAGAGATGCCTCCCGAGGCTGTCCAGGTTAGGGGCAAAATCGCCGCCCTCTCTCCCCCGACCCCTGCTCTGACAAGAGATGAAACTCCAACACAGCTTTGCTCTCCAGGGCGGATGGCGCTGCTAGGTTGGGGGCTCCACGTCCAGAGACCCCTGGTCCTGAGCCCTCCCTGGAGGCCGCTTGGCGAGCTGCCGGCCGGGGTTGGGGGCGGTTAGCACCACAAGGCCGCTTCTCCACTGCAAAGGCCGCTTCTCCACTGCAGAGGCTCTCCTTACCGGTCACCCGCAGATAACTCCCGGCTCCGCCCTGCCCCTCAAGCAAAGGTTTCATTTCTCATTTTTTCACAATAAGTATTTTAAGTCCTTAGAAACATCTCGCCCCTTTTTCATGTAAATCTTGAAGCTATTGTGTTTTTTACAATAAGCCACTTGTAACTGGTTTATTTTGACACCCTTGCAAAGGCTTGTCATAGCTTATTTTCCTGTGTGTCTGCGGACAGGAGTGTCCTTGGTGACGCTGACTACCCGCCGCCCGGCACGTGGAAGGTGCCAACATGTGAACACAGGGACACAGCGTCTCGCGGGCATCCGTGGTCAGCTGCAGGTGGAGATCCTGGCGTTCTGGAGGGTCCGGGCTCCGTTAAACACTGACTTTGACTTTGAAACCTGTGTGCTGGTATCTGAACGTGGAAACTGCAAAAATGCTGTCTGGTTTTGTGTAAAATACAGTGTTTCTGGGCTCAGATACATGGACCCAAATTTTACTGACAGGAATGTCCCAGGGGTGCAGGGCACCGACAGTTGTTGACGCAGTGTGTCCCTGAGAATTCCAATTCCCCTGCCCCCTGGTGGGCCGGCCTGGCCCCGCTAGACCCCCTTGTGCCAGCAGGTGGCACTGTTGGGCCGGCCAAGGCTGGACCACCTTTCCTTCCATGTTTAGGGGTGAAATGTGTCCTAAGGATGTGACAGAATGATGGGGACGCTTTAGGCGAGTACAGTTTGGATGAGCTGGAAGTCAGGCCTGCTACTTGGAGAAGCCAAGGGATCCCAGGAGGCCTTGAACCACAGGCTTGTGCACCCGCCCAGGAGTCACGCAGGTGAGTTTATGCACAGGCGAGTTTACAGGCAGGTCACCCTCCGGCTGGGGTGGTGCCTGGGTGAGCTCGGCGTTCTCTGAGTTTCTCCGCCAGCTTCTGGATTGTTGCAGGGAAGGTAGAAGAAAATGACTTGTGAGAAGCTCGACAGCGTCCAGGAGGGGCTGGTCTGTGTGAATGTCGATTGTCTGGTCCACCATTCACTTCAGTTTTCACAACAGCTTATTTAGGCATAATTCGCATACACGCAGAGCTCGGAGATATTGTGGGTTCGGTTCCAGGCCAACCACAATAAAGCAAGTACCTCGATGAAGCGAGTCACAAGAATTTCTTGGTTTCCCAAGAAATTGTAAAAGCTACGTTTACACTATACTGTAGTCTGTTAAGTGTGCAACAGCATTATGTCTAAAAAAAAAAACCTACATACCTTAATTGAAAAATATTTTAATGCTAAAAAATGGCAGTTATCCTCTGACAACCCAGGGTTGCCACAAACCTTCAATTTGTAAAAAATGCAGTATCTGCGAAGCACAATAAAACAAGGTGTGCCTGTACCATAAAATTTCACCCTTTTAAAATGTATAATTTGGTGGCTTTTAGTGTATTCACAGAGCTGGGCAGCCACCAGTCTCTAATTTTAGACCATTCCCCTGGCCCCAAAGAAACCCACACACCAGCACTGACTCCCCAGCCCCCTGCAGCCCCCGGCAGCTGCTAACCTGCCTTCTGCCTCTGTGGTTTTGCCTGCTCTGGATGTTTCACATACTGGACTCAATACGCGGCCTTTTGTGTCTGGCTTCTTTCCCTTAGCATGTTTTCAGGGGTCATACGTGTTGTAGCGTGTGTCAGCGCTTCCTTCCTTTCCGCGGCTGGATCGTGCCCCCCGCCCCGTGTGGATGGACCTCACTTCATGTCCGTCAGTCGATGGACACTGGGGTTCTTTCCACGTCTTGGCTGCTGTGAGCACTGATGCACTGGCGTCTGTGTGGCCCGGCTTTCCTTTCTCTTGGGCTGGACCTGGGATGGAGCTGCCGATCACGTCTCCCACAGCGGCTGCCCCCTGCGCCCCCCCACCAGCTCCCATCCCCACCAGCTGTGTCACTGTGCATCGGCTCTCTTTAGCCCACCGGCTGGGAGGGAGGTGGTGCCTCCTGTGACCTGATGTGCTTTTCCCTGATCACTGATGATGGTGAGCATCTTTCCATGAGTTTGAAGGCCGTCTTATACCTTCTTCAGAGAACAGTGAATGCAGGTCATTTTCATTAGGGGTGTTTGTTTTCTTACTGTTAGTTGTGGAGGGCTCTGCGTTTTCTGGGTACAAGGCCCTGCGCCCTCCTGTGTCCCTGGCTTTCACTCTGGGGCTCCCACCTGGTACGGCGGGTGTGCGGGTGAGTTGCTCATGGCCAGGGGGCCCTTCTGTGCACAGTGGGGCACGCGGCAGGTCCGGCCTCCGCACACCCATGCTGACAACCAAAACCGTGCCCAAGGGCATGAGTCACCCTGTGGGAAGTGCCACCTCACTAATGCGCTGACCCCTGAGGACCCAGAGGGCACCAGGGCTGGTTTCCTGCCAGGGTGAATGGGCGTGGTCCCCGGGGCTGGGTGCACCTGGGCCCGTGACACCCTGAGTGGAGCGTCTCAGAGCAGACTTTGTCTTGGGGAACGTGCCTTCCTGACGGGCAAGTTTCCAGGGTCTGGCGCCCCAAACCATGTGTTTTTTGCTTCTCAGGCTGCAGCAGGGCCTGGGGAGAGGGAGGAAGGTCCTGTGGGCACCACGGGGGTGTGGGGACCACGGAATTGTGGGGTGGAGGGGCGAGTGAGCGGGACATGAGCGTAGGTCGCCATGCCTCCAGCTTGCGTCCTGTGGGAAGGACCACATCACAGGGACGCCCCAGAGCCACCTGGGGTGACCACAGGGCGGGCAGAGAGAGGGGGATCTTAGGGCAGTGAAACCATCTTGCATGATACCATAATGGTGGGTATGTGACATCATGCATTTGTCCAAACTCAAAAACTGCCCGACGCAAACAGCGAGCTCTGATGTAAACCGCAGATTTAGTTAATAACGTAGAACATAGCAATACTGGTTCATCTGTCATAACGTGGGTACCACACCAGTGAGGGGGGATGTGTGGGGACTCCCTGCACCTCCTCTTCCGTGTTCTGCAAACCTCAAACTGCTTTCAAAGTTGAAGTCTTATTTCTAAGCGCTTGTCGTGGAAGGGGGTGATCCCACGTCACTGTCGCTGGGATCTTTTCCCACGAGGTGTGTCTGAAGCTGCCGTGACGGGTTTGCAGCCTCACCTCCTGCACCGTCTTCCTGACCGTGGGCTGTGCGCCCACCCGGCTGAGCAGGAAGGGACCGTGTGGGCAGAGAGTCAAAGCCTCGTCTGCACGTGCGACGCGGTCTCATCTGGCGTACACGGTTGGTGATGGAGCGTGTCTGGCACATTTATACGCCCACTACCTGAGATGGTTAAAACAGAGAATTGGGCTGCTACCAGCGTCCTTCTTATTAGACTTACAGAAACGAAGCACAAGCGGGTGAAGCAGTGAGACCGTGGTTCATTGACACGGATATTAACCATGTTTTTAATTTTTTAAACCCAGGACTCCTCCTGTGGCTTCCAGGTGGTTCCAGCCAGGTGGGAAGCTGCGGTTATTTCCTGCAGAACACCTGAGCTCACCCAAGGGCCAGCCTTCTCTCTTTGGGGCATCATGTTTTGAGGGGGTTTCTCTTTTTTATTTATTTATTTTTTATTTTTTATTTTTTTTAACATCTTTATTGGAGTATAATTGCTTTACAAAGGTGTGTTAGTTTCTGCTTTATAACAAAGTGAATCAGTTATACACATACCTATGTCCCCACATCTCTTCCCTCTTGCGTCTCCCTCTTTGAAATGCTAACACTTTTCCATTTGTATTTGTTGAAATTCCAGAGCTTTCCATGACGGATGCTAAAATTTAATCACCTTTTCGCTTGGTCAGCTTTTCATTTGAAATGTCAGAACGTAAGCAGGCATATTTGCTACCCAGTGAAATTACTCTAACTGAAGCTAGCCAACATCCTTCAACAGATACCCCTAAAGATCGTTTTTCTTCCCTTTGCAATAAAAACGACAGTAACTCTAATCTCAAAATAAACAAAATAGATGCAGCTGTGACCCGCAGAAGCATAATTACTAGCTAGATACCTTGTGAGCCGACAAATCACTAAACTTTAAACGTACATGAATGCACGTGTTCTACCAAACAGGCCGGAAACAGACAAGAATGGCAGGTCACAGCTCTATTGCAGCCGCTCCGAGGAAGAGGGCTGTGTCTGCCCCAGCCCTCCTCGGATTTTGCTGTGAAAATGGGTTGGAGGCTCCCTCAAGGTCAGCGCCCCGCCCCCAGGTCAGGGCCTCCTCTTATGTGGGAAACTGAGAGGCAGCCCCCTTTGTTGTCTCAGGAGTTTTTCTGAATGAATTCACCCAGAGCCAGAGGGAGGTGTGTATCCAGAGTTCACTGGGTCAGAAGAGATGCTTGTGCTCTGATGTCATTTTAAAACTTAACCCATGAAAGACCACGGCACAGAAGATGGAGCAGACGGACTTTCCCCTGACCCTTCCACTTGGTAAACACGGGCCCGTGAACTTTACATGTGAAAAAAGTGAGACGATGCTGAGGAGGAGGAGAACAGCCGGGATCCCAGGGCCCGAGAAGGACACAGTGGTCCAGGCTGGGCGCTGGAGGAACCAACCGGCAGCTGGAAGCGCCACTGGGCATAAAGCCCGGAAAGCCCGGACCAAAGCCTGCTCTCTCCACCAGAGGACCGGGAGAGGAAGGACAGCAATTTCTGGACGATACCTGCTCCACCCCAGCCTGACATCACGGGAAAACTGTGCCCCTCTACCCGCCAGGCCCCAACGATGGCGGGAACTTAGACTCCCACCCTGAGAGGCTGCACGAGGCTCCCCTGCCTCATTCGGTGGCAATGAGTCCCATCCCAGCGCTGACACTTGAGGTCAGTGGAGACCACGTGGGGAGCCTGGACGTCCCCCTGCCCTGGGACTCAGAGGAGGCTTAGTGGACCCAGGACTTTCACCACCATCCAGGGGACAAGTGAAGCCCCCCCCTACTACAGTGACAGTGGGGATGCTCAGGGAGCAGGGCAGGGAGCCCCAGACCCCCCAGCCGGGCGGCATCAGTGGAGACCCCCTCAGCAGTGACAAGGAGTCCCCCGACCTCTCACCCTCTGCCCCAGACGTTGAGAGTCTTGTGTCACTGCTGGGGAACCTGGCCTCTACCCTTGCCTGGCAGTAAAGAGGCGGTGACCTTACTTCCCTCCCTATTGGAGCACCCAGAGGAAGTCAGCCAAAAGAGCAGATTTTTAACAAATCCAGAGTTTCGTAACATAATGCAAAAATGTCCACATGTCCTTCGAAAACTAACTGTCGTATCAGGAACCAGGAAAATCTCAAAATGAATGAAAAAAGACCAGATGCGTCAACACAGAGATGGGAGAGATGGCAAGACCGTCCGACAAAGAGGTCAAAGCCGCCACCACCAAACGCTCCACCGAGCGATTACAGACGTGCTTTAAAAGGGAAAAATGGGAAATCTCAGCAAAGAAATAGAAGGTGGAGAGAAGGAAATGGAAATTTCATAAATTTCCTAAATACTGTAATTGAAGCAAAAAATCCCAGTTAGTGGGCTCAGCAACAAAAGGGAGAGGACGGCAGAAAGAATCTATAAACTTGAAGCTAAAACAACAGAAATCACCCAACCTGAACAACACAAAGAAAATAAACTGAAGGAGAAAAAAAAGAAGAACAGAGCCCTGGGGACCCGAGGGGATTCTAACAGAAGATCTGACCTTCCCGTCACTGGAGTCACAGGAGAGAAGACAGAGGAGGGGCTGAAAAGTACCTAAATAAAAGCTGAAAATGGCCCAATTTGGCAAAAGACACAACCCAAATATTTAAGAAGTTAGTAGAGCCCCAGTTAGAATAAATCCCCCCGAACCACACCAAGACATATAGTTAAACTTCTGAAAATTGAAGGCAAAAATTTCTTGAAAAGCACAGACTACCACAATTCACTTGATAGGAAACATAATTTGAATAGTCTGAAGCTATTACAGACATTGAGTTCATAATTTAAAAACTCTCAAAAAAAATCTTCAGATCAGGATGGTTTCACTCAAGAATTCTACCAAGCATTAAAGAACACCAACTCTGCACACTCTCTTCCTATTCATCTTATGAGGCTAGTGTTACACTGATGCCCAAACCAGACAAAAAAGAGAAAGAAAACTATGGACCAATAGCCCTCATGAGTACAGACACAAAATCCATAACAAAATATTAGCAAATAGAATGAAGCAATATATAATAAGAATTATTCATTATGGCCAACTTGGGTTTAATCCAGGAATGCAAGGCCGGATCAATATTTGAAAATTAATCAGTGTAATCCACCATGTTAATGAACTAAAGAAAAATCACATGGTCATTTCAATCAATGCAGAAAAAGTATTTCACAAAATTCAACACCCTTTCAGAAACATAGGAATACAGGGGAGCTTCTTAACTTACCAGAGTACTTACAAAAAAATTCCTACAGCTGACATTCCACTTAGTGGTGAGGACGGTATGCTTTCCCCGTACAGCTGGGAACAATGTTCTCAACATTGTATTGGAAGTTCCTGCTGGTGCAGTGAGTCAGGAAAAGGAAATAAAAGGCATGGGGATTGGCAAGGAAGAATTAAACAGTCTGTATTTACAGATGACACGATTATCTAACTATAAAATCTCAAGGACTCTACAGAAGGGCCCTAGAACTAATGAGTTTAGCAAGGCTGCAGGATACAAGATAAACATTGAAAAATCAATTGTGTTTCTCCCTATAGCAATGAACACATGGACACCAAAATTAAAAATACAATACCATTTACAATTACTCCAAAAAATTAAATACTTAGGTGCAACTCCAACAAAACATGCACACGGCTTGAAAACTAGAAAATGCTGATGAAGGAACTCAGATACCTAAATAAATGGAGAGACATACTGTGTGTATGGATCGGATGTCTTAATATAGTAAAGACCTCAATTCTTTCCAAACTGATTAACAAAAATTTTTCGTAGATATAGACAAGATTATCATAAAATTTGTGTGGAAAGTCAAAGAGGTAGAATACCTAAAATACCTTGAAAAAGAAGAATATAGGAGGAGGAACTAGTCTAAATGATATCAAGGCATCGTTTTGCCACACTAATCGGGACGGGTGGGAGCCGGCAGAGGGACCGACAGCGGAGCGGAACACAGCACTCAGAAGTGACCCCACACAGACGGACCGACTGAGTTTTGACAAAGGTGTCAAATCAGCTCAGTGGGGGAAAAACAGCCTCTCAACAAATGGTCTGGGGCAGTCGGACATCAGAGGCAAAACAAAAACGAACAAAAAACCATGACGTAAGTTTCACACCTTATACAAAAATTAACTCGAAATGGGTCACAGATTTAAACATAAAGTGTAAAACTATAAAACATTAGAAAAAAATATAGTAGATGATATTCAGGACCTAGGAATAGACAAAGAGTTCATAGACTTGATGCCAAAAACATGATAGAAGAAAAAGTGGGTAAATTAGACTTTATCAAAATGAAAAACGTCTGCTCTCCAAAGGACCCTGCTAGGAGAACAAAGACAAGCTACAGACAGGAGAAAATATTTGCAAACCACAAATAGAGGACGAAGGAGTCTCAAAGCTCACCGGTATAAAAGCAAACAATCCAGTTAGAAAATGGAAAACAGAGATGAAGAGGTATTGATGACAAAGGAACACCAAAAAGGTGATTAGGGAAATGCAGAATAGCTACGAGCTACCATTACACACCTGTCAGAGGAGCTAAAGTGAAGAACAGTGGCCGCACCCAGTGCTGGTGAGGATGCTGAGAAGCTGGATCTCTGCGTTGATGGTGGGGATGAATGTAAAATGGTACAGCCATCTGGAAACAGTTTGCCAGTTTCTTTTTAAACAAAACATGCAGCTGTCATCCAACCCAGCAAATTGCACTCCTGGGCATTTATCCCAGAGAAAGGAAAACATATTCACACAAATTCATGCACACGAATGTTTCCATTAGTTGTATTCATAGTAGCCCCAAACTGGAAAGAACCCTAATGTCCTTCAGTGGGTGAATGGCTAGAAAAAGCTGTGGTCCCTCTACTCTGTGGAACGCTGACTACTCAGCAAGCACAAGGACAAACGACAGGTTCACAAAACCACCTGGATGAACCTCCAGAGAGTCAGGCTGACTGATCCCCTTTAGAGAACATTCTTGAAATGACAGCACTATGGAAATGGAGGAAAAAACACTAGTGGTCGCCAGGGCTCAGGAGGGCGTGGGTGTCTATAAAAGGGGGCCATGCGGTGATGAGGAGCCCGGGGTGTGGGCTGTGTTGGTGTCGGTATCCATGCCGTGACATCTTACTGTACTTTTGCACGTTGTAACCATTTTGGGGAAAGGGATCTCTCTGGATCATTCCTTATAACTGCATGTGAATCTACAATTGACTTTAATAAAAGGTAGTTAATAATCCACAGCCCTCTTCACTCCCTGCCAACAAGTCCACACATATGTGCTGGGTAGGGAGAGTTTTGCCAAGACGTAGAATCTTACTTGCAGTGGGAAGGAGGGGGAAAGAGCTGTCCTTTTAGATAGCTGTGACCTTGACTGGCTTAAAATAAATATTTGCTATAGAGTTACAGGTCCAGATCTACAAGTTAAAATACATGTTAAGGTGGGTTAAATTCAATTTCAGTGACCTTGGTGTTGAGCCTTGGAAAATACGGCCTCTAAGTTAACACTTGAATAACTGACATTTCTGAAATTAAATCAGGTATGTTTAAATATTCAGTGGTAGGCAAAGGAGATGGAGGCGGCGGCCCGATTCCACGGGGAGTGTGGTTGCTTCCTGCTGCTGCTGGAGCCTCAGCGGGGGCTGCAAGGGAACTCAGAGCACCCCCCGCCCTCCCCCCACCCCCCTGCCCTCCCACTGCCCTCCCCCTGCCTCCTGCCCTCCCCCCGCCCTCCCCCCGCCCCCCTGCCCTCCCCCCGCCCTCCCCTGCTGCCCTGCAGGCACCGCTGGTGTCGCTGTGTGTGATTCACACACATGCCCGGCTTCCCGGTTCCTTCCTGGAGGTCTCAGCACCAAGGCGCCCCTGCGTCAGCTTTTCCACTGACCACGTTCCTGGAGAGAGACCGGAGGCCCACGGCCCACGTACCAGCCCCCGAGCCTCTGCGGGGCCTGAGTGCCTGCGACCCCCTCCTCTGGACCTTCTGGTATTTTGTGGATTGTTGGGAGAATCTGAAAACATACGATAATATCAAATTTAAAGTTGTGACCACTAGTTTTCTAAACAAAGTAATAAACCAACTTCCTAATTACAGATTGGCCTGTTCTCCCATGTTTACTGTTTTGGACCAAAGTCCCCGGAGCAGGAGTGTCAACAGCACAGAGATGTGCGTCAGCCCGGGCGCCCCCGAAAAGGCCCGGTATCGTTCCCATCGGTGACCCCTATTGTTAGCAGCTTCCTTTCCACTCAGACGTCAAATCCACTGCCAGGGAGAGCCCGGCGCGGGGTGGGGGGGGGATAATTAAGGCGGCAGGCGACAGTTACACACCCGCCCGTTTGGGGAAGAGATACTGTTTTCACGCACAGCAGCTGGAATCAGAAGGGCCGAGGTACCTCAGGTGTGAGGGGCTACTTTGCGCGAGTCTGTCCTGTGGGCTGTGCTGGGGCGCACCCCACCCCCAGGGAGCTGAAAGGGGCCCTGCTCCCTGCGGGGGGAAGAGGATGCGACCCTTTGCCAGGGGCCCTATTTCGGCATCAGTGCTTATTCCGTGCGTTTTTGGTAGAAGGAACATTTCCAGCCCTGATCTCTGTAGGATGTGGTGAAGCGCTGGCCACTGACACTAATCCGAGAGGGGTCTGACGTGGGTGTTCGTCTCCTCCAGGGTCCAGCAGACAAAGATGGACGCTAGCGGACACACACGGAGCCGCCAACCGTCCAAGGGGCCGTGGGAGCCTAAGACGGAAGCCGTGATCTCTGTGTCACGGGGTTCACCTGTGCAGGGGCACAAATGGCAGAGACGGGTGGGAGAGCCCCTGCGGGTGTCCCGGCCCCCAGGGACTGCTATGACCCCGGTTCCCTGGCCTCCCGTCCACGGCCTCCCAGTGGGAATCTGGGAGCTGCTCCCAGGAGGGGGACCAGGCAAAGGCAGGACTGGGGAGGGGGCCGCCCGGCCAGAAGACTGTGTCCGCGTCCAGCGTTCTGATGCTCTCTGGAGGGGACTGTATTTGAAAGTCTCCTTCGGCCACCCTCCTGGCCCTTCTCCGCGGCTGTGAAGTCGGGAGTCAAGTTTGCTTTTATCCTGGAACTTCTCCCAAACTTGTCTCGTCACCTGATGAGATTGTAAGTGCCCAGAGCCAGGGTCATATTTCACTTTCCTGTGACACCCGCCTTCCCAGGCCTCAAACACAGTGGTAGCAAAAGAATGAAATCTCCCCACCTCTGCCCCACCCGGCTCAGGTCCCTCTGGGCTGCCCTCGGTGTCCCCCCTCCCAGCTCCAGCCCCCATCTCCCGGGGTAGGGGACACCTGGCACCGCCCCCCTCCTCACGCTGGTGTTGTGCCCTCAACGCCTGGCTAAGACGTCCAGCCTGAAAGAAGGAAATCCTGTCACTTGTCACAACGGGGACTGACCTGGAGGACATTACGCCGACTGACATGAGCGGGCAGAGAGGGGAAAGGCTGCGAGGGCTGAGCTTTTAATAGACCCGGAGGAGCAGGCGGCCCGGGGGCTGCAGGGGCGGCTCAGGGACGTGGGGTCTTGGTCACGGAGACGAGGGTACTCTGCAGCTGCTGACGGCACAGCGCCCTGGCGAGAGCCCGGTGCTGTGCACCTGAAACCGCGTCAGGAGGGCAGGTCTCCCGTTAAGTGTTCTGGCCGCAGCAAAGGGGGTGCCGGCAGCTCGGGGTGAGGGCTCCGTCTGGCCCCGTGACTGTGGAGGGGCTCTTGGTACTCCCGCAGGTCCAGACTCAGCACCCTGTACACGGTAACGGCGTGGCTCTTCGTATCTCAACTGTCCTCTGTAAAGCTGTTCAAAAATGGAAATAGTGAAATAAAAGGACAACAGATGTTAGTGGAGCCGCTTGAATTTTTCACCCTCTCTTTATTGAACCTCACGATTCCCCTGACCTAGTCCGGCAGCCCCAGGGGCCACCTGGAGGCTGGGGCCCTCTGAACAACCATCCCCTGTGGGCTGAGCCCCTCCCCGCGGCACCCCCTATGGCCAAGGCCCCGGACTCTGGTGTGATGAGGCGGCTGGGCCTCAGGAGGATCGGGCCTGGGTTTCTGGGTTCTGTGTGCTCGTTGCACAGGGTTGGGTGCGTGGCTTTGCAAACATAAGGTGCTCCTATTTGCTGGCTTGCCCTATAAGGAAAAAACAGCCCTGGGATACTTGGAGCTACGCCATGTCACACCCGCTGTGCCCTGAGGGGCCGCTGGGCCAGGGCCAGGCTGGAAGCCCCGCATCATCAGACCTCAGGAGTCGGGCAAACGAAGAAGCCGTGGCTGCAACCTGGGCCACAGAGGGGGCGGCTCAAGTCCGTGCTGGACAAGTGGACCCGCCGCCTAGCAGGAGCGCAGCCTCGCGTCCGTGCTGGGCCTCGGGGCTCGGGGGTAGGCGAGCGTGGGGTCCCCCCGGTCGCCCTGAACCACGGGGACAAGGCCAGCGGTCCAGTCCGGCTTTCCTGCCTCTCTGAATATTCCAGCACTGCTAATATTTATCGAACGTGTGCCTCGTGCCAGGCACTCTTCTAACCGTTTCCACATGTTTAATCCTCAAAACAACCCAGTGCTGTATTTTGTGGTCCCCATTCACAGATGGGGAAACTGAGGCAGAGTGTGACTAAGAAACTTCTTCGAGGTCACCCACCCAGTAAGTAAGTGGCCAGGCCGGGATGGGAGCCCAGGTTGCTGACTCTGGAACCCAAACTCCGAGCTGCGCCGCTAGGCAGAGTCTCCCAGAGGGGCGTTTCCACCCCCAAAAGCGCACTGTCAGCATTCGGCCTTCCGTGGGGATGTCTCCCCAGAGGCCCAGTGTTGGGACTCACGGTGGGGATGCCACGTGCACGACCCTGAACATGGGGGCCTCTCAAACGCACGCGCAGGAGATCCCCAGGCGCTCGGAGACTAAAATCAACTCCAGCTGCTAGGACCGGGTGTCAGTGTTGCACTGAGTCCCAGAGGGAGCGATGCCAGATCCCTTCAGGGCCTACCATGTGCTCTTCTCTAGTCTCCTTCGGTTTCTTGGAAAGTATCTGAAATGAGGGAAGAGAGTCCAGATGCCGCCGTGCACCGAGTTATCTTTCCTGCTTCCCAGGAGGCGTGATTCCCAAGGAACCGAAAGAGGCCGACACAGGCGCGAGGTCGCGCGGCTGGCGCTGCGCCCAACCCTAACCCGGAGCGTCCCGAGTCGCTGCTCGGACCGGATGTTCTGCCCTGAGAACCTGAACTGAGGTTCACATGACGTGAGAACGTTAGACGTCAAGGTGTGAGTTCGCTTTAAGCGTTTTGCCTCTTAAAACGCTTGTGTTTCCAGCCGGCGCTTGTTCTGGGCGATGGGCCGTGTGTATAGAGCGAAGCAGGAGGGTCAGGGTCTGGAGAAGGGACACAGACGTGGTTCTCGCTCCGAAAGCTCATTTCACTTATAAGCGAGGTCGGTGTGCGCTAACCAAGCACCTCGCCTGTCTGTGACACCCCCGTTAGAGTCAGAGCACCTGCCGACGTGCGCTGGGCCCGAGGGACAGCGGCGCGTTACCCGGGCCGCGACTGTCCTCGGGTAGCCTGTGTCCCCGCCTCGCTGCCTGCGTGCTTTCCTCGTGGGGCATCCAGTGCTGTTGGGATGGACGAGGCGGCCCCCAGGTGAGGCTGTGTCAGCTGTGTTCCGACCAGGGCTCCTGGAAGCCAGGCGCGCTGGGCCTAAAACCTCACGCTGCTTCACTGACCTGACCGCGGGCGGATGTCCATCAAAGCCGGACACCTGACAGAGTTTTCCTCAAGTATCAGGCTTGTCTGCTGCTGTGCATTCGTGTAACATCTGGGGATCTTATCAGCTCCAAGGTGGACGGATCCTACTGTCCTCACGGCCAGGCAGCCTGGTCACTTTGGTGACTTTGTAGCAACACGCCTACATCATGGCAACCAAGGCTCCTTTTTTTCCCCTCCCCGGACGGCTGGGAACAAAGCAAAGAGCTCAGGAGGACTGGAGTGTGGCCGTGACTGTGACCAAACGAAGCCAGGACCTTCTGTCCAGGGCAATGCAGGAAGGGCCCCGGAGACCACCGGGCTGCCTTCACAGCTGAGTGCAAGGGCCGGGGGGCCGCTGCTGCCTGGGGGGCGATGCTCCCGGCATCGTGGCACCTCGCTGCTGGGCGGGCCCAGGTGTGGTATGGGCCTAGGTATGCCGTGGGCCCAGGTGTGCTGTGGCCCAGGTGGCCGCCCCTCCAGAGGGTCGGGGGGTAAACCTTGGTGTTGTCCTGGCAGTGTCTTCTCTGCAGGGCTCCAAGCTGGGAAGGCTGCGTGAGGGCGGCCCCTGGGACCTGCACCGACCCCCCGCCCCATCTTGGAAGACGGCCCCCCCGGGGCCTTAGGATCTAGACAGGCTCGGGGCCTGTTACCCTCCGTTCTTCCCTTTCTCCCCTTTGGGACGGGGCTGTTTGTCCAGCCATTTGTCCCTCGGAAGCGGCCGCCTGTCCGGTTCCACAGGCTCTCGGCCGGAAAGGACCCGGCCTCGGTGAATCGCCTCAGATGTGTGGTTCAGGTGAGACTCGGGACTTCTCTGAGTTGATGCAGAACAAACACGTTCTGCGTGTGAGGATGTAGATTTTGGGGGGCCAGGGGCAGAATGCTGTGGTCGGGCTGTGTCCCCCCCAAATTCATATGTTGCAGTCGTAACTCCCAAGGTGATGGTGTCAGGAGGCGGGGGCTTTGGGGTGGTAGGTCACAAGGGTGGAGCCCCGTGGGGTTAGGGCTCTTACAGAAGGGACCCGAGAGTCCCTCACCCCTTCCCACGTGTGAGGACACGCAACAAGGCCCTAGAAAGGGATCCTCCCCAGACCAGACCACGCTGGCGTCTTGGTCCTGGACGTCCAGCCTCCAGAACCGTGGGAACTAAACTTCTGTTGTTTACGAGCCCTGAGCCTATGCTGTTCTGCTGTAGCTTCCACGCCGACTCAGGCGCGGCAGAAAAGTGTGGAGTGGGTCCTTGCAGTTATTTCCTGCTCTTCATCTGAACAAACATTGTTCCCAGAAACTCGAAATCTCTCTGACTTGGAGGCTGCTCAGGCCCATGAGGAGATGCACAGCCCCGATGCCCCAAAAGATCTGTCCAAGGTGCCCAGCTGGGAGGTGGCTGAACCCCAGCCTGGTGACATCCTTAAAATAACCACAGAACCCGAGGATGCCAGTGCCCTGGGTCCCTGCAAGCGGGAGGGAGTGGGGGTGGGATCCCAGACCTGGCACTGCCCTCCCCCCAGCAGAACAGGGGCTGAGTTCGGGGTGTAGCCCTTTCTGAGGAGGGCTCCACAGGGGGGCCCCACCTGCTCACTCACAGCCTGAGAGCATCACTCAGACCAGAGGCTTTGACTTTCCCAGTTAGGATCTTTCTGGACGGTCAGTCCTGCGTCCCAGAGTCCTTGTCCCAGTCGGTCAGAAGTCACTTATGGCCTGCTGGGGGATCTTTGTGAAGTTTCCCTTGAACAATCCCCAGTAAATTATGGAAGGGACACCTTGCCTTGCTCCCAGGTAGGTGATGCTGGGACAGCAGGGAAGCGCTCTGAATTCTGCGTTTCCTCTTAGAATTCACAGGGCACTGGGCTCCTTGCTGAGCTCAGGAATGGCAATGCAGAGCCTGTCAAGGCTGTGAAAGGGCAAAGCTGGAGAAGCAGGGCCTCGGTCTGTGGAGGTGTCTGGTTAACCTGAGCCTCGTGAGACAGGATGCCGCCTGCAGGTTCCCCGAACTGGGCTGGGATCCAGCAGGTGTGGCCATGCCCAGGCCAGCCCCTCTGTTACCTACAGAGGGGGTCCCGGTGACTTTATTCTGAGTCCAGAAGTTTATTAATTGTTGTCATTCAGTTAGCTCAGCTCGGTTTCCAAGGCTCAGGCCTGATGTAAAACCTCGGTCTCCAGCTCTCCCTCGCCACCCTGTCCCGCCCCACCTGGGCGCAGGTTTGGGATGGATGGGGCGCTGCTTTCCACTCTCCCTCCCCCCAGCGTCTCCCTGGACCCAGGGCGGGGCAGGGCGGGGAGATGCACGCACAGGCACGTGCGGGCTGACTTGCGGGCTGTCTCTTGGAGACCAGCGTGTGGGGCTGGCCAGGCGCACCACCACCACCCCTGTGGCGCCACTTCTAGCCGCTCCCGGTGATGGCCACCCTCCCTGGAGTCTGCACCAGACCTGGGCCATGGGACCACTGCCGCCTTTTGGGTGGATGCTGCTATACACACTGTTGAGTTGAAGGTGCACGGTGTGACAGTGTGGTCCGTGGTACATCAAGAGCACCACGATGAGCTTAGTGAACGTCTCCACCACGTCACACAGTTACCGTTTCTGTTCTGTGGTAAGAACCTTCGAGATCTACCCTCTTAACACTGTTCACATTTCGAGTACGGTGTTGATAATTGTAGTCGCCACGCTGAACAATGGAGCCTGGAGCTTCCTCACCTGTAACTGTAACGGGCTCCGTCTCCCATGACAGCCCCCTGCCCGCAGCCCTTGGCAACCACCACCGTACTCTTTCTGAGTTTGGATTTTCTAGATTCCGCATGTAAGTGAGATCACACAGTGTCTGTCTTTCTGTGTCTGACTTATTTTGCTCAGCCTAACGCCCTCAGGGTCCATCCATGTTGCTACAGAGGGCAGGGTTTCATTGCTTTTTACGTCTGAGTAATATTCCATTGTGTGTATGTACATCTTCTTCATCCATTCATCCGTCGATGGACACTTAGGTTGCTTCCATATCTTTTTTTTTTTTTTTTTCGGTACGCGGGCCTCTCACTGTTGTGGCCTCTCCCGTTGTGGAGCACAGGCTCCGGACGCGCAGGCCCAGCAGCCATGGCTCACGGGCCCAGCCACTCCGCGGCACGTGGGATCCTCCCAGACCGGGGCACAAACCCACGTCTCCTGCATCGGCAGGCGGACTCTTAACCACTGCGCCACCAGGGAAGCCCGCTTCCATATCTTGGCTACTATAAATAATGCTGCAGTTAACACAGGGGTACTTATATCTTTATAAATTAGTGTTTTTGTTTTCTTCAGATAAATGCCCAGAAGTGGAATTACCGGATCATATGGTAGTTCTGTTTTTACTTTTTTGAGGAACCTCCACACTGTTTTCCACAGCGGCTGCACCAGTTTACATTCCCACCAACAGCGCACGAGGCTTCCCTCTTCTCCGTGTCCTCACCAGCACTTCCCATCTCTTGTTTACTTGACGAGGCTGTTCTGGCAGGTGTGAGGTGGTGTCTCCCCGAGGTCTGGTTCGCATCCCTGACGTCCCTGGTGTGGAGCGCCCTCCAGCCATTCTCACGCTGTGCGCTGGCCGAGCCACAGCTCGTCCCTCCCCCAGCATCCTGGGTGAACCCTGCCTTCTGTCTTCTGTCCACGTCTTTGGCCCGGGGTTACAGGAAAGGCAGCTGATGGGGCCCCAGGCCGGGGGCTTATCCTGGGAGCCCCGTGAGGGCAGGGACCGCCCCCAGCCCCGCACCTGCTCAGCACTCACCTGGATCCAGCGCCCAGGGGGAAGTTGCCCAGGAGAGGCGGGTGTGTCCTGGGGTCCCCAAGGGCCCTGGGATGCCCCCTCAGATGGACGCCAGCTCTGCGCCCCAGCTCACAGGTGAGGCTGTCTGCCCAAGCCTGTGGGTTTCTTCACAGCATCCTTTTCAAGTCTCTCCTTTTTCTTTGCTGCCCCCCCCCCCCCACCGTGTGGGACAGTCTAGTGCAGGAAACAGCGTGCACAGGCCTGGCGGGTGGCTCCCGCTACCTTCCAAGAGCCATGTCTCCACCTCTCCCAGGGCCCCCTCCTCTCTCCCGAGGGTGGGCTCCCCCGGCGCCTGGGTTCTCAGAACCCGACCTGCACACCCTCCCAGCTCTCCTGTTTCTCGCCTCCCCTTTCAGGGCTGACTTTCTGGAACGGTTGCTGAGAGGATGTGTTCGGTGTCTGGGGATAATCTTACGTTCTGCCTCTGCTTTCTGGGACGGGCCCAGGCAGTGACGCACAGCAGGCCTGCGCTCTTGCGACACTCAGGCTAAGATGCTCTGTGCAGCGTGGGGTCTGGGGATGACATCCCAATTGATCCGTGACAGTGTTTCCCTGAACCAAACACTTGTTTTTAGGCCTGTGTTTATATGCATCGAAGTTTGATCCTGTCTCTGACACCTTACCAGCTGTGTGACCTTGGGCAAGTCACTGGACCTCTCTTTGCCTTATTCTGTAAAACAGGGTAGAAACAGTGCCTGCCTCCTAAACCCTTGTGAAGATTTAATCAGTTCACATCATGGAAAGAGCTTAGGAGGGTCCCCGAAGCACAGTAAGCGCTCAGTAGTGTTGGGTAGGGTTGTTATGACTGTTACACTTTATGCCACATTCAGGGCTGTTTATAGCAAGATGGTGCCATGTGTGCCGTAATTTATGGAGAGAGTAAAGGTCCGATATAGACTGAGAGGGAGGGAGGGACTGGCTCACGGGATCATGGAGGCCAGCAAGTCTGCAGTCGGTAGCGTGGCCGCAGGCTGGGGGCCCAGGAAGAGCTGAGTCTGGACAGTCTGGAGGCAGAATTCCCTCTCCCTCGGGGACCGCAGTCTTTTCCTCTGCGACTGATTGGACGAGGCCCACCCACACCAGAGAGGGTGATCTGCTGGTCTACACATTCATCATGGCTACAAAACACCCTCAAAATGACATCCAGACAGTTTGAGCAAACATCTGGGCACCGAGGCCAGCAGACTCAACCCTGAAGCAGCGCTGGAGTTAGCGGCTTGGTCCCAGAAATGCACCAGCGAGAGGTGCTTCAGGGGACGAAGCTGAGAGTGAGTGGGAGTCAGTGAAAGCAGCATGGCCAGAAGGTTTGCCTTTTCCTTTGTTTTGCTTTTGGTTTAAAGATGGGCTAGACCCCGGCAGCAGTTCTCAAAGTGTGGACCAGCGTCACCGGGCTCCCGTGAGAAGGGCATGTTCCTGGGTCCCCCAGACCTACTGGATGGGGAACTCTGGGGGGAGGGTGCTGGCCTTCCGGGGTTAACGAGCTCTCGGGGGACCCCAGTCACCTCGAGTTGGAGCACCACTTATGTACACTTTTGTGCCTGCAGCGGGGGAAGGCCAGGACCAGGAGGACGGGGCGGTACCTGGGAGAGAGGAGGCCCCGCCCAGGTGGCTGTGGAGGCCTGAGGGCACGTGGCCTGGGGCCAGTTGTGCTCCAGGACAAGTGTGGCTGTTTTTGCCCTTGGACCAGTGGGAAGGCGGATGTGCCCCCCTGCACTCTGGGGAGGGCTGGGCCAGCGTTTCTGGACGCTCTGCCAGGTGACTGGCCTTCCCTGAAGTTGGAGGCGGGAGGTCATGATGGGGTCAGGCTGGCCTGGCGCTGGTACAGCGGGGTTTGCCTCAGCTGCAGGAGCCCAGGCCGTGTGTCCACAGGGAGAGGCTCACCCTCTGCCCTGCGGCCACACCTTTCCTGACCCCCACGCCCTTCGCTGGGCTCTACTCTGAACCACACAAAACTGCTGACATTCAGTGGGCTTTGACGTTAAAAAAGAAAAATCATCAGTTTCTTAGCTTTACTCCACACTTGCCATGTGTGGCTATTGTACCTTCATTTCACGTTGCAATTATGTGTTTCCAGATCTTTCTTGCCCCCAGACCCTTGAGCTCTGAGGGCAGACGCTGGGCCACCTTCACCTTTTCACCCTCCCCTCCTCCCCGCCATCGGTGCCCACGGTCCGTGGGCACTCACTGTGCTGACACGAGCTGCCCACTTGAATCCCCCAAACCACTTACAGAAACGGGCACTTCCTCCTGAGACACTCCCTCTGTGATGCCAGCCTCTAAGGGATGGCCAGCCCCTCGGTAAGGAGAGGCCAGTCAGGGTCCAGAGCGCACACGTGGTCCACGCACATCCCTGGGAAGTGGTGCCATGGCCGGGCACACTCGTGACTGGCATCTGCAGGATGCCGGGGTGCAGAACGCACTGGGTGGCTTCGTGCCAACCGCGGCGAGGTCACAGGGCCCGAGTCTGGGCGCGCGCTTCCCTCCTGCGCCTCGCGTCCTCGCGGCAGGCGGCGCAGGGGGAGCGGCCGGTCCACCCCTCCACCCGCGGACCCACGGACCTACTCACCATGGGCGGCGCGGGGAGGGCGCGCTCGGCTGCTGCGGCCTCTGCACCTGCCTGGGGGCGGCCGGAGGTAACGGCGGGCAGGTTCCGGTGCTCGCGCCTGCAGCTTCCCCTGTCTCTCCGGGGAGGGCGCAGAGACGCGCGGCTGGTGGGGTGGGCCGGGCTGCGCCTCTGCGCCCGCGGGGAGGGGAGGGGTGCGCTGCGGGCTGAGGTCGCGGCGGGGTGCGCCCGTCCGCCCGCGGGGCTCCCAGGTGGCCTTGGGGGTGCGCGCGCGGGGCTGTCCGGAGTCTGTGGTTGCGCGCGCGGGGCTCCCGGGTGACCGCGGGGGGGCCCTTGCCGAGCGCTCTGGTCACCGCGGGGGTGCACTCGCGGGGCTCCCAGGTGGCCGCAGGGGTGCGCGCGCGGGACTGTCCGGGGTCCGTGGGTGCGCGCTAGGGGCTCCTGGGTGACCGCGGGGGGGCCCTTGCCGAGCACCCTGGTCACCGCGGGGGTGCACTCGCGGGGCTCCCAGGTGGCCGCGGGGAGACGCGGGGCGCGCACCGCTTCCGCTTCCGCCGAGCAGCTCCCCGCACCCCGCGTAGGGCGCGCCCCCTTGGCGGGGCTCGGGGACCAATCCCGGGAAGGCGGCGCTGCCGGCCCCCTCCCCACCGCCTACCCCGCCCATAAAGCACCTCTGCTGCAGAGGAAAGCCGGGCTGCGGGACCATTCTGCTCGGTCTCAGGATGAGGTTCTGGCTGAGAAATGAAGAGATGGCCCTGGAGGAAATGGTGCAGAGATTGAATGCGGTTTCCAAGCGCACTGGTAGGCGGAGCCGCTGGCCCTGAAGCCCGTTCTTGAGCTTGACATCATGTGCTGAGTCTAGGGAGATGCGGCTGGTTTTTCTGTAACAGCCTGCATTTCTTTTTCCAAGCAGAGGTAACAGGACAGCAGAAGGACGGCTTTGGTCTGGCAGCTGATAGGCTCCATGGCCGGTCAGCCTGATTTTATTCCGCCTAGGAAGGTGGACAGAATTGCAGAGTGGTGACGGGCTTCCTGGGAGACCCCAGGTTTGTACGTGGAGCCGTGGTCTGAAATATGCTCATTCAACCCGCATTTTGGCTTCATGGCTACAGTCGCAATGGAGAAAGCGTACGTGTTTGTGGCCTGAAAATAACGTGAGCCCAGGCGTTTCGAGCTGGTGTAGGGCTGGCGGAGCGTCAGAAGCTCATTTTGAGGAGGGAGAATCTGGTCAGTCAGGTAGTTCTTCTCTCCACCAAATATGACTCGAACCTAAGACAGATGTTGGAACGCGGTGTGGGTGTGGAGTGGGGCACAGCTTGACTGGATGCTCGTTTTCTGCCCTGAGTAAAGGATGACTCACAATTAGCTTTGAGGAGAAGTTCCAGGGGGTTCGTTTGGATTCAGGAGAGCCCTGAGCAGGCCGCGCTGGGCACTGCTTCAGGCGGTCACTTCTGAGCCTTCCTGCTGCGTGTGCAGGGGCACATCGGCCTGGGCTCGTTTTCCTTGAAATGAGTAGGAAATAAGCGGGTATCATTAACAGTGAGTTGCCAGCCTTTTGCCTGACGTCGCCCTGCGTTATAGACCGTGGCCTCATTGTCTGAATGATGCTTTCCTGAGAGATTAGGTTACTTGGTTTGGGGCGTGGTATCCCCCACCCCTCTCTTATGAGCGCGGGACCTCACAGATTTGGAGAGCAAAGCGATGACGAAGTCGGTGTAAACACACTGTGTGTGATGGTCTAACCGAGACTTTGGGAGACATTGTTTTTACTGGTGATTTTTGTGATTAAAGCTACTGGATTTATTGTAAATGGGTCAAAAGCAAATAAAGCCGTTTTGTGCCACGTGGCCCCTTATTCTTAGGAAGGGACCCCGTTTTCTGACACGCAAGTCGCGTTTCGCTGGGTGCAGGATGCGGCGTGCAGCTGAGGTGAAGGGCACGGGGCTGGGTTCCGGGTGCCCCTGCACTGGGCTGGAGCTGGGATTACAGAGCCAGCGGGAACTGTTCCCAAGAGTGATGTCATCCCTGCGTTTCAGGGATGCAGGCTTCTTGGTGAGCTCGGGAGACGCGTGTGCACTTTGAATTGTGAAAAGACCTCCTGCCCAGAGCGGGGAGGTGCTGACCACCCCCCGAGTCGTGCTGCGAGCCGTGGCAGCTCCCGAGGTGTGTCCTTTGACACACCTGTGCTCCCGGCTCCAGTCTCACCAAGAATCTAAAATCCAGGTCATCAGACGTCAGGTCAGGAACACCCCATCGGGCTTGATTGGCAGAGACCTGCTTCCCTCCCACTACGCCGCCTCTTCCTTCAGCACAAACCTACTTTTCACTCCTGCAGCAGGGAGGTGCCACCGGACGGAGGCCGTGAGACACGGCGCCGGGCGTGTGTCGCGCGCAGTGTTGACACAGGGCCCCCCGCCGAGCGTGGGCGGGCTACACGTGCTCCTGTGGGAACGGGGATACAGGTCACTGTAAAGCCCCCACCAGCTCAGGTCTGCACCCCCAGCACTTTCTCGGAGGAAGCCCCATCCGTAGCAGAATGGCTCTGTCTGGAGGCCACCGAGGTCACTGGGATGCTGCCGTCGCGATTCAGGGGAGGGGGCTCAGAGCTGAGGCTCGGGCACCCTGAGCCCTCCCAGGGCTGGGTGGCAGTTTCCCTGCGTGGAGCTGGACCCTCCGAGGCCCTACGCTGGACCGGCAGCGTTTTCTCTCGCCTGCTTGCGGACGTGCTGCCGCCTGATTTTAGCTTCAGGGTTACTGTGGCCCCGTGTCCTCCAGGGCTGTCATCATCTGGTTAGTCCGCCGGTGAGGGAGGCTGACGCTTGCTGCCCGTGTGGCCTGTGAGGCTGTTGACCTTGAGAATTTAAATTCTCTGGACTCTCGAACTCAATCTTTAATCACAAGGCCAGGACCCCCTTCCATGTTGTTGGGCTCCTTTTCCAGCATTTTCATTGTTTCGGTTTTCTCCCTAATTTGCAGTAAGTGGTGACAAAGTAAAAAACATTTGAGGGAGGAATGCTAATGGATTGGGCCCTTGTAAGCATTTGCCCATATGCAGGAGAACAGTGGTTTGAACCGGAGCATCTGGATCTTCTGGAGGGAATCATCTCAGATTCCGGGGCCACCCCCAGAGTTTCTGATTCAGGAAGTCAGGGGCCTGAGAATTTGCATTTTAAGTTCTCAGGTGACGCTGATGGTGCTGGTCCAGGAAGCAGAATTGGAGAAACACTTAGTAGGAAAAGTCTTTCAGTCTAGTGCCACCTTCTCCACTCGTTGACCTTGAGCAAAGTGCTAGCTCCTGTCATGGCTGGATGGACGGACAGACGGACAGAGAAGGATGGATGGGTGGGTGGGTGGATGGATGGACCCACGGACGAGGCTGCACACAGGACAGTAGAGGTAGAAGCTCTGTCATATTTCAGAGTTTTCATGTCTCCACTGAGGACTAACAACTCCTAGCTCTTTGCATGTTGAAGGAACAAATCATTGGTTTGCATCAGGACGTAAGCAGTGAGGCCGTTCACTCCTCCGGTTCAAGTTCAGCCCCGGGACCCTTGCTCTTCATCCAGACGTCTTCCTTTCTGCCCTCTCGGTCCCATCCTCCCATCTTTTACACCACCTTTAACCACAGTGCAAGAAGCTAAATCCAGCTGCTGTCCCAGCTGCTAACTCGGCCTGTTGGGGGCAGGGATGCTATCCCAGCACCATCATTCTAGTAGCACCTGAGTACATGGTGTTCACGTGTCCGACCTGTTCCCTTTAAGGACCCAGGCGTCCCACAGCCGTGTCCTCTGAAAGCCGTGATCAGTTGCAAGAAGGGAGGCTTTGTAGGGGTCCTATCGCTGAGCGCCCTAGAGAGCCCCGACAGAGGGAAGCGGACGTAGCTTTGTGCCAGGCCTGACCTGAGCCGTCTCTCTGTAGGGAACACAGACACTGTGGGGTGGCGAGGACGTGCAGGAGCCTGGCGGCCCGGGGGAGGCGCCGCTGCGGCCCCAGCCTGCCCTCGCCTGTACGGCCTGCACCCCGCGGAGTCCGCTGTGCTCTGGGTTGTTCCTAAGGGAACCGTCCGGCTCTGCGGCTGGTCGTGGTGGTCCCGCTGCCGCCCCCCTGCACTCCCGCCCCACCTGGGACAGCCTGGCTCCAGCCCAGGACGGTCACCTCCGCCCCCAGCGCGCCCACTTCTGGCGCACGGCGGGCTCTGCCCTGGTCGTGCCTGGTCCCTCGGGGATGTGCCTGCCTGGGCAGGGGGCTTCCTCCCTTCTGCGGGGCAGGGCTAGTGGTGGCTCTTCTGTGTCCAGGGTCCCTGGTGATGCCCACCCCTTCCTCCGGACCCCCGACTGGTGCCCACGCCCTGTGGTTGGCATCGCTGGGGCTGACCTGCCTTTTCTCTGCACCAGCCTGAGTCCTACAGCCAGCGAGGCGGCCCGGCCCCCCTCCCCTACCATCAGCCCTGCGAGGAGGGTGGTCACCGTTCCCCGCCCCCTCTCAGTTCTACGAGGAGGCACACACTTCCTAGGGGCTTTGCTCAGGATGATAGATGGGAGCACAGCCTGCACCTCTCAGCTCTGTAAAGTGGAAACAGTGGCTTTAATTGAAGAGCTTACATACACAGTGCAGCACGTAAGTGGTGTTGAGGGCAGCGTTTCCTGAAGTTTCATGAACGTGCCTTCTTCGTCACCCGCCCTTGCCGCTGTCCTCTGTCTTGAGACGCTTGGTGCAGCCCCGGTTTCCTCGCCAGGACTGAGCAGGGTTGTCTTTCTGATTTGCCGGGTACCGCCTCTGAGGTTCCAAAAGCACCAGGCTTTATGTCTCCTCGAGATGTGGGGACTGTTCTCTTCCTGGGGAAGTTGTGCTTTTCCTGGGTTGCTTCAGAGAGTGAACCCGCGAGATGAGGACGCAGGGGGATTTTGGGGTGAGCGTCCCCCGGCCGATCGGCAGCTGGAACCTGGATCTTTCTGCTCTGGTGGGTGGAAAACTCTGAGGATTCACTTAATATCTCTTTGTTAGGTGTTTGGTTTTTCATCTTTGGAGTTTGCTTTTTTCCCACACGTAAATAGACCAAATGTGGGCAGTTAACGAGTCAAAGAAATCGTGTGCTCCTCTATAGGACTTAAGATTTGAGCAAATGATTGTCAAAATCTTGTGTTTTAATAAAAGGAAGAATTATATTTTACCAAGTAGAAGTCAGCACGTAATTAAGAAGCTCCCTTCAGCCTCACAACCCCTTGCCCTGTGCAGAGCTGGGGCTTTGTGCTCACGGCTCGCCACACCCTGGCCTCTATTATGCATGTTATTAACTCTGCCATTTGACTAACATTCCAGTAATGAAAGGTGGGGGTTCTCCAGGAGAGTGAGGAGGAAAAGGAAGTGCCCCGGGGGAGTGGGAGCTGGCTCAGAGCGGAGGGGGCCGGGCCGATGACCCAGGCGGGGCAGGTGTGCAGAAGACACACACGGGCGAGTCCGGGGCCCAGACCCCTTTCCCCAGCTCAGGTAGGAGAGGAAGTCAAACTCTGGGGAGGAGACTTCCAAGAAAATTTAAAGTTGAAAATACAAAAGAGATGATTGTTCTTTCTCAGCTTTCGAGATAAGTGCCTCTTAACATGTCTCAATTGGGGTTTCAACAAATGCTCTGGGTTTTTGCTTTATTCCGTTATTAGTGTGAAAGAAATGAGTCCCAGCCCCAAAGCATGACCAGTTCCTCATGTTCATCATCATCTGCGTGGCTGTGGTACTTACTTCAGCAAAGGAAAGAACTGGTATCAAAATGTCACCAAATGATGGCATCTTGGACAAGATATTAGGGACGGTGAAATGCCCCCAATAGGACTTCACTTCTGTAAGGGTGCTGTGTCTTTTTTTTTTTTTTCCTGCGGTACGTGGGCCTCGCTGCTGTGGCCTCTCCCGTTGCGGAGCACAGGCTCCGGACGCGCAGGCTCAGCCGCCATGGCTCACGGGCCCAGCTGCTCCGCGGCACGTGGGATCTTCCCAGACCGGGGCACGAACCCGTGTCCCCTGCATCGGCAGGTGGACTCTCAACCACTGCGCCACCAGGGAAGCCCAAGTGCTTTGTCTTTAAGGACAAAATTTTTTACTGTTTTGATTCCTGAATCCTTAAGAAGGGGAACGTGTCACTTGATACTTAAATGATAACAAAATATGGAAAGCGGTTGAATGCACATAGATGGCAGGTCTCCGTGGTTTGTCAGTTTTATAACCTTATGCCCCCATCAGTTCTGGAGGACTAGAGTTTCTACTCTCTTCTCACCTGAAACCACACCCTTAGTGTTGACAGGTCACTCATTCCTATGGGCACTTTCATTCATTCACTCACCGGATGCTTAGGGAGCAGGACCGAGGCCGGGCGAGCAGGGCAAGCGCGCCCACCATGGGAGTGTGACGGTGACGTTCTGTCTGGACCTGGAAGCTTCGCCGGGAACAGTCCTCAGACAGAACCATCACTAAACGTGATCAGTGTTAGAACCTGAGCATTTCACGGGCTGCATGCTTGTTCCCAGCACAGGGAAGACCCTTATGTAAAATGGGGCCCAGCCACGTCCCAATCCGTGTCTTTGATTTTTGTGGGAATTCCCTGGCGGTCCAGTGGTTAGCATTCCACGATTCAACTGCAGGGGGCACAGGTCCGATCCCTGGTCAGGGAACTAAGATTGTGCATGCTGCATGGTGCAGCCAAAAAGAAAAGGAAAGAAAGAAAGATTTTTGCAAACACAGCTTAGAAAGGGCCTAAATCACCTTGTCGTCTGTTATCTGTGTTTAAAGTCATACGCCTTGGGCATCATCTCCAGATGTTGTCATGATTGGTCAGTCAGTTGTGATATATCCTTTATTTAAAGAAATTAAGCATATCATTTTAGAAGCTCGTTTTTGGGGGCTTCCCTGGTGGCGCAGTGGTTGAGAGTCTGCCTGCCGATGCAGGGGACACGGGTTCGTGCCCTGGTCCGGGAAGATCCCACGTGCCGCGGAGCAGCTGGGCCCGTGAGCCATGGCCGCTGAGCCTGCGCGTCCGGAGCCTGTGCTCCGGAACGGGAGAGGCCACAACAGTGAGAGGCCCGCCTACTGCAATAAAAAAAAAAAAAAAAAGAAGCTGGTTTTTAAGAGTAACTAGTTCCAGACTCTATAATGGCCTGTTTCTCCACACATGGTTTTATTCCTGGGTTACAGAAGCCTCCGAGTTTTAGAACCATAATGAGTCCTACAGGTTACCTTGATCACCCAGCTCCCAGAACTTTCTTTGTTAGAGGGAAGACGTGCCTGGAAATGACAGAAAGCATCCCTACTCGACGCCCCTCCTGAACATGGAACAACTTAGGAAGGACTGGCCGCGCGGCTGCCTCAGGAACCGTCACTGTATGAGACCACAGGTTGTGGCCGAGAGCAGTGCCAGGTCATGGGGCCGAGCCCGAGGAGGGCTCGTCAGGTGTGTGGCCGCCTGTGGACCTCAGTGTTCACCGGACCCGCGACCACACAACCAGAACGAATCCCCTCTCCCCCCGACCCAGTGCAACAGGGGCGCCAGGCACCGGGTCGAGGAAAAACCCAGGGAGGGATGAAGCGGACATTCGGGCCATGCTTGTCCACGCTCCGTGGGGCAGGGGCTCCTCGGGTGCAGGTGTGCTCACCGGTGCGACGGCTTCATGGGAGTCCACTGGCTCCACGTGTGAGCCATGGGCTGCCCTCTGTACACGGTGTCCCAAGAAGAGCGAGGGGCACACTTTTTGCACCTCAGTTTGGAGCGTGGCCCGAGGACCCAGCGCTGCCGCCTCTGCCCCCGCATGCATCCCGCCCCCGGAGGGTTGAATTTTCAATCACCCAGTGTCTCACTTGGCATCAGACCTGCACTGAATGACTCCCTGCTCCCCTGGCAGAATTAAAAGCTCTTTTACTGCCAAAAGCCATGCCATTTATGGAATTTCCTAGTAACTTGAGGCCACGTTGTGTGAATACACCCCTGGGTCCAGAGAAGTGAGTCCGGTTTGTGAATGGCCTTCAGCTTCCCCGGCCAGCGTCCTACCAGGAGCCCTGGCTCTCAGGACTCTTGGTGATTTTTTCACGGGGTCTTGGGGAGGAAACGCCTGCCAACTGCTGGCAAAGTCCCGCAGAGTCTCAGGATGCTCGGACACCCGAGGCTGCAAATGTGCAAGACAAAGAAACCAGCAGTTTGTGAGTGAGGCCCCAGCGCAGAGCAGACTTTTGGAAAAGGGTTTAATTAGTAACATCTTTAAAACACTTAGGTATTTGGGAGAAAGCGGATTAACCCCGGCCACTTGGTGGGAAGACTGTACTGGGTCATAAACCGTCTGCACCGGCACGCGGGGGCGAGTTCTGACTCACCGGCCCGACTCCCAGGGTTCAGGGTTCTCTGTGCGAGCTGCACACACGGGGAGGGACACAGCCCAGGGCGACGGCTCGCTGCTGGTCCCGGTCCCCCGTGGCGGCGGCGTCCGTGGGTTCGTAGGGACCACATTTCCATGTGGCTGTTCCCGAGGCGCTGCACCCTGGTTGCGGGAAGGGGCCTGTGTCCCGGACGTGCCACATCAAACGCACCACGTTTCCTCTGGGAAGCCGGTGTGAAAATGCAAGCGTGGACGGCGTCTGCTCTGGCTTGGGTGTCGTGTCAGGTCGGGTGCGCTCGTGGGAGGAGGGTGAAGCAAGGCACCGTGGTGCGGCCCTGTCACCCGGGCTCCGGGAAGGGCACCCAGGTGCTCCCCCCGCCCACCCTGCGACCTTGAGCATCTAGTAAGCGCCCGGAGCCCGGGGAGCCTCTTGTGTCACACAGTGTAATCGGCAGGGAGCTGCGTGCAGGGCTCTGCCACGCCCAGGGTGCCCGGCCCGCCGGCTGCAGCACAGGCGTCCTGGGACGGTCCTGGGCGGCCTGCTGGGGGCCTCGGTCGAGGGGCGGGCTCAGCGTCTCTCTGTGGAAAGTGTTGCTCGCCAAACAAAGCAGCGTTAGGGTTTCCTCTCCCAGAGCTGGAGCTGCAGGAGTGACAGAGGGCGGAACTGCCAGTTTATTTCAAGAGAGCCCAGGCCGCGTCCCCTAAGGCCCTCCTGCCACGTTGTTTGTTTGGACGTGAGGCTTCCTGAGCTTGGAAGGGGCTTTGGCTCTGGCGGCCCCTGAGGCTGGGAGCTCCGCCACAACTCCCCACCCCCCAAGGAAGGAAACGCCCAGGACTTGCAAGTAGACAGTGGAGCCTCGCCCACCGAGGAGCCCTTCCCTGATGAGTCCTGCGCCCTGCAGCCAGGACCCCTGTGCGCAGCTGCCCCGGTGGCCCGGTGGTGCCGGGCGGTTTGGGGACCGTGGCCTGGACGTGCACGGTAGACCCGAGGTCACCCGTGGCCTCGTCCCAGCGCAGCGTGCAGCCCGCGCCCGGCACCCCCGCTCCACGTCCCTGAGTCGGCTCGGCTTTCGAGTGAGTGTCCCCGACGGAGCCCTGCAGGGCAGCCCTCGAGTGAGCCCGTCCTGAAGACCCGCTGCCGCCGCCGCCGCCGCCGCTGTGTCCCCGTTGGGGAGACGACACGATGGCTGAGAAGGGCGCGTCCCGGGGCCTCCCCCGGCGCAGGCTCTGCCCGCTTCCCCTGCTGCAGTGCTGGAGGCGTCGGGCAGCCTCACGGTGCCCACAGCCCGGTGAGGCGGGACGGGTGGTGCTGGCCGCGGGGCGTGGGAACCAGCGCTTGGATCCCTTGGCGGGTGGGCGGCTCCCTGTATGTTTCTTTCACCGAAGAAATGTGTGCCACTCACAGGACTTTTCGGAAAGGCTGGACTAGAAAAGCCGTGTTGGGCAGCCTTGACTGAGGCTGGGCTACGGCTCCTATCTGGTTTACTTTGTCTTCTGTCCCGAGGGCCCCGGGCTTTGGCTGGGACCACAGCGGGGCAGGCGCAGTGAAGGCTCAGCCAGATGGCGCAGGACAAACCCTCGTGGGTCTCACAGAACGGTTTTCCCAGCCAACTGCCCCGGGAGTGGGACTCCACGGGGCCGACGTGGAGGGAAGAGCCCCGTCCCCCTGCTCTGTTCCTTCGGCGGGGGGCCCCTTCCTCCTTGGGGGACCTGGAGCGCGGAGGGTGGGTGCTGCCCGAGGCACACTCCGCGCGGCCGTGAGGCTGGGAGGCTGGGATCGCTTCCCAGGACAGACGCCCGTGTGTCTGCAACGTGAGGCATCAGAAACAACAGGTCAGAGCCGGACCCTCTGTGGCTCGGCCCACAGTCCTCTCCTTTTCGGGGAGGGTCGCACAGCTGCCCGGTGCTGGGGGGCACTGAGAGAGGGGGCAGGGCACCCCGACTGGACGGAGCTGCGCGCGTGGCCCCGCTGGAGCTGGACTCAGCCTCACGCTGCCGGCTCCGTGGCCGTCGTTCTGGGCTCAGCCCCGTCAGCGCCCACGACACAAGGCCTTTCACCAGGTCCGCTGACTCCTGCCCTAAACTCAGCGTGAGGGGCCATCACCAGGGGCTGCGTGGGCCCCCGCCTGGCCCGGTGCACACAGGGGTGTGAGTGCTGCGTCAGACCTTCTCCTGTCTCCCTCCCAAGCCCGCGGTGGGCTGGGCACTCCACCCGGGCGGCGGGGTCCCCGAGTAGCCTGACTGGACGAGCCCTGGCCTTGGGGATCTGCGCTGTGGCTGTTAGGGTGGCACCCAGGACCCCCAACCCCAGAAGGACTGAATTGTTGTCCTGACGCCCGGGGGGGGGGGAAGGGTGGCGCCTGAGTCTGCCCCCCACTCTCCAGGCGTGCGTCGGGGCAGTGGATCTAGGGCTCCAGGGGCCCTATGCTATGAAGTGGGGCCCCGAGGGTCCTCTCTCTATGGAGTAGGGGGTGGCTGTGACCATCAGAGATCTGGGGAAAGGGGGCCATGTGACCGGAGCAGCTTCTCTTTTCCTGGTTAGCACATTAGACGCCTTTGTTCTGTGCTCTGTCCGTCCTGTTGGTCATGAGGATCCAGAGTGGACGATGGGCAGTTAACTGCTTTGTGACACATGTGGCCCCTGGTCAGTGTGGTTCCATGCAGCCTCCACCTCCCGCTCTGTGCGTCCTCCACCTCCCGCTCCGTGCGTCTGCTCCCCACACCCCGCCCCGTCTGGCCTGGCGTTTCTGGGATCAGTCTCCTTGACCTGCAGGAGCAGTGCCCCAGCTCTCGGGTCCCCACAGCATCACTTTTTCCTGCTCCCATAGAAGCAGTCTGGCCGCAGCTTTCCTTCCTGCCTGTAAGTTTGCCCTGGTTCCTTCCTCGCAAACTCATCCATGCACATGTCTAGGTAAGGCTGGCCTCTGCGTCCCATGGACAGACCTTCCCAGGTACCTCAGCCGTTTCCCTGGGGTGAGTGTGGAGAGAAGCACCTTCAAGTTGGGGGATGAACAGAGTCAGACTTCCCGCTGCACGGTGAGGGCGCAGGAGACAGTGTGGCTGCGAGGCTGTGGCTTTCTTTGATCGCCAGAGTGGATGTTACCAGTTCATGAAGAGGAAGTCAGGGACAGCTTCCTGATCGTTGCCTCTTCCCTGTTCCTACAAGGAGCTGCCACCCTTTCGGAAGCAGAACTTCCCTCTGTGGGCCCTCGAGCAGTGGGGAGGAGTGTGCACGCTGCCCTGGGACATTTGGGACTGAGTCCCGACGAGCAGGAAAGCCAGCCGTGTCCCTCAGAACTGAAAGTTCTTTATGGGAACGTGTTCCAGGTTGTCACAGACAGTTTTGCACAGAACCAGGACTGATTTTTAAAAAAGCAGATAAACGCTCCTTAGGCGCATGGGTGAGCTGATCACTGCCAGTGAGTGCAGAATTTCCCCTTGAGCTTCCTGGCAGCTGATGCAAAAAGGGGAAATGCTTAAATGCAAGGTCACGTGCCCAAAAAAAAGGCCCTTCGGGAAGGAATTCTGGAGGAAAGCAGTCGCTTGTCTGTGTGCACTAGAGGCATTGGAACACTCAGTAGGTGACGTCTCTGGAACGTTGTCTTTCTTTTGGAAAATCGGGGCATCTGAAAATGTTGAAAACGGCACTAAATGTCGGTGAGGCCCTTTCAGAGTCGGCTGAGGCATCAGTGTGGTTCCGGCCTTTGCCTGGGCCCCTCCCCCTGCTGTCCCAGGAGAGCCTGTGTGAAGTGGGACCTGACTTGAGCCGAAGCTGTCTCAGGGCCGCGCCATCACGCTCAGGACACCAGGTCACAGGCCGCGGAGCTGCCGTTCCCGTGGGCCCGGGAGGCGGAGGCCCAGGTCTGTGCCGAGGCCAGAGGTGGGCGGCGAGGTGTCCGAGAAGCCCCGGTTTCCTTGGAGTAGCCTCAGTGGGCGCGCGTTTGGGAAAGTACAGTCAGCGCTCGGCCCTGGTGCTTTGCGTCTTTTTTCCCACCCGGGTTTTACATCGTGAAGCTGGTTTTTATCTTTGTAGGGGTTGGAGGAAGCCGCAGGCACTTACCTCGCCGCGGTTGTCACGTTTGGCTTTTTGGAGCGCGCGGCTGAGAGCTGATGGGAGCTGTAAGGACAGAGAGGACGTGCTGTTTTAGTTACAGTTTTTCTCGGAGGAGAGCCTCGCCTGGAGGTGTCTCCCTACGGGCCGTACCAAACCTGTGGGTAAGGAGACGCTTCACAGTCTGAGGAAATCTGGTGGTGGTTCGTATTTTTATTACTTTGAATTTCAGGCAACTTGGTTGAAGCCCCTCCTCTGGCCGCCTGCTCCGAGCTCCCCGGTTTCCCCAGATCCGAGGAGGACACAGAGCGGGGTGTTCAGGCATCTGGGTCTCCGTGGGGTCTCGGCCCGAGGAGCCCTGGGACTGCAGGCCCACCCGCCAGCCGCCTGCCCCAGCCCCGTGGTCTGCGCGGCCTGGGTTCCATCCACCGCGCAACAGGGAGCCTCGCTGGCACCTGCTGGTTGGGGTTTGGGGACTCTGCCCACCTTCGTCTCTGAGCACTGGGTGAGGGGAGCCTTCCCGTCGTCCCCATGGTGGGCAGGGCAGGGCCACCGTGGCAGCCGGGCGGCACAAGCGTTCTCTGGGCTCTGAAGGGGGGTCCCCAGGTGGGGCCGCTGCTTCACGCCCGCACGGCTTAGAGACGCACACCTTGAATGGAAGTCCGGGAAGAGACAAGAGGGGCCTTGGGTGCGGTGCCTGTGTCCCCACTCCCTCACCTTCCTGAGACAAGTGTGGCCGCCCTCCTCTTTGTCCCTGGCCTTCATCAGATGGAACGGAACGGTATCGTCTGATTAGCACCTCCGGTGAGTCCCGGGCGGAGCGGAGCGCGTCCCTGCTGGAGGGCGCAGATGTCTCGCCCGGGAGGTGTCTGTCCCTCGCCCGCGGAGGTGTCCCTTGTGCCTGGAACTGAGGCTGGGACAGCTGCACGGCCCGATCCTGTGTGTAAACACGCGGGGCGGGGTGAGGAAGCGTTGGCCAGCGGGCGGGTAGCCGCCCTGTGATGGTGCGTCCTGGCTGCAGCTGGTCGCCGGCAGATTCTAGGGAGCGAAGCTCAGCGGGCGGGAGCTGCCGGGGAGCGGCGGGCCCTAGGCCACGGGAGACGGGCGGCTGCCCACACCTCCTTGGAGGAGATGAGAAGCTATACGTTTACTCCGACTGGTGCTCCTGGCTGCTCTCTGTAGCTGAGGGTGAGTCCTTTGGGGTCACTCACCGGAGGCGTGAGGGGACAGGGCAGGGACCCGGCCGTTGTGGCAGTGGCTTTGCAGTATGGACATGGCCCGTGCAGGTTTCTTGTGTCGACAAGGGAGGGTGTCTGGGTGGGTCACGTGCACCCTGCATCCCCTTGGCATTCGGAACAGCTCGGGGATGGGGTGTGAGCCCTTCACCCAGTTATCGTTAGATGACCCTCCCTTTAGCTAAAAGCGTACGCTCTGCCAGTCCAAGCCTGGTGCACCCAGCTCCACACCCGTCAGAGCTGCAGCCGGACCTCCTTCAAGCGCCCTTGAAGGACGAAGGTCCACGCAAAACGCAGAACAGAACAAAGACGTTAGCTACGCAGTACCGACGAGCCCATGACAGAGAGGCACAAGCAGGTGACTCACTTGGACGTCAGCCGCTGGTACGTCCAAGTGCGGTTCAGTGACAGAGCTGCTTTGTGGTGGCCTTCCGGGGAGCTGCGAGTGCTGGCGAATCCCCCTGGGCCGTCCCGGCAGGACCCGGGCCACGCGCTGGCCATCGGGCCTCCTCTGGGCTGAGTCCCGTCCTCTCTGTGGGAGGCACCCTGGGGTCGCCATGACCAGGGCTCGGATTTAAAGCTTTGCAGCGTCACTGTCTCATGTGAATGTCACCCACTTTACAGACGGGGAGGGCCAGGTAGCAGTTGTCAGAAATAGCATCGCTTGTCCTGGACGGTCGTCCAGAGTGACAGCCGAGAACAGCCTCTCGGTCCAGTTGGCCCCGTGGCCCCGAGCTCCAGACTCCGAAGGTCACAGCTTCGAGAACAGTTTGTGTACCGAAGCTCATGTCTGGTCACTGGGTGACCTGACCTCGGTGGGTCGCTCTTACCACGCGCCTCTCTGGGCTGCGGCCCCCGGCCCTTCCCCAGAGGACAGTGGGAACAGGACGGCCGAGGGGCTGCCTATTCTAGGGGCACAGGCCTGGGGGGCCACCGGGTCTCTACCTGGGTCTCATGTGGGCGGGATGGAGTCTCTCTCCTCCCGCCCCTTCCAGCACTTTCTGGAAACACCTTTGGCACCGAGGGGTGGACACTGCAGCCCCCGGGCAGGGTGGGAGTGCCCAGGACGCAGCCCAGGTCCTCCTGAGCCCGCCAGGCATGAAGTTAATCTGGGCAGTGCAGTTTCTGTTTTGATTCTCCGGCTTCTTCACTTTTGTTGCATGTCCAGGTTCCCCTCGGAGCTGCTGTTCACGACAGTAGCATCGACAGAGCGGGTGCCCTTCTCCCCACATTTGGCTGAAAATACTCAGCTGGTGAATTAAAATTAAGTCAGAGCGGCGATGGGGAAGTGGAACTCGAGCTCCTGGGACCTCAGCGTCTCATGTGGCCCTGAGTCTCAGAAAGCTCAGCTTCCGCCCCGAAGAGCAGAGGCCCGGGGAGGCGGGCTGGGGGCGTATCCCCACCAGCAGCAGGTGTCGCTCCGAGCTGCTGCCCAGTGCAGGTGCACGTCAGACCCGGACGTGGAGGAGGGAGAACGTCCGCCACGAGGGCAGAGGCGCCATCGGGACAGCCGTCAGGTGGGGCACGCCCAGCCCGAGGCGCCCCGAGGGCCGCGGGCGTTGGGCCCGTCTGTGTCTCGAGGGGCTTTGGGGAGTGAACCGAGGGTGGGAAGCTTCCCCGGGGAGGCGTGCCCGGTGCGGTCCTGCTGGCGCTGCCCTGTTTGCTGTGATTCCCGGGAAGCGTGAGTAATATCGGCAAACGGCCTGGCAGCTCAAAGGCTGTTTGCTGTGTGGGCGTGGCTGCTTCGCACCGGGGCGCGAGATGCTTTTTATGTGCTTTATCTGCTGTGCTGGCGTTTCTTTCTCCAGAGTGGTGAGGGGGGCAGAAGAGGCTCGGTACCTGTGGGCTGCGGTTCTGCGATGTAAAACCACGCGCCTAAAACGTACACATAGCAAGAAGGAAAAGCGGTGGGGCCTCCTGCTTCACCTGCGTCTCTGCCGGTGGCCCCAGGAGGGAAGAGGGTTCCGAGCCCCCGGCCCACCGCAGGAGCCTCCCCTCGGGTCTGCCTGGCTCACCTGAGGGCGGGGGCCCCTCTGCATGCTGCCCCCCGGCCCTGGGGCACCCGAGCTGGCTGGGCAGCAGCAGAGATCGCCCCTCCCTGGCAGGCTGGTGCGGGGCGTGTGGGGCCAGTGAGCCTGACGGAACAGGAGGGGGACGCTGCAGCCCCTTCCGTCCGGTCCCTGCCCCTCCGCAGGCCCGGGGCAGGGCCAGGACGCTCCCTCAGGCCCCCGGTGCCCCTGGCCAGGCGCCCGCGCAGGCTCCGTCCTGTCTTCTAGAGGGTCCGGCCCCCATGCTCCTCCCCCGAGACCGCCTGTTTCCACCCCCCCAACCCCCCCGCCATGAATCAGGCATCTCTTCTGAGCCCAAACCAGTTGGCCCAGCGTCTAAGTCATGTTTAGTTACGTCCGGGAGCACAAAGGTAAATGGTGTTTTAAAATAAAACATGTTGGCTTCAGAGAGCTTTTCTTTTTTTAACATCTTTATTGGAGTCTAATTGCTTTACAATGGTGTGTTAGTTGCTGCTGTATAACAAAGTGAGTCAGCTATACATATACATATGTTCCCATATCTCTTCCCTCTTGCGTCTCCCTCCCACCCTCCCTACCCCACCCCTCTAGCTGGTCACAAAGCACCGAGCTGATCTCCCTGTGCTATGCAGCTGCTTCCCACTAGCTATCTCTTTTACATTTGGTAGTGTATATATGTCCACGCCACTCTCTCACTTTGTCCCAGCTTACCCTTCCCCGTCCCCGTGTCCTCAAGTCCATTCTCTACATCTCCGTCTTTATTCCTATCCTGCCCCTAGGTCATCAGAACCTTTTTGTTTGTTTGTTTTTTAGATTCCATATATATGTGTTAGCATACGGTATTTGTTTTCCTCTTTCTGACTTACTTCACTCTGTATGACAGACTCTAGGTCCATCCACCTCACTACAGATAACTCAATTTCGTTTCTTTTTATGGCTGAGTAATATTCCATTGTATATATGTGCCACACCTTCTTTATCCATTCACCTGTTGATGGACATTTAGGTTGCTTCCATGTCCTGGCTATTGTAAATAGAGCTGCAGTGAACATTTTGGTACATGACTCTTTTTGAATTATGTTTTTTTCAGGGTGTATGCCCAGTAGTGGGATTGCTGGGTCATATGGTAATTCTGTTTTTAGTTTTTTAAGGAACCTCCATACTGTTCTCCATAGTGGCTGTATCCATTTATATTCCCACCAACAGTGCAGGAGGGTTCCCTTTCCTCCACACTCTCTCCAGCATTTATTGTTTGTAGATTTTTAAAAATTAATTAATTTATTCATTTATTTATTTTGGCTGCATTGGGTCTCCGTTGCTGTGCACGGGCTGTGTCTCCAGTTACAACGAGTGGGTGCCACTCCTCGTTCAGGTGCGCAGGCTTCTCATTGCGATGGCCTCTCCTGTTGTGGAGCATGGGCTCTAGGCGCACGGGCTCAGCAGCTGTGCCACATGGGCTCAGTAGTTGTGGCTCATGGGCTCTAGAGTGCAGGCTCAACAGCTGAGGGCACACGGGCTCAGTTGCTCCGCGGCATGTGGGATCCTCGCGGACCAGGGCTCGAACCCATGTCCCCTGCATTGGCAGGCGGATTCTTAACCACTGTGCCACCAGGGAAGTCCCTGTTGTTTGTAGATTTTTTGATGATGGCCATTCTGACCGTTGTGAGGTGATACCTCATTGTGGTTTTGATTTGCATTACTCTAATGATCAGTGATGTTGAGCATCCTTTCAGGTGTTTGTAGGATATCTATCTGTATATCTTCTTTGGAAAAATGTCTGTTTAGGTCTTCCGCCCATTTTTGGATTGGGTTGTTTGTTTTTTTGATATTGAGCTGCATAAGCTGCTTGTAAATTTTGGAGATTAATCCTTTGTCAGTTGCTTCATTTGCAAATATTTTCTCCCATTCTGAGGATTGTCTTTTCATCTTGTTTATGGTTTCCTTTGAGGTACAAAAGCTTTGAAGTTTCATTAGGTCCCATTTGTTTATTTTTGTTTTTATTTCCATTTCTCTAGGCGGTGGGTCAAAAAGGATCTTGCTGTGATTTATGTGATAGAGTGTTCTGCCTATGTTTTCCTCTAAGAGTTTTATAGTGTCTGACCTTACCATTTAGGTCTTTAGTCCATTTTGAGTTTATCTTTGTGTATGGTGTTAGGAAGTATTCTAATTTCATTCTTTTACATGTAGCTGTCCTGTTTTCCCAGCACGACTTATTGAAGAGGCTGTCTTTTCTCCATCATATATTCTTGCCTCCTTCATCAAAGATAAGGTGACCATATGTGCGTGGGATTATCTCTGGGCCTTCCATCCAGTTCCATTGATCTATATTTCTGTTTTTGTGACAGTACCATACTGTCTTGATTACTGTAGCTTTGTAGTATAGTCTGAAGTCCAGGAGCCTGCTTCCTCCAGCTCTGTTTTTCTTTCTCAAGATTGCTTAGGCTATTCGGGGTCTTTTGTGTTTCCATACTAATAGTGAAATTTTTTGTTCTAGTTCTGTGAAAAATGCCATTGGTGGTTTGATAGGGATTGTATTGACTCTGTAGATTGCTTTGGGTAGTATAGTCATTTTCACAATGTTGATTCTTCCAATCCAAAAACATGGTCTATCTCTCCATCTGTTTGTATCATCTTTAATTTCTTTCATCAGTGTCTTACAGTTTTCTGCATACAGGTCTTTTGTCTCCTTAGGTAGGTTTATTCCTAGGTATTTTATTCTTTTTGTTGCAATGGTAAATGGGAGTGTTTTCTTAATTTCTGTTTCAGATTTTTCATCGTCAGTGTATAGGAACGCAAGAGATTTCTGTGCATTAATTTTGTATCCTGCAACTTTACCAAATTCATTGATTAGCTCTAGTAGTTTTCTGGTAGCATCTTTAGGATTCTCTGCATGTAGTATCATGTCATCTGCAAACAATGACAGCTTTACTTCTTCTTTTCCGATTTGGATTCCTTTTATTTCTTTTTCTTTTCTGATTGCTGTGGCTGAAACTTCCAAAACTATGTTGAATAACAGTGGTGAGAGTGGACAACCTTGTCTTGTTCCTGATCTTAGAGGAAATTGTTTCAGTTTTTCACCATTGAAAACAATGCTGGCTGTGGGTTTGTCATATATGGCCTTTATTATGTTGAGGTAGGTTCCCTCTGTGCCTACTTTCTGCAGGGTTTTTTTTTTTATCATAAATGGGTGTTGAATTTTGTTGAAAGCTTTTTCTGCATCTATTGAGATGATCATATGGTTCTTCTCCTTCAATTTGTTAATATGGTGTATCACATTGATTGATTAGCATATACTGAAGAATCCTTGCATTCCTGGGATAAACCCCACTTGATCGTGGTGTATGATCCCATTAATGTGCTCTTGGATTCTGTTTGCTAGTATTTTGTTGAGGATTTTTGCATCTAATTTCATCAGTGATATTGGCCTGTAGTTTTATTTTTTTGTAGTATCTTTGCCTGGTTTTGGTTTCAGGGTGATGGTGGCCTCGTAGAATGAGTTTGGGAGTGTTCCTTCCTCTGCAGTTTCTTGGAAAAGTTTGAGAAGGATGGGTGTTAGCGCTTCTCTAAATGTTTGATAGAATTCACCTGTGAAGCCTTCTGGTCTTGGGCTTTTGTTTGTTGGAAGATTTTTTTTTTTTTTTTTTGCTGTATGCGGGACTCTCACTGTTGTGGCCTCTCCCGTTGCGGAGCACAGGCTCCGGACGCACAGGCTCAGCGGCCATGGCTCACGGGCCCAGCCGCTCCGCGGCATGTGGGATCTTCCCAGACTGGGGCATGAACCCGTGTCCCCTACATCGGCAGGCGGACTCTCAACCACTGCGCCACCAGGGAAGCCCTTGTTGGAAGATTTTTTATCACAGTTTCAATTTCAGTGCTTGTGATTCATCTGTTCATATTTTCTATTTCTTCCTGCTTCAGTCTTGGAAGGTTATACCTTTCTAAGAATTTGTCCATTTCTTCCAGGTTGTCCATTTTATTGGAATAGAGTTGCTTGTAGTAATCGCTCTTGATCCTTTGTATTTCTGCAGTGTCAGTTGTTACTTCTCCTTTTTCATTTCTAATTCTGTTGATTGGAGTCTTCTTCCTTTTTTTCTTGATGAGTCTGGCTAAGGGTTTATCAATTTTGTTTATCTTCTCAGAGAACCAGCTTTTAGTTTTATTGATCTTTGCTATTGTTTCCTTCATGTCTTTTTCATTTATTTCTGATCTGATCTTTATGATTTCTTTCCTTCTGCTAACCTCAGGGTTTTTTTGTTCTTCTTTCTCTAAGTGCTTTATGTGTAAAGTTAGATTGTTTAGTTGAGATTTTTCTTGTTTCTTGAGGTAGGTTTTAAAAATAAAAAAACAGTTTTCTAAAGTGCCCTCAGTGGCCACCCCAGGACCAAGGCCCTCCCGCTGCCCTGCATGGCGGCAGAGTTGTGAGCCAACCCGACGGCATCTGTGCCACGATTTCCCAAGTCTCCTGCGACGGGAAGCTTGTTTTGGAAACAGCTTTAAACGAGTCATGACATCTGCCCCTCCTGAGGGATCTTCCTGTTGCCCCATCTGTCTCCTCCATCCGTTGTCCCCACTCTTGGGACCATCTTCCCCAGATGTGGATCTGGTGGGCCCGTGGGTGTCCCCATCTGGTGCCCCCTCGGTTCTCCTAAGCACCCTGCCCGGCAGCACCGCCCACGTGCTGTTTTCACTTCTGGGCTCTCGTTCGCGAGCCTCCTGCCTGGGATCTGAGCTGCCACCCCCTCGAAACTTTCAGCCCTTCAGGCACACGCAGCACTGGCTCAGGCTGGCCTGCACCCCACATCCCGGATGAGGGCCGCCTTCCTCTGTGCCCTATGGCCAGGGTCCTGCCACCCTGTGAACGGAGGGGATTGTGAGCCCCGGAGGGTGGGTCACCTTGTCCCGACCTCTCCCTTAAGGAAACTGAGACCAGCTAGGCGGTCGGATTGAGAATCCAGAATTCCCGAGACCACCGTGGTCCAGCCCAGAAAAGCCTGTGTCACCTCTCCACGCAGTCCTAAATCCCACAACAAAAGCCCCTTTGTGCTTTCCAGGTGCGGGAGAGAATGCTGCTGCCTTTCCTCTGGGGACAGGAAGGGCCCAGTAAGTCAGGCGTCCCTCCGAGCCCAGGACACCTGCCGTCCACTGGCTGAGCCCCCAGGGTGTCCCGGAGCCACGGGTGTTGTGGACCCACGGGTGTCCAGTGGACGGACACAGCCTCGCCCTCACGCAGTGGCCCTGTATTAGCCTCAGGCCCAGCTGTGTTTGCTCTCTGCCCTGCGTCTGCTCCTCACAGCCGCCGCAGTTACTGGGCTTGTGACAGACATTGTAGATCTAGCAGGCGGGGCCTGGCCCCCACCCGGTCCTTCTGTCCAGGTCGCAGCTTGTGTAGAACAAATGGAACATTGTTCCCGCTGCCCTGGAGGGTGGGGAGTGATGGGTGCAGATGAACACTCGTCCCAGCCCCACCCGGAAGGCAGGCGATAGTATCTGCAGCTCTTGTGTCTTTTTTCCAACGGGGCAGGAGAGTCTTCCTGTTTAGCTCATGGAGGTGGGCGGGGGCCGCCCAGCCCTGCTCACAGCCCTGCGGGTGGCACATCTGCTCTGCGGCCCGCGGGAGGGGGTCCTGAGCCCCTCATGCTGCCTTCCACCCGAGTGGTTGGGTGTCGCTGGCTTCCGCTGGCCTCACTTCTGTCCGTCTTTCAGTCCTCGGTTCCTGTAGTCATCACGAGAGACTTCAGGGCACCCCCAGTATGACCCCCATGCACGGTCACTGTGCAGTGTGAAGCACACAAGCCAGAATAAAAGTGAGGACTAAGCACTTCCCACAGCCCTCTCTGGTCCCGCTGTGGGCAGTCCTAAAACGTCAGGGCTCATCCCTGCTGTGATTGGGAAAGGAAAGCATACGTGCCAGAACACGGGATGCAGACATGCAGTAAAACGCAGCATCGAGTGGTGAGCAGGGGGGGCGTGGCATAGAGCTGGGCGGGTGGGGAGGCCGGGCCGGGGCCCTGTGGGACGCGCGTCCGGTGTATGCTGTCCTGGAGGGTGACTGGGCACCAGAATCGGGTTGTAGTCAGATGGAAGGGAAGCCAGAGAGACAGAGAAGCGGCCTGGCTCTGCCGCAGCCGGGCTGGGGGCGGATGGATCGCCTTTGATGCCGCGGGGATACGTTCGGCCGTGATCTTACATGTCCCATCTCGGGCCGCCCACGAAAGGTGGTCAGAGCCCCCGGTGCCCTTGGCACTTGAACCCCACAGGCAAAGGTCAGACAGACAGAGCCGCATCCAGGTGCGTGTCCCCGCCAGCCTTGATCCCCCCATGGCAAGAAGCGCGGGTCGGAGGTGTGCGTGCTCAGAGCCGGCAGGGCGCCTGGTCTGGAGATCCTGGCCGCAGGGGAGGCCCAGGGCACGGAGGGGTGGCCGTCAGCCGAGTGGTCCCAGCTGCAACAGCGACAGGCGCGCTCCCTTCCCCAAAGGGGCCGGGAGACTCTGAGCACAGCCGCGTGGCGCCCTCCCGTGAGTCTGCTGCCGGACCGCGAGCCCACGTCCCCTTCCTCTCGGGCTTGCCGTGAACTCGGGGCTGGGAGGGCGTAAGTCATCTTGGGTTGAGGATGAAGAATAGACAGCCCTTCCGAGGGTCCGGTGCACGTGGACAGTGCTGAGGACCAGCGTGGGGTGCCCGTGGAGGGTGGGCAGTCTCCACCCGCCTTCCCAGGAGACTAGTCCAGCCGCCAGACAAAGGCAGAATCACCGGAAGGCCTCAGGGGCGGGTAAAGGAATCGGGGAAGGAGCTGCGTGCCTGGAGCCTGGGGCCAGGGCTAGACCCCCGTTAGACCCTGAGCCAGGACGTGGGACCGGGGTATGGGTGGGGGTGGTCGTCTTCCGGGAGTGCTGGTTTAAGGCTGGAGGGCGCCAGCTGCAGACTCGCTAGCTGGATGCGTGGACCACGGAGGTTGCCTGGGGACGAGCTGCCTGCGAGCCCTCTGCCCGGCGGCCACCCACCCTCCTTGCGGGTCCCGCACACATGGTGGCACGTGTCCTGGGGCGGGGTCCCTGCACACCTTCCTACGTTCTCACTGCTGCAGCCACGGCTGGAGCCCGTGCGGAAGCCGGGGGGTGCGGATGGCCGGCCGCGAGGACCGCCGCTCAGGCCAGCTGCTCGGGGCCTGCCCGTCGCTCCAAGAAGGCTGCTGCTTATCCTGTGACTGTGGATGACCTTGGGGGCAGGGATGATGCATTCAGCTTAGGAGAGCCGGGTGGACGGGGCTGCGGGAGACAAGAAACAGGGCGGAGCCCCGGGAGCACCTTAATCTAAGGAGCAGCAGCTGAGGGTGGGAAGGACCCGGGCTGCAAGGATCACGGGGCCTTAGAAGGACAGTGAGGACACGAGAGGGGGACAGTGAGGGGGACAGTGAGGTCAGGGAGGGGAACAGTGAGGACACAAGAGGGGGACAGGGAGGGGGACAGGGAGGTCAGGGAGGGGGTCAGGGAGGGGGACAGCGAGGACACGAGAGGGGGACAGGGAGAGGGACAGCGAGGGGGACAGCGAGGTCAGGGAGGGGGACAGTGAGGTCAGGGAGGGGGACAGGGAGGGGGACAGTGAGGACACAAGAGGGGGACAGGGAGGGGGACAGTGAGGACACGAGAGGGGGACAGGGAGGGGGACAGTGAGGACACGAGAGGGGGACAGGGAGGGGGACAGTGAGGTCAGGGAGGGGGACAGTGAGGTCAGGGAGGGGACGTGGAGGGGACAGGGGCCAACTGGGCCTGGGAGCCTGGAGAGGACTGAGTAGCCGCTGTGTCCAATTTCCCTGCTGCCTGAGGCTTTGCTGATCAGGGACACCTGCCTCACAGGTTGCCATGACAATGAAACAGGACCAGGTGGCAAGGGTGGCCTCGGCAAACAAGGGCGCGCCTGTGAGTGAGGGATGGTCCCTCCCACATTATCACCAGTGGGTGTGGCTGGAGAGGGTGGCGGCTTGGTCCTGATTTCTGCGCAGTCCAGGGCGCGCAGTCTTGCCCACGAGGAGATTGTCCCTGTTGCATCCCTGCACAAAGGAAAAATTAATACCAAGCGTCTGTAACTATTTACAGGACCAGCTAGGCAGGAGGTCGGGGTGCAGCCGAGGTGCACCCTGTGTGCTCAGAGCATGACGCCGCCGCCTGTACCATGTGCTAAATATGCGCACATGACCCAGAACGCTGCGTTAGCTCAAATATGCCCTGTTCACGTTGAATTCCGTGCCTGCGTGTCCTTCCAGCTAAGGGAGCCCCTGTAGGGTCACAGGGGAAGCTGGACCACCCTTCGCAGCGGGTTTCTCTGGGGAACAGAGGCCCTGCCCCTGCCCGCTGCCTTTCGCTTAGGGCGTCCGCCTGGGGCCCGTGGTCGGCAGCCTCTGGCCTCCAGTTCCTGTCCGACCGTCAGGCCTCCTTCCCCGGATTCTCTGCACCCTCTCCTGCCGCTGGTTCTTTCCCCATCTTGCGCTGGTCGCCTGCCTGTACTGCTGGGCGGAGCCGCATAAAATTGCCTTCTTTGTAGGTTGAAAAGGTTTGAATATCCGCAAACTCACCAAACCCTGCACCTGGGAGAGCGTTTACATCTTAAGCAAACACCCTCCTGGCCCAGCGGCCGGCCCTGGGGCCAGGTCCTGAGTGAGCTCACAGGCCTGGGATGCAGCCAACTCTGCAGAAGTAACCAGTGTCAGCTGATCGGGGCTGAGGTCACGAGCCCCCCCACCCCCAGATGGACACACCCGCCAGCCCGAGAGCCGCATGTCAGTGGCATCCGTGTGTGACTCTGGGCTCCGGCTCAGCTGTCCCCCAGTGTGACTTGTCATCCCTGGCCCAGGGCCTGTCCTTGAGGCTCTGCGGGGCATCAGCTACTGAGCCATCCCCAGAGACTGCGAGAAATGTCTGCGTGCCCTTTGGCCCCAGCTGGCCCGCACGCCCTTCCTCACGCCGTGCATGGCCCACTCTTGAGAGCACAGCGTTGGGTGGACGTGAAAACCAGGGGCCAAGACGATGGTCCTAGAGCCGTCAGCACAGCGAGAGGAAAACCCCGGCGGCTTCCAGGTCTGTGGTGGAGCCTGTGGTCAAGGGCCACGTGGGGAGCGGGTGGGCACACAGGGACTGACGCAGAGGCCCGAGGCCGAGCAGAGCCATGCGAGCATGGACCTGTGGCCCGGACGCCACCCCGAGGGCCTCTGGGGCTGCGGAGAGCCAGTGGGGGGAGGTGACTGCAGAGGGAGCGGCCTCCTCCTCACTCCTCCCCCGCCCGAGATCACGTTCCTTTCGTCACGCACCTGCCCTGGGCTGCTGGAGGCGTAGTGGGGGCTCGGCCCTTGGGGGCGGCGGCAGACACAAGCTGAGGCGCAGGCATGGGCACCCGAGCACCGTGGACGCGGGAACAGGGCTGGCGGCGTGCCGACGTGTCAGTGGTGCCAGAGCCTCTCGGCTCTCTGGTCTTTGGGGTAGAGAGACCAGGAGCTGACTAACCGTGTGGGGTTTGTCCTGATGCTCCCCTGACCGTGGCCCCCGGGGGGACAGCAGACCCTGGCCTCTGACCCCTCCCGCCTGACCCCACGCCTCAATGGCCGCGGCCGCACGTTTCCTGGATGAACAGATCACATGTCTTTGGAGGGGAAACCTACAAACCAGTAGCTCTGTTTTTAAACTCCGAGTCGGCATCCGGAGCGGACCGGTTTTAAAGGAGAGTGCGTGCTTGTTTTGTGCACGCTGAAGCATGGTGCCTTCTGGCTGGCTCTGCACAAGCACAGGGCGGGCATTAGTACTCCACCCTCCAGACCTGTGGGCCTCGGACCTCACCTCGGAGGCCACGCAACTCAGCAGTGGGCCGGGCACGCATCTCACGTTCAAGCACAGCCTGGAGAGGAAGCGTTGGGGCTGGAGAAGGGCGCCCGCAGCTGAGCCCGTGAGCCCAGAGCGCGTGGCCCAGCAGCTGGCTGAGGAGTGTGGCGACCTGCCTGAGGCAGTGGCCTGGAGGTCGGGCCTTCGACCTTGACTCGGTCGGTCGGGAAGAAAGGACAGTGGGAGCCGGCGAGGCTGGACGTACCCCGGGCGTGCGCCACAACCTCCTAGTAAAAGCATGTCGGGCCTGAAGACTCCTTTCTCAGAACGGTCACCTCTCAGGCTGTCAGTCACTCACTCGGCAGGTGTCCACCACCATGCTGGATGCCCGAGGCGTCCCTGGGGCAGGAGGGGGCTGTTGTGGTCTCTGCGTCTCCGAGGGGGTCAGAGGCCAGCCACCCTGAGCGTGATTCTGGAGGCCGTGCTCGGGGCAAGGACCCGCCTGAGGTGTGAGCCACAGGCCGCGTGTCAGGGACATGGGCGAGGGCTGCCCAAGGAGGAGCTGGGCCAGCCTGGCTACAGAGGGCCTTGCCCACCACGCTGGGAGCTGCACCCCGATCTGCAGGAACGTCCGTGGTCCCAGCCCCTGGGCGGAGGGTGTGAGAGCTGTGCTCGCGGGACTCGTGTGCCAGCGCCAGCGGGAGGCCACAGAGGAGCTGTTACAAGGAAGACCTGGGAACCCTCCAGCAAAGGCCAGGTCAGACCCAGGACCACGTGATGCACGACGGGAGTGTAGACGGGGCGCGTGTTGGCTGTGCCGTGACCGGTGCCCCCAGTGGCGTGAGCAGCTGGACTCCACATCCTCCTCTGGGGTGAGCGGCCCAGGGCCCAGGCTGCGGGAGAGCACATCTGCCTCACTCCCACGACGGAGAGGACGGGGCCCTCGCTGCCATGTGCATGCACAGCCACGGCAGCCCTGGTCCAGCCGGAGGGTCGGCTCCAGGCTGGGCTCAGCCCCTGCTGGAGATCTGGTCCTTGGGGGGCGGCCTGGCCTCCCCCTCCCCCGGGAGCGCCAGCTGCAGAACCAAACCCTACGTTTTAACGAGCTGCGACGGCGCCCCCCCCCCCCGTCCCATTTTCCTTGTTCTCAGCCACCACCACCCCGCCCCCCAGCCCCTGGCAGTGGTGTTCTGAGGTCTGGCTGCCGAGGACCTGGGGGGTTGCCCCTGGGAGGTCCTGGCCGGGCCCTGCGCCCCCAACCCCCGCCATCCTGCCTCCCGCCTGCCCGGCTTAGGGAGCCGCTGGGCGCGGGGCCCCGCAGGGAGGGTCTGGACGGGCGACGGGGAGGGAGCCGGCGCTGCGCGAACCCTGCCACCGCCTGGCCGCACGGTTAACCGGCGGCGGGCAGAGCAAGGGGGCCGGCCGCAGGGCCCGGGCTCGGGGACGGCAAACCCGAGGCCCCGGGGGTAAAGCCCGGGTCCTCGCGCTCCGGGCGGGCGGCGCGAACATGGAGCCCGACCACGTCCCTTTGTGCGCCCAGCACGGGCGTTCCGGGCGGCCGGTCGCCACCTCCTGACGCTGCGGGCGGGCGACAGCATGACCTTAAGCCTCCTCTCCCTGCTGTCGCGGGACCTGTCCGCGCTGTGGCTGCTCCTGAAGACCCGCACAGGTGCGCGGCCGGTGGGCGCCGTGGGGACCGTGCGCGAGGGGGCGGGGCCCCGGGGGCCTGGCGCGTTGCCCACGCCGGACTCAGGACTTGTCCGCGGGGTCCGGGCCGGGTGGCGGGCGCGGAAGGCAGCCTCCTGGGTGGGCGTGCCGCGCGTCCCTCCCCCCCATCCTCATCCTCGGGCAGCGCCTGCCGGGTACCGGGCCACAGTCGCCGCTCCGCCTGGAAGCTCCTTTGTTCCGGCTGCAGAGACCTGCTGATGCTGGGGGGCGCCGGTGGGGGTTCCCCACTCAGCGGGACCAGGGCTGGACCGGCGGGGGGAGCACCGCGGGGCGGGCTGCAGCTCGCGCTCCTGTACCTGCCTGGCTGGGGGAGGGTCACACCCGTGGTGACCGAGAACAAAGAGCTGGGCCCGGGAGGGCGCCCAGTTTCCTGGGCTCGTTTCTAGGGACGGAAGGTGCTCGCTTGGAAGTAGTTTGTCGTGATTTCATTTTGCTGTGGGTGCTTCTGCTAAGGATTGACCAACAATGCGTTAAATAGTCTTTTGTAAATTTTAATGAATCAGCCACACCCTAGCCTTCAGTGCGTGAAGTTTCCGGTTTTATGACAAGCTGACCGGTAGGTGAGACGAGGGAATCAGTGAGTTTCCTGATGGACAAGGCTCAGGACGGTGACCGCCTGGGTGGCCAGGTTGGAACACAAGCTAGTACACGGGGTGAGAGCGTGTGATTCACGCCTGAGGTGGCAGCATGGTGACAAGGCTGGGATCCTGAAAGGAACGCTTCCTGGGGCTTAGAGCTTAGAGGCTCGCCAGTGGGCGGTGCGTTCCCTACCCAATGCTGGAGTCTTCCCTCCTGCGTGGACCTGCGTGGTCATCAAAGACGTCCCTTTGTTTCCAAGCTACACTCCGGCTCTGATTCTTATCACGTTCCCTCAAAAATTCTAGGTGTTTTTCTAGCACGTGCTTTGTTTGTAAGATAAACGGGCTCTTGAGTGAATGTCCTGAGGCAATTTGGGGTGCCTGAGGGGCGCAGGGCTTCTCCCCCAGTCTCTGGAAACCATCCACTGGTTTCCTACAGAAGGAAGCGTTTATGCAGTTTCCTAGAGTTGTTGGCACATGTGATGGGACCTCTCCCTTGGTGTTGCCGGGGAACACTCCCCAGGTGGCCCGTACCTGGCTCTGTAACCGGATGCTGACTTTCATGAGCGCCTGCTATTTGCAGACAGGTCGCTGCACCTCCTTCCTCACTTCTGCTCAGGCTGCACAGGATGGGGGGTGGGGGTGGGGAGCGGTTGGCAGCGGCCGAGCCGGCAGCTGGGCCCTGGGCAGATGGAATGGACGAGAGTCACGTGGCGAGACCACAGCTCTGTCACCGCGTCCGGGGCAGCGGAGCCCGCGGAGCAGGACGGCAGGGCTGAGCCACGCTCCCAGACCAGGGCCAGGGTCTCCCGTCCTGTCCCTTGTGACACCAGTGAGGTCGCCGGGTGTGCACGACCTGCCACTGCCAAACCCCCAGCTCCCTCTCCACGGCCCCTCCTCCACCCCCTCCCCTCCCTGTCTCCCTGTCTCTCTCACTGGGTCTGTCTCGTCTGTCTCGCTGTGTCTGTGTGTGTCATTGTCTGTGTCTCTCCCTCTCTCTCTCTCTCTCTCCCCCGCAGTCCCTCTGTCTCTCTGTGTCTGTCTCTCTGTCTCTGTCTCTCTACCTCTGTCTCTCCCCCGTCTCCTATGTGTGTCCGGGGCTCCGCGGTCAAGCTCCAGCGGGGCAGCGTCCGTGGAGGGCCCAAGCCCCGCTCTGCTCTGTGCCGCCCCGTCTGGCGATCAGGGACCCCGTCATCAGGGACCGCCTGGGTGAGGCTCAGGGTGACATGCGCCCCTGTCCCTGTCACCCAAGGCCCCAGCCTCCTCTGCCCTGTGCATCGTAGTTTCTGTTTTTTTGTGGGAGGGGTGTGTTTTGAGAAGGTTAATGCAGTTCCTTGTTTGGTCTTAGATATATCGAGCTGTGGACACTTAGGAAGTGGGACTTGATGAGTGTGTCCACCATCGAGGGGAGGGTTTGGGGAGCTTCTGGGGCCCTCGCAGGAGCGTGGTGTGGGTGTCAGGGCCGCACTGGCCTCCCACGCGGCCCGTTCTGTGAGCTACTTTTCGAGGGCAGATATGGACAGGTCCCCGGGGGTGCTGCTCCCAGCCCCGCCTTCTGCCTTCAGAGCGAGGAGGGGCAGAAGTAGGTGGACATCCCTGAGCTTTGTTGGACGCGCTGCTTTTTACTGTTGACGCGTGGTTGTTTTAGAAAAGAGCTGTCACCCATCTCCTTCATTTCCAAACAGCAGAGGGCTCACACGTGTGTGTATCTGTGGTGTGTTTGTGAGACGTGTCCGACAAGCTGCCGGGGGCCCAGCGTGGCGGGAGGCTCGACCCAAAGCCGAGTGAGGGTGAGGCCTTGCTGCCGGCACACTGCTCGGACCTGCTGGCTTTCACTGAACCCCGAAGTGCCCACGTCCGAAGAGGGCGTGGTGGTGGTGTGGCTTGAAGGGTGTGTGAGCTGCTGGCCGTCTGCCCCCGGGAAGGCGCCACATCCTCCGCAGGCCCTCGAGGCACCGCCTGCGGCCTCTGCTCGGCGCGTCCTGCGGGGAGGCCGGGCCAGCGTGAACCCAGCCGCAGCCCCCATCTCGGTCATCTCCAGGGCCTGGAATCCCATCTGGACCGTGTCCCTGATCCCTGTGGAGGCCCCGCCCGGCCGGGATGAGAGGCAAACACATCACAAGGGCGGGTTCCACCTAAGTGGGCGCCAAGGGTCGCTGCTTTTGGAGCAGGCAGGAGCCCGAGGGACTTCCAGCACAGTTCAGACGGAAGCTGGGGGCCTGCCGGGCGGGGGCCGCTGTTCTCCTCTCGGACCCGCTCTTTCGCGGGGACGTGGGCCGCTGGATGCGTGTTTAAGTGCCAACATTAACTCATCAGGCAGGTGCCCTCGGGCTCAGGACGCCCAGGAGAAGGAGGAAGGTTCAGAAAGGACTGACCCTCAGGCCCTGGGCAGGGGTGGACTTTTTAGCCGGGGGAGGAGCCGTGAGGCCCAGGAGAGGGACGCCCACCGTCTGGGCCCGTGCCTGCAGATCCCCCGCCCCTTTCCAGCTTGGCCGGGCTCTGGGGGCTCCCAGGCGCCATGGGGAGCTGGTGGGTGTCAGCAGTTCTGCTCACTGCGTCATCGTAACCTTGGGCCATCGTGTGTGACGACCTGCCTGGTGGGCTGGCCAGGCTCGGGAGCTGGACCCTGGCAGGGTTTGCCGGTGCTGTGAGGGGAGGGGGGCCACTAGGATGAGCGTTGTTGATAATAAAAGATCCACGGAGATTCTGTTCCGTGCCAGCCCACACCCGATGCCCGAGCTCGGAGGCTCCAGCCCAGGCCCCCAGGCCACCCTAGTCCTCCCCGACCTCTCACCTGGCCCACCTGCCCCCTGGCTCCCTGCTGGGTGTGTGAACCACCCTCATGCCTCCAGCCTGCTCTTGGCACTCAGAGTCACTGCGCAGAGTGACGTGTAGTAAATTAATCTGCCTGCGATGTGGCCACGAGGCCTCCTGCTGGGCTTCCATTTTTCCCCCCCCACCCCCCACGCCCCCGTCCTGCAGGTCTGATTCTAGTTAATCAGGGCCCTTCTCCAGGGAGGCCTTGCAGGGGCAGCCCGCCCCACTTGGAGCTCCACGGTGTGGGTGCAAAGGAGGCCCTCGCCCATGGCAAGGGGGTCTCTTCTCGGTCCTCTGCGGGGCCCAAGGCCCCTTGGTCCAAGCGGACATCCCAGGCCCCAGCCCGGTGCCCACCCTCAACCCAGGGTGAACCCAGCCGTCCAAGCACGCGGCCAGACCCCAGCTCCGCGACCCGGGGGGAGCTGAGTGAGTGAGGCGGCACCTCCCCCTCCCCCCGCCCCGCAGCTTGGTCCTCTCTGCTGGGCAGGGCGGGCCCCGCCTCCCTCTGCTCTTGACGTCCAGATGCTCGAGCCTTCCATCCAGCTCTGCGGCCACCGGCCGCATGTGGCTGTTTATGGTCAAACCCGTTAAAACGGGATAAAATGAACGACCGCAGCCGCTCCACCGCATCAGCCACGTTTCAAGCGCTCGGCGGTGTCTGTGGGTCGGGCGGCAGAGACGGGGACACTCCGGTCATCTCGGGAGCTCTGGGGGCGGGGGGCCTGCTCTGGAGACACGTGAGCCGCCGCGCAGATGAGGCGCACGCAGCGGGGGTGCCAGCGCTCTGGGATCAGGAGCTGGAGTGGCCCCAGCTGAGCTGAGAGACGCAGGACGGTCAGGCCGGGTGGAGGTCCTAGGCGGAGCTGTGCCTCCAAGCAGGTATGGGAGCAGGGAAAGCCAGGGTGGGACCATCCCACCCAGAACCCGCCTTTCCCCGTGGGCACGTCCCTGCTCTCGGTAACGGCAGCACAGCCAGAAGAAACGGGAGAGGCTGAGGGGTGGATGTGGCCCTTTCCTGGCCTGACCTCCCCAAGATGCATTGTGGCCAGGTGCCAGCTCGCACACTAGCAGCGATTAAACACCTACCACATGCCAGACGCCATGCTGCACATGTGCACAAGCCTCCCCAGAGCTAGATGCTGCGATTATCCTGATTTACAGACAAGGAGACCAATTCAGAGAGGTTAGGTAACACGCCCAAGGTCACACAGCTCCCACCTGTCTCAGGAGCACTGGTCCACTGCCCAGGAGACCAGGATCCCTGCACATAACAGGTGGTGATTCTGCAAAATAAAACACAGCCTCTGGACCAGGAGGTGGCCCAGAGGCCAGAGCAGCTCTGCAGATGGCATGTCTGTGTGAACCTTGGGGACAGCGGACAGTCCACGCTCACAGGTGGCTGCAGGTGCGCGTCTGCCCGTTCACCAAGGGCAAGGTCATTTTCTCCGCCCACAGCTTCAGATCTTACCAGATTTCGGATCAGAATTCTCCTTAGGGGCTTCCCTGGGGGCGCAGCGGTTAAGATCCACCTGCCAACGCAGGGGACACGGGTTTGAGCCTTGGTCCGGGGAGATCCCACACGCTGTGGAGCAACTAAGCCCGTGCGCCACAACTACTGAAGCCCACACGCCTAGAGCCTGTGCTCCGCAACAAGAGAAGCCACCTCAATGAGAAGCCCGCGCACTGCAATGAAGAGTAGCCCCGCTCGCCGCAACTAGAGAAAGCCCGTGCGCAGCAACGAAGACCCAACACAACCAAAAATGAAGGAAGGGAGGGAGGGAGGGAGGAAGGAAGGAAGGAAGAATTCTCCTTAGACTCTAAGGAGGAAATACAAACTCACGAGATTATTAAAAGTGTCTCAGCTAATTGCAGTGTCATTTCTTGGATCATTGCTGCAGGGTCAGGGACTCCCCAGATCACATGCAGGGGAGGGCCTTACCGTTTGCTGTAACCCCTCTGAGCCCGGGAGGGGCCCAGCTTCCCCTGGTTTGCAGTTACTTGAAGCTCTTCTCCGCGGCTCTGCAGAGCCAAGCCTCCCACCAAGTTCGACATGCGCCCCCCCACCCCGCCGCCAGCATTTCCACTGTCTAACCCCAGCCCCAGAATCACCCACCCTGATGCCGTCACAGGCTGAGGGCAGCCCTGCCCTGCCCTTTTTTGCTCTGCTGCACCTGTGGTCGCCCCATCACTGCTGTGTGGCCTCGGGCAAGTCACTCAGCCTCTCTGTGCCTTAGTTTGCTCATCCAAAAAAAATGGGATAATCATGTCCCCACCTCTTGGTTTGTTGTGACAATTAAATGTGTCAGTACATTAAACGTACTTAGTAATGGTTATACCGCAACTGCTATTTCTCCTGTGGATTAAAGATTTTCTGCGTGAACCTATTTAAAAGTAATCCAGTTGCCCAGACAGCCTACAAGTTTAAGAAATTCTTACTTTTCTCCTATACTTTCTCTTATGTCCACTGGTCACAGTGAGATGTTTGAGACACACTTGCTTTCTTGATTGAGACCTCGGTGTTTTGTTTTAACTTTAATCTGTGTCATTGACTCAGTGGGTACTTGTGTGGGAATTTCATTTAAGGCTTTATTTTTGTTTTCATAAGGACCAGCGAGGGTGGCCTGTCCCCAAGTATGCTATCAACAACGTGAATCCTGCAGGAGTCGGGAGGTGCCGTGCACCCCCTTCTCCCTGCACACCCAAGAACCTGTGACAGTTAAGTTTGGGGGGTAGTCCCGGAGTCTTCAAGACAAGAGGTTTTCTGTTGTGCTCCCCAAGTTTGTCCGACTGTGGAGCCCTTCTCTCCCTGACTGGGGAGCGGGCTCTGCCGAAGGTGCAGAGAAGTGAAAGTCTGGAGCCCCCCAGTGTGAGTGGAGCCCCTGGAAAGATGCTCCATGCTGGTGTGAGGGTCAGTGGGTGTGAGGGTTGCTTATGCACTGATGCAGGTCACTGATGCAGGTCGGGGCAGGTCTCTGCGTGCTTGGCGAGCTGCCTGGAGCCTGTGTTAGAGAGGATTCTGAGGCCCGCTAGGGCTCAGCCGTCTGCCATCGGCAGGCGGTGCGACGTCTAAGCCAGGTATCTTCCATGTCCTGCGTCGCCCGGGACGTGGCAGAGGTGATGTAGTTGACATCCTACAGGACAGGATTCCAAAAGCTATTTTTTAAGAAGTTGTTCGTAGCTCTGAAACCGCCAAGCATGCGGTGTGAATATCCACAAGCCAGGCTGTGAAACGTGCGTGCAAGCTTCGTATCCGGGGCCCCTGGCGTGGGTGTGGAGCATGCGCCCCAAGGCCCACCTGGCTGAAGCTGCTGCCCAGGTGGTCTCTTCTGACATCCAGAACCTTCACAAAACAGGTGTTGGTGACGGGGCAGGTGGAAACGCGTCCGCTGGTGACCCTGGGGGAGCCCTGGCCTCTGATTGCTGTCCAGCGCACGGAGGGAGTGTCTGATCAGCACCAGCCCCGCGGGTGGGTGGCCTTGAGAAGCCTGCACTTGTCTGAGATCAACTGAAAAGGCCATGGCTGGCGGGGCAGGATGGGATGAGGGTTCTACATGAGCCTTGCCGAGGCCCCAGGAGAGTCATTCCCATGCAGCCTGAGCTGCAGACACGCTGCCGAGTGGGCCGTGGCCTTGGAAGATGCAGGTCTGGGGCCTGGGTGGTAGGAGGCCGCTGGGCCTCATCTGCACGGATGGTGCCCCCTGTGGTCCCCCAGGGCCTGCCCTCACAAGTCTCAGTGTTTGTCCCTGGTGCCCACGCAGGAGAGCTCCTACGGCGCCAGCTGGGCCCCGGCTGGTTCCCTGAGCTCCGCTGGGGGTGCCTGGGAGCCAACCCCTCTGCTGAAGATGGGGCTTCCCTGAGGACGAGTTTGGTTAAGCATCTTCTCATATGGGGCCTTTTATTTTAAAATACATAAGGATTCACGTCCTGAGATCAGGAAATCGGGGAGAACAGTGGTGAACTGAGTTAACGATGCATCGTATGTGATGTGAAATGTTTGTGCCAATCCAGTAACGAGTAACTTGTTAAAAATACCCAGGATGGCCTGTGAGAGAGGATTCAGTCCAAGTGAGTGTAGATCTCCAACATCCCGAAGGGCTGAATCCCAGAGCCGGCCTGTGGACTACAGGTTGCCATGGAGATGCCTCTCCTGCCTGACCAGGGACTCGGGGAGCTTATGGGTCCCTGCCTGACCGAGGGCCGGAACGGAGCCTGTTCGGAGCCCCAGGCATCCTCGTCCCCCAGCTTGGAGTCGCCTCTTTGCGGCCATTCCTCTGCACACACTCTGCTCTGGTGTGGGGCTTACTGGGTGGGGTCTTTGTGGACTAAGAATCCCACCCACGTGACTTGGTGAGGCCACCCCACGGACTCTCCACTTCGGACTCTGAAAGGGCATCACGGGTGTATTTTGGTAGGAAATAAACAAAAGCCTCGGGTGTGGATGTTCAGCCAGATATAAACAAGGAAGAGACTTAGCTCGTAACGGACTTAGTGGACTTTGGGGCCCAGGGCCTCTTGCCAGCTGCCAACCCCTCCGTAGGAGCCCTCCTCATGCTCCTGTCACCCCTTCAGCAAGATCCAAGGTCACCGGCAAGGCAGGGACCAGCCTCTGAACACGAACGCCAGGCTCCTGCACGTGCTGTGGGCTTCCTTGACCCAGACCCTCGCCACCTGGACATGGATTTCCAGGGTCCACGCGCTCTGCGTCTCTCGAGCCCCAACCCTGTATGTGTTCTCGGCCCGAGGCAGCGCTGGCAATCACGGTGCAGCTCAGAAGCCCTTCCCGTGGGCAGCACGGGCCACATGCAGCCTGCTCTGCGTTATGAAATCCTCGTCCTAAAAGAAAGCAAATATGCGAGTCAGTTTGCCAGAGGAAGGAAGTTTGCTGCCGGAGTCTGATTGTGTTAAGATGAAACGGTGTGAAGATAAAAGGGTGGTGCCCCCTCCCCCGGAGGTCTGCTGCGCAGACCAGGCCGGACTCAGGGGACCGCTTTGTGGCCAGAGATTCCAGCGGTTGGTGTTTCTTCCCCTTTGTCCTCATGTAGAACTGAGCTGGGTCCCCACACCACTGAGATGTCGTGAGCTCAGCGAGGGGTCATTCCCTCTGGCCACTGACAGGGAGCGGGCGTCTGTCCCCTGCGGTGCTCCGGACAGAGTGACCTTTCCAGACGGGCTCCCAGAGCTGGTGCCAGAGGGGCCAGGTCAACCTGCAGACCCCGCCCCCAGCCCCCACCCTGCAGGGGTCGGAAGGGAAGCGCCGTCCTCTCCCCCCTGCACCCCTCCCGTCTCAGAGTGACTCTGTGTTGGGTAATTGCCTGGAGTCTCCGCTTACGTCTGGGCGACAGGAAAGCTGTTGTCGGGTGGTTATCTGTGAGGCATTGTGTGCACACAGAGCGGGTCTGTGCAGGAGCTGGGCCTCCCCTGACCCTGAGCCTGACCCTGAGCTGGCGGGCAGGGCGACCCCACTTCCCGTCCCAGACCTCAGATGGGCCAGGCCGGGCACCTCCACTTCTCAACCGGCCGTCACCTGCCGCTCGAGTGCAAGATGAAATATCGTGGACGAGGCCCTAGTCTTTGAGGGAGAAAGAAGCAGTAAGTGCCCGACACCGCAGCGCCTGCTGTCCACGCCATGTGCCTCGATGGCAGCTGGAAACTGCTCGGTTATTCTCAGCTCTCTGCGGGGCGGCCAGTGACCATTTAACATGTGTGAGTTTTTGTACAGTCCATTTGTCTGAATGGACCTCGTGTGCAGAGGAACCCTACTTTTAAACCTAAACTGGGTCATTTGATCTAAGGCACAAATTAGGTTAGTTCTGCCCAAGAAAATTCACGGGTGGTGGGTTCTGGGGCGCAGCTGCCGTGGTCAGCGGTCTGCACCCACGGGGCCTGCAACGGGCAGAAATTCTGGAACCAGCCTGTGTGCAAGTCAGAACGAACTTTGCCAAATTAGCCAGATTCCAAATGAAGCTCTGAGGAGTCATCGTCTATTCGTTCAGCACGAGTTCTTTGGGCTCCTGGCCTGGGAGTGGGCCAGCTGGTGCCCTCCGCGGGGGATGCAGGATGCTGTGAGGCCCCCGCCAGGCTAGGAGGCGGAGAAAGGCCCCCGCCCCCGAAGAGGTGACATCTCGGTAAAACATCTTGAGTAAGATTGGACCAGGAAACAGGGATGGGAAAAGCATCACAGAGTGGGCAGCACTCTGCAAAGACCCTGGGCCTGGCAGGACCTCGGCTGGTTGGGGAACTCGAAGCACGTCGGGGCGGCGGCTCCAAGTGCGTCCCTCTGTGGAAGCAACTTAACATGGACAGTGGTCCAGCCAGTGAGAAAGGGCAGGGGTGGTCAGGAGTATCAGCCGTGCCCCTAGTACGTGGGGAGCTGTCTGCCGTCCGGGGGAGCTGGACACGGAGGGCAGACAGCTCTGGTGCCCACAGCGAGCTCAGGAAGGAGGGAGTGTGCTCATCGGAGGGGCCACATGAAGGCCCTGCAACTCGGCTGCTCGGAACCAGGTCTGAGAGTCTCTGCAGAAATGCCTGTCGGAGTCTTGATGTGGTCCTGGGGGGTCTGCGGGCTGAGGGCCGTCTTGTGAGGCCTGGGGAACTGCCCATCCCAGCATCCACGCCAGTCAGGGGACTTGCCAGCTGGCAGCATCCGTGCTGTTTTCTGCAGCCCTGGGTGTCTCCTTTCCAAGCTTGAGGGCGACCCCACTTCCCCGGGGGTCCGTCTCAATGACGTGCTTGTCCCCGGCGGGCAGAGGCCGGATTTGAGGAGAACAGGGTCCGTGCTCGACAGTGTGGGCAGCGGAAAATCCAGCCTCCCGGCCTCCGTGCAGCTGCCTATCCATCGCACCTGACGTGTGTTCTAAATAAATGAGGTGTGACGGCCATAAACCACCTCGTCTGGAGTTAAAAACATTTCGGGTTTTCTTTTAGCACTTGTTTCCAGCCCTGTTTTTCTCCCACGAAAGAAAGCCTCTGGTGAGACGTTTCCCTGCACAGGGGAGGTGGCATGGCCCCGAGCTGCCTGTGGAACCGGCAGAGTCGTGGCCTCTGAGTGTTTTGAGCGTGGCCCGTCATTCAGTCCCTGACCCTGAACGGGCTGCAGCCCTGTCGGGACGAGTGGCCCCGGGACGCGGCCCCCGTCACGTCCTCATCAGCACGAGGCAGTCACAGGGCCGCCAGCCATGGGTCTCGGCAGCTCCACAGATGACAGCCAGGATCTGGGGACGCGCCTGTGCGTTTAATTGTGCCACCTGCCCATGCTCGCTGGTCTGCAGGACGGAGGCTCATCCGCTCGGAGGGCGTTTCACTGTCTCCGTGACCCGAATCTCCAGGCCCTGGGCGCCTGACTCTTCTCCTGGGTGTAGGAGAGCTGACTTCTAAGCCATTTGTGAGCTGTAGTCTCTGTGGGGAAGTTGTGTCCACATTCAAGGCTGCAGACCCTCCAGGACACCTGGGTCTGGAGACACAAGACGTGGGCCGCCAGTCACGTGGTGCCAACCTAGCAGCAACTAGAGACACGGGTCCCCGAAGGCCCCCGAGCGACCTGGTTCTGTGGCCGCCTGCTGGTGCCCCGCATAGACGCAGACCCTGCCCGTGTCTGGATTCCAGCAGGAGTCTTCCTAAACCTTGTGTTTCTGGTCGACGCCTCCAGGCTATGACTGGGTCTCTCGGGGCCCTAATCTAGGACTTGCGGCTGTCAGTACCCGGCTCAGCGCCCTGCTCAGGGTCAGTGTCAGGCTGGGGTGAGGCTCCAGGCATGTGTGTCTGAACCCACTGCCATGGCCAGGTTTCCACTCTGACCAGTGGGTCGTCGCACAGACAGCAGGCGAGAACCCCACGGGTGGCCCAGCCACTCCCAGGACGTTGGTAGGTGCCCTCAGACCAAAGCGTGTCGCTCCCTGAGCACTTGTCTCGGGGTCAGTCCTCCAGCTCCCGGTCCTGGCCCACTCCCCCCACCTCCCCTCTGCCCGCCTATCCTTCTCTGTCCCTCCTGTCCATCCCTGTCCCCCCTGTCCATCCCTGTACCCCCATCCCTCCCTGTCCCTCCCTCTCCCTCTCCCTCCCTGTCCCTCCCTGTCCCCCCCGTCACTCCCTGTCCCCCTCTGTCCCTCCCTGTCCCTCCCTGTCCCCCTCTGTCCCTCCCTGTCCCTTCCTCCACTCCCTCCGCCTTTCTCTGTGCTTCTGACACACACCACGCTTTAAATATTGATGAATCACTCAGCGCACAGCTTTCTGTGCTCTGAGAAACAAAGGTTTCTGTACTGGAAACTGGAATCCCTTTTTCCAGGCCCGTGACCGCTGGACCCTCGAGTGTCTGCGGTGGGGCTGACCCAGACGTAGCTCGGGAGGCCATTTCCTCCAAATGACAGCGTGTTTCCGTCTGCTTTGCTCTCCCCGCAGATGAAATCATGCACCACGACATCAGCCCGCTCTGTGCTGCCGACATCCAGGACCAGCTGCAGAAGCGCTTTGCTTACCTGTCTGGTGAGTGTGAAGGCCAGGGCGTGTGACGGGGGCGGGGGGGTGTCTGCTCGGCCAGGCGGTCGGCCTCCTGGTCCTCCGTGACCGCGTCGTGGGGCCTGGGGACAATCCGTGCAGTACGGCCCGCCCCCCATTGCACTGATGCCTGTGATGAGGGCAGCTCAGAGCCGGCAAGTGCCGGCCAGGGGTCAGTTGGGTCCCCAGGGGGGCGTGGCCCGAATGCTCCTGGCTGCAGTCTCCTGGATTCCAGAGCTTTCCTGGGACGGGGAGGAGGTGCAGGTGTGGCACAGTCGCCCCCGTGCAGTGTCCAGGGCCTGGGGTCTGGCTTCCGTGGCTCCGTCTTCTGGGAGAAGCCCCTGGGGTGCCACCGACAAGGGCGAGGGGCCGGCGCTGCCCACAAGCCTGTCCTGGGATCGCTCCGTATCTCCGGCCCCTGTCCGCCTGCCACCCTCCCCTGGGATCCAGGTTCTGTCTCCAGCCTGCAGGGACATCTTGCTGCCCTCTCCGGCCGGCCAAGGTGCTGGTGCCTTGGGCTTGCAAAGGCCGCGAACATTGCGCAACAGCAGTGCCTGGAGCAGGGCGCTTACCGCCCCCCCGGGCAGGCCTGCCCACCGAGGCTCCCTGTGCTGTCGGTCGGGGGCCCGAGGATGAAGGCCCCCTGCTCACGGCCCTTTCCCCTGGCCAGCAGGTTGGGGTCTCTCCTGAGCTCCAAGAGCCAGTCCTGCGCCCCCGGGCTCACCTGCCCATCCCTTGGTGCCAGGAGCTGCTCCCCAGGCCGTGCCCTGTGTGGCTCTGGTCCTACACATGGACCCGCGGTGTCGCTCTGGGGTTTAAGTGCCTCTTGAGGCCTGAGCCCCGTGAGCAGGAAAGCTGAGCCTCTGAGGTTTGTCAGCGGAGATGGCATCCTGCTCTTCCTGGAGGGGCCACCACCGCAAGGGGCGCCCACCTCACGGAGGAAGGAGAGAGAGTGGGGTGTCCTTCTGAGAAACAAAAGTCCCCACCAGGACAGGGTCATGACCTTGACCTTCCTTCAGGTCTTCACCCGCTGCCCTCAGGAGGAGACCCCAGGGGGCTCTGACCCCCAGACACACCTCTTGTTATTCAGAGGCTGCTGGGTGCTCGGGGAGGGGGTTTTGCGGAAGTAACCACGGCCCCAGCTTGGCGGCTACAACGTCACTGACTACTGGGCCTCACAGGCCCCAGGTCCCCCAGCACATGGGGGGCCAAGGACAAGAGAGCTGATGTGACCAAGATGCCCCACCGCTGGCCTGGGCTATGGCGGGGTGTCTGGAGGAAGGTGGGCGACCGACGGGGGCAGAGAGCGACCCCAGCCCTACAGCCACGGGAGGGTATTCTGCCAGCACCTGAGGGAGCCTGGAAGGTGACCCCGGGCTCAGGCGAGCCCACAGGCGGGTGGCCAGGCCCTGAGCTGAGGACCACCAAGCCCGCCGCCATCCCAACCTCCAGAGCATGGCCGACGGACCGGGCTGGTTCACGTCGTCAAGTCTGAGAATTGGTTAGAAGACAACACATCTTGAGTTTCAACGTCTGAAACAAAGCTGGACCGTCCTGGGTTTTTGTGGACACCCCGTGCGGTTTGGCCAAGCAGAGCCCGGGGGCGGGGGTGGCCCTCGTCCTCTCCACCCCTCTCCCACCCGCCAGGACACCCCGGCTGCCCGCCTCCCAACGTGAGGACTCCCTGGCCAGTTATCACGGTGCCCACCGCCTGCCCTGGACCAAACTGCCGTAACCTCCTGCCGGGGTGTCCGTGTGCAAAGGTCAAGGTGGCTGGCTTCGCAGCCCAGCGCCGCTGACACTGGGGGGACGTTGTAGGATGTAGAGCAGCCCCACCCACCGGAGGCCAGCACCCCCCAGAGTGACGACCAGAACTGCCCAGACGCTGCCAGAGGACACCAGAGCGTGCTGGTGGGGACGGTGAGAGGTCTTCAGGGGTCAGCCGGCTCTGCCCTCGGAAGGGGCTCCAGGTGCTCACCTGTATCAGGCTGTCAGCAGCCGGCTGCCTGTGCAAGTTCACCGCAGACCAGCCTTGAGAGTCACGCAGCATCACTTCTGCCACCTCGGATGGGCCAGGCCAGCCTCGGTTCAAAGGGAAGAGGGAAGGACCCAGCCCCGGAGGAGCAGAGGTGGCCACCTCCTGCCACGCAGGGCACCGGCTGGCAGCAGACCACGCCTGGCCTCACCTCCTGGCCTCTGCACTTCCGCCCAGGTCGTCGGTGGGACAGCTCGGCCCAGACTCCCAGCCTGCATCTCCGCACCTGCCCTCCCGACTGCCTGGCCCTGGGGAGCCGCGCTCACCTTCCCAGATCCAAGGCCACTGCCTCGTTGTCCCCCGGGAACTGTGTCGGGTGCACCTCCCCTGGGAAAAGTGCCCCCCCCGGCCGGTTCCACCTGTACCTCCCCACACAGGGTGCCGAAGGGATGACTCCCATCAGACGGGAACTGTCTACCCGAAGTCGCCACAGGGCGAGCGGGCCGTCGGGCTGCAGCCTGATGGCACGTGCAATGTTTAAGCACTCGTCACGTCACCTGTGGAGCATGGAAAACGTCCACACCGTCAGGAAGGAAGCAGGATGCCAGCTTTCTGTTCAGCGCGGTCTGTCACACACAGACACGCACGGAAGTGGGTTTGGGAGGAAACATGCTCCCGCGATGCCCCCGCGGTGGCAGAATAGCGGGTGCTTGTTTCAGCTCATCACTTCGTTCCAAATATTTCCATCGATAGCACACATTTCTCTCATAATAAAACACATGGAAGGGACTTCCCTGGCGGTCCGGTGGTTAAGACTTCGCCTTCCAGTGCAGGGGGTGTGGGTTCGAGCCCTGGTCGGGGAGCTAAGATCCCACATGCCTGCAGCCAGAAAAACAAAACATAAAAACAGAAGCAATATTGTAACAAATTCAATAAAGACTTTAAAAATGGTCTACATCAAAAAAAAAACAAAACAAAACAAAACATGGAAAGTGAGTTTCATCCTGGAAATGACTGACCTGCCGAGACCTGGGAGCAGCGCCCCGCGCCCCCGTGCTCAGTGCTGCTCTTCTCTCTCCCCAGGTGGGCGGGGGCAGGACGGCAGCCCCGTCATCACCTTCCCCGACTACCCGGCCTTCGGTGACGTCCCCGACAAGGAGTTCCAGAATGTCATGACCTATCTCACCAGCATCCCCAGGTGCGTGTGGACAGGTCACTCTTTTATTTCAAGCAGAACTGGGTCCGTCCTCCAGAAAGGTAGGGAGACCTGCTCCAAGCCCACAGCCACGCTGGGCGGTGTGGCACCCAGCAGCCGAGGGGCGGGGGTGTGTTGCTGCCCGAGGGTCCCCCCCTCGGAAAAGGTGAGGGTGCCGACCTCCCGCCCAGCAGACGAGGGGCTGCCCTGCTAAGGCACTGGGGGCGCGGGTGCCGTCAGCCTCTCCCTCCGTCGGGTTCCGGAAGGCGGGTCACAGCTCGGTGAATTAAGTCTAATCTGGGAAACAGACCCGACAGCGAGTTTGACCGCCTGACACCTGTCCTATAGAAAGTGCTGGTCAGTGTCGTCCCGTCAGCACCGATCAGTGCCGGGGGGAGGGGGAGGCTGGGGGAGATCCTTCCAGATGCCTGCGGGGTGGAGGCGTTAAGCTGGGTGGGGAAGGTCACTTGGCAGAGAGAGCTGGGCGCCGCACCCTGGGGCCCGCGGGGTGGGGTCTCTTCTGAGGCTTGGGTTACGGTGGCCACCGTCTCCGTCCTCCTCTGTACCCAACTCGCTGGGGCGGGCTCCGGGTGGCCGAGCCGAGGCGGGAGGTTCAGCCACTATGCTGGGAGTGCGCAGCCTTCCTTGAGGGCCCCTCGGGCTGGCCGTGCCCCCTCGAGGGGCTTCACGGGGGCTTGCGATCCTGCAAAGCGTCTCCACTTGTCTTCTCCCGTGAAGTTACAGCCAGGAAGGCCATGGACAAGGTCCCTGGACCTCGGGGGATGGTGCTTGAGTAGGTTCAAGGGTCTGGAGAGTGGCGGGAAGGTGGATGCTGCCCGCATGGAGCGGCACAGGGGGTGTCGGGGGAGGGGGACCCGGCACGGTGGGTCCAGCTCTCGGCGTGCCCAGCAGTGAGACGCAGAAAAGCCGCACAGCCTTGGCGGTGGGACACCGGGGACACCGGGGACAGGCCAGCAAGAGGCAGGGCAGGTGCACTCGGCACCGGTTCCAGGCGGTCCGGTGACGTAACAAGAAGACGGCGGCTGCTGGTGGCCAACCGCGGGCCCCCCCAGCGGTCTCACTGGCCCTCCGGGGGACGGGCTTGTGGCCAGCTCCCCAGGTCCCCTCCATGACATCCCCCAGGGGTGGGCGTTCCACGTCCAGGCGAGGCGTGGCCCTCCTCCCCGCCCCGTGAGCCCCCCGGCCCGTGCCTCTTGTCCCCCTGTGGCCGTCTTTTCCCCCGTCTCCCGTGGTCCCCAGGCCTGTCTCAGACCAGGCAGTGGAGCTCACGGTTCAGTAAGGTCCGTGTGGATGCTGCCCGGGGAGGGGTCCGAGGGACTGTTCTCAGTCTGGCACCCATGAGCCGTGAGAGAGGCCGCCTGCGCTCCGTGGAGGTTTCTGTCCATCTCCGTGGCGGTGGGTTAGGGTCCAGTGACTCAGAGGCATCGGCAAAGGTGGGCGGGCTCTGCGCTCGTCCAGGGGCCCGGAGACCCCCGTGGCCTTCTTGCTGCCACCTTGTCTCTCTGTCTCTTCCCCTCCGGCCCCTGCGTAGGGACGTACGGTCCGAAGTCCTGCGGTTAGAAGCTGCCATGAACCTTCTCCGTAGCTACGGGCACGGCCCTGCCGCCCCAGCCGAGGCGGTTGCCGGCCCTGGGCTCGGTGGTCGGCGTTGCCGCAGTGACCGGCCCGCTCAGTGCAGGCTGAACAGGGGCCCCGGGGGTGCTGTATGGTCTCCCACTGCCCACCTACGATGGTGCGGTGGGGTGACCCTCCCCTGCCTGTGGGGGAGTCTCAGGTTTCAGGTCACTCTCGGGTTTGGGAAGGTCAGAGGTCACGTTCTGTCTGGCAGCATCGTTAGCTGGCTCAGAGGCTAGCCTTCTCCCGGACGCAGCAGGCCGGCCTCTGTGCCCTCTCGAGCCCTCCCTCCCCGGGTCACCACCCTCGCTAGTGCTGCGGCTCCTCAGGCCTCCTGGCCTCGGGGCCTTTGCACGCGCTCCCTCGGCCCGGTGGCGCCTCTTCGGGCTGCAGGCGCCCTCCTCTGGTAGGCCCTCCGTCACACCCGCCACCCCCCGGCCCCGGCCCACTGGCTCCCTGACTTCACGGGCTTAGCTGCAGTGTCCCCATTACCTGACAGCTCGGCGTTGGTTTGTGTCTGGCCCTGCACGCAGGTCCCAAGAGCAGCAGGTGGTTCCTTGGTAAATATTTCCCGGACAAGTGGGCTTCGTCTGCAGAGAGCAAAGGCAGCTCAGGTGGTAAAGTCAGCCCACGGCCTGGCGGGACCGAGGCTCCCCCCGCGTCCCTCACCGCAGCTCACTCACCTCCCCTTCAGGTGGGACCAGCACCTGTGTTTCTCTCCTTCTTTAAGGGGTTCTCACCCTGGTGCAGTGGAACCTCTCCAAACCTTGGTCTCCAAGGTCACAAACAGACTCTGCCCACGGATGCAAGGGCAAGAAACACGCTCCCCCTGAAACTGAGGAGTGACGGTGGTCTCCTTGTACCTGGCGGGGCTGTGGTGCCGTGGACCTGGCCATGGGGCTGGCTTGAGCGTGTGCAGCCCAGACCCGTGGGCTCCACCTCGAGGGAGACGCGCGTGGCGTGGTGGTCGGCGTGTGTCCTGTTCACGTCTCTTCCTCCTGACGGAGGATGGGGGGGCGGTTCCCGTGGCCCCGACGCCCTCTCACACAGAGTGAAACCCAGGCGTCAGCACCGGACACCGTCCTTTCGCAGCTGGGTGCCGGGCCAGCGGGGGGTGGGGCGGGTGCCTGGCAGGCTGTCAGGGAGGCGGGGAGGGGCCGCATTCCGAGCCCTTGGCCGCAGCGACGTTGGGTGGGCTCCTCGAGGGTGGGGGGGATCAGCCCCGAGCGAGGGTGGATTTGGGGGACCTCCTAAGGGTACGGAAGGGTGTCGCCCATCAGCTCACAGGCAGCTGCGTTTCCAGAAGGTTCAGCGCACGTCTCACGGGGCGGGAGGGAGACACTCGGTGTCCGTGGGTCAAGCAGGGCCGGGCGCTGCCTGCCAAGGTCTCCCCTCCTGCGGGAACCCAGGGAGGGAGGGGCTGCCACCTGGTGGACGCAGCCAGCACTGCCGGCCCCAAGAAGAGGGGGAACCCCCGCTGCCCCCCGCACGGGCCGGGCTTACCCTAGACAGCCCGGCACCAGCACGGCCTCCACGCGGGAGGGTGAGATCTGGGACCAGGCGCGCTGTAAAGGTCAACACAGATCACGTGGACGGACGGTCTCGTGCGGCTGCTTCTGAGAGACGCTGACTCCTACGGTCGGCCCCGAGCTTCCCTCTGTCCTCTGAAAAATACACCCTCCTGCGCGTAGGTCTCGTCCTGTCACTACAGGCAGAGGACAGGAGCCCCAGGTTACATCTGGTTCACAGTCGTGGGTCATCTCGAAACCTTACGCTGCCGGGCAGCCCTCGTCTGGATGCACCGGACGCACGTGAACATGGAAATGCCTCCACGAGAGAAGCTGGGCTGCCTTGGTGATTTCTCAGCTGGCGGGTCCGCGGCCGCACCGCGGGGCTGCTCCTGGGAGCCCGTCGTGGCTCAGGGGCTGGCTTCCCACGCCGATGCCTACAACCCTTGCGGTTCCTCTAGGGCTTGATCACCACCATCTGCCAGGCCGGTGGGGACAAGTCCAAGGACATGTGACCGTGACCCCCAGGCCCTGCCCGAAGAGTGGCTGTAACCGCAGCAGAACTCATGCCGGGGGTTGGGGGCTGCACATGGCAGAGGGAGCCGTTCAGGTCACCGCTGTGAGGGTTGGCCGGTGCTGGACACCGTTGGGACCTGGCAGGGGACAAAACAGGTAAAATCCTGTGCTCATGGTCTCAGAAAATTAAATGAGATGCAAGGAGTGTGGGTTGCGGAAGAAGAAAAGCAAAGCAAAAGGGGGTGAAGGATGGGCATGGGGAGAGGGGAGCTCCCCCCCGACGGTGGCTTACAGGAGGTGAGGGGACCTCTGGCAGAGGGGAGGTCCTCACAGGACCACCAGGGGGGTCTCAGGGGGGATGGTCCTCACAGGACCCCGGGGTGGGTGTCAGTCGGGGGGACCTCGGTCATGGAGAGGGATCAGAGCCAGTGCAGTGAGCGTGGACACCTCCTTCCAGGATTTGCTCTCGAGGTGGGTGGGGAAATGGTCAGTGAGGGACGGGGGTGGGGCAGACGAGGTTTTCTTTTAAGATGAGGGAGATCACAGCATGTTTATGCTGATGGAAATTGCCCAATAAAAAAGGAAAGATTGTGACCATTTGATTCATTTACACCTGCTCTGTGTCTCCATGCAGGGCTTGGGTCCAGCACTCAGTAAATTGTGAGCGAGTCACGGAGCCGGGATGCCGGGCTCCAGGGCCCCTCCTCCCGCGATTCTGGAGTCTGGGTCCCCCCCACCCCCCATCCGCCTCTTACCCCTCTCACCCCTCCCTGTGGCAAAACCGAAGTTTCCAAGCTGATCCTCCTCTCCTGGTGAAGGCAGTCACCGGCGGCTTCCCCTGTGGGTGCAGGTGTACAGACACACAAGACATGCACAGGCACATGCGTGTACTCACACACGCAGGGTCATAGGGGCTTCGGGCTGCCAACACTGAGACAGTGGGTGTCTGGCTTTTCTTTGAAGGACACACTTAGCCGTCCTGGACGCCCCGCCACCCGGCAGTCCTGCAGGATCCCTGGGGGCGTCCCGCACCTACTCGCCCTGGGCTTGGAAGATAACATCGAGGATCACTTTCCTGCACAGCTGCCGTCCCTCCCAGCCCGGTGACGGCGCAGCTCAGAGGCTCCTAGATTCCTTGACGCCGATAAGGACGCTAACTTTCCATGGACCCGGGTCAGATCACCCAGCTGCTCGGGAGACAGAGGCACATCTCCCATCTGGCTTTTGTGGCAGGTCGTGTTCACCCCGAGGAGAGGTGCACGCAAAGAGGTCACCCCCACACAGGCGTGCATCACACACCACACACATGTACACACACAGGCGTTCATCACACACCACACACATGTACACAGGTGTGCATCACACATCACGTGTGCGTGCAGGTGTGCATCACAGACCACACACACGAATGCTGATATGTGCATAGGAGCGGGTGTGCACACCCCACGCAAGCGTGCACACCCCACGCGTGCACACACGTGCCCCCACTTGCAGTTGTATGGACTACGTGACGGGGAAAGGCAGCACGCGTGGGGATGGAGCAGGGTTGTAAATGCCGTTCTGAGGCCCCCAGCCGCGCGCTCGGGACACACCCAATGCCAAGCCCTGCAGCCAGGCCGCCTCTCGCCCTGCCTTCAGCCCCTGGCAGCACCTCCCTTCTCGCTGTGGCTGTGATTTCCATGTGAATTTTCAGTTGACTTGTGAATATAAAGATAGAAAATGCGGCATGAACGTGTCCCGAGCGATTCAAACGCACACGTGAAAAATCGTTGGCTTTCACGCTCCCCGCAGGAAACCACAGTCAAGCATGTCGCTCCGTCCGTGCGCAAATGCCCCCCCACCAGACAGGACAGCGCGGCCCCTCCCTGGTCCACGGCGTGTGGCGCGCGTCCTCGTAGACGGCGCCCGGCCTGTCCTTCGGCGGCTGCGCTGCAGCCTTGGGTGTGGACGGACCGGGCCGGTGAGCCCCGGCCTGTGGCCACCACCCCTCCACCCCCTGCAGCCTTGCCCCCCACGTGGCCGGTGTGGCGCTCTGTTCTGAGGCCGGACACCTTGAAGGTGAGCCCGTTTGTACCGGCCGTCAGGCGCTCTGGCCGGGGGTGATGCTTCCCCGCGGCTCGCGTAATTAGCAAGCCAAGGGCCGTGCCCGCTGTTTGCTGTCCATTTGCTGTCCAGTGGCCTGGCTCAGCCCGTTGCCCCACGTGGCCTGAAGCTCAGGGACCCCTGCCTGCTGGGGCAGCCTCTCCACAGGGGTCCTGTCTCTCTGTCCTCCCGATCTTGTTCTCCTGTGGAGCCAGAGGCGGCCCGGCTCAGAACTCTTCCTTTGTTGTAATGATCTTTCTCTGTCACCACCGTCTAGCGTGACAGCCACTGGCCACGTGTAGCCATTTAAATTGAAACTAACTAAATGGTAAAGCTCAGTTCCTGGGCCGGGCTAGCTGTCCTGCAGTTCCCAGGGGCCAGTGGCTGCCATATCGGGCAGCTCAGAAGTGGGACGCCCCCACCTGTTGGGCACGCGGCTGTGATGGGGCGGCATCCAGCTAACAGCGGCCATGGCCTTCACCTGTGGGGGGAAGGGCGAGAGACCTGCCCGGGAGGAGGGGTGCAGCCCTGTCCTGCTTGGGAACAGCGACAGGTCCCCGTGAGGGGAGCCCAAGAGGCGTGGGCGTGGGCTTGGGGAGCCCCTCCCTCGCTGCCATCAGAGCGCCCAGGCTGCACCCAGCAGCTCGTGCACATGGGGGGTCGCCACGCCCAGAGGCCTCCTCATCTAGGGTTTCAGCTCCAGATGCAGAGGACGTGCCTGAGGCAGCCCCGGGCACAGCGGAGTCGGGACAGCGGAGCGGCTGGGTCTCAGGACCCACTTGGAGGGTAGGAGCCAGACGGCAGGCAGCTGGGGCTGCAGCAGCGACGTGGAGCCACTGGCAGGTAACCAGGTAGCAGGGATTCTGGACTTGCCGAGGTGGTGCTGGCGTCTTCGTGCCCTCGGGGGAGCAGTTCGCTCTGTTACAAAGAGGTGGCCGATAGTGTGTGTGTATGTGCGCGTGTCTTTTTTTCTTTCCACGTATTTAAGGAAGCTATGTGCTTGGTGGGCTTTTCCCCCAACATAATTTTCTAGTTGTGGGAAAATACACATACTTCCCGCCGTCCTAACTATTTCTAAGTGCACAGCTCAGTGGTGTTATGCGCATGCTGCTGTGCAGCAGACTCCAGAATTTGTCGTCTTGTAGAACTGAAGCTCTGTCCCCGTGAAAGGCTCCCTCCCCTCCCCTCCCCCAGCGTGGGCCCCACCGTCCATTTTCTGTCTCTGTGAATCCGACTCCTCCAAGGACCTCGCGTGAGTGGAATCAGACCGGATGTGTCACTCTGGGGTGGCTTATTTCTCTGAGTATCATGTCCTTGAGGTTCACCCGTGTTGTAGCAGGTGTCAGGGTTTCCTTCCTTTCTGAGGCTGAGTGATACCCCATTGCGTGGATGGACCACATTGTGTTCATCCATCGTCTGTTGGAGGAGGCTGTGCTTTGAGATAGATTAAAATCAGTCTTTGAAAACCAGGTGCATACTCCAGTTTCCTTCTGTGCCAGGTGGGTCCCTGTAGACGGGGCCCAGGGCTGCACATTGACCTCTTCGTTTTCTAAGAAAGACCCTCCTACTACTGCACATGCGTCGGTTCAAACAAATCTTGAGTATGTTCACGTTGATGTGGATGTGGAAAAAACAACTCAAATATAAAGAACAAAAAATGCAAGTTTTCAGGCTCTTTGGAGAAATCCCTGTGTTTTTGTAAGCGGTGGACTGTTTCCTTTGGGTCGTGAGGACGAGGTGACGGCCCTGCTGTGCGTCAGGGCTCCCTGGCCGGTCCTGCTCTCCCCGTGTGCGTCTGACCCTGACGGGGCTGCTGTAGCCTTGAGAACAGACATGGTACTGTTACCAAGCGTGAGAGAGTTCTTTAAAAGGGTCTGACGTTTTTCGTGCCGTTGTGCTTTCTGGGATGAAAAGCCGACCAGCATTAAGAGAACCATATTGCACATGTGATATAACAGGTGCAGCTTTTGAATCACAAGAAGAGGGAAGAGACAGCCAGGTAAGAAAGGCTCAGGCTTGAACGCTCAGGGCTACGTTCAAAGTCACGGTGTTTGAACCTGGCAGGTAAGTCACAGGCAGAGAGAAAACAGGGTACGGCATTTCACTTACAAAAGGAAGACAGGGAAATAAAATCTTTGTAACATTCGCAACCTCTGTAGACCAGGGTCAAAACATGGGATGAAAAGAGAGAAGAAAGGACAAAGAAGTACCGTCAGGTCCCCACCTGCAGGGGCAGTCGGGACGGTGGGGCAGGTCCTGCCTGAACCCGTGTGTTCTACAAGCCAGCCTGTGCCCCCCAACCCCCAGCTGCAGCCTCCACCCGTACCCCAGCCCCCTGCCTGGCCTGCCCACCTCCTGCCCACCCCGAGGGCTGGCCCAGCCCCAGGGCCCACCTGCTTGGCCAGGGCCGCTGGAGGAGGCGGGACATTCTCTCCCACGGGCCCCTGGGGATGCACTGCCCTGCCACCTGCCAGGCCGGTCTGGGATGGGGGCCAGCCTGCCGGCGCCTCCTTCCAGGGGCCCGCTGGCTCCCATTGCTGAGCTTGGTTTCCCTGCCTGGTGCCAGGCCAACTGGCCTCTGTCAAGGTGGCCCTGAGAACGCTCACCCTCACCCCAGCCGTGGTCCTTCCCACCGGGAGCTCCACACGTGCCGAGCGAGGCCAAGCCGGGCCTGGTGTCCCCGCCTGTCCCTGCTCTGTGACGTGTTGGGTCTGAGAACAAGGTGCAGCCGCGCAGGAGCTGGTCAGGGTGACGCCGGGTGACCGCGGCCTCACTGCGGCGACCCACCCAGCCCAGCCCTTGTTCCCGGGCCACCCTCATGCTGCTCATGCCCGACGAAGGGGAGGTCAGACCACAGCTGGCCGTGCCTCCGGCCACCCAGGGCCACCCCGAGGAGTTAGCAGGCCTGGGGTGTTAGAGAGGACACCATGCCTGCATGAGCTCTGGGCCTTTTTTGATTGTTTGGGCCCAAAGTGAGCTCATCAGCCTCACTCAGCAGCTGGGCAGCCATCCAGTGGCCCCTCGGAGCGGCTGTTGGGACATTGCGGGCTGACGGCCGTGCGTCCACAGGGCCGCACGTGTCCGGGGTCCCGGGGGCTTTGCCCACGTGGCTGCAGTTTCTGGATTACTTGCTCCAGTTTCCCCCGCTGCCACCACCCTCAGCACAGTCACCCCGAGGCCTGGCACACGAGGGACCCTGGGGGCCGGCCTCTTGTGCAATGTGAGCGTCAGCCACCCGCCCTCTCCCCTGGGCATGTGAGGTCACAGACGCGGGAGACGGGACCCTCCTTAGTGCGGTGGAGGGCGGAGTGACGGGCCCCCGGGGTGCTGAGCCCTGGCTCCTGGGGGCTGGGCACATCACATGGCCTTGCTCTGGGGCTGCAGTCATGTGGGCAGAGGGGGCCTTGGAGGGTCCCTACATCCTTACATAAGGTGCCTTCTGTTACGCCTGTGTTCCTCTGAGCCAGCGTTCCCAAAACGTGGTCGGAGACAGGAGAGGGGCAGGGAGGAGAGCTCTCGTGGCCCCCAGCCAGGTGCTGGTGCACGGGCGTCGTCACCATCCACCTCTGGGGCTGGGGCCGGGTCCCCTGCAGAGGAGGGGCCCTGCCTGGCCTGACACAGGAGGCAGCCCAGGGGTGGGCGGGAGGGAGGGCGGCTTTATCCCGCAGGGTGGACTCGGCCTGGGGGTCTGGACTCAGAGCCAGGCTGCGGGCCCCACCCGGTCTGTGCTCCCCAGCTGTGTGACTTTGGGCGGACGACTTAGCCTCTCTGTGCCTCTGGCTCATTGTGAGGAGTGAGGGAAGAATAGCCCCCGGCTTCAGTGCAGTGCCTGCCAGGAGGGGGGACCCGGGCGGGGCCTCGGCCACACCTTCCCTCGCACGACCCCACTGGGCAGCCGCGGGGCCGCCGGCAGGTGACCGCAGAGCTCGGGCCTGAGCGTCTTCACACACCGGGAGCCGGGAGCTGCCGGGCCGATCGCTGCCTCGCTGGGAAACCCGCCTTCCGGGACACGTTCGTGTGGATCCAGTAAATTCCTCCTATTTCTCTTGAAATTCTCTTTGTAAGAGATTGTGTCATTGGCGCCTTGGCCTCTTCATCGTGTTTGCTGTCAGCGTCGTCCACTGAGGTTGTGACAGAGGCTTTGGCGTTACAGACTTTCTACCGTAAAGGCCTCCAAATGCGCAGCGCGAGCTAAAGACCCCAAGGGACGGGGGTGGGGGTGGCAGGGGGACGTGGAAGTGACGCGGGCGGTGGGGCGTGAGGCCCTGGGCCGCGTGCTCCGTGAGTGGCCAGGCCACCAGCCCTGCTCGTGCGTGAGCGTGACAGGCCACCGAGGGCAGCGGGGTCAGCGCAGGGGCCACAGGAGAACGTTCCGGGCCCAGAACCACAGCTGACACCCTGAGGCCTGTTGTGGAGTCACAGGGGGTGCCGGGGAGCCGGGCCAGCCCTGTCTTGGGGGAAGGGAGACGGCCGCACAGCAGCCGCCACTGCATAGAGCGCGTGGCGGGCTTGCCGCCAGCGTCAGGCTTTGCTCCCGCGGCAGCCCCGGAGGGGGACACTGTTCGGGTCCCGCTTTTGCTTCTCACTGAGTGGCCCGTCCAGGTGGCGCCGAGGAACGGCCGGCCCGGCTTGTGGTGACAGGCCCGTGTCCCCCGCACGTGGCACCTGCCCTGGGCTGTGCTCCTCTCGGTAGCCCCCCACGGGCGGGTGGCCTGGGAGTGTGTCTCAGACCCCTGTGCCGGCGGGGCCCGTGCCTGGCGGGGTGGCCGCCTGCTCAGGGGAAGTGAGTCTCTTGCACTTTAGGAAGAGTGAGATCCAGGCGGCTGGGCCTCAGACCCGGGCCGGCCCCCCAGCACGGACCGCAGGGCAGCTCCCCTGTGAGACGGAGGGAGGGTGGGGCGGAGTGCAGACACAGCCTGCGGAGAAGCCGCCGTGGTTGGTGTCGTCAGGGGACCGCGTGGGACTTGTCCCCCCAGGGGAGGGGCCGCCGAGGGGGCAGTCTCGGCAGAGCACCGGCGAGTGGACGGGGCGGGGCCTGCGCGGCCACCGGACACGCTGCCGTCTCGCGCCGGCTGAGCCCCGGCTCCCGTGGCCGAGACTGGGAGGCCTCAGGAGCCCGCCTGGGGCTGCCCAGAGGAAAGCTTGTGCCCGTGACACTGACCGAGGAGCCCCGGGCTCCTGACCGCCCCGGGCTCCTGACCGCCCCGGCCAGAGCCGGCACCAGGCTTCGGGGCCGTCTCAGCTTCGACTGCCCTGGCCGCCCAGATCAGGCCCTGGGGCCGCCGTCCATGTGGATCGCCTGCTGCTGGGTGTGGCGGGGGTGCGGGGCAAGGCGGCTGTGATCCCAGGTACCTGGCACTTAAGCCCGAGTGGTAAACAAAATAAAACTTCCCTCCGTGAGAGCTGAGCCCGATTAGAAGCCAGTTCTGTCGGGGGCGCCGTGTCGGCCGCAAGACCGTCATCGGCCTGGCTGTGCGCGCTCTGACGTCAGCAGCAGGAATCAAAACTGACCTCTGTTTGTGCTTTTACCCGGAAGTCCTGTGCTGTCTCTGGAACAGGTAGCGTTGGACAGGTGGAGCCTTTCACCTTCAGGTGCGCTGACACAGAGTCAGCGGCGCGCCCGCGCCCGCACAGGCGTGACTTGTGTGTCCGTCACCGGTGCTGCTCTGACAGAGAGCATTTGGGCCGTTTCAGCTCTGACTTTTGCTACATGATGTTCCCAGCAGGCGGAGCACCACCAGCCGCGTGATTTCTGTGTGTCCCGTGTACTTCTGGTTTTCATTTAAACCGTCGGTATGTTCGGAGGCTTGGAAATTAGCAGTTCCAGTCGGAGCCTCGGCCTGCCCTCTCATTGCTCCGCGCGGATCGGCCAGCGCGGGCACTGCCGCCCTGCAGCTGGCTCACGGTGGCGGGCTCGGCCAAGGGGAGAAGCCTCCTGGTCTCTGCAGTGACTCAGACGCCGAGTCAGGCTCAGTGGGGACGGGGCTGTCGTCACCGGGTGCTCAGCATCGTTCTCACACATGCTGCTGCTGCGAGGAGCCTCATCTTGTCTCCCATCCCCAGCAGACGCTCGTGCACCTCCGGGCGCCTCGGGGCTTTTCTCCCCGAGCTGTGGCCGTGCCTTCAAGAGCGATTTTGTGTCGTGGATGAATTCGGGGACCCCAGATGCTGGGACTAACGTGACATGTGGGTCATAGGCTCACTGTGAAGGGCTGGGCCGGCCGGTCCACTTGCAAGGGAGGATGACCAGCTCTGACTGGAACAGCTGGGCTCCAGGAAGCATGGGCCCTGCCTACCTCCCTGTGCCGTGAGCTGGTTGGTGTCAGGCTGGGAAATGAACAACACAGAGTCTGTCCGTTCGTCTCGGGTCAGAGCGAGCCCTGGAAGGTGCCCGCGAGCTCAGGGAAGCCCCGCAGGTGGCTCGATGCTTTCCTGGCACGCGGCACCCCTGGCAGTGTGTGGAGCAGCCTGAGGGCCACAGGAGGAGCCGGTTTGCTCCGAGCTCTTCCCAGAGATGGATGGCAGGGAAGACCCATCCTCCAGCGGCACCCTGAGCGCAGCTCTCTCCTCCTCTCAGTCTGCAGGATGCTGGCATCGGGTTCATCCTGGTCATAGACCGCAGGCAGGACAAATGGACCTCAGTCAAGGCGTCCATCCTGAGAATAGCGGTAAGTATCGGTACTGCGCCCGGGACCCCCACCCCCTCCTCCTGGGCGGGTGACGCGGTCTTTCCTGCCTGCCGGCACTCTAGGTTCTGGCCTGTGCTGCTCGGTGGGGCGCCAGCTTGGAGCACCAGCCTGGGGCCTGGGGCAGGGCCAGCCCACGCCTTCCTGGCTTCCTCAAGTTGCTAACACAAGTGTGTGTGCATGTCTGTGCACGTGTGTGCATGCCTGTGTGTTCTCAAGTGGGTTATAACTCTCGGGGGCTGTGTTATAATTTGAAAACAATCTCCCCAGCCGGTTTGTCTCTGACGTTGAGTATGTGAGATGCTCAGGACACGCCATGCAGTCATTCTTGAGGGTGATGAGAGTGTCACAGAAACCTTCAGGCGACAAGTTTGGGGATTATATTGAACAGCTTTTCCTATGTGACCTTCTCCTTCTAAACGGGCTGTTTCCTCTTTAGTCTTACGACTAAGTCAGACTAGTAGCCGTCCTTGGTGGCCCTCGTGGCCACGTGGAGACCCTCCTGGTCCACAGACTGCAGGCGGAAGAGCCGCTGGTCTGCGGTGCTGCTGTGCCGTTTTTAGCCGCGGGAATAGCTGAAGAGGGAAGCTGAAGTCAGCAGAAAGCCCCCAGTCTTATTTTCGGCGGCGGCTTGGCCCTGCTCCCGAGCTGGGTGCGGAGCGCTTCTCCCCGGCTGAGTTTCACCCACCCTTGCCTCCCCACAGCCAGAGGACCGGGAAGTTTGCTGCTCTGCAGGCAGAGTGACCCCGACCGACCCCCGGTGGGGGGACGGTCCCTCAGGCTCTTGCTCTGGGTCTTGTTCTGGCCTCTGCGGGGCTCTTGCTGGGCTGGGGTCTGGATGGGGCGGGAGAACTGGTCCCTCCTCCCGGCTGCCTCATTACTTCCTCTGGACAGCGCTTCAGGCTCAGTATCTGCCCCGACGCTCACGACCGACAGGGTCCTGTGCAAACCCATCCCGGGGCTGCCCGGGCCCCGCTTCGTCCTCCTGACAAAGCGACTCCCTCGCCGCCCTTGCTTCCCGCCCCCACCAGGCACACACTCTCTGCATCACCGTTTGTCTGCAACAAATCGAAACACTTCAGGACATTTCGAAAGGAGCGTATTCACGTAGTATATAAATGTTTCATTGTCAGCTTTCCTTTGTTTTTAAATCCTTAGAAGCTCACAGAGGACTTTGATGTGGCACCACCAGTTGACAGCCAGCATGTCCATTTCATTATGTTAGATTTTAAAATAAATTTGCGCATGGCGTCACCTGACAGCCCAAATTAAGGATTAAATTGTAAAAGCCACTTGGGTCAGATGCACAAAGGACTTAACAACACATTTTTCTTGAATCAATAACTCAGTAAATTAGTCCTGAGCTGGTGGCCAAGAAGTTTCCAGTCAAGTGTGTTGCTGTTTTAAAAGGTAACACTGTTATAATAACATTTTCGAGTCCAGTAATCTGCCCAGTTCTTTCGCGTTTGTCTATCAGTGGTTTGAACCACCGCTCGGGCACGTCATGGTGTGCACGGGCGTCTGAGTCAGCCGCTTTGCCGTGATGGTCACGGGCATCCCTGTGGGGTCCAGGCCTTGCCACACGCCACACCCTGGGGGGCCCTCACCCAGAGCCAGGGTGGCTGCCACTCATCCCTCCATACCCGCCCCTAGCGGCACCCCCCAACCCTGGAGCAGGGCTGCACTCAGTCCCTGCCTGGCCTCCCTTCCTGGGAGGGTACCCTCATTCTCTGTTTGCACGCCGTGGTCCCTCGAGGCCACAGCCAGCCCCATCCACCTTTGTGTGGCCGGCACCCAGCCCGGACCCGGGCGAGACAGGAGCGCTGTGAATATCTCTTGAGCTGATCAGCCACTCCTGGTCAGATAATAAGAGATTCTCCAAATGCAGTATTGTTTTCTAAGAAACAGATATATTATTTTTAAAACCTGAGTAATCATCGAGATTGCCAGTGGCCCAAGGTAGACCTGTTGTAGGGTCAGGCTCTCCCGTGGCCAAGTATAAACATAGTTTTACTCTTCATCCAGTTTTTTGGGTTTTTTTTTGGCTGTGTTGGGTCTTCGTTGCTGTGCGCAGGCTTTCTCTAGTTGCGGCGAGCGGGGGCTACTCTTCATTGCGGTGCGCAGGCTTCTCGTTTCAGTGGATTCTCTTGTTGCGGAGCACGGGCTCTAGGTGCGTGGGCTTCAGTAGTTGTGGCGCGCGGACTTAGTTACTCCGTGGCATGTGGGATCTTCCCGGACCAGGGTTCGAACCCATGCCCCCTGAATCGGCAGGCGGATTCTTAACCACTGCACCACCAGGGAAGTCCCTTCATCCAGTTTATAATGAGATGCATTTCTGAAGAGAGCTGGCTCATCTTCAAAACTTTGTGAAAATCATAACTGAAAAGTTAGGGGCTTCCCTGATGGCACAGTGGTTGAGAGTCCGCCTGCTGATGCGGGGACACTGCGAGCCCGGCCTTGCTGTTCATGGTCCACGCCCCTCTGAGCTAGGTGCAGGGTCCGCGCTGCACCCTGGCTCTGTGATGGGGACAGAGCTGACACCTTGTCCCCATGCAGGGGAGTGGAGGGGGGCGGAGCTGGCCCACGACGCTATCCCCTGCTGTGGACCTGGACCGCCAGCCTCACTGGCCTTTGCTTTCATCCAGGGGAGCTTGGGGGAGAAAACCACCTGGCTTCAGCTGGGCCAGAGCCCTTGAGGAGGGGACATCTGTCGGCACCGGCCCAGCCTGAACGATTCCCCCACAGCCCCGGGCCGCAGGCAGAGAGGCTGTTGATCCAAACGTGTTTGGCCGCCCGAGTGAGCCTGGGCGCTTACATAATGCGCTGAAATTCGGGGCTATTTTAAGCCGCCATGTGTGTTGTCTCGTGAGCTGAGTTTTCTGTACTTTGGGGTGTTCTTGTTCCTTTTTTTGGATGCCTCTACCTCAGCTTGGAATAGAAAAATAAGACATAGGAGGGTCCAAAGTCCAGTGTCGCTAAAATCAGACTTGCTGTGTCCCCATCAAGAGCAGAGCCCGCGGCAGCTCACCGGGTGTCAGTTCAGTGTGGGTGTTTGCCTGTCACAGTTCACGGTCACAACCCACGGATGAGACCCAAAGCTGAGAGTTCGAACATTGCTCTTTGTCCAACAGTTGGATCAAGGTTTGGACCATCCTCAGATGGATGTATCTTTCATAAGATACCGTGTATGCTCTTCTGGGATTCCGTTTAAAATTGAACCCCCTTTTTCTAAGCTACAGGACTTAGTGGAGGAGTCGGGGGGCAGCTGGGGACATTGCAGCAGAGGGTGATGATCTGTGTTTGGAGCCAGCCTGACTCAGCTGAGTCCGAACCCTAGAGCACACCTTGAAGGAAATCACGGGGAGAGCGGTTTCTAGTCTGCAGGGGGCAGACTCCAGTTTTTGCTTGTAAAGCCTATGCCTTCTGTGTGCAGAAAAGGTACGACATGACGTATCTGAAGCACCAGGATTTTTAGGTCATCCGGTAAATATTCCAAATGTAGCAAACTAATAGTGTCCTAAACAACGCTGATGAATTCCTCCTGTGCGCTAGTTGCTAGAGGTCCAAGTGCAGCTTGGTGAGCGCCTGGCGGAGGGAAGGCAGGAGCAGTGCAAGCTCCAGGAGGGCTTCCCGGCTGAGGTGACCCTGCCGAGAGCTGGGAGGGGAAGGAGGCCTTGTCTGGGCAGAGGGGTGCTGACCCGCCCCTCGGAACACAGACGGGAAGGCGGGAGGCCAGGGCATGGCTCCTTCCGAGGGGCCTGGGGTGCTGGGGGTGGAACACAGGTCACCGAGGGGGTCGGGTCATAGCACCGCTCTGGCTGAGGATAACGCACGGACTGGCCCCTTGGGAGGCCAGCGTTGACTCTTCAAGAGCTGCGGCTTCTAAACTAAGTAGCCCAGCAGAGCTGCTCTGTGGAGGCGACAGGGCACCTCCAGCCCTGGGCTGTGCGTGGAGAGGCCTTCATGCAGCTTCCCTTCAACTCACCTGTGCTGCAGGTGGAGACTGGGCTTCAAAGGGCCGAGGCCGCCTACTGATGGGGTCGATGGCTGGGGCTCCGAGTCCAGGCCGGTGGGCAGTGCAGGTCCACACAGCATGTTCCGGGGGAGGACAGCTCCCCTAACGTGGAGAGTATTCGGGCTAATGACCGTCCTCCGACCAGAGATACCCTTCCTACCGCGTTCTTAAATGTCTCTTCCGTAACGGTGTCTGTGACGGTCTCCACACTGTCCACCCGGGGGTGGGGGCGGACGGCCCCATCCTCAGTGCTCACACCCAACCTGCGTGGGAGCCACCCTGGGAGTGAGGGGAGCCTCTTCTCATGTCAGCCTCTCTGATTCAGACCCCAGGGTTTTCATCTGTTGGCACTGAGACACCAAGTTTCAAGTTTATATTCATCACACAAACTTGTGATTTTTGACTGCTATCAGACAAATATTGGTCAGGCTTCGGCTGCTCTGTTTGAAATCAAATGTATAGTCAGGCTGGGTAAATGTGACTTCGAGCAAAACTTAAGAAAGTAGCATGCACTTGGGGAGGGATTTCAAACCCCGTTCCCTGAGGCATCAGGGCTCCACAGAGCTTCTACTGCGTCCCACTGCATTTAGCTGTTTTGTAAATGTAGGTGATGTCTTTGCATTGTATAATAAGGCTCTTAGAATATTAATTCAGAAACCAGCCTCTTTTTCTGTCTCCAGATTACATTTTAATGGTCCTCGCACCATCTGTCTGTTCCTCAGCCAATGAAGGTCAGCCTCAGAAAAGAAACACTATTACTTTCAGGTTACATAGAAACTATCGTAATCACTTGATTACGGAGTAAGTTACAAAAAGATGTTATTTTATAGCCTTCATCCCAAATCTTCCATATAGTTACTCTATTCTTATTTATTTGTTTGTTTGTTTGTTTGTTTGTTTGTTTATGGCCGCGTTGGGTCTTTGTTGCTGCGCGCGGGCTTTCTCTAGTTGCGGCAAGCGGGGGCTACTCTTCATTGCGGTGCGTGGACTTCTCATTCTGGTGGCTTCTCTTGTTGCAGAGCACAGGGTCTAGGCACGTGGGCTTCAGTATTTGCAGCACGTGGGCTGAGTAGTTGCAGTGCGTGGGGTCCAGAGCGCAGACTCAGTAGTCGTGATGCACGGGCTTAGTTGCTCCGTGGCACGTGGGATCTTCCCGGACCAGGGCTCGAAACCTGTCCCCTGCATCGGCAGGCGGATTCTTAACCACTGCTCCACCAGGGAAGTCCCATAGTTACTCTATTTTTAAAATAAAGTTTTTGTTTTGGAATTTCCCTGAGCTTTTCATACAGATGTTTGACTCCAAGGGGGAGAAAATTAATTTGCAGCTATAAATTATGATTTAAGTTATAGTTGTGTGTGTCTCATTGAAGGGTTCCCACTGGGCTGGGGTCTCACAGTTACTCTCTTCAATATATAAGACTCGATCATTTAGAGGCGGAAAGACTGAAGCAGAGGACAAGAGGGGACAATCTTCTCCACGTTGACCGTCCCCCCCAGGGACGGTGAGCACGGCTGGTGCCCCTCCTCCCGGGATGGGGTGGGCAAGTCCCCCACCCTGGGTTTCCTGGCCACCTACCCTGAGTGGACCTCAGTGAAGGGCAAGGGCTCGTGTTACCTTGTAAGCTCAGACCACACCAGCTGTGAGGTGCGAATCAGGGCAAGAAAACTGGGCTGGGGCTTCCCTGGTGGCGCAGTGGTTGAGAGTCCGCCTGCCAATGCAGGGGACGCGGGTTCGTGCCCTGGTCCAGGAGGATCCCACATGCTGCGTGGAGCGGCTGGGCCTGTGAGCCATGGCCGCTGAGCCTGCGCGTCTGGAGCCTGTGCTCCGCAACGGGAGAGGCCACAACAGTGAGAGGCCCGCGTGCCGCAGGAAAATAAAAAGAAAGAAAACTGGGCTGAAGGCTAGAGAAGTGTGACTCGGTGTCGCCTCCAGAAAGAGATGCTGAAGGCAGTTTTCCTGAAGTAGTGGAGGCTGGTCTCACGCCTGGTGGTGGGGGCTACACGGCCCTCTTGCTGATGGGGACCCAGAGCCTCCCCCGTCGGGCTGCCCACCTTCTCGTCTCTGTGGGCAACACTCAGCGGGCACCTGCACACGCAGTCCTGCCCTCCAGGGCTGTGACGGCTACACCTGGACACGTTAGGGACTGTGGGGCAGGCGTGCTGGGGCTGCAGGGGGGAGGGGCGGCAGGTGATGGAGGGGTGCAGGGGGAGGGGCAGCAGGTGACCAAGGGGTGCGGGGGGAGGGGCACAGGGGGGAGGGGCGGCAGGTGTAGGGCAGGCGCGGCCAGGCTGGAGACAGGGTGCGGCGTCACAGTGGTGACCAGCGCTGTGTGCTGGTGTGCAGAGAGGCTGAGGAGTGCAGGAGAGGCCGAGGAGGTGGGGTGGAGGTGCAAGAAAGCTTAGCTTCCGGGCGGCCGCGTGCTGGGGCACAGCACACCTGAGCAGACGTCTGGGGGCCTGTGGTTGACTCGCGGGGTAAAGATCAATAGAGGGGATTGAGGTCGGGTTCCGTGAAGGGCCAGGACCCCGCCGTGGCCTGGTGACAGTGGCTGGAGATCAGGCGCCTGGCGGCCTGGGCGGGAGGGCAGGAGGGAGACAGGGTGCAGATGTGTGTCGGCCACAGGAACGGGAAGGCGAGATGCAGCCCGAAGACGGGAGTCGTGTCTGGAGACAGAGGACGATGGGGCAGGGCCCCTGGGCAGACACGGAGGCTGAGCGCTCGCTGCTGGGATTCAGGGTGGCCGCCCCGACGCGGTGGGAGGGTGGGCCCTGGGGCCGCGGGGCCCTGGCCTCGCTGTGTCCGGTTCAGGGACAGGATAGCGGAATCCTCCGATGCGGGGCCAGGCTCCCGGGGCCTCCCTGACCCACCAACGCGCCAGGCAGGTGTCCAGGTGAGGAGGCTGGGGAGGGCGTGCGAACCACGTGGGGCGGCCGCGGGGTCGGGGAGGGGGCGCCACCGGCCGTGGTCAGGACTCTGGGCTTGTTTGCGGCAAGGCGGGGACTTCTCTGGATATTCTGGGTGGGGGCTGTCGTGGTCCGCTGACATCTCGAGAGGGTCACAGCGCTTCTGTGGGGAACAGCTGGGCAGCGTCAGGTCAGGGCCGCCGGCAGGAGTGACACTGCCCGCCCCGCCTGGCCGGGGAGCCGTGAGCCTGAGCGCCCAGTCCAGCGGCCTCTCTTTCTCCTCCTTTTTCTCTCACTTGAGGGACCGGTTCTCAGACCGAGGCCACCGGATGCGGCACCAGGGCCCTGGGCGGACAATGCCACTGTCTCGGCTTCAGTCAGGAGCAGGGCTCTGAACGCTGCCCGGGCGGCAGAGAGCTCGGCCTCCAGGACCGTGCAGTGAGGAAGGCGCTTTGTTATCCCCATTTGCAGATGGGGAGACCGAGGCACAGAGGTTAACTTGTCCAAGGTCAGGCACCTCTTACGCAGAGCTTACGTGAATGTGCGAATCTGCTCACATGACTGTATCTATGGGTGTGCGCCTGGGTGTAAGCTTATCTTTAGCTCTGTTTTAGGTGATGCGTGTGTGTGTGTGTATGGCTTTGTCTTTATTGCACAAGTGTCTTGGTTTCCTGGGGCCGTCATAACAGATACCATAGACTACAGAGGGGCTCAAACGACAGGAATCTCCTGTCCCCCCGGTCTGCAGGTGGAAATCTGAGATCACAGTGTCGGCAGGCTGGTCCCTCTGCGGCTGTGGAGGGGTGTCTCTCCATGCTCCCCCAGCGTCTGGTGGCCTCTGGACACCCTCAGCCGTGGTAGCCCCTGTCTCTACATCCATCCTCACACGGCGTCCCCGTGGGTCTCTATGCCCAAATGTCCCCTTTGTATTTATAAGGACACAGTCATGTCTGGTCATGGGCCTGCCCTGATGACCTCATCTTAACTCGGTCACCTCTGTGAAGACCCTAAAGACATTCTGAGCCACTGGGGACGTGGACTTCAAAATAAGGATCTGGGGGCACCAACTCAGCCTTAACAAAAGGTCAAAGCTCTCTTTTTTTTTTACAGTTTATTTTTTAAATTTTTATTGAAATATAGTTGATTCACAATGTTGTGTTAGTTTCAGATGTACGGCAAAGTGATTCAATTATACATATACATAAATATACATCTTCTTCTTTTACATTCTCTTCCATTACAGGTTATTACCAGCTCCCCAAAAGGTCAGAGCTTTTGACCTTGAAGTATATAAGCAGCATGACACAGTTGTACCAAGCAGTGGGACGTTTTTGCTGTTCTGTAAGAAATGGTGATGCTCTAACGGTGCAGTGCCTGTAACCATTTCCACTTTAGTCTGGCATTGGCGTGTTGCAAGCGCCCGCTCCGGAGGGCTGGTCCTCCCCGTCGGGACCGAGGGCCGCTGCAGGTGTGGGGACCAGCTTGCAGCCGAGCTGCCCACAGACAGAGCCGCAGCCTTCTCTCCCCTGCAGGCGTCCTTCCCGGCAAACCTCCAGCTTGTCCTCGTTCTGCGCCCAACGGGATTTTTCCAAAGGACGCTCTCTGACCTCGCCTTCAGGTTCAACAGAGATGACTTTAAGATGAAGGTACCGGTAAGTGCCCACCTCCTGTGAGGAGCGGCCCGGCTCCACCTGGGCACGGGGGCGGCGGGGGCCAGGGAAGTGGGTGTGAGCGACCCCTAGCTGCAGAGGGACCCCTGTCTCACCTTCTCGCTCTGGCCGGCACAGGGCAGCCCCTGGCATCTGCCAGTTGTCCTTTAAAGGCAAAGGTTGCAGGGATCCCTTAGAAGCTGTGCACCCAGGAAGCCTGCGTCCCCCCAGGGAGGCCGGCCCACGTTGAGCCAGGTACCCAGAGCAACGTTGGAAGGGGTTGCCCGGCAACGCATCCGTTACCAAGAGGACAGAGCCCACCCCCAGCACCTTATAACCCTCCAACAAGACCAGCCAGGTTTCTCCTGGAATCTGAGAATCCTGGTGTGGGTCACCGTCCCCGAGGTTGTCCCCTGCTCTCCGTGCTCAGGACAGAGAGTGCTTTGCCGGCCAGGGCCAGGTGTGCAGGCCACACTCAGCGGCCCTAGACCTCAGGCTCCAGGGTTTGAGAGGAAGGGGGTGCACCCGTTTTTGTAGTATCAAAAGCCTTGGTTTCTGACGCTGGGGGCAGGGGTCTGTGCTCTCCGGGCCGCAGCCTGGCCCTCCCTTCGCAGGGCCATCTCCTGGGCACCAACGTCTCAGGGACCCTGTGAGGCGGTGACATTTGCCCATATTTGGCGAGTGACCCTCGCTAACAAGAGACCTCGGGTCAGAGGAAACAAAGCTGGGGTCCCACCCTAAGTGCGGTGGTTGCCCTGCACATGGCCCCATGGGGCTGAGCCCGTGAGTTCTCAAAACACGGTTTCACAGAATTCATCACCAGCATCTCCTGTTCCCTGGCCCATTTTTGGATCATTCTTTAGAATTAGAGAAGCATCATCTCGGGAAGGCTGCTGCTACAGTGTGTCCACGTGGGTCAGTGTTCTGGTGCCTGTGCTGACCTCGGTGCTAAGTAGAAAACGTTAAGAGGGGCGGTGTGTTCTCGCCTTTTCTGTCATGATTCAGTAGACACAAAGCAGATGGAAATCACGGAGGAAAAGTGTTAGGTCCTTGGATAGTGGACCTACCCGTCCCTGGTCCTGTTGGCATGAATCAGGCTGATCTGGGGGAATGGCCTTGCCGGACGGCAAAGAGACACCAGATACCTCCGCTGAGAACTGACATCGTAGCCTGTTCTTAAGTGAAGGTTATGCCTCAGTCGGGGGGCCTCACGTGGGCCCCCGATGGCGGGGCAGGTGGTCCTCCGGGTCTCAGTGGCACCCCGACCTCCCACGTCGGGATCGAGTTGACCCAGGACGTGTCAGATGTCCCTTCGCCCCCCAGCGAGCTCAGAGTTTAATAAAACACGAGGTGGTGTCGAGTGGCGCGTGGGCTGAGCCTCCCAGGACCTCACAGCAGCAACTGACAGCTTGCAAAGGCTGTATTTTTATCCAAGCTCATGGATAGAATGACCTCAAAAGGACAAGAGCAAGATAGGAAGTAAAACTCATCCGTGTGGAAGAGCCTCCGGGGCCACCTGTTCTCCCCAAAGGCAGCTGTGCCGTGTTGGACACCTACCCCCACCCCTGCGCAGCCTTCCGGGTCTCAGCAGGAATGCGGACAGGCCCGCAGCTTTGGGGTCCGTGCGGCTCCGTTAGCACAAGGGCCCCCTCACCCATCAGATGCCCGGTGTCGGCAGCGTGCCCGGCTCCATCCAGGGCTTTGCTCGACCCCAGCGGCGGTTGTCTGGTGAGACCGGTCGTCGTACGCTCGTTTCACGGATGGGAGAGCCGAGGCCCGGGGGGCGTCGCGTCCTGCCCTCCATGGAGGAGCCGGGAGACGCCTTCTGTTCATGCCAGCCTCGGCCCCTCCGTCTGCGTCTGCGGGCGGTCTGCTTACGGGCGGCTCTCATCCTCCCCAGGTCATAATGCTGAGCTCCGTCCCAGAATTACACAGTTACATTGACAAGTCCCAGCTGACCGAGGACCTGGGCGGGACACTGGATTACTGCCACTCCAGGTGGCTCTGCCACCGCACAGTGAGTCCCCTGCATCTCCGTAACCATAGTCAATCCGGCACAGCTGCTGTTGCCTTAAGGTGCTGCCTGTTCCCAAGACCTCTTCCCGTTTACCCGGGTTTTCTCCCCAAGAATGAGCAGGTGGTCTCAGTGGACCTCAGTCATCCAAAGGAGTAACGTGAGTCATGAGTCGGGAGTGGCTTTCTTGGGCTGAGGACAGACAAGAAAGAAGGAAAAGCACGAGCTGGGTTCTCGGCACTCACCCTCTGAAAAGGTGCAGCGCCCGTGTCTGTGAAGGAGCGGAGGCTGAGACGCAGGGGGAGGACGAGGCGCCCGGCCTGTCCTCCTGAGACGGGCTGGGCTGCGGCCAAGCTTCCAGGCGCAGGAGGGCGCAGTGCGGGAGCGGCTTTGTGATGGTGTTTTCCTCCCCACCAGGCGATAGAGAGCTTCGCCCTCCTGGTTAAGCAGACAGCTCAGATGCTGCAGGCCTTCGGGACCGAGCTTGCCGAGACGGAGCTGCCCAACGACGTACAGTCCACGAGCTCCGTGCTCCGTGCCCACACGGAGAAGAAGGACAGGGTCAAGGTGCGTGCGCGGGCGGGATAGTGCGGGGAGGGGCGTCAGGTAAGTGGAGCCTAGGAGGCTCCCGAGGTACGTTCTGGGCTCCCGAGCTGGGTGCCCTGCAGGGAAGCTGAACCTCCCTTCCGAGCAGCGTCTCTGGTTGGGCCCTGCCGTCCTGCTGCCGGGCCCTGCTGATCAGGGCAACAAGGCAGCATCCCCGGTGCCCCCGGGAGAGGGGGGCGGACTCGGACGGCTGAGCCCAACCAAGGGGTCACGGCACACAACTGGCTTCCTGGTAAAAGCGATCGGGGCTGTGCCCCCAAGGCAGCCACGCGATTAGGGCTTTGAGTTAGTGGAGGCCGTGACCCGCTGCGGGTGCTCGGGGGCTGCCCCCCTACCCCACCAAGAGAGCCCTCACCCCGTTTAGCCCCCGGCGGCGGGCCGCGGGAGCAGACACGCGGGGGTCTGGTTTCCTGTTACCCTGTCCTGTCCCACTGCCTGGGAGACCCGTAACCCTAGCCCTGCCCCAGTCACGGTGGGAGCGCCTCCCCAGCGCTGCTGAGCGGTCAGCAGAGGGCCACCGTGTGCCCACCTTATTGTCGTCACCTTCACACTCCCCTGTGGGGCCGGGCGCCACGGAGCCCACCACCGGGGGCCAAGTCCAGGGCCTGGCGGCCTGGGGTGATGGGCGGCGCGCTCGTCCCACAGGAGGACATGAGGCTGGCGCTGGACGAGGGGCGGAGCGTCCTGGAGAGCATCCGGGAGCCGCTGGCCCAGGGCCCGGAGCAGAACCCGAACCAGGACCAGCTGGACAGTCAGAGCACCGTGCAGAGGTGAGGCCGGGACCGGCGGGGTCAGGGCAGCAGCGCGTGACCTGCAGGCACAGAGGCAGCTCACCGCTTCCTCGTCCCCTGAGCTGAGGTTGTAAATGATAGGCCCAAACGGCCACATCTCCACCTTTTAAAACAACACACTCAGCACAACCACCCGCCCCAGGCTCCGAGAGACCCAGGGCGTCGAGGGCAAGGGCAGGGCCCCGGGGGGAAACAGACCGCGGCCGCCTGAGCCCTCCGACGCGCCCCCTCCCGTGTGGAGGGCAGACCAAGCGCCCCGCCTGCTTGGCGCTGCAGGGGCCCCGCACGGCTGCCGTCCCCTCTCGCAGGCTCCTGGCCCAGCTGAATGAAACCGAGGCCGCCTTTGATGAGTTTTGGGCAAAACATCAGCAGAAACTGGAGCAGTGCCTGCAGCTCCGGCATTTCGAGCAGGACTTCCGAGAGGTGAGAGGCCGGGGCTCGGGGAGCCTGCAGGTGGGCGCCCGGCACTGCGGCTGCAGGAGGCCGCTGACAGTGCTCGGCGAGAACCGGCTCGTCAGCCACGCGGAGCCACGCGGAGCCGCGGGATTGGCTCGGACTACGTGAGCAATGAGTGAACCGTCGCAGACGAAGGTCGTGGAAGCTCTGTCCCGCCCCCTTCACCCTTCTCCATCCCAGTCGTTTTAGCCGATCTGGTTCCTTGGCCTTTCCGTGTAAATTTAAAATGATCTTGTCTGTGCCTACGAGAAAGTCCTGCTGGGGCTTCGTCAGGAATTGTGTTGAGCCTGTACCTCAATTTGGGGAGAATCAGCACCTTTACTGTGCCACGTCCTCCCCTCAGAGAACACGTACGTCGGTCCATTTATTTAGATTTTCTTAGATTTCTTTCACCAGTGCTGTGTGGTTGGCACGAGTTCAGTACGTGTTTTGTTTGATTTAAGTGTACATACTCCGTTTCTTAAGCAGCTGTAGAGGGTGTTGTATTTTTAATTTCGGTGTCCACGTGCTCATTGCTATCTATAGAAGTACAGCTGGGGTTTTGTGGATTCATCTTGTCTCCTGAAACCTTGCTAAGCTCAATCTGGGAGTCGTTTGGTAGGGTTTCGGGGTTTCTCCACATAGACGATCAGGTCATGTGCAAACAGAAATAGCTTGATTTCTTCCTTTTCGATCTGTATGTCTTTATGTGTTTACATTTTTAAATTGTTTGCCCTGTTGCCCCAGAGAGAGCCTCCACCGCTCGGATAACGGTGGTGAGAGTGGGCGTCCCTGCCTTGCTCCCCGTCTCCCGGGGAAGGTGTTTTTCTCCAACGTTACACCTGTAACGTCGGCAGTAGGATCGCTGTAGATGCTCTTTCTCAAATCGAGGAAGTTTCCCTCTAGCCCTGCTTCTGAGAGGGGGTCCGGGCCCCCCTCCCCTCCCTGCGCGCCCCGTTTCTGCGGCACCCCCCGCCTCCTTCTTCTCAGCCGTGGCTCTTCTCACGGCTCTCCCCGCCTGGTCTCTCACCCCCATTCCATCGCAGGTCAAAGCCGCCTTGGACGTGTTGACCCAGAAGATCACGACCTTCACCGACGTGGGGAACAGCCTGGCGCACGTGGAGCACCTCCTGAAGGACCTGGCCAGCTTTGAGGAGAAGTCCAGTGTAAGAAGGGACGCAGGCGGCAGGGGCAGGGCGGCCTGGGGACACTGTGCTCAGCGTCCCCGTCCCCGCAGAAGCCCCCCTCCCTGCCCTGAGCCCCACGGGCAGGGGGAGGGGCGGCTGCCTGGCCCACTCACCCCCGCTGACCCCCGTCCCACCCCACTGACCCCCGTCCCACCTCACTGACCCCCGTCCCACCCTTGCTGAACCCTGTCCCACCCTCGCTGACCCCCGTCCCACCCTCGCTGACCCCCGTCCCACCCCACTGACCCCCGTCCCACCCCCGCTGACCCCCATCCCACCCTCGCTGACCCCCGTCCCACCCCCGCTGACCCCCGTCCCACCCCCGCTGACCCCCGTCTGACCCTCACTGACCCCCGTCCCACCCCACTGACCCCCACGCCCACCCCTGCCGACCCCTGGCAGGAAATGGCGCCCCTTTGCCCCAAGAACCAGGCTGAGCCGGTCTCTGGCGGCTCCACAGGCGGTGACGCAACGGGCCCGCACCCTGGCCCTGGAAGGTGAGCGGCTCATGGAGCTGACACACTACGCTGTGGACTCCATCCGCCCCAAGTGCCACGAGCTCCGCCAGCTGTGTGACCAGTTTGCAGCTGACGTCGGCCGGAGGAGAGGGCTGCTGGGCAGGGCGCTGGACCTGCACAGCCTCCTCGAGGCGGTACGCCCCCCGGCCCGGCCCACACACCCCGGGCCCCACTGTCCCGCGGGGACGCTCCTGCCGTGGTCCGGGCCCCAGGCACCGGTGAAAAATGGCCCTTTCCTGTGGCCCAGAAGGTCCTGTCCTGACACAGGGGACCGTTTATAGGACTTGCCTGCCACAACTGGCCGTTTCTTGAAGAAACCCAGAGGTTGACTGTCCAGCCAGTTCCCTGCACTTGGTCCTCAGTGTGGATGCGTCCCGTCCTGGGTGATTCGCTTGGTTTCAGGCCTGCGTCCCCCAGGGGAGCCCTCTGGACGTAGGGGCAGGACAGGGACGCTACGTCCTGCAGGTGGTCCCAAAGCACAGCGGTCAGCGGGCCACGTGAGACGCCAGGACAGTTTCCAAGGTGCCTTCTCTCCCTCCAGTCCATGAAGTGGTGCGACGAGGGCATCTACCTGCTGGCCTCACAGCCGGTGGACAAGTGCCAGTCCCAGGACGGCGCCGAGGCGGCCCTCCAGGAAATCGAGAAGTTTTTGGAGACGGGTGCGGAAAATAAGATCCAGGAGCTCAGTAAAATCTACCAGGACTACGAGCCCATCCTCACCCGAGACCTGCTGGTGAGGAGACGGCTTTTCACCTGTTCCGCGAGGCGTTACTCTGATGACTCCCAGAGACGCCGGGCGATCGGGAGGCGGAGCGCAGAGGGTGCCCTTCCAGCCGGACGTTGCTCCCGGGCCCCCCACGCCCCCCACGGGGTCCCTGCCTGCGGGGAGGGCCCTTGCTCGGTGCCGTGGCCGGGCACTCCCACGACAGTGCGCTGAAATCGGACTCCTCACTCCGGCCAGCTGTCCGCAGCGCCCCCGCCGGCCGCCCACCGGGCTCCAGGCCCAGGTCCCCTCCTCCCTCGGTGCCCCCATCTGCCAAGGGCAGAGCGGGGGCCACGTGTGTCACGGCAGCTCTCGGGAGGTGTCCTGCTAGTGAGCCCGTCACCCCCTTCCCTGCAGGAGCACGTGCAGAAGGTCTTCCGGAAGCAGGAGAGCGTGGAGGAGATGTTTCACCGGAGACAGGCGAGCCTCAAGAAGCTGGCAGCCAAGCAGATGCGGCCCGTGCAGCCGGTGGCCCCCCGGCCAGAGGCGCCCACGAAGTCGCCCTGCCCCTCCCCGGGTACGAGCAGTCGCCCCTCACCCTGGGGAAGGCCCTCCTTCCATCCAGCCCACTACGTAAATAAAGTGTCATCGGCCCTCAGCCGCTCATTCCTTTCCTCGCATCCGTGCCGCTGGACGGGGACCACCTGCCTGTCAGGGCCTTTCCCGGGCTCATCCCGCCCATCTCTCCTTGGCGCCGTAGCCGGGATGGTCCTGCCCTCGCGCAGCTCGGCCCTCCACCCTGAAGCCTCCTGGGTCCCCCAGTGTAGTGCTTCTGGAAGGCACAGCTGGACCCGCGGCCTTTCCTGAGGCCCCTCCTATCACCTCCTGTCCGCAGACACGCTGCCCCAGCTGCCAGCACGGCTCCCGCTGCTTTCTACAGCTGTGGCTGGTGGCGGCCGTCGGTGCTGAGCGCCCCTGAGCCCAGTGCGCAGGGCCCATTCGGAGGCCTCCAGGCGCCGAGTTCTCCCCCGTCACCTGGGAGCCGGGCCGCTCTGGGAATTGGTGGACGGTGGGCGCCCCACGCGCCCAGAGCCCCGTTGCCTTGCTCTGTACCTTACTGTGCTTTCCTCACCCTGCTCTGGGCTGCTCGCTGCTTTTCCTCCAAAAGTTAAAAAAACACACAAAAACACACCAATGGTCCGGGATGAGCTTTTCATCTCTGGGCAGTAAGGTGCGAGGTCCCACTCCTCTCCACTTCTTTCCAACCCAGGCATCCGGAGAGGTTCCGAGAACCACAGTTCTGAGGGCAGCGTGCTCCGGAGGGGGCCCTACAGGAGGGCCAGGGTGAGTGCGCGTCCCCGCCGCCCGGTCCCCTCACTGCCCCCGGCCCCCCCGCCGGCCGCCCCGCTGCTCCTCCGTGCACACAGGCCGGCGCACCCCGGGGGCGTCCTCCGCTCCCCGCCCCATCCCTCCCCTCCTGGCCCTCCCCATCCTGCCTGCGGGGCCTCAGGCCCGCCCCCGACCGACAGGAGGTTGGGTCTGGAAGCCCGGCGTCACGCTGCACCTTCTGGTTTCTGAAAGCGCGATGTGGGCCGCTCCTTTCTCCCCAGAGTGAAGCGAGTGAGGGCCGGCAGGGCCGCGGCCGCTCCACCGGGGACGAGGAGAGCCTGGCCGTCCTGCGGAGGTGGGTGGCCTGCCTTTCCCCCCAGCAGGTCTGAGGACCCACTGGATCTTAGCCCCTGGGGAGGGTCTGTACGTAAAGGAGCCAGAGGCGGTGGGACCCAGAACAGCCCGTGTTGTGCCTCGCTGAGCCCAGGGCACACGGCTAGTGGGTGCGGCCCCAGGCCACTCTCACAGGGCCAGCCTCAGACCCCCCCCCACCCCGTCTCCTCGGGACGGGCCCCTCCTGCCGCCCACCAGCCTCTCCGACCCTCTGCTCTGCGTGTTGGTGCCGGGAACCACTTCTCTTTCTCGGTCTCTCCCCACCGCAACCCTGTGGAGGCTCTGCTCGCCCCATACCCGCCCTGGGCACCCCACATGCTCCAGCGCCACCCAGATGCTGGGACAGTGTCTGTCCCTGCATGGACGCACTGCTGGGCTCCGAACTCTGGACTAGGCAGGAAGGCACTGCCCACGTGCTTCCCAGGCTGGCGGTCGCTCTCCCACAGGGCCCCTGCCTGCCAGCCGAGCTGGATCGCCCGTAGCTCCACGAAGGCAGCCTGCACGTGGCACCCTCCTGCGCCCACTCTGAAACCCTGCTCAGACCCCACACTGCCCAGCCTCCCACGGGGACATCCTCTCTGCCAAGCTCACGCTGCCCTCCCGCCCGCGGTGGAGAGGGAACCCGAGCCTTCCTCTCCCGCGACCCGTACCACCTGTGCGGAGCACGGGCACTTTGAACGGCACTGGGGCCAGCTGATGTGCTGGCTGCTGTCTGCTCCACGATCCCCACCCTTGGCTCCGTTTTCTGTGTATGAAAACAGGAAGCTTGGTCATAGGCAGTTAGAAGGTGATCCTGGTCCGTAAGGCGAGGTCTGACCGGCCGGTTTGCAAGCCAGGCCCTCCTGGGAGCCCCTAACCTGACGGCACATAGATGTTCCCCAGAGGGTCGCTGCAGAACCCCTGCATGCGGGTGGCTGGCGGGGCCTCTGGGAGGGGCTTCTCCTGGTGAGGGGAGGGGCAGGGCACCTGCGGGGCACTTGGAGCCGGGGCTCCTCGGGAGACGGTTGGGAAGCTGCTCCTGCATGAAAGCCGGCACCCATCCACAGGCACGTGATGAACGAGCTTCTGGACACAGAGCGGGTCTACGTGGAGGAGCTGCTGTGCATTCTGGAGGTGAGGGCGCCGGCGCCGCCACGCCGTGTGGTCTCGTGGCCACGACACAGCTCTGCCGAGACAGCCCAGGGCTAGAAGCCACTCACCTGTCCATCCACGGGACAGGGGCGCTGGCTGCAGGTGCACTTGCACTGGGCCGTGTTTGTGGCAAGAGAGGGCAGCTGTGCCTGACCCTCCCTGGGTGTGGGGCTGTTGCCGGGGGGCAGCAGAAGGGCTTCTGGGTGCAGGACTGTTCTATCGTGGGGCGTGGGCAGTGGTCACAGGGGCGCGGGCACAGAGATAACTCATCAAGACGCACACACAGGATTTGTCCTCTTCGTGGAAGGTGTACCTGAATTTAAAAAGGTTAAAATGGAGTAGGATGGAACCACCCTCCCAAAAAAATAACTGGTGCTGCTTCTAATTCACTCGTATTTCTGATGCTGGTTCGGAGAATCACCTTAGATGGTCAGGGAATGAATTTGAGGTGGATTCGATTTCTAAAGCCTGAGATAGCGTCACTTCCCCGCTTGGCGGCCACGTGGAGACCAGGCTTATGCGGGGCTGATGGGCCCGGGCTCCCCCGCTGACCACTCCCCCCTCCTCAGGGCTATGCTGCTGAGATGGACAACCCTTTAATGACACATCTCATCTCAACGGGACTTCAAAACAAGAAGGATGTTCTGTTTGGAAACATGGAAGAAATTTACCACTTTCATAACAGGTTAGGCCCTCCCTCGGGTCGCCCACAGGCCTCAGGTTATGCTTTGCTGGGCGAGAAGATTCCTCCCTCCCTCTCGAGGGATAAGCGGACGGGCAGCGGGTTCGGTAGGGTGTGCCCAGGGTAGCTCCCTGGGCGGCGGTGAGTTACAAGGGGCCGCCCACAAAGGGAGGAAGCGGGAGCTGGCCCCCCAGGTGTGCACACTCGGCCCTTTTGGGTGGCACCGAAGCCACACCCCTTGGCGAGGCCCCTTGCCCAGCCCGTCTCGAAAGGGCGGCAGCGCCACAAGCTCCTTCCTGCCCGCCCTCCCCTCGTGGGAGCGCCCGTGGCCTCTCTGTGGCTGTGGGGAAAGTGCGCATGGTCCTTCCGGGCCCGCGCACCCTCAGCAGTCTCGGGGGCTCTCGGGGAAGATCCGCGGGGGGCAGCACGAGCCTGTGGTCCCGAGGAAAGGCCGCTGTGCGCGAGCCCCTCCCGTGCTGCCCGGCCCTCCCCTCCGCTGGGTTCCAGGAGACGCGGGGGCTTCTGTCTGGCCACTCGCTTCTGCCCCCTGTCCTCAGCCTCTGTCACCTGCCGCTTATAAAGGAGGTGGCAGGTTGCACCTGAGCCGCAGCCAGAGCCTTCCCTTGGGGATTAGAGTGAGCAGGTGGCCTGATCCCCCTGGTCCCTCAGCATCCTCGGCCCTGGCCTAGGGTCTCGGCCCATCCTCGGTGCTGGGGCCCTGGAGGGATTTACCCAGTGGGCAGATGCGAGTCAGGAACCGAGAGGACAACTCAGCCCGCAGGCTCAGGGGCAGCGCTTCGTGGAGGAGGGTCCCAGGGGCGGAGCCAAGATCCCTTACGTCTGTGGAAAACCCACGGAGCACACGGGCCGCGAGGGCCTCAAGATGCTCCCGTCTGCTGCCGTGGACCCTTCATCCATGTTTGTGCTGATGGAGCATCTCCCAACTTCTGTGTGAACGCAACACCAGAAACAAAGCATCCCCATGGGGCCACGGCTGCATGGACCTGAGAGTCTGGTGCAGTCAGGACCCCAGGAGGGACAGGCATGGCTTCAGGCCCCAAAATCAGGGGGCGCGTCCTTGCTCCCACAGTCTCCGGGGCCGTCCAGAGTCAGGATGAGTGCTGTCAGAGTCAGGATGAGTGACGTCCAGAGTCAAGACGAGTGCCGTCCAGAAAACAACGTCTGAGGGTTTGTGACGGACGCTGTCTTGTGCTGGTTGTTGTTCATGTGACCTGTTGCAAACTTTCTTTGTCTAGAATATTCCTGAGGGAGCTGGAGAACTACATAGACTGCCCAGAGCTGGTTGGAAGGTGTTTTCTAGAAAGGGTATGTGTTTCTCAAATGCATGCTTCGCCACGCCTTAATTCTTACAGTTACTCTTTGCGGTCATAATGGCTTTAAATTCTGTCACAGTCCCCATCTAGCCAACCGAAATCACAAGTACAAATGTTTCCAGTTTGGCTGAGATGCTTTTCGGTAGGGCCAGAAGAATACAATTTTGTCTAAGCCAAGTACTAGTCTAAAAAAAGAGAGACTATAAAACATCAACTTTGAGAGATGCCATAATTATGCAGCGTCTGAGTTTGGATCGCAGGTGTAGAGGTAGCTGACGCTCCTTCTTGCTGGGGTCAGTTTCGTGCTGGTCTTGCCGATCAGGACTCCCTCGCTCACCAGCTGACCCTGGACGGTCACTCGTGCTCTGAAGTTGTAGACGCGCTCTCCTTCCGGTGGGACGATCGCTAGCGTGGGGGTTTGTGGCGAGGCTCTGGGAGCGGGAGGGGACGCGGGATGCTGTTTCCCCCGACCCTGCTGTATGGATCCCGGTGAACTGCTGACTCAGCAGCAGGGGACGCACTTCCTTCCTCCCAGTAGTGAAAAGGTCGCCTTCACAACATAAGCCAGAGGCCGAGGCTCCTTGTCAGGAATTGGCATCGAGGGGCAGAGGGAGGAAAGAAGGGGCCACGTTTGTGCCCCGCTCGGCCTGGCCCTGGGGAACGCCTCCCTGTGCTCTGTGAGAATCGGGGGTGGGGGAGCATCGCGCCGTGGCTCGGGGGTTGTCGGCAGCATCAGCACCTCCTGGGGACCCATGAGCCGTGCAGGTTCTCAGGCCGCCCCTGACCTGTGGAACCTGGAACTCGGGTGGAGGCGGCAGCCACTGTTTTATCCAGCCCGCTGGCCGTGCTGATGCGCACGCAAGTGTGAGCACCGTGTGTAGCTGAGGCCTGGCGAGTCTGTCTTTACAGAGTCAGTGCTGGTCCTGCATTTCTTTTCGTCTGTTATCTCTGAGGCTAAAGCCAGCCGTATGGACCTAATCTTTTATAAAAGAAGGACCCGGACTAGGGCAGCCCTGAGAACTGAACTTCTGGGGGGCTGTTACCTGGCTGCCTGCCAATGACAGCCGTGGCGTCTGAGATGGAGGGGTGACCCGGATTCAGGGGGAGGTCAGGCTGGTCCCGGAGGTGCCGTGCGTCCTTGCGCAGAGGGGCATGACTCAGCGGCGGGGTCAGCCCGCCTCCGGGTGCTGAGGTCCCCGTGAGCGCAGAGGTGCCCTGCGACTCGGCCCCTGTCCCGCTGCAGATGGAGCAGTTCCAGGTCTACGAGAAGTACTGCCAGAACAAGCCACGCTCCGAGAGCCTGTGGAGACAGTGCTCCGACTGCCCGTTCTTCCAGGTGTGTCTCCTGGCTCTCTTGAGCGGGGACGTTCCTTTGCTGGTTGACTCTCAGACAAGGAAGAGTGGCAGCCGTCTAAAGCAGAGGCTCTGGTGCTTGCAGGAATGCCAGAAGAAGCTGGACCACAAGCTGAGCCTCGACTCCTACCTGCTGAAGCCAGTCCAGAGGATCACCAAGTACCAGCTGCTGCTCAAGGTGAGAGGCCGGGCGTCCCCCGGAGCCCCCTCCCCGCCTGCCCCCCCAACCCGCACACCATTTAGTGGCGGCCGCCCCGGCCCGTCCCTGAACCCCGTGGTCTCTGGGCACCTTCCTCCCGACTCTGCGAGGCCCTGGCTCTTCACACGCCTTTGTGGAGAGCCTGTTGTGCGCTGCCCATTGCCGGGGGTCAGGGACACAGAGGCCAACAGGCGGGCAGACCCTGCCCCACAGGGCACATGCGAGGCTGCCTGTGTCCTGCTGTCTTGGGGGCCCAGCAGAGCAGATCCGTGAGGCCTGAGAATGGGTGTGAAGAGCTGTAACAGATGTTCGTTCGGGGGTCAGATCTGGACAGGAGTAATGGCTTAGAGGCGGGGAGACGGGAGCTGCCGTGGGGGCGGGGCTGGGGGCTCTCCCAGGCCAGGCGCTGTGAGGGGCCCACCCTTGCCCAGCTCAGGGACAAGCCCGCTCTGCAGCTGCGAGGGCTGGGGTGTAGGCCCGCAGTGGCCGGGAAGGTGGCTTCCTGAGGCGTTCCGGGGCCAGCGGCTCGGGCAGGCCCCCCGACGGGGGGAGGGCGTGAGTGTCTGAGTGCGTGTGGGGTGTTGTCCCCACCGGCGACGACTGCACAGGGAGCCACACACGTGTCCCAAAGGTCGGTGCCCGGGGCTGCCCAGGGCCTGCACCTGTGGGTCAGAGCACGGGCATCCCAGCCACTCTCGGCGGAGTGGCGGGGCTCAGTGTCCAGACGGGCGTGGAACCTCCCCCAGGAGATGCTGAAATACAGCAGGAGCTGCGAGGGGGCGGAGGACCTGCAGGAGGCCCTGAGCTCCATCCTGGGCATCCTCAAGGCGGTGAACGACTCCATGCACCTGATTGCCATCACGGGCTATGAGGTGAGGCCCCCGACCCTGTCCTGCAGGGGGAGCCCGCGAGCCGGGGGTGGGGCCTTAGGCCGTCCCCTTGCCAGCGTGGGCCCTACATGCGCACCACCCAGAACGCCGTCAAACTGGTTCTGGCTGGGCCGCGGCCGCCCTGCACGCAGCTCACCAGCCTGTGCGGAAGCCAGGGCGCTTCTCCCCAAAAACACTTCCCTCCCTCCCGGTCTTTCCCTGAACCCGTCTTGTTCTCGGTGAGGGTGACGCGGCGTGTGGGCGCGACCTGAGACCCCGCCTCCTGCCCATCGGCACCGGCGCCAGGCCGCGCACGCACGGTTCCTGTCCTCTCCGTAAACCCGCTCAGCACTCGCCTCTGTTTTTTATTAATAGACTTTCTTTCTGGAGCAGTAGCGGGTTCACAGCAAAACTGAGGGGGACGCGCAGGGGGTTCCCACCCAGACACCCCCGTCTGGCCACCCCGTGGCGTCGGGCGTTTGTCACAGCCGACGGCCTCCACTGGCGTGTCACCCACAGTCCACGGCCCACGGCAGGGTCACTCTGGGGGTTTGGACAAACCGATGACCTGTGTCCTGCACAGTAGCGTCGCACAGAGCAGCCCACTGCCCTAGACACCCCTGAGCTCCCCCGTTCATCCCCTGCGACCCCCGACCTTTCCAACACACCGCAGACTTGCCTCTCCCGGGGGTCGGGCCGTTGGACCCTGCGGGGTACACCCCGGCCTCCCAGACGGGCTCCTCGGCCGCACCCGCTCTGGGCGCTAACTGCACCCCATGCCACCGCCTTCAGGGGAACCTGAGCGACTTGGGGAAGCTGCTGATGCAGGGCTCCTTCAGCGTCTGGACGGACCACAAGAAGGGCCACGCCAAGGTGAAGGACCTGGCCAGGTTCAAGCCCATGCAGCGCCACCTGTTCCTGCACGAGAAGGCCGTGCTCTTCTGTAAGAAGCGAGAGGAGAACGGCGAGGGCTACGAGAAGGCCCCGTCCTACAGCTTCAAGCAGTCCCTGAACGTGAGTGAGGCTGCCCCGAGGAGACCCTGGGGCCCCCGCTGGGCCGCGCCGCCCGCCTTCGGGAGCGGGGGGTGCCCTGGCCCGGACGCCCACCTCCCGCCCTGCCCTCACAGATGACGGCCGTCGGTATAACGGAGAACGTGAAAGGGGACGCGAGGAAATTCGAGATCTGGTACAACGCCAGAGAGGAGGTGTACATCGTGCAGGTAGGCCCCTCGCGCTCGGGCGAGGCTCGGGGCCTGCCCAGCTCCGTAAGGACCGCCGTGAGCGTCTTCTGCTGAGAGCTGCTGTCTAGACTCTTCGGAAAGCTCTATTCCCCGGAGGCCAGGGCCCCGTCATTTGTGTGGGGCTGCCCTGGGCCGTCAGTAACTAAGCCGAGCCCGGGACAAGGTACAGGGACGCTGCGGGGCAGGGGGGCTCCAGGTACCCTGCCAGGAAGTAGGCTCCTGGTCCCGGGACGGCGCGAGGGCCCGGCCCGCCTGGGCCAGGCGTCCACGCTGCCGCGCACGACCGGGCACCTGTGGGGAGCATGTCGTCCTCGCTCGCCGGTGATGGCGGGAGGTGGTGGAGTGTAAGTTCGCCCATGAGCCCGGGAGAGACCCCAGCCCAAGACAGCGATCCGGCGCTGGGAGGTGCCTCGCCGGTTGCCCTTGACCTTTCTGACGCCCTTGGTGGTCTGGGCCTGGGGGCCCTGGAGGGTGCCGCACCGCCGCAGTGTGGAGGCCCCGGTGACCTGCACTCTTCACAGCTCACAACACCCAGGCCAGCGCAGCCAGCCGAGGGCCCCACGGAGCTACAGCAGGAACTGCCAGGGGCTCGGCTGGCGCCCCGGCTTTGCACAAGCCCAGGGTCCTCAGGGCCCAGCCGCCCGCCTGTACTGCCCTCGGGCCCCGGGCGGAGTGGAGGTTGGGCAGCAGCCCGGCCGCGCTGGTCCAGCTTCTGGTCCACTTGCGGGATGTCAGACCCCCGTCGTCCTTGTCAGCTAGGGAGACGTCAGGGCCGCTTCCCAGAGAAACACACTCTCGGGGCAGGCCACGTTGCAGGGGCTCCCACTGAGTCAGAGTCAGAGACCGTGCAGGGTGCTGGCCTGGGGTCCGTGCACCGGCGCCCGCGGGGCCTGCCCATCGCACCCTCGCCCGAGGGGATGCCATCCCGCATCCCGAGCGTGGTGCCGTCAGCCCCGATTCTGAGGGTCCCGGGCGCCTGCAGAGTGAGACACTGTCACGCGTCCCTCGGGAACACACGCACTCACCTTCTGGTCTGCTTTGGGGGCACAGGCACCAACTCCTGAAATCAAGGCCGCCTGGGTGAGCGAGATCCGGAAGGTGCTGACGGGCCAGCTGCAGGCGTGCAGAGGTGAGGGTACATCATCTGGGCTGTCCCCCGGGGGCCCGTTTACGTTCCCGCAAAGCATCCTCGGGATCCTTAGCCATCTGAGGCACCGCGTGTGGCACCTGGAGGGGAAGGTGCTGGATTCGCGTTCCTGAGCCATGCTGGGCTCTTGTCCCCGCAGAGGCCAGCCAGCACCGAGCCCTGGAGCAGTCCCACAGCCTGCCCCTGCCTGCGCCCACCGGCACCAGGTGAGGCCCGGCCACGCGTCGGGGGGTCACCAGTGGGAGCCAGCCCGTGCCGCTGGGTCTCCGCAGCCCCGTCACCGAGTCTCCTGGTCACTGGGGTCGCTCTGGAGAGCATCCCTGGCGTCACATGCTGCTGGGTCAGTCCCAGCAGGTCAGCGTCAAGGCCTGTGCCTCTAGCCCCAGCCCCAGCCAAAGGCCCGTCCACAGCATCTCTGACCGTTTTCCATCCGGGCCGTATTTCCCATCACGATCAGTGCGCTGTGGGCGGCTGTTCCAGAGAGCAGTCCAGCGCCAGCATTTCAGTGATGGTAGCGCCCCAGGTGGACAGGGACCCCGGGGCGCGGGAGGCTCAGAGCTGAGCCCGAGGCCCATGGCTCGCAGACAGACGCAGGGTCACGTTTCACACTGGCCTCATCGTACCTTTTCTGCCCTTATTTCTCCTTTGTTATTTTATTCATTCACTTACTTGTTTACTGTTTCTTATGTAAGCCACGTCTAATCATTCATGGTTGAAATAATAATGATGCTTTAATAATGATTTATGGTCTAAATAAATAAACCACAGAACAATAGCTTTAAAGGAGAAAGGACCCCCCCAGGGGAAAGAAAACAACAACAAAACCGCCTCCTACTTAATAGTCAGGGAGGTAGGTTTTGTTCTCACTCGGCTCCGCCCGGAGTCTGGACATGAGTGGCCATGGCCGTGGCCCTGCAGCCCGAAGCCCTGGGTAGAAGCTCAGGGAGGCCTCCACCCTCCTCCCAGCAGGCCTTTGAACGCTAACCAGGCAACAACTTTCTCTCTCTTTTTCCATGTGTCTGATGTCGTTAGTCCCTCTAAAGGGAACACAAAAAACGTCAGAAAGTTGGAAGAAAGAAAAACGGACCCACTGAACCTGGAGGGATACGTGGGCCCCGCGCCACTGCCGAGGCCCCCCGAGAAGGGCAGAGGTGAGTGTTGGGGCCAAGCCCAGAAGTGCCTGGAGCTGCATCGGGGGTCCGCGGCGGGCGTGTCAGGGCCTCACAGCCCCCGGTGGGCACAGGGAAGCTACACGGAGAGCACGGGGCCCGGCCGCCCGCACAGAGCACAGGGGCCTGGGCAGGGGGCCCGGGCATGACCGCCTGCCCCCCGGGGCCGCCCGGCGCCCTCTGCACTGCCCTCTCTTCCCCGCAGATGACGCGGTCACTAGCTCTACCTCAGAAAGCTCTGCGCTTTCCAGAAAGCGCTTCACCCTGCAGAGCTTTGCTGCCCTCAAGGGTCAGAAAGGTAAAGGCGCCCGGCCCCAGCCGGCCGGCGGGCTTCTGGGCGGGTCGCGCCCATGGCTGTCTGTCATCCATCCGTGCCGTGCTCATCCGTGTGGACGGTTCCGGGAGGGGCATCTGCCTCTTGCGTGGGTCACCAGGCACGCGTCTGCCACTGAGTCGCTCTCTTTCCCTGATGCTGGCGGGCCTGTCATTCGTGCAGCCAGGGCTCTGTTTTCAGGGCCTTTTCTTTGCAGAGGTGGAGGTGAGCTCTTCTGACAGAGGCCCGCCTGCCAGGAGCTGGGACTGTCCTTTGCTTTTCTGGTCCAGCTCCTCCGTTTCCCGCCTTCTCCCGTGGGGTCCCCGAGGGCATTGCTCCCCCTGCCAGAGTGCGAGGCATCCACTTCCCTCTGGGCATTTCTAGTGCACAGGCGGGTTCAGAGCACCCGATGGAGATCTCTAAAAGCTTGCCTGGGCTCCTGGGCAGTGAATATATGGGGGAAATACACCCAGACAGCACATGAGGCCAGCCCTGAGTTTCCAGGCGGGTCGTTAGAGGACTGCCTGCCCGATACTGAAAGCCCGTCTTGTCTAGAGGTCTTTTCATTGGTCCAAAAAATTGGAGGTTTTTTTTTCTATTTTTCCCAATTTATAAAATACTTTTAAGTTGACCTCAAACAAACAAACAAAAAGACGGACAAATCCTGGTCCTTATACCTTGCTGGGTTTGGCGAGCATGCGTACTGGGCATGCTTTACGTGGAGCTCAGAAAACAAACCAAGGGGCCGCTTACCTAAAACTATGATGCCGACGCAGGGCCATCACCCGCCCGTCTCATCCTCCTGCTCTCCTGGGCCTCCCCCTTGACCTCTGGATCCCTCCACCAGCTGAGCTGTGTTCCCAAGAAGCTGCTTTTTGAGTCACGGAAAGCAGCCTGTTGCCGCCGTGTGTGTCTCACCCCAGCATGAGCTCGGTGTGTCTCCTGCCCCCTCGGTGCTCAGCTCACACTCCTCACTCCGTCTCTCCCGTTCTGTCTCTGCTCTTCCTCCTTTTGCAGCCTCTCCTACCAGTCCCGACAAAAAAGCTAAGCGACACCAAGTAAAGAGCGACCCAACGCCTTTTGGTTTACGAGGTAGAGTGGCTCAGCCTTCTGGACTAGCCTGGCGCCATTTCCCCATTCTGTTAGGGACCCTGTCTCGCCACCTGAGCTGCCCAGTGAAGTAGGTCCCTCCCAGCCAGGAGCACAGTCACTGTTTTGTTCAAAGCCTGACGCTCCGGCGATAGGTACCGTGGTGACGTCACGCTTCTCGGTCCAAGGCCTCAGGCCAGGTGTGCCCAGAATGCGCAGAGCTGCCCACTGGCCACCAGGTAGCAGCTGCTGACACCTGGCTGGTGCCTGGTCTGGGCTGGGCTCTCTTACTCAGTGGCTGCGGGGCTCCGCGTCCCAGGCCCATCCTTCCTCACCATTTGTCCCCATGCTTCTGGGGACGGCAGCCGGCACGTCCCGCCCGACCGCACAGACAGATGGGGTGAGGTTCCGTATTGGAACTCGGGCCTTCATCTCTCTTGCCCTCATATTCTGAGGGCAGAGCCCCCCCAGGGAAACCCAAAGCCCCCCACCTCCGCCCGGCCCAGGTTGAGGGCCTAAGGCTCGCAGACAGGATTCCACGCTGTGAGCTATCCCGCGCTTCCCAGACCATGTGATAGTGCGGCCGAGCCAGATCCCGATGCAGACCCCCCTCGGGCCTCAGTCCACAGTCCGCGCTGCAGGGACCCAGGCTGCGCCCTCTCGCTTCCCTGGGCAGGAGAGCTCAGAGACCCACCCCTACCCCAGCCTGCACCCAGCCCTGCAGACGGAGCCCCAGGCACTTGGGAGTACAATCACCTCCCCACCACAGTCTCGGGGAGGGGCTGGTCTTGGCCATTTGTGTTCCTGCTTAAGGCCCAGAGGTGCCCGAGGCATCTCCCTGCTTTGTTGACTCTCCTTGTGTGGGAAGCTGCACTTGGCTCCGACGCTGTGTCTACTCGCTTGGAGGCCAGTGTGTCACCTCTGGGAGCTCCCCTGCTCACCTGTGAGACAGGTGAGGTGACCTCATGTCCCGGTAGATGAGTGTTAGTGCCTTGAGCCCGGGCCCAGCTGCCAGCCCCCCTCCCCTCCCCCCTCCCCCTCGCCGCCTCCTCTCCCTTCCCCTCTCCCCTCCCCTCCCCTCCCCCTCTCCCCTCTCCCCTCCCCTCCCCTCCCCCTGTCCTCCCCTCCCCCTCCCCTCCCCCTCTCCCCTCCCCCTCTCCCCTCCCCTCTCCCCTCCCCCTCCCCCCTCCCCCCTCCTCCCCCTCCCCCCTCCCCTCCCCCTCTCCCCTCCCCCTCCCCCTCCGGCTCCTCTCCCCTCCTTCCCCCTCCTTCCCCCCCTTCCCGCATCCATGGAATCACTTCAGTCCACAGCAGGTGACAGTGAGCTGCAGGCCGTCCTGGCTGGCACTCTTGAAAATGCCAAGTGCTTGCTTCCTGGAGTTGCCTCAGCCCCTTGTTTTTTCAGTATCAGTGTCAGCGACTCTTACTGGAACGAGAGGTGACCGTACTCACGGTTGCCTTGGCCTGATGTCCTCCTCAAAGCCCCCAACATCCTACATGGATTAAGGGTGGGCCGCAGGGCTCAGCATTTCATGCTTATTCCCGTGTCACTGTGTTGACACAGGGACCATCCCACTTGTTAATAGAGGGTTCCTCAGAGGCCCCGGCGGCTGGGTGTGACCAAAGGGCAGAGCCGTCCATCCACACAGCTCTCAAGTGAGGGTTTACACGCCTCCGTCTCCAGGGGCTGCCCCTCTGCCCAGGGAGCAGCGTCGTCTTTCCGCCCTCGCTGTCCCCCTTTGGACACATGCTTCCATTTGACTGGGAGCCCTGTGTCTGTCGGTGCTGGGCTGGAGGGGTGGACATTTGTGGCCAGCTGCCCGGCGCCGGGGCCCCTGGTGACCCCCCACGCGGCGTCCATCTGAGCTTCCTGCCCTGGGCGGCTACGGACGTGCTGAAGCAGGCGGCGAGCGTGGTTAGTGGCTGGCAACCCACGGTCCCCGCTTCCCGCTTCCTGCATGGACGCCAGCCGCCGGGGCCCGAGGGTCGTGCTCGCCACCCCTGCCCGGCTGGAGAGGCAGGGCCAGAGGGTCTCTGGGCGCCGGGCCTGGCCTGGAGCAGGGGCTCAGTGCTCTGCGGGCTGGGGGGGCATCTCTGGGTCCCAGCTCTCTTTTCTGTGAAGACAGAGGCAGCTCCCTGACACCGCTTAACACAGGCTTGTCACTGCCACCTTCAGAGTGTCGGCCTGGGGACAGCTGCCCCTCTGCACCCTGACTGCAGGCGGGGGTTGGGGGGGACATGCGGGCATGCATTCCGCCCTGGTCCACGTGGTTCCCGCACTCCCTCTCTCCCAGGAGAAGGTGTGCTTCGGGCCACAACAGATGGAACTGGGAACTGGTTCTGGATCCGCTCCCCTCTTGTCGAAACGCCACTTAACACGGAGCAGCGGCTGGGGTCCAGAACCACAGGCGTGTGGCTTCGGCCTCTCGCTTCATTCGTGGCACTTGTTGTATTTCTCACAACGCACTTGCACTCTCCCCCAATGGGAAATGCAGCGGCTACTCTGTGGGGACACAGGGCAGTAGAAGGAATGTTTACGTAGTTTATAAAACCCAGAGGAAGCTTATTCCCCGCCCATGACCCGCACAGGGCGGCCCCCTCCCTGGCCTGGGCGCGCTCAGCACCCAGCTTCGTGAGGAGCTGTCCTCCCAGCCCGCCAATGGGTGTTGAGCGTTGCAGGTGTTGATTAAAAACGCCTTTCCCTCGTCGTTCGCCTCGACACGGATGGGCGGGTGTCACCAGCTGTCCGGTGGAGGCTGGGGTTCGTTTCCGGCCGTGGAAGCAGATGCTGTGGCCCAGGCCCCCTGGGCAGGGGGCAGCTTGCACGGTTGAAGCGGAAACCTGCAAGTGTCCGGCCCGCATTTCCGCGCCGCTGGGAAGGGCAGGCTCCCCCGGCCGACACGTGTGGGTGGCGGGGACGGCCATAGGCCGCCCTCGACCTTGAGGGGGTCCTCACCGGGGCCTGGTCCTCTCTAGGTTGGAGCAAAACGTCTCACCCGTCAGAGGCTCCTGAGGACAACGACGGCTGGTCCAGTGCCGAGGAGCCGGTCAACTCCTCGGACGCAGAGGAGGAAGGCAGAGTGGGCCTCAGGAAGCTGGTAACCTTGGCTCCCGCCTTGTCCGCTGCACTGCTGGCCCCAGGGGGCAGGGCGTCAGCAGTGCAGCTCGGGGCTGTGCCTCCCAGGGCTTAGGGAGGGACCTTCAGGTGCCAGGCCCCATGGCTGTGTGCCCGCCCTCCTTAGTTCTCACCAGACCACCTCACAGCGGACAGTGCACACCTCTGACCTGCCCCTCAGAGGAGCTTTCTTAAAGCTGCACGTGTACCGCCATCTGTTTCAGAGAATCGCACTGTCTGAGGTACGGATTTGCTTTCTAAACCAAGTCCTGTTTTAGCATGAGCAGCAGAGGAAACTATTTACATACTAAGTCATCAGAGTCAGGACGGTAGCAACAGTTATTTGCTGCCCGCTCAGTGCTGCCCTGGTCCACACCTGGTTTATCGCAGCGAGCAAAGCGCCCCAGAGCTGGAGGGGTAGACACAGGTAAATGGAGGAGAGCGCAGGGAGAGTCTCGGGTGGCCAGGGCAGCCTTTCCCGAGGAGGCCTGAGGGTGAGAAGAGCCAGCCAGGGCGTTGGGGGACCAGCGGGGGAGCCTAGGCTGGTGGGCAGGGAGGTGGGCAGGCCTGCTGGGTTTGCATTCCATTCTTGGTGCAGCAGGAGAGTGTGAGGTGCTGCTCAGGGTGTCCAGAGAGGGTGCAGCTGCTCCCGTGAGGATAACGGACACTGGCCTGGCTTTCCCGGCTCCCAAGCCTGGTGGCACGTGACCCCTGCACAGTTCAGGGGCTCCCAGTCATGTGTCTCGCTGCTCGTGAGGCCGGAGCCCCACAGTCCAGCAGAATGGCCTCCCCTTCTCAGAGTCCGCGTCGCGCAGCAGCTCCGTGCACAGGTGCTGAGCACCTGCTGTGTCAGGCACTGAAGGCAAACAGGGGACAAGGTGGGCAAGAATCCCCCCTCTCCTGGGGTGAAAGACTAGTAAAAGGCAGAGCATGTGCGGTGAGGGCAGAGGCGTGACCCAGGAAGAGGCGACAGCAGGTGCAAAGGCCCTGGGACCGCAGGAGCTGGGTGTGGTGGGAGCACTGGGGCGCAGGCAAGGGCACTGCACAGGCTGGTCAGGTTTAGTGGTCACCACGTGAGACCTAGCGTTTCCCTGGACGAGGAGACCTTCGCGGTGTAAGGCCATAGTCCCACCGGAAGCTCTGCGAATGGCAAGGCTCTCGTCCTTCCCGGGACGCTGGACGCTGGGCACCAGCAGATGCGTGCCATGTGTGCCATGCGCCCTGCCGTCCCCTCCCCAGGTCCCCGGGAAGTACACCGTCACGGGGCTGGACGAGAAGGGGGCCCCCGACGCGCTGGTCCTGAGGAGCGGGGACGAGGTGGAGCTGGTGCAGGAGGGCGACGAGGGCCTCTGGTAAGACCACCCGCGCGCCCCCCGCGGAGCCCGCGCGCCCTGCCGCACCCTGACCGCGCCCCTTGCAGGTTCGTGCGGAACCTGAGCTCCGGCGGCGAGGGCTGGCTGCCAGCCCGCAACCTGTCCTCGCTCCTCGGCCAACGCGGCGCCCCCGGGTGCCTGAGCAGCCCAGGTACGGGCCGCTGAGCAGCCCAGGCACCGCGGCGAAGGCGGGGCCGGGGGGCGGGGCCGGGGGCCAGGGGCGGGGCCAGGACGCGCGGCAGCCGCTCGCCTGCTTGTCCGTAGAGTCCAGCGCGGGGTCCGCCCTGCTGAGCGCCTCGTCCAGCTGCAGCGAGAGCTGCGCGGCCGCCCTCGCGGACCTGCAGGGGTAGCGCCGCGGCCACCCCGCCTGCGGCCCTGGGAGCGGGCCTCTGCTCGGGCCGGCGCGGCGTGGGGAGGGGCCGGCGCCCACGGAACCGCCCACGGAACCCCGGCGCCGCCGCGGCCCCAGACGAAGGTTCGGGAAGAGTCCGCCCTGCGGCCTCGGCGCCAGGACCGCGCGCGCCCCAGGGCGCAGGAAGAGCGCGGCACCGCGGCTTCCTCGGGGAGTCGGACGAACGGGGCTGCAGACGACAGACCTCCGGTGCAGAAGGGCTCCCGGGACTCCCCTTCGGCCTCGGCCGCAGCCGCTCCCCTTTGGTTTCCGACGTTTCTGGTCCGGTGCTTTCTGCAGGAACACGCGTTCTGTGGAGCTGCTTCCAAAAGAAGTGACCGATTCACTGACCCAGCGGCTTGGTGCGGGGGCAGGAGGCTAGTTTGTCTTCTACACATTTTTTTTTTTAAAGCAAGGATTAATTCTACGGCCATCTTTTTGGTGATACTTTGGCCTCTGATCTTTACCAAGAATCACTGTGTTTACGTGAAATGACAATTTCATACTGTATTTGATATAAAACTTTTTTGTTACTGGGGTTTACATGGCGCTGAATGATTTGGGGGACACGCTCTCGTGGAAACAGCCCACCTGGTCACAGGTGAGTGGAAGGACGTCCCTGGGTAGAATCAGGCAGCGTTTCTACAAACACAGGCAGTTAGAAACCAAGGAAATTCCTTCACCTGTGTAGGTTAATTTTCAAAGGAAAATGTGAACTATAATTTAAAATATTAACCTTTTCTACAGAAAAAAAAATGGGGGGCTCGATTTTTTAACACACTTCACTGACTTAGGGTCTTTTTATTGTTTTTAAAGACTGTGCAAAGATGCAGTTTTCGCAGCTTTCATCTGAACCAATGCTGTCACAGGAGCCCAGGGAAAACCTGAGCTCTCGGCCCCCCGCCTTCCCCTGCCTGGCATGTCCTGTGTGGAACTGTCCTGAGCACAGGAGCAGTTTATCTTATTCAAATCAAGGCAGAACTGGAAAGAAAACTCTTCTGTTTTACTGTGTTTTGTGTTTCAGAAACAAATTCTGTTCCTTGGAAACGCTTTCTGGGTCTGATTGGGGCAGATATTTTTATATGTGTGTATATATGTCGATGTGTGTACATACGTCCCCACTGTGAGGGGTGTATTTATAGCCTCCAAGCTGCTGGTGATGTGTCGCTTTACAGCCCCCCGAGCCCCAGGCCTCTGCAGCCCAGCCCATGGGCTCCCCGTCCTTGTGCAGGGCCAGACCTCTCTGGAGTGTGTAGTGGACGGCGTACAAGCTCGGCAGCTTTTCTCCTGGTGTATAAGTTATTTGGAAAATGATGCTTCACATAATTTACTGAATATATTGATTGTTCAGGCACAATTCCTGCCATCCCAGCCTGGGATTGTCCACCATTTTTGTGATCTCTTCCTCATAAAAGCACTTTAAAACCTCATGTTTCAGTCACTGTTTCTATTTTTTTTTAACTGCTGATGTAAGTGAAATTTAAAAATCCGAGTTCTTTATTGTATGGCTGGTGTTTGAATAAACATCAGCACCTCTTGCTGTCGGCCTTCCTCTGTAAAGGCACAGGATCTGAAACTGGGTGGTAATGTTAGGCTCGCCCTCACTGGAACGACCCCCACCCCCAGATGCCAGTGTGGGCCGGAGGGGCCCAGGGCGAGTGGGGCCTCCTGATCCCTGAGCCCTCGACCCCAGCGCCCATGCCCCCTCCCCCTCCCCCCTCTGTCAGGGGTTCTCCTGCAGGAATAAGATAGGGTGAACACTGTACCTGTGCTCGGCCACCTGGGAGAAATAGCACAAGTGTCAGTGGGTGTAGTGGCTCCTCAAAGCCACGTCCCCACTGGCCTGCAGCGTCCCCTCCACCTCTGCGGGGACCCCGTCACCCTGGACCTGAGGGCCTCTGTCCTTCGCGTTGCCCTAATTCATGCTGATGCCCTGTGCCTGGCAGGTCATTTGTCTGTAGAAACCTGGTCCAGTGGTGATGCTTTGAGAAGCCCTAGAAGGAGCTGCGTTTTTTCCTTACCCCCGAGCCTTGTCCCTCCTGGGCCTGTGGTCAGGATGCCCCTCACGTGGCTCCAAACACAGGTGCAGCTCAGCTCCATCTGAGGGAAGCCAGGGCTGAGAGCATCCCGCTAGGATCCCTGTCCGCCTGGACCCCAGAAGGTGATCCTGCTTGGACACAACGTCACTGCAGGTGCGCGCACACACACACACACACACACACACACACACACACATGACTGGTGTCCTTATGAGGAGCAGGAACTTTGGGGGGGACACACACACACACACACACACATGACTGGTGTCCTTATGAGGAGCAGGAACTTTGGGGGGGACACACACACACACACACACACACACACACACACACACACACACACGACTGGTGTCCTTATGAGGAGCAGGAACTTTGGGACACACACACACACACACACACACACACACACACACACACACATGACTGGTGTCCTTATGAGGAGCAGGAACTTTGGGGGGGACACACACACACACACACACACATGACTGGTGTCCTTATGAGGAGCAGGAACTTTGGGGGACACACACACACACACACACACACACACACACACGGGCGGGAGCAGCCATGTGCCGGCCGAGGCAGAGCCTGGCAGGGGTACCAAGGGCCACCAGAGCCCCAGGAGCTGGAAGGGGCCAGAAGGACCCTCCCACAGAGCATCTGGAGGGAGCGTGGCCCTGGGACACCTGCCCAGACCTGGGACTGGATAGATTCCTGTCGCTGGAGCCCCTGGGGGCGGTGCTGGGTCAGGCAGCTGTAGAGGAGCACTGAGTCAGTGACCAGTGACCGCGCTGCACTCGGTCTGAGAAGGTGGGCAGCCCTGGGGCCGGAGGAAGCCCCGGGCAGTGGCCGCACCCGGCAGGGGTGGCAGGTGGCAGGTGGCGCTTCTGGAGCCCTCGCAGGACAGTGCACGCCCCCAGGCTCTCAGCAGGACAAGCAGCCCCGCTGCCCCGCAAAGAAAGTGAGGCTCAAAGGAATGAGCCCCTTCCTCCCCAAGCTGGGAGGAGACGGACCCTGACCGCACCCTGCCAGGTGGTCTGACTCCAGAGCTGCTGCACCCACTGGGCCCAGGCGTCGCCAGGAAGGGTTGTGAGAGTCCCTCCCCTCCCCCTCCCCCTTCACAAATAAATTCCTGTATAACTGAATTCCTAAACAACTGTTGACAGTAACAAATAGAAATTCCAGAGGTGATAAGTAAAATGTTGTCCTCTAAGGACTGCCTTCCACCTGGGGAGGGAGTGGCGCCGACCCGCCTGGAACAGCTGGGTCTCCTCGCTCGCCCTCTGAAGATGAATGCACAGAGCTGGGGTCCCCAGCCTCCACCCGTGTATGGAGAGGAGGCTACTTCTAGAGGAGGCTGGACACCTGAGTGAGACTTGCAGGGTGGCCGCCAGCCCAGCGGGCCCAGGACAGTCCCAGTTAAGTCTGGAAAGTCCAGCGTCCTGAGAAACCCTTTCGTGCTTGGCAGCCAGGATAGCTGGTCACCCCAGCTGGTGGCCTGGGCCCAGGAGGGCATGAGGGACAAGACCCGGGCCCCCCAGGGCTGAGACAGGGGCAGGGGCTCCGCTGGGGGCGCGCACCCCTCCCCCTCGCGCTCCCAGAGGGGCCCTTCGGCTGAGAAACCAGGCCTCCCCTGTGACAAAATATTCACATTCACGCCCCAAGTCTGCCCCCCTTTCCCAGTATCATCACTGCGGGGGACGGCTCTCCACCCACAGTTTAGTTCTGTTTCCCAGCTTGGCGTCCTAGGTCCTCGGGCTGCAGACTTCTGAGCCGCATTTGAGCTGCACATGCCACCAGACATGCATCCCGACACCCGCGTCTCCTCTGGGACAAGGAGCCCGATTCCCCAGGCCCGTGCCCTGGGGCGGCCCGTCTGTCCCGTCAGCAGGCACTGGGCGGGGAACTGACCGCCCCGTGTGCTTGGGAAGCGAGGCCTCCCTCCCCCACCCTCTCCGGCTCTTGGAGACCTTTGCCCGCCTCCCCACCAGGAAAGTCAACAGACTAAGTGACCCAGGGCCTCGCCATGGTTCCTCGGCTCCGGGGGCTGGCCCTCCTCTGCCTTCTGCTTGGCCTGCGGGGGTCCCTGGTGGCAGGTACGCGAGGGAGGTTTCCCCGTTCACCCAGCGGAAGGGCAGCCAACCCCCAGAGCTGGCCCATGCGCCGTTTGCTGGCAGCTCTGCTCTGATCTGCTTTCCTTCCGAAAGACAAACGGTGCCCAGGGCCTCCTCACCCGGCATTTGGGAAAGGCTTCGGGGAATTATTTTCCAGACTTTTGGGAGCCGTGGCGTTCCCCGGCCACAGTGGGCGCCCCCCGCCTGCTGCCAACGCCCCCCCACCCCCTGGCACAGGATCTGGGGTTCAGAGGTGCCTCTCTCACTCTGCTCTCTCGGCCTCTCGGTGGGGGGCTGGCGCGAGGGACGGTGTGGGGACGCTGGACCGTGATGATCTGCACCGCGCCTGTGACCCCTGCACCCCGTCCTCACAGACGCTGGGAGGCCTGAGCCGGTAACACAGGGACAGCTCTGTGAGCTGTCATCATGACTCTCCAGCACCAAGGGGCGGCCGAGGTGGGAACCAGGCACCGACACTGTCCCGTGAAGTCCGGTTCACGTCGTCCCTCAGATCCCACGGCCAGACTCTGGGGTCCGAGTGGCAGAGCTGGTGCCGCCCATGGTCCTTCCTGCTTGTCTTCTTTTTTCACTTAATATTGCACCTTCTTAAGCATCATGGGGTACCATCATTTAGTGTTTCAGATTATTTGTCTCCAGCTTTCCTGATGGCTGGGTCTCTGTGCAGGTCTCAGAGCATTTCCTTGGGATAAATTCCTAGAAGTGAAGGGACCAGGTCAAGGGTGTGAATGTGTGACAATGACTTACTGAGCCCACTGCCTTCCTCCTGCACATAAAGCTTGTGCAGTGTTGCCCGTTGGCAGCAGCGAGAACGTGCTCCCATTGCAGACTCAGCCAGGCCTGTGGACAGGAGCCCTCTGACTCGCATTACCTAGCGGAGGGGACTGTGGGAACACTTCCTGTGGAGGGCGAGGTGGGGGGACGGGAGGGTGTGGGCCCCCCGGGCGTCCAGCGTCTCACGGCCCGCCCTCCAGTCTTTGTTTCCCAGGAGCAAGCCCACAGCGTCCTGCACAGGTCCCGGCGCGCCAACTGGTTGCTGGAGGAACTGTGGCCTGGATCCCTGGAGCGCGAGTGCAGGGAGGAGTTCTGCTCCTTCGAGGAGGCCCGGGAGATCTTCCAGAGCGAGGAGAGGACGGTGAGCTCGCCTGGGGCCAGCGGGCGTGCGGCGGCCACCCCGTGGTTGTGAAGCCTGCTTTGATTCTCACGGCAACCCTGCGAGTTTTACTTCCTTGGCCAAGAGATTCCTCGGGAATCCCTTTTACTGACGGGGCCTCTGCGGTTGGCAGAGCGCCCGTGCATCCCTTTCCCACCTTCTCCCGCTCAGCGGGCGACTGGACGGTCGATGCAGCATCCGAGGAGGAAGTGGGGGCTCAGGGAGCAGGGGTGTCTTGTCCGCGTTCACAGCTCGGACGTGGCACAGCTAAAGCCTGGGGATCCTGACTTGGGAGAGGAAATCTGTGACCTCTGGTGGCCTTAGCAATGGCGGGTGGATATTAGGAAAAAACTCGCTTCCCCTGGATGCACCCACCTTGTCTCCAGAGGAGAAAGTCTGGCTTTCAGAGCCCATCACGAGGGCCAGGTCAGAAGCCCCCCCAGCCCGCCGCAGCCCGCCAGCTCCTTCCGCAGGGACCCTAAGCGTTGCCCCTGGCGCACACCTGTGTCACACACCTTCCTCTTTGCTCTGTCAGAATCAGTTCTGGATTTCTTACAACGGTGAGTATGTGCCCGGCCGACCTGATCTACCTGCCAGCCCCCCTCTCGGCATCCTAACACCGACTTGCTCACAGATGGGGACCAGTGCGCCTCCAGGCCCTGCCAGAACGGGGGCTCCTGCGAGGACCAGCTGCAGTCCTACCTCTGCTTCTGCCTGGATGGCTTCGAGGGCCGGAACTGTGAGACGGGTGAGGACGCCCGGGGCCCCCAGGGGGGCTGCTGAGCATGGCCTGGGGGGAGGTTGGCCTTGGTGACCTGGAAGGGCCTCAACCTGAGAGTCTCGGATCTGGGGTTCTCAGGTGCTAATTCTCCCACTTTTGATGCCCTGTCCCCTTCTGGGCTCCCGGCACTGGGAAATTCTGACGCACCCGGAGGGGCCTGGGGAATCACTGCATCTCCGCTAGCTCCACACATCCCCGTGGCCAGGTGGTCGGGGAAGCTTGGCCTTCCCTACTTGCTGTTACAAGGGTAGGTCCAGCATTACAGTGTCACACAGCTCAGGGCTCCCCAGACCACCCTCAGTGTCAGTCATCTGCTAGAAGGTCAGCACGCTCGGAAGGCCGACACAGGCGCGGTTACAATTATCACACGGAAAGGACATGGGTTCAAACAGCCGAGGGGCCAGGTGTGAGTTCCCAGCGGCTTCTTCCCGGGAGCCCTGTGGATGATGTTCTGACCTCCGAGACTATGTGGGACAGAACTTACAGAGACCCACCCGCCAGGGACGCGCCCACAAGCCCCGGTGTCCTGAGGTCCCACTGGGGCTCAGGCACAAGGATGTGGCTGACCCCTGTGTCCAGCCCCTCCAGGGGTCGCGCTGATGCCATGTGGCCCCAGGGCCCCAGGAAAACAACACGCTTATCAGGCAGATCAAATTAAAGCGGAGGACTTCATCAGAGGGGGCCAGTCACTTCCTGGGATCCCTCCCCACCTGTGAACATTCTGATGCCACCTAGCTCGTCTCAAAGGACCACGGTCAGAGAGGGAGGGGAACGGCCAGGGAGGAGGGTCCCCGCCGGTCACCTGGGGCTTGGGTGCTCAGCGGTCCTGGTGTGAATTCACCTCCAGGACAGGCCTTCCCTCCGGTGGCCCTGGACTTGCAGAGCGAGCCAACCATGTGTCCACAACAAAGTTCCCTTTTTCAGAGGCAGGTTGAGCCAGCGGCCAGCCCGGGCAGCTCCCTGGGGCACCAGGCCCCGGCTGCAGACCAGCCTCCTGGCTCTGGCTGCTCGCGGGCAGACCTCCGATTGAGTCGGACTCGTCCACTGTCCCCAGGGGCCTCTGCTTTCCCCAGCCTGGGAGGGGTGACGTTGTGGAGGCCACAGCATGCCGGCCCCACATCCCCACTGACGAAGCTGCTCAGACGTGGGACCCTGCCCCAAACTCCAGGTCTTGCCCTTCTGGGTCAGTCTGCAGAGTGGGCTGGTGCCAGGCTGTCCCTGGAGCCGGAAGCTGGGTGCCACCTTCGTGCAGAACACGGCCCCTGCCCCAGGGACGGGTGGCCCCCGGGCCTGCTTGCCCTAACCGGGGCCCTCGTCGGCCATGCCCTCTGCCCTCAGACAAGAAGAGCCAGCTGATCTGCCCGAATGACAACGGGGGCTGTGAGCAGTACTGCAGGGATGACGCGGAGGCTGGGCGCACCTGCTGGTGCCACGAGGGGTACGCGATTCAGGCGGACGGCGTGTCCTGCACGCCCACAGGTAACAGGTGCTCGGGGACCAGGTCTAGGGCTGGGTGGTTCCATTTCCGATGAGCAGTCACTGTCCTGATACACGTCCCCCCCGTTGGCTACAAGATGGGGTGGGGGGAAGCATAGCATCACTGAGCACCTACCAGGCACTGCCAGCACGCTCTGCGCGGCAGAGGGGAAGCTGGGGTGGAGGCGGCCGCCCCCGCCCCCAGAGCAGGGCGGGGCCACGGTGGGCAGGGCGGAGCCACGGTGGGCAGGGCGGAGCCCCGGAGCCGGGGGAGGTGCAGAAGGCGGCGCTCGCTGCCCACCCCCACTGCCCGCGGCGGGCTCAGCACCACACCCGGGGTCTGTACTGACTGCAGCGCGATTCTGGATTCCAAGTCTCTTCAACGGCAGCACATTTGGGAAAATGGAAGACGTCTCCAAACCAGCCTAAAGGCGATGGGGCTGCTGCTCCCAAAGCTGACCCCACCCCCAGCCCTGCGTCTCTCCAGAGGTGGATGTACCCAGCCTTGTCTAGGAAGCCTGAAATTCAGCTGCCGCCTCTAAAGGCTTTCTTTTCTGGCCTGGGGCTTTCTTGGAGCAGGATGGAAAACTTAGAGCCAGGTCAGAAGAGCAGCCCGATTGTCTGAGATGCCGGTCACCTTACACAGCTTATCCTTCACACCTTTAGTGACTTCAAGCTGCACGTCTTCCCCCCTTGGAAAGTGAGCGGGACCCAGTCTCCAGGACCCTGGGCCATCTGCTTCCCCGGCAGCTCCCGCAAGGGCCTGCCGCAGCCCCGGGCAGGACCAGAGGCTCAGCCGCCCGTCCGCAGGGCCCCTGGCCTTTCTCACCAGCACCCCACACATCCCCACGTCTTGCTGGATTTGTTTTACACAGTTGAATATCCGTGCGGAAAAACGCCTATTCTGGAAAAAAGAAACGACAGCAACCCCCAAGGCCGAATCGTGGGTGGTCACGTCTGCCCCAAAGGGGAGTGTCCCTGGCAGGTAAGCCTCCAGGAGCGTTGGGTCGAACTTGGGTGACGATCCCGGGCATGCACAGAGTCGTCCAGCCCCGGCGTGCCCACTGTCCGGCCAGCGTCCACCAGTTTTCCACTCCCTTAGCCGGATGGAAGCGGCCTGTAAAGCAGCCCCTATCCAGGGTGCACGGGAAAGGGGAGCCCCCAAGGCAGCCACGACGGGAACGCGAGCTTCCAGCATCTGCTGTGCCCTCGTCAGGCCATGCTGAAGCTGAATGGGGCGCTGCTGTGCGGGGGCTCCCTGCTCGACACCGTCTGGGTGGTCTCCGCAGCCCACTGTTTCGACAGACTCAGCAGCTGGAGGAACCTGACAGCGGTGCTGGGTAGGTTGCGTGGCCTCCTTCTGCGGGGAGACGGTCCTTGAATGATAACCCCGGGGCTAAGATTCGGGGCTTCCACGACCAGTGACCTTCCCCACAAAGAGAAGTGGCAGCGTCTGGGCAGACCCCATACCCACAGCGCCACTGTGGCCACCCCCCTCAGCCTCTTCGCCACCCGGCCCTGGGGTGACGCTGCTCCCACCAAGGTCCCCGAGGGGGTGCCCCACCCAAGGCTGCGCTGCCCGGTGGGTTCAGGGGACAACGAGGACCCCAGGAGGGCCAGGCCCCGTCTGGAAGAACCAGGGGAACGGGGCACCCTCTCCTCACCCAGCCACGGCTGCCCGCCCGACCCCCCTCACCTGCCTCCAGCACCTCGGGGCCAGATCCGCCCCGACTCACGCCCAGGCTGACCCCCCGGCAGCCCCAGGAGGCTGCTCGCCCACCAGGGGTGGGGGACGCGGGGCCCCTCCTGCCCGACAGGAGACCCTGGCCGGGAGGCGAGGCGTGGAGTGAGTGGACGGTCCTCCCCCGCCCCCTGGTCCCCCCGCAGGCGAGCACGACCTCAGCCAGGACGAGGGTGACGAGCAGGAGCGGCAGGTGGCTCAGGTCATCATCCCCGACAAGTACGTCCGGGGCAAGACGGACCACGACCTGGCCCTGCTCCGCCTGGCGCGGCCCGTGGCCCTTGGCGACCACGTGGCGCCCCTCTGCCTGCCCGAGCGGGCCTTCGCGGAGGGGACGCTGGCCTTCGTGCGCTTCTCGGCCGTCAGCGGCTGGGGCCAGCTCCTGGAGCGCGGCGCCACGGCCCTCCGGCTCATGGCCGTGCACGTGCCCCGGCTCCTGACCCAGGACTGCCGGCAGCAGTCGCGCCGGAGGCCCGGCGGCCCCGTCGTCACTGACAACATGTTCTGCGCCGGCTACACGGACGGCAGCAAGGACGCCTGCAAGGGGGACAGCGGGGGCCCGCACGCCACCCCCTTCCGGGGCACCTGGTACCTGACGGGCATCGTCAGCTGGGGCGAGGGCTGCGCGGCCGCCGGCCACTTCGGCGTCTACACCCGGGTCTCCCAGTACACGGCCTGGCTCCGCCATCTCATGAGCTCCCCGCCGCCCTCGGGGGGCCTTGTCCGGGCCCCGCTGCTGCCCTAGCGCCCGCCCCGCAAATAAAGCCGCCGTGTGTGCCCGGTCTTCCCGCGCCAAAGCCGGAAATTCTCCTGTGGTTCTTGGGGCGGGGGAGGGGGAAGCGGAAACAGAGACGGAGAGACAGACAGAGAGAGGGAGACAGGGAGACTGACAGACAGAGACTGAGGGTTGGAGAGACAGAGAGAAACCTGAGGGAGATTCTGAGCAGCTGGAGAGAAAGAGAGACTGAGCGTCAAAGAGGCAGACGGAGGGGGGGAGGGGACAGAAGGGGACACACCGGGCAGAGCACGCGGGGACTGGGCGCGCCGGGCCGGCAGCAGAGGCGCGAGTGTCCACCCCCGGTGACGTGTCCACCCGCGGTGACGTGTCCACCCGCGGTGACGGTGCCGCTTCCCCACACGTTCATCTCTCACTCAAGCGTTTCATCTTCAGATAAACTGTCAGCATCCACCACTCACTGTGCTGGATATCCTTCCAGGTCTTTTCTTTTCTTTTTATAAATTTATTTATTTTTGGCTGTGTTGGGTCTTCATTGTGGTGCGCGGGCTTCTCATTGCGGTGGCTTCTCTTGTTGCGGAGCACGGGCTCTAGGCGCACAAGCTTCAGTACTTGCGGCACGTGGGCTCAGTAGCTGTGGCTCACGGGCTCTAGAGCGCAGGCTCAGTAGTTGTGGCGCATGGGCTTCACTGCTCCGCGGCATGTGGTGCCAGAGTCCAGCTCCAGCGAGTCCAGGGATACCCGAGGGATGGACAGCGTCGCCGAAGGAAATAATTCTATGACACTTCTTAAAGTATCAGCACTGAATGTTTCTCTCTCTCACATCTTTATTGTTTACAATCACAGGTTTATATATTATAGTTGATTACATTACCAGGTACGTGACCAAACAATCTTAGCACAATCAAACCTCAAAATGTTCTATAAAGATTTTTAAAAAAAATATCCCCTAGTTTCTAGATGTCCTATTAAAATATTTCCCCAAGTTCCCATTAAGCACAGGTTATTTCTTAGTAACCAAGCCAAGCAGTTATATGATTATTTTAATTGTAGAAGTTGGAGCTCTTGTTCCTATTTCTCTTCTTGCATGGGCAACCTTTTACAATGGTTCCACGAAAATATTTACAATATATCCTGCATGCTCTTTCTCGTTGTTTCCTTCAACTGAGACAGTGTTTTCTCCCTGTCCTAGCAAGCAATTCTGCTCTAGTCATTTGTGTTTTTATAATTAATCTTCCTTTATAATAGAACCATAAATTTCCTGTCATCAGGAACTCCGGTCCATGGCCATAACTCCATACTAGAGGGTGTTTTCCATAAAAACATCCCCTTAGTTCCAGGCTCTTAATTCTTTACCTATTTCCCCGGGGCTTTAGTGGGTACTTCCCATTCTGTGGTAGTTTCAGGAGGGGGAGTCCTAGAGGAATTTTTCTTTCACGTGGAGCAACATCCCCCCAAAATTGCCCCTATATGTAAATTTATTATCATAAAACATAACAACGGAGCTGTAGTCCACCTTCCTGGCATGGCGCTGCCTTGCAGTTTCGCCTTCCGTTGCTTCATGACTTTGTCATGGTGCAATGGCTCCAGGATGGCTTCCGACAATGTGGGATCTTCCCGGACCAGGGCTCGAACCCGTGTCCCCTGCACTGGCAGGTGGATCTTAACCATTGCGCCACCAGGGAAGTCCCCAGATCTTTTCTAAGTGTGCGAACTTTACCGTAACACGCGACCTCATGCTCTGCACACCTGCTCCCCCACTGACAGCAAGCAGCTGAGCCTCCTCCAAGCCCCTGGTGGCTGCCTGCCCTCCCTGAATTGTCCAGAGGCATTTCACGGAGACCCTCGTGTTTATCTTTGAGCAGGTCTCCTTCACAATCACCAACTTCGCTGAAGTGAACCTTGCATGAGGCTGTTTCCAAACACAACAGCTCTCATGGATTTGGAGGCTACAGTCCCCAACCCTGAGGACTGGGTGTCTCTTCCAGCCGAGGCCCCAGCAGATGACCCCTGCCTGGGGACCAGCAGGGATGTTCCAAAAAATGCAGGTTCCCAGGTCCTGCCCAGCTCAGTGGGATAGGGGTGAGGCCCCTTGACCTACCTTCTTGTCGAGTCCCTCAGGTGATGGGCACAGAGGCCTCCTGTTGGGAAGAATGAGGAGCCAGGGACCGGGGAGGGGAGCGTCTGGCCCCACCGGAACCCGGCCAGGCGGGCAAGGCCACCCCGCGGGCGCCCACCTCCTCAGGACTCGCCTGTCCCGGCCTGGGACGCCGTGCTTGAAGTGCCACACGTGCTCTGGCAGACAGTCCAGCCTGTCGAGTAACCAGGGCTCCGCAAGCCTGGCCACGTGCTCACCATCTGAGCCTTTACAGAAACACTTTGCTGCCCCATCAGGTGGTAGTTTCTAGGGTTCTCACTGGGCACACGTCGAGAGCTCCGGCCTTGGGCCAGACCTCCTGGGGTGGCTCTGGCTCTGGCCCCCTCAGAGGCACCACCAACCCTCTCCGCCCCTCGTTTTGTCTACAAGACGGGGACCGCTGCCACGCTTGTTGTGAGGATGAAACCGGTGCAGGCAAAATGAGGCACGGGGAGGACAGGCCACCCGGCCAAGGCCAGGAACGCCGACCTGCAAACGTCCAGGTGCCCCCAGCTCACAGCTCAGGCTGCAGACACTCGAGGAATTCTGCAGCCAAAGTGCCCAAGGTCTCTGGAGGCCCTGAGCCCAGTGGGCCTCCTGTTTCTTCCTGGAAATGAAAACTGGCTGGACTCCTCTTCCTGGGAACAAAAGGGGATGTGGGGTTCAAGGGGCCAAGCCAGGAGCCCACTCAGACCCACAGGGGTTCAGCAGGTCGTGGGTGGGCTACCGGTTCTGCCCTGCTTTCCCCGGCCTCACTGCTGCGGTGGGCGCAGTGCCGGGCCACGCCGCAGTGCATCACCCGCGTGGACCATCTCCACTCGCCAGGCGCGGGGAATCCAGTCTCGCCCCACACGCCCAGCAGTGCAGAGACAGGGTAGCACAGAGACCAGGCGAGCCGGGACCAGGCTCTGCACATCACACTGACCACCCTGCGAAAGACCAGCCCTGGCCTGGGCGCCTAGCAGGAGCGTTCTGGGACATCACCGATTCATTCAGTCCACTCGTGTTTACTGAGCACCTGCTGTGTGCCAGACACCCCTCTCCGTGCTGGACAGAGCAGCAAACAAGCCAAGCGACCAGGGTGTCATACGTGGGAAGCGTCAGGTGTGCTCGGTGCGTGGAACACAGCACAATCCCCTCATCTCCCAGCACAAGCACTCACCCCACCGGCAGTTCCCAGGCCTCTTCCTCCAGAGCCTGGACTCTGCTGCAGAGCCCCGGTCAGCTGAGAAGCTCGGGCCATGTCCCACACCTGCCACTCTTGGCCGGCAGATCGGCCCAGGGCCCCATGTGGTGCACACCCCTCCCGCCCAGCGTGGGCAGAAAGCCCCGGGTCCTAACCCCGCGTCAACTACACACGGCCATGGACTAACACTCCACCTCTCTAAACCTGTTTTCTGTCCTAGAGAAAAGATGGGCAAATGATACTTGGCTTTTATCGTGGTTGTGAGAACAAAAACAGAGCTAGACATAAACGTCTGAAAACTATACGATGACTTTTTTTTCTTCTCTCTCAGAACAAAGAGCTCCTGTGCCCACAGCGGGCCCCCCGGACACGGTTCCTGACAAGGATAAGGTAGGGCCAGGACCTCCCCACGGCTACACAGGCCAGCGTGACCATGCCCTCAGTGCGGTCGCCTGCTCCTGACCTCCCCCCGCCTCCCCTGCCACCGGGCAGGCCCAGGCTCCAATCAGGAGGCTGTGATAAACAGAAGGACACCCAGCCACCCTCCAGCCAGGGTGAGTGAACCTTGCCCCAGAGGCCTGTCACGGCGGGGACGGAGAGCTGTCCCGGGCCACACCATGGCGGGCCTGCTGTGCCTCATCCTTCTCAGCGCCTCCCTGGCTGGCCTTCTGCTGCCGGGGGGAAGTGGTAAGTGCCCCTCACCCTGCAGACTGCAGGGGTGGCCCTGGGGAGGAGGAGAGAGGGTGAGGGGTCAGGGTGATGCCCCTGAACTTCCACAGTGTGGAGAGTGGGTGCCCATCCCCTGTGGGAGGCTGGCACGAGAGCCTGGCTTGGTGGTTTCAGCCAAGCGTATCTTAGGGCCAGGTGTGCCTCCCTGTGGGTGGAGGGTCAGACAGCAGATCACAGATCACAAAGACAGACAGAAACACGGGCAGAGAAGGAGGGAGACAGACAGAGACAGAGAGGGAGGGAGATGGAGGAAGCGGAGGGGGGCAGTGGCAGGCAGAGACAGAGAGGCCCCCTTCCTCTGCCAGAGCAAAGTGCAGGTACAGAGGCTAGGGGGTCACAGGCAGAGAGAAGCTTCCACGGCAGGGAGGAGGATGAGAGCCAGTGCCACCACCCTCAGGCTGGCTCCGCCAGGGGGCTCGAGGCTTTCTGGGACTCCAGACCTGTCCAAGAGAAGAAGCCAGAAAGGACAGAGCAGAGTGGAGGCAGCCCCGGGGGCCTGTCTGCATGTTTGCACTCTGGGTGACGTGGAAGTTCAGGGGCCCAGGTGCGTGGGAGAAGGAAAGGGTGAAAAGTGAGAAAGAGAAACAAACCGAACAGGAGGGCGGGGCACCAGGCAGGGGAAGGAGGGAGGGGAGGAATGGGTGTGTGGCTTGTATTTCAAAGCAAGCGCTCCCTGGTGGAGCAGATGTTTGGGGTAATGGAGGATGGGCCCCCACAGAACAAATGTGGGCCTGGCCTTGCCGGGAGAACACAGGTGTCACTGAAAGAGATGGGGAATTTGGAAGGGAAAGTAATTTGAGGTAGGATGGAGTGAACACTCGGAGTTCTATACACTCTTTAAAACAGCTCTAAGGAGTAGGTATCTAATTCCCACTTGCCAATAATCAGTAGTAGGTGACCAAGATGCATTTGCCACTCAAGGCAGTTTGATTCTGCAGTCCTGTTTTTTGGTTTCGGACATGGGGAGTCTGGAGTTGTGATGTGAGGGCAGACATGCATCCTGTGGGAAAGCTGAAAACACAGAGCTCACGATGGAAGCTGGGACTAGAAATACCAACTTGGAGAGTCATCTTCCTTATGGTGAGACTCTCAATTCCCCAGCAGAAAAGAGGCAGAGAGCAGGGCAGAGCGCCAAGAAAAGGACCTGAGGGCCTCCCACAGCACAGTGAAAAGGGGAAGGGGAGCGGCGGAGACCGGGAAGACCCAGGCAGCTCGGTAGGGACTACTGAGGGGAGAGGGGAGAGATCCCTGATGGGGGAGATCTCTGAGCCAGGACACTTTAACTGGCAGGTCAGTTTAGTGGGCTTTTTTTTTAATGAAACAGGACAGAAGTAGAAAATTTTCTAACAAGTACTATTTTGTAGAAAATAAGAGTAGGCACTATTTCTTGAAACTTTTGTTTTACTCTTGTGTACGTGTGTCCTGGGACTTGAAACAAATCATACTTTTAATTGTAGATCGTGCAAAACCGTGTCACCTCCCCACCTAACACAGGGCTGAGACCTTGAAGGGTGGGGAGGGGGGGGTGGAGGGGAACAGCTGAGCCACAGAACGGAGTGGAGGGCCGGGGGAGGCAAGAGGGACCGAAGGGCGAGTTCCAGAAGGAGGGGTCGGGTCTCAGCGCAGGGCCGGGTGTGCGCGTGCAGGACGGGGCAGCTCAGTGGTGGGCGCGCGGGCTCAGGGCAGGCGTCTGACCCGTCACTGGCGGGGGCGAGGGTGGCCCGGGGACGGGACCCGCATGCGGGCGAACACGTGACAGCCGTGTTCTCCACCACAGTGTTCCTGCCCCGGGACCAGGCCCACAGGGTCCTGCAGAGAGTCCGCAGGGCCAACTCGTTTTTGGAGGAGTTGAAGAAGGGAAACCTGGAAAGGGAGTGCCTAGAGGAGGCCTGCTCGTATGAGGAGGCCCGCGAGGTCTTCGAGGACACGGAGAAGACGGTAAGGGGCGGCGCGGCCAGGACACACTTACAGGGCTGCGGGGGTTTCTGAAGCGCTGTCAGGTCCACGTTAAAGCTCAAAATGTTTGTCTAAGAACGCGCTGTCGGCCTCGGCAGTGCACAAGGACCCCAGGCCCCGGCTCTTCGCCCAGACGCTCAGCCGCCGCCATACTCGCCGACGGGTTCTGGTCCTGAGACCGCAGGGTGGGTCGGTGCGCAGGCGCAGGACGAACGCGGCCTCGAGGCCCCGTGCGGCGGTGGCGGCGGCGGCGGCGGCGCGAAAGCATCCGCCCCTCCCCCGGAAGAGGCGGGGCCTCCGATGCTGACACGGAAGTCTCTGAGGTCCGTTAGCCGCCTCGCGTCGTGCTGTCGTGTGGCACCTTGCGTCAGGCCGTGGGGCGGCTTGGCTGCGGTGCAGGGGCTGAGGTGGAGGTGGACGGCCGCGAGCCAAAACTGAGCAACCGCGAGCTGAAGAAGCCTGAAGGCTGAGGAGAAAGTGGCAGAGAAGGAGGCCAAGCAGGAGCCCACCAGAGACAGCCTGGCCGCAGATGGCGGACTTGTCCACACCTCGGACAGCGGGCCCGTCCACACCACGGGCCCGCAGTGGAGCGTCCAGCGGAGTCTGGGCGCTGGGGGACCCGTGCCACACAGGCTCGTGTAGACTCCCTCCTGCTCGCGGCAGACTGGACACCACCGGCCTGGCTCACCTTAAAGGTGGCAGAAGAGCTGTGCCCTTGGAGGATAGGTCCAGTTGCAAGTCCTGGTTGAGTGGAGGAATGTTAAGTCGGAAGAAGAATTGACTCAAGTGTATAGCAGACTGCCTTGTGGAGTCCCGAGAATCCTGGGAAGACCGAAGAGCAGAGCTGAGAGTCCCTCAGCTCTGCAGACTTGCATTACTGTCTTCTTGCTTCCATGGGCACCTCATCCCCCTTTGGCCAAAAGGCAAGGAAAGGCGGTATCATCGGAGATTCTGACTCCAGCCAGGGTGACTTTGTGAGGAAGAAGTGTATCCCACACGCGAAGATGATCACGTGTAGAAGAAGTTTCTTGGAAGAGTTCGGGTTCCTAGATGAACTTCCCATGCTGAATGCCGCTTCACGGGGAGCTGTGACCAAGCTTTCCATCACCTAGCACAGCAAGTTGGACATGAACTTATGTGTAAGAACTGCTCCAGAACTCCAGCTGTAAAGTGCTGGTAGTTGGTGGCACTGACTGCATTTGTGATGTTGGATGCCAGTTCCAGACGGTTTGACTCGAACTCACCACTCGTGAGTTTTACCTGGCCGATGATGATCTCGTGAAATCATGGATATCATATCAGGGATGCTGAACATGTTATGGGCAGTTACAAGACCACCCACCATCCAGGCAGCCCAGCAGGCCAAACCCATGAGATGGACTCCACCCCACCCTTCTGGAGAATCAGCACAATAGAAGGGCTCAAGAAAAACTTGGGAGTGAAGCTGCCGGAAACTAACCTCTTCAGAACGGAAGAGACTGAAAAAATTATTGATAACATCTGTGTCGCAAAAACTGCCGAATGTCCTCCGCCTCAGGCCACAGGCAGACTCCTTGCTATGCTTGTCAGAGTCCCTGAAAGTGGCTTGCAGCAGCGACCCACTCATTGGTGATCGCCCACAGATAACGGCCAGACAGACTGCTCTGGGTCTCACTGAGCAGGTTGAGCTGCTTGTCATGAGGAGGGAAGTGTGCAGTGCTTACACTGGATTAAATAGTCCCATACAGCAGCCAGAGGCTTTTAAACAACAGGCCAGAGCCGCCAACGAGGACGATGTTCATAGATGAGAACTTCTATACCGCCTGGAATCCAGGCTGCCCCCCGACCTGGCTGTGGCATGGACATCGGCTGCATCACCGTGTTTCTCACAGTCTACGGTAACATCAAGGAAGTACTTCTGTTTCCTGCCATGAAACCTGAAGGTAAGGAGAATGTGGCAACCACTGATACATTGAAAAGCACAATAATTGGCACTTCTGTCTAGAAAATAATAATTGGTAAGTTGTATGACTCAGACATCTTTGCATTCCTGCAAAAGGTCAAGGTCTGCAAGGGAATTCTTGTGTTGCTATCCATTTGACTACCATAGTTCATTTCAGCCACCAGAAGAGAGAAGAGGAATTAAGAATTCATTTTTACTCCTTGTTACCAAGTGAACGATTTATCTCTTTTAAAAAGTTATTCATAATTTCAGGAACTGTTTTTATTTTTAAATGTTCCTTTAGTTCACATACACTTAACAGTTTTTTTAAATAATAAAAATAATTGTAGTGCCAAGTTCATGTTCTGCCTTTTTCCTCAGCATCATTTCCTAAACACTCTTCCTTACTTCCTTAGAACTACCATACTTATAATTTTAAAGAGCTAAGTTGTTTGTTTGTTTGTTTGTTTGTTTGTTTTGGCCATGCTGCACAGCTTGTGGATCTTAGTTCCCCGAACAGGGATTGAACCCACGCACTCAGCAGTGAAAGTTCAGAGTCCTAACCACCGGACCGCCAGGGAATTCTCTAAATAATACATGTGTCAAAGAAGAAGTCTCGGGCTTCCCTGGTGGCGCAGTGGTTGGGAGTCTGCCTGCCAATGCAGGGGACACGGGTTCGTGCCCCGATCTGGGAAGATCCCACATGCCGCGGAGCAGCTGGGCCCGTGAGCCATAGCCACTGAGCCTGCGCGTCGGAGCCTGTGCTCCTCAACGGGAGAGGCCACAACAATGAGAGGCCCGCATACTGCAAAAAAAAAAAAAAAAAAAAAAAAAAAAAGAAGAAGTCTCAAGGGAAGCTAGAAAATACTTTCAGGATTTCCCTGGTGGTCCAGTGGTAAAGAATCCACCTTCCAGTGCAGGGGACGTGGGTTTGATCCCTGGTTGGGGAACTAAGGTCCCACATGCTATGGGCCAGCTAAGCCCACGCGCCACAACTACTGAGCCCACGCGCCTCAACTAGAGAGCCCACATGCTGTAAACTACAGAGCCCACATGCTCTGGAGCCTGTGCGCCACAACTAGAGAGAGAAAAGCCACACGACACAACTGGAAAGAAGCCTGCGCACCGCAACGAAAGGTCCCGCGTGCTGTGACAAGGATCCTGTGTGCCACAAGTAAGACCCGACACAGCCAAAAATAATATATATATATAAATAAAATTTTTGAAATAAGAAAAGAAAATACTCTCAGCTGAACAAAAATGAATATACAACATACAAAATCTGTGGGATGCAGCTAAACATTGCTTATCGGGAAATTTATAGCATGAAATGTTTTTGTAGGAAAAGAAGTTCTCAAATTGATAATCTAAGCTTCCACCTTAAGACACACACACACACAAAAAAGGCAAAATAAACCCAAAAGAGGAGAAATCAATAAACTTGAAGATGTGAAATAATAGAGAAAATCAGTAAAACTGATAAGATTTAACAAGATTGACAAAAAAGAGCACATGAATTGTATCAGGAATGAAAGAAGAGATATTACTACAGACCCTGCTTACATTAAAAGGATAATAAGGGAATACTATGAACAACTCCATGCACAAATTTGGATGGAATTTTACAATTTGGATGAAATGGACCAATTCCTCAAAACCATGAATTACCAAAACACATAGTACGACAGAGATATCTGCAAATTCAACTTCTTAGTTAAAAACCTTCTGTAAAGGAAATGTCCAGGTCCAGACTGTGTCACTGGTGAGTTTTACCAAATATTTAAAGAAGAAATAACACCAATTCTATGTAATCTCTTCTAGAAACGAAAAGGGAACACTTGTAAGTTTTTTTTCTATCAGCATTACCCTGATGCCAAAAACCCACAAAAACAGAAGAAAGAGAAAAAGAGGGAAGGAGGGAGGGAGGAAGGTAGAAAGAAAGAAAACTATATAACAACATTTCTCATGAACCTCTTATAAAAATTCTCAACAAATTATTAGCAAATTGAATAAAGCACTATATGTTAAAAAAAAAAAAAGAAGAATACACAATGACCAAGTGGGTTTATCTGGGGCACACAAGGCTGGCTCAGTATTTGAAAATCAGTAGTGTAATCCACCAGTTTAAAGAAGAAAAATCCACATAATCATATCAACTGATAGAGAAAAAGCACCTGACAAGATTCAACATCCATTCATGATAAAAACCTCTCAGTGATTTCCCTGGTGGTCCAGTGAGTAAGACTCTGTGCTCCCAATGCAGGGGGCAGGGGTTTGATCTCTGGTAGGGTTATGAGATCCTGCACGCATGCGGCAACTAAAAGATCCCGCATGGCGCAACGAAGACCCAGAGCAGCCAAAAATAAATAAATATTTTTAAATAAGTAAATAAAACAATTATTAAAAAAAAACCTTCAGCAAACTACAATTAAAAGGAAACTTCTTCAACATGATAAGGATTATTAACAAGGAACCTACAACTGATATCGTGGTGAAAACTGAATGCTTTCCCTCTAATACTGGGAAAAAGGCAAGGATGTCCATTTCTAATACTCCCAATTCAGCATTGTACTGGAAACCCTAGCCATAAGGAAGGTTTAACAATAAGCCAAGATAAAGAAATAAAACTCCCTATTTGCAAGTAACATGATTATCTACATAGAAAATCCCATGGAATCTGGAAAAAATACTCCTAAAATGTATGTGTCTAGCGAGGTCACAGAATACAAGGTCAGCACACAAATATTAATTGTATTTCTGTGTAGTGGTAATGTGCAGTTAGAAACAAACAAAAAAATTAATGCCACTTACTGTTGCTCTAAAGAAAAATATCTATGTGTAAATCTAATAAAACATGTACACAACCTGTATGCTGAAATCTGCAAAACGCTAACGAAAGGAAGAGAACCTAAATAAATAGACATAGGATGTTCATGGTTTGAAAGACTTAGCATATTAAAATATTGACTCTTCCCAATTTGATATATAGATTTAATGCAGTGCCAAACTTCCATCAGATAAAGACAAGTTGATTCAATATTTGTAATATGGAAAAACAAAGGAATTAGAATAGCTAAAACAATTTTGAGAAAGAAGATAAAATTGGAGGAATCACACTACCTCATTTAAAGACTTACTGTAAATCTACATTAATCATAGAGATAAGGGACTTCCTTGGTGGTGCAGTGGTTAAGAATCCGCCTGCCAGTGCAGGGGACACAGGTTCAATCCCTGGTCCCAGAAGATCCCACATGCCACAGAGCAACTAAGCCTGTGCACCAGAACTACTGAGCCCGAGTGCTGCAACTAGCCTGCGTGCCTAGAGCCCATGCTCTGCAACAAGAGAAGCCACTGCAGTGAGAAGCCCATGCACCGCAACGAAGAGTAGCCCCTGCTCGCCACAACTAGAGAAAGCCCGCACACAGCAACGAAGACCCAATGCAGCCATAAATAAATAAATAAAATCGTAGCGATATTGATGTGTGGTATTGGTAAAGGGATAAACACATAGATCAAAAGAACAGAATAGAAAGTCCATAAATAGACCCACGCAAATATGGCCAGTTGACTTTTTAAAAAAATATTTATTTATTTATTTAAGCTGTGCCGGGTCTTATTGCAGCACGCGGGATCTTCGTTGCCGCATGCGGGATATTTAGTTGCGGTACGCCTGCGGGATCTTTAGCTGTGGCATGAATGCGGGATCTAGTTCCCCTACCAGAGATCGAACCTGAGCCCCCTGCATTGGGAGTACAGAGTCTTACCCACTGGACCACCGGGGAAGTCCTTGGCCAATTGATTTTGGCAAAGGTGCATAAGCATTTCAATAGAAAAAGAATTCTCTTTTTCAATAAATGGTATTGGAATAATTCTACATCTATATACAAAAAAGGTCAGCTTTGACCTAAACCTCACAACTATACAAATATTATCTCAAAATGGACCATATAGCTCTAAAGATAAAACAGGAAACTTTTAGGAGAAAATTTTCATGACACAAAGTTAAGTTAGGCAAAAATTCTTAGACGTGACGCCAAAAGCATAATCCATAAAAAGTATATAGATAAATTAGACTTATTCTAAATTTAAAACTTTTGCTCTGTGAAAAACATTAAGAGAATGAAAATACAAGCTATTGACTAAGGAAATATTTTCAAATCACGTATCTGCCAAAAGTTTTGTGGTCAGAATATATAAAGAACTCACAAGTCAACAGAAGAAAATAAACAACCCAATTAAATACAGTGAGCAAAAGATTTGAACAGACACTTCACCAAAGAGGATACATGGATGGCAAATAAGCATACGAGAAGATATTCAATATTATTAGCCATTACAGAAATGCAGATTAAAACCACGATGAGGGACTTCCCTGGTGGTCCAGTGGTTAAGACTCCATGCTTCCACTGCAGGGGGCATGAGTTCGATCCCTGGCCAGGGAACTGAGGTCCCACATGCCGCAAGGTGCGCCCACCCCCCCGCAAAAAAAAAAAAAAAAAACAATGAGATGCCACTACACACCTAGAACACAAAACACCTAGAATACAAAACAAGTGCTGGTGAGGATGTGGAGCAACCACAAGTCATACACTGCTTGTGGGCATAAAAAATCGTGCAGCCAGTCTGAAAACCAGTCTGACAGTTTCTTATAAAGTTACCGTATAACTCAGCAATCCCATTCTTGGGTATTTACTGTAGAGAACTGAAAACTTTTTTCACAGAAAACCTGTACATAAATGTTTATAGCAACTCTATTCATAATTGCCGAAAACTAGAAATAGTACAGATGTCCTTTGTTGGGTGAATGGATAAACCGTGGTACGCCACACAGTGGAACACTGCTCATCAGTAAAAGAGAACAAACTATCGACATGCACAGTAACTTGAATGAATTTCAGTTTCAGAGGCACTATGCTGAATGAAGGAAGCTAGTTTCACAAGGTTATATCACGTGTGAGTCCATTTACAGGACATTCTCAAGAAGTCATGACTATAGTGACGCAGAGCAGACTCGTGCTGGGCATTCAGAGCGGGGGTGGCCAGTGGCTGGCAAGGTTGGGGGAGATGGAGCTATTCTGCCTCTCGGTTGTGGTGGTGACTGTACAAATCTATACATGTGTTGGCTTTTATAGAATTGTACACCAAAAACAGTCAGTTTTACTGTGTGATAAATTTTTAAATAAAAAATTTAAAAGACAGTGTAGTCATTTCTTAGGCCTTCTATAACAAAGCACCACAAATTGGGTGTCTTAAAACAACAGAAATTTACTCTCTCACAGTTCTGGAGACCACAAGTCGAAATCAAAGTGTCACCAGGCTTGGTTCCTTCTGGAAGGTCTGAGGAAGGATCTGTTCCATCCTCTCCTCCAGCTTCTGGGGGCGACCAGCAGCCTTTGCTGTTCCTTGGCCAGTAGATACATCACTCCACTCTCTGCCAGCACCTTCACACAGCCTTCTCTCTGTGTGGCCTGTGTGATATTTTATGTCTCTTATAAGGACACTCTCATTGATTGGGGGTCCACCCTAATCCAGTACGAGCTGTTCTCGATCCATAACTTAATTACATCTGCAAAGACCCTCTTTCCATTAAGGTCAAATTCTGAGGTTGCACCTAAGTTGGGGCTGGGGAGTAGGGGAGACACTAATTAACCTACTATAGATAGAAAAAAATTGTTTTAAGACTACGAACATTTCTTTTCAGTGTTACATAGGCTCTTGATGCCCTATTTTAAGCTAATTACCAATTATCTTTTTTTTCAAGTAACATAATGATTATTCTCCAAGCATCTGATCCTGTTTTGAATCTTTGACCCAGGTATCTTAATGTAAAACCACTTATTGATTGGCTTGGGGGTATCAAATAGAGCAAACCATTTTTGGTACAATCCGTTTCTTGGTAATTAATTTGAAAATAAATTTTCAATATTTAACAAAGTTGTGCAATTAAGATGATTGAGCGTGGCATCTGGGAAACATTTTGTAATATTAAATGATTCATATTAATCTTAAATTGATATACATGTAGGTCTAGATGTAATATGTGTGAAGTATAACACTGATTCTTCATATAAAAGCTTGGATATAGGTATTGATTTAAGAGATAATAAAAAATTATATGATAATGTTGTATATGATGAAATTAAAATATTTTGTCTTAGAATTACAATTATTTGTCATGAATTTATTACAGTATTTGAATGTGATACATAAAGCTTACGGTTTGCTTCTGAATATAAGCAATTACTTTAGAGGTTTTACTTCAGTTGCTGTTGTCTCAGCACAGTTTCTCCAAACTGAGATTAGTGAAAAACAAACAAATAAAACCTATATAGAAACTTTTGTGGTTCAAGAAAAGTAATCTAATTTCGAATTACTTAACAGTTGAAGCAAATAATGTGAAAATCTTGATTGTGATCATATCGTTAGTGATTTTGCTAGGATGAAAGTTAGAAAAGTACATTTAATATTACAAAATGTTTCCCAGATGCCATGTTCAACTGTGTGAGCAGGCAAGAAAATGGACGCTAGGCTGTATTGGGATATGATTATTTATTACACAAACATGTGTTGTGTTAAAAAAAAAAAAGATGAATGAAGCTACAGCTTTACAAATGCAGGAGATCTGAAAAAATTTCCCTTTTAGATTGAATAGTTCTAGGGCATTTTGTTCCAGAAAATGATCTCTGTTTGGGAAATAGCCTATTCACTTGAGTTACTAGATTGTGGCTGTTACTGGTGTAAAATGTCTTTTCCATAACACATTAAAAATTTTTTTTCCCTTTTAGAATGAATTCTGGAATATATACAAAGGTGAGATGTTTTCTATTTCAGTCTTGAGTGAGAGGGGTTCATCAGGGTATTTAAATCAGGAGAGATTGTATTCAAATTTTGAAGATGTTTCCTGAATTTCCTTTCTGCTCCTGTTTAAATTTTACTTATCTAAGACTTTTCCCCTCTGAGTGTTTCCATAATAGTTATCGTAAAATAGTTTTTTATAGTAGCTTTATACTAATTTGAGTTTTGTTACTTATATACATTTAAATTGGTTCATTCCCATTTGAGGATACCAAATTCCATGATAATTTTTTTAAATCCAAGTATATTAGGTAGAAACAAAAAATAAGAGTCTGAAACACTGGGTCCTCTCATAAGGTAACCACCTTGATTTAATGCTTATAGCGTCTGAAATGGTATTTATCATAACTAATGTTTTCATTCTGGTAACAGTATTCAGGTTTCTCAAAATGACAATTGGACCTATCTCTAAATTATATTGTACAAATGCCCCAATAAATGTGAAATCCCATGTTAGTGCTGTACAGGAGCTTTTCATTCTACTTTTACACCCAAACCATTGGAAATAGGAACCCTCTTATCAATGCCCAGCCCAGAAACAAGTGTCCAGCAATCACTTATCCTCCCTCCTTCCAGCTGACCCCATGTGGTCACCAGCACAGGGCTCCTCTCCGTGATGGAAAAACGTTGTCAGTGATTGTAAAAACACTGTCAGAGATCTCACCAAAAATTGGAAAGCTCAGTCAGCAATCCAGCTAGATAGAGGCATCACGTGCACGTAGCCACAAAGCTGGGGGGGGGCGGGGGGGGAGGGCAGTGGTAACGAAGTCCAGACAGGACAACTTGTTTACAGGAAAACAGGAAGAATCCCAGGTTCATTCAAGTTAGCTGAGAACTGGGCACCAGAATCAACACAGCAAAATCGTTTCCACAATGAGGGGAATTGCCTGCAAGCTGTGGTTTCCAAATGTTTTCTTTGCAGATGGTGACCAGTGTGAAAGCCATCCTTGCCTGAATCAGGGCAAATGTAAAGATGGCCTCGGGGAATACACATGCACCTGTTTGGAAGGATTTGAAGGCAAAAACTGTGAATTACGTGAGTTCCCCTTCTTGGTGTACCTTCAGGTCAGAGTCCCCTGCGGAGGCCAGGTGGGAAAGCCCCCTGCGGAGCCAGGTGAGAATGCGGGAAGAAGCTAGAGGCCCAGGGAAACCCTCTCCGGTCACGTGGGGTTCAGCCTGTGCTCCGTGAGGCTGCCGCTGCAGGCAGCGGAACATGAGTCAGAGTCCCCAGTGTGGAGGACGGGATACCGGGCACTCCTCTGCCCTCTGAGGAGCTGCTGTGGAACGAACGTTCCCGAAGGGTGGGGCCCCTTCACGTGGAAACGAGAACCGACGTTTCTTTCCTCGGAGGAGGATGTTTCTCCTGCTTCTCAGGATCCTGGAAATTCGTGCAAATGTCAGTGCTGAATGCTCGGGATTGTCCAATTATAAAAATTTGGTACAATTAATTCTGCATGGAAAAATCACTGAGTTTTCCTAATACAGTGATTAATTTTTAATAAAAATTAGGTTAGTATTAGGCCAGTTTTCCCTGAGGGGAGAGATTCAAGCTTCTTTTTTAATTTCTTAATCTGTAATCTTTAGAGCATGCTCTTCGATTGGATACTTCTGAGTTTTCCCCAGTGGGAGTATCAGTCGTGCACCCTTCCATCCACCGTCCAGAGCAGCTTCCCCAAATACCGTTCTGTTGACGCTGGGGCTGTCAGGAATGTTTTCTAAAATTTCTTTAATGTTTGCCCCGTAACTATTCTTTCATCAAAACCCAGTGGTGAAATGTAAAGTCAGCTGCCAGGGCGGCATGACTGATGAGTCTGGGGTCTGATGTCCAGTGCACGCTGGCGGGGGTGACGCTGGCACAGTCCGGCGGTGAGGTCCCCTGTGCCCGGCGCCTCGCGGGACCTGGACAGCTCTCCTGGGGGCTGGGTGGCCTCCACCCCTTTACAAGTGACGCGACAGGCCGTGGGGTTTAAATAACGTGCCCAAATCACACAGCTAGAGACCGACGGCCAACTGGGAGCCGGCCTGAGTCCGGGACGTGGCTACCACCCCTCCTTCCTGCCGCACGGGAGCCAGACCCCCGTCTGGGGATGGACCCCAGGTGCTTTATGCCACGGGGGACCGAGGCCTCAGAGTGGACGCCGTGGGCTGCTCTCCGCTCGGCCCGAGCTCCCATCTCTCTGGCCAGCGCCACCACGCCCTTCTTAGGGCTGAACTTGAGACCCTACAGCCTCCAGGCCTTCCCTGGGCTTATGCGGGCTCCCTGGCCCCCGGGGCCCCCGGGGCCCCACGTGGGCGGGGGAGGGGCCTGCCCGGGGCACCAGCCGTTTGCTCCGGCTGGTGGGCACCGTGGCACCGGCAGGTGACGGCACGTCCCGGGCCGCGCCCTCAGCTTCCCGGCTCTTCCGCAGCCACGCGTGAGCTCTGCAGCCTGGACAACGGGGGCTGCGACCAGTTCTGCAGGGAGGAGCGGAGCGCGGTGCTGTGCTCCTGCGCCAGCGGGTACGACCTGGGCGACGACGGCAAGTCCTGCGTCTCTGCAGGTAGGAGGGGCACAGGCTGGGCTCCCGGTGGGGCTCATGGTTTTGAGACAGACCCACTGTTTCTGTGAACCGCCTGAGAAACGGGCCAGTGATGTCAGCTCTCCTGGGGGCACGTGGAGCGTGAGGGTAATGCGTGGAGGTCCCTTTGCCCAGTGCCCGGCTCGCAGCGAATCCCAAATGGCCACTTTGCAGCTGCCACGATGGCGTCCCCATCCCTCTCGGAAGGGCAGGGGCTTGGGAGGCTGGAGTTACAAGGGTCGGAGCCGTGGGCCAGCCTAGGAGCCGGGGAGGGAGTGCAGCGGCCGGAAGGGGAACCCAGGGCCCTCCAGCACCGTTTTGGGTTGTGTGGGTCCCAATGTTAACAGAAGTTTTTTTCCGTGATAAAAGCCAGATGCCATGCATCTGGCCCAGAAGCTCACGGAGGGCTGAGTGAGGGCCTGGGTCCTGGGGGTCCTGGGGGTCCTGGGGGTGGGAGAGGCCCCATCTCACACCCCGTGGGGAGTCCTGCCTGACCGGGACTCCTCTGCTGTGGGGTGGGGGCTGGCCACGCCCTTCTCAACTCGGGCTCCTTCTTAGGGTGACCCTAGCTCCTCCTCCAGCAGGCCCCAGCTGGCCCACAGCCTTGGCATTACCTGGGGTGATGAGGAATGCAGAGTCCCGGGCCCACTGCAGAGGTGGGCATATTCCAGGGCAGTGGCAATTGTGTAAAATTAAATCTCTCAACACGTAGAGGACAGTGAGATTTACATTTCTATTGGTAATGAGATTTTAAACTTAAGCTGGTCCCCCCCAATTTTTTTTTTTTTTTTCGGTACGCGGGCCTCTCACTGCTGTGGCCTCTCCCGTTGCGGAGCACAGGCTCTGGACGTGCAGGCTCAGCGGCCATGGCTCACGGGCCCAGCCGCTCTGCGGACCGGGGCACGAACCCATGTCCCCTGCATCGGCAGGCGGACTCTCAACCACTGTGCCACCAGGGAAGCCCCCCAAAAATATTTTAATTGAGGTCGTTCCTTGACATGCTTGCAAAATTTTTTAAATTCCAGGAATAATTACAGATCAATTTAAAATAAAGTTTGATGTTTGAAAATAAAATCAGGTAAACTACTTCCTGGTGCAGAAAGTTCTGTTCTAAGTCATGGACGAGCTGATGCAGAATTTCAAGGGGGCAGTGATCACAGACGTTAAGGCAGAGGCGGCTGGCGTGGGAAGAGCTCTCCTCCGCGAGCGAGCGAGCGAGCACACTCCCAGTGCACCCGCGCGCCACCAGGAACACACACGGGGGACGGCCTCAGACCCGCGGCCCCCAGCCCCCCCGCCTCTGTCCTGCTTCGCCCCCACTCTGCCTCGGTTGCCTCGTTGGTAAGGATACGAAAGGACGCTTTTTGGTCTTTCCTGGCCCCCCCCCTTGCTTGGCGCTTGTAAGGGTCGCTGTCATCCTTCAGCTGTTCCTTACAAAGCTCCGCATGCCGCTGTCCTGCCCAGAACACTTCTTTCTCTTCAGCGTTGCATTAGGAAATGTTTCCAACACACAGCGGGGCTAAGAGAACTTTGGGGGTTGAACGCCCCAGCCCCCCTTTTTGCCATCCTGGTCTCCACATACCAGTCGTGTCCCCACAGCCCCACGGTCCTCCGTCCAGCCACAGCCACCTGACTTCTGCAGGCGTCCCAGTAGGCGCAGAGCCCCTTCCACGCCCCTGCACGCTGGCCGGCCGGAGGTCAGGGCTCCCACCTGCAGCCCAGCCCTAGCAGGACACAGGGCGCCCCGCTCCCCAGAGGCCCCTCTTGGCCCCCTTCCCCGGGGCCCGCTTCTCCGGCTCCTCCTCGGAGTGGCCTGCATGGGCCCTGCAGGGAGGCGTCCGTGAGGCTGAGGCCCAACTGCCCTTCTTCCAGAGCCCTTCCCCTGCGGGAAGCTCACCCGGGGACGCAGCAGGCGGTCGGCCGCCCACGGCAGCGGGGAGGCCCCCGAAGCAGGCGTGCCGGAGCAGTACGACCACGGAGACCTGGGCCCCACCGAGAGCTCCCTCCACCTGCTGGGCCTCAACGGGACGGAGCCCAGCCCCAAGGAGGATGACAGCCACCTGGTCCGAATAGTGGGCGGGAGGGACTGCGAAGACGGGGAGTGCCCCTGGCAGGTAACGGCGCGCAGCTCAGCGGCCGGTGAGCTGCGGGGGGGCCGTCCCGCCGGGCGCCCGGCCCACGCGGGCCCGCAGCAGACTTGAATGGGCAGCGGTGGAAGGAGCCGAGGTCGAAGAGGCCGGGCCTCTGCCCTCCCTGCCCAGCCGCCCCTCCCGCCCAGGCAGAGAAGGGGCTCCAGCTCGGGGGCAGGGTGGGGTCCGCGGGCGGAGGGCAGCTCCCCTGAGGCCTCTGCTTGCTCTTTGGTTCCACGGGAGGCGGAAAGAGTTGCTCTCCTTGTTTCATTTCTGATTTGGTAGATTTTTTTTACCCAAACACCCAAGTCCTAATGAGGCAGACGGCACCTTAGCAAAATGTATATCCATTTGTTTTCAAAGGTAAAAACTCACTCTTTGGTTGTTGATTTGGACTAAAGTTGCCAGACTTAGCAAATGAAAACACAGGTTTCCCCTTAAATTTGAATGTCAGATAAACAATAAATAACTTTCAATGTGAGTATGTCCCAAGTATCACATGGGACACACACTGAAAATAATTTGCCATTTATTTGAGTCAGATTTAACTGGGGGCCTCTATTCTATCCAGAACCCTCACTTGGACTTTAAGTTTTTAGTGTCCAAAGCCAAAATGCCTTCTCCTACAAGTAATATTCCCAGAGCTGCCGACAACCCTTAGGAATGACGTCAGCTGGCCCCCACCGGCTACAAGGCAGGTGTGCGTTTACCTGAATTATCACGAGCCCGAGCAAGGACACGCCAAAACCTAGTCACCATCCACGGAGAGTGTGTCGCAGGTCAGGGCTGCCTGGGTGTTGTGCCTGTGGGTCTGAAAGCGCCAGGGCCTCTTCTCTCACGTGTGGCATCACGACCTAGGAAGGTGAGCCCCCCGCCAAATCCCCACAATTCAAGTTGCTGCGTGAGAGGGCCAGGAACGTGGTACCCGTGGAGCATGTGAACTCCCACTGGGAAAGGAGGGCGGCTCCCCGCAGGGTGGGGGCGGACACGCGGCTCTGAGAGGGGCTCGCGTGGGGTTCTCCAGGGAGCGGACAGGAGGAGCCTCACGGGAGGGTCCCCAGACTTGGCCAGTTGCCTCATGTCCATCTCCAGGAAGGATGGTCAGTGTCCCAAGTCTTAGGAAGACTGACCCTCCTCACTTGTCACACAAGTGGGGTTTTGAGTTGATAAATTATGCAAAAACAGAAACAAAACATCACGACTTCATGCTAGTCATGAACATCCTCCAAAGTTCTTTTAGAACTTGACATTGTTAAGAGTTTCATTAACCTGCACCCTCTCAACCCATGGCTGTTGCTTAGAGAAGGGCGAGTCCCCAGAGAAGGGAAGCAGAAAACGCTCTCTCCACACTTGCCGGCCCAGTTCTTTGGGGAAAAGGAAAACAGGGGAAGGGTCTGTGATCTCACTCGCCCAGTCAGCACCCCATTCCGGTGGAGTGTTCCCCGCCCCACGTCCTGTCAGGAGCAGCCACGTGGATCCCAGGAACCGGCCTTGAATGGTAGTACCCGCAGCCACGGGAGGGGGTCCGGACGGTGGAAGCGTCCCCAGGCCCAGCGTAGCAAGTGTCTCGTCCAGAGCCTGGTGTCTGCCTGGTCTGGGGCCTAATTCACACCAGAGACAACAGACAGCAGTTCTTCTGCACATAGAGCTGCAGAGGGGCCTTCCGGAGCCGGGAAATGCAGACGGGTAGGGCCTGGCCGGGCGAGTCTGGAGTCTGGATGGGGAGAACCCCCTCAGTTGTAGCGCTGGGCCCTTGGCAGGGCCGTGGGGTCCACGGCGGGCCCGCTCCGAGAACGGGCGGCACTGGGCAGCACGGCCCCTGGGGGTGGGCACGGGGGTGCGCTGGCCTGGTCCTCGTTCCAGCCCGAAGACCCCACGAGTCCTCCCGGGGGGCAGGCCCGCTGTGGTGGGGAGATGGGGAGGAGGCTTGGGCTAAAGGTCCCAAAGTCAGGCTCCAGCTGGCACCTCCGGCCCTCCTGTCGCAGGCTCTGCTCGTCAACGAGGAGAACGAGGGCTTCTGCGGGGGCACCATCCTGAGTGAGTTCTGCGTCCTCACCGCGGCCCACTGTCTCCTGCAGGCCAAGCGGTTCACGGTGAGGGTAGGTGAGTGCCGCGCACACCCTGCGGGGCTCCCTGGTTTCAGAGGCACTAGGACTGATAGGCTGCCTGGAAGCGCTGGTTCAAATACTGAGGTCCCGAGGGGGAGAGGGCGGCTGGGGGACGAGGGGCGCCCCTGCCCCCTGCACGCAGGGTCCGCGGTGCCCTCTCCTCCGGGAAGCCCCCCAGAGCCCCCAGCCGTCTGAGGAGCCGGCACCGCTGCCCCACATTTGTATCTGGGGGACTATTTCCTAATGTTCCCCTCTCACCACACCCTAGAGCTGCTCCATGACAATCCAGTGCAAGCCACGTGCCCGAGCCATGGCTGTTATGTCTAGCTTCCTAGTTACCTTACGTCTTCTAGTATACGTTTTAAAAGTCCACAGGTGATACTCATTTCGGTAACACACCTCATTCCCCAGTATAGCCCAAATAGTGTCAGTTCGACCTGTCATCGGCTTGTAAAGGACTCCGGAGGTATTTTGAGTTATGTTTTCATTCTGAGATTTGGTGCTCCTGACACATGTGGGTTCTGATCAACGCCCACTTGGCCCCGTGGCTGGGGGTAGGTCCGGCAGGTCAGACCCGGTGCCCAGCCCCACCCACGGGTAGACCAGGGGAGGGTGGCCACTGCCCTCGGCAGGGAAGCAGAAGGCTGTCACACCGGCCTCGCTCTAGTCGCCTGTATTTCACATTTCCTAGTGACCACGTGCCAATCTCTAAGCAGAAAAAAAGTGGAACTGCTTTAAAGCGTCAGTGACGTGCAGGGCCTGGTGGCCCCCAGCTGACGGCCACGTCCCCGTCCGCAGGCGACCGGAACACGGAGACGGAGGAGGGCAACGAGATGGCACATGAGGTGGAGGTGACCGTGAAGCACAGCCGGTTCGTCAAGGAGACTTATGACTTTGACATCGCAGTGCTGCGGCTCAAGACGCCCATCAAGTTCCGCAGGAACGTGGCGCCCGCCTGCCTGCCGGAGAAGGACTGGGCTGAGGCCACGCTGCTGACCCAGAAGACGGGCGTCGTCAGCGGCTTCGGGCGCACGCACGAGCGGGGCCGCCTGTCGTCCACGCTCAAGATTCTGGAGGTGCCCTACGTGGACAGGAACACCTGCAAGCTGTCCAGCAGCTTCACCATCACCGCCAACATGTTCTGTGCCGGCTACGATGCGCAGCCCGAGGACGCCTGCCAGGGCGATAGCGGCGGCCCCCACGTCACCCGCTTCAGGGACACCTACTTCATCACTGGCATCGTCAGCTGGGGTGAAGGGTGCGCGCGGAAGGGGAAGTACGGCGTCTACACCAAGGTCACCAATTTCCTCAAGTGGATTGACAAGTCCATGAAAGCCGGGCTGGGGGCAGGGGCCAGGGGGGAGCCGCATCCCCAGTGAAGCCCCCCACACCCCCTCGCAGTCCCTGCCTCTCCTTCCTCTCAGCACTGGGGCTCTGAGCCGGCTTCCCTCCCTGCCGTGATTAGAGCTGGGTCGATTCCTTATCCTGCTTCTGTTCTTGCTCCACCGAAGTGGGAAATGAAGGTCCATTTGGAACCCGGGACCCTGCCTTCCCGTCGCCAGCTGGGAGGTTTCAGGATTCGGGAAGTGCTACCCACATAGGATGGGCCAGGGCTCCCAGACCAAGTCTTAAAACTGAGGGGCCTTTTCTGTTCCCAGCGCGTTTCTCTGTCCTGGAGGCCGCCAGCTGCCCCCCTGGCTGCTCACAGCAGTGCTGAGTAAGCCAGCGGGGTTCTGGGAGCACAGGGGCGCCAGGGCCAGCCCCCCTCCCTGGGGTCAGGGGGGGCTTCCCCACGCATGCTCTCCTGGCCCCCAGTCACCTCCCAGGAGAGGCAGGCTCCCTGGGAAGGCAGGGCCCAGAGGGCTCGTCGGCAGGGACATTTTAATGTTGACCTAAGGACCGACTCTCTACGTGGCTTCACGGCCGCGTCCCCGGGGGCCCTGCCGCATGGGCTCCGGAGCCACGGGCACGCCCCCGGGTGTGACTGTCACCAGGCCGGGGCTCTGGAGTCTGCCTCTAGGCCGCAGCCCAGAGCACGAACCCAGCTCTGGCTAGCCCCTGCCACCCCCCTGCTGCCCTGCTCACGAGGTGTGTGCTGGGGGGCTGCAGGAGGGCCGCCCCTCCTCCAGTGGTCACAGCCCAGGTCGAGCCCTCCCGCCCGCACCAGGTCCAGGCCCTCAAACCAAACGGCCAGGAAAACCAGACATGCTTCTAGAAAAAGCAGTCACCTCAGGACGTGCCGTGTTTCCCAGTACCGTTTGCATTTTGCGTAACTCGGCTAAGCAAACTTTCAAAGTTCTAGTACAAGAGCCCCCAAGGTCACTGGCTGGGCAGTTGCGTAAATAGGAGATCTGCACGTTTGCAAAAATCAATGCGAACGGGCTTCCCAGAAACGGTCAAGCCAGAGGGTCCGTTTCTGCGCATCCCCCCTTGACCTCAAAGGGAACCGTCCCACAGAGAAGGCCTCGGACGGCCAGGCCCTGCGTGCTGGGGACGGGGGTCCCTGTCCAGAGCAAACCCTGGATGGGCTGTCAGCCCACACGTTGCCTGGGGTCCGGAGAGAGCTCTAGGGGAGCCCTCCTTCCCGCCAGGCTTGCATCTCTCACCAGCAGGGCTGAGCCTACAGGTCAGAGAGCAAGGGCAGCTGGGCACCTGGGAACGGAGGGCAGAGGGGTCCCCACCGCCCGAGGCGCTAAACCTTCCCTGTTGGGAAACAGAGCTGGACTCAGTGAGGTTCCAGAGGGAATTCGGGCAGCGGGGTAGGGAGGCCGCTCGTGTGGGTCGCACGATGCTGGTTCCGTGGGCCCTGGGACCACCTGCCTCAAAGCTCGTCTCCAGGTGGACCTGAATCAGGCCTGTGCCCTGTGGGCACAGTCGGTCCCACTCCACTGCATGTCCCCTAGAAAGTCTCCTCCGGGGACAGACGTGAGCAGGAAGCCGACCCTGAGGAACCACGGGGGGCGGGGGGTCAGGGTCTGACTGTCCCTCCCGAGACTGAGGCACTGCTCACTGGTACCCGCGGTCCCTGAGGGGGCAGGGCGAAGACACGCCTGGGACAGAGCCGCGTTTGGAGCGGGGCGGGGGGGGGGGGCAGGGGGAGGGGGCGGGCTTAGAGAGCCGGAGACCTGCGCCCGCTGCAGGTGCAGCCCCCGGCCCTTGGGGCTGGAGGGTGATGTTTCCGTTCTAGAAGCATCCTCACTACAGCCACCACGAGACCCTGATGGAGGTACCAGAGCCCTGGGGAAAGTCGTCCCGAGCATCGCCCTGCTTGGCGCAACTTGAATTACAAACAGGACGGGGTGGCTCTGCATCAGGAGAGCCCGGGCGCATCACCGAGTGGGGGTGTGTCCTCACCGACGATGTGGACGGGAAGCAGGGCTCCTGCCAAGAACGGGGTTCAGCCCTGGTCCCCGAGGTGCCCACGTCAGAAAGAACAAAACAGCTGGGAAAACACACTACATGAGCCTTCGAAGGAAACCAAGAGGATGCAGGGAGAGAGGGCACCGTGCGGGTTCTCGTCTGGGGCCCCTTAGCAGGAGGGAAGCCCGGTGTGCGGGCTGCCGGCGGAGAGAGGGAGAGAGAAAGACGGACAGAGACACAGAGACAGAGACAGAGAGTCAGGGACTGAGATGGACAGAGGCAGAGTGCCCACCGGGGGCCCCGTGCTGAACCGCTCGGTGAGGGGGGATGAGTTTGCTGTCCCCTCAGACGGAGGTCAGAGTATCTACCACCTCGTGGTGCTGAGCGAGGCTCTTCCCGAGCGTCCCCCAGGCCCCCTTCCCCGTGGCACTTGGTGCCCCAGGACGGCTGGTCTCACCGGGAGGTGGTGGGCTCCCCAGCCCTTCACAGGGGCCCCGCTGGCCGGGCCTGGTGGACACCCGCCCTCGAGGGTCTGCCTTAACCTCCCCCCCGGGCAGGGGGTCGCTGCCCCGCTCGGTTCGGGTTACCCTCCCCCCCCCTCCAGGGAGCCTCTGTGACCGGCTTGTCCACGATGGCCCCACCGCGCTGTGCCTGCCGCCTTATCTGCTCCGCTTTCCGTGACGGCGAAATGTGCCCCTGTGTCTTCCCGCCCCCGCGGTCCAGCCCCAGTTCCCGTGGGACGGCTCGGCTCCCGACCCCCGACCCCCGACCCCCGACCTCCGACCTCCGACCTCCTCCCGAGGAGCCTCCCCAGCTCCGTCCCTCTCGGCCTCGGCCTTTCATTTCTCTCTTTCCCTCTCTTCGCCTTAAACAGTAAAAGACAGGACTGAAGCCTCTGTTTAGGACACCGAATTATCCGGTAAAATATCCAATAAGCCCGCGTCCTCTGCGGGTGGCCTTTCTCTTCGGGGGTTGCTTTCCCGTCTGCGCCGCGCTCCGAGCCGAGCCGGGCAGGGATCTGGCCGCGGGATGACCATGACCGGCCACGGGCCGCCGCCGCTCGCCCTCCTCGCCCTCCTCGCCTTCCTCGCCCCGCGCGGCGCCCAGCCTGCAGGTAGGCGCCACCTTGGACATCCTTTCTGACTCAGGCTTGCGGGTGGGTGGGTTGGGGGCTTTTTCTGGGAGCCGAGGGCCCTCGGCGGGACCAGCATGATCGGAGCCCAGCTCCCGGTCTCTTCGCCGTTCGTGACAAGTATGTTGGAAGTGACCGTGCCCTTCGGGGTCCCCGGGGGCCCAGGTGGAGCTGGCCGCTGGGTCCGGGGCTTAGGACTGGGTAGGGCACGGCTTCTGGGGGAGCCGGGAGGGCCCCCCAGCCCCTCCACGCCCCCCGCCCACGGGCCTCTCCCCGTCCTCAACCTTCCTTCACATTCAGACCCAAACCAGCGACCGCAGTTGGGGGGCCCTGGAGCCCTGCCGTCCACGCGGCCAATGCGCCCCCGCACCCAACCGGTGGCCAAGGTCAGGTCGCCAGGAGCTCAACACACACCAGATTGCAGAGGTTTAGCACAGAAATCAGAATGCAAACTCAAATTAATAGTTTTTTAACAACTGTGGGTTGAAACAGAAGTATTTTGGATCTATGGGGTTAAATAAGTACATTATTAAAATGATCATAACCTCTTTCCTTCGATGTCCTAAATGTCCTGGGACACTCGTGACCGCAGGGCCTGCATCCACTTCTCTCAGCTGCGCTGCCCACCTCAGCCAAGGCTCCAGCCACCGCCCCCCTCCCCTGCTCCCTCCACGCAGCAGACAGGGTGACGTCAGACACCTCTTACAGTCAGTCGAACCTTTAGAATAAAACCCAAAGCTCGGGATGAGGCCTCAGTAAGAGACACTCCCCCGCCACCCCCGGCAGCACACAGCTCACAACCGCGTACAACTGTGCAGAACCGTGTACGAGGTAAACGGCCGAAGCAGCCTAACAAAAAGAGGACTCGTGAAGCCCTGTCCTGGAGGGGCCATAGATCAGATACCCAGAAAAACCCTCCCGGTAACACTGAAAGCAGAGTAATTATTTTATCCCATGTTTGCTACATGCCCCTGCCTGGCACAAGGGAAAAGACCAAGGGGAGCAAAAGAGTGAATGAGGCAGTGGAGCATGCCCACCATCCTCAGCTCCCCTGGGAACCCAGGACCTCGCAGCCCCAGGCACAGAGCCTACACGGCGCGAGGGGACCCAGGAGGAGACCCCACTCCAGCTCAGACCACGCTTGGCACCACGTGGAGGAAAGAGACAAGCTCCCCGGTGGGACGCTGGTGCTGGGAGGAGAAAGAGAAACTTCTCTGGAGAAGCAGTCACTGCAGTCGGCCCAGGGGTCTGCGGTGACTGCTTGTGACTGCAGTGACACCCCAACAATCCAGTGTCACGTCGCGGGGAGACATGGGTCCTCGTTGCCTCGGGCTCCCTTCTCAACCTGGGGCCTCTCATGGTAAAAGAAAAACCCAAACACACAAGGAAAGAAGACAACCAGAAACTTGCAGGAAAAAGAGTAGAATCAAACTCACAAAAACCTTGATACCCAGACACAGAACACAGGAGACGTCATAGAGATACGACAAGAAAACAGGAGACATTAAAATGCCCAAACAGATGTGAAAAAGAATCAAACAGAACTTCTGAAATGGAAAAAATATTCATTGGAATTTTAAAATCCATTCAATAAATGAATCAACACAAAGCATTCAGGGGAAAGATTCTCCTTTACAGCAGAATGCCGATTAGTAAGTGCAGAAGGAAGGAGGGGTGTAAAGTCACTCTTCTGCAATTAAAATGGTAATAACTGATTCAGGAAAAACTACTTCATTGACGCTGAAAACACTCGGCTAAAGACTATTGGGGGACAGGACATTCCTATCCCAAAACATCTTCCTCACAGTGGAGAAATCTGTGGACACCATCTATGCAGTGTCCCCCAAACTTCATGTTCACCCAGAACCTCAGAATGTGACCTTAGTTGCAAATAGGGTCTTTGCAGGTGTATTAGTTAAGAGGAGATCATCCTCAGGGTGGGCCCTAAATCCAATGACTGGTGTCCTTAGGAGGAGGCTCTACTCAGTCCTCCCCACCGTGATCCTCATCCTCATATTCCAGAATGATGCTTAGAGCTCCAGCCATCACATCTGTGTCCCAGGTAGCAGGATGGAGGGAGGGACAAAGAAACGGCCAGGGGCCACGCCAGTTGTCTTTTTCAAGAAGGTTCCCAGGAACCTGCTGCCTAGCTGTTCTGTTTGCATCTTGGTGGCCAGCGCTCAGCCATGCGGTCAGCCTTAGCACCAGGGGAGTCTGTCCGCGCAGCCGTGTGCCCAGCTAGAAATCGGGGGCTCTTGTCCTGGCAGAGGACTGCCCAGGGGGCAGCCTCTCAAGCCCGGTCTCCACCCCTTCCTCGCGGGTTCCCACCCTCCTGTTCTAAGCTCACTCCTACTCACCTGGCTGCACGTAAGGGGCCTGGGGCCCAACGTCGTGGTGAGCAGGAGGTAAACTTCTTCCCGGGTCTGAGGGTCAACCGTTGGGTCTGCCCCTCCCAGCACTGCAGAGCCTGGCCCTCAGGATGCGGGTGGGAGTTCTTGGGTTGCCCACCCACGCTGAGGCGCCTACATGCCTGTCTTGCTCTGCAGCGTTTCTTCCCACCTCAAAAGCAAATGAAGTTCTGGTGAGACGGAAACGAGCCAGCTCCTACCTTTTGGAAGAGCTCTTTGAGGGAAATTTAGAAAAGGAATGTTACGAAGAAATCTGTGTCTATGAGGAAGCAAGAGAAGTATTTGAAAATGACGCATCCACTGTATGTATCGCCCCTGCCACAGACTCACACACTTTCTGGTTATTCCGCTACCTTAGAGGACATATTTTCTCAAAGAGACTGAACTAAATTAATTAACCTATTTACTTACCTGGGAGGTTGATCTAATCCTAATTGTACAGATGAGGAAACAGAGACACAGAAGTGAAATCACTTTCCCCAGCCAGTTAGTGGGGCACCCGGGATGGCAGCTGAGTCCCACCACCTAAACCCTTCAGATTAAGCAAATTAGCACATTGAGTAGCCGGACTCCTCCCAGAGGTCCCTCGGCTTGACAGGACTCTGACGGAATTTAGTGTTTTTAATGGAGACGTAATTGTTTCAATGTATCAGCAACGCAAAGACCCTCCCTAGGATGCCTACATGGTAAGAACGTCTCTCATCATCTATAACTTGGATTACAAGCGACCACACATACACTCTAGATAATACAACTGAGAACTTGCCATTCTCAGTTACTCATAAGCTTATCGATCAGTAGACAGAGGGGCTGAATATTTGTGCGTAAATATTTCAGAATGGTAAAATAGGTAATAAAGACTTCCCAGTTCTACATATTAAAGCAGCAATATCTAAAGGTGATTCTGAACAAAATGTTGACCCCTTTCTCTAATATATTTTTAAAGTATTTTAAAATCATAATTTCTTAAATGCCCATGTAAAAGAAAATGAAATAGACCATCTTTAATCAAACTGAGAGAAATTACAACTTCCTGTTAAAGTGCTTGAGCTGTTAGAAGTCCGAGTATGATTTGGGGAGATGCAATTACTTGTATGTTTACCCTCCAGGCCTTAAGTCTGAGTAATTCTCCTAATTTTAGATACCGCCACCCCAAATTAACATCCCCCCCACATACACACTTTAAAATGTTTAATCCTTGTTGAATTGGCTTTAAAAACAGGAAAAGTGATGTGAATTGTTGACATCTGCCTCAGGCACTCTGCAGAGCGGGGCCATGGACACAGGCCCCGGAGGGGAAAGGGCCTTGGGAGGCCGCGGTGTTTGTGCCACGTCTTAGACTGTCTTCCCTTCCTCAAATGGGTCACCGTAAATAAATACTGAATGGGACATGGGACATGGGTGTATTAAAGATGATATTAAGTAGATGTAAAGAATTTTACATTCTTTGTTTCAACCAGTATTTTCCTATGAAGTGAATAAAATCAACCTTTTCTTATTTTTAAGCCCGGCCACAGGAGAAAACATGGAAAAACAGATGTCCCATTTGTAACACTTTTACGTTTCTCTTGTACAGGATGGATTTTGGAAGACGTATCTGGGTAAGTGTCTCCTCCACCTACTCCAGGATTCTTTCCTCTTCTCCCTTTAAGGTCAGGGGAGGCATTTGGCTCACGAGGGCTGCTAACTTGAGGCCAGTGGATTCCAGATTTCGAGCCTTGGGCTCCTGGGACCCCTGACCTAAAGGAAGGGCCTGGCACTGCCCGAGGATGAGGACGAGGACGAGGACGAGGGTGGGAAAGGCCCCAGGGTCCCGCTGGGATCAGGAGGAGCGGCCTCCCGGGCTCCCTTGGGCCTCGTGCTGAAGGGTCAGACCCGGTTGAGGAAGGCGAGGCTTGGGGGATGCTGGGCGTCCCTGCGGGGACCACAGTGACAGGGGAGCTCGAGGAGGCGCCGGCGCTGGTCACGTGGCCGCCCAGCAAGGAAAGGGGGTCCTGGAGGGACATCAGAGGGTGTCACCCTCAGGGTGTCCTCACGTCCCTATCGGCAGGCGGCTCCCCGTGCGTCTCCCAACCCTGCCTCCACAACGGGTCCTGCCAGGGCAGCATCCGCGGCTACACCTGCACCTGCGCCCCGGGCTACGACGGCCGGGACTGCGCCTTCGGTGAGACCCCCGGCCTCCTGCCCCGCCCCCACCCCGGCCGCACCGAGCCCCAACCCGGGGATGAGCAGGAGGAGGCCCGTGGGAACCCGGTTTTCCGCTGGGAATCACACCTTGTGAACGGCCCCCTGTTTCCCCCGTGGGGTCCCCTCCTCTTCCTCCCAGCCCCCCGCCCCGTCCAGACCATTCGAGATCTACTCTCCGCTCTCCCGGGGCCCGGCTGACCCCGCTGGGGGTGATGGGTCTGGGGGGTCAGCCTATGGGGAGATCGCACCCGCCTCTCTGGGTCGTGGGTGCGTGACCCGGCCTGCAGCTTCATCAGGTGATGTCCCTTCAACATCGTGACACTGTATCCGTGGGGGGTGGGCGGCGCCAATGCCCGTCAGTGGTCGTTCGTGCAGCAGTAAACTCGCGTAATGCTCCCGAGGGTCAACGCGGAGCCCGTTTCCGGGACGAACGTTACGTCCAGCCTGGATCCCCGGACTCCAGCTGCCTCCTGAGCGCCCCGCCCAGTGCTGTGTGGACGCCCCAAGTGCAACTCGCGCCAAAGCAGGGCTTCCAGCTTCATCCCGCACGTGTCCCCTCCCCCATCCCAATGCCCACCTGGAAGAAGCCCCTTAAAGGGAGCGGCTGCTGCGGCGGGAAGTGGGCCCACGGCCCGGGAAACGCGGATCCTTGCGAGGGACTTGCAGACCCGCCCCCCGCAACCGAGCTGCTGCTCTGAGGACGGGCCTTCCTGACTCCGGAGTCGAAACGCTCACCTGGCGACGTTTGGAGTGAAAAGCCAGAGTCCCAGTGCGTAAGGAGATTTCAGAATGGCTATTTCCAGGGTAACATGTCTGGTTTTCCTTTTCAGCTAAAAATGAATGTCACCCTTTGAGGACGGATGGGTGTCAGCACTTCTGCCACCCGGGGCCGGGGTCTTACACGTGCAGCTGTGCGAAGGGGCATAAGCTGGGCCGGGACCACAGATCCTGCATTCCCCACGGTGAGCCCCCTCCGCTGGGCCTCCTTCTGCAGGGACCTCTGACAGGCCACCTCCTCCGTGGCTGGGCGCAAGGTCCTCCTCCGTGGCTGGGCGTGGGGTTCTCCTCCTCCGTGGCTGGGCGGGGGGTCCTCCTCCTCCGTGGCTGGGCGCGGGGTTCCCCTCCTCCGTGGCTGGGCGCGGGGTCCTCCTCGGCTGTGGCTGGGCGGGGGATTCTCAGTCCCATGCTGGGCTTGCCCCGGGCCTCCTCGGTCCCCGAGAGCAGGTCGTTTAATATCACCTGCTCTGTGTTACACGAATTATCTCAACCTAGCGGGCATCCAGGAATAGGCTGAAGGGTCAGCACCACAGATAAACCCGACGTCTGCCCTGGGAGGCACTGACTTTTCTTTTCCTGTGGCCACAATGAAGACAGGTGTGCGTGCGGAGCCCTCAGCTCTGAGTGCCTTCTGACGCCACAGGGATGCGAGCAGGACCCTCCGACTTTCCCGTGGCAGGTAACAGAAATATTTTATAAACGTGTTTTAATCTTTTGTTACAAATTTCATCCTATTTGTCATCTCCACCTTCTTTGATTTAGGTGAACTACTTACAATCTCAACATCACACTTCAAAGCACTTTCTCATTCTGAACTCACAGCTTCAGTGTCTTCCTTCATTATTTGCACCAAATAAAAACATAGGGTTTTATTTACAGCCATCCAAGGCCTTTCTTAAGAGTCCAAAAACCGTTTCCAATGTCACTGCTCTCGGAAGACAAGCATCCTGGTGGCACTCAGGTGGACAATGGTGGGTCCAGAGCCAGAGCAAGGCCCGGGCCCTGCTCACAACCAGCTGGCCGGAGTCCTGCTCCACTGCCATGTTCAGGAAACGTCCCTTCTTTGGCACCATTTCTGTTATTTTCTGTTTCTCCCTTGCCTGGTTTGGAAGCTAAACATTCCATTTCTATTCATCCAGTGACCACTCTTGACACTGAAACTTTCATATCTAACTTAGCAATACCTGAAGTTATTATGCTTACCCTTCTCCCAAATTATTTCAAGCACCTCCCACTAGGCTCATCTGCTATTTTGACCAATATTTTATTCTTTTCTTGCTTTTTTAGTAACTCCACAAAATAAGTATTATTTTTAATCATACCGCCAACATGGGTTTGGATTTACCTACGTTCTGCATTTTCCTTGCATCCCAGGCCCCTAATGCAGATCATCCCTTCTGTCTCGTCTGTCCTTTAGAACAGCCCTGTCAATAGAAACACAATATCGGCCACAGATGTAGCTTAAATTTTCTAGTAGCCACGTGCATAAAAGTAAAAGCAGGTGAAATTAATTTTGATAGTGTGTTTTACTTACCTCAATACATCTAAATATTATCTCAACATGTAATAAACAGTAAAAAATGAGAGACAGTCCCATTTTCTCTTTCTACTACGTCTCTGCCCTCTGTGGTGTACAGCCTTTTACTCTTGGCTTGGACCAGTCAATCTCAAGTGCTCAGTAACCACAGCGACCACCATGGTCGACAGAGAGCTTTACAGGGCCCTTTGGTGAAGGGGCTGCTTCAGCCCCGCGTGCGTGCGCGTGTGCGCATGTGCGGAACGTGTCTCCTTCACCCTGCTGCTCGCCAGCAGGTGGAGCCGGGCAGAAGGGTCCGGCCGCTGGGTGGAGGCCCGGCCCGACGACGGACAGAGCTCAGTGACCACCGGACCCGAAAGGACCGAGGGAGGGGACATCCAGTGAGAGGCGGGGTGGGGGTGGGGATCTGTCCCCAGCGGGACCGTACCTTTGCTGCCTGTCCTCCTGAGCGTCCATCTTCCAAGCGTCCATCACTCACCCCTTCTCGCCCCTCCACTCCGTGCGCTGAGCCGGCCTCAGCGGTGGGTGGGCTGGGCTGGGCTCGCTGGTGGGGTGTGCGCCCATATTCCTAACCACGACACTATACTGCCCCGAATCCTGCAAACTGGCACCAACTCTTTATTGTCTGTTTGCTTTTTAAAGGTAAAACTAACAAATTCCGAAGGAGAAGACTTCTGTGGAGGTGTTCTAATACAGGACAATTTTGTACTGACAACAGCAAAATGTTCACTCTTGTACAGAAACATTAGTGTGAAAACAAGTAAGTATTTTATCATTCTTTTTTTTAAATAAATATATTTATTTATTTATCTTTTAAGTTTTGGCTGCGTTGGGTCTTCGTTGCTGCGTGCAGGCTTTCTCGAGTTGCGGTGAGCCGGGGCTACTCTTCATTGTGGTGCGCAGGCTTCTCATTGCGGTGGCCTCTCTTGTTGCGGAGCACGGGCTCTAGGTGCGCAGGCTTCAGTAGTTGTGGCACGTGGGCTCAGTAGTTTTGGCTCACGGGCTCTAGAGCGCAGGCTCTGTAGTTGTGGCGCACGGGCTTAGTTGCTCCACGGCATGTGGGACCTTCCCGGGCCAGGGCTCCAACCCGTGTCCCTTGCATTGGCAGGCAGATTCTTAACCACTGTGCCACCAGGGAAGCCCTATCATTCATTTTTATAAGATCACGTTGGAAGTAAAAACTATCCTATGTAGAAATAAAAATTTTAATCTAGAATTTTTGCTTCTAATGCAATACAGACTGAGCTTATCTTCCTACTAGAGAGATCACTCATAAAGTCATAAAGCAACGGGGATACCTAGTGGAACTCTGGGCACAGCAAGCAGACAAATGCGGAATATTTAGTCTAAGGAGGAAATCACAGCTGATGAAACTGTCACTTAACTTGACACTGACATGGAGCAGCTCAGATCCCTGTCCACCCCGGGGCCTGGGCTGTGCTGTGAACTGCTCCACAGTGATTCCCAGGACCCGCAAATATACGCTCCATCCCCAGACATTTTTCAGTCAACAGAACGTCAGCCTAGAAAATGACATCTGAAAAGCCAAGCTCTGATTGGCTTGGAGAGGTTCCTCCTGATTTCTTCCTGGTCTTTTGACCGGTTCAGCAACCAGCACTGCGCTCCGCCCCCGCCCGCACCCCCGCGGACACCTCAGTGGGTTTCCTAGAGGAGAGTGTGGGAGAGGCCCCTCCGTGGGGTAGCCCCTGTCCCCTGCGCGCAGGAACCAGGCGGCGGGGCGCACGGAGTAACCTTGACCCCCGGTCTCCTTCCAGGTTCCCGCTCCCGGGCGCGCGAGGCCCCGCCGGCGGTGAAGGTGAAGGGCGTCCACGTGCACACGAGATTCGAGGCGGACACGGGGGACAATGACGTGGCCCTGCTGGATCTGGCGCGGCCCGTGCGCTGCCCCGACGCCGGGCGGCCCGTCTGCATTGCCGAGGCCGACTTCGCCGAGCGCGTCCTCCTCCCGCGGCCGGGCGTGCTGGGCGGCTGGACCCTCCGTGGCCCCAAGCTGGAGCCCGCGCGGCTGCCGGTCACGCACGTGGAGCCCGGGGAGTGCGGCCGGGCCCTCAACGCCACGGTGACCACGCGGACGGGCTGCGAGCGGGGCGCGGCGGCCGGGGCGGCGCGGTGGGCGGCGGGCGGCGCGGTGGCCCGGGAGCACCGCGGCGCCTGGTTCCTCACCGGCCTCCTGGGCGCCGCGCCCCCCGAGGGCCCCGGGCCGCTCCTGCTCATCAAGGTCCCCAGATACGCGCTCTGGCTCCGGCGAGTCACGCAGCAGCCGAGCTCCGCCAGCCGGAGAGGCGACCACGGTCACAGACGCGACGGGGAGCCGGTGCTGGGGTGACAGCGCCCTCAGCCCCTCCCCCGGGACCCCTCGTCTGAGCAGAGCCCCGGAGAGGAGGGGGGAGGGGCGCGCGTCCAGCAATAAAAGCAGACCTGTTGGCACCGAATGGCGCTTTCCTGAAACGCCAGGGAACAGACGGGTTCAGTCCAACAGCGGTCGCGGGGGAGGGGGGGCGGCGGCGTCACAGCGACCTCCCCGCCTGCCCCACCGCGGGCCTCTGCGCGGGCGCGACCCCGGGGCGGGAGCAGCGGAGCGGCTGGGCCGAAGGGCCGCAGCCCCACGAGGAGGGCAGCGCAGGGACCGCGCGGCGAGCCCCGCGGCCCCGTGACGCCGCCGCCTCCACCCACGCCGACGGGCTGCGAGTCCAGCCCGAACCGCGCTTCCCGCAGACCCGACCCGGGGTGTGGGGCGGCCGGTGCCCGACGGGCAGGCGAGAGCGCGTGGGTGCACATCACGTCTATTTCCCCGTTAATTTCTAAGCCGGAGGTGCCCAGTTCCCCCCGAGGGAGGGTAGGGCTCTCACGGTTGGCAGCTCCGTGGCCGCCACGGCGGGTCCTGAAGTCAGCTCCCGCCAAAGGTACAGGCGGGGGCGGGCTCCTTCCTGACGCGCTGCTGGGGAGCGGAGGGTTGTTTTAAGGGGTTAAAACTGTGACTTACACACTCTCCTCACTGGAGAACGGAGTTTAAACACAATTCAGATTTTTAAGTAACAATCCTTAAACAAACACGATTTTTGTTTCATTTCTGATATTATACTTCAGCCCCAGAGTTAGCCTTTTTTTGGCCAATCTGCAGATGCGCTGGCCCATTTCTCTGAAAGGACCTTGGCAAAAATAAATATGTGAATCTGACGCAAACTAACGGACAGGGCAGTGGAGGAACAGGAGTGGACTCTGAAGTCTTACTGAATGTGGCTGTGTTATCGTCAAACTGTCATGACGTCATCAGGCCACTGCTCTGAATGGCTACCAAGGATTTAAAATCCAGCGGGTGAGCGCTACAACTTCTACATAAATAATTCTGCAAAGATACCTGCAATCTCCTTGATGGCATTAATTTGCCCTACAAATCTGGGTTTGCTACAGTAGAAACCCTACCTGGAAATTACGACAAACACACACAGCAGAGGCAGAGGTAAGAACCTCCTTACAGCACTCACGGGCTCTATAAAAACAAGGACCACTGCAGAGGAAGATACAGGCCTGCAACGCAGCTGAGACGCAGACGGCCATGCGAAATGAAAACTGCTCTAGTCACGTGTATAACTTGAGAAATGGTTAGAAGCCACACGACGTAAGCAAATCAAAACAATAAAACTCAAGAAAAGGGAACTTGATTAGATGGCCACACCCATTCACGCCCCGGTACAGACCATCTGCTTCCAAATTTGGGGGCAAGGCGAACAACCACGCCGGGCCTGTGTTCACAAGGCCAGGCCGGCCGCTCCACACACAGGCCTCCAGACCAGTGGAAATGCAGGATGCTCACGCCCGAGGTTCTGTTTCTTTTATTGCCAAGTACGACCTCGTGTTATGGTTCACGGTCAGTCCCTGATTTTCTACTGTTCAAGAAAATACCTGAAAGTGTTGAAAATGCCCAGCTTTCTACACTATGAAATCCAGGCACGCTCCCCGAAGTCCAGTGCTCACCCCGCAGCGAGGACTCAGCTCTCATCCGTGAGGGTGTGCCTGGCCCCACGGAGCAGCAATGCCATGACAGCAGTGCCCCGGGAAACACGGACTGTCTCACCATGGCCGTCTGCGCCTCCCCCAGGCCACGCTCTCCTGCTCAGGGAACTGGTGGGGGGAGGCGGCTGGGGGCCTGACACCCACGGCAGGCCGTCCCCTCCCACTGCCCATCCCCACGCCCAAGTCTGGACATGCCCAGGGCGGAGGTCACACTGTTGACTCGGAAGCCCAGCTCACAGAAGTGGATCCAGCTCCACCTCTTCTTTGGGGTCCTCGCTCTCGGAGTGCGGCTCCATCCGACTGGAGAGGCCCACGTGGAGCCCGGCTGAGTGCCAGTCAGAGCCCAGGGACGACGCATCTTCAGGGTGGGTCACTCGTGCAGCCCGGGGGAGAGCCCTGCAGATGAGCCACGTGGAGCAGAAGCCAGGAGCGCACCGCACACTTCGGAGCCAACCGGGACGGTCGCTCTGGCAGCTGGAGCAGCTGACGCGGGGGTGGGGGCACAGATGGGAGGCCTCGGCGGGGGGGCGGGTGTGTGTGTGTGTGTGTGTGTCTGTCTCCACGTCCCACAGTGGCTCTTCTCCGCGCAAAGGGCACAAGCAGCCTCCAGGTTTGGTGTCTTTGCAGCGATGAGCAACTACAGTCCATGACATTTTCTTCTCTAGTAAGTTTTGCATAGACAGAGGAAATACACACACTCTGAAAAAACAGCTATGACACCTGGAAAATTTAAATCAAAGTAAATTCAGCTTTGTAAAAAGAAGCATTAAGTTAACCCAGCATTTTGATCACACAAAATGTTCAAATTTAACATAAAAATAGACGTATCCCAGAAGATATGGTAGAGAATACGCCTTTTTGTATAAACTCAGATCACCTTTTTTTATAGAAAGAGTTAAAAGACGCCTTCATGAACAACACTCATGAGGCCTCGGACACCGTGCCCCTCGCCTGAGTGTCACCAGCACCCCAGGGCCAGCGGAGACGGCTGCGCTTTCTGAGAAAGGGATTCCAGGCCTTTGTGAGGTGCATATTCGTCAGCCGTGATGTCGGAGACACTGAAGTCGCAGCATCTCCAGGAAAAGACCCGAGAGACTCCAGCTGCAGAGAACGAGTTCTCGGCAGGATGAGAACCAGGATCGCCCCGCTCCCTGTCCTCGGGGCCGGGGGCGGGGTCAGCACACCGTGGACAGCGGGGGGAACGGGTTCTGCTTGCTGACCACCAGCTTCTGGTGCTGGTGCGAGATGTAGCCTTTAATGTGACCCTGTGGGAGAAGAGCAGAGGCGGCGTATGTTTCCGGGCCTGGGTCTCGTCAAGCCTGCGGGGGTGAAGGACCTGGCGCTGTGGCACAAGTATCCCCCCCAGTCACCATGCAGTCAGCTCCCTGGGAGGACAACGAATGAACACACACAGGGGAGAACAGAGAAATATGTGCCGTGTGCATCCACCCCGCCCGCACAGAGCCCTCTGGGAACAAGGCAGGCGTCAGAGCTCCCGGGGAAGACGGGGCCCAGGGGAGGCGCGGCCACACACCATGTAGATCAGGTTGGCCAGGATGCACTGGACCTCGGCGATGTCCACGTCCTCTACCTGCATGAACTTCAAGGCAACCAGGAACGCATCCAGAGACAGCTGGTGTGTCTTGAGTAACAGGTACCTGGAAGCGGGACAGAGCTGACGCTCATCAGGGACGGGATGTGAGGACGGAGTCAGCAGGAGAAACGTCTGCCGAGAAACCTCTGTTCAAGAGGAACAAAGCATCTCCCACCCGCCAGGTACACTTGAAAAATAAGAGCTTTTAATTCTGACTTTCCAATTTTAAAAAGCCACTAGTACAAATACACTTTACGTTTACTGAATATTTGCTTGAATCTCAGATGCACGTGTTCTCACATTTTAACATCCTAAAAATCGAGAAGCACCTTACGATGGACAGTGTCTCAGGTGTGATGAACTGTGGTCCTTGCTAATTTTGATATATTCCTCGCAGCCAGAAAAAGTCTGTCTTTGACTGAAGTTTAACTGAGATCCTGCTGGGACCAGGCCTCAGACAAGAGTCAACTTCCAGAGTGACACGGAAGAAAAGAACAACCTCCTGACGGACAGGGGTGGTGGGGAGGGTCAGTGGGTCACCAATAGAGGACACGGGCAATGGGTCCCACACTCTCTGGCAAAGTGGGAAACGCTTGGTTCTCAGGGCTGGCGCTAAAACGTCTGTTACAAGGTCTTCACCGCAACCCGAGTTATTCCTCCCACAAGGGTGGGCAGACCTCCGCTCCCTCACCTGTGCAGCCACAGCGCCGGGGCCCAGGGCAGTGCGTGGGCTGCGGAAGGTGGATTTTTTCCCACAGAATGAAAAGAAAGGCCTCTGCTTACACTTTCTTAAAAAGATTCCTGTAGGTGATAATCTTCAGCTTCTCAAGGATGAGGAAGATGCCGCACCGGATGAAGAAGGCCTCGTGCTTGGCCAGAGCCTCGTTCAGGAGGAGGAGGTTGCCTTCGCTACGCGGCGGGACAGACGCACAGACACGGTCAGAACAACGTCCAGGACGAGAGCACATCGAAACGCAACACGAGGTTCTCTCACAACACGAGGACGTCTGTCCCGATTTTATCTTCTAAGAGGTCTCAAGTGGAAAAGGGAGAATACTCTACCTCACAGCTCTGGTCACCTCCGCAAACTGCATGAGATGGTACTTTCTCAGGAGCTCAATGGTTGGCATATGACCCTAAGAGTAAATTTCCAGAATAAGAACCCTTTCACTTTTAACCAAATTGTCTTTGATAAAACTCTTATCAAGGAAATAAAACTTGCAACCTGCATTTCTTAGGCTTTCTTCCTAAGTCACTGAACAAGAACTGAAAGCATCCTAGTCTACTAGAAAAAAAAAAACCAACGCTGGTCTGGAAATCAGAAAACCTAGCCAAAACACGGTTTTGTCATCAGTGACATCTGACCTTGATCTCGACCTTCTCATTACTGTATCATCGGAGGTGGGTGACACCTGAAGCAATACTAGACTACAATTTAGGAACTCAGAAACAGCTTCTAGAAGAACCAGCTGAAAAATCTAAAACTGGTTGTTCCCGTGAAGTCGGGTTAGCAGTGGGGAGGGAGGTGTGACACTGTCTTTCCCACTACAAGTCGCCTTGAACTAGGTAAGTATGTGTGTGTTGTTTTGATAATTAAAAAAAAATTTTAAATGGGAGGAAAGGAAGCTCTATCTATTACTCTGAGGATGTTTTAGTCAAATAACTTGCTAGCTATTTGTCATTTCTTTACAAATACCAAAAATAATTTTCAGTGACCAAGTAAGATACCTACAGACAGGCTGGAATGACCTTTTTCTTTCTTGGTTAATCCATTTCTATAAATTTAGATTTTTTAGGGGCAACAAAAATAATATGCACCTATTTTACTTGTCTTATGTATGTTAAACTTTTGAGTTAGGGAACTTCAAGGGAAAGGAAACACAGGCAAGCCTTTCCAGAAGGATCTGGAAGTGCCAGTCACGGAAACAGTAGCTCGGGTCACACCCAAGGCTCATTCCTCCTCAATTTTTGGGGTGTGCTCATGTGCAGCTCAGACTGTGACCCGTCACACACCACTGGCTGCGCTGTAAAACATCTGCCCACTTCTTGTAGACAACAGGACCCGTGAGAGCTGGTGAGATCACTTACCAGGAGCATCTTCACAGGAAGCAGATAAATGAGGACCATCCTTTTGTTCTTCTGGCTCAAACGGTGGCAGTGCTCAAAAGCAAAGGACAGGTACTCCTCAGCTGCAGAGTCAGCCAGAGACATGGTCACCACGGTCCCCACCCTGCGCCTGATGCCACCACCCACCCTTACATGAAGGCCCGAAAGGTTCCAGGAACTGCAAATATCTACCGTCAATATCAACAAATTATTTTCTGCTGTGTTAGGTATTCAAAAATACCACTCAGTGCATATTCAGAGGAAAAGCACAGCAATACCTTCAGAGACTTCAGCTGAGAGTACAGGTGACCCCTGAACAAGGCAGTCTGAGCTGTGGGTCCACCTGTACACGGGTACTTGCAATGGTAAACACTACGTTACCGCGTGGTCTGTGGCTGGCTGATCCATGGCTGTGGAGGAACCGTGGGCACAGGGCTGACTGTGAGTCACACGGGGCTTAACCCCCTCGTTCAGGGGTAAACTGTAATTTAAAAGCTTCTCTTCTTGGACTTCCCCCGTGGTGTGGTGGTTAAGAATACGCCTGCCAACGCAGGGGACAGGGGTTCGAGCCCTGGTCCAGCAAGATATCACATGCCGCGGAGCAACTCAGCCCGTGTGCCACAACTACTGAGCCCGCGAGCCACAACTACTGAGCCTGCACTCTAGAGCCTGTGCTCCGCAACAAGAGAAGCCACCACAATAAGAAGCCCGCGCACCACAGGGAAGAGTAGCCCCCGCTCACTGCAGCTAGGGGAAGCTCGCGCACAGCAACTAAGACCCAACGCGGCCAAAAAATAAATAAATAAATAAATTTATTTTTTAAAAGTAAAAAATAAAAGCTTCTCTTCTTATGCTTGATATTTAAAGGGAAAAAAAAGATGGGGGGGGGCTTCCCTGGTGGCGCAGTGGTTGAGAGTCCGCCTGCCGATGCAGGGGACACGGGTTCGTGCCCCGGTCTGGGAAGATCCCACATGCCGCGGAGAGGCTGGGCCCGTGAGCCATGGCCGCTGAGCCTGCGCGTCCGGAGCCTGTGCTCCACAACGGGAGAGGCCACAGCAGTGAGAGGCCACAACAGTGAGAGGCCAGCATACCGCAAAAAAAAAAAAAAAAGATGGAGGAACTAACCAAGAAGAGCCCTCTTTCGAAAGCTGTAGATGTATTAAAAATTTTGTGAAAGAAAATGAAAAGTTGGTCTACACAACCCTACAGAGTAAAGAAACAGAGCATTTATTATGAGAGAGCTGCTATTTCTGTTAGCGGAGCATCATGGCCGCTGACACACGGAGACGAGGTGCTCCTTACGTCTGGTGTGTTGCCTGGAGTCACATGGCTTCGCGTGCAAATAACTGTCAGAGAAGTGAGTTTAGAAAGTCTGGTCTGAGGACGAGAGAAGAATGATAAAGGACCACCACACGCCAGCTACTCCAAAAGTTCAGAAAGAAAAAACGTGGCTTCCCACTCGAGAAAGCTAATGACACAAGCCACATAACGTGATTTCATGAAAGTGCAGCTCTGACGTGGCACTGATCCGTCACGCACGGCCACAAGCACCGAAGATGGCACCAGCGCAAAGGCTCGTCCACCGCGGCTGGAGCTGGGCTACGCGCTGCCCCATCTCCACGTCCTGGGCCAACGGGACCAGCAGAGGCCATGGGGAAACACCGACTGTAGCCTGTGCCGGAACACCGGTGCCCAGAAAAGGACGTGCTGGCGCCCGTCTCAGAGACCTGGCGCGGAGCGAGGAACCTCACGTGGGGCTTTCCCTTGTGGAACCAACTTAGTGTCAAAAATAAACACAGCTTGGATGCAGCCAACACCCACGGTCCACCTTCAGCAGTAACAGGAGGCAGTGACCATGTCCCCTGCACCCAGCCCCAGCTGCTCAGAAGCAGGGACACACCTTGCTTAAAGTCGCTGTCGAACATGGCCTTCCGGCCCACGTAGTACCTGTACGTCACCCTCTGAGCGGTGCTGTAGTCGTCCTTCAGGTTTGAGCTGTCGATGGCTCGGATGAGCGGTTTACACAGATGGAGTTTGTTGATCTGTAACGAGTAGCAGTCTACCCTGAACAGCATTTTAAATAAATAGGCAGAACAAACGAACTTCTGGTTACGAAGTACACGCCTCCTTGCGGTGGGATTCATGTCATCAAAACCGAAGGCTCGATGCTAACACCGCACCACAGCTGCTCAGCCTGACCGCGCCCACCGCGGAGGGCCCACCCGCACAGGGGCCGGGCCCCGGCGCCCCTCGCCTGGCCGTCCCCGCACGGACACCGGTGTGAGGCGCTGGCACCTCACTTCCCCTGGAGCCGAGCGCGCGCCTCGCCGGGCGGAAGCTAAAGAGGACCACGGGCGTGACGCCTGACGGCAGCCCTCGCACCAGGCAGCCCCTGGGCGCACGCCAGCTCCCAGGATTATGTGTGCAGCCAGGGGTGGGGGGGGGACCGCTTGTCCGGGAGGCCGGCTGACAGTGAATAGAAGGGCTGTCTGGGAAGACAGGCGGAAAGCAGACCCAACAAAGAGACACAGCGCTCTGACAGCATTTACCTTAAAATAGATCTTGAATAACTGATTCACCAGAAACAGCATGCCCCACTTCTTGGAGTCCTCTATGCCCGCACGGCTACGGGGAGAACGGTTATGTTAAAGCTGCCCGGGAAGTAAAGATGTCACACGTCAACTGCAAAATCAGCTTCCGCAACAAATTAGCGTCTTAAGATAGAGCCCCACGGCTCGAGTCACGTGCACGGAAGACTACAACGCTACGAAAGAAGACGTCTTCTCTAACACCGTGGGTACTCAGGGGATACAGCGCCTCGCCACAGCAGACGAAAACCGCTCAGTTTGCAGTGATGTTGTGTAAAAGCTGACTGCGATAAAGCGCTCGGGAAAAAGGAAAAAGTACCTTCTCTTATCGTCACAGCCACTGAAACACACAGCGACACAGAGGAACCTCGGAAAGCATGAGACGCAGAGCGCAGGCCACGTGGGCCCAGAAGTGCTAAATGTGTGCAGAAGCATGAGAGGTGGTTCTTTTCTCTTATTTCCTATGAGACAGTGGACTATTGGAAGCAAAAACTAACAGCAATCGTGGGGTTAAGGCCAGCGCCAAGCAGGGCGGGCAGGGCGGCGGGGCGCTCACGTGTCGCTGGCGCAGACGCGGAAGCAGCTCATCAGCAGCTCGGCCGCCTTCTCCAGCATGTCCCCAACTTTGCTCTTTCCTTTCTTTACCAGCTGCTGATCTGCCTGATAGAAGATAAAAACCTTTACTTTTCATCTCCTCTAGACACCTCGATTAAACAGAAGATCACGGCACAGCTAGAAGCAAAAACGTACAGCTGAGGGTCACCCCAAAGGTTCTGGCGAGACCATCTAGCCTGTGCTACTACGTTTTCCAAAACGGAGGTGTCTACAGCGTGTTCCAGCTCTTCCACAAATCAAATCGCTCTTCAACCAATTCAAGCCAGTAAGTCGGTCACGGACTCCTCGAGCCTGCGCGACCTGTGCCACGCGCTGCTAACTAGCCTTTTCTTATTTGGCCACGAAGCCCCATCTCCCACGCGCGTGACGTTTGCATGGACGGTGCAGAGGACGGCAAGGGACAGGACTGGCGCCTGCCCGGAGGCCCCAACCGAACTTGCAGCCACTGTGTCCTGAACCTCGCGCACCTGTGTCCTCCCATCAACCAACCAATACAGCTAACTTCACTTTAGAGGGTCAGTGAGGATGCACTAAATATGAACACTAGTAAGTCTTAGTCCTTGAATACATGTATTTTTAGTGTTCTTTGCGATGAAGCGAGAAGTCCGCCTACAGCACGTCTGTTTTTAAGGAAAAGCACTGGGGCCACTGTCGAGGCCGCAAACTGGACCGTGGAACAAACAACCTCAGAGCCTGGCCAGCCAGCATGGGCCACTGGCCAGCGCGGGGCTCTGGAAAGTGAAGGAAGCAAGCCTGTCACTGCCAGGCAAACACTGACTGCTATCTGCTGCCGATGACATTTGCACTTTCAAAAAAAACTTAGAACTTTGGAAAACTTGTACTGACCACCAAGAGCCTGGCGGCTTTCCACTGCTTCACGGCTTCTCTGATGATGTCACTGGAGATATTAACAAATGGAGAGTTTTCCTGGTTTTTGTTTTTTCACGTAATGAAATATGTCCACATTTGGAACGTCTGGGTAACTCAGTGAACCAGAACTCTCCAAATGATCAATGTACAACGTTACAAAATCCTACAGGGGTAAAAGATCCATTCACCGTGCAGGACACACCAGTGGGTTTGGATGTAACAGGAAACGGTCACTGCTAAGCTTCAGAGGCCACATTGTAATGAACCTTAAAAACTACTCTTGTAGTTTTAAAAGGTGTAGTTCAGAGAAGGGCATCTACGATCACCTGAAAAGGCTACTAGAACAGTCCTCCCACTTCCATGTACATCTACGTGAGGCCACACTTCTTCATATATTCAACCAAAACAAGGTACTGCAAAGAGTGAATTCAGAAGCAGACATAAGAATCCGAGCGGCTTCCGTTGAGCCATACATTAAAGAGATCAAAACGGATAAAAATGCCACTTTTTAGTACATTTTGTTCACTTTGAAAATAGTTTTTTTTTTAATTTAGAAAGTCAATTATGTTACCACATAAAAGGTTTATTATTTCAGGTGAACAATGTTAAAAATTTTCCCAGTTAAAATTTCTAATACAGTAAGTACCCATATGAACAGAAGCTTCTGGGGGTCCTCAATAATTTCTATCTAAGTTATTATATTTTTCAGTTCTAAAATTTCCATTTGGTGCTGCTTTATGTCTTGCATTTCTTTGCTGAGATGTCTCCACCTGCTTCAAGCGCGTTCGCACCTGCTCCCAGGGTTTTATGGAGGCGGGGGTGGAATCCCCATCCCATCCTCAGTGTCGGGTGCTTGCTGACTATCTCCCCCATTCAGAATCTCAAAGGCCGAGAGTCCCGCTTCCTGGTATGACAAGGGACTCTCGATTATATCCCGGATGCCCGGGGTGTCCTAAGACTGTGGCTCTTCTTGTTTCAGCCAGGCCTGCGCTCACACCAGCCACCCACTGCTGACAGGGCTGGGCCTGCAGGCCAGGGCGGAGGCAGCTGGGATGCTCCCCGCCCCAGAGGTGGGGTGGAGGGGAAGGAGCCGCGTCTCTGCCTGTCAGCGTCCCCGGGCGCCCAGGAGACGAGAAGGAAGCAAACGCAGGGAACTCGCTGCCCCGTCTTCTCTCCACCTCGCAGAGCCATGCTGGCCTCAAAACTCCCAGCAGGCGGGAGAGAAACACGTGCCTACTGGGTCTTGTCCAGAACCAGAAGTTATCAATAGTTTTTAAAACTGTAAAGGGGTGTCAGGACCAAAAAGTTAAGAACTGCTGCTCCCAAAATGGCTTACGCTGACCCCAAGGGGAAATCGACTCATAAAGTCCTCCTCGTTCCAGAGAACCCTCAGCACTGCCTGAATCTACACTAGGGACGGGACGGGGCGCATCTCCACAGCTGACGAGAGCGCGGTCCCTCACGCGTGAGCCAAGCCACCCCCCGTGCTCTTGCTCTCCACACCAGATCCACCCAACCCCACGTGTTCCTCAAAATCTGTGGCAAGATGACATGAAATTAAGCAACAGATAGATAACGAGTTTGGGTTTAAAACAACAGTGACAGAAACTGAACTTACATTATTGGCAAATATTCGAAGGTCAAGTGCCACTGCATACATGACAGGCAGAGCCCTACGGGGTAAAAACAAGTATATTTGAAGAAGCTCTGAGGTCAGAGGTTCCATTACCAGAGGTGGGGACGCCAGGGCTACCATCCAGAAAGGGGGTCACCAGCCCACGCCCAGGGGCTGCTGTGCTTTCCCTCACCCTCCTCCCGGGCAGGTGGCAGCCCCTCCCCATCTGCACAGAGTCCCGGGAAGTCGAGGGGCTCAGCCCTGGCAGCACCCTCCCCCTACGCTGGAACAGGAAGTCTCCTTCCCCTCAGCCCCTACCACCAGCCAACAGCTCCATTAAAACAAGACGTGGTTCACAACGACCTCGTAACAGGGCCCAAGGTACGTAACAGACCAATGTCACAAAACAACTTTTCAAAATCTAGCTGGCAGTGTTAATTTTATGTGTAAGAGAGATCTTCACTTAAAAAGGTTTTTTTTTTTTTTTAGTAAAAGGTATTTGCAAGCCTTCAGTTATTTTAGTATAAACAAAATTTCAGTATTTACCAAGATTTTTAATAAATCATAAAATAGTTTACCAAGGAATTTAAAATAACCCAGTTATTATGTATTCTATCATCCCAAATGAACTGTAATTGATCTACATCTTTTATCCAAGTTTAAAACCAAAAGTAACTTCAAAATTGACAATTAAAGGGAAAAATAACATTTAATAAATATTTGGGGGCATGGAATGGCTGAAATACTTCATATTTACAGAAAAACACTGCAAATAATCTGGCTGACCTGCCATTTAAGTTTACACTGACTATTAAAACTCCATTATCTGTGTTGATATTATCACGTCAACACACAATATTAAATACCAACACAGAAGACACAATTAAAACTTCTGCTTTTAAAAAAGAAAAAAGCCATTTGCTAATTTCCAGCTGTTTCTGTTTGTACTCACCAGTTTTCTTCTTTGTGGGCCTGAAATGCCCGTAGGAATGATGTAGTATATTAAGGAAGGTCCGACATAAAAAGTTCAAGTCATGCTTCAATTGAAAGACTAAAGAATAACAAGGGTTCTAAATTGTAAGGGCTATAGCTCACCACTTAAAAGATTATGTATCATAGCAGCAGGTTCTTGAAGGGAAAAAATACATAAGCCCACAACACCCGAGCATCATTAGGTACAAGTAAATACATTTATTTCATACACACTTTGCCCAAAGGAAGAAAAAGACTGTTAAAAGATTTTTAAAACTGGCAATTTCACACATTTTATTTGGTTTCTCTGAGCCCAGATGATCACAACTTATATACAACGTGCTTTAGAATCTGTAGTATATAAAGTTTATTTCATTGATTACAGAATTCTTGAATTCAAAGGAGACTTGGCTGGTCAGTAACCAATTCTCTTCTGTGTATATTAAGCAAGATGGTTGAAAAATTAGCAACTAAAGGGAATTCCCGGGCGGTCCAGTGGTTAGGACTCGGCACCTTCACTGCCGGGTTCTACAAGCTGTGCGGCTTGGCCAAAAACAAAAGCAACTGAAGTCTGGAGATACATATAAACAGTACTAGAATACTCACTGACCAGGGCCTTAGCCATAAGATATCACTTAAATGATTTAAATCAGAATTGGCTTGATTAAGGCCCTCAGTCACCACAATTCAATGATGCTGTGTGTTGCGTCCACTCTTCCATCTGTGCCTGGATCTGGAAGTTCTTCTATTTCTCCAAGGGGACTAACCCACCCCTGTAACTATACTGAATGTTGGAAAGGCAACAAAATATTATTCTTCACAATAGAATTAAATAAAATCCTTAATCATAACCAATGTTCTTCCCTACCATACAGGTGACTGGACACCAGTCTGAAGGCCATGCTAAATTTAAGTACCCGAGTGGAAGAGCTAAATGAGCTTCTCCTGCCTTCTAGTTAAAGGTGTGACTAAAACTGGCCTGATGTTTCAAGATCTTAGCCCCCAAGTAACCCGCTGTATCTGTTAGACATTGAACAGTAACGCACACGACAAAAGATATTGGACGATGACGGTCTGGCACTTGTACGCCTCTATGAAGTCGTGGTTCCCCACCGCGTACGTGCACCTGGAAAGGAAGCGGTGGACACTGAGGACGGAGGGGCGGAAGGTGCGCGGACTCGCTGAGAACCGGCGTGAACCGCGCGGACCGCACCGCTCACTCCCGGCACAGACGCCCTGCTCTCAACTGACCCAGCAGATTACAAGGAGGCTCACAAGAGACCACCGGGTACAAGAGGAAATCCCACGCTACATGCTGGGCCTGTTCTTTCAAGTCCCAGAAGGAGAAGCCCAGCTGCAGAGGTTCCACTAACAACACGCAAATGGCCCTTCTTGGGCATCAGTGGGCAAGGACACTACCCAGACGCCCGGCTGACAGTGTCACTATCAGTCAGTCCGTCCCCAAACCTGGCGCCTCACCGCATGCTGCACAGAGCTAGGAAGCTGCTACAAGAAACACAGTGGCACTCCAACTTTTCCAGGGATCTCAGGGGCCCCGCAGGGCTGCCCCACCCTGCCCCCACACCCCGGCCCGCTCAAGACGCCGGAGAAGAGGGCAGGCCGGGGGACAACCAAATGCCACACACTTTAACACCTAGAGCTTGCCTGAATCGAGGCTTTAGAGGTGAGAACAGTAGACATGACATGTGAATAAAAAGCAGAATTTCATCTGCTCTGATCTGCTCCAGTTTCTTTCCCAGTAAGGCCAAGAGGTTAAAAACCGGGCGTTTCCATGAAAAACGCAAGTCGATAGTGGGAGCCACATCCTGCTGCACAAAAGACCACTACACAGCCGGTAGGATGAACATCAAATGCTTTTCAGAGCATTACACAGAAGACACACACACATCCATGACTACCATTTCACGTTAACTTTAAAAACCATACGTGGTCCCTGAATAAAAAATTTATTTAAATTGGAAAGTATTTCATTTTTTTTAAGTATTTTAAACTTTACAAGATTTTCATAGGTGTTACCAAAGTGAAATTACAAGCACACTTTTCTACTTTTTCAAAGGAAATTTTTCACTGCTTCAAGCATAAAATGATGTTAAATAAACCCCCTAGTCAGTTCAGCAAGTTTCAGATTTGCTTGTTTTTCTTCCTCACTCATGGATTACCTTAAATGAGCTGCAAACATTTCGTCATAAGGGGGTTCCAAAACTTGTTGACACTTCTCTTCTGGAGAGGCCATCTAAATGATCGTAAGAAAAATAGTAAAAATAAATTAACTGGGACAGAAAGAATGCAACATGTAGGAAGAGATTTAGACAAACCTTTGTTTCAAAAGAATTTACACTTTACAGCTGACAGTAACTCTTCACACTTTAGCACTTCAAAAACAAAGTTCATTTCTTCCACAATATTTATCAAGCACGACCTACGTACAGGGCAGGAGATGAACACAATTCGCTTTGTCTACCACAGGCCAGGAAATACTCTAGGCATGTTCATGTACCTCTTAATCTATTTATTAAGCAGCTACTATGTGCCTCGTGTGAGGTCGAAGGAGCTGGAGACAGTGCCTGGAGGAAGCGGGGTCGGGGGGCCAGCAATCGCTCCTGCCCACTTCCTGCTGACAGGACTGCCCACTCGGGGTCCCGGGAGACCGCAGACATTCCCTCGACCTTGCCCTCGCCTCCCAGCGGCCAAATTCTGGATAACACGGCATCACAGCGGATTATGCGGCACGCTGAATTTAAAAGAAAGGGACTCAGTGAATCCACACTGATACAGCTCTATAAATGAGAGCGGGAGAAGGACAGCATGGGAAAGATCACCACCCTACAGTCCCTGACGAAACACCCAGGCAGACAACGGGCCCAGCAAGGCAGCTGTCACGTGGAAGGACGTGGAGTTCTGGAGCGAAGGAATCAGCCTCAGGTCACAAATGGGCGAGCAGACGTGTACCAGGGACAACCTGCCAGCACGCTGGACCCGAGTCCCATCAGGACTCCGAGCACTTTCTTTTATTTTTTTTAAATTTAATTTAATTAATTAATTTATTTATTTATCACTGGCTGCGTTGGGTCTTCGTTGCTGCGCGTGGGCTTTCTCTAGTTGCGGTGCGTGGGCTTCTCATTGCAGTGGCTTCTCTTGCTGCAGAGCACGGGCTCTAGGCATGTGGGCTTCAGTAGTTGTGGCACGCGGGCTCAGTAGTTGTGGCGCACGGGCTTCATTGCTCCGCGGCATGTGGGATCTTCCCAGACCAGGGCTCGAACCCGTGTCCCCTGAATTGGCAGGCGGACTCTTAACCACTGCGCCACCAGGAAAGCCCAGGGCACTTTCTTTCGAAAGAAAAATTTAGGTCCCTGATAGGACACTCCAACATTGTAACGGCTCTCATCGAGGAAACGGGTGTTACAAAATATCAACAATATCTTCCACAGAAGCTATTGCTTGGAGAGCATTTATCATCTGAATCAAGAATGCTTATATTTTAGAGCAGGGGCTGGCAGATGCTCACGTAAACGGCCAGCAAGGAAATGCTGCAGGCTCTGCAAGGCCCATGTGCCTCTGCGGCAGCCAGCGCGCAACACAAGCGGCTGTGCTCCAACAAAACCTCACTGGCAGCAACAGGACACGGCTTTGGGCTCCAGGGACAGCCAGGCCTGGGCAGAGCCCGAGCCCCACTGCCTGTCCGCTGGATGACCTTGGATGACCTGGCCCCGCTACTGCACTTCTCTGAACCCCATAAAGTCGCGTGGAAATTAAATGCAGGAAAACGAGCACAGATCTCAGGACGGACTCTGAGACACGGTGCTCAATTAATGCTCAATAAATGAATTGGAATTAGATAAATCGTGAAGGAACTTGGCAATTTTCAAACAAGAGTGGCAACATTAGTTTCCTTCCTACTCAAAGTCTAAGCTTTTCTTAGGAAGGTGGTGACCCTGTAACCCTCTCAGACACCTGTGTGCGTGTTCCCACCACCTACCTGAAGCCGTGGGTTGGCAACATGAGGGTGCTTGAAAGACACCAGCTCTGCAAGGGATGACCCGTCTCTGGTGTCAATTGCTTCATAGACCTGAAGCGTTTGGAAAGAGAAGAGCTAAGTGGAAAATAAAACACTCTGTCCTAATGGAACCTATACAGCACATTGCACGCCCCTAAACTTCACTTTCTCTACTCTGAAAGGAGTCAAAATATAACAATCAGTACTCTCCTTAGCCAGCAAATAATCACTGCATTTGAAAATGAGATCTCCTGGAGGCAAACAGGGGACTTACCATTAAAAACAATGAAAAAGCAGAATAAGCCAGCGATTTATTATTTGCTTATTAATGAAGGTGAATTATTCAATTTTACTCAGTCATACTAAGAAACACTTGAAAATCCACTCATACAGCTTATGAAGAAGAAAAAAGAGCTTGAAAATCACATATGTCCAAAATTCAAAGCACTTCCACTCAACCTAAATTTCAAATAAAAATAGGAAGGCAATGACCAAATAAATGTCACAGTCACACAATAGGATGCCTGGGTGTTGTGACACAGAATCAACTAGATCCACTTGTAATAACATGGAAAAGTGTCCACAACATACTTACTGTTAATTCCAAAAAAATTAGTTGCAGAAAAACTGTATACCTTGATCTCGGAGAAAAAGAAAAACTAAGTATTGATATAACGTGTAAGCACAGGAAGAAATGCGGGGCCCCAGGCCGCACCAGCTGACCCCTGACCAGTGGAGTGGGAGCCGGGGGGGCCGAGGAGACTTTTATTTTATATATTTCTATACTGGAGGGCTGCGTTACAGCAGAAATTTTGTAATTAGAAAACCAAATGATATTTTAAACATATTTATCAAAAAATGACATAAAAATCCTAACCATATAAGTGAAGACAAAGCCAAGCATAAAGCTGCACATACGTATAGCATCATTTATCCACAGAAAATTAGGTACGAAAAGTATATGCAGGGGCGACGTAAGAGGATACACGAACGCACACCCACCGAGAGGTGCTCACATCACCGCCCACCAGCAGGGTTAACACTGAAAGGCCGACCACCCTGAGCGCTGCTGAGAACACAAAGCAACTGGAACGCCAGCCACCGCTGGTGGGAGGGCGAAGGCGTGCAGCTGCCTGCGGAAACGGTGAGGCACGCGACCCTCCCACCCGGTGACCCGACGGCCAGGAGGCACGGAGGCCCATGCTGCCTGGACACCTCCAGGACCCAGCTCCTCGTCTGTGCACACTCAGCATCGACTGGGAAAGTTTCACCACCGTCTCTAAGGCAATTCACAGAATAAAGAATTTGCCACTTGACTACTCAACAAACTACCTATGCACTTACATTTTGAGCCAGCTCTCCCACTTCTGGGGATTTACCTTACAACAAGAAACAAGATATCGTGCAGGCTTACTTGCTGATGCATTATAATGAGTAATCACAAAATACATAAAATCAGTGCCCCTGCCTCCGAGAAGCTGATAAAGCCCACGACGTTCCCGTCACCGGGGGTGTGACGGAAAACAGAAGGCTGGCGACAGACTATGGGCAAGTCTTAAAGAACGGACACACTGCTCAGCAGACACTAGAATCACAGGCAGGCCAGTCACCCGCTCTGGTCACCGTTAATGCGTCACGCCCCAGAACCTTTGGCCCTTTCACTTAACACCCGCACTGGACCCTGCAGTCGGACCCCAGGTCAGCCTGTTGGGCAGTACCTGTGGGCCTGGACCGGGGACTGCAGACCTCACCAAGTGAAGCGCACCAGCTCTGCGCGCTCCCAGGAGGAAAGTCTCTTCCCGGGATGCTGCTGGTCACCTTGCATTCTCCACGTTCCGAGCTGGTCCACAGGGGGATCATCTACTCGTGAACTCGTAATTCCTTAAAAATACGTTTTCTAGCTCCAGCCACTGAAAAGGCATAAAGGTAATGGCTCCCCAGTAGCAATGGGCACACGTAGCACTCAGGTTTGTTTTCTACATTCTATTCCCCGCTAAAGGGAACCAGAGCTCCCTGGGGAAAGGGCAAATCCAGCACTGGGACAGGGAAAGAACTAGGTGAGCCTGGAGTATATGTTATTGTGCCCGAAAGCAAGGCAAGGCTCAAAGAAGGACAGAGACCTGTCAAAAAGCCACAGAACGGGGACGTGTGCATATGTGTAACGGATTCACCTTGTTATACGGCAGAAACTAACCCACAACTGTAAAGCAATTATACTCCAATAAAGATGTTAAAAAAAAAAAAAAAAGCCACAGAAACCAGTTTGAATGGACTCCCAGTGGTCAAATCTGGGACAATTCGAGCTTCAAAAAGAATAATGGCATTCTCGCTATTGGTACCGGATTATAACTAGGCATTAAAAGTAATCTATAATGATACTTTCAAAAAGAGGGGCCTAGAGGAAAGCACTGTTTAACTGATGAGATACTAGCTAGTCAATGTAGAAAGAACGATAGGAAATCACCACTTGGCAACCACTGACGTAATAACTGACTTGGGAAAAGCATGTTGTGAGAGGGTGTGGAGGACAGGACGCTCGGTGGTTTTCGGGGTCCGTCCACCAGCCTGCAGGTTAATCGCGATGCAAAACGGTACGCCAACAGTGGAGTGATCTGATGGGCAGACGCCTCCTTAACCAAGTGGTCCCGTCAGCATCCCCAGCGCTGGGAGAGGCCACGGGAAATCCACACTATCCGACTGAACCCGCACCTAATCATCAGGAACAGCCAAATAAAGGCAGTTGGTGAGGCATTTACAAGTCAGTGGGCCTGGACATGTAAAGAAGGTTACATGTCATAAAAGCCCCCTTCCCCAAAGGGCAAGAGGACTCTTCTAGAAGACTAAAGGGCAAAGCACCCCAATGCCATGTGATCTGACTGGACCCTGGGTTTCAAAAAACAGGTTCCAAAGAAGATTGGGGGGGGGAGTGTGGATTAAACTATGGATTCTACACTGGAAAATACTGATGTTCACGCTGACGTTCAGTTTCTCGGATGCACGAAAGGCGCTGCAGTTACACAGTGGACGGCCTGGGTCTCAGGCGCTCAGGAAAGTGAAGGCCGCGGGGTCACCACGAAGAAGCACATGGGCCCAGAGGGAAGGGTGAGTGAGCACGGTGGGTACACGCCCGGGTGAGGGGTACACACCTCTCCATTCTATTCTTTCAACTCTTCTGTAGGTTTGAAATCTTTCAGGAAAAAAAGTTGGAGGAAAAAAATGTTAACGTAGACACAGCTTTTAAAAAGTAACCTGCCGTGTGAAATAAGAGTTTGTGTAATGGACAAAAGAATGAAATAAAAGACACTAAAAAAAATACTACCAGCCCTCAGAGAGATACTAGAAGTGATGGAGAGACCCACCTCAGGAAGAAGCATGGAAACTGATCTTTTTCTAAGGAGAACAACAAATCTTTAAAGTAAAATATATGGGGAAGTGTAAGGTAAATTAATTCAAAAAGAAACTAAATGGGATGCCTGCTAAAACTCGAGTGCTGAGCAGGAAGGGGGTGTCGCCGCAGGCCGGTTGTTGAGAGACAGCCCTCCTGGGCCCTCGTGCTGGGGGTCCCACACTACAAGACTCTGACCACTGGCTCTTTCACTAGGGCCGTTACTCAGGGCTGTTCATGTGACGAGTTACCTTGAGAAATGAGATAATGTCTCCCCCATCCCAACCCTAGACAAAAACCAGACTTGCTTACTGCCTGCTACAGAACAGGTAGATTCCCCAGGTTCTGTCTCTCTCAGGTACATGTGCAGCCACCGTTCTGGGCCTGTCACATCGCCTGTGGGACTTCGGGCCCAGGGAACCACACCAGCATGTGATGCTGTGCTGCTTGCCACACAGAGTAGGAAGGTCCCTGGCCCCTGACCCAGGAATCGCATGTGTTCTGCCAGCATCCAAGAAACCAACAAGAGACCTCATAGGCTACTGAGGGTAAAATCAAATCCCAGACCCAACAGCTAGTGGAAGTTATCACAGAGACCACGGGAAATGAACGACACACGACTTGTCCACAGGTGGTTGCTGGCCGAGGATGTTGCAAAGGTGAGAAATACGTCCAAGCTGACAGGGTCACTGAGATTCAAGCAACAATAAACTTTGGAAGCTAAGGAATAGGCAGGTTCTGACTCGGACAGTAAATGCCTGAAACATGGGCTAACAGAGGTAGTGAGCTTGGTGTCACAGCATGGACTCTGGGGCCAGGACTCCCAGTCTGAATGTGCCACTTACTAGCCCAGTGACCTTGGAAAGTCACTTAACATCCTCCGTAAAATGGGGCTTGCAATGGACCAAGCTCCTAGGAAAACAGTGACGATGATGAGTTGCCGTGTACCACAGCGCCTGGTTCTCGGTAAGCCTTCACCAAGCACTCATCATGCCTGTTCTCAAAGCCACCCCGCTGTTTCGTGGAGTGCAACAGAGAAGACAGACAATTAAAGGAGATTCTCAGAGTGCTCCTCTGGGAAGGCAGGGAACAGGACCGAGTGGTAGTCTGGAGAAACAGAGGCATAGGAAACTGAGACAGACAGACCAGCACGAGTTCTAACTCACTGCTCACTAGAACGTGGAGGTCCGAGCATTGGTACATCACTCGGCCTCACGCCCCTCCACCTGCCTGCATCTACCCAGCCCACAAACTGTACTGCACACTGCATGGCTCAGACACTGTTCAAGGCACACACAGTGCCCCTCCCCCCAAACCCTGGGATTAGGTGTGGGCAAGAAAACTGTAAGAGGTTTAGAAACATACAAAAGATATAAAGTAAAAGTTATGAAAAAGCGTAAAATTCTGGAGAGACTCTATATTCACAGTGGTTCTCAAATGTCTACGTACTTGTTCAACTTTAAATAAAAACTGATATTGAAAGATGTTAACTCTGCAAAGATAAGGCCAAGGTGGACTTATCCTTAAAGAAAAGGTCTTAGGCCTCATTCAGAAAACTGCAAACGAATGTATATTTGTAAGCTTTAAGTTAAGATTAAAGCATGTATCTGTTTTTTCCTGATTCCCGTTTTAACCAACTTTCTCAACTAGCCAAACAACTAATGGTTCCAATCTTGTTAGACTCTATTCAACTGCCAACTAGATATCTTGGCCTCCAACTCGACACGTCCAAGACTACGTTTGTTTTCCCCTCCGAATCTGTCCTGCTCATCTGTTGCCCAGCTAGAAACCGAGGAATCACTCTTGACTCCTCCCCGTTCCCCAACCGCACACCCGTATTTACCAAGCCCTGGTAAAGTCTCCTTCAGATATTCTAAAAAGCCCACTCCCCCTTTTCCTTATCCCTATTACCACGGTTCTAGTTCTGCGAATTAGCACAGCTCAGAGGAAAGACTGCAAGCTTTGAATCCATAAATACCTATGTTTGCACTGTGCTGCTGCGTTCACAGGCTGTATAGACAAAACCCTGAGAGACACACTTCCCAAAGGATGTAAGCAGCGGACCGCTACCACAGACCGGCTCGCAGCCGGACCACCTGCTCTGTCCCCCCGTTACTTCCACCACTTTGTCCCCCCTCCCCACACGCCCCTAAACTGAGATCGCGGCCAGGGGCTCCAGCGCAGCCGGCGGACAGACTCGCCCGGGCTCCCGCTCCGGCCCGCAGGCCAAGACAGCGGGAGGACAGCTGGCAGGCGGCCCGCTGGCCGAGGAAAGTTACCTGCTGCAGGTACTGATTGATGGTGATGTGCGCCATGGCCGCTCCCGCCGCCGCCCCGAGGAGCTGCGCACCCCGTCGCCGCCGTTGCGTCACTTCCGGACCGCGGTCCGGTCCCGGCCCCGCGCCGCCGGCCCCGCCTTCCGCGCACGTTGGTTCCGGAGGCAGCGTGTGCGCGGGAGTGCGAGCCCCGGGCCGGCATGGCGGCGCGCCCGGGCTGAGGAAGGTCGGGGGCTGCGCTGCGACTCCCTGCCCCCCATACGAGGCCGCCTCCTCGGCGCCCCGCCGGGCCCTCGACTGTTGCGGGTTCCACACGGACCGCGGCGGACGCGGATTGCGGCGCCCGCGAGCTCGGGGCTGGGTCGGGTCGGGGTCTGGCGCGCTCCCGAGGCCTGCGGCACCGGGTCTGGTCGGGCCGGGTTGGGCGGCGATTGGGCCGGGCCAGGCGGGGCTGAGGGAGCGCAGCGGAGGGAGGGCGAGGCCGGGCGGCGGAGACCGAGGCCGAGACCGAGGCCGAGGCCAAGGCCGAGGCGGAGGCCGGGCGGGCGGCGGGCGGGGCGCTGCGGCCGCGGCCATGGCCGACGAGACCCCTCGGAAGGGCAGCTTCTCGGCGCTTGTCGGACACACCAACGGCCTCACCAAGCCCGCGTCTCTCGCCGCGGCCGCCGTCACCTCCAAGCCTGGGGCCGCCGGCGGCTCCAAGAAGCTCGTAATCAAGAATTTCCGAGGTGGGTGCGGGGCGGGCGGGGCGGGGCGGGGCGGGGGGCGTCCCTCCCCTCGGCCACTCGGGCTGCGACGTCGGCGGGGCGGCGCGGGCCGGCGGCGGCTTCCCCTTGGTCTGTACAGTTGGTCCAACGGCATTGAGTGACGCCAGGTAACTCAGGTGTCCCGGTTCGCGCGGCCGAGCCGGACCGAGTAGCAGGACTGAAGCTCTTCGTGATGTAATTTAATTACTTGCTCCACTTCTCACCAGCTCTGTCGCTGTCACTGTCTCGAAGCAGGCGTCTTCGATGCAGACACGCCAGTTACAAGCTTATTCTTCACCTTCCTCCCAGCTTGGAGTAGTTTCAGTCAACTTTAAATGTTGTAGAGAGCTTAACTATCCCACGTTTATACGTTTGTGAAACCCACTTGTTAAGTAAAGGAATACAGTAAGATTTGTATGATTCCTACGTGTGCTCATCCTAAGTATCAGTACTAGACGTATTTGTTTAGCCAAACGAAGATGGGATGGTTGCATAGTCTGTAACCCAAGAAATTTATAAATATGGTACTTGTATTGGGAAAACCTAATTTTTGCGTTCCTTACCTATGTGTCTTTTCAGTACTTTTTTTGTGGAATAGTTTTTTAAAGATGTGTGATTCTTAGCATGGATGCCATTACCCACTGACTCCATCTGCATTTACAGACAGACCTAAATTGCCTGATAACTACACTCAGGACACCTGGCAGAAACTTCATGAAGCAGTGAAAGCCATACAGAGTAGTACCTCCATCAGATATAACCTGGAAGAGCTCTACCAGGTAAGGCTCCACATGTGCAGAAAGCAGAGCTTGTTAGAATTCTCACTGAGATGTAAAGGCGCAGTTTTCTTAGGGAGAACTTTAAGACCTGAGCGGGCCAGGGTCCGGTTTTTCACTTACCTGATTGTTTCTTATAGTGTCTAAATAGCACAATTATCCAACTCCAGTGAAATGTGACCCAGACGTGGATCTTGTGCTTCTCGGTGTTGTTTCAGGGTCAGTAATGAAGGAGATCATAGAAATCGACTCTTTGCCTGCAGCAAGAGCAGTAGGAGTTCGGTGGCAGCGTGTCCCAAGTCGAGGAGTGTTTTCCGTTTTTGCTGGTTGTGGGATTTTTATTTCATTTTCAGGCCTCAGCTGTCTAGAAGGGTATTTAAAGTTAACCCATTACAGGAGAGAAATGCGTTTCTAAGAGTCACATGACTTAATATTTTCCAAATATGCAGCAAACAATTGTCATAATTCCATTATGTTATATATGAAACTCTTATTACAGTTTGACTTGTTAATGTGGATTTTCCCCTTTTCATTGTGTTTTGTGATTAATTGTTGCAGTTAAAATGTGCAGACTGGGGCCTCCCTGGTGGCGCAGTGGTTGAGAGTCCGCCTGCCGATGCAGGGGATACGGGTTCGTGCCCCGGTCTGGGAGGATCCCGTATGCCGCGGAGCGGCTGGGCCCGTGAGCCGTGGCCGCTGAGCCTGTGCGTCCGGAGCCTGTGCTCCGCGACGGGAGAGGCCACAGCAGTGAGAGGCCCGCGTACAGCAAAAAAAAAAAAAAAAAAAAAAATGTGCAGACTGGTTTTGTTACATTTAATTTGAGATAACGATGTTCCTTTTCTAACACCAGAAGAAATGATCAAAAGTACGTTTCACTGTTGGTATATTTCAGTTACACACAGACTGGTTTTCCTGATATCTTGTTTTTAAAGAATGACATTAGCTAACTAGTCTAATATTATCTACATTTTAGGTAATATTATAGCACAATTTCTACTAAGAGACTTAAAATTTTTTTTCTGTTTACATAAGTGATTACATTATTAAAATTATGGAAACTACAGAAAGTACAAAGAAGAAAATAAAAATCACCTATGTTCTTACCACCCAAAGAAGACTACCATGGACAGTTCGATGGATACCTGTCCCTTCTTGGTCTTAAGTTTGTGTGAGGTTATTGTATTGTTTGATCGACTTAATTACGGTGTAGAATATGTACTTCAACAAGCTTTAACAAATGTACCCAATTGTATAACCACCACACAGTGAAGATACAGAATGTTTTTGTCACCCTGAAAAGTTCCCTGAGGCCCCTTTGCAGTGGGTCCTGTCCTGTGCCCTAACCCCCAGTCCTTGGCAGTCACTGATGTGCCTTGTGTCGGTATGTTTTGCCATCTCTAGAATCTCATGTCAGTGGAACCGTGCAATTGTGCCTAGCTCCTTTCGCTTAGGGTAGGGCTTGTGAGTTGGGCGCATGCGTGCGTCATGACAGTAATTCGTTTCTTTGTTGCTGAGTACTCTGGGGACCACCAATTAGTTATCCTGAGGTAATGGATGTCTGGGTGTCTAGTTTGGGGTTGTCATGAATAAAACTGCTGCAGACGTTCATGGGTAAGTCTTCTTGTGGACAAAAATTCTCATTTCTCTCGGATGAACGTCTAGAAGTAGGTTCTCAGAGTAAAATGGAAAATGTGTATTTAGCTTTACAAGACATTTCCTAACTTTCAAATGGCTTCACCATTTTGCCTCTCTGCCAGTGGCACGTGAGCGTTCCAGCTGCTGCGTGTGCTTGCTGACATTGGGTATCGTCAGTCTTTTTAATTTTTGCTATTCTAGTAGGTGAATAGTAGAATTTCACTACGGTTTTAATTTGCACTTCCCTAACGATATTAAGTATCTTTTCTTGTGCCCGTTGGCATTCCATACACCTTCTTTAATGAAGTGTGTGTTCAAATCTTCTCATTTTTTATGGTGGTGTTTATTTTCTTATTATCGAGTGTTTGAGTTTATTATGTGTTCTGAGCATGCATCCTATACAGGTATTTGCCTTGCAAATATGTTCTCCCAGTTTGTCTTTTGATTCTCTTAACTATGGCTTTCAGAGAGCAGACGTTTTAAATTTTGATGAAGTCTTTGTATCAGTTTGGTCTATTATGGATTGTGCTTTTAGTGTCTCTCTGAGAAGTCTTTGCCTAATCAAAGGTGGTAAAGATTTTCCCTTGTATTTCCTTCTTTTAGCGTTTTAGGTTTTACATTTAGGTCTGTTGTCTGTTTTGAGGTGAATTTTTGTATTTGCTGTGAGGTATAAATCCAAGTTCACTGTCTTCCCTGTGGAGGTCCAGTTGGTCCAATGCCATGTATTGAGGCGTCTGTCTTCCCCAGCAAACTGCCTTTGCTCCTTTGTCAGAAGTCCTCGTCTGTGTGAGTGTGGGTGTCCTAAGTCTCAAAGTCTGGAGCGCTGGCCCTGCAGGTTTATCCTTTTTTGGGTAAACTTGTTTTGGGTATTCTAGGTCCATTATATTTCCATATGAATTTTAGAATCTGTTTGCCAATTTCTGCAAAAAAGCCTCCTAGGATTTTGGTTTGGGAAGCGTGGGGAGCTGCTATCTTGACAACACTGAACCCCCCAGGTGACCACAAGGGACAGCTCTCGCTTAGTTAGGTCTCAGCAATGTTTTCTAGTTCCGCTGTGCAGGTCTTGTACATCTTTTGTGAAATTTATCCCTAAAGCATTTCATATTTTTATGGTATTGTAAAAGGTAGTATAAATTTTAATTTCTGGTTGTTGATAGTACATACAAATACAACTCATGTTTATATATTGATCTTGTATATTGCTGTTTTGCTAACCGCACTTATCTCTAGTAGCTTTTTTGTAGATCCCACTGGATATTCTGTGTAGACAATCATGTCGCCTATACACAGAGATAACTTTACTTCTCCCTTTCTAATCTGCATGCCTTTTATTTCTTTTCTTGCCTCATTGCACTATATAGAACCTCTGGTGGTTAGTACGATGGTTAATAGAAACGGAAAAAGCAGACATCCTTGTCTTGTTCCTGGTCTTAGGGGAGAAAGCTTTCAGTCTTTCATCATTGAACACCATATGATGCTAGCTGCGGGTTTTTCAAAAATACCCATTATCAGGTTGAGGAAGTTCCTTTCTGTTCCTAGGTTGTTGAGAGTTTTTATCAGAAATACTTGTTGGATTTTGACAAATTCTTCTGTGACTGTTGAGATGGTCATGTGATTTTTGTTTTTTAGTTTGTTAACTACACGGATTGATTTTTCAAATGTTAAACCAGTCTTTCATTCTGGTATAAATACTACTTGGTCATGATGTATTATCTTTTTAATGTACTGTTAGACTCAGTTTGCTGACATTTTGTTAATTTTTGCATCTGTGATCACAAAGGATATTGTATTATTCTCGTGTAATGTGTGTTTGGTTTTAGTATCAGAGTAATGCTGGCCTCATAAAATGAGTTGGAAATGTTCTTTTCATTGTCTAGAAGACTTTGTGTAGAATTGGTATTATTTCTTTTTTGTTTTTTTTTTAAATAAATTTATTTATTTATTTTTGGCTGTGTTGGGTCTTCGTTGCAGTGCACGGGCTTCTCTTGTAGAGCACAGGCGCTAGGCGCATGGGCTTCAGTAGTTGTGGCACTTGGGCTCAGTAGTTGTGGCTTGCGGGCTCTAGAGCACAGGCTCAGTAGTTGTGGCGCACGGGCTCAGTAGCTGTGGCTCGCGGGCTCTAGAGCACAGGCTCAGTAGTTGTGGCACGCAGGCTCAGTAGTTGTGGCTCATGGGCTCCAGAGTGCAGGCTCAGCAGTTGCGGTGCATGGGCTTAGTTGCTCTGCAGCACGTGGGATCTTCCCGGACCAGGGCTCGAACCCGTGTTCCCTGCATTGGCAGGTGGATTCTTAACCACTGCACCACCAGGGAAGTCCAGAATTGGTATTATTTTTTCCTTAAATATTTGAGAGAATTCCCCGGTGAAGCCATCTTGGCTTTCTTTATGGAAAGATTTTCAACTACAAATGTCATTAGTAGATACAGAACTATTCAGTTTATCCATTTCTTTAAGTTCACTCATCTTCTGCGATATCTAATCTGCCATTAATACCATCTGGTATAATTTTCACCTCTGCATTGTTTTCCTCTCTAGGTGTTCAATTTGAATCTTTTTTTGTATCTTCTCTTTGCTTAACTTTCTTTAACGTGTGGAGCACAGTTATAGCTCTTTTGTGTCCTTGTCTGCTGATTCTGTCAATTCCAGGTTGGTGTGACTGATTTTTCTCCCCAGTAAAGGTTGTTTTCCTACTTCTTTGCATGTTTGATAGCTTTGATTGGATGCCAGACATTGTGAATTTTGACTTGTGTGGTAGATGCTTTTGTTTTTTTTGGGGGGGGGGGTTTGCGGTACGCGGGCCTCTCACTGTTGTGGCCTCTCCCGTTGCGGAGCACAGGCTCCGGACGCGCAGGCTCAGCGGCCATGGCTCACGGGCCCAGCCGCTCCGCGGCATGTGGGATCTTCCCGGACCGGGGCACGAACCCGTGTCCCCTGCATTGGCAGGCGGAGTCTCAACCACTGCGCCACCAGGGAAGCCTGCTGTTGTATTTCTCTGAATATTCTTGAGCTTTGTTCCAGACTCGCTTAAATTATTTGGAATCAGTTTGACCTTTTAGTCTGTTGCCTTTAAGCGTCGCCAGGCAGGACTAGAGCCGTGTTCCGTCCAGGGCTAACTGCCCTGCTGCTGGGACGAACCTTCCTGAATCCTCTACCCCGCGTCCTGCAGTGTTCCCGCCTGGCTGGTGGGAGGTGTGTGAGCACCAGAGCCCAAGGTCTCTAGACTTTCGGGGTTCCTTCCCTCACTGCGGTGGTCTCCTCCCATGTACGTGCTGGACAGCGCTCTGCTGAGCACTCGAATTGGACCCTGAGGTCACCTCCCCTCGAGGCCTTCGCCCTGCAGCCGTAGGCCTCAGCCCGGGACGACTGCTCTGTGGCCTGGACGCTGGATGCCAGAAGCCAGAGTGGTTGGTGCTTGTCTGTCTCCTGTCTGCCAAGGCCACGGCCTCTCAGAGCCCAATGTGCAGCGCTTCGGAAACTGCTGCTTCGTGTATTATTTCAGCGAAGGCTGAGTCTGCTTCATTTACTTCGTCTGGACCAGGAGTGCCCAGACTCAGAGGCTTTTGACTTAATGAAATATTATGTCTTCCAGATAGGGTTCATTATTGCTCTTTCCCTGGAGATTTGACTGTCTGGTATCAATTGCCCATCATTTTCCTTAGTAGAATGACTTTGCTGGACTTTTTACCCAGGATGTGTTTCATAATAGTCACCATAGATATTATTGTAAACAGTGTTTCCAGATGCCCTGGGTATCGTGGGTGTCCGTGTGGGTGTATGTGAGACCCTGAGGGCTAGGGCTGCTTATCCCCAAAGTGGCACCACTCATTCCAGGGGACATCTCAGGAGGGCCCGTGGGGGGGGCAGTGGATGGGCTTTAGGATGCAGGTGCGCGGGCCGGTGCCTGGCCGCTCAGAAGTTCCAGCAAGTCTAGGTACATCTCTGCAGAGTGAGCCGCTCACATCTTGTGGAGCGAATGGGGTGGAGATAGTAAGTGATGTCACGGTGAAACTATCCTGGTCTCCAGTAGAGTGGACAGTGCACTGGACCTGGTGTTTCAGAATAAAGCCAGAGTTTCTGCTGAGGTGGTGTGGTATATAATTTGCCAAAGAATCTTATGTGCAAGTAACAGTTCTCACCAAAGCTGGAAAGGTTTTTTGTTTGTTTGTTTTTGAGGAGGTTTTCAGGATTATTTGAGGGAGAACCTCTTGTTTTTTTTTTTGTTTTGTTTTGTTTTTTGGCGGTACGCGGGCCTCTCACTGCTGTGGCCTCTCCCGTTGCGGAGCACAGGCTCCGGACGCGCAGGCCCAGCGGCCATGGCTCACGGGCCCAGCCGCTCCGCGGCATGTGGGATCCTCCCAGACCGGGGCACGAACCCGCATCCCCTGCATCGTCAGGCGGACTCTCAACCACTGCGCCACCAGGGAGGCCCGAACCTCTTGTTTTGATGTTCATCAGTTTCCCAAAAGTGGGTTCTGGCATCTCCCCATGCCAGGTCTGAGGAGGCCTCGGTGGAGGGAGAGGTCAGCTCCAGCCTGTCTGCACAGCCTGCCTGCAGTTTCTTAGTTATTTTGTTTTTGTTTGGTAGAAAGGGATATTCAGATTACATGAAAAAGTCTTAGTAGATACACATCCTGCTGAGAGTCATTCTCTTATTGTAATGTGAGGAGGGGGAGATTTTGAGTGCATCCATCTTTTCTGAATTGAGATCTGAAATCTCAGCTTGCTGAAGAAAGTGTATCTTGTGTGTCTTAGGTCTGTATGTCTTAGGTCTACTTGTCATTTCACTGAGACAACAGAAAACTGAAGGCTACATTTTCAAGAATGGGTTCGGGGAAGGCTACGTGTTGATTTCAGACTAGTTTCTTGTTTGTTTTGTTTGGGGCTTTTTTTATTATTGAAGAACAGTTGATTTACAATGCTGTGGCAATCTCTGCTGTACAGCAGTGACTCAGTTATACACATAGAGACATTCTTTTTTAAATATGCTTTTCCATTACCATTTGTCCCAAGAGATGGGATATAGTTCCCTGTGTTATACAGTAGAACCTTGTTTATCCATTGTAAATGTGGTAGTTTGCATCTACCAACCCCAAACTCCCAGTGCATCCCTCTCCCTCCCCCCTCCCCCCTCCCCCCTCCCCCTCAGCAACCACAAGTCTGATCTCTGTGGATTTCAGACTAGTTTTGATGCACAGAATCAAACCTGTCACAGAGAACTTGCGCTTGAGAAAAGCTGTGCTGCTGACCTTGAGTCACGGGGTAAATGTCTCCAGGAAACCCTGTGCCTGGTGAGAGCTCGGTGAAGGAGAATGGAGTGGAGTCAGGTCCTGATGGATTAATAGGGTGGGTGAAAGTGATGCAAGCGGGTGAGGAAGCCCAGAAAATGGGGAACAAGTGGACACGTTATTTGATGGACCAATTTGAGAATGTAAATTAATCAAGAGTGAATTCAATACATAAGTTATTCAAAAACAGAGAATATTCAGGTTCAAATATCTTAGGCCTAATAGGAAGGATTTTGTTAATTCAGCGGCTTTGGTCACTCAGTGAAATCAGTCATTTGTACAAGGGCATCACGTCCGGCATTCACAACGGGGCTGGGAGGGTGGATGTCTTCCTGGGACACCGCCCCCCCATTTTTCATCCCACGCTTGGGCCCAAGTCCTTGTCTCCTTTTTACGTTGCCCTTTACTTGTTTCTTGTGGGTGGGAACCACAGAGTCCTGGTGGCGGCTTCTGTGTCGTGTGCTTGTCGTGTTTAGACAGGCCTGCCACCGAGTAGGGCAGCCTGGGGCTTGGCTGCTGCAAGAAGCCTCTCATCGGTCCTGGTCCTCAGGATAGTCCACAGGGGCGTGGTTTCCCCGGGGGTGGGGGTGGGTGTTTGTTTTTCATTTTTCCCCTTCATTTACCTAAATAACAGAGTACTTGCCCGCTCTTTCCCTTACGATTTCTCACTCTGAAACGTCCCACTCCGCTCTGACATCAGCTTTCGCCTTAGCTACTGGCCCCCGAAGTGCGTAGTTGTAGGTGCCGCCTGGCTGTTTTGCTCCCTTAAGGCCCTGGCAGGGGATCCCCACTGAGGGGAGCGCCCTCACAGGCGTGGGTGTTTTGCTGGGACACTCATCTGTCCTGAGACAGATAAGCGTGTTCAGAGCGGCGCGGTGGCAGGGCCGGGAGGCTGGGATGGGCAGGCGTTTCCCTTGGCTACGCTGGTGTGAGGAAAACCTCTGTGTCCCAGTGCTAGGAGGGCCCAGGCCCTGCCGCTCCCCACCTCCAATGCCTGGATCCAGAGGTGTGCTCGCCACCAGTACCGGTAGTGGTCACGTGAGGTGCTTCGTACACCACGAGGAGGCATTTCTAAGCGTCCAAGTGTGACTGCATGTCCTGAACGTGTTCTGGGGAGGGCCTCCTGTGTTGGGCGGCTCCTGCAGCCCCGAAGAGCCGGAAGAGCCCAGGGCGTCCCTGCCCCTCCCGCGGGGAGCGAGCCGGTGACAAGGTGCCTGTAACATGAAGATGCCAGCAGTGACTCAGCAAAGACCCAAGAGGTGACGGTGCCCCCAGCACGCCTGGGTGCCCCAGGGCTTGGCTGGTGGTTTTAAGGGGCCTCCAGATTCTCAAAAAAGAAATCTTAGTGGGCTTCACGTAAACAGTAAGCATGTGCTCAACGGGACACATATATATGAGGGAGAGTTGGCTCTAGCATTCAACCAAAAAAGTCACAACTGGGAAAAGATTGTTTTGAGGACATTGACACCTGGTTCAGGAATCGGAGCATTCAGAAAATGGTTCTAAGATGTCCTTTTATGAAGGACACGTACCACTAAGCTTATCTTGATTTTTGCCAAAGAAAAATGTTTTCTTCATATATTATATTAAAAATTTACTTGGTAATAATTGTTTATGATTAACTGCTGGTGCAAAGGCCTTTGTTAGGAGGTTATCTTGGTTTTTTTTTTTTAAGAGAGAAAGAGAGTGGATCTTGGACTAAGTTATAAAAACATGAAGCTTTTGGGAAAGGAATTGAAGGATGTAAAAACAAAATGTGGATGGGAATCCCTTGTTCTAAGTAAGGCAGAATGTAAGGGAAAGGTATTTTTATTGTTTTAATTATTGTCATTAGTCCATATTCTCTTTAACCTTTATAAATATGCATGTGTTTTATGTATTATATATTTCTTTACATAATTATTTTCTTAATATCTGTACAAATTTAAGTTGCCCTTTTTTCCCCTCGGGAATATAGTATTTGAGTTAAGATTCCGAAGTGTCTCCGTTCTGTATATCCCCCATATATTTTAAAATCGTTCAAAAATAGGCAGTAGAAAAACTACATTTCTGTTTATAATATTTCGTATTTGGATTGAATCAGATGCTGATTTTGTACATGAGATTTGAAAGAAAATTTTATTAGAACTTGTACGAATACACAAGCATTATTCCTTTGATGTGGATCAAAACAGCTAATGAAAAATATTTCTGCCTCAAAACCTTGTTTCTTCATTAATTTGAGGCAGACTTGGCCCGTGTTCCTTCAGCTTATTTGGGACAGAATCATCAAACTCATGAGCGTGAAAGGAACGGGAATTCCTGTCGTTCTCCCCCCATGGGAGGGTGGTCACCAGGGTCTGGAGCAGGGATTTCCGGCTCTGGTTTCACGTTGGCGATCGTCAGGGTCAACTCACACACCTTCCTGTGGCTCCACCTCGGACTAAGGAGTCATCCGGACACAGGCCGGGGGGCTCAAGCTGCTTTTGAGTCCTCGGGGGACAGTGTGCAGCCAGCTTGAGAGGCTGTTGAAGAGGGAAGCTTCCGAGTATCGTGAGAAGCCCAGACTGGGGCGGGCCCACCTGGGGCCCGGGTGTCCTGGTGCTGTCAGCGCGGCGCCGTCCCATCTGCGCTCCAGGTTCACTGTTGTTAGGGACCATTTTTGCCAAACTTTTACTGGATTCCAGCGTTCCAGCGATAATTGCCCTTGACCATGATAGCGTATTTGTGGATTACGTAAGTGGTGGGCGTGGCTTTGTGTTACGATTAGAGCTGTTCGTACAGATAGGTTGCTTTTAAAGAACAGATTGGTCGTTCACAGTGAATAACTCATTTTCCCTTTTGTTTTCAGGCTGTTGAAAACCTTTGTTCTCACAAAGTTTCCCCAGTGCTGTACCAGCAGCTGCGCCAGGTCTGTGAAGGCCACGTCCAAGCACAAATCCTTCAGTTTAGAGAATATCCTTTTTTTGGCTTGTGAAGTTCCTATTTATTACCTAAATCTTTTAAAACTGAACATTAATAGGATAAAGAACTAATGAGTATCCTTAATATTAAAGCAAAAGCTTTTAAAGTTCTCTTTTATTTATAGAAACAAAACCTTACGGTTGTATCATATAACCCAACGTAACGGATTTTTTTTAGGTGGAGTTTTTACTGTTTAAATTGCTTGGCTGACCTGATTAAAGTCAGTGTCCATTTATCTAGTCTGTTTTGAAGTATTTAGGAGGAGTTCTGAAAAACATCTTAAGGTTTGAGCGCTGCTGTTCTTTATTCTTGTTTTTTAAAAATCTGTGTTAGTTTTCTGTGATTATAACCAATTCCCACGAAGTTGGCCGGCCGCGTGAACCAGCCCCGGCCTGTTGGCTCGCGCTCTGCAGGTCGGCTCGCCGTGGGCTCCGTGGACCTCGGCTCCGGGCCTCACCAGCCCAGATCACGCTGGACCTTTGGTCCCGACGAAGCCTTGCCCTGGGTGGGGCCGCACCTGGCCACAGCCCCCAGGCCTCCCAGTGCCTCAGGTTGGCTGGCGTGGGCTTGACCCTGTGCAGCCTTGCCTTCGGGCCCCCGCTGGCCACGGGGACCGGTCAGGGTGCCGCCATGTGGTGAGCGCCTCGGCTTAGCACTGGGCACCGGAGATGCCAGGCCGCTGCCGAGGTGGCACCTGCCTACGTGTGCTTAGGACGCAGGCTTTTTCAGACTGTTCGCGGAAGGTCTGATACCGTGGGCCATTGTAGTTGTGAGCAGTTGTAACGGTTCTTCCAGAATTACTTGTTAACCGTTCAACTATTCGGTCTTTGCTGTGACTCGCTCTGTTTCTAAGTTAGGAGCGGACCCTCGAGAAAATGAGTGAGGCGCTTGGCTGGGACCCCTGTGGCTGTGGTCAGTGCGCCCCCAGCCCCTGCCCCTTCCAGCGGCCCCCACCCCCGCCGGGCCTCCTGCCGCTGGTGACCTCAGCGCCTTCCGATTTCACATGCCAGAAACGGACTGCTGTGTGTTGCCTCCTCTCTCTGTGCTCGGAATGTTGCATGGAACCTCGCAGCCGTGCCGAGCCGCGCGCCTGCAGCATCTCGGCCGAGGGGCTGCACTGAGGGGTGCGCTCGTGTCCGGTGCCGTGGAGCTGAGACAGGCTGGAGCAGGGCTGAGGCCCGGGAGGCCGGGTCCTTTCCTCCGCCAGCTGCCTGCACACCCGTACAAAGGGAGTAACTGTGCGCCGTGCGGCTGGGTGTGAGGGTGCTGTGTGGGCCATAGGCGGTGTAGACGTCGTGACCGTGGGGCTTCGATTAACCTGTGCACGCAGTGCCCAGGTGCTTGGCGAGGTCTTCCCTGGGAGCCTGCACCAGGTGTCTTTTGCTGTAAACAGCGTCCCGAAAGTCAGGTCGTGCACGTGGTGCGCGGATGAGACATGACGTACGTCTCTGTGAGACCAGAAGTGACAGTGGCCCTCAGCCGTTCTCCTCCGTCTGCCCGTCCCCCAGTGCTGTTCATAGTGACTGGCTTCCTCGCCTCTGGGACAGCATCTCCAGAGCTGCCCTTTGGGGCGGGGCCTTTGGTCCACCCCCCAGCCCACGAAGCCTCAACGGGCAGTGGGGTGAAAGGGAAACGGGGAGGGGCAGGAAGAGATGGAGGCAGGTGAGTGCAGGCAGGTTCATCACAGGTAGGCAGGGAGACACGGAGGCTGGAAACCACGTGTGTGGCTTCTGAGCTTCTGCCCTTTCAGTATTCTGATCACTAAGCAACCTGCGTGACTCGGAGGCGAGGAGAGCGGAAAGTAAGGGGTAAAAATTGCAACAAGTAAACTGGCCGGTGTTTCTGAAGTTTTCCTTAGCAGGTCTGCACAGACTCGCTAGATAGTGTTTTATTTTTAAAGAAGATTAACACATGCTGGCAGGATCACTGCAGACAAATGGTAAGCCTGCTGACATGCTCCCTGAGTGGGTCTCAGTGCACACGCCCTCTTGGGTCTTTTCCTCCCGCCTCTGGCTCAGCTGGACAGAAGGCAGACCTGGGTAGCTGGGAGTCTGTGCCCCCTTTGCATCCAGCTGTGTTGTTTGTTTTTCTTTTTAACCAAAGCATGGCCCCGCCCATCTTCCCTCAACCCCCAAGGAAGGCAGGGCCCTGTTGGGAGCTGAGATGGGGAGTTCTGTTCAGGTCAGATGCTGCCATCCAGCTCCGACCGAGCTGGACCGTGGCTGGAGAAGAGTGGGGACGGCCTTCTCTTCTGGGGTGGGGCTGGCTGCGAGCTTGGCCTTCAGGCCGGCCGCACAGGTGACTCATGGGGCCTGCGACTCCCCGTGGGTCTCTGAAGTCTTCCTTGATCTCAGTTTATGCCTGAGAATCAAGCCTGAATCCCAGGAGTTTACTGTAACTAGACAGCCAGGCTTAGACTTAGTAGATATATCGATCCTAATTTGATTTTATGTATGTGAGTTTTCAGGATGCCCTGGCTGAAAATTATGTAAGTGAGAGAAGAGATAGGATGTATCAATAGCTTTCCTAACTAGGTTGAATTCTTTGGTTTCCTGACTGAGGTGAGTAGGCGACGACGGAGTCTCTCTTGGGCCAGGCACCGGGGGCGGTAGAGACAGGTGAATGTGCTGGGGAGGTTCTCTCTATGTGTGTAAGCAAAGCTCCACGGCACAGTCTGCGGCGCTCCTACCACGTGAGCCTGCAAAGTGAAGTCAAGTGCACACGCAGGGCTGAGAACCTCGTGCCAATGTGACGCGCCGGAATGCTGGAAAAACTCAGCTGAGAGGGGCCTCCCTGGTGGCGCGGTGCTTGAGAGTCCGCCTGCCGGTGCAGGGGACGCGGGTTCGTGCCCCGGGCCGGGAGGATCCCACGTGCCGCGGGGCGGCTGGGCCCGTGAGCCGTGGCCGCTGAGCCTGCGCGTCCGGAGCCTGTGCTCCGCAACGGGAGAGGCCACAGCGGTGAGAGGCCCGCGTACCGCAAAAAAAAAAAAAAAAATTCAGCTTAGAGCATCTCCCAGTCTAAGGAGATTCACCACGTCAGTCAGGAAATGACTGAATTTCAAAGGCATCTTTGAGGCGAAGTGCTGTACAATCCCTACAGTCAGACTTTCTGGATAAAAGAGATGAAAAGCAGACACCAAGGGGCACATGTAAATTCAGGGAAAAATCAACCATGAGGGTCTTGAAGATAAAAACATCTTTTCGTTGAGAAACAATCATGTTAGTTTTGAGACAGCTAGGGTTGAATGTTTTGTTGGTAAGGTATGTAAATAAGTCAAGTCCTCCTCTTGCCCTCCAGATCATGATCAGAAGTATCTTCCTGTTTCTGGATCGTACTTACGTGCTTCAGAATTCCATGCTTCCTTCCATCTGGTGAGTGTCCCCCGGTCCTGGTCTGTGGCTGAGGCTGTGGCTGACCTGTGTCTCCGATGGTTGATTTGATGACACGTGCCCGACCATCTGTCTGTGGTCCTCTGTGTTGGCGAGGGTCGCTGGCACACAGGCCTGCCCCTCGGTGGCTCTCGGCCCGGAAGTGTCTGTCACCATGAGGGGCAGCCGCCGAGCTGGCAGCCGCCAGTCCAGCACGTTCTCCTGTGGGCATGGAAGTGCCTTGTGAAGCCCGTTTCTGTCACCTCTTCCACCTCTGCTCTGGGAAAGGCTGGGGAGCCGGTCACTCTCTGATGGTGCCTCCCGGTACTCTGCTGATGGGCCGGGCACAGGGCGTTGGCTTCCATCTGCTTGGGGCAGTGTGAGTCGGGAACCCTGTGCCCACGTTGCCCTGGGTCCCTGGTCCCCGACTTCGAGCGTCGTCCCCGAGCAGCTCAGCCTTGGTGACGGGGCCTGTCTGTGGTCTCGCCCTCGGTCCTCCACGTGGACGTTCCCTCCCGATTCAGCACGCTGTGCCCTCTCGCCACCTCTAAGCCCCGTCCTGTAAAGTCGCTTCCTTTTCTAGCTTCCTGGCCGTCCGTTCACTCTGACCCAAGGCAGTACGATTTCTCCTTCTACCACCGGGAAGCCGCTTGTCTTTGTTTCCTGTAACCCACGCGTGGGTCGGCTGGGGCCCTCCCTCCTCTCCGTGACCCCACGTCCCCTCTGCCCCTCTGTCCTCTCAGCCCCGACTCCTGCACGCCTCCTACTAGACACCCACGAACCTCTGCAGGACAGATCGTCATTACTCAGAGAAACAATCCGTTTGGAAAAGCTGATGATGGCAGGAAGCCGCAGAGCTCCTCCTCTGTGCGGGGCTGTCCTAAGGGCTTCAGCACCTCCTGACTGACTCCATCCTTAGAGCAGCTCCATGAGGGATGACCATCCTCCAGATGGAGAAACTGAGGCAGCGCGGCTGCCACCGCAGGACCTTCTTCTGAAGCCACACTCTCAGCTCAGACTCCAGCAAAGCCGCCAGGATGTGCCCGCGGCTTCCTCCTCCCTCGGCGTGCCTGGGCGCAGCAGGCTTCCTCTCCCCACCTCCTCCTGTCTCAGCTAGTGGGCCGCTCCCGTGGCCTCTGCAGAGCTCAGGCCGGGGCTCCACTGCACACCCGGATTTCTCACGCACCCTCACAGCGATCTCTGCCATCCTGCACGAGCACGCTTGCTTCCCTGCCTGCTGCAGTGGACGGGGGCTGGTAGGCTTCACGCGCTGGGCAGTGCCTCCAGGTTAGACGGCAGGGTTACATGATGAACTACGTTTAGACTCTGGAGCCTGGCGAGCTGGGCACAGCAAGCTCCCTGTGATCTCTCTGCCTCAGTTTCTCCATCTGGAGGACGGCCATCCCTCACGGAGCTGCTCTAAGGATGGAGTCAGTCAGGAGGTGCTGAAGCCCTTAGGACAGAGGGGCAGAGGGGACGTGGGGTCACGGAGAGGAGGGAGGGCCCCAGCCGCCCCGCGCGTGGGTCACAGGAAACAAAGACAAGCGGCTTCCCGGTGGTAGAAGGAGAAATCGTACTGCCTTGGGTCAGAGTGAACGGACGGCCAGGAAGCTAGAAAAGGAAGCGACTTTACAGGACGGGGCTTAGAGGTGGCGAGAGGGCACAGCACGCGGAATCGGGAGGGAGCGGGCTGAGGGAGTGCGATGGACTCTGCTTTGCACCCTCAGTTCTGTCGTCCTGTGGCCAGGGTCACACAGGAGGAACAGCTGGAGGATGCGGGCAGGGCAGGCGGAGGGTCCCAGGGCTCCCGGGCAGGACGGCGGGAACCTGCTGACCCATGCAGGAAACAGGCGGCATTGATGAGGAAAGAAATACAAGGCACACCAGACTGTCAAGAGTGAAAATTTTTTTAAAAGAGTTCTTGACACCTGGACCAGAGAGTTAGCAAGTCAGTAGCTTGGGGGTGATACTCATAGTGTAGCTGGAGCTTCACCCAGAACTTCTAAGAAGTGAAACTAAAACAGTCTTGTCTTCTCTGTTTGTACAGGGATATGGGATTAGAACTATTTAGAAACCATATTATTAGCGATAAAATGGTTCAGACAAAGACCATCGATGGCATCCTGCTTCTGATCAAGCGGGAGCGGAGCGGGGAGGCCGTGGACCGGAGCCTGCTGCGGGGCCTGCTGGGCATGCTGTCCGACCTCCAGGTGGGCCCCACGCGTCCTCACAGCCCGCGAGGGAAGCACTGGGCCCCTGCGCAGCCGCCTGCACCCAGGCGACGAGGTGTCAAAGATGTCAGTGTCGGAGCTGACACCGTTAGAGTATTGCTAAAAGTATGGGAGGGGAATGACTCGGCTGGCACTCACCCGGAGCCGGGGAAGGGGCAGCTTTTGCCGCATGGATGCAGTGCCCCGGGAGACGGCCGGGGCCTGGGAGCACCCTGGGCAGAGCAGGGAGGCTGGGCGGGCCCAGGCAGCTTGTCACGGGCACAGGTCACGGCAGCCGTGCGCCCTCGACCTGGGGCGGCAGCAGCACTTGAAGCTGAGAGCTAGGTTTCTTCGCTGCATTTGGTCCTTAACCCTGCTCATGTTTTAGGTGTATAAAGATTCATTTGAACTGAAGTTTTTGGAAGAAACTAATTGTTTATATGCTGCAGAAGGCCAAAGGTTAATGCAAGAAAGAGAGGTGAGACAACGAATGATTCTGAATTGCCTTATTTCATTTTCATAGATGTGCATCTAAGTGTGATTTCTAAATGTTTGTCTCTTCACGCTGGCAAACATCTCACTGAAAATCTTCCAAAAGCTACAATCTAGTTTAAATTCCTAGTGATGAGCTTCTTTGTGAGTTTATTAAGGGCTTAATTTTTTTCTCCTAATTTAGAAACCCTTCTATTGCCCCCCCCCACAGTAAAAAAGCTAGTGTAATAGCTTCTAAAATACATAAAGGAACTCAAGCTGAAATAAGAGTTTTAAAGATAATTCTTAAATATGAAAGAGAAACCTGACATGTTAAAAATGTTCATCTCTGTGAGGCATTGAAAAGATTACCCAAAAAGCCACGGGAAAAAAACATGTATTTAGTAGTAATAAGAACCCAAAAACTTGATAGCCGGTTTCTCGGGTATCAGAGCCCAGCTCAGCAGGAAGCCCCTCGGGACCGTCACAGGAGGGGGAGTCGGAGACTGGCCTGGCTGCCGCCCCGGGGTCAGAGCCTCAGCGACCCCTGTCATGGGGCCTTTGCTGTGCAGGCAGGTGACCCTTCACCCCTGGAAACTCAGAGAGAGTGTGTTTTGAGATCTCCTACAGCCACTCTCTTTAGGGCCTCAGAGGAATAGTCTGTTGCTTGGCGTTTGCCGACCCCACTAAGCGTGGGCTGGGGGGGGTGCCGTGACCTATCCCCGGGCCTCGGTGACAGGAGGACCCTCCCCAGGAGCAAGGCAGGACCATGCCGTGCTGCCTGCCCCCATTCCAGACCTTACCTTCAGTCTCCAGGATTGGGTTGAAGGAAACCTCCTGCCGTGTATCACCCTCCCCCTCCTCACCACCCCCACTCCTGGTACTCTGTTAACCTTTGGGCCTGAATGTACAGTCTGCTTTTTTTTCTTAAATAAGGAAAACAGTATTTCAGCTTCTTGGGTAACGTGAAGAAGGTTTTTGTTGCTGATGTGTTTAAATGTTGTGTTTGGAAGGTTCCGGAGTACCTGAACCATGTGAGTAAGCGCCTGGGGGAGGAGGGTGACCGCGTGATCACGTATCTAGACCACAGCACACAGTGAGTACCACTCCCGCGCTCAGCTCTGACCCGCAGCGTCTTGTAGACTCGCTCGCTGCTCTCTGAACCTGAACGTATTCTGCTCCTGGGACAGTTTGCTTGTTGTCTGTGATTACCCAGCACTTGTAAGTCACACTGACTCGTGGCCTGTGGTGAGTTATCGTCCAAAGGGAGTGATTCAGGCTGAGATACTCGGTATCTTTTTATAGACAGTTTGTAATTTATGTTATAAATGTATAATAAATTTACAGAAGTTTACGTTAATGGGGTATTGTTGAATATGGGCAATTTCGGTTGTAGAGTTTTGTTGGACATCTGATATAGCTGTAATTTTTCCTTATAGTACTCAGTCACATTTTTTCTTTTAATATTTATTTATTATATTTATTTTTGGTTGTGTCGGGTCTTAGTTGTGGTACGCAGGATCTTTTGTCGCAGCGTGCGGGCTTCTCTCTAGTTGCGGTACGCGGACTCCAGAGCGCGTGGGCTCTGTAGTTGTGGTGCCAGGCTCAGTAGTTGCGGCCCACAGGCTTAGTTACCCTGCGGGACGTGGGATCTTCGTTCCCCGACCAGGGATCGAACCCACGTCCCCTGCGTTGGAAGGCAGATTCTTAACCACTGGACCGCCAGGGAAGTAACTTGTCCCTTCTCTTTTCATCCAATTTTTTTTTTTTCCTCTAAAGCTGAGGTCAGTGAGTAGCTAGGGAAAAGTACAGGACAGGTTTTGTGAATGTCTGCGTCAGGCACATAATATTTATTCAAGTGAGGAAGATTAGAGCAGAAACGTGAGAGACAGAAAAGAGAGACGTTTTTAAGAGGGAAAGTGCTAAAACGTGCAGAATGTGTTGACTCCCAGGGTGGGGGGAGGGGCCAGGCAGGATGAAAGAAAGGGACAGGATGTGACAGCTTGAGAACATGGAAAATAGAGGGTCGTGAAGCAGGGGTGAGGCTGCTCTCAGACACCTGGCGCTGGAGGTGCCGTGTGGACCTCAGATGCAGGGCGGGACCTCAGGTGCAGGGCGGTGCCGTCGGGCCGAAGCGGGGTCCACGGGGGAGGGAGGGGGCGGGGGGGTGGGGGAGACTGTGCAGCGCCCATTGGTGCCAGGCCCCTCCTCGCCGCCCTCCGGTGTGTAGGTGCTGTGTTAATAACTGCCCGCTCCCCAGTCTCGCTTAGGAGTGTCCGAGAGTTAAGCAGAGCAGACCGTGGGCCCCCCTCGGGTTAGGGTTTCGAGGGGCACTGCCCGAGGTGGCTCCTGTGGTGTCGGGCGATTCAAAGGTCACAGAGTGAGAAACAGTTTTCGGAGAAACAGGAGGGAGGTGGCAGATAAGGAGCCACGGCAGCCTACAGGCTGCGCTCCGGGCACCCCTTCCCGCCTCGCCCGTGCACGCCGCCACCCTTGGGACGGGCACTGCGGGCGTTGGTGCAGGCCACATCTCTGGGCCCTCCGTACCCAGAGCCCGAGTGCCTGCCGCACGTCCCTCTGGGGTCACCCTGAGGTTCACCTGAGGTGGTGCGGTGAAAAGTTCCTCAAAATGAAGGCCGAGGTCCACACGCCCGGGAGCGAAGCGGGGGCTCTGGTCTCCTAAAAGAAGAGCTGAGCGAGCAGGGGTGATGGGTCAGGAGTGGCAGCTGTGCGTCCTGCGTGACGTTCCCGCGGCTGCTCTGAGAAGTCAAATTTTGAAGAGTGGTCCTGGGCGAAGACAGGCAGGAGGAAGTGAGGGCAGAGGGACAGCTATGGGTGCAGGAGGCCGTCTGTGGGACCCGGGCGGGGCAGGGTCGCGGGCAGCCCGCCCGGGTTGTCCCAGGTGCAGTGGGCGAGGGCGCCTCCCATCCGCTGCTGTTCCCCTCTCCCGGGGCCCCGGTGACCTGAGCCTGTGTCGGCGTCGGTGATGGCTGGGCGTGTGCTGACTTGGGCTTAGCTGTGTGGACGGGGGTCCCCGTCCTCCACAGCCGACAGGCTCTCCCCAGTACTTCCTTCCTGACACGCCTCTGTTTACTTCCCAGGAAACCACTGATTGCCTGTGTGGAGAAGCAGCTGTTAGGAGAACATTTAACAGCGATTCTGCAGAAAGGTAGGTTTTCCCAGCTCTGTGTCTCTGCACTGATTGCTTGTCCCTGATTTGCTAAGAGAGTTAGCGGAGCATTGTAAGCGCGCGAGGACCCTCGTTGTTGTAAGAAGACAGGCACTGAAATCATCGGGAAAGTGGTGGACCATTAGCCCTTGAGGGGAGAATTGATTACACGCAGTAGTGAAAGGCACGCGTAAGAACCACGGTTTAAGCTAAAATCACGTGAAATCCTATCCGGGCTGAGAGGTTGGTTGCAAGAGGCCCTCTGGCCAGCAGACGGCCTGGGCTGTGCTCACAGGCCCCATCCTGTGCGGTGACGTCCCTCCTGGGCACTGACCCGCAGGTGTGGACGCACGCGGTCCGATGGGCTGGGGGTGCCCGCGGGCTGCATCCCTGCCCTGCGTGCGGCTCCGCGGCAGACGAGCTGCTGGCGCCATGGTCCCAGGACAGAGGCGGACCAGGCTAGCTCGGCACGCGGCCGACGGTGCGGTTTTAGCGCCGTGCTGTTAGAGGTGATGTGATGTTTTCACTCCCACCCTCACTGTAATGAGCACAGTCTAACCTTACACACTTTAGTGCTTGGTGTTGCTTTTTATATCATTTACTGTTATGCTTGAAAGTCATTTTGGAGCCACGGGATCTGTTTCAAGCTATTAGAAACCTTAAAGTCTAATTCTGCCCCCAAATGCATCTGGTTGGGGTCTGCTTTGCCAGGTGGTAATATCTCTAATGAGACACTAAACGTGGGGCTTCCAAGTGAAACCAGAATGAAGCCAAAGGGAGAGAATTAGTGTTGGTGAGCGTCTGCTGTACTTCAGGTAAATGGCTTCTGGTCCTGGAACAGCCCCGGTTTACAGGAAACCCGAGCGAGACACTAATGCCTTGGATCATGGCCCGAAAGCCGAGGGCCAGGGTGCCAATCTGGTGTCTCCTGCTCACGTCACACTGGAGCCCACACACTGGTACGTTTCCATGTGGATGGGGCCTCGATTTACTGTCCACCTGAAACAAGGGTCCTCCGATTTCATACTAGGTGTTTATTAAAAAGGAGTCACTTTTTTGGGGGGGGGGGCGGGGGCGCCACGCCATACGGCATGAGGGATCTTAGTTCCCCGACCAGGGATCGAACCCTCGCCCCCGGAAGTGGAAGCACAGAGTCTTAACCACTGGACCACCAGGGTGGTCCAAAAAGGAGTCACTTTTAGAAGAAAACGGAACTTCATGTAGACAGTAGAAATTTGGATGAATCGTTTCAGTGTGTATTTTGATGAGCAAAATTATTTCAAGAAAATGGTAAATTATATATATGTAAAAGTATAGTCTAAATTTTACTAAAGGCATTTAAAAAATTAAAAGCTATAATTTTTGAATTTTAAGTCATCATTCAGCGTTTCAGTACATCAGTTGTAGAATAAGTTATCTGCATCAGTAGATCAAATCGTAGTTGAGAGAAATACAGACATTTGGAGCCTTGCTCAGGGTCCGGTCCATCGGCACAGCCGACGTGTTTGTGTGTCTTTGCCGTGTGGACAGTGTGCCTGATTTACAGCAGAAGCTGAGACTGCAGTCACGTGACTGGCTCACAGCGTCTCCGCTCTCACCTCACGGCCTCCCCACAGTTAGCAGAAAGCAGGTGGTGAGAACATGCTTCCTGAAGCTCTTCTGATCATGGTGGTTTTAGAAAATCTTTGTAAAATGTTAAAACCTGAAATAGCAAAGGCCTAAAAAAATGCTGTTAAGCACCTCCAAGTATCTGATAAACAATACATGTTTTCCTTCCACAATTTATTATACAGGTGAATAAAATAAGTCAACTAAAAGATTAGATTTGATAGCTTATCTTAGGCAAATATCCTTTCTGGCTGATGGACTAAATCAGAAGTGATTTGGGGTCGTAAAGCTCCCAGGTCAGAGAGTTGGTGTGAGCATTCTTCGGATCTTTCTGCATTAGCTAAATAAGGGGCCTCCGTGCAGGGAAGGGGTAGGGACTACACCTCCCAGCATGGTGCTCAGGGAACAAGACTCACCTGGTGGGCTGCGTCACGGGGCCTTGCCTGCGTAGGAACCAGCCGACCCCTGGGTTTCTGTGTCCGCGGGGCCCTGTGTGCCGCGAGCACCGGCCCAGCCTAGCTTTTGCTCGTGCAGCCTTCCCGCCCGCCGTGCCGAGCTAACATTGCCGTGTGATCCCAGGGCTGGACCACCTGCTGGATGAGAACAGAGTGCCCGACCTCACTCAGATGTACCAGCTGTTCAGCCGCGTGCGGGGCGGCCAGCAGGTACTGCTGCAGCACTGGAGCGAGTACATCAAGGTGCGTGGCCATCGGTCGGGCTCTGCGAGGGACGGGCATGGGGCCACCATCACACATCTCCCTCCAGGTCACTCGTGCACAGGCGTTTTAGGGATGAATACCGTCCGGGTGTAAACACGTTTTAAAAGCTGCCATTTGGCCGTTTGTCATCAGCGTAAGTATTGGGTGGGCCAAAAAGTTCCTTCGGTTTTCAAGTAGAAATAAAAGACATATTTTTTATTTTCACCAAGAACTTTATTGAACAACTTATTCACTGTTTTGTTCCACTACCTTCTGCCATTTTTCAGGCAACTTCATAATTCCATTGTCCCAAAACTTTTTACCTTTTTGAGCAAAGAACTGTTCAGGTGCCTTTCACTGTCTTCCAGGGAATTGCATTTTTTTTTGTTAAGAGAATTTTGTAAAGACTGAAATAAATTGGAAATCTGAAGGTGCAATGTCTGGTGATACGGTGGATGAATCAGAACTTCCCAGCCAAGCTCTAACAGTTTTTGCCTGGTCATTATAGAAACATGCGGTCTTGCGTTATCCTGATGGAAGATTATGTGTTGTTTTCTGTTGACTAATTCCAGACGCTTTTCATCGAGTGCTGCTTTCAGTTGGTCTCATTGGGAGCAGTACTTGTTGGAATTAATCGTTTGGTTTGCCAGAAGTAGCTCATGATAGAGGACTCTCTTCCAATCCCACCATATACACAACATCACCTTTTTTGGATGAAGACTGGCCTTTGGTGTGGTTGGTGGTGGTCCATTTCACTTGCCCCATGATCTCTTTACAGTATACACTCTTTATTGTACAGTATCTTTTCATCGCCCATCACAATTTGTTTTCAAAACGGAACATTTAGGACTTCCCTGGTGGCGCAGTGGTTGAGAGTCCGCCTGCCGATGCAGGGGACACGGGTTCGTGCCCCGGTCCGGGAAGATCCCACATGCCGCGGAGCGGCTGGGCCCGTGAGCCATGGCTGCTGAGCCTGTGCGTCCAGAGCCTGTGCTCCACAGCAGGAGAGGCCACAACAGTGAGAGGCCTGCATACAGCAAACAAACAAACAAACAAAAAAACGGAACATTTAAGTACAGAATTATATGCAGAAATACCGTCAAGTAGTTTTTTTTCGTTTAACTTATGTGGAACCCAAACATCAAAGCGATTAACGTAACCAAGCTGGTGCAAATGATGTTCAGGGCTTGATTTGGATATTTTGAGTATTTTGGCTATCTACCCTGTGGTATAACATTGATTGTTCTCAATTAGTGTCTCGATTTGATCGCTGTCAACTTGAACTGGTCTGCTCGACTGTGGAGCATGGTCCAGCGAGAAATCTCCAGCACAGAACTTTGCAAACCACTTTTGACACGTTCGATCAGTCACAGCACCTTCTGTCCATATACTGCACAAATCTTTTTTTTGTGCTTCAGTTGTGTTTTTACCTTTCTTGAAATGATGAAGCATAATATGCCGAGAGTGTTGTCTTTTCTTCCATCTTCAGTATTAAAATGGCTACACAAAGACTCACCAATTTTGATGTCTTTTTTTAAATGCACGCTGATGTGACGGCTGTCAGTACGGTCTAACAAAATGGTTTCGAATGAGGTCAAAGACAACTAAACGCTACTAGAACCATCTTACAGAGAAACCGAACGAGCCTTTTGGCCAACCTGATACTAGCTGAGTTCTACAATCGAGATTTTCGAAAGTTGTTTTTGTGAATCTACCATATAAACGTGATCTCATGCCTTTGCTCAGTGGGAACTCTCACACATTTTGGTATGTCAGGCGGGTGTGTATGCTACTTTGTTTCCTAGAAATCCAGGATTTATTACGTAAACATGTGCTTGCGGGTTTCTGTGTGTGTATGCATGCATGTGCCTGTGTGTATGGTTATCAAAAGGCAACAGGAGAGATCCTTGTGGTGCTGACTGCTTGTCCTCTTGGCCGTGGGCCTAGATGACACACATAGGTGATGGCCCAGGTGACGCACACACAGGGAGCTACAGGCGAACACCGTGACCCATCGGGGTGGGACGGGTGGGCTGTGTCAAGGCCAGTGTCCTGGCTGGGGCGCTGCTCAGTGGCTTCCCACGGGGCACCATCGGGGAGACGAGGCTTAGTGTGCGAGGACATCGTCACTGTTTCTGCCGCACGTGAATCTGTGACTGTCACGGGGAAAATTCAGCTGAGGAAAAAGATAAAGGAAATAATCAGGCCTGAAGTTGCATGTTGATCTGCATGTGGCCAGCTTGGACACACGCACACATGCCCCCAGGATTTTGTGCGGTTGCATTGAGCTGAAAGGCATAAGCGACTCACGCTGGGTCAGCAGTGGAGCTTTATGTTAAGAAAGGCCAGTGGAGATTTAGGGTTTTGCCGACCAGTAGTCCTGAGAGAACAGGAACAAGTGCTGAACACAGGAGTTCACCTCTGCAGTGTCCATTCTCAGCAGGAAAAGTCAGTGTGTGAATACGGTTCCGAGGGTCCACTAATGATAAGCAGTTACGCTGTGACAGCACAGTGTTTCCTCACAAAATAAAGCTGACCCTCATGTGTCGTGGTCTTAGGTACGTTATTTTAAAATCCTGTCAGTGTGAAAGGGTACAGAGTGAAGAGTGAGTCCCTCCCGCCCCTGCTGGTCATGCCCTGTCCCTCTCCAGAAGGTCTTTATGCCATGTCATTTGTACCTTTTCACCAATGATGAGCCTCCATGGGCACCTTTGACGTGTAACTGTGTGAAGATGTGTCTTACATTGAACCACGGTTGTGTTCACCGTCTCCTCAGCTGGTAGTTTTTCATCAGATAGCGAGCTGTTGTTGTCACGCACAGACTTTTAGTGATGTTTAAATAGCATCTTTAAATTAAAAATACAGGCTAAAAACCAGGCTCTAAACCACCCATGGTTAGAAGTGAAGGGGAAAGAAAACTATAGTCAGGAAGTCCAAATAGGTGTATCAGGTTAAGGGGGTTACTTTCTATTTGAGGAATTTTAAGTAAAAGTTTTTTCTTCAGAAAGCAACAGACATTTCCCCAGTAATTGATAAATTCTTCCAGAAGCAGAATTGTAACCCTAAAGCATTAGTTGCATATCCACTTAATTTTTAGAAGGTGGACTAAATTTGTGAAACTTTTGAAACTATTTAGTGTTTAAAACCAGGAGTGGGGGCTTCCCTGGTGGCGCAGTGGTTGAGAGTCTGCCTGCCAATGCAGGGGACACGGGTTCGTGCCCCGGTCTGGGAAGATCCCACATGCCTCAGAGCGGCTGGGCCCATGAGCCATGGCCGCTGAGCCTGTGCGTCCGGAGCCCGTGCTCCACAGTGGGAGAGGCCACAGCAGTGAGAGGCCCGCGTACCGCGGAAAAAACAAAAAACAAAAAACAAAAAAAAACAGGAGTGATTAATTTATATAAAACTATCATGATTGTTTGATAGCAGAAGAAAAATTATGTTGTATCAGAAACCTGTTGATGACTTGGGGTACGTTTTTGCAGACTTTTGGGACAACGATCGTTATCAATCCTGAAAAAGATAAAGATATGGTGCAGGACCTGCTGGATTTCAAGGACCGAGTGGACCACGTGATAGAAGTGTGCTTCCAGAGGAACGAGAAGTTCATCAACCTGATGAAGGAGTCCTTCGAATCGTTCATCAACAAGAGGCCAAACAAACCTGCAGAGCTGATTGGTAGAAACACATACTTCTATACCTTTTCTTAACATGGGAAAATAAAGCAAAATTCAAGTAGATTTTTTTCCCAAAAGTTCAGCCTCCTTATGGGGAGGGCAGGCAACATGCCTTAACAGGACACACCTTTTCAAAAAACCACATACACAGGTGTGTGCTTATAGATACATTAAATACATACGTAAGTGCGTGGTACTTTCATAAGGGTGAATGTAGTTGTGATTTTGTAAGGAAATGGAGCTTGACATCATAAGAGAGGAAGGGACATAAAGATTTATCCTAGTTTGTACTACTCACAGCTCCAGAGTTGTTTTTGTAAGGATGAGCCTTGATTCTCTACGTCGACTACAAGCCAGTGATTTCTGCTCAGAAATTGGATTGAGGTTTGTTGCATATGAACATTATGAGGTTATGAGGATAACTATCAATCTCTAGATAATACTTAACAGGAGATGCTATTTAGTCACTATCTTTGTATCCTCCAGTCAGTATCAAAAGTACGGTAAAATTGAATGACATCTCAGGAGATAGCATATTTTAAGATGAAACAGTTTTTATTTTATTTTATTTTTTTTTTATTTTTTTTCATTTTTTTTTTTATTAGTTTCTGCTTTATAACAAAGTGAATCAGTCATACACATACATCGAAACAGTTTTTAAATTATCACTTTATATGATTATTTCATGATAATATCAAAATATTTTAGGATTCACAGAATTTCATTAGTCAGTAAATTTTTTTTTTTTTTGAGATTGACAGGAGGCAAAGGGCAGGGAAGGTGTGATGCAGACTTGGGCTCTGTTGAGGGTTGTTGAAAATGTGTGGTGGGCACATGGGGTTCACTGTACAAGTGACTACTTCTGTGTATGTTCAGAATATTTCATAATAAAGAATGATAAGGGAAAAAAGCAACAAGAGGAGAAGTTTAAAGGCAATTTAATTTGGCCTTTGAACCACTTTATGGATTGCGATTTCTCTAAAGATGGGTTCAGACTCTTGGGAGCTTGGGTTCTGCCTTCCTTAAGCCAGGTCATCGTTGGTTTGTGTATCTCAGAAACAAGCAGCCCAAGCAGAACTGCTCTGTCCCTGCATTGTCAGCCCTGAGAAAAGTGCTTTCTCTTGAGAAAGTCTCACCCAGATGTATCACACCACATCTTGAAGACGGGGTACTGCACTTTCTGGAGCACTCATGTGTCATGAGCCCCAGCATGGAATCAAAGTGTTTGTTCTCGGTGCCCTGAAAGTACAGATCTTAGAAAATCAGGTGTTTGCCTTTTTGTCTCATAATAATGTCATTTTGGAAAGGTTCCAGAGTGTTACTGTTCAGTTTTTGCGTGGAGAAATTAAAGATCTTCCTTCATCTATTTAGAATATGTGTTAGATAATGAATGCTTATTTTTCAAATAATTTTACCTCTTACAGCAAAGCACGTTGATTCAAAATTGAGAGCAGGTAATAAGGAAGCAACGGACGAGGAGCTGGAGAGGATCCTGGACAAGATCATGATCCTATTCCGGTTCATTCACGGTGAGCGGGGCTCACGGCATCTCCTCACCGCCGGGCACAGAGGACGCGATGTCCGCAGAGCGTCTGTAGTCGGGCCCCGTCTTCTGTTGGGAAAAACGGGAATGTGTCCACTTCCCTGTTACCACAGGGACTAGGGTGATGGCTGCCACGGACTGAGTGAGGCGTTTGTGGGGATTCAGTGGGTAGAGCTGGCTTGCGTCAGGGCAGACGCCCCTCTGGCCGTTTCAGCTGTCGAGGTGAACGTTTGCATGGAAGCTATCTAATGACTTAATGTTGTTCTCACTTGCTCATAAATAGGTAAAGATGTCTTTGAAGCATTTTATAAGAAAGATTTGGCAAAAAGACTCCTTGTTGGAAAAAGTGCCTCCGTTGATGCTGAAAAGTCTATGCTGTCGAAGCTGAAGCACGGTGAGCACATGGGGCGGGGGTGGGCCTTGGTGCCCGATGGGTGTTCTCCCAGGATGCTCACCTGCAGTCCACTTGTGTCCAGAGTGTGGGGCTGCGTTCACCAGCAAGCTGGAAGGCATGTTCAAGGACATGGAGCTCTCTAAGGACATCATGGTTCATTTCAAGCAGGCAAGTTGTGTTCTTGTCAAGTAAAACAGCTTTTTAAAAAGTATCCTATTTTAAATTGTGAGAAGTGATTATGTAAATTATGTACATAAGTATGTGAATTATGTAGAATCCTCGTCCTTAAAAATTACACCATTAACATCTCACATATTCAAAAAACTTAAATTTAAAATGAAACAGAAAAATAATCCCTGGGAATTCCCTGGCAGTCCAGTGGTTAAGACTCCACTCTTTCACTGCCAAGGGCCCAGGTTCAGTCCCTGGTTGGGGAACTAAGATCCCATGAGCTCTGCAGTACAGCCAAAAAAAGAAAAAGGGAAAATAATCCCTAAAATTGCACACTAAAAATTTGACTTAAATGATTTTAATGATCCTTATTTGACTAAAGAAGAGAAAACATTTCTAGTGACTTTAGAACAGGGTGTGTGGTTTCGGTGAAATATGTTCCAGGGAGTGAAATAAATGAAAACACAAGGTAAACTGTACTTTGAAAATGACACCATTTACTTTTTAATGAATTAATTCTTTTTGGTGATATTCTAAAGTAATCATTCTGTCCTGATTTTCTTTGGTTTTAGTATATGCAGAATCAAAGTGACCCGGGCTCTATAGACCTGACAGTGAACATACTTACGATGGGATACTGGCCGACATACACCCCCATGGAAGTACATCTAACTCCAGAGGTAAGTGTTTTAAAGCCCGAATGCCCTTTGTTATTCATATACTGGTGCTCCAGAGCCCCACAGACCTCACCCTTGTAGCACCCAGGCCGGCACAGATGTGCTGTCTTTCAAGGAGTGTTTAAATCATGCACTCGGTCAAAACCCCAATCGTCTCTGTCTAAACAGTGTTCTCAGTGGACGCATTTTGTCTCCATGTCCACCGGCCACCCGTGAAGAAGATGCTGGCACAGGCGCTTTTTTAAAAAGTTCCTGCATGCAGAGCCATGGGCCTCCATGTCTGGCTGTTCCTCCCGCCCGTTGTAGACAGCACCAGGGTCCCGCGAGGGGCAGGGGTTGGTGCGTGTGTCGGTCGTCACTCTGGTTCTCTGGGGACATGCGGGTACTGGGGAGAACCCTGGGCTCAGGCACGGAATGTGCAGAGAAGGAAGCAGCACCCGGACCGCTGTTTGGGGCGCCGGCTGGCTGGTGCCAGGCCTCCAGGAAGAGAGCTGGGCGTGGAGCCCTGGACTCTGGGAGCCGGGGCAGAGCGCTGCCTCTTGGAGCCCTTCTTGCCGTTTCCAAGACAGTATCTTTCCTTGGCTGTTCTTCTGTTTCTGACCCCACTAGTCTGTTGCCTTTGTGGTTTTCTTCTCTTTTTTCCCTCCCCTCCATCCTGAATGCTGATGTTCTGTGGAAGCCCCTCAGCTTCCTTCCCCTGGCGCACATACCCCACTCTCCTCCAGCCTATGTGTCCGCTTGCCCCATGGGACCTCCACAGCCGTGGGCTCGGCCCTCCCTCCCTGAATCTCTCCACCTGATAGGAAGACTCTGAGGCACCCCACACGCACCCGGTTCTCTCGTGCTCCTGGGCCCAGGTGTGACCCTCCCAGTGGAACCTCTTCTGCAGAAAACCACCACACACACACACCCCACCATCTGGGAGACACTTGTCTCCCCAGTTGCCTTCGCCAGAAGACACCCCTTACCTCCTCCCCCCGGGCGTGCCCTGCTCATGGTGCTGCAGGTCTGTTCAGTTGTTGCATCAAAATAGTTCAGGCTGAGAGAGCCTCATCCACCAGAGGGCAGACGGCAAAAGCAAGAAGAAGTACAGTTCTGCAGCCTGTGGAAGGAAGACCACATTCACAGAAAGGGAGACAAAATGAAAAGGCAGAGGACTTTGTACCAGATGAAGGAACAGGATAAAACCCCAGAAAAACAGCTAAATGAAGTGGAGGGCGGCAACCTTCCAGAAAAAGAATTCAGAATAATGACAGTGAAGACGATCCAGGACCTCGGAAAAAGAATGGAGGCAAAGATCGAGAAGATGCAAGAAATGTTTAACAAAGACCTAGAAGAATTAAAGAACAAACAGAGATGAACAATACAATAACTGAAATGAAAAATACTCTAGAAGGAATCAATAGCAGAATAACTGAGGCAGAAGAAGGGATAAGTGACCTGGAAGACAGAATGGTGGAATTCACTGCCGTGGAACAAAATAAACAAAAAAGAATGAAAAGAAATGAAGACAGCCTAAGAGACTTCTGGGACAGCATTAAACGCAGCAACATTTGCATTATAGAGGTCCCAGAAGGAGAAGAAAGAGAGAAAGGACCCAAGAAAATATTTGAAGAGATTATAGTCAAAAACTTCCCTGAAATGGGAAAGGAAATAGCCACCCAAGTCCAGGAAGCACAGAGAGTCCCAGGCAGGATAAACCCAAGGAGAACCACACCAAGACACATAGTAATCAAATTGACAAAAATTAAAGACAGAGAAAAATTACTGAAAGCAACAAGGGAAAAACGACAAATAACATACAAGGGAACTCCCATAAGGTTAACAGCTGATTTCTCAGCAGAAACTCTGCAAGCCAGAAGGGAGTGGCACAATATATTTAAAGTGATGAAAGGGAAGAACCTACAACCAAGATTACTCTACCCTGCAAGGATCTCATTCAGATTCCAAGGAGAAATCAAAAGCTTTACAGACAAGCAAAAGCTGAGAGAATTCACCACCACCAAACCAGCTCTACAACAAATGCTAAAGGAACTTCTCTAAGTGGGAAGGACAAGAGAAGAAAAAGACCTACAAAAACAAACCCAAAACAATTCAGGAAATGGTAATAGGAGCATACATATCGATAATTACCTTAAACGTGAATGGATTAAATTCTCCAACCAAAAGACACAGGCTTGCTGAATGCATACGAAAACAAGACCCATATATATGCTGTCTACAAAAGACCCACTTCAGACCTAGGGACACATACAGACTGAAAGTGAGGGGATGGAGAAAGATATTCTATGCAAATGGAAATCAAAAGAAAGCTGGAGTAGCCATACTTGTATCAGATGAAATAGACTTTAAAATAAAGAATGTTACAAGAGACAAGGAAGGACACTATGTAATGATCAAGTGATCAATCCAAGAAGAAGATATAACAGTTATATATGCACCCAACATAGGAGCACCTCAATACGTAAGGCAACTGCTAACAGCTGTAAAAGAGGAAATCGACAGTAACACAATAATAGTGGGGGACTTTAACACCTCACCTACACCAATGGACAGATCATCCAAACAGAAAATTAATCAGGAAACACAGGCTTTAAATGACACAATAGACCAGATAGATTTAATTGATATTTATAGGACATTTCATCCAAAAATGGCAGATTACACTTTCTCCTCAAGTGCACATGGATCATTCTCCAGGATAGATCACATCTTGGATCATAAATCAATCTTTGGTAAATTTAAGAAAATCAAAATCATATCAAGCATCTTTTCCAACCACAACGGTCTGAGATTAGAAATCAGTTACAGGGAAAAAAAACAAAAAACACATACACATGGAGGCTAAACAATACATTACTAAATAACCAAGAGATCACTGAAGAAATCAAAGAGGAAATCAGAAATTACCTAGAGACAAATGACAACGCAAACACGCCGATCCAAAACATATGGGATGCAGCAAAAGCAGTTCTAAGAGGGAAGTTTATAGCAATACAAGCCTACCTCAAGAAACAAGAAAAATCTCAAACAATCTAACCTTACACCTAAAGGAACTAGAGAAAGAAGAACCAAAAAACCCCAAAGCTAGCAGAAGGAAAGAAATCATAAAGATCAGAGCAGAAAGAAATGAAATAGAAACAAAGGAAACAATAGCAAAGATCAGTAAAACTAAAAGCTGGTTCTCTGAGAAGATAAACAAAATTGATAAACCATTAGCCAGACTCATCAAGAAAAAGAGGGAGCGGGACTTCCCTGGTGGTGCAGTGGTTAAGAATCTGCCTGCCAATGCAGGGGTCACAGGTTCAAGTCCTGGTCCGGGAAGATCCCACATGCCGTGGAGCAACTAAGCCCGTGTGCCACAACTACTGAGCCTGCATTCTAGAGGCCGCGTGCCACAATTATTGAAGCCTGCGCGCAGAGCCCATGCTCTGCAATGAGAGAAGCCACCGCAATGAGAAAAACACGCACCGCAACAAAGGGTAGCCCCCGCTCGCCGCAACTAGAGAAAGCCCATGTGCAGCAACGAAGACCCAGTGCAGCCAAAAATAAATAAATAAAATAAAAACAAAAAGGAAAAAGAGGGAGAGGACGCAAATCAATAAAATTAGAAATTAAAAAGGAGAAGTTACAATGGACACTGCAGAAATATAAAGCATCATGAGACTACTACAGGCAGCTCTGTGCCAATAAAATGGACAACCTGGAAGAAATGGACAAATTCTTAGAAAGGTATAACCTTCCAAGACTGAACCAGGAAGAAATAGAAAATATGAACAGATCAATCACAAGTAATGAAATTGAAACTGTGATTAAAAATCTTCCAACAAACAAAAGTCCAGGACCAGGTGGCTTCACAGGTGAATTCTGTCAAACATTTAAAGAAGAGCTAACACCCATCCTTCTCAAACTCTTCCAAAAAATTGCAGAGGAAGGAACACTCCCAAACTCATTCTATGAGGCCACCATCACCCTGATACCAAAACCAGGCAAAGGTACTACAAAAAGAGAAAATTACAGACCAGTATCACTGATGAATATACATGCAAAAATCCTCAACAAAATACCAGCAAACAGAATCCAACAACACATTAAAAGGATCGTACACCATGGTCAATTAGGATTTATCCCAGGGTTGCAAGGATTCTTCAGTATACGCAAGTCAATCAAGTGATACACCATATTAACAAATGGAAGAATAAATACCATGTGATCATCTCAATAGATGCAGAAAAAGCTTTTGACAAAATTCAACACCCATTTATGATAAACACTCTCCAGAAAGTGAGCATAGAGGGAACCTACATCAACATAATAAAGGCCATATACAACAAACCCACAGCCAACGTCATTCTCAACGTACTTGGCCTCTCTCTCTCTCTCCTTGTTCTGGATCCGCTTGTTCTGGACGTTTGCTATAAATGAGATCGTACATCGTGTGGCCTTTTTGGTTGGGCTTCTCTCACCAAGCATGCCCTCAGGGTTCATCCACACTGTCGCGTGTGGCATCTTCATGCCTATTTAAGGCTGAATAACGCTCCATCGGGTACATGGACCACATTCGTTCATCCATCCATCAATGGGCATGTGGGCTATTTCCAACTTCTGACTGTCGTGAATGATGCTGCTGTGAACATGAGTGTGCTGTGTTTGATTACCCATTGTCAGCTTTTTGGGGTCTATCCCTAGGAGTAGAATTGCTGGTTCATGTGATAATTGTTCAACTTTTTTGACGAACTACCACCATTTTTCATAGCACCTACGCCATTTTACGTTCCCATCAGCAACTCAACAGGGGTTCCAATTTCCACACCTCCTCACCAACATTATTTTTCATTTTTTATGATAGCCATCTTAGTGGGTATGAATCAGTATCTCATTTTGGTTAGACTTGCTTTTGCCTGTTGACTGTTGATGTGGAGCATCTTTTCATGTACTTATTGGCTATTTGTAGACCTTCTTTGAGGAATTGTCTATTCAAGTCCTTTGCCCATTTTTTAATTGTGTTTTCTGTCCATTGAGTGGTGAGAGTTCTTTCTGTATTCCAGACATTAGATCCTTATCAGACATGTGACTTGCAGATATCTTCTGTGAATTGTCTTTTTATTTTCTTGATAGTGTCCTCTTGCATAAAAGTTTTTAATTTTGATGAAGTCCACTTACTCTGTTTTTTTCTGTTGTTACTTGTACTTTTGGTCGTATCTAAAAAACTATTGCCAAATCCAAGGTCATGAAAATTTGTGCCTATGTTTTCTTCTAAGGGCTTTATAGTTTTACCTCTTATATTTAGGTCTTTGATCCTTGTTGAGCCTAGAACGGTAACTAGCTAGTAAGCACCCAGTGTTAGCTGCTGCTACCTTATTATAATCATTATTATTATTTCCACTCCTGGGGATTAATCTCCAGGACATAATTTTAGGAGAGGTCTGCATTGGAAGGTTTATCACACTGTTGACTTTTTTTTAGGTGTGAGATGGTACAGTAGACCCGTTTTCTAGAAGAGTCCTTGTCTGTTAGCTGTCTTCTGAAATACTTAGAAATGCAGTGACATCATGCCTGGGACCTGATGTATTGAAGATGGGTCATGGGTCCGTGGGGTGACTAGGAGCTGAGCTTGAAAGCATGAATAGGAGTTGCCAGGCAGCCGCGAGGCTGGCAGGCCTTCCCGACAGAGGGCCCGGGCCCTCACCCCTCGGCAGCTGCTTTGCAGCAGCGCAGATGCAGCCCAGGTCCCGCTCCCTTAGCACCCCGTCCAGAGGGCTGGTGACAATACTGGCGGAGCAGCTCCGGACCTGGCAGAGGGGTGGGATGAGGAGGTGCGCGCCGTGAAGCGGGGGGGGCCGGGCCCAGGGGAGAACTGAACCCTCTCCTAGGAACTGGGCCTCGGCTGGTGACACTGCCAGGGCCAAGTGGAGTGCGGGCCCTGGGGCTCCGGGGCGAGAAGACAAACCCGAAAAGACACAGAAGGCTTGGTCGCCAGTTGGAGACAGGAATCCTCGTGATGAGGGTCTCGGGCGCCCGGGGGCAGGGGGAGGCTGCAGAGGGAAGCTGTTGAGAGGGGTCATCTCACCAGATGAAGCCTGATGAGAGCCGTGGGTGCTCCTGGGCACAGAGGCTGCGGGAGGGGCCGAGGAAGCCCGCGGGGGCTCAGGAGGGAGGTCCTGGCCTCACTGGACGGCGTCAGGAGCCCTCCCAGAAAGTACCATTGAAATCGAGGCAGCCTCAGGGCCCGAGCAGGTGGTGGCAGCTGTCAAAACACAGAAATGACTTTTCATTCAGCCGTGAACACTGAACAGTATGCGGTTCTTCAGGTTAAAGGTGTTTACCATAATTAAATTTGTTGTTTTCTTGGCTTGACAGATGATTAAACTTCAGGAAGTATTCAAGACGTTTTATCTTGGAAAGCACAGTGGTCGAAAGCTTCAGTGGCAAACTACACTGGGTCACGCCGTGTTGAAAGCAGAGTTTAAAGAGGTAAGTCCTGTGTCTCCTCCACTTTTTATTTTTCTTAAGTATGTTAATAGAATGTTTTTTGATTGTGATTGAACTTTGGTAGCAAAGAAAGGAAGCGATTATTCAGTATAACTCAACACTGACTTTTCAAAGGTCAATAAAATGAAACAGTCAAAGGATTACTATTCTAATCAATAAAAATTAATTAGAATAGAAAAGCATTTACCTAATTAAAAATAGAGCTAAGGCTGTGAAGAGGCAGTTCATAAAAGTGAGACTGAAACATCGCTATCCATGAAAACGTGTCCACTTCTCTGCCCATCAAAGGGTTACAGGTTCAAAACAGTAAAACGCCACTCTTTGACTAGGAAACTGATAAGAGGCTAAACCTAAAAGAAAAGCAGCCTCGCCCGCTGGTGGAAGGAGCCCGTGAGCTCTGCAGAGGGCAGTGTGGTGCTGCACCTCAAAACCTGAAATCACGGGCTTTGCTGCAAGCAGTTCCAACTCTGGGAATTCATCTTAATAAAACATTTTCACAGATTAATGAATAAGAATATCTGTTTCAGTGCTGTCATTAAAAGTGATAATTTAGGAAGGGAAAATGCATACAATGTATTGATAAATGAAAGAAGCATGTCACAAAACAGTCCATATTTGAACTTAACTTCACTTTTGTAAACAAAATTCAGTTATGTATACTGAGCCAAAAAATTACAGAATTACTGTTTTGCAATTGTACTACGTTAACTATGCATTTTCATATAAATTATATATACATATATATACAATTACACATAAATTATCTGTACATATTTCATCGTGTGTTATTATACAGGATCATATACACAAAACCACACACGCTACATATAGTTCTTGTTTTTCTTTTTTTTTAATAAATTGATTTATTTGTTTCCTTTTTGGCTGCGTTGGGTCTTCGTTGCTGCGCGCGGGCTTTCTCTAGTTGCGGCGAGTGGGGGCTACTCTTCGTTGTGGTGCGTGGGCTTCTCATCCCGGTGGCTTCTTTTGTTGCGGAGCACGGGCTCTAGGTGTGCGGGCTTCAGTAGTTGTGGCTCGTTGGCTCAGTAGTTGTGGTGCCCGAGCTTAGTTGCTCCATGGCGTGTGGGATCTTCCTGGACCAGGGCTTGAACCCGTGTCCCCTGCATTGGCAGGCGGATTCTTAACCACTGCGCCACCAGGGAAGTCCTCACATACAGTTCTTTAAGGTGTCGTGAGAGTTAGATCCCACGGTCCCCTTACTGTCCACACCCCGGGCTGGGCCCAGAGGAAGCGCTTGCACGGGGTGCCCCTCCCCACAGTGACCACGTGGCGAGTGGCAGTGGCAGGGGCTGGGTGATAGGAGGTGGGGCCCGTGTCAGCGGCCGCAGTGGAGGGAGTATCGCGATAAGGCGGGTCACATGGCTTTGCGTGTGTGACAGTGCTATGTCTGAGAAGCCATTATACACCTTAATTTAAAAAGACTTCATTGCCAAGAAAATGCTCACCGTCGTGTGAGCCTTCAGCAAGTCCTAACCCTTTCCTGGTGGAGGGTTTGAAATACTGAGTCACCGACATGGGACACGGGCACGGAAGGAGCAGGTGCTTGGAAAGGGAGCCGACAGACACCCAGACCTGCAGTCGAGCGAGGTGTGACGTGTGTGCCTGTTGGCAGTGGTCCTTGTTCTCTTCATGCGGTATCAGCCGCGCCTCCTGACGGCTTCCCCTCCATCCCGGCCTCGTCACCGTGCCTTCTCATGCTCTGTCCACAGTATTTCAAGAGAAGAATTAAGTGCAATCCTGAGTCATTATATTCTTGTGTAACTGGTAACTTAATTTTTTCTAATTTGGTGTTTAATTAGTAATTTCTTACCATTCCCCATGCACACAAAGTTTGAGAGCAAAGAGAAGCCTCTTAAAAAGGTCTGTGGAGTGTGCAAACACAGCTTTCCACGTGAGCTGTCCTTCTCTTTAAGGGAAAGAAGGAGTTCCAGGTGTCGCTGTTCCAGACGCTGGTGCTTCTCATGTTCAACGAAGGGGACGGATTCAGCTTTGAGGACATAAAGATGGCCACTGGGATAGGTAGGCACGCGTCCTCAGCAGGGGCGTTTTCTGGGGAAGAGATGGAGACGCGGCTTCTGCTGGTCGCACCCGAGATCGAGGCTGCTCGGGGTCTTGACCTGTGCACTTTCTCCCGCTCAGAGGACAGCGAGCTGCGGAGGACGTTGCAGTCCCTGGCCTGCGGGAAAGCGCGCGTCCTGATCAAAAGTCCCAAAGGAAGGGAGGTCGAAGACGGAGACAGATTCATCTTCAACGGAGAATTCAAGCACAAGTTGTTCCGGATCAAGATCAATCAAATTCAGATGAAGGAAACCGTACGTATCCACTTTCTCTTCTTGTTACACGGCATTCACCAGGGAATCACTAGTTCTAGAGTAATTTCTCGACTGTAGGGTTCCAGAGCATATTCTAAAGCGTCTAATTACATACGTCATGTCTATGAGAGTGCTTATTTTAACGTAACTTTCATTACTTTATGCTCACGACAGGAGCAAAAATCAGAAAGAAATGCATTTAACAGTTACGGTTCCTATTCACAGAAGTGGTGGATAAATCACATCTTCCTAGACCGCATGCTGTTAGCGTGGAGAGCACGTCATTTCCAAAACCTGGTGACTTATCTCTTGATTTCTGCATAGCACTCAGCCATTCTCTCAGCCTCGCCTCCACCAGGTCCTGGGGTGGAAGTGGTGAGGGTCCTGGGAGTCGTGGACCCACCGGCAGCGCCTCTGGGATCCATGTGCAGGTGGAGCGTCTGTAGTTTTGATCAGGCTCTCGAGTGTCACATGTCCGGAGCAGGTTCTGGACCTGCCCTCGGGCCTTCCTGATGCAGAAGCCCTGGCACCGCAGGGCTGTGGCCAGCGTGTGGGCCAGGCGGGCAGACGCGCCCTGGTGCCCATCTACAGAGCAGGTGTCAGCCGCCCCCTTGTACGTGTGGATGAGGGAGGTGGTCCAGATGATGTACGGGCAGCTCTGAAGGTCTGCGGTGGCGTCACAGACGCTCCTGCACCTGCAGCGGGGCTGGGGCCTGCCGTCCCTCCCCGGAGGAGCTCGGCGTTGCCCAGGCGGGAAGTATGTTCAGATCGTGCAAAAGAAATAGATCAATAAATACGTGAAAGGTATTTAATCTCATCAGGAGTTGTTTCAATTCAAATTAAAATAATATTCTATTTTTTGGCTATCAATTTGGGAAATGTTTAAAAGTTTGATAGTATCCGGAGTTGGCAAGAATATGAGAAAACGGGAATTTTAATTTTTTTTATTTAATTTATTTTTTAAGAGACGTTTGGATTGGCACAGCGTTTTTAGTGGGTAATCCGACATATCTGTTGAAGGTTTAATGCACACATAGCCTGTGTTCCATCTTTCTTACTATTAGGAATTCATACCAGAGTGACTAAAGGGTGTAAGATTCTGGAGTTATAATTCCCAAGTGGGCCTGTCTGTCACCTCTTTGCTCCAGAGGTGACCTCTCCTGCCACTGGAGCTTGCAGCTTTTTTGCAGGCAGCTTTTTTCTCTGATGTCCATGTGTAAACTTGTCTTAATGGGATGGCTCCACGTGCCATTTACATGCACCATTTTGTAAGCTGTTCCTATTCTTCACCCTGGGCCTCTTTCCACATCAGGACTTGGTTTTTAAGGGTGCAGAGTAATCTGTTGTGTGGCTCGAATCCGAGAATCCGTGGGGCCCATCTTCAGGGCCTGGCAGTGCCCTTGCTGAAAGGCAGTCAGGATGTTTCCATTCCTGGAAATAGGGTTATGCTAACCATCCTGTACAAAACACTCCTGTTTCCCTGGCTGGGTTGTTTCTTGAGTATAAACTCCTTGCCCTGGAATCGCTGGGTCAGAGAACGTGAACTTTGTTGATTTGACCCCTCAGCCAGATTCCAGTCTCTGGCTCACGGGGGTCCTGACCTCCGCCCCCTGCCTTTGCCCACCCCGTTCTCAGGCATGGAAGTAGTTCACTGCCATGTTAGTGTGACTTCCTTTGGTTCCTCTGAGCATCTTTTTGCCATTTAGGAGCTTGTACAAAGTAGGTAACCTTTCTAGTCCTCAGTTCTTCATCTTTTAAAATAAGTGTAACACCATCTCAGGGTGTGAGATTTCAGTGAAAATGCTTAAGACTCTTGGCCAAGCACCTGTAAGCACTCTATAGATGTTGATCCTGCTGTTTCATGAGTTGCCATTTGCATTTTTCTCTTTTTAATTAATTGCTTGAATTCAAGTCACTGGTACATTTATTGTAATATTCCACCTCTGACTTGTGGGTATCCTGTTTATATTGAGGAGATGAACCTTTGTCTTTTGTGCACATGATTTTGTCGTTCTGAGAGCGTTTCCCACGTGACTGTAGTGGGAAGTAGAGTCTTTTCTTGCACAGTTTCTGACCTGGGGGTCATCCTAAGAAAAGACCTTCCTCTAACCCAAATTTTAAAAAACGTTTACCTCTATTTTTCTAGTAGTTTATACATTTAAATCTTTCTCTGAGCAGTGTAGAAATTAGTTTAGTATCAGAAAACATTGTAACCACCCTCCCTACTTTAAAAAGTGGGTTGATTCTCTGACAACCTATTGGAACTGTCACCTTTATTATAGTCAGATTCACATATTATGGGGCAGTTTCTCATTTCTGTTCTACAAGTTCTGTTGATCTGTTTCATAGTCAGCACCCAAAGTCTTTTAATTAATGTACCTATTCCTATAAATTTACTTACTTTGGTCCTGAAGTTAAACAGTTTCCCTAGAACAAAAGTGCAGCACAGAACAGGATCCACCCGCGTTGTGGCCTTTCTTTCAGCAGAAGGTTCTCATCAGACTCCACAGTCGGAGATAGTTAGCACTGAAATACACTCTCGCATCTGGCTTCTCCCGTGCAGGTTGAAGAGCAGGTCAGCACCACAGAGCGCGTGTTCCAGGACCGGCAGTACCAGATCGACGCCGCCATCGTCAGGATAATGAAGATGAGAAAGACGCTGGGCCACAACCTGCTCGTTTCCGAATTGTATAATCAGCTGAAGTTTCCCGTCAAGGTGAGCGGGTGTCAGCTTGATTAAGTCGCAGCACCGGGTGCACCCTTGGCAAAACACATACGAGTCTCACGACCTTTAGCATTGGACCATCTGGCCTCCGTTACAGCTGGTCACACACTACAGAAATCTCCATGTGTGTGCGAGAGTGGGGCTCCACCTGACCCCCTGTCACCGCGAGAGGGACGCTAGGGCCCGGCTCTCTGTCCTCCCGCTATTGTCACGTTGCCTCTGCCCGGGGACGTCTGCCCTAAAGCCTTCCGGCAGGCGTCCCAGAACCACCTGTGCTCCTGGGCAGAAGTTCTCTGAGGCCGTGTTGTCCAGCCCAGGCGGACCGGGGAGTGGACAGACACTGGACGGGCCAGTGGGCCCTCCTGTCCCCAGGGAGTCCTGTGCCCCGCCATGCTTGCACCCCACGGGGCCGGAGTCCCTGGACAGGAGGGACCCGGACAGGAGGGACCCGGCGGTTCACCAGAGGCTGCAGAAGCGCCAGCTCCGCTCCAACAGGTGCTGGTATCGGCCCATCACTTGGGGTGGAGGATCCGCTCGGGCTCGGAGGTGACCGTGCAGACACGCCTCCAAATGCAGACGTGCCCAGTGCGTCCCCTTCCCAGGGGCACTGCGCACGTGGAGCATGTGTAGTAGCACACGGTGATGGCAGGCGGCATCAGGGGCATCGTCCTCACAAAGGAAGGACACACCCCAGGCAGGCTCTGCCAGGCTGTGGTGTGCAGCGACCTCGGTGCCGTGCTCACCGTTCACAGCCTCACACCCCCAACGGGCAGCCCTGCTCGGACGCCTGCCACACGGAAGGAAGCCCTTTGCTCACGATACGACGTTAACATTGTCTTTGGAAGCAGGGAGTTTTGGTCTAGCGTTTTATAATTGGCTTCTGATTATAAATGATTCTTTGTAGATGGGTGTGTTGATATGTGGTATATGCACATAACTGTAATCCCATGCTTCGAGCGTGGTATCTTTCCTATATTCCCCTATGGTTGTAAATCTAACGCCACTATAATTGGGGCTTTTGTTCTTCTTTTCCAGCCTGGAGATTTGAAAAAGAGAATCGAATCTCTCATAGACAGAGACTACATGGAGAGAGACCAGGACAGCCCCAACCAGTACCGCTACGTGGCCTGAGGCTCGCGGCGGCTCCTCCCATGAGACACTAGAATGTATCTTTAGGGCAGAAACACTTCTGTGCTGTTTCCAGGACTTTCTGGTACTTAGCAGCATGGCTGCTTTGGGACTAGCAGGAAAGAGGGGATCCTTGGATCCTCCTTCACAGGCTCAAGGATTTGCAAATGGCTTGTGTACCTTCCCTCCAGTTCTTCTTCCTGTTCTTTTAGGCATTTGGGTGGTTCCGTGGCTCTGCAGAGTGACTCTGAGGTCGGACAAGCAGATGCTGGTTTCTTAAAAGAGGCTCCTTTGTAAGCGGTGTTCTCGTGGCAGAAGCTGGTGTTCAGGGTGTGTGTGTGAGACCCTGCGTGCTGCCCTTCTGAGCTGCAGGGACACAAGCTCTTAGACCCCAAACAAGAACCTTACTGGTGAACGTTAGGGAGAAACAGTCATTCTTAAAGCTGGCTGGTCGATTATGCAGCCTGGATAGTAGCATCTGTTCCCGGTCTTTCAACAAGTGTTAACCCCTGAGGAGTGGCTTTCAGGATGGGGCTCCTTGGCGAGACCTCTGATGCACCAGGAGGACAGCACGTCCGACGTGTGTGACGCCGCGAGCCCATGGGCGCCTTCACTTTACTTCCACTGCGTCCCTTGTGGATTTTCTGTTTGAGGGTTTAGAGGGGGGCAGTGTGTGTGTGTGTTTGCTGTTCTAAGATTGAGTCTAGCAGCCCCGTTCTCTGCATTGGGGAACTGCTGTTTGATTTTTTCTAATTGCGTTGTTTGTATGATTGCGACAGTAAAGTTTGGGTTTGTTTTCACGGCCTGGGCAGGGTGGCTGTCCTCTGCTGTAACCGCTGAAAAGGTTTCAGAGGAGACTTGACATTGTGAGCCGGGGTGACCTCGGTGGCACCTGCTTTCGTGTTGTGTGCGCACGGCCGAGGCTGAGCAGCGGACGATGACGTTTGTGTGGTAACTAAAGCAAAGATACTTTTCTGAGGACATTTAAAAGTGCTTTATATTTTACATAATAGCATGCTACATTTTGATTAAAAGCTACCAAAGGAATTTTGATCATGGTGTAAGTGTTGAAAGCAATATTTTCTGGAATATACCAAGTTTATATAATTTGATTTTTGTGCTAAATTATTAAAAGATTCTCCCTTTTTGAAACATGTGTGTTTAAAATATGCCATCTTAGGGGTTTCCATGTGAAAATCCTCTTTAAGTATCGGCCTTATTTCTATATTTGTAAATTTTCATTTGTGAGTTCAGTAACAGGTGGTCGGTAATAAGAGACCAGATAGATTCTACTTCTTAGACTTTACGTTCATTATCTCTTGATTGTTGACATTGTAATTTAATGTAGACTTACCCTGAATAAAATTACTTTAATGGGCCTTAAAATTACATTAATGAAACTGTGGTACGCAAACGACACATTCCTCCTCACCCTTTTAGCGTGGCAGACAGCAGGGCGGGGTGGGCCACAGCCCCCGGCCCCCCCGCCCTGACCTCACTGTGTTTCACCTGTGCGCTTCCTTCAGGGTCACGTCACGTCACGTCTCATACAGTTAAAGGTCAACGTGGGAAACTGGCAGTCGAGGAATGATTGAAAAGGAAAAGACACGTAGGCAAAAAGCTACTAAATTGGAAGGAAGAAGGTGAGATGCTTTGATGACTTACACGGGGAAGCCCTGAGCTTCAGGCAGGAGGTCGGGGCAGCGTGGGACGGTGTCAAACGTCCCCTTTAAAACACAGACATGGTGACTCTACAGTAACAGCAGGAGAGAAACAGGCAAGAGGAGTGGAGCGTTGTTTCAGAAGTCTCCTGACGCAGGGCGGCGGGCAAGGCGGTCCGTGCGGAAACCACGCCCGCGGGGCTGCAGCGGGGCGGGGCTGGGGACAGGCGCGTCAGCAAGGGTCCAAGAAATGAAACTGTAAATAGAAGAAAAGAACTTGAGATGCGTCTTTTTTGGAGTGGCAAAAAGTCTAATACGAATTAAGACCCCTTTTTTAAAAGACAAAGATAAATGACATTCTTAAAAATCGGGAGGGGGGAAACGTTTTTAAATAAAAACTGGCAATTTGGGGGTCAGAATAAGGCAGTGCTGAGCACTTCTGTGTGCACAGAACTGCCGGCCGGCCGCCGTGGCTGTGCCCTCGGTGAGTCTGAGCCCAGAGCGGCTGGTGGGGGGCGCGCCATGGTCCCTGGCCCAGGAAGGGGGGTGGGTCGGGACGGGCGCTCGCTGGGGCTGGGGCTGGGCTGGGGGGCGGGAGGGGCTGAGGTAGGATCAGAGCTGGAGGACGGAGCGGTGGATCAGAAGGAGAAGCACCGAGTCACCGTGATGCTGAGGGCGGCCAAGCCCCCTGCCTCAGGCCCCGGGGAGACGTGTCGGGTGACGGGTTCTAGGTGGACGAGCTGTTAGGCCAGGCAGGAGCTCTGCTGCCCAACACCCTGTCCCCCCGTTCCCTCCCTGGGGTGGGGGGTGACCCTCTGATGAGGTCGACCCTGGTCCACCTCTGGCCTGGAAGCGGAACCTGCCCATCAAGAGACTGACGGTCGAGGGGTCAGCAGAAAGGGCTGGGGGGACCGGGCCATCAGGGTAGCTCCCGTGCTCTGGCTCAGACCGCGGACCCTCAGGACGTGCCCCCTCAGTTGCAGCGTGGAACGGTGGTCTCAGCTAAACTGACAAGCACATGGATCGAAAATGCCCGTACTCTTGACCCACCAAAGTCCACATCCCTTTCGATGTCCTGCCGCTCGTGGGGAGGGAAGCCTGGTACCGGAACAGCACGCACAGAAAAAATCCTGAATGTCCTCGGACAGGACTTAGGTGGTGTCCGTCCAAACGTGTGTGACGCTGGGCTCCCCGGCCTTCCCCAGAGTGAGATCCAGACGCTGATGGAGCGGATGTCGCATGGGAGGGAGAGGTGTGGCCACGGGAGGGGGCAGGGCACCACCCCGTGCACGCGTGTGTGTGTGTGTGTGTGTGTGTGTGTGTGTGTGCGCGCAGGTCCACAACAGCACACAGCTGTCCCTCACAGTGGACTTCCAGGGCCAAGGGAAACTGTTCATTGCATACTTTATACTGCTTGAATTTTTGCCAAAACAAAGTTTGTAAGTAAAGTTCATCCAAATTGTTAAGAAAGACAAAATGGCCCCGCATACCACACCCATGGCATCCTGCCCCTAGCATGGAGGGCGTGGGTCAGCCCAGCCAGGGGGACCCAGCGCCCCTCCCCCTCCCCCTCCCCCCCATCTAGTCAGGTGTGTCTTCTTCGGTTCCTTCAGAGCAAGTCACACATTCCAGCCTCCATTTACTTGGCTCAACTGTTTTCTCAAGAGTATCTAGTATGAAAATGAGGAAATGAAGGCCCATATTCTTCCCCATGATTCCTCCCCCTTCCAGTTTCTGACAGCTCTTGTCATATCATGATTATATATTTATACATGTTAAACTTTGCATGTTTTGTCTAAACGTTGCAAACTCACAAAAGGCATTTACGATCATCTGTTAACTCACCCTGGAACCCTGGAGTGAGGTGTGATTCTGTACCCGGGCAGCTCAGACTCTGAGCACAGAGACGAATAAGCTCTCTTCTTCCAAACGCCATCAAACGCTCAAAGTTCACGTCATATTTTAACTTTATATCTGGACTCTGGTCCAGCTTTTTGTCTTCCCTGGACATTTTAAAATAAAAATTTTAAGTAAAAATATAGCAATTTTTAATGCTATTGACAAAAAAACCCCACAAACCTTTGTCTTATCACCACAATTTGCAGTTTTCTTATTAAACTCTGCACGAATCCAGTTTCTTCTCAAAGACCTTTTCCTCAGAACCTGATGCCTTCCGACCGGCCGCGTGGCTGGCGTCCCCTCCTCCCCAGACCCCAGCCTTCCTTTTACTTATTTTCCTGATTCGTTTTTACTAAAGTGATCCTTACATGACTTCCTCAGCAGAAAGGCATGGGAGGAAAATGTTCTGAATCCTTGCTTGTCTGACTTATTTTGCCTTTGTGTTAGTAGTTTGGCTGCATATGAAGTTCTAGGTTCGGGACTTCCCTGGCGGTCCAGTGTTAAAGAATCCGCCTTCCGATGCAGGGGACACGGGTTCGATCCCTGGTCCGGGAACTAAGATCCCGCAAGCCACGCGGGGCAACGAAGCCCTCGCACCACAACTACCAAGCTGGCGCGCCGCAGTGAAAAATCCCGCATGCCACAACTAAGACCCGATACAGCCAAGTAAATAAATAAAGGAAGTTCTAGGTTCACGTCCTGGCCCAGAACTCGGAAGGACTCGCTCCCCAGCCTCTGATTTCCAGCTCTGAAGTTGGCTGCCGCTGTGTAACTAACCTGTTTTGTGGTTTTTTTTCCCCACAGAATTTTTGAAATCTAGTCCCAGGTTTTCGTATTTCACAAGATTGCGACATGGGGCCCATTTTCATGGGTCCTGACAGGACCCAGCGAAACGCCCTCCTCAGGAGACTACTGACTCCCTTCTGTCCTTTCTCCACTCACTTCCTCAGGGCATCTTCCCCTCTGATCGTCCCGCTCTCACTTTCTTTAAGAGGAATTTTGTGAAGAAAATAGCCCAGATGATCTTGAATGGAAACGCACAGCCCCCGCCCCTCCCTGCCCCTGTAAACTTTCCACTTCTGTTTCTGGTCAGTTCTTCCCCCACGCAGCGGCTTCTAGATCAGGCTGTCACTTCCTGTTTCCTGATTACCCCCAATTTTAATAGGAGACTGTTGCTTTGTTTTGTTTTTATGGCTACAGTACGTTCTCGAAGTTCTGAGGGCACTAATCCATATTTTTGAAGTTCTTTTCTCTTTCCGCACGTCTAGGGCAGGGTTGTCAACCTTTTCAGTAAAGAGCCAGACAGTAAACAGTTCCTGCTTTGTGAGCTCCATAGAGTCACTGTTAGGTGTTCTCTATTGCTTTCAAACAACGTTATGTAAAAATCATCCTTAGTCCTCTCACACCAGCCACGAGCTTTGGCTTCTCAGATGCCCTCCAGGATCAGGGGTCGGGGGTTCTCTGCTCCCCAGTCCCCAGCACAGGATGCCCCACATTCTCTTGGTTGCTGGGGTGCATGTGGTTTGTGTGTCTGTGTGTGCACGTGTGTGTTCTTACAAAGACAGGAGGACAGCATATAACGGGAGGTACAGATGTAGATAAATGTGAAGCAGTGACATAAAAAGCTGAGAAGGTTTTTACGGGTGCCCACTTAAGAAGGTCAACTGCTCTGTAAACGGAGATGGCGCTGCATCTTAGAGCAGACATGCTGTCAGCTTCTCACACCTTGGAGGCCCCTGGGCTGGCAGAAAGAAAGGGTTATAGGGCTGGAGCTTCACGGTCAGGTGGCCCAGAGGTCAAAGCCTGGCTCTGTCGCCATCTGGGTGCCCTTAAGAAAATTACACTGTCTAAACCTTGGTTTTCTTATCTTTTAAAAGAAGATAATGATGCTCCTTAGCTGTGGGGTTGTCCTGAGTTAATACGAAGGTACTTAAGACAGTGCCACAGGCCAGCACATATGACAAATGGGGGCCTGTTCTGATTCGGTATAAATCTTAAACCTGCCCAAAGGGGGCAGGAAAGTGGGGGAACGGGAATAAAGAACAGAAATAAAATGATCGAAACACTCCAACTAAAAGGCAAAGACTTTCAGACTGGATAGAAAATTAAGACCCAGGTAGGTATTTGTCATCTACAAGGAAGTTATTTTACACATAAAGACATGGGTTCAAAGTAAAAGATGAAAAAAGCTTTAGCGTGAAAACTAATCATAGGAAATCACACACACACAGAGTTGTGTGGCTATATTAGCATCTAGTAGACTTCAGGACAAGGAGTATTTGCAGAGGTAGAGGCATTTCATAAAGATAAAAGAGGTGCTCATCAGAGCCAACCCTACATGTACAGACCTCTAGTAACAGAGCTTCCAAATAAATGAAGCAAAAACTGACAGCTGAAAAGAGCAATAGAAGCAGCAGACAAATCCATAATTTTAGTCGGAGACTTCAGCACTCTGAGTAGCTGATAAGTAGACAGAAAAACAGGAAGGACATGAAACATCAACCGACCTGACCTCGCTGATAATTACAGAATAGTACACTCAACAACGCTCTTCCCAGCTCGTGGGGACTCTAACCAAGGTAAGCATGTGATGTGTCATCAAACAAGTCTCACTGCACTTTAAAGGGTTGAAACTATACAGAATATGTCCTAGATCACAATGAAATTCAAGTAGAAATGTAACAGATAATTGGTAAATGACTAAATGTTTGGAAATTAAGCAATACACTTCTAAATAAATAATCCAATAATTCTAATATAAATAGATAACATAAATAACACACTTTTAAATAAATAACCAGGGCTTCCCTGGTGGCACAGTGGTCGAGAGTCCGCCTGCCGATGCAGGGGACACGGGTTCGTGCCCCGGTCCGGGAAGATCCCACATGCCGCAGAGCCATGGCCGCTGAGCCTGCGTGTCCAGAGCCTGTGCTCTGCAATGGGAGAGGCCACAACAGTGAGAGGCCCGCATACTGCAAAAAATAAATAACCTATGAGTCAAAGAAAAATCACAAGAAAAATTAGAAAATATTTTTAATTGAATGAATAAGAAAACAACATATCAAAAATGTAAGATAACAGCTAAAGAAGTGCTTGGGGATATTTATAGCTTCAGATGCTTACGTTAAAAAATGAAAGTTTTAAATATAATGATCTAAGCCTTAAAAAGCTAGAAAAAGAAGAGCAATTTAAATCCAGAGTATAATAGGTGGAAGGAAATAATAAAGGTAAAAGTAGAAATCAAAGAAATAGAAAATGGACAAATAGAGAAATCAATGAAACCAAAAGCTGGTTCTTTTGAGAAGACCAACAAAATCGATAAACCTTTAGACTAATGTCAAAAAGAAGAAACAAAAATTATCAATACTAGGAATGAAAGGACATGACAACAGATCCTACAGAGAATATTATGAATCAGTTTATGCCAATAAATTCTATAACTTAGATCACATGGTCAAATTCCACAAAATTTGCAAATTATCAAAATGGACACAAGAAACAGAAAATAAAAACCTTACACGGTCTTTCAGAAACAGAGGAGGGAATAGTTCACAACTAAAATTATGAGTCCAGCATTACCCTGATTAAAAAACCAGACAAAAATATCACACCACCAACCAATATCCCTTAGCCAAACATTAGCAATTTGAATACAGCAATATATAGAATCAATAATATACCAAAACCAAGTGAAGTTTTCCTCAAGAATGCAAGGTTGGTTTATCATTTAAAAATCTAAAAAAGAAAAGAAATAAAAAACGTAATCATCTCAATAGATTAAGAAGATTTTGATGAAATTCAACACTCGTTGATTTTATTTTTTAATATTTATTTATTTGGCTGCTCTGGGTCTTAGTTGCGGCATGAGGGATCTTCATTGTCCTGTGTGGGATCTTTAGTTGCAGCATGCAGGACCTAGTTTCCTGACCAGGGATTGAACCCAGGCCCTGCATTGGGAGCATGGAGTCTTAACCACTGGACCACCAGGGGAGTCCCAACACTCGTAGATTTTAAAAACAACTCAGAAAACTAGGAATAGAAGGGAAATTCCGTAACATGAGAAAGGACATTTACATAAGATTTAAGCTAACATTATGCTTAAGAGTAACAGACTGAAAGCTTTCCCCCTAAGGCTGGGACAAGGCAACCTTTATTCAGTATTGTGTTGAAGATCTTAGCCACTGCAATAAAACAAGAAGTGAAAGGCATGTAGATAGGAATGAAGAAGTAAAATAGTCTTTATTTACACATGACATGATCATATAGGTAGAACAAAAAATGCTACTAGAACTAATAAGCCAGTTTAGCATGGTCAGAAGATGCAAGTTCACTAAACAAAGATCAATTGTATTTCTACATTCTATCAACAAACAATTGGAAAATAAAATTTTAAAGTACAATTCCATTTGAAATAATATCCAGAAATATGTGAAACACCTGGGGATAAACTACAAACTATACAAAAAGATGAACACAGAAAACTATCAAGCATTGCTGAAAAAAATTTAAAGAACACCAAAATAAATGGAGAACAACAGCATGTCATTGGAAGACCCAATATTGGGGGTTTTGTTTTTGTTTATTTTTGTTTTAAATTTATTTTCTTTTATTTTGGGGGGCTGCATCGGGTCTTAGTTGCGGCACGCGGGATCTTCATTGAGGCACGAGGGATCTTTTATTTCGGGACGCGGGCTTTTCCCTAGTTGTGGCGTGTGGGTTTTTCTCTCTCTAGTTGAGATGCGCGGGCTCCAGAGCACACGGGCTTTCTCGTTGAGGTACCTGAGCTCAGTAGTTGTGGCACACAGGCTTAGTTGCCCTGCAGTATGGGGGATCTTAGTTCCCTGATCAGGGATCGAACCTGCATCCCCTGCATTGGAATCTTTACCACTGGACCCCCAGGGAAGTCCCAAGACCCAATATTGTTAAGACGTCGGTTTTCTCCAATGCCCACCAAAATTCCAGCAGGCTTTTTACTTTATAGAAAAATGATTAGCTGAGTCTAAAATGCCTATGGAAATTCAAAAAGCCAAAGCAGTTTTTACAAGAACAGTTGGAGAACTTTAGCTAATTTCAAGACTCATTATAAGGCTACAGTAATGAATACATTATGGTATTGGTGAAATGATGGACATGTATATCAACTGAATGGAACAGGGAGCATCACAGTATATCCACTTATTCGGGGCCAACTTATTTTTGACAAAGATGCCAAGGTAATTTAATAGGTTAAGAAAAGTCTTTTCATCAAATAGCTAGCTATCAATATTGGGGCGGGGGTAGGAATGAACATTGACTCTTATCTCACACCATCTGCAAAATTTAAATTTAATTTGATCATAGGCCTAATTGTAGAAGCTAAAACCATATACCTTCTAGAAAAAAAGAAAAAGAAAAACACAGGAGAAAAATCTTTATGGTGTTGGGATATGCAAAGATTTCTTAGGTAGAAAAAGTATGAAGCATAAAAAATACCAATAAACGGGATTTTCATTAAATTTAAAGCTTGTTTTTTAAAAGGTACTATTAAGAAATAAAAAGGCAAGCCGCATAATGGTGAAAAATATTTACAATACATCAGAGTATCTGTATCCAAAATATATAAAAACACTTAGAATTCAGTAACAAGAAAACTAGTCACCAATTTTTAAAAATAGGACAAAGTTTGAACACTTACCCAAAGAAGATATGTGAATTATTAGGCACAGGAAAAGATCTTCGACCTCAACAGTCATCAAGAAAATGCAAATTACAATCACAATGAGATACCATTAGACAGCTATCGTAATTGTTTAAATTTAAAAGACTAACGATACCAAGTATTGTCCAGGATGTGGAGCTACTTTGGAGGGGACTTACAATGGTACAACCACTTTGGAAAAGCGTTTGACAGTTTCTTTTTTTTTTTTTTTTTTTTGCGGTATGCGGGCCTCTCACTGTTGTGGCCTCTCCCGTCGTGGAGCACAGGCTCCGGACGCGCAGGCTCAGCAGCCATGGCTCACAGGCCCAGCCGCTCTGCGGCATGTGGGATCTTCCCGGACCGGGGCACGAACCCGTGTCCCCTGCATCGGCAGGCGGACTCTCAACCACTGCGCCACCAGGGAAGCCCGACAGTTTCTTTTTAAAGCTAAACATACACCTACCATATGACCCAGCCATCCCACTCCTAGGTATTTACCCAAGAGAAATGAAAGCATCTGTCCACACAACGATTTGGTGTGGAGTATTTATAGCAGCTCTATTTGTAACCACCAAAATACTGGAAGTAACCAAAAGTCCTTCAACAGGTGAATGGGTAAACAGGTGTGGTAGATCCACATGGGAATAAGCTGCTATCAGCAATGAAAAGGCATGAACTTGTGGTTCACACGGCATGGATGAGTCCAGATACAAAAAAGTATATACCATGCCATTCCATCTATATGAAATTCTGTAACGTGAAAAACTAACCTGTAGTGACAGAAAGCAGATCCGTGGCTGCCTGGGGTTAGGGATGGGGGAGAACCACAAAGGGACACGAGGGGCCCTTCGGGATTGAAGAAAATGTTTTCTATCTTGACTGGGGTGGTGGTTTCATGGGTGTTTGCTGTTGACTAAGAAAACGCAGAAGGCTGCGTATAAGAAAAGAACGTATTTGGGATCTTTAAGAATTTCAACTTGGGAAACACAGATTTGGGTAAAGGTGAAAGAGTGTTCAATAGAAGAGAAAGAGTCAGGGGTTTACAAACGCAAACGCCATGAGCTTGTTTTTGTTTGTTAACTTACCATCCTACCCATTTTAAATTTAGGCTGCGCTGGATCTTCGTTGCAGCCTGTGGACTCTTAGTTGCGGCCTGCATGCAGGATCCAGCTCCCCAACCAGGGATCAAATCCGTGACCCCTGCACTGGGAGCACGGAGTCTCACCCACTGGGCTGCCAGGGAAGGCCCCGTGAGGTTGTTAAAGTCCGGCAAGAATTATGATTGACTCTGACACAAGAAAGGAGATACTTGTCCGTAAGGGATAGGCTGTCACAAGTTATTTAGGCCAGGGGTCTGATAAGTGTCTTGAGTTTCTGGAACGTTGTGCAGATGTTCCGGATGCCCGCATCAAGACAATAAGTGGTCAGAGTTCCGATTCCATCCGGACTGAGATGCATACAAACCCCACTTCCTCAGCGGCCTCCGGTCCATTTCGAGGCTCTCTTGGCAATACTGGTGCCATCCTGATCTTCCTCTCACACTACATTTGTCAAAATTCATCAAACTGTACACCTAAGATGGTATGTGTATTTTATATAAACCAACCTTTAAAAAGTTGATTTGACAAGGTAAAAGTTACAAGAAAAAAAGTTAATGAATGGGGCACCTTTACCTGGCTCTACCTGGAGAAACGGAAAGGCAAGAGGAGACTGGTCTCAGGCTTTTTTTCAGTTGGAATCCTGGTCATTGTGATCTTTCTTAATGTTTCTATCTTGGTCCTAAACTTTTCTTTTGTAGTTAAGAACAGACAACGCCCAGATTAACTGATTAATACTCCAGCCTTCATCTGTCTGGAAGGAAGCTCTCCCTGGAGCTCTGCAGTCACACCCTATCTTGCTGTCAGCCTTCCCAGCCATACTGCTGCAGACTTGGGGGTTCACTGGCCACACAGAACCACTGTGCGTTACAATCATGAGTTACAAACGTGGAAGTAGCTTCATGGGGACTTCAGTTCCTGCCCTGTGTCGCCCACGACTAGGAAGAAGCCTTGTTGGCCACATCTTGTTTCTCAAACCAGCTCAGGCCCGAGTCACACCACCTCAGACCAGGGGCACAGACGGCATCCAGGGGGTTGCAACTGGAAACCCCACGTGACTGAAGTCACACAAGTTCTCGTGCTGCAGGTGACTTGGAACTACTGGATTCAATCTGCTTTCTAAGAAAGCAAAAGTTTTGGTTCTTTTTTATGGATTCCTTTTTTGTAACCTTCTAAACGGAAGCCTACTGTGGTTGAAGAATTTCGAGGAAACTAACAAAAGGAAGTTCTCCGAGAGGTGCACGGGACATGTATAAAAGATGTTCTCAATGGCCTTACGTTAAGGAGCGAAAAAGGTGTTAGCAACCTGCAGGAGAGGCTGAGTTTTTAAAACTATTGTATGATGGGGGTCTTACTTCTTTCCCCGCTTATCAGCATATGTCACTTGAAAGCACACTGTTTTCTATTTTTCTGACATGTTATTCATTAATACTAGTCTTACACTTACCAGCCATGATTTTCTTGCCTTTTGTTTCATTACTGGACTAAAAGTAAATATTTTTGAGCTAAGTGGGCAAGCGAACTGGAAAAGAGAAGTGAGAAATCACGGTCCCCGGGAGTGTGGTGCAGGCCCACGTCTGCTGTGAGCCGTGCCTACTGAGCGCCAGAGGCCCCCTGGACTCACAGGTCAGGGCTCCATGCCGGGCAGCCCTGTGGCACCCACGTCCCCCAGGTCCAGGGCTGGGGACTCTAACGTCTGCCAACAGTGGTCCCTTCCGAGGGGAGTTCTTGGGCAAAGCAAGAACGACGGGTAACTTGAGTGAAACAGAAACACGAGCACACGACTCAGCCCACGAGGAAGGGCGAAGGGAAGGATGAACCCTCAAGCCCTTTTATGGTCGCTGGGCACGTACACCGGCAGGAGGGTATTGTATTAAACACCGTTGCTTCTTACCTAGTCAATTTAATCTACAGGGGAAATGAATCTCAAAGAAAAATCATAAACAAACAATTTATCCTCAGAATATTTATCATAGTATTTATGAGATAACAGAAAATATCCATACTGGTCTCAGCCCCCGGTTCCCGGCACGAGGCTCCTGAAGCCCTCGGAACGTCCTGACAAGGCCACCGGGAGCATCTTCTGTTCTAACACTAGGTCTCTGACCCTGTTCCTGACACACAGTCTCTAAACCCCCTGGAGTTTCCTGGGTGATAGGAGCGTCCCTTGTTCTCATGAGGCGACTCCGGGTGGGCTTCTGGATGGCTCCTGGTCACCACAAAGACCGAGCCGTGATTAGAAGCGCAGAGCTTCCAGCCCCACCCTATTCTCGGGAAGGAAAGAGGGCTGGAGATTGAGTCAACCGTCACTCAGGCCTCTGTGATGAAACCTCGGTAAAATCCCAACAGCGTGGGGTTCAGAGAGCTTCCAGGTTGGGGAACACACCTACGTGCCAGGAAGGTGGCACCCCAACTCCACGGGGACAGAATCTCCTGCGCGTGAGACCCTTCTGGGCCTCGCCCCCTGCGCCTCTTCATCCGGCTGTTCACCTGTGTCCTGAACCATATCCTTTCCTACGGGATAAACCAGTAAACCTGAGGAGTGCTCCCCCCAGTTCTGTGAGCCCGTCCAGCAAATTAACGGAGGCCAAGCCCGGGGCGGGGACAACCGGTTTGTAACAAGTCGGACAGGTTGTGGGTAACCTGGGGACCTGCCACTGGTGATTGATTGGCATCTGAAGGTGGGACTGAGCCCTTGCGCTGGAGACCTCAGGCAGGGTCGGGACTGAGCTCGCTTGCGGGACAGCCGCCTGGAGCTGCAGCACTGGCTGCGGGGGGAACCCCGCCGCCTGGCGTCAGGAGTGCTGTGAGCGCGGCAGATGTCGGGAGCAGAGACACAGGAGCAGCGAGGCTTTTCCTAAACAGCGTCACGTAGACTGGGGGAGGGAGGCATCATCGAATAAAACACTGCAGCCAAATGATGTAATAACAGATACTATTAAAGGTATATTTATAGAGTTTGTAAGAGCATGGGAAAATATCTGTTACAAGTGAAAAAAGGATACAAAACGCAACACTAATTTTTTTAAAAAAGCACAAATACATGGAAAAGAGCCTTTAAAATATCACGATACGTAGCTGGTTGACGTAAACATCGAATTTTCCCCTTTTCTTCCAATTTGTCTATCACAAGCACCTGTTATCTTCACACAGTAAGACAGTAAACTCTTTAAAAGCAGCATAAGCTAGACTTCAATGAATTACAGTGTAAAACAAAGGACGTCCCCACCATCTGGTTCCCCGAGGGTCCAGCCATGGGGCGCAGAGCGCCCACAGCGCAGCCCGAGGGGAGCGCAGACCCAGGACGGGATGAGGCCTGGCGCTTTGGGAAAACAGGCCCTTCGACGGTTACACTTTAGGAACAACATTTACAGACCGGGTCCTTGCATCTTCCCACCCTTAGGAAAGCGCTAGAGTCATTCACGGGGATACCTGTCCCCGTGACAGACAGCGACCCTCCACGAGGCCCCCCTCCTCGGAGCGGCTCCCCGGAGCTGGATGAGGGGCTGTCCCCGAATCACGCGGAAACTCGGGGCTCACGTCGTGCGTCCTTTTCAGGGGACAACAAGAACCCCACAAAGACGTCACATCCCCACAGCTGACTGATAACCACGTGACCCCAGTAAACATTCTTTCGGGTTTGGACTCACAGAAGAGCTGCAGGGGCACCACAGTCCCCTCCCCCGGCCTCCACGCTTCCCAGGACACGCGCCCCTCCCGGAAGGAAAGCCTGAGGGTGGCCCTGCTCCGACGTTATTGGCTAAGCCACGCGGTGGACGAGGACGTCACCAGTATTTCTGCAAACGCCCGTCTCTGTCCTGGGAGCTGACCCTGGACCCTCAGGCCCCCACCTGGGACAGTCCCCTGGTCCCCGTCTCCGTGACCTGGAGGCTTCTGAAGAGCAGGGTCAGCCGTCGCCAGCCGCCCCTCCACCGCTCCACACTCTCTGAGGACTGGCCTGGGGCACAGGTCACCGGGAAGGACAGGAGGGCACAGCGGTGTCACCATGCCCCGTCACCAGGGACGGGGACCCTCACAGCTGAGGCAGGTGGCGTCTCCACTGCACAGTGACTCCTTTTTTCTTTGTAGTTAAGAAAGAGCTATTTGGAGACGTCTCTGAGACCATCCGGACGCCCGTCTGCCCGTCAGCTTCGAGCACCGGTCCCCCCGGGCGCCGGCAGCGGTCACAGCGGTCACTGCCCACGGCCCTCCGTGCTGGAGGCTCTGTGAGGAGGCCGTGCCCTGTGTCCCCTCACTTCTCAGCGACATTTACCCCCCCTTGGGATTCCGCCCCAATGCTATCAGCATCACCTCCTCATTCAGTGGTCCAGCGCGCGGGGCTGCTGGCAGCTCAGGTTGCCACCTGCGTCCCCGAGGCCCCGCGTGGGCACCACCTGGCTCCTTTCCCAGGGAGAGTCCTCAGGACCCTCACCTGCAGGGCTGTGCTTCTCGGCCCTCAGCGGGCAGTTAGGAGACGGTCCGACCCGCGCAAGCACCGGCTCTGTGGATTCCCGTGACTCTCCGTCGATCTGTGTTCTAAACACACACACACACACACACGAGCTCCAGCTCACAGGGTCCCCTCTTCCTCCCTGCAGTTTCTCTCTCCCACAGCAAGGAACCTGCGAGTTCTCATTATCTGCAAAATATCTCCTTATTTGTTCAACGCCGGTAAACATACAGCTTCAGAACCTCTAACCTACCCCAGTGAGAATGGGCCGACCAGCCGCAGGACAGTGTCCACACACAGAGTTCCTGGGGTCGGCGGTGTGGCCACAGGACCACCAGGACAGTCACCTTCGTCACGGACTGCACCCCCTACATCCTGCTTGATAGTTTTTAAATTAACATAAAGTTCAGTCTTTGGGGTGCACGTTTCTATGGGTTTGGCAAACCTTCAAAGTCCCATCCCCACCCCCTCGTTACCAGACGGAACAGCCCCGTCAGCCCAGACCCCCTCAGGCTGCCCCCAGCCCCGCCAATCCCGACAGTTTTGCCCTTTCCAGAATGTCCTGCACTTCCCAAGTGCCTGGAGGATCCCCCGCCACCGCCTGCGTGCAGCCTGGGGCAGTGATGGCTATAGCCGCCGTAAACACTGCCAACCTGAGTCAGGATTTCTCTTGGGTGAACGTTAACTTTATTTTTAAAGACAACTTGATTGCAAAAGATCATATTGCAAAATAGACAATAGTTAGAAAAACCCTGAAGGAGAAAAGTGAGGGAGCTGGCCCTGCAGATACAGCATCTATAACTTCAAAAGAGTGGTGCTGGGCTTCCCTGGTGGCGCAGTGGTTGGGAGTCCGCCTGCTGATGCAGGGGCCGTGGGTTCGTGCCCCGGTCCAGGAGGATCCCACATGCCGCGGAGCAGCTGGGCCCGTGAGCCATGGCTGCTGGGCCTGCACGTCCGGAGCCTGTGCTCCACAGCGGGAGAGGCCACAGCAGTGAGAGGCCCGCGTACTGCAAAAAAAAAAAAAAAAAAAAAAAGAGTGGTGCTGGGGCAGCTCCAAAAATCAAGTCAAGTCAAGTATGTTCTCACGTCAGCACAGGATGAGGGTGGAATCTCAAATCAATGGGCAAAAGGTGAGCTTTCGATAAGTGGAAGGAGGATACCTAGAGACCTGCGTGGGAAGGGTGACACGGACCCTTCTCTGCCCTGCCCGTCGGCATCCTGCATCAGAGACACAAATGCAGAAATGAAACTACACACGCACTGGCAGAAAACAGACAGAGTCTTCTAACCTAGGACTAGGAAGGACTTAAAACCCAACTGCTATGGAAGAGTGATCAGTTCACCCACGTTTAAACAAAAGAACTTCTGCAAACAAAAACATGCCATAAGCAAACTAAAATACCAAAATGATTCTAAAAATGATACACTGACTTGAAAAATGTGACTTGTATTGCAAATATCTCTATAATCTGATAGAAAGATGGGCAAAAAGGCAGGTGCCCCACTCATAAGGAAAATGCAAATGAAAACTACAGGGACAATTTCATACAGGTCAGGGTCAGGCTGTGGGCACACAGGCTCTCTGCTGATGCATCGCTGGTGGGACAGCAACAGGGGCAGCCCACGTGGAGAGAAATATCACAGTTACTCACATCTAGAAGGCTGCACTACCAAGACCACACAATTTTAACCTGAAAATGATAATAACTACAAAAGACTGAAGACACATCAACTATACAGAAATCCACGGTAACACAGCACTTTAACATCACATTTTTTAAAATGTGATGTTCACTTTGTTTTTTAATTAGTAAACTGGATTTTTGAGAGCAGTTTCAGGTTCGTAGCAAAACTGAAAGTACAGAGTTCCCATACCCCCCCGCTACCTCCCTGCCACGCATGGCCTCTCCCACCATCAGTGTCCACACCAGGTGGGGCATTGGTCACCGCTGAGGAAGCCGCACCGACAGGTCATCACCCCCCAGAGCGCACAGTTCACGCCGGGTGCCGCAGTTCACTTTTGGAAGCTGCTTCAGCACTGAGTTCTTACTCTGAAGCCAGACAAAAGAATCACGAATCAGGCACGGATCCCACCTTTCCTGTAGGGACGGTATTTTGGAGTAACCAACTGGTCCATGATGGAAAATTCTTCCTTACAGGCCTGCTCCAGCTGACAACACAATAGGAAATATAGAATTAGAAATTGCCAGGGACTTCCCTGGCGGTCCAGTGGTTAGGACTCTGTGCTTCCATTGCAGGGGGCACGGGTTCGATCCCTGGTCAGGGAACTAAGATCCCACAAGCCACGTGGCACGGCCAAAAAGCAAAAAAAAACCCAGATCAGACCCAGCCTTCATTAAGGATTCAAACAAAAAAGAATACCAAACAAGAAAATCCCACCATATTACTCTTCCATACTCTATTAAAATGTAACTTCATAGAATTTTTGCTAAACCTTTCATTTTTCTGCTGGTTTTTTACACCCTGTTCTTTTGCTCACACAAACTCCTTCTGGTCTTTAAAAAGAGAAGATTTCAAACACAGTGTGTATTAGGTAGTTGGACACAGTAGAAATGTGCTCTGATGGGTCTAAGCAGAAAAATCCCCTGTTGAAAGGCCTCTGAGTAGCTCACAGAATTTCCAAAAGGAATGCAGAATGACGCTAGGGAAACAGCAGGCGCGAGGAGGCAGCAAGGGCCACGGCTGAAGACACTACAAACTCAACCCGGTGAAGACCCTTCACCGCCGCCCGGAGAAATGCCACTTTGCTGCGGCTACAGCTGCCGTCACCACCAAACACCACACTCAGGGGCAACCACTCGCTCCTGATCCAGTCTAATGGGCTGAACTCTGGCTGAGCTCGCACCTTAGCCGCTAGGAAGGCTGGGAAAGTGACCATCCGGTTTTTTCAGCTTCTGCTGGGTGCTCTGTCTGCCATCCATATTCAGAGGGTACGGCGTTCCCTCAACATAGGAAGGGGCTTCCAAGGCTGGAAAGCACGAAATTAATAGGTCTTTGGTTCCCACACTCAAGATAATTTGGTGGTTCCTCACCATCAGAAAGCTCAAGAGAAAAGGGAAATATTTCAGAATTTTCCAGTTACATCTGGACTTAACACTCTATTTCATAGGGACAGCTCAGGCTCAAATAATAACCTACTGTACCAACATCAGGTTAACAACCTGTTGCTGATAAAGGACTTCACAGTGAAAGCACAGAGACCGCAGATCCAGCACCTCCTCTTTCCCACGGCACACTTCAACAGACAGCACTTCTCTTAAATGGGATCCTGCTGAGACTCTCCCCCGTTTGGAACAGCACCAAACCAAAAATCCAGAAAGATCCCTACACACCTAAACAAGACATCAGCAAATCAACTCTGTAGTAACAGTAGATTTCTGCCCCAAAGAGCTGAACAACCTGTGGACTAAGAATGTTGCCTGCCATGTCAGTAAGGAAGGACACTGCAGCCATCAGCCATCAGTAATTGCAGCCACTCTCCAACCTGCAGCCTGAGAAAACTCACGAAGGAAACAAGGAATGCCTGCCATCAAGGAGTCATCACAATGCAACTACCCCAGATAGTGAGCCCTGAGGGGACTCAGGATGAGAAAGCACAGGACACTGGCCCCAGAGAGCTGAGGTGCAGATCAAAGGAATGATTTCAGTGAGCCCAGACTCTTGCATCTTTCCATACATAGAAAAGCGCTATTAACGATAATCATTTGACATTCCGACTACCTGCCCTTTGTTGCAAAAACTCCTATATATCCTGGCTCTCCCCTCGGGGTTGAGATGCCCCGACTTGAAGTCCTAAGAACGATCCCTGAATAAAACATAGCTCTCAACTTTCAGCTTGTGATTTTTTTTTTCTTCAGTCGACAAAACCCAACGAGCCTGGGGTTCCCTCAGCCTCTTTCTTTTTTCCCCCTCAGCCTCTTTGCTTCCCTTTTACTTGAAATCCTTCAGTGTCATGACTTTTTCAGCTGATTGTGTTAGCAGGTGGCGGGGAAGGGAAACTGGACACAAAGAAATAACAACAAGGAAGAAGACAAAATCTACAAAAAGCAAACAAATGTAAGAATAACAACAAAAAAATTCACAAAAATCAAAGCCTATGACAGGTAGTAACCAACACACCTGCACTGAAGGTGAACTGGAGGCACGTTTCCCCAGGAGGTGGGGTTGGAAGTGCTCAACGAAGCAGCAGGGCAGGAGGGTGTCACCTCTCTCTGCAAAGGGCCGGTGTGGCCAGAGCGCGGGCAGCAGTCGAGAAAAGAGAAGAACCGGGCAGAGCCTAGAAGCAAATCAGGAACTGGGGAGTGAGTGAGAGGCACTTCAGGAAGGTTCTGGAAGCACCGAGGCTGCGATTTCCTTCCCTGAGCAGCTTGGGGCCTTTCTGAACCTTCCGGGCAGAGGCCACCCAGTCCCCCACGGCCTCTAGGACGAGGTGACAGCCGGGAGCCACCGAACCCTCTGAAGCCCCTTCAACCAAGACTGTGTCTAGCTTTACATCCTGTGTCTTGTGTTTTTCCAGCACGAGGGGTAACACTCAGTACGCGTGTTCACATCCTCCTCCTTCCTACCCCCCAGCCCGGATTCTCCACGGGCCCCGAGGCCGAGAGACGCGTTAGCAGCATCAGCGTCCCTGCAGAAACGCCCTCTCGTCTCCCGAGGGGCGGCCGCCGTGGTACTCCCACCCTCGGCCCGCGGCAGAGAGCCGCACGTGCGGTCCAAACCCCTCTTTTCATCCAGCAGCCCCAGGCGGGACCCAGAGGCCCCGCAAGGAGGTGACCAGCCGCGCCCACCGCCCGTCTTCCGCTTCCGCCGACCGGAGACCGGGCAGGGGTCGGAGGCAAGACCCGAGTCACGTGGCGTCTCGGTCACGTGTCAGGTCCAGGTAACGTGCGAGGCGGGCGCACGTCTGAGCTCTCTCACTCTCGCGAGATGCACGGGGGTCACGTGACGGCGCGGGCGCGGGCGCGGCGCGGCTTCACGTGACAGGCGCCGCCGGTCGCAGGGTTTGTCTCCTGCAGCGGGCGCAACACCGGGACCAGCTACCCTCACGCCGGCCGGGTCAGACCCCGGCCCGCCCGCCCCGGCCCAACCGCCCACGACCCCGCCCGGCTCCCGTTCGCGCCCATGGCGGCCCCCGGCGGCGCCCGGCGATGGCCGCTGCTCCTGCTGCTGTTCGGTGAGAGGCCAGGCTGGGGGCTGAGGGCTCAGGGGCTGCGGGGTGAGGGGTCGGGCAGGTGTGCGGCGCTGCGCGGGCCCAGAGGGATATGGGGCGGCGTGAGGGGCCGGGGGCTGCTTGGGGGCCGGGAGCTGCGGGGCTGGGGTCGGGCCGGGCCCGGGGACTCCAGGCGAGTCGTCCGGCACCGGCCGAGGCGGCTGCGGGGGGAGGGGTCGGTCCAGGTGCCCAGAAGTGGACGACGGAGGGAGGGCCCGGCGCGGCCCTCGGGTGCCAGACCTCGGGTTGTGGGGTCAGTCAGCAGTGACTTGGTGGTTTCTGAGCGGCGTGGTTCGCGCCCTTATTTGGGGGCACGGGTGGCCCCGAGGGCTGCGTGCGGCTGCAGCCGGAGACGCGGGACCGCATGGGCCTCGGTTTGCGCCCGACGCGGGTGTCCGCGCAGGAGAATAGGGCGGGCGGCGACCCCGGCCTTTAAGAGTTCGTCCTTCGGGCTTTTAACCTTCGCCCCCAGCAGCATGGCACGGAGCGCTGACGCGTGTGTTTATGTCGTTGTGAATTTTAATTACGTTATAATGACTTAAAGTTGCCCTTGAGAGTTTCGGGGAGCCCACAGTGGGCAGGAGAGGGGGGCTAGGCCTGGCCTCCCAAGGGTCGTCTCCATTTCTAGTGAGTCTTCAGGAGCGCTGCCTCTGTGTGTGTGTGTGTGTGTGTGTGTGTGTGTGTGCGCGCGCGCGCGCTGGGCCCACGGAACTCGGGAGCTGTCCGTGGGCGCCGGTGTTTTATCCATTGAGGAATTTTGCTGTCATTTATCTGTCCTAAGGAGAAAGGAATTGTGCTGACTTAAACAAGAATCACTGCATGGTTTGATTTTTATGGCTACTGAGAGCTCTCTCTGTAGCACTTTCTCACCTGGTCCCCACGATACGGGAAGATTAAAGTGCCAGGAACTGAAAAGAGGTACCGGAGCTCACTGGTGGGCGCTCCCTTGAGTTCAGCAGACACAGAAGGAGTCTCCCAAGTACCTGCCGGGAATTCTCGAAATATCTACTCTGAAGTTCTTTTATTGTGACAGAATGAATTTTGGTTTCAGGATTTTGTTTTGCCTATTGCGTAAAATGAGTTCTTTGAGCTGCAGGTCCAGCGCAAGGGGTGACCTTATTCCAGCCGCAAACCCGGAGCCTTGCTCTCCCCAGCGGGTGTCATGAGTTTTGAGAGGGCCTGCTGGGACAAGTCTTGTCGTGTCAGGGCGGCTCATTGTTCTTTATTAGAAGAGCTCGCGTGCATTAGAACTGTCACATTTTGTTTCATGTTTTAAAAACTCACCTGATGGAGAGAAAAATCCATACTTCCCTACATTGATATCTTGGAGTATCACGCATGCAGTTAGCTTTTTCTCTTTTTTTGGCCATGCCACCAGGCTTGCAGGATCTTAGTTCCCCGATCAGGGATTGAACCTGGGCCCCCAGCAGTGAAAGAGCGGAGTCCTAACCACTGGACCGCCAGGGAGTTCCCATAATTAGCTTTTTAATGTCCATTCCATCATATCTTTTAAGTTTTATGTTCAGTTAAAAATCCAACTTTTAAAAAGGTCTGTTAAGAGCTTGTATTTAGTCTGTTTAAAATAATGTCTATTTTAATGCACAGTTTCACCAAAAAGCATCTTTTCTAAAAATATTTCAAACTTCTAAGTCACAAATTCATCCTGCTTTGATAATTAGAAAGTAAAGTTTCCTTTGTGTTTTAATACTTGGTAGAAAGCACAGACAAGTGTGAACTGAAACTTCTTGATACATATGATTAAGTAAATTGCATAACGGGGCTCTTGACTGTTGATGTCACCGAAATGACCTCCTTCCCCTTTCCGAATGGAGAACTGTTGCTTAGGAAGTTTGAAAAAACGTTTTATACCGATTAATGTTACCCTCGCTTGTGGGAGTTTGCCAGTTACCCAGGTTGGCGACCTAATTTTTCACTAGATTTGAGGTCAAAATGTTTTGGGTCCATAATTTTGAATTTACATTGTTAGATCCATCCCAGGCTGTATTAGTCCCTTCTCCTCTCTGCGTCCGGAAGACTTGACTGTGTGCACGTACAGCACATGCTTCTACTGGAGCGTTGGTTCTGCTGTGTTGTGATTATTTTCACACCTGTGTCTTCCTTATGTTACAGCCTACCTCGTGCCTCACACACAGTAAGTGCTTAGGACGTACACGAAGAGATGTCCAGTGGTCCCTAACCAAACGTGCACATCAGCTGTTCGGAAACGTACATACTGGTCTCTGGAGTCTGTGACTCCGTGTCTGGGATGGAGCCTTGGTCTTTCTTTTCTTCCTTTACATTTTCACAGGTGATTATGTATCACTGGTTAAGAAGAATAAAAATACTGGATTCCAGAAAATCGAGCCAAGAGAAATTAGCAAGTGATTTCTATTAAACAGTTTAACAAAGAATGTATTGCCTTGTTCCTCTAGATGGCAGTTTCTTTCATATGGCAGTGAGTGTGTCACGATTTGGAGCATGTTCACTTGCTTACCAAGTGCCGGAGAGGAAGTGTGGCTCAGGTGTGGGCCTCAGTGTGCCGCCGGCCCGTGGCGCGCTCGGCGGGCACGTGCTGTGAGCCAGCGGACCCAGTTCCAGCTCTGGGTCCGCACCAGCAGTGGCTCGAGCCCGGCAGTTACCTTGGTGCTGTGGACCCACATCTGTGACAGTCAGTCGTCATGGTGTCCCCTGTGAAGGTTGCGCGATGGTTTAGTTACCTGCAGGGTGTGCTACACGTGCTCGTTCAACGAAACGCTCATTGGGCGGTTTGCGTCAGGCACCAAGGCTTCCACAATAGACGAGGGCCGTGTGGCACTGGGCGCATCGATAGCGACAGCAACACGGAAAGCAGGCTGATGCCTTGTACCCAGCGCTCCCCTTGCTTCGGCGCGTTTCTGCCTCACAGGTGCCTAAACCGAGGGGCGTGGTGGTTCCTCTGGGCCCAGGCTCACAGTCAGTTAGTGGTGGAGCCTGTCGGAGACGGAGCTCTCTCGTCGCAGGCAGGCGTGCTCCCACGGCCGCACCTGTTCCAGAGACTGGAGTGTCTCCAGTGGGAGTGTTGTGCAGGAATAAGCCACTCGTTCCTCTGCGGGACCCCTGGCGAGAGGTTGGCGCGAGCCTGGCGTGCGTGCCGAAGAGGAGCAGCTCCTGGCGGTGCAGGTTCTGACTTTCAGGAGGGACGCCCCTCAGATTACTGCACACATCTTAGCTGATTTGAGATGGTGGTTGTCTTTTATAGAGTTAAAAACTAATTTCTGACTATTAGCATACGTGTTTCTCTTGCAGTTTTTTGTTGTCATGCTCTTGTACACATTTTTCTCTTGACCAAAATTGGCTCTGCTTTCTTGTTTTAATAGTGGAAAATTTGGGGCCCTCTAGTGCCGCTGATGCTTTTTGTTTTGTTTTGTGTTTCTGGGGGTTTTTTTGGCCGCACCTCTTGGCATGTGGGATCTTGGTTCCCCGACTAGGGATTGAACCCTTGCCCCCTGCAGTGGAAGCGCAGAGTCCTAACCACTGGACCGCCAGATAAGTCCTTGATGCTTATTCTAAGTTTGTTTTAGTAATACTAGTCTGTTGTCCTTTGAAAGCTCGACCTTCAGCATGTTTACTAAATGAAAAAACAGACTGAAAAGTTATTTATGAAGTGTTTTCTAGTTAAGTGCTTTGAGTCAGTAGAACGTTTTTTGGTGACTTAGGGACCTATTTTATAGGAGGGTGGCTTGGTAGGAGCTGGCCTGTGCGGGCCCTTATGGGAGGTGGCCGCCTGACCTGCTGTGCTGTGGCACGTGTGACAGCATGTGGCTCCAGCGCCCGGGCCGTTGAGGGCAGCTCAGGCCTGGGGGCGCCCATGTGCACTGTGAGCTGGTCGGCGTCCGGTGTTTCTCTGGCCTCAGCACCCAGGCTTTTGCTTCTGCTGCCGAATCTGTGTTTGCCTGGCTGGCATCTCTGTAGCTCTTGTGCACTTACTCCGTCGCTCTCAGAGACGTGTCTTTAAAAACCTTCAGTGTAGGGCCTCCCTGGTGGCGCAGTGGTTAAGAATCTGCCTGCCAGTGCAGGGGACACAGGTTTGAGCCCTGGTCCGGGAAGATCCCACGTGCCACGGAGCAACTAAGCCCGTGCGCCACAACTACTGAGCCCACGAGCCACAACTACTGAAGCCCGCACGCCGAGAGCCTGTGCTCCACAACAAGAGAAGCCACCGCAATGAGAAGCCCGCGCACCCCAACCAAGAGTAGCCCCCGCTCACCGCAACTAGAGAAAGCCTGCACGCAGCAACGAAAACCCAACGCAGCCAAAAAATTTAAAATAAATAAATTAATTAATTAAAAAAAAAACTTCACTGTGTCAAAAATGCGTTGTGGGATTTTCTCTAGGCTTTTAAAAGGAACGTTCATCCATTAGAAATGACTTTAGTGGAATCTTGCCGCAGTATTCGGGGGGGCGGGGGTTAAAATTTGCGAAGCACCACAGACAAAATTGTCCTTGTCTGCCCTAGTGTGCTTCATTTGTAGCAGTTTTTCTTTATGAACACAGATTTTCATATTTCCTTTACCTGAGGCTTACAGGAGGGTATGCAGGGTTTCTGTCTATACTGTTCGCTTTAGGCTTAAGTAATAGTTGCTCTGAAGGTTTTATTTGGTGACGGTCCCAAGGGTGAAGTGAACTGGTTCACTGGAGTCATTTTACCACGTCAACAACAGGGACTTCGGAATGAAAGCTAGTTGGCTGTCCTCGGAGCGTGCTGCCTGGGTCCCATGTACCCTTAGAGCCATCATAGCCAGATGCGCCACTGCTTGATGAAGGGCGTGCAGGGATCTTAGCTGCCGAAACAAGGAGGTGTGTTCCTGGGAGTGTGGTAGTGCCCGGTGCTGGCTGGTGGCTGCTTGGCTTTAGGATGGTCAGGACACCTGCCCGTCTGTGAAAGAACCCTGTGCTAAGGTGTGTGGCTGTCACTTACCTTCTCTGACTCAGGTCGGAGTGCATTTGCTGCTGAGCTGCCTGCTCGGGGTTTCGGGGTGTGGCCCTGGCCCTGAGAACTAGCTCAGAGTGGCGGCCACTCCCAGGTTGGAGGACCTGAGACAGCTGCCTTCCGCCCCTTGCCTCAGGCACTTGGCAGCTATACCTACAGAGGCGGAGTGGTGTCCTCAGGTCACACAGCCAAGTCCAGGTCCAGTGGAATTACTGTATTTTGAGGACCTTCTGGATATGGGCAAAGAGCTCTGATCTTTGAGTCTGCGGCTTTTCTTGCCACGTCGCCAGTGCACGAGAGGCAAAAGCCGAGCCGACTCTTAAGTAGCAATTTGGGTCCACAGGGTTTCTGTAGAAGGTCAGCATTTAGTTTACGTTGAGTCCTGCCTTCAGGACCCCACCCCGCGTCCCCGAGATCCTCTTGGGAATGAGCGTGGGCAGCCTGGGCCCGGGGTGACTCAGAAATTGACCTGTGACTTCCCGGTACGTATTTTGAAGAAAAGCATTGAAGAGCTAATGACAGGTTGGCAAACTGATGGGATGGATTTAGAGAGAACATTTTCAGACCAGTCTCCAGGAGGGACGGAAGCCCAGCTGAGCCCCACCTGCGGGATCTGTGTGTCTAGTTCTTCGGCGATTTAAGTAGCTTTCCTAATAACAGCTGTGTTGCCGCAGCTGTAGAGAACCAAAATTTTCTAAAAGGTGTGTGGTCATTTCTGTCTTTCCTGGAGTTAGCAGGCCTCGTGCATGGTGCGTCAGCTGTGTTTGTGGTGAAAGATGGCAATGGGACAGCTTGTATCATGGCCAACTTCTCTGCCGCCTTCCTGACCAGCTATGACACCAAGAACGGTTCTAAGGTAGGGAACACCACGGCCCTTCATGCCTTGACAGTCTTACACGTGTGTGTGTTTCTTGTATGTCATACACTGCTGTGTCTCGTAGGCTGTTAATACCTGTAACAGTCTATGCATTGTATATGCTGAGGATGCAGTCATATTATACAAACCATTTTGTGCTCACTATTTTATTGTGAGCATTTTTCCAGTTTTCTTCTTGATTATCTTTCGTAATCACAACGTAGTACTTCATTATGTTAATCACGCTAATTTACTAACCCATCCCCTGTAACTAGGTTTTCTTATATTCTTCTTATCGCGGTGTGCAGCTCTGTGAATATAGCTTTTTTGATCTGTTGAATCTGCTTTAGGTAAACCGTTACGCTCCAAGAATCGTGTGTAAACAGGTGCTCGAGGTGCAGTACCACTGTACTAGTTTGATTAGAATGTCCCTTTGGTTCTGTTAAAACAGCTTTGCGCCTCCGCAGGATGAGAAAGGCTTTTTGCATTTACCAGATCCCTAACAAATAAGCAGCATCTCTTTGTTACGTCTTCCTCCGTGAATTACCTGTTAGTGGACCTTTCACTTTCTCTTTCCATTTAACATTTGTTCTTGTAAAACATACTCTTATATTTTGTTTTCAGTGCTTTGTTGAAGCAGTGTTTTTCCTTACCCGTCTCCACATCCAAGGCACCATATCTGTTTTCTGGCACTTGGAGGGCAGTGGGGGCCCAGGACTGCTGGGAGGACGAGGGGCCTTTTCAGAGCCCTCTGGACGTGCCAGCTGCCTGGCCTCCTCAGTTCATTGGCCCTGTCTTGATATAAATGTGGTCTCTGTCAGAACAGAAGAAGGCAGGGAAAGCATCATTCCACAGAAATGTCTCCAATTGTAAAGACTTGTCCAAGCACTTTTTATTTATTAAAAAAATTTTTTTAATTATTTTTTTTAACGTGGACCATTTTTAAAGTCTTTATTGAATTTGTTACAATATTGCTTCTGTTTTATGTTTTGGTTTCTTGGCCACACGGCATGTGGGATCTTAGCTCCCCAACCAGGGATTGAACCCGCACTCCCTGCATTGGAAGGTGAAGTCTTTAACCACTGGACCACCAGGGAAGTCCCCTAGGCACCTTTTATTCTAATTTCTACTTCACTTCTTTTTGCTTGGATTTTTTAAAACATTGTTTCATTATATACTAATCGCATTACACAAATGGGAACATCCGTTTGCTGTAATGTGCCTTCCCACTTCACACAGTGTGTCTTTGTCACAGGCGTGGTCTGTCCATCAGGACAGTGCTAGGACGGTTTCCCACGGGTCCTTCACCCAGTTCGGTTCATCGAGATGAGCTTTGGTGGTTTTGTAGTTGTTTGTTTTGCTTACAATAGTTAATTCAGACAACTCTGCAGTCAACTCCCTCTTCTCCTTGTTTAGAGAGACATATTCTTTAAATAAACTTCTGTGGCAAACACGAGGTAATGGCTTTTTTCAGATAAGAGTATCAGCTCATCCTGAAGCCCAACGTGAATTATTTCACTTTACTGAGATAACTGTAGTTTTAATTCTCTTGTAAATTAAATCATGTTAATGAAGAACAGTTTTAAATTAGTGAATAATTAGGTCATCCTTGCCTTGCACTTGAGTTACTTTCTGGTCTATTACTTGACATGTAATACTGACTTTCATGGGTTTTTTTTAATTGAAAATGAATGCATTAATAGTGACATCTGAGATGGAGCTGGGGTCGGGGCATATGTCAGATCTTTGGTGTTTCTGAGCCCCTTTAGTAACCTACACCCTAATTGTGTTCCACCGTCATCATGTTTGTTCCAGAGCGTGACCTTTGAGCTCCCGGCCAGTGCAGCAGTATTAAATAGCAGCTCTTGTGGCAAAGGAAATGCTTCTGACTCCAGTCTCGTGATCGCTTTTGGAAGAGGCCATACGCTGACCCTCAGTTTCACAAGAAATGCAACACGTTACAGTGTCCAGCTGATGCGTTTTGTTTATAACTTGTCAGATACAGAGATTTTCCCCGATTCGAGCTCCAAGGGTAAGAACCAATATGGACCAATTATGGGGTGGAGAAAACTGGGTCAGGGGAGTATCTAAAATTGCTTGTAAGCACTTCCAGGAGTTAAAGATCGATTTTTTTTTTCGTGTAGAAACCAAGACTGTGGAATCTGTAACGGACATCAAGGCAGACATAAATAAAAAGTACAGGTGTGTGAGCAGCAAGCAGGTCCGCCTGCAGGACGTGACCGTCACGCTCCGTGACGCCACCATTCAGGCCTACCTCTCCAACGGCAGCCTCAGCAGGGAGGGTGAGGACCGCCCCTGGCCCAGCCCCCATGGGTGCCGGGGAGACCTGCACGTCTTCGGAGAGCTGCCCCTGCCCCTCTGTCTTTCGAGAAGGTTACCTCTTTCGGTGAGGGTGGATTAAAACAGGCTGAAGGAGCAAAGCGGTTCAAACCCTCTCTCTTCCCTTGTTACAGAGCTGATGGGGTCAGGGTCATAGGCTGTCCTTCAGCTCAAGCCGCTGTCTCTACACAGAGACCTCACCTAACCTCAGTCCAGCTCGGGCAGGCCCGGGGGCAGGGGTGGGAGCGACCAGGGGGGCCTTTCAGGGAGACCACGGCCCCAGGGTGCACCCACCAGCCCAGCCCTGTGGTCTCGGGTGAGGTAGTCGACCACTTATTTCCTCACCTGTGAAGTGAGGATGCTCACCTGTCTGCGGAGGGTGTGAGGGCTCGCAGGAAGCTCCTGCCGGGTGCTTCTCTGGGCGCCAGCCAGAGTCTGTGGTAGAGTGTGTCGTTTTCTGACTGCAATTCCCCACATCCTGCCAGGCAGCTCGCTCTCATTTCCTGGGGGGGAGGGAGGTGTCCCCACTGTCGTTCTCTGTTTAAGCCTTGCCCCGCAGCCTTCCCTGGCGGCTCAAAAGCAGCTGGGGTGCCTGCTGACCCCGCGGCCCTCCATGCGGCCAGCTGCAGCCCCAGGCTGACAAGGGCTTCTGGGCTCTGCACAGCCAACAGCTAAAAATGGTGTTTTTGCTTATAGATTAACGTTAAAAAATAACGTTTCACAACACATGAAAATGATACAAAATTAAGTTTTGCTGATCAGAAGCAACGTTTTAGTGGGACACAGCCACGATCACCCAGCCGTTCCTGTGGCTGCGCTCTCACTGTCACGTGGCAGAGCCAGCTTGGGACAGGCACCGCCGCCACCTGGCCAGTGGGGCTCCCGTGTCCGGCAGGATCGGATGCCAGCCCCGGGCCCCCCACAGGACTGACGTGTGTTCATCTTTTCATCTTTCATGTTTGATGCGTGGATTCTTGTTAGCTCTTCTGAGACAGTTAGAAGTTCAAAACAGAAATTGCTTTTCAGTGAAGTTTATCACACGTCTCACCTCCTGCCCAGTTTGGCCGTACTAACTTTTTCATTCCTTGGGAACCTGAGTCTCACTCCCAGTCTAGCTTAGGTGCGGGCCGTGCTAAAACATCTCTTTCCACTTGAAACTTCATCGGTGCAATGTGCAGGTTTATCTGAGTATCTGCAGCTGCCGGGAGACCATCAGGGGCCTTCGGGGTGCACGAGCTTCTGAGAACCGTGAGAAGGGCACTGGGAGGGTGCACAGCCCCGCCCCTCCCCTCCTCCCCTGCCACCACCCCTGGGCTCCCCGCCTCCCAGAGGCCTTCCCGGGGGAGCACGCGCGTCCCTGAGTGATCCTCTCGGGTTGTGAGCCCTCTGCGGGAGGGACTTTGGTATCTGTCGTAGGCGTCAGGCTGGTTAACACAGGTAGAAGGGAGAGGGCTGTCACCCACACACATTCTACACTCCTGAGGTTTTCTGACTGGCGGTCAGTAAGAGCTTCATGGAGATAGCAGGTCAGACAGTGGCTCAGTGGTCGGGCAGACAAGGACTTGGAGACGGGCCTGTTCTCTCGTTTGTCTTAACGTGGTTTGTGCGTTTAATCATTTGTGTCCTGTGACACTTGATAAGTAACTGATAAAACTGCTTTTAAAAGCGCCAGTGTCCCAACGTCCACCTGCAGCTTGGCTCCAGGAGGGAGGCCGCAGTGCCAGCCGGTGCCCCCGGGGCCAGGCGTCTCGGGGGCACTCACCCAGTTGAGCCCACCTCCCAGAGCTTGGGTTTTGTTTCTCTTTTTTGCCCTCTTTCTTCTCTAGAATAAAGCACTTCCCTCTACAAGTTGCGTGAAGGCCGGTGGGGCAAGGTGACCCTCAGGGTGGCCTAAGTTACCCGTGTCCCGGTCCTCTGGGGTGGACGTGGAGTCCGCACCTGGAAAGGAGTGAAAGCTGGACTTGAGCTTCGGGTGGTGGACGGGTTCCAGCTGCTTCCCGAGCGGCTCCCACCGTGGAGGTTTGGGCGGGCTTCCGTGGTTTGGCCTAGGAGACCCGTGGGAAGGATCGGAGTTGGATGCAGATCGTGTGACCGTTAGCGCTAAGCTTGCTCACTGTCCACGGAAACAAGGTGGTAAAAGGAAGAGCCTGGGTTGGGGGTGCCGGATGCCCTGGGGTTTGGGGCGTTCGTTAACCTTCAGAGAAGGCGTGTCTGGCCTGTCAGCCCCTGTGGAACACGTACAGTTACTTTTCAGCTTTCGCCTCAGTCACCTTTGATTTTGAATATAAATTTTTGTCGTAAGCAGTCATGGTGGGTCAGATTCTGAGGGACGGGGTCGTATGCACACCCCCAGTGGGGCCTCCGGGGCCGCCCCCATCTCCTGACTGTGTCTCTTGCCACTGGGCTCCCACTCTCCCCCTCGCTGGGCCCTCCACCCGCCCCGGATGAGCGCCCACAGCAGTTGGCTGACCCCGGGCACGGAGTCTCGGCTCCATCCTTGACGAGTAGGGCCTTCTGGTGCCCGTCCTTCCCGGGCCGCTGCCGTTCTCCTGCGGGCACCACGCCGATGGTCCGGGCTGGCGATGGTGTGTGTGTGTCCGGCGTCGGTCCCCGCGGCCGCGGAGCCCAGGCACTCCGGCCGCTCTGCTGCTGTGTCTCTGGGACCATTTCCAGCCCGGCGCCCGGCACAGGAGCTCGGAGAACATACATGTGAATTGTTGCCGTTGCAAGTGGCCTGGGTCCCCAAAGCACGGGGTGGAGTTGAGGTTTTGTTCTGACCTCACGGGGGGAAGGTTTGTCCTGCAAGGGAGGGTGTCCTTGCGGACGAGGGGCCCCCCGAGGCCGAGGTGGAAGGGTGTCCAGTGGGAGCTGCATGCGGAGGCGGGGGGGCCAGGCCCCCAGCGGGCCCAGGCCGAGCGTCGCCAAGGTGGCCTGCTCCCGTCCAGGGTTCCAGAGCAGCGTTAGTCAGCCCGCATCTCCCTGGAGGCCTGGAGGTCGTGTTCTGTGGGGCGGGGCCCCTTGAGAACGTCACCTGGGGCCCAGGGTGGGCTCAGGGTCCAGGGTTCCTGGAGGTCCTGAGGCGGCGGCACGACTCACCCCACCGTCCCCACAGAGACGCACTGCGAGCAAGACGGGCCCTCGCCACCCACCCCCACGGCGCCACCCCGGCCCTCGCCCACCCCGGCGCCCGAGAGCCCCTCGGTGTCCAAGTACAACGTGAGCGGCGCCAACGGGACCTGCCTGCTGGCCAGCATGGGGCTGCAGCTGAATGTCACCTACAGGACAACGGACAACACGGTAGGCCGGCCGGAGCCCTTCTCCCCGCCCTGGGCCTTGTGGACCAGGCGTCCCGGGCTGGGTCGCGGGTGCGGTGTGTCCCGAGCAGCTCGGCCGGACCCCCGTCCCACCTGGGCCGCTGTCTCTGCAACGGCAAGGTTGAGCCTCCCGACCCAGGCTGTTGTGCAGCCCCAAAGCCTCCAGTGTGTGTCGTCACCACAGGACGGGTGTGCTGGCCTGGGAGGTGGTGGGATTTTCTTGGACGCTTTACTGCTCCGACACTCGGGTTGTCTTTCTACTCTTCCCTTGAGATGACGTTTCTCCCTGAGGGTGAGAGTCTGGGGATGGAGACAGGGGCCGCCCCCCGCCGTGGGGACATGAAAGCAGAACAGCCAACGTACCCGGAGGACCGTCTGGCATCCCGAAGTCTGCCCCTGTGTGAACTGGTCGTGTTTCCTTCTGGTTTGGGTCCACGTGAACGTGGCCTTGAAGCCGCTGCTCTAGGGCTGCCTCTGTCCCTCCAGGAGCGCGGGGCCCGGGGGAGGGGAAGCTGACCTCTTGGCCCTTCTCACTAGACGGTGACCAGAGAGTTCAACATCGACCCCAACAAGACCACCTTCGGGGGGAACTGCACAGCCCAGCTGGTGACGCTGGCGCTCCGCGGCAGGAACCTGCTCTTGGCGCTGCAGTTTGCCATGGTGAGGGCCCCCGCCTGCCTCCCAGACCCTCGGCCCCACCCTCGTCTGTCAGCAGACGCCTCGCGCTTATCCCGCAGGCGGGGCAGGGGCGACCCGGGGCGGCAGGGGCGACCCGGGGCCTCAGGTGCTGTCCGTCCTCCGCCCGTCCTGGGGGCGGCGTCTCTGCGCCCTCTGCTCTTCGTACCTGCCTGGGCAGGGCCGCGTGTGCAGTTGGCAGAAGAGTAAGGGAAGGGCCCCTGGTGGGTGTTTGTGGTGCACTCTGCAGGTGAACTGCCGGGCTTCTCCTGATACGTTCAACTTTCCTAGGAAGTTAAATGTTGACTTTTCTGGAACGTAGCTCCTTCAGTCCGCATCTCAGCAGAGTCTGATTCTGTAACAAGGTCTGTAAGGAGCTGATCAGGATTCATGTTCCCGAGACGACAGGCTGCCTTTTATGGGCTGGGCGCTCTGCAGTTTCCTTCTGAAGCTACGGGCGCGGGAGGTCACCTGTATCACCGGGTGCCCCCCACCCCAAGCCTGATGGTGACCGCGTGACTGTCGTCTTCTCCCTAGAATGCAAGTTCCAGCCGCGTTTTCCTGCAGGGAGTCCAGCTGACTATGACTCTGTCCGATGCCAGAGGTAAGACCGCCCCCCGCCCCCAACCGGCATGCCTGTGCGGGTGCCCCAGGGCACTCACCCCCGCTGCCTTTGCAGACCCCACCTTCAAGGCCGCCAACAGCTCGCTGAGGGCGCTGCAGGCGGCCGCCGGGAACTCCTACAGGTGCGACGCTGAGGAGCGCGTGCAGGTCACCGAGGCCTTCTTCCTCAACATATTCAGGGTGTGGGTCCAGGCGTTCCGCGTGGACGGGGACAAGTTTGGGCCTGGTGAGTAGGCGAGGGTGTGGTCCGCGTAGCTAACGGCTGGGGGACCCCTTTCAAGTCAGAGAGATTTTGGCGCCAGTTCCCCTACCCGCGCCACCTGGCCTCTGCACGCCCCAGCCCGTCTGCGGATGTGCTCACGCCGCCCTTTGAGCAGAGAGCTGGCGAGGCCGTTCCCCGCGGGGGCGTGTGGGCAGCGGCGTCCAGCGTGGTTGCAGTGGTCCCCGGGTGGCGGGCGGAGGTGGGCAGCGCAGGCCGTCTGTCTCCGCAGTGGAGGAGTGTCAGCTGGACGCGAACGGCATGCTGATCCCCATTGCTGTGGGCGGCGCCCTGGCAGGGCTGGTCCTCATTGTCCTCATCGCCTACCTTATCGGCCGGAAGAGGAGCCACGCCGGCTACCAGACCATCTAGCCGGCCGCCCGCACCTGCCGTGGACCAGCAGCAGCTGCACGGCCTCGGGCCGTTCCCTGGGCTTAGACTGCCATTGAGGGGGCACCCTTTCTTGCAAACTGGTTTTCAAATCTGCTTCGTCCAATGTGAAGTTCATCCGGCCACATTTACTATGCACAAAAGAGTAACTATGGAAATGATGGTGTTAATTTTGCTAACTGGGTTAAATATTTTGCTGACTGGTTAAACGTTAATATTTACCAAAGTAGGACTCTTAAGTGGGGTGGGGGGTAAGAGCTTTTCTAAATGGGCACTGGCTCCGCTGTCATTTGGCTTTTAAGATTCCGGTGTTTGGTCTCTTCACTCTTTACTCAGACGTAAGCCTTACAAAGGGAGAGTCTCTGGTCTTAATGCTTTGATGAAGGCTGGTAGCTGTGAGCCTGACACGAAGAAATTAGTAGGAACGAGGATCGTAGGGCAGGCGTAAGAAGATGCAGACCTGGGATGCTTAAATTAAGCTTTACAAGCCAGGACGGGCCCGGCCCCTGGAGCATCAGGGCTCCTGGGCGCCGGGTCCTGGGGCTTTCCACGCTCTGCCACTCGAGAGCTGGCACTTTTTAAAATAGAAATATGGGCGTTATTTTTATTTACTTTCTTGTAAAGTGATTTTCCGTCTTCTGTTGGAGGTTTGGGGTGACCCTTTGTCTGCACTGTGTATAATAATTGTTTCACTCTGATTCATCGCTTGCAGCTCGGTGGGCTGTGTGCTGAGGATCGTCCCCTCCTGGGATGCGTTGCCGTAACGATGCTAATAAAATGTCTCTTTGTTTGTCTGTCTGGACCTCATGCTTTTGTCGGCTCCCGGCGAGAGGTCGCGATGGGCGTGCAGTGGGCAGGGTGTGCCTGGGGGGCTGCTGTGTAGCTGGTCCTCTGGGTGGCGACTTGAGGAAAGGCCAGTCTTCAGCTGTCATGGCACAGCACGTGGAGCCCTGTGGCTCTGGGGACAGATCACCCCATGGACGATGTCCCCCGGGTCAGCGACCGCCGAGGGGGAGCTTGGGCCCCAGCTAGCAGAGACCCGCGCCCTCGGAGGACCCACAGGCCTTGCTGAGGCCAAGTGCCTCAGCAAGGATTTGTAGCCTCACACAGGGTAGGAACACGTTAAGTTAAATACCCAGCGTGGAGGTGGTGCATCTGCCTTTAACATTTTTGAATCCAAATGAGTGCAGCCTGCCTGCGGGTGGACCTGTGCGGCCTGTACTGTGCAACCGTCCCTTCAGACCAGGCTCAGCGGAGCAGGGCCCGCGAGGGACGCTGAGGTGGGGTAGGACGCGGCCACCCAGCAGCAGCCCAGCTGCAAGTGGCATGAGCTGCGTCGTTGTCCCCCATGTCCATCTCCGCTTCTCTGCGGTGTGGGTGGTACAGGCCTGAGCCCGAGCAGAGAGACCAGCAGCTGGCCTGTCCTGCAGGGTCAGGTCTTGGCAGGCGTGGTGGGATTTGTAGCGTCACACAGGGTAGGAACACGTTAAATACCCAGCGTGGAGGCGGTGCCGCTGCCTTCACGGAGCCCCGGGCCGTGACGCGCCCCAGGCCTTAGCAGTACTGCTGGTGAGCTCCCACGGAGGGGGCCTGTCGCGTGGTTCCTTCCGGGAAAAGCCCACCTGTCCCCGTGTGTCCTGTGTAGGACAGCCTGCCCGGGCTGTGGGTTTCCCAGCCAGAGGGAGAATCCCCAGAGGGAGGGAGGCGGGGTCAGGGTGGAGGCCCAGGGCCTCCAACCCAGAGGGGAGGGGTCTTGCTGGGGGCGTCTTCTCCCTCCAGGGGTCCGGGATGACGCAGCCCAGATCTGACTTGCAGTCCTTAAATCTTACACACGTACGTCTGGTTTATTCTTCACGTAACACGATAATTTAAAAAATCATTTGAGAAACTTACCTTCTACAGCGAGGTCACGTGCGCAAACCTCCCCTGGAGGCCACTGCTCTCCCGCGGGAAGGACGGTAAGTACTGGCACCAGCGACACGGACGCAGGTCACCGCTGGGGGTTAGTTTTCAGTGGCTGGTGAGCCGATGCAGACTCACAGGTGCCGACGGAATAAACACAATCGCACACGTCACGTATATATTATCAGTGTCTCAGGTAAAAATATATATTTAGAAACACGAAGAGCTACGTTACAGAATGACAAATTGCTCCGGGCTGCAGTGTGGAGGCGGCGGGTGGCAGCCCGATGCCCTGAAGGCCGGTCAGCCCTGCGCCAGCAGCCGGGCCCGGCAACGCTCCCTCAGCCTGGCGATGCTGGCTCTGGACAGGCTCCCAGGCTCCGAGAAGATTTTCTGGAACAGAAAGGGATTAGTTTAGACGCCGCAGTGCCTTTCTCCTTCCTGCCCCTGGTAAAGGCTGGGCTGAGGCCCGCTGCTCAGTGAGCGAAGGAAGGTCACCTGTTACCATCACTTTTTAGAACCGAAAGGATGTTAGGGACGGAATAACTCAACCATCAGCACAGGCGCGGCCCGAAGAGTCTGCGGCTTCCCCACGGGGCCCGCCGGGTCGCTGGGAACGCACAGCCCCTTCGACCTTCACCCCAGAAGGGCAGGGGCGCGGGGAGCCCGGTGGGGCGGCCAGAGTTTGGAGCAGAGAAGGGTTTACTGCGGGGCTGAGCAAGGAGAACAGGCGGCTCGTGCCCCCAAAAGGCCCAAACTCCGGGAAGGGCTTCAGCAAAGCATTTTCAAGACCAGATGAGGGAGGGGGTCCCAGGGTGTGTGATCAGCTCTGCACAGTTCTCTGGTTGTTGGTGAGGTCACAGGGTCACATTATCAATCCTCAGGCGTCAGAAGGGCTGGGGGCGACATTCCTTGGTTTTAGCATCTGAAAAACTCAGGAAACGTGCATGAGATACGATTATCTGGGTACTTGAGAGGAGCCACAGCAGAGGAGATGGGGGAGGGGTCTGCCCTGGGAAGGCCCACAAGGTCTTGCTCCGTTACACTTGGGTCACGTTTAGTACTTTAAAAATTTGAATCCAATCCATAAAATGTCTCAGATTCTGAAGCCCGAGGCTCTGAGCTCCTGGAATTAAAATTCAGTAACATCTTGTCCAATTTTCATTCTTTTGGTGTTTCTTTGTTTTTGTGGTAAAACCCACATATTGGGTTGGCCAAAAAGTGCCTTCGGTTTTTAAGTAAAAATAAAAGACTCATTTTCACCAAGAACTTTATTGAACAATGTATTCACCCTTTTGTTCCACTACCTTCTGCCGTTTTCCAGGCAACTTCATAATTCCTTCTTCCCCAAACTTTTATCTTTCTGAGCAAAGAACTGTCCCAGGTGCCTCTTACAGTCTTTCAGGGAATTGAATTTTTTTTCCATTAAGAGAATTTTGTAAAGACCAAAATAAATGGAAATCCGAAGATGCAACGTCTGGTGAATACCGAGGATGAATCAGAATTTACAAACTGTAACAAGCTGTAACAGCTTTTGCCTGGTCATCATAGAAACATGCGGTCTTGCGTTATCCTGATGCAAGATTATGTGTTGTTTTCTGTTGACTAGTTCTGGACGCTTTTCATCGAGTGCTGCTTTCAGTTGGCCTAACTGGGAGCAGTACTTGTTGGAATTAATCGTTTGGTTTTCTGGAAGGAGCTCATAATAGAGGGCTCCCTTCCAATCCCACCATATACACAACATCACCTTCTTCGGATGAAGACTGGCCTTTGCTGTGGTTGGTGATGGTTCATTTCGCTTGCTCCACAATCTCTTCCATTCCACATTATTGTACAGTATCCACTTTTCATCACCCGTCACAATTTGTTTTAAAAACAGAATGTTTTCATTACGTTTCAGTAGAGAACTGTATGCGGAAATACGGTCAAGGTTTTTTTCGCTTAGCTTATGTGGAACCCAGACATCAAAGCAATACACATAACCAAGCTGGTGCAAATGATTTTCAACGTTTGATTTGGATAGTTTGAGTATGTCGGCTATCTCCCATGTGGTATAACATTGATTGTTCACAATTAATGTCTCAATTTGATCGCTATCAACTTCAACTGGTCTACCCAACAGGGGAGCATCGTCCAGCGAGAAATCTCCAGCATGAAACTTCGCAAACCACTTTTGGCACGTTCCAGCAGTCACAGCACCTTCTCCATACACTGCACAAATCTTTTTTTGCATTTTGGTTGCGTTTTTACCTTTATTGAAATAATAAAGCATAATATGCTGAAAATGTTGCTTTTTCCCTTCCATCTTCAATATTAAAATGGCTACACAAAAATTCACCAATTTTGATGTCTTTTCTTAAAAGCCGTCACAATATAATCTAACAAAATTGTTTTTTTTAAATGTCTTTATTGGAGTATAACTGCTTCACAATACTGCGCTAGCCTCTGTCGCACAACAAAGTGAATCAGCCACATGCATACATACATCCCCACATCTCCTCCCTCTTACATCTCCCTCCCACCCTCCCTATCCCACCCCTCTAGGTGGTCAAAAAGCACCGAGCTGATCTCCCTGTGCTATGTGGCTGCTTCCCACTAGCCATCTGTTTTACATTTGGGAGTGTATATATGTCCGTGCCTCTCTCTCACTTCGTCCCAGCTTCCCCTCCCCATCCCCCGCCTTGTCCTCAAGTCCATTCTGTCTACATCTTTATTCCTGTTCTGCCACTAGATTCATCAACACCATTTTTTTCTTTAGATTCCATATATATGCGTTAGCATACAGTATTTGTTTTTCTCTTTCTGACTTACTTCACTCTGTATGACAGACTCCAGGTCCATCCACCTCACTACGAATAACTCAATTTCATTCTTTTTATGGCTGAGTAATATTCCATTGTATATATGTGACACATCTTCTTTATCCATTCATCTGTCGGGGGACATTTAGGTGGGTTCCATGTCCTGGCTATTGTGAATAGAGCTGCAGTGAACATTTTGGTACATGACTCTTTTTGAATTATGGTTTTCTCGGGGTATATGCCCAGTAGTGGGATTGCTGGGTCATATGGTAGTTCTATTTTTAGTTTTTTAAGGAACCTCCATACTGTTCTCCATAGTGGTCATATCAATTTACATTCCCACCAAGAGTGCAGGATGGTTCCCTTTTCTCCACACCCTCTCCAGCATTTATTGTTTCTAGATTTTTTGACGATGGCCATTCTGACTGGTGTGAGGTGATACCTCATTGTAGTTTTGATTTGCATTTCTCTAATAATTAGTGACGTTGAGCATCTTTTCATGTGTCTCTTGGCCATCTGTACGTCTTCTTTGGTGAAATGCCTATTTAGGTCTTCTGCCCAATTTTTAATTGGGTTGTTTGTTTTTCTGAAATTGAGCTCCATGAGCTGTTTATATATTTTGGAGATTAATCCTTTGTCCATTATTTCATTTGCAAATATTTTCTCCCATTCCGAGGGTTGTCTTTTCGTCTTGTTTATGGTTTCCTTTGCTGTGCAAAAGCTTTTAAGTTTAATTCAGTCCCATTTATTTTTGGTTTTATTTTCATTACTCTAGGAGGTGGGTCAAGAAAGATCTTGCTGTGGTTTATATCAGAGAGTGTTTTTCCTATGTTTGCCTTTAACAGTTTTATAGTGTCTGGTCTTACATTTAGGTCTTTAATCCATTTGGAGTTTATTTTTGTGTATGGTGTTAGGGAGTGTTCTAATTTCATTCTTTTGCATGTAGCTGTCCAGTTTTCCCAGCACCACTTATTGAAGAGGCTGTCTTTCTCCATTGTATGTTCTTGCCTCCTTTGTCGTAAATTAGGTGCCCATATGTGGGTGGGTTTATCTCTGGGCTTTCTATCCTGTACCATTGATCTATATTTCTGTTTTTGTGCCAGTACCATACTGTCTTGATTACTGTAGCTTTGTAGTATAGTCTGAAGTCAGGGAGCCTGATTCCTCCAGCTCCGTTTTTCTTTCTCAAGATTGCTTTGGTTATTCAGGGTCTTTTGTGTTTCCATACGAATTGTAAAATTTTGTGTTCTAATTCTGTGAAGAATGCCATTGGTAATTTGATAGGGACTTCATTGAATCTGCAGATTGCTTTGGGTAGCATAGTCATTTTCACAATATTGATTCTTCCAATCCAAGAACACTGTATATTTCTCCATCTGTTTATGTCATCTTTGATTTCTTTCCAGTGTTTTATAAAGTTTTCTGAGTACAAGTCTTTCGCCTCCTTAGGTAGGTTTATTCCTAAGTATTTTATTCTTTTTGTTGTGATGGTAAATGGAATTGTTTCCTTAATTTCTCTTTCTGATCTTTCATTGTTAGTGTATAGGAATGCCAGAGATTTCTGTGCATTAATTTTGTGTCCTGCTACTTTACCAAATTCATTGATTAGTTCTAGTAGTTTTCTGGTGGCATCTTTAGGATTCTCTATGTAGAGTATCATGTCATCTGCAAACACTGACAGTTTTACTTCTTTTCCAATTGGTATTCCTTTTATTTCTTTCTCTTCTCTAATTGCTGTGGCTAGGACTTCCAAAACTCTGTTGAACAAAATTGTTTTGAATGAAGTTAAAGACAACTAAGTGCTACTAGAGCCATCTTACGGAGAAAATGACGAACCTTTTGGCCCACCCAATAACTTACAGCCTAACCACTCCAGGTGTGTGGCTGGGTAGTGTAAGCTATGCTCAGATGTTGGGCATCAGATCTCCAGAACCTTCTCATCTTCCCAAACCCAACTCTGTCCCCAGCACCGCCCCTTCTGTCTCTATGAATCTGACTCCTCCAGGGGCCTCACATATGTGGAATCAGACAGTTTTTTTCCTTTTGTGACAAATTACTGAGCATAATGTCCTCCAGGTTCATCCACGTGGTAGCAGGTATCAGGACTTTCCTTTTTAAGGCTGGATAAAATCCCATTGCATGGATGGACCACATTTAGTTTATCCATGCATCTGTACGGGCATTCAGGTTGTTTCCATGCCTTGGCTATTGTGATGCTGCAATGAATGTGGGCGGGCTGGGGTCTCTTAGAGACCCTGATTTCATTTCCTTTGGATAAATGCCCAGGAGTGGGATTGCTGGATCTTATGGTAGTTCTATTTTTAGTTTTTTGAGGACCTCCATACTGTTTTTCACAGTGCCTGCACCAATTTACATTCCTACCAACAGTGTATGAATAGGGTTCCCTTTTCTCCACATCCTCACCAACATTTGTTATTTGTGGTCTTTTTGATGATGGCCATTCTGACAGGTGTGAAGCGATAGCTCATTGTGGCTTTGACTTGCATTTCCCTGATGGCGAGTGATGTTGAGCATCTTTTCATGTACCTGTTGGCCATCTGTATGTCTTTTTTGGATAGGGTCTGTTCAGGCCCTCTGCCCACTTAAAACTTTTAAAAAAACATTTTGGCCATGTTGCGCGGCATGTGGGATCTTAGCTCCCTGACCAGGGATCAAACCTGTGCCCCCTGCATTAGAAGCGTGGAGTTTTAAGCACTGGACCACCAGGGAAGTCCCTCTGCCCATTTTTCTTTTTCTTTTCTAAAAATTTATTTATTTATGGCTGTGTTGGGTCTTCGTTGTGGTGCGCGGGCTTCAGTAGTTGTGGTATGTGGGCTCAGTAGTTGTGGCTCGCAGGCTCTAGAGCGCAGGCTCAGTAGTTGTGGCGCACGGGCTTAGTTGCTCCGTGGCATGTGGGATCTTCCCGGACCAGGGCACGAACCCATGTCCCCTGCATCGACAGGCGGACTCTCATCCACTGCGCCACCAGGGAGGCCCGCTCTGCCCATTTTTTTTTTTTTTTTTTTTTTTGCTGTACGCGGGCCTCTCACTGTTGTGGCCTCTCCCGTTGCGGAGCACAGGCTCCGGACGCACAGGCCCAGCGGCCATGGCTCACGGGCCCAGCCGCTCCGCGGCATATGGGATCCTCCCAGACCGGGGCACGAACCCGTATCCCCTGCATCGGCAGGCGGACTCTCAACCACTGCGCCACCAGGGAGGCCCCCACGCTCTGCCCATTTTTAAACGTAATTCCTTGGCTCCTTGTTGGGCTGTGGTCTCTGTGTGTCTGGATGTTGACCCCTTAGCAGATGTGGTTTGCACAGTCTCTCCTGTTCTGTGAGTTCCCTCTTCACTCTGCTGCCGGTGTCCATTGCTGCACAGAAGCCCTGATTTTGCTTTTGCCCTTCTTGCGTGGGCTCTTTTCGTTTTGACTGCCCACAGCAGCTCAGAAGACGGTCGGGGCCGTCGGTGAGCAGACTAAGCAAGGAAGAAACCAGATTTGAGAAGTGGAAGCAGGAAGGGTCTCAGAGTTGCTTCCAGTAACCGAGAAACTGCTTCACAATGAGGAGGAGAGAAGGTGCCTGGGGGGCGGGGTGGGAGCACCTGGGAGCAAGTGCCCAGCGGGCCAATGACCTGAGAACAAAGTCTTCAGATGGGTTTGGCTGTCCTCTTCCCATTACGTTGCTCTCAGCTGCCAATGAGACCACGGCTTTCATTCTCAAGGAAATTCTAGATGTTGTCACACAGGATTTCAGAGAGGTTTGACCTATGAACCGCAGTTTTGCTGAAATGCATATACAACTTTGTAGAGACCCCTGAGAAAATAAGACCAGGGCCACCTCCCTGCCAGCGTCCCATGATGGCCACACCTGTCGTGGGCAGACACATGTTTTTACACAGTGGTTTTTCTGCCGTGTGGGGAGACCACCCCGCCGATCCTCCATGTCCACTGAGCTCACAGGGCCCAGAACACCTTTGGGCCGGAACACCGGCTACACCCGCCACGGACACACGTCCGCCTGCAGCCATCACACAAGCAGGCCAGGTGCCTGCACTAACTGAGCACCTACTGTGTGCGGGTGCCCTGCTCCACACAGACGGACTCGCACCACCTCGGAAGCATCAGCCCGAGTCCAAGGGCTGGACGCCAAAGTTGCACTGTCTGACTCTCTTTGTTCCAAAGTCCAGGAGGCCGAGCCACAGGGACAGAGCAGGGCATTAGCTGGGGCTGGGGCGCCCTTTGGGGAGAAGAAAACGCCTGGGCCCAGTGACGCCGCTGCACCACCCACTGAGTGGAAGGCACTGAAGAGCTCTGAGATCTCCAGGTAAAGGGTGAATTGTACCGGGGTCTTCATTCACTGAAACCAAACACCTAAACAGCCCTAGGCTGCAGGACCTCCTCGCCAGGGGTCTCGTACCCTGGGGGTTGGGGGAGGGGTCACGCCATCAGTGCAGCTATTTCAAATGGGAAGCTGAGGAACACAATGGGCCGGGAGTCCGGGTCAGCGCTCCCCCCTCCCAGGGTCACTCCCGGGCTGGGCTTCACGCCCTCATCCCAGTCGTCCCCCCCGTAAACCCCTCCCCCCAGCCCACGCCTTCCCGCGGGCCTGTGGGATGCAGCATCCACTTCGTTCACTCATGTGATCTGAGTTGTCCACACGGCCTGCGCCAGGCCCAGGACCCAGTAGGGAGGGACAGACAGGCGTGACCCCACCAAGGCCGGAGAGAAGTCGACAGGCGTAGGGCTGAACAGAAATGGGGGACCCGGTGTAGACTGGGTCATCGGGAAAGCCTGGGATGGGGGCGGTCACCTCCCAGGCCCGGGAGAAACCAAGGTGTGGATCCAACGGGGCTCCCAGGGGGGCCCCAGGTGGCACCCGGCCCCACCCCTGGGCTGACGGCACAGGAGGGGAGCACGGGTGAGCACCCTGGGTCTGCCGGGTGCCCCAGGCTCCAGGAGAAACTGGCCTGGAAGGGCTGGAGCCCCTCCCTGGGCTGCTTAGTGGGGAGGGCCGGACAGCCCGCGCAGGGAGGCCGGCAGGGCGCTGACACCCACCCGCATGAAGGTGTGGCATTCGGTCACGAAGTTCCCTCTGGTGATCTCCTTGAACTTCTCACAGATGTCGGGGATGCTGGCGGCTTCCAAGATCAAGGCCTGATGTTGCTTGATGAGGGTCAGCGCCACCCGGAAGATGATCTTGGAGCCCTCGTTGAACAGACAATCCCAGATGCGAAGCACAGTCTGCAGAGGAAGAGACAGCGGGTCAGCGCGTGGCCGCCCAGTCGGCCCCAGTCCGAGCCAGGCGCCCTCACCTCCACGGGCAGGACGTCCACAAACAGGCAGATGAACCAGCGCGACACGACCAGGGTCCACAGCAGGCCGTGACTGTCCATCAGGGCCGCCACCGCCGGCAGCTTGGTCCTTACCAGCTCCCCGAGGACCTCCTGGTCCGTCTTCAGGCCCAGCATCGAGGGGCTGTAGTAATCTGCACGGGGACAGGGGAGAAGCAGGGACGTGGACCCCACAGACCATAGCCCCTGACAACCGCGACCCTCGCTCCCCCTGAGCCGTGAGGGGGGCCACCCCCAGGGACCCTTTCCAGAGGATGACCCAGGGCAAGATCCCAGCCACAGGGATGCAGGAACTCCTGGGAGCAATGCCCAGAGTGGGGCCCCGGGCCCCAGCACTCCGGACAGCAATGCCCCACTGGGCATCTGTCACAACCTGATGGAAAGCAGGGACGTTTGCAACCCAAGATCAGGCAGCCAGCCAACAGTGGGTGCAACCAAGTGTCCGCCTATGGATGGACGGGAAAACCGAACGTGTGAGCGTCCTGGCCCCCCCAAAGTGTCCTGGGCACCCCCCAGCACAGAACACCACCCCTCTTGTGTCACGTGTCCTATTTTCCTCTCGTGGAGAAGATGCAGGTGAACGTTACAGGAGAGCATCAGACAGACCAACGCTTCCAACCGCGTGACTGTCCTCTGAACGGACACTTTCTTGCCAAGGAATTTTCTAGCTTAATGTCATGTATTATAATAAATCTTAATGCTTAAACTTTGCTATAAAAATAGGAATAAAATAAAATAATAAAACAGGGGGTCTTCCCTGGTGGCGCAGTGGTTAAGAATCCACCTGCCAAGGCAGAGGACAGGGGTTCGAGCCCTGCCCGGGAAGATCCCACATGCTGCGGAGCAACTAAGCCCGTGTGTCACAACTATTGAGCCTGCACTCTACAGCCCGTGAGCCACAACTACTGAGCCCACACGCCACAACTACTGAGCCTGTGCTCTAGAGCCCACAAGCCACAACTACTGAGCCCACGTGCCACAACTACTGAGCCTGTGCTCTAGAGCCCGTGAGCCACAACTACTGAGCCCACATGACACAACTACTGAGCCTGTGCTCTAGAGCCCGCGAGCCACAACTACTGAGCCCGCAGGCCACAACTACTGAGCCTGTGCTCTAGAGCCCGCGAGCCACAACTACTGAGCCCGCAGGCCACACTACCGAAGCCCACGTGCCCAGAGCCCATGCTTCACAACAAGAGAAGCCACGGCAATGAGAAGCCCACGCACCGCAATGAAGAGTAGCCCCTGCTCGCCGCAACTAGAGAAAAGCCCACGCGCAGCAACGAAGACCCAACACAGCCAAAAATAAATAAATAAAATAAATTAAAAAATTTTAAAATAATAAAATAAAGTAGGAAAACATGGTACGCGTTCTGTGCCCACTGCCACACAGTTTGGTCATTCACCATAGCAAAGGGAAAGACGTTCTTGTTAATTAAGTATTTGGGTTAAAATAGAATCATTATGAGTATCAACACGACATCACGGTCACACCACTGGTTTTCAGAGTGTGTGCACACGCTAAACCACGCTCAGTACTAAAGACCCCAAAAATCCGTTACTAGAAGCCTGTTCAGTTATAAATACCTGGGACTGAAGCTTCCTTCCCTACCACACCCTCCTCTCACTTCTGTTCCTAAACCCTAGGGCTGCTGGCTGTCCTGTCCTCTCAACTAGCAGCGCTCTGGCTCTGGTCCCGGGGGAAAGGGGCAGGCTCCGCTCCCCGTCCTGCAGGGTGCTGAGCCGTCTCAGGGGAGCGCGGCGGAGACAGCGGATTTACGAAGCCGTGAGCACAGCACGTCCTCATTCTCGGTTACAGACAGGCTTAGGGCACCTCCCAAAATAGTCAAGGTCACACCCCAAACCCGCCACAGGCCTGAGCCAGTCACAGGAGGGTCGCTGACGACCCCGTGCCTCAGTCTGCCGTGAGCCGCTGATGGCAAACCCCAAGGGCCAGGCCCCGCCTGCAGCCCCCCTCAGCCTGGCCGGCCTGTGCACAGACGCCAAGGACCTTCTCCCCGAGCCAGGCCTCTCCCGGGGTCGCCCCACTTTGCAAACAGCCCAACGGCTGTGTCAGCACGTGGAGAGGGGAGCGCTGTTGCAGGGGCAGGTGGGCCCGGGGGGCCCGGGTACTGTCGCCCCCACAATGAGCCCTGCCCGCCTTTGTCTGGGCCTCACCTTCTGACTTCAGTGGGGCTGCTCCCGGGAGGGGCAATCGTCGCCCGGCTCCCCTGTGTCTCAAGGGGAAACGGGTCAGACCAGCTCTCAGGACGCAAGTGTGTTCGTTCCTAAATGGGCTGCCTCATCAGCAATGTGACATCCCGAGCTGGCCCAGCCCATCCCACCCCCCGTCCCTCCTCTGCAGGCTCAGGAGTCTGAGGGCAGATAGGGTAGGGGTTCCCGGGAGGAGGAGACCCAGACATAACTTTCTTGACGTAAAAAAGAAGCCGCTTTAGGTCTGGGCCATCCTGTGATCTAAGCCCGGCCACGATGCCGTCCTTGCAGAAGGATGGGCCTATTTGCATCGTAGTTTGGTTTGACTGAATCTAATAATGATCAGAAATGACATTTTATGGTCTTAAACATCAGTCTGTGTGACGCACTGCCCCCAGGGGGCCACCTGGAGCCTCGGTCGGCCCTTAGGGCCTCTGTTTATCTCGGTCCCGCTGCTATCACCACCAGGCTTTTAGGCTTTGTGCCCTGATGTTCCCCAAACCCCCAAAGAGCACCTGGAATTGGTCACGGCGGGAACGTTCATCATAATGCGGTCTCTGACCTAACCGAGCAAACGGTGACCACGGAGCCGTGTGGGCGTTTTGTCTGGAAGCCTGTGAATCTTCTCCCCTGACAGCCGTTCAGGCTCCGCCATGAAGCCGGGGCAGCTGCCCCTCTCCGCGCTCCGTCCCCGCGGGCGGCATCCCCCCAGCCCTTGCTGACAGCGGCACAGGCCTGAGGAGAGGCCCCCTCTCCACGGCACCGCCCAGGCTCACCTCCTGGGGGCGCAGAGCTGTGGGTCTGAGCCCAGGCCCCCGTGCCGCCATCCGTGAAGGGGACTGAGCGGTTGGCATGTGTGGCGTGGCTGCTCCGTGGATCAGACAAGAGCGGGTGCAGGCGAGCCTGGAGCCTGGACGGGCCCCGGCTGCCCTTACCTCTGAACACGCGGCCCCCAGGAGGGGCGGCTGCTCTCCCGGGTGGTCCTGGGCTGAGTCCGGCCCGACCCAGGAAGGCGGGTGGGGGAGGAGGGGGAAGGAAACGGGAGGTGGGCACAGCAGACAAGACCACCAGGGCTCGTCGCGTGGGCAGCCAGCGCCCGTCCACAGTCACCAGGACTTTGCCAGCGGCTGGACCAATCACCGCCATTGTGGCTGGGGGAGGGTCACATCTGCCCAAGTCCTCTCCCACCCCAGACGGCTCCGGCCACTTCTTGTCCCAAAGGGACCCTACTCTGCAGCTTACCGTCTACGCGGCACATCACAGAAATTGGTGGTGGTTTATTAACTAAAACAATTAACATTCAATAATAAATAGAAAAGTAGAAACGCATGAGAGGAAAGATCTTCACCTCGAAAGCGGTAACCACAACAGCTGATGGTCACTGCGCTCACGGCCATTCACGAGCCCAGCAACGAAGGCTACAGAAGCCCGGCCGCTCGCCTGTCTGCTCACTACAGCCGCGACAATCCCCGCGGTCCAGACACCAGCGGCGCAGACCAGGATGAGGAGCCGAGAGCCCGGCTCAGCCACGTCCAGGCCCCGAGATGCAGCGCCGCCTGCTGGGACCCCGCATCTTGCGCGCTCCTGTCTCAACTCAACTGCAGGAAGGTTTTCGACCTCGACTCTCAGACAGTTCCTTCTGTTTCGTCACGTCTTGACTTGTCAGTGGCATCGTTTCAGCAACACCAGAAAGCGACAGTTCCGCTCTTACCGCGAGGACTCAACGTACCCGGGAGTATTCTGCCAACAAGGGCGTCCAACAGCCAGAAGGACTCCTCTTCACTCCTTGTCACCAGAATCAGATACCCCGCTATAAAGTTCATTCCCTGAAATTAGACAAAAGAACAAAAGAAACTCACTGAGGTCTAGACCACCTGCAGATTCTGTAATCGCCTGGCTAACTGCTAACTTTCCGTTTTCCTGGCTTTTCCCTAAAACTTGCCTGATTCTGGAACGACCTTTCAGTGGAGCTACAGCGTCTAAGGCTCTGCCATCTAGTGACACGTGTAGTTGGGCCCATGACTCCTGACTTAGAACAAGCCAGGGCCTCATGTTCATGAAACTGTATCGGGGGGAAACTACACCAGCGACCACACTTCCTAGGAACGGTAAGGCGCGTGGTCTGACACTCGGGGACGTTGAAGTGGAATCTCGTGATAGAGCCCATTTGGGGAAATTCAGGGCGCACAGCGCCAAGGGGGCAGACGCTGCCATATACACACAGCTCAGGACCCTCAGCCGCCAGGGGCGGGTGCACCCGGGAAGGAGCAGCGGTGGCCGAGCGCCGAGTCAGCGTCCCTCCTGCGTGACTGAGTTTCGGGTGACTTCCACTTTCTTCTTTGCTGCTTCTCTACAACTTCTAAAATAAACACGTATTTCTCTAGCAATAAGGGGAAAATCCAGCTCTCATCAACCAACAAGTTAAATTTGGACCCAGACACACCACCCGCAGAGGCTACGGGTCACCAGCGAGACAGCCATGGAGAAGCCAGCCCCCCGACCCCGGGACCTCGGACTCCTGCCTGTGGGGCTGAGAGACGATCGACTCCTGTCCTGTGCGTCTCTCAGCCGGTGGCACAATGTCACGGCAGCCATAGGAGGCTCATACGTGTGTGTGTGTGTGTGTACATACATGCGTGTATTTCCCAAAAGCCAGCAGAGCTTTGGCATCAGGCTCATGTTTAAAATTGTGTGGGCTATTTTTTAACACTATTTTTAAGACCCACAAGAACAGCAGCTAGAATAACCTAAGGACAGTTTCTCAGCCACCCTGTCTCCCTGACTCCTGAAGGCCAGCTCCTGCCCCAGGACAGGACGTTAAGGGCAGTCGTAACAGGTGACAGTGACAGGGATTCCCTCGGAAGAACAGACCCGCCCAGCTGTGTCTTTCCCACAGGCACCCCCTGCAGAACAGCGGCCTGAAAACAACCTGGGAATCACGCCGGCCGCTCTGAACGGCGTCCTCACGTGTCTTTGCTGCTGGTCTTTTCAAAGCTCCCGCCTCACTCCTTCCTGCGACACCCCGTCCCCCCGGAGCCGAGGCCACACCACGTGCCGTCCACCCGGGACACGAGCTGCCGGGGCCGCCCCGAGTAGGCGTCCGTGTCCCCTGCGCCCCGCCTGGCGCTCGTGGTCTCGGTCCTGGAGCCACCTGGGACCGTAGGTGCTACCACCCAGGGCCTGCCTTCCTCTCGGGGACGCCTTGGCCCGGCCTCCGGCTCGGGGGGCACAGGGGCCTCGCACGCAGGGACAGGAGCCCCCAACCACAGCCCCTGGCCCCTGCCCACACCCGCCGGGACCCGGCAGCCTCTGGAGTGCAGGGCGGGAGGGCACGGTCCCTTCGGCTCCCGACCAGCTCCCCTTGCTTTCTGGGTCGTGAACACTGTCCCTTCGATGCTCCAGAAGGAGAGTCTCCAGGGAGGAACGAGAACTGATTCCTTCCACGTGACAGGCAGCTCCGCGCAGCAGGAACAAAGCAAGACCCCTGTCACCTCTCACTGCCGGCTGATCTGGCTCCCGGAAACAGCCTCGAAGGGCTGGCCTACCGCACGTGTGCACGCTCAGACACACGTGCACACGCCCACCCTCGGCACCAAGACGAGAAGGTGCCGGTCAGCACAGCCCGTGCTCACCTCAGTTGCTCCCCCTTCCCCCCGCCCCGTCTCCGTGGGCTGGCACCGCTGGGAGACGGTGAAGTCCCAGCCTGTGTCGGGGGGGACCTGGCAGCCCAGGACCAGGCTCACGTCCCTGCCGGGGCTGCGGGCACCGGGGGCTCACCTGGCAGTAGCCCACGCCGCGGTTGTGGTGTCCGTAGGCCAGCAGCACGTTGTACAGGGTCCTCTGCAAGCAGGGGTCCGAGCCCTTCCGGAACCGCACGTTGTCAGGGAAGGTCCTGTTCATGTCTGGGAGGAAATCCGCAGCACAGGCCGCTCAGGGCTGGGGACAGAGACGGCTCCGCGACGGACCCGGACCCTTCCTGACCTCCACCATCAGCCGGCCTCGGGGGCGCAGAGGCGGACCCCCGGGGCCCCTGTCCCGCGGCAGCCTGGCCCGGGGACACTGGTGGGCACGGCAGCCCTTCCTCTCGAGTCAGCAAGGACGAGAGCGGGCTCCTCGGTGAGGCCGGGCTGCCTGGGCCCTGGTGGTTCCTGCCGTCCCCGCGCTCCCCGCTTAGCTGGGGAGGAGGTGGGGTGACAGGCGAACAGGTTACAGAAAACTTCGGACAATTTTCCCAGCTCTGGAGACTGAACACATGAGGAGGCAGGACACCCCACGATCCCCGTTTAGAGACAAACAGACAAAAGGGAAAACTAAGCACGAGATAAACTCCTCGCCTCTGGCTTCCGTCTGCAGGACAGTCCCCCTCCCCGCCCGGGCCGGACGCCTGCCTTACGGAGCTGCGATCCTGTGAAGCGAGGACGGGGTCACAGCAAGGAGGGCGGGGGTCAGCTAACAACCGCTGTGGCCCTGCTTGGATCAGAGCAGCGGTGTCCACGCGGCAGCGGGACTCTCGGACACAGCTGATAGCTGGAGGCCTCCCCATTGCTGCAGGAGTTCTGCCCCCGGGCTCCGGCCCAGGCCTGGTCTCTGCCCACGAAAACCAGCTCTGAGCCGAACAGCACGCTGCCTGCCTCAAAGCACGTAAGTTTTCATTGTATGTTTTTTTACAAAGAAGAGTTTTTTCCTGGAATTCTGAACCTTCCAAAAACTGGCATCCACCACAGGGAAACGAGCGGTTTTCACTAATTCAGACTAGAGCGACCATCAGTGCCCATTGCTACATAATGTTTTCTATGGTGAGATGTTTCTTCATGTTTTGAAATCTCTCTACTCGTACCCCACTGCCATGCTAGAGGCAGACACGGCGGGACGTCTGGTCTGCACTTACGTGGCACGAAGCACCCGCTCTACTGTCCCTATAAAATGACTGATCCAGACTCTTCAAAAATAGACCTAGAGGGCTTCCCTGGTGGCGCAGAGGTTGAGAGTCCGCCTGCCGATGCCGGGGACACGGGTTCGTGCCCCGGTCCGGGAAGATCCCACATGCCGCGGAGCGGCTGGGCCCATGAGCCATGGCCGCTGAGCCTGCGCGTCCGGAGCCTGTGCTCCGCAACGGGAGAGGCCACAACAGTGAGAGGCCTGCGTACCGCAAAAAAAAAAAAAAAAAAAAAAAAAAAAAAAAAAAAAAAGACCTAGAATCATCACGTGACCCAGCAATTCCACTTCTGCGCATGTACCCAAAACACTGAAAGCAGGGTCTCTAAGAATTACTTGCACACCCCCGTTCATGCAGCATAACTCACAGTGGCCACAGGGTGGAAGCAGCCCAAGTGTCCGTGGACAGATGATGGATAAACATAACGCAGTCTCTACACATAACAGAATGTTGTTCAGCCTCAGAAAGGAAGGGAATCCCGACACACGGTCAACGTGGGTGAACCTTGAGGCCGAACCTCGAGGCCGTTACGCTCAGTGAAATAAGCCAGACGCCAAAGGACAAATACTGTATCATTCCAGCCATATGAAGTCCCTAGAGGCGTCAAATTCATAGAGACAGAGTGTGGATGATGGGAGGCGGGGGAGGGGACGGGGACTTAGTGCTTAATGGGGACAGAGGTCAGGTTGGAAAGACACAAAGGTCCATTTTATGTGTCCAAAAACTCTGCACTAAACAGAGCCTTTAAAATTCATTCTTCAAACAAACAGCCACAGTCTACTTTATTTAACACGATCGGCCTTCGCTTGGACCTGAGGTCTCTTCCCACCCTGAATCAGCACGTCTGGCCCTGCGGAGGGACCCCCGCACGTGTGCCTGCAGGGTCATGGCAGTGTCTGTTCTGAGCCCTTTGGCCAGGGTTTGCTGTGGCATCTGGATGCAGCCAGCAGGCTCAGCGCCCCAGTGCCCCCCACCCCATCTCCAACTCTGGGATCTGAGACCCCTACTCCTTACGCTGGGGACACACCACTTTCTCAACGTTACAAGTCAGTCCAACCTCTCTGACATTTAAAGTAATCAAAATTTTTTAATGAAGTATTTGTGTTTAAATCTGTACTCAAAAGCTGTTCAAGTCAGAAAGGCAGATGTATTTCCTAAAAATCTAATTATTCAATTTAGGTTAAACATTTTTTTGAGTACTTTGAACTTTTTTTTTTTTTTTTTTTTGCGGTACACGGGCCTCTCACTGTTGTGGCCTCTCCCGTGGCGGAGCACAGGCTCCGGACGCGCAGGTTCAGCAGCCATGGCTCACGGGCCCAACCGCTCTGCGGTATGCGGGATCTTCCCGGACCGGGGCACGAACCCGTGTCCCCTGCATCGGCAGGCGGACTCTCAACCACTGCGCCACAAAGGAAGCCCGAGTACTTTGAACTTTGAAGAGCCTATGAGCCTATCCCTATGGGACCAGTGAGGAAATTGGAGGAAAAAGAAGATAGAAGCCCAAAATACGAGCATCCCTGGACACTCAGAGTATGACATAAAGAGAGGGCTCTGGTGTGTGGCTTCCTGCACGTGTGCAGCTGTGTCTGTGAGTCCAGGGGGGTCACCCAGCCCACGTCCCTCCTGTACTGACTGCCAGCTCAGCGGCCTCGCATTCCTGGAGGGATTCTTCTCAGAAGAAACCTGGTCTTTCTAGTACCATTTTCCTTACCACACGCAAATATTTTCTGAACCAGTTCAAATCACTGTCCTCCCCTCGTGAAAGCCTGAGTTTTGATTTTCCTTTCAGAAAACTGAAATCAGTTGGTGCATCTTTAACCACGTAACTTTCCTCATCAACATCACAACATCACCGGGTGCTAACACAGTTTCCTTCTGGGGGTGCCACCCAGCCCCCATATCCCGGGGGACGGACCCCGTGCGTCACCTGTCCTGATGGCCTCCTCCAGGCTGTCATCCCTCTCTCCCTGGAGGAGATGGCGGTAGTAGCCGGGGTTCTGGTCCATCTGGGCCTGGGCTCCGCTCACCCCCATCCAGACGCGGGCCCGGTGCTCCAGCGGGATGCCCTTCCGGATGTAGCGCTTCACTGAAACGGAGGGAAGGGCAGCGTCACACAGCCCGCTGGGCGCTTCCCGAGGCCAGAAACCACAGGGTTTGCTTCTGGCTCTCACCGCCATCAGTCAGTCAGACATAAAAAAGGTGCAAAACTTCACGCACCTCCACCAAACTGATACGTGCGCTCATTACAGAATTCCACTCTCCGTCCCCAAGCTGAGCCCAGTCCGGAGGCTACAGAAGCCCTGATACCTCTAGCTCGCTGTCAGCACAAGAATACGGGCTGCGAGGGTCACCTCCAGTCCCCACCCTGCCCGCCCCTCGGCCTGTGCCGGACGCCGAGGCACCAGCCGTATTTAACAGAAAAAGATTATAGGCTACAGTCAAGAAAAGCACGATTGCTAAAATCTTGAACTCAAACTGATGGTCACCTGTACGGGAGCACCTGAAAAGAGGCTTCCTGGAGGCCACACCTCGAGCACCTGCCTGCTCCTGGGAGGGCGTGTGGGACAGGAAACGCACGGCAAACGTGTGCAGAAGGATGCGGGATGACGAGGGACGCCCAGAGGAAGGAAAGGACAGATTTTAACACCAGCCGCCAAAGGCAAAGAAAACTCGAGAAACCCTTTGCCAGTTTAGAAGCGTGTTGTAGGATCACGTCTGGGCCAGAACGTCTTGGCCAGCGTGGCTTGGTCTGGTCATTCCGTTATGGGGACGTGACGTTTTTAAGTCTACCTCCAACTTAGTACGATTTACACGAGCCCTCAGGGGTCAGCGTGACCAGCACCGCCCAGAGTGGATTAATCCTCTTCTTGCAACAGCAAGGGGACGGACAGGTCAGGCCTAACTTGGGAGGGGACCATTCCCACGGGGACGGAGCAAAAGCGAAGGACACGCAGAAATCAACAGGAACTCCACGTATGAACAGCAAACCGCTGAAGTAAAAACACTGAGACAGTATTGCTTACAACAGCACCAAAAATGAAAGGAGAAACATTTAGGTATAAATCTAACAAAACATCTGCAAAGAGAAATCAAAGGACTAAATAAACGGAGAGAGACGCCAATACACCTTCAGGATCCCTCCCGCTGCCCTGTAGCTGCCGCCACAGCCACCCAGGCCTCTGCCGACGTCCAGGCCTGCAGGTCAGCCGCCCATGATCACGCAGGAGGGGCTCCTGAAGGCGACCGACTGTTCTGAACCTTACCTGTGGTGGGGATTACCTGACTGTGCATTTGTCTACACTCATAGACCTGTACGCCAAGAAGAGCGAATTTCACTGCAAATTTTTAAAAATTAATATAAAGTATAAAAAGGAAAGTGCACACTGGTTAAAGCCCTCACACTGTGCCTCAGCAGCCCCGACCTTGAGTAGGCCTCAGTCTCTTAACCTGTGAAATGGGAACAAAGCACAGCCCAGTGCCTGAAATACAGTCAGGACTCGGGGCTCTCGGCTGGCTGTAAGAACAGTAACAACACCCAGAAGTTTCAGAGAATAAAGGCTTCTGTTACTTTCGTTGTTTGTTATCTGAATTTACTAAGTTTCTTTGGAAGAGAATGAAAACGGTTTTCCCATCCTCAGAGACTGACAATTCCCCAAGGGCAGGGCTAACCCATGCGTCCTCCTGGACATTTGGAGGAGTGTAAAATATGTGGTAAAAACAGCTGGCAATTTTTTAAAAAGAAGCTAGACCGCAAAGAACTAACTCCCAGCTGTCTGCCCCAAAAAAGTTAAGCAGATTCCCAGGTTTTTTATATTTGTCTTTAAAATATGTTTTGCAACTTCATTCTCATTTAGATGGTGCTAATACCCTAGCTCACTGGGCAGGAGACATAGAAGAAGCAAACGGGACGGAGCTTTTCCCTCACCAAGTGCCTTCACACCAAGACGGAAAGGAACGTAAGGATAGCTTCCAGGTCGAGCACCGAGAGCAAGCGATCTCAGGCTCTGGTGGATACTCGCCACAGACAAAGAAAAAGAAGAAGAAAAAGAAAAGCTTCATCGTATCCACAGCTAGCGTCCCCAAGCGGGGTGAGTTTCAGCTGTCATCTGAAGACTTGCTGGATGCCAGGATTTGTGGGTAATCGCGTGACTGACTGGAGACAAGACGGAAGTCCTCTCAAAAAAAGAACAAACACAGTAGGACCCAAAAAGCCAGAAGCAATGAAGGCACGGGAGCAAAGGTGGTCTTCGGGTGCGCTTGCTGGTGTCAGGGTCAGGGTTCCAAACTCAGCTGCCTGGCTCTTACTGCACGAGCTGGGCCCCACAGCCCTCACACGGCCTCCCTTCCCTGGGATGCCACACACCCGACGACACTACGGCCAGCCCGGAACGTCTGGCAGGAAAAAACTGGATGTCCATTTCCTGGATCACACGTCCACTGCTGTCTACGCCGACTGCCCCTCCGGTGGAGCCCTGTGGGTGCTGAAGCCTCCCCGGCCGTCACAACCGGAAGCCATACCAGCTCCAGCGGCAACGCCCTGGCCCAAAGAACCGTGCAAGCCCACATGCCTCTCGCTGGATTTCCTGGAAGAACTTCAGGTCACTATGCTCTCCGGTTCAGCTCGACGGTGAACCCCGTCCCCAGGCCAAAGGCTCACCAGGGATCAAGTATATTTGCTCCTAAACCTGTACGGCCAGTATACTCGCTGCCATGATCAGACAGTTCAACGAACCTTGCATATATTTTTTTAAAATTAAAGCAAAAGGGCTTCCCTGGTGGCACAGTGGTTGGGAGTCCGCCTGCCGATGCGGGGGACACGGGTTCGTGCCCCGGTCTGGGAGGATCCCACGTGCCGCAGAGCGGCTGGGCCCGTGAGCCATGGCCGCTGAGCCTGCGTGTCCAGAGCCTGTGCTCTGCAACGGGAGAGCCGCAGCAGTGAGAGGCCCACGTACCGCAAAAAAAAAAAAAAAAAAAATTAAAGCAGAAATAATTGTTATCTCAATAAAAGCAAGTTAAATTTTCAGAAAAAGTTGATAAGTGCTCCAAAAGGCAAAAGCAAAAGCAAAACAAAACCTTTAAATCAGACAACCTAAAAAGTCGAGGAAAAGACTAAAGATCTGGAAGGATTCTGCATTCAGAATGCTTTTATTCCCGATCCACCTGGAAAAAAAACCCGGACACTGGAAAATAGATACAACGCGCTAAGTACTGTTTCGGCAGGAAAGATACAGAATTGGTGGACCCTCCCTGTTCAAAGAAAGGATGACAGGATAGAATCAAATGACAAAATCAAAGAGGAATAAACATGCACGTGTGTTTTATAGAAAAACAAAGGCTTATGCGCACATGTACATATTGCAATGATTCTCTGCATTAATTGACCTCTGGGTCAGCTGGACCCCTGTGTCTATATTGGATAGGAAGTCTTCTCCTGCATTAAAAAGCAAACGACAGGGCTTCCCTGGTGGCGCAGTGGTTGGGAGTCCGCCTGCCGGTGAGGGGGACACGGGTTCGTGCCCCGGTCCGGGAAGATCCCACATGCCGTGGAGCGGCTGGGCCCGTGAGCCATGGCCGCTGGGCCTGCGCGTCCGGAGCCTGTGCTCCGCAACGGGAGAGGCCGCAACAGTGAGAGGCCCGCGTACCGCAAAAAAAAAAAAAAAAAAAAAAGCAAACGACAGCCCGAGAGTGCACCCTGTTCCTGAGGGGACGTGGGACAGTCGCCAGCGGTCACTTCTACGGGAGACTGGGGCCTGGGCAGCAGAGAAACTCAATTCAATTCACATCTTTTAGTGTGATTAAGATGTCTTCCCATGTGCAAAAATTAAATTTATTTTTATATACTTGTGTGTAACGTTTAAAAACAAATCAAAAGGGAAAAATGAAGCCGACGTTGCTGGAAACACGTCAACAGCAGCAGCAACGCAGGGATGGACCTCGGCGTACAGTCAGGCAGGATATTAGCTTCGGGGTCTGGAAAGCAAGAAGGGTCAACCTTTGAGGTCCCTTCAGGCTGATTATATGAAACGCTAGTTCACCCATGTTTTTACTAAACACTGCCCACCAGTAACAGCCTTGAGGAGGGAGGACTTGGTTGAGGGTGAAGCCCGGGGTGAGGTCGAGGTCCAGGTCCACGTGCCTCCAGCCCACCACCCCGCGTTAATCCCACAAGTATTTCCCAAGCATCTCCTGTGTACTGGGGCCCCTTAAAGGCGAACACTGGCCTGTCACCCCTTTTAAACGCTGACTTCTCTCTGCCTGGTGGTGCAGCGTGTGCCCACCTGCGACCTGGTGCAGGGCCCTGTTCCACCGCCGGGCCCTCCTCACCACACCCCTAACACTCTGGTCACAACTCAGTACCCGGTGGCTGGGACCCCCGCCCTCACCCCTTAATTGTCATTAATGTCCCATGTCAGGAAGCCCCAGTAGCCCCTCTGCCCCACATACTTGAGTTTCCTTAGCTCCCCGGGGCACACTCCCGTCCACCCCTCACCACCTGCCCGCAGGTACCCACGGTCCACCCTCTATCCACAGCGTGAGGAACACTGCAGGCAAACACTCCATTCATTCATTCAACAAGCACTGAAGCAATCATACATCCAAGGCAGCCGGCAGGGAGGGGTCTTTGATCCCAGCAGGGGAAACAAAGGATAAAATAAGTATGACCCACACCGCATAAGACACGGAGGAACAGAAAATAGGCAAGGAAAGGACAGGAAGTGTGGGGCCGTGGGGTGAGACGGGAAGGCCTCCTGGAGGTGGCATTCCAGTCTAGACCTGAAGGAGGCGAGGGCACAGCCTGGGGCTGGCGAAGAACCCCAAGGAGAAGCGGGGGAAGAGGTGGGGGTGCAGGAAGGACCCCGCGTTCACTCTGCGGGGGCCAGGGAGAGCTCTGCCCAGAAGCGCGCAAGGACACAGCCCTGGCCACTCTCATTTGGAGGAGCAGGAAATCCACCTTCTTCTGGAAAAAAGGCCATGGTCTCCATCCCTCTCAAAGGACAAGCAGGCCTCATGCCGGAGGGAAGGAGGGCCTGCACCTTGACCGTGCAGCGCCCTCACCTGTGAGTCTGCGCGGGATACGAGCCGGGCTCGCGGCAGCCTTCCCCCTGAGATCCGAGACCCGAAGGAACCCCAAGTCCTGACCTCCCTGGCGCGCCCGTCACCCGTCGGTCGGGTCACTTGTTGCGCGCCTGGTGGATCAGGCTCCGAACTCACGTGTCATACTCTTCTGGACACCACCGCCTCCCTTTAGAAGTCTGGACCATTTTATGGCTCTTCTGGTGAGTATCGCCAGGTAGGTGGAAAAAAATTCTTCATAAGCTGCATAATCAAAGTCCTCAGGCCTTTCAAACCCGTACGGATCGATCCTACGACACAAGAAGACCCAGAGTAAAGTTCCGCGCGCACGTGGGACGTGGGACCTGCGGCGCCCGGCGCCCAGGGCCCCCCGCGGGGGGCGCGTGTTCCCCCCCCCCCCCGCCTCCCGGGTGCAGGAAGGGGCGGCGGGCCGAGCGCGGGCGCGTGCGCAGCGCAGGGGCCGCCCAGGGGCGCGCAGGCGCCGGGCACCACCGCCCCCGCCAGCTCCACGCCACCGGCACCCGCGCCCGCTTTCCCGGGCTGGGCCAGGGGCGCCCGGGCCTCGCGCGCCTACCTGGGGACGCGGTCCCGCGCCGCCTGCGCGCGCCCCGCGGACTCCATGCCGCAAGGGGCGGGAGGGGGCGCCCGGGCCGCGGGGCTGGGGGTGCCAAGTCCACCTCCCGGGACTCTGGGCGCCTCCTGCCTTTCCGCCGGGCCGCGGGCGCCAGGAGGCGGGGCTGGTGGCGGGGGAGGGGCGGGGAAGGAGGGCGGGGGGTAGGAATGGGAATGTCAGGGGAGGGGAGGGCGGGGGCGCGGCTGGCGAGGGAGGGACGGGGCTGGGCCCGAAGGGATGAGGGGGCGGAAGGGGCTGCACCTGCTCCTGCGCCAGGAGCAGCTGGAGCCCGGAGCCTGGGAGGGGCCGCAGCTCGGCCGCCACCCGGTCCCCGAGGCCGGGAGGGAGGAGGCGCGGGATGGGGGATGGTGGACCGGGGGCGGGTTGGGGAGACCGGGGTGGGTGGGATTTGGGGGAACTGGGGCGGGACTGGGGATTCAACCTGGCAAGGCTGGCAGGACAGGTGCGGCGGGTACCACCCCTCATCCCCCACCCCCGGGCCTGCCGGGCCTGGAGCAAAGGTTGGAGGAGATCAATCCAGTTTGGATTCTTCTGACAGCACTCGAAACCTCAGTGCCCCGCAGGTCCAAAGGCCGGTGTTCTGACCCATGACTGCTATTTTAATGTTCTTTTTGCAGAAAAAGATCGTCTTTTTTTTTTTTTTTTTGCGGTACGCGGGCCTCTCACTGTTGTGGCCTCTCCCATTGCGGAGCACAGGCTCCGGATGCGCAGGCTCAGCGGCCATAGCTCACGGGCCTAGCCACTCTGGGGCATGTGGGATCTTCCCTGACCGGGGCACGAACCTGTGTCCCCTGCATCGGCAGGCGGACTCTCAACCACTGCACCACCAAGGAAGCCCGATCGTCTTATTTTTTACTTGATCTTTTTCAACCTACACTTAAGACCTGAGGACAACACATAAATAAGTGGATTTTTTTTAAATTTATTTTTTGGCTGTGTTGGGTCTTTGTTGCTGCACGCGGGTTTTCTCTAGTTGCTGTCAGCGGGGGCTACTCTTCCTTGCGGTGCGTGGGCTTCTCACTGCAGTGGCTTCTCTTGTTGCGGAGCACGGGCTCTAGGCGCACGAGCTTCAGTAGTTGTGGTTCGCGGGCTCAGTACTTGTGGCTTGCGGGCTCTAGAGCGCAGGCTCAGTAGTTGTGACGCACGGGCTTAGTTGCTCTGCGGCATGTGGGATCTTCCCGGTCCGGGGATCGAACCCGTGTCCCTTGCATTGGCAGGTGGATTCTTAACCACTGCGCCACCAGAGAAGCCCCAAGTAAGTGGGTCTTCATCCCTGCAGCCCCAACCCCAGGGAAATCTGCCCTGTCCCTCCCCGCCTCCCCAAACCAGACTGGGTGCTGGGGTCCAGCCCCTCCACAGACACCTGCCTCCAACCCTGTCCCTGGGCCAAGCCCTGCCGGGACCACAACGTCCAAAGAGCTGGCTGGCTGGGGCTCCTCCAACCCAGCTGATGGAGGGTGGGCTGGGCCCTGCAGGATTGCCATCTGGGGTGACCTGGGGTTAATAGCCCACACGTCGGCTTGGCTCCCTCCTCCCACTGCCTCTCCCCACTTCTGTGCACATCTTGGCAGCATGAGTCACCTCCGTGCGTCGCCCGCGATTGAACAGAAATGCGATCCCAGCCTTGCGTGCCTTTTAGTTTGAGGGAAACACCAGCAGATGTGAGCACCGTGGTTACCATGTTGTGTGTCCACTGTTCCCCTTGATACTGCAGGACAGCCCTGGTTTAGGACAGCATCTTTCTCAGTCCCTGTTCACCATTGCACTGTCCCCACATTTCAATATCGTGGTGTGAAAACCATGTCTAAACCACTTTTCGTATTTGGGAGGCCATCGAGAATTTGCCCAAACTGTCACTTTGAAGTTTGCCTTGGAAATGTGGTGAGGTAAAAGGGGATTTAAGATTCTTTAAATTTAATATTTACGGCACTTTTTTAGCCTCAGCCCTCCACGTGCCAAGGGTCCTTTTTAAGAAGTGGGTTCAGACCGTAGGCAGATCAGGCAAATCAGAAAAGACATCATCTCTGCAGACGTCACGTGGCCACCTGGCTGTGCAGTGCCCACTCCACCAGGGCCCGGCACCTTTGGAGACAGTGTCTTACTGGGGATCTAGATGTACTTTCTCATGACAAGTGCCTATAAGCCGTGGCTGGGCGTGGTGGAAAGGGGATTGCCAGCATCCACTGCAAATCTACCTGGGCTGTTGTGAACCAGCCTTGCCCTTAACACTGGTTTTTCCAGAACATTCCATCTGAGGGCTAAGCAAGGAGCCTGGGAAGTAATTTGGGGAACGTACCTGTCCCTAAGCTAGGGATATCTGTCTGTCCATTTCCATGGAAGTCTGTAGGAAACTAGTGCTCCACTGAACATGACCCCAAATGCCCCCCATTTGCTGGTTCTGGGGAGGCTTTCCAAGCCCTCGGCTCAGTTCACAGTATCCCTTTCAAGACCCACCTCCTTGGCCCTCCCTCCCGCAGGGTGCCTCCTTCTGCAGACTCCAGTCCGAAGGCAGGGTGACTTACCCTCCCACCAGCGCGGGGGGCCCCTCGGTCCACGCGGCGCCCACAGGTGCCGGTCTTACAAATCATCAAGAACCAGCCCTGCCCCGCCCCCGGCGCCCCGCCCTCCTGTCTCTGCCCCGCCCCTTTCCCTGGCATCCCCCTCTGCCACCCTGGACAGGGCTGCTCCCAGTTGCGGCAAGTGACTCCCTGAATCCCCCACCCGTTCTGGCCTTTCTTTGGGGCCCAAACCACATTTCCTACTCCCTGCCTCCGAGAGCACGTCCGGTACGGCTACCCCCACTCCTCTCGTGCCCCAAAGTGGCCCAGCCCAGCAGCTCCCCTGGCCCGGCCCAGCGGCTCCCCTGGCCCGGCGGGCCTGGCGGGCACTTCTTGCTCCCCCTCGGCCTCCTCTCCTAACTCCTGCCCTTCTCAGGCGCTTTCCAGCCTCCGTCTCCCACTGTGGCCTCACAGCCCCCTGGTCCCGGCCCCAACAGGAAACACAGACCACGGATACGGGCACTTGGACTTGAGTGTGATAGCAGTACCCCCGACCGAAGGCATTTGGGGCCACATGAAACGAGGGCGAGCGTTAGATAAGAGGGGGCCGCCCTCCAGGAAGAGTGGAAGGAGCGATACAGGGAGGAAGCACCCGCGTCCGAGGCGGCCGGGAGGGTCCGCAGCCAGAGGGCGGTTTGAGGGCTGCTGGCCCCGCCTCGCAGCGTCTGTCCAAGGCCCCCACCTGGGAGCAAGAGGCAGCCGGACCCCTGTGTGCTCAGTGCCCCTCCATCCACCTCCAGACGCCCGGGGCCCTGAGCATCCTGGGCACCGTCACCGGCCAGATGCCCTTCCCCCAAAGCCTGTGACTGTCCACACAGGCAGGTCACATCCAGAGGAAGGGAACCAGATTGAGCACGGCCCCTCAGGGCGAAGGCATGCCCGGGCTGGGGCGCAGCCAGCTCCTGGTGTCCCGCTGCCCACCGTCAGGCTGCTTGAGGAACCTGCTCTGCAGCACTAAAGCCTCAGGCCCTGTGTGAGAACTACGCGCCCAGGGGCCCTGGCTCCTGTGGGGAGGCTGCCCCCCCCAGCCCAGCGTCCACTCACCACCCGTCAGACGCCCCTCTTCCTGCAGGGACTCCCTTTTCTCGTCGCCTGATTGTAAGGGCGGCTGCCGTTTGAAGTAAGACACGCCATCAGAGCTCTTAAGTTCTGGGGGTGCCGGTCCCCCCCAAGACTAATGGAAAGTCCAGGCAACGTCATCTATCACCGTGAAGACCTGAGAGTAATGAAAGGACCGTGGTGACAACATCCGAACCTGGCGGCCACTGAGGGTCAGGGTGGGCCAGCCTCCGGGCACTGCGGCCTCCCCAGTGGAAGTCGGATGGGTGGTCCGAACTGCAGCACCGCTGCTCACACCCTTCCCGGTAAAGTACTAAAGCCCGGTTTGGTGTTTGTTCGGCTAAAGAAGAGCAATTATGCGTAAAAGGATATGAAGTCTGGGGTTGGCTTTAAATATACTCCAGCAAAGGGGAAAAAGGACACGGTAGATGGGGAGAAAAGGCAGAATCACTGAAGAGGGGTATTGAGTACCTGGGGGGATTTTTATACCTGTGTGAATATTTCCATGATAATTCGTTTTAAACGGTAAAGGAGAGATGTCCTGTCCCGTGCGCCCGCTGTGCGCTGCCTGGGCCCCTGGTCTGGGGCCGCCACGGGCACAGCAGGATTAATGTGCTCAGAGGGTCCTCGCAAGGCCATCCACTCCTACACGGCTCCTACCCTTCCCGGAAAGCAAGCAGGGCCACGTGCAGGGTACACAGTTAAGGACCTGGGGGCGGGCATAGAAATGACCCACATGGGGAGGTCTTGAGATTTCCAGTGACACCGCCAGATGCCCACGTCTCCCATGCCGGCTGGCAGCCAAGTGCAGGAGGCCTGGGTCTCAGGGCGGTTTCATCATCACGTCCCTTCCATCCCTCCTGCCCTTTTCTTATCCCTTTGGGTGAGGTCCAGGCAGGGACCACAGCTGGCACCAGACTGTCGCAGGAACACCAGGCCACATGATCACCCTATGTGGGCCTCTTTTCAGGGGAAAGCCACCATCCCCATGGCTGCAGGGGTGGGAACTCGGGCCCTAGAGGCTCGCCCCTTAGGTGGGTGACCCTGGCCGGGCTGTGTCACCTGGTGCACAGAAGAACTCAGGGAGGAAACCTCAGGGGCTCAGCTGGTGCTGCTGTTGCTCAGGCAGTGCCCAGACGACCCCCCACCCCCGGGGGCCCCATGTGCCCTGCAGGAAGTCACATCCCTGTCCTTTGAAGAAGAAAACAGGTTTAGGGAGATGGCAGGTCCAAAGTCTTCCTGCTCCGGGCGGGGTGATTACCGTGATTACCCCGAGGGGAGGGCGTGGTTCCAGAGCACAGGGCGGGTCTGAGGCCCACTTGTCCTCACACGCCTGCTGTTTGTCTGGCCTCCCCACTCTTTGAATACCGATTTCAAATGTCAGGGGCTTTGCAGGCTCTGGGGTTGGAGGAAGCTTCTGGTCTGCTTCAGGAGACAGTTTTATGAGAGCGTAACCTGTAAACAAGATATATTTTTATAATACGATGAAATGAGCCTCTTGAAGAAAAAGGGTTGTGAAGCCACCGGGCGTGTATAGTGACCCCAGTAGGGTTTCTGTTTTTGTTTTTTCGGCCGCGCCGCGTGGCTTGTGGGATCTTGTGCCCCGACCGGGGATCAAACCCGGGCCCTCACCGTGAGGGCGCCAAGTCCTAACCACTGGACAGCCAGGGACGTCCCCACAACAAGGTTTCCTAGGAGACGCTGCGACACGGGAGAGGCAGCACGTGCAGGACGCCCCCGGGGGGAGCTGGGAGCCTGTCCTGAGGGGGACTGACAGGCAGACGGGCAGAAGGACTGGGGGATGCCAGCCTCTGCAGGTGCCCCCTCCCCGGCGGGTGCCCTCTTCCTCTGTAACAGAAGCCCCACTTCCCAGCACCAACTGGTGGCTGAAACAACAGAAGTTTATTTCTCCCCGTCCTGGAGGCTGGAGGCCCAAGGCCACAGTGGCGACAGATTCTTCTATGTCTGGGCCAAACTCGGCCATCTCCTCCTGTGTCCCCACGTGGTCATCCCCTGTGTGTGTCTGTGTCCTGATCTCCTCTTCTTATTAGGACACGGGTCATGTGGGATTAGGGCCACCCTAGTGACCTCATCTGACCTCAATCACCTCTTTAAAAGCCCCGCCTCCAAATATGGTCAGGTTCAAAAATATTTCTAGTCTTGAAAAATAACAACACTCTCAACTTAGGGATTTAAGAGCAATAATATAAAGAGAAAATGTTCCGAAAGTGACACATCCAGAGAACCCACTTCACTTACACCTGAAACAGGGCTGACAGATTTAGCAAATAAAATACGCACTCGGGGCACCCGGTGTGGGACATGCTTACACTTACGTGTAAGTGTTCACGTGTGTCTGCACTTCAGATGTGACCGCATTCCAGCTGGCAACCCTGTCCCGAAATTATATGAAACTGTGACCCGGTTTCCTTTGAACAAGAAGTAGGGAGATCTTTTTCCCTTGAGAATTTTTCTCGAGGCTGTTCTCCCAGGAAGAACAATCACGTCCTTTGTTTCTGACAGTCTGAGCACAGCTTCTGTTGCCCAGAGTTGACAGCACCTCCGCCTTAGAAGCAAAGCAGGTTCCATTCTCCTCTGCAACCGGGTCTCAGGGTGAGAGGCCTCAGGACTTCCCAGGTCAGGAAGTGGTGAGGTGTAGGATCTCCAGGCCGTGGGAAATGTTCTGAATATACAAAGACGCATGTCAACAACCTACCCTAGGAGCCTGATCTTTACAATATTAACTTTAAGATAAATACTGGAAGCCAGAGCCAGAATGGTGTCATGTTTGATTATATTCAAACATGAGCAGACTCCTGAGCGATCTCTGTGTGCAGTGCATTACTCACCCAGTTTCATTCAAGACACTGTGATTACTGTAAGGGTAAATGCAAATCTAAACCATAAATTTTAATTTAAAAATTTCCCTGTGGGGGAGGGAGGGACTGGGAGTTTGGGATTAGCAGATGCAAACTAGTATATGTAGGATGGATAAACAATATGGTCCTACTGTATAGCACAAGGAACTATATTCAATATCCTGGGATAAACCATTACGGGAAAGAATATGAAAAAGAATATATATATAAATGAATCACTTTGCTGCACAACAGAAATTAATACAACATTGTAAATCAACTATGCTTCCATAAAATACATTTTTAAAATACAAAATAAATAAGATAAAATTTCCCTAGTGCAAAGAGGGTGCACCCCTTCCCTCTTCGATGTGTTGTAAAAGTCTAAAGCCGCAGGTTTGCATCCGCGATGCCTTTCTTGGGCTGCGGCCGGTCTCTGAAGTGTGAATGTGGAGGACAGTCCCCTCTGGGCAACATCAGCCAGGAGCAGGTTTGCAAGATGCCACTTCCTCTTGTGGAGAAGACAGGAGTTTCACTTCTCCTGCTGTGCGTCGAGGGTGCCGTCTGGGGTCTGCTTCCCAGAGCTCAGTGGGTTACCGGGAGGCGTACATTCTGCCCAGAGCTCGTTGGAGGGGAGAACTGTTCTCTTTGCCTTCCGCCTTTCTGGACAGGTTTCCTGGGCTAGAAGACGCTTGGTTGTTCATTTTGCTGTGAGGCTGGCGTGCCGCTTGGGGATTTGGTGGGGGGGCGGCCCTACTGGGGAGCACAGACTCCTGGTCCAAGGGGAGCGATGCCTCTGCCTAAAGCTTCTGGTAGCTCTGAGACCACCTTCCTTCCTCCAATACCTGCCGACGCCCAGAGCCCAGCCCTTTGTGGGCTCTGGTCCTACGTTTTCTACAACACTGTCTTACTCCTGCTTTCCAGGGGCTCCGACGGGTTATACTTTTGTGCACATCTCCTTCCAGACCTTCTAACCTGTGTAGGGAATAGAACAGCACGTACGCGTGCACACACATGTACGTATGCACACATACACCTACACGCGTGTGCACACCCCCACAGTGCACACATGTACACACCACACACGCACACACACACGTGTGCACACACCGCGCACGCACACACACACACACACTTTTTAATAGGCTCTCGTTCCGCATAACCTTGGAGCGTTTCTTGAATCCTCAACCCAACCTCACTCGTCCTGCCCTTTCTACCACCTCTAAGACCAGGAATACACGTTGCTCGGTAAGCTGCATCCCATGTGCCTTAGTTAAAACCTGCAGTTGAGCACATGGTGCTCGGTAAGAGGACCCCACCCGAGTTCATCCTGCACGGTTCATCTACGTGACGATTAAGGACAAGAATCGAATCCACAGTGATTGAAAGGGGAGCAGTAACTCTGTGCTACCTGTGGAGGGGCGGGTGCCGCGACGCTCCCTTTGGGGTGGACACGGCCGAGACGCCCGTGGACGCCCCCGGCTCCGCCTCCCTGTGCGCACGGCCCCCCCCCGCCCGCGCCCGCGCCCCCCGCCCCGCGGCCACCCAGGGGAGGACCCTGCCCAGGCGGGAGCCGGTCCTGGTCCCGAGGGGAGGGTCGGGCCCGGGTCCTGGTGCGGGAAGGCTGGGGGCCCCGTCGCCCGCCTGGCACACGGTGGGTGCCTAGGCGTGATGAGCAGCTGAGCCACGCGCCCACCCCCGTGCTCCCGGCCCGGGTCTGCACACCCCGGGCAGGCGCAGATCCCGGCGCCGGGTTCCCGGGCCCGCAGTGCCCTCTGGTGGCCCCGGTGATGCCGGCCGTCACTCCCAGAACTGAGCGAGTCTGTGCCCAGCCGGCTGGAGCCCTCCACCCGGTGACCTCGGCCTCGCGACTCGGGGACGGGCAAACGTGGGCCGGACATGTGGGGACTGGGGCCAGGTCCCCAGGACTCAGCGAGGCAGCTCCTCCCCTGTCCCCTGACGCTTGGAAACAGGAATAAAAGTGTCTCAGGTGCATTTAGATTAACTTAGGAAACAGTGACACATAAAGACGAGAACAAGAAAAGTACCTGTAATTCTCTACTGTCGCCGCTGCTGCAGCCGCCAGCGCCCACAGGCATCAGGACTTGCTTATTTCATTACTGACTGTCATCCACCCATGGGGCGAGCTTGGGAACATTTGTTGGCTGATTTCTTCAGCCTTGTTTCTGAAAGATTTAAAATTCTCCTCTGGCTGTGGGTTCCTCGCGGGTCCACACCCCCTTCAGGTTTGGGGTTAAAAGACGACTTGCCGTGGAGCAGTCCCCAGGGCGGGTCCTTGCCTGTCAGCACGACCCCACATGGCCTGCAACACGCGATAAGCGCCACGCGCGTATTTGGTCCGGGTCCCCGGCTCTGTGCCCACAACCCTCGGACTTGGCTCTTCTCGTTCGTGACAAGCCCCTTTGGACCTCAAGGCGGCAACTCTGGAGGTGAGGGCTGATTGCCAGGGAGACCAACCCCGTGGTTAGCGGTGTCGAAATAACCAACACACAATCTGTAATAGGAACAGAAGAGAGTTTCACGCGAGCCACCCTGAGGACTGTGGCCCGGAAGGCAGCCTCGCAGGTTACTCTGAGGATCTGCTCCGGAGAAGCAGGGTTGCCAGCACAGTTTTATGTCTTGTCCGGACAAAGAACGTCAAACAAGTCAGGGATACATTCCTTCACGGCTGGAAAAAACCCCAAAACAACAGACCAGCACGTGCACATCAAGTCAGTGTGGCCTTGGCACCTGGGAAGGGACTCTCACCATCCAAGGAGGACCAGCACTGGCGTCCCAGAAAGGGAGGCATTTAATCTTTATTTTTAACGTGGACATTCTTGACTTCTGGTCGATGTGCCCTGTTCTCTAATAATTAAAGCAAATGTACAATGTATGTCTGATAGGCCACAAACAGGCTACTTTAGCTGTATAAAATTCATGTTAACTCATGGATAAGCCAGAATGACTGCCCCACACCTAGTATGTGAACATTTCTTTCATCAGAGCGTTGGAACCTTTAGCCTCAGCCCCGACCTCGGGGAGGCGGGGAGGCTGGACGTTGAGTTAATCACCAATGGCCAGTGATTTAATCAGCCCTGCCTGGTAAGGGACTCTCCATAAAAACCCTAGACACAGGGTTTAGTGAGCGTCTGGGTTGGTGGACTCATCGGGGTGCCGGAGGGTGGCGCACCCCCGCCCCATAGGGACAGAAGCCTCCGTACTCAGGACCTGTCGGGACCTCACTCTACAGACCTCTTCATCTGGCTGTTCATCTGTAAGCTTTGTAATAAGCTGGTAGCAGTAGGGGTGTGTTTCTCTGAGTGCTGGGAGCAGTTATAGCAAATTATCAAACCCGAGGAGGGGTTGTGGGAACCCCGATTTATAGCCACATCAGATAGAAGTGGGGGTGACCTGGGGACCCACCACTGCGATTGGGGCTGAGCCTGTATCTGTGGGGTGGATGGTGTGTCCAAACTGAACTGACTGTAGGACCCGGCTGGTGTCCAGGGAAACAGGGGGCACGTCCGCTGTCAGAGTGTTGTAAGAAGTGATGAAATATAATAGAATTCATATTTTATGGCAAGACAAGAAAACTTTAAACATAACATTTTTCTTTGCCCGTTTGGGCCTCCTCCCTCCTCTTTAGTCTGTGCTGTGCATCTGCATTGACCAGACCTCCTAGGAGAGAACCTTCCCTCTTGATTGTGTGAGGGGGCCACAGTGACCCACTACTCACTTTGGACGTGCAGACCTGGACTGTGTGAACCGTCAATATGTCATTCGACTCTAACCCTTTATCTCAAAAACGAACCTAACTGTGCTTTGACCTCGAACGGAAGACACAGTCTTTAGAACTTTCTGAGACTCTCCCCTGGGTTGGCTCACACAGAATTTTCCATTTCTTTCTTAGCTCAATAACTGAATAGGTTTTTTGTCGACATAAGAAAAGGCGATTTCCTTAGGCTCTTAGTTCTTTTAGGGAAGATGCCCAATGCTTTCACAGGTCGAAGGCGGATCCACAAACCAGTATCCAGTGGCGCCCACCTGAGCCAGGCCAGTCCTCGCAGTCAAGGAAACACACGGCTGTGGGCTCGGGATCATCCCGTCTGCTCTTCTGAGAAGTCCTTCCTGGGCAGAAGGAGGGGGACACGGTGGCCTCATCTCCTGGGTCTCCGTGTGCCAAGGAGCGTGTCGGGAGGAGAGGACCTGGACACCCCCCAGCCCCGCCCCCACGAGTGGCGCTTGCTCTGGGGGGCGTGGCTCACCCGCCGGCGGCCTCCCTGGCGGCCTCCCTGCCCTTCCCGGAGGCCAACGCGCTCGCCTCCCCGGATGCTGAGCTGCAGGCCCTGCTCCAGGCACGGCGGCTTCCCTGGACGTCCTGGGGGCAGCGGGCACCGGGGGTGCCCGTGCTGGGGCCCTGCCTCCCGTGCCCCCCGCCTCCTGTCCGCGTGGCGGCCCCGCGTCTCCCCGGGGAGCTCTGCCCCCGCCCACCGGGCACCTAGGCGTCCTGGGAGGCCGCTGGCTTTGCCCCAAGCCCGCCCAGGGGGCTCTCCCCGCAGGCCTCTGACCGAATCTCGCCGCACGCAGCTCCTGGCCCCACGGCTGCTTCCTGACGGGAAATTCTGCCCCCTTTGTGCAGCCCTCGAAGAGGCAAGGACGAGATGTGTGATGAGCAACACATTTTACTTCCCACCTTGAAGTTATGTCCAGCTGAATAATAATTCTCTCAAAGGAGAGAATACCACAAAATATATTTAGTAATTTTTGTCTAATGAATCATTTTAGAGTTATTTGTACACACAGGAGAATAAAACAAGGAACACTGAATCAACAGCCGGGGGTTTATACGGAATCAGATAATTAAAAGATCACGACCAAATGGCGAAGACGCGCTCATTACAAAAATAAGTGACGCTGAGTTTGTAAACTTCCGAATGATGCTGTTCCCAACGGAGCATCTGAAATAAAACGCACTCTTGTGATTCCGGCGATGGTGTCTCCTCTGTGAGCTGCACGTCTGTACAGGCGGGGCTCGTGGACGGGTCTGTAAACAGTCGGAGCTGTAAAGCAGTGAATCGAGGTGAAGGTCAGCGAGCTACTCAAATAGGCGAAAGTGAACGTCCACTAAAACGCTGATATAAACATCAGCCCACCCACTTCTGCAACAGTTGTTTCAACCTGAGGGGCTCAAGGGTCTTTCTTTTGTAGAGAAGACTGTCACTCTCCGACTTTACGGTCTAGGACAATGTGACGCACGCTGACCTCCCAGTAAATCCTCAGGAAAAGTCACTCTTGGTTCTTTGCTGTGGGGTCGCCGGGCGTGGGCAAGCGGAGGGCGGTGTAACTTGCAGCCGCAATCGTGGAACCTGGCCCCTGGGGCTGCAGACTCGCCCTGCGCCTGCCAACGTCGAGGGGAGCTCCGTGTACACCTTTTCTGAGGCTGCGATCCAGGTGGTTTCCACCACCTGAAGTGATACCACCGGCTGCATCTCCAGTGGACGTTCTGGTCTATTTAAAAATAGCAACAAAACGCTCCTGCTTATTTTAAAAAGGGAACACCCAGTGAATATAGTACTTTTATCTCCTCCATCTGTCATCACGTTCTTTGCCAAACATTGCCTCAAATCCTTTGTGGAACAAAGTAGAAATAAATAAAGAGAATAAATGAGATGGGGCCACCAGGTGCGGCAGCTCCAGCAGAGATGCCGGCTGTGAGCAGGTGTGGTCGAGGGACGGAAAAGGCCCAGGGTCCGGGCCTCTGCTGGGACCCCTCCCTGTGCTTTTGTCCAAGGAGCCTCCTGGGTTCTGCAGCTCCAGGGCACCAACCCCAAGCCTGGTGTAGGCTTCCCGAGACTCCTGGGGTGGGGGCAGCCCGGACCCCTGCAGCCCACATGCTGACCACCCTCCCGGAGGTGGGCCGGCCCCGGAGCCAGCGACCTCGGTCCTGTCCACGCCGGCTCTCAACTGGTGGGAGTGAAACTCAACAGGTGAGACGCCCACCCCAGGGTCCCTATCCCAGAAGTCGGGGTCCTCATCCAGGTGCCCAGACACTGGACACGGGGCAGGTAGCTCTCATGCTGCAGACACCCCTGGCTGGGCCCTGAGCACTGCCTGCTCTATAGAGGGGGGGACGCATACCTGGAGGGGTGACCGAGGGAGGCCCCCAAGCGACCCTCAAACGTGCCTAGCGTTGACGCTGAGGACGTTTCCAGTCTGCTGGATGTTAAGTTAATGGCCTGGTTGGAGAAGGGGGGGGCGGCAGGAGTGAGCCCCTCCCTGAACAGAGCACAGCTGGCTGCACACCTCCTGCCTCCGCCTGGCCCCCTGCCGAGCTCAGGGCCACTCGGGCCACCACGCCCGTTCATCCCCTCGGCAGACCTGTCCTGGGGTGAGACGGGACAGAGCCGGTTCTTACTCAGCGCCCATCAAAGCTCAGGTCAGAAGCCTTGCCTCTGCAAGTGAACCTTCAGATCGGAGAGCAAGGGAGGGTGGGCACCCGTCAGGGGAGCTGCTCCGGGACGAGCAGGGATCCTCTGGGGAGTCACTCAGCCGTGAGGGCAGCAGCAGCACGGAGCCTCAACGAGCAGGACACACTCTCTGCAGAGGGACGTCATCAAGAGCGTCAGAAGCAGCGAGGGCGCTGGGGGAACCCCACCCAGCTCGGCCTGGACCCCCGTGGCCCCTTGGACTAAGCCCCCCCCCCACCCGCACCAGGTTTCAGGCTGCTTCATGGCTGTGACTAAGGTTTCAGCTGCACACGGTGTGACCCTGTGTCTGTGCCTCAGGACAGAGGCTGAGGGAACCGCTCGGAGAACTAACGGCAAGACAGTGACAAAATCACCTCCAGGCAATGTGATGACCGACCAGTGGTTTTTATTTCCTTCCTTGTCCTTCTATACAGTGTTCAAATACTCTAGACAGAAAGTGCATTGTCTAAGTGACGGAAAGGGCTGGAATTGAGCAACGTCTCTGGCGGGAAACACTCGACGCTGTGCGGGAGGGCAGCAGGACTGGAGTGTGCGTTCCGTCACCGACCTGGGCCCCGTCCAGGGCCCTGCAGGACTCGCAGACCCCGAGGAGGCTGCTGTGATGATGGCGGGTCAGACGAGACTGGGTTACTTTTCTCACCAGTTTCTGAATAAAAGCGTCCTTGGAATCGTGCACCTGAAAACAGCCTTTTCGCGGCTCTGACAGTCACTGTCCTCTGGAGTCGACTTCCCCTGGTTCGCTGGCTCCGGCCAGGCTCGGGGGACAGAGGGGCCACACCCGGATCCCAGTGTCTCCCTGACGGTCAGGCGGCTGTGGGGTCATGGATGCAGCCCCCCGCCCCCCGGTGGTCGCCATGTCAAACTGAAGCCCTCTGACTCTTTCCAGGATGGGCAGGGCCACTCGGGGCCACTCACCACCCTGGCCGTGTCTGAGCCAGGAGGGGTCACGTCGGCACCTGCTGGTGACCCCGCAAGAGGCAGAGTGCCCTCAAAACCCAAGGCCGCGCCCCAGGAGGGGACGGGACGGATGCACGGGCAGTTCAGCACTGAAGGTCAGAGCTTCCTATGTGGAGACGGGCGTGAGCCTGACGCCTGTGAAGACACCAGGTGTGGGTGGAGTGTCGCCGATGTGGCCAGAGTGTGCTGGCCGCAGGGCTCCCGTCCTCCCGGGGCCACTCACGACAGAGGACACGACCCCGCAGACCGGGCGCCGGCGCTCAGAGCCGAGGATCACCGGGAGGAAGGAACGGGCGTGAGGCCTCGGGCCGCTGGCTCCCGTGAGGGCCTCACTTTGGAAGCACGGACGTGTCGCTGGCCCTGAGGATGGCTGGTCTAAAGGACAGCTCGAAGGACCTCTGGTCGCTGAAGCTTTGGGCTCTGTACTTGGCCCGGTGCGCGCCCCTGCTGCCGCGTCCGCGTCCCTGCGTGCCCCTCCCCGCCCCGGGGGTGTCCAGGGGCCCCCCCGGGGTGGGGGCGCGGGCCGTGCGGCAGCCTGCTAGCGCGGCCGAGGGCACCGCAGAGCCTGGCGCTGGCTGAGGGCCGGGGGCCGTTGGGCTCTCCCCTTGCCCGCGTGGCTCTCCGCGAGCCCCCTGGCCACCCGTGGAGGCTGCTGGTCTCCGGGACACCTCGTTTTTGCCTGCGGGGGGCGCCACCTCCGCTGCCCTGCTCACAGGCTGAGCCGAGTCAGCGGGGGCCGTCCTGCCGGCCTGGGCCTGGACAGGGTGCGCTGGGCTCCCTAGGGGGGGAGGAGCTGGGTTCTTTGCAGCCGGGGCCCCATGTCCCCGAGGGGGGCCCTCTGTGTGCCTCGCCCGCTGCCTCTGTGGCCACTCTGGGCTCTTCCCAATGCGCCGGCCGGGAGCGTCCGCTGGGGCCGCCGGGTCACCGTCCACAGCCTCTTCGGCCCCACTCGAGCGGGCCTTCTCGCCCCAAAGGCCTTCTCCCTTCCTTCCAGGACTGTCCAGACTCGCAGCCCCTGGGGGCCCCTCCTCTTGCCCACGGTGACTTTTTCTGCCGCCCAGGCCGGCCCTCTCCCCGCCCACGACTTCCCTGGGGGCCTGGAGGTCGGGGTGCTTCTGGGCCACCCGGTCCGCCCTCGGCCCATCCGCCGCTGTGGACACGGGGGGAGGCTGGTGGGAAGGCCCAGCACTGAGAGGAAGCTGTTCCCTGGGTAAGATGCACGTCCCGCCCTTGGCCTGCTGGTTCTCAGAAGGCAGTGGCCTAGTGCCCAAAGCGCGGCTCGGAGTCCCCGCCACGTGGCTCCCCTGTGGCATCGGGAGATCCGGGCCTGGAGTCGGGGGCTTTGGGCTGCCCCCCCGAGGGCTCTGCCACGCAGCGCCTGAGATTCTGCCACCAGCTGCCACCTTCCTTTCGCCTGAGGCCAGTTCACCTGGAGCTGCCACGCGGGGCTCGACAGGCAGGGCCTGGGCCCCGGTGGCCTCCCGAGGCGGGGCGGGTAGGGACCCCGAGGCTCCGCACACGCTGCGGCCCCTGGGCTGGCGATCAGGCTCCTCGGCCGTGAGACCTGGGCCTGTGGGCCGGGCGGCGCCCATTTCTTCCTGCTCCTCGGCCGCCCTGTTTCCAGGGCTCAGGGCATCACCTGACACCAGGGCTGGGGGGCTCCTGGAGGCCCCTGCAGCCGTCACCCGCCCGGGGGCTCTGACACTCCTCGACTGTGTTGGTTCATTTAAGGAGCTCCCTCTGTTCTCGCCACGATCATGGCTGGTGCTTCCTTCAGCCGTCAGTGGGGGCCGGGCTGGCTCTGGGGACGACGGGGGCCTCCTGTGTCCTTCCTGCTCACGCGGGGGGCTCTTGTCCACCAAGGGCAGATTCTCAGGCCTCCTCCCGTCCTGGGCCGGTGCTTCTGGCCTCATGGAGACACTCACCTCGCTCCTCCTGGGAACCCTGGGTGCCAGCACTTGCTGACCGCTAGGGGCACAGCCGGCGAGTCCCCTCCATCGGTTTTCCGAGGCCGCGGACCGATGTGATGAGGTGCTGGCGTCACCGACTGGCCTTTCCTCCCGTCCTGGCAGCAGAGGCGTCTTATAACTTAGCCGGGAAGCGTCCTCTCCCCAAATGTCCTGGTGCTTCGGGAGCCTGTATGAAGTCCCAGGGCTGCATCTGGTTTCCTTTCCTCCAAGGGAACTTTTCTGCAGTTTCGTTGTGGGAACGGCCTCGGGGACGTCTGGACCATGGCAGGCAGCACCCTGCGGAGGCGCGAGCGTTGGCTGTGCCCCTGGGCCCTGCTGTGGCAGGGCGGGCGGGCTCAGACCTGCCGGGATCAGTCCTGCCGACCACGAGGCGCCCCTGCTTCCACCCTCGGCCGTAGTGGGAGGTGGGGCGCCTGTATTTCCAGTCACACCCTCTCCTCCCAGAAGACGCCAGCCTTGGTCTTCAGGGCCTGATGCCCTCTGCAGGGTGGCAGGAGGGGGCGGCACTGTGTGGACAGTCGGCAGTCTGGCCGCGACCTGCAGAGGCTCCATGGCCGGCTGTGTGCGCCGCGCGGCCGGGGCTGCATGTGCCGCGAGCGGAGGGAATTGTCCTGGCGCTCTCTCTTCTGGGCAATTCTCCTGGACAGCAGAGAGGGGGTCTGGCTCCGAGTCTGCAGTCATTGTTTCCGTTTCATCCTCTGAACTGCAGACCGTCAGGGTGACTTCGGGGGCAGCCCCTGCTCCGCCCACCACGAGCGCCGGCGGGGGGCCCAGCCTTGCTCCCCTCGCCCCCTGGGCGGCCCCCGTCCTGTTGCCTCCCGCTGCCACCGTGCCCCCCGGGCTGGCTGGTCCCCGTGGGCTCATCACGGGCTCACAGCCAGGAAGAACTTCACCCCAGGGGGAGGCGGGAGAGGGGGCTGCCCTGGGGACACACTCGGGCCCCGCACCTGGGCGCAGTGTTTCCGGACCGTCCCTGGGGACGGTCGCCCGGGGCGCGGAGGGCTGCCGGGGTTGCCCCCACCCTGGTGCTTGGCTCCCACCGGGCGTCTCGCGCGCGCCGGGGGCCGTGCCCGTTTCTCCTCTGGGCGCGCGGCGCAGATCCGCGTGGGTAACTCTGGCGCCGTGGGACATCCAGCTGCGGGGGCCGCAGACGACGGTGGCGATGCTGAAGGGCAGCAGGGGCTCGGCCGAGCCGGCCAGGACGCGGGCGGGGGGCGCCCGGATGCACGTGCTGGCCAAGGTGGCCCAGCGGAGCACGCGGCGCTCGGGCCGGTGCAGCGGGCTCCGCGGCAGGCGCTTCTTCCTGCGCTCGTGCTCGCGCAGCGGCAGGAGGCCGGGCTCCGCACAGCGGCAGCCGCTCCGCTCAAACGTCTCCCGCAACTTGGCCAGCGCGGCGCTCCGCCTGCCGCCCACCTTCGGCAGGGGGCCGCTGGCGGCTTTGGGCGGCTCCGCGGGAGGCTTCTCCGCGGCCTCCTTCTCCTCCGCGGCCAAGAACACCTTCAGGATGCTCTTCACGGAGCTCCTCCCGGCGGGGAGCCCCCGGGGCTTCTCACGACCCAGCGGCTCCCGGCCCCGTGGGGGGCGGCCGGCTCCCTCCCTGGACTTCTCCAGGAGCTTGTGGATGGTGGCCGTCACCAGGCTCCTGCCGGGGCCCTGCCTGTCCTTGAAGATCAGCCGCCCCACCTCCCGGGTCCTCTTGAGGCACGGCTCCCGGCCGGTGCCCATGAACTTGGCCTTGAGGAGCTGGAAGCGCGTGGGTCGCCGCTGGGCGTCCTGGGGATCCTGGCTGGTCTTGCTCACCCCACCTTCTGTCCTCCTGGCGGGAGGAAGCCCCTGGGGCCCGTCCTCGCGGTCGGTGATGTAGAGCAGCAAGCTGCTGAGGATGGCTCGGGCCGCCGGGTCGCATGTCACCCTGCTGACTTTCTTCTTTAGGGCTTGGACATCAACGGGCGTCTTACTGCTGCAAATCCTGCCGCTCTTGGGGCTGTAGGGAAAGGAATGAATCGTCACAGATTTTATCATCTTTTTTTCCAAGGTGGCTCCTTGGAACATTTCTTATGGGACAATCCCATTTCAAATAGCCCAAGCAGTCCAGGAACAGAAGCCTGGCGCCAAGCGCTTGGATTCTAGTGTATCCCTGTGGTAGCCTCGGAGAGTGAGGGTCACCCACCGCCTAGAACTTTGGGTCACTATTTCCTTTTCTGTTAACTGGCCATTTTTTCTGAACTGTACCCTCTGCAGGGCTTTGGAGAGCTGACACTAAGTGGCTTTGGGAAAGCGCTTTGGAAAACTACTTGTATGCGTAAGGTATTTACATTTTTTTTTCTAGTGGGCATGTTTTTCTTGCATAAGTTAGGAGAAAAGCATAAAGAGTTTACATTCTCTGTGTGTTCTCTGCTTTCCTCTAACTGCACCGCATTATATTCTGATTCAGCCCCAAGGGCGCCGTCCCCACCCAGGCCCTGGGCGGTCAGGCAGCGGGAGACAGCTGTGGGTCGGGAGCTGGGGCATGGCCCTCCCCCCCACCCCGGAGCAGGAGGGCGTGGGCTTCACTGCCCAGTAGAGGGGAGGAGGACTGGGGGCACCGGCCAGGACCTGCCCTCCTGAGCCTCCCCGGGGATGCTCCCAGAGAAACCCCGAGGCTGAGGGGCCTGAGCCCTCACCCTCCATGGCCCTGTCCCCGAGACCCCTTCACCCCAGCCCAGCGACTGACGGGGCTGTGACCTTGAGGGTCCAGGCCGAGAGGCTGTCCCCTGAGAGCACGTCTGCCGAGCACTGGCAAAGCCAGAGCTTCCTCCCTGGTGGGGCTTCCACCTCTCCAGACGGTAGTTTGGCAGAGACGTGCCCAGAATTGCAGCCCACAGCCATCAGCATGGCTAGCTGTTTATCCCAAAGAGACGATCAGGGCACAGAGCAGATTAGTGTGCTGCGTGTGACACTGGAAACGGGACACATCCTAAGTGCCTGACACAGGGCAGCGGCCTCAAAAAAGGTCACATCTGAGTTTGAGGGAAGACAATCTACAGCAGGAAAGTGCTCAGGACGCAGCCGGCAGAGACACAGACCGAAAGCAGGCTGGAAGCGAACGTGCGAACATACTTTTCTTTCTGCTCTGTTTCTGGAAGCTGCACACAAACTTCTTTTAAGAGCTGTTAGGAGTGCTTCCGTGATGGGAGGACAGCAATGGGGCCCCTACTGGCCTCACCCCCTGAAAGGTGAGCCCCTCAGGTGAGCCGGGTGCCCGTCCACTGCCTGGGAGTGGATCCCGGACGGACAATGACTCCTTTCAAGGAGTGGGGGGGAGTGAATGTAACTGCAGAATTTTCCATAGAACCCCGAATTCACCCCGACACAGTGAACCCACGCGGAATGCAGCTGCTCCCATTACCCTCAGATGCTGGAGGACCTGGGCGCCCAGAGCGAGGTGACCCCACCAGAAGCTCCAGCTCAGACGTCTCAGGGACCCAAGACCTGCATTTGCAGCAAGTCCCCTGAGTGGCCATAGCTGCTGGCCCTGGGAGTCACGTTGAGAGCGGCCGGGATGGAGCGAGCGCTTTCCAGCCTCAGACCACCGTGGGTTTGACCCCGACGTGATGGACGAGGCTCCGCAAACAAACCCAGACCTGAACCCACTGAGCTCTGAGGTGGCAGGGGCCGGCACGGCTGCGGGATGGCCACAGCCGAAAACACATGACAGCTGAATCTGGGGCCGCACCGAGAATCTGAGGGGGTTGGGCGTGCTGAGCCCCGGCCAGAGGGGGATGTGCCCTGGGCTCGCTGGGCAGCCAGGCTCCAGTGCACTGGCCTTCGACTGGTCCCAGCTCATTCCCACCCCAGGGCCTGCGTGCACCGGGCGTCTCGTGCCCCCTGCTGGGGTCCCCGCCTGAGCACACAGCCCCAAGGCGCCGCCCCCAGCACGTCCGCTGTGCACTCCTCATCCTTGCCTGAGGCCTGGGTGCAGCACAGAGCACGCGGAGTTTGGCTTTGCGTGGCCCCCAGTAGCACACAGGCTCCGCTCCGCGCGGGGGGACTGTCTCTTCCCCGCTTTCCCAGGGCTCACAGCAGCACCTGTGGAAGGGCCTTGGCCGCCGGGTGCATCCCTGAGTGCCTCTCCCCGCTGCACCTGGCACGCGCCCGCCAGCCTCTCTGCCCTGCTGTCCTCCACTCCCCGCGAACTCTGGCCGTGCTGGGCTCTGTCCCAGCTCCACACTTTCCCTGCGCTGAGCCTTCTGGCCCAGCACAGCCACGCTCCTGACGAGCTCCTATCCATCCCTCAGGACCCGGTTCTGATGCCCCTGCTTTCCCAGTGGCCCAGATGCCTTGTCCCCACTGGTCCTATGAGGCCTCTTAGTGTCCCTCGCAGGGTGACAGTCCCGACCTCTGCACACCGAAGTCACTGAGTCAGAGTGGATGGCAGGCGAGCTCCCCTGGGGAGGCAAGGTCCTTCTGCCCAGACTTCAAGTCTGCCTGCCTGGCCAGACTTGAAGGCAGGCCCAGCACATTCTTTTGGGATCTCCCTGCTCCCAGGGCACCTCGGGCCTGGGTGAGAGTTCCTGCCCATCACGGGGGGTCGGCCCAGCCCATCTCGGCCTGGTCAGCACTGCCTGGAGGACCTGTGGGCCCGTGGCTTCATGTCCAGCCCCTGGCGGCGTGGACGTGACCGAGCCCATCCCAGGACAGGAGTGGGACATATTTCTCTCAGGGGCCAATCTAAACAGTAGGGCTGCAGCAAACGTTCCTCATTTAGTCCTGTCAGTAACTCTGGCTCCCGAGAGGTCACTTGAAAATACAGGGACATCAGAGTCACTGTTGGCGACACACCCCTTCCCATCCCGGTCACCAACCAGACCCCCTTGGCAGTCACAGGTGGGGCAGGACGCAGGCCCTGCGTTCCCAGCTGAGGTCCTCCGCTCCATCCTTGTCCTAAAACGGGAGCAGCGTCCAGCGCCTTGGGGGCCTGTCCCCTCCACGGGGGCAGCCTGTCCTGCTTCATCGAGGGCCTGGTTGGCCTGCGCCTGCTCTACCACATGTCAGCACGTGTCCTGGGGCAGCGACTGGATGTCCCCCGGCCCCCGTGTCCCCGCTGAGGTACAGGGTCTCCTGGGGCACAGGGCTGGCCGTCCCACCGCCCTGGCAGGGGCACTCTCTGCGGCACTGAGACCCCCTTCCCCACTCTCGGCCGTGACCTCCCTCCAGGCCGATCCCCTGCGCCCCGAGAGCACGTGTGCTGCCCCAGGACACACAGTGAGTTCACACCTGCCACGCAGCCATGCTGTCTAACGTGGTCGCACGAACACTCTTCCCCCAGCTGTGGGCCTGGGGGTCGGGGGGCAGAGACAGGGACACGTCACCCCCTCGTCCTCCCGGCCTGGGGCAGAGACGGTGGCCGCTCACTCGGGGTGCGGAAGGGGGACACCTCGCGCACCCTGTCCTTCCGGCTGCGGCTCCTCCCGCGTCCCCACGGAGCCGCGAAGGCCAGGAGGACAGCGACCTTCCGAGCCACCCCTCCCCCAGCGCCAAGCGGGGCCTGCACGCAGCAGGCGCTCCATAAATGCCTCGCCTCCACTCGGAAGAGACGGGAAGGAGGAGAGGCTGTCGTCCCCCGTCTCTACAGGCCGTCGGCAGGGAGCTGGCGGGCGGCTCTCGTGCTGACTGCAGGCCCCAGCTTGCACATCCCTCACAGGAGCAGTTCCCCCACCGAAGCACAAATACACATCTATCGACTGCGCTGTACATTTTAGTGACCAGGGAGCTACGGCTGAAACTTGCCAATGCATCAGAGTCGACAACCTGAACCTCTGTGTTTCCTGGAAAGAAACCTGCATAAAGGCTGGTGGGCGTCCTCTGGGCCGGGGCCCACGGTCCCGCTCCTTCCCGCCTGGCCCTGGTCATGGTGGACAGAGGGCCGTGCATCCAGCCGGGCTGCCTGAGGCCCGGAGGGTTGGATGCTACTTCAGGACCTGAGATTTCAATAGCAGAGTGTTCTGGGGACCCTCCCCTCATTTCTAGTGACCACTGCTGCTGGGTGTGCATGTCTGTGTGTGTCTGTGTGTCTGTGTCTCTGTGTGTCTGTGTGTCTGTGCAGGTGTCTGTATCTCTGTGTGCCTGTGCATGTCTGTGTCTCTGTGTGTCTGTGTCTGTGTCTCTGTGTGTCTGTGCCTGTGTTTCTGTGCGTGTGTCTTTGTCTCTGTGTGTATGTGTCTGTGTCTATGTGTGTCTGTGTCTGTGTGTCTATGTGTGTCTATGTGTCTCTGTGTGTGTGTGTCTGTGCGTGTCTTTGTGTCTGTGCATGTCTATGTGTGTCTCTGTGTGTCTGCGTGTAGTGAGAGGGAGAGAAAGCAATACAGCAAACGGGGCCCAGTATTAGTACAGTAACAGTGGGTAAAGCTGGGTGAAGGGTATACGGATTCTTTGAGCTGTTTTGTGACTTTTGTGTGTTTGAAGTACTTGAAAACAAACGATTAAGATGGGACAGGGAGGAAGCAAAGCCACCCTGAAAGCACAGATGGCCCTGGGCCAGTGGGGACACTTGGGACCCTGGGGGGGGCGGTCTCTGGGTTTCCCCTGGTCCTGTGCCCCCAGGGGGGCTGCAGTTCTGAGAGGGCCCTGTGGTCAGGCTCCAGCTAGCGAGCGTTTCCTCGTTTGCATCCCCAGGGGGCTGGCAGTTGAGGGGAGATGCCCCTGGGGCCGGGCATGGGCTCTGGCTGGGTGTCGTCGGGCACCAGAGCCTGAGCGCCATCCAGGGGAAGTCACGACCTAGTATGTGACCCGGCGCCAGAGCCACCCTTAGTGACGGGGGCACGTGGAGCCCCCGAAAGCCTCGAGGCTGCCATTTCCCCCACGTTGGTTTTTCCCTGTAACATCCAGGGGTGCTCGCGTTGTATTTCTACTTCTTAACTGGAAACGAGCCAACACTGGAGAGATTTTAACTCAAGTGGTCACGGTGTCCGCGCTCTTACCTAGGAGTTACTCCCACCTTTGGGGTGAATTTCGGTGATGAGGTTTTTAAACCCCGTGTTTGGGTGAAACGTCAAGCTGGGTATTTCCTGCTCCATCACGTGGCATCTGGTCCGTTTTTCCCATCCCGTCCGCTCCGGGTGCTGAGTTCATAATTCACCAGGGGCTCTGCCTGCAGATTCGGGGCTGTGGTGAATCCTCGACGGGTCCGGGAGGCCGGCGGGGCATTCAGGGAGTGCCTTGTCGGATGGCCTCTCCCACCCCTGAACCCACAGCATGGGGCGGTCAAGCACCGCCGCGGAGCCTCCCGCTAAGGAGGCCCGGGTTCAGGGGCACGCCTGGTGGTGGGGCCGCTGGACGCTGCTGGATCCTCCGATGGGGCCCTTCTGATCCTGCCCCGCGATTCAGCCCGGAGTGGCTCCCCCGACTGCGGGGGGCTGGGGGGGAAATCATCTGGCTTCCAGACATGAAAACGCTGGGAAAATGATGGGAAATCTAATGCACAATCCCTAACCAGAGAGTCTGGGGACAAGAGTTAATTGAAATCGGCCTTTAGTCTGGAAACTCGCCACAGTGCAGGGCCGTGCACCTGTCCCTGGGGATGCAAACCCTTCCCTCCGGGCACCGCTAAGATGGGGGTGTGGCCACAGATGCAGGAGGAAAACAGCATGACGGCACATGCGTCGATGGAATTTCAGGCAAGAGTTAAAAAAACTGAGGGGGACACGTGTGACTACATAGAAAAATATCCAGAAAACCGTCAAGTGGAAAATTCCCAAAGCAAATCATATGTAATGTGTTACTCCTATTTGTGGAGGGAAGTCACGTGTGTGTGTGTGTGTGTGTGTGTGTGTGTGTGTGTGTAACACACAAATGCATGTATGCAAACCCCCCCCTTCCCGGCCATATGTGTAGAGAACTTTCTGGAAGGACATGAAGGAATCGTGACCCACGGTTTCTCTGGTGCCTGGTGATGTGAGTCGGGGTGAGGGTTTGGAGGAACCCTGCTTCCCACACGCCCCATTTATGGGGTTGACTTTCTGAAGCTGTGTGCAGGTATCACTTTTCTAATAAAAATGAAATCAGCAAGTGTTAAATTAAAAAAAAATTTGAGTAGGTATGGAATTCTCGTCATTACTTTTTATGGTTTTGTTTTTCTTTTCAACTTTTGCCTTTCTCTGGAATAGGAAAAAGAAATGGGGAGATAGCTTCACTCTTATTTTATGATGCTGGTGAATTTCTATTCATGTGTTTTAATTTATAATCAGTCTATAAGGAGACTCACTCCCTGCTTCTCAGGATGGGTTTAATTCTCCTACATCGTCACTAAGGTGGAGGCCAAGTGGCCTCCAATCTAGCCACCCCCATTCCTCTGCCCATCACTTCCCTTCAGCGCAGCAGACTGTGAAGGGTCGCTTTTAGGGAAAGCCGAGGACACGGGACAGACTCCACACAGGAAGCCCAACCTGTCGTGTGTGTCTGGGAAAGTGTCGACTTACCTTAATTGGGTTCTGTTCCTGGAAGACAATTCTCATTAATCTCCCAGCCCCCCTAAACCTATCTGGACCCCGCATGGTGCAGCGTCCCCCCGTCTGCCTCTTCTGACTGAAAAGCATCTTGAGCAGCAAAGGTTAGTTCAGTTATTCAGAAACATGGCGTGGAGCCCACTGTGTTACTATGTGCAGGACGGCCCAAGGTTTCTCTCCAGCACAGCCAGGAGCCGCACTTGCCCAAGGAGTGCAAAGTGATGGATTCTGTGGAAAACACGCTCATCCCGTCCCCTCGCCCAGGACGCCGGCCTCGGGGCTGAGTGTCTGCGTGTCCGGCAGGGACGTGCCCGGATGTGCTCCAAGGCAAAGCCTTCAGCACACGGGGCCTGCGGTCGCAAGACGGGCCCAGCCAAGCCGCCAAAGCACATGTTACACGTCAATCACCAACCGCTACTTTACTCACACCAGAGGCTACTTCAAAGAGGTTTGTGTCCAAGGTTATTTTTAACAAGAGCAAGCGTGGAGAAGCCCCGGCCACGGGGAACAGGGCCAGCGAGCCCGGCGCAGGGCGGCACATGGGAGGATGCGGGCCGCACGAGGCCCCCGTTTCCTGGCTGCATCAGTTAGTCGTTCTGAGAGAGGCTGGTGTTAAATCTAGTGAGATGACACACATGGGCTGGAGCTTAAACACAGCGCGTGGCGCCGGCCGCTCTTCCCGCGGCTCTGGGCACGCGGTGGTGAGGACGCAGATGCAGTGCCAGGTGCGGCCGCGTGAGGCTGTGGAGCCCGAGGCGCACAGGTGCCGGGCCGCACGTCTAGGAGCTAGAAAGAGGCCGCGCTGGGTGCCCGCAGACAGAGGAGGCCGTCCGAGCAGAGCCATCGTGGTTATGGATGCTATTGGAATCAGTGGGCAAACGCGTTAGTTTTGCGACAGAATAAAATACAGCGAGTGTCCCAGAGGCCTTTCGTGACCTCGCGTTTGGAGGTGGAGGCTGCCGAGTCCAGAGGGACGTCAGTGAGGCACTAAGCCTGGCCAGGACGGGAAGACGTTCTCATGGGACAAACGACGTGTTTTATACGGCAGTTAGGCCTCTGAAATCGGGGGGACAGCTAAGATGTCACGGGAGCTGCGGGGCGGGGCCCCAGGGACGCCGGCGGGCCGGCAGGGGCCGGGGCGCGGAAGGGGCTTTACTTCTCCTCCGTGGACAGGCGGTAGAGCGCCTCGCCCAGGTGCTGCAGCTGTTGCTTGTGCTCCAGCTCGCGGTACAGGCCCGCGGGGACGGCGTCCAGGCCGTGCAGCAGCCCAAACAGGCAGCCGGCGATGGCCCCCGTGGCCCCGCTCTCACCTAGAACAAAGCACGGGCCCTCAGGGCTGCACGGCGGTCCCTGGCCCCCGCTGCCCCCTTGCCCCCTTGCCAGGAGGCCGGGCCATCTCAGCCTCCGCCCTTGGCCTCAGCCAAAGCCCAGGCTTGCTCCGGGCGGTGCCGGGGAAGGGGGCCGGGGTGTCCCCTCCCCCTCCTGGGACAGCCGCACACCCTGGTGCACTCGGGCGACCGCCTCCCGCGGGCCCTGCCCACGCACCGCCCACCACCCCCGCCGCCCCCGCTTCGGACTCTCAGCTCCTCCCCCGCGTCCGCCCGCGGCCCTGGGCCGCTGCCCCTTCTCCACTCCCCCGCCCGGGGAGGTGTCGCGTCTCCACACCTGGGCACCCGGAGGTCCCAGCAGTGTAAGTGGGGAGCCCGGGCCCGGCAGGAGGGCCTGGCTGGTGGCCTCTTACTTCACACTCGCGAGAAGGCGCATCTCACCTCCGTGGAACATGGCCCGGTGGCAGAGCTCCGTCCAGCTGCCCTTGGCTCCTAAAAGGGCATCGTAGGCAATCATGGGGGCGTCGTGGCCCCGCCGGCCCCCGCGACCTTCCGAGCTCCATTTCCTGTAGGTCTGGAGAAAGCGCCACAGGTCAGAGGCACAGGCCGCCGGGAACCGTGTCCCGTGCGTTAGAGCACGAGCTTCCGGGTTCATCTGTGCGCTTATGTGATGCCCCTGTGTGCCGGGCGTTGCCCCAGGGCTGCGGGTGGACACTGAGCAGGAAAGACTGGCTTCCCATGTCTCTCACCCCAGCCGCCCCGCAGATAAACAAACACGCCAGCTGCAGGGCAGCAGAGTCTATGACAGAGACAGCCGTCAGGGGGTCTGGAGTGCTGTGACGGGGCTGCGGCGCCACTGCATGCCGGGCGCTCTGCGTGGGGCACAGGGACAAGCGAGGCCGGGCAGGGGCGCCGCGTGTGGTCAGGGCCGCAGGCCGGCCAGAGGACATGGTGGGGGAGGGCGCGGTGGCCTGAGCAGCTGGTGGCTCAGAGCAGGTCCCTGTGGGTCTGTGGAGAAGGCTGACGAGGGGCAGGGCCAGATAGGGCTGGGGAGGTGGATGTGGGCAGGTCACACCCCTGTGCCTTAGCAGCAGAGTCAGTGTCGGTTTGGGGCAACAGCATCTCCCCAGGAAGAAGAAGAACAGTGTTTCTGAGTCTTTCTGCATCAGGGGGCCCATGAGAGAGAAATGAAAGGGCGGTAGGAAGCACCTAAAAAGGGAAGGGTGGACCCTTCCTCTCCCCCTTTTCCTTCCCGACACCTGGAATGCAGATGTGCTGGCTGGAGTGGGAGCAGCCAGTTTGGACTATGAGGCGTGCTCACAGACCCGCAGAGCAGCCAGACAGAAGGATCCTCAGCTCCTCACTGCAAGGGGCTTCTGACTCAGCTCTGATTCCCTTGACGTGAGGATAATGAACTCCTGTCTTGGTTAAACCGCAGTCACAGCGGTTTCTCTTATGCTACCAAACACGATCCTGATGATTTCAGCCACTGGGGGGTTTTCTCAGCACGGGGAGTGCCGGTGGTTTGCACAGACTTATTCATCCCTCTAACCCCAGTCCCTGGAAGAGATGAAGTGAGATGGACTATTTTCACATTTTCAACTTTTCTAGTCGTGCTTATAATCAGAGGAAATGAGAAGTTAAAGCACCATCCATTTCCAACGGGCTTCCTTCGAGAAGCCTTCCACGGCGCCGCCTTCCAGCTGCTCCCTCCGCCCACCTCCACCGCGGGGTTCCGTACAGCCGGGGGCGGCGGCCCCGGCAGCTCCTGCTCGCCACCCCTGTCGCCGGCAGACCTACCTTGTCCCTCTCCTCCGCGTTGTAGCGGTCGGGAAAGCTGGCCTCGTTCTCCGTGTCCTCACTGATTTTTCTCTCCTCCAAGTAAAACTGCCATTTAGCTTCAAAGTAAAACCAGTGCTCCTGGTATTCTACACACAAAGAGCAGGTGAGTGGGCTGTGGCGGCCGTCTAGCTGGGCGCCGTGGGCAGGGGGCGGGAGGCGGGAGGCAGGACGCAGAGCCCACGCCCTCCGCCCAGTCTGGGGCAGAGGAGGGCTTGGCGCCTCGTCTCAGCTAGGGCTCGGGAAATTCAAAAATGCTCACATTGTAGCTACTGTGACACATCAGCAAGGAAGATGGAGATCGAAACCAACCCAAAGAATTGCCTGACCACGCGCTGAACTAAGGCAGCGATCGCAGTATTTTTATTTTTAAGTGGCTTCTCTTGAAAATTCTGAACCTGTGTATTTTTAAAAATTAATTTTATTTATTTTGGGCTGTGTTGGGTCTTTGTTGCTGTGTGGGGGCTACTCCTCGTTGCGATACGCGGGCTTCTCATTGCCGTGGCTTCTCTTGTTGTGGAGCACGGGCTCTAGGCGCGCGGGCTCAGTAGTTGTGGCTCACGGGCTCAGTAGTTGTGGCTCACGGGCTCTAGAGCGCAGGCTCAGTAGCTGTGGCGCACGGGCTTAGTTGCTCCGCGGCATGTGAGATCTTCCCGGACCAGGGCTCTAACTCGTGTCCCCTGCCTTGGCAGGCGGATTCTTAACCACTGCACCACCAGGGAAGCCCTGAACCTGTGTATTTTTATTAATTCAACGCTGTGCCTGCAAAGTCAGGAGAGAGGACGTTCGTTATCCCTAACTAGCAGCTTGACCTCCAAGCCCCAAAGGCGCTGAAGCGACTTTTCTGAAGTCATTTTAGGAGGATGCTGCTGCAAAGTCTGGAGCAGCAGCTGCAATGGCTAGTGGATGACGGGTGTGTGTGTGTGTGGGGGGGTGCCCGCGTCTCGAGAACCCAGAAGGGATCCCCTGCTCACCTGACCTGCTGCCTTCTGGCCAGGCGATACTGCAGACCTTCTTTGTGGGGTCAGCCTGTCACACGGCCCCCCCAGTCTGTCCAAGTCTGCTCTGGGTGTGGCTGGAGCCCACCTCCTTCTAAGGTGCTGGGGGAAGGTGTCGGGAGGGAGGCCGGGCTCACCTGCCAGGTGCCGGATGGTCCTCTTACAATACTCCTCAGCCAGCGGGACCGTCCTCAGCATGTCTCGTCCCCACTGCTCCAGCCGCTTGCCCTGAATGGCGTACGACGCGAACAGGGCCGTGCACAGGGACCCGAGGAAGCCTGGGGTGGCAGGAGAGAGGGTGAAAGTTGGCACCAGCCTCGCCCCCTCCCAGGTGCTGGACACGCTGTGTCCCTGAGCTTTGCAAATTTGACCTTCAGTTACTGTCTGCAAGGGGGCAGTGGCGGGGTGGGGAGAGCACGAACCCTGCCTCCAAGTGCTGCTGTGGGCACGGGATCCAAGCCCAGGTGAGCCCCTGCCGAGCTGCCCCGCGAGCGGCCACGGGAAGCAGGGCCCCAGGAAGGTGTCAGCCGCAACCACTTCTGGGGCAGGGACGAGCGTCTGGTTCTCGCGCCTGGGGTCCAGCTGCCGTCCTGACCACCTGCCACCGCCCACCTCCCGTCACGGGGTGCTTCAGCTCCAGATCTGGGACGCAATGCTCCAGGGCAATAAAGGTAAGAAAAACTGACACTTGCCTCCAAAGGCAGTTCAAAAATTGCAAAGGAGAGCGGAGTTAAAACGTGCTTCCAGGTATTAAGTGTGTGCTGTCCGACCCTAGTCACCAGCCTAGAAATATATAAATTACCCAGCTCTTAAACGTGTGAAACAACATTTCTTTAATAAGAGTGGGCAGGGCTTCCCTGGTGGCACAGTGGTTGAGAGTCCGCCTGCCGATGCAGGGGACATGGGTTCGTGCCCCGGTCCGGGAAGATCCCACATGCCGCAGAGCGGCTGGGCCCGTGAGCCATGGCCGCTGGGCCTGCGTGTCCGGAGCCTATGCTCCGCAATGGGAGAGGCCACCACAAGAGTGGGCAATAAATTAACTAATGTTCTAGATGTTTAAATTCTCACCCCAGGTTCTCGTACTCATGGCATTGTTTCCAAATGTTCAACATTTTCCTGTTGGAAGGCTGTTTATGTTTAATCCACTTCTGCTGAGTCGGGGGTTAGCAAACTCCTCTCCACCGCCCGGACGTTGCCACCTGGCTGAATTACATGGCTTTGTGCTCAGAAATCTGACGGGCTCAACCGTGGGGTCCGTGGCTCAGCGGCCGCACCTGCTGTGGACTCAGTGGCGTGTTTTACCACATCCACGCCTCAGGTGCCACGGCACCCGTGTCGGCTGCTTCCTGGAGGGCACAGGGTGGCCCTCGCAGCTCAGGGGGCGACACCAGTAAGCCCAGACCTTGCAGGTGACCTTGAAAGGAGCACAGTCACCGAGAGTAGCTGGCACCCTCGACCCCGGGGCCGGGAGCCAAGCTCAGCCAGAACTCAGGAGGGTTCTCCTTGTCTCAAGTTTGGAGCTGGCTGCTCCCCGGTCACGTCTCACGGGCGGGCGCTGGGTCAGCAGGCCTGCCCTCCCTCTGGAGCCCGACCCTGGGGGGGCAGCCCGGAGTGTGGGCCCCCTGCGCACCCCGAGCGGTACTGTATTCGACCCGCTTTGTCCTGACACACGGGGGGAGCGGCGTCTGCCGCCACAGCCACCGGACCCGGCCAGGGTGCGGCGCACAGCGCCCACGGGGCCCGACGGCGGGGCCGGCTCCCCGCTGGACAGCCCGGCAGAAGTGCCGGCTCCCGGGGCTCCAGCCAGACCCCAGGCTCGTTCAGAACCGGTGCTGTCCTGCTTTTCTTGTGACGTGACCGACTTTGAAGCGGGGAGACGGCCTTCCCGTCCGGCCTCCCCACGCCTCCCCGCCGCCCGCGGCTGCGTCACCTGTGGGATGGTTGTGTGTCATCCGGCCGCACTCCACGCTGACCTCGAGCAGCGTCTCCAGCCGCCCTGGCTGCCAGTACCGCATGCCCACGCACATCGCCTTGGTGGCGGCGCCGAACCCGGAGCCTGCGTGGACCGTGGGAGAACTCGCCTTAGACCTCCGAGCCAGCGATGCCGGCTCCGGCAGCCGAGCTCTCACGAACCATATGAAGATGTACAAAAACTACGTGCTACCATGATTATCACAGGGTCATCTACATGAGTCAAAAATAGGGAAATTGCCCACAGTCCTGACAAAGAAAAGAGAGGAAAGAAGTTGCAAAGCAGCCATTAAAAACAGGATTTTTGATGGGATGAGGAAATGCTCCTTCTGGGAAAACGTAGGAGAGAGAATTGCACGCACAGTATGCTTTCAATGATATGCTTCCTCTTTTTAAAAGCAGCTTCATTTAGTTATAATTGACATACAATCAACTGCACATATTTAAGGAATGCAAGTTGTCCTGACAAAATACACCTGTGAACCTGGCACCTAAATAAAAATTGCAAACCTATCTGTCACCCGCAAAGTCTTCTTGTGCCCCTCCGCCCTCCTCACGGGCCACAGGTTAGTTTGCCTTTTGTAGCGTTTTATATAAACAGACATGTGGCTTTGCCGTTTCATTCTGAGCAGAGTCGTCAGGAGGGCAGAAGAGTGCACGTGGGAAGTATTCCTCCTCTTTACTTTCCTGGAAGAGTTGTGTACAGTTGGCACCATTGCTTCTTTAACTGTTTCTAGAATCTCCACTGAGGCCACCTGGACCCAGGGTTTTCCTTGTAAGGTCTTTCATAGATTTACCTGGGTGACCTGTTTAGTCTTGAGTGACCTTTGGTAGTTTATGTATTTCAAGGAATTTATCCATTTCATCGAAGTTGTTAAATTTATTGGTATAAAACTTTGAATAATATTCCTTCACTGTCCTTTCAATTTCTGTAGAATCTGTAGGGACATCACCCCCTCATTGTCGATACTGGTAATTTGTGTTTTCCTCTTCTTTTCTTGATCATTATGGCTAGAAGAGTATCAGTTTTTTATCTTAAAGAGTCAGTTATTGGTTTTGTTGATTTTCTCTATCATTTTTCTGTTTTCTATGTCATTGATTTTCGCTCTGACTTTCAATTTTTCCTTTTCTTTCATTTTCTTTGGGCTCTTTTTCTAGTTTCTTACGGTAAAGATGAAGTCATTGGTTTGAGAACTTGCTACTGCAAAATCTCTGCCTGTAACTGTGGGTTTGTCTGCTTCTCTGTGCAGCTCTATTAGTTTTTGCTTTATCTATTTGGAAGGTTTGTTACGAGGCACATAAACTTCCAGGTTTGTTATTTCTCCCGATGAACGGTGCCTCCTTTTGTCCCTGGCGACATCCTTCCCTTTTGGTGTAAAGGAGTCACTCCAGCTTCCCTTTGATTAGTGTCACACGGCGTGTCGTTTTCCATTTAACCTGTTTGTATTTACAGTGCGTCCTTTACAAGCAGCACAGAGTTGGGACTTGCTTCTTCATCCCGTCTGACCCTTTTGTTTGGGGTCCCGAGACCTCTCTCGTTTGCTGTGATGATTGGTGATGAGGTGACGTCATCATCTTGGTACTGGGTTTCCTGCCTGTCCTACCTGTTATTTGCACCCTTCTCTCTCTTTCCTGCCAAGAGGGCGGCACATTATGGAGATTCGCTTCCACCCAGATGAGTATTCCCGTGGGTGGAGGACGGCAAAGACCCTCATGGTGCCAGCTCCAGCGGGGAGAGGCCACAGGGGTCAGAGCCGCGGAGCATTCAGCACGCAGACTGGTTGGAGCCGGCTTTCCTCGCAGGGAGGAGAGGACTTGGGGTCTGTGTGGTCTCCGCTCCCCGCTCCCGGGGCTGGGTCGCTCCCGGAGCCCACGCCAGGCGGTGGGCCGCGTGCAGCCTCTGGGGCTGCGGGGGAGGCCCTGTCCCCTCCCCACGGGGCAGACATGGTGCCGGCTGAGGACGTCCATGTGGACCCACAATGGAGAGGCGTCTCCCGCCAGGGAAGGGGCGTCTGGGCCAAGGGCCACTCCTCCTGGGCCCCACAGAGGGGACCGTCCGGTCAGCGCTGCCTGGCCCAGCTGAGGCCCAGGTCACACGACGGCTGCTCCCCCAGCGAGCATCACTGAAAGGGTTCCATTTCGTGTCTTTGGCTGGCTTACGAGTTGTCACTGTTCAGGGATCTGAGCAGCTGCCTGGGTCCACCTTCACAGGACACTGACCCACTTCAGGGCTGAATGGGACCCTGACCCTCGCAGCGCCCCCATGCTGGGGTGTCAGGCGTTTGCTCTAACATATTTGATAAATGCTGCGGCACATCGTTCTTGCTTTTAATGCCACATCTTTAGAGACGGTTAAATAATAAGTCAACACCCGCGTCCTCACCGTTTCCACCGACTCCCTGCCCCACTGGCGGTGTCCTCCTGCCTGAAGGTTGTCCTGGGCATCTCTCCCTGGGCACCTGCCCGGCATGAACTCCTCGGCTTGTTTGCCTGCAAAGGGCACTTGGCCTTCACTCGGGAAGGCGTCCTCTGGGTGTCGGTCTGGCTGGTGCTTTCTCTGCACCCGGATGACTCTGCTTCTGACGAGAACCTGCCGTCTTTGCCTTGGTGGTCGGTACGGGAGACGCGTTCCTGTCTTTATTATTAGTTTTGAGCGGTTTGATTGCTATGTGCCTTGGTGTAGTTTGCTTCATGTTTCTTGTGCTTGGAATTTACTGAGATTCTTGGGCATGTGAGTTTATGTTTTGGATCAAATTTGGAAAAATTTGGCCACTATTTCTTCACATATTTTTTTGTTCCCCCTCCTCTTTTCAGGGCTCCAGTTACAGGTGCGTTAGTGCTTTGACTTGTCCTGTGGCTCCCGGGAGCCCTTTTCACATTCTGGGGTTCTTTTTTTTTTTCTGTATGTCCCATTTTGGATAGTTTCTATCGCTGTGCCTTCAAACTCACTAATCTTTTCTTCTGAAATGTCTAATCTGCTGTTAATCTCAGTCAGTGAATTTTTAAACTCAGACATTGTAGTGTTTTTCTCTAGAACTGTGATGAAGGTCTTTTTTATACCTACATGTCTCTATTTAACCTTTCAAAAATATAGAATACACACTATTTTATACCCTTACCTGGTAACTTTAACGACTGTGTCAGGGTTCGTCAGTTCTGATTTACTGATGTTTCTCTTTATTATGGACCATGTTTCCTGCTTCTTTATGTGCCAGTAACATTTGATTTGACGGCATCCTTCAAGGTAAACCCAGAGGGACAGGTCTGCCCTCAGCGTCAACCCGGAGGGCGTGTCCAGGACCCCGGGGGCAGAGACTGCAGCTGCCTGGTAACACCACCCGGAGGACACATGAGATCATCACCCCGAGGACACATGAGGTCATCACAGAGACAGACGTTTATGCAGGTGGTGTATGCTTTCCTTGATGCACTGGCTAAAAATAACACATTTAAAGGGAAAGCAGTGGGAAAATGTTCCTTAAAATAAATCAGGGATGGTGACAGAGTTGCTGGGGATGCTAGTGACCCTGAAGCCGGCGCCCAGGCTGGCTGGCTTCCTGGGCGGCCGGCCAGTGGGGTGACAGGCAGGGTAGTGTCGCGGGGCCCTGGAGCCCCGTGGCCTTAGAGGGAGAGGAACTCATGCTCTGACCTTTCTCGTTGAAGGGCGTGTGCCAGGCCAGGAGATAGTTGTCAGGCTTCAGCTGTGAGCAGCCCTCGACGGTGGCCGGGTCTACCCGCTGCCCCGGGAGCTTCTCGAGCGCATCCACGTAGCGTCGCACCATCTCACGGTACAGGTCGTCCAGGCACCAGAAGTCTGGGGCGGAAGGGGGTGTGGGGGGGGCAGGGTCAAACAAGGGACGGGTGGACGGCAGCGACAAGGGAAGCGACGACCAGCGTCCGGCCCCATCCCCCCAGGAGGAGGGAGAGTCCGGGGTCAGCTCACAGGACCCTGACTCCCCGGAGAAACCTGACCGCAGACGAACAATGCGCTGTGGATCTCATTGAATTTCAGGTGTTGTAGTTTGCTGCTGTGCCTCTTCTAGTTACACACCAGAATCTAGAAAAACCCAGGATCCTCATACACGGCTCGCGGTTCTATCCGTGAGAGGCCCAACTGGCCCGAAACCTGCCTGTTCCTCAGGCCCTCGGGGAGCCACGTCCAGGGTACAGGGAGCTGACCCTCTCCCATCTCCCTGTCAGCGAAGCAGCCAAGTCGCCACTGCCCACTGTCCCCACTGCCTCCTCGTGGGAAGGTGTTCTGGGGACAAGTGTGGTCTCGAGTCCCTCAGAGATCATGGGCCACATGACAGGGGCGCCCAGGCTGTCACCTGGGTGGCACCGGGTTTGGCTGACCTGTACTGTGTGGCCTCACGTGACCCCCCGCCCCCGCCACGCGCCCACCACTGCAGGGTCAGGCTCCTGTCTGTCTACTGTTTCCTCCTAGACAAGGCTCAGCGAGGGGCGGTCACTTGCCGAGGCCAGAGCTGGCCAATGGATTTCAGTTGCAAAGCCTGAGCACTTCTGCCATTAAATGAATCCACCGCGTGGTGTACAGAGGCCACACACCCTCCAAAGTCGGGGCCCAAGGTGACTGGTCACACGGAGAGCAGACCGGACAGTGCAGGGCAGGGCGCACCTGCCAACACAGCTGACGGGCACCAGGAACCCGGCCTGTGAGGGGCTGCATCTCAGGCCTTGGGGACCGCCCCTCCTCTCTGGGAGTCTGCCTGTCTTTGGAAATCGCATGAAGAGCCGCTGTCCATCGGGGCCCCTGAAGTATTGCATGTCCAGCAGTCCCAGCAGGCGGGTTGGTGCTTCAGATGCAGGCACGAGGCTGTCTGGGTTCCAGTCCGCACCCACTGTGTGGCGCTGGGCAGGTTACTCAGCGCCAAAGAGTGAGTGTGGACAGGAACCACACTCTGTGCGTTGGTTCCTCGTAATAAAGCCGGCCTGCAGGGCGGTGTGAGGACCCGATGACGCCGCCCGCAGTTAGAACAGCACCCGGCCACAGTCAGAGTCTGCCGTCGCTGTGACTCAGGGGGCTCAGAGGCCCCTTCCACAGGCTGCAGTTTGTTATTAAAGAAAAAAGCTGGGCTGTTTGAAAACTAAACTTAAATGAAATTCCAACTTGTATGTTTAGGGAGCTGAAAACACATTCGCTTGCTGAGTTTCTGGGGGCGCAGGCCTGCCCGAGCGCGCCCTGGTGACCCGCTGGCCAGAGGGCGTGCGTCCGTCCAGCTGCGCCCGCAGCCATCGGAACTGGGCCCACTGCCACCGTCCTCACCTGGGGCAGATTCCGCCCTATTCCTGCCAAGAGGACGTGACTCGATCCAACCCGGGGGAGCACGTTCTCGTTGGGGGCCGAGCCGGGAACTATCCTGGGGGCCGCCGCACGGGACGGAGACACACCGTGGGCTCTGCCAGGTGAGAACCAACACGAGGGCACACGACTGACACAGAGGGACACGGGAACCTGCCTGAAAGCCTCACAGTCAGCCCCCGCTGCCCCCAATTTCGGAGTTTGCAGACTCTGAAGGACGCTTGCTGCGCCAGCTTGCTGTGACACTGTCTTATCTGAGGTGGCTTAGCTCTCCCCACCGGCTACTTGGGACCCGGCAGAGCAGACGGCATTCCTGTGCGATGACAACAGAGCTAAACCCGGCTGCTGGCACCGGCCCGCGGGGTGAGCACATGGTGACACGTACATTCCAGCCACTTCAGAGCTGCCGCAAGTTCTAATTTTGCAGTGACGTGTCACCACTCGATACTTGTGGGGAAGCTGCGCCTCACAGACACCCGCTGCTTCTCTGAAATTCAGTGAAGGCTTGCTCCTAAAATCAACCTGCTCCTTAAGGAAACGTGTCTCCCCTCAAGTCACAGCATCTTCTCAGGACAACTGGGAAACTGTAGCAACTCTCCGAGCTAAATCCTATTTTGGTAGGTGGCGTTTTAACCACAGTTCATTGGAATTTAGAAGTAATTCCCCCAAAATATCATCGTAATGGGTCCAAATTTCAAACTGGCTTATTATTTTATGTATTGTTGAAATAAACTCAGAAGCAGGCTTACTACCTGCAGTGAAAAGCTTTTAACCCTAGAGACAGAGGCTCGCCGAGGGAACGTTTACAAAACAGTGAAAAGTCCTGCTTTAAGAACCTGAGGCTGCCGGTGAGCAGAGAGATACTGTCACCCGAGGGGCTGCGTGGGAACACCACCCATGGCACGTCCGGTTTGCGGGGACCCGGGTGTGGCAAGCGGGTTTCAGCAGCGGTAGCGGGTGACCCCCGGGCTCCCCCTCACCGCGGGATCCCGCGCGCCCGCCCGCCGGGGCTGAGCCTCACCTGTGACCAGGGCCCCTGCCGTCGTCATGTGCATGATGGTGTTGTCGCTCACCGGCCACCTCTCTGGCGAGAGCACCAGGTGGTCCAGTCCCCCCACCTTTCCCGGCTCCTTCTGGAGCTCGGGGCCTGAGGCGCTGTCCTTCCCGAAGGCGTGTCCGTGCCCGAGTGCATCGCCCACGGCCCCCAGCAGCATCGCAGCCTGAAACTTCTCCATCTCTGCCGGCAGCTGCCGGGCGCCCAGCCTTCAGCCCGCCCCGCCGGCCCCTGTTCTGGTCGTCGCGTCGCCGTCGGGAGCCTCCCGGAGCGGCCAGGCGCCCTCTTCTGTCCCGGGCGGGCGGCACCGTCTGGGCCCGCAGCCCGCAGCCACGTGGTGCGCCCAGAGCTGGCTCTTCCGTGGGGGCACCTGCGGCTCAGAGCACCGCTTCGGAGGGAGGTGTGCACGGCGCGCTGGGGAGACGCACGCGTCTCTAGAGCTTCCAGGTGTAATTCGCGCACTGTCGGGGTCACTGCGTTCGGTCCAGTCACGCGGCTGCGTCAACCCTCCCCGCGGCCCCTCTGCTCCCTGGGCCTCCGCCCACCCACTTGGTCTCTGTGGCTCTGCCTTTCCGGGACTTTCAATTACACGGGATCGCGCTCGGCGGCCTCCACGCTGCGACTCGGCTGTCACACGCACGGCTCTGTTTTCCGGAGGACTCGTTGATTATAAAGCGTGTTTATGGTAGAAAACTGCCACGTGCGAAGGGGGAAAGCACGTGGAGCCGCCGCGTGCGCGATCACGGGCGTCCCCGCGGCCCAGCGTCAGCAAAGGCTCCCCGACAGCCAGCCTCCCGGCCGCTCCGTGTGTGCGCAGAGCCCGGAGCCCCGAGGGGTCGGCGAGGGCGCCCTCCCACCGATCCCGTTCCACGGGGAGGATGCTCACGGCCGTGCTGAGGCTGAGAGTGGGGGGAACCCCTGCGAACCAGGGACCTTGACTTGAAAAGAGGGGTCAGGAGAGCTACCACCTCTGTCCCCAGGCCCCTTGTCCCCCAGGTTCTGGTCCCACATCAGACCAGGACGAGCAGGAGGGCATCATGCTGGGATGTAAGAAACACGTCTGATAAAACTTAAGTTTCTTTCGATAACAAGATACTAAGATGCCTTTAAATGAACGGGTCGGACTTCCCTGGCAGTCCAGTGGTTACAACTCCACACGGGTTCGATCCCCGATCGGGGAACTGAGACCCGCACGCCACGTGGCGTGGCAAGAAAAAAAGAAAGAAAAAAGGTCAATGAATGGGTAGTATCCTCACAGCACTTATTAAAAGTGAGGCTCTGGAACACGACCCCGGCCGGCACAGTTCTGAGAGGTCCTGAAGCAAAAGTCGTTTACGACCGGTGCAGTTGGCCCGGGTTGCTAGGGTGCAGGCTCCCTCCCCAAGGGCAGCCCCTCAGACAGCCACCCACGTGGGGAGAAAGGCACCACGTGGCGGACACTGCTCATCACTGAGGCAGGGGTGCCGTCTTCGGCTGGTCTCGTTTGCTGAACCTGAGGCGGCAGACACTGTCGTCGGAGACACTAAGAGCAGCCCCACACCTGCTGGCCGACGGCAGCCGAGAGGAGGAGGCGAGGCGAGCCCACTGCCTGGTTCCTGCAGTGGAACAGTGTTTGCCGAGCCCTGGCCGTGTGCCGTGAGTCGTGGGTGTGGCTGTCCCCACAGAGCCTGGAGCTGGAGACGTATGTAATATCCCACTTAAGCGTTTACTAAGGTAAAAGAACACACTGACGTGTACGATGTCACCAACACGGAAGACGTGGTGCTGTCCAGCCCAGAAACTCCCGGCAGGCACGGGGAGCCCACGTGTGTTAGACCTCTCACATTTGGTTAATCCGCATGTCTTCACTGTATTTATAGTGTGCGTTTCAGTGGATCAGTTAGGTATGTAACTCCCGTCAGTTCAAGGAAATTCGTGTATTATGAGATCTGTGACCGCCCACATGGAACAGGTGTATTTAGCAGATACTACGTGATGCCTAGAAAGGAAAGCATGTGACCCAGGCCGTCCGTGTGGGACGTGATCCTGTAACAAGGCGGCAGGCTGGACACAGGCTGGGAGGGTCCCACGTGTGGTGGCCGCTCCCCTGATGTGGGACCAGGACCCTGACGTCCAGGGCCGAGCGTCCGAGGACAGACCTGAAAGGCACCATGACACCAGGAAGAGAATTTTAGTGTTTCCAGAGTCCTCAGCACTTTCACAGCACGCACGACTTAAACGTTTATTATAGAAGGGAAACCTACAAGTGTTGGAAGAGCCTTGGTCACCGATGTTTTGGTATCTGTTGATAAACAACTCCATAGAACACCTTTTCTCCACATAACTTTAAATCTCAAGAATGAAACAGTGCCACAGACCTCATGATTCTTACAGGCCCGTCCGGGTTCCATGACCTCTCTGAGCAGAACTCTTACATGTCAGAACCCACAAGGCCTCGAAGGACGCATTACCATTGGTGAAGTTTCTATTAAAGCCTCTTAGAACCCCAGTCTTACAGGTAGAGGACGGGGCAGCGGGGCCTGGGAGAGATCAGGTGACTTCCCTGGCCCTGCACCTTGTGACGGGCTGACCCCGCCCAGACTGGGTCTCCAGGCCCCAGGCCTGAGTGGGTCACTTTTTTTTTTTTTTCTGTATGCGGGCTTCTTACTGTTGTGGCCTCTCCCGTTGCGGAGCACAGGCTCCGGACGCGCAGGCTCAGCGGCCATGGCTCACGGGCCCAGCTGCTCCGCGGCATGTGGGATCCTCCCGGACCGGGGCACGAACCCGTGTCCCCTGCATCGGCAGGCGGACTCTCAACCACTGCACCACCAGGTAAGCCCTTAAATACATTTTTTTAAAAAGCACACTTTATGAAGCTTCTTAGGAAGTCCAGCTGACATTATCAGAAGTAAAGCAGACCCACCGACTTGCAGGAAATTTAAAAGAACTCTTTTCTGGAATCACAATGACACCATTGCTGTGCAAACTGCAACGGCGCGTTAACCTGTAAAATGATCCCCAGATGAACATCCAGAGAAAAGTGAAATGAAAATAGAGCTGATAAATCTAGACACTTGATGATTCAAAAAATATAAATCTTAACCCTGGCACCAAGTTTAAAACCGTCAGCATCCACGACAATCATCCTCTTTAGGGCACGTTTCCAGCAGCCTGACTTGTACTGTTTCTCAGGAGTGGTCACAGACAATTCAGCGAGTGCGGTGAGCACAGCCTCGCTTTGGGTCGTGATCAACAGCGACCCTGCAGCCTGCAGACAGGCCCCAGCTCCTCCATAAACACGGAAATCATGCACAGGTCTCTTACAGCAACAGCCAGGGCCCCGTCTCTGGGTGCCCCAGCAGCGAGCTCAGAGGGTCTCCGTGCGGCATCCACAGTCAGCGGTGTCTTCTCTAAGCAGCAGGAGAGGGTCTCCAGTCTCACGACTGGTCAGGATGACTTTCAAAATGGGCAACAGGCATAGCTGGCCAGTGTCTCCTGCAGGACAGTTCCCTTTTCATCTTAATCCATCTCGGTTTTCTGCCTAGAGAGGGCTGCCTTTACCGCCTGTGACCACTGGCCGTGCATATTCTACGAAATCATCTATAAGAAGAGGCCATGCTCCTGAAGGAAAGCAAATAGATTTTTTTTAAAAAAAGTCAACGGGCTTCCCTGGTGGCGCAGTGGTTGAGAGTCCGCCTGCCGATGCAGGGGACATGGGTTCGTGCCCCAGTCTGGGAAGATCCCACATGCTGTGGAGCAGCTGGGCCCGTGAGCCATGGCCGCTGAGCCTGTGCATCTGGAGCCTGTGCTCCGCAACGGGAGAGGCCACAGCAGTGAGAGGCCCGCATACCGAAAAAAAAATAAAAAATAAAAAAAGGCAACGAATTAGAGCAATATTTTTATATTCAAAGCATTTTTTCACAATCCAACTTTTATATTTCAAGAACTCAAATGATTTTAACTTTCTATAGCCTGTGCTTCACTTAAGGAATCAGCTAAAGTGACCCTCTTCTGCTCTAGCCAGACCAGGGTTGGCAAGTGCTGGTGTGCTTGTGTGGACCTGGCCCTGTGAGGACCGCCCACCCTTGACCCCGCCGGGAATGTGCACAGTCACCTCCTGGCCGGGTAGAGGGAGCTGACAGTGGGCGGGGCCGGGGGGTGGGCATCCTTCCCTAACGGGGCAGCGCCCACAGCTCAGCAGGCAGGCAAACGCTCCCTGAGCCCTGAAATGTTTGGGGTGAGGGCCGCAGCAGGTGTGACCGTGCTCAGGTCAGCAAACGGAGGCTGCGATCTTCCGTGAGTTTCGGCAGAGTACGATGGAATAGCCGCTGCAGCCACACGCGGGGCAGTGGGCCCCAGTGACTGTCCTGCCAGAGGTCTGACTCAGTGCCTCTGCACACCCACTCTGAAATGCTTTGGCTCAGACAACTGTCTTCCTGACTTTAACTAAATATGAAGCTGTATTTTCTTTTGTGCGATTTACAAGACATAATAAAGTGACTACTAGTCACTATGGTCACCACCCCCGTCTCCGGACGGTGTCGGGTCAGGAGTCAGCAGGTGCCGTCCGCCCTGGGGCCTGCGCTGCCATCACTGACCCGTGGTCCGGGGGCAGAGACGTGTGCGCCCGCGTCAGTGCCTCTGGCCATCTCCTGAAGTCTGGCTACTTCTCGTACCTTCTTCATCATAGCTGGACATGTCATCTGCAACCATATTTCCAAAATCTAGCAGAAGGTTCCAAGTGTTCCTTGGGGTTGATCTTTTGTGATGCTCCTAATACACAAGAGAAAAAACCCACCAGACTTACGATCCAGACTTAGCTCTCAGCTGTTCTACTGGCCTGGTTATCTCAGAACAGAATTCGATAAGGAATAAGTACCGGAACAAAACTGTCAAAAGTTAAAATAATAATAGCGCTTTGGGTAAACGTTAAGAGCTACATAATGCCAATGTGCAGATGTAGAAAGCAGACTTATTTAAACACAAATTAAAATAAAACTTTAAAAATACAAAAATTATAAACTTATTTCAAATCGAGAGGCAGCACTTTTAATCTCTCCACCTAAGCCCCAAACCAATTCAGAAAGAGTGCAGGCAAGTAGTACTCTGATACATTTATTTTCCTCAATACCAGGGAGTTCTCTGAAGTGGGATGGGACACTTTTCTGGAAATGTCTCTGTTCCTCGGTACTCCAGGTGCAGCAAACACGTGCAGGATACCTGCCCGCAGCTGACGGGGCAGCCCCGGCCCCGGCCTCCGCTTCATCTCCCAGGGGCTCCCAGCTCATAAGGCAGCAGGTGCCGCTGTGGGTCCGTCTGCACACGTCACAGGCACACGATTCACAGACGGCTCGCAAGCTCGTCTCACACCTCGGAACACGCGTGTGACCAGCACAGCACGCGTGCTCTTCTGCCCCTGCTGTCCCACGTCCCTGTGTCCCTCTGCCGCGTGGCGTTCTGGGGTCCTTCCCCAGGCTGCTCCAGGAGGGCTTTCCCACACAGCCCCCACCCCGCCACCCGGTGGAAGGGCTGCTCCTCGCATGCGGGGGGTGGGGGCCTGAGCAGGACAGCACGGCCACCCCCCCGAGGTCAGGGCGGCCCGCACCCTGCACCCTCCCCACCGCCGCGACCCCTCCCCGAAGGACCCGCTCCCCCGGGGCCAGCTGAGCCCTCCACTCCCGAGCGATGCACAGGACATCAGGAGTAGTCCCAGCCTGTGAACGCAGCTTGGGGGGCACTGGTGGGCAGTCCAGAGGACGCGGCCTCGGAGCAGCCGGGGCAGAGCCCCTGGGCGCCGCTTTCAGCTGGTGGCAGAGCGTGGCCGCAGGTCTGCTCCTTGGTGACCTCTGCGCGAGACCCTAGCCCCACAGTGCCTGCGGTCAGGCCCTCAGTTAGTACGGATGGCCACCGCACCCACTGGCCCCTCACGCAGGGCCCCGGCAAGCAGGAGGACACTTACCAACAAAAGGATGTTCCAAAGATCTAAAAACTTAAGCCTTCTGGATAATTCCAAATTCCAATATGCGACGGCCATTTCTAAGTCTGGCAGAAAAAGAGAAAGAGCAGTGAGTGAATCCCAATTTCTTTCTCCACTGCACAATGACTACTTCTCAGCACACTGGTATTCACTTACTTAATAAGAATCAGCAATCTTACCTAGGAGTGACATGAGGGCTAATGCTTACAGAAGTGTTCCTGAAGTTGTGTGTAATCTAATTTTTTAACTCTGGGGAAATGTCTTTTAAAAAGGATTTGTTGGGAATTCCCTGGCGGTCCAGTAGTTAGGACTTGACACTTTCACTGCGGTGGCCCAGGTTCAATCCCTGGTCAGGGAACTAAGATCCCACAAGCCACGCAGCACAGCCAAAAAAAAAAAAAGCTACGCCAGTGACCATCAAAGGCATCTTCATAGCACCTATTTTCTTTCCAACAACCTCTGAAAAATCCTACCTCCTGAGTAAGAAAATGTGTAGAAGGTACTCCTACTTAAAATTTTTATCTGTGATACTCCCTTTAGAATTAGATCATAAAGATGTTCCTTCTGTCAAAAAAGGGTCTTTGGGCCGATGTAAAAATTAGCTAATAATCATGAAACTTTACTTCCTCAAAAATTATGATTTTTCAAAGCCAACTGATTCCAGACTCTAGCCAGTATAAAACCAGGCTAAGCTTCTTACATCAAAACACAGAGTCAAGGAGCTTTAATTATCTCCTTTTAGCCTATCAGTTAAGCACAGGCTAAGGAATCATCACACACAAAACAACACAGCACATGCACATCTTAACACACACATAAGCAGACACACAAACCTGAAGGAAAGGAAGGCTTCATCTGTGGGTTGTGTGTTTTTTTTTTTTTTTGATTTTACCCCTTTCCACTGCTGTCCATGCTTTTTCTAGGAATTATAGGAACACTTGTATCAATCTCTTTAATTTATATTTAACCCTTCAGAGGACAGACCATGTAATACACTTTGGAAATTGTAAAATCAATTGCTCCATTTGGGGTTTGCAGCCATAAAATTATTCATCTTGCTTTATTTTTTTAAAAAAGCCCTCAGAAAACCTTATAAAATAAAATGTAATGTATGTGAAATGTTCAGGTATCTAATCATTTTCCTGTAGAGGCTATTATTTTCTTTAATACAATTTTATATTCCTTCAATTAGTCTCACGAAGCAAAGAAACAACATCAGTAACTGTTCTAATTCTCTAGTGAATGATTTTTTAAAATTTATTTATTTTAAATATTTATTTATTTATTTATTTTTGGCTGTGTTGGGTCTTCATTGCTGCATGCAGGCTTTTCTCTAGTTGCAGTGTGCGGGGACTAATCTTTGCTGCGGTGCATGGGCTTCTCATTGCGGTGGCTTTTCTTGCTGCGGAGCGTGGGCTCTAGGTGCGCGGGCTTCAGTCGTTGTGGTGCGTGGGCTCAGTAGTTGTGGTGCACGGGCTTAGTTACTCCATGGCATGTGGGATCTTCCTGGACCAGGGCTCGAACCCGTGTCCTCTGCATTGACAGGCAGATCCTTAACCGGTGTGCCACCAGGGAAGCCTGACAGGCAGATTCTTATCCAGTGCACCATCAGGGAAGCCCCACGGTAGTTGATTTTAAAAAATCCATCTAGGGCCTCCCTGGTGGCGCAGTGGTTGAGAGTCCGCCTGCCGATGCAGGGGATACGGGTTCGTGCCCCGGTCTGGGAGGATCCCATATGCCGCGGAGCGGCTGGGCCCGTGAGCCATGGCCGCTGGGCCTGCGCATCCGGAGCCTGTGCTCCGCAACGGGGGAGGCCACAACAGTGAGAGGCCCGCATACCGCAAAAAGAAAAAAAAAAAAAAAAAAAAAATCCATCTAACATTTAATTCACTTACACTTAATATAATTATGTAAATGCTGACATTTTTAGGCTTAAATCCTCCATTTTATCATGTGCTTGCTATTTGTCCTGCCATAAACTAATTTTCCTTGTGTGCTTTTTTTTTCTTGGATTCTTTCGGATTGAATTTTAAAATAACTTTACTCCTTCCTCTCTTATTTAGGAATTATATATAAATTATAATTCTCCTACTGTTTTTATAGTCATTATAACACATAAAAAGAGCGAACAAATATTTTCCCACTGTTTTACCCTTTTCATTTTCCTAAAAGCATCTTTTGATAAGCAGAAGTTTTTAACTTTGATGGAGTCCGATTTATCAACTTTTTCCTTATGGCTAGTGCATTTTATGTCTTCCCTGAAAAAGCGTTGCTTAACCCAAGGTTACAAAGATAGTCTCTTAATGTTTTGTCTAAAACTTTATGGTTGTCAGTATCTTGTACAGGTCTACAATCTAGCCCCAATTAATTTTTATATATGATATGAAAGAGGGACTGAGGTTCAATTTTTTCACCTTTACCCAGTTGTTTCAGCATCATTTGTTGAAAAGGCTCTTTTTCCGCCATTGAAATAATAAAAGCTGACTAACAATCTTGCAGTAGATGAACAAAGTAGGAAGACTTTACTAATTCATTTCAAGACTTACTCTAAGGCTACAGCAATTAAGAATATGTGGTGTTGGGTTAAAGACAGATAAAAAGACCCATGGAATACAACAGAGAAGATCCACAAAGACAGTTTTTTGTTTTTAAGAAGATGTCAAGGTATTTCATAAAGTTTATCCAGTTTACCTAAGAATCCTCAAGCCCCCAAAGAAAGGATGTAGAATTAACTGTTAAAGGCAGGTATTCTAACCAGTCAGGAGTTAATAGCCAGGAAAACATGCGAAGAAATCATAACAGAGCAGACACAAAAACCAAAGTGTTTTTAGAGGTTAGTGCTATTTAGACTAGAAGCAAAGTCCTTCACATTTCTAAAAACATAGGTTATCTTCACAATATAGTTCACTAATACATTCATAATACTTTTGTTTAATATTTTGAAAAATAGTTTCACCTTTAACTGCTCCATGAGGTGCAGAGAGAGAGCAGTCCACCAAACATCATTAACTTGTAAGCTAGAGTTATGTTCTGTATACTCCAGATAAGAGGGCGTGAGATTATCTGTAACATTTTGGGAAGATTCACTCTCAAAATCTTTAAAATATATATTTTAAGTTATGATACTTCATAGGATAATAGGAATTTAAAAATTTTACTTGTACAGCATATTTCTAGACAATGTCTAAGAAATGCCATCATTTGTCTCTATAAGAAGCACTTGTTTCCAAAATGTCCCATTTGGGGGAGATTTTATCAGGTGGGACAACTTGTAGTCCAATGCCAATGGAACGCTTCTTTAAGAGGTCTTTCCTATTCTAAAACTACTGGTAACTCATCTAGGCTTTCCTAGGTGAAAAGAATGTGGAACACATATGCTGTTACAAATTGTTACAATGATACCTCTTGTTTGGTTGTTTTTATTCAACTACCAGGAATGTGGTAAGATATCAGAAATAAAGTCTCATAGAGTTTAATGTCACAACAGACACATGGGTTTAGTGAAAACAAGCATGCTGTCCACACAGCCTTAGAACATGTTTACCTAAGCCTTTTGAGCTCCTTCCGGAGCTAAAAATAAGTGAGTTTAAGTTGTCAACACTGAGATATCAGAGTAGCAGCAAGTCAGCAAGTCAGGTTTTACACACCTCCTGAAACAGTTCAATAAGCTTAGTGATTAGATGTTTATGTGCTTTCATTTACCTCTCCGACTCATCCAGCAAGTAAGAAACATGTTAAGGTATGAATGAAGCTTTTATCCCAACCCTGTAGGTAAAACAGAGAGGTGTTACAAGCAAAAAGACAGAATGATATTTTATTAATGCTTAATACAGCAACACAACAAATTATACATGGAGCACACAGTATTATGAAATAAATTAAATGGCTGAAAACAAACAAACAAAAACACCTGGATGTTTACCATCAATTCAAAACTGGAAGGAAAAAAATTAAAAAGGAGAAAGTGTTACAAAAGAAATTAATCTGAATAAAAACACTGAACAAAATTTTAACTGGAATTTAAAAGAAAACCAAAGGTTTGATAGTACAAATGCATAAGAAATTTGTAAAATATTCAAAGGACATAAACTAATATGAAGTTTACAGGCTGCTGAAACATAATTAATGTTGAAAGTATTTTCCTTCTGAAAAAGTTTAAACTGAGACCAATTTACTTACCCAAGCTCTGTCATGCCATCTACAAATTCTTTTTGCTAAATTCACATAGAGTCACGGCCCTGAATTTCCACACTATACCCAAAACGGTGATACTGGCAGGATCTAGGCTTAAATCATCACAAAACTTCTGAATTCCATCAATTCCAATTTTATTTTCATCTTGTGGGTCTATAGTTAAAGTTAAGGGAAAAAGAAGTTAAAATTTTGGATATTTTGAAAAGCATTACTAAAATGGGTGGTAAGAATCATACCTCTACTACATAGTTCTGGCAAGGGTGTTTCAAATACATCAGTCAATGCACTGCAATTTTCTACCATATGTGAAAGAAATAGCAACAAATAATGATTTATCCAGAAAATACTCTTTGTTTTTAAAATCTAGGTTCCTGGGTTTTTAGGGGGGAAAAAATCATTGTAACTTTTTTGAAGACTTCATCATTAAGAAAAAATTAATTAATCTCCCTAAAGTAAAATAAAATTTCAAGTTTACAGAATTTTACCTTGCCCAAAGGCAAACTGCTATGAAAAACACTGTAAAGTATTCAAAATATTTTAAGTTTTTATCACCACCTCGTCAAAGCAAAAGAAAGATGTTTTTCTTTTCTCTTTTTTTTTGCAGTATGCGGGCCTCTCACTGTTGTGGCCTCTCCCGTTGAGGAGCACAGGCTCCAGACACGCAGGCTCAGCGGCCATGGCTCACAGGCCCAGCCGCTCCGCGGCATGTGGGATCTTCCTGGACCAGGACACGAACCCGTGTCCCCTGCATTGGCAGGCGGACTCTCAACCACTGCGCCACCAGGGAAGCCCAGATGTTTTTTTTTTTAAGTGATTTCATTTGCTATAGGGCTAATACTAATACTACTGCACAATACTTATTTTTCAGTCATTTAGTTTATGCACCCACATTTAACAGCTTAGAAATTCAGGCTTCCCCCTACCCCATCCCCTGGCAATTTCTAGTTTAGAAATAAAATTAAGGAACTTAGCATTTCTCCATGGGAAAATCAAATCGTGAAATCCATTAAAAGAATCAGCAAGGCCTCACCAAGCGAGGCCCTGTGACCTCAGCCTGTGTCTCCTGACCGGCATCACAATGACAGCCCACCTGCTGCCGTAGAAGGTGCGAGAAGCAGGCCTGCGGCACCTTCCCGCAAAGGAAGGTTAAGTGTAACAAACTCTTCTTCCATCACACAAGACTGAACTCTTAAGTGCTTAACGCCACATTTATATATACACATGTTGCTACCAAAGAAGAACTGCTGACCTACCTTAAATGAGCAAAATCACACAGACCCTTCCAACCCTATGCTCCTGTGTCCGTGAGAACCTGCCGCCGTGGGCTCATAGGACAGAGGTTCCCACACACCTCCTGACTCAAGCCTGTGCTCCTAACATGACAGACCTTCCGGATAAGAGAAAAATGGGTCTACGATGCCCTCACCTAGTAACCGTCCTGATAAACTTCATATACAATAATTTTGAATGCTTTAAAGTAGTTTGGAAGCACTCATTCATTTGTATACATTGTGTAGCAACGGTTGTTCTATTTGTCAATAGTCTTTGAACTATACATCTATGTTTAGGGCCCAAAATGATTGTACCATATGTCTACTTTAAATGACTAGAATTTCATGAATAAAATTAAATGATAAGGGTGAAGCTTAAAGACTAAAGATAATTTTCACATAAAAATATTTTTCCAAAGGCAGCTGCACATATCTGAATAACTTTAAAAATCTGCATAGCGTATGACTTACAAAATTAGCTCAGTAATTAACTTAGCCAAAAAAATTTAAAGCATACTGAAAACAATGTTCATTTTTGGAGAACTACAACAAGTACAAGTCTGTTTTTTAAACCACAGAACATGTTTCTGAACCAAGATTTTTTTTTTTAAAAAATGAATGCAATTTTCAATTGATTTTTTGGATCTAAATAGACAGATTATACACAGTATTTTCAAAAGTAAAAAATGAAAATAATAAATAAAGAAGAACTTAAAGCCAAGGGAGTTACTCTGTTTGTGTTAATACTTGCTTAAATGAGGGATTTTATTTTTTAAGTTTTGGAAAGATAAGATTAACCTTAGAAACTGCTAGAAAAAAAAAAAATCAGCTCTTGAATTGTTGCCACCTCTCCTGTTACAGCACAGACCTGACATTTGATGTGGAATTTAAAGCCTGCTGAGCAGTCTGGATCTGCACAGACTCATCATGCAGACTTATTTTTGCAGCATGACTGTATGGTTTTTTTTTTTTTTTTTTGTGGTACGCGGGCCTCTCACTGCTGTGGCCTCTCCTATTGCAGAGCACAGGCTCCGGACGCGCAGGCTCAGCGGCCATGGCTCACGGGCCTAGCCGCTCCGCGGCATGCGGGATCTTCCCGGACCGGGGCACGAACCCATGTCCCCTGCATCGGCAGGCGGACTCTCAACCACTGTGCCACCAGGGAAGCCCATGACTGTATTTTGATAGGGAAAGCTCCATTCTGTGCCAATTTCAATAAAAATAACAACTGTCCCCAACTGACAACACAAAGGTTTTTTTGCCAAGAGTTTTTCCAGAAACTTCTGCAGCTGGAGCTGTTCCAGGGCTCCAACACAAGCACACAGTGTTAAGGGCAAGATACCTGTGCCCTCACGTCAGAATTACTCTTACGATTTGGTATCGTTCTGAAATGGCCTTCTCACCACGTATTCCTGTCTACGTGGAAGTGCTGGGGAAAAGCACTGTCTTAACGAGTGTAGCCACCTGGCCTGGACACCAAGCCTCCGAGCAGTGACCGCCCGTGGCTGACCGTGGGCACACAAGGCTCTGCCCAGGCCACGTGCAGGAGGGCTCGCTGCTCATCAGTCCTCAGACTTTTGTGCAGCTGAACATCTGCACGGGAAGGGAATGCACATTGGGGGCCCTGGGACGCAGCACAGAGACTCCAGAACAGCCACCCTGCTCCCTGGAGACGGACGCAGTCGCCACTGCGCCCCCTACCTTTGTACCTGTTATACAGCGGCTCCAGCTTCTTCCTGTCCACGGAGGTTCTCATGGAGCCCTTGTGGAACGAGGCTGGGTTCTGGAAGAAGCTGCCCGTGGCGCGTCCAGTTTCCACTCACTTTGGGCTAAGCAGTGGATGGCAGTTCTCTCACCAGCCTGAGTGAATGCCATGAGCTGGTGGACCTTGTCCTTCTGAGATGATTTAAGCTTATGCTGTGGGAAGCAAAAGAAGCAGGAAAGCCAATGAGGCCAGTCCAGAGAGCTGTTTCAGCTCTGTCACTAACTCCTATATTGTAACTGGACTTAATTTTTCCTTGGGGGACCGGACTTCACTTCAGAATAACAGGAAGACAAAGCCTTGTTCTTCATCAGTTAAAAAGACTGCACAGCCTTCTGAAAATTCAAATGACAGCATCTACACAGTAACAAATATACAAAGTCTCATCTCCCCCAAATTAGAAGAATCAATGTTTTATACAAAGTACATTTTGATCTCTATCTAGTTCACTCTGCATGATGTAGGATGTTAATTTTTTCCTAAGTTTCAGTGAAATCCTCTTTATAACACATATGTACCCTGTGATGAAATGCGGCTAACCCGAGGCCTGACCACATCACCACAGCCCACCTGTGGGTCCTCCTTGGCTTCAATTAATTTCAGGCCCTAATGGCCAGGAGGAGGACCTCATGGTTGGAAACATCATTATTTTAAGTTGTTCTCCGTTTAAAATTAGCAGAACACTGATGAAAACAAACACACATGACAAAGAATTGTGTGAAAAATAACTTACAGAAGTTCCAAAAGCAGGCACAAAAAGCCTGTTATAGTTAAATGAAGATGATACCAATAATGAGAGTGCCTGTGTGCATGAGACAGAAATCAGATGGACAAAGAGGGCAGAGGCTGTCGGTAGGTGATAAATAACAGAAGTGCCGTGAAACGGTAGTACGTATAGTACATAAGGAGACCAAATAGCATTTCAGTGTCTCCAGGTGTCGGATGGTTAAGGTTGTATTTATCTAAGGTAGCCTGATGCAAACCACAGCAGAAATGACAGTCATTCACTAATTTCTGTAAATCAAAACAGACTCTATAATCCACTGGGTGCTAATACTTTATTTTTTATTTTTTATTTCTTTTATTTTTTATTTTATTTTATTTTTTTGCAGTATGCGGGCCTCTCACTGTTGTGGCCTCTCCCGTTGCGGAGCACAGGCTCCGGACGCGCAGGCTCAGCGGCCATGGCTCACAGGCCCAGCCGCTCTGCGGCATGTGGGATCTTCCCAGACCGGGGCACGAACCCGTATCCCCTGCATCGGCAGGCGGACTCTCAACCACTGCGCCACCAGGGAGGCCATGGTGCTAATACTTTAAAAGACACTTTACACAATAATATGATAAGGGGAAAAGTTTTACTTAAAATGATGTATACTCAGTCGTGTTCAAAAAAAGATGAGTTTATAGAAGCACACAGAATAAATTATAACTTACGGAAATATGTAACTGGAGAACAAACTGTAGATGAGGAAATCAAGAGGAGGAAATAAGGAAAATAAAAAAGCCAGAGATAAGACACAGACACGCAGAGCATACATAAGAGTTGAAAGTGAGCTGAAAATTAGGCTCTGAGCTTCTCAGTTGCCAACGTAAAGAAGAAAAGAGGATTAGTTAGGAAAAGCTGTTTTCATAAGATTTAAAGACCCACCAGCGGCCCAGAAGTGGCCCAGCCCCTCCTGGCGCTGAAACTGGAAGGAAGTGGAGACACGAAATGTCCCCTTTGCACCAGACCAGCTCCTTACCAAATGCCACCAGTAAACAGCAGAGCAAAGCTGTTTCCTAACGCCTCCCTCAGTGCCCGCTGATGCCAGAAAAGCAGAGGACAACAGAGCAGGAGTTACGCTACTGCAGTCCACACACACTGCTCGTGGCTGGGGACCCCGGGGGCCTAAGACCTCTCAGGGGTTCCACGGTCACAAAAGTATCTCCAAATGCCTCCAAGCCGTTACCCACCTTTCTCACTCTCACTGGTGTATAGCAGAGGCTTCCAGAGGCTGCCTGACTGGTGACATCACAACAGACTGAACACAGAAGATTGGAGAACCTAACTTTGATGAAAGATGTTTGCAAAAATGTAATGTGAATATATAACAGGTTTACTATTGTTATTTTTAAACACAGATATTTTTAAACTTTCCATTTTAATTTCTAATATGGTAAATACCAATGGCTACAATCCCAATCATTTTTTAAAGTGTATAGGGGGCCTGGGACTTAGAAGTTTGAGAAACACCGATCTAGAGTAACCCAGGGAATTAATATTTTGCCTACTTAGAACAATGACTGTTGATCATTTGGGGTCCTGGGTCCCTTTTGGAATCTGATGACAGCACGGATCCTTTCTCCTGGAAAACGTATGTGGTACACACATGGGCATATGGTTTGGCACAGAAATTCAGGGTTTTCACGGACCTTGTAGGACCATCCTGGCTTCTCAGAGGCTGGGGGAAGGTGGAACTTGGGCTAAGAACCCCGGAGCTAGGTCAGGAGGTGCTGGTCTCTGCCACAGTGAGAGGACCACACAGACAGGCGGGTGAACTTCGCTCCACACGGCTGCATTTACAGACCCGCAGCCACCCTGCGACTGCAGCCTACAATCCGGGTTCCAGGGGCACACGTGGAGTGCATATTCTCTACATTACTTCCTGAAATTGAGCCTTTGAGAAAAACCAAAGAGTTCAAGGTTCTGTTCTCTGGGAAGATTAAATTCAGCTCAGTGCGGTCACATGCCAAATGCTTTGACAGTAAACTGACAAAAGACAATGCTGGCATCTTTGATGACACCGATGGCTTCCCCAAGGGAGGTGGGCAAATCCAAGGCTTACCTCAGACACCTGAAGACAGTGACAGGTGTTCGACCCCCAAATGGTGCACCGTTCAGAAGAACTATGACATGTTTACTATGGAAACTGCCGTCAATGCTAGATTTTAACATTCTGTCAGGCTTGTAAAGGCAGAATTCGGTACATACATACAATGAAATTCAGCCATAAAAAATCATGGAGTACTGATATATGCTACGATATGGGTGGGCCTCGAAAACATTATGCTGAGCAAAGGAAGTCAGACACAAACAGTCACACACTGTGAGGTTCCATTCGCGTGAAACGTGCAGCACAGGCAAGTCCTGAGACGGAGGGCGGGCGGTGTGGCCAGGGGCTGGGGGAGGGAGGCGTGGGAGGGACAGCTGACAGGTGTGGGCCTTCCTTCGGGGGATGAAAATGTTCCGGAACTAGACACAGGCAGCGGCAGCACAACGCGGTGAAGGTCCTACGCACCACTGGACTGTACACTTCGAAACAGTTAACTTTATGTTATGTGATTTCACCTCAAAAAAATCCACCCTAGCACCCTGAGACTCTCCAAGATGAGCCAACAGAGCAACGTTTGCTCAGGTGACAACCATTCAGCCGGCAGATCCCCGCCGAGGAGATGCTGCCCAGCACCTGGAAGACAGGACGAGGTCCCATCTCGAGGTCCTGCTCCTGACAGCAGTCTCCCGCAGCCCCTCCTAAACCGCGACCAAGCGGCTACACGACAGTATAAAGGGGAACGCTTTCTGGGAAGCCTAGGAGGAGTGGGGCAGGAGCAGCACGTGGCCCCAGGCCACCCAGAGCGGCCTAAATTGTCACCGCGTGAGTTACAAAGTGGGGAGAAGTGCAGATGATCAATCTATTCCAAGACAGATCCTACCACCTGGAACCGTGAAGTGGCACAGAGGTGCCGGTTCTGAATGAGCAGCAGCAGCCGTGGGTCCAAGTGGAGCCCAGAGCAGGTCTCTGGCCAGGATGAAAGGGGAGGGGATGGTCCAGAAAGTTCCCATGATTCAATGTTACCCCTACAGTGATTAAAACAATAACCAATAGCTAAATCTAAAGACTATATGTGCTTCATGCCCAAAAGAGACAAAGAGATTCAAGTTGCAATTTGTAAAAAAAGGGACCTGGCATAAAGCTTTCTACAAAAAAAAGAAAAGCCTCATAAACTAAACACTTACCAGGGAAAGAAAGCTCTGGGTCTACTTAGGACTAAATCCATCTAAAATTAATAAAGGTCCATAACCTGGAAGGGCCACAGCCTGCCCTTCAAGCTCTGATGGCCTTCACTAAGGCTCACCACGCCAAGGAAATTAAAGTATTAACGGCAGCTTTTAAGGGAAGTGGGAGGGCTTTTTCTGTATTTCTTTGTTTTACCCTGTTAAAATGTACAAAATTCTTGAAATAAAAATCTGGACAGGGGCTTCCCTGGTGGCGCAGTGGTTGAGAGTCCGCCTGCCGATGCAGGGGACACGGGTTCGTGCCCCGGTCTGGGAAGATCCCACATACCGCGGAGCGGCTGGGCCCGTGAGCCATGGCCGCTGAGCCTGCGTGTCTGGAGCCTGTGCTCCGCAACGGGAGAGGCCACAACAGTGAGAGGTCCGCGTACCACTAAAAAAAAAAAAAAAAAAAAAAAAAAAGTCTGGACAATCCAGGAAAAACATCAGATAAATTCTCTACCTCTGGAAAAAGTCTCAAACATTTTAATTTTAATTGTGACCTTGTAAAAAATCACCCATGTGATCTGGGCACCAAAACTGACCAAATACAAAATGAAAATGTTATCCTTAAAATGCCCTTTCAGAGACACTGAATACAACAAAATCTCCTCTTAGGGTCAACTTACAAGGGGTTGCCAGGGCAACCACACTGACCCAGTTCGTGCCATCAATTCAGTCGCCTTGACGGTTTCAGGTAAAGCAGGCGGGGATGGTGCATGGAGTCACACCAAAGTGCCCCCTTTCACTCTCCTTCCTCTCCAACCTCTTCAGCAAGTCAGGCTCCTGCCCACCCAGCCCCTTCCCCTTAAGAGCTGGGGCGTGTAGTCTCACCGGCCAAGGCGGCGCACTCGGTCGGGCAGTGCAGCTGCTGCCCCGGGGGCCGGCACGAGCCTCCCGGCTGCACTGCGGACCGCCCGCTCCTGGTTTCTGGGACGACTTTCTCGAGCCCTCACGTTTCTCTGACCGGCGCTTCTCCATCTCCTTTCTTGGCTGCTCTTCCCACCCAGAAGGTTTGTTCTCACGCCTCCCCTCTTCCTGGCACATTCCTCCTGGGCCATCTCTCTCCGGCCTGAAAGCCTCTCCCCGGCCTCTCACTACCACGAGGACAAAGGCTGCCATTCCTCCCTGGGACCAGATGAGTGCCGCATCACAGCGTCCCGCCGCGGCTGCTCCCTGGCTCTCTGGGCTCCGCGGGGCCCTCTTTCCCATTCCTGTCCCTCGCACCCCCCATGTGCGCCGCGCACATCTGGCTGCCCCACCCCCACTCATTCTCGAGAGTTCAGCTCAGCTCACACCGTGCTGCCGCAGTCAAGCCTTCACTGGCTGGGCATCTTACACCACACACCCCACCCTGCGGGTGCCTGGAACCAGTGCCTCTCTCTGGCACTTATCCCAGCTGTAATAACGTAGCTGCGTGTTCAGTGCCCGTCTCTCCTGCTGGGACATCGTCTCCATCAGTACCAAACCCACATCTGCCTTGCTCAGCGTCGAAGCCCCGGCACCTTGCACACCACCTCACTTGCACGCAGAAGCCACTGAATTTACTGAATGAACACTGAAACCCTTCAATTACCATGGTTTCCACAACGTTTCAAAGTAACTGTACGTTTCCAGAAAGCCCGCCCTCTCCTGGTCTCCAGATCTACGTCTCTAACCAACTAGACGATCCCGCTATCTCCCCCTCCTTACCGCATCGTCTTTCTGCACAAACCTGCGCTTCCTTCTACAATCCCTATTTTGGTCAATACCATGACCGTCTGCTCAGACGCCCCAGCGAGGGCCGGCAGAGCCCTTCTTCTCCTTTTCCTCCTTTTCTGAACGGCTCTGTGAAATTCCCCACCCTTCCCTCCTCTCATGCCCCTTGTTCCTACCGACAGTCTTCGTTCAAGTCTTCGCCTCTTCTTGCTGAGCTATTACCACCGCTTCCTAGCTCGCCTCCCCTACCCGCAGTCCTGACCCCCTCCCATCCAAGTCCTGTCCTCGGGACAAAAGGTGACCGCTTCGCACACACACCTCCTTCTCAAAGACCTTCCAGGCTCCCGCTCTCGCTTGGGAGACTCTGCCCTCCTCGGCGGGGAACCCGAGGCCCTGCTCGGGAGCCCTGCCATTCTCGACCCTGAAGTCCACGTTCCGGCCGCTCTGAACCACCGGCAAGGCTCAGGCGCGATCCGGGCCAGTGCATCTCCCGGCAGGACGCCCGCCTGCCCGAAACGTAACGACAGGTCAGGCCAGGACGGCGGGACTCCAACTCCCGGCGTGCACTGCGTCGCCCGGGGCCGCCGGGATGCAGGCCCCGCTGCGCCTCCGACTCCCGGGCGTGCACCGCGCCGCCCTGGGGTGGACGGAACCCAAACCCCGCCTCCTTAAAGGGGCCGCGACTCCCTCTCGGCCGCGTCGGCTCAGAGGGCGTTCGAAAGAGCACTGCGGGCCTCCTGGGCCCTCCCCGTGCCCGACCCCGTCCCCGTCCTCGTCCCCGCCCCGGGGGCGGCCCCGCCGCCTGGAAAGGGATGCGGATAAGCCGCGTCCCGGTCCTCCCCTCCGGAAAGCCGGGCCCAGGACGCGGCGCGGCCGGAACGTCTGGGTGAGCGTTCGGCGCGGGGCCTCGGGTCCGGCCTGAAGTGCGGCCCTCGGGGCTTCCCTCTCCTCCCCTCCCTTCCCCGGGGGTCTCCCCCTCCCGTGGGTGTCAGTTCTTCCCTCCCCGGGGTCTGGTCTCCCTTCCGCCTCCCGGGTCTGCCCTCCCCTCGGGGTCTCTCCTCCCAAGGTCTCCTCTTCCTGGGGGTCCCTTCTCCCCCTCTCCGGGAGTCTGGTCTCCCCTGCCCCTGGGGTCTCCCCTTCCCGAGGATGTCTTCTCCCCCTCCCTGGGGTGTCTGTGTCTGGTCTCTCCTTCCGCTCCCTAGAGGTCTCCCCTTCTCCTTCCCAGGGGTCTCTCCCCCTTCTCCCCCTTCTCCCGATGTTCCGTCCCCTCGGCCTCACTCAGCCCCCGCCCGCTCTCTCCTCCTCCGGGCTTTGCGCCGAGAGCGGTGCTGCACCTGAGCGCCCTTTACCGGACCCCGCACCTGGCGGCGGCCCCGGGGCTGCGGGGAGGGCGCGATGGGGGTGCGGGCGGGAGCTGGCGAGGCTTCGGACGCTGCGGGCCACTCGGTTGGACCGTCTACACTCTCCCGGCGCCTGATCCTCGGGTCAGATCTGCGGAGGAGCCGCCGCTCCACGAGCCCCTCGGGGTTCCGGCTCTGCGCGCCGCTCCCCGGTTCCCGTCGGACCTCACCCGTGGCCCCCGTTCACGCTCTTGTCCAGGTGTCAGGCGGCCCCGCCAGGTCCCAGGTCCCCTGAAAAGGACGCACGACGTGAGCCCCGAGTTTCCGCGTGATTCGGGGACAGCCCCTCATCCAGCTCCGGGGAGCCGCTCCGAGGAGGGGGGCCTCGTGGAGGGTCGCTGTCTGTCACGGGGACAGGTATCCCCGTGAATGACTCTAGCGCTTTCCTAAGGGTGGGAAGATGCAAGGATCCGGTCTGTAAATGTTGTTCCTAAAGTGTAACCGTCGAAGGGCCTGTTTTCCCAAAGCGCCAGGCCTCATCCCGTCCTGGGTTTGCGCTCCCCTCGGGCTGCGCTGTGTGCGCTCGGCGCCCCATAGCCGGGGGAACCGATGGCGAATAACGTTACTGAGTTCACAGCCTTTTTATACTTTTTTCTGACCATTTTTTCGGCCAGAGCGTCGTACTGTCTTACTGGTCCCAAATTTCCTTTATAATATAATTTTTTGAAAAGATAGTGTCTCAGTGATTGGATTATTAACGGAATACTGGGTTTTTGCACAGTTTAATTAACATTAAATACTTTAAAACTTTTTATTGTCCGTAAGAATTTTCTTCTTTCCTTCCTCTCCCCTTTTTTAAACTCATTCTCCAATTTTACTGATTAGAAGTGAACCATAAATTGTATTATAAGTGCTTATAAGTGGTTATAAGTGCTTTATCTTTTAAGAAATAGACTTTACATCATCTAACTTGTTAAAGTGTAAAATAGGCTTTTCAAGTAAAATCCTCCACAGATTACATTGAGGTAGATAGATTGCTTCCACTGGGGGTTTCTTTGCTTCCTTGGATCTTTCCACAAGTTCCCCCCTTTGTTGCCCGTTTTGTGCCTGGCCTGGAAGTTCTGGTGGCATCAGGAAGAGATACTATAAACAACCCTCCTGCTTTCCTTTTTCCAGAGGTCCTGCACCTGCTAACCCTGATCCTGCCCCATCCAAGCAGCTCGCTCTGGAGTTCCCGCCTAGAGCTCCCATACCAGGTCAGCCCCCCTCCCCACTTTAGGGTCTGGGTCCAGCTGGGTAGACAGCTGGCCCCTAGGGTGGGCTGTCCCGGGAGCTGTGTCCCACCTGGTCCTGATGACCTCTGCCCACAGACAGAGGCTGCTGTCAATAAACCAGACTGACTTTAAGCAGTTGGATCTGCTAAATCTGAGGTGGTGGGTCTGGAAGGTCCTGAGGAAGAGAGATGGAGGGGCCTCTGGCTACACGTGTGCAGGAGGCTGGGGGGCAGGGCTGCCAGGTTCTCGCATTTTATTTTAGCCCAGTGTGTAAAGTGGAAAAACAGGGGCGCTGCCTCCCCGCCCCCCATTCTCCAGAGGGCCTCCAGCAATGGTCTAGAGCTCTGTGGTCCAGCAGCGGGTGTCCCAGGAGAGTGCTGCACACTCTGCAGCCTCGATAGAACTCAGAGTGGAGGCGAGAGAGGAATCTTAAACTGGTGACTTTGCTCTGAAAAAACCTGGTCTTGGACTTTTTGTTTTAAATTTTTTTAAATTTTTGGCTGTGTTGAGTCTTCGCTGCTGTGCTGCTGTGCACGAGCTTTCTCTAGTTGCGGCGAGCGGGGGCTACTCTTCGTTGTGGTGTGCGGGCTTCTCATTGCAGTGGCTTCTCTTGCTGTGGAGCATGGGCTCTAGGTGTGTGGGCTTCAGTAGTTGTGGCTCATGGGCTTAGTTGCTCCTCAGCATGTGGAATCTTCCTGGGCCACGGCTCAAACCTGTGTCCCCTGCATTGGCAGGCAGATTCTTAACCACTGCGCCACCAGAGAAGCCCCAGATCTTGGACTTTTTATGTAAAATTATTGGAAGTTTCTTTGTTTTTGAGTAGGCTTAATAATGAACCCATATGCCTTTTTATTCTGAATCATTTATTACAATTTTTTTTTCTTAATCAAATAATCTCATCGATTTTAAAGTTAGTTTTGGGATTCCTGTTCTGCCTTTATAAAAACAAGCAAAACCTGCTAGAAATTTGACAAAGTTGGGGAGTTATATTTTAATTAACATTGGAATATGCATAAATAGAAAGTTTTAGGAGGGAAGGTTTGTGCTCAAAGTATTGATTTTTGCTATCGCACTAAATGAAAAGTAACCTTGGGTTTCACTTTAGTTGAGTCATCCTGAAAACCTTTGGTTTTAGGGCGTTTCCTACTTTAAAATATTAAAATGTCACAGGCATGTTTGCCATGCTCTGCATTGTAAACGGTGCACATTACACACAATAGGGGTGTAGTGGGAAACAGGAAGCACTTATATAGAGTTTTAAAAACTTTATTTTGAGATGATTATAGAGTCACATAAAGTTTTAAAAAATAATACAGAGAAATCCTATAGAATATGCATAGAAAAGCCTAAAGATGCCACCAGAAAACTACTAGAACTTATCAATGAATTTGGTAAGGTTGCAGGATACAAAATTAATGCACAGAAATCTCTGGCATTCCTATACACTAACAATGAAAAATCAGAAAGAGAAATTAAGGAAACAATCCCATTTACCATTGCAACAAAAAGAATAAAATACCTAGGAATAAGACTGCCTATGGAGGCGAAAGACTTGTACTCAGAAAATTATAAAACACTGATGAAAGAAATCAAAGATGACATAAACAGATGGAGAAATATACAATCATTATTGTGCAAATGACTATGCTACCCAAAGCAATATACAGATTCAATGAAATCCCTGTCAAATTACCAATGGCATTCTTTATAGAATTACAACAAAAAATTTTACAATTCGTATGGAAACACAAAAGACCCCAAATAGCCAAATCAATCTTGAGAAGAAAATGGAGCTGGAGGAATCAGGCTCGCTGACTTCAGACTATACTACAGTAATCAGGACAGTGTGGTATTGGCACAAAAACAGAAATATAGATTAATGGTACAGGATAGAAAGCCTAGAGATAAACCCATGCACATATGATCATCTAATCTATGACAAAGGAGGCAAGAACATACAGTGGAGAAAGACAGCCTCTCCAATAAGTGGTGCTGGGAAAACTGGACAGCTACTTGTGAAAGAATGAAATTAGAACACTACCTAACACCATACAGAAAAATAAACTCAAAATGGATTAAAGAGCTAAATGTTAAGACTGGACACTATAAGACTCTTAGAGGAAGACATAGGAAAAACACTCTGACATAAACCACAGCAAGATCTTTTTTGACCCACCTTCTAGAGTAATGAAAATAAAAACAAGAATAAACAAATGGGACCTAATGAAACTTAAAAGCTTTTGCACAGCAAACCATAAACAAGATGGAAAGACAACCCTCAGAATGGGAGAAAATATTTGCAAATGAAGCAACGAACAAAGGATTAAACTCCAAAATATACAAAGAACTCATGGAGGTCAATATCAAAAAAACAAACAACCCAATTAAAAAATGGGCAGAAGACCTAAATAGACATTTCACCAAAGAAGACATACAAATGGCCAAGAGGCACATGAAAAGATGCTCAACATCACTAATCATTAGAGAAATGCAAATCAAAACTACAGTGAGGTATCACCTCACACTGGTCAGAATGGCCATCATCAAAAAATCTACAAACAATAAATGCTGGAGAGGGTGTGGAGAAAAGGGAACACTCTTGCACTGTTGCTGGGAATGTAAATTGATACAGCCACTATGGAGAACAGTATGGAGGTTCCTTAAAAAACTAAAAATAGAGCTACCATATGACCCAGCAATCCCACTACTGGGCCTATACCCTGAGAAAACCATAATTCAAAAAGAGTCATGTAGGGCTTCCCTGGTGGCGCAGTGGTTGAGAGTCCACCTGCCAATGCAGGGGACATGGGTTTGTGCCCCGGTCCGGGAAGATCCCACATGCCGTGGAGCAGCTGGGCCCGTGAGCCATGGCCGCTGAGCCTGCGCGTCCAGAGCCTGTGCTCCGCAATGGGAGAGGCCACAACAGTGAGAGGCCCGCGTACCGCAAAAAAAAAAAAAAAAAAAAAAAAAGTCATGTACCACAATATTCATTGGAGCACTATTTGCAATAGCCAGGACATGGGAATGGATAAAGAAGATGTGGCACATATATACAATGGAATATTACTCAGCCATAAAAAGGAGTGAAATTGGCTCATTTTTAGAGATGTGGATGGACCTAGAGTCTGTCATACAGAGTGAAGTAAGCCAGAAAGAGAAAAACAAATATCGTATATTAATGCATATATATGGAATCTAGTAAAATGGTACAGATGAACCTATTTGCAGGGCAGGAATAGAGATGTAGACGTAGAGAACAGACATGTGGACACAGTGGGGGAAGGGGAGGGTGGGACGAATTGGGAGATTAGGTTTGACATAAATACACGACCATGTATGAAATAGATAGCTAGTGGGAACCTGCTATAAAGCGCAGGAAGCTCAGCGCGGTGCTCTGTGATGACCTAGAAGGATGGGATGGCGGGGGTGGGAGGTAGGTCCAAGGTAGGGGGGATATAGGTATACATATAGCTGATTCACTTCATTGTGCAGCAGAAAGTAACACAACATTGTAAAGCAATTATACTCCAATAATTTTTAAAAAATTCGATATATTCAGAAAATACAGAGAAATCCTATAGACCCTTCACCCAGTGTCCCCAGTGGGAGCTCCTGCAAAACTATCATAAGCAGGAGCTGGGAGAGATACAGCCCACTGCCCGATCCGGATGCACCAGGGCACATGCACACACTCTGTGTGTAGATCTGTGTGATTCTGTCACACATGCACACGTGTGTGGCCACCACCACTGTCAGGGCACAGAACACGTCCACCCCACAGGGTCCCTCCTGCTGCCTTGTTACGTACACAGCCGTCGCCTCCCCCTTCCCTGGGCCCTGACCCCCACTGTCCCTTCCCCATCTCTGCAGTTTGTCATTTTAAGAAAGTTGTGTAGGGAGTTCCTGGTGGCCTAGTGGTTAGGATTCTGAACTTTCACTGCCAGGGCCCAGGTTCAGTCCCTGGTCTGGGAACTGAGATCCCACAAGCCTCGCGGCCAAAAAAAAGAAGAAGAAAGAAAAGGAGTTGTGTAAATGGCATCATGCGTGAGCGTGGCAGGCTCTCCTCGGCCTTGAGGTCACCCGGGTTACTGCGTCAGCCGTTCAAGATGTGGAAATTTTAAGAATTCGTTATAAAACCACAACAAATCCACAGTGTTTTTTTAATAATTAAAAATAACAATAACAAAATAACACTATTTATTGAAAAAAACATGTTACAGTTTAGTAGTCTCTAGGATTTGGTAGCCGAGTTTGAAGGTAAAATGAGATGTTTATGAAAAAGGAGTGGTTCATATCTTAAGGTCTGTAAATAGCTTCATGTTCATGGTAAAAGCTCTTTTCAGTGGAAATATTAGTATGACTACAACTAAAATTCTCAGAGGTTTTTCATAAAAGTGAATAGCTGTCTTCGGTGTTTTGGGGATAGGGATAGCTAACTTCAGGAACTTGTCCGGGGGAGGGGCCCGCAATGGATGGAGGGGTGTTACATACCAGCTGTGCAGCAGTTTATTTTCCTGAAGTTTGAAATCTGTAGAAGAATCACTTTCTGAGATCTTTTGGAGAAAATGTGTGTGTCTAGGTCTGTGCAGTTAACAGAGCACCTGAAATTTGTGTCTCGGTTCTGAAGAATATTAAATGTGTGCACGTCTGAAGTAGTGCTTGAATTCTTTCTTTCCCCTGCAACAGTAGGAGCTTAGCAGTTGAGTCAATAAAATAACAGATCAGCGATATTGCCGGCTGTCTGTGTGACTGATCGGTGGTTTGTTTGCTTAAGGTGGTAGCATTTACTTAAGGTTGTATTAAAACTGTGCCAGGGCTTCCCTGGTGGCGCAGTGGTTGCGAATCTGCCTGCCGATGCAGGGGACACGGGTTCGTGCCCCGGTCTGGGAAGATCCCACATGCCGCGGAGCGGCTGGGCCCGTGAGTCATGGCCTCTGAGCCTGCGCGTCCGGAGCCTGTGCTCCGCAATGGGAGAGGCCACAGCAGTGAGAGGCCTGCGTACCGCAAAAAAAAAAAAAAAAAAAAAACCTGTGCCAGTGAACTCAGTAACTCAGCCCTACTCGATTCTCCCACCTCATTAGGAAGCGTGCTGTCCTGCATCCGTGGATCCTCCGGGAGAGGCTGGGACCCAGAGTATCTAAACAAGTATTGAAATCGGACAGTTTCCTGACTTTTTACCCAGAATGGTGAGCCAGTGTGCGGTCTTTCGTGGGTGACTTCTGGTTGTCTGAACACGGGTGGCTCTCCTGGCCTCAGCGGTCGCCTCTTCAGGGTCTGCTGAGGTGCATGGAGCGGTCGCCCCCCCACACCGCCGGCTGCTGCTCTTTGCTGCGTCCCCACATGTGTCTTTGTAAGCTCTGTCAGGGTCCACTTTCTGTTGGCTGTCGTTCCTTGGTTTGGTCAGGATTCTACCTCCAGAAGTGCACACACTTATTTTTGCTAATCTGCTTTACCTGGGAAACCAGATTAAACTCATTAGAATTGGGATTACCAGTGAAATGAAAATATATACATTCTAGAATAACCTGATTCCTTGGAAACGGTGGGTTTTGTTTTGTTTTGTTTTCTTTTTGGCATAAGGACTTGGGCCTAGTTGCCAGGCTCAGTGTGTGTATTTCAGGGCGCGTCTTACTGGGCTCTCCTGCATTTGTCACCTCTTCCGTCTTGGTTCTCTATCTTCCTGCCTCCGAGGTCATTCTTTCTTGGTGACCCTGCTGACCCCGCTCCACCTGCGCCTCGGTCAGCCCTCCTCTGGGCGACACAGCTGCAGCTCCCCCCGCTACTGGGCCGGGGTCCTGTCTGCGCCCCGCCGGCAGGATGAGCCCACGGGCACTGCTGGAAGTCTTCCATAAGGGCAAAGAGGAGGAGCCTGGATCTGCACGATAGACAGTGTTTGAGTGTGGTTGTAGTGTGCGATTTCTGTTCTCTCCTTGACCTCTCGTTAGCACGTAAAGGTAGACCGACATTGGAAATCTGATGGAATTTCGGGTGACTCAGGAAAGCAGACGGTACGGCCCAGCCAGCTCATAGCAGTTTGGCTCCATTTCCCAGCCCCTCGGACCTGGTTCCAGGGCCCCTCGTCTGTGATGGGGGAAGCAGGTGGTGTTTCCCGGCCTTTGATATGTGGACCCTCTTAAATGGAATTGGTTTTTATCTTTTGCACATGGTAGATTTAGTAGATATATGAGGCCGGGTTTCACTTTAAAAAATTGCTTTTAAATTCAGATGTAATTGGGCTTCCCTGGTGGCGCAGTGGTTGAGAGTCCGCCTGCCGATGCAGGGGACCACAGGTTCGTGCCCCGGTCCAGGAAGATCCCACATGCCGCGGAGCGGCTGGGCCCGTGAGCCATGGCCGCTGAGCCTGCGCATCCGGAGCCTGTGCTCCACAACGGGAGAGGCCACAACAGTGAGAGGCCCGCGTACCGCAAAAAAAAAAAAAAAAAAAAATTCAGATGTAATCTTTAATCTCAGCTCTTCATCAGGCACCATACTTTAAATTCAGTATTTGATTGTAATCTAAGTGCAGCAGATAGTTCAGATGTTGATCTACGAAAAATAACATTTTCCTCGGAAAAGTGATAGTTTTTAGTAATTACTTAAAACTTTAATCTCAATAGCAATGAGTCATCATTCAACTATATGTGTCAATAAATCTCTTTTTCAGCTGAAAATGCATATCTCAAATGCAAGCCCGACTTAGCAGGAATCTTTGGACTGCCTTGCCCTGTCCCTGAAATCGGATCATGAAGGTGCCGGGGAAAAGCCACCTCTGGGTGTGGCTCCCGTTCCTTCACCTGCTGGCCAGCGGCGCGGAGCACGAAGAAGTGGTGAGACACGCCATCGAGTTGCGCCGGGGCCAAGGGGCGGCCGTCACCCAGAGGAGACAGTGGGTCCTGGACGGTTGCAGAAAGCTCTCCGGGCTTCTTCGCCAGAAGGCTGTGGTTCTTAACAAACTGAAAAGTGCAGTCAGAGCAGTGGAAAAAGATGCCAGCCTTTCGGACGAAGAGAAGCTGTTTCAGGTGCACATGTTTGAAATTTTCCAGAAAGAGCTGAATGAAAGTGAAAACTCAGTCTTCCAGGCCATCCACGGACTCCAGAGAGCCCTGCAGGGCGACTACAGGGACGTGGTCAACGTGAAGGAGAGCAGCAGGCAGCGCCTGGAGGCCCTGCGGAAGGCAGCCATCAAGGTGGGCCCAGGGCGGGGGCGGGGTGCGCCAGCGGAGGGCGGCTCGGCAGGTGGGAGCCGCCCAGGGCCTCCGGTCTGGCTCAGCAGGTGCAGGAGAGCCGGTCCCTTTGCACAGTCACTTAGCAGAGCCACGTTTGAGCACTTCTAGGGGTCTCTCATGCTTCCTCCATGGTGGAAATCCCTGGGTACTGAAAAGAGTTACTCATGTTCCCCCAGTGAACTGACGTGGAAATAAGCCCATTGTAATTGCTGTCCAGGTTTTGAGCTTCTGATAAGAATTACTTTTAGCGTGAAGGCAGACTTTCTTCAAGGCCCACATGCTGAAAACAAAAATATTAAAGGTAGTTTTAAACAAACGTATACATTTGAATTAAGGATTTTGATGAAGGATACTTTTATTTTATTTTTAGTTTTTATTATTTTTTAAATAAATTTATTTATTTTTGTCTTTTGGGTGCGTTGGGTCTTTGTTGCTGTGCGCGGGCTTTCTCTAATTGTGGTGCGCGGGCTTCTCGTTGCAGTGGCTTCTCTTGTTGTGGAGCACGGGCTCTAGGGGCGCAGGCTTTAGTAGATGCGGTGCATGGGCTCAGTAGTTGTGGCTTGCCGGCTCTAGAGCACAGCCTCAGTAGCTGTGGCGCACGGGCTTAGATGCTCCGCGGTATGTGGGATCTTCCCAGACCAGGGCTCGAACCCGTGTCTCCTGCATTGGCAGGTGGATTCTTAACCACTGCGCCACCAGGGAAGCCCCTGAAGGATACTTTTAAAATGATGAGAAGAAACTATTATTACGTCAGCTGTGATAGTTATATAACATTTTAAAGCTATCATTTAAGCCATCTGTTATGTGCCAGGCACTTTAAATATACGAAGTATCATTTCGTCTTCATGGAAAGGCTATGGCAATATTATACAGCTTAAAAAGTAAAGAAGATACAAATTATTAAACTTTGTTTTACCCAAGTGTGGTAGTTTGGGTAGGAATATGGTGATGGAGTCAGTAGCCCCCTGGACTCGGGCATCCTGCCTGTTGTTGGAAACAGACCGCCCCCTCCGAGCGGGATCACCGCCTCACCAGGTCCTTCGCACGGGTGGGACATTAAACTCCTTGGCGTTAAAGAGGGAGTCGCAGGGGTGTCGGTTTGTGGTAGTTTTACGGTAGAACAGAGAACAAACATGAGTTTGAGTGGCACTGACCCCGCACGCCTGCTCTCTGCTGGTTCTGGCCTCACGGGTCTGAGGCGGTTCAGGCGCTGGGGGCGCTGAGTAGAGGCCGCAAAACGGCCGAGCCCGTGCCTGGGGCCGCCCTCCGCTCGGCGCCCACTCCGCCTCAAACGTGAGCAAGTGGTAGGGATTTCATTTGAGATCCCTCAAGCTTGAGTACGGTTGTGTGCCGTACATGTGTTAAACTCTGTTCCCAGCACCACGCATCACCTGTGCAAGTAAGTGATGCTGTCAGCTTCTCCTGGAACATCTCCCCTTGGTAACTTGGAATTCGACTGTGTATTCCGCTTAGAAATGTCTAGCTAAATAATCATGTGCCACAGCTGGGCTTCCACATGCAGTAGGCACAGTGGCTGGAACAGCATCAGGGTCAGCGGGTGGTTTTCGTGTGAAGAGAGGACCTTGAGCGTCTCTTTACGGTTGTGTGTTACATTCATGTGTGTGTAAGTAGCCTTCCTGCAGGGTTTGCTCTGAGAAGTTTGAGTGCCCTGGTGCACCCGGCCTCCCCTGCCATGTTCGCGGTGTGGGCAGGTCATCCAGGTTTCCTTCGTAATAAACACCACTCTTCATTTCTTACAAATGAATAGGAAGAGGCGGAATATGTGGAACTTCTGGCAGCAGAAAAACATCAGGTTGAAGCTCTTAAAAGCATGCAGCATCGGAACAAAAGTTTATCCCTCCTGGATGAAATTCTCGAGGATGTGAGGAGGGCGGCCGACCGTCTGGAGAAGGAGACGGAGGAGCGCGCGTTCGATGACAACAAGTCGGTGAGTAGCATCCACGGCAAGGTCCTCTCCGCCTGCCGAGCCACTGAGAGGATGTGCACTTGGACTTGTTTGCGGTGTACGGTAGTGCAGGCTGAAAATGAAGATGAGGCTAAAGCACGTGTGTGCCGTAGCAAGTAACTTGTGTGGCCCTGAAGACCTGCCCGGTTTCCTCTGCTTCCCGCCCCGCCCCGTGTTTGGTCAGCGCCCCCATCCCCGACGCCCCCGCCCCCAGCAGCTCATGTGTTTCCCCGGCCTTGGCTCCGGTCTCAGGAAGCTGGCCCTGGACGGCCACGTTTCGGTGCAGATCTGCCCGGGGAGAGGCTCGCTCCTTACAGGAAACCACCTTTGGGTCCCAAGCAGCATGTCAGACTGTGAGTCCTGGGACGGACTCAGGAAAGGGTTAGGTAATGACCGCAAACCAGAGCAAGGCTGGAGAGGGAAGGGGAGTGGGGCCCTCAGTGACCCCGGGGCGGGGGAGGCTCTGGGTGTGTGAGGGCCGTGCGCCTGGGGAAGAGTGTCCTTGCCTTTACCCCGCTCACCAGGTACCCTGCCCTCCATGACTCCGGGCTCTTCCACACTGGCCCTCCCCCGGTCCTCTGGGATGCCAGCCGCGTCCTGTAGTTCAGTTCAGCCTGGCACCGGCCCCATGGGGCTGGCGCAGACCCTGTGGGGACAGGCCCAGCCCAAGGCGGCCCCCACTCCAGATGCCAGCGCGTTTGCTGCGCTGCCCACAGAGCTCAGTCCGTTTGCTAGGTTGGCAGGTCAGCACGAAGGACACAGCTCAGTTGAAGGAGGTACAGGGCAGGGCGTGGGGGACGGCGGCCTCCCCCAGACACCCCCACACGTTCAGCAGCCTGGAAGCTCTCGGGAGCTCATGCCTGAAGGGTCTTCACGGAGGCTTCGTGATTTAGGCTCCTGACAAACTCGGCCTTCAGCCCCTCTGCCCTCGCAGAGGCCGTGGTGGAGCTGCAAGTTCAGCCCTCGTCACGTGCCCGGCTCCTCTGGTGACCAGCCCCTCCCGTGGGTACCCGGGGGCTCTCCGCCACCCCTCACTCACCCGGGGGCAGGTGAGGTCGCAAGGGGCTTATTATGAAGGACAGCACACTCCTTTCACCTCTGCTGCTCTGGAGCGATTTCAGGAGCTGAGGCCAAAAGACCAAATGTAGGACAAGATGTTTGCGTCGCTCTTGATCGCCCAGGAAGTCCCGCGGGTTCGGGGCTGTGAGCGGGAAAGGGGTCTAAGACCAAATGTGTGTTTCTTGTTGCAGATCACAGTGCCGCGCCCTGAATCAGGTAGAGTAGGTGTTTGGAAGTAGTAGAGATCCTGAGCACTTCCATCCTTAAGTCACTTTTCAACTGGAAAACTTCTTTGAATTTTCTAATTTATTGGTCTTCCATCACACCTGACAGAATGCTGAAAACCTTCCTGTCGTTCTTCTGTGCGGGACTTACTCTCTAACATTTGACCTTGAACTTAAACACGTCTGATTCGTTGTAGTGACACAACACTGGTCATTGTTACAGGTCAGAGGGGTCAACTTTGAGGCAGTTCTGCGGGTGGAAGAGGACGAGGCCAGCTCCAAGCAGAACCTCACGAACCGGGAGGTAGAGGAGGACCTGGGCCTGAGCATGCTCATCGACTCGCAAAATAACCAGTACATCCTCACCAAGCCCAGGGACGCCACCATCCCGCGGGCAGACCCCCACCTCATAAAGGTAGCCTGCGCCTCCGCCTGGCACCCACGTCCGCGGCCTAAAACCTGCCTTCGCTAGAATAGCTCCTTCTCAAGGGGCAGGGAGGGCTTGGCTGTGGTTTCACGTGTGGCCTGTGTCGACGTGGGGCGCGGCCGCCTTCTCCGGCGCCGGCTGGCTGGCGCCCCGGGCGGCCTGAGGTGCACACCTGCACCCTTGGAGGGAGCCGGTCTAGTGGGAGGACGTGGAATTCTTGCCTCGAGGTCGGCAGGGTTGTGGTTCGGGATCACTGTTTGGACTTGGCCCGTGTGAGTGACAGGTGTGCGAGTGACGGGGTGCAGCCTGCGCAGGGTCCACATCAGTCGCTGGGTCTCCAGCTAAACTCCCTGACGCTGGCATCTGTTCAGGAGAAGAGACCGAGGCAAAGAACTCAGTCTTCAAGGTGCTGCCAGGACAGACAGCCGAGGGGCAGATAGATAAGCGGTCCCCACGGGCTTGTCCCGTGTGAGGGGCTGATCCCTGAACTGCTGTCTTGAATCGAGAGGTAAAAGACAGCACGTGTGTGGCCTTCCTTGGTTTTGACCAGGTGGGGACTGGGAGGGGCTGAGTCTGAGAACGCGACTTCGTGCCCTTTGCGAGGGTCAGGGCCTCCACTGCGCAGTCGCCCCCCTTCCCCTTTGTACGTAGCGTAGCTTCTGGGGCGGCGTCTTGAGGCCACGTGAGTACCCCGTTCCCCGCCACCCTCGGGCCAGCAGCCTTGGCACCATCCACGAGTCTCTTCTGGACCGGTTAATACCGTGAAGGTTAGATCGTCTTCGTGCCATGGGAACACAGTGGGGAAGGGTTCCCGGACTCGAGCCCTGAGGGGAGTCCTCGTGCTCACAGTTCTCAGAGGACTGTTACGGGCTCTACGCGAAACAGACACACGGTTGTAATCGTTAGACGCTGAGGAGCGAGCCTCACCTGCTCCCAGAACCCTCCCTCGGCTCCCTCACTTGCCTTTCTTCCCCCTCAGTGAGGTCAGGGTACCGTCCCACCCTGCCTTCTCCTTTCTCTTGCTGCCTGTTACCTTACGTGTGTTTCTTGTCTGTTTATCCTTCTTTTAGGACATCGTCGCCATAGGGATGTTGTCCTTACCGTGCGGCTGGCTCTGCACCGCGATAGGACTGCCGACCATGTTTGGTTACATCATCTGCGGCGTGCTTCTGGGGCCCTCCGGACTCAACAGTATTAAGGTAAGAACAAAACTGAACTGTTCAGTGTCTGTTGAACTTGAATTAATGAAGGTAGCAGTTTCTTATAAATCACATCAAACAAGATGTCTTTTAAAGTTTCCTGAGGAATCTCTAAAGCGTAAAAAAGTCATTTTGTTCATTAATGAGTGAGCAGCTTGACCAGACAAAATGATCCTCTTTGTGTCTTTAAAATTATATTAGTTTTAAAGATTCTGTTTGCAGTAATATTATGGACTGGATTATTTGGACACTGAAAGGAACTAAAAATCCTGGATTAAATGTATTTTTAAAACATGCTTGGGACTTCTCTGGTGGTGCAGTGGTTAAGAATCCGCCTATCAAGGCAGGGGACACGGGTTCGAGCCCTGGTCCGGGAAGATCCCACGTGCTGCAGAGCAACTAAGCCCGTGCGCCACAACTACTGAGCCTGTACTCTAGAGCCCACGAGTCACAACTACTGAGCCCACGCCCTGCATCTACTGAAGCCCGTGCGCCTAGAGCCCATGCTCCGCAACAAGAGAAGCCACCGCAATGAGAAGCCCACGCACCGCAACAAAGAGTAGCCCCTGCTCGCCGCAACTAGAGAAAGCCCGCGCGCAGCAATGAAGACCCAATGCAGCGAGAAAATAAATAAAAATTAAAAAAAACAAAAACCCACGCTTAATACCCTGAGAAGCTGGTAAAGTAGTGAGCAGTGGCCCAGCCTGGCTGTGGGTGTCTGGAGGCCTGGGAGGATGTGGGTGCTGAGGCTGCTCTTGCTGAAGGCTGTTTGCTGAGCAGATTGAGGGGAGCATTGTCCTGTGTTGCTGGTGCTTTTGACAGTGAGGAAAGAGTCCCAAGCCTTGTGGGCTTCAAGCTGGGTCCTTGAAAAGAAAACGCAATGTGGACAGAGGGAAAGAGAATGCCACGTAGAGGTGTCCTGGTCCCACCCCAGAGGAACCTGGAGTGCAGGGTGTGGGAAGGGGCCACGGTGTGCCCCCCCCCCTGCCTGATGCTCCCCTTTGGGTAGAACGGGAGTCGGTGAAGCGGGGGCTCCACCTGCAGCCTCATCCCCTCCTCGGCTTAGCCCACCTGCACCGGGTCTGGAGGGTCCTGAGGGTTCCCCCCACTGGACAACACACGGGGGTCGAGGCGGCCTTCACACTGACTGATCCTCACAGCAGACTGTTTTGCCAGGTGGGAAGTACCTGGATGCTGCAGGCTGAGAGCCTGGACCTTGGTGAGGAGGATGAGTGTAGCCACCACCCAGCAGGGTGGCCTCTGGGAAGCCTGGTTTTAATTCAACTTTTTTTTTTAACATCTTTATTGGAGTATAATTGCTTTAAAATGGTGTGTTAGTTGCTGCTGTATAACAAAGTGAATCAGCTATACATATACATATATCCCCATAGCCCCTCCCTCTTGCGTCTGCCTGCCACCCTCCCTATCCCACCCCTCTAGGTGGTCACAAAGCACCGAGCTGATCTCCCTGTGCTATGTGGCTGCTTTCCACTAGCTAGATATTTTACATTTGATAGTGTATATATGTCCAGGCCTCTCTCTCACTTCGTCCCAGCTTACCCTTCCCCCTCCCCGTGTCCTCATGTCCATTCTCTACGTCTGCGTCTTTATTCCTCTCCTGCCCCTAGGTTCTTCAGAACCGTTTTTTTTTAGATTCCATATATATGTGTTAGCATATGATATTTGTTTTTCTCTTTCTGACTTACTTCACTCTGTATGACAGACTCTAGGTCCATCCATCTCACTACAAATAACACAATTTCATTTCTTTTTATGGCTGAGTAATATTCCATTGTATATATATGCCAGATCTTCTTTATCCATTCATCTGTCGATGGACACTTAGGTTGCTTCCATGTCCTGTCTATTGTAAACAGTGCTGAAAAGAACATTGTGAATTATGGTTTTCTCTCAGCTTTTTGAATAGGTAGTTTTTATGTGATTGAAACAGTATAAAAAGCTGTAGGTGAAAAATCTTTGCCTGACCTTGTCCCATCCCTCCCTTTCCAGAACATTTGCAAACCCTGGAAAACACAAATGTATCTTCCTTTTCCTTTTTACTTAACAGCAAAGATAGCTCATAAGCAAAGAATTAAGGCTAAATAATTAGGTAATAGATCCAACTGGATACAATGAATATTGTATTTTTTAATAAATTATGTATACCATGGAAAAATAATATAATTACAGTAGATAAAAATACCAAGATCAGGACTTCCCTGGTGGTCCAGTGGTTACGACTCTGCGCTCCCAATGCAGGGGGCCCAAGTTCCATCCCTGGTCGGGGAACTAGATCTGCATGCCACATGGTGTGGCCAAAAACAAAAAACAAAATCAAAAACAAACCCCCAAACAAACGAACAAAAATACCAAGATAAAATTACCAAAATAAAAATCCAAGATCATACTAGCCAGAAGTGGGAGTGGTTAATGGAGAGAGTCTAACTGTATATAACTGTACTTCAGTATTTATCTTTTCCTCGTAGGGAGTAACAGGCTTTCATTTTCTAAGTCAACAAGTATAGGTTTAAGTGTGTTACTTTGAAGTCAGGTTGCAGCCTAATTTTCAAAAGGGAAAAAAAATAGTAGCAGTAAGGAGGCATAAAAAGCAGAAGACATAAAAGAATTGAGAGCAAACATGTTGTTTTATAGCAAATATATGTGGAACAAAGTTCTCTATGAAGATACATGTTTGCAGACGGTGTCAGGAAAAAAAGTACAACAAACGAGATTGAATAAAAATAGTGACTAAAAGGTTGAGAGTGAAAGGAGGAAATGTGCTGATAGAAAGAGGGCAAATCAGTGGTGTTCACAGCCAGGAGACAGAGGAGGTGCATGGTGGGGCCTGGGGGGCACACCGACACACGAAGGCCTGGACTCCATTTTCACGTGTTCGGGGAACATTGAAAAAATCAAAAAGTTAGTGGCCATAATGCAAACCTCAATTGTAAATAATATAAGTAGTACCAAATGGACTGGTATGAACAACACTGTCTACTATAGTGCAGGAACGTTGACGGTAAATAGCAAATGAGGGGCACTGTACGTCAGGACCTGTGGGGAGTGGCCACATGGGGTCCAGGAGAAAATCCCACACTCAGTCTCACCCAGACCCAAGGGAAGTAAAGCACTCCTGTTAGTTAAGTGTTAAACTGAGGTTTAATGCCTCCCCGTCCCCAAAGGAAGCTATGGAAGGAAGTAATGGAAGTAACAGTGGCAATTAATGAACTTGAAAGCGGGTGAATTCATGAGCTATTTCCTAGAAAATAAATAAAATTATTCCTCCGGCTAATCAAGAAAAAGGAAAGAAGTCACTACCATCAGGAAGTTCAGAGTATCTCAGATATAGAGGAAATTCAGATCATTGTTTGTTTGTTTGTTTTTTTAAATACTGGTCTTTTTGGTGGCATCCCACTGAGTATGTTAGGACAAGATGGTTCTGTGAAGTACACGTGATATCTTAAATATGTTAAGTTTTACGGTTTTAAAACTTTCTTGTTTTTCAGTCAGTTGTGCAGGTGGAGACGTTAGGAGAATTTGGCGTGTTCTTTACTCTCTTCCTCGTTGGCTTAGAATTTTCCCCAGAGAAGCTGAGAAAGGTGAGTCCACCAGTGTGCCTGTGTCATCGCCCCACTGAGATTAACATGCCCTGCAATCACCATCCACATTTGTTGGAGACTTGCCCAGCAGATTAGGTCTGTTTAGGGTAGAATATGGTGTTGTAGTTTGATGCTATTTTTGGAACATAAACTCCAAAAGATAAAATGTTAAAAAAAAAAAAAGAGTGAAAATTCGGTGAATCAATGGAATTAGCTTTCAGTGGCTAATTCCAAACCAGGTCTGAGAAGTGCTGTGTCCAAACTTACTGATGTTTGAGTCCCTCCAAGAGGGTCCAACGCTGGTAGAGGCTGAAATATCATAGGGGTGGAACGTTCAGTGTTACTATGGGGAAAAACTCCTCGTTTTCCTAAATAAGTGGTAAATTTTGATTATTGCTATGTCACTGTAAGATGAAAATATCTGAAAGGTTAATGGTATTTAGGGCCATATGTATGAATAAATGTTAAAGTAGTGGAAGCAACAGTTCCTCCTAAATTTGTTGACTTTTAGAATGATTACTTTGAAAGCCAGAATATTCGAGAATGGAAACGGAGTTAGGTTGGAAGTGAATTCATGAAAGGCTACTTTGTGTTTGAACAGGTCACAGAAGAGGAAAAAGCTGATGAGAAAGCAGATGGGGGTGTGTGGGGAATGACAGGGAAGCTGCTGGTTACAGGAAGGGGCGGCTCCGTCCAGGCCCCGTTTTGCCCACCAGCTTAACTAGGACACCAGTGTCGAGTCAGCAGGGGTCTCAGTGACTCTGCGGGTGGTCACTGGGCGCCCTCGCACCAGGTGGATGAGAGTGACAGCTCGTGCCCCTTCTGGGGAGCAGTCCAGCAGTTTGATTCAGGAGCCTTGCCAGGTTCACATCCTTTCATCGGTGGTTCTGCTCCTGGGTTTCTAGGCAAAGGGAAGAGTCAAGCCCAAGTTTTGGTTTTTGTTTTTTAAAATTAGCCCCTACAAGGTCCTTAGCTCCTCATTGTAGCATTTTTATAAAAGATCCAAAGCAACCTGAGTGTCTAAAGTTTAAGCTCTGATGTAGCTGCTGGATGGAGTATTATGTAGCCATTAAAAGTATTATAAGAATGTGCAATAACAAAGAAAAAAATGTTAAATGCTGAACTTCAGAAGAAAAAAGTGAGCATATAGTGTGACTGTGGCGACACAGAAGGAGCCCAGAAGCACAGGAAATAATGTGCCAAACAACCGTGGATGCTGCTTTCCAAGTCCTCTCTGACCACCAGCGTGCTTCCTACAGGAAGGGAAGTAAGCTCGGCCTGAGCCTGCGCTGCCATCAGGGAGCAGCTGTGCCCGGCCATGCCCACCCCTTTCCCCAGTTCCTCCTTTTTTTCTTTCTTTTTGTTTTTAAATAAATTTATTTATTTATTTTTATTTTTGGCTGCGTTGGGTCTTCGTTGCTGTGCGCGCGCTTTCTCTAGTTGCAGTGAGCAGGGGCTACTCTGTTGTGGTGCACGGGCTTCTCATTGCAGTGGCTTCTCTTGTTGCGGAGCATTTGCTCTAGGTGCGTGGGCTCAGTAGTTGTGGCGCGTGGGCTCAGTTGTGGCACGTGGGCTCAGTAGTTGTGGCTTGTGGGCTCTAGAGCGCAGGCTCAGTAGTTGTGGCACGCGGGCTCAGTAGTTGTGGCGCGTGGGCTCAGTAGTTGTGGCACGCGGGCTCAGTAGTTGTGGCTTGCGGGCCCTAGAGCGCAGGCTCAGTAGTTGTGGCGCATGGGCTTAGTTGCTCCGTGGCGTGTGGGATCTTCCCGGACCAGTGCTCGAACCTGTGTCCCCTGCACTGGCAGGCGGATTCCTAACCACTGCGCCATCAGGGAAGTCCCTCCCCCTTTTTTTCTGTTAAAGCTCCATTTGTCCATCCACTGACGCCTCACTTCCTGTCAGCCTTCCTCCTCATACAGTGTCCTGAGTCAGTTCTGGTATCTTTTTCATCCTTCTGGCACAATCACCTCCATGTGTTAATTTCTGAATCCAAAGTATAAAGAAAATTGCCCACTTCTCTGGGTCCTAAAGGAAGTGGCCAAATTCTTCCCGTTAATTCCGTTGAGATGTGTGTTGTGGCTGGGCCAGAGGGGCCTGGCGAGGACCTGTGGGGTCTCCTGGGAGTGGGAGGGTCTTCCCAGGCAGCCCTGTGAATGCGCAGCCTGGACCCCTCGGTGTTCACGTGCGTTCAGATGTTCACAGCCAGCAGCGGTGTTACCTCGCGGTGAGGGGTGAGGAGGGGCAGGGTCTGGTCCCCCCGCGTCCCTGGCGCAGCCCTCTCAGCTGGCGCGTCCTCGTCTGGGCTCTGAGGGGTTGGGAGGATTCAGGTGTCCTCTGGGTCCAGAGTCTCATAACTATCTTCCCCAGCACTGTGGCGTTCAGGGTTAAATAAGAAATCAACGTCATTCACCGGGATGTTTGCGTGCCCTCCTCAGTGTGCTATGTTTCTGTGAGGCTTTGGGGATCTTGTGCCGGGGGTGCAGCCTGAGTCAGGGCTCGTGGGAGCAGGTGTGTGCTGTAAGTCAGGGCAGGGGCTTGGGCGGGGACCGGCCCCTACTGGGTGCCTTTGGGTCTGGGGTGAGCTGGGGTCTCTAATGTCCCCTAGCTCCGACGTCCCTGGCGCCACCGAGCCTGGCTGCTCCCCGCCTGGCGGCCCTGAGCCTTGACCTGCACCAGGAGCGCATCGCGCCCCTTCGTAGGCAGGCCCGTGGGCTCGGCGTGCAGAAAGTTTATATCCATTGGTAACTACACGAGAAGTCCACGTTTATTTTTCTTTTATTTCTCAGCGATAAATGACTGACAGCTTTAGCGCAGCCTGAGGTACCGGTGGCCCTCCTGCCTGTGGGCTACCCGTGTGACCCTGTCACGGTGGGAAGTTACTTGGTAGGGTTTTGAAGTATCAAGTTGCTGGCAGGCCCCTCTCAGTCTTCTGTGAAATCTCCTAGAGGCCTGATTAGAGACAGTTCAGAGCCGCCCGAGTCTGCGAGATCCTTCCCGGGCCTTGTCACTGAGGATGCTCGCGCCCTCGACTGTCTGTCGTTTACTCGTGAATCACCTGGGCCGCTCAGGTGTGTCCTGTTTCCGCTGGAAGAGGGGGCGGGGGGTCCCCAGCCCCAGCTGCGTTCTGAGGATGGCAGTGCACGACGCGGAGAGGGTGGAGGGCGTGCTTCGTCCCTAGCCACGTCCAGCACTCGGTGACCGCGTGTGACCGCCCCCGCTTTTCATGGTGTTGCACTGGTGTGTTTGCTGCGGGGCCAGCCGGTTCCTGGGCGGGTGTGCACGTGCTCTGCGGGGCCGTGGGCACTGAGGTGTGTGCACGCCCCTGTGCTCTCTCCCAGGTGTGGAAGATCTCCCTGCAGGGGCCCTGCTACATGACTCTGCTCATGGTGGCCTTCGGCTTGGTCTGGGGCCACCTTCTACAGATCAGACCCACCCAGAGCGTCTTTATCTCCACCTGCCTGTCCTTGTCGAGCACACCCCTGGTGTCCAAGTTCCTCGTGGGCAGCACCCGCAGTGACAAGGAAGGTAGGTGGCCGCGTGTTCTGAGCGTGTGTTGAGGTTAACCGACTTGAGTCCACGCACTCTTAGTGACTTCTCCCCAAGCAGGCGACATCGACTACGGCGCGGTGCTGCTGGGGATGCTGGTGACACAGGACGTGCAGCTGGGACTGTTCATCGCTGTCCTGCCCACGCTCATCCAGGCGGGAGCCGGCGCACACGCCAGGTAGGGTTGCTGCCGTACTTCAGTTCACGGTCTGTTTTTCTGGCTTCAGGTCATTTGTTTATTGAAATACTGACCTTCCTTTCCTTCTCAAGTACAAGGTTTCTTCTGCTCTGTTTCCTTTCTGTTAGAGGGCTCTGGTCATTCTTTCATGGTTAGTCTGCTGCCGACAGCAGGTTCTCTCGGTTTCCTTATCTGAGAGTCTTATCTCCCTTCCCGCTGGAGGACGTGGCCACCGGGCATCAGTCCGCAGCGGACGTTTCTTTCTTCCAGTGCCTGGCAATGCTGTGCTGCTTCTCCCTGGCCTCCGATGGCTTCAGTGAGAAACCGGCTGTCATTCAGATCTGTGTTTCTCCACAAGTAACGCATGGCTCCTCTCTGGCTGCTTTCAAGACTTTGCCTTTAGTTTTCAGAAATTTAATGACGCTGTGTCTTGGTGTCTTAGTTCGGGCTCTACAGCAGACACCACAGATGCGGCAGCTTACACAGCAGACGTTTAGTCCCGGGGGCTGGGCGCCGGAGATTAGGGTACTGGTGCCCTCTCAGGCAGCTGTCTTCTCCTGTGTCTCCACGGTAGGGGAGGTGGAGAGGCTGCAAAGCCCTCCGGTCTCTCTTATAAAGGCCATTGGTTCCAGCACCGGCCCCACCTCCAGATGACTCTGGGGGCACACACACCTCCGGCCCATGATACCTTTGGGCTTGTTCTGTATGGCGTTCGTTCATCTTCTTGAAGCTGCAGCTCTGTGTCTCTTGTCTCTTCCTAGTTTAGGAGTTTCGGCCATTGTTTCCTCAGGTGTTTTCTTTTCAGTCCCGCTTGCCCCCTCCTCCTGGGACCCCAGTGGTGCAAACGTGGCTCTTCTGTTGTCCCACGGGTCTCTGAGACGCTTCTTTTTTGGTCTGTTTTCTGCCTGTTGTTCAGACTGGGTAAATTCTGTCCGTTTGTCCTCACGTCCACTGGTCCCATCCTCTGTCATTTCTCTACTATTCAGCCCACCCAGCAAGATTTTTGCTCAGGTTATTATGTTGTTTAGTAGCATAATTTCCATTTGATTCTTCTTTTTATAACTTCTGTTTCTTGCTGAGATTTTCTATTTTTTCACTTGTTTCAAGAGAATTTTTTAAGTACTATTGAATCATTTTTACGATGGCTGCTTTCAAATCTTTGTCAGATAATCCTAATGATGACGGGTCTTGATGTTGGAGTCTTATTCAAGTTGTGGTTTTCCTGATTCTTGGTGTGCTGAGTGATTTCCAGTCGTATCCTGGACATTTTATATCTGATAATATGAGTCTCTGGATCCTTTAATTATTTTTTAAAGCCAGCAGCCCCATGTTGAGGCGTGGTTGGGGGTGTGTGTTCCTCTTCCTGCTGAACCCCGTCTGGGGGGCGTGGACAGCCTGCCTCACTGCTGACCGGCGGGGTGGAAGCGTTTTGTATTTTTAGTATTTGCCTTTTGCCAGATATGGTATTAAGTTTCAGCAATCCAAAGTGATCAAGATCTCTTCTCTGCTCTCAGGAAGCTCAGCCTGGCGGGGAAAGTAGAAGGAGGGAATGGTTTTTAACTGAGATTCCCAGAGGTGAAGGCTCCGGCCCTGGTGTGTGGCCACCCTGGAGCCCCAGCTCTCCATTTGCCAGCCCTGCAGGCTGTGTTCTCACCTGTAGGATGGGAACAAGGTGGAACCTGGACAGTGTGCTGGCTGTCGACAGGAGAGATCGTAAGGCACCTAACACGCCCCTCGTATATGCAGCTGTTAAAGGCCGTTTGTCAGGAAGGCCCTTTGTCTGTCATTTTTCTTTGATCCAAAGGTCTTTAACTGTCAGAAAAGCAATGCTTTGTCGCATTAGTCCTTCTGGCTACAGATTTTCAGGGTAAGTAACTGAACAAACATTTAGACAGAAAAAGGATTTGTAACTTTAGCCGAAAGTCGTTTGAGTTCTGTTTGGGACATGCGGTCAGTCCTTCCCGGGAGAGGCGGGAACCCCCTCTCCCAGGCAGGATCCGAACCGCGGCCAAGAGTGTCCGGGCCCCCTGGGAATGACGGGTATCACCTGGGAACCAGGCCCCCTGCCAGGTAGACAGGTACGGCTCAGGCAGAAGACTTGGAAAGCTTTTCTTTTTATCTTCCTAATTTAAAAATTCATCCAGTACTGGTACTGGTCCTGTTGACTTCATTCCCGTTTTGTCATGAGAAGCCATGTTTACCGAGAATTTTAATGACGTGGAAAAGTGCCCTACATTGTGTTAGGTTGTAAAACAGAGTCAAGACCACATATAGTGTTTCTCAGAAGGAGAAACATGGAGCTGCCACGTGACTCAGCCCTTCTGCTCCAGGGTGTGTACCCCACAGGAATGGGAACACCTGTCACAGGTGTCACCTTTGTGGGGGCGAAGGCGGCACAGCCACGTGAATGCCCCTCGTGCCATGAGTTACACACTAATGGGGAAGGTGGTAAATTTTACGTTACGAATATTTTACCACAGTAAAAAAAACCTTGTGCGTGAATGTTCATGGCAGCATTAGTCATAACAGCTAAGACGTGGAAACAACTCAAATATCCATTAGCTAATGGACAGATAAATAAAACATACAGTGAAATGTTACTCAGCCATAAAAAGGAATGACGCCCTGACACACAGTACAGCGCGGGTGAGCCCTGAGGACAGACGCCAAAGGCCACACCGTGGTTCCCACAAGCGATTCTGTTTATATGAAACGTCCAGAACAGGCAGAAGACAGCAGGTTGGTGGTGCCGGGGGCTGGGCTTGGGGAGTGAGTGTAAGGGGCGCAGGGTTTCTCTCAAGGATGAAATACGTTCTGAGACTGTCGTGGTGGCACAACTTTGTGACTAGAAGCCGTTAAATTATATACTTTAAACGGGTGAATTGTGTGAAATGAGACGTATTAATAAAGCTGTTAAAAATTACACACAATGTTATTTTAACTACATAAAGGAGAAGATGGAGGCTAGAAATGTGTATTACAGAGTGTTCAGGATTTTTCTAGTAGTAGAGGAGTAGATTACGGTAATTTTACTGTTTATTTACTTTTCTGTATAATTTGGGAAAAACCTCTTTTCCAATTTTGATTACCAGGGAAAATTTATAGTAAAAAATATTAAATAAAATCAATAATAATGTTAATACAGGCTTTGCCTCTTAATTCAGCTTTATTCAGAATTCATCTCGATCTTTCCTAAAGGAAAGGATTATCTTCTTCCCTCCAAATATTTCACAGGTAAAGAACAGAACACAGGGACTATGATAAAAAAAATAAAGTAATTCAAATTACTAGAATTAAAATCTTGCAAAACCATGAAAGTTCTAGAAGAAAGTATGGATGAATGTATTACTGAATATTGAAGATGTTCAAGCAGAACACAAATTCCAGAAGCCATAAAGGACAAGAAATGTGATCAGTGTCACTAAAGTTTCATACTTTGAATGTTTAAATACATGCACATGTCCATGTACACACAAACACACATCCACCCGCGCACATCCATGGATACACACAGACCTGCACACATACATTTACACACATACATGTGTGCACACACGTATACGTGCACATACATGTACAGGAACACATTAGGTAAGCAGGCCAAAGACAAATCGGAAAGAGATGTGTGTACACGTTCTGTCTTATTGTTTAAAATCAAAGTATAGTTGATTTTAAGACAGAGGGTTAAGTTTCTCATTTCACGAAGATCTACAAATCAATGAGAAAAGCGAGACCAACGCAGTTTACAGATAGGTGAGCGCTGGGAGCAGCTAACTCAGCAACAAGCTGGTGGGAGAACACCCCGCCCCCTGCCCCCCACGGAAGGAAGTCCGGGATGCCTCTCCCTGTTGGGCGGGGCCGTCTGTCAAGGGTGGACGTGGACGGTGCACGAGCTCCCCCACAGGCCGCCCCCAGTGTGGCTGAGCCTGGACGACCCATTCCCAGATCCAGCCCAGGAGACGTGGCCCCGGCCCTCGGGTCACGGGCATCAGACAGCATCCCCACGTGTTGCTTTGGCCTCTGCAGCCAACTGAATGGGATGAGTCAGGGGTCACTGGGGTACAGGGAGAAGAGGGCAGCTGGGGAAGGGGTGCCTGGTGCCGGCCCTGAGGCCCGGGTCTGGGTCGCGGGCGGTGGGTGAGGAGTTCGGCGTCAGCTCCTGGGCTCTGGGGGCCTGGCTGGGACTTCGAGCAGGTTTCTCTTCCTGCCGAGGCCACAGACCCCGGCTTCTCCCCTGGGCTGTCATCCTGAGCCTTAGCCGAAGGGATATTCACAGAGACTGCTCTGATGCCCCAAGGCATCACACACACCCTGGGACGTGTCTGGGCTGCTGGTCTAGGCCTGGCTGCAGGGGCGAATCCTCTCTTAGCCACCTGATTTATATTCTTCCATCAGGAGCTTTTAAACCAGAATTTTGGACTGAAGGGTTTCCTAAATGTGATGGGGAACTGGGGTTAAAAAATATGTATGTTACCATAAACACGACAGATACACAATAGTGCCTGTCTTGTGAAAGTCATTAGGTGGAGATCTTAACAATGTATTGAGATCTGAATAGCATATTCTAAAAAGGGCTTCGTGCAGAACCCTTTTCTCCATGACTAAATAACAGAAAATTCAGAGTTATGGCTTGGGGTAAGGGAAGGCTTTTCTGAAAGTCGCTGGCATCCCCCAGCCATGCTTTGGTGGGGAGCCTGCCGTGTCGTGTTACAGAGCGACTGTTTCCTTACGAAGAATTTCAAATGGGGGTTAATTCCTAGTGAGGACTTTTGTCATCTGTCATCGATGGAGACACATAAGCTGTCAGTCACGAGTCACTGCATCCCATAAAATGTACTTACTCCAAAGTATTAATTGCAACACAATTCAGCTTCTATATGCGATTCAGGTAACTTAATTTCTGAGGTTAATGTTTGATGGATTTTATTCTAACATTTAGAAATGAAAACGTCTGCGATTTGGGTCATTTATTTTGTAATGTTAAAAAGGAATGGAAGGTCATGTCGTTAGACTTCAGCGTATTCTGAGGAGAATCAGGCGTCTCCGTCTCTTTCCCAGCGTCGCCATGGAGATCCTGCGGGTCCTGGGCCTGGTCGGGCAGGTCCTCTTCTCGCTTGCTGCGGTTCTCCTCTTCTGTCTTGTCGTGAGGACCTACCTCGTGGGGCCGTACTGCCGGAAGCTGCACGCGGAGAGCAAGGGAAACAAGGAGATCCTCATCCTGGGAATCTCCGCTTTCACCTTCCTCATGCTGACGGTAAGGCCCCAAATGCCCGCCACGTACTTCGTCTGACTTAGCCTCTGTTCGCCGAGAGCTTGTGATGGGTCCTTTTTCTTTCATTTTATGACAGTTGGCATACGTGAGACACTTGTTGGTGTTTTTATCCGTGCACAGTCGTGCTGCCTGGCACTTCTGCCCGCGCTCTAGGCTCTCTGCTGGGATGGTGTTTGTGAGTGTGAAACCGTGCGAGCCTGTCTTAGACGCTTTGCATCTGAAGCAAGAATCACAGTTTAAAACGACTTTTCGTTCTGTTTGTTGAGAACAAGCTAGCCAGCAGCGTAACTTCTTTCGCTGTAACGTGAAAGCTCACCACAGAGGCTTGTTTTGGAGGCAGCTGTCCCAGTTAAGGGACAGGCTTCTCATGGGAGAGCAGGGGAGGGGCCGGAGACCCCGTAAACAGTCCCAGCTCTGGGGGCATCACCTGCACGGAAGAGCTGCGCCCCTCGACGTGCGCTGGAGAAGTGAAGACCCGTGTTCACGCGGAAACTGACGCGTGAGCGTGACAACAGATGTGCTCCCATCGGCCCAGACCGCCCAGATGGCCTTCCTCAGGCGCGTGGTTCAGCCAGCCACGGCCCTCCACGCCAGGGCGGCCACCCAGCTTTGAACTGCGGGTCCGTGAGTCGCCGGAGAGCTGTGCTGACTCGAAAAGCCAGTCCCCAGGGTCAGGAGCTGTGCCACTCCACTTCCGTGCAGTTCGTGAAGACAGATCAGAGATGGGGGAAGGCCGCTGGCCGGGTGCTGAGGAGGGAGGGGGGTGGGGAGGACCTGGAGGTCACGGGCGGCCCACGTGGCTCCACGGTGTCACATCCATGGGACTCGTGCTGTGACTTGGGAAGATGCTGCCGTGGGGGAGCCCGGGGGAAGGTACCGGGGTCTCTGAATGACTCCGTAGAACTGCACGTGAGCCTACAGTTAGGTCAAGAGAAACGTTTAATCCTATAAAGGACACTGAGGAAAATAACTTCCTTACGCAGTTGGGTTGCCTCCTAGTATCTCGTACTCTTGGGAGAAGACTAAGGTTTGCGTTTGCTCAAAGCCGTTCCGTATGTGACCGGCCTCAGTTTTGTGCGTTGCTCCACCCCATCCGGAGTGTCCTCTCTGGAATGACACCCAGCAGAGCGCTCCGACCCGGCGCTCCGTGCTGCCACCCAGCGGCCCTTGAGCCGAAGCAGCCTCGCTCTGCGGCCGTGTCTCCTGAGCACCTGCTGCGGGTGCCGGGCGCTGGGGAAGGCGTCTAGCGCCCAGGCCTCCGCTCACTCGCCCCGTCTGTGCTTAGACATTCCGGGCCGTGGGAGTGAGGCTGCACGTGCGGGTCTAGGCCCGGGCTGTGTGGGCCTACGTGACCGCGGCTGGTTTCCCCAGGTGGCCATGCCCTTCTCCCCGACCAGCACGTTTCAGAGGCTGATCCCAAGCTGTAGCCCGTGTCAGTGCTTCATTCCTTTCCACGGCTGAATAATATTCCTTGTCAGATACAGGTTTGCTAATATCTTCCAGTTTGTGACTTGTCTTTCACTCTCTTGACGACGTTTCTTTGAACGGAAGTTCCTAATTTTAGCGTAGTGCCGTGATCATTCTTTAAGGGCGGCACTTCAGGATCCTGCGTGACACACGTTTTCCGGCCGCATGTCACGGGGATGCTCTGTGTTGTCCTCTGAAAACGTACTGCTTTCTTTTCTCACTGAGACCTGCCATCCGTGGGAGGCGAGTTAGCGCGGGCTGGGTGGCCGTGGCCAGGACCTGTTCTCCACGAGCGTCTCCTCAGCCCCGTGAAGTCAAAGGTCACAGCACAGAAGCCGAGTGGCCGAGCATGGGTGGCCCAGACGCCCTGCTGTCCCCAGGCGGACGGGCGGCCAGCCGGCCTCCTCTCTGCAGGCTGTCTGGTCGTGGTCTCCTGGGTCATGGGGGTGGGTTCGGCTGGTCGGCTTCCACGCACAGGGAGTCCTGTGACTGTTCCCGTAACGCTAGGCGCCCTTGGTTCCCCGCGTCCGTGTCCACGCTGCCCGGCATGTGTCGTGTGTGTGTGGCGGCAGCGAGCGCTGTGTTGGATCCGCTCCCAGGCGTCTTATGGGCTCCGACACGGTCGTCAGCGGGGCTTCCTGGAACGTTGTACGTCTGTCTGTGCTGCTCTCGTCACTGGATTTACCTCCTCAAGTTAAACGCCATGTCCACTTCCTTCCTCTAGGCGCCGGCGGGGTTGGGGGGGAATAGTTTTGTGGGCCACGTTTTTAATGCCAGGGGAGTTGGGCGGTTTATTGATTCAGGGTAAAGAAAGTGTGTCACAAATGCTTAGATCTTGGAAAATAGTCTCACTCAAAACGTCCACAGCAGTCTACACGACCGATGGTTGCAACTGTTGTATGACCGTTTCCTCTCGCTCGTGGTCAGTGAGCTGACGTCCACTGCCGTGCCTTCTGCGGGGTTCTCCTAGGACACCGCAGGGGCCTGGGCAGGGGCAGGGAAGCTGGCTTGTCGTGGTTTTATGGGGACGTCCTGCCGCGTCCGAGAGGCCCTCTCGTGTGTCCTCAGCAGAGACGCTGGCGGGTGCATCCGGCGTGACCTGTGTCCTCCTCCCCTCAGGTCACCGAGCTCCTGGACGTGTCCATGGAGCTGGGCTGCTTCCTGGCCGGAGCCCTGGTGTCCTCCCAGGGCCACGTGGTCGCTGAGGAGGTCATGTCCTATGTGGAGCCCGTCCGCGACTTCCTGGCCATCGTGTTCTTCGCGTCCATAGGTGACCCTCCTCCTCCAGGGGTGACACTCCCACTGGGTCTCATCTGCTCACACGTGTTTCTACTTAGCTTGTGCCGCAAAAACAGTTACCATGGTGACTAGGGTCTGAGGGACTCTCCCTTAGAAGGAGGGAAGGTTTGAGCTGAGGGACGGGGGCTCCTGACTAGTGGTCCTGAGGGTCCACCACTCAGCAGGGTGGCAGGCCCACTTCAGCACGTCCACATCAAGTGCAGGAAGAAATTCTAATTTTAATACAAAAAATCAAACTGGTGTGTTGAGGCTGCTGCCCTGGGAATGTCCCCGTGGAGGGGAACAGTCCCGCTCGTTTTCACAGCACGGCCACCTGGCCTCTCGCTCACACCCTGCACTGCTCAGTGGGTCCAGGAGCCCCAGAGACTCTGGGTGCCTCGAGGGGCAGGTTCTGAAGCCCGTGGAAACAGGGCGGGGAGCACTGAGTCGCCCGGCCCTCTGCTCGGGGTCTCGGGGTGGAGTGGGTGGGAGACACCGGGCCCCTTCCTGTCCTGGTGGAGGAGCCTGTGGATGTAGGGGTGGCAGGGAGGCTGGCCGCCCGGCCCGGACGATCACCCGTCCCCGTCCCGCAGGCCTTCACGTGTTCCCCACCTTCGTGCTGCACGAGCTTGCCGTCCTGCTGGCCCTCACGCTGTCGGTGGTGGTCATGAAGGTAGGGCCCCTGCTTGCAAAGTCCACCCTGCCTTTGGTTTCACCTGTCACACCATGCGCCTCGCTTCCTGCCTGTGTGTACCCCCCGCCCAGCGCAGTCCGGGCAGCTGGGGCTTCTCGGGTCGGGATGGCCCTTTGTCTCAGAGTTTGTGTTGAAAATGGGGGTTTCAGAAGCTGGGGCTGGAGAAACCGCTCTCTGGATCCTCCAGTAACACCCCTGCTCTGTAATTTGACTTCTAAGTGAGTCTAAAGAACCGCAAACCCGGCTCTGGTGACGCAAACGTACATTTTAACAGCCACTGAGAACTAGTTTGCCACTTTCCACTTGTCTGATCTCTGTGACTACAAATTGTTGAGGTGCCCATGTCAGCGTGGGATTCTGGGAGTGGACGTGGCCTGGGCGGTGGCCGCTGGCTTTGCGGATGAGAAGGAGCGGCGCCCCGATGATGGCTGAACCGCACTGCCTGCTGCAGGCTGCTTTCCTCCGCGCTTTCTTTACGTTTCGTTAAAAACAAAGTTTCCATTCTGAACGCTGCACGATATTCGCTTGGCAGGAGGGCCTTGGTTTTCCTGGGCGGGGGGGGGGGGGGCGTCTCCGTGTGTCCTCCCGCGCGGTGCTGGGGCGGCCCCCCCGGACCCGCCCTGCTTCCTGTGGGCGGTGCTCTGGGCCCAGCCTGGCCGAGCGTGACCTGCCGCTCTGGCAGTTCGCCCTGGCAGCCCTGGTCCTGTCTCTGCTGCTGCCCAAGACCAGCCAGTACGTCAAGTGGATCGTGGCCGCGGGGCTGGCCCAGGTCAGCGAGTTCTCTCTGGTCCTGGGGAGCCGGGCGCGCAGAGCACGTGTCATCTCTCGGGAGGTGAGTCTCTGCCCGGCTGGCGGAGCGGGGTTGTTGGGGGAGTAGGGCTGGGGTCTGGGGGGCGCCCCAGTCCCCGGGGCCTCTTGGGGAAGGGGGCACCCTCCTCCAGGCCAGGCACCAGAGGCTCACACACTGTGATGCGGAGACATGCCCCCAGCCACGCTGATGCCCCGCCCCCGGCAGGTGTACCTCCTCATCCTGAGTGTGACCACGCTCAGCCTCCTCCTGGCCCCGCTGCTTTGGCGAGTGGCCGTCGCCAGGTGTGCGCCCCGGCCCGAGAGAAGGTCCAGCCTCTGAGGACCGCGGCCAGGCGACCGGCCGGAGCTGGCACCGCATTCCCGGATCTCAGAGTCTCCCGGAGCCCGCCTCTGCGTGCAGTGATTATGCACCGTGTACATGTAACTCTGCGTTTTCCAAATCGCCTTGACTCTTTTGCCTGGATGTGCCTTTTCTTCAGAAATTAATGTTAACTTTCTATTGTTATTTCATCAGTTCATGTTTTTTTGGTAAAGAAAAAAGTTAGGAGGCTTTTTTATTTATTGTACAACTTGTAAACCGTTGGTCGATATTTGTTATTAAACGTTTCTGTGACGTGAGCTTTTAATTCTCACAATGTGTTTGGAAAGTTACTTTTAATCCTTAAAGTCTATGTTTTCTAAAATGAGACAAGTTCTTCTAAATGTCTTTTGCTTTTTCTTACAACTTTAAACAACACTTTCATGTCAGTTTTTATCAGGTAAATCATTCTTTTAAAATATTTGGTTTTGAATCACAAGACTATGCATTCCTTAATAAAAATCATTTATGATCAGTATAATTATTTGAAATTTATTGAAAACCTGTTTTTTAAATTAGATTTTTGTATTGAACTAATCTTTGTCAGTTTTTAAAATTAAGATGCAAAAAAAAGGTGGGGGGGAGCTTCCCTGGCGGTCCAGTGGTTAAGACTCCATGCTTCCCCTGCAGGGGGTGGAGGTTCGATTCCTGGTCAAGGAACTAAGATCCCGCTTGCAGCATGGTGCGGCCAAGAAAAACAAAAGAAAAAGAAAATTAAGGTGTGTCACCTATTACCTCACTTTTATAGAGACTAAATGAATGCAGAGCTATTTGTATAGGCTAAGTTCTGACTTTGAATTCTAAAAGTGTATTGGTGATTATGTGCCCTTTTTTTTTTTTACTTTTGACGATTTTTTTTTTGCATTCCATGTATTATCTAGTCTCACACGCTCACAGGGTCAGCAATTACAACAGCCTCCTCGTCTCCCAGCTCTGAAAACGGCAAGACAGCCACAGCTGCGGCCAAAGTGTGCCCCATTTTAGCTGAAGTGCCCACACAGCTGAAGATCTGATCCGTACATACATTTCCCTAAGGGGTACCTAAGTTGAGTTTTCCTATCAATACTGCCTTTAAGAGCCCAATGATTTGTCCAGAACACTTGGTGTAGAGGGACAGAGATGTTAGGTGTGATTACGGGTCGCAGATGTAAATTATGGGTTGCAGTAATACTAATAACTAAAACACATCAAGGTGAAGTAAATTGTATCTAATCTGAAGTAAATCAATGGAGAAATTATGTAAATGTGCTTATTTTTAGAAACTAGCATTGGTTTTATTCATTTGTAAACCATTCCACACGGTGCCATTCCCTCCGGATCCTTGGGCGGAGTGGGAGGTGTTACCTGAGGCACCAAGGCCCTCCTGCCTTGCCTGTAACTCTGCACCGTGTCTGTCCGTGTGCCTCTCCCTCCGGCGTTGTTCTGTTTTCTCTTGTATCTCCAGCACCCACAACAGAGCTGGGACCTCTTAAATTCTGTTGAATGAAACCTATCTGATATGCTGACATAAGGTTTTCCCTGAAATGTGGAACTAATATCACTCTGTGAGACTGAAGTAATTAATAAAGATGCACACTTCGTGACAAGAGGAAATGCTGTTAGAAAAGCCCTGCTCCTTGGAGAGGCCTCGACCATCAGGACTCCCCAAAGCCATGGGGGCTTCCCCCACCAGGCCCACTCTGCTCCAGCCCCGGGATTGGCCTCGTCACCTTTTACTCACCGGTGTCTTCACCCTCACCTCTCTTGGTCCTTATCATCTGTAAACTTGCTCCAGTCTGCCCCCATAGTGAACTCACAGAGCCCTCTCTCAACCCCTGTCCTCTTTCTCCCCTCACCATGCAGACTTGCAGAAGGCTCAGAGCCCTTCTAACCCCCACACCTGGGGCTGCAGATCACCTGCCTCCCAGATACCAGCACTGACCCATCACCATTTCCTCTGGGCCTGTGTGTGGCCCAGCAGAAACTCTTCAGGCCAGAAGGAAGTGGCATGATATATTTAAAGTGATGAAAGGAAAAAACGTACAACTCAGAATACTCTATTTAGTAAGGCTGTTATTCAGATTTGAAGGAGAAATGAAGTTTTGCAGATAATCAAGACATCCTCCAATTTAGATCACATGCTAGGCCACAAAACAAGTCTGCAAATTTTTAAGAAAATTGAAATCGTATCAAGCATCTTTTCCAACCACAACAATATGCGACTAGAAAGCAACCATGAGAATAAAAACTGCAAAAACACAAACACACGGATGCTAAACAATGTGCTACTAAAAAACCAGTGGGTCACTGGAGAAATCAAAAAGGAAATAAAAAAAAAATACCTGCAGACAAATAAAAGTGGAAACACAATGATCCAAAAATCTATGAGATGCAGCAAATGCAATTCTAAGAGGGAAGTTTAAAGTGATACAAGCCTACCTCAGGAAACAAGAAAAATCTCAAATAAACAATCTAACCTTACACCTAAAGGAACTAGAAAAAAGAGCAAACAAACCCCAGAGCTAGTAGAAGGAAAGAAAAAGAGCAGAAAGAGAGACAGAAGAAAAGACGAAGAAAAGAGAGGAGGCCCAAATAAAATCAGAAATGGAAAAGGAGAAGTTACAACCAACATCACAGAAATACAAAAGATTGTAAGAGATGACTACAAATGATGATACACCAATAAAAAGGACAACCTAGAAGAAATGGATAGATTCCTAGAAATGTACAATCTCCCAAGACTGAATCAGGAAGAAATAGAAAATATGAAAAGACAGATGACCAGTAATGAAATTGAATCATTAATCAGAAAGCTCACAGGAGACAAAATCCAGGACCAGATGACCTCACGGGTGAATTCTAACAAACATTTAAAGAAGAACGCATATTCTTCTCAAACTATTCCAAAATATTGGAGAGAGAGAAACACTTCCAAACTTAATCTATGAGGCCAGCATCACCCTGATACCAAAACCAGACAACAATATTCCAAAAAAAGAAAATTACAGGCCAGTATCACAGATGAGCATAGATGCAAAATCCCATACAAAATATTTGCAAATGAATTTGAAAAATCCTGGACAAAATATTTGCAAATGAATTCAACAACACATTAAGGGGATCATACACCATGATCAAGTGGGATTTATCCCAGGGGTGCAAGGATGGTTCAATATCTAAATCAATTAATGTGATATACCACATTAACAAATTGAAGAATTAAAAAAAACACAAAACATGATCATCTCAATAGATGTAGAAGAAGCTTTTGACAAAATTTAATATCCATTTATAAAAACTCTCAACAAAGCAGGTATAGATTGAGCATACCTCAACAGAACAAACACCATATATGACAAGCCCATAGCTAATATTATACTCAACGGTGAAAGCTGGAAGCATTTCTACTAAGATCAAGAACAAGACAAGGATGCCCACTTTTGTCATTTTTATTCAATGTAGTATTGGAAGTACTAGCCACAGCAATCAGACAAGGAAAAGAAAGAAAAGGCATCCAAATTGGAAAGGAAGAAGTAAAGCTCTCACTGTTTGCAAATGACATGATACTGTATGGAGAAAATCCTAAAGATTCCACCAAAAACCTATTGGAACTAATACACAAATTCACTAAAATTGAAAGATACAAAATTAATATACAGAAATCTGTTTCATTTCTGTACATTAACAATGAACTACCAGAAAGAGAAATTAAGAAAACAATCCTATTTACAATTACATCAAAAAAGAATAACATACCTAGGAATTAATCTCACCAAGGAGATAAAAGACTTGTACTTGAAAAACTATAAGACATTAATGAAAGAAATTGAAGACAACACACAAATAGATATTCCATGCTCATAGATTGGAAGAATTAATATTAAAATAATCATTCTACCAAAGTTAATCTACAGATTAAATGCAATCCCTATCAAAATACCAATGGCTTTTTTTTTTTACAGAACTAGAACAAATGATTCTAAAACTTGTGGAAACATAAAGACTCCAAATAGCCAAAGCAATCTTGAAAAGGAAGAACAAAGCTGGAGGTGTCATGCTCCCTGATTTCAAACTGTATTACAAAGCTGCGATAAACATTATGGTACTGGCACAAAAACAGACATAGATCAGTGGAACAGAATAGAACCCAGAAATAAACCCATACTTATTTGGTCAATTCATCTGTGACAAAGGAGGAAAGAATATATTATGCAAGGGGGAAAGGACAGCCCCTTCAATAAGTGGTGGTTGGGAAAACCGGAGAGCTACATGCAAAAGAATGAAATTAGAACATTTTCTTACACCATATACAAAAGTAAGCTCAAAGTGGGTTAAAGACTTAAATGTAAGACCTGAAACCATAAAACTCCTAGAAGAAAACAAGCAGTACACTCTGTGCCATTGGTCTCAGCAGTAATTTTTTGATCTGTCTCAATGCAAGGGAAACAAAAGAAAAATAAACAAATGGGACTACATGAAACTAAAAAGCTTTTGTACAGTTAAGGAAACTATCAACAAAATGAAAAGGTAACCTACTGAATGGGAGAAGATATTTGCAAACAATGTATCCAATAAAGGGTTAATATTCCAAAATATACAAAGAATTCATAGAACTCAACATCAAAAAAAAAAAAGAAAAAAACAGATTAAAAAATGGGCAGAGTATCTGAATAGACATTTTTCCAAGGAAGACATACAGATGGCCAGCAGGCACTGCTGCTCAACATCACTAACCATCAGGGAAATGCAAATCAAAACCACAAATGAGGGCTTCCCTGGTGGCGCAGTGGTTGAGAGTCCGCCTGCTGATGCAGGGGACACGGGTTCGTGCCCCAGTTTGGGAAGATCCCACATGCCGTGGAGCGGCTGGGCCCGTGAGCCATGGCCGCTGAGCCTGCACGTCCGGAGCCTGTGCTCCGCAACGGGAGAGGCCACAACAGTGAGAGGCCCGTGTACCGCAAAAAAAAAAAAAACCCACAAATGAGATAGCATGTCACACCTGTCAGAATGGCTATTGTGAAAAAGACTCCAAATAACAAGTGTTGGTGAGGACGTGGAGAAAAGGGAAGCCTTGTGCACTGTTGATGGGAGTGTAAATTGGTGCAGCTACTATGGAAAAGAGTATGGAGATTCCTCAAAAAATTGAAAAGAGAACTACCGTATGACCCAGCAATTCTACTCTTGGTATGTAACCAAAGAAAGCAAAACACTAATTCAAAAAAATACACGCACCCACATGTTCATTGCAGCATTATTTACAATAGTCAAGATGCGGAAGCAACCTAAGTGCCCATGAATAGATGAATGGATAAAGAAGATGTGTTGTTTTTATATACAATGGAATACTACTCAGCCATAAAAAGAAAGAAATCTTGGCCATTAGTGAGAACACAGATGGAACTAGAGGGTATGCTGAGTGAAATACCTCAGAGAAAGACAAATACTGTATGGTTTTACTTATATGTGGACTTTAAATGAACAAACATGACAAAACTGAAACAGTCATAAATACAGGGAACAAACAGGTTGCCAGAGGGGAGGAGTGGGAGGGAATGAGTGAAATAGGTGACGGAAATCAAGAGGAGCAGACTTCCCGTTATAAAATCAGTGAGTCACGGGGATGAAACGTACAGTGTGGGGAATATAGTCCATAACTATGTAATACCTTTGGTGACAGGTTGTAACTGGACTTATAGTGGTGATCAGTTCATAATGCATACAAATATCAAGTCACTATGTTGTGCACCTGGAACTAACATCGTGGTGTTCAATAAGACAACAGCCACAACCACAGAACAAAGACTAGCTGCGCAGGGTCCCCAGGCGTGATGAGCACTTAGATCAGCGGGGAAGGTGTGACCATGTAGCATCATACCAGCCCTCAGCAGTCTGGCCGGACGCCCACACGGAGGAGAGAAGTGTTTACCTTGTTGAGGGCACTGATATGCCATCAGCTTTAACGTAACCCTCTGGGATAGTCTGCGTGGATATGTAAGCAAACAGCTAAGGCACAACCTGAGAACGTCCTCCACACCCCATGGCCCTCAGTAGAGAAAGCACAGACGAGTCCAGTGTACAGGTCAGAGCATACACGTATCTAACAGATACACTTGTATGTGTGTGTATATTGTTCTATTAATGTGATCCTCCAGAGTTGGGTCCTTGGAGACGTTGCCTCCACTTCGTGAGACAGCACTGCATTAAAGAATACGGCGCACTCGGAGTCTGTGTGTTCAGGCGCCCCTAGTTTCTTACCAGCTCAGAAGCAGGGCAGTCCACTGAAGAATTTTAAGCAGGAAGCGTCACGATCTACTTGCCGTTGTGTGTAGTGAGGGGCGAGGGCAGGTGTGCAGAGGTGTGGGTGGTGGTCCCGACTGCAGTAGGAGGTGGTGGGTGCCTGGAGGAGGTTACTCACCCGGCCTGGGCCCGTGGAAGAGGCACAGCTGAGGGGCCCTGCGGGAGCCGTGGACAGAGCAGGATGCAGCCACCAGCCAGTGTGGCCAGGGAGGAAGAGGGCCACGCGGACCAGCCTCTCCCTCCTGCCTTTCTCTCCTCTGGACAATCCAGTGACCGCAGGTTGACAGGTCAGGGTGGGGGAGGGGTGGGAAGAGCCCTCCAGGGACCAGGTGGGGGTGGGGCAGGACCAGCAGGTCTCCTTTCCCGGGAGTGCGTCCTCTGTCTTCCTCTGGGGACTGAGCTCCCAGAGCACCCCAGCCTCTGCACGCTGCCCACGGTGCGGGCACGTTTTCAACCCGAGCGTGCCCGGGTGCCGGTCTTGTGCCCTGAACGTCTGACCATGTCTCACTGCCGTGTTCCTCTGCAACCCGACTGTCAGGAACGCTTGCCCCGACCTCCCTGACCCGTCCCGCCTGTCCAGCTGCCCAGCCCGCCCACACCCACCTTCCCGGGCCTCGCCTGGCGCCTGTGGATTCGGGCCGGGGGCCGCCCCTGCCCCTTCCCTCAGCACCCACCCGTGCAGCTCGTGGTAGCAAACACTTGCATTTGGGAGGCTGTTGGTGTCTGAAGCAACTCCCTATAGTGAGGAAATGTGCCCTCATTAACATTGGCAGGAGGTGGGTGCCACGTCCCCCCCTGGGAGCCCGAGAGGCACCGCCACCAGGAGCTGGAGAGTGGAGGAGGCCCACCCAGGCCGAGGCTCCTGGGCACAGTCCTGACTCTGGATCAGGAGCTCCGGCTGGGTGCCGCCTAGAGCCCTTCCAGCCTCCGCGGCCCCATCTGTGCGCCGGTGCCGCTGGGTGGGCATCTGTGGGCGCCCAGCTTCCTCGGCCCTTGTTGTTGTTTCTGAGTCCAGACCTCAAGTGACCCCTGACTCTGTGGCCCTTCTTGGTCAGTCCCCAGAGCTGTGCTCTACAACCTCTCCTCTGCCCACCACGTGCCTTATTTCTCTGAAACACAAATCTCTCTTCATCGTTCAGAACAAGCTGATAATTGTCTCCTAACGCCCGCTCTCTGCCCCCTTTTTTTGTAGAGCTTGAAATGCTTGGCAGGTGAAGGACCCAGAATGATAACTGCATTTCTAGCATCTCTTACAGCCAGGTGTGGCCCCAGCTAAACCAGTAGGACTGTTATGGTCTGAATGTTTGCAGCCCCAGCGAGGTGTGAAAGGTGACAGGACATGCCACTCCTTCGGGAGAAGCTCTGGGAACAGGGCAGAGGCTCACCCTTTCACACGAGAAAGCTACATGCATAAAGGAACTCTCTCTGTCCCAGGAGGACGTGGATGAGGAAATCAGGAGAAATGCGTGTCAGTGAAGAGGACTGGGGCGTAACCTGCACAGGCACCTTACTTGTCTTCTGCATTCCCTGTCACCTCCCACACACCCTTCTTTCTTTTGTCTTTAGCTGGATGTGGTCTTTAAGCCTGAGTTCTAAGCCACTCTGGGAGTTACTCATCTTCCCCTAGGTGCTCCCCTGTACACACGAGCTACAAACGTTCACCTGCTTTTCCCTTGTTGATCTGTCTAAGGGCCACAGCCTAGAACTTAGAATAGAGGGGAACTTATTTTTCTTCTGCTACAGGCGGTGTTTGGAGGTGGGGTTCTTTAGGGGGTAAGTAGGTCATGGGGCAGAGCCCTACAGATGGGATTAGTGCCTGTGTTAGAATAGGCTAGGGAGCCAGCTCACCTCGTCTGCCCTGTGAGGGTAAAACGAGGCAGCTGTCTGTGAGCCAGAAAGGGGGTCCCACCAGAACGGCACAGGCTGGCACCCTGATTCTGGACTTACGGCCTCCGTAACCATGAGAAATAATTTCTGTTGTTTATAAGCCACCAGTCTGTCGTGTTTGGTTGTAGCTGCCCTGCCTGAGACACAGATGGAAGCAGCTACAGGCATTTTCCAAGATGTGCCCTTTTCTGCATGTGCAGGAACACACACATACTCATGTGTGTGCACATGCACGCTCGCACACACATACCTCAGCTGGTCATAGCCCATCTCCGTGCCACCTTTGCTGTGAAGCACTCCCTGACTGCCTGCAGGGGACATAATTGTTCCTTGCTCTGTGCTTCCACAATTCCAGTTTCCAATCATGAAGAGAGCCTTGCCCCCGTACACTGTATTTGATTTACGGCAGTCTGTCTCTCCCATTTGACTCTCATCAATCCTATATCTTCTTTCTTCCTTTTTTGGCCGTGCCATGCAGCTTGAGAGATCTTAGTTCCCCAACCAGGGACTGAACTCTTCCCCGCCCTTGCAATGGAAGCACGGAATCCTAATCACTGGACCGCCAGGGAATTTCCAGCCCTCTGTCTTATTAATCTGCGCAGCGTCAGCACTCGGATAGTACCTGGCACATATTCAGGCTCAGAACTGTTAGGTGAGTGAGGAATGTAGGACAGGTAAAGCTTTTGAAATTGTGGCTTGTCTTCTTATCAAAGAACTATATTTTTATCTACTTATTTCTCAGCTAAAGGAATCTGAGCATCAGAGAGGCTGAGATTACTTGTCCAGGGTCACTTGACTTCCCTTCATCTCAGCTTCATCGTAGTAGGTTGGGCTGTAGGGCCTTCTCTGAATCAGCAAGGTAAGTGGACAGCAGTGGGGAAATGACCAAAGGCTTTTGGTTCGACACAAAGTGAAGTTTCCTAAACCTGTGCTGTGGGCTCTTGGTTCTCTCCCTCCTGGCTGATGGTAATGGATTCTATCGAGGAAGGAAATGACATAGGAGAGGTGGACCTTCAACCTTACCTTGTAGGATTCCGTGGAAAACAACCTGGATGTCGTCTTAGCAGGAGCAACACCAAGTCACCCAGAAGGAACACTGGGGTGAATTGCGGAATTAATGGGCAAAGGAATGAAAGGGGTTTGAGTAAATTTGAGTCAAATTGGATGCCATGATCTTCTAAAATTTGTCAGATCCAAGGGGAGCTTTTCGAAGGACCATGGCTTCAGCCTGTAAGTGGTTGTGCAGGTGTTTAAGATGCTAAGGACATAGTAATGCCAGAAGGCCGAGGACTGACCCTCCTTCCCAGAGGGGGACTTGGCTTTGACCAGAAATTTTCAAAAGGAGTCGTGATGTAAGGAAGGAAGAAACACAGACGTCTTCGTGTGTCTGGGCGGTGGGTGGGGCTCAGTAGTGGCGACCTCTGTGGGGAGAGGACCAGGGGATTTTTTCCTGAGGTTTGCAAACAAGTCACCCAATTCACTTACATTTCATGTTACACACAAATAAGTAGAAAATTTTTTTCTAAAGATGCCATTATTGATATTTGGCCAAAGAAAGAGAAAATGTCACTTGTCCATATGCAGAACCCCGCCCATAAGTCCCATGAGCTCCTGCCCCCCGCCCTGTCTTCCTACCTCTTGATGTCACCATTGCCATGGTTACCCAAGAAGGTGGAAAACAGAAAACTGCTGGAGAAAAGGCCAGCCATTGAGAAGGGAACCGAAGACAAACTGGATATCTAACAAACAGATTTAGAATTCAGATTTTCAAGGGATTAGAAAACTTTCTCTCTCTTTAAAGGAGAGTTTAATGGGGTTGGGGAAAGGCTTTGTATCACACTCTGAGACTCAGCAGGGCAGGTGCCCAAAGAAAGAGGAAGCCTGTGAGAGGTGAGCCGTTTTCCTGGGAAGGACTGGTCACTTCCTTCTAATAAAACACAGCACAGCACCATTTTCCTGTGGTGTCCTGGACGACACAGCAGCGATGCAGCCCCTGGGAGGAGGAGCGAGTGAACACTGAACGGGAGCATCACTGCGGGCTGTGCTTCTGTACGCTCCCCGACGTCCCCGATGCAGACTGGATACGGGGCCATCAGACGCACACGAGCGTGCGGCTCGTCACACACCAGCCTAGGGGTTTTAAGGTAAGGCAGTGGCAAGGAGCATCTGGATCCTCAACCCCAAACTGTATTCTGTTACCTTTTACCACAGGCACGGGCTCTGTGGGGCACCTGACTACGGAGGCAGGGAGGTTCCACGCAAACCGGCCTCAGCAGACTCAGTGCTGCGGTAGCTCCTGCGAGTTCAGAATGTTTCACTAGTGACTTTTGCGCAGAAATTATTTTGAATATGAGAGCTAGTTATCCGTGTCAATGTGGGTGAATTACTGGAACCTTGACTCTGTAGGGAGAGGTCTAAGAGTCGTACTCTGGTCCAGCGTTTCTTCCTCACTCTGAGCCCCCAGCCCTCACCAAGAGGCTTGCTGCCTGTGCACTTGGGTCCAAGGGCTGGGAGGGGGCTTCCACCTGCTATCTGGGGGTGAAGATTCCAATACAGTCAACAAGAAAGAACTCTTGGGAAAGAACTGTGGGGCTAGTAACACACGACCACTTGAGGAACAGAACGCAGGGCTGTAGGTTCCGACACCATGCGGCCCTGCTGACCACTGGGGAGCTGTGTACATTTCACCACAGGGAAGCGAGGTGTTCTGCCTGCAGGAAAGCAGGACTGTCCCTCTGAAGCCTTTTATCCCCCCCTTCTCCTCTCCATCCCTGATTCTCTAAGTGCAGTGTACTCACCGGCAGAAAGAACGGGAAGATTTCTGCTCTTCAGGAAACCAACGCTAACTAGGGCGTTAACAGTTCAAGACTGGGGCGGTGGGACTTCCCTGGTGGCGCAGGGGATAGGACTCCGCGCTCCCAATGCAGGGGGCTGGGGTTCGATCCCTGGTCAGGGAACTAGATCCCACATGCATGCCGCAACTGAGAGTTCACGTGCCCCAACTAAGGAGCCCAGCTGCAACCAAGACCCCGTGCAATCATATAGATAAAAAAAAAAAAGACTGGAGTGGCTTTGCTAGCTGGTGTGGGCATGATCAGCATAAAAATGGTTAATTGTGAAACGCTCCCAGTCCTGGGTGGGGGCGGCGACACCCTAGCGTGCTGGGAAGAGGCCTTCTATCCACCCTCCAGTCCTCTGAAGCGGCCCTGACCTTTGGACTGGCTCCCAGGCCCCGCCCACCCTGGGTCTGCGGCAGCGGGCCCCGTGCCCTGGCCCTGCCGGTGGTGGGCTACAGGAGGGACAAGTGTCCAGGGCTCAGTGTCCACTAGGTCCAGTCCCCCGGGCGATAAGGAGTAAACCCGCACCCTCTGCCCCCGAGGACACGGAATCTGGCCAGAGGCCGGCCGTGGGCGTGGAGGCCACCGGCAGGGCAGGGGCAGGAGAGCACCCAGGGGACACGGCCCTCCACGCCGCGCATGCACACACCCGGTCTTCTCCGTGCACCTGCACACGCGCACGCCTGGCCTCCTCTCCTTCCTGTGCACATACATATGCACCCGCCCATACACGCCCACGGGCACAAACCCAGCCTGCTTTTCTCCTCCGTGAGTACACATACACGCTGCGCACACACTGGAACCCTGCTCCTCCAAGTCCGCACATCTGCACGTGCACGCACACACACACACACTCGATCCCTGTCCTCCGTGTGCGCATGTATACCGTGCCCCTGGCTGTGCACACACGCACGTGCACACCCGTCGCTGGCCCCCGTGTGCATACACACTGACCTGCACACCTTGCCCCTGTTCCCTGTGTGCCTACACATGCATACACACCCCCAGCCCCTGTCCCCCGGGTGCACACACATCCACACACACCAGGCCCCTGTCCCCCGAGTGCACACACACGTACTTGCACGCTGGTCCCTGTTCCCCATGTGCGCACACACGCCCGTGCACCCCCTGCTCCGATCTCCCGGATGCGCACACATGTGCACACATCCCAGCCCCTGTCCCCCGGGTGCGTACATTCGCCCGTGCACCCCCGGCTCCCATCCCCCGTGTGCGCACACGTGCACACATCCCCGGCCCAACTCCCCCGCGCGCGCACCGCCGCGTCCTGGGCCAGGCCCTCCTCTCCATCCCCGGTCGGCGCGCGCACACACGCGGGCACGCGCAGGCGCAGCCCATCCCCTCGGAGCTCGAGCGCGGGCCTCCGGGCGGGAGGGGGAGGGGGAGGAGGGGGAGGGGAGGGGGAGGGGGGAGGAGGAGGAGGAGGGAGCCGAAGGCGCGAAAAGGCGCGCAGGCGCGCTGCGGGAGCCGGGCCGCCGCCCACGTCACCGCGCCGCGCACGTCACGCCGCCCGACGCTCGCAGGGTGAGCCCCGCGCCCCGGCGCCTCGGCAGGGCAGGGACCCCGGCCGAGCGCCGCCGGGACCGCCGCCCTCCGCCCGCCCGCCCGCGTGTGCGCGCCCGGTGTCCGCGCGCCGACCGCCCGCCAGGTGCGGCGGGCCGGGGTCTCGGAGGGGCGCGCGCGCTGAGCGCCCGCGGACCCCGCCGCCCCCCGCCCCCGCGCCGCGTGCGCCGACCCGGTCCCCGCGCGCCGAGGGCCGCCGCGTGGGCGCCCAGGTGACCGGCCCAGCGGGGTCGCGGGCCGGGGTCCCGGGCGGGGCCTGCGGGCGGCCTCCAGGCGGAACGGCGCGCGCGTCCGCGTCCGCACCCGGCGGGGGTCGGAGCGGGGCGGGTCCGAGCGCGCGGGGTCTGGGCCGCGGGGTCCGGGCGGCGCCGGGCCCACCTGCCCGCCGACTGCCGTTTCCGGCGCGCGGGGGGCGCTCGCGGGTGGCGGCCGCGGCCTAGTGACAGGCCGGATGCCGGGACCCCGGAAGCCCACCTGTCAGAGTTACCGGTCGGCCGGTGGTCGCGGGTGGGCCGGGAGCGCCCGTGGGGAGCGCGTGTGCGCGGGGCCGCGGTGCCAGGCTTTTCCGCGCTGGGTCTTTGTGCGCGTCGGGGAGGCCGGGCGGGCATCCTGGTGGCGGACGGGCTTCCCTGCCTGGGATGACTTTAAAGTCCCCAAGGTAGGGGGCATTTCTGGGCTGCTCGCGCTCTGGGGATGGGGTGTGAGGGTTTGGAAAGGACGGCGCCTGCTACCCGGAGGGGCAGTGGGGACGGCGGTGGTGCTGGGGACGTTGGTGTTACTTCTTATTTCATCCTTACTCATTCCTCGTTTTTCCTTCTTCTTACCAGAAAAACCATTTTTCTTCTCTGGAGGGTGAACATTTATAGCATCGATTTCACGGATCTGGTAACATGGCAAAAGATGTAAGTATGTTTGCTTCCTGCTGGACAGACGTTTGCCTAGTGCTATGTTCTTGGTAGGTTCCCACTTTGTTTCAGAATGACCACACATAAACTACAGAAAAGTTGATTTTCAGGCTTTTAAAGCACATGAAACAAGGTAAAGGTGAAAAGGATGGAAGAAACCCACAGCTTGTGTGGAGCCGTGCGCCAGCCTCTGCCCGGGCTTTGCAGGCCTGAACACGGGGCGGTAAACTCCGTTATGAGGCTCAGTCGCAGCCCAATTTCTGGGTCTTCGCCGACGGTTAACTTGTAAATCAATCAAGCCTTTGTGGGAGGACACCCTGAGTGCATGAGGGCTGGGCCCGGCCCTGGGCTGTGCCCTGAGCACCTGCTTTGTGTACCTCATGGGAAGTTAGTTCAGCTTCGATCCATAAAGCGCTAAGCACTGGTTTTGGCAACTCTTTTTCTCAGAAAGAGTGAAATTCGGTGATGAACAAAATGTGGTAAAAAATTCTACTTTATATTTGTTATGAAGCTATAGAACATAGTAATTTTTCTTCACATTTTGCAAGAAATAGGCTTTTAGGCCCCCAGATATGTTCTATGGGCCGTGTAGCCCTGTACGACCCTTGGTAATAGTTAACTGAAACCCCAGCTCTGTTCTTCAGTGTTTCTCAGAATGTGCTGTTCTGTGAACATTAGGGAAAAGAGGCCGTATACTTATTCACTGATAAATTGCACGGAAGTACAGCCCAAGACACAGCTGGAGGCATAAAATGGGTCTGTATCCGTGGGACCACATAACAGGCGTGAAGTCCTCCCGCCAGCGTGTGTGGACTCGGGTGCCCCTGTGTGGTGTCTCTGGGTGTGAGTTTATCATCTCTGACGGTCGAAGGCCGTGCCCACTTCTCTGCTATGTTCGCCCCAAGGACGCGGGCCGGGCAACAGGCACGCAGTAAGGGCGCTGTGGTGCCGGGGCTGGTGTTTGGGGGCCGAGTTTCTTGCCCTCCTGTGTGAACCCCCGGAGGAGAGCCCTCTTTCTCCTCCTGGGCGTCTGGGGGAAGTAAAGATGGACGGTCACGGCCCCAGGTCCGGCTGCAGGAGGAGGACTGCTTAGCGGCCTCTTCCGATGGTCCCTTCTGGAGACACAGCCCCGCAAAGCGCGGGCAGCCCGGTGGCTGGGTGGAGTGACCAGGACCATCCGTTGCGACGTGAGTAGGTGACACTGGCCGTGGAGGTCGGTGCCATGGTGATACCGGCCTGAGGAGATGCAGGTGAAGTGGCCTTGCCTGTGCTGAGCTGGGGGCCGTCAAGTGTGCTGGAACCAGGTCTCGCTGGGGCTGGGGGTCGGCGGGCTGGAGGCCACGGCCGGGTCAGGGCTTGGCCCGTGTCCCGCTGCCTGAGTCTTGAGGAAGGTGTGACGTTTGAGCCTGGGAAGCCGACCCTGGCAGCCAGCGGTAACTTAAGCAGTGGGGCCTCAGTGTGTTCTCGCGTGTAAGATCCAAGCCCCTTGAGTTGAAGGGGGTGGTGGGCTGGGACTCCAGCTCGGCAGAGCTCTGGGGGCTCCGTGGGGGACTGTTGGGGCCCAGGGGGGCTGGAGGGGGCTGGGACGGGGCAGCGTGGGCCGTCCCCCTGCGGGTGGGCCAGTCTTCTGGGCACACCTGGAGCTTCTCTCCACCCCGTCGTAGGTGCGTCGGGCCCAGGGTCCTGCCCCGCTGGGCCAAGGGCCCCTGCGCGCTGCCGGCCTCGCTCGGGGTTTGGGGTTTGCCGAGCCGTGACGGTGAGGCCAGCGGTGAGGGTGGGGCAGAGTCTGGAGGAAGCGGCGCATCCCCCCTGAACCCCGGAGGGTGGGGATGGGGGTGGGGGTTGAGGGCACAGGCCGGTGGCGCCTGCGGCCGAGCTGCCTGCCCGCCCTGGGGCTTCTGTGCCTAGTGCACGAAGAAGTGAAGTTTTCGTGTGTTTTTCTAAAAGGCATCTGGACAAAACACTGTCGTTGCCGCGTTTAACCATTTTCCGGCAATACGTGAGAAGAAGCCTGGTGGCTCGGTGGTTCACCACCACCGTTCCCTTTGGAAAGTGGGTCTCTGCGCCGTCCTTAACTTCCCTGGCCCCTTCGTTGCTCCCGGGACCCTCGGCCCTCGTGTGTGGGACTCACACCAGAGCGCAGGGACTGTCCTTAATGTGCACGTGGCGGTGTTGCCACGATTTCCTGCGACGAGGCCCGTGGGTCAGAGGCGCGCGGGTCGAAGGTGGTGGCGACGCTGTTGGCGGCGCCGTCCTGGGGCTGCCTGTTCCCTCCCCACGGAGACTTGTCACCCTGCTGAGTGAAAATGCAGTTCATTGGTTATTGATTTATGAAGCTGGGTATCTGGGGGTTTTATTTTGTGCCTCCGGTCCCATGACACAGATCCTGATGGGAGGGTTTCCAGTGCCCAGGACGCTCCTGCGGTGAATGTAGGCGTGGAAGGAAATGTGAAAACTGTCACCGTCAGAGATGTCTCATTGTACTAAAAATTGCAGTTGTGTGAAGTAGAGAGTGGATGGCATCTGATGTGCATGCGTGTCTGTGTGTGTTTCCTGAGCGTGTGTTTCCTGAGCATGTGTGTTTGGGGGGCTGAGCGTGTGCATGTGTGCGCGTCTGCATGTGTGTGTGCTGAGTGCATGTGTGCGTGTGTGTGCTGAGCGTGTGCGCGTGCGTGTGCTAAACGTGTGGTGCGCGCGTGTCCCTGCCTGGCTGCCTCCCCGTCGGGTCTGTGGCCCTGATGAGTGCTTTGGTGCCATTGGCCTTTGAAAGACTGTGGGTTTAAGGTAAAGGGCCTGTGTAGCGGCTGTAGTTTTCTAGAACTGGACTGGAGGGGCCGCAGGGAGAGAGCCTGTGACTCAGCCCCCGCCATCGGAGTGACCCTTGGAAGGAGGACACGGGGCTAGCGTCCCCACTGGGAGGACCAGTCCTCATCCAGTGTCACGAAGGTTTGAAAAGAGCTGGCGGGGGGTGGTCGATTCGTGAAACCTCAGGCCTGCTTTTGCGGAGATGTTCCTGGGACCCTCCCCTCCCTGCTTCAGGTTGGGGGCAGAGGGCAGGTGAGCCGCGGTTCGGCCCCAGCAGTCCCGGGAGGGCCTGTGAGATGCCATCAGGGCTCAGGGGCTTCACCGTGGAGCTGCTCTGTGGTTGCACTTTGCGTTCCGTGAGTTTCTGGAAAAATCCCTGGATTGTGTTATTGAGGGCAGGAGACCGAAGAAACACGCGTGGAATCTAAGCTTGTGAGGGATGCGTAACAAGGCCTGGTTTAATGAGCTTGTCTAAAAACACACGTCCTGAGCGCTGTTTCCCAGGCCTGGGCCTCGGTGATGAGATCCGGGCCGCGGAAGGGGGCCTGGGGTGGCGGGACCGGCCGTGTCTCTCAGGCTGTGAGCTGAGAGCCTGCTGGGCGCTGACGTCGCTTCTCTTCCCGCTTGAGACCGAGCGAGAGAGCTCAGCCCGCTCCGGCGAAAGCGGTGAAGCCATCACTGCTGCGCTTGTTTGTCGACGGGCTTTGCCTGTTTTGGAATTAATTACCTTTTTTCTCCACAGAATGAAATTGGGGAGACTCTGAGGCCGTGTGAAGAGCAGGACGTCACGGCGGGGTCAGCAGTGCCGCCCTGGGCCCCGTGGCTGTGTCGCACCTGGTGTGAAATGCTGTGTGTCCCTTGGTACAGCCAGGGGGCTTTCTCAGTCCTGCTCCTCGGTGGGCGAGCCATCCCCAGGGCGCGCTGTGCCTGATGTGCATTGTGACCCCCCAGGGGATGTTTTCCAATCACAGTCGCTTGCTTGAAGCTCTTCTCTTTGGTGTTGAGCAAGTCTCGTCTTTCTTCAGCGTAGAACAGCTGCGTGGTTCTCGCTCGGACTCCAGCCCTGGCTTCTCCTCCTGTGGTTCTGTGCTGTTTGTTGAGGGGGTCTGGGCCTCGGGGGGAGCAGGGATGGGCCACAGCCCTGGGTCACTCATGGCGTGAGGGCCAGACCCCTGCAGTGTGGCGTCGCATTGGCCCAGGTGGAGGTGGGACTCAACCCGGCCCCTCTGCTCAGACGGGCACAGCCAGTACGGAGTCTGTCTACACTGCGCGGGCCAGGAAGGGAGCCGGTCAGTGGTGGCTCAAGAGTCGTGGCACTATCTGGGCCCAGAGCAGTTGTGCTGCACGGATTTCGAGGGTCCAGGGTGAAGTTGGACTTCTTTCTCTCCACCTCTGTTGTTTTGGGGTTTTTTTGTTTGTTTGTTTGTTTTTTGCGGTACGCGGGCCTCTCACTGTTGTGGCCTCTCCCGTTGCGGAGCACGGGCTCCGGATGCGCAGGCTCAGCGGCCATGGCTCACGGGCCCAGCCGCTCCGCGGCATGTGGGATCTTCCCGGACCGGGGCACGAACCCGTGTCCCCTGCATCGGCAGGCGGACTCTCAACCACTGAGCCACCAGGGAAGCCCAGCCTCTGTTGTTTGAGCTCAGGATTCTGTCCATCAGGGTCCTGTTTTCACAGGATCCAGGTTTTAAGGGGATTCTGGTTTGACAGAGTGAAACCCCTGGGCCTCCCTTGGGCCCTGAAATGCAGCACCTCCTGACACCTGTACCTCGGTGTCCCGACAGATGACTTTGTGTCACTGAGGGCCCAGAGGGACACGGAGCGCTCGCTGGATGATACCCAGGGTGGGATTCTGCCTGTGGACCAGACCGCGGGCCATGCCGCTCTGCCCTCTGCCTCCCTGCCCAGTCACAGGTGACAGACTTGCTGGCCCTTCCTGGTCCATCCCGCAGAGGACTCGCCATCCCGGGGGTTCTCGGTGGCAGCTGTGAGTTTGTCTTTGCTGGTTGACATCACACAAGCAGGCTTTTCTGTCGCAAACCTTGGGTTTTCCTTTTAGCAGAAGTTCCACAAGGAACAAGTGTGAATTACTGAAAAAGTTCAAGGAATGTTTCTTGTGATCATAAATGCAATGTTAGTCGTTCCAGAGTTGGAAAGCTCCAGGAAAATGAAAACGAGAGGATGAAGCCGTCTGCCAGCCGGCATCCGAGGGGGATGGTTGGGGGTTTGTAGTTTATTCCTGTTGGATCTTCACTTAGTTGTACATAACAAAGGCTTTACCCATGTGTGAATGTTCTGTGCGTCCCACGTCTACCCCGTCACGTCCGTGTACTGTCGCTGTTTCCCCCAGTCAGGCTTTCTTTTTTCCCGTGTCATCTTTAGCAGCTGTGCGTTTATTTGACACACTGGGGAATCGTAGGTGGTCACTTACTGAAAAAATGACCTAAAGTGGGAAATAATAAAAAGTGATACATTCCTAAACTCATGTTGTAAAATTCAAACACATATGCTTGCCCTCCCAGCCCCCTGGCTGTAGAGCGAAGGCCCTTTCTTGACGAACGGTCCAGCGATTCACGTTTCTTGCATAAACCATAGCCCGTAAGGCCCAGCTTTGGTTTCTGCAGGTGGAGGGACGACGTAGAGGACGTTTGAAGATGCTGAACGAGACCTAGATCGTGCGCAGTGTTTTCCACGTGTTTAATAACAAATAGAAGCGGCACAAGCGGGCGTTTAGAAGCGAACACAGCCGAGTGGTGGCCTGACACGCGGGTCTTCGGAGGGTCCTGAAGGGGTAGGGCTGGGTTAACTCGGCAGAGCCCCTCTGCTGTGTCCCCCGTGCCCAGGCCCCAGCCGTGGGGATTCTGGTGGTTTCCAGTTCAGTCTTCTCACGTTTGCACAAATCCACGATGGTAACCCAGGACGGGTTCCTGGCAGTGTAGTTGCGGGTGGACGCTCACACACGTGTGCGCTGTGCCTGAGGCGTCCTCAGGTGGCTTCCTGGGGCGGGCGTGCCGGGTGGCATCAACTCCCATCAGGTTGTCGGAGCCCATTTTAACCACCCGTTTTTAACACCAAGTTTGCTCATTTAAAAACCCACAGACTCGCTCCATTTGATGGGTGAGGTTTTAAATTGCGTTGTTTTAGTTTGCATTTTTTGATTCAGAGATTGAATATTTTCCTTTTAAAACGTCATGTTTCTTTGTGAATCGAACATGCCCTGTGCTGCATCCTCCATTCGGGCGTCGATTTCCTGTTGATTTGCATCCACTCCAGAAACTAAGGATGTTCGTGAAACTATTGTCGTCATTTCACAGCAAAATGTTAAGATTTGGTTCTTCTGTCGTCAGCACGAGTGGCAGATATACCATCATTTCAGGCTACACCATGGAGAACACGCCAGAGTTCACACCTGGAAGTTTCATGTTAAGAACAGGTGGTTTCCAGGTGTCTGAACGTTCTTCCTTCCCTGTCATCCCGGTGCAGTGTGACGGAGGCCGGCGCAGGTCTCGGTTCCTGCCCCTCTGGGGCCGTGGTCTCGGCCTCAGCTCTTACACGATGGCTGGTTCTCTCCTTCCTGGTCTTGGTGACTTGAGTCCCTGGTGTGGGTCTTATCTTTATGTTGGTTCATTTGCATTTCAGAAAAATCAGGGTTTGAGTGAAAATGCCTCATGCTGAATCGATGGCATCTAGATCTGATCAGAGCTCTGGGGGTGAACACCCACTCGTGCAGCCGAGGGCACCAGGCCACCAGATGGGTGCAGGGGGGCCCGAGGCCACCAGAATCGGGATGCAGGGGCCCCCAGGCCACCAGAATCGGGGTGCAGGGAAGACCCTGCCTCTGCTCCTGTGCAGCCTCCTCCCCCTCCAGCCCTGGCTGCAGTGTGGACGTGCCCGTGGGGTGTGGGCAGCAGGGACTTGTTGGGGGAAGGGCCTGCTGCACTGGGTCGGGGGACGGAGTTCCCCTTGAGGGGCTGTGGCTGGCACAGTGGGTAGGAGGGCGGACGAGGGGCCAACCCAGCACAGGCCTTGGGGGCTTTGGGGAAGGGGAGAAGCCCGCCCATTGGGTCCGCCTTTCGGGTCCTAAAGAACCTGAAATCATGTTCCCCTGGGGGCGACTTGCAGATGCCTGGCAGGGGGTGCAGCCGGGCTAGCCCCTGCAGACCTGCCGCCGAAAGGCCGGAAAGCAGGATGTACGCAGGTCTTTAGAAGTGGTCTTGGAGCCGTGTCACGTTTTCTTAGGGCGGTCTTACGGTTGCGCCTGTTGTGGAGTGAATTCGATGTTTTTCTGGCCATGATGAGTGAGGCTGGTCAGATCATGGGTTAGAGGCCGCGTCCTTCTAGGGAGGGTGAGGCTGGGGAGCGGGGCTCCCGGGTCTGACGGGAGCCCCAGGACCTGGTGTTGGGGGCTGGGAGTGGGGCGGCACCTGCTCTCTGGTGGGTGGAAGGTGATGGTTTAGACGATCTGCGTGGCCTCTGGGAGCAGCTTGGGGGCGGAGTGGGGGGAAGCGCTCCTTCACACGTGGGTCTCTTGGGGCGCGGGGGGCTCTGATGCCCTACAGGAGGCCCTGGAGCCCTGGCATTTCCAAGCCGGGCGTCGGGGTCCCTAAGGAGGAAGCAGAAGCAGGCTGGGCTGTGCCCTGGCTCCCGGTCGTGTGCCCCTCGGGGACAGCGACCAGCATCCCGGCATGGGGTCAGGGGCTCCCTTGAACTCTGCACCCTGGTTCCTGGCCCCGCCTGCCTCACCTGCGCCCCCGATCCCTGGAGCCCGCTGGGCCTTGTGAGTGTGACCTCCACTGGTGGCGGGCCCTGGGCCTGGTGCGGGAAGCGTTGGCGCTCACCGGCTGTCTCCTCTCCAGACCTGTGGCCGATGCTGCCCTGCCTGTGGCTCCGGCCGCCACCTGGTTTCCTCTTCGTGGATGCCGGGGGTGGGGGTCCCGGCCTCAGAGCCGTGGCTTGCAGCCCCCCAACCTCGTGCTTCCTGGATCTTGGGATCCTGGGGCCTCTGGATCCTCTGTTGAGGAAGTGGCAGTAGGCCTTATGTTTCGCCCAGTCACGGAAGTAGAGGGTTTATGTTAAAATCCACATAAGAGTCGGAAAGAAATTTAAGAATCATCTGAAATCACAGTCCAGGGTGGCCTTGCTGTTAGATTTTGGAGATTGTTTTGGGAGTAACTTACACGTCCGTTACACGGCTTTGCATAAGTGCTCTCAGACGTTCTTTTCCTGCTGTTTTTCTCCACGGGTTTGTCCCTGATGTTTTCATGTTGGTAAATATGAAAGTGGATGATTAGAGGAGGCTTCATGGGCCACCTCAAATGTGTGCAGGGGTGGAGGGGCCGTGACCGTGGCCCCGCATCCCTATCGCGTCCCGAGTGACTTGGTTCAGGGCTGTCCCACTGTCCTGCCTCCCCCGGGACTGGTTACACTGCTACTGTCGTGGCATCAAATGTTCCAGGACGTGTCCCTCGAAGGCGAGAACCCTTTACACCTGAAACTTGTATGATGTTATACGTCAGCTGTACCTCAAAAAATAATGCAAATAAGTAAAGAAGAGAAATACCCCAAACACTGCACAGTGATTCCTGAGTGTCTCCCCGGTGGTCCCGGACCCGGAGGGGCTCTGCCACTGGGACCCCGTGGGGTGTTTCACGTGGATGTGGCCCTGGGTCCTCACCCGTTCAGGCAGCTTCCCCTGCACCGCCTTGCGAGCGCCAGGGGCCGGTTTCACCTGTTCTGTGCTGTTTGTGGCAGGAGCTGGAGCTGAGGTTCAGGCACAGCCTCCCGAGCTGTGCTCTCCACCTGGAGTCTTTCTTCACGTGATGGACCTCAGCCCTCACCCTGGCGCTCCGGCCTCATTGGTCCATAGTGTGTCCGTGGTGGCCCTTCCGTGGCAGGTGGCCGCGGTCAGCTCCATAGCAGGTCACCCAGAGTCTAGGGACCTGGAGAGCAGTGTTGTCTGCGGCAGGAGCACGGGACCCAAAGGTGTCCTCGATGGTCCCCGAGGCCCCCGGGGGCTGCTTGTCGCCCTCACATCATGAGAACGAGTGAGGGGGCCGAGGAGACAGAGGGAGACAGAGACAGAGAGATGGGGAGAGACGGAGACGGACACAGGACACAGGTGGGAGGGGCGGTGAGCCAGCGGGCAGGCGACTTGGTCCCTTGTGACCTGCCCCGGCCTTTGCAGATTTGGCCACTAGGTCAGGCCGCACTCGGGGGAGGGGACTGGGCAGGGCCCAAAGTCCCGCAGGCGGGGGGCCTGGCTCACTCACAGGGTGCGTGTCCCTCGGCGAGAGGGGCGGTGTTCTTCGGGGTCCATGTCCTTTTAGGTTAGGGCTGCTCCTGTGACTGCTGTGGTGAAAGGACCTAACATTTCTCTTATATGCGCATCAGTGCTGATGTTAAGGAATGCTGTGGACTAGGTTTTTTCATGATTTCCACGAGGGCCAGCGATGATGGATTTTGTCTTTTTCTCATCACCATGACAGCACTGATGTGCTGGGTGTGCCCGTGTGGCTCGGGAAGTGCTACAGCCTTTCAGGATGAGTCAGGAGGAGGTTAGTGAGGTGAAGGGTGTGTGCGTGCAAACTGGCTCCCTCAGCACCCCCACCCCGCCCTGCGCCCCCTGCTCACAGCCTCCCCGGTGGGCGGGCCCTGGGCTGTGTGGAGTCCTCGAGGTCCAGCACAGGAGGCCGGGAGGTGATGCAGAGGCAGACTTGGGGAGATGCGGCAGGGCTCGGCCAGGTCACGCCTCCTGGGGGCAGGTGACGAGCTGGGGCCCCACTTTGCGTTTCTCAAGCCTGGAGCGTGGTGGTGTCGGCAGTAGGAAGGTTTGCTAGTTTAAGTAAAGTCGTTGTCAGCTTTTCCGCTTTCGTTCTTAATTGGTTCTGCTCTTTCTAGCAGCGTTGTGTGTTTTGGGAACGCGTGTTTTACCGGCATTGCTACTGTGAATGGGATAGCTGTACCCACTGTAATTGAGTAACCAACTTTCTCTGTTAACTACAAACACATAAGGCTGAATATGGTTTTTCTGAGAAAAATTAAGGTTAGTTATGGCAAACGAGTGCCTTTGTTGTTGGTTTACATGTAATGGATTTAGCAGCATGGTATTTCCCTAGAGGAAGCCAGGTTTGCATCTTAAATACAGAGATTTTGTCAGAAAGGAAGTCCAGAGCACTGACGTTCCAATTTACTGCAATTTCAGAAATACCTCTTGAAGGTCAAGCGCCACCTGTGTTTTTTGTTTGTTTGTTTGTTTGCGGTACACGGGCCTCTCACCGCTGTGGCCTCTCCCGTTGCGGAGCACAGGCTCCGGACGCGCAGGCTCAGCGGCCATGGCTCACGGGCCCAGCCGCTCCGCGGTATGTGGGATCCTCCCGGACCGGGGCACGAACCCGCGTCCCCTGCATCGGCAGGCGGACTCTCAACCACTGCGCCACCAGGGAAGTCCGCAACCTGTGTTTTGATGCTTGTTGTCAAGGCTCTAAGCTCTTAGCCTCTGGGCTGCGAGGCCTTCCTTAGACTCCCAGCTGCCCTTGGGGTCCTGCTCCTGAAGCGGGCGTTTTAGAAAAAGCTGCAGCCGAGACTGGGGTGGAGGGTGGCTTGTGGGTGATGATGCCCACGACCCCTCCACGCGTACCGGGGGTGGACCGGCTCCTCTCCCTAGGTCTGCGCTGTCCGCGGTCTGTCCTGCAGGGCAGGGGCAGTGCAGAGATGCTGTCCCCACACAGAGCCTGGGATGGGCTAGGGTGTCGGCCTGAGTCGTCTTCAGGCCCACAGACGACTTCTGTCACCTTCCTACAGGGCCGGGCGAGAGGGGCCTTGGGTTCAGGGTTGAGGAGACCTGTAACCAGCATCACCTCTGGGTGGGAACAGTGACCCCAAAATTCAGAGGCTGAAAGTAACAACACACATGTATTCTCCCAGCAGCTGGGGAGGGTCAGGTGCGGGTGGCCTTGCCGAGAGGTCTGTCCCCGCGTCTGGCGGCGTCCGAGGGGTGAGGCAGCCACCCCAGGGGGGCCTCGGTGGGCTTCGGTGTCCTCGCGGCACCCCGAGCGAGCGGCACAGGAGGAGGGCTGACCCCGCTGTGGGTCACAATCCGCGGTCCCCACTGGTCCCCGGTGAGGGCGGGAGTCCCCCGAGGCCGGCGCTCGGCTCTGAGGCTCCAGGTCCAGGCTGCGCCTCCAGGCTCAGCGAGGAGGTCCCCTCGGGGCTGGTGGGACATTTGCGCGTTGCTGTGCTTCAGGTTGTCTGAAGGGAGGATTCCTCAGGTATTTCAGTTCCCTTCGCGGGCAGGCGAGCTCGTGTCTCCTCTGTGATTCTGACGCGTTGTGTAGGGAAGTAGAGGGAGTTCCTGCGCCTGGGAGCCTGGCTGGGTGCGGGCTGCCGTCCACGCGGCCATCCGTGTGAGGGGACGGGCACCTCCAGGTCGTTGGGCCTCAGTCGGGTGTCGGGTGTCACAGGCTTCTCGCCCCTGCTGGGAAATCAGGGCCGAGCACCCGGCAGCTCTGGGGGTGTCTCTCTGGAGGCGGCGGAACCTGATCCATGGCTCTGGGTGGCGTCACCACGGGGGGTCAGCTGGCACCGGCGGGGGGCACTGCGGCGGCCCAAACGTCCGCGAGGGTACCGCTGGAGACGCAGGCGCTGTCGTGGGTTCCGACCACATCTCCGCGTTGGCTGCCCGCTGGAGTGCGGGAGGCTCGGGGGCGCCGCGCGGTGGGTGCAGGCGGTGTGGCGTCCAGGGTCAGGAGGCCGCTCCTGTGCAGTGTCGCCGCGGGGCCGGCTCTGCTTCAGAGCTCGTGGGCCGTTTGCCTCGTTTCTCCTGCGTTTCCTGGTCCAGGTCCCCCTGGCTTAGGTGGGAGGCGGGGCTGGCCCACCCTCAGCAGTTTGCGGGATGGGCCGTGCCCGTCGGCTCTGGCCGGGCAGCCGCTGCGGAGAGCCTGCGGCCGAGGAACGGAGCGTGGGCCCTGCGTCCAGGGCGGGGGGCGAGCGCCCCAACGCAGGGCTTCCTGGGCGTGAGCTGCCGAGCTATCGTGGGTCACGTCGCTGTGGGCCAAGCGTGAGAACCGAGCAGGCCGGGGGTGTCAGGGCCCTGGCTGACGGGGGCAGCGGCATTGTTCGGCGCAGGGGACGCTGGTCCCCAGGGCAAGCTGCTCCCGCGCCCTGCGGGCACAGGCCTCGTCACGGGGATGGGCAGACCTCCTCGACTGCCAGCCAGCATGTCTGCCCCGGGACGCGGGGGGCGCTGGGGGGTGTTGGGTGCGTCCCGTGGCCACTAAGGGCCCGCGCCCCCCGTGCACAGAGATGGTCTGTCCTGATGCGGGGAGCGCGGTGTCCGGCGCTCTGATGGAGCCAGAGGTGCTGTTCTCAGGCCAGAGCACCAGTTTGGTTTCCCGGTGGCCCACCCGTGGTTACGCATCGCTGACCCCAAATGTGAAATGACATGTGACTTAACGGATACCTAAGGGAAGTGTTGCACGGTGTCCCAAAGGCCGAGCTTCAGAGGCTGAAAGGATCATTTTCCCGCTGCCGACGAGCCGATCACGGTGGGTGACACCGCACGTGCCCCCGGGCCTCGCGGCTGCGCGGGGACGGCGAGGCCCCTCTGAGGCGTGTCGCGAGGTGTGCGAGCGGCGGGTTGCTGGGTTGACTGTCGCCCCCCCGACGCCTGCTCACTGTGTTGTTGTTGCCCCCGCAGGCCGGTCTAATTGAAGCCAACGGGGAACTCAAGGTCTTCATAGACCAGAACCTTAGTCCTGGAAAAGGTAAGGGCGCCCGTCTCGGGAAGGCACGTCTCTGGATAAATGTGTCCAGTGTGGGGTGGGTGTGAGTTCCCCTGACGTGAAGACTCCTGTCAGCGGTGGGAGTCACACTTAAGGACCGGGGTCAGCGCCCCAGTTTATCTTGGTTTGTAAGTTGCGTGCTCTATGCAGAGATTCGGGGAAAGTAGAAAAACTTGAGGAAGAGAACGCAGCACAGGTCACGGATATTCCTTCTGCCTCCGGGCAGCCACGCTGACGCCCATCACGCCCACCGCAGACCTGTGGGTGCGGGGCGCCCCCGTGAGAGAGCGGCGTCGCCTCGTCCGCGGTGTGTCTTGAATGGGCCTCGACGTCTGCACCCTTGGGATTGAGGGGAGGGGATGGGGCGGGGCGTTGCAGCCCCTCTTCCCAGGGGACTCAAGCTTTGCAGTTTCCTTCCTGTAGGGACACGGGATGGACGCCTGCTAGTGGGTGTGTTTGAGCCGGTCTCCCAGATGTGGATTTGCTGGGTCAGAAGGCCGCCCCCCTCGGAGTGCTGGCCTGTGAGGCCTGGTGGGCCGGGCCACGCCGCACGGGGCCACGGCCGCAGGGCCTCCCACCTCGAGGTGCTGGCCTGTGATGCCTGGTGGGCCGGGTCACGCCGCGCGGGGCCGCAGCTGCAGGGCCGCCCCCCTCGAGGTGCTGGCCTGTGATGCCTGGTGGGCCGGGTCACGCCGCGCGGGGCCGCAGCTGCAGGGCCTCCCACCTCGAGGTGCTGGCCTGTGATGCCTGGTGGGCTGGGCCATGCCGTGCGGGGCCGCAGCCGCAGGGCCTCTTCCTGCCTCTGATCTGTGTCTGCCTTCGTCGTGCTTGCTGTTGCCTTTCAGATTGGAAGGTTTCATCACACAGACGATACGTGTTCACTGAAAACAGCGCTGCCCGTACCCCAGGGTGCAGTTGAAGACGTAAATGTGTGTCTCAGTGCACGTTTCCTCGGGAGCATCTGACACCTGGTGTCCAGGCACGTGGTGTCCTGGGACCTGCGTCGTCCTCTCCCGGCAGCATCTGGTGCCACCTTTTGTGGCCCGATGGCAGCTCTGGGCCCCTGAGTACCAGGTGCGCGTAGGCCACCATCTTCCACTCCCAGGAGGTGCTGTTTCCCAGGGTGGGTCCTCATCTCACTGGTGAGGGGACGTCCTCTGGGGACGCGGGTCACTCCGGTTCACGCTGTCCCTCAGCCCGAGGACGGGCTTCTAGGGCAGCAGAGGTGAGAACTTAGTAGTGACGTGCGGCTGGAGGCTTGGTGTCACTTCACAAGTCTTGAGACTCGGAACCTGCCCTCCAGACACACACCCGCAGGGTGAACTCAGCTTCCGGTATTGCTGGGAGGCCTGTTGTAGGAGAACGAGGTGCCCCTCCCCACTGTGGCCCCCTGGGGCAGGGCGGGGGCTCAGGACATTCCAGATGGGGACGGTTCTCAAGGAGGTGGAAGGCTGCTCCCCAGGACATGGTGGGGAGTCGCCCAGGTGTGGCCGGGGTCAGGGCGCCAAGGCGGCCAGAGGGTGCCCCAGGCCCACGGATGCTGCACCTTGATCTACGCAGGAGCTCCTGCAGGGCCTGCCCGTGAGTGGTGTGTCCACGTGGGCGGGTGTGGCCGCTGTAATGGCCCAGGAGGGCAGCTCCCGCTGATGCCTGAGAACCAAGGAAGCCACCGGGCTCTTCCAGTGCCAGTGACGCCAGCGGCTGGCGGGGCTGGGAAGACCCAGCATGCGAGTGGCCGCCTTGTCCTGACCCTTTTGGCCACGTTAGCCCACAGGGTATTTGTAGCATGGCAGACAAATAGTAACTCTTCAAACATTAGGTTCTGGAAATTTTTTAATGTTTGCTTAAAATTATTCTCAAGAAATCACTAAACCTCACGTTTTCATACTTTAAGGTATCTTAAAACCTATGGATATTAATGATATGGTTACTAATGATAAAACTGCGTAATATTTTTAGAATCCTTTTCTGTTAATGGTTATAACAAGTCAGACAGTATATATTCTTAACTCGTTTTTTTGGAAGGAATTCTCCAATTCATAATGTTGTATTTGAAACTATTGTGTTTGGTATTTCCTTTAAGCAAGGATTTGTGGTACATTTTACCGCTAAAGCAGTGCTGTTCCTGGGGAGCAGCTTCCTAGCTTGTGTTGTAATTTAACCCTCCCTGGGGCTCAGATGCTATGGCCCCGCCCCCATGAATGGGTTGTGTGCAGCACCTTTATTAGGAAAATGTGTAAAGCATTCTGACTTCTCTGGCCAGATTAAACCAAAAGGGGAATACCGTTCCGTGCCGGAGGTTGGCCAAAAGCAGCAACTCTCAACTGAGTCAACAGTTGTCAGAAACCTGGGAGAGGGTGCTGGGCTGTGTGCACGCATGTACTCGTGCCGCAGAGCAGCCGCAGGCCAGTGCTGGGCTGAATCCCGTGACGCAGAAGGTCACTTGGAACCCAGGTTCCCTCGGAGAAGGGGCACTCAGCCCCAGGAACACGTAGATATTACACTGTATGTTTGTATAGTTACACGTGTTATATGATATTAAAATGGAATCGGCCCAGCGTTAGAGGAAGTCAACTAGATCTCTCTGTGGGTCAGTTTCAAAAACAGCAGAATCAGAGTTGCAGCACGTGTACAGTATGTACTATCTTCTGGATTTAAAGGCCCGCAAACAGCACTCACGTTGTTCTTGGATGCGTGGGCGCGAGTGGAAGCGTGGAAAACGGAGTGAACGCTCTGAGCGCGGTAGCTGCTGGCCGGGCGGAGTGGGGAGCTTTCCGGCAGAGACAGTGAAATGATGGTCATGATTCTGTGCATGCTGTGTGCTGGCGTAAGGCTGCCTGCAAGATAATTACTCATATTTGCAGCGTTTCTCACACAGTCACACGCAAGGGGAAGATCCCCGGGGTGGGACAGGCGGCGTGGGTGCAGGTGAGGAGGGGCTGCCCTGGTCCACCCCCGAGTCCTCCCCCACCCCAAGCTGGGCAAAGGTGGGAGCCCGGGTAGCGGCTGGGTGTCGCAGCCGGACCTGCAGGCCTGCGGCGAGGTGGCCGCCAAGCCCTCCGTGGATGTGGCCTCCGCATAACGACGGACAAATGGGCTTTAAAGGCCGGTGCCGGGAGCCCTGCCGGGCAGCTGCTGTAGGCTTTGACCCAGCGAGCTTCCGCGCTCACGGGTGGTTGAAAATGGAATCATTTGCAAATTGAAAAAAAAGTTATTCTTTTTAGTGAAAGTAACCAGTTCCGTATTTTTGGAAACTTACTAGTTACTCATCTGTACATAAGTCTGAACGTGGTGTGTTTAATTGCCTAAGTGTATTTTAAATCTCTCAGTGCAAACCAGAATAATTTTGTGTCTTTTAAAATATGTTTCTCATATCTAAAACAATTTTCTAAATATTTGTTTTTGTTAAGATACAGATCTCTATTTTTAGAGGAATATAAAAAACTCAAAGCAGATAAACCTATTTTGCTTACAGCCAATAGTTTAAATTTTTTTGGTGTTGATTGGTAAAAATATTAATATTTAGGCAGTTGAGGGATGCATATCTGTCTTCGTCAACTTAGGTTAATAGAAATTATTCATTGTTCGTACATAGCAGCAAAATTCATTGTTTACTGGAATTTGAAGAAGTTTATTTAAAATGCATGGATTGTGAAGAGTTCAAAAATGAGACCTCAGACGAGGCCAGACAGAAGGCCACGTCTCTCCTTCTTGCTGAACCTGGTGGAAGTGAAGGAAAATGCCCTCCAGTGGCGGCTGGTGCAAGGCTCCCCGCACGTAGAACCCTCGCCACCCACCCTGCGGGGACCGGAGCCCGTGCGCTTTAGGGGAACCGGGGGGTCCTGTCCACACGGGGCTTTCTCCCTCCCTCAAGTGGGGCTGGAAATACATGTCTTCTCACCTGAGACCATCCCGGCCCTTCCAGGACGCTTGTGTACCCGGGCCCGCCTGCCGGTTTCCCCTGGGCACGCGTGCCCTCTGGTGTCGGCGGGGCAAGGGGTTCACTGTTGTATCCCTGGGGCCGAGGCTGGTGCTGGGCACACAGTGCTCTCAGCAGGCCCGTGTTGAGGGGAGGAACGTTTCCGTCCCCGCTGAGGTGTTTCCCCAGCTCTGCGTCAGGTCATCTGAGTGTTTAAAGAGGTGGCAGCCCCTCACAAGTCACTCTTCCTGGAAACAGAAACGGATTCTCCTTCTCAAGGAAAAGCAGATCGTTAAGATTTCTACGCCAGGTTGCAAACACACAGTGAGGTGTTGGAATACAAGTTAATTCCAACTGTGAAGTTCTGTAATTGTCTTAGAATTGCAGACTTGAAGAGCTGTTTAGCTTCGGGGCCTGTGGTCCCAGCAGAACATTCTGTCGGTGGGCAGACAGCCCACAGGGGTCGGGTAGGTTGGTGACGGCCTGGGTGCACCGGAGCCCCCGATCCCTGGACGCGAGGGCACAGGGCCGGGTAGGGGTCGTCGTAGGGAGAGCGGCAGCGTGGGTGCAGCCCCCTCAGATTTGAGAATCGGGCCTCATAGAGGTGCTCGCAGCGGACCGTGGGTCTAACACGGTCAGAGGGGCAGGCAGGCCGCCTCCCGAGGCGCACCGTCATCCTGACACTGACACTTTGAGCCTCAATTCAGGAGAGCCGTGACCTCTGGTCTCCTTGCGTTGCAGGTGTGGTGTCCTTAGTGGCTGTTCATCCCTCCACAGTGAACACGCTCGGGAAGCAGCTCTTGCCCAAAACGTTCGGACAGTCCAATGTCAACATCGCTCAGCAAGTGGTAAGGCCGGGAGGGTGGTGCACGGTTGGCCCTGTGGCTTCCCTTCCTGTGCCCGCAGGTTTCAGGAGCACGTGGCCAGTGCCGTGTGTCCTCCCCTGGCTCGGGCTTTCCTGTGTGTGCCGCTGGACGGCGGGACCCGGCCAGGCCAGGGCAGCTTCCCCGCCGGCCGCGCTGGTCCCGCGTCTGCCCTGTCGGTGTTTCCTGGGGTGACGCGTGCGCTTGGGCCCGAGCTGGTGTGGGCCAGCCGCTCCCGGGCCTGGACCCTCCTCAGGGCGGGCCGATGGCCGGCCCGGGACACGAGACTGGTGTCCGTGCGGGCCTCACGGTGGGCTCAGGGCTCTGCCGGCCGTCAGGTGCTGCAGGGTGGGGTCTTCCCTGCCCATCCTGGCCGACGGGAGGGGGTCAGAGGCGGGCCTGCGCTCCTGGGCCTGCGCCAGGCGCCTCTCCTCCAAGTACTCCCACCGGCCTGTCGGCTCCCACCTGTGGGGTTTGGCGGCTCCCTTCCTGACGGGACTCGCGGGCTCCACGGGGCCATGCGAGGAGGGGCGTTCACCGCCCACCGCCCCGCCAGGCGGCCCCCAGGCAGCCGTGTGACTGCTCCCCGTCGGTGAACTGTGGCCACGTTTGCTCAGCAGCATTGCTGTGGTTTTTCAAATCCGTGGTGTGTGGGAGTCTAGGCCTTACTGGGCACATCACAGGTATTCAATAAATGTCCTTTTGATAGAAGTTATAATTCACATCATTTTATTTTATAGGTACTGTGTGTTACGTTATAGCAGAGTCACGCCTGAGAATAGCTTGGTGATTATAGCAACAGTTCTGTCGTTAGTACCAGTTTAAATAGTTGGGAGGAAGACTAACGTGAAGAGTTTTCTGTTGGTGCCTTTCCGACCTTCAGCTTATCCGCCTGAAGTTCCACTGCTGACTTGCCCCAAGCCGTCTCGGAGCCGAGCTAGTTATGGAAATGCGTTCTTCCCAGAATCTCAGTTCTGAGAGTTAAAGCTGGCCTGCCACAGATGCCTGTCCACCTCTACAGACAGAGGGCTAAAAGCAGAAGAGCTGGCAGGTTCCCACAGGAGGGAAGTCCATGGAGAATAGTGAAAATAGGGGAGTGAGGGGAGAAAACCTGCGGTGTCCTCCGCGAGGCTGTGGGCAGTGGCCCGCTGGCCCCGGGTGCGCCCCCCGCTCACCTGTCCTGTTGTCGAAGGATGCTGCCCTGCAGTGAGCACCTGGTGGGCGCCTGCCGTGTGCCTGCTGCTCTGGTCTCCTTGCAGAGCAGTGGAGCCCACGGGAGGTGTCCTTAGGGGTGGACGGTGGAGTGGGCGCTTGTGTCCGGTGGGGCAGTCACTCCGAGGCTGGGCACCCCTCTTGCGGGGAGCGGCAGCAGCCTAGCCTCTGCCGGCCACGCAGGGCTGGGCCGGCGTCCTGAGCCTGCTCTCCTGAGGACGTAGCGGGCTGAGTGCTGAGAGGGACGGGTCTTGAGGCTCCCGAGCCAGTGACCACGGGCTTGGGCTGCACACGCCTCCTACCGAGACCCGGGGCCCCGTCAGCGCACACCCGTGAGGCCCTCACCTCTGGGGGTTCATCCTCTTTCCCATCCTGTTTCACTTTCAGGACACTTGCTATTTGATTTCATGTCTTTTGGATGAGAGTGATGTACAGTTTGAAAAACACTGACGATGCTTTAGTCACTGGGAACGTGAATTAAAAGAATGAAATTCAGCTGAGCTGTTTTTCTTTCTGTGGTTTGCGGATCATTAACATTGACAGGTGACCTGGGCTTAGGGATAATTTGCAACGTGCCAGGTCAGCTGTCCCAGGGCCACTGGCAGGTAACCCTTATCCCGCTAAGCAGCGGACTAGCGGGAGTGTCCAGCTTAAAATAGCCCGGACACAGCCTGCTCGCCACGCGCCCAGTGCTTGGGGACCCAGTGCTGACACATTGGGCGACATCACCGTACAGTCACCAGGAAACGGTGCTTCTGAGTGGTTTCCTGGGTCGGGCACGAGATCTTTGGGAAGCTAGGATTTTACTTGGCTGGATGAGTCAGTGTCCCTGTGTCCCCCGTTAATGTGTGACTGTCGATTGATGGGACCAGAGTTCTGAGTGCTTGGTGTCAGAAGACAGGCCTTCTGTGCAGGGACGGGTGTCTGGGTGTTGGGGGCAGTGGGACCCCTGCCTTTGCCCCGGTGCCATCGCCTCTCCTCTGCCCTGTGCTGTCTGGGGTGCCCGGGGCTCCCCGCTTCGCTGGGTGGCCTGGTGGGGCACTGCAGCAAGCCTCGCTAGCCCTGTGTTCCTTTTTTCTTCATTTTTGGGTCTCATTTTAGCACCGCTGAAGCATAGAGTTTTATGCTGTCTTGTATCACTGAAAGGAAAGGAAGTAAAAGAGGAACATGGGAGTCCCACTCGGAGTTGTCTCCAGGCCCGGCCAGGCCGCTGGGCGTCCCCCGCTGCCCAGGGCTCCAGGTGTCCCCGTTGGGTGCTCACGTGACTGTTCCCTAACCTTTGTGGTTAACAAAACTCAACGGTGGCTGTAGGTAATGAGAAATGATGAAGCGGCAGCATCCTGTGTGGGAGATTCTGACTGTTGTGAATTGTCTTTTTTGACTGTAGGTAATTGGTACGCCTCAGAGACCTGCAGCGCCAAACACTATCGTGGTAGGAAGCCCACACACCCCTAACACTCACTTTGTCTCCCAGAACCAGCCTTCAGACCCCTCACCTTGGTCTGCCGGGTGAGCACTTGCCTAGAATTTACCCCCCAGCCTCTGGCTGCGTGGCCGACCAGCACGCCAGAGGATCGGGCACTGGCCAGCACGTGCCCGGAGTAGATGCGTGGACCACGCCGCCCTGTGGTTTTGGGGGTGGTGGCTCCACTGTGGTTTTGGGGGTGGGCTCTGGCTTCTTAACGCAGCGGTAACTTTCACACTTTGCGCTGTCTGTACCAGAAATTACCATTTCTCGAACCCCAATAAACGTGGCGGGTTTCGCAGCAGCTTCTCCTAAACAGCTAAACATGGCCGTGGGGACAGCCCTGTGTGACGGCCACACCACCCTGTTCCCTTTGATCCTTTCCTCCAAAAGCAAAGTGATGTGAAAGCGACTTTACTCAGAGGTCAGCTGTGCAACTTTCCCTAAAAACAAACAAAAACAAAGCTGTAGAATCGTGTCTGTATTGGTTCTAAAGCAAAAATCATCAGCTCCCGAAATTCGTCAGTTGGAAACTTGGGGCGACCGTTTCCTCGCTGTGGCGACTCAGGAAGGTCGGACGCTGGGGCTCCCCGCCGAGGGGAAGTGCTCCAGCCTCAGCGCTGGGCGCCGGCGGCCACGTGGCCATCAGGGTGTCTGCACTGGCTCATCTCAGCCGGCTCACGTTTGCCCCCAGATTCCTGTATTTGCAGCAGAACTTCCATAACCCCTGATGTCGGTCGACATCTGTTTAAGAAGCAGCGTTGTCTGGTGTCCCGATACACGTCAGACGTGTCCTGGGGTCTGCCCTTTGGGTCACGTGCCCCACTTTTCCCGAGAGCTGAAGATACACGTGTAAGGTCCGGCCACTTACGTTTGTTCTCCGGCCTTTAAAGGAAGGAGGGGGTCCCTGGACGGGGGGACGGAGCCAGGCTCCCGTCCCTGCTCGGCTGAGCGCAGCCCGCGGGACCCCCTCGAGGCGCCCGCCAGTCCTAGGAGGCGGGTCTGGATCCCGGGCTGGCGCTGTGTGCTGAGGCCGCTGCTCTTCTGTTGTGTCTTTGAAGGAAGCGTAGCAGGAAAGGGGAGAAGAACGGCAAGGGGCTGAGGCATTTCTCCATGAAGGTCTGCGAGAAGGTGCAGCGGAAGGGGACCACGTCCTACAACGAGGTGGCGGACGAGCTGGTGGCAGAGTTCAGCGCTGCCGACAACCACATCTTGCCGAACGAGTCGGTGAGGGTGTGCGCGGCGGGACACCCCAGCCCTCTGTCTGTGTCTCAAACGGTCTCAGACATGCAGAGAAGCTCTGAAAGCACTTCCAAAGGCCTCCCGGCCCGCTCGTGTGGTGATGCCCCCGCGTCCCCGGCGCTTCCACAGCGCGCACCAGCTCCAGCCCCGTGTGTTGGCCACCTCCCCGTGGCGACGCCCCCTGCCTGGGCTGGCGGGCCGAGCGGGGCCGAGCGGGGCCGAGCGGGGGGCTGCCTCACGGGGGGCGGACGGTGCACAGCCTCGAGTGTGTTCAGGTTTTGGGCTGTCTGGAAATCCCCCTCCGTCTCCGCCAGGCTTACGACCAGAAGAACATCAGACGGCGAGTCTACGACGCCCTGAACGTGCTGATGGCCATGAACATCATCTCCAAGGAGAAGAAGGAGATCAAGTGGATCGGTCTGCCCACCAACTCCGCCCAGGAGTGTCAGAACCTGGAGGTATCTCCAGTCTTGCGTCCGCCGCGTGTTCCCGGCAGGCGTCGGTCGTCTGCACCACTGACGCCTGCTGAGTGGCTTGGGCGGCGGTGGGGGGCAGGTGTCCCCGTGTCCTGAAGTCACTGCTCACGTCCGTGCTTTCCCACTTGACGGTGACCCTCCGTCCGTCTGGGGCCGCGGACACTGGTGGCAGGGCAGTCGGCCCAGTCCTGGGGGGTCGCCCCCAGTGTGGGTGAACTCTGCATCCCAGTTTGTGAGGTTTTCAAAAAGATACCACAGCCGTGTCCAGAAGACGAGAAGATGGAAGAAGGTTGCATAGTTTTGAGATTAAGTGAAACTGGCCTGTGCCCGCAGCGTCTGCCACATTCTAGGTTCTTCTATTGCCCCACCGTCAGGCCCAGGGCACACGTTTTCAGCGAGGACCTTTCCTCGGTGACCCTGTGTTGCCTTGGATTTTAAAATATGCTGTGAAAACCAATTGTGATGATGTCTTATGTGGATGGCTTGTCTTTGAAGGTGGAAAGACAGAGAAGGCTGGAAAGAATAAAGCAGAAACAGTCGCAGCTCCAAGAGCTTATCCTGCAGGTAATGCAGCGCCTGCCGTGGAGGCAGCGTGATTGCTGTTTGGTGGCGTGGGCGCCCGTGTCTCCGTCGTCCCCCCTCTGGGTGTTTGGGTGTTGGATATGTGTCCTCCGCTGGGTGGCTCCCTGGGGCTTGCGTCCCCCGGCCGCTCTGGTCTCTAAGGGGGTGCCGGGCAGGGCCGTTGAGGACGCCCAGGGAGGCTTAGGTGGCCGGTGGCGGCAGGTGTGGGTGTGCCTCAATCGTGCATCTTTTTAGCAAATCGCCTTTAAGAACCTGGTGCAGAGGAACCGCCAGGCGGAGCAGCAGGCCAGCCGGCCGCCCCCCGCCAACTCTGTCATCCACCTGCCCTTCATCATCGTGAACACCAGCAAGAAGACGGTCATCGACTGCAGCATTTCCAACGACAAGTAGGTCGTGGTGGGAAGGGCCTTGGCTGTGTGAAGGCGCCTGGTCGGGGGGCGGGGGCAGAGAGAAGGTGGCCCGTCTAGTTGATTTGCTGCGTGTCTAACTTATAGCCCCCAGGTACGATCTTTTCAGCGTAATTACCTTGCAGGTGTCCTCCTCCCTTCCCTGACTGTGCGGCTCCTTGAGAAGGAGGACTGTTGTCAGGACAGCAGGCGGTGCTCAGGGCCCATCCTGGGGCGTCCTGGGGGTGGCCGGCAGCCCCGGGCTGCATAGGTGCCGCCTGTGCTCCCTGGTTGCTGGTTCTGAGTTGGTGGGTTGTGTGGTTGAGGGAGGTTTGGGGTGAGTGGGGCGTCCCGCTCGGGGCCCCCGAGCCAGGTGTCCAACTCTGTCGTGGAGACGGCGCTCTTCTGATGGTGACTTTCTCCTCTAGGTTTGAGTACCTGTTTAATTTTGACAACACGTTTGAAATCCACGATGACATCGAGGTGCTGAAGCGCATGGGCATGGCCTGTGGGCTGGAGTCCGGGAGCTGCTCCGCCGACGACCTGAAGGTGGCGAGAAGTTTGGTGCCGAAGGCGCTGGAACCCTACGTGACAGGTCCGCTCCGTCCTGGACGGAACGCCCGCCCCCTCCGCTGGGGTTGGCTCCCGCCCAGTGCCCAGAGCAGAGACAAATGGGACGTGGGACGGTGGCGGGCTGTAGGGTGCCGGCGCGGCAGCAGCAGGACGCCATCTGGCGGGGCCGTGGCCCCTCGGGACACGGTGGGCGGGAGGGCGGCGACAAGGCTGAGCCATGTGGTTCATACGGTGCAGGTGTTACGTCAGGGTCTCACCTTCCAGGTAGGGCCCCAGGTCTGTGAGGAGCGTGGCAGGCGTGGACCCGACCCCAGGGAGTGACTTAGTCACTGCAGCAGAGTGACCGAGAAAAGCGCCGTCTTGGCAGCCCTGGGCCTGCCCCCGACGGCAGGTGTGGGGAGCCTGCTGGGTCCCCGGCGTCCGTTCTGCCAGCTCCTTGGCTGAGCGGGGGGGTGTCCCAGCCACCGAGGGGAAGGGCTTTGTGTTGAGAGAGGAGAAGCTGCCCCGTGCCTCTGGTATGGATTTACTCCCTGAGCGCTCTCAAGCGGCCCAGAATAAGTGGGCGTCTGGCCTCAGAGCGTCCAGTGAAAGTGGCACCTCCTACCCCCTCTCGATGCCAGCAGCTGCCCTGTGGGACCCCCATGCCCTCCCCCCGGCCCCCGTTCTTGGCGGTACAGCTGCATCCAGGACGGGGGTCGACATAGGTCCTTCCTCCCCTTGGGTCCCGCCTCTGTGCTATGGTGATGGTTGCCCTTCCGTTGCACGGTGGTGGCGTCGTCAGTGGCTGCACTGATTCAAAGAAGTAAAGGGAGGACTTCCGTGCTGTCTTCGTGAGGCTTGATCCAGTGGCCGGGCCCAGCGAGCGGGCTGCCTTCTGGCTGGTAGCGGGCATGGCGCTGGGCGGCCCGAGGGGCCTTGCCTGGAGAGCCGTCCCATCTCAGCTCGTGGGCCTGTTTCCTGCGGTCTCTGCTTTGTGAAATTTGCTTTCTTTTCTTTCTCTTTCCAGAAATGGCTCAGGGATCACTCGGCGGTGTCTTTGTCACGTCGGCAGTTTCAACTGCCAATGGCACAAGGCTCTCTGCCAGGTAACTGCTGTCCCCGGCGGGGCCTGGGGTTGGTGGGGCCACTGTCACCTGGCAGCGGGATGCCCGGTGTCGTGTGTGAACGACCACTGCTCGGCTGCTCGGAACGGGGCGCCCAGTGCAGGGCAGACCTCCCCCACCCTGGACGCCCCCCAGAGTCACTCAGAGCTCATCCTTTGTGCAAAGGAGATTTGTTTTTTCTGATTGGTTTCTTTCCTCTAAAGGTTAAAAGTAGTACATGGTTTTTATTTTTTTGAAAAGTACTTCAGTGAAGTGCGGGCAAAGCCACCTGAACCCTACGGCCAGCAGTCTGAGTGACAGAGGCTATTTCTCCATCTCTTTTTTTTTTATTTTTCTTTTTTAACACACTTGAAGTCACAATACGCATATATGTTGTTCCTTCTTTTCACGTTACCGTGTATTGAGTGTATTTTATATTATTGAAGGAGCTTTATCATTTAAATCAATGTGTATTTGACTTTTGACCTAGCAGTCCCACAGAGCAGAACCATGTCAGACCTCAGGGTTTGTCTTAGTTTTTTGAAGATAAATGTAAAGTAATATCAACGTTAAGTATTGACAAAACAGTGGTTTTATTTTTTTATGTAGTATTATGTGTTATACATATTTATATCAATTCTAAATATCAATAAATGTTCTTAAAGTGTAAGTGAAATCAGAGTGTAGGTCCAACAAAATGGAATTGACTAATAAGTCACGTGTGCACACCTTCGAGGGGGCTCTGCAGGCACCATGTCCTCTGGTACCCGTGCAGCACTGGCCCAGCAACAGTGCGGCCCTGAGGGAGGGGCGGGGTCACCCCGTGAGGGTCCCAGTGCCCGTGGGGTCTGTGTCGACCTCGGCGGGGCTGAGGGAGGCCCCAGGGTGTCTGCACCTGTTTGGGTTTTGACTGAGGTTGGTTCCATTTTTAATTCTGAATCTGCCGCTGTGTGTGTAGCCCAGTCAGTAAAATCTGAACACTGGTTATACCAAGAGGTAGAATTTGGGTATTTCCTAAACGTTCCTCTTTAAGAAATTCTTTTTATTGATTAAATTTCAGAGGCTCACTGTCAGGTTTTCTAAAGAGGGAAGCAAAGCCATTACCATCTCAGAAGAGAAACTGACCTTAGTGGTGGATACGCTGTTTTTACAAAGGCCCTTTTTGTTCATTGAGCTGCCCTCTGGTTGAACGTTTAGGTGGTTCCCAGTTATAAGAAAAGCTGCAATGAGCCGCCTGATGGCTCAGTTTTCCACTCTTCCTGGCTTGGTCTCCAGGCTGGCTTTCCCAGATGTGGGATTACTTTGTCCAAGAGCAGCGTCAGTAAATACCAGTGAAAGGTATCAAGATACACGCGTGTGGTTTTCTGATAAGGAGAAAACACCTTTAACGTTAGGAATCTGTGTAGTTCTGGCCTGTGGGGTTTCTGTGGTGCCGCAGGCCTCTCAGGGTCCTGACCCGCGTGGCAGGACAAGAGCCCTTTTACTCAGTCATCACCCTCCCCCTGCCCCGTGCCATCTGATTCAAGTGTATCACGGCCGCGTTTCCAGGGTGGTTCTGACCCTTTCATGTCCTGTTATCTTTAAACAGACTCATGGTTTACCAAGTAAGCTCCTCCGTTTTGTGGAGAGCAGTTGAAGGCCGCAGGTTGGGCGCAGAGAGGATGCTGTGAGGCCCCCCCCCCAGGGGTGCCGCTGTGTCTCCGCATGGAGACAGGCCTCCTCCGAGTCTGGAGCCTGGATGACCTGTGTCAAGTTGTTGCCCTAGGTCGGGGTCCCCTCGGGGCCTTCCCTTGCTGTTCAGCTCAGACATGAAGACCCTGAATGACTTGTGACGGTGCCTGAGCAAGTTGTAGCTCAGAAGAAACGTCGCCTTCCCTCCCCTCGCGGTGGGCGTGGCCATCTCCCGTTGGTGCCCTGGGACCGTAACTGACCACAGCTGACCCTTCGCGTCTCGTGTGCGCTGTGCTGGGACGCGGCCAGTGGCTGAAGCTGGGGGTCTTTGCCCAGGATTCCGGCTCCTGAAGCCCCTCCATTCTAGGCCGGGGTCTCGCCCGCGGGCCTGTTGACATTTTGGGCCGGACCACCCTTTGCTGTGGGTTCTGCCTGTGCCTTGTGGGGCACTGGGTTGTGCCCTCGGCCTCAGATGCTAGCACCCCCCAGCCCCAGTTGTGGCAACCCGAGGTTGTCATGTGTTTCCGGATGAGGCTCCCAGGAGCGTGATGCAAACGCAGGTGGGTTCCAGCGACCCATTTGAAGACGAGGGCGCGGGGCTGGGCAGCCCTGGCTGCTCTAGAGCCCAGCCCCGCAGCTCTGCCCCCTGGGTCCGTGGTCCCTGCCTGGGCCCGCCCCAGGGACTGTCGTCAGGCGGCATTCCAGAAAATAAAACCTGCAAGAGCCGTGGGTCCTCGGGGCCGTCCTGGAGGCGCAGGCTGCAGTAAGACGCGCCCGTCACCGTCAGCTTCCTGGCTCAGCACGGACTCCAGAGGAGCTGAGGGTGGGGCCTGGGACGGCGTTTCCACAAGCGGGCACACGCACACGCCAGCACGTGCTCACTGGGTGCCCCTTTACTCCCCTGCTCCCAGCCTTCAGGGAGGTCAGGGAAGTCACAGGCGGAGGCCTGGGAGGAGAGGCTCGGGGGTTTTCCGGTTGGTGCGCCCGAGTCTCGCTTCCAACGTGATGATAAATGGGGAGAACTCGGTGTCGGGGCCCTGCCGGAGCCCCTCGTCCAGTGGTGATGTGTGAAGGGGGCGTGACGGGTGGCGTCAGCCTCGGGAGCGCTGGGTTCTGTGCTGCACGTGGGTGAGGATTTCCGTTTCTGTTCGTGTAGTTGAGAACACCCAGACCTCCCGGGGATGCCGGCCCGTCTCTGGCGCCGCAGACGCGGCCACTGACACCTCCTGTCCTTGCAGTGACCTGGCCAACGGCGCGGACGGGGCGCTGGCCACGAGCTCCAGCGGGTCGCAGTACAGCGGGTCCCGGGTGGAGACCCCCGTGTCGTACGCCGGGGAGGACGACGAGGAGGACGAGGACTTCAACGAGAACGAGGGGGAGGACTGAGCCCCCCCGGCTCCGGGGACACGTCTGGGAGGAGAACTTCGGTGAACGTGGGTCTTTCTGTTTCTCGTGTCCTCCTCCCCAGAAGAGCTCGCTGAGCCGCTGGGCTCGGCGTGCGCCACCGATAAGCAACGCGCCGTTCTCTGCGGGGTCCTGAGGAGCTGCGCCGTGTTTGATGCCGACGCACGGCCTCTATTTACTCTTCTGGATTTTGTGTTCTCGTTTGCTGTTTTTTAAGATTCAGAGTTCATTTCGCCCCTTCACAGTTCTTGCCGAGCTTGCTGGAGACGTTGTGCTGCGTCCGCGCCGGGAGAGAGAAAGGCCCTGCTGCCCGGCGGGCCCGAGGCAGCCGCCGAGGGGGAGGCGCCACGGAACCGGCAGACGGCGAGGCTCGGCCTCTCGACGTTTTATTACGACCTTATTTCCCTTAAGTTATATTGACTGCGTGACTCCATCGGGTTTCTACTTTGGTTTTGCTCTGTGTTGCAGCCGACGAATTGCGAAGTTCTTTTTTTGTTTCTGTTTGTTTGGTAAAAGTTTACTGCCATGCTGGTGCAGCTATGGAAACCGTCTGAAAGCTTGGAATGGTTTATTGCTTATGGTAAAATTTGCCTGATTTCTTACAGGCAGCGTCTGGGAACTTTTATTATATAGTTGTTTACATACTTATAAGTCTGTCATTTAAAGACATGTACTGAAACAAATGTTGTATTTGTTTCGTAAGCATCTTCCTGTAATCTATTATAAAGTTGAAATTAAATATAGAGAATGTTTTAACAGTTTTTTAACTCAAAATTTGTCAATCATTTTTAATAGTTCTTTTTTTATAAAAAGAAAAAGGAATTCCAGGACAGGCAGTAGTCTCTTTTAAAACTTATTCACCAAGATCCATTAACTGCACAGTTGCTGTTAGCTGCCTGTTCTAAAATAACAGTCTTTTTATTGGAACACAAACAAACTTTTCTGTAATATTTTGTGGAATAAAGAGACTTTAATTGTTTGACTTGTTTAACTTGGCACTGTTAGTTTTTATTAATAAAGTGCGCATGGGCATTTTAAACAAGTCGTGTGTCCCTCTGATTCGGGATTGCTGTCTGGAGCTCACTTTATCCCGTCAGCCGCGCCCTTCTCTGGAGGGAGGAGAGGGTCCAGGCCCAGCAGTGCACGCAGGACCCGCCGAGGCCCCCAGCCTGTCCTGCCGCTGCCCAGCGGCGGGGCCGAGGAAGGAGGCCCCGGGGACACGGCCAGTGGTCGGGAGAGAATTTGTGCCTTGCCTTGCTTTTAGAAGAAACGTACCCACGACCTTTAACGTGCGAGTCCTTACAAAACGTGAACTTTGCAAACACATCCCCGAAAGGTCACGAAGCACCACAGGGAAGCAGAGGGCGGAGGGATGCAGGCTGGACGCCCTGGTGGACACGCCCACGGTGAGAGAGCCAGGCCCGAGGTCGTTCCTTGCCTTTCTCCCGGATCCTAGAAGTTGAGACAGATTTTATGGATTTGACTTTCGGAAAAAGAGTCAGATTATAAGGTAAGATGGGGCAGCCCAGTGTTTTATTCACGTTGGTCGAAGACACCCGTGAGTGTTGCAGTGCAGGGTTGCGGCCTTGAGCAGAGTCGTGTCTCCTGAGGGATGTGGCAGTTCCTCCTTTCCTCCAGACTGTGGCTGACTGAAGTGTCCTGAGGGCTGTGGCTGGAGAGACGGGAGCAGTGTCGTCGCCCGTGCGGTGAGGACACGGCCAGCCCCGCGTCTCCGGCCGAGTCCCCTGCGGCTGCGCCCCTGCTGCCCCTCCTCCAGGGCACCCGGGCGGGTCTTGCCAAGCTGGGCACCCGGGCGTGGGCAGGAGACCCCCGACACCGACCGTCCACCGGTGGTGACCCAGGTGACCGAGGCTACGCTGGTTCCGTTGCTGCAGGAGCGTCTTGGGCAGGGGACGAGGTTCTGGCCTCGTCGCCTCTCCCGCTCTTCCTGGTAGGTGCTCAGCTGCGGCCCAGTCATCCCGGAGCATCACCCGTCAGGGTGTCCGGCCTGCATCCTTCCACACCCGCTTCCCTGCGCTGTGGTCTGTGACCTCTAGGGGAGGTGTTTGACTCCAAAGTTCACATCTTACAAGCTGGTGAGTAGTGGGGTTCTGCAAACCAGGAGGCCTGTGGCTACTTGGGCCGAGTACTGACCCTGGGCGTTGGCGCAGCAGTGGTCCCTGGGGCGCATAAGCAAGCTCCCGAGAGAGGAACGTCTGGACTCGAACCTAGGCCTCTGACTCTGACCCCAGAGCCTGTGCCACCCCTCCCCCAGGTGCTGGTTGTTCCATGTATTCGACAGCAACTTGACAGAAGGTTCTAGCACTTCTTTCCAAGGGGCACTTTGTGGTCGGCAGGTAGCCGGCTCTGAGGTTCCATGTCCCCTGCACCCCCCGCGGGGGCAGCCCCTCCAGCTTCTGGGCCTCGGTTTCCTTCCCTGTGAAATGGGATCGGCAGCCCCGGCCTTCCAGGGCAGCCGGAGGAGGGACCCCGAGTCAGGCAGCCTACTGTGCTCGGACCCTGTGGCATGCGCCCCACCCCCCACCCCCATCGAGGCCTCGGTGTCTCTTCTGGGGTGGCTGGACCTCTGACCTCCGACCTCCGACCTCCAATGTGTCGTGACATCCCTGCGGTGGCCTGATCTCTGGCCTGACGTGGCACTTCCCAGGTGGCTCAGGGGTTTTGCCGGTGGGGTCGGCAACGCGGAGCAGAGATGCTCGCACCCTGGACCCTGGCGGCCTTCGGGGCTGGGCGGCGGGTCCCCTGTCCCCTGAGCCGCTGCGGGGCTTCTTCCGTGGGGTTAGGACTCTGGGCTGCCAGCTCCGGGTGGGGTGAAAAGTGGGCGACAGGTGAGAGCAGGTTTGTCCTTGGGACAGAATGTTCTGGTTTCAGGGTTTTCTGAATGGCCTGGGGCTGCAGACCGCCGCCGCCCCGCCCTGCCCTGCCCTGGAGGCTGGCGGGGAGACTGTGCTCCGAGGAAGGTCACCTCTGGGGTTTGGGCTCCGCCACGTGGGGACACCCTTACGTCCCAGAACTGTGCGCTCTCGGGGCAGCCCCTTCCACTCCGGTTTGTAATGTCCCCGACTTGCAACTGAAAGTGTTCAAGGGAGAGGTTTTTTAGTTCATTAATTTTAGTTAATTCTTTTTAATTCTTTTTAATTTAGTTAACTGAATTTGTTAGTTTGATTTTTTAGTTAATTCTTCCCCCTCATCAGGAGAGACATGACTCTTTTATATAGATAAAGAGTGAATTTAATAAACTTGATTTTTACAGTTTAGGAATTGCGTTTTTTAAAGCCGGCAACCAGAACGCATGAAATCCTAAGTCACGTTTCATATCAACGCACTACCGGTCTTCATGTTAACGTATAGAAAAAATAAGTTACAGCAGGAAAGGTGATGTCCGCGCGGAAGAGATGAGTCCTTTTGGGGTCTTGTTAGTTGCACAGCTGCTGCCTTAGGGTCACCGTGTTAGCCCAGCGTTTCTATCGTGGCTACAAATTCTACCTGAAAAGTAACAGAGGTTTCACAGGATTCTGGCTCCGAGAGCTGGGCGCACGGGGGCCTGTCTGGTGTGGAGCTGCCTCGGGCGCCGGGTTTAGCTGGACGCGGCGTCTGCGGTCACCCTGCCCCTGGGGGCCAGCCGCCTGGCTCCTTTACTTCTGGATTTTAAGCTTGAACTCCACCTTCCCCTCATAGGGGTCATGGGGGTTGTCGAAGGTCACGTGCTCCGCCAGGATCTTGCACACGATGACAACCTCTCTGTTCCTGGGGACGTTGAGAAGCTTCGCGGCCACCAGCGGGTTGCTGTAGTGGGGCTGAAGTGGACGTGCGTTAGGACCCTCGAGGGCGGCCGGGCGCTTGGCTGGGTGCTCCACGTCGCCCGAGAGCCGCCTGGGACTCCCTGGGACACAAATGTCTCCCTGCTTAGAAACGAGGAGACTTGGCCCGGGGGCGGGGGGCGGGGACAGACCAGTGACACATTCAACTTCAAATTACACTTGATGGAAATTAATATAAAAACGACACAGAGGATAAAGCAAGAGATTTGGAGAAAGTGATTTTAAATGGATTTGCAGTCGTCTAAGGGCCTTCTAAGGAGGTCCTTGGAAGGTAAAAGATTAGATGTGATACTTATTTTGTGTGAGAACGACGTGTTTTCAGGTAGTTAGGAGAACGTGGGTTTGGGAAGCACCCGAAGATTAAGTGGTCCGGCCGGGCTAAGTACGGCCTTGTTTCGTTTTTACAGGTGAAACATTTAGGGCTTTCCTTCTGCTAGTGATTGCTCAGTTTGATCCGGTTCCGGAGCAGCTGTTGGGGACAGTGACTCACACGTACCTGGGCCTTCTTCCCGTAGTAGGGGAAGTAGTGTAGGCTGTAGACGCCTTTGGGTGGGAAGTACTCCACCTGCAGGGCCGGGGCATCCCGGTGCTGGTCCTGCGGGCGAGAGGCCGCTGTGAGAAAGGCTGGATCTGGCGCGCTCGTGTCCGCCTGTGTGTCCACGCCACGCGTGCTTCTGCACACAAGTCCACGTGTGTGCATACGTGTGCACCGTGACCACACGTGCAGTTGGCATAAACTAGATCTGATCTTTATCATCAGCCGAGAATCCATTAAGGGTGTAATTTGTTAGTTTGCAAGACCCCGGGTGACTTATCAAACTTGTGTTTTTTTCCATTTTAAACCCTCTTAGGATAAAAAAGGTGATGGAGCCGAGCGTGTGGGGATGAAGGCCCACAAGGCTGGGCGGCTGATCTGCCGAGACTGGGGAAGGACCCACACACTGTCGTGGGGTTTGCTTCCTCTCACTGTCAGAGCCAGCGAATCGCCCGACGGCTTGAGCTCGTCCGAGGGCAGAGGAAGGGTACTTTGGTGTCTGTGCAGATCCCGGGTCAGCCTACACATGCGTGGTCGAGGAAACTCAAAAAGGAAAAACAAAACAGGACGAGCGCTGTGCTCCGGGGAGACTGCAGGCTTTGGTGGGGGGTCAACCGGTGGGGCACCCGTGCTGACGGCAGAGAGCCTTGGCTGAGGGCGTGATTGTGAAAACAAACTTTAGAAAATACTCAACGAAGACAAATTTAGTTTTTTCATGTTGTACTTAAAAGCATGTTTTGAGAAAAACTGGACTAAATTAATGCCAACTGTTGGCAGCATTTATATACACACACTGCCAGACAACAGTAGCTGTTGGTAACTTGCATATTTTTGTAAATAAGCCAATAAAAAGGACAAAGCAGCGTAGTAGAAGTGCCTTGGTTTTTCCAAATAGCCACAAACATTTTGAAGCATGTCAGTGATACACTGTCCCAAATGCTTTTTGAAGCAAAACAGTGACGAGCGTTGTTTTTCTTACCAGGTGGTTTTTTCCAGAGACAGTATAAAACTTTATTCTCCAGGACCATATAGCTGTGCCATTTGGCATCTTGCAATACCATATAGAACATTTTTTCTTGATAATTATTACCAGGTTTTTAATCTCCCACGATAAAACCACTCTTAAGTGAAGGTTCATGCAATTCGTGCACCTGGCTTATTAGGCTGACGGTTGAGATGATTTTAGGGAAAACCAGATCAGTATTTCCCGCAGGTTTTCCAGCCTAAACAGGACAGCTGTGGCCGGTCACTCACCAGGAATGCGCAGTCCACCCTGGGGGCCGTGTTGTTGCCGGGGAGAAACTTGACGATCTGGAAGGGAAATGTTCGGATGTGGCCTCTGTGCCCATCTGTGAGTGCAGAGGATGGGTGCCGGGGAGGGTCTGGGGTGGATGTACCAACTCCTGCTTCAAAGCCGGAAGCTCCACGCTGGGGCTGTGGTCTTGGCCGGAGCTGGCAGAGCTGGACGGGGGTCTGAGCTGCCCGAGCCCCCGGATGTGCCTGCTGGTGCCCAGGGTCCAGTGCAGTGCCCTCCCTCGCTGCACACCTGCCAGGCAGCCGGGACCGCACCCCAGCTGGGCCCTGGGACCCAGCGCAGTGTGCCAGTGCGTGGTCCCCCCGGCCTCTTAGGGAGGAAAATGAAGAGTGCCACGCAGATGCCAGCGTGGTGCCGGGTCCTCCCCACCCCGCCGCCAGGTCCCACCCTCCCCGGGGCCCTGCCGAGATGTCCCCTCTCCCCGCAGCGTGGACGTGCCTCCCGTGGTTGGCTGTGTTCTCACGGCCAGCCTCCCTCTGCGCCTGTCCTCAGACGGTTCCCAGGTGCCCTCCCTGCGCTGACCGCAGCCCGGCTTCTTCCAGCCGCCGTGCACACAGGGCTGCCCCAGGCTCTGCGGCTCGGGGCGTGGCGGACGCCACGGTCAAGTGGGTGGTGGGTCTGGATGGCAGCTCCCAGTTGTGTCTGAGGGAAGGCACGCTCGCGGCCAGCACACGTGCAGGAGAGGCAGGGGCCCGGTTCCCTTCTCACCTCCGACCCCCTCACTCACCCTGTTCATCTTGATAATGAAACACGGCTTTCCTTCCTCAAAACCAAAGGTGGGGTCTGGCTGGCCCGAGCAGTTTTGCAGCATGTCTGCTGTGAACTTGCAGGAGAACTTGGTGTGGTTCGGGGCCAGGAAGCTCTCCTGGAAGAAGTACGTCTCGGACGTGCAGTTCATGCTGTCCTCCTGGGCCGCGGGTGAGTAGCCTGGGGGACAGACACACCTGCGGCCCTGCCCGGGCTGCAGCCCCCCTCTCCGCCCGCCCCCCGGGGGGTTCCTGAGACGAGGAAAGAACGGAGACTGCGGTGCATTCGACACTCACCTGCCAGGAAGTGGTGCAGGGCCTGGGTCAGCTCTGTCCAGGTCCTGTTGTCAGACACGTTGTAGGAGATGTCCAGGCCCTTCTCCCCGTACACATCTGGCCTCAAGGTCACCCCTGGAAAAAGGACGTGACGCTTGGTCTTTGGTTGTACATCCAGGCCGTTGGCTGTTCGGTTGGCCCCGGCCTGGGGGAGGCCGTGCCTGGGACGCTTCGGGGCCAGGCCTTCGAGGGTCCCCCCGCCCCTGGCGAGAGGCTGCAGCCAGCAGGGCCCGGGACCTGCCCAGGGGCCGGGGGTCCGCGCCGTCCCACGAGGCCTGGCCAGGGCCCGCAGGTCCCTCCCACAGGAGGCCTGCCTGCCTGCCAGCCTCTGGGTTTGGGGCACATTCTATCACAGTGTGTTCTCATGTTTGTAATCTATTATGTTCTGTTCCGAAATGACATAGAAATCCTCTATGTTTTATCCATTGGTTGATTCAAAATATTGATCCCCAGTTGTCACGACGATTTGCAGAGGATCCACTGAGCGCTGGCACAGCTCAGCGCTGCTGTTGGATGTTCTTGGGTTATTATCTTCCTCAGAAACAGTTAAGGACGCAGGGGTGACAAACACTCTGAGTAGCTGGGCTGGAAGAAGCTTTCCTTCCTTCGTTTCTCCCCCCCGCCTTTGTTTTTGTTGTTTGCAGGCACCACAGTTTAGCTGGCTGCGTGGGGAAGTCTTGGTCCAAACACCCTCCCCAGGATCTGGGAGTCTCGTCACCAGCGACTTCCTGCTCTTTGGCGCCGACTCAGCCCCCTTGTCGCACGGGCCACCCTGCACTTAGACGGTACTCGCACTCTGGACCTAATTTGCTGCTGGGGAGGTGAGGCCTCCACAGGAGAGCAGCCTTGGGGCTGGTGACGCCACACGGACACCGAGCTCCCCTCACCCGCCTTCCTGATCCCCTGGTGACCGTCCTCCCCGACATCCTCCCCGAGGGGTCGTGTCATGACCCGGCAGCCCTGGGCCCGACGCCCAGTACCTGGTGACTTGAGCTGGTCCTGGTAGTCGGGAGTGTACGGGTCGACCGTGCACATTAGCACGTAGATGCACAGGGCGAAGATGCCGGTCATGACCACGTAGAAGGCCACGTAGTAGAGGCTGATCCACACTGCGGGAAGAGGCGGGTCAGACGCAGCGACAGCTGCTTGGTTGCGGGGAACATGCATGCAGCTCACCAAACGCGTCACCTCTCAGGGTGAGCGTGGCACTGGTGTCGGGTGCGTTCATGCACGGCGCTGGGCACCCATCCCGCTATCTGGTTCCAGGCCATTCTCATCACCCCAATAACCCTGCACCCCTTAACTTAAAAGCCTTTTAAAAAATTATAGTTTTAGGAACATAGCTTTAAAACTGCTGTTCTCAAATCTAAGGCTGACCCTTGGGGCTGATCCTCAGCTGCTCTCAGGTGCCCGTTGTCGGGGGGTGTCAGGGCTGAGGGGGGCCTTTGGGATCACCCGGTGGGGAGGAGAGGCCGGCCAGGGCGTGCGTCTGGGCGCTGAGACCGCCAGCCCCAGGCGGCTGCTGGCTGGTCCCCTGCCCTCCCCCGGCGCCCCCGCCCTGCCGCACGGACCCCAGCGGGACAGCGTCCGGCCCAGCATCTGGCCCGTGTCCGGGTTCCAGCAGTAGTGCCGGAACTCCTCCATCCTCTGGCTGCATGACTTCTTCTCCTGCAGTGCCGCCATCGCCCCGCTCCTGCCGAGGGACACTTGGGGGAGGACGTCCCCTTGGGTTTTATGGTCTCCCCCTCAGAGGTCAAGGGCGTTGAGGCTCTGGGTTCCGGGGCGGGCCCGGCAGGGTGTTATCGCTGCTCGGCCGTCAAGCACCGACACCCGGGCAGGCCTGGCAGGTTCCCCTGCCGTCAGGTGCCCCTCCACCCCCTCCCTGGGCAAATCAGGGTGGCTCACTCCTCCTCTCGGGTGCCCTTGGCCCAGAACTTTATCTGCTCTGATAATGAGCAAGGAGGCCTGCCAGGTGCTCAGCTCTGACCACTCGCACCTCCTTGGGGAGGGAGGTGTGAAGAGAGCGGTCTGCACGAGGCGGGTCCTGGACCCTGACGCTCAGCCGCGGCCGAGATGCTCCCTGCTCTGCGCTGATTGCAGCAGGCTCCCGAGGCCACGATGAGGCGATGGCTGGGACCCCGGCGGGGGCGGGGGCTCCCACCGCTGTCACTCCTGATGCTGCAGAGCCCAGCCTGCCGGTGCCCAGGGCAGCCGACGCGGGGCCGCAGGGGCTCCCGTCACTCTTGAGCTGAGCTTCGGTGATGAGCATGGTGTCCTCTGAGAGCCAGTGTTGGGGCCCTGTAGGACTTTGTGTCCATGGAGGAATTCACAGCCATACAATCTAGAAGTGTTTTCGAAACCGAATGCACACTGGTCCCCGGGAGTGTTGCTGAAATGCGGATTCTGACCCCGCGGGGACCCAGTGGACCTGGGAGCTCCCGTGGGCCTTGCTTGTGGCTGCAGGACTGCGGCAGTGTCTCGGCAGGGGGCGCTCAGCCTGGCAGCACGTCCGAGCCACCTGGGGCACCTTGAAAACCTGTGACGCCTGTCCCAGCCCCGAGTTTCTGAGGGAGCTGACCTGCCGGGCGGCCTGAGCGTCTGGACAGCTACGAGCCCCCAGACCACCTGATGCGTGGCCAGAACCAAGCAGCCTTGGCGGTCTCCATAGCTGGGGCACCCATCTCTGAGATTAGGAGGAAAGGGCAGTGCTGGGCACATATGATGTGGCACCGAGGCGTCTTTACAAATATCTAAGTCAGGACCTGACTGAAAGGGTGGGGATTGTATACAAAGAGCTGGGTGTCCATCCATTGTCACTTTCCCTCTGAGGGACCCACGTAGCCAAATTGGAAGTGTTCTTCGGGGATAAAAATAGTGAAAAGCTCTCTAGCCATTATGTTTATTTTCTTTAAGATGATTTAGAGTTTGTCAGCAAAACGAACACCCTAAAATTCAGATGGAATCGCAGCATTTTAGCTTGGACTCATAGTTCCTTAATGGACCAATCCTAGGCATTTTCCTTCACACTGTCCCCTTCACAGCTTTGGAACTTTAGGGCAGTAAAAACACAGAGTGTGGCCTTAGGCTGCGGTCTCACTGTCCACAGCCTGTGGGTCTGGGACCCCTGCACCGAGGCCTGAAGACACAGGGTAGGAACTGCTGTGCAGAGAATCGGTGCTGCCCTGTCTGGAAAGTACAGAGACACTCCTGGGATGAGCACAGCATGAAATCTTCCTGGAAGTCTTTGAACGAAATCCTCCACACTTAGTCTCTGAACTCCCAGAAGCATGAACGTGTGTGCTGAGCTGCACACGCGTTGTCATGATGACCTTCCTGGGACACGTGCCTGTGGGGAGGGGAGGCCTGGGGCAGGGTGGGGGGCACTGGGCTGTTCGGCCTGCCCCGCGGGACAACGTGGGACGGACGCCCCAAAGAGAGTGAGCTCCAGGCGATGTGGGAGCTCACCCTTCCTATGCGGGGGGCTCAACTCCCAGCCACCCCCGGCAGCAAGGGACCGGAGCCCACCCCTCCACAGCTGCCGTGGGGTCAGCAGAAGCCTGCGAATGCCGAAGGACTGGATGATAGGAAGATTCCCAGCTTTCAACGGATAATCACTCATCAGAGCAAGAACCGGGCAGATCTCCAAATGAAGTTAAAACAAGATGATCAGCAGACGCCAAGACTGAGGTGACAGATTCTGAAAGCATCTGACAGGTTGTAAAATGCTTCAGCGAGCAGTGGTGATTGTGCTTGAAACAAATGGAAAAATAGAAAGTTTAAGGAAAGAAATAGAAGATATAAAGAAGAACCAAATGGACATTTTAGATTCAAAAAATACAATAACCAAAATAAAAAGCTCAAAGAATGGATTCAGCAGCAGAAGGGACGGGACAGAGGAAAGAATCCCTGACATGGAAGAAAAAACAATAGAAATTTCCGGATTTGAACAATAGAGAGAAAGTAGAGCCAGAAAAAAAGGGCCCAGCCTCAGGGACCCAGGGGCCGTAGGAAAGGTCGAATGTCTGTGTCACTGGAGGCCTGCAAGAAGAGAAGAAAGAGCGGGACTGAGGCATAAACCTTCAGACTCAAGAAGCTGAGAGAACCCCAAACAAGATACCCCCCCAAATCCATGCCAAGTCGCATCAAGATTAAACTTTGAATATCCAAGACAGACACAAAAAAACCCTAGAAAGCATTTGTGATTGCTCAAAACAAAAAGGAATGTTTAGGTGTTGATCTAATAAAACATGTATAAGACTTGTATGCTGAAAACTACATAATGGTGATGAAACAAAAATCTAAGTAACTAGAGACACATATTGTGTTCATAGGTTGGAAGACTCAACACAGTAAAGATGTCAATACTCCCCAAACTGATATACTGTTTTAACACAATTTCTATCAAAATCCAAGCAAGATTTTTTTTTTGTATCTATAGGCAAGACTATTCTAAAATTTATTTAGAAAGGCTAAGGAACTAGAATAGTTAAATATTTTCTTCTTTATTTGGAATACTTTTTTGAAAATATTTTTTTAAAAGAAAAATAAGGTAAGAAGACTCAGTCTACTCAATTTCAAGGCTTATTATATAGCCACAGTCATCAAGACAGTGTGGCGTTGGTGGAAGGACAGACACAGAGAACAATGAAACAGAAAACTCAGAAGTAGACTCACAAATATGCCCAACTGATTTTGACAAAGGTGCCAAAGAAATTCAATGAAGCAAAGACGGTCTTTTCAACACATGGGGGTGGAACAACTGGACATCCATGAACCCTGACCTAAGCCTCACACCTTGCAAAAAAGTTAACTCAAAATGGTCATGGATTTAAATGTAAAAGTATAAAAATTTTGGAAAACCACGTGGGAGAAAATCTTCAAGAACTAGGGTTAGGCAGAGAGTTCTTAGACCTGATACCAGAAGCACAATCCATAAAAGAGAAAATTGAAAAATTGGACCTCCAACTCAACAGCAAAAAAGGAAGCAGTACAGTTAGAACATGGTCAAAAGACATAATGGGATATTTCACTGAAGAGGATTCACAGATGACAAATAAACACAAGGAAAAATGTTCAATATCATTAGCCAGTAGGGAAATGCAAATTAAAAGCACAATGGGGTACCACCTATCGCAAAAGCTAAAATAAAAAATAGTGACAACTCCAAGTGTTGGTGAGGATGCTGAGAAACTGGATCACTCGTATGTTGCTGGTGGGAATATAAAATGGTAGAGCCATCTGGAAAACAGTTTGCCAGCTTCTTAAAAAATTGAACATGCAAATACCATACGATCAGCAAATATGCTCTTGGGCTTTAATCCCAGAGGAATTGAAATTTATATCTGCACGAATATCTGTATGTTTTTAGCAGCTTTATTCATGATAGCCCAGACTGGAATCAACCTGGATGTCCTTCAACAAGTGAATGGTTAAACCAACCGTGGTCCATTCACACCATGGAATACTACTCAGCAGTGAACCTACAGGTACGTGTAACCGCCTGGATGAATCCAGGGCGTCGTGCTGAGTGAAAAGAGCCAATCCCCAAAGTGACATACTGTGTGAATCCACTTATAAAACATTCTTGAAATGACAACTTTATGGAAATGGAGAACAGATTAGTGGTTGCCAGGGTTCAGGACAGGGTTTGGGGTGGGAGGGAGGCGGTGTCTATAAAGGGGGACCGTGTGGTGTCGGGGGTTCCTGAGAATTTGCTGTGTTGGCATCAGTATCCGCGCTGCGATCCCGAGCTACAGTTTGAGGAGATGCTACCACTGGGGGATTGGGTGAGGGGTGCAGGGGTCTCTGGGTTATTTCTTATAACTGCATGTGAATCTACAATTACTCTAAATAAAAACTTTTTTAAAAGGGCCAAATGAGTTTGGGAAGCTCTGCGTACTTGACCCGTCTTAGAGAGCCAAGTTCACTCTTCATCTCTGAGTCCCGTGATCGGAAACATGTTTAACTCTGTTTATCTGAATGCTTCCCACTTCCCCAGGAGGTAGTTCAGCTCAGTGTTAATCCAGTGGGAGTTGCCGTCCTCAGACACCGCCTCTCGCAGGGGTTCCTGACCTGGGTGCCAGCCCCACTCCAGGCCCACTGAAGCAGATCTTTATTTCTCCAGGCGATTCGAGTCCCCGGCACTGGTGGGAGGCGCTGTCTGGGGACACACGGTGAGAGACACCGTAGAAGGGGCTCCAGTCCACAACACACCTTGGAGCCACAGCCGCCGACCCGTCTGAACACTGATGGGTTAAAGAAAAGGCAGGAAGAGTTTGAAGAGATCAGCTCAAGGTCGCCTGCTAGTAAGTGCCAGGCTGGACGCACCAACCCACCTGCTCAGCTGCAAGTTCTTGTTTCTGCTTCCCCGGCTGCTGCACAGAGTCCGCCTGTCTCCTCATACCCACTGGCAGACTCTCACTGCCCTCTCGACCCCCTCCTCCCCGCGTGGAGCTGGTCACCTGGCCTCTTCTGGCTGGGGTGTTCTTCATTTCCGTGGCTCTTCTCTTCCTCCCTCTCTAAACTGTAACCAACCCCATCACTTCCTTGTCATTCTTTCCCATACATGTACCAAGCACCTACTGTGTACTAGAACAAGGCAGACAAGGCCATACCCAGGTGTGCCCCAGGTGTGCCTCAGCTGTGTCCCAAGTGTCCCAGCTGTCTCAGGTGTGTCCCAGCTGTGCCCCAAGTATGTCCCAGGTGTGTCTCAGGTGTTCCCCAGGTGTGTCTCAGGTGTGCCCCAGGTATGTCCCAGGTATGTCTCAGGTGTCCCCAGGTGTGCCTCAGGTGTGCCCCTTGTGTGTCCCAAATGTCCTCCAGCTGTGTCCCAGCTGTCTCAGGTGTGTCCCAACTGTGCCCCAGGTATGTCCCAGGTATGTCTCAGGTACCCCCCCAGGCCTCAGGTGTGTCCCAGGTGTCCTCCAGCTATGTCCCAGCTGTGCCCCAGCTATGTCCCAGGTGTGTCTTAGGTGTGCCCCCAGTGAGTCTCAGGTGAGCCCAAGGTGTGTCCCAGGTATGTCTCAGGTGTCCCCAGGTGTGTCTCAGGTGTGCCCCTTGTGTGTCCCAAGTGTCCTCCAGTTGTGTCCCAGCTGTCTCAGGTGTGTCCCAACTGTGCCCCAGGTATGTCCCAGGTATGTCTCAGGTACCCCCCCAGGTGTGCCCCATCCAGGTGTGTCTTAGGTGTGCCCCCAGTGAGTCTCAGGTGAGCCCCAGGTGTGTCCCAGGTATGTCTCAGGTGTCCCCAGGTGTGTCTCAGGTGTGCCCCTCGTGTGTCCCAAGTGTCCTCCAGTTGTGTCCCAGCTGTCTCAGGTGTGTCCCAACTGTGCCCCAGGTATGTCCCAGGTATGTCTCAGGTACCCCCCCAGGTGTGCCTCAGGTGTGTCCCAGGTGTGTCTTAGATGTGCCCCCAGTGAGTCTCAGGTGAGCCCCAGGTGTGTCGGAGGTGTCCCTCAGGTGTGCCCCAGGTATGTTCCAGGTGTGTCTCAGGTGTGCCCCAGGTGTGTCTCAGGTGTGCCCCTGGTGTGTCCCTGGCCTCTTCGTTCCCTTCTCTCTCCTGCCTCTCTCTGTGTGGGACCTCAGCCTGGGTGTAGCTGGGGTCTCCTGCATCCCCGTCCTAATTTCACCTGAACCTTTCTCTTGGCGTTTCTCCTTCACCAGCCAGCACAGCCCAGGTGAGGGCAGGGGGCTGATCCCTCGGCAAGGGCCGGGGTTACCTTAGGCCATCAGAGCCACAGGCATGACACAGCTGCTCTCAGTGTCAGGTCAGGGCAGATGTCGGTCCTCACATAGTGACCAGTCCCCTGGCCAGGGGTCTCACCCGTGGACGCCCAGAAAGCCTAGTCCTAAACTCCTATCATCAGCTGGTTTTATTCTCACTCGCGGGTTTTCTAAAGAAAAACATGACACATAGTGGGGAAAACACCAGCCATCTTTGTGAATTAAGGTTTCTCCTGGGCCCCCTCCCTTCACCTGGGCCCCGTGTCCACACCAGGAAACAGGCGGAGGGTCCAGCTCATCTGCTTGGGCCAGCGGGCCAGACAGGGAGGCTCGGGGCTCCTGTGCGCTGGGCCTGGATCCAGGCGTGTCCTTCCCCGTGGGAAGGAGCCGGGCAGGGTGGCCCGTCTAATCCGTCTGCGAGCGGCTTTAGGGATTGTCTTTTTCTGGCACCTGCTCCCGCCCTGCGCGTCCTCCACTCCAGCCGGGATTTCGCCTGAGCTGTGTCAGCGGGCTTCCTGGGGCTCCCGGTGCCCGGCCATCCTCCTGTCCCCAGAGGGCGGGAACGGGCCACAGGCCAAGGGCAGTGGGTGAGGCCGGCTTGGGACGTGGGAGCCGGACGCGGAGGGAGGCCGGCGCCGGGATGGATTTCGGGTCCCTGGAGACGGTGGTGGCCAACTCGGCTTTCATCGCGGCCCGAGCCAGCTTCGACACAAGCAGCGGCCCGACCTCCCGGGACAGGAAGTACCTGGCCCGGCTCAAGCTGCCCCCGCTGTCCAAGTGCGAGGCGCTCCGGGAGAGCCTGGACCTGGGCTTCGAGAGCGTGTGCTCGGAGCAGCCCATCGGCAAGCGGCTCTTCCAGCAGTTCCTGCAGGCCCACGAGCAGCACGTGCCGGCCCTGGAGCTCTGGAGGGACATCGAGGACTACGACACTGCCGATGACGACCTCCGGCCGCAGAAGGCCCAGGCCATCCGGGCCAAGTACCTGGACCCCCAGGCCAAGCTCTTCTGCGGCTTCCTGGACAAGGAGATGGTGGCGCAGGTCCGGGAGGGGCCGGCGGGGGCCGGGGACGGGCTCTTCCAGCCCCTCCTGCGGGCCACCCTGGAGCACCTGAGCCAGGCCCCCTTCCAGCAGTACCTGGACAGCCTGTACTTCCAGCGCTTCCTGCAGTGGAAGTGGTTGGAGGCCCAGCCTGTGGGCGAGGACTGGTTCCTGGACTTCAGGGTCCTGGGGCGGGGAGGCTTTGGGGAGGTGTCTGCCTGCCAGATGAAGGCCACCGGGAAGATGTACGCGTGCAAAAAGCTGAACAAGAAGCGGCTGAAGAAGAGGAAGGGGTACAAGGTGGGCCGCCGAGGCACTCCGGGGAGTGGGTAGGGGCTGGGCGTCCTGGCCGGCTCACCCCGTGGTGGGCGCTCCCGCCGTGCGGCCCTGGGCGGGGTCAGTGACCCGCGCCCCTCGTCGAGTCCGCCTGTCTGCCTGGCGACCAAGCCCCTGGCTCGGAGCGGCAGGCGCCGGTGGTGCTCGGGTGCTCGGCTTGTCCAGCCACTCTAAACCACCAGCCTCGGTGCCCGGGACAGGCGGGGAATGCCGCGTCCCTCCTTGCAGAGTGGCCTCTGCGTGGCTGGTGTGGGTCCTGTGCCACACAGCACCACGCTTCTCGGCTTGTCACCAGTGCCACACAGTGGAGCAGCCAGTGTCAGGGAGGCTGCTGGGATGAGTCTCCAGATTCTTTACTCTGGCTTTCTGGAACTTTCCCTGGCTTGTGCTGGGAGGACGCTGCACGGGGAGTCTCCCCAGGGCTGGTGTGGGGAGGCCCCGAAGTGCCCGCGTGCAGTGCTGTCTGGGCTGGGGGTTGGGGGTGGTGGAAGCAGCTGCTCTGAGGGGCGCCCACCCTCCCTCTGGCATCAGGCCCCGTTCGGGCGGGATCAGCCAAAGCTGCTTAATCTCCAGCCGCGCGTTCTACCTGCGTGGGCTTCCTTCCCATTCCCGCTGCACAGAACAGATCGTGCTGGGGGCAAACAGCAGCTACCCCAGAGCACCCCACCCCGGGGTCCCTCGATGGTGCTCTGCCTGATGGCCTTTGGGGGCAGCAGTTACCCTCAGGGCCATCTACCTGCAATTTGAATCCAACTGTTAGGGTATTAAGCCTCTCTTCTCCCAAGTTCAGGAAACTTATCAAACTTTTACAAAGTAAAATCCACCTAAAATCTTCCCACGCAGTGGGTAGAAAGGGCTTCTCATCGTCAAGAACTCCTCCTTCAAAAGGGCTCTTTCGGGCTTCCCTGGTGGCGCAGTGGTTGAGAGTCCGCCTGCCGATGCAGGGCACACGGGTTCGTGCCGCGGTCCAGGAAGATCCCACGTGCTGCAGAGCGGCTGGGCCCGTGAGCCATGGCCGCTGAGCCTGCGCGTCTGGAGCCTGTGCTCCACAACGGGAGAGGCCACGACAGTGAGAGGCCCGTGTACCGCAAAAAAAAAAAAAAAAAAAAGAAAAAGGCTCTTTCTCCTTACCCAGTACAGCTTTCAAAAACACATTAAATGGACTTCATAGGGCCTTAAAATAAATATAGAAAATGAACAGGGATGTGGGGTGGCTTGAAAAGGTGCTGTTCAGAGGCCTGGATGGGAGGAGAAGGGCTGGGATTGCAGCAGGAAGAGCTGGAAGGGAAGGTCAGTGCCGACAGGCTGCCTGGGGACCTGCCGGGACCCTCAGCTGCATTTCTAAGGCTGGTTGGCAGGAACCCCCTTGCTGGCGGCCCAGGAACCCCGAAGTCCTCTGCACGTGACAGGTTCCCAGGCCCTACCTTGTCTCTGTGGAACGGGGCCTGTGAGGCACGTCTCTAAGTTATTTGCAATTGCTCTGTACAGCCACTTTTAAACTATACCGGCAACTCTGATTCTGTTTCATCGTGACATTTTCTGGTTTGTGGAACTTGGCCGTTCTGGGCGATATTGCTTTCCCGACCAACCCTGGGCGCTTACCCTGTTTTCCAGGGCGCGATGGTGGAGAAGAAGATCCTCGCCAAGGTCCACAGCAGGTTCATCGTGTCTCTGGCCTATGCCTTCGAAACCAAAACCGACCTCTGTCTGGTGATGACCATCATGAATGGAGGCGACATAAGGTACGCGCCTGTCTCTCCGGCGTGGGAGCAGGATGGGGGGACTCCCGTGGCCGAGTGTGCAGAGGCGCTCCTCTGGGGCCCCGTGGGGCTGCTTCCCACGTGTTGAGAACGTGGCGAGAAAGGCAAGAAGCCCTGTCCCCATCTGAGTCCTCCTCTGTGTCTTCGGATTGCTGGTCCTCGAAACGATGTGTCCTCAGTCCCAGTGAAGCGCAGGAACCCCGGGGCAGGCGGCCTAAGCTCTCTAGTCACGGGCCCGTCCTGTGGGCCTCGGGCTCATGCGGACGGCGGGGTGAACAGGGTGGGCAGCAGGGCGTGTGGAGCTGCGAATCGAGTGCTAGTTGGATGGGCGGATAAAGGGGTGGGAGGGGCCTCAAGGGGGTGAGGGCCGTGCTTTAAGAGGGATGGCAAACGAAGACAAACTTGGTCAACGACGCGCTCTGGGGGTGGTGGCAGAGCGGAAGCACCGTGTGGCCGACTTCGGGAACTGCGGCTTGGCCATCCGCCGCAGGGAGAGCCAGAGGGCGTCGTCGCCGTACGGGGCCTGGATTTGCCGGAGACCTGAGGGCCCGGCCCTGGGCTCCCGGGAGAAGTCGGATCACTGGCTCTCAGAGGGGAAAAGACCCACTTGCCAGCTGGGGAACACGGCCGCTCTTGCCCCAGCGTGCTGGTCTGTAAAATGGGGACAGAGGTGAAATACTGGTGTTTCACCTGAGACACTTAGACGACTCACACGGCCCTCACACGAGGGGGCCGTCGCTGCGCCTCCGTTCTCGGGCCTGGGCTCACCTGCACCGAAACTCTGCCAGGTGAGCTTGCTGGCCCCATTTTCCAGGTGAGGCTCTGAGGCCCTGACTGAGCCGCCTGTGCAAGTTCGCGGAGGAGGAGCGCAGGGTCTGGGAAGCGCAAACAGCACGAGCTGGAGAGCGGAGGGATCGTGGCGCTTCGCTCGCCTACCCCGCCCTGCGTGGTGCTGGGCCGCGATGCTGTGCTGTGTTACACTGCGCTATGCCGTACGTGCCACTCTATTCCACTGCAGCATACACACTACATTGTGGCGATGCTGCACTGCCCTGCACTGCAGTGTACCACGCGGCACCAGGCTGCGCTACGTCGTCCCGTCCTATACGACACGGCACCATATAGTACACTGTGCGTGATCCTGGACCGCACACGTCATGCTGCCCCGCGCTGTACTACAGGCCACTGTGGCATAAGAGCCATTCATGCTGTTGCTCCGGCCGACGTGAGGGTCTCTCTCGTCTTCTTCAAGATTACCGGCCTGCCTCTCCGCTCTCTGGTTGTTCTCTAGTTTAAATACTTCGCTTGTTAGGTTTTGTGTCTCCGTACAACGTGACAGGGAAACGGGGGGTAGGAGAGTCCGGGAGGCTGGGGGGAGTCCTCCGGGGGCCCACCGGGGAGTCGGTGTGTCTCTGGGGAGACGGCCCACATGCCTCCTGGGCTCTGCGTCAGCTGCTCACTTTGGATGGGGCTTGGGCTGGTCCCGCGGCCCGCCTTCGCCTCCCTCTGCCTGGCTCCTTCACTGGTGGCTGTAAAGTGGCTTTGAGGCCTGTTTCCCTGTTCCCTCCCCGTGGGCCGGGGCAGGGGAGGTGGGGTGGGGAGAGCTGCCCTGCCTTTCCCCTGTAAGAGCTGTACTGAGGGGCTGTGAGGACACAGACACCAGCAGCCGGCGGTCCAGGCTCTGCCGCGGGCCCCTAAGGCTGGACGCCGAGGATGAAATGACGGACGCTTTGCCGACACAACGTGGGATTCGGAGGCCTCAACGCTTTCCCGAGATTTTACTTCCGTGGGCACGTGGCTTCTGGTTGTGCCAGAGAAGCACAGGCTCCATGTGGTCTGCCCCCAGGTACCACATCTACAACGTGGACGAGGAGAATCCGGGCTTGCTGGAGCCGCGCGCCATCTTCTACACGGCCCAGATCGTCAGCGGCCTGGAGCACCTGCACCAGCGGGCCATCATCTACCGAGACCTCAAGCCCGAGAACGTGCTCCTGGACGACGACGGTGAGGCGGCCTCCCCTCGCGGCCTCCCCTCGCCCTGCTCACCTCTGTAGCCTGACTGGACATCGGGAGGGGAGGGACCCGCTTTGACAAATGCTCGTTACAGTTTTACGGCACCAAGACACACCTCAAGTTTGTTTACTGTTTGTTCAGCTATTTGGCGACCACATGGCATTATCCCCGAGTGGAGATTATTAATGGACTTTGGTGAAATCTGGTGCATGACTAGGCGCCCAGGGCAACAGGGAGTTAGTCCAGGATGCCGGAGTGTGTGGAACTGTTAGTAAACAGCTAACGGTTATGGCCGAGTCCCCACTCGATCCCTTTGTTTGCTGTCTTCGTGAGGAGTCAAACTGGGATTCTCATCAGGAAATATCCCCCAAGATTGAGGCTCCCGTAAGTCCCTTTAGAGCCCCCCTTCCCTCCCCATCACAGGTCAGACAGACACACTGGTGCCCCAAAGGCCATTGCTGCAGAGCTCGGGGAAAACAGAGCCACGAGGAGGCTGGCTTTAGGGGGATTATGCCCCGGATTCCAGCTGCGAGCGCTGCTGGGACCCTCGGTCCCTCCGCAGTCTGAGCGGGGAGCGGCGGCCCCTGTGTGTGCGCCACGCTTGTGCCCCTGTGTGTGCGCCATGCTTGTGCCCGTGCGTGTGTCCAGGAACCCCAGGGACCTTTGTTTGCAGAGCCGCGTGTGACCTGAGCCCATGTTTGTTCTCCAGGCAACATCCGAATTTCTGACCTTGGGCTGGCCGTGGAGCTGAGGGAAGGGCAGACCAAGACCAAGGGCTTCGCGGGGACGCCAGGTGAGGGCCTGAGGGCCGGGGGGAGGGCACAGCCTCTGTGGGAGCAAAGGGGACGAGGCCCGGGGTCCTGGGGTCCCGTGGCCTGGGATGGGCGTCACGGTGAGGGCTGGGGCTTGTTGGGAAGATGCTCCCTCATCCCTCCCCTCTCAGGGTGAGACTGGGGGACTGGCAGCCACGCAGGGACGACCCCCGACCCCCTGAACAATCACTCCTTGCTTGCCACGCGTGCCCTCTGTGACGGAAGCTCCCCAGCGCCGGCCACGGGCAGAGCCTGGGGGTCTGCGCTGAGGGAAGCAGCACAGAGGCAGGGTGGGTGGGACAGGGCCTGGCAGGTGCTCAGCTGTGAGATGGCCCCTGGACTGTGCGTGTGTCTGTGTGTGTGACTGTGCACGTGTGCATATGTGTCTGTGTGCATGTGTGTGCAAGGCGCCTCCTGTCCCCACCTCATCTCCTCTCACCCCCAGGCAGGTGGGCGCAGAGAAGAGGCATCTGAGCGGGAGATGGTGGGGGGGGCGTCGGTGCTCACCGCAGGGGCCTGGGGTGACAGCCAGGCTCAGGCTCACACACAGTGCAGCAGACGCTCCGAGCACTCTGCCCTCCTGATGGCCCGGGTTTTCTGTAGGACTTCTTAGCAGATCTGCTTCTTCCCTGTTTGTCCGGCTTTGGGGAGAAAGAGCTGTTCCTGGGACTTGGGCCGTTCGGGTCTTGCTTTGTCCCCGAAGCCCCCATCCTGCGCTTTGGGCTCCTTTTGGGGTTGTGCCTGTTGCCACGGTGGGTCTGTCTTATCTGCGGCTTTATTTAGGAAGAGGTCCTGTCGTGAATTTTCTGGATCCTCTGAGGTTCCTCTCCAGGGCGTGAGCGTGTGAGCGAAATGCCGCTCGCCTATTCCTGGCTGATCAGGTCCAGGGTTGGAGTCGGTGGACCTAGGGTGTCACCGGCCCTGCTTGCACGGCGCCCCACCGGTCGCTAGAGGGCGCCCAGGCTTTGCCGCGGCCACCGAGCGGCTCTGAGCCCTGGACGGCGGCGTGGCTCTGCCCGCGGGCTGTGCTGACCTGTGCGTTTGGGGTCAGGCGGGCGCGGGGGCCTCAAGCAGTGGCAGCGGAGGCTGGGGTCGGTGTGAGTTAGAAGGTGGGGCGTCCAGCGAAGGCTCGGGGAGCCCTCCGTACCCTCTCCCCTGGCCCCCCCCTGCTCCCTCCGGCCCAGGTCCCCAGAGCCGAGCCTCCGCCCCCGGTTCAGCCGCAGTCCACCCAAAGGGGCACACGCTGTGCCAGCACCCGGGGCTGGGGGGTGGGGGCGAGGAGGAGCTGGCGCCTAGACTGAGGCTGCGTGCACTCACCCACTGCCTGGTCGTGCCGTCTTTCCCACGAAGGAGATTCATCGTCGCCATGTGAGACCACGGGAAGCAGACGTGTCATTGGGTCCCAGCGGGTGGAGCAGACTGGAGGGGCCAGCGGGCTATTTGCTGCAGGGATGTTGCGTCTCTGTGGTCGGCGGGCCCGTTTTCATGGAGAAGTTGTGGTTGGTGGAACGTGTCTTTCTCCAGAGTCTGGGCCGTCTGGCCAGCACTGTAATCCCTGAAAAGAGGCTGTGTTCAGGGCCAGGGGGTTCTTTGGAACTTGGCTCCTGTAACCTCCGGGAGAATGTCCTGTGGCCGCAGCAGTGTGGCCCGTGTTATCCAGCCATGTCCTTCCTGGGAACTTGCCACGAACGCAGGTAAACGCTGAAGGCCAGGCGGGGCTGGAGACAAAAGGACATGCTCAACTTTGCCTTTGGGGGGATGTCTAGTCATCCGAGCACAGAAGCCACCCTGGCGCCTAGCCTCAACGGCCTACCCAGCCCCGGGGGAATGGACCACGGGTCCCAGGTGCTGCCCGTCTACCCTTCCCACGCCCTGGGCTGGCCTCTGCATGGGGCACAAAGGGATGGAAGCTGGAGCTGGCTCTCGGGGATGTCCCCTTCAGCCTGCAGGGCCCAGCACGTGGCCCCGACTCCCCAGAAGTGGAGCGCACGGGCCACTGGGCGTCCGGACCGCTCTTAGGAGCGTCGGGGCTTCAGCCTCTCCTTCTGTGCCCTTTCGGGTCTGAGCACCTGCCTCTGACCACAGGTCCTGCGTGAGCCTCAGACACTGGCTCTGTCCGCCATGGGCACCACAGTGGGGGTGAGACCCACCCTGGGTGGAGGGGGCTCCCACCAGGGATGGCTGTACCCAAGGGGACACTCACACCGAGGGAGCGCTCCCTAGTGGGTGGGCGCGGGGCAGCTCCGCGCGTCCCGGCGTGAGGACCCTGCTGGGTTCCGGGGAGACGGGAGGTACGTGCCCGTGTGCTGGTCTCTGAGTCGCGCTGTGCTCCCGTCGCAGGCTTCATGGCCCCGGAGCTCTTGCGGGGTGAGGAGTACGACTTTGCCGTGGATTACTTCTCCCTGGGGGTCACGCTGTATGAGATGATCGCGGCCAGAGGCCCCTTCCGAGCCCGCGGAGAGAAGGTAGGAGGTGGCCAGCGGTGTCCCTGCAGCTGAGCTGGCATCAGCTCCGTGTGTGTGTTGCATGTGTGTGTGTGTGTGTGTGTGTCATAGGAGCAGTGTCCCCGCAGGATCTGGTGACCCTCCTTCTTGGGGTCACAGGAGCAGTGTCCCCCAGCTGACCTGGTGACCTTATTTTCGGGGAGCACTAGGCTTCTCATGGTGCACATGGTGACCTCATCTCCCGGGTCTCCGTGCTCCAAGGGGTGTGTCGGGAGGAGAGGAGCCTGGACCCCCCCAGCCCCGCCCCCACGAGCGGCGCTCGCTCTGGGGGGCGTGGCTCACCCGCCGGCGGCCTCCCTGGCGGCCTCCCTGCCCTTCCCGGAGGCCAACGCGCTCGCCTCCCCGGATGCTGAGCTGCAGGCCCTGCTCCAGGCACGGCGGCTTCCCTGGACGTCCTGGGGGCAGCGGGCGACGGGGGTGGTCGTGCTGGGGCCCTGCCTCCCGTGCCCCCCGCCTCCTGTCCGCGTGGCGGCCCCGCGTCTCCCCGGGGAGCTCTGCCAGCCCAGCAGAACCACAAATATGTGTCATTCAGAGCCGCCATCACTGTTCACAACAAAAGGAGCAAAGCAGCCTCTTCCCTGGACCCCATGCTGACTCTGCTCGGAGCTGAGGCTGTCTGTGGGGCAGACGTGAGGGGCTGAGGAGGGAGGCCTGGGGTGACCCGTACTTTAGACGTGGCCCCTCGCTCGTCCATGCCCACGGCCCCTCGGCCTGCCTGGAGGTCACAGCCATCAGTTTCTGCTGCTGGACCTCCCTGAGGGCCCCCGCCCAGTCTCCGCTCCTTTCCTGAGATAGTTGTGGGGACAGTCCGGTGTCCAGTCCCCCAAGAGTGAGAACCCCTCTGCTGACTAACGCGTAGGGTTGCTCTGTGCGTCTGCACCTCTGCCTTGGACTCCAGCAATGGGTCTCTCCCCGACCTCAGCTCGGAAGAGCAGAGTAAAGCAACACAGTGTGGGGTCCACGTTGGCCTCAGGCCACCATAGGAGCTCCACCTCAGGGCCCTGGCTGAGCCCTGACAGGATCCCTGTTTTCTGGTGAAAATGAGCAGGAGGCGCTTTCATGAGAAAGTGAACCGTCGTGGTCTGTCCATCCATGGTCCCTCCATTCCATGGTCCATCCGTGGTCCATCCGTGGTCCATCCATGGTCCCTCCATTCCATGGTCCATCCGTGGCCCCTTCATGGTATGGCCCGTCTCTGGGTCATGCATTCTGGGGTCCATCTTCAGTGCATCTGTGGTTCCTCCATTCTGTGGTCCACCCGAGGTCCCTGTGTTCGATGGGAAGGAACCTCGGGTACACCCATGACACGGACAGGTCTCAAACCCACCACTGTGAATGAAAGAATCTGGCCCCGGAAGAGAGACTCTGGATGATCCCACTTCCGTGAAGTTTTAGGACATTTCAGGAAGGGCAAATCTGACCGACAGGGAGAGGAAATGGACAGTGTTTGGTTGAGGTGGGGCTGGAGACTTCCGGGCTGATTGTCGGGGAGCTCCCTGGGGATGGACCCACTGGAAGTGAATTTTGTGGGCTGGAAGTCATGCTCGGGAAAGCTGGTCTGGACTAAGGCTCCATGGACCCTGTGGGCGTCCGCCCTTGGCGAACCTCTGCCACCTCGCCGGGCAAGCTGGGGGGCGATGGTTGTGGGAGTGCAAGGTGTCCACCTTCAGGGTCTCACGCCCTGACCAGTGATACTGAGCCCTTAAGTGCTAACACGCGGGAGGGTGGCGTCAGGCACCCCTGAGAACAGGGCCGGCCGGACCCGCGGAGCTGCCGTGTCCGGAGCTGCCGTGGCAGCTGGGGCGACGCGGGTGGGCCTGGCCGGGGTGTGACTGACGTGGGCTGACGGTGCTGTGTCCGCCGTGCAGGTGGAGAACAAGGAGCTGAAGCAGCGGGTCCTGGAGGAGGTGGTCACCTACCCCGACAAGTTCAGCCAGGCCAGCAAGGACTTCTGCGAGGCGCTGCTGCAGAAGGACCCCGAGAGGCGCCTGGGCTTCAGGGACGGCTCCTGTGATGGGCTCCGCGCCAGCCCCCTCTTCAGAGACATCAACTGGAGGCAGCTGGAGGCCGGTACTGTCCGCGTGTGGGAGCTGAGGCTGGGGGCCCCTAGGCGACCCTCGCTGGCTGCCCCGCCCCATTGGCGTCCGGCAGCTTAGCGTGAGGTCAGGGGGCGGGCGGCCTGGGCGGACCCCCGCCCCACCCGGAGCATCCTCTGCCCCCGATGACACCACCGTCCCTGTTCCCTGCTCATCCCAGCGCGCCCAGGACTGGATGTTCACGGGCTGGGTCTCCTGGGGACCAGAGGAGGCGGCGAGGGTTGGATGGGGTGTGTGGGAAACGCCTGTGAGCTGAAGCTCTGAAGCCGCTGTCAGGCGTTTCCTTGAAGGAGCCCGGGATCCAAGTCGAGGCGGGATTTCTCCAGCCGTCGCTCGTTCCACCAGCGTCTGCTGTCGTGTCTCGTGCAAGCTAGTGTGTGCGAGTGTGTGTGTGCACGCGTGTCTGCGGGAGAGAAGCGTGGCACCCGCCACACCCACCAGAACCCACACCCAGGAAGTGCGAGCCTGTGACCTCACGGCCCGACGCCCCAGTAGGAGAAGTGTCTTTGGTGGGGAAGGGTCAGGGCAATGGCAGCCCCGGCTGATCTGAAGGTGCCGGGCGCCAGGGAGAGCTGCCCAGACCAGCCCCAGGCCCGGGGAGGTCAGGCAGCCCGAGCGAGTGGTCAGGACCCGGGAAGCCGGAGCCGGATTGAGTCCCGCGGCCACAGGGTCTGTGCCGAGGAGGGATGGGGTGAAGGCACGGGGAGTTCAGTTCGGAGCGTGTTGTGATCGAGGTGTAGACCTGCAGACGGGGAGGCCGGCACTGGGGCTGGGGGTCCGCAGAGACGGTGGGCACAGCGGCATCGGGGGCCGTGCAGCCAAGGGCCCGCCGACCCTCATGACGGGGCTTCTGGCCGGGGCGGAGGGGGCGCAGATGGGGGCTGGGTTCTGGCGACGTGTGTCCAGACCGGACTCTGAGCCTCCAGCCTGGCTCAGCGCCCTGTGGCGGGTGTCACTCCTCGTCACCGCCAGGGCCGCATGCGGGGCGGCGGCCCTGCTGGCTGAGTGCGGCGCCTCCTTCCGCTGGCTGGCCCGTCACGCCCCGCGTCTCCCGTCCTCTCACAGGGATGCTGACCCCCCCCTTCGTCCCAGACTCCAGGACTGTCTATGCAAAGAACATCCAGGACGTGGGTGCCTTTTCCACAGTCAGGGGTGTGGCCTTTGACAAAGAGGACACCGAATTCTTCCAGGAATTCGCCACCGGCACCTGCCCCGTCCCCTGGCAGGAGGAGATGATCGAGAAGGGCATCTTCGGGGACCTGAACGTGTGGCGGCCTGACGGGCAGATGCCCGACGACATGAAGGGGGTCTCCGTGCAGCAGGCGGCCCCCTCGTCCAAGTCGGGGCTGTGTCTGGTTTGCTAGACCAGCTGCAGCGCCTCGTGGGTCAGCTGAGCCCCTCCCACCAGGCCACTGCATGGCTGTGGCCCGGCGCTCAGGACAGAGGAGCCTGGTCCAGCCCGGCCTCCCGCACAGGGTCAGGAGTGCCAGCAGTAGATAGTCCACCTCGTTTGCACCCTTTCACTCAAAAAGGATCCAGTGGTCCCGGGACGGAAGGCACCAGCAACGCGTGGCTCTCCAGGCCCCGGAGCGGACGTGCAAGCTGGCGGCGGCTTGGGCAGCGGGAGTGAAGACTCAGTTCTGGTTCCCTGGCACCTCAGCTGCAGCTTCGCAGGCCCTGCCTTCTCTGGGCTGGTTCACAGGTCGGCAAACCCCGGCCTGTGGGCTTGCGGGCTCCACTGAGAGGCCTGGACTGTGCGCTGGGCCTGGTTTCCCTTAGCGCCTAGCTCCTGGCCCCGCCCCTAGCCGTCGGGTCACTTCCGAGGCCAGGCTGGTCCCCGCCTGCATGTTGGGGATGCCATCTGCACGTCTGCCGGTGCTGAGTCTCCAGCGGGGTCCCCTTGCCGGCCGGGGTCCGGGGGTGACGCTGACCGCGGCAGTCACCCCCCTTGGCTTCTCCTCATCCCGAGACCATCTCCAGTTGATGACAACTGGACACAAGCTGCCCACCCCCGGCAGACAGGACGGGCCAGCAGCTGTCTCCCCCCACCCGGCACCTGCTTCCCACCCCGACTCTGCCTCTTGGCCTGCAAGGCCTGGCCCTCTCCTGGTCTCCCTCCTGGGGCCAGCTTTGGGCTGGTCTTGCTGCGTGGGGTTTGCTGTCTGACGGCCGGGAGCAGTCCCCTCCCTTTCTTGAGCACCTCTGCCCTCAGGGTGTCATGCTGAGTGTGGCTAGCACCCCTGCCATCTGCTCCCCCAGCAGCCTCGGGAGAGGAGTAACCCTGAGGGGCACGACCTTGGAGGCTGCGGCTCAGCCGCCTGGGACCAGTGGCCCCGCTGGCCTGGAGCCACTGCAGGAGGCTGGTCCCGGGCTGCTGTGGTCTCAGACAGCCGTCAGGTGTACGAGGCCGGCTTGTTGGTGGGGATGTTTCAAGTGTATCTTCGGGTCCCTTGTGCCCCGTTCCTGGTGACTAAACCTGCAGGACGACCCCCTCTCCTGTGCACTGCAGCCACAGTGTCCTGGAAGGGCCCTGAAGAGCCGTCCAGTGCTTTTGGTCTGTGACCTGAAACTGCCACTTGAGCATCGCCTGGGAGGCTGAAATGGGGACCCATGGCCAAGGGAGGCCGGGCTGTCGGCAGGATTAATCGCTGTGTTGGCCCTGACGCCGGTTTTGTGCCCTAGGATGAGACACATGGATTATCTAATGGCTGTAAATCTCACCTCACTACATTCAGGTGCAAGACACACCACTTCTGGTCTTTCTAAACCCATTTAATCTGCTCTAGGTCCCCATGGCCCTGAGCAGAGTGATTTAAACCTCAGGGGGTGGGTGTGGCCTGGCCTTTGGCCGCCGTCCCAGTGCCTGCCCGGGGCCCACGGCGCCTGAGGTGTAGCCCCTCCTGTGGAACCAGCAACCCCGGCGGGGACCCCTCTGCCTTCATCTTATGCCTGGACGGCCAGAGGAGACTGGGCATCGATACAGTTGAATTTCAGATAAACAACAAGTAACTTTTTTCGTACGTGGGACATACTTAACGCTAAAAACTTATTCAACGTTTTTGGCTAAATCTGGCATAGCTGTTGCAGATGATATACTCAACCTACGAATGAGTGGTTATTCCATGAACTAGCAGGTCTGTGGGGATATGATCACAAAAGCGAGTTACGTGTGACTTCCGCTGCCTCCCTCTTGCGGTCTGCTCAGGGGTGGCCCCCGCTCCGCAGTAAAACTCAAGCCAGCCTCCTGTAGTTACACACAGGCAGCAAAAGTCGTGGAGTCACTTCACTTTCATTTTAAAACACTTTGAAACTTAAATTTTCACATAGAAACAAAGGAATTGTCAACGCCCACACTGTGAAACGGACACTGCCCCACAGGTGCAGGAGCCTGGATGCGCCGGTGCCCCGCTGGTCACCCCCGACCCAGAGGCGCCCTGCGGCCACTTTAGGCAGCAACCAAAGCACTAACTTAAAATGCCCCACCGGGAGAACTGCGACTCCAGTCACTCCAGTCTTCCCCAGCTGGGCTGGAGGGACGTCTCCACCCTCCCGTCCAGTCGCAGCCTTGGGGCCTGGGGGCAAGGCCGGGAGGCCGGAGGGTGCACAGGGCAGTTCCCAGCTGCTGGGTTGGTGCTTATGGTGACTCTTCATTGTGGGGTTTCTTCATGGGGCTTCGGGGGCCTCTGCTGTGGGACGTCTCGGGTGCAGACCCCCTGACCGGGCATACTCTGAGGGGTCTTGCTGTCACTCCAGCTGTCCCCCAGCTCCCCTGGGCAAGGGACACGCCATCCAGGCTGGATAACGGGGCTGCCCTGGTGCTCCCACAGGCCAGAGCTGGGGGGCCCTCTGTGGAGAAGCCTTCATCCCTGGGCCCTTTCATCCTCCGAGCACAAGCCTCGGGATCCCCGAGGGGTGCTGGGCTCAGGCACTTGGCCCTCGCCGTCGTCCCCATGCCAGGAGCCAGAGGAGATCCCACTTTTCTATCCTGGTGCGTTCCAACGTGAACTGTGGTGAGGATGTGGGCCCCCCACAAGTGCATATTTCCTTATGGAGAATCTGCAAACACCTTCACTGCGACTTTTCCTTTGTAAAAGACAAAAAAATGCAATTTCCATCCAAGTAGAAAAGGGTAAAAATAAAAGTTTAAAAACACGGCAGACCCTCTAGATTGTGATATGGTTCTGGTGCACGCTCTCCTTCAAAATCACATACATACATTACTCAGCCATATAAAGAAGCGAAATTGGGTTTATTTGTAATGAGGTGGATGGACCTAGAGTCTGTCATACAGAGTGAAATAAGTCAGAAAGAGAAAAACAAATACCATATGCTAACACATATATATGGAATCTAAAAAAAATGGTTCTGACGAACTTAGGGGCAGGACAGGAATAAAGATGCAGACATAGAGAATGGACGTGAGGACACAAGGAGGGGGCAGGGTAAGCTGGGACGAAGTGAGAGAGAGGCCTGGACATATATACACTCCCAAATGTAAAATAGGTAGCTAGTGGGAAGCAGGCACATAGCACAGGGAGATCAGCTTGGTGCTTTGTGACCACCTAGAGGGGTGGGACAGGGAGGGTGGGAGGGAGACACAAAAGGGAGGGGCTATGGGGATATATGTATACGTATAGCTGATTCACTTTGTTATACAGCAGAAACTAACACCCCATTGTAAAGCAATTATATTCCAATAAAGATGTTTTAAAAAATCACACACACACGTGTGCAGATGCATACGGACACGTGCACACATGTACACACATGCATATAACACACATAGATATACAATATACATACATGTACATAACACACATGTACACAATGCACACACACTCATGCACACATACACGCACACAACACAATGCACACGCACACGCGTGCACACTCATGCACACATACACGTACACAACACAATGCACACGCACACGCACGCACACTCGTGCACACACATACACGTACACAGCACAATGCACACGCACACGCACGCACACTCGTGCACACACATACACGTACACAGCACAATGCACTCATGCACACGCACACATGCACACTCGTGCACACACATACACATACACAACACAATGCACACGCACACGCATGCACACTCGTGCACACACGCGCACACACTTTGTCCCCATCTCCCTCCACACTCAGAGAGTTGCCGGCACAGCCCTGTGGCCCCTGGGTCTGCAGCTCTGCCCTGCTCCCTGTCCGGCTGGGTCCCGTGTGGCTTCGTTCTGCTGCTCCTGGTAGCCCGTCAGGCCCTGCTGTCTATACATAGAAACCCCCTTTCTTCCACTTGTTTGAGTGGAGCTGCAGCCTGGGAGAGGCAGCCCCATGGGTTTTCTGGGGTGATTCAAGCGATATGGGCTGATTCTGGTCAACACAATAACTAACTAAACATAACTGCAAAATATCATCACCCGACCTCAGCTCAGCAAAGGCTCAGGTCACCTCCTCTAATTTCACGGTGGGCCCAGCCCCTCCTGCGAGTGTTCAGACACACTCTGTGGGCCCCAAGTGAAAATACAGCGTCCACGTTACAGGCATTTTGCTGGCTAAGAGAAGAAGAGTTTGAGAGGCCGTGGGATTAAAATAAACGTGAGACAGGCTCCCAGGCTTTACCCAGACAATGTCAAATGGAGGTAAGAAGCCTTCATCTGATTTTGTCGAAACCAAACCTCAGTCCCGCAGTGACTGTAGAACACTGCTTTTCCAGGTTCAGGCTCCTTACGTCCAAGACGAAGGGCCGAGGGGAGAAAGCTTATCAAGGTCCAGGGCCTCGGGGTGTGACGACGGGGGCGGCCAGCCTGGGGGCTCCCAGCCCCAGATCCTTGCCCAGCCCTGTGGGTCCTGGACGCTCAGGGCGCCGCCTTTCCCCGACACACCAGAATTGGTGAGGGCGCGGGTGCTAGGCCAGGCCTGTGAGGGGCAAGGCCCCACTCTCAGGGCGACGGCTTGCACGTCCCAGGGGACGGCAGGCAAGCTGTGGTTGCCAATCCAAGGCCCGGAATGCTCCTCCTCCTCACCGGGGAGTCAGCTGGTGGGGGGCTTCCCGCTTCCCATGGGGACTGAGAGCCTGGAAAGGTGAGCCTCCCTGCTTGGGCTCACTAGGGGGGCCGGGAGATCACGGTTACAGGCCCAGGAGTGTTTGCAATTTACACCGTTTGTGTCCCTGAGAACATCTCCCGTCTGGCTGGCCGCCTCGCCGGGCACAGGCAGGCGGGGCCCTGAGTCTCCCTGGCCTCCGGTCTGCATTATTCATTCCCGGCTCATCACAGGGTATTCGGTTACCGCAGGGCCAGACTCTCACGCGCTCCCGCAATGGACAGGGGTCCTGCCTGCGCAGGGGCCCAGGGGCCCTGGATCTGGACCCCGCCTGGCCTGTGGCTGGCAAAGGAGCTTCCTGGATGGTTCCTAGGGGTCTTTTAATCCCTCTTTTTAGGGCGGTCCTGGTTTCAGAGGCTGCTGACCCCTATCTGCTCACACAGGCTGGGGGGAAGGGTCCTCCATCCGGGTCCCCTCGAGGGGGCCGGGCCGGGAGGACCCCGTGGAGAGGGGTGCGTCCAGCAGGGGTCCCCGCCTGGGTGGGAGCAGGTGCTGAGAGGGGTGGGGGCCATGCTTGTTCAGTCTCCATCCGTAAGGTGTTCCTGGGCGCCTGCCGTGAGCGGGACGTGGTTCTAAGCAGGGAACAAAAGAAGGGCCGTGATGAATTCAGTTTCATAACAGCACCGAGTGAGCGCCAGGGTCGCCCTGCCCACCACCTGCGCCTGCACAGGATCGAGGGCTGAGCCTCCCTTCTTGGGCAGCTGGTCATGTACTTTTATGTCACCCTGATCATAATTTAAGAAACTAAGTTCTAGACTCCTCTTCCTCTCCCCTGTTCCAGCTGGAGCCTGTGAGATTCATCCTCGGAGGAGGGAGGCCGGGCAGGGTGGATGGGCGGAAATCCCTGGGGCACTTCCCGTCTCTGCTTTCTCCGAAGCCTAAGCCAGGTAACTGGGAGGCAGTGACCGGAGGGCGAGGGGAGGAGGGTCGGCACCCGGCCAGCCTTGGCCGCCAGCCACCAAAGGCCATCTGAGCTTGGCAGGGGCCCCCGGGGGCAGGCTGTAAGGACCGACGGCCAGATGTGCCCACACCCTCACCTGCCACTGTGACAGAGTGGAGCCCAGACAGGAGCAGGGGGCCAGCCAGGTGTGTGTGCACCTGTGCCGTGCGGGGCCTGTGAGGACGCCAGGCTGATGCGGCCTGTGGGAAGATGAGTCCCTCTTCTCACAGTGTGGGGGCCGAGCCAGCCCCTCCTGTCAGCTACTCCGTGCTGGACGGGTCTCCAGGGGCAGCTGGGGTCACGCTGGACCTCATGCTGGGAAGAGTCCCTCCCCGCCGCGGGCATGAGGAGGATGCAGGGAGACCCCACCGTGCAGAATCCTCGGATTCATGGTGATTTCTTGCCCTCCCGACAGCCCTGCTCCTGGGCCCCTGAAAGCCTGCCCCCCCTACTTAGCTCCCCGCGCAGGCAGCCGGACACAACACTGTGCACACCTCCCCCCTCCGCATCCTCTCGGCCTGAAAGCCTGCTTCCCATTCCTGCTGCTCACGGACCACCTGGGCACCTCAGACGTTCGTTTCCCTCCAGAGACCCTGGTTCGAGCGTCCAGGCCCCGGGATTATTAATGGCCCCTAGGGGGTTCCGGTGCAAGGCAAGGTCACCGAGCAGGTCACCGGGGAGGCCTGGATCTCCGCAGGGGCCGGGTCACGTCCCTGGGGACCCCTATCCCTTCTCTAGCACAGTGACCGCTCCCACCGCTGCTACTGTTACCATCTGCTTTCTAACATAGTGGTGTGCTTTATGTCTCCTACTTCTCACGTGTAGAGCTCTGAAAGGGCGGGTCTGTATGACTTATCTTCATGGCTCTCCTAGGATCTTGCATATAGAGGAAATTCAATAAATGCTTGTTGCCTGCACGCATGAAAGATCAAATTAAATGTCTGTAGTGAAGTAAATACATGCCTTCCCGCTTGGAGGATGTGATTATGCCTTGATATCGAACTGACCTGGTTCATATCTTATTTCAGCCACTGACCAGCTACTTCACTTCAGAAAAATTATTTAAATTCTCAGTGCCTCAGTTTCCTCATCTGTGAAATGGGTAGAACATTGTACCGATTAACTAAGGCAGACATGAGCAGCGGTGATCACAGGGCGAGGCGTCTGATAGGTGTTCGACCAGTGTCAGCCTTGTCCCCGATCTCCACCTGCCCCGCCCATCTGAAGGGTGAATCCAGGTCCATTCAGGACCTCTGGGTGAGACCCTCTGAGGGGATGCGGCTGTTTCTGGGGGGAGTGGGGACTTGAGTTCAGGTGAGGGACGTGGAGGCAGGGGACTTATGATACTTCAAACATATTACACTGAGCAGGAAGGAACTTGGCACGAGGGTTCATAACTGGTTTAATCAATTATCTTCTTAACGTCAGTAATAATTGGTCCAGACCCTCTGCCCCTCCTCAGACCAATAGAAGACAGATTTCCTCATCGTCTCATAATTGCCTTTGCAAGAGCTAAATTAAATTACGTTTTAAAAATACCCTGATCCCCGACTATGGCTCACTGCAGAGTTGGGCTGGATGCAGGCGTGCTCAGGCCACCGCGGGGGATCAGGTGTCAGTCGGTGTCATCAGCCTCAGAGCCAGTGCCTCCTACGCTGTGCTTCTGCTGCTTGGCCTCCTGGCGGGGGTGTCTGGGGGTGACTTCTAAAAATGTCCGTGCCAGGTCCACATGCAGGCTTTGGAGGAGCCCCGGGTCTGCTCTAGTCACGGCGATTAGCCTCCTGGACCTCGGTTTCCTCACCTGGGCAGGGGGAGCTCGTGTGGGGGGGGGTGGGCACACTAACGCCTGCCATGCTTCTCACGATCCCCTGCTCACGGAGCCCTGAAAGAATTCCCCAAAACCTGCCCAGCTCCAGTTGGCATCTAAAATCTCCTGCGGTAAACGTATTAGTTGGAAAAGGGTATCATTTCTGGCAACACATGCACATTTTTAAAGGATATTTTCAGTGCACTTTGGAACGACACACAGGTCCAGCCCACCCAGCTGCCTTTGGGGTGCGGGCGTGAGCTCGGCCACGCATGGCTGGGTGACCCTACTGAGTGTCACCCCCTGAGCCTCGGTGGGCCGCGGCCGGGCTGGCAGGGCCGAGTGTGGACACAGCACTTGGACCCCGTGTGGCTCTCCTTCCCAACACACACTGGGCTCCGGTTGGCAGAGTCGGGTCTGGTTTTCAAAGCAGCCAACCGAATCAGACTTGCCTCCTGGCAGAAAATGTTATGAATTACCTTTCAATTCCGACAAATGGGCGAATAGGCGCCTCCACGACGACCGCTCCCTTCTGGATGATCTTCTACAGCCTCCTGGGCTATGCGCGATGCGAGGGGGGGGGGTCTCCTGTGAGTTTGCAGAGGTGTTTCTTACTGCTGCTGCTCTTTGCTGGTCATGGTTTCCGTCATCGCTTCTGTTTGGGCCCCGGAGGATCATCCACAGTGGGGACGGCACCACTGGGGGGGCCTCATGGGGGAGGGGAGTGACGTTCCCTCCACCCTCTGAGCTCTCGGCTTAGACCCCCACACAGAAGGCAGAGTAACAAGAGAAAAGCAGCTTATCACACAGCTTGGGGAGCGTCTCCAGGGAAAGCAGCAGATTCGGACAGACAGGGCAGGACGCAGGGGAGCAGGTGCGGCTTCCAAGGGCAGCGGGTACAGGAGGGAAGGCACGGGGTGAGGCCGGCAGATGCCGCTGGGCTGTCGTTCGGCTGGTGAGAGTCGGTCTCGGTAAAGGAGAATTTATTTCCTGTTTTTGGCAGAAGGGGGGACTTTTTCTGCTCCTTCAGCTCCAAATAATTTTTATGTCAGAGAGGCACATACTTCGGGGCGACGTGTTCTGGTTTCCTTCAGCCTTTCCTGTTGAAGGTGGGCTGGGGGAGGAGATGCCGCAGCCCCGAGGCCTGTTCTCAGCGGGATCTGCTGATTCCCCCTCCCCGCAGCCCAGGCCCCCCACCAACACCCTCCACGGACGGAGACTCTGGTTTAGAGCCCTTAAGCCTCACACGTACCACTGTGTATTGTGGTTAAAACAACACAATTTATTCTCGTGCAATTCTGGGGCCAGAAGTCCAAACTCCGGCTCACTGGGGCTGAAGTCAAGGTGTTTAGGGGGCACCCGCTGTGTGTCTGCACGGTATGAGGTTGGCGTGACCATGTCTCACCGCCTGCTCTACACCACGGTCACTTCTCCCTGGATCCTAACCGCCTTTCCGGCCTCCTGGCTCCCGTCCTGCTGCCCTACAACCCCCTCAGTGACCCTTCTGATGTGGGCTCCCCTGGGGCCCTGGCGTCGCCGGTAAGACCTCCTGCCGCCCACTGTGTGCCAGGCCCACCCCCGGTCTGCCCAGGGGCTCCTTCCCAGACGGCCGAGCGGCCCCACCTCACGCCCCCTGGTCGGGCGGGACGTCTCCACTGGGCCCTGCTCTCCGAGTCACTCCCTCCTGCCGCAGCAGGTGTGGCCGTCTCAGGCCCCCCGACCCCCTGCATTTTCCTCGGTGATTGTATTTATTGGCCACTGTCTCTTCTCCGAAGGGTGCCCGCTGCACCAGGACCTCTGTCCATCGGCCCTTCCCGAGTGCAGGGCACGGTGTCTAGCATGTGGGGTGGGTGCCCAACGCGGCCTGCGGAGGGCCACTGTGAGCGAGTGGTACCGCTTTCCATGCCTGAAGCCTGTACACGGGTGGTGTTATACTCACCTCGACACCACGAACTGCGGTTTTGCTCCACGCTGGGTTCGAGTTTTTCCTGCTGGTGCGGGAAGCCTCACCACGTAGTGAACCACTGGACACGTAAATCTATCCCTCGTCCTGATGTTCGTTGCTTTGCCGTTACACACAGAGCTGTGTTGCATATTTTGCGTGCAAACCTCACACGTCAGAGTTTTTCTGCCCAATGGAGACCCTTCAGAATGACTGGGGCCCCTAACAATTACTTCACTGCCAGACATTCGGATTGGACTGGTCTGGGTTGGCCCAGGACAGCAGTAATTTTTAAAAAGAGGGTCTTTAGATGATTCTCAGGGCAGCCTGGGCCTGGAACCACAGGTTTTGGGCTTGTCCTTAAGCAGGGAATTGCTGGCTTGTAGGGACCCATCTTCGACTTTCCCAAACACTGCTGTGGTCACAGCGGGCGTCACCCCACCAGCAGCGCACGCGGGTTCCTTCCCCCAGATTCTCAATACTATTGAGAATACCGTCCCACCTTTAAAGGTTTGCCAGTGCCAAGCCCGGGGCGGGGGGCGGGGGGTGGGAGCTGGCTCTCAGTCCCCCGCTGCACCGCCTTCCCTTCCCTGGTGCTTGCGCTCCGGGAAAACCGGGAGGCGGGCAGGGGGCGGGGCGTGGGCGGGGCGAGGGGCGGGGCGCAGGTAGGAGGCGAGCGGACAGACGCTGACCGGAGGGGCGGTGCTCGGGCATCTGGTCCTCGCGGCCACCGCGCCCCACGGTCGCTGTCGCAGCGGGAGAGCAAGCAGCCCCTCCCCCCCGGAGCAGCCCCCGGGATGCAGCCGCTCCCGCCGCCGGTGCCCGGGCCCCTGGCCCTGCTGGACACGACAGGTGAGCGCACAGGTGAGCCAGGCTCCGGTCTTCCGGCGCCCGAGCTCCGCCGGGGCCCCTGGGCGCGGGCACAGGCCCTCTCCCTCCGCTTTTTCCTGAGCGTCCAGACTTGGCGCCCGTCTCTCCCGGTCTCGTTCTCCGCTGTCCTTTACTACGAGCAATAGACGACGATCCGTATAAACCTTACAACGCACTCCTTTGCCATCTCTTCCACCCCATTTCAGGCTCCCAAAATTTCTAGGAAAAGGTCATTTCGTGGGGCCAGGTGGCTTCTTCCTGCTTGAAAGTGACCAAGGCCCTTAGGGCATTCTTCGCGCGGCTGTCCGCCTCATCCGCGCCCTCCCCAGGCTTCTCCCCCGTAAATTCACGGAATCTCGAATTCGCGGATTTCCCACCAAGCCCGATGCAGCTGAAGCCAGGCGGCGGGACACAGGAAGCCGGCGCCTTTGTCTCTCTACCGGGAAGTGGCCGGGAGGGGAGTAATGGGGGTGTTTTCCTGAAGGGGAGGCCGGGAAGACTTCAAGAAAAGAGAAGGTAGCTCCACGGCGAGCCGGGCTCTGACGGACGGGCGGAGGGGTGGTGAAGCCTCGGGGTTCGCCGCTGCTTCACAGGGGGTCCAGTGGAGAACACAGGGGTTTACCTCCCAGCCCTGTGTGCAGTGGCTTTGCAAAGTCTCTTAAAAAAACAGATTAGTGATGTTGCTTGATTTTTAAATGATAATCAAGGCATCCGGCTTCTTCCTAAAAGAAACAATTCTATACCCACTGCCCTGTAAAGCCAAATGCTCTGTGACAGACTGACCTACACGTGTACCATCCTCCTGGAAAACAATTACTTATTATAATGACAACTAGTTGTTATGACTAGTTATTAACTACTTACAATTATTACCATCATTATATTAGAATGACTTGATTTCAAAAATAGCATTTTTGACTTAGAATTTTCTTCTGAGGAGGAACTTTAAATTTAAAAAATACTGAGAGTTGGTTTTTTATTTAAAAATACTAAACTGGAGTGTAGCTGGGACAGGATTATGGGTATTTTCTACCTTACATGTCTGCATTCGTGCCCTGGGGGATGTGTTCTGTGTAAAAACAAAATAAAAGGGAAATTGTTGGCTGAGGGTACGTCCTTGTGCCTTTGTCTGTTTCCCTGGGACGGTTGCTTAGCCCCCATGGCTGCTGTCGAGATGACATGATTAAATGAGCTCATTCTTCTTTCTGGGAGGCCCGGCCCTCCTGGCAAGGAGGGGGTGACGAGGTGACTGCCCCCACCCTGGTCTTTGTGACGCCCCCTTCCTGGCTCCACTAAGTGGAGAAGGTGCGGAGGGGGGCAGCCCCTGTGTCTGCTCCATCCTTGCACATGATCGTGGAGCCACAGAGGCTGGGAGGAGGCTGGGAGGGGGAGGCTGGGAGGGGAGGCTGGGAGGAGGCTGGGAAGGGAGGCTGGGAGGAAGCTGGGAGGGGAGGCTGGGAGGAGGCTGGGAGGAGGCTGGGAGGGGAGGCTGGAAGGAGGCTGGGAGGGGAGGCTGGGAGGAGGCTGGGAAGGGAGGCTGGGAGGAGGCTGGGAGGAGATTGGGACGAGGCTGTGAGGGGAGGCTGGAAGGAGGTTGGGAAGAGGCTGAGAGGAGGCTGGGAGGGGAGGCGGCAGGTGCAGGGAGCTGGCAGGGCTCCTGGGGAGCGACATTCTGCACAGGCTGGAGTCAGGAGAACAGTGAGCAGGCAGGTGAGACGCAGATTTGGCCTCAGCCCCACAGCCCCAGACGTGCCCCCTCCGCTCCCAGGTGGAGAGCACCGGGTAGGAGTAAGTGCTGCTTCACCTTAACGCTAACACCACCCGCGACCATATGTCCATTATGCGCACAGACGCGCATCTGGAATTCTCACAGATGTTCTCTCACTGCATCCTATCACAGTGAAGAGGCAGGCCAGCATGGGGTTGTCATGCCCCCGCTTTGCAGATCAGGAAACCGCGGTTCCCTCATTCATTCCGCATGAGGAGATACAGGCTCGGGGACCGGCATCAAGCACGGTCTCCAGGGCCCCTGCTCTCAGGTCCTCCTTCTGCAGGGCTCAGAGCGGGCTGCGTGCGATGCCTCGGCAGGTCTGGCAGCCCCTCGACAGTTAGGGCAGCGTGTGTGTGACTTGCCACCAGTGCTATAAGCCTCATAGTGGAGATTTCAACCAGGAGTCAGGGCACCGCCGTAAGGGTGCTTCAGTCGTAACAACACACACAGAAAGACTCCTGCTAACGGGACAGGATGGCCGAGGGAACAATTCAGGGAATTCTGTTTTTTTCCTTCAAGGTGGACCCCCTTTTCTCCAAAACTTGACCTCAAAACGCATATGTCTTACGGCAATTAGAAAGATACCCTACCTTCTTTTCTCGAGGTTATTTCTCGTCTTATTTTTTATGCAAAGCCCTCTATTTATAAAGACTGTTGAAGGTTGGGACTCTTCTCTTTGTCATCCCTGTTGTACCTGGAATCAAAATATTCCAGTTTGTGTCATTGGGATGAGGTCACTCAGAAGAAGCATTCCTTTCCCACCTGCCTGTCTCTCCAGACCTCATGGTAAACTCGGAACTCGCAATACGAATCCTGACAAGGAGGACAGCTTGCATCTTGTGATTTTTGTCATGTAGAAGTTTCAGAGGGAAAGTCATACTAGGGAAAGCCTGGTGAAATGGTGAAGTTATACTGAAAATGGCTCCTAGGAAGCTTTACACGGTCCCGAAGGAGATGTTTGACGTAACCTGTCAGAATGTCACTAACGGACTTGACAAGGTCCCAGCAAAACCGTTTGCCTGGTGGGGCCCCTCAGGTCCCTGCTCATCACGCGACTGCCCTAAAGGGACAAATCAAAGCGGAGCCAAGAACCTTCAGAACCAGAATATCGCCACAGGGGGTCTGCCAGATGGGCCCACAGGAGCTAAGAGACAAAGCCCAGCGGCTGGAACTGTGGTTTGAAGCGGGTGCTGAGACATCAGTTAATTATTTTGAGCATAAATAGATGTGTAATGCATTAAATTAGGGAAAATAGAAAAAAGTCCTTTGAGGAGGAGAGCATTCGATAATTTTCTCAAATACTTAGTCCCAGAAAATTTACTTTCAAGAGCCTTCTTGCTCTTTTTAAAATTTATTTATTTATTTATTTATTTATTTATTTTTGGCTGTGTTGGGTCTTCGTTTCTGTGCGAGGGCTTTCTCTAGTTGTGGCAAGCGGGGGCCACTCTTCATCGCGGTACGCGGGCCTCTCACTATCGTGGCCTCTCTTGCTGTGCAGCACAGGCTCCAGACGCGCAGGCTCAGTAGCTGTGGCTCACGGGCTCAGTTGTTCCGCAGCATGTGGGATCCTCCCAGAGCAGGGCTCGAACCCGCGTCCCCTGCATTAGCACGCAGACTCTCAACCACTGCGCCACCAGGGAAACCCCTGCCTTCTTGCTGTTAAAAGACACTTTACAACGGAGATAGGGACGGAACCTCAGGAAGAACAGTTGAGGAGAGCCTCTAATAAGGAGGCGATGCTGCTCTGGGTCCATCCTCAGGGGCTCGGGGGCTGGCAGGGCGGGCGGCACACGGGAGAGGTGACCCTGAGGGGCAGGTGGGCGGGGCGGAGTCTGGAATGCCACCCCCTACGACTGCTGGACGACCCTGGTGTGAGTGTCTCATCAACTTCCATGGTAACAGCTTCACTAACTTCCAAAACATAGAAGAGGGTGTGTTTTCAACTTTTGTGTCCATTGTTTTCCAATGTACCTGCCTTTCTAAAGTTAATCACCCAGAGCAGAATGTCGCCCGAGGGGAGCCTTCTTTTTTCCTCTCATGCACTCATTTTCAAAGTGGCTTTGCCATTTCTGTCCCGTTTCCCTACAGACACCCTAGATCGGCTGTAACCGCTGATCTTTCTGACTCTGGGGCAAACCAACTTGTACTTGTATCCTCGGTTTCAGGCTCTAAATACATGCAAGGAAAACAAGTGTTTGCTGTCTGCATGCACACGACTTTGCAAGTAAGAGGCCATGAATAATAGCGAACAAGAGAAAAGCCCACCAAGGGGACCCCAGGGCTGCTGGGTCCCAAAGGCGTAGATCGTCTCCTAGCACCTGTGGCTGTGTTTCTGTAGACACTCCGATAAATGGTTCACCCTCAACAGTTCTTATATATTTGCAGTAAAAACTACGAGAAAACAGCAGTGAAAGGGCAGGTGAAGGGAGGTGAGGGCCTCGCAGGAAATGAAGTGACCTTCCTGAGAGCTTCGCCCTCGCCAGGCCAGTGGGTAGAAGCGGCGTTGCCGGGCTGGCCAAGTGATTCTGAGTGAGCACGTTGACTCAGAGTTGTGTGTAATTTATTTCTGAGTGCGTGACAATCCCTTTCTTGGGTGGCGTGACCCTGACCTGCCGTTAAACTTTGCTGACGAGACTGTGGACGGGCGTGTAAATCTTCAAAGGCACAGTCTGGGCGGGGGGCCTGGGGTCATCTGAGACAGGGGTTGAGGTCAACTGAGCAGCTGCTTCCGCACCAAACACACACACACACACACACACACACACACATCAATTCAAAAAACTTTGTTGTGGGAAGAAGCACCACGTTTTTCTTTCATCCTGTTTTGTTTCGGAGTCACAGGGATGAAGATGGTTAACCTTCCAACAAACGAAACACACCAGCATGGCTGTGTTCAGTGTGGAGTCTCGTCCTGCCCTGTGCCTGGCCTGTGTCTCTGCGTCCGTTGTGCGGTGGCTGATGACTACATAGGAACAGGCATATCTGAGATCGAAGAGCTGTCATAATTATTACAATTACGGTTCTTGTAAGTGAGGCTTCCTTGCCTTCCCTGAGACACACGAGAGGAAGACCGGTTCACACAAAATCCAGAAGTCAAGGCTTGAGGGAGGAAGGTGCCAGTGATGGAAGGTTTCCTTTCTTGCTTTCTTGAGTTCTGTGGCAGTTAAAATTAGGTTTGGCTACAGATACCAGTACATCCAAAGTAGTGGTTTCTAGTCTGGAGATTCCATTCTGTTTCCTGATCAAAGTGTGGAGGTGGACGTCCCAGGGCTGTCTTTCCGCTCCGCCTCTGTGTGAGCGACTTCTAGTGTCAAGGTTCCCTCATGGTGCAAAGTGGCTGCAGGGGCTCCACCTGTATGTTCACATTCCAGGCAGCGGGAAGGATGAAGGGGAGAAAGGCAAAGGGACTGGCTCCTTTAAGAGATTTCCTGTAGGTCCCACCCAACATTCCTTGTTGAGATGGAGATTATTTGCTGAGAACACAATCACCCAGCTGGAGCAGAGGCTGGAAAATGCCACCTTTCAGCTGGCGTGTTTCCACATCCAATAACTGGGGCCTGTTGACAAGGGGAGAGGTTCATGGACGTGCAGGTGGGCAGCGGCGGGCTCTGCACAATTTTATACTTTCTTTCCACCCCCTCCCATTTGATCACCCGCGTGTTTGGCGCTGAGCCAGGAGTGGAAGAACAGCAGGATGCCGGCCCTCCGGGGAACGGCTCGGTGTGGGCACGGCGGCACAAGTGCACCCACGGAGCGGCGTGGACGTGCTGGCCATCCCAGAGGGAAGCGTGCCCCCTCTCTGTGTGGGACCTGCTCGGCCTGGCCCAGGGCAGGGTGCAGAGGTCCTCTGTGCAGTCGTGGAGTAGGGCAGGGCCCCGGGTCACGGACTTGGCAAGGCCCAGGGGTGCTTGGTAATGCAGGTAAAGTGCTCAGTAAGACCAGGCGCGGAGCAGGTGCTCCATAAGCGGCCGGCGTGGCTGCCGCCGTGTGGGGTGAAGCCAGGGCGGAGGCCGTCGGGGGACTTGGAACCCGGGGAGGGCTCAGCCAGCCCCTGATATTTACGGAGAACCTGCTATGTGCAGGCACTGTCTCAGGTGGCAGGGACGCAGCCCACCCTCACGGGGCTCGTCGTCCGGACGTGTGGGTGGTGACAGTGCCTGGAAACCCCTGGGTGCGGTGGGAGCCACAGGGGAGGGCGGCCATGCAGGGGTACCGGCGGGGTCTGGGTGCCCTGTAGGAGGTGACGGTGAGTCCTCAGGGCGGGCGGAGGGGTGGCGAGGGGTCCCGCTCTGAGGACGGGGATGGGCGGGGAAGAAGCAGGCGGTGGTGGTCCCTGGGGAGCGCGTCCCAGGCTCCTGCCAGCGAGCAGCGGGGCTACAGCAAACAGCCAGGCTGACCCGGGATGCGCTCGAGGTCCTGGGGCCCCCCTCCCCAAGCCCAGCCCCTTACCAGCTGGCTCCTTGTTTGTCCTCCCCAGAAGGGTTTGCAAGAAGAAAGAAGACTTCCCTGTGGTTTGTGGGGTCTCTGCTGGTGGTGTCCACCTCCATCCTGACCGTCGGCCTGGCTGCCACCACCAGGACGGAGAACGTGACCATGGGCGGCTACTACCCCGGGATCATTGTGAGTGGCGCGGTTCCTGGGGTCTGCCGGTCGGGGGGCCTGGGGGCCGCGGGGACACAGATGTCCGTGTGCTGCTGACACTCTCCACCCCAGTCCCCCGAGGTGGAGGTTTAGGGCGATTATCCTGCATGCTCAGGTGGCCCAGTGGGGCACAGGGTCCTGAGAGGTGGGGGAGGGGAAGGAGAGGGGTCGGAGCCAAGAGGCGCAACAGGCCCTGGCCCAGAGTCTCCCCAGCGTGCCTGGGGAGAACCAGCCCTGTGACACCTGGATTTTAGCCCCATGAGACCAAGCTGAGCAAACCACCCCTCGGAAACTGGACTCAGAGCTTTAAAAGATGCCACGAAACCTGGATAGAAGGTGCGTTCGTGGGACCGCATGGGATCAGCAGGAAAACGAGCTGACGTGGTCCTCACTTCCGCTTCTGGGCAATAACCCCACAAGGTAAACCCACAGCCCAGCCAGACCTGGCAACAGCCGCCCCCAAATCCAGAATCATCCAGACTTCTGAACTGTGGAATTATGTCCATTTGTGGGCAGTAAAATTTGCTCCAAGCATCTGCATCGCACTCAGGGAGCGTCTGTGAAATTGCTTTTTATCGGATATGATGTCCTGCAAATGCGCCAGAGCCCTGAGGGGCTGTGTCACAAAGTGCTGAACCAAGACTTTAAAAAATGAAGCTTATTGAATCTCATTACTCTCACTAGAGGTATCGTCCAGATTAGGCCTGATGTTGAGAACATTTTTAGCAAGGATGAAAATATTTTAAAATATTTTACAAATATCATTCATTTTCTCTTTATATTTTTCTTTTTGTGTGTGTGCGGTATGTGGCCTCTCACTGCTGTGGCCTCTCCCGTTGCGGAGCACAGGCTCCGGACGTGCAGGCTCAGCGGCCATGGCTCACTGGGCCCAGCTGCTCCGCGGCATGTGGGATCTTCCCGGACCGGGGCACGAACCCGCGTTCCCTGCATCGGCAGGCGGACTCCCAACCACTGCGCCACCAGGGAAGCCCTATTTTTCTTTGTTTTTATATTTTATCTGTGCTTTATAAATCTACATTATCTTCCTGTGTATACTTTCTGAGTAAACCTACGTAAATAGTGTCTGTGCAAATAGGTTTCTCAGTGAACTCTTGTGAGACTCTGCTTCCCGGCCTGTGTCCGGGACAGGAGCGGAGCTGGCGATGCGGAGGCCAGCGGCTGTGAGCACGCATCCCCCCAGGTGACCTGCAGAGCAGGTCAGTCTTGAGTAGGATTTTGCAGTGTTCTCTACGCGTCACTGGTTCAGGAGTTCACCTGGAGGTCACCTTCAGAGCATCCTGGGTGTGCTCAGAGCCTCGCTCTGCAGAGAACCTGACTCCTGGGTGAGAGCCAGAGTGAAATTGGCTTCAGCTCAACCGTTCTGAAAGCAAACAGTGGACATAACAGATGAGGTCTGCTCAAAGAAAATGTGGATAAGAGTCCCTTCTGTGGACACACGGCATCTGACCTTGAGACTTACAGCAAGGGCGGGTCTCAGGAAGACACTGGGTGAGAAGATGCAAACACCTCAACATTTTGGAAAGAGGAATTTTTTCAAATCCAAAAAAATGCAACTTAGCGAAACTTAATAGATATATTTTAATACATTTATGTTGGAGTGGGATTGTGATATTTTGAAGAAAATGCTCATCTTCCCTCACTCCTTGAGAATTCTTAAATTATTGGTGAAAACCACATCTGTGCATTCACGTCCGTCTCTGTAGATATAATACTTGTAGGTAAAGACATCCTTGGACATAAATAGGTCTCATTTTTAGTGCATTACATCTGGCACCATGGTTAGAGATGCCACAGCTGCGTGGGCCAGTCGCTCGGCTGTCCCCAGGCTGCTGCCCCTGCTTCGCGTGGTCACTCAGAATCTGACGGGCCGGGCAGAACCGCGGGTCACCCACTGGGCGGGCTCCCGTGCGGGGTCTCGGGGCAGCCCTGTGCCTCTGAGAGGGGCTTGTCACCGGCTGCTTTGAGCGGTGCCTCCCCTGGCGTTGCTGGAACTCTGTTCTTCAGGCTGAGGGGAAGCTTAGGAGTTCTTCCCAGGTGGGTGTGGGGGGATGAGGCCACCGGCACCCCGGGGCACACTCGGGTGATGCAAGACGAGCACAGTCGTGGTGTTTCTCCGATGTCCCAGCGTCACCTGCACCCAGGCCGAGAGCTGAGGCCGAGCACTGGTTCTCAGGAGCCCCTGGGTGCCCTTCCTGCCTGGGCTGGAGCCCCCGTCCCACCTCTTCTTGCCCCAAGATTACCTGTCTGCCTGCTCACCTGAGTCAAAAGCTCATTTCTAAGGGGTGTCAGCCGTGTCCGTGTCTGAAACACCCTTGGCTCCAGCTTCCTATGATCCTCCCTGAGGGGTCAGCCATCCTCCGACGATGGCCCAGGAGAAGCTCTCAGGCGGGCCTCTCCCTGACCACCAGGCGTGGAGGATGGGTCACCATGAGGAAGTTCTGCTGTCTGGGTGGGGGGCACGTGACACTCTTTTCCCGGAATCGAGAGTTAAACTGACGTAGGAGTTAAAACATTTGAACACAGAAGATGAGACAGGTCTGTTTCAGCAGCTTCTATTCCGATCACTGGCTTTGATGGATCCCGAGAAGCCCACCCCAACGGGCATGAACCTACCTGCCACTTAGTGCTTCGGGCTCTGTGAGGGGGGGATGGCTGGCCTTGCTTTTTGATAGGATGTCCTGAGGTGGGTGGTCACTGTTCCCTGTCGGCATTAGGCTGCCAGGCGTGTAACCTGAGCGCTTTCTCCCTTGTTTTCCTTTGGTGTCAGCTGGGCTTCGGATCTTTCTTAGGAATTATTGGCATCAACCTGGTGGAGAATAGAAAGCAAATGGTAAGAATGTGCATTGTTTCTTTCAAATGGGGTTCGTGGGGCTGTACGCGGCGGCGGGGGGGAGTGCTGCCCCTATAGCTGTGGGTGTTCCTGGGAAAGCCCCTGCCCCAATCCAGCACCCCCAAGGTCAGTGCCTAGCTTCCCAGGCTGTGGACGGTCCACCCCAGGACTCAGGGTTGAGTGGGTGCCATTCACATCTTAGGCTAAGTGAGCATTGCCCCTGGGATTGTAGGGTACATTCTACAACCTCATGTGGTGTCTTAGCAGCTAAGGTTGGGCCACGGGAAGAAAAGTTTAGGGGATGGGGTGGGCTGGGAAAGTTGGCAATTAGTTTAAATCATGGTGTATAAGGTTCAGGCAAAAACACGCGTGTATGAACATCTGTCCTTGAGTCAGGAGCCTGGCATCTCCTCCTACGTCTGGGGTGTGACGACGGCTCTCCCAGACTGAGGAGAGAGAAGGGGTCAGTGGAAAACCAGGAGAGCCGTGGTTCAGAGGTCTTTGCAGAGGGCATGTCTACAACTGTTTGTCTGTGGGACGTATGAGGGCCAACCTTGATCAGTCAGGTTACAAACCTGACTTTTCATTGATCATTTCAATTTGGAATCTGTCTTGTTGATGCAGTGCTTTGGGGAAGAGAGCTATAAGAATAGTTAATTCTTAGTTAATTCACAATAGTGAACTTTGCCAAATCATTGTGCCGCCAGTGCTGACCTCTGAGAGGGTTCGGGGGGATGCGGTTGGACCGTCTGCCGTTTCTGTCTCATCTCCACATCATCGTATCAGACTGTGCTGGTCTTTCGCCTCTACCTGCACCGGCCATCATCCTGATGTATCACCAGGATCACAGTGGCTGCCCTGGGCTTTCACGGGTGTGTGAAGATGTGGACAAGGTGGAGACTTGCACACAGCTGGCGGGAATGTGAAATGGTGCAGCCACTTTGAAAAACAGTCTGGCAGCTCCTCAAAATGTTACACGTAGACCTACCATGAGTAAAGTGTGTGCTATCGTCTGTTTCTACTCTGGCCATTCTGTTGGGTGTGAAGTGGGGTCTCATCGTGGATTTGTATTTCCTTGATGACTAATGATGTTGAGCTTCTTTACGTGTGCTGATTGGCTTTTTATATATCTGTTTCTGGTTGTTATTGAGAAACATGTATTCAAGTCCTTTGCCCATTTTTATTTTTATTTTTCTTCTTATTTTTTGCGGTACGCGGGCCTCTCACTGCTGTGGCCTCTCCCGTTGCGGAGCACAGGCTCTGGACGTGCAGGCTCAGCGGCCATGGCTCATGGGCCCAGCCGCTCCGCGGCATGTGGGATCTTCCCAGGCCGGGGCATGAACCCGTGTCCCCTGCATCGGCAGGCGGACTCTCAACCACTGTGCCACCAGGGAAGCCCTTGCTTTCTCTTTATTTTAATTTTTTGCAAGAGAAAAAATTTAAATATATGCAGAAGTGGACAGAATAGTATAACAAACCCTCTGTATCCATCTCCCAACTTCATCCATTGTCGACTCATGACCGATCTTGAGTGGTATTTTGAAGCAAGTCCCAGACATGGTATAATTTTTTTTTTAATTTTTTTTTATTATTAATTAATTAATTTATTTTTGCTGTGTTGTGTCTTCGTTTCTGTGCGAGGGCTTTCTCCAGTTGTGGCAAGCGGGGGCCACTCTTCATCACGGCGCGCGGGCCTCTCACCATGGTGGCCTCTCTTGTTGCAGAGCACAGGCTCCAGACGCGCAGGCTCAGTAGTTGTGGCTCACGGGCCCAGTTGCTCCGCGGCATGTGGGATCCTCCCAGACCAGGGCTCGAACCCGTGTCCCCTGCATTAGCAGGCAGACTCTCAACCACTGCGCCACCAGGGAAGCCCAACATGGTATAATTTTGCCTGTAAACATTTTACTCTCCTCAAGCTAAGGGGTGGAATCTAATCATTACAAATGGCTCCTCCATGATCTCTGTCCGTTACAGCATTAGTCTCCAGTGATGTCCAAAGAATGCCCTCAGTGGAGTCAGCTTTTGATATTTTCCCATTGACGAATGAGTTCTCGCTTTCTCCTTGCCCAGACATCAGAGTCCCTGATTTCACCAACAGCTCTGCAGTCTAGCTTGGTCCCCACGGCCGGGGATGCAGAAGTTAAGGGCTTAAAGCAGCTTGTTAACTGCCGCCTCCGCCCACCCCCAGCCATATGTACATGCATGCACACACACACACACACGCACACACAAGAGACACATACACGGACACACACACAGACACACATATACACACACAGACACGCACACAGAGATACACACACAGACGCATACCCTGGCATCTTCCTGGAACATAGTTTAAAACCCCCTGAACTAGAAGGACTGATGGGATGTCACTTAGCGGTAGAAGCGCGTTTCCCACAGAGGATTAGGGCACCGGCCTCCGTCTGTTGGGCTTCTGTTCCTTCGAGTGTTGTGCTAGGGGGTCCTGGCTGTGCCCTCCGGCACCCCCTGCTCCGGGTCTTGACATCACGGGAGTCTCCTCGGCCGTTCACCTTCCTGTGTAGAAGCCAAGCTGGTCTCTGCCCCGCCCAGGACTGAGCTGGGCTGGGCAGGCAGACATTGGGGTGCTGGGGGATCCGAGGGCCATCGGGGAGGAAGCCTGTGAGGTCCACGGTGACCCACGTGGAGGCTGTGCAGGGGGGACTGGGCTTTCCCCGTGAGGGCCCACTAGTGACGGGGTTCCTGGCAGGCAGGGGTGGGAGGGTGGTGGCCAGGTTCACACGCTGTCCCACCTCCAACCCCGTGCTCCACCAAAGGGCCTGCACACCCGTCCAGTTCTTTCTTTACCGAATGCTTCCTGGAACAGCTGCACGATGCTGAGCTGGGGGCTGGGGGGTGGGGGAGGCCCTGAACTCATGGGGCTTCGACCTGTACATGCAGCTGGGGGGCCCTTGGGGCGGACAGGGGAGAGGCAGTGAAGGCAGAGAAGGGCTGGAAGGCCTCTTCCCAGGCCGGGGCAGGAAGGTGGACGCCGTCGGCAGATAAGGCCGAGCACCAAACAAGGCACGTCAACTGTGTTAACAGTTTCAAAGAACCAACCTGCGGTTGCCTCGATTCTCTTTGCTGCATTTCTGTTCTCTGTTTCTTTTATCTCTGCTTAAGCCTTTCCTGGTGCCTTTGCTTCTACTGGTTCTGGGTTAAGTTTGCTCTTCTCTTCTAGTTCTCTAAGGTGTTACCGCCTTCTCCTCGGTGTGTGTGTCCACAGCTCTCACTTTCCCTGGTCCTGGCTCAGCCACGACGCCTCTTGCCTGGACCCTGTGGTCGGGGATAATTGCTCCCGTCTGTCTCCACTCTCTTCCGTCCCTCTGGCTCCAGGCAGCCTCCTTATCACACCCTTATCTGTTTGGTGTTTGTCTTTGAAAATCACTTTCCCCTGTTGGAATGTAGTAAACTCTGTGGGCCCAGCGGAGATTTGAAGATGACCTTCCCCCAGAAGAGATCCTGACAGGACAAGGAGACACAGTCCCAACCCTAATCTAGCGCCTTCCTTAGTTGCTAGAGTCACAGACAGACCCTGTCTGCAACATCTGTCGGGTCCGGCAGCCCTCATATTAGAGAGCGGCCTTCGGGGCATGGGCGGGTCCTTGCACGAACGTTGCTAAACCACTAGGCTGCTTGAGGGGCAGCAAGGCCTGGAAAGGATGTGGAGGCTGTGACCGAAACCAGGACATGCAGGCCTTGGCCGAGAGGCAGCGGCTCGTCCCGGCCCGTTTCCTATTTCCAGCCCGAAGCGTCGGAGGAGAGAACTTCCAGTGTCTTTCCCAGCACTGTCAGCTGGACCCTGGTGGTCCCCGGGCAATATCGCGCGTGCGGTCACCCCAGGGCCGAGTTTCCCACGTGTGAGGTCGTGCGCCCTGACGTTTACTGTTTCCAGGGCAGTGGGAGGACGGGCAGCCGAGCAGAGTCAGCGGAAGGTTGACGAGGACGTTCGAGTCGTGGGGACGTGTGCAAACCGGGTCAGAACACGTTTACACACCCAGCCGCGGGCAGCCCTGCGTGCTAGGAGACACTTCGGAAGTTGTGTGCTTTCTGTGGAGACCTGGATGAAATCCAGTGGAGGTGTGATGTGAGGGTCTCTCGGCCGAGACTGTGGCTGAGCCACAGTTGGGTCGGAGCCGGCCACTGACCAGCGTGGAGCAGGGCGTCCTCTGAGGCGCTGAGTTGGTGCGTGGAAGATTCACCAGGGCAGCGGGTCCGACGATGGCTTTGCTCACCCGCTGGTGGTGAGAGAAGCAACAGGGCCTCAGGGGCCACTTCTGGGAGTGTCTCAGGCGACTGCAGTGCTTACTGGACTTCCTGAACCAGCACCCGTGCTGGAGCACACGGGGCTGGGCAGACACCCACTTCTGACAAGGTCCCGGGGACCAGGCTAGCCGCAGACCCACTGGTCCTAGGAGAGCCGTTGCTGGGGACAGCTCCACTCCTTAGGGACACTGGCAGCAGCCCTGAGGGAGGTGGGGAGGGGGAACGGTGCCATCCCAGGGGTGTCAGGCCGCAGGCTGCGTGGCTGTCTGCAGGAGCAGGTATCCCGGACCGAGTGCACGGCTGGACCCGGTGCCAGCCCGGCATCTGGGACAAAGCAGGTGCTGGGGGAGCAGTTTGTCTCTCCCGTTGCTTTTGTGCCTGAAAGTCATCCTCCCTTGCTGAGGTCACAACTACTGGGGGGTCTGGGAGGGGCCGGGGCTGCGTCTGAACTTGACTGTAGCTGTGGCCTCTCCGTAAGGGTTGGGTGGGAATTCCAGGTCAGAACCGGGGCTCTCCCTCCCTACGCGGCTGGGGCGTCAGGATGAGAAGGGTGCCGTGTGCTGAAGGACCCGGGGTTCCAAAGCGATGTTGTTCAGGTCGCGTCTCTGTGTTGGGCCCCTCTGGCTGGAAGGAACCGCGTCCTTCCCGTCGGGCTACGGCATCCAGGGGCCTTGTGGTCAGTCACAGGAGCTGCCCTGCTCTCTGGCCGATGCTAAGACGAGACGGGGCGGCCTCGCGCTCCAGCCTCGACGAAGCATGAACCGTGGGCTGAGCGTCTCTGTGCGAAGGGCGCGAGCCCGGGGGCGGCTGGAAGGTCCGGGGAGGAAGCGGGGAGGACGCGGCGGCCAGAGCAGACGCAGGCCGTTCATTCGCTGGAGACGCGGGCCCGCTTGGCTCCCCGGGACAGCAGAAAAGTGCCTTCCAAGTCTCTTATGTGTTTTCATGTAGTTTGTCACAAGGCAGTACAAGCCTGGGAAGGCTCGGTTCGGTGTGGTTTCTGCAGTGATTTTTCCCACCACCCTTTAGCCAGCCGCGTTGCATTTATGTGCAGTAACTTCACGGGAAGGGACCACGCGGTCTTCCTCCCCCGAAATGAGGGAGGCTCTGCCCCTGGCCTCCCTGCTCGGCATCGAGGCCCTGCTGGGGTGGGACCCCCCGTCGTGTCTCAGGGCAGCTCCTGCCTCGTGGACCTAGAGCACCTGGGCGGAAGGTGGGTCTGACCGGGGCTCCGCAGAGCCGCAAGGCGAGGTCGCTGCCACTGTTCAGAAGCAGGCACGGTTCTCTGCATGGCTGCCCACAGGGCGTCCCCAAGGTCCTTTTTGTTCAATTCTCCATTACTGTCAGAAGTGTCACATGGGGGGAAGGGCCAACGGCAGCAGCCGGGCTTGTCACACCTGCATCCACAGAGCACCTGCAGGGCATGGATCCGACGCAGGGAGAGGCCAGCCGCACGGCTCTTTCTCCGGATGGGGACACAGGACCAAAGGGATCAGCAGGGCAGAGACCCCCGCAAGGCTGCGCGACAGCTCTGACGTGCGGTGTCAGGGGACAGGTTTCACTTGGAAGCAACCTGTGGGGCTGGGCCTCAGGCCTGTGGGCTGCGAGGAGGGAGCCCGGCCACCCTCCCCCTTGGGACAGCCTTGTGTGGCCCTCCCGCCCATTCTGTCCCTTGAGTAGCCACTGGGAGTCTCACGTCAAAACGGAACTCAAGGTTGCAGTCTGTCAAACCAGCCCACGTTTCATGCCAGTCCCTGTGCTTTGTTGAAGAAACAAATCCCTCAGGCTGCTGAGGGTGGGAGGGCGAGGCAGGTCAGTAGCCCCGGAGCCTGACTCGGCCGCGGGGCAAGAGGCAACCAAGGGGCGCGGGTGGTGGGAGGCAGCTGCTGGCCGTGTTCTCCAAGCTGAAGGCAGACGGCCTGCACGCACGCATCGTGCTCTAGCTCGCAGCTTGTTGTTCACAAGGTCTGGGTTGGAAATCCCGGTTACTGTACACACCTTCTAGGACGGAGTAAATGCACGGACGCCATGGCTCGTGGCGGCCACGGGGGTCCTGCCGTGGTTGGCGGGGTGGACACTCGGTGTCGCCAGCGGCAGGACATACAGGAATTTTGGTGCCACTTTTGCTATCTGTTTTGGTAAACCTGAAATTGTTCCCCGAGAGAGAGAAAAAAGTTTAAAGAAATGGCCAAACAGACGTAAGAACAGGTTCTCAGCCTTGATAATAACAGAGAAATGCATATGCAGTAACAGTGAGGCTTTCTGCCGTCAGATGGCAGAACCGAGGAACGAACAGCCAGCCCTGTCCTTTGGGGCCTCGGGGTGGGCGTCTGGCCGTGGGGTGCGGGAGCGAAACGCATGTCCCCTCAGATTCTGACGTGCAGAGACCCCCCACCTTGTCCTGTTGGCAAGCTTGGGTCCCTGTGTGTTCCAGGAGAGGGTCCTGCAGAAACACGCGTGTGTGAGCCCAGACTTTTATGTGGAATGTAGTTAGGGTCTTTGTAGCAGAGTCTGTCAAAGCAAGAGATTGCAAACCGTTTAAATACCCTGGGAGGCCCGCCGTTACCCACAAGGCCGTAGGGCGGGGCACAACTCCCCATCCACAAGCTCCTGCCTCCTGCTCTGTGAAGTAAACAAAGCAACCAGGATGGGCCTTGCTCAGTGGGATCGGGCCTGGGGCGCCGCCCCGGCCGTCGTGGAGGGTGTCTGGAGAGGCCATGGTGGGAAGTGAGGACCCTGCAGAGCAACCTCGGGGGTCGGGACAGGGGGCTTCGAGTGGGTGGGCGCTCGGGGAAGGTTTCCGATGAGACTGAGCCTCTCCTGTCTCTGCTTCCAGCTGGTGGCGGCCATCGTGTTCGTCAGCTTCGGCGTGGTGGCCGCCTTCTGCTGCGCCATCGTGGACGGCGTGTTCGCTGCGCGGCACATCGTGAGTTCTTCCCAGTCTCCCTCATTCTGTTCTCAGTTGCTCTGTGGGTTTAAGGAATCTTCAGAAGTTCAACTTCCTCTTGCAGGACGCAGCTCGGTGACCTTCACAGTCTGACAAACACAGATTGTGTTGGCCAATCGCAGTCTCTCCTCCTGCCCCTCCCCTCGTTTCCTCCAAAACTGACCCAACACGCAGCCCCTACCCCAGCCGTCACATCATTAGAACCAAAGTCCTCAACTTCCCAGCGACACTCCTCAGGCCCCTCTTTAATCAATAAGATGAAAGATGTCCCGGGGCCAGTGCCCCACGACTTCCCAGGCTTTTCACTCAAATACATGCGTTGGGACCTCCTCACTGGACCCTGTGCCCATGAGGTCCCTCTGCCTCTGTCATCCTAACGGTGGGGAAGCCGGGGGAGGACAAGCCACGTCAGACACTCGTGCTTTGGAACCGTGGGGCGGTGGCCGGGACCTGCTCAGAAGGAAGGGCCGGGCGCTGCTGCTCTGTCCACCTGGCGCCCCGTCCAGGCCGGGAAGGACCCGCCGGCATTTCTCTGCGGCCCCAACGGGTCGTGTGTGAGGTGGGAATGCGACACGAGCTCAGGGCTTTACGTGCACTCGTTCACGTCGATTAACACTGAACTCTCTTAGGTTATAAAAAGTGCCGGCCCTGGTGGGAATGTTAGGCTAAGCTTTACAGTCGCTATTCTTGGGACTATTCGGTCAGTTTGAAATTATTTCCAAATAAAAGGCTTACAGAGTGCTGGCCCTGGGAATCCTTACCGATTCCTCTCCAGGAGAGGTGAAGGGCCAAGGAAGGCGCAGGTCAGGTTTTACAACTAAAGAGGCAGGTACGCTTGATTCCCGCAGCCTCCCTGGAGCCTCAGGTGTGATTGAGCACCCCCTGTCCGGGGTGTAGGGTATGGAGCTCCGTCCCCACGCCCCTGCGCTTTTCTTTCTTTATTCCTTAGATGGGTTTCCAGCTTCCTCTGGCTGCATGTGGCCAGTGTGCCCAGGATTGGCCGCGCCCCCCCCCCCCAAGGCTGGGCCTCCCAATCAGGAACTTGGACGTGAACAGAGAGGCTGAGTTTCCAGGTTGAAAACACATAGCCTGAAGCTGCAGGGAGATGGCTGTGCTTGAACTATGGAGAATCAATTAAAAATGCCCTTTTCTGCAGCTTGTAACTGGCTATCGGCACTTCCCGAGATTACAGCTTTAAGATGCCAACAGCTGGGATAGAAAAATGTGTGGAGGGCGCCCCCAGGGCAGGTGAGCTGTGGACGTGTCGGGTGTGATGGGGTCCCGCAGGCTGGCACCCAGCAGGGCCCGGGAAGACTTCATGAGAATCCACGACGAACCCGACCCTCAGGGGCCTGTGAGCCCGTGCCCGCCGGCGTGTTGCCCTTCTGGTCGATTCCAGCCTCTGGGCTCAGTCTCTGTCTGGACCAGGCCCTCCTTTCTTCCTGTAACCAACTGACCCGAGGAGGATGAGGGCCCGCGTCTGGGAGGCAGCCTTAGGGAGCCCCGCCTTGCTGTGGGCAACAGAGGTGGGGTCTCAGCCATGTGGGCGGCTCTCTCGGGCCTCAGCACCCTCAGCCCTCCCTTCAAACGCACTGGCTTCCCGGGTGGAAGAGCCTCCCCGTCTTTCTGTAGGAGCGAGAATGGCCCTGCCTTGTTTCAGGGCTGCACAGGACGCCTGAAGTGGCACCCCTGCAGGTGAAGACTCACAGCCTGCAGGCACCCCCTTCCCAGCTCCAGAGCCAGGAGGCCCTCCCGTCAGGAGATCTGTCGGGAGTTAGCGCACCGGCTCACCCCCAGACGGAGGGGCCGCTGTGTCGCCCCCGTACTTCTATTGAGCGGCTGCTCAGGGGCATCCACACCCGGCACAGCGTCCTCTTGCCTCCAGGCCAGTCCTGTTCCTGCGTTTGTCCCTCAGCCGCTGACCAGGCCCTTCCTGTGCACCGGGGCCACTGGCCTCTCTGGAAGGGCCAGGAACCCACATGTTAGGCTGTGGCCGCGTGGCCTGTGTCACAGCTCTGCCGTCACAGCACAAAATAGCCACAGAAGACACGCAGGCAAATGTGCTGATAAGACTTTATTTACAAGACCAGGCAGGGGTCTGGGCTTGGCCCAAGGGCCGTGGCTCCCCAGCGCTGCAGGAGACACACGGGATCTTCCCTGAGCTTTAATGACTGCAGTCTGATGACGTGTGCTGATTGCCTCGGCTTTTGTTGCTGTGGCACGGTGAAGAAACACCCGTGACGAGGCCTCCCTGAGCGAGGCGCCCGTGTCCTGAGCCACAGGGCACCCCGCTGGGCTCTATCCAGCCCCACAGGAGAGCAGAATTATCTCCGGAGGACAACTTCCTGTTTCATCACGAATTCAAAAACTAAGTTTGTGTGATTTCCCTAGGGCTAAAATAGGTTATAATTTTTTTTTTTTTTTTTTTGCTGTACGCGGGCCTCTCACTGCTGTGGCCTCTCCCGTTGCGGAGCACAGGCTCCGGACACACAGGCTCCGCGGCCATGGCTCGCGGGCCCAGCCGCTCTGCGGCATGTGGGATCTTCCGGGATCGGGGCACGGACCCGTGTCCCCTGCATCGGCAGGCGGACTCTCAACCACTGCGCCACCAGGGAAGCCCGGTTATAATTTTATTCAGCGCAAACTAATAAGAATTCTTTCACCCCGATCGAAGAGTAAAGATTAGACAGAAACTGAAAGCAAACCACTGGTGCCACTGTGTTAGGACCAGGATTCACTAAATGTCCAAGATTTGCACCAAGTCTTCATTGCTTTGGGTGGAATGTCCCCAGGTCTATACATCGGAGCCCTAACCCCCAACGCGATGGTGTCTGGAGGTGGGGCCTCTGGGAGGTGATGAGGGTGAGCTGAGGTCACGAGGGATTCGTGTCCTGAGAGCAGGAGGAGGGCAGCGAGGCAGGAGGAGCACCCCCAGACCGGCCATGCGGCACCTTGATCCTGGACTCCAGCCTCCAGACTCTGAGAAGCGCCCTGCTGCTGTTTAAGCTGCCCCGTCCGTGGCGTCTGTTATGGCGGCCGGAGCAGATGGACCAGTGGTGACATGCTGTGGGCTCCCAGCCCTGCGGAGAGGGCGTGAGGGTGACCTCTGGGCACCGGGAACCTGGACTCTTTTGGCCGGGGGTCCCTGTAGTGTCTGAAAGGCGTGTCTGCCCGACTGCAGGCATGAGGAAGGATGGGGTGTGAACCTGAAGCTTGTCACCCGCAGGTGGGGCACCCACACGAATCACGCCCTGGGGAGCAGACGCTGACACCAAGGCCGTGTGTGGACCGGGCCGGTGAAGAGACAGGAGGGGCGGAAGCTGGCACGGCGCTGGCAGAGGGGCCGCCGCAGCGGAGCCGGCCCCGTCACGGGCCGGGCTGAGTGTGGCAGCTCCGCTGGCCTCCCCGGCGCCCCTGTCCCCGTGTCCCACAGCCCCTCCCAGCGCCCGCCACGCTCCACACGCATCTCCTACACCCTACGGAGACCCAGCTCCCTTCCCTCACTGCGGTGTCTCCCTAAAGGCCCGGCTGCTGCCTGGAGGAGGGGCTGCCGGACCGTCCTCTGTCTCTGGTAGTTTCATGCTTCCTTCTCAGGTCAGAAGCAGGAATGCTTTGAGAAATGTGACGGACAGAGTAACAACACTAAATACAGTTATCGGGACCCGGGCTTATAACTTACGGATGAGGCAGCTTCATGGCATTTCACGTGTGCCCTTGCTGTTCACTACCATGCAGATGACAAGCATGCTGCAATTGTCAGTTTATTGGTCTCTCTCCTTCACTAATCCCCTAAGGGCAGGAACTTGTCTTACCCGGTGCCCTTATGGTTTGGCACCATGTGCCCTATGAATGTCGGGGACAGACTCATGGATGGATGGTTGGATCGGCACGTAGGTGAATGTACACTCCGGTGGCTGGTGAGTGGATGGGTGCATGGAGGGAGGGGGATGGATGGATGGATGGAAGGATGGACGGATGGATGCTTGGATGGATGGATGGATGGAGAGATGGATAGAAGGATGGATGCATAGATGAGTAAGTGATCAGGTGGATGACTGGCTGGTTGGATGGATGAATGGATTAGGCTGAAATCCACCTTGCTCCCTCCCTCGTGGGAAAATTGTTGTGCTTTGAGGAAAAGAGGCAGGAGCCAAGGGGTGTCCTTGTTGAGACTTGTACGGGAGCATGACCACCTCCCTCAGCTGTGCTGCGTTGACCGATGGGGAAGCTGTGTCCCCTGGCTGGTGGGACGGGGTGTCTGCTTCCCTGCTTCCTGGCTGCAGGAGCCCAGCTGCTGTGGGATGAGCCCTGGCATTTCCTGCTCTTTGTACTCCTCCTGGGAGGGGTTCGTTGGCCTTGGCCTCTCTCCTTTGGGCTCAGAGCCTGTGGCGACAGGTCTGAAATCACCTCCGGTCCCTCCTGATATGGGGTAAAGCCATCCCATTCCATCTGTGCTTCTTGGTCTCTAGGAGCCCAGGCCCCTCACCGCAGGAAGGTGCCAGTTTTACTCCAGTGGGGTCGGCTACCTGCACGACGTCTACCAGACGGAGGTAAGCGCAAGCGCTGGTCCCACTTGTTAACCTGTGTCCCTGGTCCAGATCTGACTGTTCTGGCCCCAGCACGCCCTCACGTCGTCCTCACCTGCACCTGGTGAGGTGCTTCACTCCGGGGTCACAGCTGCTGACTGCCTTTGATGCGGCCCCGAATCCACCAGTCCAGTCTGTGCGGTCCAGTCTGTGAGGCTTTCATGATGAGCTTTCTATTGACGTTAATTAGTGCACTAAAATCTAGGATGCTACGTTTACACTGGCCCCAAACTCGCCGGCTGTCCCTGGGCCGAGGATGTCTGCAGGGTGATTTCACTTCTCTTTCTAAGAGTGGCCGGCGTCTCCTCTTGGACCATCCCAGGTGGCTGCGTGGCTCCCTCTGTCCTGCCATCTCACTCAGCTCTGTGTAGATTTATCGGTTTAACTAAACGTGGCCTCTGACACTGTGCACAAATGTCAGGAAGGAGGGGCGCGGGGTGGGCAGCGGGGAGAATGCGGGGAGCAGACGCCGTGGCTGAGGCCGCGTGGCTGGCGGCGGGGGAGAAGGGGCCTCTGCAACTGCCCCTCAACAGGGGGCGGCACACCTCGTCTCCGAAGGCCCGGCCTGTGCTCCTGGTCTTTCTCCCGGCCGGAGGGAGCCCTGGGGACTCGTCCTGTTCAGTGGGGGTCACCGGGCCCTCCAGGCCCTTCCCATGTGCCCCTTGCCCCCCCAGGCCCTCGTGCTGCTCTGTCCTTCCTTCTTGCTCACCCCACTGTGTTCCGTGCGGTACTGGGGTCACAGAGGTGACACCTCCCAGGAGGGGGCACCTAGGGTCAGGGTCAGGGTTAGGTCTCGTGACCTCTAGCTCGCCGTCCTGTGGCTCTGACCTTCCCATGTGCTGGTTGCCAGGCTCAGAGCCCGGCATTGCCCTGACTGCTCCCCTGCCCCGCTCCGTGTCCTCCAGTCCTCACCTGTCAGGCCGTCCGCCCAGCCCCCTTCCAGGCCTGAGTCACATGGGCTCACTTTCATGGCTCCCAGCAGCCTGTCTCTGGTCTCCACCCCGTCGGGACTGTTTTCCCAGATAAATCTTTCTAGGACCCCTGCTCAAGCCCTCCCACTCCTGATGTGGGTGGCTTTCGGGAGTTACCCACAGAACCTTGAAAGAAAGGCTACATGCCCAAGGGTGGCTTGAGGTGCTGCTAAAGGGGCCGGGGCCTCACAGGGGCCCCAAGGGCCTCTGGGGTCAGGCCCTGCCCCGGGCGCCTGGCCTCTCAGGTGACCCCAAGCCTCTGCTCGAACCTCTGTCCTCACTGGTGCACGGCCCTCCCTCCAAGTCCTTCTCCCCAAGGCCCCCGTCCTCTCTCTGTAGCTGGGTGGTCTCTGCCCCACTTACCTTCCACATGGGGGTGGTTACAAAGCGCCGGGGGAAGGAGGGAAGGCCTCCGTGTGACCTGGGGAAGGGCTGGCTTGGTCAGACTGGGTGGCCGGGAGCTGTCCTCTGGGAACTCAGGGAGGGTCTCCCACCTGAGGGGTCCCCACCTGCAGGCTCCTGGGCACATCTCCCCCTCCCTCACCTCGTCCAGCAAGCTTTGGTCGCCTGGTCCTCTACCTGTCCCTGCAGGGAGGGCCCTGTCGCCCCCCAGCCCTGCTGCACCTGGACTGGGTGGAGGAAAGGGAAGGTCAAGAAACGTGGGCTCAGGAGAGGCAGCTGCCGGGCTGATGGGGCAGGGTGGTGGGTCCTTACCCCCAGGGAGGCCCCTGCCCGCTCCGGGCTGGGGACACGGGGCGCCTGACCGCACTCTCTGCTCACAGGTCACCTGCCACTCCCTGAACGGTCGGTGCCAGCTGAAGGTGAGGAGTAACACCTGCTACTGCTGCGACCTCTACGACTGCCAGAGGTGAGTGGTGGGGAGCCCGACAGCCGGGAACCCCACGTCCCTGGACGTACCTGCCCCCGCTCCGCACCCCCATCCTTGCACGCTGCACCCACATCTCATTCAGCCCTCAGACATTCTTGTGAGGCCAGGGCATGGGCTCCGTTCCACAGATGAGAAGACCGAGGCTCAGGGCTGCCGGGAGGTGGAGGGGAGGGGAGGCCTCTCGGGGAGCCCTGTCCTGCTGTGGGCTGTGACCGTCACAGGTGACCCGTTTCTTCCTCCCCGGGTGCTGGTTCCCTCAGGGTCTCCACCCCGGAAGGCCGAGACCCTGTCTCTGCCTGCTGGTCTCTCCGGTCTGGGGACGGGGGCTGCAGTTTGCCCTGGGTCCCCCCACCTCCCATGGGGCCCAGAAGAGCTGCTCCATCCAGTCTGTCCAGCTTTTCACCTGTCGTTTGGACCAGTGCAAGGTCCCAGCGCCTTCGGAGTCAATACCCTCCCCACATTGTCTTTTAAATTTTGTGTTAATAGCTTGAATACCTACATTAAAGCCAACAGGAAGTTTAGTGTTTGTGTCTTGGAGACCCCTCCCTGAATAGTTGAAAAACCCAGGGGTGGAGGCTGCAACACCCTTCCCCCAGAGCAGGAATTCACCCGATTTCCAACCCAAGGCTGTGGTCCAGAGCCTGCACAGACCACGACCACGGGGCCCAGGCCACAGGGCCAAGACGAGTCCCCTCTGAGGCTCACCCCTCTGTGTTCCCTGCCAAAGCGGCCAGCAGCCGCTAAGCCCTGCCGGCTCTGAGGGGACCGGGTCGGGGATCTGTCTGCCGGGCCCGTGTTTGGGGCAGGCTGTCCTGCTCAGAGACCTGGGCCCCCTCCCAGATGGATTCTGGGCTCCCTGGGACAGCCCTGCCCCCAGGGCCCCCCTCTGCCGCCTGAGGGGCCTGGGCCCTCCCAGCAGAGCCCCCAGCCCGTCAGTACACGGAGCGTCTGCCCCGCTGGCTCAGGCGGCGAGGTGGCCCCCCTGCAGCCGCGGGTGACACTGAGGCCCCTCCCCACACAGCACCGAGCACCCGCCCACCTACTACGAGTTCGTGGGCGTCCGCGGCTGCCAGGACGTGCTCCACCTGTATCGGCTGCTCTGGGCCTTGGCGGCACTGAATGTCCTAGGCCTGTTCCTGGGCATCGTCACCGCGGCCGTCCTGGGGGCCTTCAAGGACATGGTGAGTAGCGTCTGCCGCGCGCTGGGCAGACTCACCGATGGTGACATGGGCCTGTGGAGCCGCCAGCCGTGCTGACCACAGCCTGGGGGCACTTCAGTCCCTCCTTCCCGAGGCTCGCGCCACCTGAGCCGGTCCAGGGAGCGCAAGTTCAGCGGCAGAGAGGGGCACCGAGCCTGGCGCCTGACGGCCGTGTCAATCCCTTGGTGGCCCGCTGAGCACGGAACCCCAACACCTCCGATCCGGTAGATCTGGGGCTCAGGCCCGTGCTTCCCAAAGTCAGGTAACTCCAAAGTGAGCCCCCGAGAACGTGCTTCAGCATCTGGGCGGTCCTGGGCAGGGACCGCACTGCAGGATCCGTGCCTGAGGCCACCCTGCAAGTCTCTCCGTGGGCAGCGTCCTCTCCAGGAGACCAGCTGTTCCAAGCCGTGTTCTCGCGCGGGGCTCAAATGGCACCTTCTGGGACCTGACACTTCATCCGTGGAGGTGCCGCACGTGAGGCCACAAATGCCAGGAAGAGCTCACAACCGCCCACAGACCAGCAGCCACCCGCCCCTCACCCGGTTTTAACGAGGAGGCAGTGCAAATGCACGTGCAGACAACCCCGCAGGCCAGACCCCATCCACAGCTCACACTGCCGAGGGGTGCTTGTTACCTCTGCCCAGAGACTGTGGCCATTGGCCACACTTCTCAGCCTCACCTGGAGCCTCCCGAGATCAGTGACATGTTTCTTAGAGGTTTCCTGACCCCAGACAAAGCCCGAGACACCACGGGAGACCCTGGCGACCCCCCGCCCCACTCCCACTCTGGTGGTGCAGACGCCAGGCCCAGCTCCTGCTCGGTCGCAAGGTGTCTTTCCGTGCGTGCACACCAAGCATCCGGTCCTTCAAGGACGAGAGGTGCCTGCCCCCGGGACACCTGGGGTCTGCAGGTCCCACAGTGCGGTCTGTGGGCTCCCTCGGTGGGGCTTTTCCTGCTGTGGCCAGGTCAGAGTTTTCTCTCTTGGCAGATTCCCAAGGAGAGTGAGGTTAGACTCGATGGCTACACAGAGTGTCTTGTTCGGGTCCTGCCCCTGGGAGCCCGGGTGGAGGCTGTTGAGCTATCCCCAGGGATGGCCGTCAGCCCGGTGGCTTTTCCAGAAGAGGCCCCTGTACTCATGAGTTTATAATAAAACTGCTGGAGCTTCTCTCGGGAACGCAGTGACGCCCCAGAAAGGCCGCTTGTCACACGGGACACAGAGTTACCTGTCAGCCCCGCTCTGGAGAGTTTCCTTTCTCATACCCAGAGCTCAGGGGTGTTGTAAGAAGCAAGTAAGGTGCTTCCTTAAAATTTTACACCTACGAGTAGATGCTCTTGTAAGGTAATGGATCTTATAATTTAAGAATTATCTTAAGGAACGAAGACACGTCACTAGCCACCCAAAGCTCTGGGCACTCAGGGCTCCAGAGGGCCGGTCACAGACAGCTCGTCCCGTGGGGTGCTGGGTGGGCGGGTGCACAGAACGTGGAGTCTCGTGTCTGCAGAGGGTCTCCCGAGGTGGGGTTGCCCTGGCAACGTGGCCACGCTTACAGCCCAGCCTGGGTGCGGAAGGGTCTGCGTTGGCCTCAGGTATGAGAGCTGCAGGTGGACAGTCCTGCTGGCCCAGCTGGGGTCTCCTTGCTGTCCTGGGAGGCTCGGGGTGAGAGGGTGCACGAGGGGTCAGGGAAAGACCAGGCAGTGTAGGCAGCCAAGGCCGGAGGAGGCGCCTAGCATCCCCCGCAGAGTGGCCGTAGTTCCCAGAGTGAGGCCGCCTCTGGGAGACCCCTACGCCTCCACCCCATCCTCCCCAGGCCCCAAAATGCTGAGCCAGGCCAGGCAGCTCCTCTCCAGCCCATGACGCCCTTTTGACCCTTGACCCACGACCCTCACCAACCCCCTTGGCCCGGATCCCCTTAGCCAGGCCTCAGGCCCGAAACACTCTGCGCAGCCCTGGGGCCCAGCTCCGGTGGTACCGGGCCATGTCGGGGCGCACACAGTCGGCCGTCAGCTGTGCTTGTTCGTGAGTAAGGCATCAAGGCATCGAGGTGGCTGGGCTTGGGCCCCGTCTTGAGTTTTCCGCCCTCTCCCTGCTTTCAAGCTGCCTGTTCACTCCTCGGAGTTTAACTGACTCGACGCGCAGACCAGAGCTCCTGGTCGGAAAGGGCGGAGCACTGGGCCTGCGGGATGAAGGAAGCGCGATGGCCCTCCTCCTACCTGGGCTGCCTGCGTCCCGAGGGCAGGGGCGGCGAGGCAGCTCTGGGGTGCTCTCTGCCCGCTCCGGCTGCCTCCTCTGGGGCGGAGCGCCTGGTGCGCTCCTCGCTGCGCTCCCCGCTCCTCAGGACCCTGCTCTGGCACCTCCGGGGCCTGATGGGTTTCCAGCTGCTCCTGCCCGTGCTGTCGCGGCCCCTCCCGACTCTGCCCCAGGGCTGTCAGGCGGGACCCAGGTTCTGGGCTCTTAGGGAAGCATGCACCTCTGGTCTGGGAGCCCCGAGCCCCCCGTCGGGAGCGGGTGGCCTGCCTCTGGAGGAGGGTCCGTCCTACAGCCCATCCTCTCTGCGGGCAGGTGAGAGGTCAAGAATCAGGGCCCACATTCTGTTTTCCTTTGGGGAATCAGAACCTCCCATGAGCTAAGGAAGCCGGAGTTCGAGGAGTTTGGGAAGCTCTGGTCTTGGTTGTGCTTCTCCAGAAATCCCTGCGGCCAGAGCCCTACCCCCGCCTGTGCCACCCGGAGCCCCTGTGGGGAGAGGGCCCTGCTGACTAGAGCCGGGGGCATCTTTGGAATCAGCGCCCCTCGGAGATGCCCGTGACACACGCTCCTGGAGCAGACAGATGGGGTTTCCTCACTGATCCAAAAAAAACCCAAGAGAGCCTGGGCCTAGCTGGGCCTCTCGGCAGATCCCGGAACAAACAGGAAAAGGAAAAGCAAGAAGAAACCCAGCTTTTGGGCTTTAGTTCTGGTTGGAGAGAGGCTGGTGGGAGGACTCGGAATCTCTCCCTCGGGACTCCACCTTCCTGAGCGGCTGCCGGACGGGGCTCCCCAGAGCAGGGCTTGGCTGACATGTCTCCATCCTTTGCGGCAGGTCCCGCTGCCCCAGCTGGCCTACGGCCCATCCACAGCGCCTCAGGTCCTCTACAACCCCGCCCAGCAGATCCTGGCCTACACAGGCTTCTGCCCGGTGCCCCCGGCTGTCCCCACCTGCTCGTCGTACCCGCTGCCCCTGCAGGTAGGCCGAGCGTCCCCGGGCCGGAGCGGTGCTCACGTCCCAGGCAGCTGGCATCCAGGGAGTGCTGCTCGGGTGGGACACGGGGGTGGGGGCTTGGGTTGAAGGAAAAGGGGGGGGTCTATGGCTCCCCCTCCCGATTTAGACAATGGGGTGATGCAGCTGGTGTGGACCAGCAAAGGGGGTGGGACGACTGAGGGATGTGGCGGGTGACCCCAGGCCCCGCACTGGACCTTCGGCATCCCCGGCGGCATTTGGGGCATCTGCTCCGTGTGGCCCTGGTGACCCAGCCAGCCACGTCTTTCGGGGCCTTGAGATTTTCTGACCCCTGACCAGGTCCCACACAAGTTGGCTGCAGTTTCCTGGCCAGAGCGACCAGGGATGTGCCAGCTGCCGGGCCCCTGTGACAAGGCAGAGTCACTGAATAGAGCCGAGGGCTTGCCAGCACTCACGAGAGCGGCAAGTGCACAGGCTTCACCCGAGGACAACTCTGGTGGCCTTGGGGCTGCTGTGGAAGGGGGCACGCGGGGGTGAAGCCTGTTCATAGAGCAGCGTCCCGCCCAACGAGCTGCCACTGTGGTGACCAGGACGTCCCCAGATATTGCCCTGTGTCCTCGGGGAGCAGGGGTGAGCACCTCTGGCCCAGACAGCCTGTCGGCCTCTGTTTTGTTGGGGGCGGGACGGTGGCCTTGGCACGTTCTCTGGTCTGTGTCAATGACAACAGCCCCTGAGCAGTTCTGGGAAGTTCGCAGGGTCAAGGTACCGGAGGGGCTGCGTCTGTGTGTGTGGGCAGGTGGGGTGCTGAGACCCCGGCTGTTTGCTGTGAGGTCGCACATCTTCATCTGCAGCTCGGGGTCCCAGTGCCCGAGAAGTGATGTTGACGGGATGTGAGACCTTTTCAGGGCCAGCGGCTGTTTAGGACAGGTGTATGTATCCACCAGCTCAGGGACAGAGGCGGCGGCCAGACTTGAGGAGGGGCTGAGGGGAGCGTGGTGTCCCTCTCCGCGGCCCCTTATGACGCAGAGGAACGCGCAGATTCGGCCCGGCTGGTCGCCCGGGGCTGCGGGACAAGCCCGGCTAGCGAGGTCCACGGTGGCCTCCCCAGGCCCGGCAGCTCGTGGGGCTGGAAGCGGGTGTGGGCTCTCTGGGCCCCAGGGCGCAGTGGGTGTGGTGAGCCTCCATCCTGCCCGGGACAGGCCCGCTGGGCGGGGATTCAGGAACCACTCTACCTCCCCGTGGAGGCGCAAGTCCTGCCTCTCCGCACCTGGCTCCTTCCGCTTGCCACGAACATGAAGCTGGTGGCTGTGCGCCCAGGGCTCCGGGGGCCTTGGAATTCCCAGAGGAGGCTGTGCCACGGTGGCCTGGCCTGAGGGCGGTGCCACGTCTGTCTCCGAGGAGTGGTGGCCCACGGGCTGTGCCATGGGAGGCCTTCTCCTGCCCATGAGAGCCGACCCCTTAGCCGTCCCACCAGTCCCGAGCAGGCGCCCTGGCCGCATGGGGACCTGCAAGCTGAGTCCTGAGTCTGGGAGGGGCCTGGCTCGAGAGTCTTCCCATTTCTAAGACACGGAAAGGAATTATCCAAGCGTCAGGAGATGAGCTGGATGCCAGTAACCCCCGGTAGCGTCACTTCTCAGGGCGGGTACGTCAGCTTCCCCGACACCCAGGTGCCGTCCTTGGCAGCCCTCGTCTTACCTGGGAGCGTCACCTGCATCCCACCTCCAGGCCACCCTCCCTGGTCCCCAGCACGGGAAGGACCACATCGTCTGGGCGTGGCCTGTGTCCTGGGCGCTGTACTCTGCCCCTCATCTCCTTAGTTTGCCGAACCCACAACGTGAGACCCACAGCTGGAGGGAGGGCTGGACCCATGGCTGGCTGGCCACCTGTGATCTCAAACACCAGCTTGGAAATGCACAGACGTTGAGGAACGGGCGTGCTCCACGGGCCGGCTGTCTCCAGTCCTCCCAGCGTCCCCCCCAAGACCCCACAGTCACGCCCGCACACGGGGACTCCAGGCAGCTCTGGGACGTGGCTGGGGGCAGAGGCGATCCCCGCAGGGCCCTTCCTCCTGGCTGAGCCCCGGCGTTTGGCTGGTTTGTCACCAGCCTCCCGCAAGCTTGGCCGCAGGGAGGGCCCGGAGAGGACAGCACCTCATCCGGGCGCCTGCTGCTCTGGGTCCTGACCCGAGGCACTGGCAGCCGTCCTGCTCCTGTTCCTTCGGGAGACGGGGCTGCAGGGGGCGGGCACGGTCTCCCCTCCTTACCGCTGGTGCTGGTGAACACGTGGCTCTGTTCCGGTGTCGTACTCCAGCCTCATCCACCTTCGGGCCTCTGGCTCGTCAGAAACAGCAGATGCGCCCAATTCTCCCTCCCAAGGGCGGCCTGGCCTCCCTCCACAAGGGCCTGATCAGCTTTTATCACCAGCACACGTAGGAGCGTAATTACACACACGTCAATCATCAGATTTCGAGGAGCTGACAAATCAATGATGCTATGTGTCTCGTCAGGAGGGAAACGACAGATTGATGTTTCTGACTCTGTTCCCATCAGAGGAGGAAAGGGATATTGCAAGTGTCCTGTCCAGTCCTTAGCAGCGGAAAACACTCCCACATAAGAGAGGGAGTGAGCAGCTCTTGGGGGCTGTTTGGAGCAGTTGGTCAAAAGAACAATCACCTTAGAAGAAAACCCACCTTCCTTATTCCCAGAGTTGCCTGGTCAGGAAGTGCAGGCACAAGGACACGCCAAGGATTAACTCACATCTTGTAACTAAGGACCTCGCATCCTGTAACTAAGGACCTCACATCCTGTAACTAAGGACCTTGCATCCTGTAACTAAGAGGCTTTTCGTCTGCCCCCAATGGGATTGCCTGTGTGGACAGAGCCTAGTTTCCTCCGTGATTCCTGGTGGTTTGCTCTGTGGTCCATGGTGGTTTACTCTGTGGTTCCTGGTGGTTTTCTCTGTGGTTCCTGGTGGTTTGCTATGTGGTTCCTGATGGTTTGCTCTGTGGTCTGTGGTGGTTTCCTCCGTGGTTCCTGGTTGTTTCCTCCGTGGTTCCTGGTGGTTTCCTCCGTGGTTCCTGGTGGTTTTCTCTGTGGTCTGTGGTGGTTTCCTCCATGGTTCCTGATGGTTTGCCCCATGGTTCCTGGTGGTTTACTCCGTGGTTCCTGGTGGTTTACTCTGTGGTTCCCGGTGGTTTACTCTGTGGTTCCTGGTGGTTTACCCTGTGGTTCCTGGTGGTTTCCTCTGTGGTTCCTGGTGGTTTATTCTGCAATCCTCGCTGGTTTGCCGTGTATTTCCAGCTGTCTCCTCTGTGGTTCCCACTGGTTTATTCCGTGGTCAGTGTGGTTTACTCCCTGGTTCTCTCAGCTGCTCATTTCTGGTAAAGAACTGACCACACACATGCCTGGTGGGAGCTGGGGATCCGCAGATCTGAGGGATGTTCTCTAGAGGTTTCCTTTGTCCCCTGAGGTCAGAAAGAAGTGTGAGTTTGAGAGAAAGAAAGCAATGGAGGTGCGCAGGGGCCCAGGGCCCTTGGATCCCTAGAGCCCTGACTTGTGAGGAAATTCTCTCCAAAGCCCGAGGTCCGGGGTTCCTCCAGGGAGAGGGGGCAGGCAGGCTGGCATCCCTGGTCCCTGGGCACCTGCTGAGCAGAAAGCAAGGAACCACCTGGCCCCACCGAAGACGAGAGCCTGCACACACTCACCTGTGTCCCATCACAGAGGGGTTGCTTGCTTTATTTAATGTTGGTTTTAAGCAGGCATTTTTAACCTCTAGAAGTTAAAAAAAAAAAAGAAAGAAATTTAAGAGGTTGTTGGCAGGTGGAGGAAAACTGGAAATTTTATTAATTTACAGTCTGTGGCATGCCCCAACATTCTCTTTGCAGAATCACTGTTTGTGTCTATGTGTATTCGTGTGGGTTCTCCAGAGAAACAGAACCAAGAGCATGTGTGCACGTAGTAGACACAGGTAGAGATAGATTTACAGAAAGAGATGATACAAATATAGATATATAGAGGGAGAAAGTCCAAAATCTGCAGGGCAGTCCACAGGCTAGAGGTCCCAGGAAGAACCGATTTTGCAGTTTGAGTCTAGTCAGTTTGGAGGCAGAATTCCCTCTCCCTTGGGAACCTCAGTCTTTTCCTCTTCAACTGATTGGACGAGGCCCACCCACACCAGAGAGGGTGATCTGCTGGTCTACATGTTCATCATGGATACCAAACACCTTCAAAATGACATCCAGCAGTTTGAGCAAACGTCTGGGCACTGTAGTCTAGCCAAGTTGATGCATAAAATTCACCATCACACTATGTGGAAAATGTTGATGTTCTTGGTTTTTTCTGTAAAATATGAAGTGTTGAGTAAACCCAGGACCCCAGATGAGCTGGGCAGCCTTTTCCTTAGACGGCGTTTGCACGTCCGTGCATCCCGATGTCAGGTGGTCACCAGCCACCCTCCTGAATGTCAAGACCGGTGCCCACAGGCGAGAAGGGGGCCCAGTGGGGCTGAATCGGGGCCTCCCTGCGGCCCCCTGGGAACGCACACTGATCAGGGAGCGGTTCCCACCAGGAGGGCCTGGGTCTGGGGGTTCGGGCCAGGGTGGGCTCTGAGGAGCGCCAGTCATGCTGGGCTCCCAACGGCTGAGGAGGCTTTTTCTGTTTGGTTGCAGCCCCCTGGTGGCTTCCCGGCCTCACCTGGCTCTGACCTCTCTCTGTCCGAGGATGTGCAGCCTCCGTCCCAGCCCGGCTCCAGCTGCCGGCCCCCCCCGAATGCCCCCCCCATCTTCACCCTCACCCACTTCCTCCCCGGGGAGAAGCCTCCCCCCTACGCACCATGATGCAGAGGGTGGAGATTGAAAACTAGTTTTTGGCTTGTTAGAAAACAGAGCAGCTTTTACGAACCCTGCTTCTGCGGCCAACCTCCTGGAGACGTCCGAGCCCTCCTCCCCTCCCTGGGCACATCTGGGCAAGGAGAGGCCGGACCGTGGCAGGGAGCCCTGGTGGTCAAGGCCACCTCACTCTGTGTGAAGCCACACACCAAGCTGTGCTAAAATGCCCGCTGGAGCCGCCTTGCTCTGGTGGCATCGCTTACAAAACAGTTTCATTTTCCTCCTAATTCGTTATCACTATGATGGTCAAGGGGACTGTGGCAGGTGCCCCCGTGTGAGGGAACGTGCTGTGTTTGTATTTATATGTGCGTGTCCCTGGCGAGGGCAGGGTCGCCACCCTCAGTGCTGCCCTCCTGGTACCCATTCACTCAAGTGAAAACTTGTCCCAGCTCAAATATAAGTGCTGTTTCCAAGGCCTGCGAGTGGTCTGAGGTCTGCGTGTACTCTGTTCCAATCGCGTCCCGCAGCTGCATGTGCCCTGTGTATGGTGTCTGGGCCCCCGACTGTCAGCCTTCGTGGAGAATCCAGGGGAGCCTGGTCTGTTCTGCGAGACACCCCCTGTGGGACCCCACCCGCAGAGCAGGTGCCCCTAAGATGCAGCCTCTCTGCTGAGAGACCCCTGGGGGGGGGCCTCTGTGGCCCAGCAGCCATGGCCTTGGTGAAGCCGTGCCCAGGACAGGCCAATGGCTACCAACTGGGGCCCCATGTGCACCTGCCCACTGCCAGACACACCTGAGGAAGCAGGTGAGCGTGGCCTTGGAGCCAGTCAAATCCTGGTCGAGAGACAGACCGGAGTCTGTCTCAGAGTTACAGAGTTACAGTCATGGATCATTGGGGAAAAGAGATTGCGGAGCAGGGACAGGAGGAAGGAGAGGTGAGGGGAAGGGAGAAGGGAGGGAAGCAAGCGGTTGAGTCTAAACAAGACGCGGTCTCCTCTCCCCCTGCTGGCTGGGAACGCAATTGTGTCCAACAGACAGAATACTCCCAGCCCTCACTTTCAGAAACACTTCTCACTGCATTTTCTGAGCATGTGGACCGTTTCCTTAGAGAGGAGGACGGACACGCGTGGATGCGTCTGGCCCCTTGGCCTAGGGAAGGCTATTTGTCGCAGACGAGGCAGGAAGGACCTGGTCACTGGTCAGAGCATGCAGATTGTTGTGGTCCCTGCAGCGCCCCACGCCCCCCACCAGTACCGCAACGAGGGGAGTCACAGAATTCTTGGTTTCCCGGCACATGAAAGCGATGTTTACACCATCCTGCAGTCTGTTGCCAGTAGCATTATGGCTAAAGAAACAATGCGCAGCCTTAATTAAAAACACTTCATTCCTAAAACATACCAAAACAGTGGGGGCTTCCCTGGTGGCGCAGTGGTTGGGAGTCCACCTGCCAATGCAGGGGACATGGGTTTGTGCCCCGGTCCGGGAAGATCCCACATGCCGTGGAGCAGCTGGGCCCGTGAGCCGTGGCCGCTGGACCTGCGCATCCGGAGCCTGTGCTCCACAGCGGGAGAGGCCACAGCAGTGAGAGGCCCGTGTACCCCCCCCAAAAAACAAACAAACCCAAAACAGTGACAAGAGTAACATCAAAGATCACTGGTCACGAATCACCCTACAAATATAATAATAATGAAAAAGTCTGAAATATCATGAGAATTATGAAAATGTGACGCAGAGACACGAAGTGAGCAAACACTACTGGGAAGATGTGCTAACAGACTTGTTTTGCACAGGGCTGCCCCAAATCTTAATTTGGAAAAAAAAAAAAAAAAAAAGCAGTATTTGTAAAACGAGATGTGACTGTGTTTTGTTAAACGTGGGCTCGCAAGCCCAGTGTTTCCAGGCTGGCCTGATCCGCTGGACCCAGCGTAGCCCTGGCCTCTGTGGCCTCCATGGCCTCCGTGGCCAGGGCGTGGCCCCACCTCCTGTTGTCCTGGAACTTCAGCTCTAAAAGCCACGAGCACAGCAAAGTCACTCCTCCTCAATTTGGAATTTTAGGCCAAACTCTCAAGTGGCCAATCCTCCCTAATTGTTTGACTTGCTTTGGGCATATCGTAAAAAATAACAAAACGAGCAGAATTTAGGAGGAGTAATTCCATTGGCTGAGATGGAGCCCGTGGCCACACTGAGAAGCAGCGTGAAGTTAGTTTTTGAAGCATCCTTTGTCTCCCTTTTAGCCCGATTTTGACACGATGGTCTTGCTGTCCCTCCACCTGTCCGCCCTGTCACCAGACTCACTAGTCTGGGTCCCAGTTCCTCACAGCTTTGCTCGGTAGCCTCTGCGGCTAAGCTCTCCCTTTCGGGGCTTCGCCGTCACAGTGGCATTTGGGGCCTGGTGTGGGGGGGTGCCTAGTGCGACCACAGGACCAGCATCCCTGTGCCCAAAGCGGGCTCTTGTAGGACGAGTCCAACTCAGCTCTGCGACTTGGGGAGACCATCTTTCACCAAAGAAACCTAGTTTGAACATCATGTAAAACAATGGAGTATGAAAGGAGAATTCACGTGACTGACTATGTTCCCTGCCTGGATTGTGCAGAGAACAGGGAAGATGGTTCTTCATTCTGAGGCTCGTAAGAACCAGATGGGTCTTGTTTTACATAAGGAGGATGATCTCTTTCCCACGGAGGACCCTCTACAGCCCACTCGAGACCTCAGCTTTGCTAGAGGCCCATCAGGCATCCCTGCGGCCTGGGGGCCAGGCAGGGGCAGGAAGGGGCCGCCTGGACACCAACTGGAGCCGGGTAACAGGACAAGCTCCTGTACTCCCCCTAAACACAGCCAGTCCTCATCACAAAGGCAAAGAGGCAAACTCATTACTTTACAAAAGTTACACGTATAAATTTAGGGAATTTCCATAAAATCTAAGAACTTAAGAGTCACTGAGATGCTTATTTATGTTGAGAATTATGTTAGGATATTAGTGTACAAATCACAAACCATCAGGTGACCAGAGTGGGGTGAGACCAGGTCCCGGCTTCCCCCCTTCCAGCCTGCCTGCCGGTGCGGCAAAGCCCAGGCCTGGCTTCAGGCTCATCCAGGTGAAATCCACCAAGAGCTCCCTGTGTGGGGACTTGACGCCAAACCTGCCTTCCCAGCCTCGTCACATCATCATCTGTTCATTTTGCTGCGTCAGATAAGGTCCTGCCAGTCCCGTTTCTCCCTCGCGGCATCTGTTGGGAGATGCGAGCTCACTGGCACAGATTTTGTCAACATTTATTGGGGACACCTGCGTGGACCCTACAGGCACTTAGGGTTCCGCATGTGAGGTGCCCAGCCCGGCCTGGTCGGGGCCAGCGCCTGCCCATCCAGCCGCCTTTCCCTGAATGCCCACCCTGAATGCGTCAAAAGACGACACAAACCAAGCCGCGCAGTACTGGATGGACAAGCGTCCCTTCCAGCCAGGGAAACCTCAGCCTAGTCTGATGGGATCTATGAGAGATTTTTCCTTCTCTGGGTGACTTTCCAGTGGATCCTTGGTTTTATGTTCTTGGTGTTTTTGGTTCAGCGGGCAAAGACACGTGACATTGAAATGCCCGCAGCCGTGTTGCTTGGGGACAACCTCTGGCAGCAGGGCCGTGGCTCTGACCGTGGGCCTTGCCCTCTGCCCGCAGCCAGGTCAGCCCCGCATCGCAGCCACCTTTGTTGCTCCTAGAAATGTCGGTCAAGGTGGAGATACTGTCTGATCACAGGACCCCCTGCGGCCCCTGGGCTAGAGCCTCTGGGGGGAGGACGTGCCCTCCCCCGTGTCCGTGCTGGCCCTGCTGCTGCTCCGTGGGGCTTCGGCGCCCTGCCCTTCAGGGGGCATTTAACCCAGTGCAAACCGTACCAAGCAAAAGCAGGAGAGGAGAAAGGAACTGGGGCTGGGACTTGAACGGGACGTAGGGGCTGAGCCCCAGAGCTGCTCATGTGGGCACTCGGCTCGGAGCTACCAGAGGGAGGGGGCTCCACGCTTGACCAGAAGCCCTGCATCCACAAGGCTGGACCGTGCTCAAGAGCAAGGAGGAAATTCTCTTTCCTCCACGTCTCTGGGCGCCCCCCCTACGGTTTCTGCACTCAGATGCGAGCCCCGGGACTGGGGTGTCCTGGAGACAGAAACCCCTCGTCCATCAAAGGCTCGAGGTGCCCGGCCTCCGCTTTCCTCACGTGACGGCGGGGCTCGAGGCTACTGTCCGCTCGGTCCAAGGAGGGGAAACCAGACGGGGCCAGCAGGCACAAAGGGCCGACTGCACGCCCAGCCGCACCCTGAGGGTCAGGATGTCCACCGGCCCACTGACCCTCCCGGGATCCCGCAGCAAGTCCCTCTTCTGCCCAGAGTTTAAGACCCATAGCGTCCAACGGAGCCAGGGGTCTGTGGTCCGAGACGTCGATCCCCTCGGTGGCTCCTGGACCCACGAGCGCCCGGGCCAGGAGGGACCTTGGCTCAGGGCTGCAGGGAGTGAAGCCGCAGCCCCTGGTCCCAGCAGGCCCATGACTGTCTTCGGAGCAAGTGGCAGGGAAGCTGGTCGCAGGCCTGGACGCGGGATGACCTGCAACCCCTGAGCACAACCCAGGGTGGGGTCTGCAGGGCCGCAGGGTTTCCCCGGACATCCACACCCGCGTGGCCTGACCCACACTGTCTGCCCTGCCAGGTCGTTTCATCTCGCCGAGAGCCGGGAGCTGATAAAAAATATCAAACTCCAAGGCCAACAACTTTGCTCCTGCCCACAAAAATGTCTTTATCCCTCACCCCAGCCACAAAGAATGTGAACAATTCAGTTCCCAGCCTGCTGGTGGCTTCCAGGCACCCCCATCCCTAGTCCCTGGGACCCCCCAACTCCGGCTGGCCTCAGTGTGCTCTGGGCGCCGTTCCCTGGGGACCCCTCTCTGCCATGCCCTCCCCAGAGCAGAACCCGGCCAGGCTCCGCCCGCGTCCTGACGTGTGTGAGGCCCGGCCCTGCAGCTCTGACGGGCTCCACCATGGGGTGGGGATTGGTGGGGCCTCTCCCCCGGCCCCTCCCTCTGCTGAGCGGCCCTTCCTCATCCTCAGTCACAGACTGAGCCCGGTGCTCCGGGGACCGGGCTGGAGGCTGGTTGGGTGGAAGGGGTCAGGGAGGCTGCTGATGGGAACAGGGTTCCCTGCTGCCGTGGTGGAATGTTCTGGAACTGACAGTGGTGACGTTGCACAGCCCTGTGAAGGTGCTGAAACCCGCTGAATTGCACGCTGTTAGGGGGTGAACATTATGGTATGTTACTGGGTCTCACTGGAAAAACACTCAGGGCAGGGCCGGGGGATAGTACGTGCTTGGTTAACAAGAACGACCCTCAGCAGCAGTCTGGTCTGGTCCGAGCAGCCTGCGCTCACCCGCACTGCCCTGCCCTCCCCACTCCCGCCTTCTCAGTCCTTCTGCAGCCCGACTCCGCCACCTCTGGGTGTAGGGAGAGAACACAAAGCTGGCGGAGCAAAGGTGCCCATTGGATTAAGGGGACGTGCCCAGCCGAGCATCGTCCAGCCCAGAGGAAAGGAGCCGGGGCAGGCCTCGCTCTGTTAGCAGCTCTTGGGTGGCACCATTACATGCCTATTTCCCTTTCCCATTTGCTAAAACTTTTTAATTATGAAATTTAATACACGTGCAGAAAGCCTGCTGGAGACCAAGGTGTAACGTGGTGACTATTTGCAAAGCGAGGCAGTCACCCGGCCCCGGGGCTGGCCCTCCCTCCGCCCGGCGCCCACTCTCCCGCTGTACTGTCCTCTGTAGGCACAGGTGCCCAGCCTCCGCTGAGCTTCCTGCTTGTGAGATGCACGCGTGGGGTTCTGCCTCTGATCCCAGGACCCGTGACTGCCCCTTTGGCTGTGGGCAGGCCTCGGCTGATCTCGGGGCCCCTGTGTGTATGCGGGGCCCCTGGCTTGGATTTGGAGCACATGGCGGACTTTGGAGGACGACGCCCGGCCAGCGTCGGTGGGGTTGGCCCAGCTCAGTCTCAGCTGCGGACCTGGCGTCCGGTTGCTCCAACCCACCAAGATCTGGTCCTGCGCCATCCGAGAACCTTTCACAGCTGTGGGTGCAGTGGGTCCTCCTTGTGGTTTCTTCTCGTGGTGTCTGTGACCCGCATTTCCTCCTTGTTAGTGAAGCGGGGCCCCCTGGACAGACAAATCGTCCGCTGGTGTTTCCTGTTCTGTCCAGCGCCCTCCTGGTCTTCTGCCCGTTCTTCGTTGGGTCATTACTTCCTCTCACTGATTTGCAGGAAGAACTCGTTCCCCCTCTGGGTTAACCCACGTTAGCGGGTTCATGTGGTCCCCAGTAACTTCTGTTCTGAGCTGGTCTCGTCACCCTCTTTGTGGTACCTTGGTGAACAGATGTTCTTGATGTATCTACTGATGGATATGCTTGTTTATTTTTAATAGACTTTATTTTTTATAGCAGGTTAAGTTCACAGCAGAATGGAGAGGAAGGGAGAGAGAGTTCCCGCAGGCCCCCTGCCCCACGCAGGTGCAGCCTCCCCCATCATCACCATCCCCCACCCGAGGGGCCGTTCGTTACCATCCATGAACCTACACTGACAGGTCCCCGTCACCCAGAGTCCGTCGTTTATATTCGGGGTCACTCAGTGTTGTTGTACATTGTGTGGATTTGGACAAAGGTTTAATGTCCCGTGTCCACCATGACTGTCTCACGTGGAGCACCTTCGCTGCCCTAAAAACCCCCCATGCTCCACGCTCTCATGCCTCCTCCCCTAACCCTTGTTAACCGCTGGTCTTTTTACTGTACTATCTCCATAGTTTTGTCTTTTCCAGAGTGTCAGATAGCTGGAATCATACGCTACGTAGCCTTTTCAGATTGGCTTCTTTCACTTAGCAATATGCATTTAAGTTTCTTCTATGTCTTTTCATGACTTGATAGCTCATTCTTTTTATCACTGACTAATGGTCTGTTGTCTGAGCATAACACAGTTTGTTTATCCATTCGCCTGCTAAAGGGCATCTTAGTTGCTTCCAAGTTTTGGTAATTATGAATAAAGTTGCTATAAACATTTGTGTGTACATTTTTATGTGGACATTAGTTTTCAGTGCCTTTGGGGAAGTACCCAGGAGCACAATCGCTGAATCACGTGGCGAGAGTATGTTTAGTTTTGTAAGAAACTATCTTCCATGGTGGCTGCACCATCCTGCGTTCCTACCAGCAATGCTGAGGGTTCCTGCTTTTCCACATCCTCACCAGCACTTGGTATTGTCTGTGTTCTGGATTCTGGCTGTTGTAATAGGTGTGCTGTGGCATCTTACTATTGTTTTAATTTGCGTTCGCCCTGACATATGAGCATATGATATATGAGCACGTTTTCATGTGCTTATTTGCTACCTGTGTATCTTTGGTGAGGTGTCTGTTAAGGTCTTTGATCCATTTTTTAATTGGGTTGTTTATTTTCTTATAGTTGAGTTTTAAGAGTTCTTTGTATATTTGGGGTAACAGTGCTTCATCAGATATGTCTTCTGCAAATTTCTTCTTCATCTGTGGCTTGGTTTTTCATCCCCTTGATGGTGTCTTTGCGGAGCAGAAAGTTTTCATTTTAATGAAGCCCAACTTATCCATTATTTCTTTCATGGATTTTGCCTTTGGTGTTGTATCTAAAAGGTTATCCCAAATCCAAGGCCATCTATATTTTCTCCTGTGCTATCTTCTAGGAGTTTTATAGTTTTGTGTTTTACTTTAGATCTGTGATCCATTTTAAGTTGACTTTGTGAAGGGTGTGAGGTCTGTGTCTAGATTCGTTTACTTGCATGTGGAGTCCAGGTGTTCCAGCCTCATTTGTGAAGAAACTGTCTTTGCTCCATTGTGTTACCTTTGATCCTTTGTCGAAGATCAGGTGACTCTATTTTTGTGGGTCTGTTTCTGGGCTCTCTGTTCTGTTCATTTATCTCTTTGTTTATTCTTCTGGCAACACCAGGCTGTACTGACCAATGTAGCTTCATAGCAGGACTTGAAGTCGGGTAGCTTCCTCCAACTTTGTTTTCTTGAAGTTCTTAATTTTATGCAGCCCAATTTTTAAATATTTTTCTTTATCATGAGAGCGTTTTGTTTTATTTTCTATTTTAAAGCAGTATTTCTTTACCCTAGTTCTTGAAAATACTCTTCTATCACAGGGGTCAGCAAAGTTTCTCTGTGAAGGAACAGATAGTACATGTTCAGGTTTTGAGGGTCCGTAGCTGTGAAGCCACTGCTCAGCCCTGCCATTGTAGCAGGAGAGAAGCTGTAGAGAATCATAAGTTAACGGGTGTGACTGTGTGTCAATAAAGCTTTATTAACAAGAACAGGGGTGCATCACATTGGGCCCGCAGCCTACAGTTTTACATTATCTTCTAAATGCTTTATAGATTACCTTTAGAGTTAAATACATACTGTACATAGAGTTAATTTTTTGTGTCATGTGAGCTGGGGTCAAATTTCCTATTTCTTTAATGCAGAGATTTCAATAGGGATGATTTGCTCCAGGGGACGTGTGGCAGTGTCTGGAGATGTTTTGATGTCTCAAGTGTGTGTGTCTATGTGTGTGCATTTGGGGGACCACTGGCAGCAAGGACGGAGGTGCCACCAAATGCCCTAAAGGCACAGAACAGCCCTTCACACAAAGAACCGTTATCAATCAATCGATAGTATCTGAAAAACAAACAAAAGAATTAAATACAAACAAATATTACAGCTCTTCTATTTAAAACAAAAAAAGCAAAACTCTGAGATCAACGCAGACCACAAGTGTCAGCAGCATAATCCACCTGAGTTCCTCCTTCCTGGCGCAGAGTCAGACCCATCCCAGCTCCATCTCCATGGCGCACAGTCAGACCCATCCCAGCTCCATCTCCATGGTGCACAGTCAGACCCATCCCAGCTCCATCTCCATGGCACAGTCAGAAGACATGCAACTCTCCGTCTGCCCCAGCCTCGTGTGCAGTCTGGCCCGGACTGGGTAGCAGCAAGGACGCCAATCCGGCCAGTACAGCTGGGGAATGTCTTGCAGATTTTGGCTCTGCTCTGGCCATAAACTTTTTCTTGGCAGTAGTTAGAATAACCCCTGGCGCCCAGTGGAAGTCTATGGAAACCACAGTAGGAAACAGATGTGGCCCTCGCTCTCCCCAGAGAGAAGATGAACCCAAGGTGGTCAGAAAGCCCCTGAGAGCTGGCCTCGACTCCGTGTGTATGTGAGGCCAGAGTTTCCAGTCCCAGAGCTCAGCATGTGTCTTGTCTGTTCTCTGGCTATCCTGGCCTTTGTGAGGGGGTGGGGGCTGGCCTGGGGAGCATTCCGTAAGAACATTCCAGAGCTGCCTCCGGAGTGGACGAAAACCAGAGAGGATGGCGGGAATGCTGTGGTGACTGGGCTGAGAGCAGGCCCCAGAGTGGCTTTGGGCTCCTGAGGTCACATGGAGCCAGAGGGTGGGCAGCAGGGGGTCTCCTGGTGTCGCGGGAAGGACTGTGTGTCCCCCATTTCTCAGAGCTGTGCTCAGCGGCTCTGGGAGACCATGGGCGGCCGGTGAGACCCTTGCTCCCTGAGCTGATGGCACCCGTGCCTGGTCCTCCTGGTCAACATCAAAGTCCCCAGGAACTGGGCTCTCAAGCCCCCAACGGACAGTCTGAGGCACGTCCTACAGCTCCAGGCCCCAGCCTGACCAGTTCAGCCCACCAGGCCAGTCCCCAACCTGGAGCTGGCACAGGGGCCTGGGTTGGGGTCCACTTAGGCTGTGAGCCAGACCACACGTCCACCCCGGTCATGGATGGAGGGGAGGGCTCCACGGTGCTGTGGGAAGAGGCTGGCTGGAGGTGGACTTTTCACAAGGACCCAGGCTTGCCGAGTCCCCTGACTGACCTCCCTGCCAGCCCTTCCGTGCAAATCACTTGAAGAACTCTCGGGCTAGTTTCCTGAAGTCCTGAGTCAGCAGAACTCTCACCCACAGCCCACTGAGGTTCAGGGTCACCTGAAGGAGTGCAGCGTGCCCACGGCTGGCCTGGCAGAGGAGGGGCCCAGACGCATACACGCGTGCTCCTGCACTCACACAGCCACACACACACACACACACACACACACACACACACACACACACACACACACACACACACGGTTTGAGGCAGGCCGGGCAGCAGGCAAGCGGGTTCAGGCTGGCAGGAGGACATGGGTGGCCATGGGAGGGGCCGACCCCGGCTGCACGTGCCAGCCCTGCTGGGCCCTGGGGCCTGAGCACCTCTGCCTCTGGGGTCCTGGGCAAGTCACCTCGTACCCTCAGGCCTCAGTCTGGTCATCTTAGGTGAGCTTGGCCTGCGGGTCCCGCCTGACGGGCATCTGTGATTGCCAACCCCTCCCCTGTGTCGTGGAGGCCCCGCCCCCCCAGGGCGCACCAGCCGCCTCTGCCCACGGCCCCCGGGGTCACTCCACTTGCCAGTCCTGCCAGGCAGAGGCCCTGCTGCCATCCTGGAGGTCAAACCTCCTCCTCCAGGATCGAGAGGGAGCTTCTCTTCCTGAGGTGCCATGGCCACTCTGCTTCCTGTGGGCTCCGCCCGTGGCTGGGTTGGGGTCTTCGGGCCCTGCCCTTCCTCTCGCCCCCGCTCGTCTCTGGGCCAGGTTGTGACTGTAAACTCATGTTCAGCAGCGGGGTGGGTGGGGAGGTGGGTGGGTGCAGAGACCCCAAAGCCGCTTTGAGGGATTAAAGCCATGAAGCTGAAATGGGGCTGTGGGACCCTGGGCTGCCTGCCCTCCTGCCTGCCTCAGAACACACTTCAGGGTTTAGTATTTAAAAAGATAGAATCTCAGTCTTGGGGTGGAGGGAAGCCCAACCGGATGCTGGAAACTCCCCTGGGACCCTCTGCCGCGACAGCGCCCACAGCCCCGGATGTGTCCGCCGCAGCTGCAAATCGCGGGCTTGCTCTCCCCCATGACCTGGGCTGGCGTCGTGGTGTCGTTACTGCCCCCCATGCTCCTGGAGCCAGAGTGAAAGGCCCGTGAGCTCGACCCCCGGCAGACCCGGCTCGCTCTACAATGAGCAGGTGCCTCCCGCACCGCGCACGGCCTCCCGAAACGAGAAGGCGGGAGAACCGAGGCTGCGAGTTTGCACGGGGAGCTGGCGGCGTTGGCCTGTGCTGCCTGCCCTTGGCGGCGCAGGCAGGCGACTGGCACTGCCGCCTCCCGGAAAGCGGCTCATCCCCGTCCTGGGGACGCCGGGCGGCAGGCGGAAGGGATGCCGCCTGGAGTTAAAGCCGACGGGCCTGGCGGACCTCTCGGCCTCGGACCCGCGACGACTGCGCCGCTGCGCGCCAAGGGGCAGAAAGCGCCGACACAGAGCTAGGAAGGTTCCGTAAACGTTTTATTTTTCCATAGTTTTAGGTCAGAGAGAAGCATCTGGTAATAAAAATAACAGAATTCTCTTCCCGGGTCCGCTCGGGCGGTGCTGAGGTGAGTCCGCTATTTACACGTATGGTACACACGGGCAGGGAGGCCGTGAGGGGAGCTGGCGGGCGAGGGTTCAGTGTCTCGGGCGGGGGTGCGGGGGCCTCCCGCCGTCCTTCCTGGTCTGGGAAGAAAGCTGTGGCTGCACGGGCGTCCGGCGGCGGCAGAAGCCTAGGCGGCCGGCTCAGCTGGGGGGCAGGAGTGGGCCGTGATGTCGCTGTGCTTGTAGGTGGCTTCGTCCAGGTCCAGAACCTTCCGGTTGACCTCCAGCGTCATGCAGCCGCGGTAGAAGGCTGTGACCGGGGCCGAGGTCACTGGCACATCTGGGCCGCGGGGGAAGAACAAACACGTCTCAGGGGGCGAGATGCCCGGCGTCTGGGGCCCGGGCTCCCCGCTCTGCGTCTCCGGCCGCCTCGAGGGCACGGTTTCCCTTCCCTGTGGAACCCCTCCGTCTGGCTCAGGCACACACCCTAGGCAGGCGCCAGGCTTGACGCCGCCCCCGGGCCCCCAGGAGCGCACACAGAGAGTCAGATCAATTAAATATTATCTTCTCGGCCCGAATGAGTCATGCCCAGGGCTTCCAGGCTCTCGTCTTCTTCAAAGCTCTGCTTACTAAAACTAAAGGCACTCTGAGTCTGGCAGCCAAGACAGAGACGCCGCCGTCTGCGGCAAGTGGACACCACCCTGAGGGGTGGGAGCGGACGGGGGCTTACGTGGGGCCCTGGCCTCGTCCTCCTGCCACCACTTTGCCCCGATTCCTGGCTCCACCTGACCAGACCTGAGCCCCGGATGCACGAGGGGCCGGGGTCACTCTGCCTGCTGCCATGGCAACTGGACACCAGGCCTCAGGGGCGAGGCTGGCTGGGGCACTGGGGCACCTGGCCCCCAGCGTGGGCCAGTGGGTTGAACCCTCCTCACTAGCCTTGGCCGGAGCCACCGTCTGATGCCCACGGTTGGGGGTGGGGCTCCTGGAGGGTGCAGGAGCCGGGGAGGGGAAGCTTCAGGCTGCTGCTTGTCCCCGCAAGCGTGTTCTCAGCCTGGACGCCACACACAATGGCAGGCCGGGGCTGACACCCAGCAAGGCACCCGATGCAGCCATGGGCCAGCTGCTTCCCTCTTCCTTTTAGTACAGAGCAGCCCAGTTCTGCTTGGGGCGAGCAAGTTGGGGTACCCTACCTGGCAGCCCCCCGATGAAGGTGAGCACGGAGCCCTGCAGGTGCCTCCCGAGGACGGCCAGCCTCTCCTGCAGCCCTGCTGGGCTCACTTCACTCTGGCCCTTGGTGCCGTCCACCTCCAGGGTGGCCCCGTCCTTGTTCACAGAGACGGTCACAACGTGCTCCTGGCCGTCGCAGACCTTGATCTCCATCAGGACCAGGGTGACGCTCTCCACGGCCAGGACGACCAGCTGCGGGGAGAAGCGCACCTGAGCAGGGGCAGGGCAGGTGGGGTGGCGGCCAAGTGCCCGCGGGCCCTGTTGTCCTGCCCTGTCCTGCGGGCCTCCTGCGGGCACGGTCGCCTGCGGCCGGGGCGTGACAGGGACTCAGTCTCTACTCGGGTGAAGGAGGGGGCCACCTGGACCCTGTCCAACGTGATGGAGGAAGAACGAATAAAGCCACAGACCCTCGGGCGGGAGCTGGGGGGAAACACGCTCCAGAAACGGGAACACACATGCACTGGCCTGGGCAGAGGTGACCGCAGTCACCAGCGTGTCGGTAGCCGGGACACAGGATGGGGCTGCCCCTCCACGTGGAGCTGCCACGAAGCACCACAGAGGGGTCAGGGCAGCAAAGGCACACGCCAGGCAGATCACGCCTCTGACAACGCGGGGCAGAGGCGCTGTGATGACCGACGGCCCTGCCCTCTCCTCTCTCCCTCTCCTCACCCGGGGAGGTGGTCTCAGCTGGCCGGGCCTCGGGGCCGTTTGTCCCAAGTACTGGGACGGGGGAAAGCTGGCCTGGGCAGGGTGCGGACCCGCACCCATCAGCTTGCAGCCCCGGTAAGAGGGGAGCTGGGTGGCCCTCGCGGGCGGGCTGACTTGGTGAACACACCCCTCTTAGGACAGAGGTGAGAAAATAAACCTATTTCCGCCACCTCTTAGCTGTTCTCTGAGAAAACAGTAAGTCCAGTGAGCACGGTGCTGGCGTGGTGTAGGGAGAGTCGGGAGAGGGGGGCTGCATGGAGGTGATGGGCGGCGCGTCCAGGGCGTGTGCCAAGAGCTCCGCCTGCGTCCCCAGGGGGCCGCATGACAAGGGTCTGGGGCACGTTTGCACATCTTTTTCAAAAGGAAGATCTGATCTGTGAGCAAAACCCTTTGGCTTACATGCGAGCAATTAATTCAAACTGCTACACCACTGAGCGGGTGGGAGAGTCTTCCCACCGCACAACTGGCTTTCGGAACCCCAACATTGTCCCCGAGCCATGCGTGGCTGCTCAGGCCCTGGTGAGAGACGGGGAGGGTGGGCTGGAAGCTCGAGGGGCACGGTGTGGGCCGCAGCCGGGCTAGGCACTGGGCGCTGGGGGCAGCAGTTCATCCTCAGGGGTCAGGGGTCGGGTGGGGCAGTGAGTGGTACCTGCTTTTTGAGCTTCTTGGTGGAGTGGTAGTCGACCAGGGCCACAGAGAGGGCCACGGCCTGGTCATCGCCCACCAGCGCGAGCAGCATCCCCGTGTCGGTGGCGGGGCGGATCCGAGCCACGGCCTCTACTTCCCAGGTGGTCTCGGTCCCGACATCTGGCGATGTCCGAGCTGCGATGAAGGCGGCACATCACAGGGCGATCCAGACCAGAGAGACGGGGAGAGAGACGGGAGGAGCAGGGCGGCGAGCTCAGCTCCCCCGCGGCCCCGGGCAGCAGAGGACGCCGGGCAGCGGAGGAGGTGGGAAGCCGGTGACAGCCTCCCAGAACCCGCGGTTCGTGCCAACAGCTGGGAAGTGACGGGGGGCCAGGCTCCGGACTCAGGTCTGGGCCGCAGTCCAGATGCCCCCGGCCGCCTGAAGATGGCCACACCGCCCGCTCCCCCGAGCGCCCCTTCGCGTGACCACCGGGCCACCTAGTCCCGCCGGGACCGCAGACGCGCCACTCGGGCCGTGCTCAGCCCCCGGGCGCCCCTGACTCCCTCCCCGCAGGTCAGTTGAACGGGGCGGGCGTCTCAGCCTTTGACCCTCTGCACCTCACCTGCGGCCTTGCGCAGCCCCGCAAGCTGAAGGGCTTTGAAAAGTTAAAGACACGGAGAAAACGGAAGCTTCCCCGAGCCCCGCTCAACAGCACATACGATCTTACATCCTGAGCTGCACTTTTCTGCCGTCACAATCGACGCCTCCGTGGGTGAGGTTTTGTTCAGGTGTGTTAGGCGGGCTGCAGTAGGTACCGCGTGTGGATTATAAAGCACACGGCACGTGTCACGTATACGCCGCATCTGAATGAGTATACGTGGTGCACGCCTCTCCAACGCACTTGTGGTACCAGGGCTGCACCCCGGCTCTCGGAGGGCGAACACCACCTCACGTTTTCTCCCCACGTTTGATCACCTGCTGCTGAAGACGCCAGACAACCTCCGCCCTCTCGGTTTTTAAGTGTTTCTACCTCGTGAGAATGACAGGCAGGGGCTGCATCGGCAGAAGGATGGTGAGGCCACGTCTGCGAACACTTGGGCTCGGACCTCGCCGTGGGCCGGCCTCTCCCTGCAGTGGACTGTGAGCCCCTCGAATCATGTGTGCGTCCCCATCCCAGAGGCGCCTGTTATGGTCAGTTCCCATAATTGTTCATCGAATCGAACGCACACAGAATTGGAAAAAGAAACCACCCCCCGTCCCAGCCTTCTCGTCTGCTGCCGAACTCCCCCTGCGCCCCTGCGGCAGGGGGAGTGTGTTCCCCGCTGAGTCCCCTGAAGGATGAGGCCTGCGGCCTGGTTGCCAGAAGCGTGCTTAAGGCACCAACGCCTCGGCTCCCCTGGGGAAGTTTTCTCGGGTGCAGAGTTGGGTCAACCGCACGCCCCTCACCGAGGGCTTCTCAGGCTTTGAGACCCAGTGAGTCCAGATCCACTGGACCTGCTGCTGAGGACAGTATCTGTCATTTCCTAATGCGTCCTTTCTGTGTTGTAACGTGAGAACGTTGACGGTATAGTTCGAGACATATTAAAAATGCGTAGAGTTCTAACTACCATTTGGCCTTTGTTGTCGCAGAACTTGAAGCTCAAAACCATGCAGCAAACGCGGCGAGCAGACCACAGCAGGCATGGTGACGGGCACAGGGACAGCACTGCAGCCAGTGGAGACCGTGCCTGCGGTGTCTGCGTCACCACAGTGTTAGCGAGAGAAGAATTAAACGTTTATGCTCCACGATGTGATATTAAACGGCACAGGATGCTCTAGGTCTGCCCGTGCACAAAAACGAACACTGCAAGGGTGACATGTGTTTTGTATGAGGTGGTGCGATTGGGGTCAGTGGTTCTTTTCTAAAAACCCTTCAGTGATGTGGTGACGCTTTTGACAATTAAAGACAGAAAGGGGACACTGACACAAGGTCTTGAGCGGATGGCCCAACTTGCTAAGGAGGAGGGAGCAGGCCCCACGTCCTCCAAGCTGGACGGGCCCTCCTTGAACTTGCAGGCCACCGGGGCAGTGAGGTCTGGAGGAAGCAGCAGGCCACCTGCCCTCCCGGGCTGACGAGCAGGGCCGGGGCGGGGTGGGGGTGGGGGGTCACGTGTGCGCCTCCAGCCAGGAAAGGCTCAGAGTCTACGAACAGAGAGGGCTGGGGATACCCCGGGGACTCTCACAGGGTGAGAGAGTGGAGCGGGGACCAGAGCTGGGGGAGGGGGCCTTGGCAGCAATGCCAGGAGCCTGGCAGGAGTGGGCTACGGAGAAGGGGAGGGGGGCGACCCTGGAGCCTCCCTGGACCAGGTGTCCACCTGGGACCGCCGGGCAGCCCAGGCTCTGGACGCCTTCCCGACCCTCAGAAAGAGGCACGCGGTTCTGTGCGAGGTGCCCCTGGGCCGGGACCCGGGGCTCTCCCAACATCCTCAACTCAGAAGTCACTAAGGCCTGTAAGCCCAGGCACGGTGACGCCTCAGGGCTCCAGCTGGTGCCCCCTGGGAAACAGAGGTTAACTTCCACCCTGTCTGAGGGGACGTCGGGGAAATCCCGGGTCCAGACTCAAATGGAACCGTCACCGTCCACCCCCACCCGGCCCCCGAAGTCTGCACCGTCCGGGTTGACATCCCCAGAGCAGAGGTGGCAATGGTACCGCCGAGATTTGGGACATTCACTCAGTTCACATAAAGCTGACATCTAAGTGCTCACCTATCAGCACGGGAGGATTATTTGCCTTTACTGTAAAATTCTCACTGATGGATGATAAAAGGGAAGAGAGTTGTGGTTGGTTCCAGGAATGAAGGGCCCTGCTTTACAGAAGCCGAGGGACTCTGGGTCGACCCTGTGTCCCCTGCAGCAGCACTGGCCCCCAGCTGCCCACCCCGCCCGCTACGAGGCCTGCTCCTCTCTCCCCAGGTGTGAAGGAAAAGCTCCTTTGCTGCCTTGCACGCCGGCTGGAAAAGCCTCGGCTCTTTGGGGCCTCTCTCCTCTTCCTTCTGAAGCTTGAGCCCGGGGACTCCTTGAAGTGTTGCCCCCTCCCCGTGGCCCACAGCAATGTGACTGCAATGCTGGGCGCTTCCGAGTGGCTCCATCTACATCTACGTGGATGAGCCTGAGCCTGTCTTGTCTCAGAACCTTCTGTGAAGTTCCCCTTAGAGCCCTGCATCCGCCTGGCCTGCCCGTCTCAGCCACCGAGCACCGGCACCCTCCTCCGTCCCTTTTTTTCCCAGCCCTGCGCCCTGGAAGTGGGCCTGTGCCCCGCCCTGTAGCCCGGGGGCCATGAGGCCGTCCCTTGTGCCGTCTTCCCAGGTAGGAAACTGGCTCCTGCTTCTCTGGTGTTTAGTGTATTTCGGCTTATTTTGGCTGGAAGGACAAGCACAGCCATCCCGATGCAGGAGCCAGGACTCACCATAATCCAGGCTGTAGAAGGCAAACCCGCTCCCAGGGAAGAAGGACCCTCTCTCGGTCAAGGAGAAGCACTGCATTTTCACGTTAACCTTGACCGTCTCCTGGACGGTGGTGTCCTCACCCTCCAGCCAGTGCCAACTCCTCAGGCAGCCGTCCAGACGGGGGTTCATCTGGAAAGACAGAGACCCCCGGTGGCTTCCTGGTGCCGCCCGGTCCGACGGCGCCCTCCCAGCGCAGGCCCATGGAAGTCCACCACAAACGTGGATGAATCCTGCGGGAGGAGGTGTTTCCACTACAGGCTCCGCGCTCCTGCAGGGAATCGCTGCCCGACTCCAGGTGCGAGGCACACGCAGCAGCACACGAGGCACATCCGCGCCCCACGCAGACGAGGACAGCGTGCCCATCCCCCTCTGCCTGCACCCGGCCCCCACCTGTCTAAGAGACACAGGGCGCTGACCACCGCCTGGAAGGATGAGGGCGAGGGGACCCTTACACAGCAGCTGTGCCTGCGTTCCTACCAGGCACCCAAAGCACCTGGGGTGTGTAGGGCAGGGGCTGCGGGCCCGCAAGCTGTGCACCTGCCGCGTGGCTCTGCGCAAAGCAGGCCGCCCCAGCCTTTGTCTGTAAAACAAGGAGGCATGAGGTGCACGCACGGGCCTCTGGGGTGTGGGCCAGCCCTCTGCTTACGCCACCCTCTACTTGGAATCTCAGTGCGCTGGACTCACGTCTCCTGTTCAGTGTGGAAATCAGACCCGGAACACCAGGGATTCTGGCCGTGGATATCAGCACACCGGGGGAGTGGGGTGATGAGATGGGACAGGACTTTGGGAAATGGCCAACGCCAACCTCCCATTATGTCTTGTTTCCCCTATGGGAATCCCAGCAGGGTTAACAACCCGAATGTTCTTGGGAACGGTTCAAAAAAGGTGAGTGTTCTTTTTGTTAAAGGATAATTTCATTGTGATTTATCTCCTCTGCAAAATAGACATTTTTATCATCAATTTAGACGAAAACGCAAATGAGTCTCGTAGAGAGATGGTGAGGTACGTGATGTAGCTGTACTGCGGCTCGCTAAGGTCTAGAGACGCTCGCCTCCCTTCCGATCCTCTGCCGGGGCCCTCAGGGTTAAACCCCGGGCTCAGCCACCTGGGCTCCGACCTCAGGGACTCGGGACAGGACTTACAGGCTGGACAAGGTCTTTCTCCTTGAAGGGAACGCCTCCCACGGTCAGGTTCAGATGGTATAGTCCTCTGTCCAGCTGGAACAGGTCACCGGCCACGGCGATCTTCATGACAGCATCCTTGTTCACCTTGATCACCAGGCTCCGCTCGAGCTCCTCAACGGAGATCTGAAGAGTACAAGTGCTATGAGGTGGATGTGCACCTTCTGAAGGGGCGCCGAGCCTTGGGTACCAATTCCCATCACCACCCGGGGCCAAGAGACCCCCAGCCTCGGGGGGTCACGTTCCCATCACCACCCGGGGCCAAGAGACCCCCAGCCTCGGGGGGGCCACATTCCCAATCACCTATACTGCTTCCCTGGCATCTATGGTGTGGCTCCGACCCTGTGGGTTTTGGTTTCCCTCCAACGCTGCTCCCTCCCCCTGGCCCGCCCCCCTCCTGCAGGTGAGCCCACCTGGAGCCCCTTCCCCATCTCTGGACCCTAAATTAAGCCTCAGTCAGGGAGCTGCCTTCTGGGGCCCTGAGGTCACTGCCCCCTTGGGTCAGCCCTGACGTCTCTGGTCCTTTGCTTCTCCTACCCCTCAGCTGAGCACTTTGAATACAAGAGAACATACATTACTTCGGAATCTCCAGCAATGGTGCCTGGCACGGACTGAATGCTGACTGAACGTAGGAATTCTTTCTATAACTTGCCACTCTTCCCTGCTTTCCTTGTAGGAAAATTAAAAAATCTGTCACTCTATACACGATGCATCTTCCTAATGACCCAGAAGCCCCTCGGTTTCCTTTTTGACTCGGGTGGAGAAACACTCAGGTACTGGGTCTGAATGTGGTCAGAAGACAGCAGTGTGCACATGTGGGGAGAGCAGGGGCAGGGAGAGTGGGCAGAGGTCCTTGTGGAACTGGCCCTGCACCTCAAGGACCAGCTTGTGCCTTGGGTGGGCTGGCAGCCACGTGCATCCACTGCTCATGCCTCCTCTAGCCCCTTCCCCTCGGGCAGTGTCCCAGCCCCGCTCGGGACCCTCCTGCCCTCAACCGCGGGGCAGCGGGTTCCCACGTGTGGAGCTCCCTCAACCCCGGGACGGCTTCCCTCTAGATCGACTGTTTTATCTGTAACTTTGCGGAAGGCATCCCTCCTGCTGCTTTGGAGATGCTGGTGCTTTAAGAGTCCAGGAAAGGAGGAGCTGGACGCCACTGACAGGATGGAAATATTAGCAAACGTCTACACTGTTTTTATTCGCAGAGACCAGGGCAAATTTTTCCATTTAATCTTCATTTCTAGAGGAAAAAAGAATGCTTTTCCCATTTCTCTTTCAAGCACTTACTTCTAAAAGCCCAGTTCCAACTAAGGGGCCTCCAAGTTTGGGGAGGGAGCCTGCGTGTCACAGGCTGCTTTGCTCCAGGCATCATGATGCAGGACAGAGCGGCAGCTCCAAAGCCACCGGCTGCCGTTCAGGCTCCGGGCGGTCAGGGCACCTCCATCAAGAGGCTGGAGGTCAGCATGAACGGAGCAGGCCAGGAAGCCAGAGCCTGGGACGGCGTCACGAGTCACGTCTGACCCTGCCCCACACCGAGAGCCGGGCACCGGGACCTTGGCCAGTTCTCAGCCTCGACGCAACTGGCGGTCTGAACCGGCGGGTCCTCGAGGTGGGGAGTCCCGAGTCCCCCTGGCCTCAATCCAGCTGCCAGGGGACCCCAATGCCCCCCACAGCTGTGATAAGCAGAAGTGTCTCCAGACACAGCCAGGTGTCCTCAGAGGAGTCACCCCACTGAGAACCACGGCCGCTGCGGCGGGAGCCCTGCTCTGCTTCTGTGGGGACATAATGCCCATCTGAGCACAGGCTTTCTGGCGCGGGGCCGTCCTGCCACGGCTGCACCCACTAACTGTTGAGTGAGCTAGTGCAAGTAGATGCTGTGTCTTTGGCCCAGGAGCCCCGGGCCGGCCCAGGCAGTGCAGCAGGGGCCACGCTCACCGTCTGCCACGAGCCGTGGTTGATGATGGGCCCGCTGCTGGTGACGCGGCCCACGCCCTGGTAGCGGAGCTGCAGCTCCAGTCGGCCGGCCCGCAGGCCCAGGACGATCCAGGTGCTGTCCCGATGGCCTCCGGCGAAGAATAGGACGCCCTCAGGATCAAAGGTCCTGAAGTCGAACTCAGCCACCAGTCTGAGCGCCGGCAGAAACGAGTGGGTTACATGCAGGTCGTGGTGCGTAAGCCCTCCCGGCGAGGGCTCGCCTGGCCTCGGGAAGAGCCCAGGTGAGCAGGCCGAACGCCGCCCGCACCCCAACACCAGCAGCGAGTCCCTGGGGAGGCGTGCAGCTGGCACCAGCCCTGAGGCCCACGTGGCTGTGCTGGACTGCGGGCTCCCTGGCCGGGACGCGAGCACGGGGCTGACTTTGCCCCCCGCCGCCAGGCCCAGACGCTCGGGCCGTCCTCTCACCTCGTGGGCTGCAGCCGTTTGAAGCGCAGCCTGATCACGGGCGTCCCGCTGAACATGCGGCCCAGGTACAGCGACTTCACACTCTTGGCCACGTTGAAGGGCACGCAGGGCAGGATGTCCTGTCAGGAGCGGGGAGCTGGCCTCAGGTGGGGGCCCTCAGCCGGGCTCCCACTGGAACCCCCAGGGACCCTGCTGCCCCCAGCCCAGCCCACGATGGGGGCTCCCAGGGGAGGCTGGTCTCCGATGCTTTCAGAGGCCTCCCGCTCCCTGCTGGCAGTTTCTCCAGCACCCTCCTTCCCTGTGCATTTCCCTTCTGCTTTCATATTTTAATTATGGAATATTTCAAATGTACAGAAAAGCATGGAGAAAAATAAAAACAACTATAAAATGTTGTAAAACAAGCAAAAAATGGAGACCTTGAAGTTGTTTCTAGAATGTTTCCTACTCTACGATGCAGCTTCTCCACTACCTGGAGGACCACATGGTGGGAGCCCCGGGGGGGTCACAGGGCAGCCGGGGTGGGCCTGCGCTCACGGTCAGGGGGCGCTTGCTACACATGCGTCGCAGAGCCCGGGCAGGGGCCGCGGTCACGCGTGTATGAGTGAGTCACTCTGGGGGAGCTGAGGGGGCCACAACCCAACGTCGGACGGCACGGCCACGCCTCCCACCCCGCCTCTCCCCGCGGGGCCCGAGGATGCGCTCCCAGCCAACCCCACGCGGGGCCACAGTGCAGCCGGGAGGCCGGGCCGGGCGCTACCTCGCAGGTGTTCATGTCCCGGGACAGCTTGAGGCCCCCGCGCCCGTTGCAGTGGCAGGTGTAGCTTCCCGGGGAGTTGACGCAGGCCTGCTCGCAGCGCCCCTCCGCACACTCGTCCACATCTGCCGGCCACAAGGAAGCGCCTGAGCCCACTGGTGCCACCACGCACCCTGCTGCCCCATCACACCGCCATGGACGTGAGTGCCCAGCTCGAGACCCGGGAGTTCCAGGCCCGTGGCTCCCACCCAGCTGGCCGGCTCCTTCCTGGGGACGCGGGACGGAGGCTGTCAGCATGCGGCGCAGGGACGGCCTGGTGGGTGGGCAGGGCCAGACTATGCCATTCCCTCCCTGGTGGAGGGGGCAGCCGCTGGCCCCAGGCAGGAAGGCGGTGGGAGGGAGCATGGCTCTCGGCGCCCCCGGACTCGGCTGGGCTAGGCTGCACCGAGGGCAGGAGAGAAGCCCGTTGCCCAGAAGCACAGGGGCCCCGCCTGGTCGGTCTCCCTGTGTCTCTGGGGAAGAGGCCCAGGTGCACAAGAGGCACGTGCCATATCGCATGTGTGCAGGTACGTAGAACCCACACAAGCGCTCACAGCACGCTGTGCTCCTGGGAGAGCAGTGCCCTGCGCGCGCGTGTGCGTGTGTGCGTGTCCCGTGTGGTGTCGGGGCGGGTACCTCGGCAGGACTTCTCCCGGGCGTTGAACGCATAGCCCTCTTCGCAGAGGCAGGAGTAGGAGCCCGGCAGGTTCTGGCACTGAGCCTCCCCGCAGGCGCCTGCGTCCTCACATTCATCCAAGTCTGCAGGAGAAACCAGCTGTGTTTCAGGTCCACCAGGCCTGCTGGCAGCCGGCCCGAAATGAGATGCCGCCAGCCAGGCTGGGAACCGCCGCTGAGAGGCATCCAGCTCTGCAGAGTGAGCACAGCCTGGCCTGGCGGTGTCATCACTGCACCCCTGGGCAACGCAGCCCTCCTCCCCTCCCCCTCCCCCTTCCCCTCTCCCTCCCCTCCCCTCCCCCATTCCCTTTCCCTTCCCCCTCCCTTCCCTCCCCTCCTATCCCCCTCCCCACTCCTTCCCCTCCCCTTCCCTTCCCCCTCTCCTCCCCTCCCCCTCCCTCCCTTCCCTCCCCTCCTAACCCATTCCCCTTCCCCCTCCCTTCCCTCCTCTCCCCTCCCCTCCCCTCCCCCTCCTTTCCCTCCCCTCCTATCCCCCTCCCCACCCCCCTCCTCTCCAGCCTCCTCCCTTCCTTCCATCCATCCACTGGGCTTTCCGGCCCCAGCCCAGGAGCAGGGGTGGGGGGCGGGCACTGCTGATCAGGGGCCTGGTTGAGAAGGCTGATTCGAGACACTGTACAGGGCACTGCCTGGCCGGGCTGCACACAGCTGGTGCTTAATTCCAATGACTGCAGTCCAGGAAGGTAAAAAAGTAACTCCTGGGGCCCTTTGACTAGGCTCCAGCCTGCGCCCTGGAGCCCTGAGCTGACCACGGAGCTGACCGCTGCCTGCTAGGCCTCACTCAGGCTCCCTGGTTCCTCCCCCCTCTCCTCACACCGGGGTCTGCCCTGTGGGAAGCCAATGCCGCAGTCACTGTAACTGACAATCAAGGGTCAGTCCTGAGGTTCCATCCCCTCTGCCCCTCTGGCAAACAAGTACAGAAAGCCTACAGTTAAGAACTGGTTCCTAAAGTGACAAAGGGACTTTCTAGCAAGTGCAACTGTTACTTCAAATAACATCGATTCCTCAGATGGCACACAGAACCGCACGCCGCAAAGACTCGCAATTGCTCGTGACTTCATTACAAGGGCAGTTGAGCAAACACAGGCCTTCAGATGTGGAAACTAAGATTTCGTGGTGGGAAGGAGACAACACAAAGGGCACCTGCTCCCCCCAGGGAGCCTGTAAACCTACAGGGCTCCACATCGTCAGGACGGATCTGCACGAGGACCAGACTGCAGCCGTGACACAGGCTGCACCGTCCTGAGCAGAACTGCATCTCTGGCTTCACAACTCCAAGCACTGGCCTCGAGAGAATGGGATTCACACTATGCTCATAATAGTCCGTATCTTTGTGGGCATCAACATAACTGCAGCTTGCTCTGCCCGTATATGTAAGCGGACAATTAAAACTGTCAGCAAAGAGATGCTACAGACCCACGTCAATGTCTTCCACTCTGAGAATACGGCATCTATGTCAGCACGAAGAAGTTACAGAAGACAGGCCTTCACCCCTAACCCCATAGAAATGGAATGATGTCTGACAGGGGGGATTCATAAGCAGCTCTCTACAGGAAACTGCCCTCAGGAAGCCCCCTTCCTTGTCACTTTAGCAGAGCCATATTGCAACTGGCTTTCAACCAGTCACCTCCAGCCCAAGCACACCTCTCAAATCTTTTGATCACACAATACCTCGCCTAAGCTGTCTCTTCTTTCTGTAGATCAAAGGAGTAGAAATGAAGAATAATGAACAGATGACCAGATCCGCCCCGCTAGCTTCCCCTCCAGTAATCTCCCGAACAAACTGTGTGACCAAGATCGCATCTAGAGGGAGGCCATGAGGAGTCGACACGCCTGCACACAGTGGGGGACGGAGGACTCTGACCCCCCATCTCAGGGATTAACTGAGATTCCTTCTGTTTCCCTTTAGAAGCTTTCATGGCCGAGCAGAATCTTCAGAGGTGGTTTCTGGGGGACACCGAGGGCACCATCTCCCCAGATCGCTGGCATTCTGATTAAAGCCACCTTTCCTTTCTGCCATTTGTGAGCGCTGATTTTGTAAGCAGTGAGCAGTGGGACCCTGGGCTCCCTGCCCACCCCCCCGCCCCAGATGTCCTGGGCCCCGACTGGCACAGAAACCTCTGCAGGCTCTGTGGCCTGGAAGGAGGCCTGGCAGCCGCCTCCCAGCCTGGGACAGTAGGCATGGCCTCCCCAGCTGGGCCGGCCCTGTCCACAGGTCCTGGTGCATCAGCCCATGTCGAGGTGCTGGGGCAGCTCCCTGTGGCCGCGGACATGCCCGGGCATGTGCTGTGTCTGCAGGACGCCCACAGCCTCCAGAGCCGGAGGGACCAGCCACGCCTGCAGCCTCTCGCAGAGGAGCAAAGCGACTGTGGCTTCAGCCAACCGGCAACTTGGCAATCGCAGAAGAAAATGGGGGAGGAGAAGAGAGGAAGGCAACCAGGACCCAGGGCCTCACCGTGGCAGGTCCGGCCGTCCAGGGAGAGTGCATAGCCGCTGTAGCAGCCACACTGGAAGCTGCCTGGCTTGTTGTAGCAAATCTGGCTGCAGCTCCCGTTCTCCTGGCTACACTCATTGACATCTGGAAACAGGACACAGGCACAGAGAGAGCCAGAGGTGACCCACAACCCGCTTGGAGCACGTCGCAGCGTCTGCGTCTCCGACCCCATGGGATCCACCCTCAGATCCTGGGTGGGAGGGCACAGGGGCCCAGGGCTCCCACTGCAGCCAGGGGGCCGTCTGAGGGTTCTAACCAGGTCCTGGGGGGTTTCTGCAGCTTCTCTGCTGACCCTGCACACTGTAGACTCAGAGAGTCTCGACTCCTTTCTGATCAGCGGGGGGCCGCGCCGGGCAGGGCAGCTACAGGGCACTCCTACTGCCCACCGCAGGCCCAGACCTGCTCTCAGGAGGGGTCATCGCCCTCCCCAGTGCCCCCTCCAAGGAGGTGGCCTGGCTAGAGCACAGTTCAGGGCTCAGCATGGTGGCTTTTCAAGCTGGGTGGCGCCCTGCCCGGGGGCAGAGGCAAGACCTCCCGAGCTGTGCAAACCTTCGCGCTCTTGGGAGGACCGGAGGGGCTGAGGGCCCCGCCCGCCCATCCTCTCCCGGGAACTGGGAGGGGGCCGGCCAGCGAGGGGCCTGGACCCCCGGACTGCCGTCCTCCCGCTTCTCCTCACTCTGCTCTCAGCCAGACGGGCCGGTGCGGCTGTGTCCCTGGCGGGGCAGGTAGGGGGCCCGGCAGGGAGAGGCGGAAGAGAGTAGGACTCAGGGCCCCACCAGCCCGGGGCCCCTCGGGTGGCCCTGCGGAGAGGGTCTGACGCCTATGCCCCCAGCCCGCCCCCAGGCCGTGGCCTTACCTCTGTTGCAGAGCCGTCCCGCCCAGCCGTCTCTGCACTGGCAGTAGAAGTTGCCCATGAGGTCCTGGCAGACTTGGGTCCCCTCCTTATCGCAGGGGTCTGGGGAGCACTGGTCAGGCAGCTCTGAGTTGAAAGGAAGGAGAAGATGTCCCTGAGCTGCTCCTGGTCAGCTGGGAGGAAACCGAGGCAGGTCTGGGGCACTAACGTCCCCTCCACTGGCCCTGGCGGGCCGCACAGGACACCCACCTCTGGGCGGGAGGAAGTCACAGACCAGGCTGGCTGGGCCACAGCCGATCCCAGGAAACCCAGGTCAGCTCGGAGGGAGTGGCCGCCCACCCCCTGGGCCCAAGGTCAGGGCCGTGGCCCCGGGGCAGCGGAGGACAGGAGTGGGCCTGGCTGGGCCCCAGGAGCTTGGACCTCCCAGGGAGCAGGTCCACAGGGCCCTGGCCAGCCCATGGGCCAGCCCAGCAGACACAGAACATTCCCTTCCCCTGGCGGCCGTGTCCACCCTGCCAGGCCAGGACCCCGGCCCACTTGACCCCTGGCCTGTGGGGTCCAGTTTGCAGAGAGGGCGCCCACAGCCTCCCCGCCCGCCCCTCGGGTGGGCCTGCTGCTTCTGCCTCTGCTTGGACACGGTCCAGACCGTCTGGGCCCCGGCCTCCGCTGCTCCCCTTTCTCTCCGACACGCGCCGGCCCCACGGCCTGTAGGTTTCAGCGGTGCTGGTGACCAACGGCCATCCTGTTTCTCTGGATTGTCCTGCTTTCAGCGGAGGGGAACAGGGCACATTTCCCGGGGCCCTGGAGACCGCGGGGCAGCCACCCGGCCAGGCTCAGCCCTGGGCTGCCGCCTTTCTGTGTGCCAGCGGCCACTACCTTCTCATACCCGGGCGTCCACCTGCAGCACCTGAGCCAGGCACTGTCGCGCGTCTTTATTCCCCGAGCGACGGGCCCATCTGAGCGCTGGGAAGCCCAAGACAGGTGGTCACGGTGCTTCAGCCCTCCCTCCGCCCCCGCCCCGTGTGGAGCTGGGGTCACCATTCACTCCACTGCCTGGTCACTAGGAACAGGCCAAGCCAGCACGTGACCGCTGAGAGCGCCAGGCCGCTGTCTGCGCTGGTGGAGCCGGCCAGGCGGGCACTCACCCCCGACTCCTCCCTTCTTTCTCAGGACGGCTGACGTCCCCAGCCGGATGCTGGTCTGGGGACAGTGTTTCCACCGTGCACTTGCTCCTGGTCCCAGGAGGACAGTGGGCCCCTGTGTCCCCCAGCTCACCAGGCCGCGTGCCAGCCCTTTTCCTTGGCATGGACCCAACATCGTGCTTTGTCCCTCTGCGTCCCCGTGGGTCTGGGGACCCGGTCACCGGGGACCCCCTCAGGGAGGGCCCAGCATAACTGTTTGTGTACGCAACCTGGAACCCACGTCTCGCACTGGGCTCTTCTCGTGGCCTTTCCACGGGACCCCTCAAAGCTTGCTTGTTCTGCACAATTACAGCCAACAAAACACTTGCAAGTGTGCCCCAAACACAGCACCTCCAGGTACTTTGGAGACATGCACAGCTGTCTTTGGTGGACTCAGTGAGCGCCTTCCACCCCTAAGCAAGTAGGAACTGGGTCTGGCGCTCGGAGAGTGAGGAAGGGGGGTCCAGCGGTCAGCCCTGTGGCCCCCATGCCGCTGTAATGAGGGCTCCCCCCGGGGGACAGGAGGGCCAGGGCGGCAGGGGTCAAGCCCAGTGCCAGGGTTGAGATGATGGACGGGTCTGCTTCCTGACACTGTCTCCGCAGGATGGGGCTCTGAGGGGGCAGGGAGACTGCAGCGGTCGGGGGGACGTGTGCTGGGGCCCGGACAGCACCCGAGCCGAGGGTCCGGCTGTTCCCCCAACAGCACTCGGCACATCAGAGGCCCTGCAGGAGGGACGGGCAAGATGGGGTGTGTCACCACGTGACATATTTGGTGAAAGACTTAAAAAGTTATTTCAGAAGGACACACCTGGGCTCGTTTCGTCTGGAATTTGACTCGAATGCCTACCCGCCCGCCCCCACCCCCCTTTAAAAATCAACCTCCCCTGGGGTGGGACAGCTCCAGGAGATCCCACAGGGAACCCAGCTGGAGAACTCCACCACCCCGGCTTTCATCTGTTGCCCTGTTGGGAAGCTTATCTGTAGGGCAGAGGAAGGAGAGTGTTTGCAGGTGCCCCTGAGCTTCTAGGAATTCGGTGGACGCAGGCAGCCTGCAGAGGGGCTCTGGGCTGAGTCAGACCTGAGCCCCGACCCGGGCCCCCGACAGGTGGGAGGCGAGGGCCATGATGGCTGAGAGAGGATGGAGGGAGAAGCGGCTGCTATGCGGACAGGGACGTGAGGCCAGCAGAGGCCTGTCTCAGTGGCTTTTGCTCCCACTTCCAGAAATGCGTGGGTGTGACGAGTTATAACCTGGGAAATGCATGCAAACGCGGGCAGTCATTCTCACGGAAGAGAAAGGCACCGAGACCCTTCCTTGTGGAGACAATCGGCCAGGACTCCGCAGAGGGCATCGCCCACGTCTTCTGGGACCCAAAGGCAAAGCCGCAGAAACCGATCCCGGACCCCCGGGGGAGGCACATCTAGAATAAATGACCACACGGAGCCCCACCTCCTCACTGCATCAGAGACGTCCGAGGCAGGTTATAAGATTAAACATGAAATATCAGACAACTTTTTATAGTCTCAGGAAAAGGATAGCCTGAAACCCAGGAAGTAAAACAATCTAATCAGTTTGAATACATAATTTAAAAAGAAGGAACTGGTATGGCAAGTTGACAACACCAAAAATCTGCTACAGGTGAAGCGTAATGACAGGAAGCTGAACTGTGTCTGCCCAAGGCCGGTGAGGTCCCACTCACCCTGAGGGGCCGAGGGCAGGGCTTGCTCACGCCAACCGGGACGTGTGGGCGTGGGCTCTGGTTCCCTGAGTGCACACTGGCCTCTGCCCCTCACTTGCTCTTGTGAGGCTGCTGAAGCGTCCGTGGGGAGCCGGGCCTCACAGCAGGGCCCCCGCCCTCGTTCAGTCTCTCACTTCCTTTGTGCGCCTGGGCCGGGTTGGGGTCTGTGACCCACGGCGAGACAGGCAAGGCCAGCGGCTGGCGCGTGGGAGGCTGGGTGACTGGTCACAGCAGCCGAGCCCTGCCCACCAGGCCCTGGTCCTCCACCCGCCCTGGGCGACCCTGCAGTGCAGGCCCGCGTGCAGCGCAGGTCTCCCTGTGCAGGGCTGGCTGTGCGCTCAGAGACCATTTCCTCACTGGTGGAGCCGGTGCCATAAAGCAGCTAACATCTGGGCTTGGCGGGGACGAAGTGGCCACATCGTGGAACCCCTATGCAGGGCTGTCTGTGCGCTTAGAGCCCGTTTCCTCACCGGTGGAGCCGGTGCGATAAAGCAGCTAACATCTGGGCTTGGCGGGGACTAAGTGGCCACATCACAGAGCTCTCTGGCCACAGCCAGGCCTGGAGTCAGGCTCAGCTGAGACGGGTCTATGGGTCTACGTGTGGATTAAAGTTCGTGCAAAATGTCAGTGTTACGTATGATAATTTAAAATAATAATAATAAAGACGCATGATGAGCTGAAGAAAAATTTTGCTGCCTTTAGTACAAATGGCTAATTTGCAAAATATATCAACAGCTCCCACAAATTGAGACAAGTAGGCAAAGACTCTGAACAAACTATCCACAGAAAAAGAAACACAAGGTTCCTCAACATATGAAGCTCCGCTTTACTTATGAGTAAGAAAAAAATAAACTGAATTGACTGGGGGTCTTTTTTCACTTTTTCTACTGAAAGATGTAAAAAAGTAAGAAGCAATACACTGGGCTGCTGCGGGTACTGGGAGAGGCACTCCCGCCCTCCACCGGGCGGGTAACGGGGCTGGGGCTGCATCAGAATTGAAAAAGAACACAGCTTTCCCACTGCAAGTCCACTCTATTCTGCAGATCTATTCAGACAAGGAGGTCACTCTGGCTTTGCTTGTTACAGTATAAAACTGGAAACGGCCCAGGTGTCCACCAGTGCACGCTGGTTAACAAGCATGCTGCCCACCAAGCGCGAGTGTGGACGCAGCCCCGCGTGCTGGCCTGGCTCGTGCTGACACAGGAAGCGCCTGCAAAACGTGGAGGGGAAAGGGCGGTGGGGTCATGGGTTCAGGAAGCTGCCACCTGTGTGGAAATAAGAGACTCCGAGTACGTTCCTACGGGTCTGGGAATATTCTTAGAACCGGTGGCCGTGGTGAAAGGGCCCCTGACTGACCAGGAGGCAGGGCCGGATGCACCTTCTCTCCACCTGTGAAAGGTTTACACTTCATACCGTGTGAATTTCCTGCCTGTTCGAAAAGCCAACACGTACTCGCTTAGAAAAGGAAGCTCAGGGCAACGGAGCGGACCTCAGGCAGGTGCCGTGGCTCCAGAGACAATGGAAACACAGCAAAGCCCCAAGACCCCGAACGCAGGGGCTTCGAGGAAGGAGACAGACTTACTCTGCACGCAGGTGATGAAATCTGTGTTCTTTTTGTACGGAGATCCATGTTTACTGATGCATTCTGCAAAACAGGGAGGGCAGGGCGTCACCCTCCGGCACGGGGCCAGCAGACGTGACACTCTGGAGGGAGACTAGTCACACTGACACGGAACATGGAACACCGTCTGACGAGAAGACGTCTCCACCCATGGGCAGAGCTCGGTCTCCAAGGAGCCTTGGGCCCCCGCAGCCTCCTGGTGGGGTTCTTTCTGTCGTACAGAGGCTCGCCGCTGGCACTCAGGAAGCTTCTGACCGTGGTCAGAGAGCTGGCCTCCATTTCAACCTGAGCCCCGCTTGGAAACGGTGCCCTTGGTTTGATGGTCAATCTCTTTGGAGAACTAGCCCCCCTCCTCCTCTGTGCTGCCTGACTGGGTGCTCCACATGGAGGCCGGGGTGGCAGGGACCACAGGCATCTGGATGGTCTGAACTTGAGCTTGTACATAATGGGTGTTGGTTGGGCCACGTCACTGGCCCTGTGGCGGGTCGCTGCGGCTCATCCACGCCTTGGAGGACGTGGGCACAGGCGGCGGACAGCACTGGAGGTGGCCCAGGGGGCCACCGTTGCCTTTGCCTCAGGAAACAAAGCCATACACCCGGGAGCAAGGTCGGCAGGGAGCCCGGATGGGGCTTCTCAAGGCCAATCACAGGTCCACTACGCTTGTTGCCAGATACACACCCAGAGAAGGTACCTCTAAGACGCTATAAGGCCAATGGAACATTTACCAAAATGCACTTCACACAATTAAAGAGGAAAGCCCTGGAATACTTCTCTCTCATTATAAGCAGAGACATAAAAGAACCCTTAAAACAGTATTGATTAAGGAGCAGTTCGCAGGGGAACTTTCAGGTCGTCCTGAAAACACGGGACCGCCTTTGCCTTTTTCCTCTCACTCTCCCCACAGTGTTCAGTGGGGCTTTCCAGGCACCCCCCGCCTCCATACATAGACACGACTGCTTGACGGCCAAGGCTGTTAGCCTGTACGTTCCTGTTGTCCAAGTTAAACAAAAGCATTTTTTAATGTTCTCTTTAATTAATAATATGGTATCTATAACCAGAGTCCGCATAAGCAAAAGCTCTTTGGGGTCCTCAGTAATTTCACAAGGGCAGAGTCCTCAGACCAAAAAGCCCGAGAACCACTAAAGCAATCATATTTCCAGTTAATGAGCTAAGCCTGGAATCAGAGTGGGGCAGAGGTCTGCAAACAATGGCACTGGCTGGAGGTGACACTACCGCGGTCACTATGGTATAAAAGACACAGACTCGGGCTTTGCCCCGTGAGCCCTGGAGAGCTCCCACCTCGCTGTGCGATGAAGCATGGTCCTTCCGGGAACAACTCGGTGATGAGGTGTGAGTCCCCAAACAAAAGGAGGAAATGAGTCCAACTTACCTAAGTACCTTGGATAAAAGTACTCCTGCGGAAAAAGAAAAAGAAAAGGCAGCGGTTAACCGGCAGAGTGCCTGGCGTCTGGGCACCACCCCCTGGCAGCTGGTCCACCAAACCTCACCCTTCTCCCCCCACAGGAACGGCCCGGCCCGGGGGGCAGGTGCTTGAGGGAGGACGGCAGCCCAGAAAGCCACTTTCTGCCCTTGAGAGGGCTGGGGGAGGGGGCGGAGGGAGGGGGCATCCCTGGGGCCATGCAGCTTCTGCAGAGTGACGTCTGCACACTGAGACCAGACCTGCAGTAACCAGCAATGCGGTGCGGGAGAAGCATCTTTCAGGAAGACAAGAAACATGCCAAGAAAAAACCAAGCCTTGGACCCCGGTGGGTGGTCGCAGGGGCCCCTTGGGAGATGGGAGGCCTCTGTAGGTCTCCCAGCAGCTACTGTACTTATAAAACAAACAGCTGGATGAGGGATGGAGGGTGTAAACGGGGAGTGCTTTTATCCATGACTGCAAATTAGGAGACGGGCGCTGGGCAGTGAATGTCAGGTGAGAGAACACCTGCCTGTGCCCGTCCCGGCAGCAGCTCCGGGGATGGGGCAGACACAGCAGTCCTGACCCCACACGCTCTGATGTCCCGCTCAGGGCTGATCGCTCAGGGTCGATCACGGAGCAGTTTGGCCCTGTATCCCCTCCCTGACGGAACCAAGGCGCCGGATGTTGGGTGTCACCTGCTTGCTCACGACCACCCTCCCAGGAGGGTCTTGCTAATCAGCCCCATTATCACAGATGAGTAAACTGAGGCTCCAGGCGGCTGTGGAGTCTGACTGAGTCCCGTCCCAGGGAGGGCAGGGGTGCCGGACCCCACGGGGCCCGTGCTTCACGCCCGCTGGTCCTCCACCGCCTCACTTGTCCCCTCCGCTCGTGCTTGGCCAGGGCGTCCCGCGAAGACGCGTTCAGATGTGCTTTTATAAAGTAACGTTCTGGTAAAGATGCTTCTTGTAAAACTCAACTTCTTTAAAAGAAAAGTAAGGATCAGAGCAAGCTTGGGACTCATGCAACACTTGCGAAGGTGACATTCATGCAAATGTGACAGAGAGACAGGTGGGAGGGGACTGCCCTCCTCTCCGCTCCCAGGCCCCCGACAAGCCCGGCTGCGTTTCTTTCTCCTGCTTTCAGTGCCACACCAGCTGGTGCTGGGGACAGAGAGACAGACAAGTCTGGGGCCCTGTGACGAGAGCTCTCAGGGTCCCGGGGGTTGTGGCATCTTTCGGGGTTAGAGGGAGAACAGAGGCCACTGGGCTTTGCAAAAGGAGGGGATTTGGTTCTGAAATAAAAGATTCAGGATGGACGCAGGAAGTGCCCGCTCAGGCTTAGGAAGCCAGGGATTAGACTAGGGTTGAACATGATGAAGAACTGTGGGGCAAGTACCCGATCACACACACGTTTACACACTGCAGCTTTCCGGAAAGGCAGATTCTATTCTTCAGAATCGTGACTAGTTAATAGTAACGTGTAATATGTTTTAATGCTGAGCCCTACTGTTGTGAAAAGTCAGGCTCCTCAGCCCTCCATGCCGCCCTGCTCCCCGCAGGTCTGTAAACATGGGAACGTGTGGCCCGAAGCCCCTTCAAGGAGCTGAGCCCAAGGGCAGCTGGGTCCCCCTGGGTCTGCAGTGAGGCTGCATGTGCTCTGGAGCTCCAGGAAAAACTTCCCTGTGAGCCACCTCCTCTGTCTCTGCTACTTGCGATCTGCCCCCCAAGCAGGCAAGGACAGCAAACCTGCTTTACCCCCGAGCTCCTCAGAGGCCGGCCACCCACGTCCCTGCGGGGCCAGGTGAGGCGCGGGAATCCAGGCCTGATGCCGTCCCACTGTTCACCCGATGGCCTCACTTCCCGGCCCTGCGCGTAGACGGGCCAGGGGACGCCCTCCCGGCTCTGCTGACCGGCGCGGACGCCACCTCGCAGACACGCCAGTGTCGGTGGTGCATGAATCTTTTTGTCGTGGAATATCTGGGACTTTTACCTGGATTACACAACATGACAGGAGTCACACATCACACCGCCACAGTGTGGTTGCTTCTCGAACAGTAAACTGAGAATTTAGTACTTCCTTTAATACATAATTGCCCTACGTTGTTTCCAAAAATCTCTACTCTTTGACAAAGTAGGCTGGGACTTGGGTGTCAGGACAACTTTGCTTACTGACATGAAACGTGTAGAAGGTGTTTTCCCTGGGGAGCAGTCGGGAGGGTTGACCAATCCTCTGGCCACAGCCTTGCTAGCAAATCTGTCTTCTGGCAGGAGACTGTCAAGGTCACGGCAGCCTGAACTGCCCTTGCCGCGGCTTCGGCTTCCTAAGAGCGTGAAGCTCACAGCGGCCCCTGAAGACGCCTTCCTGCAGGTGGGTGCCCAGGCTCCACTGGTCCCGCCCGGGGACCCAGAAGGGCTCCTAACCCCTGGGGCTGGCGTTGCACGGCTCCCCACGTGTTCTCCTAGCACGGTTCATACAAAACCCTTTTTTCCTTCCTTTCTCCCGAATTCAGCTCCTAAGATTCTCCAAACCAGGTGCAAAAGACTCCACAAGACTGAAGGAACACAGACACCACTTCTCAGGACACGGACCTCTGGGACCCCCAGGCCCTACTCCACCCAGAGAACCCAGGGCGGACCCTGCAAGGGGGGCAGCCCCCAGAGACACCCCGCGAGGGCACTGGGTCCTCTCCTTCCTCAGACACTGAAGCGCACGTTGCAGGGAGGTCCTGGAACAAAGTCCTGGGTATGACCACCCAGTGGCAGGGGTGACGCTGGGATCAGCCCCGGCCCTGACCCTGGGGCCCTGCTGCAGCTCTGCACGTCTGTGTGTGTGGTTCCCTCGGCTGTACGTACCCCCTCCATCCCCATGGCTGTCCCCTCCCACCCAACCTGCACCCATGTGACAGGGACAGGGGCCCGAGCGGGGGGGCCCTCCAGAGCAGCTACGCCCACCGGGAAGCCCAGTTCTCCAGGTCCTCTTCACATCAGTTTTAGGATGATACGCGCTGCTCTGGATGCTCAGAGCCCTGGTACAGGCAGCAGCGGCTCTCGGGGGCATGGAGACCCTGGTCCCCTTACCACCAGCCACTCCCTTACTGAGCACTTCCCTGCAACCTGCACCTGCCCACGGCACATCCCTTTGCACGTGCTTCCCACCTGCTCTGGGCACCCGCTGCAGCCCAGCTGCTGGCGGAGCACGTGCACACAGGCCCCGGGCACCCCCCACCCCGCCAGGGTCAGCAGGGCCCCAAGGCAGGGGGTGGCAGCCTCCGCTCACCACTCAGCTGCGGGCTGACAGGCTCAGGTGGCCGGGCGACTGCTGAGGCCCAGTGTGGGGCAAGAACCCGGGCAGCAGAGGGGGGCCGGTCCCTCCAAGCACATGTCGTATGAGTGCAGCTAAAGAGACCCATGTGAGAGGCGTGTTGTGCAAAAACCCTCTGACGTGGCTAAGTACAGTGTCTACTGCCAGGCATGAAAATACGCTTGGAAATGAACCTCGTAAAACAGGTTTGCTTCCAAACACCTCTCCCCCACAGCAGAGATTTGCAGTTGCCATCCAGCATCCGCAATCCTCCCTTCAGCCTCAGTAAGAGAACTCTGGATTTAGTTAGGGCTGCGATGCACCCAGCTACAGGACTGCACTTCCCAGCCTCCCTTGCAACTAGGGGTGGGCATGTGACTAAATTCTGGCCAATGAGATACACACAGAGAGTGGAACTGAGTAAAGAGAGTGGAGTACTTTGGTTCTCTGGCCTCCTTGCTGGAATGTAGACGTGATGGCTGGTACTCCAGCATCTTGCCCAGTGTGTGAGGAGGCCTGGAAGACAAAGGCCATGCACCAGTACAGTGGAGCACAAATAGGTCATGGAAGCCCCTGGGCCCCCACGATGGAGCAGCCCCAGGCAGCCTGCCTCCCACCTTTTACATGAGAGATAAATAAAACTGTCTTGTTTAAACCACTGTTGCTTGCATTTTCCAAATTTATGAGGCAAAAATACCAGGCTAGCTGAATTGGAAAAGTGAGTGCAATTTTCAGATTTGTAATGACCTGCAAAGTAATGTTATAAATCTACCATGAGTCAAGATTTCATGAGTCGGTGAGAATGTTTTGGGAAATGACCAATGCAAAGGCACTGATAAATCAGGGTTTAGGCCAGTTAACAATGACAGAAGAGAAAGTTTGCAAGTATCATAGAATGACTGCTTCAGGACAGAATAACCTGATTATCCAGGATTAACAAAGGCTCATGGGACTATGAATGAAGTTGCCAAACACTTTTTGCAAACATGTCTCCATTTATGGTAAGGAGAATGTAGGCTTTCTGAAAATCATTATTATCTCGAGAAACTATACCCTGCCTCTCCCCCAAATCGTACTTCAATCTTTCTTTGTTCTGAAAATTTAGTGCCTACTTACCTTTATAATCCAATTTTATAAAGCGTGAAATGGAATAAATTTGTTTTTATAATTTACGGTGTCATCCCTCAAGATGGACTGCTGCACTCACTGTGTAACCTGATCCGTTTTCAGTGGCTCACTCGAAGTGGCCTTTCTTCCCTTCTATTGTGCTCTCCTGGCAGAGGCTTCCTGGGGCTGCTGGGCTCTCACCTTCACAGCACTGGCTGATCATCCACAGCTTTGCTCGGAAACCCCTTCGCTCTCAAGGCCAAATGCAGCGATGTTGCTCACTTGAGTGGCTGGGGTGCTCACAGGCAGGAAACAACTAAGCCACACTGGATACTACTAGGCCTCACCACATACTAGGCCTCACCGGGTGCTATGTCTCACCGGGTACCAAGCTTGACCAGGTGCTAAGCCTTCCCTGCCAGGCCTGCCACGTTCTCTCTGGGAAATGTGATTCACGAAGGTGAACCAGCAAAACTTTATTCAGACCACGGCTATGCTGCACTGAGCGGTTTCGAAGCACCAGACCCCATGCTCAGTCCTTCCTACAACCTTGTGGTGGTACAACAGTGACCCCAAAGACGTCCAGGTCCTCCTCCCGGCAGCTGTGAATATGGTGGGCTCCACAGCAAAGGTCAGCGAGGTTGCTGATTGGCTGACCTTGGGAGGAGGTGATTCCCTGGGCCATCGGGGGCTCAGGGGACCACAGGGTGTGCAAACACGGAAGAGCAAGGCAGCCACAGATCCAGAAATGGCAACGTAGAAAGAACGCCGACCTGCCGGCCAGGAGGATGGAGGAGGGGCCCGAGCCAGGGAGGTGGCGCCTCCAGAAGCTGGAAAAGGCAGGCGTGGGTTCCCTACTGGGGCCTCCAGAAGGTTAAGTTTCTGCTGAAGTGTTACAGCAGTGAGGAAACGATACATCTTCCCTGGAGTCAGGCAGGGACGCTCCTGTCCCCGCCGACCTGTCCCTGCCGACACGTAGCAGCTGGCCTTGCGGAGCTCAGGCAGCGCAGGACCAGGCGGAGGGATAACGTTGTCTGCCTCCTGCCCACAAAGACATGCCCACCAGCCCCTAGCGGGATGCCAGCCCCTAGCAGGGCGCCAGCGAGTAGAATGTGTCCCCCAGGAGCTTGTGGACCAAAGGGGCAGAGCGGGCACCAGGGGGCTCTGGGCAGGGACACGGCCCTCGCGGTCTCCAGCGCCAGGAGGGGGCTTGGTGGGCAGCCGGGCTGGGGGCTCAGGCGTCATCCCAAAGCCACAGGGAGAGACCGTACGCGGCCGCTTGGCAGCGTGAATGGGGACCGAGGCCCAGCAGGTGGGACGGAGCGTCGGCCTGTCCGGGGAGGGCCCCGAGGGGGCAGGAGCGGTAGCACCAGAGATGCTCCATGGACGCTGCAGGACGCGTGCTGGGGGGTGGGGGGAGCGGGGGCCGCAGGCTTTGTCCCGAGGCTGAGAGGCCGCAGCGGCACCGACAGGAGTGGGGAAGGAGGTGAGAAGCCGGAGAGAGCGAGTGGGAGAGAAGAGAAGAGGGAAGAGGACGTCGGGGATCAGGGCAGAGCCGGCGACCACCCGTCCCTCTGCAGGGACCCACACAGGCGGGGCTGCAGAGGACTCGTGCTGCTGCGGGTGAGACGGGCAGGCGAGGACGGCACGGGCAGGTCAGCCAGGTCAGCCACGTCAGAAACGCAACGCTACGCTTCCCTGTTCACGTTAATTCAGGAAAAACAAAATGATGTATGTTCCCGTCGTGCAAAACCCCCAAATAAAATGCTGGACAGAGTACAGGGTGACAAGTTACCAGGGCAAACAGCACAGCTCCAACACAGCCTTTGCGCAAAGGTAGTGTGTCCAGGAGGCCCTGAGAGCGGGCTGTGCAGACGGGACCCAGGCTCGCCCTGGAGGCCGCAGTCACTTGGGCTCACGGGTCAGCCCTGAGTTCCCTCTGGTCCTCCCACTAATGACCTGACTCCCTTGAGTCGGTCAATTCCCGGGCCGCAGCTCAGGGGCGCCTCCATGGGCTGGCTCAGACTCGCCCGAAGCAGCATTCTGCGACCCCGTGACAGATTCTGTGACTGCACAGCTCCAGTCCGTTCCTGGCGTCTGGAAGGGGATGGAAGGGCACCTCGGCACCTTTCGGGTCCCTGCTGAACCACAGCCCCGCACACGTGAGCGTTCAATTCTGAGCAGCACAGGATGGGCTGGTGTGAACGAGGAGAGACTCAGAGGATGCATGTGGTGGGTGCAGACCTGGGTCAGGGGTCAGGGGTCAGGGGTCAGGGTCTGCCACACCCCACAGGAGAAGGTGCCCTGCCCCCGACAACTGCCAACAGCCATCTCCTAACACGTTTTCCATTTCAACCTGAAGCATCGCACTAAAGAAACATGTGTCCAAACCAGAGGCCCCTGGGGGCTGTACCTGTGGCCGCCAGTCATGCCACGTGCTGGGCAGGCGGCCCCAGCCTGGCCTCCAGCCCCGTAGCTGCAGCAGTGACCTTCCCGGACGCCCTGGGAGCTGGCCCAGCCCAGCTGTGGGGTTTCCACAGGGCACAGTGTTCCAAGAAGAGGTCCTCAGAGAACTGGGTTTAGATAGCAGGGTTTGGGGACAGGTGTGGAAAAGAATGTATTTTATTATCATGGGCACTAACTGGAAGGAAACAAATTTCACCTAGAATTTGGGGAAAAAAAAAAGTCCAAGAAAATAATAAGTATGATGGCAACACGTCACTACCTCCTTTGAATGACGTGCTTTTAATTGGTGCAAAGTGCCTTTCTCAGAGGCAGATAAAGAACTCCGTCCACTTCCAACACCTCCTTAAAACTTACTTTAAAACTTAATAAACTGCACTCTCTCAGGGTCAAAATTTACAGTGTCCACACCAGGATCGCAACGAACTCACTGGACTAAAACCACCACCAAAGGGGCAGAGTCTTCCCGACACCAGATATTAACCCTCAAACCACAGCCCAGTCCGCAGCACAGAAGCAGCAGCACCAAGACGCCAGACAGCTGCCAGTGCAGCCAGAGCAAAGTAACCGCCTGGCCGGGTTCGCAGTGCCCCGGCCCAGCACCTCAGAATCTCGAGAAACAGGCATCAGCTTCTTAAAGGGTGTGTTCTTCCTAAGTCCCATAGGCAGACCTGAGGTGACTTTCAAAATGTCTTTAATTGGTTTTCCATAGACGTTAAGCCCGCAGGCTGGGACGAGGTGTCATTTAGGGGGCTGCCCTGTCATTACACTGCAGGGCCCAGCTCCGGGCCGGGCAGACCCCTGGGACTAAAACAAGCACGTCTGTAGGCACAGGGGCAGCAAAGGGGGGCCAGACAGAGCCTGTCTCTCCCTCAAGGCCACCCGGGGAGCGGCAGGCCCAGCGCTGGGGGCCTGAATGCCGGCCTGTCTAACCAGCCGTCCGCAGGCCTCTGAGCCGTGCGGAGCCAGCTCTGGAGAAAACGTGATGACTCGGAGACCCTGCCCTGCCCTGCCAGCTTCCTTGGGTCTCCAGGGGAGGAAGCCCTGGAGGGACGGGGCCCAGTGGGGAGGCCTGGGCAGCCCCGGGGGCAAGGGGCCGCCCAGGCAGACAGGAGCTGGGGCTGGATCTGCACAGGGAGGGTGCCTGGTCACACTCCTCGATGGAGCCCCGTGTGGCACGGAGGAGCGGGGTGTGCAAGTGCGTGTCTGAGCGTCCAAGTGAGTGTTAGGGGCTGCTGTCCAGGCGTGGGGGGCAGGGGGCCCGAGGCTGTCCTGGAGGTCACTGGGGGTGACGAGGGCCCCCTCCCCCCTCCTGCTGGGCCCCCTGAGACCCCTTAGGCCATCCCAACAGGGGAGACTTGAGGGAGGGGCTTCCACCTCCCTCGGGGGTGCCCCTCCCCAAGCTGTCCCCAGAGACCCTGGGGTCTCAGGAAGACAGGTGTCCCTGGAGGGCAGACGCAGTTCAAGACAAGGGGGCAGCCCTGCAGGGCTATGAAACTGACTGCACCCCGAAAACCCTCCTGGATAGGGAAGTATCACCACCACTGGGCCCCCATGTCTGAGACAGCGGGGGTGGGGTGGGGTGGGGGGAGAGAGACAGAGACAGACAGAGAGACAAACAGACACCGCCAGAGAGAGACTCAGGGTGCGGGGTGAACACGCGAGGTCAGGGGTCAGGCTTGGGCTGCACGGGAGGCAGAGAGGCCCTGTGGGTGGGATGCCGCCCGAGCTGTGAGCGCTGTGAACATTGTTGTTTGCATCTCAAACTAACCAAGGTGATGGGGTCAAGGCCCAGGACCTGGAATTCCTCCCGACACGCAGGCCTCGGGCGGTACTGGTGCTGGGAGGTTGTGAACCATGCCGGGCCGCAGGTCGGGCTGGGTAAGTCTTTCGTCCAGAATCCTTTCTGGAGGCCAAGGGCAATGGCATCGCTGTCTGGAACCCACTGGCCTTAAAGGACTTAAGCGGGAAGGTGACTGCTGGGCTGGCCTGGTGAGCTTTGGGGAGAGCTCAGGGGACCCAGCAGGGGTGCCTGGGGGCCTGGCACCCAGAGTCCTCTTGACAAGAGGCCAGAACGAGGGAAATGCCAGGAAGAGAGGGTAACAATGTGAAAGGAAAACAAGATAAGGAGGGAATCTAATCGCCGGCTCTGGGTGGAGGGCAGGGCGGGGACTCCACCCCCCAGGCCCGAAAGAATGTGGAGGAGACCATGGTCAGCAGGAGGGAAGCAGGCGACACCTGCATCAGGAGGGCCCCCAGGCTCCCTTAACCCCAGGAATCGGGAAGGCGCCCATAGCTACCTGCTCAAAGGAGAGCTCTATCCGTCAGGCGCCTCCAGCCCCAAAGAGGAAGACGGCCCAGGCCCAGGGTGGAACAACCAGCCCTGGCAGGAAGAGCCTAGAACACGCCCAGCACAGAGGGCACAGCCTCCGGATTCCAGGAGCGGCTTGCCGCCCAGAGGGCCGGCTCCAGGTGCCCCAGCCCCCAGCTCAGGGCGCAGGGTGTCCTCCCCCATCCCCCCTCACCGGCCCCCAGAGCCCCAGGAACTGAACGGGGAAGGCAGCGCGGCCTCCCCTGCTCCGCCAGGTGTGTGTGGCTGCAACGGCCAGACACGCAGAGGACAGGCCAGCCCCAGAGGTGACCCTGGCAGGTAAGGACTGGCTTTTCCTACTAGCACCCCCTTGAGCAGGCGAGCGGATCACAGCGCAGTGGATGCTGATTCTGCGGCCTCTCCTGTCACACATCAGGACGCTGGCGGGAGGTCCCGTGACGGTCACAGAACCAGGTCTTGGTGACTTTTTGAACTAAGGTCAGGGCGCTCATCCTGGGTCACCCCCGCAAACACTCACAAGGAACAACATCTGAAGGCGAGGAATTGATGTTTCTCAAGAGAGCCCCAAACTGTGTGGGGCAGAGGGGCCCACTGGTAATGTCGTAGGACGGCCTCGTTCACAAGTGCTGTTTCTCCAAAGGCGCATTAGCAGTGAGGTGTGTTTGGAGGGTTCCCCAGGGATCCCAGGTCCCTGGAATCTGGGGCCTCCCCAAAGTGAGGGAAAGGACGGTGTGGACACCTGGAGGGGCAGCTGGTCGACCAGAGCAGGAGCCCCTCAGCACCAACCTCAGCCCACGACCCTAGCTGGGCTCCTCCCAGCCTTCCACAGCACCACCTGAGGAAAAGGACAACCAACCAAGGGCCAGACCCAGACAGAGCGCAAGCAGTCTGCACAGCGCTCTACACAGCATGCGAGGTGCGGGTTGAGATGAGGGGTTTTTGCATTGACTGCAAGGGAAGGCACAAAAGGAGCCGGTCCACCCTGGGAAGCTGGTAAATAAAGGGAAAGCTGTGATTATGACTTGGGGATGGGGGTCAGAAAGGAGCACAGAATTCTGGAAAATTACAGATGGCTTTGATATGAAAGGAGTTCACACATTCCCGATGGGTGGATGGGGTGGGTGTGAGAGAGGATGCCCCCAGTGTCACAGCAACTCCACCTCGGCAGGGAGGGAAGTCAGGACGCTACAGGAAGTACAAAGTCCCTGCACAGAAACGGTGGTCTCGTTAAAGTCATGGGCTGTGAGCACTGCTTTCCTTGTCTTGTCTTCATTTCATCCATTGTAGACAAAGTTATCATTAAAACGTAAAAGCAGTTAAAGTCAGAGGGGGGATGGCTCTGGGAAGGGTGGCACAGCAATTAGTGTGCAGTGTGCCCAGGCCCAAGGCCTTTCCGTCCTGGAAAGCAGGGACTGGGGCAGGGCGGGGCAGGCTGGAGTGGGTGGTGGCCTTGTTGCCCTCAAGTCTTGTCACCCGCAAGCCCGTCCCACACTCTGTACAAGCCAGCGCTCCAGGCTGGGCCTGGGGCTGGCGGGACTGCAGCCGGCACACAATCCCGCAGCAGGGCAGGGACACAGCCCACCGCGGGACCTTCAGAACTCCTCCGCAGGTGCCAGCTCTTCTGGGCCACTGGGACTCACCATTAAAGAAACGGGCAAACAGGCCAGAAGGGACCGGTGGCAAAACAAACCGCGTTGCTGCGGACACTGAGGGCAGAGTCGCGGCAGAAGCACCTGTCACAACTCAGCCGCGGCCGCCGCGGGCTGGGCCATCACTGTAAAGCTTGTTTCGGAAAGCGGACTGAAGGGATGGTCAAACCAACCGGTCAGAAACGGGAGTCAAAGTAAAAGCCCACGGGCCTCACAGTCATTTGTTTATAACACGAGACATTTATTTCATCCCAGAAGAATCCTTTAAAAGAAAAATTCCCGTAGGACCAAAACCAGCTGTGAAATCACCCTGACCTCGCGGTGCAGCGACGCAGTGTGAGTCCACCCCATCTCCATCAGTCCTGCGTCCCAAAGACGCGCACCAGGTCCCCCAGGGCACCGCCACCACCTCTCCCCTCCCCGAAGATGACACAGCTCCTGCGCTGACGCGGAGGCCACACCGGGGCTGCTCCCTGCGGTCGGGTGCCCAGCCACCCCACATTCTCCGAGGACATTATTAATAGAAATCTGTCCTGAGCCAGCCCGTCGGGCTCCTGAAGTCACCAGCTGCTTCGGCGAGTGCACCTTTCCGCAGGGGCTGCGCACCGGCGGCGGGACCTGGGCCCGTCCCTGCTGTCCACTCGGACCGCCCCCGACCCCTCCACGGTACGTGTTCCAGCTCTACTCGCGTCCTCCTGCCGAGGGACCCGCTGCTGCCAGCAATTCCAGCCCTCACGCCTTTGAAGCTAATGCTCCATCCCTCCTGATGCGGATCAGGGCGCTGTGAACAGCTCCCCCCACCACCACCCCCGCCCCCTCCAGTCTAGCTAAGGGGGCGGGGAGGTAGGAAACTGATCTGGTTTTTAAACCATTTATTTCTTTTACATTTTAAAACGGACCCTGCGGCATCCCGGTTGAGCTGTCATATAACTGCACGGTTCTTTCAAAGCGGCTGCTTTCACAGGCTTACCGAGGGAAGAGGACTGCAGGGCGTCCGCAGGACCCCCCGCCGACATCCGCCACCCCCCTCCAGCTAAGGCGGCACCTGGCGTCACCAGCAGAACTGGGCCTCAGAAGGAGGAGGCTTGAGGGTGGGCCCGGGTCCCGGCGCCTAAGACCCTGCCCTTCCGCCGCGCCGACCGCCCCCCTAATAAGGGTCTGGGTGTGCCCTGCAGCCGAAGGACTTGCCGCGGACGCCGGGGCTCCCAGCCGTGCGCGCACGGACGGTGTCCCCGGAAATGCGGCGCCGCAGGGACGGCGCTCGAGGGGACCCGGCTGCCCTGCTCCACCTCGCGGTCCCAGGCGCCGGGCGCACACCTCCCCGGCCCGCGCGCTCACCGTCTCGGGGTCGTTCTCGAACACTTCCCGGGCCTCCTCCTGGCTGCACAGCTCCTCGATGCACTCCCTCTCCAGGTGGCCCTGCTTGGCCTCCTCGAAGACCTGGTAGGCGCGGCGCTGCCTGGGCCTCAGGAACTGCGCCGCCTCGCGCGCCCGCAAGATCACGGCTTCCCGGGCACGGGCGGGAGGAGCGGGGAGAGAGCGGGGACACGCCGTCAGCGCGGCGGGGCCGAGGCGCACGGGGTCGGCGCGCACGGGGCCGGGTCTGGGCGCGGGCACCGGGGCTCCCCTCGCCCCCGGGGTGGCGGGGTGTTGGGACGGGTCCCCAGGCCCAGCCCGCGCCGCGGCCCCGCGCGGTACTCACTGTGCGCGGACTCGGAGGCCAGCAGCAGCAGCAGCAGCGCAGTGCCCAGGGTGGCGGCGGGCCCGGGCGGCATGGCGGGCGGGGACGGGGACGACGGCCGGGACTGAGACCGGGGCCGGCAGCCGGGCGCGCGCGGTCAGAGCGCCCGCGGGGCCGTGGCGAGGCGCGGGCGCCGCGGGGCGATGGCTCCGGTCATCCCGTGCGGGCGGCTCTGAAGGTCACATCCCGGCGGCTGCACCGCGGCGCTCGCGCGGGGCTGGGCGGGGGCGGCGGCGGGGGCGGGGCGCGCGGGCAGGACCAGCCTCCGGGCCGCGCGGGGCGGGCGGGGCACGCGGGCCGCCGCCGCCGCCGGGCCGAGCCGGTTTTCTCCGGGAAGATCAAAGCCCGAAGGGGAAGCGGGTCGTCAGGACGAGGGAGGGGACCCGCCCGGGGACCCGCCCCCGCCCCGCCGCCGCCGCCCTCGTGCAGGATCCTCTCCCCAGTCGGCGGTTAAGTGTCTGTAATCGGGATGTAAACGCGACGAAGAAGTCACACGGGTCCAACCTGACAGGTACAGTTTGACCATTTACCGGATTCAAACCTCTTTCCACCGCCGCCCCCGACCCCACCCCAAATCTCCTGCATCCTTTTTGGAGTCCTCATTCTGGGGCACATTTTCTCAAGGCTTAAAACCCACCAAAGAAAAGATGAACTGAAGTCAAACCGAGTCCCAGTGGGGTCCAGAGAGCCAGATTAAATGATGTCCATTTGTAATCTGTTTTCATAGTGATGACATTGGAAACCTTGAGGGTTCCCAGTAGATATTTCAGCCGAAAGCAGCGTTCTGTTAGTTCTCGGAGACCAAGACTTTGTCTCTCGTCCCAGAACATTTCGCAAAGTCACAGGCAAAAAAAACCACACACACAAACAAGCAAAACCAAAACATAGCGGACCACTCGGGGGGACCGAAGCGGACAGCGAGCCCGGCACCGCGGGGAGGGGGGCCTGCGCCACCCCCTGGGGAATCCTACCCCGGAAACCGCGCCCCAAGGGGAAGGTGAAAGGGCAGCCACCCCCAGCTGGGCGGTCGGTTTCCTCGGTGGGCTCAGCACCGGGTCCGCACCTGTTCTTCCCGCCGTCCCTTGTGGGAGGATGAACCGGCGCTGCTGGTAGATGCTTTGAGGTCACGGGTTTGAAGGTGGTGTAGTGAGCATTAATATGTTAAATTCAAGGAAAAGGATGTTCTCCAGAAGGCTCTACAAAGAGAATTAGCAATTTAATAGCTAGGTCGTCTGCACCTGTGCCTGAACTAGTTCCGGGGCCTCCCTTGACAGCCTGCGATTCCAACGCCCAGTGACTCAAAGGCTACCGCAAACACGGAGGTGCTTACACAGAATATCGACCACATTAATCTTCCTGCTTGTCCTTCTTAAGGACAAGCACTGGCTTCAGAAATCTGGGTGGGGTGAAAAATTCTTTAGTAGGGATTTACACCAGATCTTTAATTAATTAGCGGCACTTCTGTTGTTGGAGGTCATTGAGCTGCTTGGATCTGTGAATTGACAGTTTTCATCAAATTTGGAAAAAAAATTGGCCATTTTTTTTTTCAAATATTGCTTTATGTCTCTCAGACCTTTCCTCTCTTTTGGGAACTCCAGTGGCCCCTGCATACAGCTACTTGAAGTTTTCCCAGAGCTCACTAAATGCTCCTGTTTACATTTTTACATCTTTTTTCTCCCTCTGTATTATTTTGATAGTTTCTATTGTTATGCTTTCTTTTGCAGTGTCATATCTGTTCATCCATCCGGGGTATTCTTCATCTCAGATATTTATTTTGATCTCTAGAGGTTTGCCTGAAACCTTTTTGGGCAGAAGCAGAGTGAAATGGTTTCAGCTCAGGGCTGAAGTTCCACGGCAGAGTCCTTGGACAGTTTCTCCAAAGCCCATGAGTGTAAGATTCCGCTCTGGCGGAAGAGACTGCAACTGTTCCTGGGCCCGTGAGAACCGCGGGGTTGGTCCCTCTAACCATTTCCCAGCCTTGGGAGTCTCTGCCCAAGATTGTGATCATTCCGCTGAAGAGCTGAGGGGCCCTCCGCAGATCCCAGAAGTCCCTTCTCGGGCAGCACTCTCCTCTCATGCTCTCCAGGGAGTCAGCAGACTGGGGTTCCCTCCACCCAAGGTAGCCTCAGCGGGAGAGATCCCGTGGGAGCCGGGCAGTGCTAGGGCCCACCTTCACCTGTGTCCTGTCCCTCAGGGCTGCTCTCTGTTGCCTGATGTCACTGTCTGGAATCCTGTCATTTCATAGATCTGTCTGGTTTTTTAGTTGTTTCTGACTCGGCCTGGTAAATCAGACAGGAAGTTGAATCTGGGCCGTGTGACTCTGTCTTGTCCAGAAGCAGAAGCCTCCAGTCATATTTTAATGAAGTTTTTTTTTCAAACCATGTTTTGTACCCACTGGTAGGTACTTAGTATTTTGTTAACCTGCAGCTTTTAATGATGCAGGATAGAGGGTAGCAGAGTTTTATCGGATGGGAGTTCTTATTTCCACTGTAATTCTCTGAGTACACACTGGATCATGGTGTAAAATGTATTCATTACTGTGGCTTATGGTCTGAAAGTTTGAGAAACACTGCTTACCACCGTGAATCAAGGTGGTCAGACCCCACTGAGGTGAAAGTTCTTTTGTGGAAAAGTCCTTCAGGGCCTTCCGGGGTGGGGGGGAACCAACTTGTCCCGGTTTTCTAGGGATGTTCCCAGTTTAGCCCTGGGTCCCAGGACCCCCCTCAGCCCAGAGCAGATCAGGGTGGTCACTCCCCCTCCTCTGCCCAGTTGGGGGCCCCTTGGCGGCCTGTGACTTACAAGTGTTTTTGTGCCAAATGTCCACGTGTAAGTGGTTTTGTGGAATGCTCTAGGGGCCTTGCTGTAGAAGCAACACCCATCTCCAGGCAGGGCTGCCTACCTAGCCTGGTTAAGCCCTCCTTGTCTGAAACGTAGAGCCTCAGCCTAGCCTGAGGCCTGGATACCAGTCCTGGGCCCGGTGGCGTTGCAGAGCAGAGATGCAGTTCACTGCCCCCAGGTGGCGTGGCCTTTGGCAGCCACCTTTCTCCATGCCCAGGTTCCTAATCTATGACGTAGTGCCACACAGGCCCTGCCTCCTGGTATGTGGGACAATGAGACGAGGTGGTGACTGGAGACTCCGTGGAGGCACAAAGAGAGCGTGGCTGTGGCTTCCAACACTGTCTTTGTCGGGCGTGTCTGTTGCTGGAGGGGCTTCCCCTGACCAGGTATTGGTTCAATCCGGAAACATCCCCACACTCAGGCCTAGCTCAGGAGGGGCCTCGTGGGGCTGAGAGTCATGCAGAGGCTGGGGCTCTTGGACGATGGCCCCGTGCCTGGGACGGGGTCAGCTCCCTGATCTGCGGGGCTGGGGGCCGAGACAGGGCTGACAGCATAGCGGGCTAGAGCACGGCTGCTTTGCACCTGCATTTGGGACGCAGCGTGAGCCCTGGGGCGTCTCCCGGGGTAACTGCTGGGACACTTGTGGATTTCAGAGGTGTGTCCATCTGGGCCAGTGCGGCTGCACGTGGATCCCATTGGTCCAGGCCTGCGCTGACCTCAGGGCTCCGGCAATGCTGGGACTCGCTAGCTTTCCCGCAGGTAACGTGTCCTCCGGCAGTGGCGGGGGTGGCACAGCTGCTCCAGGCTCGTGCTGTCCCCACATCCAGAGGACTCCACGCGTGTTTCTGCAGGGCTCCTGCTGGAATTCCAGGGATGAGTCCGGTCAGCCCGGCGTGGGCGGCGCTCGCACCCTGGAGCTGGGGCCACGTGCACACCCGCCCGGCTGCACAGTCTGCTCAGCAGCCCTGCGGCAAGGCAGCGCCCCCTCCAAAAAGGGAAAATTGCTGGGCAGACAAAATGCAACAGATGCTCGTTATCTAGAAGAACTTTCGTCCTGGAGGTGTAGATAAACGTACCACGATAGGGAAGTTTACATTTTTAGAATTTCCAGATCAGTAGCTTTTTTTCAGAACATTTTTTCCCTTCTGGCTGATAAAATGTTTGTTAGAAGACTATGTAAGTTGGCTTAGACTATATTCTAAAGATCTAAACCCTGACTCGATTTGCAGGGTTTGGTCTCCTTTGGCTGCAGCGACCTTCAGATGGGGTCACAGTTCATGGGGCCTCTCCTCCTCCAGTGCCAGACACGACCTCTGGTGCCAAGAGATGTGGGACTCGGGGGTCAGGGCAGATCCCTGCTCATCGCCCCACAAAGCTCCAGGCGGACTTTTAACTTTATCATTGTGACAGAGATAGGGCTTTTGCAAAGCCTGATAGAAAATGTCTTTTTTGTATCTACTAGCCTCCCGAGTAAATTTTGTTCCAGGTCTGAACACACTCGAAGCAGATTTTAAGTTGAGGCAAAATAACCATGAAAGGATTGTTCCGGGTCCTCATCAGCCTGGCTTCCGGGAGGGTCAGTGGTGTCTTCCCTCCAGTGAGAGGCAGCCCGGCGGGGAGGGCCTGGGCCTCGGCAGGAGGGGGCCGCAGGACACCGGGCGGTGGGCCCGGGAGCCGTGGCAGCGGTGGCAGGCATGTGGCGGCCAGAGCAGGGCTGGGCGCTGGCACCCCAAAGAATCCAGCAGAGCCTGCGGATAAATAGCCTCATCTATCAGCACTGAGTCGACAGGACTGAAGGTACCCTGGGACCCTCTCCCCCTACGTGTGGGAATTTCCCCTCACCTTCAGTCTCCCACTGTTTTTGTGGTTCCCATACCTCAGTGTGATACTGACCATCTGTTCACTTGCCATTTGCTGAGATATCGAAGTTTTCAGGACTTTTCATTGTGCTGGGAAATGGGACTTGAAGGTGGTGGCATCCTAGAACGTGGGAGATGCATGGTTGCCAGACCTCTGCTTCCTGCCCCAGATCCCCGGACACACCCACGGATCCACGGCTGCCTGAGAGCCCGCCTGTGCGGATGCAGCGTCCGCGCGGTCCGTGGGCTGTCACAGGTGTCTGGGGACACGCTGTTGACAGTGGCTACCTGTGGAAAGGGGAGGCGATGGTCCCTTTTTACTGTATTGTTGCATCTCTGCACCTGTTCCGTCTTTTACAACGAGCGTGTGTTACTGATATAACAAGTCCACGAACATTGGATGTCGGCAAGCCCCTCTGAGGGGGCATGCCCTGTTGCAAAGAGAGGGCCTTTTATAGCAGCTCGGAGGGAAGCTCTGAGCAGGTGACAGAGGACAGGCCAGCGGTGAGCCTGGGCCCCTCCGCTGGCACCAGGCTTTGCACGTGGACGAAGCACCTTCCCCGGAGCCTCTCCTGGCATCGGGGAGGCCGAGGGTGTGTGGTACGGCGTGAGCGGATGTCTGGGGCCAGACAGGCCTCATCTCAAAGGTGATTAAGGCTGCTTGTTTGCTGGGCTGAATTATTGGATGACTTCTATCTGTAACAGCCATCAGGATCTTTGAAAAGTCATATAACTTAGTTTATTCATTTAGAAAACTATGCCGACGACCGTCTCGCCTGGCAGACCATCTCTGAAGGCTGAGACGGCTCATTTAATTCCACACAAGTAGTTAGGAGAAGATTCAGGTTTCTCTGGGGAAAGCAGTGCATGAGCACACAGCCAGGCGCATCAGGGGGCCCAGGGGGGCTGGAGGGGGGTGGTCACGTCCGAGGGTCTCCAGGGACAGCAGGGCTTCCGCTGTGCCCTGGCCTGGGCCGCTGAGACAGGGGTGTGCTACCAGGCCCGGGGGGCCTGCTGTGTCATTTGTGGCTCAGCTGACGAAGGACGAAAGTCATGATGCCGAGGCAGCTGTGAAGTCCCTGAGGCTCACCCTCTTTGGTGACGGGGGCACACGTGTCAGGGACCAGGCAGATGGGCCTGGGCCTCCTGCATGCGTCACCCCAGCTGCTCTTCTCATGGGGTTCCGGGCCGGTCCTTCTGCGGACCAGGATTTGGTGTGTCCCTGCAGGGCAGAAGTGAGAGTGGCGCGCCAGCACCTTGGTCTGATCTGCCTTCCGAGGCTGGTCTCACACAGCGGGATGGGGAAGGCGGTCTGAGGACGGCGGAGTCGTGCGCAGCCTCAGGTTTGAACCCACCCACCCGCCGACAGAAACTGAATCTGAGATTATGAACTCCGGTGAAATGTAGACAAATTATCATCTCGTAGAAGTGCTGGTCTGAGCCCTGACCTTTAAATGAACTGATGAGCTTTGCTTTATTTAATGAAAAAAAACCTGGTTCGGCATGAGCTTGAAGAGGTCTAGAAATATTCCTTTGGGGGAGGATCCAAAACATTTACAGCAGCTGCAGGAGCCTGTGGAGTCGACCCAGCTATTTTAACACACACCGAGTTGGTTTTTAACCTTCAAGGACAGGCCAGGTGAGAGGTGACAGTCACAGTGCCCTCGGGAGACCTGTTAGGCCGTCTCAGCACAGCCGAGACTGCGACACATGACCTTGGGGTACATTTCCTGAGGCCCACAGAGCCGGGTGGACTGTCTTCCCCAGGCTCCTGCCCGGAGCTGCCTTAAGTGATGGTCTGTCCTTCTGTCTGTGGGTGTGACAAAGTGTAGTTTTTAAAATTTCAAAACCTGACTCTCGTGCAGATATAGAATGAACAAGTGTCAAATAGTTACTAGCTGATTAACAAGTGAACCAGGAAGTTAAGTTGGTTCAAAGAGCATCTTAAGGATCTGGGTGTCCACAGCCATCGAGGGATGTGTGCGCAGGGCTGCTGGGGTGGATGCAAAACTGGTGAATGTCCTTCAAGGTCACTAGTATATGTAATTGCGTACTGGCTGTAGAACATGTCATTAAAATGTACGTACAGGTTCTGAATTGACCCTTTCTTGTGGGAGGAAATCGTGTGCCCCTTCGCCTGGAAAGATCTGAGTTCACATGTAACCCTGGAGCCCGACTCTGTAATCCACAAGATGCTGGGCTCAGGTGGAGAAGCCGGTCTGGTGGGCTGGGAAAGGGGACAGAGGTCGGGATGCTCTGGGGTGAGGATGAGCTAATGATGTCCAGGGGGTTAACGAAATAGATGACCTGTTGCACTTATGCTCAGTGCACGTGTGGTTCGCCAGGTGTGACGCAGGCAGCCCTGGGAGCAGCTGCGATGTGGGGGCAGGCGGCAGCGGCTGGGTGCAGGCGGGGGGCTGCTGCCCTCCAGGCCCCGGCCGAGCCCAGCTCCCCTCCCGCCGCCCAGAAAGCTCACCACGAGGGGCTGACACCCCTGCTTCCTGCCCATTTGTCGAGGACCACGGCAACGCAGAGGGATTTTACGGGTAAACGGCACAGATGAGCTGCAGAACTCCGCATGTAAATCAAGTGTGTCTTTGTAAAATAGGGGAGCTCCAAGCTCTGTACATTGCTCTAATTTTTTATGAAACTCAGGCCGAAGACGTTGTCTAGTTGTTACTGTCAGTGCCATCCACAGGTAAGAACCCAGTCAATGCATTTCTGTGTAGAGTCAGAAAAAAATTTTTTTTTGCAGAGGAAAATCTTTGAGGACTTAACCAAGCACCAAGCATCGTGTAGGTGCTGGAAACCCAAGATCCGTGGGTGTCTGAGGACTGCGGTGTCACTGACGGAGGTGGTGGGACACAGCTACCTCTTAAGAGTCGATTGCATTTTGAGCACTTTCATGACATTATTTTGCTTTTATTCCCATTTTACAGACGAGGGGCGTGAGGCTCAGAGAGGGTAAGCATCTTGCCTGGTGTCAGAGGCAGAAGTGGTTGAACTGAGCTTGAATCCAGGTCTGTGGGGTTCAGTGCGTCTGCGGCCTTCCAGTGACTCCAGGCCTTCCTGCCGTCCATGGAAGGTGGGGATGCTGCTGACATCTTTCACGTTAAGAGACATCTCCACGTCACCGCTGGGAAACGCGTCCTATCTGACTGATCCAGGTCATCCCATCAGTGTTAACTTCATTCATTCTCTGTGTCATTAACTTCATTCATTCTCACATTCTCTGCGTCATTCTCACACCTTTAGGAAAAGAATCATTCATTGAGGTGAAATTCACAAGAACTTAGGCATTTCAGTGTGGCGTGTAGTGAATTCATAGTGTTGCACCACCACCTCTGTGCAGTTCTAGGACATCCCATCACTACAGGGAAACCCTTCCCCAGCCCCTGGCAGCACAACCTTCATTCCATCCCCATGGATTGGCCCCTCTGGAGGTTCCACGTAGCACGAGCGTGCGACCTGTGTCTTGTGTGATGGGCCTCTTAACACTCAGCTGGCGTTTCCAAGGTTCATCCCACTTCGGCGCATGCTGGAGCTTCGATGTTTTTTTTGGCTGCAGAATATTCCATTGTGTGGATGGACCACATTTTGTTTGTCTCTTCATCAGTTGAGAGACTTTTGGGTTGTTTCCACTTTTTGGCTGCTGTGAACACCGGTGTGTGTTCACTGTATTTTCTTATATTTCCATACGTGTCCCCATACACATGGCTTTGTCTTTTTTCAGTTAACGGTTAATTTTTTTTTCAGAAGTGCATTTTGAAAATATTATCAATGTCTTTATTTCCATTCCATTAAATCCAATAAAGTTAAATTATAATAAATATTCCTTTTGGTATAAATAAAATATTTAAACTTAAAATAACATTGTGAGTTTTAATGTGCCTACTTTTCAATTTTTCAACATCTTTCTCAAATACTTTTAATGTTCCAGAAAAACTATTAAAAACACCCATAAACACGTGTATCCAGAGGTGTATATTTTTCCTTTTGTCTCAGGCCCCTGTGTGGCTCGGCTGGCGCTGTGCACTGCCTGGTGCTGGGGGCACTGCCTGGTGCTGGGGGCACCAGGGGGATTTAGAGGAAGTAAAAAGTCATTGTCACCATCGTAATTGATAATAATCGGTGTCTGCTAAGGACACCGGTGTTTTCTCAATCCTGAATGAAGCACCTGCAGGAAGCTTCGCTGCTCGAATGCGGTGCCCGCTGGCCCAGCGGCTTTAAGCTGACGCCGCGACGATGCCCGTTTTCTGCCTCTTTCATCTCCTCCCTCCTCAGGGCACATGCTCCACCCACGCCTTCCGGCCACGTGGCCAAGTTTTCAGCATGGCCCCAGGCCTCACACACCTTCGACCGCCTCCCGGCCGGGCTGGTGCCCTCCCCACATACAGAACCCTGGGAAGTGGTGGGTCCCTGTCCCCTGCTGGCCTCTGTGCATGTTGGCCTCCCCACTGCAGCTCAGCCTGAACGCCAGACCACACGGTGACATCGAGGTCCATGCTCTCTGGCGGTGGGGACCTCAGCAGCTCCCAGGCTGCCCACGTGGGCACGTGGCCTCCATCCCCGTCAAGAGCCCTGGCCCACGTCCAGCCACGTCTCAGGCGATCACGGCCCCTCCGGTCTCCTAGGCCCTGCGCCTCTCACCAGCCTCAACCCTGGGCCGACCTCACAGCTTAGAGGCTCTGTTTGGGGAGCCGCTGTTGGTGTTTATCTGAGGTCATGCCCGCCGTCTGGGGCTGCAGAAGTCAGGGTGCCTACCTCACCTAAGTCTCTACTTGATGCTTCTGGTGTCTGTTTCTGAGATTTGGACCAAAGGCAACAGAGCCAGTGGATAAAGGGACCGTTTGACCTTTGCTGACACTTCGGGGACTTGGGAGAGGAAACGCTGCAATGGTGTTCAGAGCCAGGAAAATGGCTGCAAAGTCTCTCGGCCTGTCTGGCATGTGGCTGCTTCTCCTGATGGTGATGGAGCCCCCGGACCGTCACAGGCCTCCGGTGCAGCCTCTGACGCTTCGAGGTCGCCCTAGGCTCCCCTAACCTTTCCAAAACGAGACCAGGCTCCTGGACCTGGAATGCGGCAAAGGAAACGCTTTTGTCCAGCCCAGCTTATCTGATTTCCCAGCTTGTAGCTCTGTCGTATCAAAACAGGCTGCTTCCTGTGTTACACAAGGCGGGGAGGCAGTGAGCGTGGCGGCTGCCAGCTTTAGCAAAAGCCTGGTGTCGGTGGAGGTGACCCTCTGTCCCTGGCGTGGCCCTGGATTTGGGTTGTGAAGACTCCACACGAGGGACACAGGTGAGCCAGGCGAATGGAGGCCTTCCACTAGCTGGCCTGTCCCCTCCGAGTCGTTTGAGGTACGCTGTGCCCCTTTGCTTGCTCCTAAGCTCCCCAGCGGGAAGGCAGTCCTGGAGAAGGAAAGCGAAGGAAGGTGGAGGCAAGGCTGGGACAGTCGTGGAGAAGAGCCCCGACACGTGTGTCCATGAGGCCCGAGGGGTGGACGGCAGATCATTGCAAGTGAGATGCCCCGCGGGGCCCCTTGTTCTCCACTTGGTGGAGGGTGTGCACCCAGCCCAGCCTCTTGGCTCAGGGGTCAGAGAGGGCCCTGCGGGGGAAGGTAAGGCAGGAGCAGTTCACGCTCATTGTGGGAGTTTCTCACGCTCGTCAGGGACAGTGCACAACCAGCCCCTGGCCCGTCACCACCGCAAGGATCCAGCCCACGGCCGGCCTTGTTTTGTCTACACCCCACCCATTTCCTCATGGGGCTATTTTAAGCCAGTCCCAGACGTCATATTATTTTATCCATAAATTTTTCAGAAAGTATTTCTAAAAGTTAGATAAGAACTAAAAAAATCCTTATGAAACCACAATTCCATATTTACAATGAAAATAATTGACAGCGATTCCTTAAAATCATCAGATATCGGTGTTCAGATTTCCCTGGCGCGGCTTCTCCCTATTTAAAGCAGCTGTTTTTTGTCATGATCTGGTCTCCAGGCCAGTCTCTGGACTGGGCACACAAGACATAGGTGGCACAATCCTGCTACGTGGGGCTGGAGTACAGGCGCCCAAGGGCAGCCCCAAACCGCCAGGAACTTGCTCACCCTCCAAGTGAGTGCCCGGAGGGGTCTGTGCACCCAGGAGTTGAGGTGGGGAGTGGAGAGGGCGCGGAGGCCGGGGGAGAGGTGGGCTGAGACCCACACGGGGGCGGTGCCCGCTCTGCTGGAATTCCACGTGATTGAGCCACAGGCATGTGAAGTGTTCTGATGGGAGCTGGCCGCCCAGAAGCCCTCCTTCCCCAGGGTCTGCATGAGCACCAACACACCCCTCCCCCACAGCGCCGGCCCCTCGGCCCATCCTGCTAGAGCGAGCGTCTTGGGTTGGCAAGAAGGAAGCGCACAGCAAGGTCTGAAAGTGTGTGCCAGGCTGTGACCTCCACTCCGGCTGTGACCTCCACTCCGGGCGCCGAGTTCCCCCGCCAAGCCCAGCTCCGGCCGGGCATGCAGTCCTCGTCCAGGATGGACTAGCCTTTCCAGGGTGGGGTACTTCCTGCGGCTCTGGAGGTCAGAGTCTACCGTAGGTAAAGGTGTCCCAGGCGCATCCGTCCGGGCTCCTTCCCCGCCTGCAGCTCCCCCCATCCCCCCTGGGGTCTCTCTGACTCAGACCCTCCTGCTTCCCTCCTTCCCTTATCAGGACTGGTGATGGGGACCATCAACCATCTCAAAATCCTCCACTTCTTCTCGTCCGCAGAGTCCCCACTGCCACGAGGGGACACATTCCCGATCCTGGGGGGGTCAATATGAGGGTCCCTGGAGACGCGATCCCTCAACCACACAAACCCTGTACAGCTTTGCACCAGGTGAGCAGAGACACGTCCCCAAGGTGCCCGCGGGTTCAGGGCCCTCCCAGGCCTTTCTCCCGTCAGACGGCTTTGCTGGGATTCTGTGCCAGATGAGCGTCCAGATAGACCACTGCGTCACCAACCACAGATAAGATCTAGGGTAATGAACCCTACAAGTCCCTGTGAGAAGCGACTTTTTAGACACAGACATGTGGGCGCTGGGGCTGCCTCTGCATCTGTGGTCTGTCTCTCCAGAAACGGCGCTTTGCTGCAGTTCCTCAGGCCTGGGCCTGGGGAGCCGCCCAGGGTCGGGGGACTTCGGGGCTCAGGGTCACAGCGCGGCTGCCATCACCGCTCCCTGAGGGTGGGGAACACATGTGAGAGAGTCTCCCCGTCAGCTGTGCACCGCGCTGCCCCTCCTCCTCCAGCCCCGCCCCTCCCCCTCCCCCCTCCCCCCTTCCCCCCACTTCTCGCATTCATTTGTTGATTTTTTTTTAACATCTTTATTGGAGTATAATTGCTTTACAATGGTGTGTTAGCTTCTGTTTTATAACAAAGTGAATCAGTTATACATATACATATGTTCCCATATCTCCTCCCTCTTGCCTCTCCCTCCCTCCCACCCTCCCTATCCCACCCCTCTAGGTGGTCACAAAGCACTGAGCTGATCTCCCTGTGCTACACGGCTGCTTCCCACTAGCTATCTATTTTACGTTTGGTAGTGTATATGTGTCCAAGCCACTCTCTCACTTTGTCACAGCTTACCCTTCTCCCTTCCCATATCCTCAAGTCCATTCTCTTGTAGGTCTGTGTCTTTATTCCTTTCTTACCCCTAGGTTCTTCAAGACCTTTTTTTTTTTTTTTCTTAGATTCCATATATATTTTCTTAGATTCCATATTCTTTTTATGGCTGAGTAATATGCCATTGTATATATGTGCCACATCTTCTTTATCCATTCATCCGATGATGGACACTTAGGTTGCTTCCATGTCCTGGCTATTGTAAATAGAGCTGCAATGAACATTTTGGTACATGACTCTTTTTGAATTATGGTTTTCTCAGGGTATATGCCCAGTAATGGGATTGCTGGGTCGTATGGTAGTTCTATTTGTAGTTTTTTAAGGAACTTCCATACTGTTCTCCATAGGGGCTGTATCAATTTACATTCCCACCAACAGTGCAAGAGGGTTCCCCTTTCTCCACACCCTCTCCAGCATTTATTGTTTCTAGATTTTTTGATGATGGCCATTCTGACTGGTGTGAGATGATATCTCATTCTAGTTTTGATTTGCATTTCTCTAATGATTAATGATGTTGAGCATTACTTCATGTGTTTGTTGGCAATCTGTATATCTTCTTTGGAGAAATGTCTATTTAGGTCTTCTGCCCATTTTTGGATTGGGTTGTTTGTTTTTCTGTTATTGAGCTGCATGAGCTGCTTGTAAATCTTGGAGATTAATCCTTTGTCAGTTGCTTCATTTGCAAATATTTTCTCCCATTCTGAGGGTTGTCTTTTCATCTTGTTTATGGTTTCCTTTGCTGTGCAAAAGCTTTGAAGTTTCATTAGGTCCCATTTGTTTGTTTTTGTTTTTATTTCCATTTCTCTAGGCGGTGGGTCAGAAAGATCTTGATGTGATTTATGTCATAGAGTGTTCTGCCTATGTTTTCCTCTAAGAGTTTGATAGTTTCTGGCCTTAGGTTTAGGTCTTTAGTCCATTTTGAGCTTATTTTTGTGTATGGTGTTAGGGAGTGATCTAATCTCATACTTTTACATGTCCCTATCCAGTTTTCCCAGCACCACTTATTGAAGAGGCTGTCCTTTCTCCACTGTACATTCCTGCCTCCTTTATCAAAGATAAGGTGACCATATGTGCGTGGGTTTATCTCTGGGCTTTCTGTCCTGTTCCATGGATCTTTCTGTTTTTGTGCCAGTACCATACTGTCTTGATTACTGTAGCTTTGTAGTATAGTCTGAAGTCAGGGAGCCTGATTCCTCCAGCTCCATTTTTCGTTCTCAAGATTGCTTTCGCTATTCGGGGTCTTTTGTGTTTCCATACAAATTGTGAAGTTTTTTTTTCTAGTTCTGTGAAAAATGCCAGTGGTAGTTTGACAGGGATTGCATTGAATCTGTAGATTGCTTTGTGTAGTAGAGTCATTTTCACAATGTTGATTCTTCCAATCCAAGAACATGGTATATCTCTCCATCTATTTGTATCATCTTTAATTTCCTTCATCAGTGTCTTATAATTTTCTGCCTACAGGTCTTTTGTCTCATTAGGTAGGTTTATTCCTAGATATTTTATTCTTTTTGTTGCAATGGTAAATGGGAGTGTTTTCTTAATTTCACTTTCAGATTTTTCATCATTAGTGTATAGGAATGGCAGAGATTTCTGTGCATTAATTTTGTATCCTGCTACTTTACCAGATTCATTGATTAGCTCTAGTAGTTTTCTGGTAGCATCTTTAGGATTCTCTGTGTAGAGTATCATGTCATCTGCAAACAGTGACAGCTTTACTTCTTTTCTGATTTGGATTTCTTTTATTTCTTTTTCTTCTCTGATTGCTGTGGCTAAAAATTCCAAAACTATGTTGAATAACAGTGGTGAGAGTGGGCAACCTTGTCTTGTTCCTGATCTTAGTGGAAGTGGTTTCAGTTTTTCACCATTGAGGATGATGTTGGCTGTGGGTTTGTCATATATGGCCTTTATTATGTTGAGGAAAGTTCCCTCTGTGCCTACTTTCTGCACGGTTTTTATCATAAATGGGTGTTGAATTTTGTCGAAAGCTTTTTCTGCATCTATTGAAAAGATCATATGGTTTTTCTCCTTCAATTTGTTAATATGGTGTAACACGTTGATTGACTTGCGTATATTGAAGAATCCTTGCATTCCTGGAATAAACCCCACTTGATCATAGTGTATGATCCTTTTAGTATTTTGTTGAGGATTTTTGCATCTATGTTCCTCAGTGATATTAGCCTGTAGTTTTCTTTCTTTGTGACATCCTTGTCTGGTTTTGGTATCAGGATGATGGTGGCCTCGTAGAATGAGTTTGGGAGTGTTCCTCCCTCTGCTATATTTTGGAAGAGTTTGAGAAGGATAGGTGTTAGCTCTTCTCTAAATGTTTGATAGAATTCGCCTGTGAAGCCATCTGGTCCTGGGCTTTTGTTTGTTAGAAGATTTTTTATCACAGTTTCAGCTTCAGTGCTTGTGATTGGTCTGTTCATATTTTCTATTTCTTCCTGGTTCAGTCTTGGCAGGTTGTGCATTTCTAAGAATTTGTCCACTTCTTCCAGGCTGTCCATTTTATTGGAATAGAGTTGCTTGTAGTAATCTCTCATGATCCTTTGTATTTCTGCACTGTCAGTTGTTACTTCTCCTTTTCCATTTCTAATTCTATTGATTTGAGTCTTCTCCCTTTTCTTCTTGATGAGTCTGGCTAATGGTTTATCAATTTAGTTTATCTTCTCAAAGAACAAGCTTTTAGTTTTATTGATCTTTGCTATCGTTTCCTTCATTTCTTTTTCATTTATTTCTGATCTTTATGATTTCTTTCCTTCTGCTAACTTTAGGGTTTTTTTGTTCTTCTTTCTCTAATTGCTTTAGGTGCAAGTTTAGGTTGCTAATTTGAGATGTTTCCTATTTCTTACGGTAGGACTGTATTGCTATAAACTTCCCTCTTACAACTGCTTTTGTTGCATCCCATAGGTTTTGGGTCACCGTGTCTCCATTGTCATTTGTTTCTAGGTATTTTTTGATTTCCTCTTTGATTTCTTCAGTGATCACTTCGTTATTAGGTAGTGTACTGTTTAGCCTCTATGTGTTTGTATTTTTTACAGATCTTTTCCTGTAATTGAATATCTTTTTCCATCCCCTCACTTTCAGTCTATATGTGTCCCTAGGTCTGAAGTGAGTCTCTTGTAGACTGCATATATAGGGGTCTTGTTTTTGTATCCATTCAGCCAGTCTGTGTCTTTTGGTGGGAGCATTTAATCCATTTACATTTCAGGTAATTATCGATATGTATGTTCTGATTCCCATTTTCTTAATTGTTTTGGGTTTGTTATTGTAGGTCTTTTCCTTCTCTTGTGTTTCTTGCCTAGAGAAGATCCTTTAGCATTTGTTGTAAAGCTGGTTTGGTGATGCTGAACTCTCTCAGCTTTTGCTTGTCTGTAAAAGTTTTAATTTCTCCATCAAATCTGAATGAGATCCTTGCTGGGTAGAGTAATCTTGGTTGTAGGTTTTTCTCCTTCATCACTTTAAATATGTCTTCCCAGTCCCTTCTGGCTTGCAGAGTTCCTGCTGAAAGATCAGCTGTTAACCTTATGGGGATTCCCTTGTGTGTTATTTTTCCCTTGCTTCTTTTAATATGTTTTCTTTGTATTTAATTTTTGATAGTTTGATTAATATGTGTCTTGGCATGTTTCTCCTTGGATTTATCCTGAATGGGACGCTCTGTGCTTCCTGGACTTGATTAACTATTTCCTTTCCCATATTAGGGAAGTTTTCAACTATAATCTCTTCAAATATTTTCTCAGCCCCTTTCTTTTTCTCTTCTTCTTCTGGGACCCCTATAATTCGAATGTTGGTACATTTAATGTTGTCCCAGAGGTCTCTGAGACTGTCCTCAGTTCTTTTCATTCTTTTTTCTTTATTCTGCTCTTCAGTAGTTATTGCCACTATTTTATCTTCCAGGTCACTTATCTGTTCTTCTGCCTCAGTTATTCTGCTATTGATCCCTTCTAGAGTATTTTTAATTTTATTTATTGTGCTGTTCATCGTTGCTTGTTTCCTCTTTAGTTCTTCTAGGTCCTTGTTAAATGTTTCTTGCATTTTCTCTATTCTATTTCCAAGATTTTGGATGATCTTTACTATCATTATTCTGAATTCTTTTTCAGGGAGACTGCCTATTTCCTCTTCATTTGTTAGGTCTCATGGGTTTTTATCTTGCTCCTTCATCCGCTGTGTGTTTTTCTGTCTTCTCATTTTGCTTATCTTACTGTGTTTGGGTCTCCTTTTTGCAGGCTGCAGGTTCGTAGTTCCCGTTGTTTTTGGTGTCTGTCCCCAGTGGCTAAAGTTGGTTCAGTGGGTTGTGTAGGCTTCCTGGTGGAGGGGAGTTGTGCCTGTGTTCTGGTGGATGAAGTTGGATCTTGTCTTTCTGATGGGCAGGTTCACGTCTGGTGGTGTGTTTTGGGGGTGTCTGTGGACTTATTATGATTTTAGGCAGCCTCTCTGCTAATGGGTGGGGTTGTGTTCCTGTCTTGCTAGTTGTTTGGCGTAGGGTGTCCAGCACTGTAGCTTGCTGGTCGTGGTGTGAAGCTGGGTGCTGGTGTTGAGATGGAGATCTCTGGGAGATTTTTGCCGTTTGATATTATGTGGAGCTGGGAGGTCTCTTGTGGACCAGTGTCCTGAAGTTGGCTCTCCCACCTCAGAGGCACAGCACTGACTCCTGGCTGCAGCACCAAGAGCCTTTCATCCACACGGCTCAGAATTAAAGGGAGAAAAAATAGAAAGAAAGAAAGAAAGAAAGAGGATAAAATAAAATAAAGTAAGATAAAATAAAGTTACTAAAATAAAAAATAATTATTAAGAAAAAAAAATTTTTAAGTAAAAAACAAACAAACAAACAAAAAAAACGGATGGACAGAACCCTAGGACAAATGGTGAACGCAAAGCTATACAGACAAAATCTTACACAGAAGCATATGCATACACACTCACAAAAAGAGGAAAAGGGGAAAAAAATCATAAATCTTGCTCTCAAAGTCCACCTCCTCAATTTGGGATGATTCGTTGTCTCTTCAGGTATTCCACAGACGCAGGGTACATCAAGTTGATTGCGGAGCTTTAATCCGCTGCTTCTGAGGCTGCTGGGAGAGATTCCCCTTTGTCTTCTCTGTTCGCACAGCTCCCGGGGCTCAGCTTTGGATTCGGCCCCGCCTCTGCGTGTAGGTCGCCGGAGGACGTGTGTTCTTCGCTCAGACAGGACGGGGTTAAAGGAGCCGCTGATTCGGGGGCTCTGGCTCCCTCAGGCCGCGGGGGAGGGAGGGGCACGGAGGCGGGGCGAGCGTGCGTCGGCGGAGGCCGGCGTGACGTTGCGTCAGCACGAGGCGCGCCCGTGCGTTCTCCCGGGGATGTTGTCTGTGGAGCCGGGGACCGTGGCGGTGGCGGGCAGCACAGGCTCCCGGGAGGGGAGGTGTGGAGAGTGACCTGCGCTCGCACACGGGCTTCTTGGTGGCGGCAGCAGCAGCCCCAGCGTCCCACGCCCGTCTCTGGGCTCCGCGCTTTCAGCCGCGCCTCGCGCCCGTCTCTGGAGCTCCTTTCAGCGGCGCTCTGAATCCCCTCTCCTCACGCACCAGGAAACAAAGAGGGAAGGAAAAGTCTCCTGCCTCTTCGGCAGCTCCAGACTGTTCCCCGGACTCCCTCCCGGCCAGCCGTGGCGCACTAACCCCCTTCAGGCTGTGTTCACGCCGCCAGCGCGCTCTGACTGAAGCCCGAGCCTCAGCTCCCAGCCCCGCCCGCCCCGGCGGGTGAGGAGAACAAGCCTCTCGGGCTGGTGGGTGGCGGTCGGCACCGGTCCTCTGTGCGGGAATCTCTCTGCTTTGCCCTCCGTACCCCTGTGGCTGCGGTCTCCTCCGCGGCTCCGAAGCTTTCCCCCTCCGCCACCCGCAGTCTCCGCCCGCGAAGGGGCTCCTAGTGTGTGGAAACCGTTTCTCCTTCACGGCTCCCTCCCACGGGTGCAGGTCCCGTCCCTATCCTTTTGTCTCTGTTTATTCTCTTTTCTTTTGTCCTACCCAGGTACGTGGGGAGTTTCTTGCCTTTTGGAGGTCTGAGGTCTTCTGCCAGCGTTCAGTAGGTGTTCTGTAGGGGTGGTTCCACGTGTAGATGTATTTCTGATGTGTCTGCGGGGAGGAAGGTGATCTCCGCGTCTTACTCTTCCACCATCTTCTCCGACTCCCGTTCGTTGATTTGATGATTATTTACCAAGTCCACATTATCCCCCAGGAACCGTGGAGATGAGGGGCACACAATGAATTAAAAAGGGACACATAGTGCCTTTCTCAAAGAGCTTACCTTCTTTAATGGGGCAAATCTTAACCAATAAATTGTACAAATAAACGTAAAGGCACAGCTGGAATGCAGGCCCTGACGGTGGTGTGAGAATCTGCACTCAGGGAGGTGTCCTTCCTCCCACTGGGGGGTTGGGGCGGAGAAGATCCTGGGGAAGGAGGGGCTCCAACCTGCGTACGCGGGGGAGGGCGAGTGGGGTGAGGGCCTGTGCGCCGCCGCCCTGCGTGGGCACCGAGCCCCGGGGAGGTACATGGGCCCCCGGACGTGCTTCCTGCCCCGCAGCAGAGGGAGACCCCTGGGCGCTGCGTGTGTGAGCAGGGAGTGGAGGGCCCCCCAGCAGGGTGGGGGGCGGGCCTCGGCTGCATGGGTGAGGGATGGACTTGGGGGCGGCGCTGGCCACGGGCGGGGCCACACAGCTTCAAGGCCACCTGGGGGGTAAAACCCTCGCGGTCGGTGGGGTGGAGTCCACGAGAAGCAGGAGGGACTCCGGCCTGAGCGAGGGGAGGCAGGTTTGGGGGAGGACCAGGGAGGTTCGGGTGTGCTCATTCCAGTGGGCGTCCGGTGCTCATCGTGTTTGGGGAGGGTCCTTTAAGCCCCGGGGAGGCGTTGAGGGAGCCCTCTGGTCCGGGGGCGTAGAGGCGGGGGTCACCATGCGCCTACCGCTGCTGAGCACTAGGGCGCAAACAAAACCCACTCTTGAGCTTCTGGACTCGGTGGGAGCTCAACATCATGGCCTGGATGTTTGTGACCCCGCCCCCAGTCATATGTTGAAGCCCTTCCCCTCCCCGTGTGAAGCGTCAGGAGGGGGCCTTTGGGAGGGGACTAGGATTATCTGAGGACGTGAGGGCGGGGCCCCCCAGGGTGGGATCGGTGCCCTCAGAGAGAGCTTGCTTCCCCTCCTGCTCTCTGCCTTGTACGGACACCAGGAGGGGGTCCCCACCAGAGCCCAACCCTGCTGGCTCCCTGACCTCAGGCTTGCAGCCCCCAGGACGGTGAGAAACAAATGTCTTGTCCGTAAGCCACCCAGTCTGTCGCAAGGGGTGTGTCGGCAGGACAAGCTTGCTGCCGGCCACTAACCAAAGGGCTAAGTTGGCATATGGGGAGCTCTGCCCAACGAATCGTTTTACATTGTGGGGGAAAAGCACATGGAGGAAGAGTGTCCACCCGCATTCTTCTGGCTCCAGGTAGGCCATGTTCGCCTTCTGCCTGCCTCACTATCTGTCTTTTCTACAGCCAATGTTTATTTATTATTATGATTATGGATACAATTATTTTTACTTTTGAGTTGGTAATATACTCACATGTTTCAGGGTTCAAAAACTAAGACAACATAAAACCTCCACTTTTGGTCCCGTCTGCTCTGTTAGCTTCCAACCACTTTTATTATCATCAAGGATCTTTCTAAATTCTTTTACGCAGACAGATGTGAATACATATTAGTTTCCACCTGTCTTACATTAAATGCAGCTTACTGAACACATTGTTCAGTACGACATCTCTTCATAACAGCACCTAAAGAGTTCTTCACTTTTTGAAAGATTGATTTCTTTTTCAATCAGTTTTTGAAAGAAAATTCAATTTCTTTCAATAGAGCTTTGTAGTTTTCCTCATATAGATGTTATACATCTATATATTTTGTTTACGTCTTTATATTTTGTTAAATTGTACCTACATATATCTCCCTTTTATTGGTGCTAATGTAAGTAGTTTGGTTTTTTTTTAATTAATAAATTTTTTTTTTTCGGTACGCGGGCCTCTCACTGCTGTGGCCTCTCCCGTTGCGAGCACAGGCTCCAGACGCGCAGGCTCAGCGGCCATGGCTCACGGGCCCAGCCGCCCTGTGGCATGTGGGATCCTCCGGACCAGGGCACAAACCCACATCCCCTGCATTGGCAGGCGGACTCTCAACCACTGCGCCACCAGGGAAGCCCTAATTAATTTATTTTATTTTTGGCTGCATGGGGTCTTTTTTGCTGCATGCGGGCTTTCTCTAGCTGTAGCGAGTGGGGGCTGCTCTTCATTGCAGTGTGTGGGCTTCTCATTGTGGTGGCTTCTCTTGTTGCAGAACACGGGCTCTAGGCACGTGGGCTTCATTCAGTAGTTGTGGCAGGTGGGCTCAGTAGTTGTGGCTCATGGGCTCCAGAGTGCAGGCTCGGTAGTTGTGGCACGCAGGCTTAGTCGCTCTGTGGCATGTGGGATCTTCCTGGAGCCGGGACTGAACCTGTGTCCCCTGCACTGGCAGGTGGATTCTTAACCACTGTGCCACCAGGGAAGTCCCAAGTAGTGTGTTTTAAATTTCAAATTTCAATTGTTCATTGATGGTATATAGGAAAGCAATGGACATTTTATTAACATACCTTGTACTCTGCAGCCTTGCTAAGGTAACTTACCAGTCTCAGGATTTGATGTTGTTGATTCTTTGGGATTTTCTACATAGACAATCATGTCGTCTGCAAAAAAGGATAGTTTTATATCTTCCTTCCCAGTTTGTATAATTTTTATTTCCTTTTCTTGTCTTGTTGCATTAGCTAGGACTTCCAATACAATGTTAAATAGGAGTGGTGAGAGAGGACACACTTGCCTTTTTCCTGGTCTTAGGAGGAAAGATTCTAGTTTCTCATGATGAAGTATAATGTTAACTGTGGGTTTTTGTAGATGATCTTTATCAAGTTGAGGAAGTTCCCCTCTATTTCTAGTTTGCTGAGAGTTTTAATTATGAATAGGTGTTGAATTTTTATATTGTGCTCTTTCTGCATCTACTGATATGATTATATGACTTTTCCTCTTTAGCCTGTTGATGTGACAATTACATTAATTGATTTTCAAATGTTGAACAACGCGCTTGCATACCTGGGATAAATCCTGCTTGGTTATGGTATATAATTCTTTTTATACATTTTTGGTTTGATTTGCTAATATTTTGTTGAGGATTTTTGCATCTAGGTTCATGAGAGATTGTGGTATTTAGGTTTTCCTCTTTTGTGATGTCTTCATCTGGATTTTATGTTAGGATAATATTAGCTTTATAGAACGAGTTAGAAAGTATTCCCTCTGCTTATATTTTCTGTAATAGATTGTAGCAAATAGGTATGATTTCTTCCTTAAGTGATTCTTAGAACTCACCATGAATGTATCTGAGTCTGGTGCTTTCTCTTTTGGAAGATTATTAATTATTGATTCAATTTCTTTAATAGATATGGGCCTATTCAGATGATCTATTATTTCTCCTTGTGTGTGTTTTGGTGGACTGTGTCTTTCAAAGAATTGGTGCATTTCATCCAGGTTATCAAATGGATGGGAGCTGTGCTAATGACCCTCTTTCTTTTCTGATGCTAGTAATTTGTGTCTTCTCTCTCTCTTTTTTTTTCCTTCGTTGGCTTAGGTAGAGATTTATCAATTTTATTAATCTTTTTAAATAATTAGCTTTTGGTTTTATTGATTTTCTCTATTGTTCCCTGTTTTACATTCCATTAATTTATTACTTTCTCCTTCTTACTCTGAATTTAATTTGTTCATCTTTTTCTAGTTTCATAAGGTGAAAGTTTAGATCATTGATTTTAGATCTCTCTTCTCATATGTGCAGTCACTGCTGTAAATTTCCTTTTAAGCACTGTTTTCACTGCCTCCCACAAATTTTGATAAGTTGTATTTTCATTTTCATTTAGGTCAAAATACTTTTAAATTTCTCTGGAGGCTTCTTCTTTTACCCATGTGTTATTTAGAAGTATGCTGTTTAATCTCCAAATACTTGGGATGTATCTTCAAACTCATTGAGTCTTCCTTCATCCATCAACTAATGAACCCATCAAGGTATTCTTTATTTCTGTTATGGTGGTTTTTATTTCTTGCATTTCCTTTTTATTCTTTTAGAGTTTCCATCTCTCTAGTACATTACCCCTCCATTGTTGCATTTTGTCCATTTTCCCCATTAGAGCCTTTAACTTATTAATTGTAGTTATTTAAAATTCCTGGCCTGATAATTCCAAACTCTCAGCCATATCTGAGTTGGTTCTGATGCTTGTTTATCTGTTCAGACAGTGTTTTTTGCCTTTTGTCTGCCTTGTGACTTTTAGTAACAGCTGGATATGATGTGTCAGCTTAAGGAGCTGAGATAAACAGACCATTAGCCTTTATTGTGAGGTGATATGTTTATTATCTTTCTTGTCATATTGCACTGGCTACTACCTCCACCACATGCTGGGAAATGGTGGGAGCAGTCATTCTTACTTTGTTTTCCATCTTAAGAGAAAACTGTTTGCTATTTCACTATTAATCATTATATTAACTGTAGATTTTTTTTAATGCCCTTAATCAGACTGAGGAAATTATGCTCTATCTTGCTGTGTTCTTCTAGTTTGGGTTCACCTAGTTTGCTGTTTTTTTTTTTTTAATCATGAATATTTGTTGAATTTTGTCAATGCTTTCTATACATATGTTGAGATGATCATATGAATTAAGCTTTTATTCTGTAATCCTGTAAATGACAAAAATTGATTTTTAATTAAATTTTTTTTGAGATAATTGAAGATTCACACTCAGTTGTAAAAAGTAAAGCAGAGAGATTCATGTACCCTTTACCCAGTTTCCCTCCAATGCTAAAACTACGGAGCAATGTCGCAGCTAGGATACAGAGATCAGCACAGCCAGAATACGGAACCTCCATCATCATGAGGATCCCAGCCTTTCCCTGCTTTTAGTCACACTCTGGTACCTTCAAATAGTAGTTTTTTATGTTGTGTTCAGAATTTATACTTGTTATCTTTGGAAAGACTGGTTCATGGGGAGCTATTGCCATGAAGGGGAGCCTGCTCTTTTCTGTGTCTTTTGTATGTTATGGGAATTCCCGCTTTGTCAAGTGTACAGAAAACTTTCCTCAATTTTTCTTTATTTGTTATGTTTATTTCAAAAACCCATTTGCACGGGAGAATGTTCTGTTCCTACATACAATACCAAACGCAAATCATTATTGTTGGGCTATAAGGATATCATCTGACAAATAGAGTTTAAAAAACATTATACTGTTAATTTTATCAGTCTTTTTCTCAGTCCTCTGGATTTTGCGTCCAGAAAGGTGACCAGATTTTCCTTAGAGCAGTCTTTTTCATTTCAAGATTGTAGAATTGTAAAAATATGTAACAACAGAAAAGTCTTGTTTTCATCTATTGCTTTTCTTCCTTCGATCCTTCCTTCCTTCCCTCCTCCCTCCCTCTTTCTTTCTTTCTTTCTTTCTTCCTTCCTTCCTTCCTTTTTTCTTTCAAATTTAAATACGTGCTTCATCTGAAATGTATTTTAATACATGGGATGAAGAATAAAGACTAGGAATTTTGTTTTACTCAAATGGATAGTTGGTTGTCTTAATATCATTTATTGAATAATTTATCACTTAAATATTTTATTTTGACTCTTCACTGTTAACTGTTATTTGTAAGTGTTGCTATACTTATTTCACAGATGCAGTATCTGAGATCAAGTTAAGTAAGTTATTCAAGGTTGCAGGGCTAAACTTTGTAAAGCCTGAGTCCAATCAGGTTTGCAGGCTCCAGGGCCCATCCTCTTCCCCGTTTCCGGCTAAAAACCCCCATCTGATGTCAGAGCTTCGAGGGTCCTTGGGAACCATGTCTCCCAGGTGACTGTGATTTAGAGGAGCTGCCGGCAGCACAGCCTTTGGTTTTGGGCCTAGAGCTGCCTTGTAGGGGGCATTGCTCTTATAGGAGTGTCCTCGCCGCACCAAGACAGCTCAACTCCCTTGGATGATCTAAGGCAGCTCAACCTACACCAAATTTAGCTTCAGGCCACACTGACGAGAGTCTGTTGTTAATTTTGGAATCGTGTGTTGCTATTTGGGATGCACCAATTGGATTCAGATGGGAAAAGTTGGAGGAAATAGGAAGATTTCTGCTTCAGAGAGAGGAGAGATGGAGTTGGCTGGAGAGATGGAGTTCCTTCCCTTTATCCCGCACTTTTGTGGTGGGAAAAGTATGCTTTGCTGAGAGGTGAGAAGGAGTGAAAGCAGCCCGTTTGGCAGGTGGACCGGGAGGGATTCCTCCCCACTGAGCCCGGAGGGAAGGCTGCTCCGCACGCCACCCGTCACGTCCACAGAGCGGCCGGCAGGGAAGTGTGATGTCACGTCCACGTCTACGGGCAGCTGACTGACTGTGGTTCCTGACCCGTGCGCAGAGCATGTAGTTAACTGGGAGGTGCAGGCGGTCACAGTGCAGGACCCACCGCCTGCCGCACGGGGAGCAGTCAGCCCCCAGCCCCCTCATGGGTCCCAACACGGCTGAGGTGGGAATGGCCGGGCTGTGATGTGGAATCCATCGGTGTCCATTCAGCGAAGGACCCGCAAAGATGACACTAGTGGGTCTTTGCTGTGCGGGAGATGAGCCTGTCGGTTCAGTGGACCTGGGGGTTCCAGGCTGCTGGGGCATCTCTGCTGGGACAAAGCCAAATGGGGTCCCAGCAGGACACAGACACCCCCACCCCAGTGTGCCCTGCAGGGTCCTCGCCACCAAGAGATTGTCTTCAAACAAGCAAACAACAACACTTGAAGGGTTAGAGATTTATTTGCCTGGAAAAGTTATTTTTGAGGTTGTCAGACATTTCAATTATTAAGAGCTGGGGCTAAGTAAACCTCAGAGGAGGAGGAGGAAAGCTGTGTGGAGGGAAATCGCCCGAAGAATAACTCTGACAATTCAGAGCTTTAAGCAGAAGCTAGTTTTGGATGAGAGAAGCCAACACCAGAGAAGAGAGTCTAGAGACCTTAGCAGGGTCCTCCTGGTGGTTTGGTTAAACCCCGCCACAGTCCCACTCCTGGACCATCCGTCCTGACGGGCGTAGGGATTTGGGAGGTAAAACTTACATGTAATGGATTATAAGGTGTTGATAAACTGAGCGTCCTATGTAACCTTCACCCCCTTTTCAATGACTGCCTACTGCCCAATGGGGAGCCAGCGTTCTGATGCCTCCTTCGCCCGTATGGGTTCTGCCCTCGAACCTGCTGGGCGCGGACGCATGCTGCGCGAGCACCCCTGCCTGTGGGGCCATCCTCATTCTGTCTCAGGAGGGAGGGTGGCCCCATCAGGTTGCTGAGTCACTGTCCTCTCATTTCAGAGCATCTGGAAGGAGATGCTGTGCTTCTGCTGTTTGGCCACGTGTGGATGAATTCCTGATTCCCTGGGAAGGGGCTGGCGTTGGAGGTGGGAGACCCCAGCGGTGCTTGCAGAAAGGGCCACCGGGAGGTTCCCAACAAATGCAGGACACGCAGGAGCCTGAAGCTTGTTCCTGAGGTCCGCCTGCGGCTGGTGCTGACCAGTGCTGAACCACTGGATTCACCTTAACAGAAAGGCGGGGGGGGGGGGCCTGGTGGTGGCATCAGTGCTGGGACATCTCCAGAAATAAACAGCAGGATGTTCAGAATTCTCTTACGCGTTGTAGAAATAGATTCTTGTTGCTGAGATGTCGTTCTCCCTACAAGAAAGCAGGAATTTAGATGCTCTGAACTGTCAACAGACCGAAGGCTTTTGGCTCCTGGGGGCCTTAGGTTCTTATTTCAAACTTGAAAGGGTCTGGAATAAGAGTACATCATCGCTAATTGGACCTTGGGCTCCAACATGGCAAAAATAAGCTTTACCCTAACCACCCACAGGCTGGAGGAAGATGAAAGCCGTTGCTCTGAGATGAGGGACCACAGGCGAAGCTGCACCCCTCCTGCAGCCGAATGGGCCCTGAGGGTCTCAGCATCTCCCGTGACGGTGATGCTGCTGGGAGCGCTTGTGCCAGGTCGCCGCCACCACCTTGCACCCACACCCTCGTCTGCAGCGCCTCCCTTTTCTCCTCTTGTGGAGCCTGCAGGGTCGTTTCAGGAAACGAAATACATCAAGCTGTCCTGGAAGCAATGAAAAACCGAAAATTGGAGCCAAGCTTCCAAGAAAGAGATGAGAACGTTGTCACGTGTCCTGCGAGTGCTTTGTTTTCTAGGCAGCGTGCGCCTTTCCTGCCCTGGGACCTTGGGCTTACAGGTCCCCCCACCTCCCCACCCAGCAGGTGCCTCCTCGGGATGGATGCCCTCCTCCCTCATCACCGGCCAGGACTTCCTGGAGGAAACTTCACGCTGTCTGAGGATTCGGAGCCTTCTGTGCATGTGTTCCAGCACCCAGTACGTTGGCTGCAAATAATGGGTGCTCCATAAATATAGGGAAAAATTGTAACTCTCACGGTGGACTCTTCTTAAACATTAAGTAACTGTTTAACATTTTTTGCACAGCTCTTCAGGGTAGAAAAACAAACTCCCAGAACTCTCCAGCAAAATGGCAATGTTTCAGTATTTTTTTTTTTTTTGTGGTACGCGGGCCTCTCACTGTTGTGGCCTCTCCCACTGCGGAGCACAGGCTCCGGATGCGCAGGCTCAGCGGCCATGGCTCACGGGCCCAGCAGCTCCGCGGCATGTGGGATCTTCCTGGACTGGGGCACGAACCCGCGTCCCCTGCATTGGCAGGTGGACTCTCAACCACTGCGCCACCAGGGAAGCCCAATGTTTCAGTATTGGAGTATATTTTATTTAATTAAAAGCACCAGCTTGGTGTACGGTCAGCCAGGTAAGACACCCAAAGTCTTGAAGACATTCATTGCCCTTGTTACAATATTCTACTTTTGGGAGTTTGTCCAAAGGAAAGAATTCAAAATATGGAAAAACCTTTATGCCCCAAAATATTCATTATAGGATAGCATTATCTGTAATAGTGAAAAAGTAAACAACTCAATTGTCCAAAAGGGAGGTTATTAGGTGGACTACGGTGGGTTCTCTTTCTTTTTTTAAAAAAAAATAATAAATAAATTTATTTATTTATTTATTTTTGGCTGCGTTGGGTTTTCGTTGCTGTGTGTGGGCTTTCTCTAGTTGCAGTGAGTGGGGGCTACTCTTCGTTGTGGTGCAGGGGCTTCTCATTGCGGTGGCTTCTCTTGTTGCAGAGCACGGGTTCTAGGCACCTGGGCTCAGTAGTTGTGGCTTGCGGGCTCTAGAGCGCAGGCTCAGTGGTTGTGGCTCATGGGCTTAGTTGCTCCACGGCATGTGGGATCTTCCTGGACCAGGGCTCGAACCCATGTTCCCTGCATTGGCAGGCAGATTCTCAACCACTGCGCCACCAGGGAAGTCCCGTGGTGGGTTCTTTTAATGGATGATGGTAAAGCACTGAACACTGATGCTTATCAAGAGTTAACGACCTGTGTTCATACATCCATGAGTGATGGTCAAGTGCTCTGTGTAATAAGATCACACATATGATGTGTGGGAACAACTAATTTTTTCTTGAACTACAATATAAAAGTTCTTCAAAGAAAGTGTGGCAAAAAGGTTCACTGCGGTTTTCTCCGGGTGATGGGACTCTAAGTGATTTTTTTCTTTTTTCATTTGTTTTTTTTTTTACTTTCCAACTTTCCTGGGATGAGCATTTTACAACAGCAAATCACCCCAAAGATACTGGCTTCACGTTGTGTGTGTATTTTCTGCTCGTGTATACGTGATTTCTGTTGTTCTGGTGCCTTTTCCGCGGCACGGGAAATTCCTGGAACAAACGCGGGGCCGGGGGACCTGGAGTCCAGGGCACCTGGCGGGGCTTGTGAGCAGGGAGGCCCCACCCAGGTCTCCAGAGCCCCGACCCCCATGCAGATGAGGAAACAGACGGAGAAGGCACACAGCCCTGGCAGGTTGCTCCATCCCAGCGCAACCTTCACGGGGGAATTAATGTCTATTCATGTCGTTCCTGGAAACCATGTGAATCATTCCCAAACACCCCCATTGTTTCAGCGCATACTTTCCCTGTGAGGCTGGCCCCGCAGGCTGCAGGCCACAGACAAGGCCTCAGTCAGGAACCCTCAGCGAATCCACCCACCCACCCACCCCACCGAGTGTCTGCCTCTCTGCAGGAGCGTGGTCATGGCCTTGCACTCACTTTCTTCCAAATATGCGTCTTGTCAAAGACAGAGGAACTGTTGTTGATTCTGATTATCAAGGCCTTATTGGATGGAGCAGGCCACTTTTGTAGCATTTAAGAAAGAAACAGACTTCCAGAAAAATGGCCTATTTTTCTGGGCCATTTTTTGAGCATTTAGCTCAAGAGAAAGATAGCTTTTCCTGGGCTAAATGCTCAAAGCCAGTGTATACCCCAAATAAAGAGCAACAAAAGTCTAGCACGGGACTCTCCCAAAATAATGAGGAATTTGGAGAAAAAGACCATCCTTGGTTCAAGAAATGTTCTGGTGGCAGGGGGCGCGGAGGGACGAGGGAGAGAACTGACGGGAGAGGCCGCATGATGGGCGGGAGACCTCCAAACGCACACTGTAGCTCAAGCTCAGCTGAACGGACACTATTTTAAAGAGAGAGAGAAAAGTCAATGTTTGTAAACATGTGGCAGGTCACTGGTATTCAAATACTATGCTCATAATCATAATGAATATTTTAAGAGATCAAGCAAAGATGCAGTATTGATAATACTCCAAAAGCACCACAGAAGCACAGAAAGATGTTGATACCCAAGGATCTGGTAGAATCAGATTAAGTTTTCACTTGTAAATATGAGGGTAATCGCGGTGGTGGGCGTCGTAATAAGAAAAATGATCATGATAGTTATCGCCGTCTAGGGGTCGTGATACACGTGCTGTCTTGTTTAAATCCACAGCAGCCCCTCAGGGCAGCTTCTTGTATCAAGTGTACAAATAAGGAAACCGAGGCTCCCAGAGACTGTGTGTCTTGCACAAGATCAGATTGTTAATAACCAGGCAGGGTCACGTGGCAACCCAGACACGACTTTCAAGCCCTTACCAGCAACGTGCAAATGAATTCAGAAGTTCATTCCAGAAACTTTCCTGACTGAAAGTGAATTGCGGCATTGATATTACAGCCAGCCTTGCCCAAAAGCAATTTTAAAAGAAAGACTCCACCCCCATCTCCAACCCCAGGCACCTACTTGTCAAGTTTTATATTTGAAGAAGGGAGAAAGGATCACAGAGACACCCACGAAGAAATAAGAGGGGCTATGTGAGTATTTCAGAAATCACTCCTTTAAACTTCTGAGATGAGAGTACTTTGGGGGGAGAGGTCAAACAAGTAGCTTCAGCATACACCTCTCTGTTGCTGTCCCCAGGAGGAGATTCAAAGGCAGCACGCCTACAGCATCGCTCTGATTCTCCCCTGCAGACGGTCCTGGACCCTAACCTTCTCCGCTTCCGCCCAGAAAGCTCCACCGACCCAGGTGCCCAGTTTCTCCTGGTCCAGTCTGTCTGGATCAGGTAACAAAAAGTTATCAGGAATTTCTGACCTGAAGTCCCAGTAACCACAAGAGTTGTCCCCTTCGATACGAAGCCAGATGGACCGTCACCAGGAGGGGGCATCTGGTCGGGTGTGGCCAGAGGCTTGTCCGGGCTTGTCCTGATCACTCAGCCGAGCAGAAACGTAATCCACAGTCTGCCCGTCTGGATTCTCTGGAACCCACCTGTGTTGCGAGGTGGGGTTTTATTCTATTTCAAAATTGTAATAATTAGAAGGTGATTATAATTGGTTCTAGGCAGTAAAGATGCATTTAATAAATTCTGTAAAACTTCAGGCGATCGTATTGCAATAACATTGGAACCAGCTAATGAAAAGAAGGAGAAAAAATACCATAGCAGAGGGAAATTAAGACTATTTTCTACATAAAACGGAGGTGGTGCATATATAGAAAGCACTATGAAAGGTATTTGCAAGCAGTGAAAACACCCATACAACGTACGGCATTTATAACATGAGGCCCAAGCATTATTTCATACATCAGTGTTTCCCAAGTTTCAGCCTTTTGCATGCTAGTTTTAAAGTTTTGCCATATCTATACATCTGAATTTTTATTACTTACAGATTTGTGGTACTGGCTGTAATTTTTTCTACAGTACACTGAAATAAATTAAAAACTTTAAAAATAAAAAGTATCCATCTATGTACCACCTAAAACTCTTCATATAATCCCTCCATGCTTTGGGACCTAAGGAAACGTATAATTACCTTCCCCTATGAAAGCATGTGTAGCACAGCACATAAAGAGCATAGATAGATGGATAAGGGCAGTCAAAATAGAGAACCCCCACCACCACCACCAAAAAGTCACCTGACACACATACAAAAGCCATTCTGCAGCGTCACCACCTGGGTGTCATCCTGCTCATTCTGGTAGGGAAATCCTCAATCAAAGCAATACAGGCAAGCCCCACTTAAAATCCTGGGAAGGAAAGCTGGATGTGACAGGTAATTTCCTATCCCAAGTAAATTCTTACAGTAATAGGACTTCTCCTGATAGGGCAGATCTAATACATGGGAAGGTGGCACCATAATCTGTGTTAACACGGAAAAATGTAAGAATAGCATAAATATCTGAACAGTTACCAAGAAGGCATTCTGAAATTCAAACAATTTTTTAACCATTATTTTTTTACTAGCTATAAAAGTAATTCATGTGTACTGCACATCATTTGAAAAACACAAGAAAAACACAAATAAGGAAATAAAATCATCCAGAGATAACCACTGTTAAGACTTTCACACATTCTTGATACCGTAATATGTATGTAAAGGCATAAATATACATGTTACATCAACATAGATCCATAGTTTCGCAAAAATGTGTTCCTGCTGTCCACTCAGTTATGTCCCTTAGTGAAGTTTTGTGTTCTCATCGGCTTTACAAATGTGTACGCTGTGGGGTTTATATATTTTATATATTTTTTATGCACTCAGACCTACCAGTCTTCCCACCTCTGGTTCTGTTTTTGATATCATGTTTACATCTCTCAGTTTGCTCAGGTTTTTCCTAGAGTCCCTTACAAACTTCGTTGTTTCCTCAATATAAATGTCGTCTACATTTCCTGACCTAACTAATCCTAGAGCTGGTGTTGCTATTTTGAGTGGGTCCTCTACCCTCACCGTTGTTGGCTAATTGGTCATTACTAGCATCTGGAAATGCTATTGGCTTTGTATATTAATTTTATTATACATCATTGTAATTTCCTCTCTCAGTTTTACTAATGTTGAGTCCACTCCCTTGGGTGTTTGGGGAAGTTTTGTGGCTCAAAACTGATTCTGGAATCAACCAGACCTGTGTTTACATTTTAGACACACCATTTGCTGGATCCAGTCTTGGGCAAGTCCCGTATTCTCTTTTTTCCCCAGCTCTATTGATATAACTGGCATGTAACATTGTGTATGTTTAAGGTGTACAACTTGATGATTTGGTACATGTATCTACTGTAAAATGATCACCATTAAGGTATGTTAACACATGTATCACCTCACATAGTTACTACATTGTTTTGAGTGTGCTGAGAACATTTCAGATCTACTCTCTCAGCAAACTTCAAGTATTCAATACAGTGTTCACTCAGTCACCAGGCTTGTTCATCTTTTAACTGAAAGTTTATATCCTTTGACCAATATCTCCCCAAATCCCCCAGCCTCCAGCAGCCACCATTCTACTCTCTGTTTCTATGAGTTGGATATTTTATTTTATTTTATTTTTTGAGTTGGACATTTTAGATTCCACACAGAAGTGAGATCACTCATACAAGTGTGTTTGTCTTCCTCTGTCTGATTATTTCACTTGGCAATAATGCCCTCAGTGTTCATGCATGTTGTGGGAAATGGCAGGATTTCCTTCTTCTTTTCTTTTTTTTTTTTTTTTTCCGGTACGCGGGCCTCTCACTGCTGTGGCCTCTCCCGTTGCGGAGCACAGGCTCCGGACGCGCAGGCTCAGCGGCCATGGCTCACGGGCCCAGCCGCTCTGTGGCATGTGGGAGCTTCCCGGACCGGGGCACGAACCCGTGTCCCCTGCACCGGCAGGCGGACTCTCAACCACTGTGCCACCAGGAAAGCCCCTCCTTCTTCTTTTATGGCTGAATAATTATCCATTTTACATATGTGCATAATTACCCAATATATGTATGTATGTATAGAAGTGTGTATCTATGATAATTATGGATGAATGGATAAAGAAAATGTGATTTATATATATCCATAAATGTGCTAGTCATCTGTCATCAGATACTTAAATTGTTTCCATATCTTGGCTCTTGTGAACAATGCTGCAAATGAACATGAAGCTGCAGATATCTCTTAAAGATAGTGATTTAACTTCCTTTGGTTATATACCCAGTAGTGGGATTGCTGGATGATATGGTAGTTCTATTTTTAATGTTTTACTATTTTCCACAGTGGCTGCATCAATTTACATTCCCCCCAACAGTGCAGGATGGCTCCCTTTTCTCCACACCCTCACCAACACTTGTTACTTGTCTCTAGCCTAACAACCATTCTGATAAGTGTGAGGTGACATCTCATTGTGGTTTTGATGTGCATTTCACTGATGATGAGTGATGTTGAGCAGCTTTTCATGTGCCTCTTGGCCATCTGGATGTTGTCTTTGGAGAAATGTCTGTTTAGGTCCTTCGCCCATTTTTTAATTGGATTATTTGCTTTGCTACTGAGTTGTACGAGTTCCTTACAGATATATCCCATCCCAGATATGTAATTTGCAAATATTTCCCCTCCATTCATTTTTTAAATTATTTCTTCTGCTGTGCAGAAGCTTTTTAGTTTGACGTAGTCTCACTTTATTTTTTGCTTTTGTCACTCATGCTTTAAGTGTCAAATCCAAAAAACTTTGCCAACATCAGTGTCCAGGAGTTCTCCCCTGTGTTTTCTTCTAGGAGTTTTACAGTTTCAGGTTTTACATTTAAGTCTTTAATCCAATTCGAGTTAATTTTTGTGTATGATGTAAGACAGGGGTTCAGTTTCATGCTTTTGCATGTGGATATTCAGTTTTCCCAACATTATTCAGTACCTTCTGAAAGCCTTGGTTCCTCTTCTGTAAAATGTATGTGGTAAGACCTACCTCACAGGACTAGTGTGCAGTGAAACTGGACAATGTGTGTAGAACATGGATTACAGATATTCTTGGACACAGATATTCTTAGAGACATCATGTGTGAAGAGTGATAGTTCCTCTTCCTCATCCCACCCACCCCACCCTTCTTCTGGAGGGTGTAGCTCTTCTTTGTTTCTTTTTTGGTCTTACTGAATCGGGTTGGACTTCTAGACTGCTGAGTACAGTGGAGATGGAGGGGCTTCTTGCCGTGGCCCTGATGAAGCTAGGAAAGCCGGGTGCTTCAGCCCCAGGGATTCTGTTGTCCACCGGCCCTGCTTCATGCTCCTTATCAGGGTTCCTCTGAATTCAGCTTCACAGCCACCTCCTGTTCTAGATCTGGGCGCCTGAGCTGTCTCCACGACTGACACAGTCCGGGAGCATGACCTGGGCTCAGTGCCGCATGGATCAGGTGTTCAGTTGTAAGCACCTTACCGTGACCTTGCTCGGCGCAAGCCCAGGGTAGTCTCTAGGACCAGCTGGGCTCAGGGTCCGGGAGCCCTGTCTGACTCCATCACGTGAGAGCTGCCACTCTGCCTGAGGGTCTCCACCCTGCCGCCCCCTCTGCCACAGCGGAAAGATTTGCTCTGGGCAGCTGGCCCAATAATGCAGTAAGAGTTTCCTCCCCCCCACCCCACTTCTCTTTGCTTTTCTCTGAGTCTACAGAAATGTTGAAATGTGTTGGGCAAAAACATCTGGGCAGCTTCCAGGTAGAGGAAGGCTACTTCCTTTTTGTTTCCTTCAAAAGCAAAAGTTTTAAATTTTGGTGAAGTCCAATTCATCAAGTTTCTTCCATGGTTCATGCTTTTTGTATCCTATCTAAGAAATCTTTGCCTACTCTAAAGTTGCATATCTTTCTCCTAGAAGTCCTACAGTTTTTTTACTTAACATTTAGGGTTATGAGCCATTTTGAGTTTATTCCGTGTATAGTGTGAGTTAAGGGTCAATGTTGATTTTTTTTTTCTCCACGTGAATGTCCAGCTGTCTTAGCATCATTTGCTGCAAAGATATTCCTTTCTTCATTGCGTTATCTTGGCAGCTTTGTTGAACATGAATTGACCATATACATGTAGGTGTATTTCCACTGATATGTAAAAAAGATACAGTTGATTTTTTATGTTGCATTTCACTCCTGCCACACTGCCAAATTTATTGTTATTTCATGTTATTACTCCTGGTACTTGTCTTATCATGCATGAATAGCTGTTGACTTTTGTCAAATGTTTTTTTCGTGTGTGCTACACTGATAGGATCATGTAATTTTTCTTTGGTCCATTAATATGGTGGATCACACTGGAAGATTTTAAAATATTGAAATAGCTTTGCATCCCTGGAATGAAGTTCACTTGTTCCTTGTATAAATTTTTTTTTATATATGTTGCTGAATTTCATGTACTAATGCTTTGTTAAGGATTTCTGCATCTCTATCTCTGAGAAATATCCGTCTGTAGTTTACTTTTTTTGTATTGTCTTTGCCTGGTCTTAGTATATGGTTAATATGAGCTTCATAAAATGTTCCCTCCTCTTCTATTTTCTAGAAGAGATTGTGTAAAATTGGGGTTAATTACTAAACATTTGTTAGCATTCTCCATTGAAACCATCTGGGCCTTGAGATTTCTTTTTTTGGCAGTTTTAAAATTACAAATTCAGTGTCCTTCATAGTTAAAAAGCTATTCAAATGATCTATTTCATATTGGTTGAGTTGTGGTAGTTTGTGGTTTTTGAGGATTTGGTCAATTTCATCTAAGAGATCATACTTTTGTAGAGTTGTTCATAGTGTTCCTTTAATACCCTTTTGGTGTCTGCAGGGTCTGTGAAGATAGCCCCTGTTCATTTCTGGTATGGGTAATCTGTGTTCCCTCGTCCCTCTCTGTGTCAACCTTGTTGGAGGTTTGCCTATCTTAGGGATCTTTTCAAAGAACTAGTTCTTTGTTACATTGCTTGCCTCTTGTTTTTCTGTTTTCAGTTTCATTGATTTCTGTTCTCTCCTTTATCATTTCTTTCATTCTGTTTGTTTTGGGTTAATTTTGCTCTTCCTTTTCTGGTTCCTTGAGATGACAGCTTAGATTATTGATTGGAGACATTTCTTCTTAGCTAACATATGCGTTTAGGAGCCTAAACATCTTTGTCAGCACTGCTTTAGTTTCTCTCTCTCAAATTTTGACATGCATTTTCATTTTCATTCATTTCGATATACTTTTAAAATTTCTCTTGAGAGTTCCTCTGTGACCGAGGGATTATTTACAAGTTTACTGTTTAGTTTTCAAGTATTTGGAGATTTTCCTGTTGTCTTTCTGTTATTGATTTCTGACTCAATTCCACTGTGTTACAGAACACATTGGGTGTGATTTCAATTCCTTCAGATCTGTTGAGGTTTGTTTTATTGCCCAGGATAAGACCCATCTTAGTTTATGTTCCATGCGCCCTTGGAAGAAAGTGTATCCTGGTGTTCTGGGTGGGATGTTTGCTGGATGTGGATTAGATCCTATTGGTGGTGGGGGTGATCTGTCTATCAGTTACTGAGAGAGGCACGTCAAGGTCTCCAACCAGAATTGTGGGTCCGTCTTTTTCTCCTTTCAGTCCCATCAGTTTTTGCTTTGCATATTTTGTAGCCCTGTTGTCTGACGCATATGCACTCAGGGTTCCCGGGTCTGCTGGTGGACTGACGCGTTTACTGTTACACAACGTCCCTTTGTCTCCTGCAGTTTTCTTTGCTCTGAAGTCTGTTTCATCTGATGGAATGTAGTCACTTCTGCATCTTTTGAATGTTTCCACGGTATATTTATTCTACTCTTTAACTTTCAACCTGCCTGTACTGTTATATTTGAATTGAGTCTCGTGTCACAGTTTTTAATCCATTCTGCCAATTTTTAGTGCCTTTAGCGTTCTCAGGCCCTCTACGTCCAGTGCAATATTGATGTGCGAGGGCTGGCGTCTGCGCGTCTGTCATTTTACTTTTGCTTTTTCTCTCTGTTTTTCAGTTCTCTGTTTTCTTTTTCCTGACTGCCTGTGGATTACTTGGACAGTTTCTAGAATTCTGATTTATCTATAAAGTTTTCGATCATATTTCTTAGTATAGCATTTTTAGTAGTTTCCCCAGATATTACTTTATATACAAATGGTTTATCGCAGTGTACGGATGTCACCGTTGTACCAGTTCAGGTGAAGAATAGGCCCCTCACCTCCCTATATGTCTTTTTACCCTCTTCTGTCTCTGGTATAACTATCTTATTTCCTCCAAGTCAGACTGTGAGATAATTTTTCTTCGATTGTCAAACACAATTTAGAAAACTCAGGAGAAGAAAGACTGATTGCGTTTACACCATTTTGTTCACCATTTCTTTCTTCCTTCCTGACATTCAAGTCCCCCCCTTTAGGTCCGAGGAAATCTCTTTAACCATTCTTCTAGCGTAGGTGTGCTGGTGACACATTTTCTTAGCTTTCCTTCAAATGAGGTGCTTTGATTTCCCCCTTCAATCCTGAAGGCTATTTTTGCGGGATACAGGCTTCTAGGTTGACAGTTCTTTTAGCATCTGAAAAATGTAGGGTGACTTCCTTCTGGCTTCCATGCTTTCTGATGAGAAATCTGCTGTGATTTGAATTGTTTCTGATCTGTTGGTGATCTGAATGAGTAAAATGCCATTTTATTTTGTCTTTAGTTGTCAGAAGTTTGAGTCTCCTGGGTGTTGGTGTGGATTTATCCTGTTTGGGAATTTTTCTCAGCTTAGTTTTGTAGGTTTATGCCTTTTGGAAAATTTGAGAAGCTTTCATCCTTTATTTACTTGTTCATTTGTATGTTTTCAACCCCATCTTCTTTCTCATGTCCTTCCAGGATACACAGTGAGATCTTTTGTTATAACCCCACAGTCCCTAACGTTCTGAGTGCTTTTGTTTTCAGGCTTATTTTCTCTCCGTTGTCCAGCTTGGGTGATGTTTGCTGGTCCACTTTCTGTTCACTGATTCTCCCCTCTGGCTCCTCTGTTTTTCGGAGCCAGTCCATTAAGGTTTTTTATTTCTGTTCTTTCTTCCAGCAGAGCCACCTGCCTGGCTTGTCTGTGGGGCTGCTGGGTGTCATCTCTCTGGGCACAAATTGGAGACCCAGAGACTTGAGCAGCTGCAGCAGGTCTCAGGACCCAGTGTGTCTGGTTAGGTGTTGGGAGGGCAGGCCCGACTCTGGCCAGGCCACTCCAGCGCCAGAACCAAGTGGGCATTCAGAGGGGGCTGGAAACTACACAAACTCGAAGGCTCTGGACGCCCCTTCTGTTTTATGGCCCTCGGTCACCAGCGGTGGCCGCAGCTTCCCACATGGGCCTCAGACACGTTGTGATGCCCGTGGAGACCACCCAGCCCCGCCCCGCCCTCCTCTGCTTCCCAAGACGCAGACAGGCCACTGGGCCAGTGTTGGGTGTGGTTGTCAGGCCCCTGACGGCCTGCTCTGCTCAGTTTTTCTCCATGTTGTCTCCTTTCTCGATGCAGGATCTTCCTGTGATGATGGTGACACACACAGTGGCGGTGACGGCACCGGCGCGTCCTGTTGACATGGTTCCCGGTGCTTTGGGCGAGCCAGCTCGTGTTCCGCCCGGGCGCATGCGTGGTCATTTCCCTCTTCTATGGATGAGGAAACGCACCCACAGGCTCTGCGGCGGCCTCACCTGGGTTCACGTCCTGGCAAGAGCCCAGGATCGCACAGGCCCAGTGTGACTCACAGCCGCCCAGCCCTGCGGCCACTCTGCTCTGCACCGACCGGTCAGCGAAGGCCTCGAGGCCCCGGGCAGAGCCCTGCCCCCGGCACCCACCCCGGTGGCAGGGCGAGCCCGCCGTCCACGCGCAGCTCGTGAGCGAGACTGCAGGTTCAGCCTTCCTTTCCCGCCAGCATTTGGACCCTTGGCACACAAAGGGTTAAAGGCATCCACTTTGGGATCCGCAAAATAAGTACAGCATATTTTCTTAATCCCGTTCACCGTGTCTGTACACGGTTTTGTGGGCTGTGTTTAATGGAAGGAGACCTCATGCTTGGTTCAAACAAATCCGGAAGCTGGAAAGAATGCTCTCCCGCGGTGGGAGAAGAAGGCAGGGCGAGGGCTGGGGGTGGGCAGCGGCGGGGCCGGAGGGGCTGGCTGCCCGCACGATCCGCCAGCGCAGACGGAGGGCCGACCTCGCGTCCTGGCACCCGGCAGAACCAGCAGCGTCTGGAGCGTGCTACGTGGATGCACTGTGGGCATTTACTTCTTGGCCGATTATAAGCCAGTTACTTCTTATGGTTGCGTTTCAGGAGCCGCCCGAGTCCCCGCTCGATCTGAGTCCCCACTCCCTGGAAAGCGCAGTTCAGAACATCTCTGGCTCACAGTGGGTCCAGCGTGTCCTAATTACATTCCCAGTCAAGGTGCTGCTGGTGGTTCAGAGTGACAAGTAACGAAGTCCCCTACCAGTTTTGTCTTTCTCACACTGTTTGGAAGGCCGCTGAGTTTTTGGCCCATGGCTTGGTCGTAGAAAACTACAAAAGGATTTTAGAAGAGCAGCATGTCCTTGGCAAGCAAGTTAGATAATCCTGCTGTGTTTCTGTGACTTTCCTCTGCAACTGTAGTTCCAAGTCGTAAAGAGTGGTTTCCTAGGAAATAAAAACCAAGGCGAGAGAAGACCATGGGGGCCGTCGGCGGGACGATGTGGGTGGACGCTCCACCTGGAAGGTTCAGGGCGTGTGTCGAGGCTCCTGCTGGAGTCGCGAGGCCACACTCTCTGAGGCAGTTACTGGAGGGGCGGCAGTAGCCACACGGCCAGCTCTTTCAACACCCTATTTACGGCACGGAGAAAGAGCTTGTAAAATCCAGGCACTTCATGGCAGAGCTTCCAAACGTCTTGGTGATGCCCAGAAAGTCTCTGGTGAGCAGAGCCCAGCTGACAGCAGGATTCAATTACCCAACAGAGGACTCAAGGACAGTCACACCAGAGGCCAACCGAGCTCGGTGAACTACGCAGACGGAGGTTTCGTATTCAGTCTTCGTTTCCTCTTCCTCTGGACGCAGTTGTCGAAAATCGTCTCAATTAGCACTTAGTGGGCACAGTGGCCCCCGGACCCTGTCGCTCCTGAGAGGGGACACACAAGAGGCTGCTGCTTTCCAACTTGAGGGCAGGGCAGGAAGCTTCTTAATCTGTTGCCTCTGGACATGTCGAGGCCCAGGCCTGGCATTTATCGGTCTCTCCTCCCCGCTGCACCAAGAAACCAGACGGCCGGCCGAGTGGAAGCCTCACCCTACAGTGACATCACCAGAGTGTGAGGTGAATGAGGAAGGGGAGACAAGTGGGCACAGGGGGACTCAAGACAGGAGGGACACCATCGGGCCCAGGGCGCCCAGTCTGGCTGGGTGTCGTCCTGCTACCTGGATGGAGGGCAAGGGGTTCACACCTTGGGGGGGTGGGTCACAGGGGCTAGAACCCTGCCGGGGAGGAGGGAGGTTCTCTCCGAGGAAGCACCTGGGCCCAGCACAGCAGCCGCCAGCCTGCTCAGCAGAAGCCACCGTGGACGGCGCTGGGGATTTAATGACCTGGACGGCCCTGAGGCCAGGACGGGGCTGAGGGAGGGTCCCGTCGACACAGCTCAGATTCAGGCACTAAGCAGGCTCTGGGAAAGCAGGAGGGTCCCGGAATCACGGTGATGAAAACCTTGCATTGGCAGAGTGCGTGTCCGTGTGGTATCAGTGTCAGAGTGAGAGGAAATGCAGTGGCAGCAGATGTCCAGCCCCTCAGAAGTGCGGCCTCACCGTCTCCCCACCAATCCCGGGGGCCCAGCTGACCGGGGGAAAGTTAGAGAACAGGGTCTCCCAGCGCAGGAGGCAGCTTGCTTACTGTTCAGGACTCGCTGCCCCCCACGGCCCCCTGACACCGGCATGCTTGAGTCACTGAGATGCCAGTCCCATCTGAGCAGAGCTTGCGGGCCACCCCCTGCCCGCCTGCCCCTGTCTCTGGCCTGGGGTGTCCACGTCCCCTGCGGTGGGGTGGTCCTTCAGCCTGGGCCCCAGCATGGAGCAGACTGGGCCGGGCCCAGCTGACCCATCACACACGCATGCACGCATGCACGCACGCACGTGCGTGTACACAGCTACACGGAGCAGCTACTGTGCTACCACTGGGTCACCTTTGTCACCCTCAGCCCCCAGCAGGAGGGCAGAGGGGACGGTGCCCTGGGGCTGGTCACAGAGGACCCCAGCTGTGGCTCCTGGACACAGCTTCTTCAGCTCAAGCTTCTCCGTGTAGAGACCCTGATCCTCTGCTAAGCCCGGGCTCCGGGGGAGGGGAGGCATTCAGGAGCCGCGGTAATAACTAGCCGTCAAGGACATCGAGGTTAACACCTGTGTCCTGCTTGATGGAAGCTCTGCAGAAATCCATCCTGGAAACAACGCGTGGACGTATGGTTCTTGGCATAGGGTTGAGAGTGTGGCTTCTACCCAGACTTGGAGGTCCAGCTGCCTGCTGGGGCCGCAGCATGTGGCTGGCGTCTGCCCATCACCAGTACCTGGATGGGCACTTTCCCCGAAGTGTGTGCCCGGGCGCCGAGGAGCCCCAAGGCTCTTCGCTGGCGGTCGTTGGTTTCGGTGCGTCATCACTTAAACCTTACAAGGAACTTAGAGGAGCGTCCCGATGTCCATCCCCGTGCCTGAGTTCGCCTCCTTCTCTTCTCCTGGCGGGTGGCCTGAGGGCCCTAAGAGGTGACAGTCCCCAAGGCCACCTCGGTCACTGCCTTGGCCCCTGTTGCAGCCCCTGTGGCCAACACTGCTCCCTCCTCCAGCCCTGCTGCAGGGCTGCGGCTGGGAGGGTGGGCCTGGGGAGAGGCCCTGGGCTCTCAGCTCACCCTTTCGTGACCAGGGCCGGCTGGGGGACTCGACCTAACTTCCTGAGCATTGCAGGGTGGTCGAGGTCCTGGCGGAGCAGCATGTGGAATGTGCTTATTTAGTTCCTGGCTCTTAGCAAGTGCCCAATAAATTTCAGAGATCGTCCCAGATATTTCTGTCACTGCTGACGCTGAGTATTTAAAAGTGCATCTGGTTCATATTAGCGCATCTGCAACAAAACCCACCCCCACCTTGGTTTTAAACTCAGGCCTGTGAGCCGACCCCCAAGGGGTCTCCTGTAGGACGAGGCGTGAATCCCTTCTCCACTCCAGCATAGGGGAGGCCTGGGGTCTTCCGGTGGAGCCGCAAGCAGCTCCAAGTGGTGGCTGGGCGCCCAGACTGAAGCTGCAGAGCTAGTGAGCGCCGGCGTCCAAGCCTCGACTGAGGCCGTCCCAGCGCCAGAATGCAGGCGTGACTGTGTCCTCCCGCCAGGAAACTGTGTCGCAACATCCCTCAGCTCTTCTTTTCTGGCCCCGCAGCCCCCGGCCAGTTAGCTCCAGGTAAATAGTCAGGTTGGAGGCCTGTGCTTTCGCTCGTTCAGAAGCCCTGCCCGCCGCTCCCCACAGGGCGCTGCGCCCTGTATCCCTGCAGCTCCATCAGAACTCCCACTTCCCCCGTCTCCCCTGCGTTGCCGCCTGCCCACCCCCGGCTCCAGAAGCGCAAAGCTGTGTACCAAGGCGGCTTAGGAAAACGCTGTATCTAATTAAACTTTAAATTATGGACATGAGAGGTTTCCTCCTTTAGTTTTCACTGCTTTTTTAAGAAACCCACACCGTTTTCCAAATGCAGTGTGAACCTCCCTCCACCCTCTCGCGGGATCCTCCTGCAGCCCTGCCGGGACAGCCCGCTGCTCGGCCACCATCTGTGGGGGTCCCTGTGTGGCCACTTTCGTGGGACCACCACCAATCGGGGCCAGCAGTCAGCCAGCCTGCAGATGGAGCTCACTGAGAGAGGACCAGCTTAGGGAGGAAAATCCACTTGAAATTTTGTTGCTGTCTTTATTCATGTGTCGATGTGGAATTTCACCCAACAGATACGTACTAACCAACTACTAGGTGGTGGGAAGGTGCTGGGTTTCTCCCCATGCAAGGGAGACGTGGGGTGATGCAGGTGTGGAGCCCGAGGGAGACAGAGGAAGGAACGGGGACCGCAGGCTGGAGGCCACAACCCCTGTCCACCCCCGTCCACCTCCTGTCCATCCACCTGTCCACCCCCATCCACGTCCTGTCCACCCACCTGTCCATCCACCTGTCCACCCCATCCACGTCCTGTCCACCCACCTGTCCATCCACCTGTCCACCCCCATCCACCTCCTGTCCATCCACCTGTCCACCCCCATCCATGTCCTGTCCATCCACCTGTCCACCACCGTTCACTCCTGTCCATCCACCTGTCCATGTGTCCACTCCTGTCCATCCCATCTACCCACCTGTCCATCTACCTGTCCACCCCGTTCACTCCTGTCCACCCACCTGTCCAATCCCCTGTTCTTGGGGTGTGACCCCGCTGCAAAGAGGGGGCAGGGGCAGGGGAAGGCCCCGTGGTTAGAGGAGACCCCCATCTGCAGGCCCCCTCCACTACCCCCACCCCGCCCCCGTCCCAACCCAGAGGGTGACACAGTTAAAGTCCAGTTTTTGATGCAGGAGGTGACATTTTATGACAACTGTTAAGAGTGGGTGAGGCTTTAATGAGCAGGAACATAAAACTCCAGAGGCAGAAACCTGATCTCAGCTGAGGAGGCTGGAGGTGGCTGTGTTTTCTGGGCTTGGTGAGCTGGTCAGGCGTTGAGTCACAGCTGTGAATTTTCACTATGGCTCAGTCATTTGCGGTCTGAGCCACATGTTTCCCCTTCTAAAAAATGGGGTTATTGACAAGATGAATGAACTGTCAGCTTTAATCTTCTACAAGTCAATAAACAAGATAATTTTATTTTATTATTCAAATACTGAAAGACAGCATGTTGCTTTTTTTTTAACCAGCCTTACATATTTTGAGTTCTCCTTGTTTCTTGCACATTTAATCATATGTACACATATATTTACACAATTTCAATATTGCTCATACACTAGTGTTCCGATTTTCTTCAGATAAGGTATTTTTTAAGTATAATATCTTTACAAATGTACATGTTACCAGTTGTCAATGATCATAAGCCATAAAATAGATATGCCTTGATTTACTGAATTGTCTATTGGTAGCCATTTTGGATTGTTTTCTGTTTACACACTTATAGCTTTATAATTTGTCCTTTAAGTTAGTTCCCTATGGGTTTGATGGGTCAAAAGGCACAAATCTTTTGTATTCCTCTGTACATCTTGTCAACCTGCTTTCCCAGACTGGGAAGGAGACTCACTTTCCCGTCATCTCCTGCTTCACTTTGCACCTCAGTTCCTGGCCCTGAGTTCACACTTTAAATCACTGAATGGAAGTTGAGCAGCGCCTGGTTTTACTTGCATTTCCTCGGTCGCTGGCGACAATCTCGTGCTCATCGTGTGATTCGCTTGTAGGCCCTGGTTCTCCCACGCAGGCCCGCTGCGTGTGCCACGGTGATTTTGCACGTAAGTCCTTTAGTAGAGGTGACATCTGTAATATAGCTATGAGTCTTTTGTGTCATATTTTTTGCAAATATGTGCTGATTTCTGGTTTCCTTTGTGATTTTGGATGACCTGTGTAGGGCCCCTCCCTCCTCTTCCGCACGGACTTGCCAGGTGGGCATTGTGTTTTCATTAAAGTAATTGTATATACAGAACACAATCACAGTGTAAAGTAAAACAGGACCAAAACGCTTACCTGGAACTGACAGTTCTATCACTAAATCATATGCTTCCATTTTTATTTATCGATTTGTCACTTTTTTTTAGACAATATCTGCTTGTTTTCTGCTGTGATCATGTTTTAGCTCTACCTCTCCCACTCCCATACCCACTATAATTATATTGATATTTTTAGTTAAGTCCATAAATAGCATTTACATTTTCATGACAAGGTAAATATTTTCTGCTGAGCCAAGAAGCACTAGGATTATTTTTCCTTCTGTAAACACTGTCCACCTGCTTTGTCCACCCTAATGGTTTTAACATTTTTTTCTTAAAATGTATTCTCATGTTTCTTCATATTCCTTTAATATAGCTTTTATTCTCCTTCATCACTAGGTCAAGTGACCCTTAGTTCTTTCCCTCTGGAGCCAGATGTTGTTCTGCTCCATCAGAGCTGGTTGTTCTCTTGACCTGAGCACAGCTGTCATTTTCAAACTTCCCTTCACAGTTTTTCTGAGTTGGAGCCACTATTCTGTGGACCCCAGGCCTTTCTCTTTCTTTATTTTTTCCTTCATTTTTCTGGAGCACATCCTCAAGTAACTTTCTTTTAAAAAAAGTGTTGGGCTTCCCTGGTGGTACAGTGGTTGATAGTCCGCCTGCCAATGCAGGGGACATGGGTTCATGCCCCGGTCTGGGAGGATCCCACATGCCGCAGAGCGGCTGGGCCCGTGAGCCATGGCCGCTGAGCCTGCGTGTCCGGAGCCTGTGCTCCGCAACGGGAGGGGCCACAACAGTGAGACGCCCACGTACCGCAAAAAAAAAAAAGTGTTGGGCAGAAGTAAGTATTCTGAAAACGTGAATGCCAGAAAACACCTTTATTTTCTCTTCACAACTTGACTCATAATTTCAAAGTTTGAAGTTCAAAGAACTGATTTCAATGTCAAAAGTAATCTTTCAGGAGCTAGGAATTGAGCCCAATCTGTCTGACTCAATAAACTTGACATACCTGCTGGCTGAGAAAGCATGTCCACCGTCATCACCATCATCAGCAAGCAGCTTGAGGGAAATCCTTTGAAAAGTAGTCTTAGATTCATAACCAAAATAGTGTTTCTCTCTCTTTTTTTTTTAAACAAATTACTTACTCTTAGGAAGTTATAATTTCTCCATTTGTAAAGTGGGAATCCTCTCTTATTTGTTTTATTTCTTAGTCTGGCATTTTTGGAAAGCTATAAGTGAAATTTGGCTGAGAACTGTACGATGGGTCATTTTACTGAGCGCCCTCCATCCAGAGGTCATGAAGCACTGGGTCCTGACTCTGGTTCTCTCCATGCATTTGGCTTAATCGGATCCCACTTGTGCTGGGACAGGGACTTGCATGACCCTCTGAGGGCAGTGACACCACACATACCACTCAGGGGTTAGCAAGGGTCTTGGGCAGCTTGGGCTGTGTAACAGGGCGCCCCCCGACCCCTGCTGGGGGGAGGCTGGATGTCCAAGATCCAGGGGCTGGCAGATTTGGTTCCTCCGAGGGCCTCTTCCCGTGTCCTCATCTGGGAGAGAGCGTGAGCTCTGGTCTCCTCCTCTTCTCGTCAAGGACTAATCCCGTCATGGGGGCTCCAGCCTCACGACCTTATCTAATCACCTCCAAGTCCCATCACATTGTGGGCCAGGGCTTCTGTGTATGAACTTGGGGGACACAACTCAGTCCACAGCAGCAACTTGCAAAAGTGGTTGTGTATTTTCTTTCACTCTTTCCTGGATAAGGTTTTGAGTCAGTCTCACAGCTGGTCCAAGTGGGAGACCCATCCCAGGGCCTGCATGACTCCTGGCCCAGGGACAAGTCGGTGAGAGCAGGTGCAGATCCCTGTGCCCGGGGCGCTGTGCCCCAGGCCCTATGGAGGTGTGTCCGTGTGTGTTGTCGAGTTCTCACCTGTCACCACCTGGCTTCCGTACACAGAGGTACGTCCAGCAGATTTCCTTCTAAAGGTCTTAAAATGGGCTTAGAGGCTTTTCTTAAGATTCATCATGAAATAAGTATGTAATTTCAGCCTATATTCTCCAGTCAAGTTCAGAACATCTTATCGAACTTGCTCTGAAGATCAGTAACTGGGTTCTCCAGAGGCAGGTTACTAATCTGTGGGAAACAAATGAATTCTTTCACAGCCTCTGGTGTCCACTCCTGGGAGCAGTGAAAGGGCTGATTTCCTAAATGGATGCTGGCAGGATTAACACCCCTAATTCCTTCAGGGACACAGGGCTTTTTGTTCTTGGGGGTCTTCTGCTGTCATTACTCACCCACCCCGACTCTAAGTGGCTCTGCAGTTACAACCCACCATTTGTCCAAGCGCACGTCTCCATCCACACGACGAAGGTGCTCGCTGACCGTGAATCAGGTGCGGCCAGGACTTGGAGGCCCATGACTTGCTGCCCTCACCCCTGCCGGTGGGGGGTGGGGAACTAAAGATGGGCCCAGCTGTGAAGCAGGGAGATCGGAGAGCCAAGGAGACCGAGCAGCAGTGCGTCCAAGGAATGGCAGAGAGGGGCCCCGAGTTTGTGGAGAGCCCCTTGGAGGACACGCGTGCCAGCTGTGCTTCCACTTCTGCCGAGTGTGACAGCCCTGCCGCCCGCCCACAGCCCCAGCCGTCTTGAGTCCAGAGCGGGCAGCTCTGATCCGGGACAAGCTGCTGTCCCCAGGAAGCCTGCAGTCATCCGGAACTGCTTCCGGGGTTTTCTTTGTCTCTTGCCCTGGGAAGATGCTGACTGGCCAAGAGCAAGTGGGAGCAGCTGGGGCTTGGGCCATGCTTTCTGTCCCCCTCGGCTGCCTTTCCCTGTGCAGCTGGCGCACCCCACGCACTGTCTCCTTCTTACCGGTGCGGAGGCCATCCTCGTCCTCAGCCGAATCTGCTCATGGCCAAATAAATGATACCCTGCTTGGGTCTGAAAGTTCTTTAAGCTCGCAGTGTGCTAGTTAGCGACAGCTCTCTTTACAGCACTTGGGATCTCATGCCTTGTTGTATGGTTACCGGTAGACAGGTCTCCTCTGCCCGACTAGCCTGAGCAATAGGTCATCCATTTTTATACTTCCTGCACAATATATTGTGGGCAAAAACAGGTATTGCTACATAAATGAATCAATAGTTGGTCTCTGAATGTTGCATTGACCATACCTGGAACTCACTGTGAATTCATTTACTGGGTTGGTAACTATCTGATGAACAAACATTTATTAAATAGATGAAAAAGAGTATTATTTCCTCACTTTTAGAAATAGAACATCGAAAAAGGATCAAGAAGGAAATAGAGGACTTCAACCACACTGTAAACCAGTTAGACCAGACTATAAAGAACACTCAGAAAACCAGCAGAACACACATTCTGCACGTGAAATAGTTAGTCCTCAGGGAAGACCGCACGTTAGGCCACAAAACAATTCTCAGTACAGTTTTTTAAAAATTGAACTCATACACACTATCTTCTCTCATCACAACAGAATGAAACTAGAAATCAATATCAGAAGGAAAATAGGAATATTTGCAAGTACATAGAAATAACATACTCAAACAAACAATGGATCAAAGAAGAAATCACTACGGAAATTAGAAAATTTATCTAAGAAAATACTTAGAGAAGAATGAAAATGGAAACACAATATAGCAAAACTTATGGGATGCTCAGAGAGAAATTTATAGCTGTAAATACCTACATTTAAAAAATAAAATTAACTTGAAAGAGACACCGTGTTCATCGCAGCATATTTAAAATAGCCAATACGTGAAAACAACCTAAATGTCCATCAATAGATGAATGGATAAAGAAATGCAGTGTGTATATGTGTGTGTGTGTGTGTGTATTTATACACACACAGCTCTTCCTCGACTTACAATGGGGGTTATGTCCCAATAAACCCATCCTGAGTTGAAAATATTGTAAGTCGAAAATGCATTTAATACACCTAACTACACCATAGCTTAGCCTGGCCTACCTTAAACATGGTCAGAACACTTACATTAGCCTACAGTTGGGCAAAATCATCTAACACAAAGCCTATTTTATAATAAAGTGTTGAATATCTCGTATAATTTATTGAATACTGTACTGAAAGTGAAAAACAGAATGGTTGTAAGTGTATATCAGTTGTTCACCCTCGTGCCCTTGGGGCTGACTGGGAGCTGCGGCTGCCACCCCTGCCCAGCACCACGAGAGCCTCATCGCCAGCCCAGGGAAAGATCAAAATCCAAAATGCGAAGCACAGTTTCTACTGAATGTGCATGGCTTTCACATCATCATAAGGTAGAAAAATCGTAAGTCGAACCATTGTTAAATCAGGGACCCTCTGTACAATGGAATATTATTGAGCCATGAAAAGAATGAGAACTTATCATCTGCAACAACATAGATGGACCTTGAGGTGTTATGTCCAAGTGAAAGAAGTCAGACAAACACCATCTGATCTCACTCGTACGCAGAATCTTAAGAAAAAGAAGCTGACGGATACAGAGGTGGGGTGGGCAAAATGTGTGAAGGGGGCCAAAAGTTACAAACTTCCAGTTATAAAATACATAAGTCATGGGGATGTATGTACAGCATGGTGACTGTAGTTAATGATACTGTATTGCATATTTGAAAGTTGCTAAGAGAGTGAAACTTAAAAGTTCTCATCACAAGAAAAAAAATTGTGTAATTAACTATGTTTGGTGATGAATGTTAACTAGGCTTATGGTGGTGACCATTTCTCAATATATACAAATGTTGACTCATGTTATACACCTGAAACCAATATAATGTTATATGTCAATTATAACTCAATAACATTTTTTTCACCAAAAAAATAGATCTCAAAACAACAACTGAACTGTACACCTTAAGGAACTAGAAAAAAAAGAGCTAACTAAACCCAGAGCCAGCAGAAAGGAGGAAATAATGAAAAAATTAGAGCAGAGATGAATGAAGTAAGAGTACAAAACAACAGAATCAACAAAACTAAAGTTGGTTCTTTGAAAAGATCAACAAAAGTGATAAACTCTGACCAAGAGTCCAGAAGTTAGCTCTACCGTCTAAGAACAAAAGAGAGAATACACAAATTACTAAAAACAGAAATGAAAGTGGGTACTTTACTACCAACCTTACAGAAGGTAAAAGAATTATAAGAGAATAATACTAGGAGTAACAGTATACTGACGAATGTGATAATCCAGATGAAAAAGACAAATTCTAGAAACACAAATTACCAACATTGACTAAAGAACAGAAAAATCTCAACAGACCTATACAAAGTCAAGAGGTAGAATCAGTAATCAGAGACCTCCCGACAAAGAAAAGCACAGGGCCAGATGTTCAGTGGCAAATTGTACACCTTGTATGAACCCGGAAAACATGCTCAGTGAAAGACGTTAGACACGAAAGGTCACAGACTGTAGGCTTCCTTTTACATGAAATGTCCAGGGGAGGCAAATCCTTAGAGACAGGATGCAGACCAGTGGTTGCCTGGGTCTGGCAAGTGGCGGGGTGCAGGGATTACTTAATGGTTTGGGGGTATTTTTCTGGGGTGAGTGTTTTGAAACATTTTTAGAACTAGGGAGAAGTGGTGCTTACAGACATTGTGCACTAAATGGTACTGGATTGTACACTTTAAAATAGTTCCATTTATGAGTGACCCCATCTTTCCATCGTGATGGTAGGTTATTGAGATTATTTCAGTTTATAGATCAAACCACTTGACACTTGCTTCCCCTTTCAGCCCCTGTTCCTGTTTTGCTGCCGCATCAGGGCCCTCAGCGACCAGATCGGCCCCAGAGGTCGCGGTTGTTGCCGATACTGCCTTCTGAGTCTGTCCCCGGATCTGAAGAGCACTGGCCGTCTGTACCCGACGGCCTTCGACCTTGGGGCGGGGCAGAGCTTAACTCTGGTGTCACACTCGGCAAAACACCACCCCGTCCACCTGTGGGGTAAAGCGCCTCCGGGGGCCTCACTCCACAAGGAGACCATTGAGCCCTTGACTGGGCCAAGGAGGCAGCTGCTGGCTGCCCGCTGTCAAAGCTGAGAGATGGAAGGGGGGCTCCGGCTGACAACCCCACGACCAGGCCCATGGGACAGAGCAGCACGCCCTGGCTGGGCCAACCCTGAGGCCTGGAGGGCAGGAGACCACAGCCGCCCCCGGCCGTGCTTCCCCCAGACCTGCCTCCCCGCTCCACCCTCCTTCCCTTCCTGGGTCCAGATTGCTTAAGTCTGGGACTTAGACTCCGGGACAAGCACTGGGCCTTCTCCCCATCCCTCCCTCCACCCCCCACCCCCCACCCCCGGGAGACCTGCCTGGGAGGAAGCCCTCCACCCGCTCCTCACCCCCAGGTGGCCCTCCTGAGGCAGGATGGTCACCCAGTTTTCGGGAGAGCACACGTACCCAGCGGCCATTCCTGCTCCAGGGAGACACGCAGTAATGACCGCGATGACTCAGAAGATTTGGTCACATCTGCATTTGCCCGAGTTTCCAGTCCCTGAGGCCAAGCCCAGCACCACACGCTGACATCAGCCAACAGCCCCGTGGGTACCGGCCCTCAGCCCTTGCTTCGTGGCGAGTGGTGCTCCATGGGCTCAGTGCTCGGACCACTTCCACGTCCAGCTTTGTCAGCTTCCTGGGCTGAGTCCCCAGCAAGTGTCCCAGAGCCCGCGTCCTGGCCTGGGAGACTCCCCTGCCGTCGTGTTCACACAGACCTGTTTTCCTGGTAAAAGGATGCTCAACTCTGTGGTAAAACCCACAAAACTCTGGAGGTTCCTGGAACAGGAAGCACCGTGTTCCTCCAGATGTTGTGAAACCTTCACTCCAGACGTGGCCCCGAGCAGTGAACAGGGAATTGGAATTTCTGTTTATCCTTTTAAGTGCTGACTGTGTGTCACGTCTTCCCAGCCAGAAGGATGCTTGGAGCAGGGGTCCTGGCCAGACCACAGGGAGCGTGATCATACCCCTCACCTGTGGGGGACGGGGGGCTGTTTCCAAGGGCTCCTTCAGGGGATTGAGCCAGGGAAGGAGGTTTGTGCAGGGGGAGCGGCCGGCGGGGGGGTCCGTCCATCTGTGGAGCAGCCCTGGGTGAGAACTGAGGCTGGAGCTGAGGGTGGTGCCTGGAACAGAGGCCCATGGCGCTGGGGAGGGAGGAGGCCAGGGAGAGCGCAGCGGGCTCTGGGCCTCCTCACCTGCGAAGGGGAACCAGAGGGCTGCCCCCATCCCGGCAGGGTTGCCATCCCAAGAAGCACTTGTGAGCTCCCATCAGCCGCGTGCCAGGAACACTCTTCCCTCAGGAGCCCTAACACCTCGCTGCCCATGAGAGGTCCTGGTCCACTTCACTCCATGACCTCTGATGCTGATGTTGAATGTCATACTCCCCAGGTCACCATCCCCACCACCCCGCCCCCGTTTGCTCCAGGACAGGAAAGGGCCGCATGCCAAGGAGAAGGCAGTGTTTGGTTATGGAGAAGTCCAGGGCCCTACCTTGGGATTTAGGCCGAGGTCAGAGGAATCTAAGCCCTGGCAGTACTAGCAGGATGGAAGAGCTCCAACCACCAGACGGAGCCTCCGGCTCAGCCAAGTGAGAGGGTTCAAGTCCCCCCCGCAGCCGGTCCGCAGAGTTGCTGGGGCCTCCAGGCCCTCGGGCTCCGCTCCCCCGCCCTCCCCTGGCTACCTGCCACTTCCGTCCCCGTAGCTGCCCCTCCCACCCGCAGGAGCCCAGGGAGGTGGACGGGCTGTGTCCTTGGGAAGGGGTCCCACCTGCCCCTCCCTCCCTGCTCCCTCATCTGGGCCAGCACCCCCCGGTAGAGGGCAGCTCACAGCTCCGGCTGCCCCTGTGCCCCAGGCTGTGACCCTGGGAGGGGGCAAAGCGAGGTGGGGTCTGCCTGAGGCCCCGCCAGAGGCCCGTCTGGGAGCAGCACAGCCCGGTGGGCGGAGGTGGGCTGCTCCTGCCAGGCTGGGGCGTCGTGTCAGCAAAATGGATTTACAGGACCGACTGTCAGGCCGAAAGGGAATCCTTGGCCGTCCTGAGCCTTCACAAGGATGGAATCAAACTGCATTCTTTGAAGAACATTCAAGGGAAAAGTAATGTTCAAGGGAAAAGTCTGGCTTTTCCCTTGAACATTATGTCTGTGAGACTCAGTTTGTAACGTCGATGAGAAAAACTAATCAGTAGCTAATCTAAAAAAGAAATGGAAAAATTTATCCGAGCAACCTGAGGATTATAACCCAGGAGACAGTCTTTCAGAAGCTCTGAGGACTGTTCTGCCTGGTTGAGGTCAAAGCACAGTTAGATAAGCTTCTGAGACAAAGGGTCTTACGTCAAAGTCACATATTGACAGTGTACATCGTCTAACAAGGCGAGCAGTGGGTCACCGTGGCCCTTACAGGATTGAGAAAGGAATGTTATCTCCTAAGGAGTCACCTTGCTGGCGCCAGGAGGAACTTGCTCTTTTTTTTGGAGAGCAGGCATTCCTGCGTCTTCTAAGGGGCTCTAGCGAGTGTGCAATGCGCGTGTGCAATGCACACTGAAGGGCAGGGCCAGTGGCTCAAGGGCAGGGAAACTTCTATGTTAAATTTACTTGTCCTGCCTTAACAATAATTTTATTCCATCAGTAGCTCCTGTGCTGGACAGAAATCCATTGTGCGGGTGGAACGCAGTTTGTGGCCTGAAGTTGTCCAGGTGAGGCTGGGTGAGGACCCTGTTCTGGGAGGGTGGTGGATGGGAGGAGGAGCCGCTCAGGAGGGAGATGCCAGGACCCCCTTAGGTCGGGAGAGGAATCTTCTTTGTAAACTGCAGAGCGCTCCAAGACGAGAGATCACAGCTGTTCTGTTATTTTTATGTCATTTCCCAGGAGTAACTCACGGGTCACCGGTGTGACCAGCATCCACTCCTGTCCTCCAATGGCACCCGAGCAGAGACCCATGGCCTCTACTGAAGGATTCTTCCTTCTACTGACCTAAATCCCTCCCATCACAACTGGACGCCATTCGTTGTGGGTTTCTGTTCACTTTTCAGCTTTTTTGAGCTATATTTGACATAAAATGCACATATGTAAGATGCACACCTTGGTAAGTTTTGACATCCAGACACACCCGTAAAATCATCACCGTAATCAAGACAATCACGAACGCATCTGTCACCCTGGAGTCCCCCCGCCCTTCCTGCTTCTCTTGCCGGGGGATCACTGACCTTTCCGTCACTATAGATTAATTTGCATGCTTTGGATTTTTCTATGAATGGAATTATACGTATGTATGTAGTTATGGCCTGACCTTGTTCACGCTGAGCACCCAGTCTATCACTCCTTGCTAGTGCTGGGTAGCTTTCCGCTGTGTGGATGTCTTAATTTATCCACTCACCCTGTAGTGGACAATTGGGTGGCTTCCAGATTTTGGCTATTAAAAGCTGTAATGGACATTCATGCACCAGTCTTTGTGTGGACAAACCTAGAAATGGAATGTCTGGGTTTAATTTTTTTAAGAAACTGCCCAACTATTTTCCAAGAGAGTTTTCCTGTCTTACACCCCTGCCTGCTGTCTACAGAGCCCAGGCGTCCCACGCCCTCACCTCCGCTTGGCTGTCAGTCTTTTTAATTTTCATCATCCTAGTGGGTTTGTAGTGGTGTTTAGTTATGGTTTTAATTTGCATTTCTCTAAAGACGTTCGGTGTCTTTTTTGTGCTTCTTTGCCTTCCATATATCTTCTTTGGTGAAGTGTTTGTTCAAATCTTTTGCCCATTTATAAATTGGATTGTTTGTCTTCTTATTATTGAGTTGTAAGACTGCTATATATGTTGTAGATAAAAGCCTTTTGTTGGATATATGTTTTGCAAATATTTTCTCCCACTCTATTGCTTGCTTTTTCATTTTCTTTGGTGTCTTTTGACGGGAAAATTTCAACATTGATGAAATTTATTTATTGATAATTTCCACATAGTTTAAACTTTTGTGTCATATTTAAGGAATCTTTCCCAAAGGAGAGGTCACTATGACTTTGTCATATATTTCTTCTAGAAGTTTCATTGTTTTAGCTCATAAATTTAGGTCTAAGATCTCTTTTATGTTAATTTTTGAAATTTGTTAATTTCAGGTGAATTTTGTATAATTTTTTTGGAGTGAGCCAAGGGTTTTGAGGGGTTTTCTTTGCTTTGTTCTGTTGCACATGAATGTCCAGATGATCCAGTGTCATTTCTGGAAAGATTATTATTTTCCCGTGAATTGCCTCAGCACCTTGTCAAAGTCAACTGACTGCATCTGAGTAGGTTTGTTTCTGGAATCTGTTTTGTCCTGGTGATGTGTTGGTCTGTTATAACCATGACAAGTCAGTCTTGATTACTGTTGCTTAAAATAATCTTGGGATCACGTAATATAAATTCTCCAACCTTGTTCTTTTTCATGCTTGCTCTGGTTACTTTAAGTCCTGTGCATTTCTATACAAATTTTAGAATTAGCTTGAATCTGAATTTCTACCGAAAAACCTGCTAGGATTTTGATTGGGATTGTGTTGATTCTACAGATTAATTTGGGGAGATTGTCATCTTGATGATTCTAATAGTACTGCATCTTCCACTCCATGAACTCAGTGTTTCTTTATTTACTTAGGTCTTCTTTAATTTCTCTCAGCAATGTTTTTGCATTCTCAGTGTATGGGTCATGTGTGTATCTTTTGTCAAATTTATTTCTAAGTATTTGTATTTCTAACTTTGTCTTTTGAATGAATTACAGCTTCACAAGAAGTTGCAAAACAGTACCGAGAGGTCCCACATACCCACCCCTGGGAGTCTCCAAGTGGTGGAAACTTACATAATGATCGTAAATCATCAAAACCAGGAGCTGGATGTTGGCACAGCACAGTTAACTAGACTATGGAGCTCCCTCGGTTGGGCTGATTTTTGCAGGTTCACATTTTCCTTCGGGTGTGTCCTCGTGCAGAGATTCTGTGACATGTAGATTCCACAACCACATTCAGGACACAAAACTCCTTGGTCCCCACAGAGGACTCCTTTGTGCTGTTCTTCCCCAGCCCATGGTTTCTTCTCCATCATGATAATTTGTCATTTCAGGAACATTGTGTAATTGGAATACGCTTCCTTCCAGGATGGACCAAGGTTCTTTTAACCTGAAAGGACGCTTGGGTGTTTCCAGGCTTTAGCTAAGACAGTAAAGCTGCTGTGAACATTTCTGTACAGGTTTTGTGTGAATGTAAATTTTTATTTCTCCAGGATAACCCAGGAGTGCAATTGCTGAGTCATGAGGCAGATCTATGTTTAACTTTTTAGGAAACTTCGAGGCAAACAATGGATGGAGGTGAGTCAAATGTGGGGAGTGGTAGGACATGGACCAAATTTAGAAGAAAGAGTCTCGAATTTTCCTTCCAAAAATCTGCTTTTAAAAAGAAATAGACCTACCATATACGGTAAATCAATCTTCAACAAAGGTGCCAAGACGACTCAATGGGAAAAGAAAGTTTTTCTAACAAATAGTGTTGGATCCGCTGAATATCCTTATGGGGAGAAAAACATTGACCCTTATCACATACAACACACACGCACACAAATAATTCAAAATTTAAAATTTTGATTCGAAATTTATTGGTAAATGTAAATTCTAAAACTATAAAACTTCTGCAAGGAAACACAGGAGAAAGATCTTTTGCTTGGGGTAGGCAAAGATTTCTTAGAACACAAAAAGCACGAAACAATTTTTAAAATGGATCAGTTGGACTTCATTGAAATTAAAAACTCCTGCTCTTTAAAAGACACCATTAAGGGACTTCCCTGGTGACGCAGTGGTTGAGAGTCTGCCTGCCGATGCAGGGGACATGGGTTCATGCCCCGGTCCAGGAAGATCCCACATGCCGCGGAGCGGCTGGGCCTGTGAGCCATGGCTGCTGAGCCTGCGCGTCCGGAGCCTGTGCTCCGCAACGGGAAAGGCCACAGCAGTGAGAGGCCCACGTACCGCAAAAAAAAAAAAAAAAAAAAAAGACACCATTAAGAAAAAGAAAAGATAAATCACAGAAACATACACAACTCTACAACCATCCCACCCCGAGATGTTTACCCAAGAAAAAAAAAATATGTCCACACCAAGGTGTGAACATGAAGCTTCCTTTGGAATCACTAAAACCATGAACAAACCACATGTCTGTCACCTGGTGAACACACACAGATCATGGTACCATACAACTCAGGGCTATTCAGCAATAAAAAGAAGAAAATAAGTGTGATGACGGATTGGTCTCAAAATCATGACGCTGAGTGAAAGGAGCCCACGTGTGTGGTTCCGATCCTATAAAATTCGTAACCTGAAAACTAGTCTGTTTTGCCCAGAGGTGGATGGCTGGCTTCTGGGGAGGGGCTGGAGGGGCTGAGCCGCCACCCTTCTGGGTGATGGAAACGGTGACGGCTTCTGGGCCCAAACACACGCCCAAACCTATCAAATTACACACTTCAGGTACATACAGTTTATGCACTTTAATTTTAATTCAGTAAAGTTATACTCAAGGAAGAAATACTTTTAAAAACATAATTAGGGGAATTTCCTGGCGGTCCATTGGTTAGGACTCTGTGCTTCCACTACAGGGGGCGCAGGTTCAATCCCTTGTTGGGGAACTAAGATCCCATAAGCTTTGTGGCACAGCCAAAACCAAACCAAACCAAACCTAAAAAACTAAAAAAAATGAAAAACAAAAAAATGTGACTAGACGGCCCAGGGCCAGAGCCTCCTGCCCATCTGGTTCTGGGGTCTGCCCGGGAAGGCCAGTGTGCCCCCCGGAGCCGCAGGCTGGGTGCCCGGGACATGCGACGGGCTCTGCCTTCAGATGTTTTCAGCCGCCGCCCCGTCCAGTGCTCCCCACGGCTGGCGGGAGGCTCCCGCCCGCTTGTCTGGAAGCCGGGGCCAGCCTGGCGTTCCAGCCAAATCTCCATCTGCTCCCTGGGCAGCCCCGAGCACGTCCAGCACCACGTCCTGGGGCCTCGCTGACCTGGCCCGCCTCTGGCTGCAGTGCCCGGGTCTGGATCCGACCTCCTGTCACAGCCTCTGGGCCCACTTGTCACAAGACCCTGGCCATGGGCCTGCCCGCTCTGCATAGCGCCCCTGCCTCGGGTGACGCACTCAAGCTCACGGCTCCTGACGGGTCACTCGGAAAGTACTGACCAGTTGGTGACGTGGTTGAAGGTCTCCTGCAGCCACCAGGAGGGAATGTACGAGAAGGGGACCCACATCCTACAGTGGGACGTGGGTCACCCGGCCCTGGGCTGAGTGAGGGGCGGTGCGGCCCAGGGCAGCAGCCCAGGCTGCGGGGAAGCGGCCTGGGGGCAGGCCTGGAGCCCAGCTCGCCCGTTCTCCTCTCCCCCGCTCAAAGGAGCCAGCGGTTCTTCCCTCTCCTTTTGACCTGAAAGCCCCTCTCAGTCTCACCCGAGATCCTGGGCACGAGGGCGGGGGCCCTGTCCTTCTCGCCTCCCTGGGGTCTCGACTCCCGGGTCAGGACCTGGTCCCACAGGCGTGATGCCCCGTGAGGCCTTCGCCCCAGGACCTACAGCTGCTTGGAGGAAAAGTGGAAAACAGCTCCCCAAAGCCTCCTTTGGCCCCAGGCCATTGTTTTTTCTCCTAGCAGACTTGGCCCCCATGTGCTATTTAACCAATAAAAGTTTGGCCGCTGTCCCCCTGCTGTGAAGTGGGGCCCTGGCTGAGGCCAGAACAAACAGAGCCTTGGGTGGCTGGCCTTCGGCCCAGCTGCCGCCTGATTCCCCAGCCCTTGCTTTTGTTGGATTGTCCTCTTAAATCTCTCAGAAAATCCAGCTTCTTCCTCTTTAGAGGGGAAAAGGATTGATAGCCTGGTCCCCCTGACAGCTGTCTCTCAGCAGCCAAACTGGGGGCTGTCGGCCACTGGGCATCCTGTGCTCTGTTGCTGTGGCAACCACTGTTTGGTGTAAACTGCGTTGTAAGCTCCGGGGCTCCTGGTTGGGCTGTGAGCTGCTGGAGGCCGGGGTGTGCGTTTTCCCAACCCCCTCATCCCTCCGGGCCCTGGAGAAACGCCGGGAACAGTGGGGGCTGCACCGATGCTTTGTGAGAGGGGGAAGAGCCATGGGCCTCCGCCACGCCAGGCCCAGCGCCACAGGTCGGCTAAAACCCAGCAACTTCGCAAACTGTGATCACAGTTGAAAACGCCTGGTGCTGCAGGAAATATGCACAAATGAATAGCATCTTAAAATCCAGCAGGGCTGTGTAGGACCAAGCTGGTGAGAGGCAGGATTCTGGCCAGCGTGAAGTTCCTCAGTACTGGCAGAAAAGACGTCCACGCACAATAGGTTTTCATCCAGTTCAAAGGGTTTTTCAAGAGCCCACCGTTAGAAAAGACAGACATGACTTAAGTGCCAGGAAGTGCAGGTCCGTCAGGGACTGGTTGGGGGCGATTGCGGATTCCGAGCAGCAAGGGTCAGGGGGTGATACGGACCCCCTGTCCTGGGCTCCGGCCCTGCTGCCCGCTGAGCCCGTGCATGTCCAGGCCGAGGCCACATGTCTGCGTGTCACAGCCCTGAGCCGCCGGGCAGGCTGCAGGGTCCTCCGCGCGGACTCCTCGTAAACAAGCGGGTCCCAAGGTGACTGCAGCAGCCCTGGGCGAGGGGCCTCTGGCTGCTCGATAAATGACCACAGGCTTCTCAGTTCAAGATTCTGCAGACTCAGCGCCTTCCCACCTGGAGCTGGGGGTCAGCCGTGGCCTCACTGGCCCCGCGGGCTGCAAGGCTGTGTCCACCAGAGGCTCCGTGAAGGCCGGCCTCTCCTGCCAGCATCGGAGGCCAGGCCTCCGAGTCCAAATCCAGCAGTGCAGCATCTCCCAGCCTCGCCTGTCTCTGGCCCCCAACCTCCCTCTGACCAGGACCCGGTGTGTAGACCGGGCCCACCTGGATACCCTGGGACAGTCTCCTGTCGCAGGAGCCCCACCTTAATCCCACGTGCCAAGTCCTTTTCACCAGCGAGGCGACGTACCCACCAGTCCCGGGGTTCGGGGCGGGGGTCACTGCCAGACAGGGTATCTGCGTGGCCCACCCTGAACCTTGTGTTCCAGGAAAGGTGTTCTCCTCTCCCGTCTCCACACCTCAGCTCAGCCGTCCCCCCTGCTCAGCACCCCTCACAAACGGCCCTCACCTGCTGCCCCCTTCCCTTGTGGAAACTCAGCTTATAGCGGGGCCTTCCTGAACCCGGGGCGGGGCAGCCCCTGCCCTGTGCTCGTGGACCCCATGACAGGTGGGCCCAGAACGGGGGTGGGGACACACCTGTGGGCGTGCCGGACCAGGGCCTCCATAGCCCCTCGGTGAGAAGCCTTGAGGCTGCCTCAGTTTCCCCAGGTGTGAATCGGGAACAAGCACAAGTCCTAGCCCCTACAGGAAGGCAGTGGTCAGGCCCTGACCGACCTCTCAGTCTGGAGTCCAGGTTGCCTTATATGTGCCGTGTGGCCCGGGCCAGTGTGCTGACCTCTCTGTGACCCACGCTGTCATCTGCAAAGCAGAGCTAATGGCAGTCCCTTTTCTAGACGTTTTACGTGAGGACCAAATGGATCATCCGTCTAAGGTGCTCATAAGTGTTCCTCCTTGTCGGGGGAAGGAGCCCGGGTCTCAAGGAGCTGGTGTTGGGCAGGGGAGGTCAGCCGGGCGTTCCTCAGGAGGGACGTTTTCACACCCCCAGCGTCAGGGTCTCCTTTCAGGCAAGTGGCTGTGTGCTCCCGACTCACCCAGGGCACACGTGAGCCGAGGGTGCCCCAGACTCTGGGAGCAGGCCCCGCCTTGCCCCCCGGGCCGTGGGGATGGCCGTGGGGATGGCCGTGGGCCCGGCCGTGGGCCCGCGGGGCCTGCTGGAGCCTGCGGGCTGCCTGCCCCTTCCTTCTGCAGGGCCACACCCTCCCCTCAGGCCGCAGTGGAGTCCCCGCAGAGGTGGCCAGGGGCGCACGCATGGTCCCCAACCTGGACCAGCCTCTGCCCGGCCAGCTGGCCTGCAGGACCCCCCGGCAGCAACCTGGGTGGAGAGGTTGCCCTTGGGCTCGACCAGCGTGTCAATTTTCCTATTAGAACGTCCTTTCAGCGTTTCCAATAACGCCTTTAATCTCCCCTTTGAGTGGGGCCTAGGTCCTCGGAGGAGCGGCTGATTCACCACTGCGCAGGGGCAGGGAAAACAGTGAGATGAGCCCGGAACATCTAGTGGGGCCAGAAAGCCAGGAAACGCTCCCGGATTTAGTTAATTAGAGAAGTAAGAGCGTGTCACAGACACAGGGCACACCCTGGAGGCGCTGCTGGTGGCCACAGATGGGATCCTGTGAGCAGCGAATACGTGGTGATGGGTCCTAACCCACAGAGTAACGTGTGTGAGAGCCGCGCCGATGGAAATGGCCGCCTGGATAAACAAGTGAGCAGGGACAGGACGGCCCTCCTTTCGGGAGACCTTCCATCAATAAGTAACTGGGAAAGAGGGACACAGAAAATTAGCTGGGTGAACTCACACCAGCCGAAGAGAGATCTCAGGGGCGTGAGGATGGACACCCCTTTGGAATCGCTTATGGGATCGGCGTGGCTCCCATGGCTAGTCCTCAAGTCCACAGTGCAGCCGGGTCGTTCTCTAAGGTGAGAGTCCGAGCATGGGGGGATGATGGACAGACAGCACCCCTGTGGCAAGCAGAACCCTCACCGAGGGGGCCACTGGTTTAGAGGAGCTGGGCAGGTGGTCAGCTGGGCAGGTAGTCAGATGGGCGGGTAGTCAGATGGGCAGGTGGTCAGCTGGGCAGGTAGTCAACTGGGCAGGTGGTCAGCTGGGCAGGTACTGAGCTGGGTGGGTAGTCAGCTGGGCAGGTAGTCAACTGGGCAGGTAGTCAGATGGGCAGGTAATCAACTGGGCAGGTAGTCAGATAGGCAGGTAGTCAACTGGGTAGGTAGTCAGATGGGCAGGTAGTCAACTGGGCAGGTAGTCAGATGGGCAGGTGGTCAGCTGGGCAGGTAGTCAGATGGGCAGGTGGTCAGCTGGGCAGGTAGTCAGATAGGCGGGTAGTCAGATAGGCAGGTAGTCAGCTGGGCAGGTACTGAGCTGGGTGGGTAATCAGCTGGGCAGGTAGTCAACTGGGCAGGTAGTCAGCTGGGCAGGTAGTCAGATGGGCAGGTAGTCAGATAGGCGGGTAGTCAGATAGGCAGGTAGTCAGCTGGGCAGGTAGTCAACTGGGCAGGTAGTCAGATGGGCAGATAGTCAGATAGGCAGGTAGCCAGATGGGCGGGTAGTCAGCTGGGCAGGTAGTCAACTGGGCAGGTAGTCAACTGGGCAGGTAGTCAGATGTGTAGGTAGCCGGATGGGCAGGTAGACAGATGGGCAGGTGGTCAGCTGGGCAGGTGGTCAACTGGGCAGGTAGTCAGATGTGTAGGTAGCCAGATGGGCAGGTAGTCAGATGGGCAGGTGGTCAGATGGGTAGGTGGTCAGATGGGTAGGTGGTCAGGTGGGCGGGTAGTCAGGTAGGCGGGTAGTCAGCTGGGTGGGTAGCCAGATGGGCAGGTAGTCAGTTGGGCAGGTAGTCAGATGGGTAGGTAGTCAGGTGGGTAGGTAGTCAGATGGGCAGGTAGTCAGATGGGCGGGTAGCCAAGTGGGTGGGTAGTCAGGTGGGCGGGTAGTCAGGAAGGCGGGTAGTCAGATGGGCGGTAGCCAGATGGGCAGGTAGTGAGATGGGTAGGTAGTCAGGTGGGCAGGTAGTCAGATGGGTGGGTAGTCAGATGGTTAGGTAGTTAGCAGGGTAGGTAGATGGGTAGGTATCAGCTGGGCAGGTGGTCAGCTGGAAAGGTAGTGAGCTGGGTGGGAAGTCAGATGGGTAGGTAGTCATCTGGGCTAAGTAGTCAACTGGGTAAGTGGTCAGATGGATAGGTAGTTAGCTGGGCAGATAGTGAGCTGGATCCGTAGTCAACTGGTTTAAGTAGTTAGCTGGGTTAGGTAGTAGCTAACAAATGTGGTCAGCTGGGTTAGATAGTTAGTTGGGCTAAGTAGTAAGGTGGGTTAAGCAGTGAAGGGGGTTAGGTAGTCAGCTGGTTGTGTAGTAAGCTGGGCTAGGTTATTAGCTGAGTTAGTTAGCTCCATGTTAACTGAGCACCCCTGCAGGGACAGCCGGTGTCTGAGCTGTTCTCTTTGTCCTGTCCTGTCAGGGCAGAGGTTTAAACCGGAGGCAGAAGTAGAGCTACTGCGTTAGCAGGAGGGCCACTGGGAAGGGTAGCACGTGTCAGCAGCTGGGGCTGTGCAGGCCATCCTGGGACTAGTCAGATGAGACACCCAGTGCCCCCTCGCCGCCTGGCTGCTTGGTGACCTCAGTAACACCAGGGCTGCCTCTGTAACACCTTGAACTATTTTGGTGAAAACAGAGAAGCTGGCTTCTCTGGAGTTGGCGCTCCAGGCCAGGTCAGCCCCTGGTCTGGGGGGAGGCAAAGGTGACGGGAGGAGGTGGGACAGGCTGGAGGTCCTGAGGCGGGTGGACGCAGCCCAGGGCTCTACACGAGTGCACTATATACATGTAGTATATACACACATGAGGAAGCCGTGGGAAGCGAGGTCAGAGTTCCTTGCTTGGAGGAGGGTCTGTGTGAACCCTAACACCGAGGGTGTCCTCGCTCTGGACAGGCGAGAGGCAGGCTTGCTTGTAGGGCTGGGACCAGTGACCCCGGGGCACCAACCGGGGCTTGCTTACAGGCTCCTGCCTGGTGGGCAGGGGTGGTGGTCAGTGGTGCAGCCCCCAGGGCCCCCAACAAACCCAGAGCCTGCAGCCAGACGGGGCCAGGGAGGAGGGTACCACCGGCCGTCTCAAGAAGCAGGAGGTGTTATTCCTGCCCCGTGCGGTCACCAGGCACCAGGCAGATGGCTCCTCGGGAAGCAGGGAGCCCAGGTTTGATGGTCTGTTCCTTCACCGAAGCTGATGGAGTCCAGGACGAGTGAGCGCTTGGACAGATGTGAGGGTAGCTGACAGTAGCCTGGGCAGGGCTTGAAGGAGCGTGCAGGGGTTGGGCTCCCGAAGGACCTGCTGGAGGCCAGGCGCTCCCCGGCCCAAGCACCCGCACACACGTGGGCTCAAGGATGTCCCGTGTCTCCCGCTGGCTGCGTCTGAGTCTCCAGCTTCTACATCACAGCCCTGCGGAGGGTGTCTGTGGCTGACAAGAGCAGGCCCCAAACACAGAGTCAAGCAGATGAGCGGGGCGTGGGGGGTGGGGGTGGGGGTGGGGCGTCCTCCGCGGCTCTGCTACCCTGGGGGTCCCGAGTCCTTCCCCGCCACCACAGTCCCTCGGGGGCAGCGCTGCTCCATGCTGGCTCCGTGCCTGGGGAGGGACAGCCCAGAGCCCCGGGCGGGGGATGATTTGTGCTTTCCCGGCTCGCTCCCTGCTCCATAAGTCTGGGCTGTCAGCACTGACGGCTCTTCCTGCCCTTCCCAGGAACCAGCGTCAGGTCTTGGGATGCTGGACGCCCCAGAGAGCAGCACCAGCCCCAGCCGGGCTCAGGATGCTCTGCTGTGGGGTCTGGGGGTACCACTTACTCCCGAGAACTGGCGTGAAGTTCTCAAAAACCTGTCCAGGTACAGTCATAGCTGGAATACCAGGCAGCCCCTCACACTGACCCCAAGAGCAGGCGAAACTTGTGGGTGACAGGGCTGTCTGGGCCCCCTGGGTGGGATGTGCACTGACACCGGCCAGGGCTCCCGCCTGTGGGACAGGACGACTGCCCGGCACCCTTGGAACCTCCATCCCTGCCTCTGTGAGCCTCAGTGCTCCTGTCTGTAGAATGGGATCACTCCCTGGCTTGTCTCAGGCTCCATCAGAGTGGAATCCATCTAAGTGCTGCTGTTGTCCCCGAGGGCGTGCTCCCGGCTTCCGAACACCCTGCTCCGCACAGAAGATCTTGATCCACAGTCATGTTTATCAGGACCGGAAAGACCTTTGCCCACAGACTGTCACAGCGGGCCGGGTCCATGGAGGAAACGTCCTGTGTTGTGAGCATCACACTCCTCTGAAGACCCATCCCAAGTCCATGCAGATGGAGGGGGACAGAGGGGGAGTCTAGCCAGACCTCGCTGGGCTTCCTGCAGCCAGCGCACATAACTGTCTCTTTGATGTAAATGCTGGAGAAGTCCCCCCACCCCCAAACCCTGCCCAGGACAGGGCTCTCCTCCTCTCCTGCCCTCAGGGCTGCGTCCTGCCCGCCCCTCTCCCAGGCAGCTGGTAGAGTCCTCAGGCAGGTTGCACTCTGGGAAGGGACAATTCATGGGACAGGAGGGGATGTTTTCCCACTGCACAGCCCGGGATGGTCCTGACAACCTCTGCGTGTTGCTCTGGTGAGCTTCTCACCTCCAAAGGCCTTAGCAAGTGCCCCCCAACCCCCGGCGGCCAGGCCGTCCTTACTCAGTTCCATCCTCCTACAAGTGGGCCCTCCATGCTGGATGTCACTAGGGACACCAGGGAGTCCAGAGAGACTCAGGGCACCTGGGGACACGAGGGCACCTGGGGACACGAGGGCACCTGGGGACAGGGGGACACTGGGGGACATGAGAGCCTGGGGACACAGGGCCACCTGGGGACATGGGGACACTGGAGGGATACTGGGCACAGGGGCCTCAGGATGCTGCCGTGTGAGTGACCTTTGTGTTTGTGTTTTGCTGTGTGAAGTATGTCAGGGCATCACGGGAAGCATCTATTTGGCGGGTGGGTTTCCACATGGACCAAGTGTCGTCCACCCTCGGAGGCGCTCAGGACTCTAGACAGAGGTGCAGGTCTGTCTGTCCTACAGAGCTCGTGGGGTCATGGGTCGCGAGGTCATGGTGAGGGGAGGGCCAGTGGCCAGGACACTTGACCGCCGGGCTGCGTGTAAGCTACATGCCTTGGACCGGAGGGCGCGGCAGCCGTGCACACGGGGCCTGGGTCAGGCCTCACTGTGCCCGACAACAGACGGCCACCACCGCATTCACATTCTGGCTGCTTCTTCAGTGAGTAGACTAGAGTTAACATCTCTAACGGTGACGAAGCATCAGGCCACGGCCGCCTCCTGGTGAAAGGTCTGGGAGGATGACTTCCCCACTGAAAAACAGAGAGGCTGTGAGGGCGTCATCCCGCCACCAGGGGGCGTGCGGGGCAAGCGCGGCTGCCGTTCTAGGCGGGATCAGGGAGGGCGGGGACGCCTCCCTTTCACGTCCAAGTCCTTGGAGCAGCAGGAAAAGACTAGGAATCAACGGCAGCAGCAGCAACAGCATACGTCGGTTGGCGCGTGGGCACGGCGGCCTCTGAGGGCAGCAGCCGGTGGGAGGAGCCATGCTAGGGACCCTTCCCCACACAAAACACCCGGCCTTCCTGCCGCCAAATCGGGACGATAATAGGGCCCACCTTGTAGAGTCAGTGAAGCGAGACACGCCAAACGTCTCGAGGTGTCACGTGGTCACCGCTGCTCGCCGCACGCTCCCCGAGCCCCTTCCTCGCCCAGCCCGCCATCCACGTCTCACACTACTCTGCGTGCTCATAAGCAGGTGTGCCCCGTGCCCTGGGAGGTGTGGCCCTGCAGCATCACTTAACAGATGATGGAGCTCATTTTTGTGGGGCTGCCTGCAGATAAAGCAAGACGCACTGGACGCCCACTCTCGCTTCCCCCTTGGAATGGAAGCTCCGCGAGGCCAGGGTTCGTTCGTTCAACCGTAGCCATGTCCCCAGCACTTGGTACGGTGCCTGGCACGTGGTAGGCTGTCAGCAAACATTTACGATGATATTGGGGAAAGGGCTTATGACGTAAGGAAAACTTGTAAAACAAACAAACAAACAAAAAACTGGTGCAGTGTGATGCCAATTTTGTAAAAAAGCTTTATTTACCCATCTCCATATATAGCTCTGGGTACACATCAAGAGAGAGAGGAAACAAGAGAAATAGATGGAAATTCTAACAGTGATAATCTGAAGATAATCTGACGAGATGACAGGCTAAATGCTTTTTTCTGGTTCCAACATTTCCCACAGTGAAAACGCATATGTGATTTGGGGGAGAATACTAATATTGGGAGAAGCAAGCAGGAGGCACTGGCGTGGTGCTCTGGGGCCCAGACAGGACGGGTGCCAGCGTGCGGCTGGCGTCCACCAGGGGCGTCGGGGCCGTCCCTGCCCCGGGTTGGGGGGGCCCCTGCAGCCTCTCATTCACTGGTGTCTGAGTAGCTGGGGGGCCAGCGGGGACGGAGGAGGAAGCTGGGTCAGGCGACAGGGGGCCCAGCCTCTGGTGAGCTTGCATAGGCGCCCCTGCAGGCTGAGTCAGGGGACCCTGAGGACTGGGGCCTCCAAGCAGGGGGAGGCTGCGGGCAACCCTCCCGAAACGTAAACACCCGCCTTCTGCTTGCAGGCCACAGAGGCCAGGCTGGCCCCATGCCGAGCTCCAAGCACCACGATGGGCAGAAGCAGCTCCAACGGCCACCAGGGCGCCTCAGGCGGGAGACTCCGGCTTCCCTCCTGGTGTGACGTGAGCGCACTGAGTCGCCAGCGGCGAGCTAGATCATACAGCTTCCCTCCAGGTCGTGGCTCTTTTTAAATCCGCAAGGCCCACGTCACGCCCTCGTCACCCCGGGACTGGCGTGCTCCCTGGCAGGATGCAGAGGTGGGCAACTCAGGGCTGTGGTCGGGCTCCACGGGTAGCACCCGCTCTATGGGCCTCGGCGGGCCTGGGGGCGCCAGAGCGGAGGCCCCCAGGGCCGCGTCCACCTGCCGGGCTGGAGCTTGGCCCGTGGGCAGGAGACAGGAGCCGCCACGTCCACACCTGCGGCCGGCCCTGCAGGTTCCCACAGCGCCGCCCGGACCGGCTCCCCACAGGCACCTCAGCCGACACGGGAGGTGAAAGGTCTCTGCCAAGCCAGCCGGGTTGTGCACACGTGTGAGGCCGCCCTGTCCCCCCGGGGGCCCTCCATGGCCAGACAGGTGGCACGTGGCTCTGACCGAGGCCAGCTGTCCGCGGCGGCCAGAGGTGGACGCGGACAGACGAAGGGTGAGGGCCGGCCGGGGGCCTGTTGTGGCTGAGCCCCGGGAGCAGAGGGACCAGTAAAATGACCACAGCCCAGACAGCCTCCTCCGGCGGACTCTCCAGAAGCTCCTCTTGGTGCCCTACTCAGGGGCCAGGTGCCGGAGCCAGGAGCTGCCACCCCGCGGGCAGGGACAGGGGGCACTTGCTCAGGAGGGTGTGCCTGGTGAGAACGCGCAAGTGTGCCTGCTGCTGGGGACCCGTGGGCCACCGTGTCCTTAGTCTTGGGCTGAAACACAGGAATGGCCTGGGACAGGCTGCTGAGCCTCAGCTGGTTGAACAGAGGAGCCTCGAAGCCTCGGGTCTCCCTGGTGCGGCTCCCTGACCCCTGACGCCCCTCCCCACTCCCGCAAGCAGCACCTCCCTGCGGCTTCATCTCCTCCACGTAGCCCTTGGGGCTCCCAGTCCCAGCTGCAAGGACGCCCGCCCACGGTGCTTGGGGACCAATGCCTGGGGTCCCTCCGTGCCCTGGTGGCAGCCCTCGTTGAGGCTGAGTGCAGGGCTGCACGACCACTGACCTGGGAGGTGTGGCCACCTGTGCCGTCCATCCTTGGACTGCATCTCCCCCCCAACTTACATTTCACGGGACAGGGTGCGTGGAAAGAAGGGACGGGGCCCCTGGAGAGGGACAACGTTTTCTGTTTGCGCTTTACTGAGCCCTTTTTAAAGGTGGCGTCATCACTTCGTGATGGTGGGGACGTCACACATTGGGTGGTCACGGCACCAGGTCTCCGTGGCGTCTCTCAGGGCTGCTGGCTTTGTCCCTCGCCCCTCCCGGCGTCGCCGACCCTAGGAGACAAGTGGAGACCTCGGTTAGACCCCTGGCCAGAGGGGGCGGGGCTAGGGTGGGACCCACCAGGCGGCCTGGCCCCCGCCCCCTTTCTACTTCCTGCCCCTCCAGGCACCCTCTTCGGCCCCAGCCCATCTCTGAGCGTGAACTACCTTCTCCACCTTCTTCCTGGTGGAGTACAAAATGCAGCACAGCCAGCTGGTCCCGATCCTGGAGACGGAGAGGGGCGGGGTGGGTGGGGGAGACAGCTGCCCCCGCCCCATCCTGCCAAGGCCAGGGGTGTTCCCGGCCGGTGCAGAGCCAGACTTTGCCCTCCCACCCCCACCCTCGTGTCTCCAGCCCAGGAGCGACCCCTTGAGCACAGCAGACCTTGAAGGTCAGCGGAGCCGAGCCGCCCTCCCTCCCCTGCCCGGCTGCGAAGAGGCGTTGCAGGTGGACGGTGCCCAGCCCAGCGTTTCCCGAGCATCGCAGCCCGTGCCTGTCCCTGTGCATGGGCTCTGGGGGTTCCACTTCCAACCGAGGCTCTGGGACGAGGTGGCCCCCTTCCCTTCGCAGGGACCTCCACGGCTCACTGCCAAAGCCCCCCAGCGGGCGGCTAGTGGGCTGCTAGTGCCTGGGTGCCCTAGGGGGCTGGCTGGATAGAGGCGGCTTAGCTCTGAGGGAAACTGAGGCTGCAGGTGAGCAGGGCAGACAGGTGGCCCCGCCCGGCAAATGTCCAGGCCAGGCCCCTGTGGAGCAGACCCTGTCCTGCTGGCCAAGCAGCCTCCAGCAGCTGAGGCTTGGTTCCTGGGCACGGCCTGTCTGCAGGTTCTCTGGGGCAACTGAGCACAGGGGGTGGGGAGCCGGACTCTTAAGAGGCCGAGAGGGTGGGCCTGGGCCCGCCTGGCCTGGGGCAGAAAAGGAGCTGCCAGGCTGTGTCCGGTGTGGCCGAATCCATCACCACGTCCATCAAGAATTGATGAGAAAAACAGACGTCTGCTTAGGAAAGACCTTCCCATGTCAAGCATAGATTTGGTTTAATTTTTTTTTTAATTTTTAAATTAAAAAAAAATTTATTTTGGGCCATGCCACACAGCTTGCAGGATCTTAGTTCCCCAACCAGGTATTGAACCTGAGCCCTTGGCAGTGAAAGCGCGGATACCTAACAGCTGGACCACCAGGGAATTCCCCAAGCACAGATTTGGCAGCGTGCCGGGCAGTCCTGACATCTTGGTGAAAGCCACACGGCCGGCTGTGTGAGCAGAGATCAGGAGAGACGTGGGGGGACACTTCCTAACAGGAACGCTCTCCCCCAAAACACACAACCTGGGGAAAGGCAGTAACAGCAACTGCCAAATAAGCAAAGGGCTGTAATGCTATAAACATTCACAGCTGGCAACCCAGGAAAATGGCCCGAAGAAGGCCCTGTTCTCCCGATGTCCGGCCTCTGCTCCGGATCTTCCTTTGGGGCCATGTGCTCCCATGAAGTCCCCCCTGTTTCCGAGAGGTGGCACTTGCAGATTTAAAAGATTTCCTCTGTGTTGTGCTCTCTCACGTTGTTTCATTTATTTTAAATGACCGCGTATCGGTTTTACAAAGTAAATAGAGAAACTTTTCTTTTAAAAACCGTGCAAGCAAATTAGCCAAGACATTAATGTGGTTGTTAATTCAGAGTGGGGGAAAGTGGATAAATGGCTATTTTCTCGTTTGTGTTTCTCTGTATTGTTTAAAATACCATAGACCCACGGCCCTGGGCGAGCGTCTCACCTGCTCCCAGGTGGCTCACAGCCTCACAATCTCTACCCACAGGGTGGAGGCGGCCAGGACAAACGTCTCCCGCCCCAGCCCCCAGGTCCCTCTGCCCTGCTGAGCCTGCAGCCACGTGGGACGGGTCCCCCCACTGCCTGCGGGACCAAGGGCTGCGACCTCCGCAGCCAAAGCCCCGAGCTGCACGGAGAGGAGACCCTCCCACTCTCACCTCCTCTTCTTCTTCCCACCTGTCCCTCCCTCCTACTCTGGCCCTTCTGTTGGCTGACAGGGTGGGGAGAGGGGTCTAGCTAGGGGTGAGGTGGGACTCACGGGGATCCTGCCTCACCCCTCCAGCTGCAGTAAACGCCTGGGTCTCTGCGTGTGCCCAGGAGGAATCGAAAGCCCGGGGCTCGCCCTGCGCACCAGAAATCCTGATGGAGGAAAAGACTCCCACCTCCTCGAGTGTGACCCCCTCACTCACTCGTCCTCTGAAAAATCCCCCATGTCCATCTGGAACCACTCCTCTTCTTTCGTGGCACATGTGATCACCTGTGGGATGTGGTGGCACTAGTTGAGGGGACAGGCGAGGGGGTCATGACAGGGGCCGAGGCCGGACCTGCTGATCCTGCCCAAGGGCAAGATGGGGTGTGGAGACTGCACTGAGTATCCTCCCACGAGACGGGGCACCGTCAAGTGGAAATTTCTAACTAGGGGACCCTGACCAAGGAACTGTGCCCTTGATGTGAGCTACCATGACCCCTGGACTGTAGGTCAGAAGGCCTGGGCCCTAAGTCCCAGCTCTGCCCCTAACTGATTCTTCTTAAGTCCTTGAAGCCTGTGGTGCCCCGTGGTAGCCTTGTGTGTGGAGGTGGTCAATAAACAGCTCTCTTCATCGTACAGCATGTTCTGAGGGCAGATTTAGATGGTGCAATCTGGAAAAAAGCAACCCCCAGGTAGGGGCTTACATTTGCCAGGAGAGAATTTCAAAAAACTTCCAAAGAGATGGCTGCTCACTGTAGCAGAGAAATGGAGAATATATGTGTTGGAAAGGCCCAATCAGGCCATGGGGTTAACCACTTCCTTTTACAGAAAATGGTGATGATGATGATGATGATGTGACAGTGGCGATGGTGACAATGGTGATGATGACGGTGATGGTGGTGTAGGTGGAGACAGTGGTGATGATGATGGTGAAGACGTGATGATGGTGATGATGATGGTAGTGATGTGATGTGATGATGATGGTGGTGATGGTGGTGATGATGGTGAAGATGTGATGATGGTGAAGACGTGATGATGGTGATGGTGGTGAAGAAGTGATGAAGGTGGTGATGATGGTGAAGAAGTGATGAAGGTGGTGATGATGGTGAAGACGTGATGATGGTGAAGATGATGGTGGTGAAGATGGTGAAGACGTGATGATGGTGAAGATGATGGTGGTGAAGATGGTGAAGACGTGATGATGGTGATGATGATGGTACTGATGTGATGTGATGATGATGGTGAAGATGTGATGATGGTGGTGATGATGGTGAAGATGTGATGATGGTGAAGATGTGATGATGTGATGATGATGGTGGTGATGGTGGTGATGATGGTGAAGACGTGATGATGTGATGATGATGGTGGTGATGATGGTGAAGACGTGATGATGATGGTGATGATGGTGGTGATGTGATGATGGTGATGATGGTGGTGATGTGATGATGGTGATGATGGTGGTGATGTGATGATGGTGGTGATGATGGTGATGATGATGGTAGTGATGTGATGTGATGATGGTGATGATGATGGTGATGGTGGTGATGATGGTGAAGATGTGATGATGTGATGATGATGGTACTGATGTGATGTGATGATGATGGTGAAGATGTGATGATGGTGGTGATGATGGTGAAGATGTGATGATGGTGAAGATGTGATGATGTGATGATGATGGTGGTGATGGTGGTGATGATGGTGAAGACGTGATGATGTGATGATGATGGTGGTGATGATGGTGAAGACGTGATGATGATGGTGATGATGGTGGTGATGTGATGATGGTGATGATGGTGGTGATGTGATGATGGTGGTGATGATGGTGATGATGATGGTAGTGATGTGATGTGATGATGGTGATGATGATGGTGATGGTGGTGATGATGGTGAAGATGTGATGATGTGATGATGATGGTGGTGATGGTGGTGATATGATGATGTGATGATGCTGGTGAAGAAGTGATGAAGGTGGTGATGATGGTGATGATGATGGTAGTGATGTGATGATGTGATGATGTGATGATGGTGGTGATGATGTGATGATGATGGTGGTGATGATGGTGAAGACGTGGTGAAGGTGGTGATGATAGTGATGATGACTGTGGTGGTGCAGCTGATGGCGATAGTGATGAAGGTTATGGAGATAGTGGTGCTGATGGCGATGATGATGATGATCGGGGTGGCGGTTTTGATGATGGTGATGAAGATAGTGATGATGGCGGTGGTGGTGTAGATGGTGAAGATGGTATCTAATGCTGGGCCTTTCTGGGTACCAGGCAGTGTTCTGAGGGTGTCACAAAACAATGCTGGGCTGTGGGTGCTACTAAGATCCCCATTTTGCAGATGAGAAAACTGAGGCATGGAGAGGTATGGTGACTTGTTTGAGCATTCCCTGGAGAGCTGTGGAGGCTGGGTCTCCCAGCTCCTCAGCTTGTGCCCTTTCACCACCCCAGCACAATCTCACAAGAGGCTCTCAGGGCCCCTGGGTACCTCGAGGGATGACCCAGGCCCTGGTATCTATGGAGGTGCAGGAATGTGTGCCGGTTGGCGTGAGGGAAAATGAGAAAGAAGCAAGGTGCTCTCTGGTCCCCTGGCCAGTCTCCAAACCCCGGGGCCCCATCTCTGCCTCAGCCTCCAGCACACCCATGCCCGGGGCAAGCTTCTGGGAATGCCGCATGGCTCCAAGCAAGGCGTTTCCCGGTGGGTGGTTTGGCTTTGTGAACTTTGGGGTTTTTTTACCTCCTCTGCTTGGTCTCCCAGATCAACCTCCACAAACACAGATGATTTCTGTGGATAGAAACCAAAGAGGCGTGGATGGTGGGCTTGGGTGAGCCAGGGAGGCACACAGATTCCTGAGGTGGTGCCCAGGGTCTGGGCGTTACACTGAGCCCACCAGACACTGGCCGTGTGTGGTGGGACCTGCTGACAGTGTGGTTGGTAAGGTGCCCTCTGGCAGAGGGAGAGGAGGGATGTGGCCTCCCAACCCTCCCTGCTCACCTCCCATCAGGTCCCTGAGAACTCAGAGGGTCTCCCCCAGCTTTGCCCCCTGAGAATCAGGGCCGGTGATGCCCAGAGCTGGGTGGACCCTCCAGGTCCACTGCAGGCCTGCTCACCTGGGCAGTGCCCGAGCTGCAGAGACACACAGTGAGCTGGGAAGGCCTGGGGGGCTCAGGTGCAGCGGCCCCCAGGTCTCTGACCAGGCACCTTGGCTTAGCCCAGTGGTAGCAGTTTAGTCAACACTGGGAGAAGTGTTTTGGGGAGTGGAGGGGATCCCAGGGGCCCTGGACGCAGGCCAAGCCCAGCTCCCCTCCCCCCCCCCACCGCATGCGGATCGGGAAGGGGAAGGAAAGCCTCTCTCGGACAGGGTCCTGTGAGCAGCGCTGCCCCTGGGCTGCGATGGGCCGGAGCTGGGGCTCCCTGACAAGGGCAAGCTGAGGGTCACCTCCTGTCGGGGTCCCCGCTTCCTCAGCAGCTGTGCTGTTTGGCAAGCCGGGGTTAAGGTGCCCCGGCGCCAGCCAGGAGCACAGACAGGGCACTGAGGCAGCTCAGGCGGGGCCTGGTCCAACCCACGCGTCCTTGGCAGGACTGTGCCTGACAGGCCTCCCCTTCTGACTCCGTTACTGAAGTGAAAAGCTCTTGCCTCTGTTTCCAGAAGGGCACCCAGCTGTACGGACTCTGGCTCTCCTTCCTGTAAGAAGACACCAAACAGATAAACTGAGGCAGGACTCCCACGCGCAGGGCCGGCAGCGCGTGCACATTAAAGGACCACTCCTGACCTTGGCCTCCAGGGCGCGCTTGTCTGCGCCCTCCCTGCCGCCCGGCTCCTCCTGGCCACTGGCCTCAGGCTCCGCCTCCTTCCAATGCCCCTGCACCTGCCCAGCGGCGTCCTGGTGCTGCTCCTCCGGGCTCGCCTGGCTGCAGCGGGTGCAAGCAGGGCTTTGGAGACGACACCTTCCTCCCTCCTGGGCACTGGCGCCCCTGGGTCAGCAGGGCGGGGCTGGTGGGCAGTGGGCGAGGCAGACCCAGGTAGAGGGGTGGGCAGAGCGGAGAAGGACGCGGCAGGGCTGCTGAGCTGACCTCCCTGAGGAGCCGTCACCCCGACCTGCCCCAACACAAGGGACGCCGGCAGCCCCGGCAGGCTCTCGGGTGAGATGCCTCCTGCCCGGGGATCCGAGGGGGAAGGTCTGCAGCGATAGGCGCCGGCCCCAAGATGCTGGGCTGGGGGGATGCCGGTGGGGGGCTGCTTGAGGCCCTGCGAGCCCCCTGGGTCACCGGCCCCCGACCCTCCTGTCTGAGCCTCGAGGTCTTCTCCGGACACCCTGGCCTCCCTCGAGCACCCCCCACCCACCAGGTCTTTAACCTGGCGCCCACTCCCACCCCGGCCTGCCGTGTCCTCCCCACATCTCTGCACAGCTGCCTCCGCTGGACCAAGGCCACTCACCAGCGGGCATCTTCCATGTCGCTTCTGACGTCCTTCCCCTGATCTTCAGGCTCTGAGGAGGAAGCAGCGGGTCTGTCGTCAGCCTGCGAGGATGCTGACGGGCCACCTGCGGGGTGTGGGCACTGCCGCCCCAGTTCTGACCGGCGTTCTCGCGCATCCCCGGCCCAGGAGGCTGCCCGCCCCGACTCTTCACATCAGCCCTCTGCAGGCCGGTGCAGGGCGTCGAAGGCCCCCTGCCCCCCACAGGGTCCCCGCAGGGCCTCTGCCCGCTCTGTGGCACGCGGCGGGAGGCCTTGGTGTTGCCTCTACTGTCACTGTGCCAGGCACAGGGACCCCTTGCGTCCTCCTGGTGGCAGCAGGTTGGAAGCAGCAGGAGCTGAGGGCCGGGGGGGTGGGGGGCCTCAGCCTGCGGCCAGTGGAGGGGGCGACCCAGCCCTGGAGGTGAGATCTGAGCCACACCATCCCCTCCAGGACGCTGCTCCTGGCTCCTCTGAGGGGCGTTGCTGGCGGTGGGAGTCCTCTGGCTGGGAAAGGTCTCTGTCCGGTGAGGAGAAAGGGGTACAGGATCCAGCCCCGGCCTCATGCATGGAGCGGTTGTCAGTAAACAATTACGGGGAAGCTGCATTTTGGTGACCGCAGCAAGACAGCGTGAGCCTCGTGAGCTGTGAGCTCTGAGCAAGACACTGGGGTTTCCTGGTGAAACGCAGGCTTCTGCTTCTCGGAGGTCGCAGACCTCAAGGGGGTTTCCTACCCGCTTTGGGACCTAAGAGAAAGCCCCCGAGGGAGGGGTCTCAAGGTCGCAGACGCTCCAGGTCCCGTTTCTGTGCAGTCACCTCTGAGCCCAAGATGCCTGAGATGACGGTCCCCGTAGCTGCTCCAGACTCCCCAGAGTGGCCTGGTTTCCACCCCCCAGCCTGACACACAGCCTGGACTCCTGGCCCCGATGGAAACACCGCCCCAGGGAGACTCCAAGCTTTAAATAATGTTTTTGACAGGAGACACAGCAGGATGCCTCTGCAAGCCGCTGTCCCGGAGGACTTCCTACAGAATTTGGTGGCCAGATCAGCTACTCGGGATCCTTTCAACTCACAGGCCTCGGGGCCGGGGATACCTGCCGGACAGAGGGGGTGAGGGCCTGGCTCCGGCAGGTGCCCTGCTTTCTGTTCCTGCTTTGTCGCTGGTCCTCGCTGTCTTGCATGCTGTCCCTCCCCTGGACCGTGTCCCCCGACCCCTGCCATCCTCCAGCGCCATCCTTCATGGGGACCTGGGCCCCCTGCCCAGTGTTAAGCGACCTTCCTTGGAGGCAGCTTTCCGTCACGCCCACCCTCCCTGGCACTCGGCACCGGCCCTGGGCTGGGTCGTCCGCGCACGTTCCTTGTCTCTGGTCTGAGTTCCCTGTGGGTGAGAACTAGGTGCTGTGCATCCTCCTCAATCCACAGTTCGCACACGGGCTCCGGGACGTCTGCTGACCTACGGCTGTGCTGCCATCCCCAGGCCGGCCCTGGCCACCTAGAAACAAAGCCCTGAAGGCCAAGGGTGGGGCGACCTTGGGTCTTCAGAGAGTATTTCAGAACTTCGCAGCTCTCAGCGGAAAAGGCACTGCATCGACCTCAGATGGAAGGGCCCGAATGATTCGGCTCAGTGGTTTTCTGGCAGGGATCTACGGTGGACTTCTTCCGGAAAATCTTCAGCAGCCCCTAGCCCGTGTGTGCACACGTGTGTGCTTGTGCATGTCTGTGAATGTGTGCAAGTGTGTCCGTTTTTATTTATTTATTTATTTATTTTGCGGTACGCGGGCCTCTCACTGTTGTGGCCTCTCCCGTTGTGGAGCACAGGCTCCGGACGCGCAGGCTCAGCGGCCATGGCTCACGGGCCCAGTCGCTCCGCGGCATGTGGGAGCTTCCCGGACCGGGGCACGAACCCGTGTCCCCTGCATCGGCAGGCGGACTCCCAACCACTGCGCCACCAGGGAAGCCCTGTGCTCGGACTTTTATCGGTCGGAGGTAGTGGAGATGCAGCGGCCCCTATGCTGTGGCCGCTGGCTCCCCCTTCCCCCCCTCCTCCAGAGATAACACAGCTTTGGATTTTTAAGCTGAGAGAAGAACAAATATGTTTATACAATGACCTCTTGAAATCGCTCCTAGGGCTTGAACAAGCAAACCGCATTTCCCGCTTACTGAGCTCTGTTTCCTAACAGAGTCATTTAGACTTACTTCCTACACGACAGTCTCAGCAAAGGGCACTTGCTGGTGTGAACTACAACTGCTGGGATCCTGCCGGCGACTGGCAGTCACCCCGTCTTTCCGCCAACTCGGGCCCACTGCCCTGGGGTAGCTGACCTTCCAGGGGCAGGTCCACGTAAGGACCAGGGCGTTTCGGGCACCCGTCCCCACTTCGGCCACGCCATGGCCCGCTCGCAGGGTTAGAAACATGCCGGAGTGGGACACGTGGCTGACACAGGGTATAAATGCTCACACTTTACAATGTAAAGGCCACACTAGTGACGAGCAGACGGGCGGCCCCCAGCCCGTGGGTTCACTGCTGCCCCTGGCCGTGAGGGCCCTGCTCTGGCAGCGGGACTGGGGCTCACCCCAGGGCCTCCTCATAAACCTGAGACACTTCCCATGCTGGCCCTCACGTGCCAACGGTCTTCCCAACGTCCCCAGAGCCTTCGCAGGCCACGGGGCCCAGGTCTCTGTCCTCACCCCCTCCTCCTGCCCTCGACAGAGCTTCCAGCTGCCCCCCTGCAGCCCCAGACTGGCCCTCCGGCTGGCCCCCAGGATGTCTCCACACAGTCCCAGGCTGGCTCTGCCCCTCAGACCCCAGTGCCCGACACGTCCCACCCTGGCCTTTAGGATCTTAGGCAGGGGCAGTGGGTCCAGGGCGGGGGTGGGTGTGTGGCCCTCGCTGGCCCAGGGAGAGCGGTCTGCCCCGTCCCGCCCGTGGCCCTACCTAGCTCCTTGCACAGCGTCTTGATGCAGCTTGGGGGGTCCCCCTTCTGGTGCAGGCAGCCCACACTCTGGCTCCTCTGGAGCTCAGCCATCCTGCTGGCCGCCTTGAGGTGTCCGGGGCTCACGGCCGAGGGAGGGGCCCCGGGGCCCAGCCGGTGCCTCCTGTGTGCGGCCACGGGAAAGAAGGAGGACCGGCTCTCACGCAGCCCTCAGACGGAGCGTATGGCTTCCACCCCTCCACGGGGAGCTGCCCTTGTGTGCCCGGGCCCCGTTGCTAGGTGGCCCCTGTGACATCACTGCAGAGGCGGAGCACTGGCCCTAGGTCAGAGGGGCCTCCTCCTAGGGCCGCCTGCCTCTCAGCAGAGACGGCAAAGGGCCAGGTGGCCGGGGGCCTTCATGCGGCTCTGCAGGCGCTTCTGGTGTCGGGTCTGCTGAGCCTTCAGGTGAATCTCTTGATTCCTAGCAGGGACGAAGGACTCGGAGGTCACGGCGGGGACTCCACTTGGCGGCCTGGGCCCTGGGTGGCGTCCTGCGTCCTCCCCCCTCCAGACGAGGGGAGATTCACGCAAACGCAGCTTCGGAGGGCAGCCGTCTGCGGACAGGTACCTCTGAACTGTGCCGAGGAAACCCTCCTCTGCGTTTTCAGTCGAGCTGTTTGCTGACACTGCCGTGACCAAAGGCTCGCTCGGGCGGCTTCCATAGTAGACATTTGCTTTCTGGGTCAGGAGCCCGGAGGTCTGAAGTCCAGGCGTGGACAGGGCTGGCCTCCTGAGGCTTCTCTCCTCAGGGTGTAGATGCCCGTCTCCTCCCTGTGTCCTCACGGGGTCGTTCTCTGTGCGTGTCTGTGTCCTGACCTCCTCTTCTTAAAAGGACACCAGTCAGACTGGATCAGGGCCACCCTAGTGACCTCATGTAACCTTAATCACCTCTTTAAAGGCCCATCTCCAAAGGCAGTCACTTTCTGAGGTCCTGGGGACCAGGACTTCACACATGAATTTTGGGGTGTCACAGTTCAGCCTATAACACAGCCTAACAGAAAGTTGCTGATAATCTATTCAACACAAGTTTTTCTTCTCATCTGGGACCACGGGGGACAAATCATAGCAGGTGTTTCCTGGGCACCCAGCCGACAGCACAAGGGTGTCATAAATGTGCAGAACGAAGTAAAAGTGACTGACTCCCTTTTTCCGTTCCCTAAACAAGCTCCCAGCATCTTAGCTCCCAGGAGGCCTCGGCTCCGCCAGCCAGGGGCCGGTTCAGGTGCCGCCGTGGATGCTGCTCAGAGGCTGTCTCGGGGGGGAGACAGATGAAGCCAGGACGGCAGGCAGCTGAACCAGCTCTCTCTTGAGGTAACAGGTGGTCTGGAGAAAGTCAGTGGGCACAGATTGGGGCGCAAAAGATTGGGATCCTAGGAGTGGGGCTTTGGGTTCTCATTCTCCCAGGTTTTCTCTTTTCAGTCCTCCCACATACCCCAACGTGGGCAGAGCTCGTTACCTGCCCCCACCAGCCCCAACTCTCTCCGCTGGGCCTGGGCCTGCGTGTGAATCTGAGTTGCCCAGGCCCCTGGGAGCTGCCCTGCGGCCCTGCCGTGGACGCTCGTGTTTGGGGCGTCTGAACCTCTTGGCCCCCACCCAGAGCAGACAGGAGGAGCTGGAGAGCAGCAGGACAGCACTTTCCTCCCCAAGTCCACGTGCACCTGGGAAGGAGGCTCATCACCACTGTCCTCGGTTCAGGGCTGCGGCACCCCTGAAGGCCTGACCCGGCTTCCCCAGAGCCAGATCCCACCACCCTCCCCCCACGACTCTCTCATACCAGGCGACCGACCAGCGCTAGACTTAAAAAGACAACTGAGTGGAAACCAAATGGAGAAAAGACAGGAGAAAGGAGATGAGAAGAGGCATTTTTCCCCGGGGGGGGGCGGGTCCCCCATATTGTGCATCCAGCTCCTCCCCTCCGCCTTTCGAAGGGGTGCAGCCATATCTGCTCAACAGCACTGAGCTCCCTCTGTCTCCCCTCAGGCCACCAGCCTCCTGTTCCCCCTCCCTCGGGACACTGATCTGTGACTGGCCCTCGAGCACACACCCCGCTGCTGAGTGCTCGGAGACATGAGGGACCCTGCCTTTCCCACCCTCCTTGAGCTTGACGCCATCTCTGTCCACCCTGAGGTCCCCATGGCCCTCACAGGGCCGCACTCCACACCTTTCCATCCCAGAAGCATTGTGGTTTCCAGCACAACCCAAACCCCCACAACTGGACCTCACCTGTCACCAGAGGGACCTCACCTGTCATCAAAGGGACCTCACCTGTCGGGGGACCACACCTGTTGTCAAGGGGATCTCATCAGGTGTCAAAGGGACCTCACCTGTCATCAGGGGGACCACACCTGTCATCAGGGGGATCACACCTGTCATCAGAGGGACCTCACCTGTCATTAGAGGGACCTCACCTATTGTCAGGGGAATCTTACCTGTTGTCAGGGGACCAAATCTGTTGTCAGGTGGATCCCACATGTCGTGAAAAGGACCTCACCTATCGTCAGGGTGATCACACCTGTCGCTAGGGGGACCTCACCTGTCACCATGGGTACCACATCTGTCGTCAGGGTGATCACACCTGTCGCTAGGGGGAACCACACCTGTTGCTAAGGGGACCTCGCCTGTCATCAGGGGGATCACACTTGTTGTAAGGGGGACCTGTCCTATCATCAGGGGGACACCCTCTATCATCAGAGGGACCACATTTGTTGTCAAGGCACCTCACCTGTCATCTGGGGGACCCCACCAGTCATCAGGGGGACCTCACCTGTTATCACAGGTATGTCGTCCAGCTCCCTCTTGCCCCACTCCACCACACCCCCCCATCTCCACGTGTGCAGTATCAGTGGATGCTCATGTGAAACCAAGCCAGTCTCAGAAAGAATAAAAGGTCTGTTTTAATTGGCCAGTAAAATACATCACAAATCATTAGTATCTTATAAACAGAAACATTAAATTACAAATCCATATTAAAAACTGCAGTTTGGAGCAGCCTAATAGCTGCGTATATGGAGCTTTTTTTTTTTGCAACATTTTCCTCCACCATTTTTGTGACAACAGGCAATGTTACTATCTGCCATCTAGATCTCGAGTCTGAACAGACGGGCACGTGGCACCTGGTCCTATGGGTCTAAAAGGGCCTTTCCAAAGCCAGGCTGCAGCCGAGGCTTTCGGGGGAGTCAGCAGAAGCTTGTCAGGACCCCCAACCCCCAAAGCACAGCAGCCCTGGCAGCCCCCAGGGCCTCAGAGACAGCGAGCACTGCCCCTGGCCCGGTGTCCACTCCCGAGCCTCCCAGTGCGGGCCCAGGTTTCTCCCTGCCTCCCTCCCTGTTTTCTCTCGGGGACCTTTACTTGGCTGCCATGAGACACAACCACTCCCTTTTCTGTCCTATGGAGGCACATACAGGCCTGGATGTTCTGAGTTACTTTATATCAAAGAGCTAGTTAAAAACAGTCCTTTAAAAACATTAAGAAAAACAGCTTGAAAATAATGCACATTTCTATTTTTACAACCTTCCCCAAACTCCCACCAGGGTGGCAAACGTGGATTCTACTTTTAGCCCCACTGACAGCAAACAACACAACTTTGCTTGATGTGGCGGCTGCGTGGATGCGTATCAGCAGCAGGCAGGGGGGCTCCCACCTCGGGAATGAAGGCTGGGACCCCTAGGAAATCTCTCTGCAAAAGGACCCCATGTCCCCAGAGAGCGAGGGCATCCTCAAACTGGGATCTCCGTGCGGTTCCGACCCTCTGGCCAGGACCGATACAAACGTCAAAAGCTGAAACCAGGAGGCCTTGTGCTGGTGGCCGCCCACGGCTGGCTCATAGGAAAAGAATAACGCTCACAACATCCCCGCTGAGTTGAAGCAGAACGTTAGTGCCGGAAGGCTCCACGGTGCGGGCGCCACAGACCAGTGGAGACAAACGTGCACGCAGCACAGGGCACACGCTCTGCAGGCCGCGGTGTCGCTGGCACCCTGTTCCCGAAATGCCAGCTCAGGTTGCCTGCTACTGGCGTGATCAAGTGCACAGCCACCCAGAAATGGCCCGGGAGCCTCAGAAGTTCACAAGCTCGACCCCTGTCGGCTTGCAAGCTGAGGAGCTGCCCTCTGGTCTGGTGTTCTCTCCTTCCTGGACATGGGCTCACCCGGCGCAGTGCAGGGCACCATCCTGGGACAGGGGGTCCCGCGGGCTTCACATGGAATGGGCGGGGGTCTCAGACTGCTGCCTGATGTAGCTTTGGAAGCTCTTGTCTCCGATGGGGTGCTCCCTGCGGGGGTGTAGGGAGAGCAACGTGAGCGTGCGCTGCCCTGTGGCTGGTGCGCCTCTGAACTGCCATTGCCTGTTTTTTTATTTTTATTGGGGTAGAACTGCTTTACAATGGTGTATTAGTTGCTGCTGTACAACAAAGTGAATCAGCTGTATGTATACATATATCCCCATAGCCCATCCCTCTTGTGTCTCCCTCCCTCCCACCGTCCCTATCCCACCCCTCTAGGTGGTCACAAAGCACCGAGCTGATCTCCCTGTGCTATGCGGCTGCTTCCCACTAGCTATCGATGTTACATTTGGGAGTGTGTATATGTCCATGCCACTCTCTCACTTCGTCCCAGCTTACCCTTTCCCCTCCCCGTGTCCTCAAGTCCATTCTCCACGTCTGCGTCTTTATTCCTCTCCTGCCCCTAGGTTCTTTAGAACCGTTTTTTGGTTTTTTTTTTTTAGATTCCATGTATATGTGTTAGCATACAGTATTGTTTTTCTCTTTCTGACTTACTTCACTCTGTATGAAAGACTCTAGGTCCATCCACCTCACTACAAATAACTCAGTTTTGTTTCTTTTTATGGCTGAGTAATATTCCAATGTATATATGTGCCACATCTTCTTTACCCATTCATCTGTCGATGGACACTTAGGTTTCTTCCATGTCCTGGCTATCGTAAATAGAGCTGCAATGAACACTGCGGTACATGACTCTTTTTGAATTATGGTTTTCTCAGGGTATATGCCCAGTAGTGGGATTGCTGGGTCATATGGTAGCTCTATTTTTAGTTTTTTAAGGCACCTCCATACTGTTCTCCATAGTGGCTGTATCAATTTACATTCCCACCAACAGTGCAGGAGGGTTCCCTTTTCTCCACACCCTCTCCAGCATGTATTGTTTGTAGATTTTTTGATGATGGCCATTCTGGCCAGTGTGAGGTGATATCTCACTGTAGTTTTGATTTACGTTTCTTTAATGATTAGTGATGCTGAGCATCCTTTCATGTGTATGTTGTTGTCATCACCTTTTCCTACCTTTGCTTGTGATGCGTGTTCATCGTAATAAATATGAGAAGTATGGACCAGCAAAGGAAGAAGTTAGCCCAAAACTGCCTGCGGAAGCACAGCCCATGACCCCGGTCTCAACATGCAGGGCACATGTGTTCATGCGTGGGGAGACCATGGCCTCCTGCAGTGAGCACGTGGCGCTGTGCCCTGTTAGCTGACAGATGCTGGCGCAGCCGTGAGTCACGGGCTCTGCCGTGTTTAAGAAAAGGCATTTTTAGACGGTCGACGTGGGATCTGACAGAGGGTGTTAAGGGGTCTAGAATGTGATGTGAACGTCTGTGGAGCCGGCAGCAGGCATGGTCAGCGTCCCCAGAGGTGCTGGGCACCCTCGCAGCCTGGCCAGAGTCAGGGTCTCTCCCAGAGCCCCCCTTCCCTTCCCAGACCCAAGCCACGTCTTCCCTGGAAGGAAGCAGCCAGCAGGGAGGGGGCTGGGCCCACGCAGGGCTCCTGCCTCAGGTGTTGGGGCGGGCTCTGCCACGGGTCCATGGGCTCCAAGTGCTCATAGGCTCTCGTCACCCACACGCTTCGAGCAGGAGGAGGGCGCCGCCTGGTTGCCTGCCCAGAGCTGGAGCTGCAGCCCCTGGCACAGAGCGCGGGTGGCCCGGCTGCGCCTGCCCCTCTGCGGCCGACCCCTCCCTCCCAGGATGCGGTGGCGGGGGGGTGCCGGGGTCCAGAGCCAGCCCGGAGAGGCAAAAGGTGCTTCCCAGGGGCAGGGCCGCTGGCCCACGATGGAAGCTTAATTTCAGAAGCACATGGGTCGCGAGGCGGGGGCAGGAGGCGCCTCCGGGGACCCGGTGCAGAGGGCGCTGGGGGTGAAGCCAGACAGGGGGCCCGCCGCGCCCCACAGGCAGGCGGCCCGAGGCGGCCCCTCCCCGGCTCCCCATGCCTCCAAGACCCCGGACTCACTGGCTCCCGTACTTGGTCCTCTTGAACTTGTCCCTTCTGTGCTGGGCGTGCTCCAGCTCCAGGGCCCCGACCCCGGCGATGACCTGCTTCAGCGTCTTGTAGGTCTCCTGGGGGTCGTCGATGACGAACGTGGAGTACTCCTCCCGCTCTGGGCCATCGTACACAGACCTGCTCCCACAGGCCTCTGCAGCGTCGGGGGCAGGGGCCGAGGTCAGTTTGGGGCGAGCGGACAGGCTGCCCTCCGAGCACACGGGGAAGGGCCGACCGCTCACGCAAACGCACACGAAACAGGAGCCGCTAAGAGTGGGGCCAACCCTGAACCCCGGAGAAGCCTGCAGCGCCGGAACCGCAGCCCCGAGGGTTCAAGGCTGAGCACCAGGGCCCAACCCCTCTCCAGGGTGACCGGGCTCTGTGCAGCCTGGCCCAGGATCCCAGACGGCTGCTCCTGGAGCCTGAGCCAGGCTGGTTCAAGGACCGGTGGGGTCACCCAGGGTCAGTCTGGGGAGATGCGTTCGAGAAGCCCCACCCTAGAAAGGTGTGCCGGGCTCTACCCCACATTTACGAGGACACGCCACGGCAGGGACCTGCAGGGCGCAGGGTGGACAAGAAGCCATCCTCTCAGCCGTCACCTGTCGGCCAGTCTGTGCTAGCAGCTTCTGAGGGCCTCCATCGCCCCACCTGCTCAACAGATACCTTTCTCATCCGACCACCTCACTCCTGCTGAAGACCACGCTGTGGCCTTCGGGCCCCTCACCTGCCTACAAACACCCGAGCTGAGTCCTGCACTCCAGGGCCACAGAGAGACCAGGTGCCCGGCCCAGGTGAGCTGGCATCGGCCCCTTCAGCACGGCCTGTGACGTGTGCTGAGTCACCGTCACAGAAAGCTTTACTGCCTTCACTTCCAACTCAAGGGAAACCTCGTAATTCTTACTGAAAAATCACAAGTCTGTGCAAAGGGAACCTGGGAAGATTCAAAATTTCAAGGAAATGGGAACATGACGTGAGAAAGATAAGGGCTCCACACGCGAGGGATAAAGGCACAGAGACCGGGGCGGGAGCACCCAGGGCGAGGGTGAGCCACACTGGTGACGCCCCTGGAGCCCGGCTGCCTGCATGTCCTCCCCAAATCCCCTCTGGCTGTAACTGCTTGGCCTTGAGCGAGTCCTTCAAGCTCCCGAGCCTCAGTGAACCCTTCTGGGAAACAGGGCAGCTGAGGAGCAGGACGGGAATCACCAAAGGACCGCGATCTCATGCGGGGGGACGGGCAGTGGCGGGGTCGGGACACAGGCAGGGACGCCCGGCTGCCTCAGCTCAGGGGCTGCGTGAACCGCTTCACAGGGGTTGTTCCACGCGGCCCCTGGGCCAGCCTGGCGGGTGGGGCCCGTCGCTGCCGTTTCTCAGAGGAGGGGGCCGTGTGCCCAGTTGGTCTTGCAGCGGATGCCCTGAGGCCTGTGCGTCGTGGGGAATCCCATGCTAGGGCGCCAAGGAGTGTGGCCGCGGGGGCGGGAGCCGGGACAGGCCCGGGAGGAGGTCCCAGGACCAGGCTGGGGAGCAGGTTTTAATTTTGGGCCCAACGTCAGACACAAGGTTCGTGCCTGGACCCAAAACAGACCCGGAGCATCCACGGGGCCGGGCGGCAAGCTCACCCTCTGCTCCTCGTTAACGGGGTTCCCCAAACCAAGCCTGGGCAACGCTGGAGCGCGTGCTGGTGCCAGCTGGCGGCAGGTACACGTTTCTAAAACAGCCCTGGGAACGAGGAAGAGCACAGGGCAGACGCGGGACAGTCCAAAGGCGGACTTGCTGACCGACAAGCCGCGTCCCAAGGACTGGAGGACAGCGAGCGTGGCCCCTGCCGGCGACACTGGGGGGCAGATATCAAAGTCGGGAGGACACCCAATGGCCGGGTGACACAGGACACAGAGGCCCTGACAGTGAGCCCAATGTCCGTGCCGTGACATGGGAAGGGCAAGACTAAAAGTGCGTCTTGGTCCCTGCTAAGGGCAGACGGTGGCCCTTAGCTGATGAGCTGCACCGAGGTGCTGGCTGAGCCGCAGGGGGAGGGTGAAAAGGCTTCATGCTGATTTTTTAACGGTCACGCGTGCAGCACGGCTCCGTGTCTGTGAAAGTCACCCCGAGACCTTCCCAGGCCCCCTGATCATGCCTGTGGGAAGGTGTGGGCGCAGGCTGCCTTCCAGGGCACAGACGGGGTGGCCGGCCGCCATCACCAGGACCTTGGCCACGTGATCTCGGTCCAGCAGCCCAGGCCCCACGGCAGCCCTTCAGCACACGATCCCGCCCAGCCCTGCACTGGCCCTGCGCCACCTGAAGCACTGGGCACTAAACTTCAGGGGGACACTGAGTGGGTGTCCCTGCCGTGAGGCAGGTGGGGGGACAGACTCAGAGGCGACCGGAACACAGCCGTCTCCAAGCACGGAAAGGCTGCTGTGCCCGGAGGAGAGGCTTGGTATGTCGTCAGCCCACGGGCTGAGTGCTCAGGGCAGTTTGGCCGACATAAACGAGGGTCTCAAGGAGATGAGAGCCCCTGACAGCACAGTATCCGCCTCAAGAAAGCCCTGAGGTTCCAGGCAGAGGCCTGAAGACTGTGGAAAGTGACTCAGTGCTTTGGTGCCTCCATGAACTGAGTGGTAAGGTCTCCAATCCTGCTGACCTTCCGTGAACCCTTGTCAAGATCACTGCTATCCTGGGAGGGAGGCTGGGTGTTCAAGACCCCTTTCCATTTGACTGTCCATCCACCCACCCATCCACCCATCCATCCACACATCCAGCAAACAGGTACTGAGTCCCTCCTGTGTGCCAGGCACCGGGATGAATGACACCAGCCTCTCCTCTCAAGGTCATGTGTGTCGCTGGTGAACAGATCTGAGAGGGTATCATCGTAATGACAGAGATCAGCACAGGCTGTCCGCGCGGGGGCAGGATAAGCTCAGGAGGGGCCCCCACAGGACACACGGTGTTAGCCAGACGAGGGGCGCATCAGGGGCAAAGGCACAGGGGTCTGCCGCGTGGTGCTGGGGCAGAGAGGGAGGTGGGGGGTCTGGAGAACATGGGCGGGCAGCTGCATGCTCACCAAGGCATGGCTAAAGTGCCCTCCAGGCTGTGGCCCACAACTGACCAGGAGACGAAAAGGAAAAGAGTCCAACAGGCTTGTTTCCAGGCACCTTCTGAGGGGGCTACAGGGCCCAGCACAGAATCTCTAACAGCAGCTCTGAGAGGCGCCAGCCCCAGTGCAGGGTCAAGCAGCTCACCGCCCCCCAGCTCGTCTTGCATCTGCCTCTCCTGCTACAGCCCAAGCGGCCCCCTGGTCTCCTGACTTGCCCCACCTACACTGCTTCATTCTGCAGGGCATGGAGAGCAACGAAATGCAGGAAAACAAAGTTGCACAGATACGCCTGGAGCTGCTGGGCAGGCACAGACACGCGCACTCACACACGGGTCCACACACACACACGTGCACACGTCCCTCCGGAAAACACAGAAGAATGAAACTCCTTGTTTGGAGGCGTGGGAGGTTATTAAGACATAGGATCTTCTCAAGAATCTGGCAGCTCAGAGGTTGCAAGCTAACTGCCATCTTAAAATGACCCATGGAACCTGTTATCAAAGTAGCTGCCCCCCAGATAGCCACTCAACCCGCAGAAACGTTTTCCCCATCAGCGCTATAAATGACGACACCGCGCGCAGCCCTTGGCGGCCCCCAGGGCTCACCCCCGTCCGCCCCGCCTCACCTTGCATCTTCTCGAGTTTGCTCATGTACGAGCTGAAGAGAGAGTAGATGCGCTCAGTCTCTCGGTCCCCGTCGATGTCCAGCTGGATGTTTGCTGGGAGGCCGCTGCCCAGACACCGCGAGAGGCGGAGGGGGGGAGGGGTCAGTTGTGGCGCTGGTTATCTAAAGGTCACTAAAGACGGGGGACCCAGCCCCGCACTTATCCCCGCCCGGGGCTGGGGTGCCAGTCACAGCCTACCTGGTGCAGGGGGAGCAGCCGGCGGCCGTGTCTGAGGAGGCCCTGCAGCACAGCCAGTGGCCGTTCAGGTAGGCGGACGGGTGGTAGACAGCCAGGCGCTTCTGGTTGCACTGGCTCACCTTGGTGAGGATGTCGATCCAGGCCTTGGCCTCCACGCAGTTGTTGGCCTGGATGTACAGTGCCCGCTCGGGCTGGATGACCTGGAACATCTGAGGGGCAAGAGCGGGCTCAGGGGGCCCCGTGGCAGGGCCTCCTGCCTGAACTGCGAGGGCCACTCTTGTCCACGCCAACCAGCCTGGGGCCGAGTGGGAGCAAAGGGGGGACACAGGAGGCTGCGTGGCTCGGCTGGGCCAGCCCTGGTCACCCGGGCCAGGGCACTGCCTTTTGGGGGTCTTGGGGTCCCCCTGGAAAAGCAAAGGCACTGTACCACCTGCCTCCCCCAGGACACCTGAAGTGGGACGTGGCTGTCACACAGACGCGTTGGCTCCTCTGGGCCTCCTCCTTCTTTGGGCGGGATGGGCTTTGTACAAGACGCCATAGCATACCCTGCCCACTCTCCCGTCCACATCCCCAGACTTGCCTCGGGGCCTTTGCATGTGCTGTTGTCCATCTGAAATGTACCCCCCCCAGCCTGACCACTCCAGGGACCCCTCCTCCTCCTTCCAGGCAGATGTTACTTCCCCCGTGAGGCTTCTCGGAGCCTCCACTGCCTTTCCTGTTTATTATTCACTCAACAAACATTCCTCAGTACCAGGCACTGTCCTAGGTTCTGGGGACACAGTGGCCCAGACATAGTTTCTGCTCTCGTGAGCTCCCAGCCAGCAAGAAAGACAAGAGTGAACACAAAGCACAGGGGCTGTGTGAGGGAGGAGGCCAAAGGGAGGGTCAGGAGAGAGCCCTCGAGATAAACGATCCTCCAGTTGCGATCAGACGGGCGACCCAGAGTTAATTAAGCTCAGTGGGGAAAGCAGGGAGGTAAAGCAGGCAGCAGGGGACAGTAGGTGCAAAGGCCCTGGGGGTCAGGTGCTCCCAGCAGACGCAGGCCCGCAGCCCTGAGCCCTGGGAGGCTGTCAGGCTGGACTTGTCAGAGGGCATGTGGGAGGCCAGGAGTCGGGACGTCCAAGTCCACGGTGGCCTTTTGCAAGGTGGGGCGGTGTGCCCGGGAGGAGGAACAGGATTCGAAGGATTCTGGGAGGGGTCTGGGTCCAAGTTCCTGAGTGAATAGCCAAGGCTCCCCCCAGCCCCACCCTACCCACACATGCACCGTCACAAAGGCCTCAGACTGCACGATTTGTACGTGGCTGTGATCCCCGACGAGGGGAGGCCCTGGAGGGAGCACTCTGCTCTGATCGTCCTCACAGGCTGGCCCCTCCCCCAGGGCCTGGCACAGCACAGGCCTTCGAAGACGTCTCACAAATGCAAGAGGACGTTGGCCTGGCAGTTAGTGCGTGGAAGCCGCCTCTGGGGAAGGCAGCGCGAAAACACAGGCCGATGAGAAAAGGATCCTGAAATGAGGGAAGCGCTGTAACCCTGACGGGACGGAGCAGCTCACGGCGGCTTCTAGGGTATTTTCCACACTCTGTCCCTCTGTGGTCGTCGGGAACGCCACCGGCTGAGAGCACAGCGTCCCCAGCCCCATCCGGGGAAGGGGTGGGAGGTGCCGTGCAGACACATGCGGCAGGACGCGGCCCACCAAGGGGGCAGGACGAGGGTGCTAACCTCCCTCAGGTCCGGAAACCCACCCACACCTGCCACAGGGCCATCTGCCGGCCCAAAACGTGGCCTCAAATTGTCCTGGGGCGGGACCAGGAGCCAAGGTCGGGAGCCAGCGCAGGTTGGGAGCCAGCGCGGGGCGAGCGCAGCTGCTGTCTCCAACCATCCGTCCAGCGAGCGTCCTAACCCTCTGAGGCCGTGGGGCCGGCCTCAGACCCATGGCTCCGCCCACGGACCCTGGGTGTGGAGCGCATGCCGCCAGTCACCCTTGGCCCCAGTCACAGGTTGTGTCTCTTTAAAGCTGGAAGACTCGGGAATAATCTGGAGGATTTGAAGTTTTAACTCTTAGTTATTATGTACAGCCCCACCTTCCTTCAGAAAAGACTGCACGCGACTTATACAAAATACATCTAACGAAACTGAAAAATATAAAAAATATTTGGAAAATTAGGAACAGAGAAAGAGAAATGGGAACAGACTTGGGAGAAACAAGACCTAAGCGCGCAGATTTTCTAATGAAAACAGACAACCCAGAAAAGCCCTCAGATCGGCTCCGGGCTGGCGGCCTGGGGAGGTGGGACGCAAGGCCATCGCCCCCCAGTGGCCACGCGAGGCTGCAGGGGACTTCCCCACGAGACCACCCCTTGGAGAGCAGAGTCGTCCTGCCACCCGGTGGGAACCCCATGCTCCCCCTCGCAAGGGACAGGAGGGGACACGGCGGTGATGGCGGGGGGTGGGCAGCAGTGTTCGGAGGTGCTCGGCGACGAGAACTCAGGCACCGTCCCCCCAGCCCCCCTCCACCATGGTGCCCACAGTGTCGGGAAGTGAACGCAAAGCAGGGGTTCCCCAAGCTGTCTGCAAGCATCTGGACGGTCAGCAGTGGTGGACCTGATGGGAGGGTCCCCCAGAGCCTCCGCCCAAAGTCTGACTTTGAAATGACCAAGCCGATTGGCAGCTGCTCATTCCTGCCGGTCAGGCCACGCGTGGGCTCCTGCAGACGCGGACACCTCCGTGGGGCCCGACTGCGTGGACGGCGTGTGCCTGGAGGGGGGAGCTACAAGGGCAGCAAAAACCGTGCCATTCCCACGGCCAGATCCGGGCCACGTGAGCACCCACGTGGTCTCACCAATGAGGGGCTCCTCCCTGAATGAAACGGGGCCCTGCAGGGCCTCACAGCCCAAAAAACACCAGGGAGAGAGAAAGGCTCTCGGCAGGAGGAAGCGAAAAGATGCAGCGAAGGGACAAGAGAGGCAAAAAGCGTGTGGCCGAGAAAGACGGGGCAGAGCTGATGCATCCAGTGGGGCCACATGTCCCCGACCGACCCCCGGCCATGGGCCCCCGGCCGACCCCGGGCCACATGTCCCTGACTCACCCTGGGTCACATGTCCCCGACAGACCCCAGGCCACATGTCCCTGACTCACCCTGGGCCACATGTCCCTGACAGACCCCGGGCCACGGGTCCCTGACACAAGTCACCAGCGCTTGTGCCACATCCGAGGGAGTCCCTACAAAATGCATCACGTGAAGCTGCCACACTGACCCCCTGACACACCCAAACCAAGGGCCGTCTCCAAACACTGGCCTTTCTGCTTCAAAAATGCCGAGGCCACAAAACACAGAGAAAGGCGGAGGAATGTCCCAGATTAAGGAGACAGCAGAGAACCAAGTACCAGGTGTTGGCCTGGGACAAACAACGGCTTAGAGAATGTCCCTGGACAGCTGGATGGTGGCTCAGTAGTAACGCTGCGTGCGGGTTGGGTGTCCTGATTCTGGCAGCTGCACAGAGTTATATAAAGGATGTCCTTGTTTTTAAGAAATACACTGAAGATACACATGGTTCAGAAGACATATGCACATCTACACGGAGAGAGGTGGGAGGAGGCCGGGGACTCAACTCAGCAAACAGGACAAGTGCAAACGACCAACCGCTCGCGGTGAGGGGCTGCAGCCCTTGCTCCGTATTTGGGGCTTATAGATGCAAGACTCAATCTAAATCAAAAGTCTTAGAGAAGCCCCGCGGGTCCTGCCGACCCAGCAGGCAGGGTCGGGCTCTCTGCCCCGTGGCAGCACCTGTGGCTGCCGGCTCACAGGGGTCTGGGAGCAGGTGCAGGACGCGGGGCGGCAGCGAGGTCGAGTGGGGATGGGGTGGTAGGACTCACGTTCTTCATCTTGAAGGACTCCTCTTCCAGCGGCTCCACGGCCAGGATGTTCTCGATGGGGATGCTGTAGAGAGGCGGGTCCCCTGTGGCAGAGTGTGCCTGTGAGCCGCCAGGAGGGGCCGGTCTCCCCTCGAAGGCAGGGGACGCCGGCCTCACGCGCTCACCCCCAACAGGACCCGGGTCCTGAGAAGCCAACCCGTTTCCATGGGAACATACTGTGATCTAGATCATAGCCACCCACACAGGACAAGAGCGTCCACCCCGAGACCCTGCTCCCCACACCCACCCCGGAGGTGCCGACACTGCTCCCCACGATGCCCAGGCCACCCTCTCGGTGCCCCCTTCCCGGGTAAGGACCCGCCCGCCCCAGAAAAGCGACCGGTGCCGCCACAGGGGCCGAGGCAAGGCTCTGGTCTCTCGGGATGCAATACGTGAGAACGAATAAAAAGCGAACTATTCTTGTTACCTTTGCTTTTCTGGTAGGTAAATTCATGGTTTGTCAGGCGAAACCATCTTTTCTTAAAATTCTTCATCCCAAAGCGTTTTCGCCCCTGTGCCCTCTTAATCATGAACCTGTCGTGAACGGCACAGGCTGGTGGGTGAGCAGCTTAGGGCTGGGCGCATGGCCCCCCTGCCCACCAGCTCCGGCAGCCCAAGTCACAAAATCAAAGCCTGCAGAATCACAACAGGTCGCCACTGCCGTACCTGTGATACTCGAAGCAGACTGTGGGATTTCAGTATCTTATAATTTTATTTCCAAGTGACAGGATTTAAAAATCAAAAGGCAAAGGTCTCTACTTTTGAAAAGTTTGGCTCCTGTGCTGGTGTCAACTTCAAGTTACGAGTTGGTGATGACCGTGGGTCTATCTAAGCTCCAACAAAGGGCACCCCCCTCACCTCCCACCCTGAAAACACGGACAAGAGATGCTCCCAAAGAAAGTGCCGGCGGCAGGCTCCCAGCCCCACAGGTGTGCTCTGCAAGCAAAGACAGGAGGTGAGAGGTAGCTGCTCTCTGCCACGTCCTGTATTCTGAGCCCAACGAGGGACACTTCTGAGCGAGGGGTTGACGGAGGGCAGAGGGGCCTTGGACCCAGGTGAGGGAGCCACCCAGGCAGAAGCCTCTGACTATTTGGGGGCCGTTCAGTCTCCTCCGCCTTCAAACTCTGCTCCCACATGGGCATCCCTCCACTCACAGCCTCAGCAGAAAACAGGCACAGGAGTGAAAACTCGCCATGGCGCAGCCCTGGGGCATCTCCCCCAGACGGACCAAGGCCCCAGACGGGTCTGGACGCCCTCCGGCCCCGCGGGCAGGGATGCCCGCTTGGCGCCGAGCCAGCCTGGGAGCCCCACCCTGCCTCTCTCCCGCCAGCCCTACCCTTCCTTAAGCAGGATGGGCTGCTGCACACTCTTGGGGTCTCTTCTCCCGGAGGACGAGATCAAATCTAAGAACTGAAGTGGGAAAGAAACCGGATGGTTAAAAGGCGAACCTTCGTAGGAACAGCGCCTGGGTGCCCTGCATCTCCTTCTGGAACCAGAGGAGAGAGGAGACTCTGAGAAGCAAGTTGTCGGGCGGGGGTCCCTCTGAGAGGACCATGGGGTCTTGTCTCTGCTGAGACTGAGACACTTCCAGCCCTAGCTGAACCCCCGGCCCCTCCCGGGAAGGGCTGGCCGCACCCACAGCTGTTACTGCTCCTGAGAGGCTGCCAGGCCTCAGGTAACACCTGGAGGTCCACCTGCTCCCCTCGTGGAGCTGGAAGCCATCCCGGCTCCCCTCCCTGGCCGCTCCCCGGGTTTTGCCCCTACGGGGCACCCCCGCTCAGCTCAACCACCCACGACCGTCTGGATCCCTCCCACCGAGTCAGCTGCCTCTGCTTCCGTGAGTCTGCGTTAATCGCTGCCGATACTTACATTTTTCACTGCATCAGCGTACTTCTGCTCGTTGAAAAATTCATAGAATGCAGCCATGTAGGATTCCTTAAAACTGGCCTAAAATGAAACAGGTCACTTAATGAAGGCCTAAGGTCTCCTGGCCCGAACCCGAAAGATCTAGAGTGCGGCCACGGGCGCTGAACAGCAAAACACACAGGGGTGGATGCTGTCCGGGGCGCCGAGTACCCCGACCCCAGCCGCAGGGAGGGGCTTGCCAAACTCTGCAGGGTGGATTCCACTCAAACCGTGTTCAAAAAGCAAACCACACGGGGTCCTTGGTGAGATCTTTGTCGTGCATGACTCAACACCTTTCGCGGGCGCGTGGCTCCCAGACGCGGTTGCTGGGACGGGAGGGGTCCTCACCTCCAGGAGCTGGGGCAACAGCAAGAGGGACCCGGGGGGACCTGTGTCCGCATGAGGGCACTTTGCTACCCTGGGTGTGAAAACGAGCGAGTCTGTGCAGACCTCAGCCCAGCAGGTGCCTGTTTATCTGGGCTTCCAGCCGACAAACGCTGGGGCTGACGGATGCAGGAGAGCATGGGCGCACGGCTTCGTGTCCCTCGGATTCAGAGAAAGCCAAGCGTTTGCCCTGCAGGGGGCTGCTTGTCTGCAGTGCTGAGAGCCTGGGTCACTCCGCCCCACAAAGAACAGAATGGGGAGGACTGGGGTGATCCTGTAGGTCATGGCTCAACCCTTTCCAGACAGAGCCTGACAGGCCCGTCCCTGAGGAACAGGCCACGTCACTGCCTGTGTGCGGGGTACCCGGAGCCCACACCGCTGCTGCTGTCATGGGGTGGACGCTCGGGGCTCTGGCACATCATCAGTCTCCAGGAAGCCCCCATGAAGGGGAGACGCAGATTTGTCACCAAAAGGGGTAAAACGAGCTCAGACCCAGGGAAAGAGGGGGCTATTGCTGGCTCCATGTAGACGAGCCCTCAGTCACCAGGCAGCACCCCGACTTCCTTAAGGTGCTCAGGCCGAGGACGCCCAGCTGTGTGGCAGGGCTAGGCAGTCCCTACAGCCAAGGGGACATGGTTTGCAGATCCATACATGGCAGCGGGAGTGTTAGCTGCCCACGGGGGACGCACAGGGGATGGTCACTGACCTCAGGGGACATCACCGCCCACAGGGGATGTCTCCACCCACAGGGGATGGTCACTGCCCACAGGGACAGTCACTGCCCACAGGGGACATCTCCACCCACAGAGGACATTCACTGCCCACTGGGACGGTCATCGCCCACAGGGGATGGTCATCACCCACAGGGGACGGTCATCACCCACAGGGGAAATCTCTGCCCACGGGACGGTCACTGCCCACAGGGGATGGTCATCACCCACAGGGGACATCTCTGCCCACGGGGGACGGTCATCACCCACAGGGGAAATCTCTGCCCACAGGACGGTCACTGCCCACAGGGGACGGCCATCACCCACAGGGGACATCTCTGCCCACAGGGGATGGTCACCACCCACAGGGGACGGTCACCGCCCACAGGGGACACCTCCACCCAGTGCGGCCGGGCTGTGCCCCCACAGGGCGCCCTCATGGCCCCTCGCGGGGAGACTCTGGGCAGCGCCTGCTCCTGTCCTACTACTCCTTCTTCCTTCGTGTTGAAAAGAGAACTCAAGTCAGCGACTCACAGACTTGGACTTGGACAGGCTGCCGAGAGTCTGAATGGTCTTCGAGACAAGCGTCAGCGTCCTCGACGTCTGCGGGTCCTGCCAGAGACGGGAAGGGGACGGTCTCACAGATGAGTCGTGAATGAGCCCAGAACTGCCGCCGACAAAACGAACGACACCCCTAAAAGCTGCCCAGAGCGAGCGCCGTCCGTGAGTGAGCAGATGAACTCGCCAACGCTGGATTCGGAGGTCCCTGTGGACCCTCCAACCCTGAAATGCAGGCTGAAATGCAGGCTCTCAGGCCACCCCTGACCCCAGACCCCACGTTTCCAGCAAAGGATCGGATCCCCTCAGCGACTCTGGGGCTGAGTCTCCCGGGGACCCAGCTTGGGGGCCTCTCACCCTCCACACGGTTCGCAGGCTTAATTTAAAACCAGCAAAACCAGGAATGGGCCCATCACCCTGGGCTTTCCGCCTAGCACTGTGGCCCCCTGGCACGCTCTCTGCAAGGGCTCGGGCCTCGGGCCTTGCTCACGGTGGGAGCTCAAAAACCATCTGCTGACCACGTGGCCTGAATGATGACTGAGTATCCACGCTCCATGTGGGCAGGGGGTAACGTCAAAACAAAAGCCCCCAGAGGAAGCCCTGGTCACACCATCCAGCGGTTTTAACAACACAACTTTGATTAAAACGTCTTGAAACCTTCCTGAGACAAAGACGTAAGGGCATGTGGCACGTTCACGACCCAGTCACCACCTGGGGCTACCTCTGCATCTCCCCGGCTCGGCTCGCGGGAACTACCCGGGCCACCTGCTGGTCCAGGGGGCCGGATGGTCAGGAGGTCTGGTTGACTAGCTTACAGGACAGGTGCTCACTTACTGTGTGGTGGGGCGTGAGCTGGAAGAGGTTGGGGGACAGGATGGCTGGAGCGAAGAACCTCAGGAAGATGAAGCTGCTCACGGCCGTGTACCTCACGTCCAGGTCATCTGTGGCCAGGACACAGAGACAGCCGACTCACCGGGGCTTCTGGAGCCGCAGGGAATAACCGGGGGCCAGGAAGAAACTGGGAACCACTGGGACAAAGCTCGGCTGTGGCCTCCGGGTGGGGCTGGGGCCCAACTCACACAGGGGCGAGTGCAGACAGGAGCGGGGGGCTCTGCCCGCCGTGCAGCCCCCACGCTCGTGCCTGACCCTGCCCACTGGCTACGGGGTCAGAACCCTCGTTATAGGGCCCTGAACGTCCATTCTCTGCCTGGAGGCCTCGTCCAGAGAGGGGTGTGGGTGTCCCCATGGTGTGAGTGCCACAAGCACTCACCTTGGAAGCGCTTGGCGGCCGCTTCTCGCAGGGAGAAGAAGATATCACACATGACGGTGGGGCAGCTCACCCCCGACTTGGTGATGACGCTGAAGACGCGGTCCACGTACTGCCGCAGGTTCTCCTGCAAAGGTGGGGCTCAGTGCCGTCTGCAACGGACTCCCCTGGGCTGCCGTGCCCCACGGCCGCCAGGAGGGGCGAGGGCGGGGCTGGGGCCCCAGAGCAGCAAAGACAGACTTCCTGTCGCGGGTCAGGAGCAGCGCGCTGCAATCACAGTGACCCGTGCAACCAACCAGGGATGCGGGTGGAGGGAGCACGCTGTGTCCCCCACATCGACCGACAGCCTAGAGGCAGCGCCCGCAGCGATGTGACCTCCCGAATGCCAGGACCGGTCTCTGCTCTTTAGAGGCAAAGACTTGGCATGATTCACGTGAAGAAACCACACGGAAAGATGAAAACGGGGACTTGGCTGTTTTAAAAATTGGGGCGGAGCTCCAGGAGCAGCCAGAGGTGGCCCAGGTTGGGGACCCGTGTTTGCTGAGCTGAGGGAGACGCCCCCAACCCATGGGAGCCTCCCGGTTATGGGTGGGGGGAGGCGCAGGCCAGGCACAGAGCAGGGGAGGTGGTGGCTGGTGCGGGGGGGGGGGTGGTCCCCTGAGGCCGCTGCAGCTCAGGCGCCTGCCACCGCCCACCATCCCGGGGGTCGCAGCGTCCAAGGCGCTGGAGGGCGAGCCGGGCCTCACCGTGTTGCTCTCCAGGCTCTCACCGTCCTTCAGCCTCACGGGGTCGATCTCACAGGACTTGTGACTCTGGCAAATCTGCGGAGAGCGTTGAGGACACGCAGTGCGTGAGCCGAGCCCGGAGCCCAGGTGGGCGGGGTCACGGCGGGCGAGGCGGGCCTGGTCCAGGAGGGGCGGTCCTTCTCGAGACTGCGGCGCGGCGGCTGACACGGGATGAGGCTTCACCAGTTTATTAACGTTTTACCTCAAAGTGCTCTCAGGGTCTGGCTCACAGATCAAACCAGAATCTATTCTCAATTCCCTCAAAGCACCGCAAGGACCTGTTTTTTGGTGAAACTGTTCTGGGGGAAACACCCCCTCCCAGGAAGGGGTCAGTAAGAGATGGAGGGTCACTCCTCCCAGGGTGTCTGACCCGGGGCAGGGGTTTGGGGTGGGGGGGAACAGCAGCAGGGCTGTCTCTCTGGCCTCGCGGATTTGGGGAAGGAGGCGTCCTCGGAAGAACCAGTTTTTCTCTTGTGTGTCTTTCTGTCTTAGTGGAATGATGGACTTGCTTAAGTATTTTTCTAATTTGAGAAAAGGAAGATTCTGGGATGCTCAGAAGGTCCCCTTGGGAAGCCGGGGAGAAGCTGACGTGGAAGCCACAGTTCTGGGCTTAGGCGGGGCCCGGGGCTACAGGCTCTGTGTCACCTGCTCTTCCCTCGGGACTCTCTGGCCCACCAGCAGCTCCCCCTCACCTCCTCTATGGTGGGCTTCAGGGTGACGTGCAGGTAGTGCATCCCCGCCAGCTTCATCGTCTCGTCAATGCACTTGGACGTCAGCGAGTTTCCTCGGAAGATGGTATTGGGATCCCTGGAAAACAGCGTCGGATAGGGAGGCATCCAGGGGGCAGGGAGGCCACCTGACCGACGCCTCGCAGTGGGGGCCTGAGCCCTGGGCCTGCCTGCCGTGTAACAAACCCTCCGCGGCCACCGCCGGGTCCGTGGGGCGCGGCAGCCGTGCGCCCCCCACCCTGCGCTTCGAGGGCCTCCTCTGTTCCTCAGGGCCTGGGGTCAGCACGGGAGGCAAAGCCCAACCTCATGACACCTCCGGCGGGGTGCGCGCTGGATCCTTCTGAGCCAACGGTCCCAGGGGGCCACTCCCAGCAGAACCCACCTCCCCGGAAGGCCCGCGGCCCAGCCTCAGGAACGGAGCCGCCCCCGAGGCACCCGGTGCCCCGCTCACCGCTCCGTGCCACGTGCCTCCCAGTTCCCAGGAGAAAAGGCGCATTTTTAAAAGAGCAAGTGTGTCTCTGAAGGAACCCTGGCCCGTGTGGCTTCCTCTGGCCGCCCGGACCCCCGTCCAGCCCCTCACCAGGCCGGACCCCCGGAGGGTCGCGGGGCGCGCTCGGCACTCACTGGGTCCTCCGGACCTCGGCGCTGGCGATGGCACTGATGAAGGGCACCACCCGGCCGTAGTGCAGGAAGAGCCGCACCAGCGGGACGGCCGCCTCCTGCTTCTCCCTGCAGACCTCGCCCAGGATGTGGGCCGCGGACGCCGAGACGGGCTGGGGGGACAGGGCATGAAAGAGGTGAGCCCCGGGCCCAGCCCCCTGCTGTGCGTGCGCCCGGCGGGTCTGCGCCTCCCCCCACAACCACACACAGCACCGGGGCCGGTGAGCAGAGGGCCATGACCCTGGGGTCACAGTCAAGACAGAGCGCCAGGCGTGGGCCACGCCGGGTCCTGTGGCTCTCGCTGCGGGGGGCGTGAGGGCTCCCATCCCCAGCAGAGGGAGACCCAGATGGTCCCGAATACACGGCAGGCCCAAGGTGGGGGCTACGGTGTGCGAGCCACGCAGGTACCTCCACGTCCGCCGACCGCAGAAGCAGGTCCCGCAGGGGGCTGTAGTAGTCGGAGGAGAAGACGTGGTCTTCCGTGTAAACCACGTTCAAACGCAGGGACCCCAGGTCTTCCGGCTTCAGGCTCTTGCTGCCGTTGTCCCGGGGCTGAAGGAAGTACCTGGTGCAGGACACACGGACAAACAAGGCCGTCTGACGCAGCAGCTCCCCCAGGGACCCCGCCTGGGTGGTCCTCCCGTCACAGGCTGTGTCAGGGTCTGAGGCAAGGGGACTCGGGAGATGCTGCAGGACACCGCGCTTAGGTCCCTCTGCCTCAGTGGCCCCCACCTGACACTCCCGCAGAGTCCGGGCACCTGTGGGGTCCACCACCTGACACCCCTGCAGAGTCCGGGCACCTGTGGGGTCCGCCACCTGACACCCCCGCAGAGTCCGGGCACCTGGGGGGTCCCCCACCTGAAACCCCCGCAGGGTCCCTGTACCTGGGGGGTCCCCCACCTGATACCTCCCGCAGGGTCCGGGCACCTGGGGCGTCCCCCATCTGACACCCCCGCAGCATCCGCATGGGCATCCCCCACACTGTGTACTTGGTGCTGATCAAACAGAGCCACAGACTCAGACGCTGGGGTGGGGAAGCGGGAGGGCGGGAGGAACAGGTAGGACGGGGAAGGGGTCACGAGCAGTTTAGGAAACTGCAGTAAAACAATTTACCCCTGAAGACTGACACCCGACAGCGGCCAGCCCTGAGCAGAGCCCGGGTGGAATCATCCTCATAAGTGCACGCTGGGGGGTGGGCTTGTGCTGCAGGGCAGGTGGCCCCGGGCACACGGGCACCCAGCGGTCCTCCTGACAGACACTCTACCTCTCCCGGCCCAGCCGGCGGCCTTGCAGGCACCCGGCTGCTCTGAGCGCACGTGCCGGGCGGCGTGCCCTGGGCTGAGGCACTGGCCACCGGGGGCCGCCCGTCACAGCCCCGTCACGAGGCCGGGCTGCTGGCTGAGCAGGGTCGCCTGGGGCACTGAATCAGGAATTCCAGTTTCCCCAGGGCACAACCCAAATTTTACCCACCCAGGTCTGCAGGCATGCAGGGCTCTGGTGTGTGGCGTGGGGTGCGTGCACCTGCCCCCGCCCAAGCGTCTGTTGCGGGGACGTGGGGAGTGAAGCCAGTCTGGGGCCGGAGCGGCCGAGACTGGCATCTGCTCCCTGTCATGTGATGTGACCTGGAAGCCCTGGTGAAAGGGAACCAGGTGCCCTGGAGATGAGAGAGGGAGATGGGGCGCAGGACGGTGGTCTCCGGGACACGCGAGGGTTTTGAGTGTGGTGGGGCACAGCTGGCACGGCCTCCTTCCGTGCGGAGGCCGCTGCGGGGCCCCAGGTGCCCTCACCAGGCCTCGTGGGGGCTGGACTGCCGCAGCACCTTCAGCGGGACCCTCAGCTCCCCCAGAAACTCGTCCCCAAACTTCAGGTTGCTGGCGTTCCAGAGGTCCACCCTGGAAAACAGCAGTTGTGCGGGACCTTTTACCGGGCGGCAAGGCGGGGCGGGGTCCCTGCGCCCCCGAGCTCTCCCCAGAGAACCCGGGGCAGGACGGGACGGGGCCTGAAGGCCACACTGAGCACGGCTGGAGCATGAGGTTGGGCAGTTCAGGCCCTTGGAGGGACAAGCCCGGCTGCCAGGAGCCTCACCCCCATTGCCTGTCACTGCTCGAGGCCGGGCTCGCAGGAGGGACCCGATTCTGGCCCCTCTGAGCTTCCGAACCTCAGGCGCCTCGGGAAACCCTGACCCACAGGAAAGCAGATTTTAAGTGATGTCAAATCTGGAGAATCCCCACGGTTCTCGTGAGCGGGGCGCATTGGACCTAATGCGGTCACCCCAGCCCCAGGCTTATGATCTGCCCCCTGACACGGGGGAGGTGCTGCGGCCGGCGTAGCAGGAGGGCTGGCGCGTCCCCCAGCGGACGCTGCGACCTGGCACAGCGGGGGCCCCGCAGCAGCGGGACCGCGGCCAGGCCGGGCCTTGCACACGCAGAGGGGCTCGAAGCCTTCGCCCTTCAGCCTGGCGGAAGATACTGCAAAGCGAACACACACCACCTTTGCCCTTTCGCCATCACCCAACAGCCTCATGTTAAAATAATCCAGAAAACTGAAGTTCCTTTCTATCCATTCCCCAATGTTTAAAGACAAAGCAAAAAGCAAGCAGGAGAGAGGAAATCAGGCCACCCCGCCGAGCCAGCAACTCGACCCCGAGCGCCTCCCGCTCACCGGATTTCCAGCTTGTCCACGTCCTCGTCCTCGAAGTCAAAGTGGGACTTGCGGTTGTAGCTGCAGGGCCTGGTCACCTGGGGAACGGAGGGAGACCGTCAGGCCTCTGCTGCCCCTAGCTGCCCACTCTCCCTGCACTGGGAGCAAGGCCCCCTTGTGCTCATCTGTGCTGTGGCCCTTGTGGGGGAAGAACGGCCACCTGCGCGTCCCCGGGGCCGAGGCCGCGGAGCCAGCGGCTGGCGGTTCTGCTCCGGCCTCGGCCCCCCAGCCGCCGTCCTGCTGGTGGTTCACGTTCTGAGGGGCAGCCGGGGGCTGTCATCTGAATGCATTTCCTCTTCTGCCTCAAGACCCTCACTACTTCTGGTGACACAAGCCTCCCTCCACTGCTCAGGGAAGACTGGGTGGGGCAGGCAAAAACCAGGAAACCCCAAACCAACCAAACCAAACAACCAAAAAAAATCAATGTCTTGATAATTTGGCAAGTATTAATTTGTCAGCATTCAACTCAAAACCAGGTCATGCTGGAAGCAACAAACAGCCTTTCTGCCCAGGGAAGGAAGGACAGGTCCTAGGAATTCGAGCTGCAGGGCAGGACGGGGTCTTCACGTGGGGGGACAGCACCCCAGAACTCTCAGAAGTAAGCGGCTGAGGATCTTTCTGCCAAAGACCCTGGGGTGTGCTTTTCAACTGCATTTGTGTCACTGAAACACCAACCTCAAAGTAAAACACTTCGTCAAACTGGGGGTTGTTGGTCTTCTTTTTCACTTTTGTCTTCTTTGCTTCTGACCTGTAATCGAGGGGGGAAGATCAGGATGGAAAACAAACACTGTTGATGCCAAATCTCTTGGCTGAGGCTGGGCCACGCAGCACGCACGTCACCGTGGCCTACGGGCGTGTCTGTCTCCAACCCCAGACGGTATGCAAATCGGGGCCCTTTACTGAGCCAAAGATACCCAACGTGAAGATCAGAAAGGCTCTCTTTTTTACAGAGCAACTCTCGTGCAATAAAGGAAACAAAAGGGAGTGAAAATTGCATGTACCCTTGTCTGGCTCACCTGCTTTCCCGAGCGGGGAATCCGACCTCGCCCCCCTCCCAGCCGAGGCTGTACTTGCCTGCATGGTCCTGCCAGGGTCACCGTGGCGTAGGGGTCACACTGCCCGTTCACGATGGGGAGGCCCTGGCACTCGAGGATGCTGAGGAAAGAAGTGGGAAGTCAGGAGGGGACCCGGGGCCAGCGGGCCATCTGTCAAGGCCACCCGGGGGTCCGGGAGGGCAGCTGTCTCAACAGCTCTCAGGCCAAGAGCTCCGAGTCCCTGCAAAGTGCTTCCCAGGGGCTCCCGTCTAACAGACAGAGATGGACGCGCTGGTCAGCAGTCATAAGACATCTGGAGGCAGGAGAAGGTGCGCGTGCATCCAGGGAAAAGGGAAAAGCAGCCCGGCTGCGGAGGACAGGCTGCTGGTGTCGACTGCAAAAAAACGCACAACAAATACTATTGAGAATTGTTTTATTGGGTGGACTTTCTGAGGACTCGAGCCGGGGCCGCAGCCTCTCAGAAGGCTCGGAGGGACCCCTCTGAAGAGGTCAGGGGGGAGCCAGGATATGCAGGAGTTTCTGCAACAAAGACCAGGTAGTTGGAACATCAAAAGATTACTGTTCATGAAAGAAAACCAGACATCTCCAGTTAAGGAACGTAGCGCTTCTCTATGTGTGGTGAGGCACGGGAGTCGGGGCTCACTGGAATCGTCCCTTTGATCTGCACCTCAGCTCTCTGGGGCCAGCGTCCTGTGCTTTCCCACCTGGAGTCCCCTCAGGGGCGCCGTGGGGGCAGCTGCAGGGGCCGCAATACCCTTTGTCTACTGATACGGCAGCTGACGTTCTTTGTCCACAGTGGAGATTTCCCTGAGCGAAGCCCCCGCCCTCCCTTCCTAGGAGCTCGAGAGAGATCCGCCCGGCCCGGCCTGCCAGGTAGGAACTGTGGTGAAGTCCGTGTTATCGGTGGGGACCTGAGGGCCCGGCACCCCAGGGGCTTAGAGCCCTAGGCCGGGCGTTGCCTGCAACGCACCTCTCGGGCCGGGAGACCCCGTCTCGGGCTTCACTCTGCCGACCGCCCCGGCGCCTGGCCCCCTTTGGGCTCTGGACCGCCCTGGTCATTCCTGCGCCTGTCACCCTGGCTGTCGCTGGACAGTTCCTGCTCCTGCTTCTGGCGGGACGCTGGGCACTGTGAACTTCACGTCGCTGGTGCCCGGATTCTGGGCTCATCCGTGCTGTCAGTGGTTGGGGTCTCTTGTCTGGAGAGCAATTCTCGTCTGCGGCTCTGTCCGGGAGGTGCCAGCAGCCTTGTTCGGGGACAGCGCGGCCCCACTGCCCGGTGTGGCCCCTGGAGTCCATGCTGAGGGTCGGAGTGAGTGCAGGCTCTCCACTGGGCTTGGTGGAAACTCGAATGACCCCCAGCTCTATGGCCCCATCGCCCCTTTGCCCCCTCGCCTGCCCGGCCCTGAGGGACTCCACCTTGTCCGTTGGCGCAGGTCTGGGGAGTGCCACGAGGTCCCCTACCCTGCAGAACGTGCCCACGGTGGCCTTGACGCCCCAGCTCCCATCTGTCGCCTCACCCGCCTTGGGCTCTGCTGGGGACACCTTGCTGGCCATGTTGCCGACGCACCTCCAGGACGAAAGCTGGCCTGCGGCGACCTTGTCTGTTTCCCCACTTGGGGGCCGATCGCCCTCCGCCTGCACGGCTGGCTCGCACGGCGTCAGCTCCTCAGTCCTTCGTGGTGGGAGCCTGGCCGGAAGCAGAGCCCTAACCCCGTGCTCGACGCCGTGGCTCTGGGCGCCCTGCCTCCCCGCTCACTCCTCCACGCCGGGTGGCCTGGGTGGCTGCTGCGCCTCTCGGGAGCCTGGTGGTCCTGACGCGTTATGGGACCTCTTCTCGCGGGGCGAGGGCCCGTCTCCTCCGTTCCTGCTCCCTGGAGCGTGTGGCCCCTTCTCTCTCCATTTCTCCACCACTGTGTTCCGCCCCGCTAGACAGGCTGGCCCTCAGGGACTTTAGTGAATCTTTTCAACTCTTTCTCCTTTCACTCTTCTTCTGGAATTTCTGCACTTCTCTCCCTGCTACTAACCTGGTCTTGGGTCATCCTCCTCCCTCTGTGAACTAACTCGTCACTAAACAAGTATCTTCAGGTACATTTCCAGGGACAGGCACAGAACCCTGAGCCAGCCAAGAGCTTGTGCCAGGGGCTGACACCCTGAGAAGCCCCCGGGGGCTTGAGGTCCCGGCAGCCGCAGGGACAGCGGGTGGGTGACGCATGCGAGGAACACACAGGGCGACCCGTGGGGCGGGCGGGTGGGAGGGGGTCTCAGGACAAGCCCGACCCTCCCTCAGTCGGGGGGTTGCTGCCTCTGGGGCTGGAAGCACGAGAAGGGGCTCACTCGCCCCCTCCCTCTGCCAAAGCCCAGAGTTCAAGGCAAACGCGTTTTGATCACATTCAGTTGTTGAACAGGAAGGTTGGGATAGTGGTGCATTTTGGATCCGCAGAGATAACGGTTTTCCCGGCAGCAGCTCAGACAGGGGGAGCAGTTCTTCCCACGGCTGGTGTCTTGGAGAAGCGCTGCCAGGTGCAGGGCAGCAGCCACCCGTCAGTGTCACTGCCGCCCCTCACAGACCACCGTGAGGAAGGCGCTAACCAACACGCTGCCTGGCCCCAACGGCAGTTACACATCCCGGAGAAAAAGAAAAACCGACACGCTGACACCTGGATGCAAGACGCACAACAGGAAAACAGGTGTCATGGGCACATTGCACCCTCCTCCCTCAGATGTCACTTCACCAGCTGCATAACCTGGGGGTCACGGCTCAGCTGTACAGCCTGGGGGTCACAGCTCAGCTGTACAACCTGGGGGTCACGGCTCAGCTGTATAACTTGGGGGTCACGGCTCTGCTGTACAACCTGAGGGCCATGGCTCAGCTGTATAACCTGGGGGTCACGGCTGCTTGCATCACATCCAACCAGAGCCTATTTCACTGCAAAAGGTATATTCACACCCCAGGCATTTGTCTAAGCCGATCCCATACACACATGTGCACACTCACACGTACACACCTACACTCTCACACTCACACCTGCACACACTCACACTGCACACTCATCAAGCATACAGGGTAGGAGGAGCTCCGATTTCGGGTCGAGGTCTGAGGTCGGGCCCCAGCTCCGCCCCCACCTCACTGTCTCCACAACCCCAGCCTCTTTGCCTAAACGTCGCCCTGAGTAACTGGTTACTTGCAAAAGCCGAATGCGTCACCTCCAGGGTGAGCAAGGATGTTAAGAAAGTCATCTGGGGAATGCCCAAGTCTGGGAATCCTGAGTCATTTGTTTAAAAAACATGAGCCACCGCGCTCCCTGGGGGTGAGACTTAGTCCTGGGCAGACAGGCCGTGGCGGCCGTCCCGTGACTTACCGCGTGGCCAGCTTGTGGCAGACGACACCCGAGTCGGTGATGACCTCACTCAGCCTCAGCTCCAGGTGGACCTTGCCCTGAAAGTGACAATGACAGGGGGTCACAGGGGGGGCCACAAGCAGCGGGAGCTCTTGGGCTCCGATCACAGACTGGTGACACATGACCCTGCGTGGCATCCACGCGCGTCCAGCCACCCGGCTCAGATCCCAGAGGGTTAAAGAAGCTTGCAGCCCATCGGGCACGACGCTGACAGCGGGCACTGTTTCAGAAGAAAGAAAAGGAAAAGGTCCTGGAGGCGGCAGTGTCCCCAATGGGCCTGACTGTCCACTCTGGGCTGGGCCGTGTCCACTCATGCGCCGCAGGCCCCAGGCAGGCGTGGGCAGCTCTGCCCGGGCGTCTCGGTGCTTCTGTGTCTGCGACAGGCAGGGTCGGAGGCCAGGACCCTCAGCCCTGCTCTTTAGGAAGGAAGCGGACGCTCACGCGCGCTCTCGGAGGAGGGGCGGAGCGGCCGAGGCTGTGCTTCCACCCGTCGGCCCGTGCAAAGGGCGCCGGCTGAGGACGGCGAGTGGGCGGGGCGGACACGGCCAGGGCATCATCAGGGCCACGAAGAGAAGCGGGGAGACGGGCTCCTGAAAAGTCCAACGGGAGGAGGCATGATGCTCGTGTTTCCGTGAGCGAGCGTTCGGTTAAATTAAACTGACTTTCCTTAGACACGGAGTGAACTGCATCCATTGTCTCCAAGGTCGTTTCTGACTGAAACCCCTGGACCCTGCAGCCTGGGGAGAGCCTGTGAGGGCCGCCACGTCTCAGGAGAACCCAGGACGCGGTGGGGATTGCTCACCAGCTGGGGGATCGATGAGGGGCGCTCGGCCCCACACGCTCCCGTCACAGCCCCGACAGTCACTGCAGCGCAGGACCCCGACCCCACGCGGGAGCATCCAGCGCTCCGGCCCGGGCCGTCTGCATGGGGCGTGTGCTGACCTGGCCAGCGGCTCCTGGGCCCGGGATGCTTGCTGTTCCTCTTCTGCCCCAGGGAAGCCCGCTCCAACAGCGGCCAGACCTTCCCACCTGCTGCTTCTAAGCTTGACCTGAGCCACCAGAGAAGTGTTTTGACAAAATGCCAGCAGCACCGATTATGAGAAAGGGAGAGGCTGGACCCGGACACGCAGCCTGAGGATGGGGGGCGCGGGGAGCACCCCCAGCTAGAACCCCGCCCGCCAGACAAGAGAAAATAAACAAGAAACCAGGGTCTGGACATGAGAAGGGTCAAGGGCGATACCTCCATCACCCCAGGCCCTCTTTCCTACACACCTCTCGGGCCCCGCACTGGTAGGTGACACGAGCTCCCCATGATAGCGTCTCCCACTCAGAGCAAACCAGCTCCGGGATCACGAGCCTGGAAGCGAGCAGGTGCCCCGGGCCGCAGCATGGGGGATGGGGCGGCCTCACGCACCAGACACCTCACCCACGACACTGACACGGGCTCCCGATGACACGGATGCCTCCCTGTGGGGAGCCCAGGCCGCGGGCGGTGCTCATGGCCGCAGACGCATCCAGGCCGCCCAGCCGCGGGCAGGGCTGGGTGCCGGCCTTCCCGGCCTTGTCCTCACCTGCGGGCAGGCAACCCGCGACAAGTCCCACGAGGTGGGACCAGCCCGCAGGCATCACAGCCGCGCGGCCCGGGTGACACCAGCATCCCGACCCGGAGTCACATCTGTTATCTGCGGAGGCTCTGACAGGGCCCGCCCCTCGCGGGGATGCACTTGCCTAGAGCAGCGGCTCTTCCCACAGTGGCTCGGGGCGTCCGCCCGAGCGCCCTTCACCCGCCAGGCGCGGACACAGGGTCCACTGCGCACCACAACCCTGGCGCGCGGCAGGCTGGTCCGACAGTGAATCCTTGGGGCCGGTAACTGGGGCGGGAGTGGCGGGGGGCGGGGCGCGGCCTCCCTGTGCGGGTGGAAAAAACAAAGTCCCCAAAGGCCAGTGGCTCATCCTGAGCCACCCGATCCTCATCACTGTCCCCGGAGCAGGAACTGCCGTCCTTACAGTGAAACAAGCACGCATAGACTGATGGCCTGGAAACCAGCCCAGCAGAAGCTCAGCTGTCACTGGTGGCCCGGTCAGCCTGGTGTCCTTCGTCGCACCCCAGGTGCACGGGCGCCCGCTCTGAGGCAGACGGTGGACCATGACCCCCCGGACCGACACGTCCCCAGCGATGCACGACTGGCTTCCGAGAAGCGGGGCCCCAGCCTCGGGCACCGGGCGCTGGGCGCTGGGCTGGGGAGCCGCCGGCCGTCCAGGCCTCTGCTCCCCAGTGGAGGATGGACGTGGACTGTGACCGCTCGCTCCTCTCCTGGGGCAGCACGTCCTCCAGGAGGCGGCAGATGTTGTCAGCTGATTCGTGCTGTTACATTTCGGGGGGTTTGGGGGAGGGTGGTATGAGGCAAATAAAACACAAACACACACATCTCGGAGAGAAACCCCTGCAGAACAACCCAGGACCTGCAGCTCAGAAGTTCACACCCATCCTCACTGCATAAACAGTCCCACCGCAAACACCAACGCCCCAGGGTGGCGCGGGCCACACCCTGCACAGGGCAGGCAGGGAGTGTGGTTTCCCAGGCTCGGCCCCTGCAGGGCACGCGACCTTCCATGGATGCACAGCTACACACAAAACTGTCCCCTCCGCTTGTTTTGGCCCCAGGGGGAGCCCTCTCCCCAGGGAGGCAGTCACAGGCCCACCTGCCAGGCTGAGGGCAGAGGTGGCCACGCCTACCACAGGGGCCGGAACCCCGGAGGGGGTCCAGCTGAATGGTGCTCGTTAACAATTAGCCCAGGCAGGACGTACTGAGACTTGGCCGGCGTCCTCGCATTTATGTTGGTGTGTGAGAAGAGAAAGCTTCGGACAGAGCATTGAGAATGCTGGTTTCATAGTCGTTCCCAGTCTCATTTAAGGAGAATAATGAGAAGAAGTCGTTTAAAAAAGCAGCTGGGACTGAGCAGCATCACCCACCCCCACGGAACATCCACTGGGAGAGACCAACCTGGCCTTCAACACGTCAGCAAGTCTAGGAAAGTAAAAATCACATCACAGCTGCTCTCAGACCACAGTGGAAATTAAACTAGAGCTCAGTGACAGAAAGATAGCTAGAAAATCCCCAAACGCGTGGAGGTTAAAGAACACACTTCCAAATAACAAGCAGGCCAAAGAAGAAGTTTCAGGAGAAACTGAAAAATACTTTGAATTCATTTCTTTTCACAAGTGAAAATGAAATCAAACATCAAAATTTGTGAAATGCAGCAAAAGCAATGCTTAGAGGGAAATTTAAAGCAGTGAATGCAGATACTGGAAAAGACGAAAGGCAAAAATCAATAACGTAAGTTTCTAACCTTAGGAAACTAGAAAAAGAAGAGCAAATTAAATCCAAAGTGAGCAGAAAAGAAATAATAAAAATTAGAGCAGAAATCAACGAAAATGAAAACTGGAAATCAATACAGAAAATAAACAAACCAAAGCTGTTTTTTTGAAAAGATCAATAAAATTGGTAAAGTTCTAGCCCCGCTAAGGAAAAACAGAAATGAAAGCAGAGCCGTCACTCCTGGCTGCAGAAAACCAGCAGTGGTTCCGACAGGGGATCCAAGACGTCACCCGCCTGTCAGCCAGGGGGGCCCAGAGCCCAAGGTGAACCCCACTGTAAGCCGGGGGTTTCAGCGAATATAAGGCGTCAGCCATAGCAAATGCACCCAGGACGCTAGCAATGCTTGGGGGAGGAGTACATGGGGTTCTTCATACACTCCCCTCAACTTTTCTGCAAAGACAAAACTGCTCAAAAAATAAAGTTTATTAATTAAGAGAGAAAAGCACCGGTGGTTCCTGTGCAATTTTCTCAGGAAGGCATCGGTCCCTGATCTGCAGGGCCCGTGGCCGCAGGCAGGGGCCCAGCAGCACATGAGCCATCACTGCCCTGTCCTCATTCTGCACAGGGCCTGCAAGGCCTGGCGGAGGTCAGCGCAGAGCAAACCCAGGCGCAGGCGACTGAGTGCTGGACCTGTAGCCCCGCCGAGCTGAGAGCATCGGGAGGGGGCAGGGACACGAGGGCGACCAAGAGAAGCAGCCACGTCCTCGAGGGGAGGCGAAGGCCACGTCCTCGAGGGGAGGCGAAGGCCATGTCCTCGAGGGGAGGCGAAGACCACGTCCTCGAGGGGAGGCGAAGGCCACCCCCTCCTCTCCTTCGGACGCTCCCGAGCCTTAGACTCTCAGGTCCTTGCAGGTGTATGGCTGCAGGCGCTGATTGTTGGGGAAATCCTCAGACAGGACGGCAGACACACAGAGGACGTTCCCAGGGCGTCCACTATGAGGCCAAGGTTACTGCCCTGTCGCTACAGGTGCAAGAAGAGGCCACGGGCTGGGGGGCTGCGGCTCTGCTGGGGCGGCCCTCCTGCCTCTGCCTTTTCGGAACACGTGCTCCAAGAACAAGTTTCACAGAAGCCGCTCAATACAGAGCTTGCGGCTGCCGGTGTCCTTGGAGGATCAGCAGGGGCCCTCGCGGACGTGAGCATGCACCCTGGCCACCGCTGCCCGGCGCGGACCACAGGTAGGGCCGTCCCTGCCGACTGCCTCATCCAGAAGGTGCCCAGCCGGGGACAGAGAAGGAGGAGAAGCGACGGGCTCTTTTTAATAAAGCGATTGAGCAGAGACCTTCACAAACGTCAGTTCCAGAGGGAAGCCAGGCGTTCCTCCACTCCTCTTCTTCCCCCAATTCCATGACTTGCTGGTCTCTCGTGGGCCCCGGCTTTGCGACACTCCCTTTCTGCTGCCTTTGTGAATCGCTGAGCAGATAGTTAGAGAAATCGTATGTGTCCCCTGACCTCCGTGGCTGCAGGGAAGTTGCGTAACTGACCCTTTAAAGGCTGCTGCCCGTGGCACCTGACGGGTCCCCTCTGGAGAGCACTTGCTCAGTGCCTGGAACTCAGCGGCCGCCACCGCCCACAGTCCCGCTTCCGTGGAATCACCAGTGGGTCGGGACCCACGTCACGGGGACCATCAGGGAATGGCCTGGGCGTCCTCAGGCTGCAGGTGGACACACGCGTCATGTTCCCAAGGCTGCGGTGACCCAGCGGCTCTGGATCTGGACAGTGGTGGTTACACAGCCACACGCGTGAGACGCACCCACAGGGACATGCAGGCACACGCGGGGCTGGTGAGACCTGAATGGGGTCGGGGACCCTGTACCAGTTATGCGGATGTCACTGTGCGGGGCCCGGGAAGGGACGTGGCCCTGCTTCCTATTTTCAGTCTTTGAGTGTCAACAGGAGAACACACAGCTTGCTAACCCTTACTCCCTGTGCAGTACTTCCTGTGGCTTCCTGTGACTCTGTAACCATTTCAAAATTAAAAGTTGGTTTTTTTGAAAAGGCAAGAAAAAGGAAAAGCTACACTTGCCAACAAAACAGAACTTAAATCTGGGGACTAAACAGCGGGCTCATCGCGGCCACAGGCGGAATCTCTGAAGAACGACAGTGACGGAGGCAGGCGGGGCCCAGGTGTAAAGCACACACGGCACAGGGGTCCGGAAACTTCTTCCTAAGGAGGTGATTTCCTGGTCACCTGAGCAGCAGTGGCCGCTGTCCTCCTGGACTTGGGGTTCCGTGACTAGTTCTGAGCAGTCACAGGGCCCCCAATTTCCACAGCACGCGTGGGCCCCTCAGTCGGAATTAACTGAGCGTGAAGCACCCTCACAATGTCCCTTGGGCTAGGCTTCTCAAGGCGTCCCTCTGGCTGCCTCTTTGTCAAAGTTTGAGCATCGGCCCCGGCGGCCACCAGGGGCCTCGGCAGTGGACACCCTGAGCCACCGGTGTGCAGTTCCAAGCTCGGCCAAGGCCCCAGGTCCATGAGGAGGTGTGCTGACGCTGGGCCGGGAGCCCGGGGAAGGCCTCGCGAGGTGCCCACTTGGGGATTTTGTCCGTGACACCTGCTGTTTGACCCTGCTGTTCACAAAACCCTGCTTTACAGGAGAGGAAACCGAGGCTCAGAGAGCATCAGAGCCACGCACTCTGCTGAGCTCAGAGCAGGCCCAGCTCGGTGCTGGCCCCGGAATTCAGGCATGGCCTGGGCTCGGGGACGGGCTTGACCAGAAACTCATGCCAGGGTCACCAGAGAAGAGAAGATGCAGGCGGCCCCCATGACGGGCATCTCCTGGACCCTGGGCATGGGGAGCGGCCCAGCTGGGGGAGAAACCCCCAGTCCCGGGGTGGGGGCACCTTGCACTGGTCAAGGGGTCAGTCCCAGTTAACACATCGCCAGGGCGCTGGGCGAGCCCCAGGGATGCTCAGGTCACAGGGACTTCATCACTCCGGTCACTCCCTTCAGGTCCAGCCCCGCCTTGCTGAGGGCAGGGAGCCCGGAACACACACGGGCACTTCCAATGGGCAATGCCCACAGCCTTACGTTTTCTCACCTATTCTCTCTTTACCTTCAGGTATGCGTTGCATTCTTTCGCACGTTACATTTTTTAAGCTGCACGACTAAGTCCGACAGTAACCAATGGAACAAACCAAATGCACAAGCCCAGGAGGACGTGTGCAGGGGACAGCTTGCTGAGCCTTGTCCCTCTGAAGGCCAGAGTCCAGCGTCTCTGTCTCTAACCACAATCAGGCCTCCTCCGCCAAGGCCCCCATGTCCCGTGGGCCCCGCGAGGCCTCACCTGCACCTCGGAGTCGGCGTCCACGTGCTGCAGCTGGAACCACGTGTCCCGGTTGTGGTACTTCTGCAGGTCTTCCTTCCGGATGGCCACCTTCCCTGGAAGATCAATGCAGAGGAGACCGGTCACGAGGGCACCAACCTTCCCACCCAGCAGGGCTGGGAGCGGTCTCCACTACCTCTGCCAGTCACTCCAAATGGGAAATACAGAACAGATCATCGGGCAAGAGACGACGCAGTTAGAGCAACAGATGCCACTCTGCATCTCGGAGGTGCCACGTCCACCCTGAGCACAGCCCGTCTCGAGGTCACTTCCACGGTGTCCACAGCCTGGGCGCGGACGGGAGCCTCTCCCCCTCCACCCAGGCTGCGGGAGATGGGGGCACCCGGCGCAGATCTTACAGATCGGGGAGCGGCTACGCCAGGTGCACTGCTCAGGGCCCGGAGGGCGGCGTGTGGGATGGGGTGGGGCAGCAGGCACCCCGGCCATCCACGCCCCGGCCATCCACGCCCCGGCCATCCGCGTCCCGGCCATCCACGCCCCGGCCATCCGCGCCCCGGCCATCCGCGCCCCGGCCATCCGCGTCCCGGCCATCCGCGCCCCGGCCATCCACGCCCCGGCCATCCGCGCCCCGGCCATCCACGCCCCGGCCACCCGCGTCCCGGCCATCCCCTGCCCCGATGCCCGAGCTGCAGAGCACGGCAGGACGGCGTCTGCCGGGAGGGCTTTGCTGCAGAGTCCCTGGAAGTGCGTGTCTGCCCGTGTGAGCTGTGGCTTAGAAGTCACGTGTGTGCACATCTAGCTCACAGGCAACGTCCACAGTTGGCTTACAGAGTGTGCACACGTGTGTGCGTGTGTGTGCACATCTAGCTTATGTAGCACGTGTGCACACGTGTTCCTGTCGGGCCCGTGGAATGAGCCGGGTTATCGCCCGCCTGGGTCTATGAATCAGTGTCTCTCAAAGTGTAATCACAGGCCACCTGCATCAAAACAGCTGGAGAGTTTCCTAAATGCAAGTTTCCCAGCCCAATCCTGCGTGAGAAAACAATCTCTGGGGTGGGGCCCTGCAATCTTCGTTTTCACGAGGTCCCCAGAGAACTTCTGTGGGTCCCAAAGTTTAAGGACGTCTGCTCTCAACAGTTTTACATTCCTGACATAGGCTTGGTACTTAGGAGCTAGAATTTCAACGAAAATACACACGTAAATATACGTGTGTGATGTACATTACCTGACGCAGATTTATGGTATTTAAATATCCATCTACCACCGTCATGCATTGTTCATTCACCTTATTTATTCGAAAGACGTACGTGGCAGCTAGCAAGCACACACCCCACAGCTTGGGAGGACAGAGGGCACCGGGCACTGGGCTGTCCTCCTGTCCCCACATCCCGTGGCCTCGGGCACGGGGACCACGCTGTCTACCAGGATAGGGGAGTTGGATGCTTGCCCACATGAGCATCCCTGAGTACACATGTATATGCATGCAGTACACACGTACACTGTAAATCACACATGGAAATAGGAACGATAAAGGACAACATAAAAGTCAACATTTTTTCAGTTCAGTTGTTTCTGGCGAACAGCCCAGGACACACTGCCTAACTCAGGATCGCAGTCCAGTTACCAAAGGACACGTTTTGGGCCCCTGGCGCCATTTCACCCCACGTCATCTGCTACTTGGGACGCTCCCCAGGCCCCTGTGGCCACCCTGCAGAGCCCCGAGCTGGCTGGCCCACCCTGCCCTCACCCAGGACACAGAGTCCTCTCCGCAAAGGGACTGCCCTCCGTTTCCTGTTTCTTCAAAGACTTGTGCTTCTGAGCAGAAGCACCCGGCGGCCTCACAGCGGGGCCGGACGCCCCAGCTGATCCTCTGGTTGCCCACACATGCTGCCCGCCAGCCCCTCGCACTCTCCCCTCACGTCGCCCTGCAGCAACCCCGGCGCGAGGCAGGAGGTGCTGGTCACAGACGTGGCAGACGTCCCGCCCACAGGCTTTGGGCCTCGTCGCTGTGGCTCTGCCCTCCGTGCTTCTCCTACCACTTCTTCTCCCCAAACGCCCGCATCCCATGAGGCCCCCCTGCGATGTCACCTCCTCTCCGGCCTCCCCTGGGGCCCACAGGGCAGCCTCTGCTCTGCTCTCAGAGGCTCACACGAGGCCTCGCTGGGGCCCAGCCACCTGCTGGTTGGTAGGCTTAAGGGAAAGGACACTCTGCACGTGGCTCCTGGGGGAGCTCAGAATGTCACCCAACGTACACGCGGCGCGTCTCAGAGCGAGAGGCGAGGGCGGCTCGGCCGTGAGGAGGGGGCGTCGGCCCAGAGGCCCGTGCACACACCCCGCCAGGCAGCCTCCACGGTTCCTTCCAGCGCTCGGCGCCCCAGGAGCCCGCACCCCCCTCCTCTGGCTTGTGCCTCCTCTGAACGTGCTGTCCCTTTGCTAAGATGCACTGCGGGCCCACGTGTTGCCAGCTCCCAGCTACTCGACGCTGAGGTTCCTCCCGAGACGTGCGCTTGGAAGGCGTTAGAAAATGCTTGCTTCTCTCTTGTTAGCCCATCTTCCATCTAGTTTTGTAGGGGTCCAGCCGGGGAACCCAGGTGGGTGAGAGAAGGGTCTCGCCCTGCAGTCTTCACGCCTGGTGTCCAGACCTAACGGGCGCACCCACCGGGCACAGACGGGAAGCTGGAAATGAAGCAGGGACGCGCCGGCCCGAGTGCCGCGGCTGAGCGTGGCGGAGTCGGGTCTGTTTACTCCCCACCGTCACCTGCAGCAGCCCCGTCTCCCTGCCCACTGTCCCCGCAGCACCTCAGCACGCTCACCTCGGCCCTCCACTCACCTCCCACCGTCACACAGCCTTGGGAAAGGCCAGGCTCGGCGGTTCAGGGCCAGCCCTCTGTCCACTTGCAAGGTGGACGCAGCACAGCTGGCTCCGAGGGTCAACACCACTGCCCACATCGACCTTGCTGGCTCAGCTCTGGCCACGCAGACCCATCTGCAGCCAAGTCCTGCCCAGCCACAGGCCTCACAGGGCACTGAGGCCACGGCATGCAGAGTCTGTCGGTGGAGGGCAGAAGACACAGAGCGCACAGGCTGCAGAAAGAGGGTGTTCCACAGGGATTCAGAGAACTGGAGCTACAGGCCACACAGGCCTCGCTCCAGCCAGCATCAAGTCACAAGGACTAACCCCACCCTAACTCTGGCCCATCCCAGGCCCCTCCCCTCCCACCACTCCTGGTCTTGGGGGCACCCTCCGAGGTCCTGACGGGGGTCCCGCCGCCTCTAACCACCTGTCACCAGGCAGAGCCCCCGGCTTTCTCTCTGCTTGGCTCCTGCAAAACTCCACCCCTTTCACCGATGGGAATATAATGTTGAGCGTTGCAGGAATAAAGCCACAAGAAACAAACATTTCTTGGAACTAAATTGGGCAATAATATTCCACTAAAAAGGGATAAAGAAATTTGCAGACTCCACGATTAGTTCAGCTGGATAGGAGGGTTACATCTGAAGTGTGAAATTTTCAGTAAATGCAATGTTTTTATGAGCTTTGACTGGAAGAGGGAGGAGGCACATACGTAAGGCTCATATGACCCCTACAACGTACACAACCTCATTACTCTTTATTTTCGGAAGTACTTAGTTTTAAATGGGTAATACCAGAACATGGAACAAAGTCTGAAACATTAGAAAGGATATAAAATACAGCCAAGAATAACTTTCTCTCTCCCCTGCTACACGGGTCCCACCTCAGGATTACCTCTGTCACCAGCTGCCAGTCTGTCCTTCTAGAGACCGACCACATCAAGAACACATGAACATGCACTCTTTACACGTGAGAGGTAGGTGTTCCCACAGGCTGTCCTGGGGAGCACCTGACCTGCAGACCACAACGCCCACTTAAACGAGCCTGATGTGTCATAATCCACAGCTGTCCCGATCGATCTGAGCGACATCAGGTCACTATGCCCCCTGGGCCTCACCCTCTGACAAGGACACAGGTGGTGTGGCAGCCTTTCCACCACTAAAAGCCCCGTGTATTACTTCCTCTGGTGGGTGCTGTACCTGCCAGGGTCTGTTCAGAAGAGAGAAGCACATCAGGTAGTTCAAGAGGCAGCATGTGACGTGGGGAACCAGGTACGGTAGGTCAGAGGGTGCAGGAAGGTGGGCAGCCAGGGGTGACACCTGCAGGGTGGTGACTAAGGAGGGACAGCCGGATGGCCCCCGCCGCCCGGGCCTGGCAGGGGGCAGAGATGTCTTTCTCATCGCTCCTGTTCACCCTGGTGCCCAGCAAGCGCACAGAGGCAAGAGAGAGAAACAAGGGCCTGTAGACTTGAAGGGAAGAAATAAGTCTTTATTCACAGAATCTATAGGAAAAGCTACAAGAAAAGCTGGCAGAGTAGGTGTGTTTAGAATAAAGGTCAATACATGAAATCAATTGTATTTGTACACACAAGCAATGACAATGGAAATTGAAATCGAAAAGATGCCAACAGCACATCCACAAAATGATGCTTTTACGGCTTGAGTTTTTGGTGTACTATCCCAGAAATCTTTGTCTACTCTATCAAAATCATAGAATATAGGGATATATTATATGTATACACACACACATACACACACGTGTGTGTGTGTGCTGAAAACACATCACAAAACCCTGATGAGAGAAATTAAAGACCCAAGTACGTGGAGAGACATGCCATGCTGGAGGGTCTGAAGACTCAGTTTTGTTAAGATGCTAATTCTCCCCAAATTAATCTATAGATCAGTATAATCTCAGTCATTTTGGAAATTGAGAAGATGACTGAAAATGTAAATGACAATTCAAAGGACCTAGAATAGCAAAACAAGTTTGGAAAAGAATAAAGTTGGTGAGCTCACACGACTGACTTAAGACTTGCTGTGAAGATACAGGAATTAAGACAGTTTGGTGTCGGTGTGAGGAAAGGAATACAGGTCAGTGGAACAGAACACAGAAGCCATAAATAGACCCATGCATATAAAGTTAGTTGACTTCCAAAAGGTGCTAAGGTAATTCAACTGGACATCTGTAAGGAGAAAAAGGAAGCCTGTCATGTGTAAAATTCACTTGAAATGGATCGCAACATGAGAGCTAAAACCAAAAGCTTTCTAGAAGAAAAAATAGAAGAAAATCTTCACAACCCTGTGGTAGGGAAAGATTTCTTAGACATGACATCAAAAATACAAACTATAAAAGAAAAAAATGTTTGATGAATTGGACGTCATCAAAATTAAAAACTTCTGCTCTTCAAAAGACACTCATAAGAAAATGAAAAGACGAGCCACAAGCTAGAAGAAAATATTTGCAAAACATACATCTGATAAAGGACTTGTATCCAGAATATATTTAAAAAACTTTAAAAACTCAGTAAGAAAATCCAATTAAAAGGGCAAAAGATTTGAATGATTTACCAAAGAGATACAGATGGTAAATAAACACATGAAAAAATGCCCTACATCATTAAAAGTAAATTAAAAGTAAAAGCTACAATAAGATACTACGCACATATTAGAAGGGCAAAAATGAATCAAAAATAAAAGTTGATGATACAAGTGCCGGAGAGAATTCAAATGGTGCACTCAGGAAAGGAGTTTGTCAGTTTCTAATAAAGGTAAACATACACTGCAGGGGAGGAAAAATCTTTTTCCTTCTACTCTTTTAGGTTCTCAGGACAAAGAGAACTGTAACAAAAGAAAGATTAACAAGAGAAAAACAAACAGAAGTTTATTAACATGTGTATCTCAGATATACCTGGGGGAAACTCCGTGATGAGTATCTCAAGGGGGTGGCTGGAACTCCTAGCATCTTAACCTAAAACAACCACCACCAGTTTTCAGAGAAGTGACAAGACCAAGGAAAGGACTCTGAGTTTCAAGGAAGGTAAATGTATGTGGGAACCAACGGTCCAGAAGGCTCTTTGTGTGGGTTCTTTGGTGTAGCCTCTGGGCTGACAAGGGTCTAGGGTCGTCTCAGATTTGGATGAATTTATGTTCTGCTTTTAGGGTAGAGAGATTTCCTTGTGTCTGCTTCTTCCCAACTGCCTTCCAGCTCAAACAAATCGTTATGCCACAGTGGCCTATTTGGGATGGCAAATTCTGCTGTCCTTTAAAACCTACGGTACGTCCCAGCAATCTCACTCTTAGGTATTTTCTAAGAGAAATAAAAACATTTGCCAACACAGAGACCTAGGCAAGAATGTTTATGGCAGCTTTATTCACAATCACTAAAAGCAGGACACGACCCCACCTCCGTCGAATGACGAGTGGAAAACGGTGGCACTTCCCTGCAGTGGGCGCAGTGTGCAAATTATACCTTGATAACCCCGGCTTATAAACAAAAGGATCAAGGTCTCACTTCACACCCCCCCACCCTTTAATACAGAAACTGCAGGAAGCCCCTGCCAGCGGGGCTGGAGGGACAAAGCGGGGAGATGGTGGGATGAGCAGGCCCACAGCCGGAGTAGGGCAGAGGGGGAGGCCTGGCTCCAGGCCCCCAGAGCCCCACCAGCCCACGCCCCGCACTGGAAGTGGAGTTGGTGGCCCTGACCCAGCACTGCCTCAACCACCCCACACTGCATCTCCACACCCTCCCTGAGACAAACCCCACCCCTGGACTCGGTCCGCGGGGGGGCCCACGCGCTGCTGCACCCAGAGAACCTGGTGCCGTGCCATCAGATCACATGGCAGACGTGAGAAGCCGGTGACACTATGCTCGTTTCCATGACACAAATTTATACCCTAGAACTTGGTTTCTCATCCTGGTAACAACATAATTGCTAGTCATAGCTTCAAATTATCCCTGGAGATCCAGACAGCCTCTTATTTTTACGGCTGTGAGAACAATGTTGAAAACATCTAAATCTGGTTGCACCCTGACACATCCCAATTTTAAAGCCACCAGGAATTGCTCAACCATGGTTTTGCTGGTTCTCTTTAAAAATAGTGGGTGCCTTAAACAGAATGATCGATAAACATCTTATTTGATTTTTATAAGGGGAAATAACCCCAAAACCAACTAGATCAGGTTCTCTGATTAAAATGTGCAAAGATATTTTAAAATTTCTTTTTCCTTAGGATTACCATTCAAAAAAGCTCCCATGTACCTCCAAGGATTAGTCAAATTCCTCTTCATTCTGGTATAATCTGAGCCAGCTACCCTGCCAGCGCTGCATCTCCCTGTGGGTCTCACCGGTCGCCCAGGTGAGCTCCATCAGGTAACATGTAAGCTTCCAACCCACCACTCTGGCCCTCTCCTTTCCTTCTTGAACAAACCTTGGTGCATCCAGCAGGCGCTAGACCGAGACACCCCCGGGCCCTGCTCCGAGAGCCCCAGGCCACAGGAAGTACGGTCCAGTGGACACAAAAGAAATGCTCCCACAGGCGACGGTGAGAATGACGCACACCAAGGAGCAGCCTCCAGCTGACCTGGGTCTCGGGCTGACAGCGGCAGCCACGTGGGCATCGGAGAAGGGCCTGAGGTGGGCGTCAGGCTGCGAGGCACCGGGAGAGGGGCCGGGAGGGCCAGAGCCTATGTCTGGGCTGGAGGAGGAATCCCCAGAGCATGATGCCAAGCTAAGGTTTGGGCGCCATCCTGAGGGCGAAGGGAGCAGGCCTGCAGGACGAGCAGCATGGAAGTGCCCCCGCAAACACGATATCCTTCTCGCTTCAGAGTTAAAGGTCTGCTGAGAGGCCCTATCACAGCTCCCTCTTAAATGAAGTCAAGGGTGAATTATCTGAGCTGCTGTGTCATCTAGGCCGTGTACTTCCTGAACAAACTCTGGTGATTTCTACGTAAAACACAGCAGTTTCCAAGCATGCTATTTGTTGGAAATGCAGACTCTGGGCCCTGCCCCAGACCCAATAACCAGCATCTGCATTTTGACGAGTGTGGGAAGCTCTGATCCATGTGCTGGAAACACTGCCAGATGCTTCTTCAAAGGACCTCAGCTCCAGAGCTGCCTTCAGACTTTTTTTTGAGGGCTGCTGGCCTGGGTGCAAACACCCCTGACCAGTCACTTGTGGACAGTGAGTGGAGCTGGTCAGACGCCCCAGGAGCGGGCGGGAGGCTGCGGTGTCAGGGGCCCCACAGATTCAACTGCTCTGTCCAGGAGCGAAGCACCGAGACGCCTCCTGCCAGGAGCAGCCAGGCCAGCGACGAGCAGCTGGGGTCCCATGGCCACAACTGAGCCCACATTGGGCAGCTCGGGTCTAATTCTGGTGCCATGGGGAACTGATAGGGTTTTCCTGGGACAGAGGTGCACCCCCCAAACGGGCGGCTCTGGGCTGCCCCACATTCAAGGTGGGCCCCACTCTCTCCAGGACGCTGGTGCCTCTGGGGCCCTCAATACCTCTGAGACCCCCAGTACCTCTGACAGCATCCCAGTGTCTCTGAGAGCCCCTAATACTTTTGAGTGCACCCCCAATACCTCGAGGGCACCCCAATACCATCCCAGTCCACCATACACGGGTGCTGGGTTCGGGGATGGGCAAGGCCTGGGGTGGTGGGATGGTTGGAGAAGGCTCCGGGAGTCGTTTGGGGGGACGCCACTCTCGCCTTGAAGGATGGTTTGCCTTTGCCGCGTGTCCCCGTGTCCCCGCGTGAGCTCGTGGTGTGTCGCCCCAGAACACAGTGACAGGGCAGCTCCGGGACGGCCAGCAAGGGCAGGTGAGATGCTGGCATGGCTCACCGGCTCAGACGGGGTGCCCGGGAGATGCCCCAATTCTGCGAGAATAAGCCCCGTTCAGAAGAGGCAGAGAAAATGAAGAAAACACCTGGTCGGTCGGTACCTACCTATAATTGAATCTCTCCGGAAAACGTCTCTATCGAAAATGTAAAAGGACAGGTGACGGAAACTCCGCGGAATCTCGCAGTAGAAGTCCTCTCCGTAGAAGGGGCTGGACACAGACAGAAGGGGCACCGTTAGATTCTACGAGGCCGCGTCCCCTGCCCTGGGGGTCAGTCCTGGGGGGTCAGTCCTGGGGGAGGATCAGTCCTGGGGGGTCAGTCCTGGGGGAGGATCAGTCCTGGGGGGTCAGTCCTGGGGGGTCAGTCCTGGGGGAGGATCAGTCCTGGAGGAGGATCAGTCCTGTGGGGAATCAGTCCTGAGGAGGGAATCCATCCTGGGGGGTGATCAGTCCTGAGGGGGGGTCAGTCCTGAGGAGGGAATCCATCCTGGGGGGCAATCAGTCCTGGGGGGATCAGTCCTGGGGGAGGATCAGTCCTGGGGGGTCAGTCCTGGGGGAGGATCAGTCCTGGGGGGTCAGTCCTGGGGGAGGATCAGTCCTGTGGGGAATCAGTCCTGAGGGGGGAATCCGTCCTGGGGGGTGATCAGTCCTGAGGGGGGTCAGTCCTGGGGGGTCAGTCCCGGGGGAGGATCAGTCCTGTGGGGAACCAGTCCTGAGGGGGGAATCCGTCCTGGGGGGATCAGTCCTGGGGGGTGATCAGTCCTGAGGGGGGCCAGTCCTGGGGGGATCCGTCCTGGGTGTAGGATCAGTCCTGGGGGGGGCCGGCTTCCAAGCGCCTGCCTCAGGCATGCACCTGTGACCTCACATGGGGGACACGAAATTGGGAGCTGGTGGTCCCGGCGGGCCGAGGGAGGTTGGTGGGGGGAGGCGAGGGCAGGTGACAGACATGGAAGGACCTGTGCGCAGGAGCTGCATCAGAGCCTCCGCTCGGGAGGGGGACGAGCCCACCTGTGGTGCTGCTGTCAGAAGCACCGCACAGGTTTCGCTTGTTTTACTGACCAGCTCAGGTCCAGAGCAGGAAGGGGGACCACGCTGGCCTGAGGTCCAGGCGTGCAGGGAAGCCAGCTGCTCTCCCCCCTCCATGTCCTGCGGGCCAGAGCCCCGAAGGCACATCCCCAGGAGTCAGAGCTGCAGCCGAGGCCGCGCGATAAGGCGCACGCGTACGGCAGGTGTTTCCAGGGCTGCCCCCGAGACGGCCACACATGCGAGTCCTGACTCCAGTGCCCCTGCCCACGGCCTGGTCCCCATCCCGGCTTTATCTTGGGGGACTGTCCCCACTCTCAGCTGCAAATCAGGATCACCTGGAGAGGTTTCTAGAAAACACACTGCCCAGGCCCTACTCAGAGGACCCTCTTCAGGGGTGGGTCACAGGGTAGCACCTTCAGTCCCACACCTGCCACCTCCTGACACAGAGCCGTGACGCCAACCGGTTACAAGTGGGGGACACAAATCTCACCCCAAGCCCTGGAGGCACAGGAGCCCCGGGACAGGGCGGTCCTGCACCCGGAATGCACTCCCCTCAGTGAGGACATGCAGAAACTGAACTGCTTGTAGGAATGTAAAATGGGGCCATCACTTTTCCAAAACGGTAAACCCGGAGTAACCATTATAGCCCAACAGCCCACCCCCAGGGGTATGTCCGGGAGCAATGAAAACACATCCACACAAAAACTGGTACGTGCAAAGTTACAGCAGAAACAACCCAAGCATCCATCAACAGAGGACGGACGCACCGAACGGGGCCCCTGACCCGCAGGCACCTTCAGCTCTGACGCTGATGCTCAACGAGAGAAGCCAACACAAGAGGCCACACAGGGTGCTGCTCCCTCTACGTGAAATGACCAGAACAGGCTCATCTGCGGAGACAAAGTGGATTCCCGGTTGCCAGGGGCTGGGGAGCAGGTAAAGGGAATGGGTTTCTCTTTAGGGAGATGGAAATGTTCTAAAATTGGTTGTGGTGATGGCCACACAACTCTGAATATAATAAAAACCACAGAACTGCACATTTTAAATGGGTAAATTATATGGTATGTGAATTATATCTCAATGAAGCTATTTTTCAAAAACAAAAAATTTTAAAAATACATCAAGATGTCAGCAAGTGAGTAACGGAATTAACATTCTAGGGTATATCATGCTTAAGCTTTTTTTTCTCTAAAGTTATATGGATATAGAATAAAAATAAAGACACATGTTTTTAAATAAACGTGGGGTTACATTATTCAACCTGATATACAGTCAGCTTGTTCCTTTAGCATGAGGCCATGGACCACTTCCCAAGTAAGTAAAGGCCAAACAGCACCTGAGGTCTGAGTGACCACAACCGCAGGACTCACACCTTCCAACACGCAGACAGCAAGTCCTTCCCCACGTCCACCACCGGGAGTGTCCCTAGCCCTGGTGTCCTCAGGACAGTCCCCGAGGTGGCCTGCTTGGTGGGAGGGCGTCCTCCATCCTGGGCTCTGGGACCACGGACCTTCCAGGAAGGTCTCCATCAATGTTTACAAACTCTGCTAAGCTGGTGACCAAAACCACTGCTTTCATTTGAAAAGTTTACATTATTGGTGAGGCTGAATATCTGTCAAGTGTGTCTGAAGCACTTTTTGTTTCGTTTTGTGTTGAAATGTCTTTGGCTCATTTTCTGTCAAATGACCATCTTTTCACATTCTTTTCAAGTTCAGGATACTAATCCACTGAGAACTTTTAAATTTATGTTGCAAAGTAAAGACAAGTACCTGACGCCCAACATACAAGGAGAATGTTTGTCGTCCATGAACAGGGACAGGCAGGCGACCCGGCTGTCCCCACCAGAAGCCCAGGGGGTCCCTGCACAAAGGCCTCCTCAGCCCAATCGTGGCATCTCTCAGGACGGCGCTGGCATCAGCAGGGCCCACAGGGGCATGAGGGAGCAAGGCAGACGTCCTGGGGGTGGGACAGGCGCCCCCTGGTGCCCGCACGCGGCCGGGCCACCCCCTTCTTGGTCGACGGGAAAGCCTGCAGTGTTTCTTTAAGGGGACAGAGTTGGAAGCATATTTCCGAAAGAAAAGGAAGCTGTGGATGGTGGGGAGCGGGGTGAGATCCCCCCACATGCCTGCAACCCAGACTCTCCTTTCTGGGGGACTCAGAGGGGCTGCACAATCCTAGCTCCCCCAGCTGGCGCCTTTGCCTGGGCATCTCTGCGCACAGCTCAGCAGCAACAGAGGCAGGGTTCATGCCCTGCACAGTTGCAGGCTTGTCCAGATAAAGGGAAAATGCCACGCGAAGGACTGGACGGCCTTAACTACCACTATCTGACAAGGGGATTAAAACGTGGCCTCTGGCCTCTGAGGCCGGCCAGAGCGCTTTCCTCGCTAATTACAGGGAGAAGTTTAAATGCAGTTTCACAGAATTGTGAAAGAGAAAAAGCCTCCGACAGGGGAAGCTGTTGGCCTCCTGCTCCGTGAGCCCAGATGTGCAGACGAGAGGTCCCGGCAGGGCACCCCCTGCAGGACCGCAGAGTCCTTCCCTGGCCCCCACAGAGCCCGGCTGGTACTGCCCTGCCCCCACCAGGGCCAGACGCGAGGTTCTCCCCGGTTTCGTGCTGTGTGCTGTGTCCTATGTTGCAAACGCCAGCATCTGTTTCCCAGCATCTGGGGGAGGGGAGCGTGGGAGCCACGGGGACAGAGGGGAGCCTCCCCGCAAGCCCTGGATGCACCACAGGGCAGCCCTGGCGGAGTCCAGGTGCCCAGAAGCGGGGACCCGGGGCCCACGCCGAGGCCCAGAGAGAGCTGGAAGCCAGGCAGGCAGGGCCCGTTCTCCGAAAAGGGTGCCGGCCGGCTCTGAACAGCTCTGCGTTCGGCTAATAAATGTGCAGGTGGTTAAACCATTCACTAAAACCTGGATTAAAATTCATGAAACCAAATACTGTATTCAGACGTCCACAGAAGAGTCGGGAAGGGAGGGGACTCGTGCAGCCTGCACCCCGCACGGGCTGGTGCTCGCGGGACCCCAGCACTGGGAGGGCCTGCACCCCAGGCGCGAACCGCCCATGGCTCCCAGAAGCAGGAGAAACCCTGTCTGGTTCCTCTCTCACTTCCTCCAAATGGCGATTTTAAAGCAGCGAGGCCCTCGGCACCTGAGAGCTTGTCTCTGAGGCTTCCAATAAGCTACTGCATCTCACTGGGAGGCCGGGTGCTCAGCATCTGCTGCTGAAGCCTCCCCCTAAGTCGTGGGTCACGGCCTGAACACAGGGAGGGGCGGCTCCCAGGACAGAAAGCCGCTCCGTTCACGCGAAGGACGGATGGAGAAACGAGGGCCTGCCCCCCCCAGCTTCATGCAGATGTGAACGGAGGGATGCAGCTGACCCTCCCGGGGAAGGAGCCTTGGAGGTCAGATCACAGTTTTCCTCCAAATGCTGGGGAAGAAGCACCCTGCCTGGACCCCACCTGGGCCAGTCTTGGCCCGCAGGACAAGGCTGGATCACAGGGCACAAGGGCACCCAGGGCGCCCGCCTACAGGGCCAGCAACACGCTCTTCCAGAAGCACAGGACCCCAGCCGATGTCTGTGCCAGAGCCCGGCCCTCATGGGTGACCTGCAGCCCACGGTGGACGGCCACGTGGCCTTGGCAGGTTCCTCACTTCTTCCAGACTCAGTTTCCCCATCTGCTCACATGGGGTGCACCCCACACGGGACTCCCACGTGCAGCCCCTCCCCTCCCCCCACCCCCACCCCCCCAGAAATCACGTGTCCTCACCAACAACTCACACCCGGACTGTCCTTTTAAGGCCTGGCCACGCTTCTTAAGGTAACTGAAGCCCCCGGACTCCAGAACCTTCAGAAAGGCCTCAAGGGAAGTAGGGTGTCAGGGTGAAGCCTGGGGGCGTGAGAGGGCTGGCAGCCTGGGGAGCTTTTGGGGACCCCAGAGGAACCCATTAACCACAGCATCCCGACACCCAAACTTGCCAGCCCACAGCTCCACGGGGACTGACTGTCTACTCAGGGAGGGTGGACAGGGCAGGCCCATGGTCTCTCCCTGCAGGGTGGTCTCTCCCTGCAGGGCCCCAGCCTTACGTAGGCCTGGGCATGGCGGTCAGCTGGGCATCTGGGAAGCCCTGTGAGAAGCCCCACATCCTGAGATTCAGGGGCTCAGTGAGGACTGGAGCCCGATGTCAGGGGGATGCTCCGAGCTAAAGGCCCACCCTGGACCAGACATCTCCCCAGGATCGGGGGGAAGGGTCCCTGCCTGGAGCTCCCCAGGACCAAGAGGAAGGGTCCCCGCCTGGAGCTCCCCAGGACTGAGAGGAAGGGTCCCCGCCTGGAGCTCCCCAGGACTGAGAGGAAGGGTCCCCGCCTGGAGCTCCCCAGGACCGGGGGTGGTGGAAGGGTCCCCGCCTGGAGCTCCCCAGGACCGAGGGGAAGGGTCCCCGCCTGGAGCTCCCCAGGACCGAGGGGAAGGGTCCCCGCCTGGAGCTCCCCAGGACCGGGGGTGGTGGAAGGGTCCCCGCCTGGAGCTCCCCAGGACCGAGGGGAAGGGTTCCCGCCTGGAGCTCCCCAGGACTGGGGGTGGTGGAAGGGTGGTGTGGAACGTCTGGGCCTGAGACCTGCATTTATGTCAAAAAGACATATTTTTTTGCTTTAACTTGAGAAATTAGAAAGAAAAGAAACGTAAGGAGAGATGATGCTCTTTGTACAGTCTCATAATCTCAAAGTCGGTGTTTTCTAGTCAACAACTTGGTTTTCATTAAGAACATCTGAGAAGATGACGTCTTTCTTCCCAAACCACAGGCTCCCTCTTGTGCCGTCACACCCTAACCCCAAACAACTTCTCCCTCCCGGAGACAAAGACCCGAAGACCGTGGAGGCCACCACACAAAGCTCTATTTTCTGAGCAATTTGCATCTCTCGGAGGAACAGAGAGACCCTCTCAAGCCACTGACCCACATGCTCCCTTCTGATTCCAACCCGGAAGGAAGTCCGCGCCCACCCGCGGGGGAACAGCCTTTCATTCCGGAAAATTCTTGGCGACAATGACGGGATTAGAGATTCTGTAATGACACCCAAATAGATAAGCGTGGTGATGAGCTAGCTCCTTCCTCACTGTGCTCTAGAAAGCGGTTATTTTACGAACTTCTAATGTTATGTAAAAAAAAAAAACCAAAACCTACCAACAAAAGAACAAAAGTACTGCCCATAATCCCACTACCCAGAAAAAATAACCACATTGGCATTTAAGTCCTCACATACCAGACCATTTTTAGAGCTATGCCAGTTTTTTAAAGAAAAAGGAATATTACCGTGAACACAACTTTCTAACTTGCCTTTATCGCTTGACAGACACAACCAAACTCTGCGAGAGGCAAGGAGGCACAGTCGCGGGGTCGGGGCCGTCCGGTCCAGAGGCCCTCAGGGGCGGGAGGGAGGGGCTTCTGGGCTGGATATGGGAGGGGCGCGGTCCAGGCAGGAGGCTCAGCACAGCCTCAACAGAGTTGCCCTTGGGGAAAGTGAGGGTCCGAGTAGGAGCCCCATCCTGCCTGTCGTGGGGAGAGGCGGGCAATGTCCTCCTCAAAATAATCACTTACATGGACAAAAGGAAAAACTGGCACTTCATGGGATACGCCTGCAAACAATTGGACCAACCCAGCTCCTAAGAGTTCTTATTTTTAACTGTAGCACGAACGTGCTCCTTTTACTGGATAGGACGGTGGTTTTCTCCACAGGCAGCCTTCAGCTCTGCTTTGCCCTCCCGAGGACCCCAGGATGCCCTCCGCAGATGCACTGTGGCCCCAGGCAGGCAGCTAACCTGCCCGGACCCTGACAACCCAGTTTCATAGAGCCTTGCCGTTTAAATAAATGGTAAAGAAATGATGACTTGCCATTTAAATGATTAAAAATTATAGCTGTGAAAAGTTAAATGTGAACACCGTCCACTTGCACCATCAGGAAGATACTGTTCTCAGGACAGAACTTTCCCCGAATCACCGTCCTGGCGGAGGGGCGGGGCCGGAACAGCCTCCTTCTCCCCGAAGTGTCCGACCCAGGGGTCTCCCCAGTAAATCTGCAACAGCAGTCCCCTATCAGTGCCCACTGTCCCACGCCAGACACACAGGAAAGGAAGGCAGGGACGGTGACACCTGCTCATGGGTGAGCGGCGTTCTGCAGACCCAGGGCGTGGGGACACCCACAGAGCCAGGCTGCAGCCCGATTCCCGGACCCCCTTCCCCTGGAGAAAGGAGGGAAGGGGGTGTGTGTCCTCCCTGTCGCCCTCAAGCTCCATCTGCACTCCAGCCTGAGGGAGCACAGACCACGCTGGGTGGCACTGATCCTCTGCGGCCACCGAGGCCCCTCTGACTACGAGCCCCAGAAGGGGCACCAGGTCCTGCCGGCTCTCTCAGGTCCAGAGATCAGACGTAGGCGCTTTGTTTCCTACAGCAACTTTGCCAAACAAATGATCAACCCTCACAGGTGATGCTGAGCCTGGAGGACGATCCGGGAGTTAGGGCCATAACACAGCAAGGCGTGCAGCTGCCCTGTGCGGGCAACACTGAACCCTGATGGCTGCTGGTGCCGGTGGCCTGTCCAGGGCGCAATGCCCTCCTTGTCACCCAGGCATGCCCCTTCCCTCCACCCTCACAGCTGCCATCTAGGTCTGGGTCTTGTGCTGCTGGGCTCTGGCCCCAGATTCAGCCCCTCAAGAACTGAGCTGCATTAAGACACCACCCCCTGTGACCTCCACCCGAGGTCTCTGGCCTTAGGAATCCCCACAGGACGTATGCAGACGTCCCTCCACCTTCTGTGTCTCTAAACCTCTCTCACACTGTCCATTCCTTTGTCTCTGGGGTAGATTTCTTTTTTTTTTTTTTTTTTTTTAAGATTTTTTTGATGTGGACCATTTTAAAAATCTTTATTGAATTTGTTACAGTACTGCTTCTGTTTTATCTTTTGGTTTTATGGCCACGAGGCATGTGGGATCTTAACTCCCTGACCAGGGATTGAACCTGCACCTCCTGCATTGGAAGGCAAAGTCCTAACCACTGGACCACCAGGGAAGTCCCTCTGGGGTATATTTCAAATGTACCTTCCACTTTACCAATTTTCCTTTCAGCTATGTCTAATCAACTATTTAATTCATTCACTGAGTTTTTCATCTAAATTCTTGTGATCTGCATTTTTAGAAATTCTGTTTCATTCTTTTTCAAATTGGTGCAGGCATTCTTCATCGTTCCTTATCCTGCTCATGTTTTCAATCTTGTCTCATTACTTTTAAGCTCATTAAACTTTGTTAGCTGACATTCTGCAAACACTGCAGGCCTGATTCTGCTATCTGTTGTTTCTCTTGGAAAATGCACATGACGCTTTATTTCTGTGTTCTTTGTGCATTTTCTCCTCTGAGCTCAAGCTCCCTGAAACGTTTTACTGGAGAATCCTGAGACCTAGATTGAAGGAGAGGAGTGGATTTGCTTTCGACTGCCCTGTCATTGCCTCAGCAGGCGTTACAAACTACTAACCCAAGACTGCATTAATGTACGTGCGTGGATTGTGGTTTTTGAACCACAGATGTGGTGTGGATTCAGGCTACACACTCACAAGGGCCAGCTTGTGATTTCAAGTACTCAGCACCAAGTGGAGGCACAATTTTCCTTGCGAACTTCTTTTATGGAGCAGGTTATTTGCTTTTGCCCTTACACTGTAGAGTCAAGGTCTGGGGCTACCAGCTTGCCCCTCACCAGTATAAATAGGGGTTTTGCCTCAAAACTAAATGGTCGCATACACCCATATTTTTAAATCATTTTTAAAATTAAAGTATAGTTAATTTACAATGTGTATTAGTTTCAGGTGTACAGCAAAGTGATCCAGGAATATATATTCAAAAAAAAAAAATATATATATATATATATATATATATATATATATATATATATATGTTCTTTTTCAGATTCTTTTCCATTATAGGTTCTTGCAAGATATTGAATATAGTTCCCTGTGCTATACAGTAGGTCTTTGGTGTTTATCTATTTTATATATAGTATTGTGTATGGTTAATCCCAAACTCCTAATTTATCCCTCTCCCCTCCCCCGCTATGCCCTTTGGTAACCATGTTTGTTTTCTATGTCTGAGTCTGTTTCTGTTTTGTAAATAAGTTCATTTGTATCATTTTTTTAGATTCCACATATAAGTGAGATCATATATTTGTCTTTCTCTGTCTGACTTACTTCATTTAGTATGATCATCTCTAGGTCCACCCGTGTTGCTGCAAATGGCACCATTTCATCTTTTTTATGGCTAAGTAATATTCCATTATATATATGTATGTACCACATCTTCTTTATCCACTCATCTGTCCATGGACATCTAGGTTGCTTCCATGTCTTGGCTATTGTCAATAGTGCTGCTATGAGCTTTGGGGCGCGTGCACCTGTACGAATTATGGTTTTCTCTGGATATACACCCAGGAATGGGACTCCTGGATCATATAGTAGCTCTGTTTTTAGTTTTTAAAGAAAGCTCCATACTGTTCTCCATAGTGGCTGCACCAATTTACACTCCCACCAACTACGTAGGAGGGTTCCATTTTCTCCACACCCTCTACAGCATTTATTATTTGTAGACTTTTTAATGATGGCCATTCTGACCTGTGTAAGGTGGTACCTCATTACAGTGAGGTTTTGATTTGCATTTCTCTAATAATTAGCGATGTTGAACATCTTTTCATGTGTTTGTTGGCCATTTGTACATCTTCTTTGGAGAAATGTCTATTTAGGTTTTCTGCCCATTTTTTTATTGGGTTGTTTGATTTTTTGTTATTAAGTATGAGCTGTTTGTATATTTTGGAAATTAATCCTTTGTCAGTAGTATCGTTTATAAATACTTTCCCCCATTCCATAGGTTGTCTTTTCACTTTGTTTATGGTTTCCTTTGCTGTGCAAAGCTTTTAAGTTTAATTAGGTCCCATTTGTTTCTTGTCTCATTTTTTTTAACCTCTTGGAATTATTTTGTGTAGGTTTGTCTCTTTATTTACTGTCAGCTTTAACTTTCTGCTTACAGCACTCCCTGACTTATCTGGCATATTAGATAAGCACTCAATAAATATTAATTGAGCTAATGCATAAATTAACCTTTCAAAAACTAAGCTTATTAAAACTGTCTGAGGAAAGCAGGAATGGTCTGTGAAGGGTTAGACGCTCTGATGAGCTGGGAGAATCACCTCGGCATACTCACTAGAGTTAACTGGCTTCTGGTGACAATGTCTGGGGGCTGCCCCCCGTTCTGGCTGTATCACAGGTAGCTGACTTCCCAGAAGAGACAATATTACTACACCACTATTTTTATTTGGCTCTCAGCCTCCCTTTTCTGCTCCAAAAGCACATTTTCTTGTGCCATCAAAACCAGAAACTATGATTTCTATTTCTAAGCTTGTAAGAAATATTTTCAGGAATGGTCCCTATTTCTAGGCCTCAACTAAAGCAGAGGTTCCCAAATTCCCTTCCCAGAGACCCTCACCCAGCAGGTCTGCAGGGAGCCCAGCTCTGCAGACACAGACGCTGGTTCTCCAGGTTTACAACCCTCTAATGTGGACTCTTCTCCTGGGGAGCTCACGGAAATAGCCCTGAGGGCGACGGTAGCACCTTCAACATCAGCACCAAAGCCACACGCGACTCCTGACAAACTCCTCAGTCTTCTCCTTCTCCTTCAACAAATTACTTCAGAGAATCCAGAGGGTGCATTCAAATAACACAGGGCCTCAGGAGCAGCCCTGCCGGCCTGGGCGACAACGGGGCAGACGGAGAAGGGAAGTGTCTCCATGTTTGTGGGGCAGGAGATCTCAACAGTTTCTAAAAGTTAAATTCATTCAGTCATCAGAATGTGCTGCTTGTTCCCACTTAGAAGCATCAATATGCAAGGATATAATTCATCTGCTAAAAATGTTCTCAAGCCCAAGATAGCTCTTTGGATGGACCCATACAACCCACAGTTCTAAGCCCGAGGGTGGGCCCACTGTCAGCACGGGCTCCAGAACCACTTACTCTGGTTGGGACTCCACCCGGCTTTACTGTGCTTCCCCCAGACTCACGCCACCGTCCCCGCCCGCCTGCCAGGGCGGCAGAGGCCCCCCTCACCTACCCACTCCCTCTCCCGGAGACATGCTGTGACCACAGGTGCCACCACTTCCTACCCCAGGGCGGGGTCCGAGGCCAGCAGGCCAGGAGCTGGTGGGAAATGCAAATCGCCGCCCTACCCCACCCGCCTGGGGCGACACCCGGGCTTTAACAGGCTCTCCGAACGGTTCCTACACAAGCTGGGGTTGAGGGGCACGGACGTGTTTCTTAGGCTGCAAACCTCTCAGTCTTAAGGCTTAAATGCTGCCCTCTCTCACCTGACCCCTCTCTTGCTCAAATCTAGCAACAATGCTTTCTAGGTCTCTGATCTCTGTGAACAGTTACCTCCACCCCCGTCTTGAGCCTCTTTAGAAAAAGGAAGATGGTCAAAGCAAGCTTCCCGAATATTTCTGCTCTGAAATCCTCGATCTGTACTCTTCTGTTGCACTACATACTGCCCAGCTCACCTGGACTTAGAAAGTCCTCGCCCACCGCTCAGCTGACAAAGAAGTCTATGTGCTCTCTCCCTCCCGCTCTGCCCAGGTCATTACGGGCATTTAGGGGCCACGAGTCCGTAACTGCCCCGGGAGCCCGTTCCTCTCTCAGGCCGAGAGAGAGGAGAAGGATCGAGTGAGGACACCCTCCACACAGAAGCAACTGTCAGCATCAAATAAAGCGGCAGCAGACATTACCAGAGTGATTTCTCCACGATTTGGGTCCTGAAAACCTCCTCCTGGTCTAGGTTCACGGTGCAGTAACAATCTCGCATTTTGTTTGGCCCCGGGTAAGTGGGAAGATTTTTGGCTTCACCTAAAAAGCAAACGTAAACCTATCATCAGTTTAGCATGGAATTATTTAGTCTCCTTGTTAACCACAGACACCTTTCCCAATGATGGATTTATCTCACAGCAAGGCACCTGCCCACTTCTGTATGTTCATTAGCTCTTCATGAGGTCTCGGTTTTCTTGCCACCAAAGTGTTGATGAGAAAACCATCTGTTCTGTTACAGTGCAAGGTAACATATACATTAACCTCTAGAGCAATGGATTCCTATAAAAGTAGTGATCCATTGGCCTAGGAATTAAGGATTGTTTCGTTTTACCCAATTAGTCCCTTTAATATTTTTCATGTTTAAATGATGGTAAGATACATAGAAATTAAAATGTATCCTCTCATGCACCTTCACACATATAGCTCAGCAGCACCGCAGTGAACTCTATTCACACTGTTGCACAATCAATCTACGGAACTCCTTCACCTCGTAAAGTTGAAACTGCACCCGTTAAACAACGAGCCCCGCTTCCCCGCCACCCCCAGCCCCTGCCGCCCACCTTCTGCCCAGGGACCTCACAGAAGTGGAACCACACACTGCCTGTCCTTCTGGGTCTGGCTTGTGTCACTGAGCGCAACGTCCTCAAGGCTCATCCACATCACGGCCCGAGACAGGATTCGCTTCTTTGCCAAGGCTAACGTTTTGCTTATCTATTCATCCCCCGGGTCGCTTTTTATTTTGAATTTAATTTGATAGTACTAGGTCAAAGTTGGGGCAATAATTAAGGAGAAGGACTCTTTTTTTACTGATGAGTAAGCTACGAACTCCAGCTGTGTAGAAGCCGGTGAGGAGAAGTCTGGGGTGGGGGGACCAGCCACGGGCCATGCCTCCCTGAAATACGCTGGAGAAGAGGCGGGAGCTGCCCACGGCCCCGTGGAATCTTGGACGCCATGTCGCCTTTGATCTTGGGTCTCCCCGAAGACCATTAGCGAAGCCGCAGCTGCTGGACCCTCTGCCAGAAGCTGGGAGTGAGCTTGGGCTGCAAGTCCAAGCAGCCCCTTTGCTTGTGGACTGACCAGGAGCAGAGGGGCTTGCAACCAGGGGGGAGAAGCCCCTCCCTGGAAGGAACCCCCCCCGGCTGGGCGTGTGCAGGCGCCAGACCCAGGGCCAGGAAGGGGGCCGGGGCTGAGCACCCAGCACCCACCAACGCAGCCCAGGCACGGCCGACACCTGCTAGTACCACCCAGGGCCGCACTACCTCCTCTGGTTAAAACTGAAGGAAAAGCAACAACAACAGAAAGCAAACCAAAACCTCAGGGCTCAGCACCCAGAGGAGCCACGCCCACACCCCACAAACACACTTGACGCCGCTCTCCGGGAAACACGCAGTTGGCAACTTCCTGCTGTGACCTCCCAAGGGTGGAGGTGAGCTTGACCGGTGCGGAGTCTTGCTCTCAAACTTCTGATTAACCTTTTTGCTCGGGACGGAGGAGAGCAGCAATGAACAGAAGTGGCTCAGTAACTGGGTGAATGTTTTCTGGGCCAATAAATCGAGTGTTTTGAGGCTTCCTAGCAGCCCCAGCTGCACTCTGCACAGGCGGATCTGCCGCACACGCGGCCGGGACACCAGGCCTCTCCTCTGGGCCTCGGCTTCCCCAACCGTAAAAGCAAGACAGCACACGTCTCCCAGCCTCCTCTAACTCAAAAGGTTCTAGGAATTTTTCTTTTGGGAATCATCAGGGAATCGTCAGTGACTCTCAGATGGTGAAGAAAAAGAAATAACAAATGAATGTTTTCCTAGGGCTGCGATTATCCTCACAGAAGCCTCCGGGAAGCGCCAGTCCACAAAGAGTCAGGCACAGACCCACAGACCATCTGAGAAGAGGCGCGTGATCCCTGCCCGGCTTCGAGCCCGCTGTTAAGTGTCCAAAGACAGACTTTCCGATGGCTCCTGGCAGACGTGAGCAGCCACGTGTGCACACACAGGTGCATGCAGGGGGCGTGACGACCCACATCCGAAGGGGCCCAGTGGCTTCCCGCCCGCTTTCCAAACTGATTTACGTTCACAAATCTTCCCCCTCAAACAGCCCGGCTCTGCTGACTTTCCAGCTGACACCTCTAGAATGTGACCCTATTTCCTGCTGGAACTTTTGGGGCAACAAATGAGATATTTAGCTGCAAGTTCCTGTGTTTTTTAAAAGTAGAAAAAGCCCTTTTCTTTGAAAGTCTTATTGGAGATGGCCATTGGTGGAAAATACAGAACTGGGATTTTTCTTCTGTTTATTCCCGGAAGAACCTCAGAACACAAGCAGCGGCAGCTGACACTTCTCTTCAAGGACGCGCCTGCCCTGAGCAATCGGGTTAACAGCTGCGAGATGCCAAACTACCTTGTGCGGCTGTGAACATGGCCTGGCTCCCCGCCTCCCACCCCTGGCCCTGCCCAACCCCACCGGTTACAGAAACATCCCGGTTGCTACGACGATGGCGGCACCAGAGCACCGGCAGGCCGAGCTGAGCCAACATTAACGAGCGGCTCAGGCCAGGAGGGTTGGGAGCGGGCCGGCACCCGGTCCTGGCCGCGTGGTCTGCCCAGGGTCCTCCAGCTGGGGACCCCACCGTGGCCCAGGGGGCCGGGCGGGGCATGTCCCAGCCACACTCAGAGCAGATGACGTCTCTTCCATGCGCGTTACTTGTGCCAAAGGCCGGAGGCCGCTCCCCTCCCTGGATGCAGATTAGGGGCCTTTGGTCTCCCTCAAAGGAGAAGAGAGCCGTGACCCTTTTCCCAGTGTGTGGAGACATTTACCTAAGAAGGTAAAGCCATGCCTCGTATACATTTGTTGAATGACTGGATGGATAAACGCCTGCAAGGAAAAAGGAAAGTAAGCTCTGGTTTCAGTCTACGAGCCAAGTCACATTTTCAGACGCCTCCCTCCTGTTACCCACGTCTCAAAAGCGCACACTGTTCACCCACCAGAACTGTCTGCTGGTGGATTTGATAGAGACAGCAAATTGGCGCCCAGTACCATCTCTGAACCCTGAATTTACTAACAGAAGTAAAAGGGAGCACTTAAAAATCGGTAATGAAACGGCACTGAAACAGCAAACCTGTTTCTGATTACAGGCGTCACACTCGGGGTGATCACAGCCAGAGAGCCCCAGACCCACAGGCAGCTGGGTCTCCAACCTGACCCGGTGGAGGGAAGAGCCAGGTGTGGATGTCCACGCCTCCCGCAGGGCTGTGGGTGGTCTTCGTGGCACCGCTAGGTTCTGCCCTGACGAGAAAGCCTACTGCCCTTACGGGGCAACAACGCTGTCTGCACCCCAAGACGGTGTTGGAGGTCTAACCAGCCTGGGCACCTCATGTCAGCCAGCTCACCTCCAAGGGGCTCTGTCTTGTCTGCTGCCCTCGAGAAGAGTGTCCTCAGCCACCCCAAGAGAGACTCCCAGCCGTGAGCCGGGGGCTCAAGTCTGCCACATCCATGGAGTGTTGGAACTTCGCTCTCTTTCCTGCTCAGTGTGTTGGTTTTCACCTCAACTACAGGCCAACCTCTGCAAATGACACCTAAACAGGTACTAGAGACCACTGCACTAGTCCTGTAAAAGCGACCCTCCCTGGCCCAGGGCCTCTGTGCACAGAGGCAGGACACGTGGAGGAATTACAACCCCCGGTGCTCCCGTCTTTACATGGGCTTTCTGGTCATTCTAAACACCTAACGGGTCTACCAATTCTGGCAGCCAACAACAGCTCATTATACCTACATAAAAGCCTATTGGTCTCAAAAGATCAGTTTCATGATTGAAACATTCTATTTCCATGAATATATTTTTGACTGCCTTGCTATTTTACTTTAGCACTTGATATTAAATAGAATAAAAGTCCGTAAAACCTGATGACATTGGATTTTATAATCAAGTTACCAACAGCCTCCTCTACTGCATGCTGACTTACAAGTCAGGAGAGCTCCAGGCTGAGCTGCTGGACCCGCAGGGCTCGGCTGATGTCTGCGCCCGGGGAGGGGCATGACCAGGACACAGGAGGATTTACTAACATGCATTGCAGGTTTCCTCCAATTTCAAAAAAGGATAGGCGACAACATGAAAGACAAGTTTAAAATAAGGCTGTTAGGGCTTCCCTGGTGGCGCAGTGGTTGAGAGTCCGCCTGCCGATGCAGGGGACACGGGTTCGTGCCCCGGTCCAGGAAGATCCCACATGCCACGGAGCCGCTGGGCCCATGAGCCATGGCCGCTGAGCCTGCGCATCCGTTGCTCCGCAACGGGAGAGGCCACAGCAGTGAGAGGCCCGCGTACCACAAAAAAAAAAAAAAAAGCTGTTAAAATGGAAATTAAATGTTTAACATATGGTAAGAGGGAGGAAAGTTACACCTATCCAACCCCACGGTGAGTGGTTCCGAGTTTCCCGGAAGCTAAAGAACAATGGAAATATGGCAGGACACACACTTCTCACAATTTACCTAAAAATGAAACACACCAGGGGCTTCCCTGGTGGCGCAGTGGTTGAGAGTCCGCCTGCCGATGCAGGGGACACGGGTTCGAGCCCTGGTCTGGGAGGATCCCACGTGCCGCGGAGCAACTGGGCCCGTGAGCCACAATTACTGAGCCTGCACGTCTGGAGCCTGTGCTCCGCAACAGGAGAGGCCGCGATAGTGAGAGGCCCGCGCACCGCGATGAAGAGTGGCCCCCACTTGCCACAACTAGAGAAAGCCCTCGCACAGAAACGAAGACCAAACACAGCCGAAAAGAAAGAAAGAAAGAAAGAAAGAAAGAAAGAAAGAAAGACACCAGCTCTCCAGGAGGAAACGCCATGAAAAGAGGGATGGGCGTGTCTTCCGAGAAAATTTTACAAAAGATGCAGAAACATGTTCATGGGTTGCTTCTTTTCTGTCCTCAGCAGGTGGGGACTCGAGTGACGACCTGTGAGAATCGCTTGGCACAGGAGGGGACGCTGACGGGGGCCGAGGACGCTGGGCGGCCAGGAGTCCCAGGAAGAGCCCGGTGAGGCCCCATTCCGCACACAGACACGACAGGGTCGCCCCTCAGGCCCAGGGACTGCGGGTCGGAGGGACCCCAGGGGAGCCTCTGGTCACCCCCTCCTCGCTGTGGACCCCCCGGCCACGCCTGGTCTCGCTTCCTCTCTGCATCCAGCACCCCAGCAGCGCCGGGCAGATGATGAGCATCCCTGAAATGTTTGTCCCGGGGATTAAAGGAGAAAGTCTGTGATGAAATGACCACGCACGGCAGCTTCTGAAGACACTCGCCAGAGACACGACGTGGGGACAGTCACAGCTCCTATTCTGCTCCTCCGAGGGGGACTCCTGCGTCCCTCCCTTTGGTCTGGGCTGGCCTCAGGGCCCTGACTGACCAGCAGTGACTGCCCAGCTTCCTGGGAGATGTCAGAGCCATGTGCCTCCACCCTGGCCACTGGACACCCTCTGAGCCCTGAGCCACAGGCCAGGCCCCGGAGGCCACCGCTGTGGGGACAATGCAGCTGCCTGGACAACCCGGGCCAGTCTAACTTCCCAGCGCCCCACACGGGTGACGGACGCATCTCGTGCCTGCGGGGCAGCCCGCCCACCAGCTGCCCACCATGGCTCCATCCAGGCCTCACGTCCAGCCCAAACCCCTGGCCCCAGCGTTGTGAGATGTGATATAGCACAGCTGTCGGACGCTCACGGGGCTCCAGGCAAAGCAGCTCTTCACCGGGCCCCTCCCTGCACACGGTGAGGGCTTGAAGGTGGACTAACCCGGCAGCGGAGAGCCCAGGAGACACCCTGGAGAGATCCCGTCCCTCCTGGTGAGGAGACCCTGCCCTGCGCCCCTGCTGCCTTCTGACTCTGACTCAAAGTACCTCCGACTCTAATGAGAATAATAATGAAGTGCGGCAGCCGTGCAGCCGGGGGACACCCGGGCTCCGGCAGCACCGCCGACAGCTGGGCGAGTGCGGCGGGGGGCTGGACCGCACAGCAATGACCAAGGGCCTTCCGGGCTGGGAGCTGACCCTCAGGTCTCAGCTGGGGGCTGGCGGTGAAGGCAACGGTGATTTTTCAATTCTGAATTAGTTGACGCCATTTAAAACTGGTGATTTCACATTTTTCTAATCCAGGACTCCCACTCTATTAGAAAACTCAGAAGATCCAGTGGTTCTGGGCCACGTCCCTGTTTTAACAGTCCCTGGCCGGGTCGGGCAGCCCCTCCCAGGGGCACCTGTCCGCCCTCCTCATGTGCCGTGACTGTCAGATTCTATCTTGTCGCCACCCAAAAGAGTTGTGGAGAGAAGTACCGACAAGAGCCCCCAGCTACACGTGGGTCTCCTCCCGCCTGAGGCCTCCACCCGCCCCTGGAAGCTTCCGTCTCTCCCCATGGCCCAAGCACAGGTCACCTTGAGGGACGGGAATTTCTGGCTGGATGGACGGCCCTGCAGGGCTTGTGGGGGTCCTCTGGGGCACAGATCTGTGGGACCCCTGAAATCATAAAATGCAGGGCTGGCACCACCTGCCGGGCTGCTCGGCCCGGTGCCCCGACACCCGTGGGAGCCCCCCAGCTTCTGAGCCGGCGGAAAATGCCGGGGCTGCAGGGGGCGGGTGGGCGTCTCCTCCACCCTGGGCTGTCCCCCCGCCCTCAGTGCTCCTTCATGCAGAGCCCGGCAGACCCCCTAAGGCAAGGGGGCGCGGAGCACCCTACGCACTTCTCTGCTTGAACTGGGAAGGCCTTAGAATCTAAAGAAAAGTGCAGTTTAGGCTCCTGGACAAGAAAGAACGCCTGCGGCACGAGGAACAGCAGGTGGAAGATCATCCGCTTCTCCACGTCCAGACGGACTTTGTGGACAACAGCACAGCCCCAGAATTATCTAGATCCTCCATCTGAATTGAATTCAACCTATTCAGCACCTAAAAACACAAAAAATATTAGCTAATTTTGCTTTTACTTAGAGGCTGGTCTTTTCCCATCGGGAAAAAAAAGCAAGTGCTATTCTCTTGTGCTTTTCCAATTAAGCTAGAAATGAAAATAGTGTTCTTGGACGATAACTCAATCCCGAAATAAAAGCTGTAAAATTAAGTCCAGGGAAAGAGAAACCACTCGTTTCCTTTCATTTCAGAATGCTGTGGTGAATGGGTATTTCTGATTTCTTGGAACCTGAACATTTGTGCCTCTGTTGAGGACATACTTTTTCACCTAATGCTGCATTTCTAAGGGCTGCTAAGGCCAGAAAAGAGCAAGCGGCACTTACTCTGCCACCCTAACCCTGGGGACACACCTGAGGGGCCTCGGGGACAGTGGAAACGGGGCAGCAGGCGCCCCAGCAGGCACTTGGGGGCACACAGCACCCCCCTCCAGGGCTCCCTCTGGGGGCAGGACATATGTGCTCCGTGACATACACGCTCACTGAATCAACAGCTCGGTCAAAGGCCCCACGACTGAGACACAGCATCTGACACATGTGCCGGTAGCCACTGCCCCGTGTGCCGGGTACCCCAAGCAGCTGTGCCTCTGCTCTCGCCCCCGGCCTGCGACCAGCCTCGGGACCCTCCCCAGCCGAGCCCCGGGCACCCGCGCCTCGCCCGGGTGGGAATTCCCTCCCATCTCTCCTCTCGGCTGTGAGCCCCTCGAGAACAGGAGCAGAGTGTAAAGAAGCCGGGGTCCTCCCGAGAGCCGCTGTGGACACATTTGAATACACGTGTAAACTGCACATCTCCCGATTGATTTTCACACGAGAAGATGTGGGTTAGCTGGTTACTAAGATCAATGCAGAAGCTTCTGGAAAACACCTAAGAAATAAACAGGGATCAAGAACATCATTGTGTGTGACATCACGATGACTAAAACAGCAGCTGAAGCCTGTGGGAGCTTCACCCCAAGTCCAGACCCCCTCCCCCCCTGCTCGGCTGCACGGCCCCCCCATCCACTGCTCCTCTGTGCTCTGCCTTTACTAACTGCACAGGAATTTCTAACAGGTTCAGTAAAGGGGGAGGTGAGAGTTTCAAGGTAGCTGAGAGGGTGAAGGAGAAAAAGGAAACAGAGATGGCAGGGCCATTACTAGAGTTTTCTTTTTAATGAAACAAACTAAGGTGAGGATATCGTGGAAACTTCGGGAAGAGTGAGGACCCCTGGATACGAGCTCCGCAAGGGCAGGGAGGCCACCCCTAGGGTCCCTGCACATGTGGGCAGCGATCCGGAGGTGCCCGTGAGCACAGACGACACAGAACAGAACACAGCCCTTGGGACGTTTCCGCGCTACGAGACCCAGACGTGAGGGGTGAGGAAGGGACCCAGAGGAGAGCCAGGAAAGGTGGGGACACCCAGGCTGACGCGTGGCAGTGGGCATGGCCAGACAGCCATGCCCGCAGCCAGCCGTTGGCTGCGACAGCCATCCTGCACGTGCCTGGCATGTACAGGTGTGTACGTGCATGTTTCGATCTTTGTTTTTTAACAGATTTATCACAATAGGATCGGTGGACCATGAAGTTCACCCACTTAAAGTGCACAATTCAATGCTTTTAGCACATTCACAGGGTTGTGCAACTATCACCCCTCACACCCGACACCCAACTCCCAGGCCCTGGCAACTTCGTTCCGCCCAACGGACCAAGTGTCCGTTCGGGGTTCAAGCTGCCTTCCCCTCAAGCCTGCAGGGCCCCGTCCCAGCTGTGGGAGCAGCTCCAGCGCACTGAATGGTCCGCATTTCAGTCCCAGCCTCAGCCTCCTCCACAGGCTGCAACGTGCGGAGTCCTGCTCCTGCTGGAGATTCGGGGTACACAGGAGCCAGCACGGCCCCCAGGCAGCAGCGCCCACCGGGCCGCGTGAGCGCCCGCCTGGCGTAAGGACCGGGCAGAGCCCCCTCTGCCGCAGGAGGGGTCTGCTCAGCCTCCCACTGAGTGACAGGCCCCTTCCCGGGACCGAGAGGGCAGCAGCAACAAGCGCCCAGAATCAGACTGTCCGGCTGAAGGGCGGTTTGTACTTGTCACACACACGCAGCGCGCTGCCGAACAGCCCTCGTCCGGAGCAGCGATTCACGAGCCACCGCCGCGTTTGAAAACGCTCTTCCCAGATCCCTGCTAGAACTGAGTCGTCGAAATCATGCGTCTTTGCCAGTCTGAGAGGTAAAAATGCTGTGTGTGCTTTGCCCTCCGTTTGTTAAGAAGGGCTCTTTTTTTTTGAAGGACCTGATTCCATTCCATTTATTCGGGAGTTGAAGCCACTCCCAGCCTCTCCTGTCCCTCTTCTCTGTCCTCCGAAGGACGAGGGCCCCCAAACCAGCCCTGACAAGGGTTAGCACCCCCAGCTCTGACGGAGGCTGTGAAAGCAGGGGTTAGGGAGCTGAGACCTCCTTGGCTGTCAAATTCTGATTTTCCAGCTGTGTCTAGGTCCACCCTCCTGACTAGCCCTACAATATCCTGTGGCGCACGGACTGGAGGGGCTGAGACCCCCCTGCACGGCCCGACGCGGCAGGGGGTCCGCCCGCCCTCCAGCGGGTCCCCTGGTGAAGGCCAAGGACCCTCACCTCGGGTTAAGGGCTGCCTGGCACCGCTACAGTCCAGGTTTCTGGATTCTGACAGGAAAACATTCCTCATAGCTTGCATTAGTGTTATTTTGAATTCAAGGAGAAAAGACAATCTGGAAAATATGAATTTGGGGAAAGTCGCCAAGTGCAGTGCAGCCATGAGCCCTGCTGGTCTCAATGAGCAAAGGAAGACGCCTGGCCTCCAAAGACCCCCACTCCATTGGCAGAGGAAAGATCTAGGTTCATTTTTCAGAAACAATCCACATACGACCCCACCCTGTATATTTTGGTACTATTTCTGCTTTTCTTTTTCCCACACCTTTCTCTGAAAGAGTCCTGTCTTGAACTTGAGGAAGAAGACACAAAGCGGTGCAGCCACGGTGGGAAGAAAAACTTAAACACAGAGTCACCAACCAGCCCAGCAATTCCACTGGAAAGAAGTGAAAACAGGTGCTGAAACAAATACTTGGAGACTTCCCTGGTGGCGCAGTGGTTAAGAATCCGCCTGCCAACACAGAGGACACGGGTTCGAGCCTTGGTCCGGGAAGATCCCACATGCCACAGAGCAACTAAGCCCGTGCGCCACGGCTACTGAGCCTGTGCTCTAGAGCCCGTGAGCCACAACTACTGAGTCCACAAGCCACAACTACTGAAGCCCACATGCTTAGAACCCGTGCTCCAAAACAAGAGAAGCCACCGCAATGAGAAGCCCGCTCACCGCAACTAGAGAAAGCCTGTGCACAGCAATGAAGACCCAACGCAGCCAAAAATAAATAAATTTATTTTTTGAAAAGCAAAACAACACACATGTACGTGAATGTTCACAACAACTCTGCTCATGCTGATAACACACGGTGCGTCCTCCGTGTTGCCAGGGGGTCGGGATGAGACGTGTCCTTAGAGGCGACTCAAAAGCTCTAGAACTAGAGCCCGTAGTGGCACAACATGTAAACGTACTAAATGCCCCTGAACTGTACACTTAGGAATGGCTAGACTGCTGAATTCTACGTGATGTGCATTTTACCACATTTCAAGCAAAACCAAGAAAAGCTGGTTACGAGTGTGGACAGGGCGGGGGTGGTTCAGTGTGAACGTGTGTCACTCACGGCCACGCACCTCCCCAGACCCTTTTCTGGAGAGAGAAAGGGCGGGAATAAATAAATACCTCTTTTGGAGTGTACATTTGATGTTGTTGTTTGTCATTTGTACCTTTTTGTTGGGGTACAACGCACACTCAGTAAACAGAGCTCCACGAGTTTCCCTACATGCACGGCCGGGTAAGATGGGGAACATTTCCGGCGCTCAGCACATCCTCAGGCCCCTCCCCATCCACAGCCTCTCAGAATTCCACAGCATCATCCGTTTTGCCCACTCTGTACCTCATAAAAATGGAGCCAAATCCAGGCGGTTCCTGGCAAACGTGGGAACAAGGAAAGTGCTGGGTGCTAACGGGGACCCGCCCAGAGGGGAGGACGACCTTGGCTCGTCACCCGCCTTCTCTCAGCGGAGCAGCAACCATGCGGCCGACCACACGCACCACCATGCAGAGGAAGTCAGGGGCAGGTGAGGGCGCCCGGAGGGCGAAGGGGCACCGTTGCTGAGAGCAAGCGCCCGAGGGTCCGAGGGGCAGGCCCCTGGAGACAGAGAGGTGGGCAGGAGTCTGGAAGGTGGAGGCTGGGGTGACCGCCCCTGGGGGTGACAAGGGGACGCGGGAAGAGCAGGCACAGTGGAGGCTGGCTGGAGTCAGAGAAGGCGTGACACCCCGGGAACATCCCGGAACACAGGCTTCCTTGAGCCTGGGGCCCAGGAGAGAGGCAGCTGGAAGGCACGCGGGTGGGGTGGGGGGAGGCGGGACCCTGCCAGGGGTTCTGAGAATGAAGTAATAAAAGCTTCAAAACTATTTCTAAAGGGCTGTCTCAGCCGTGATTCATATGCAGGAGTGTCTCCCGGCAGGAAGGATCTCAGGCCCACCCTGCACACCAGGACCACGTGTCCCGGGTGACTCAGGCCTCGGCCGGAGGCTGCTCTGCACTCCCCACCCTCGGGGCCTGAATATGCTACAGACCCAGCCCCACAGCAGCCCCCACCCCCGCCCCCGGGCTCCGCATCTCAAGAGCTGTTTAAAGCTCCAAAGTCATTTTCAACACCACTGTCAACCTAAGGAGGCACGAAACACCATCAAGTTTACCGCCTCAGCCGCTAGACACACCTCCTGTTGTGTGGAGGGGGAGGGAGGGGCCATCAGGACCTGCAGCAGCAAAGGGCTCGACAGCTGGGCCTTGCCAGGCACAGCCCCCAACACCCACTCCATGGGGAACTGAGGCCCGGAGGCACCCGGCGGATTCGAACCAGGGGGCGTCTGGGCTGCTCCCCACACTGCGGGCGCATCTCGGTCAGAGGACACAGGCCGAGTCTGCCTTCGCCCGAGCCCGAGGGCTGTGTGCACAGCGTCCTCCCGGCAACAACTGCCGTGCCCCAGGCTTCCCGACTCGACTCTACCATCTGTGGCAACAGCCTGCTCTCCGGCTGGTGGAGGACCACCTTGAAGAAGAGCCCAGGACCCACCCGGGCACGAGATGCTGCAAAAGTGCGATCCAGAATGGTCCTGATCCCGGCGGCCACGTGGGCGCGGCATCGCTGCGGCCCTTCTCCCCGCGGCCACCACCCCTGACCGGCCAGCGGGGGGACCTCCACGCCAGGATGTGGGCCTCCAGGGTCGGGCTCCTGCCCAACCATTCCCGCTGCAGACTCGCCAGGTCTCAGGGAACAGACGGGCGCTGGCCTGAGTGGGGACCAAAGCAAGCCAGAGATGCTCACGCTCGCCTCACCCCTCACCTGCGGGGCTCCACGCAGTGCACAGGCCTCGCCCTGGAGGCCTGAGACAGGGACCCACCCCCAAGGGAGCCCCACTGTCATCCCTTCCGGGTCTGAGGGCAGAGTCTCGGTGAGTGACCAGAGGCCACGTAGAACAAGCAAACAGCAGAGGGTCAGTCCGCGGACTGGCTGCCCCAGAAGGTGTGCACGGCTCCAGTTTCTCGAGGGGTAGACGGCCCGGCCCAGAGCAGTGAGCGGCCAGGGCCGGGCCCCTCTGAGCTCACCAGCTCGGCGGTGCCCACACTGTGCGGGGTCCGGCAGGAGGAGAGGCAGGCTGACCAGCTTAGACGCGGCAGGACCCCAGGCCTCAGATCTCGGCAAGTGCGCCAGTCGCCTGGCACCAAGCGGACTGCGGTCCGCCACTCGGGAGCCCCTCAGGGCAATCCCGGCCCCATCAAACCACGAGGGTCTGAGAGGCTCGGAGACGCCAACAAACACAGAACCTCAGGATCCCAGGCACGCTGGGTCTGTGCCCAGCACCCCAGACTTCAGCGCCCCAAAGGGAGCCCCGGCTCATGGCTCATGGACCCGGGCCTGGGGGGCTCCTGCCACGAGGTGGCCAACTGCCAGGTGCAGCCACACTGGAAGCCGGGCCCAGGGGTCTGCAAGCACAGGCCGTGAGCCCCCAGGAGTGCCACTCAGACCTGGCCGTCGGGCATGGGTGACCGTGGTGAGCATCATCCCGCTTCAGTGAACCCGCTGCAAAGACGGTCTCTAATCTGCTGTCCCTGCAGAGAACCGCAAGCCTAAAGCCCACGCTGGCCTCTGGATATGAGTCTTCGTGGCAACTTTAGGACAGAAGAAAACGGCAAAATTAACACTTTGGTTTTTCCTTCCTCATTCATTACTGGAAAGAGCGGCCAAGAGCGAGATCAGGTTCCACGTCAGAGAGACGGTGGCGTGTTTGCCCCTTCGCTCCTGAGTCACAGCCGTGGCAAACCTGCGGCTCACACGGGGCGTACACGGGTGGCCCACCTTCTCCCACCCTGAGGCTTCCCGCCGCCCGAGGCCCCGCCCACAGTGCGCAGAGAGGAGGCAATGGGTGGTCCTGGGGCCGGGCAGAGGGCCCCCTGCCGCCTGACAGGCCTGCTCCCCGAGCTGTGTGGACCACGAGGGGCAGGTCCGTTCACAAGAGCAGCGGAAGCTCGGGGCGCAGCGAGCGGGTGCCGGCCCTCCGACGCCGGCGCCCAAGCTCCTTACGCCTGGTTCTGGCCAGCAGCGCGGGCTCCGCGGAGGGCGCCCAGGGCGAGGGCAGAGCAGCCCCGCCACCGCGGCCCCTGCGTGGGAACTGCCCCCCACTGGCCACCCATCTCCCCCAAAGCCACTGTCACATCAAGGGCCACAGCTGAAAAAGCAGAAATCCACCTCTGCATCTTCACCGGCCTGAGGTGGGGACACGGCACCCACGCCTCACTGCAGAGGCCCTGTGCCTGCAGCTCCACGGCCTCCCCCGACGCCTGGCTACCATCCCCACAGCTGCCGTTTCTTCTCGAACTTTCAAAACCATGTTTTAAAAGCCATGAATACATCTACATCTAGGTTTCCTGAGGCAGGGGTCCCCAACCCCCGGGCCACAGACCGGTACTGGTCCGCGGCCTGTTAGGAACTGGTCCGCGGCCTGTTAGGAACCGGGCTGCACAGCTGGAGGTGAGCAGCGGGCAAGCATCTGCCGTCCCCCACTGCTCGCGTGACCGCCTGAACCACCACCCTCACCTCCGTCTGTGGAAAAACTGTCTTCCGCAAAACCGGTCCCTAGTGCCAAAAAGGTTGGGGACCGCTGTCCTAATGAAATAATCCATAAAACAAAGATTTATGAAGGATCGATGTTTATTATAACAATATTTATGTTGGCCAAAAGAAAGGGAACAGTTAAATGTCCAAAAACAGGCGATTCCAACGGCCTGGGCCCGGCCTCCAGAGCCGACGGCAGGACCCCCGGCGTCCAGAGCGCAGGAGAGGCGAGGGCGGGGAGCGCAGGAGGGAAGGGGGCTGCGACACAGCAACCAGAGCGGAGTTTACAAAGAACTTCCAGTAACACACAGACATGTTTGAAGGGAAAATTTAAGGGGCATACGTAATACACACGTATATATGTGTTTTTTTGTTTTGTTTTGTTTTTGTTTTTGCGGTACGCGGGCCTCTCACTGCTGTGGCCTCTCCCGTTGCGGAGCACAGGCTCCGGACGCGCAGGCTCAGCGGCCATGGCTCACGGGCCCAGCCGCTCCGCGGCATGTGGGAGCTTCCCAGACCGGGGCACGAACCCGTGTCCCCTGCATCGGCAGGCGGACTCTCAACCACTGCGCCACCAGGGAAGCCCTATATGTGTGTATTTAATAACTAATAAGTATATGTGCACACACAATATATCTCCATATGAAAAACAAAAATGGAGAGGAAATAATTGAACAGAAGAACCAACATGTTAACAGTGGCAAAGGTTTCAGCGGGGAAATGAGTCACCTTTTTCTCAACCCTGAAAACTTAAGAACTAGGTTTTCTAAAATTTCTATAGAGCATGCACTATGTTTGAATAGAAATGCTTATAAATTTAACAGCATCTGAGATTTATTTTAAATATAAATTTTAGGTCTAATCTCTCTTTTGCCAGCTATTCCTTCCTTTTACATTAAACACTGACAGAGTCAATTTATTATGTGTAATGATAACAGCCATTTCTGATAAGTAAGTTTAAATGTAAAATGACAGAGTATAATTCAGGGCTTTGTGAACAAATGCCCCCTTTATTAACTCTAAATTAGAAATTCACTCACAAACCCCACTGAGGCCGAGAGCTTCCAGCTCCAGAGGCTGAGTCCCTGGCAGATGGTAAATTAATCACTTAATCTTATTAAGTGTTTTCTGCTTAAGTCCTGAACCAGCTGGGTCCAAACTGTGACACATGCCAGGAAGTCACCTGTCCCGTCTCAGGGCACACGGGGGGCACACAGTCCACGGCCACCGAAGGACAGGCACAGGCTCTGTGCTTGAAACTGAGTTTTATAGAGAAACTCTTTTTTCGGCCTCTTTTTGAACACTTTTTACGACAAAAGAAATACATATTCATTGTAACCGGTAACGCTGCATAAGCACCTACAGAAAAGGTTCGTCACCAGCCTCCCTCCGCCGGCCCCGCAGCCCTGAGCTGCACCAGCCCTGCTGGTTCACTTCCAGACCCGGCGCTGCACCCTCACGGCCCCACAGGGAGGAAATGTCGGGGGTGGGTGGAGAGCCTTGACTTGGTCACTGAAACAGGATCACTGATCACGGCTCGGCGAGAGCAGTTTTCTCTTTACCACGAGACAGGTCTGCTTCCACCCATGGATCCAGGGACGACCCGGCCGTCCTCAGGACGTGGCACCAACACGGAGTGTCCACCCCGCTACCGTGTGCAGGCAGGGCTGAGGGCGAGGCCGAGCCACCAGGGGAAAGTGTCTGCGAGCACGTGGCCTGGGCCCCGCTCGCCTGTCCCCCACCTCCTGGCCGGCCTGTCCCGGGCATGAGCGCTCAGCCGCTGTGAGGTCATCACTTAGACATAAATCTTTATTCTTATATAATCAGATCGGTCTATCTTTTTAGTTTACTGACTGCTTAGAAGTTCTCCCACATTCCAGAGGTTATTCACAATATTCTCCAAAATGTTTCTGATATCTTGCTTTAGTTTTTCACTTTGTAACCTTTAATCCATTCGGCATTTGTTTTATATGGTGTGAGTTAGGATGTAACCTTTTTCAAGCCGCATGCCAAAGAAGGCAACTCCCACATTCTCCAGGGAACTAAAATGCGTCTTCATTGTGGATTAGGTGCCCATATACGTTCTGATCTGCTTCGGTATCCTCTGTGATATTTTGTCTATTAGGAATCTAAGAATATCTACCTAACGTTTTAAAGAGTCGGCCATGTCTGTCTACTAAAAGGTGACATATACGCAAGCTGACAACCCCGTCACTTGTCATCCTCCAAGTGATAATCACATTTCCACACGCTAACTTATACACCAGCTAATAAACCAACACTGAACGCTCCACACTTACTCTTTAATTTATTCTAATCTGAATGTAACCATCCACTTCCCGCTTAACAGTCTACGGTGCCTGAGCAAAACACAAAACTCTACAGAAACTTCTCCGGCCGCGTGCCCTGTCGGCCGTGTGCCGTCTGGGCCCCAGCACCTCACCTGGGGACACTCGCCCTCCCCAGAGCACTTCTATTTCAGCTCCCAGAATCTGAGCCCTTGGCTGGCCTGGCCTAGCCTGCCCGATCGTTAATCAACCAAGGGCCAATTCGCCATTTTCCATGAATGAAAATCAACTGCACTCATAGAAGCGTCCAGTCCTGACGCCACCACCACTTCTAAGAAATGAAAAGTGCCTCCAGCTGCAGAGGCCGTCTGGCGGCCCCTCCCCAGGGCAGTGACGGAGGAGCAGCCCCGATGGCCGTGTCAGGGGACCGGGGGCGAGAGGACGGGAGAGGGCGGAGGTCAGGCAGGGAGATGGGGACAAGGCCAAAGGGCAGGGCGGGGCGTCGGGGACGGTGGAGGCCCGAGGGCAGAGGGAATGCTCCCCGCATCAGCAACACAGGAAGCAGCCACCACTGTGAGTGTTGTCACAACAGTGGGACAGCGGCCCAGGACCTCTGAAACCCAGAAAAAAGGAGGGAAGAAAAGCAGAAGCCTACGGCCCTCGCACACACCGAGCGCCCTGGGTGTTTTTCCCGCGTTTTCTGTTCCCCTGGCTGGTGATGGCAGATGTAACGTTTTGTCCCCACCTCCCTCAAGCGCGGCCCAGCGGTGCCACTTCCCACCCCCGTTACCCGCCCCTCGAAGGTCTGCGGTCCTGCCCCTCATGCCCCGTTCCCAACGCGGGCGTCCCCCCATCCTCCCAGGAAGCTCCAAGCCTCCGGGCTCAGGGCTCACGGCGCGGCTGTGCTCTCCAGGACAGAGCCAGCACAACGCTCCGAACCAGCGGCCTCCCTGCTGGCGCCTGAGGTCAGCAGCGGCCTGTGTCCCTGTCGGTAAAAAGGGGACATACCGCCTGCGAGACGCCCGGTTCCTGGCACTCTCCCAGGGCAGGCGCTCCCCCGGGACCATCCGAGCCCTCGTCTTCCCGCTCCTACCACAACACAGGGGCTGCCACTGTCATCGCCTTGCTTGGCTCTCTTGGTGCCATACCAGCAAGGAGAGGCCCCTGCTGCGTGTCTGGACCCGCCGGGTCCACAGCCTCACACTGGAGGCCGGGTTCACGGGGGGGGTGTCACGGCCCCCAATCACACCGCCAGCACTTCAGCTTGCGTGTTTCTGAGCCGAGCCAAGCGTCCCGTGTAGGTCACAGTCCTTCCACAGAACTCCGGTCCCACAGTTATCACCGTGAAGGTCCAGTTCATCACAGAGAGGCGCCCAGATTACAGGAGCAGACGCGAGCAGACGGGTGACCACTCACTTCAGAGCTGCAGGAAGGAGGCTCAGGCTGTGTGGACGGTCAGGGCAGATCCAGATCCAGACGCGGGGACGCGGTGCCTACAACCTTCAATGGGGTCAGAATCCCAGGCGTTTCCCAGGGAGACTCTTCTGAGGAGCTGTCAGGCCCTCGGGTCTGACCACAGGCCACGCAGGCCGGCCAGGCTCCTGGGCTCCGAGAGGCTCCCCACGGCCGCACGACGTTCAGCTGCCTGTTTCAGTCCAAACCTCTGGTGCAGCGATCTTGCCTAGAGAAAAGCTTCAGGTAGCCAGCAGGCACTCTGCAGCGCTGGGCACCTTGCTCTTGGTCCCCTTCACAGTTCTGCTTTGTCACAGGGCTCTTCCCACCAACCCAGAAGCCCAGCCAGGCCCTCGGGGCCCGTTCCCGGCCGCCTCTCTCTCCACGTCCCTCCAGACCTCGGCCCAAGTACACCCGCGTCTCGTCATGACTCCCAACCACCAACAGCTCCAGACGCAGGGCCGGCCACTGCGCAGCACAGGCTGAGAGGCCGAGTCACGTTCTCCCAAGCTGAGGCCGCCTCTAAACCTGCGCCACTCACCGGGCACCAGGGTCATGCACCCACGCGGGTGAAACAAAGGCCCTCAGCCTCTAACCGCCATCCGCAGGTCCCTCTCCGCTCCAGCTCCCAGAGCAGAGGCTGCAGCCGGCCCCGGGCGCGGGGGCGCCCTTTGATTCGGGGGTCTCTCAGCTTTGAAACGGGCCGACAGGGAACCCACACAGATGTGCGCACGCGGAGCGCAAACGTGCCCCGCTTCGCGGCTGCTGGCTGACGGGCTGGAGTGACCCAGGCCCGAGGCACCCGCCGTGCAATTACAGCTGTTCACGTTCTCACTTTGCTTTTCTATGTTCCCCACACCTTCTTCAGGGAAGATGCTTACTTCTGAACACACACACACACACACAGACGGCATCCAGAGGGTGCTTGCTTCAGTCCTCAGGGGACGAGCGTGGGGAGCGGGCAGCCAAGACCCCGAGAGGGAAACGCGAGGGGGGAGGGGAGGGCGGCGCAGCAGGAGCCCCCCCGCCCCTCAGCCGTCGCTGCCCTCCTCCTCCTCCTCCGTCTCCAGCCCCGGGCTCTGAAAGTGTCCGGCGCCTGGCCCAGCCAACAGAAGCAGGTCCTGGGGGGGACCCAGCACTGCTGTTGTCCTAGAGCTCTCTAGGGCAGCCTGGGGACAGCTGCCTGACTGCCCGTGGGCGTCAGGGGGACAAAGAGGTAGGTCCCGGCCCCATGGGCATCTCCTATGGGTCCGGGGATGCATCCACACACTTGGTCATCAGCCCGCATGCACCTCGCTGCACAGGGACACACTGCTCTGGAAACTGAGAAGCTGAGCCCTGGTTCATGCCTGTCTGGGGCCCGTGGAGACTGGTCAGCATGCGGGATGGCGCTGAGACCCCGACTGGGGCATGAAAGCTGCCGGCGTGGCAGCCCAGAGGACGTGGGACCAGCCCCGCCACCACTCAGGGCTGCTCCAGGTGAACCAGGTAAAACTACAGAACAGAACACTGTTGATGCCACAAACGAGCTGAGTGAAAATTCCAGGGGGCTGGCGGCTCCAGGAAAGAAGCCCCAGGTCCCACACCCCACGCTCGCAGGCAGGGCCAGCCTCTCAACAGCACCATGAAAAGCCTCGGTGTTCCAAGTACATTCGTGACAATCTCCTTCCAGAAGAGTCTCTAGCCACAGGAGCTGTTCAAAGCAGCTCAGAAGTAAGAGCAGAGTGTGTGGAGTCTCCGTGCACGGCCGGCGACCGGGGCCTGCCTGATGCTATCTGAGCAAAACCGGCGCTTCTGGGGGCTGTCAAGCCCCGAGCTGTGGCCGGGGTCACCAGGCACAGCAGCGGTGACTCAGCACAGAACGCAGCCACCCTAAACCTGTCCCGCTGCCGCCCTCCGTCCAATTCCACAGCACGGGGGAGGGGGTGGATTGTAGTGGAAACAGCAGAAGCCAAAAGCAGATCAGATCGTGGGGTCCCACCCTCTCCTGCAGACGCGCGGTGGGTGGGGAGGCGGGGGGGCGTCCTTCCGGAGCTGCCAAAGCCACTGGCCCCCGTGGGAGCCGGAACCTGGCCGCAGGGCAGGGAGGATTTCCCCCGGGAAAGCCGGGCCCAGGGCCAAGCGCAGCCTTGCCGATGACAGTGCAGGATGACAACGCAGGACGCACGCGGGTGCCCAGCTCAGCTGTAAGGGAGCAGACCTTGGACCTGGGCCCTCGGACCCCCTCCGCGTGGGACCCTTAAGCAAGACCCCCAGGCCCCGCCTCAGAGGACCCCCCAGAGAGAGCCCTCCGTGGGTCCACAGCGGGTCGAAGGGGAGAAACTCACGAGGGGGAGGGTCCCGTCCTCTCCCACGTCCAGGTGGGCCTGGCAGCCTCCTCATCGAGCTTATTCATCGTCAGGCCTCTGGTCCCGAGAGGGTCTCTCCCGGGACAGGCCCCACCCCCTGCACACCACACCCTAACCAGCAGCTGTGGCTTGGGGCGTTCCTGAAACCTCCGAACAAACAAAAGGAACATCAAAGAAACATATCTGAAAGGCTCTGCGGATCCCCGTCACCCCATGGGGAATAACCACCATTGCTTTCAGCAAACTTCTAAGAAAGAGAGAAATGTGCGAGTGAGAAAACCAGACTGGTAGCCTTTGTTATCCGAACTTCAGGACTGAGACTTGTTCGCTTGCACACGGTTCCTTAATTTACCCCAGTTTACACGGAGGGCCCCGGCGCCCCTGCCCTTTGCTGCGATGTGAGGAGGCCAAACCGCAGTTTATCTGCAGAGCTGAAAAATGAACTTCCCCTTGTCACGTGCTAATGTGTATCCTGTACTTCCTGGGGTTTCCTTTATTAGACTTGCGTCCAGGTCTATCTCAGAAAGGACTCTGGGTCATCTCGGCCTCGCACTTGTGAGGGGGTGAGGAGGACAGTTAACCTGCGGAGGGGCGTGGAAGTGGGCGCATCCCTGCTCTGGGGCCCTCAGGGACCAGCCACAAAACTGCTCAATGCTGCAAAATGGGCCAGCACCTCATCCTACCTTTAAAAAAATGCCTTATTCTTGGCTGGTCTTTACACTGCATGGGCCAAAATGAGTGGAACATTTTTATATATATGATTTTACTTATAAAAGCAACGTGTTTTTCTTCCTTCTTCACTAACCTTTGTTTACTCTTTTTTTTTTTTTTTTGGCTGTGTTGGGTCTTAGTTGCGGCACGCAGGATCTTCGTTGAGGCATGCGGGATCTTTCGTTGTGCCATACGGGCTCTTCACTGCAGCGTGTGGGCCTGTAGCTGGGGCGCTCGGGTTCCGGAGCGCATGGGCTCTGTAGTCTGCGGCACGAAGGCTCTCTAGTCGAGGCGCGGGAGCTCAGTAGTTGTGGCTCGCGGGCCTAGTTGCCCTGCGACATGTGGGATCTTAGTTCTCTGACCAGAGATCGAACCCGCGTCCCCTGCATTGGAAGGCGGATTCTTTACCACTGGACCACCAGGGAAGTCCCGAACCTTTGTTCACTCTTATCCATTAATAAAATTGGGACAAGTTTTCTGGACGAGGCTGAGAGTGGGTTAAACACACCCTCCAAACTTGTTTGGTGTGGGTTTCTCAGCGGCCTCATTTCCATGTGTGGGGAGAAGCAGACTCTCTAAATCACTGGTGAAATGATCCACGTCACCTGAGCAGGGGACACGGGAGCTAGACTCTCCCCCCACCACCCACCCTGGCTAATGTCTGCGTGCAGAGAGCACCCCCGGCCCATGGAGAGGTCACTGCTGCAGGGGGGCACGGCGACAGTGAAGCATCCCCAGCCCACAGAGGTGGGTAAATATTTACACCCTTGTCCCACTGTGAGAGGCTGAGCAGTTTCCCCAAGCATTTCCCGGGCAAGGTTAGCACATGAGGGGTCAGAGCAGCTGTCCCTACCCAACTGTGCAAGTCCCGCCCACAGCCCCTGTGTTTGGGGGCTACAAAGACATCACAAGACAGCATCCTAGATTTACAAAATAGTTAACTGATTCATTAATACCCACTTCCTGTCATAAAAGCATTGTGCCATAGAGATAAAACCACAGAATGATCCAGAAAACAGTTACAGAATTCAAAACATGGTGAATAAGCAACTGTCACCTGACGTCCACAGTATCTAAAGGGGGACTGCTCTTCCCATTTCTTCCCAGACGCGTGCAGCCCTGTGTGAGCTTTTTAGCCAGGCTAAGTGCTCTGTGCTAGCCCGGAAGCCAGAAGTCCCTGCCGCTCCCCCCTCCCTGCCTCTCTCAGGGAGCACAGCCCCTGATGACGCTGCTGCAGGTCCCTGCTCCCGCAACACCACGCTCGAAGGCGAGATTACGCTTCTTGGTTAACACTTCACCTTTAAGTCATCGGCGGCTGCCCAGAGAAGCATCGACGCTCGGAAGAGAACGCACGGGCTCGGAAGTAGCCCGCGGCGGAGCTGGTGCCATCCCGGGGTCCCCTCGGGGGGTCGGGTAACGCAGCTCAGACCACACGGCTGGGGAGGGTGCCGCCAGACCCCAGGGGCGGCCACACAAGCCCACGCCCTCCCAGCCCAGCCCTTCCGCCCACAGCCACATCCTCCCCAGGAGTCGGCGGCCCGGCCCTGCTTCCACCGCTCATGAAAACAGCTTTGGCTCACGGACGCAACCCGGCGACTCGAACAGGTCCAGACCCTTCTGAGCCTCACTCCCCTCCAGCGTGAAGTGAGGCAGCGGGCAGGAGGGTGACAGTCACCCTAACCCTCTAACAGCCCTGCGAAGGAGCTATGAGTTTACAGACACGAGAACTAAGGCACAGAGAGGTTAAGTGACTTGCCCCAAGCTGCAGAGCGGGAGTGTCGCCAGCGGACTGGCCACAGTGCCGCTGCCCCAGGGTCCTGCCGGCCCCATCCACACCCTAAACCTTTGGGCAGTGTGGCGGGTCCACACCGCAGGCGTCTCTCCCCCAGGCGAGCATGGGATCTGGCTGCTCCCCGCCCGCACGCTCCTGAGGAGAGGCAGAGAGCACACAGGACACAGGCGCGGTTTTCACACAGCCCCCTCCCCCGGGCACGCCCCGTGCACACTCAGGTGCTGAGCTGCAGGGGGGTGGGGGTTCCGCCCACTAGGCCCACACTCCCCCACCCCCAGCGTGACAAACAACAAGTCCCCGAGCAGGGCCACCTGTCCCCGGGGGGCGGTTCCCTGGCTAGAACCGGGGCACTGGAGGAAAGTGGAGACGCTTTCCGCAGCGGCCGGGAGCTCAGGACGGGTCTCTCGGAGCCCGATGGGGAGACTGTCCCCCGCCGCAGGACGTCTGCTCTCAAGGCAGGAACCACGCTCACTGGTCACCCAGGAACAAGCGCATCTTAGAGAACCCACGGGCCGTCTTGCTGGTTTCCACTCTGCTCCTCAGGGGCAGAGCCCAGCAGGCTCCCCGGAGCCAGGAGACCCCGGAGCCAGGAGACCCCGGGGCCAGGAGACCCCGGAGCCAGGAGACCCCGGGGCCCGGGGGACCTTGCAGAAGGCGACCTGCTGCTCCCTCACTTCACCTGCAACTCGTGTTCTCAGTGGTGCTTCTCTCCTGTGCCCTGCTCTGCACCCTCTCTACAGGGACCCCACAGGTTACAAAATCCCTGGAAAGGAAAAGACAGAGGACCAAACCGCGAGCTGGGGCACAGCCCAAAAGCCGGGCCCAAGGGGGCGGCTGGGTCCCCCGAGCAGGCCTGCCCTGCTCAGGGCCCTACTTTACCTAAGGTGGTTTGCGACCCAGAAATTCAGACACACTAAAACAGACGTACAGTGTCCTGTCCGCCGCCCTCCCGGCCTCTGCCTTCCAAGGAAGACGGCACGTTTCAAGGACCCCAAGACGCCTTCATAACAAGACAGACTACTGTCGTCTGCTACTAAGAGTGGGAAGCAGTGACCATCAAGGGGCCGCTGTAGAGGCGTCCCCTCCCCAGAGCTGTTAACCAGGAGGCAGGTACACCTTCGGACAGACTAAGCCTTAGAGTAGAAAACGACAAGTTAATGTTTAGTTTAGTTTTAATGATAAAAGTAAGTGCTGCCCTCTTCAGTGGGGGTCACTTTATACATTTAGAAATTAATTCTGCACGTACAGTTTCTATTACTTCTAAGAATTCTCCAGGTTTGGAAAACACATTGTGTGCAGAGTGTGTGCGTGCGCACGTCTGCACGCGTGTGCATGTATGTTTGTGCACACGTGTGCACACATAGGCCCCCGTTCCTGGGAGAACAGGAAGAGAGCAGGGAGACCCCTTCCAGTCTTCCTTAGCACCTCCCCAAGACCTGAAAATCCCAGTTATTATTATTCCCATAAAAGCGTGACTATGTTGATGGGTTTGTCTTATTTATCCTTTGATCTGTAGAGGCTTGGAAGGCAAGGCCAACGTTTCCCGTGCATCCTGTGAAATGCCCAATTTATGGCCCCACGGGCCCATGTGCAGCACCTGCAGGTGGCGTCCAACTGCCGTGGGACAACCAGGGAGGCAAAAGTCACCCCCCACCCCGCCCCCGGGCCGACTTCACCTAAAGGTCAGCCCATGGGATGAGGAATACCCCCCTAGACGACCCCTGAGCACTTTTTGCAAGGAGGAGAGCTTTTGGAAACTAGCTTTTCCCAACCAGTCTTTGTGATTCACACGTTAGGTCAGGCTCAGAGTTCCTGCTGCTGCTTCAGGGTGGCCCTTACACTGGCCTCCACGTGCCCTGATGCACAAAATCAGCACGTCTGTACACGCCCCCAACACGTCCCAGGTCATATGCACAGAACCCTCCCACACTGTTCTGAAATATTCTGTCCGAAAAGGGTGCCTCCACCACTTCCAGGCCCCGGTGACAGTAAACCTGGACTGGCCTCTTGCACGTGAAGGGCTGAAGAGATCTGTGTGCTGGGGGCCAACACCCACTGCCCCCCCAGCCAGCTCCTTCCGGCCACAGAAATTCCTGCTTAAGAAAACCCAGCACTCTTATGTTATTCACCAAACTGGTGGGTCCTCGCACATATACTGATAGGGAAGCAGGCTAGGCTGGGGAGAGGCAGGAGGAGGTCTAGTAACAATCAGAACTAAATTGCTACTAACTATAGTGAATCCTGTGCGGGTGAAAAAGAGGTGGAAGCGTCTCATTCAGGACCCAGGCTCTGCCCTCCTGACTGGACAGCCTGCCCGTCCGGGAAGGACACAGGCAGAGAGGGAAAGGCCCTGGAAGAGAAGGCCAGAACACCCTCCGCAAAACCAACAAACAGAAAGTCAAGAGACGGAGCAAAACCGTAGCGACCAGGGGTTTTCTGTCCCCGAGACCCTTCCTTCCGGTCAGGATGTGCACAAACACATCCTTGGGTCCAAACGCTGAGAAATCCTTTCTCCAAATACGGAGGCGGAGCTCAGTGGAGCAGGAAATGATGAACAGAGAAAGGAACGCCACGGACTCCAGATGGACGGGGCCAGCTGGGGCTCAGGAAGCACAGGGTCCTCTGCCCTTCCCCTCCCAGCGCCCCAAGAAGCATCACCCAGGAGCTACAAGGTCTCCGGGAGCACGGCCAGGAGAGCCAGGGGGCCATGGGGCATCTGCAGCCCACCTGGCTCGGGTCCCACCAGGCAGGGCGCCCACTTCCAGGGAGCTGGGCTCTCTCGCCCGTACAGCCGGGCAGGAAACAAGAACCTCACACCTCGGGGGGCGAGGAGGCCCCTTGGCAGCCCCGCACCCTCTATGGCTCACGCACCCCCATTTGCAGTGCTTCCCTGTTCACCTTAACGTCCTCTCGCTTGATCCCAGCATACTCTCCCAGGCAGCCCAGCCCGGCCCGGGGTCCTCAGAGCTTCTCAAAGCCTGGGGGCTCCCACCTGAGCACAGCCAGGAGACAGAACGGGCCAGAAATGAACAGGAAAAGAAGCTACAGGAAAAACCCGGCTTGTGGGCCTAAAATGTGAAAGGTGTCTGATGCACATACAAAATATTAAAGAATCAAAAAGTGCAGAAAAGACGCTCGAGTCACAGAGAGCGGAAAGGCAGGCGTCCCAGCAGCGAGGCCCCAGAGCGGGGTGGGGACCCGGCCATGACGCCCTCAGGGCTCTCGGACGGCAGGTGCCGCCAAACATACACCCCCAGATCCCCGGGGCCGGGCCCACATGGGCCCCGTGACTCTGCAGCCTCCACCATGTCGGGCAGGAGAAAGGACAGCAAGAACGCCTGAGAAACAGGAACCTCTTCTAGACTCCACACGCCTTGCTGCGCAGACGAGGCCGGTGCCCTGGCACCACGGGTCCCGCCAACGGGAAAGAGCCAGCAGGAGCCGCTGCGGGCCTCCCGGGCCTCCCCCGCCATCACCGCGCGGTGACACGACACCACGCACCTCTGCCCCAGACAGGCCGGGGGCGTGTGTGTGCGTGTGCGCGCACACCCGTACTAGGACGTGAGGGGCCTCCGTGAGGGGCCCCCGTGAGAAGGTCACGGCGAACCACCCCTCCTTCAACTGAACGCTCTGCTTTATGGGGTGCAGGCCTGTCTCAGGGGAGCCTGGGGACACCTCGCTCCTCCAGAAGGTCCTGGACACACCACACACGGGTGGGGTGTGCCTTCCACGGGAACATCGCATACACGGTGTCTTCTGCCCTTGAAACTCACCCCTACAAAGTAGATAAAACACCCGGTCGTCAGATCCTAAGCTACAAACTGCTTGTGGCAGTCAGCCCCAGGACAGGCCAGCAGGGCCCCCTGAGAAGGGTGAGCTCGCCAAGCCGCAGCCCAGAACAATCTGGAATTCCCCAGCCCGCCCTCACCCCGAAGGCCATGGGAAAAGCAGCCTCGGCACAGCAGCCCATTGCAGACCTCTACAACAAGGCAGCTTGGCCAGGTCCCCTGGAGTCTGCACACCGATGGGATTTCTGGAACCAGCTCGGGTTCCAGGATCTCTGCAAACAGCTCTGTACCACCATCTGAGCCCGGCTCTGGGAAGTCCCCAGTCAGCTGGGTCCAAACAAGCAGAGGCCCAGAGGCTCCGGGCCTGGGGCTGAACCACCTCCGGCTGGAGTTTAACTGGCCCACTTCACCCCTCCCCGCTGTTGCCTGCCTGGCCGGGGGGCTTTTCCTGCATAAGGCAAACTCTGGGCCTGGGTCCCACCCCAGCAGGAGGAAGAGATGGTCAGAAGCCAGACGGCGGAAGAAACAGGGCTGCTCCCGCCCCCAGGGCAGCCTGCAGTCTGCCCACTCGGAGGCTGGCCCCTGTGTAAAGCACGGTCTCAGGGGAAATTGCTCAGGTGTCCAGCAGCTCAAGACACTCAGCTGGGAGGTGGTCAGCAGGCCCTGAGCCCCGGGTGTCCTGGCCTCTCAGGACCACAGGTTCAGGCGCCGGTGTCACTCTCCTGAGAATCTCCCATAAATGCTCGTTCAAAGATTCTCAGGGAAGGAGAGGCCTTGGTGGGAAGTGAGCTGCCTACTGAGGAAGTGACTTGATAACACACCCAAGAAGGCTGTTCCTCACTGACCACAGGAGGAGTGCCTGGGCCTTGATAATTTCAAGTTCATTACAGGACAACAGTCACAACCTCTCCTGCTGTGTGACTTTGGGAAAGTGACCTGGCTTCTCTGAGCCTGGGGGGGGGCATTTAAGACACGTGCCTGCACAAGGCACAGAGTCGTTGCCAGACTCTGACAGGACCACGTCCTGCAGGGGCACCTGCTGCCCCCCGGCGTGTCCAGGGCTCCGCGGGCAACAACGGATCCGGCATCGTGGAAACGCACAGAGTGCACAAAATCAGACCAGTCCCACAGAGCAAAAAAGGAAAACGACAACTTTTTCCTCAGAGGAAAAACCACACCAGACAAAGCTACAGAGAAGATCCAGGGGCACGCGTAGCTGCCCTCAACCACGGGGGGCTTGGCCATGGGGGCTCCTGGGAGGGCCAAGGGGCGTCACAGGAAGGAGAGACAAGCCCTGACTCCACACACGGATCACACCCGACGGGACCCATGGTCGAGTCCAAATCAAAGCTCCAGAGAAAGGCAGGCTAGTTATCAGCCCCCCACTCAGTTAAATGTCCCCAAAACCCAGAAGCCCAGGCCCACTCCTGGGCTCCCGTCAGCCCTGGGGGGTGGCCGAAGGAGGAGCCAGTCCCGGGAGAGGCCGGCGACCAGGCCCGGTCCTGGCGCTGCCGCAGGCCGCAATGGCACTCATGGCCTCCAAGCCGAGAGCGAGGCTGTGTCCGGAGCACGAACGGGGCAGCCTGGCTGAGGAAGCACGGCCGCCAACCGAGGCTCCAGGCTCTGAGTCACCCTGAGTCCAAGAGAGATGCGCCGACTTTGCCTGCCTTTGGATTTTATCCCATTGGCAATGGGGGCCGAGACAGAACACTTCTTTACACTTTGGAAATTATTCAGACAACAGGAAGAGAAACTGTGCGAAGAGGGAAACAGGCACTGGTCTGACTTAGGAGTGCAGGGCACAGCGCTCGGCTCAAACCCTGAGTGGCGGCGGCCCAGCCTCCCCCAGGCCTCCACGGCAGGTCTCGGGCGTAGACACGCGGCCACACCAACAGGGCCCTCGCCCGGATGCTGACTGGCCCTGCCACAGGCTGCAGGCTTATTTGAAAACGCAAACGAGCAAGGCCAAATCTCAGGACAGACCGGGCTGGCCAGGGATTTGCCCCGCGTGCAGAAACACAATCCGAGCTTGCAGACACTCGGAGGACGAGGGTCACAACCCGTGGTCCCACGGTCCACTTGTTGACCCATCACTTCCGGCAAAGAAGCTTCCGATAACGAGCAGCTCTGAGTCTGACCCAAGAGCCGTCGTGTGGAAGCGACACGTGGGTCCCGGCCCACGGAGTGAGCTGGGACGCGCAGTCGGGAGACACTCGTCCGCTTATTTCTAAGGAGGATCACGAAACGTGCATTTACGCCGCAATTTGAATGTGTTCACTGTTAATTCTGGAAGTTGCCTCACACTTAAAGAAAAGCACAGGGTCATTTGTGTGGATGGTGGGACTTTAACTTCCCTCTCATCCGGGTCAGGGTTTCCTGAACACAGGGCTGCAGCCCGCGCCGCCCGCGTGTCTGGGTCCATTCGAGGTCCCCTCCCGGGCCAGCCCTCAGCCCGTCACTCACTCGCTCTTGGACCTGCTGGCAGCCCCACGCTTTTCCTGCACTGAGTGAGCCTTGTGTCATCTAGGAAATTAGTTTATCTTTCTGGGCCTCAGTGTCCTCTACAGAACATTGTTCATTCCATTTTTTAAGTGGTTGTGACTTTTAAACTTTTTATTTACCTATCTGTATACATAACAGTAATATTCTTGCTTTTTCAAACAGACCTTTTACTCCCTCTTCCTACAAAACCACCTGCACACTCCCAAGCCCTGGGGGGCCAAGTGACAGACGTGTGTGGGTCTCGCTTCCACACCTGCACACCCGTATCGGTTGCCTTGCTCTTCTCTGGGACCTTCGGAGACACGCTCTGCATGCTGCTTTCTTTCCAGTCACACCCCACGGGCTTCCTGCATGTCACATGGCCGGGCCGGGCTCCAACTTATTTCTCTGAAAGCTGCACAATATTCCAGGCTGTGGAAGCTCCGTCACGTAACTGCCCCTTCCACTGGCATTTATCAATACTCTGTCTCCCCATTTTGCTATCTGAACGTCCCACCGACTGAGCACAGCTGGAACACAGACCCCCATGCTGACCCTGGGTGCAGGGGACAGACAACCAGCGAGCCCTCCCCACCCCTGCTTCACCACCTTCTCCTGACTTGCTGAGCTGGATCTCTAACCCGTTACAAGATTAAGAGAACAAGTAGCTTCAAACTGTACCAGCAGTAACACCTTGCCATCAGGACCGGAGCGATGCGAGTGTCTGTGTTCACACAAGCTCGCTGAGCTGCACAGAAAGGGCCTTACTCTCCCCTGTGACACAGGAAGAAACTGAAGGCAGAGTGGGCTCAGATGTGCCTGAGTTGCAGAGTTAGCGAGAAAGGTGGCCGGGACTCAGTCTCAGGTCCCAGCCTCCCCTCCTGGGCCGCCTGGGCCCAGCATGGACCCTCCTCGCTCGGAAGCAGCTGGGGCACCTGCAGCCTCCACCTTCCAGTGTGACTTGCAAACCTCACTTCTCGGGCTTAGCTGCTCCCACTGTGGTTGTTTCTAAAGCGTGATGCTCCGATGTCCTGATTTCCCAAATACTCTCCGGAAGGTGTGAGTGTTGACACACGCAAGTGCCTCGTTAGCTTCAGAGAAACAAATCCAGATGTTTTCTGCCAAATGGTGTTTTGCAGCCCCATGGCCCGTCCACAGGGCCCCACCACCTGCAGACCCTTTTCCCTGCGTGCCCGGGGCTACGTGGGCTGCAGGTGGCCCCGCTCGAGGGCTCAGCTCTGGGTCTAGTGCCCTGTTCAGTCACACCTTCACGCGTTCTGTCCCCTCCAGCTTCCTCCCAGCACCTGCACTAGGGGCCGTGTGCGCACACCCCGGTCCTCCCACAGGCGCCAGTGGCCCGGGCCCTCCCCTCAGGGGCACCGGTGGCCCCTCCTGTCCAGGCGCGTTATCGGGCAGGAGGCAGCATGCGAGGTGAGCTCCCGCGCCCTGCAGGCCAAGACCCTGGGCAGGTGACTCCCTGCGGGCTTGTGAGAGCTTAGGTGCAATGAGAGAAGGCGCACGCCAGACCCTGAAGTCTGCACCCTTCCCACCTCACACGTCAGCACACGCCACTGCGCTGCCCGGAGGAGCCCAGACCCGCGGGCTGCGGCCAGGCGGCCGACCCCGCGACCCCGCGGGCAGCGCCAGTCTGCACACCGGTCCTCAGGGGCCAAAAATAGCCCGCGAGCTGCGCTCCCAGGTTAACAGAGTATCCAGGCTAATTTTAGCATCAGAGAGCTCCAGAGAACACGCAGCCCCTGATGCCAAGAACCGTGCGTGGCCGGCGCAGCTCCCCGCTCCACGTCCCACGCGCAGCCTCGCGCGGACGTTGGCCATCGTGCGCACAGAACGTGTCCTCTAACGGAGCCTGTGACGCCCGGCTGCTGACAACCGCTGCCACTTACAAGCTGGACCGCCCCGCCTGAGCCTTACAGACCCCGGGACCAGCGCGCCACTGCTTCCCACCTTGGACATTGCGTTAAAAAATCACACTCTCGGCAGCACGGCCCTAGAACCCTGAGCTCCCAACCCCTGTGGTCTGGGGCTTCTTCTCCAGGCCACCCAGGGGCCCTCCCTGCTCCCCGCTTCCCCGACCTGAGGAGGCTCCTGCTTCTGGGGGGGTGACGTTTGGGGGGCGGGCGAGCCTACAGCCAGCTGCTGCGGGGCCACATCTGGCTGAATGGGGGCACGTCGCTTGCCCTGGCCCTTCTTGGTGACGGGTTCAAATCTGAATGAGAAGGAACAGGAGTGGGTGCTCTCAGCCCGGGGAGAACAGGGGGGCCGCTGCTCTGGGTCCAAGAAGGAAGGTCTGCCCTGTGGCCTCACGTGGGACTCGCCACGCATCCGCAAGCTGCCCTCAAACCTGACAACGACGAGACCCACTCACAGCCCAAGAGGACTTTTCTCACCCTCAAGGGCAAGGCCAGGATTTTCTCTTTTTTTAGCTTGAGAGGAATACCTTTGGACATTGCTCTTAACTGGACACATTTATCAAGATGACACTTTTAAAAACAAGGAGTAACTATCATGGAAAAGGGAAATATCACCGTAAAGTAAAGCTATGTTGCAAGGCCTAAAGGAGTGCCGAGTCCAAAGGAGCCTGCCGGGCAGAGGCGCTCTCGCCGGGAGCCTTCACCCGTCGCCGCCTACAAACCTTCACGTTGCTTCCCTTCCAGGGCTGAAGCCCTGACTCATGGAAAGCCAGAGGAGCACACTTCCTCAAGCAGCCTCACAGGAAGTGTGTTCAGTCTTACGTGACATGAGATACTGCTGTTACCAAAGATAGACCGCGGGTAAGATTTTCAAGTGTGCAGAAGAACGGTCCAAAATAACTGCGAGATTTAAGTGGGGAAAGACACAAGTTCTTCAGGACAAGGACTTGAAATAGTTACAATGAAAATACCCTACTTTTATTTGGCACTTTCTCATTTGCAAAAGGTGGAAGGGAAAAGAAAGGGGAAGAGGGAAAAAAGGAAGAGATTCTTCTCATGTTCCCCAGCGCTAGCCTCTCAATGACCACGTACTACCGGCACACGTTCCAGACTTTCCAAGGACTAAACGGCCAAGGCCCCCACTAAAAACTCTTCGCCCCCAGAATGTCCCGCCCGTCCCCTCAGCCACAGGGACGGTGATGCTGCTGATGCTGTAACTGGAGGGAGAGTTTCTCTCTGTCTCCTTCTGGGATGAGGGGCTCCCACCGGATGCCACAGACAATGCCTGCCGGCATTTCGCAGATGGAAAAGTGAGGCCGTGAAAGGGGGGCGGGGGGGCGCCTGCCCTGGGTCTTCCAGCCGGCAGGCCAGCAGGCCACCAGCAGACACGGGCACGCAGCCAGCCGGCCCGGAGACAGGGCTCGGCATGAATGGCCAGCCGGCCAGGGTCTCTGGGAACAAGGAGACGAGCATGCCTGTGATTCCTGCGCAGCCGCCCCTCCTCCCGGTCATCTCTGGTGTCCTTCCTCGTCATTGTACCTTCACGGCTGGGGCACTCAGGCAAGTCAGAGTCAAGACTGGCCACAGCAGAGGACTAAGGAAAGAAAAGGAGAGCTCGGGGCACCGCCCACCAGGCCCTGTCTACTCACAGTGGGACAAGACTAAGCCCCAGGCCAGTCCCCACAGCTCACCTCTGGGGCCGGCCCCGGCTCTAAGTCGGCAGCACAGCCCAGGACACCTCTTTGCTCCAATGCCTGTGCTGTGCACAGGCCCTCGTTCCCTGCAAGCCCCAGCAACGAGGGTGGGACACAGATGTCTCCCTCCTGCAGCCCCGAGCTGCAGGTGAAGACCCTTGGAGTGGGGAGAAGACAGGGGCTTCTGAGAGCCGGAGCCGCGTCCAGGGAGTTGGACCACTGTGCACAGACGTTTCTGCTCATTGTCTCTGCTACAGCCCCCAGATATGGGGGCGGGGGTCCAAAGGTTCTAATAATACCCCGTGCCCACACGGAGTTAGACCGGCAGATGTTCAGTCGCTGCACTAATCCTCAGCTGAGCTGGGCATTTCTCTCACTTGTTTCAACTGAAGCACAAAAGAGGGAAAGCCTAACCGAGCAGCATCTTCAAACTCCTTCCTTCCACACATGGCCCCTGTGTGTGAGGTCCAGAACCTCCCGTGAGGGCGCCCTGCCAGGCCAGCAGATCTCCTCGGTGCCATTCTCGAAAGAAATCAATCCCCTCTGCTTAACAGACCACGGTTCCAGAACCCTTCTGAGTCGAGTCCAGGATGGCCGTGCGGGGCCTGAACCCCAAAGTCCCCAGACCCCTTCCTGCCTGCTGCACCCAGAAGCCTGGCACAGCCCTCACAGCCTTGCCCCACCCCTTCCTGTACCCTAATTAAGGAAGCACCTCAAGGCCTCTGGGTTGGCATGCCCCTCATGCTCACTGGACCCTGGCACTGAGAGGCACTTTCCCTGCCACGCTTCAGGTGGAGTGCCGTGTTGAACCTCTCAGCAGGAAGCGACAGCAGAGCCCAACCAAGTAAACAGGAGAAACCCTCTCCAGGCAGGCTCCTCAAGGCGGAGGTGCGACCACATCCCATCTGCAGTGCCTCTGAGCCAGATATCAACAGCGTCTCAGCGATGATCCATAAACCAAAATAAAGCACACAGGAAACAACACGCGGATCTGGGGTAGCTGGAATTCCTAAGCAGCATCGAATGTCACCAGCAACTGACGCTCCAGCAGTCACTGGGCGCCTGGCTTGGTTCCCGGAGCCCCTTTTTCACATGGGAATGTGGAGGACCCAGGCATTCAGTGGGCAACAAGGGCCCCGAGGACGGGCAACACACCAGGGTCTCAGAAGCCCTCTCCAATGGGAGCTGTCCTCTCAGCTGGCACATTTATGGCATTAATGTGCAACAGTCACTCCAGGAACCGATCTTGTTTTGGGGGGAAGAAACTTGCACATCACCCTCCCAAGTTAAAACAGAACTGGGAAAAAGCAAGTCTCTCCAGATAAACCCAGGAAGTCCAGATATAGCCTTCCAGCCCACTCCAGAATCTGCACTTCCCTCCCCCAGCTCTTGGGTCCAGTGAGAAAGGCAGACTGCTCCGGGGACACGACCTGAATGGCAGGCCCTGGTGGCCAGAAGCTCCCGCAGCCAGTTCTCAATGGAAGGGGGAGGGGTGGCTCTTGTGGCGACCTGCCCGGAGGGAGCCCTGGGCCAGAGCGTTCCACAGAGTCACAGGCAGACACACACACACACAAACACGCAGGAACACACACATGCCCACACATCCACCTACACAGTCGCGTGCACACCCAGGCTCCATTCAGCCGCCCGCTCGGCCCCTCGCCCCTGGGGGAACCTGAAAGAGCTTCCACTTCCCCAGCGAAGGAAGGGTCTGGGTGCCGCACTCAGCGAGGCTCGGAACCCCGGGGTTGGTGTTTTTGGCACCTGAAATGCACTCATCCGGAGAGCACCCGCGCGCGCGCTCATGCACACGCAGATACACACTCCCAGCGGGAACCCGACCCAAGTCCGGCACCGCACCTCCCTCTGGTGCAGGCGACCCCACCTCCGGGGACCTGGGGCCGCTAGTGGCGTGGAGGCAGCGCAAGGAGCTGCGCCCCCCTGAGCCGCCGGCCCCGCTCGGCCCAGTCCGTCCTTGGAGGAGGTGGGGAGAGGGCAGCGGCCGGGCATCTCCTGGAGATGGCGAGGGAGCCGCGGCCCATCATCTCCCTGTGATGGGGAGGGGGCCGAGGCCCGCGGCCTCCGGGGTGGTGGGGAGGGGCCGCAACCGGGGAGCGCACATGGCCAGGAGGCGTCAGGGCCTTGGCCCCCAGGGAAGGGGTCGGGGGCCTGGGGGCGCCCGCCGCGAGCCCCCTCGAAGACCCCGCCGCCCCCGCCAGCCCTCGGGAGCTCACCGATCTTGATCTTCACGCTCTGGAAGACCCGGAGCCCCTCTTCTTCCACCGCCATGCTGGGTCTGCCCGGAATTCGCGCGCCGAGCCCCGCAGAGAAGCAGAGCCCGAGCGGCGGCGCAGTCCCGGAGCTCTGCGCCCTACCCAGTGCCCGCGCGTCCGCGGCACCTCCACCTCCGGCTCCGCCCACGCGCCCGCTCATTGGCCGAGGACGCGGGTGGGGGCGGTGAGGCTCCGCCCACGGCCCTGCCCAGTTCCCGCTTGCCCAAGGCCCGCAGAGGGGCGGGAGCGTTATGGTTCCGCCAACAGCGCGTCCCCAACTGCCCATTGGCTGAGGGCTAGGAGGCGGGAGCAAGACGGCTCCGCCCACATCCCAAGGCCCGCAGAGGGGCGGGGTCGGCCTCCGAGGAGGCATCGAAGGGACCCGGAGGGGACGTCTCGCCCCGCAGGGAGGATCCGGCCGGGAGTGCGGGGGTACCTGGTCGGGCGGCGGGGGCCACCGGGCGAGATTTGCTGGGGGGCGACCGGGCTAGGGTTGGTGGTGGGGGGACCAGGCGGGAGCGGTGGAAACTGGCCGGAGGCTTTGGGGGGGGGAACACATGCACAGGGTTTTAAGAAACTCAGACCTACAGGTATCAAAGGAAAAGAATTCCCTGGCCCAGCTCAGCCCCCTCAGAGTAGGGGCTGCCGGCCACCTGGGGTCTGGGGGAGTGCGCAGTCCGGGTGAGATCCCGATCAGGCTCCAGAGCTGCCCAGTCCCTCCCGCTGCCCTCCTGCCCCTCTGCTGTCCCCGGGCATCTCTCGGGCCACCCTGGCTCCTAGCTTCTCACACAGGCCAAGTGCACTCTTGTCTGCCCTTGCTGACCAGCAGACCACCAACCTCAGCTCATTTTCTGTGTCTCCTGATTTCCTGTCCACTTCCTACTCCTCCGGCTTTATAGCGCCCAACACCTCACTCTCTCTCTCTCTCTCTCTCTCACACACACACACAAACACACAGACACAGACACACACACCCCCATGTGTAGACCAGACTACAAGCTTAATAAAGAGAAAGCCCTGTTCTTTTTATTGCTTTACCTCACTTCCTAAAAAAAAAAAAAAAAAAAAAAAGCTTAGGTACATGTTAAAAAAGATTAATGACCTTTCTTTACCCAGACTACCTGCGCCTCCTTCCAGGTCCTCAGTCATCTGCTTGAGTTTATCTTCTCAAGACCTTCACAGGAAGCGTTTACTCAGGTTTAACAGGGAGGTTAGGGAAGCAGCCAGTTAGAGCTGCCGTCTCTAAGCCTGGACGTCAGGCGGCTTCTGTAGCGAGTGCTGTCATCCCTCTGCATGACCAAGGCTTTGCCTCCATCAATGTAACTGAAAAGCACCCCCAGCTCCCGAGCTTCCCAGAGGATCGGCCGGAGCCCCGGTAGCAGCAGCCTTGTTGTCAAGCTGCTTCTCTGTCCAGCCCACCTTCCCTCACACCCTCACAGGACTTCCCTTCTGAGAACACTGCCAATAAAGGCCTGCACACAGACTTCTGCTTCGGAGTCTGTTTCCAGAGGAACCCGGCATAAGATGGCTGGGGCCAGGAGTGTTCTAGGAGCAGCCTCTGTGACGGGGTTTGAGAGCAGGACACCTGCTGGTGGATGCAGCAGTGCTGAGCGTGGGGGGCACACAGTGGGGGGCACACAGTGGGGGGCAGCGTCTCAGGCATGGGGAGGTTGGGAAGCAGGAATCACCTCGACTTTGGAATCAGGTGGTTCTTGCTGAGGGCAAGGCAGTGAAAAGATCACCCATTTAAAGAAAAGTGCCGACAAAAAGGTTTTCTTGCTACCATATAAAGACAGCCTCATCTTCTACACCAGAGAACCAAAAAAGGTGCAGATCAGAGCGAGAACTTAATCATGAAGGTAGTGGTGCTCCGGGGCTGCCTGCAGGCTCAACCAAGGAAGGTTGCTGTAACCCTGAGGCTTGGGGGAACATCATCTGAATTAATGCACTCAAAACCTTGAATCCTAGCTTTCCGTAAATCTTCTGGACCTGAAGAGGTGTCCTCCTTCCCCTGTGCTTGGAGATGATTGCGGGACGGTACCAGTGCTCTGTGTCCAGCTCCACTCCCAGCCAGGGAAGCACAGCAGCATCACCCAGCCAGGAAAGCGCTGGGTCTGCAAAGAGACCCGGGAAACATGCCAGTGGGGGCTGGGTGAGCAACGGCAGAAGCAGAGCCAGAGAATGCTGGACCCGGGAGAGGCAGCACGCAAGGGAGACCAGGTTAGAGTTCACTGGTACGGCATCATTCAACCATGATGCAGGACTTGGCACGCTGGCCAGGACCCCAGTCCCCTAGTATGGCCTTTGAAAGCTTGTAAAAAGCAGCATCCCACACTAAGTGAAGTGGAAATGGCCTGTGGTCATGGCAGACAGCCAAGGAAGGCATCCCAGTGCTCAGAGAGATGGCAGGGGAGAGTGTAAATAAGCTCCATGAGGCCAGGAAACCTAGTCAGTGCCTAGGATGAGGAATGTGCCAGAGAGAGCTCAACCACGGCTGGACATGCAGGACTGGGCTGGGGGTGGAGACGCTGTCACAGGGAGCATTGGGCCCCCTAAGAGCAGTGAGGATGATGGGGTGGTGACATGACAGAGGCCAGAAGGTGACATTTAACATCAGAAGCCAGGCAGGGGCAGTTATTGTGAGCAAGACTGCAGTGGCAGCCCCGGTGCCCTGACCTGAAGAGGCTGTAGTGATGGTCAGTCGAACACAATGTCAGGAGCAGGACGGAGAGCCGGCCAGCAGCAGTGTAACTCAGTTTACGCTGCCAAAGGAAATCGTAGACAGGGCTCGGGGGTGCTGAAGAAAGTTGCTTCAATAAAACGTCACAACCCTTTACCCAGTTTCCAGGCATGAGCCAGTTCTCAGCCCTGGAGCCTGCTGACTGGAGGAGAGGACCTGGCTGCACATGTGGACAGTGAGGATTCCCCTGGGATGTCCCCAGAGGGGCCTGTGGCCATTTACTCATGTAATTCCACATGGAAAGGGAAACACCTAGATGTCTGAAGGGCTGCTGGGCTGAGGTCTGAGTCGAGGGGTCGTCATGCCCCTGTTAAAGCAAAACTTGTGAGGTCCAAGAAACACATGGAACTCTGCTAGGAGCGGCTCACAGGGAGCCCCCAAGTGATCATTTCTCCTCTCACCACAGGTAAGGGACCGGTAGGGATGCATGTGACAGTTGTCAAAACACCCACCTTGGTTCCTTGGTATGTGGGTTAACAGGCATACCAGCAGGGAAGCCTCAAAAGCAATGACACATCCTGGAGGAAACATGGAGATCAAGACCTCCCTTAAAGACCTAAAGGATCATATAATTCACCAGTCCCATGTCTGATGCCGGATAGGTTCTGGAGGATGACACTGAACCACCAAAAACTCAACCACACAGTAGCCCCCATTACAGCTGCCATGCCAGAGGTGGTGCCACTTCCAGGCCACATCAGCATGGCTTCTGATCCGTGGTATGTGGCCATGGAACTGGGAAATGCCCTCTTCTCCATCCCGAATAAGGAGGAGAATCAGAAGCCGTTTACATCACATGGCATAGACTCTAGCCCACACTTGGAATCTCACCTCATCCTTCCGCTTTCCTGCCCTCTGTTATAATACAGCCCAAAGAGACCTAGACAGTCTGGACAGTCTGCAGAGCATCAGTTTGGTTTGCCGTATCCATGACATCATTTTAATCAGACCAAATGAGCAAGAGGTTGGCAGCTCATCAGAGGGTTTGATAAGACACGTGTGCTCAGAAGGTAGGAAATAAGTTTATGAGGATGCGGGGCCGCACATCAGTGGGGCCAGATGTCGGTGAGCACCTTGCTTTCCCTCCACGCAACACGGAGACCCACACAGCACCCTTCCTCTATTCCTTCCCTAAGAAGACTCACCTCCGTAGACCTGTGCGGGCACCGTGCCTTCTTAAACCTGTGTTCTGCCCAGAGGGATTGATCCTTCTTTTCTAAATTAGAATCTGTTGCCTTAGAGTTGTGATCATGAGAGACAGGAAGACACTGAGGGATTAAAGGAAAAGGTGATGACTCATAGAAAGCATCTATACACTCTTGTTTATAACTCGCTGTTGTCTTATTCTCTCTTTGATAGAATCCTCTTCTGCAACCCCCCCAAAAAATATTTATTGAGAGGCATCAATCTATCAACCAGTGGATATTTATGTATTGGCTAAAACAGCATTATTAGATAATTTATTATTCATATCTGCTCAGTCTACTTTCAAAGGATTTGAAGTGACATAAAATAAATGACCGGTGTACAATGAATTTAAACATTTTTTTTTTTTGCGGTATGCAGGCCTCTCACTGCTGTGGCCTCTCCCGTTGTGGAGCACAGGATCTGGACGCAGAGGCTCAGCAGCCATGGCTCACGGGCTCAGCCGCTCTGTGGCATGTGGGATCTTCCCGGACCGGGGCACGAACCTGCGTCCCCTGCAACGGCAGGCGGACTCCCAACCACTGAGCCACCAGGGACGCCGTAAACATTTTTTGAAGGAAGAAATTATTGTATCAAACATCTGCAGTGAAAACAGCTACTGCAATGAATGTAGAGCTCAGCTCTGAGTTTCCTGATAGTCAAGGTGAAAGGGGAAATATGGAAACATGTTTCCATATTTCCGTATATGTTATATATTACCTAATAAAAAGAAGTGTATCCATTTTTTCAGAAAGGACAATATTTTGGCCAACTAAGCAATAGGAGGAAGTTTTTAGATAACTTTTTTCATGCAGATATTCAACAAGTCCGGGAAGGATTTTTCCATCTCAGAGGACTGAACTTTGCTGCTCTGCTCACAGCACTGCCTGGCACATAGTAAAAGTCCAACTGATATTCGTGGAAAGAAGGTAGTGGTTTCTCCTACTGTCACATGGAAATGTTGGGAACGTAATGTTCAGTCCTAATTCTCTGACAGTTTACTCAGGCCCTTAGGAGTCAAGGGATGTGGCTCTGGTGACCTGATAGTCTAGGAGAGAAAGCATTTGGAGAATCCAGAGAAAGGAGTAATAACACCCTCAAATAATCTTTCTCCAATATTTGTCGTTTGGGCCACAATGGGGAGAAAAGCCATAGAGGGGAGACGCCTGCGCTGAAGTTCCCATTGGATGCTCGAAGCCCAGGTGTTCTGTGCTGCTGGTGGAAAGGGGGCCCGCCTACAAGGAGGCGGCGCCAGAGCCACTGCCAGCACCGGCAGCTCCTCCTGGGACCGGCCGGGGGGCGGGGGGAGCAGGGGCCATGCCGCCTCGCTCCTGGCAGCTCGCCGAGGGACCGGGTGCCTAGGAAGCGAGCGCATCTGGTTGGAAGCCGGGAAAAGCCACCGTGTAGCTTCGTCTCTCTCTTCTCCATCGATGGCAGCTGGGAGGCATCGCTTTAAAATTCAGAGCTAGGGCTTCCCTGGTGGCGCAGTGGTTGAGAGTCCGCCTGCCGATGCAGGGGACGCGGGTTCGTGCCCCGGTCCGGGAGGATCCCACATGCCGCGGAGCGACTGGGCCCGTGAGCCTTGGCCGCTGAGCCTGCGGTTCCGGAGCCTGTGCTCCGCAACGGGAGAGGCCACAGCAGTGAGAGGCCCGCGTACCGCAAAAAACAACAACAACAAAAAAAAATTCAGAGCTAAGTGGACCCCTGAGTCCCTGTGGAGAGGCAGCTGCCCTGGAACCGTCTTGATGAACAAACGTGAGAAATGGCTCCTGTTGTGTAAAGCCAACGAGATGTAGGGATCACTGGCCCAGCCCATGCCTGGCCCAGCCTCACTAACAGAAACCCTGACAGCTGGTGTGGGATGGCATTGATCAATATCAGTATACCCGTCAGTTTGAGTTAATAGTAAAATATAACCCCAGGTACCTAATGGACTTACCTGTTGAAGACACTTGTATAATGCCTTGATCGCTTATTATGAAGAACAATTGCTCAAAATATCTACGTTTTTATCATAGTAAAGTTTAACTTGTTATTTTTGACCATAATTAGCCAAATATCAAGCAGCTCCTTGAAGACACCCCTGAAATCAGCAATTAACTAGGCTCCAAGTCTTGCCTTCTTAGCTATGGACGGATGGTGTGCGTTTTTTCTTCTACAATCTCCATCAAAGGATCCCAGAAGCTAAAAGGAGCGGAGGAGGTAACTGACCACACCACGGGAGACGGGGCTTTGCTGCCACTCACTCCTCACAACAGGATCACAACACAAGCTGCAAAGGAGAAAACCCAGGAGCTCTGACCACAGACACTTCCTGTCCAGGGAGGCAGGCTCCAGAGACCCAGCGACAAAGGCAGCCATGGTGGCAAACTGCTTGGCAGGTTGTTACAACCACGCAACAGAGATTTTATCAATGGCCAGTAGGAGCTGCTGCTTTTGTGAAACATTAGGTTGGGAGATGCAACGTAATAGTAAAGAAACTGGAAAAGAGCAAAATGATACCTGTGTGCCCACCATTATATTGTATTTGCTTCAAGGTTTTATTAATATTTATAGACAATCTTGTACAGTGGCCGTACAAGGTGTTTGAATGAGTATGTACTCTTGTTTAGCGATTCATTTCCTGAGCACGGGGCACATGTCCAGAAGCCGCGAGATCCCGTGGGAAGAGCAGGAAGTCACTGTCCACCCCACGGCCTGCAGGTAGTTCCACCTGGAATGGTGCGGGGAAATAAGCAGAGGAGACAACCCCAGAAGCTGACGTGGTCTCAAAGCTATGAACACAGTGGCAGCACTGAGCAAGAATGGAAAGCCCATGTCTGTCTTTTTTTTTTTTTTTTTTTTTTAACGTCTTTATTGGAGTATAATTGCTTTGTGATGGTGGGAAAGCCCATTTCTGAGGTTGTACCGACTCTGGGGATGGGGGAGCTGCCTCGGGACGGCGCGGCCGGGACTGCCCCTCACCCCTTCACAGGAGCTGTGTGGCCATCACTCCCAGCTTCAGGGCCACGGGTGGCACAGGAGGGAGTGGACGGTGGCAGCTGGCCAGACTGCACAAGCACAGCACCTGGGGGTGTGAACACGTGGCAATCAACTTTGAGTGTGAAAGTGACGGGCTGACCCTGCTTTTACTACAGACGTAGCCCACGACACCCCAGTTAAATTACCTCTCTTCCTTCCAGATGGTTTGAGGTGAACAGAACTCTTCCCCGCTGATTGTCCCTAAGTTTCTTGGTCTGTGAAATGGGCCAGCAGCAGTGCCCACCCACCCGGCTGCCGTGGGGCCCGTGTGCTGCTGTGCGGGGTGCAGCACCCAGGCCTGCTTGGCAGTTGCATCAGCCCCAGGGTTAGGGCGGGATGCTTTCCCCTCGCCCCTCCCCACCAGCGCCCAGGAGACACTGGCTGTCCTGCAGCACCGGCGCTGGGCCTGGGAGATGCTGGGGGGTGGGCAGACGGTGGCTCTGCCCTGGGACCTTGGGATGCGGTCCCCGCAGGTCCCTCCAGGCCTCCACCTCCTCCCAGGAGTCAGCACCCCCCCGCCCGCCCCCGATGAGCCTGTAACCAGTGCAGAGGGAGGCTTTACCCTCTCCCCAGACCCTCCGCCTGGAGGAAGAAAGTCTCCTTCAAAAGACAGGACGCTCACAAAACCACACTGTTCACTGACGCTGCAAACCAGAGGCAACCTCCACCCACCCTTCCACAGGTAGGAGCCGAAGCCGACTCTGCTCTGCAACAGAAAGGAATAGATGACTGACGCAGTAACCCCGGCGACCTCGAGGTGGAGGAGAGCCTGCCGCGCTCACGCGTGATGCCACTTACACAACTTCTTTTCTTTCTTCTTTTCTTTGGCCGCGAGGCTTGCGGGATCTCAGTTCCCCGACCGGGGATTGAACCTTGGCCCTGGCAGTGAGAGTCTGGAATCCTAACCACTAGGCCACCAGGAACTCCCTACACAACTTTCTTAGAATGACAAACTGCAGAGACGGGGAAGGGACAGTGGGGGTCAGGGCCCAGGGAAGGGGGAGGCGACGGCTGCGGACCTAACAAGGCAGCAGGAGGGACCCTGTGGGGTGGACGCATTCTGTGCCCTGACAGTGGTGGTGGCCACACGCGTATGCCCGTGTGACAGAATCACACAGATCTACACACACACATGCGCGTGTGCTTGTGCCCTGGTGCACCCCAAGCGGGCAGCGGGCTGTATCTCTCCCAGCTCCCGCTGAGATCTGTGCAGTCACCACGGTCACGCAAGACGTCACCACACGAGGCCTTGGGGACGGCGATGTGGGATCTCTGTCCTACGCCTTATACTTGCACGTGAACCTACAATGACCTCAAAATAACAAATAATTTTTTTGAAAAGGACAAGACGGTGGTAGACGAGCGCTCACTGTTCCCTCCTGTGCTCCTGCTGCGGCCCCGCAGGACCCAGGTCCCCTCCGGCGGGGAGTCTGAGACCCAGCGCCCCGGGAGGGGTCCCTGCACGACCGCTCACCTTGCCCTTGGTGTCATGAGACGGTGATGTGTGGGTCCCCGTCCACACCTAGGACAGCGACTGGCGCCAGCGGCTCAGGGGCCGGAGGACAAACCCGGCTCTGCTGCCTTCTTTCCCCTCCAGGGTGTCCTTTTGCAGAGTCCGTCTCCTCAAGCTCTCGGGGCATCTCCCTCAGACAGCAGGTCATGGGCGCGACCCTCCTGACGGTCACTCTGAAGCTGGACAGAAAGGCAGCTGGAGTCCCGATTCCAGAACTGCTCACACTTCTTGTTAAAAGACCCACAAAAGTAAATACACTTTAGGTCACGACCTGACACACACAGGCGCTTGACATCCTGACTGGATATAATCTGCTCTAAAAGTTCATATTCTATCCCAGCTTCACTTAACCTCGTCTGGTTTACGTCATCTTGAAACTGCTTTCAGGACCCTCAGTGAGTCCGTGAGCCACGGGTGGCCTGGAGGCAGCGGCTCACGAGGTCAAGCGCTGCGTCTTCGGGACTTCTGCCGGCTGTTGTTAAACAGAACCATCATTGTAAATTACATTATATAAGCTTTCTAAGTTCATAAAACTGTACAAAGCCCTGCTCTTGAAGTCCTCACTGGCTGTTACACGGTGGAGACACCGCATATGATGGGCCCTTTTTGTCTCTTCCGGCGGAGGGTTGATGCCATGGAAACGGACAAGCCCTGCACGCACCCCTCTCCCCGCTCCCCGGCAGCTGTTGAGCTCTTACCTGCCCGTCGCTGGCCATGACCCACCGTTTGAAACGCCCTATTCCAGGCAGCTACCCTCGCCTGCCCAGCTCTGTTTTATGTGAAGGGACTGACAGGGGTGTGGGAGGGCCCGGCGCCCACGACTAGCTGGTGTTTGAGCTGGGGGTGCAGTGCTGTCACGCCCACAATCCTGCTGTGGAGACCGGGCACCAGCTTCGGGGAGGTGTGGGCCCTGGCTTCCTGCCGTCCTGCTGACTCGGGGGGCGTCCTCACTGTCCCTGTCAAGCCACCTGGCGGAGGAGGCGTGGGGAGAGGCCAGTGACGAGTGAGGATGCCCAGCCTTCCGGAGGGTCGTCCTCCAAGCCGCCCCTCAGGACGGCACATGGCAGGAGCTGCACGTGGCTGTGTGTTGCTTACGCACTCCGTCCAACTCCAGCGCCCAGAGCACTCCTCTGCGTGTCCGCTGCCGGTTGCTGTACGAGCAGTGTGCTACGGGAAACCTGAGAGCCCACGCGTGCCCCCTCCCATCTCCAGCAGTCCTGTCCCTGAGCGCCTGTATTTTCACAAGGTCCTGGACAGCCGGACCCCTGCACCATGCCAGTGGAGCGCGCACTGCGGCCTGAGGGTTTCCCTGGCATGGACGGCGAAACTGGGCTCTGCGCGTTGGAAGGGGATGAGGTGAGTGAGGCCACGATTTCACTCTCCCACCACGACTCTCCCCCCGCCCTTTTCAGCTTTAATTAAGAACAGATGCAGTTAGCGGGGCCTCTTTTCCTCTGGACAAAGAAAGCAGCAAACGCCGTGTGCCCCTGACGAGATCATGACCCTGGACCCCAACCACCCAAAGGTCCCCAAAGGTCCCGCCTTCACTGTCCCTGCCCACCCCCATCATGTAGAGCAGCTTCCTGAAGCAGAAAGAGGGAGAGGCCCCTGGAGGAGCCCCGGGATAGACGGGGCCTTCAGGCTGAGGTGCCAGGTTTGGGGGCCAGGGTAGCAGGAAGCCTCATGGCTCCCAGTTGAATTGTCTTTGTAATTCCGGCTCACACAGTGGACGGGACTCAGAACGTAAATGTATGAGTCTGCTGGACGGAAGAGCCGGAGGTCGGTCGCCAGAGCAGTGCATGATCACACAGGGCCTGAGACTCGACGGAGGCTGCCGGCCTGGGGTCTGCACAGAGCGGCAGCAGCTGTCAGGTTCCTGAGGGTCGCTTTCTTGCTGCGAGGCAAGGAAAAGATGTTTATCCCTGTGCAAGCTGGGTCACAGTGGCCATGCTCTAATTCATCCCAAATTTCTAAGCCAGTGAAATAGAAATTTACTTTTAAAAGTCTACCACAGGCCGCTCTCACCTTCTGAGATGGCCCACACTCTGTCTGTGGAGTGTGTTTCTCTCTAAATAAATCTACTTCTTACCTAAAAAAAAAAAAAAGTCTACCATAGTGACACCGAGGCCCCTCCTGAGACCCGCGTATTTATTTTAAAGGTGATGTCCCAGGGGTAACAGGGCCAGGCCGCATCCCCAGGCGTCAGTTAATCTGCCCCCATATGTTTATGTCAGGCATTCAGTCTCTGAACCGTGGTGAGTGTACCTCTGAAGACGGGAGGGGCTGAAACTCAGGGATGCTCGCGGCTGTCCGGCCTACAGAGCTAATCAGGGCCTGAACGTTTCGCATGCCCTCACCGGAGGATTCTCAGCCAGAGTCGGTGACTCACGGCCCTCCAGTCACTTCCTTCCTGCTCCCTGGAGGAGGGCTTCCTGCCAGGGAGACAAGAAGCATTGCTGCCCTAGCCTCCGTGGCCCCAGAAGCCTGCGAGCAGGTCTCCCACTGTGTGCGTGGCCTGCACCCCGGTGTGACCTCCATCCACACGTGTGGTACTCGGCCCAAAGAGAATTTAAACGGTGGATCAAAATGAGAATTAAGATGTGTGGCATCATCATCTCTGTTGCTGTAATTGAGGATGTTTTCTGATTTAGCAGCTGTCTGACCCCCAAGGAGCCAGGAGTTAAGGTTTGGTGGGTCCCATCAGGTGTCGAGATGGGAAACCCCCAGCACGATCTCTGGACCGCTAAGCAAACCAGAGCACCTCACTGGCGGATTTCCCCAAATTCCTTTCTAGCCCTCAATGCTGAGTTTAAAAAAGCAACTGAGAAGTCCCAGAGCCGGAAACACATACAGATTTAATTTCTTTAACTCTTAAGTGGGGTTAAGCCAAAACTGAGAAAAGTAAGCAGAAACAACTGCTCCAGCTCAATATGAGAATCTGGCATTGACATGCCATTCCTGGCTCTATCCTCAGCTGCTGGCGTATGTTAGCTTCATCTGTGTCTCAGTCTCCCCATAAAATAACCAGAAATACAAAAAAGATGGTTGCATGGTATTTTGAAATTCTTATTCAAAAGGGCTGTATTTGGTTCTTTTTGGAGAGGATCTTGTACTTCTGTTTCATCTTTGTTTTCTTTTGTGTGTGTGTGTGCTCTAAACTAAATGCCAACATCTAAACTATATATAGATAGGCATCATTGTGTAATTACCAGTATGAGACTCTCCTAAGATGGACTTAGATATTCAAAGGCTTTTGTACTAACAGATTTTTTTTTTTTTTTTTTTTTTTCGGTACACGGGCCTCTCACTGTTGTGGCCTCTCCTGTTGCGGAGCACAGGCTCCGGACGCTCAGGCTCAGCGGCCATGGCTCACGGGCCCAGCCGCTCCACGGCATGTGGGATCCTCCCGGACCGGGGCACGAACCCATGTCCCCTGCATCGGCAGGCGGACTCTCAAGCACTGCGCCACCAGGGAAGCCCTGTACTAACAGATTTTTTAAAAACTCCCAACCACGTTCACAATGCCCTTAACGGCTTGATTTCTGTTTGAGACTTTCAGAGCTAGTTAGCAAAGCCCAGCTCAACCCAGAGCGTCAAGGATCACCAGCCATATTTACCTACTCAACACTGTGCTGAAATGCTTAATCCCTGGTTAAGTTACAAGACTCTCTATTCAAAACTCAGAGAGGCCCACGTCACTGCTGATCTCAAAGCTAACTTTTCTCCCAAAATCTGGCCAGTGATGAGGGCAGCCGAGGTTCTGTGCACACGTGTCCCTGCGGTTCTCAGCTACGTCTCCACTGTGGCCCCGACGGGCTACTGGGACCTGCCAAGTTTCCTGCACCGGCCGTGGCAGGGCTGGGAGCTCAGGTATCGCGTCGCATCGGCTCTGCTGCTCGCAGCTCACGTCCTGCTCAGAGCAGCCCCCTGATCACGTCCTCGGCTGCCACTGCAGGAGATTCCAACGCCAAGACGGTAGGCAGTCACACTCGTGGAGGTCACTCACCGGAGGTCGCTGTGATGTGGGGCGATTTCTCAGGTAACAGAAATAACCTACACTATGTGTTTGTTATTTTAAGCCAACTGTGAAGTAATGGGAATACTACAAAAATTTATAGAGCTACTCTCTTTACTTTGTCTCAAATTTCCTCCTTAAGAAATATAAAAGACATTGCATTTTGGCCACACTCATCACTAAACCATCTTACTTTCTTCTGTGTCCTGGTGAAGGCACCCCATAGATTTTTACCAGGACTGGGCAACATTGGCACATCACCTACAAAGCAGAGTAAAAGCTAAAATGTGGTTGAGTAAACCGGCTGAATTTCAGAATATCATCCTTTATCCTTTTTCCTCAGAAATCTGTGCTTACCAGTTTCAGTCTGACCAGAGCCGAAGAGAGTGTTCTTTGTAATTACACACGACCGTGCTGCAGTGCTAATTATGCCAATTATACGTTTCTCTTCATCACTGCCGATGGCATGACTGACTGCGCATGCTTTGCAAATAGAGACACCTGATGTTTCAGCAACCAAGTCAATCACTGGGTTTACTCAGATTTCTGACAGGGTGATTAGCACGTGCCACCTGCTGGAAACATTGACAATGTCCCCCACGTGAAAAGGAAGCCTGGAAGGTGGCCTGGAGCCAGCTGGGAAAACCCAGCTTCCTGAGGCTTGGCAGGTTATGGCTGAGAGCTGGTGGTCAGACCACAGGTCTGCCGGCTTGCCCAGCCACTGGGTTCCTGAGGTGCTTCTGTTAAACTCCAGCCCTCCCTGGGCCCCTGCCAGACGAGCTTGGACCCCAGCCCCTCCTGGAGCCAGCGCACAACCCTTAGCTGCATCAGCACGGCCTGAGGTTCTGACTCAGCAGGTCCAAGGCAGGCCCAGAATTGGCATTTCTGTCAGATCCCAAAGGATTCTTCACTGTTGTTTCTGGAAAGGTATGACCAGCAGTCCCAGTCTGCCAGGGACAAAGGGGGCTCTCAGGACATGGGACTTCAGTTTTAAAACTGGAGCATCCTGGGGCAAAGCTGGGATGGCACCTTGGGACCCTGACCTAAGCACCCACCCCAGTGATGGAGTTCTACCTCCAGTACCAGTGAATGGTCCAGAACGCTGTTGTGTTCATGGCAGACATTCTCCTGAGATATAAATGCACCAGGAAGATAGAACAAGCCCCAACACCTAATCTGGATTTGTTTACAAGAAATTTTGTCTTACAAAGAGGAACTTTGAAAGAGGTAACCATTCAAACAGGGGTAAAAAACCTTTCAGAGACCATTGTGCATCTAAACTAAAGACGTATTTTATATACTTCACTTCTTTAGGTCTCAGCTCTGCACTTTATAAAGTGTTATGTTCTTTCCAATGTCCATGCGTAGACTCATTTCCACATCTTCATTTTATGCACTAAGCAGCTTTAGCTTCAACCACTAACTTTTTTAACAACATCTCTCTGCCGGTTATAAAACAACCGCCACACACCTTGTGGCTTAAAGTGGCATCGCTCTCTTGTTCTGGGGTTGGTGGGCAGTTCTCCTGGTGGTCAGGCTGGTGGCCTAGGAGGGCTTCACTCACCAGTGCAGGGCCAGCCCCACCATTTGGTCACTCGTGCTCAGGCCAGCAAAGTGGGCTTGCTAACTCGGTACCAAGGGGTTCCCCACAGCACAAGTGGCAAACCCCAAGATCCATGCACGTTTCAAGCATCTGCTTGTGTCCCATCAGTCGAACCAAGTCACCTGGCCAAGCCGAGAAGCAACATGGAAAGGGACCACCTGTGCTCAGACACAAACCCTTAAGCAGTTTGCCACAATCTCTTAGCAAAAACTTGATGGCTTCTGAATTGTCTTTCAAAGCAACTTGTGAGAAAGGAGAGGCTCACCAGCAGAGTGCCCTCCAAATCCGTGCTGAGAGGCACGTCCAGTTCTAGTTCCTTGGGGCCGATCAGACAGTCCCCCAGCACAGCCCCCATCTAGTGTCCAAGGCCACCCCTCAGCCTGGGCAAACTGAGACAGCGGCCACCCTGTAGTCACCCCGTGACTCCAAACCACTGTTACCCCATCTTGCAGGGGAGGAAACCGGGGCCTGGGGGCACGAAGGGACTGTCCCAGGTGCTCTTGTGAGTAAGCCGCAGGCTGCGGTTGGACCCGTCCAGTGGCACAGCCCAGAGCCGTAGCTGCCACAGCATCTCCCGTAACACCTGGGAGGCACCTTCAGCTCTGGGAAGCGCTACTGCCCTGTCCTCATCACTCGCTTCATTTAAAATCATGATTCCAAATGACTGTGGTCTGTGTTGAAAAAGAAAATTCACATTTACCTTCAATGACAAAGATTTGCCATATATAAGGATACTCCAAAGAAGGCACAGCTGGCTCTGAAGAGGTGTAAAAATGCTTTGAAGAACGGGGGCACAGATGCACTCAGCCACATGCCCAAACAGGACCACAGCAGACCCCACCCCACACTCCTTGTAACGTTTGTTTTTGTTTCTTGGGGTCATGAATCTTTTCACAGTTTTAAGGCCAATGCATTTCTTTTGCTGTGAAATGTCTGTTCATGGTTATTGCTCACTTTTCTATTGGGTCTGTGGTCTTTTGTATTGATTTGTTGGTATCCTCATTTGTTAAAGCAGTTAACCTTTTGTTTATGCTTATAGGTTGCCATTTTTGTCTTTGGCTTGTGTTTTGTTGAAGATATATTTTATTTTTATGTAATAAAATTTATTGATATTTTTATTTTATTTTAAAAATTATTTTTATTAATCTTTATCATACTTCAGAAAGAAATTCCCCTCTCATATTATTTTAAAAGTCATTCATATTTTCATTTTCTACTTTCATGCTTTCATTTTCTCCAGTTAAATTTTGATTTATCTAGAATTTATTTTGGTGTGGATTGAAGTTAATTTTTCAGATGGCTATTTAGTTGTCTCAGGACCACATGAGGACTAATCCTTTCCCTGATTATTTGAAATGCCATTTTTACCAGTAGATTCTTGTATAAACTTGAGTGTATTTCTGGTTTTTCTAATTTGTTAATTGGTCTATTTATGGACTAGCACTACCCACCACCATGATTCTTTCTCCTTGGATACTTTTTGTGGCTATCTTCGATTCTTTACCTTGTCTAGTTAAAACAATATGCAGCCCCGTTCTGATGTTTTTCTCAGGATCACTTGCCTGGCACGTCTCTGCCCGTCCTCTCATTGCAAACCCTCTGACTCCCTCTGCTTTAGGAAGCTTCCTGCTTTGTGATCCGACCGGATGGTCCTCTTCTAAAAGGCGAGCTGAGCTCAATGAAGGACATTTGTTGATATCAAGGACATGGTTAGTCTTAGTTTTGTCATCATGTTTCTTGTTATAGTTTCTGGTTATAATTAATTCTCCTTAAGAAAATTCACTCTGTGCCTTTCATTTGCTGCGTGTTCTCATTTGGAAGGGCAATCTTTTTGTTCCTGAAGGGGGGTCTGCTCAGTTTTCACCCGCTTCATGGCCATTTTTTCTGCTCCTTCTGCTGTGTTTTGCTTGCTCTTTTCCCTTTATTTTGTGTGTTTTATTCTCACCGTGTCTTTGCACAGGTCCTGTGCTGGTTCCTTTCTGATGATGACTCACCTTTGCGTAGCAAGTCCTCCCTGGATCAGCTATTTACAGGGGGCTCCATTGGGGGTGGGGCCCGTCCAGCTGGCACCACTCCCCCCAGACCAGGGCTGGGCCCAGGTGATCCCCCAGCCCGCTGGCAGGCGCGAGGCGCGAGGCCTGCTCTGGCGGCTCTAACCGCTTCTTTTTCGCGCCGCGAGCCTGACGCCCATGCTCTGTTCCTCGCTGGGGGCCTGGCGATGACTCCGAAGCTTCGTGGCCTGCAGTCTCCTGCCCCTCGCGTCTCTCCGGTCCGCGTAGTTCAGGCTCTCGGCTGGCTCCTTGTTTCACTGGAGGTGGAATGTGTTTCTTCTTCTCCTTTTCTGTGTGTATTTTTGGTCCCAGAAGAGGGGGTGGACATCATCTCCCCTCTGCCGTTTCACCCTGTGCGGCTTGATTGCTCGTGTCCTGTGAACTGGCGTTGACGGGTCCGGTATCCCCAGATCCCCTCGGGCCGGGCCTGGATAGCCCGTCCTGCTCCTGACGTCCTCAGCCTCCGTGGGGTCAGTCTCCTTAGCCACGGCTTCTTCCTGCTTGGGAAGTTTTCTCTGTTACGTACTAGTGAGTACTCACCCTTCTTTTTTCTCTCTGACACCCTAGTAGTCTGACATATCACTCCCAGGCTGATCATCGATGGCCCTTACTCTCCTTGCGTGTTTCCCCATCTCTCCACATTTGAGCTCCATCCTGGCCGCCAGCTCTTCCCTGGATTTAAGTCCAGCAGTCATTTTTTAATTTCTTTCCTGTTCTCTGCCTGTTCGAAAACAGCATCCTGTTCTTACGTTATGGACATGCAATATTTTCTGGAACGTTTCTGAGGACAATAATTCGACTTTTAATTCTCTTTTGTTTTCTACTTAGCTGTCTGCTCCAAGGTCAGCGTCTCTGTGGAGATTCATGTCTCTCCTCTGTGCTGACTTTCTTCTGGAAGGCTCTAGGCTAAGAATCAGGCTGCTCCTGAAGTGCAGCTGTGGGTTCCCCTGGGTCCTCAGAGTGGAGACGTTAGCTGGGGTTGTGTCCACAGATGGGTTTTGCTGCTTTATTTGGTTAGATGGGCAAGGAGTCAGCTGGGCAGTAGGCGGGCCACCCCCCTCCCCCACCCCCAACATATCCCAACCCAAACCGGAATAAGGAAGCCTTCACTCGGGGGCCACAGACACGGCTAGAAGCTGCAGCCCAACCCAGGTCTTTGAAGGAGGGCCCTCTGGTGTCTGCCCCACGGGCGAGCGGAGAGGCTGGGGGTCAGGGGGCAGGCGCGCGGGGAGCTTGTGCACAAAACCACGCCCGGTGACGCCCACACCTCGGGCCCAGGGCCCCTCCCATGGGTGAGAGCAGCCTCCACGGCCCCTCCCTGCCTCGCGGCCCTCCCGCCCTCCCAGCCGGCCGCCTCCTTGCTGCTCCTCCCTGCTGTGTGTCTCCTTCCCCGCTGGTGAGGCCTGGGGGCGGGGGAGGGGAGGCCCAGGTGTCTGGGGGCGTCCTGCTACTTCACAACCCCCGATGTGGAACGAAACTGACCTGTCACCCTTCCAGGAGCTCGAGAAGTGCTGAGACGGGGTAGTTACTGTCTCTAGTCTTTCCCTGAAAACAGCACTCGGCAGCAGGTTATCATCTTCTTAAAATCACCTCTGTTGCTGATTCGTCTTCAACACAATAGGACCCTTGCTCGTCTTTCCTTTGTCCTGTTGTCTGGTCATTATGGTTCCGCTTGTGCTGAAGCGCTTGGACACTTGTGGTCCTCAGACGCTGCTCTGTCACTGTTGCATTGTCGACCTTTTGGGTGAATCGGTTTTCTAGTAAAGGCCAGGCTCAGAGAGGGGGGCCTAACATACCTGTGGGGTACGTGCAAGGGCTCTGCCCACGCCGTTGTGAAGTGGTCTGTGTGGAGCTCCCAGAAGATCCGTCACGCTCTCCGGGACGCCCTGCAGGATGTCGCAGGCCCCGTCCACCCTCCCTGTGCCATCTCTGTTAGGGTGGCCTGGGTAAAAATCTTCTGGCTTCACTAATAGGCCAAATCCCTATACTCGAGGACAGAGAGGGGAAAACAGTATCTACTGACTGTGTCTTCTACTTACCTGCATGTTTCACCTCAGCAGCTCCACTGAATTGGCAAGAATTGTGCTGATTCATTGCCCAATTCACTGACATCTTTTAAAATTAGACATCACAGCAAATTACTATTCCTTGTTTATGGGCAAAATATCACATGTCACACATACTAGTTATTAGCTTTAACACTTAATATTCCAGCTGTGGATTACTTAGTTTTTCATAGTTCCTATGAGTTTCAGGACATTTTCTTCCAACAAAAGCACAGAACCAACATATTTAAGTGTGTTCAGGAAGAGTTGCTCTGCTTGGGTTTGGAAGGCTCTCGGGGTCCTGCCCTCTCAGCCTCACACCCTCTGGTGGCTCAGGGGCCACCTCAGGAGACGTCTACCCAGCAGAGAACACGGGAACAGGAAGCATTTTGCAGAGAAGGAAAAGGTTGGGGCAGATCCTGAAGCCGATATGATTTGACATTGGGAGGGGGGGCTTGTCTACCAAAAGAAAAGGGGTTAAAGTTACAAAGAGAAAATGACTAGCCTCTTCCCAAGGCCTTGGGGTTGGGGTCTTGGGGGTGCAGTGTAGGCTCTGGACTTCAGCTTCTTTAGCTTCAGGGTAAACTTGCATTTTTCCTGCAGAGGGACCAGTGGTACAGAAGCACGTGGGAGAGAAGCAAGGTGAGGTCAGGGGTGGGACAGGAATCTTTGGGTTTGGCAGTGAGCAAGTCAGATTTTGGAAATTTTAATTGGTGTGGTCTCCATGGAGACTCAAGGTCAGGGACCTGATTGAAAGGGCCCTGGAAGCTCACACAGCAGAGGAAACAGCTTGTGGCAGCTGGTGAACCAGGGGAAGGAGCGGGGGAAACCACAGCCCAGCCCCTACCCTCCCCTTTCCAGGCCACTGTCAGTGACACTGCAGAGTGAAAACACTTCGCCTGCACATCATGGCCTCAAGGAAAGCAACAGCTCATCTTCAACGAAAGACCTGGTCAGACCTTCTAACTTGTATGTCCTTGACACCAAGATAGCTACTGTGATGCCTGTAGAAGAAGGTAAGTTATCACCAGTGAAACATCTGGCTTATTTCACCAAGACACGACAGACACCGAGGTCTAGGCAGAGGGAAACATCACTGGACCAAGAGTCAGAGCCCCTGGGCCCAGCTCTATCTCCACTGGAGCCGGGCCTACTGTGTAAGGTTGGAACACTTGTTATTACTGCAAAGTGGATCTGGTGCCATTTTGACAGAAATCACTTCCATTTTTAAAAATGAAGTAGCTCAAGAGTGCCTCTGGCCCAAGGACAAGAGGACAAGAAGACACTTTTCTGGCATTTAAACTCAATTTTGTCCTGGAAGAAACAAGCTTTAAGAACTCACCCACTCACTGTTAATGAGATGATGACCATAGGGGAGAGTGTGAAAGGAGGGAGACCGTACACATAACTGCTTAAACCGGCTTCGCCAGCTGCACTGAGGTGCGGCCTCCCCCCGGTCCCCTGATAGTGTGCCAAGCCAGCCGCCCCCCCAGCGGTGGCCGCACAGAGATGTGGACGGGGCAGCAAGTGCCCCCAGAACTGCTTTCCCCCACGGAGGCCGAGGCCCTTCGTTACAGCGTGGGTGAGCGGCGCTCTTCTCACATCTCCTTTTTCTTCTCAGTGGAGGGGGTGCAGTTTTCTCTCCAGGTGAATTTTCTCCTTTTCCTCCATGTGCTGCCAAGACCACTGGTGAACTGCTTCCTTGTCTCCTTGTTTCCATGAGGGAGGAAATGGTTTCTTATCGTACAGTGGCATCCACATTAAAATGGCAGCAAGGGACAGCGGGATTGAGACCTGGGGCCCGCTCCTTCCCTGGGTTCCCGAAGAGCTTACGAGCATCTGGAGGGTCCCCTGGACGCAGCCCTTGGGCCCAGAACACCCACGTCCTGTTCAGCCTGTGCCCCTGCAGAGCCCGAACTTCAGGGCTACTGAGACAGTGTCTGCGGCCGCCGGTGGGTCAAGGGCTCTCCCGGGGCCTCCCGGCAGGTGGTCCTATGGGTCCTCCGGGGACCAGATGCTCTGCTGACTCTGCAGGTCCCGCCGGCATCCGCATCCCTGCCCTGCAGAGGCAGGGCTTTGCCAAAGGCCACACCGTGGGACCCATAACTGGTGACAAAATTATCTAGCTGCACAAAAGCCCGGAAGGCCTCACTGTCTTCTCGAGCCAGATGGAAAAGTGAACCGGGGTAGAGGCCCTGCAGGACTGGGTGCTGGTGCAGACCCGGGCACCCGGCCTGGCCTTGGAGGAGCCCACTGGGAGCCGTTCACAGCGTCACTTCTTTGCCTGGTTTCTCAGTTGCCTGAAAATTCAAATCCACTCTCACTCAGCCTGGCTTGGAAGAGGGAGGAAGGTACAGAAGGGAGGGTGCCCCTCAAATCCTCCCAGACACTCTTCCCGGGAATGCTCTGTGGCCTGAAAACTTCTCCATGTTTGGTTCTTCCTCCATATGTGGGCTCCCCGCTACAGGGCCCGGGGCAGCCAAACGCCCTGAAAGCAGTGGGAGGCTGCATGACCAGCAAACAGGAGACCCCAGGGAGGCCCTGTTCAGATGGGAGGCCCCGGGGATTCTGTGTGCTTCGCCAGAGGCTCTGTCGTGGGTGGGGGGGGCCGCGGTTGGAACTCTCCAGGCTCAGTGGACGACAGCAGGGGTTAGGGAGCTGGGTGGGCTGCAGATGGTGTCATCAGGGCCCACTCTGCACCCCAAGTAGGTGTTTTAAATACTCACACCGATATGATAGATCCATTTTAAATATCAAGACTCGCTTCATTCCCACCTATAACAAATCAACCTTTCCAGGACGTCCTCTGGGCTCTGTGAGCACTCCTGACTCCTATGCGCTGGAAGAGGAACAATTTTCTGTCTGCTTTAGTGGGTTTACAATCTTTGTAATCATAGTAGTACGGCTGCACTATATCCCATCATGTGATGTGCACAGGTGACCTTCCCCCACAGAGGACACTGCAGGCGCATCACTCCGCTAGCAGTAAAATTAGAGACACTGAAGTTCGTCGTCTGTGTATATATTAGCTTTTCTTTTTTTCTGGATTAACTCCCTAAGACCATCTTCAGAGTGGGGTTAACAGACCTAAGTGAATCTTTCTGGGACTAACATTCTTGAGAAGTGGTTGCATAACTGAGGCTACAAATAAGCCCAACATCACTAATTACTGGCAACTAAAATTCCTTGGTTTCAAAACACCCAACAAATACATCCAGTTTATCCTAAAAGCACACGAAGGTCACAGGAACATCCCTGTTCCTGACCTTAGAGCTCATCCAAATACACGCGATTCCTAGCTATCTCTGTCGCTAATTCTTAGCTCAATCTCACTTTAATGTTATCTGTATGATCGTGGTCCTTTGAAACTTGTGGAGATATTTTTATAGCTCAGCATATGGTCAAATTGTGCAAATTTTGTAAATGGTCCTCCTGTATTGAAAAGTTTTGTGGTTTCCTGTATCCTGCAGATATTTCCAATTTCGGCTTTTTTCCCCTTAAAACGCAGTAAGTGCCGTTGTCCTATAATCGTCTCATGATTTCGGTAGCTGTCATCTCTGGGAGTTGGTTCTGAGGTTTCTGCTGGTTCTACTCACATTGCTTCACTTTGTAAGACGGTCGTGCCCTGGAGACACTGGGAAAGTTCGGGGCCTTGGAGGGAGGCCATGGCTTTTTCTCGGCATCTTGGGATGTCTCCGTCCAGGGCTGTTTCAGCCAGTGCCCCAGGTGAGGGTGTTTGGCTGCCAGGCACTCGAGCTGGGCTGCAGGGTCTCCCCCTCACTGGCCTGCTCTGCAGGAACCTGGCAGCTGCTTTTGGAGATTATTTCTTTCTTTTTTTCTTCTTTGGCTGCATTGGGTCTTTGTTGTTGCGCACGGGGTTTCTCTAATTGTGGCGAGCGGGGGCTACTCTTTGTTGCGGTGCGCGGGCTTCTCATTGTGGTGGCTTCTCTTGTTGCGAAGCATGGGCTCTAGGGCGCGGGGCTTCAGTAGTTGTGGCTTGCAGGCTCAGTAGTTGTGGCGCACGGGCTTAGTTGCTCTGTGGCATGTGGGATCTTCCTGGACCAGGGATTGAACCCGTGTCCCCTGCACTGGCAGGCGGATTCTTAACCACTGTGCCACCAGGGAAGTCCTGGAGATTGTTTCTGATTCACCTTTTCCCAAAGGTGCAGCCGTGGTCTCCTATTGGGCTCCTCATGTCTCTCACTTGCAGAGACCCCAATTTTGGGGACCGTGAGTGCCCCCAGAAAGAGCTCCCCGTGTCTCAGGACTCTGGTTTCTTTGACTGTAGCCTCGAAACTCCTGACCCCTAAGTCAGCTCCTTGGTGCATTTAAGACGCTATCCATGTTTTCAGGTGTTCTCGGTGCTGGGAGGACAGGCAACCCCTTACTGGATGTAGGAGCCCGGTGTCTTCACCACGGCCTCCCAGTGACCCGCACTCATCAGTGGCCACTGGGGGCACCTCATCATTTCTGAGAACAAACATCTGTGGGCCAGTTTCCCTCCAAAAGTGAATGAGTCTGAGGCAATTTGAGATTGTCCTTAAACTAGTCTGTCCTGTGAAATAAGAATGAAGCCCGTTGCTCTGTGTCACTCTCACTGCCCCTGTGGGAGGTAAAGGAACAGAAAAACCAGTTATAGTCATAGGACCCAAGCAAAGAATTATGACTGTTAAGGACTTAATGAGCACTTATTATGTCACAAATGCTTGACCCGTGTACACATCATAACCAATCACGTGCAAGGGCTTCACGCAGTCATGGCATCACTTGGTAACATTTCAAGGCATTATTAATAAACTCAATTTTCAGGTCAATATTGGGCCAAAACACTGATTAAGACTGAGCCGAACACACAGGTGTCATATGAAAAATCAAATTGAAATCAGGCTTTGGTGTTTATTTTCAGCAGAGCATAAGTAGAAACTGTATAATATTAAACGTTCAAACCTAGGACCATATAAAAACAATTCTCTGCTTAAAAGTTCACAAAATGCAAAGTGGTATCACGGATTGGGTCTTGGACAGAAAAAGAACATCAGTGGAAGCTAACATGGTCTCTTGCTACTAATTAAACTCCAGGCCTTCTTCCACTTTTATGAGTAATTCTTTGATGTGTGTAAATCCTTGTCAGTGTTTCAGAGTCTTTCCTCAGGACAAACCCCAAGGAGCTCCTGGCTAACTGACTTTTCTGTCTGATCTTGTTGAAAACTAAACCTTAGCTCGAGCCTGGGTGGGCAGGCACATGGGAGCCAGGCCAGGTAGCTTGATGGTGACCTTTCTGGTTCATGGGGGCACATCTACCTTTTCCAGGTCCTCTGCCCTGGGTCCCGCCTTCAAGTCAAATCAAACAGCAAACGTGAATCGAGTTGCTGGTCAGTCGAGAGCAAGCCCAGGTGGACGGTCAGCACACAGCTGGACGGGCGCATCCAGTATTTGCTGTGGTGTGCAGCAAAACCACGTATTCAAAAGCCCTCAAACATCCTTTACCCTGTCCAGTTTCTGCTTTGTCCTCAATCCCCAGGCTGTCCACATGACCTCGAGCAAACTGGACAGAGTGGCCTCCACCCCCAGGCACCTGGCAGGACGCTGAGGTTGTCAAAAATCTCTCAGCCTGTGAGGCCAACGGGCTTCAGGAAATGAAGGACAAGAGTTATGTGGACCCAGACCCGTGGTTGAACAAAAAGTCTCAGATTCCCAGCTGGGGACTCAGTGACCAACATCAGTCCCATTTTCCATCATCATTAATGGCAGATATTGGGCTTGATCAATGACTATAACTGGGTAAAGACAATTAACTATTTTAACAGAATTCCTCTGACTGTGACGTGCAGGTTTTATAGGCTAAGAAATCTTAATGAAGCCTACGTCTTAAAGTGCCGACTGTATTTTTTAGGCAGTAATTCTTACATCTATCTTCTACTGTATGTGCATAGTTTTCTAAAGTTAATACTTGTGAACAATCCTGAACTAAAATAAATTAGTTCTTTTAATAATTTATTCTACTCAGATAACTTTTTAACTTTCAGCCTATCAACACTTTTACCAACCTGCAAATTCTTCTACCAAAATTTCGAAGATCATTAGAACCAGCTAAGTACGTTGTAGCTCAGGTGCCTGGAGCAGGACACGGGAGAGTCATATTCAGATTTTATTTTCATCTTGCTTTTCCCAAGTCTGATTCAACTTAAGCTTGGCTAATTCCCTCTCAGACTGACAGCCACTGAGTCGTGTTAATATGCAGAACTCGATTCCTCATAAAATGCCCCTTTTCAACACTTTACTTACACATAGCTGAACAGTGAGCTCCCATTCACGAATTCCACACTGCAAAGTTTTTGTAATGGATTCTGTAATGTAATGAAGACCAGAATTCTGAAAACGATACTGCTACTTTGTCATTAACCAATTCCTCTAATCATGTCATCTCCAAAATGATGCACATGATTTTGACAAAGATGAATGACTCAACAGATATGCTATCATCACTTTACTTCATTTGTCTCACGGAAAACCCATCCCGACCAGAAAAAAGCCAGGGAGAGAGGAATGGCCTAAAACGGCTAAAGCTTTCTATGGCTAATCTTCAAGTCCATTGCCAAAAAGTTTAACGAAGGGGCTTCCCTAGTGGCGCAGTGGTTAAGAATCCGCCTGCCAATGCAGGGGACATGGGTTCGCTCCCTGGTGCGGGAAGATCCCACATGCCGCAGAGTAGCTAAGCCCGCGAGCCACAACTACTGAAACCTGCGCGTCTAGAGCCCGTGCTCCGCAACAAGAGAAGCCACCGCAGTGAGAAGCCCGCGCACCGCAACAAGGAGTAGCCCCCGCTCACCGCAACTAGAAAAAGCCTGTGCACAGCAACGAAGACCCAACGCAGCCAAAAATAAAAACAAACAAAAAAATTTGATGAAGATCTGCCACCTAAGCTGCAAATAAAAATATTTGGAGTTGTCCAAATTATTATCAAATTCAAAGACAGAAGAGGGAGGGGCTAAGGAAGGGGAGGATAATGTGGGGGAGGAGAGGAGGAAAAGATGGGGTGGGGAGCGGTTAGCTGGGGGAGAAATTCTTTACCTTATTCGTGAGTGTGCGGTGGTGAGGGGTGCTCCTCAAAATGGCATCTCTGAGAAAATGCCTACTGGAGGGAAGGACATTCAGCTGCTCCTGCCAAGTGCACAGGCCACCCTCTGCTCTCTTGCCCTCCCCCCGAGCTTGGAAGCCATGATGATGGTCATGTGACCCAGCAAACACAGTCCCTCCAGGGCTGCACGGCCGGGGGCTCCTCTCTGCTGTGGGAGATGCCCAGAGCCCCCCGGCTGACTCTTCCCCATGGCAGGGGCTGCCTTTAGGGCACATGGGAGAAAGCCTACCTGGATCTCAGGAGAAAAGTAGGGAGCAGGTGCGCAGAGCAGGACCCCGGATGCCAGGGCTCCCCTGGAAGCCAAAGGCGAATTTTCTTTTCAGAGATGGAATAGTTGAAATGACATTTCCTTAAAAGATTGGTCACATATGTTGCCATACAATAAAAATTCCATTAAACAGACTACGGTTGGTTTTCAAATGCTATGTTTTAGGACCATCCGTTCTCAAACGTGGCACGTTTATAAAGTACTTAACTTTTCCTAAATGACCCAAAAGGCAAAGAGATCCCAGGGACCCTTTCCCTTATCCAAACAGCACACCCCAGTGGGGACGACGAGCTGACTTTTGTCTCTGTTGGGACACATGTTATTCTTTCCACTTACCTGATGCAAACTTGGAGCTCGTTCGAGAAGGTGGCTCTGTGGTCCCGAGCAGCCCGGCGGTCTTCTGCCCCCGAGACCTCGCAGAGCCATCCAAGTGCAGGGTGCTGGCTGGCTGTCAAGGCTGAGAAATGCTCTGAAGAAGCGGCCGTTCTGGGAACCGGGGTGCCCTGGGATGATCTGGAGGGGCCCCCCAGGAGTGAACCCAAGATTCCTGCTCCTCCCGGGGTGCTGTGCGCCTGGGTGCAAGGCTGGCCCAGGGCCCCCTCACGCGGCCCTGCACCCGTGTCCCCATGGGAGCCCCGTGGGGCCTCTTGGCCACGTCCTGGGCTCACCGCCCTCCCTGCGACCTCCGGTTCTGGAACCTTCCCCGCTGGCTCCCTGAGAACAAGGACCGGCACACGGCCTCTCACTCTGCGTCTTGTTCTCCTGCTTCGCGTCACTGCGTAGTGGATGGAAAGCGTTCGCTCGGTTCTCTTGTTTGTGTCCCCCAGGCTGGGAGGACGGTGGTCTGGTCCTGTCACCCAGAGCACGTCGTGCGCACTCGGCAGAGAGCCGTCGGTGGGGAAGGGTTCACCCCCTGATGTCTCCCCGGTTCTGCTTCCATATCAGCGTGGGGTCGGCTCTTCAGAGGACCTCCTCCCTGCTTGGCCAAGAACCCCTGGGGATGGAAGGGACTTTGGTGCAGCTTATAGGAGTGCTGTGCCCACAGCACCTGCAGGTTCAGACCCCTCCCCCAGCCCCGCGTCTCAGCAAGGCCTCAGCCCCGGAACCTCAACACCCATTCATGCCAAAGATAGAACAATAAATAATAAAACAGAAATTGCTATTGATGTTTCCTTAACGTAAGCCTGGGGCCGTCTCCACCCCTCCCCTCCCCCTCCCCCCACCCCAGCAGGCTCGCGCCCCGAGCCTGTCTCACCTCCCCTGGTCCCCACGGCCCTGGGTGACCGCGCCTGCGTGAGGCCTTGTCCCCCTCCGCACGCAGCGGCAGAGGACCTCTCCCTTGCCTCTGCTCTCCAGGGGCCCCCTTACTTCAGGACACAAATGCTGGTTCCTGAGCATGGTAGCCAAACCCTCCGGCCAGCTCCTGGCTCTCTGCGCACGTGCCTGTTCCTTCACCACTCAGCTCTGTGGGTTTGGGTCCCAGGTGCCTGGTGCTCAGCCGTCACGTTGGACAGACGCAGCTGGGGGAGCTGCTGCTTCCAGATCAGCATCTGGTGATTTGTGAGCAAGTGTCTAGAATATGGGGGTTCCTTCTTATTGGAAGTAATAATATGTACAGCCCTTGTGCATTTAGTCCGTCACATTTTACAATATAAATTCTTCCCTTATTTGTACATTTTCTGATAGGAAACTCTGCATGGATCATTTTGCACTTAATCGATGGCTAAGGTGCTCATTCTGAAAATACTGCCAGAGGCTCAGAAATTAGAGTCAGATGGATTCAGGGACATAATTCACTGTCTCAAAGCCCTTTGGCAACAGAGTGCAGAGCAGAAAGTCAGCTGGCAGTTATGCTTTATGAGATCTCCCTCCACATGCACCTACTTGAAAATGACCATGTACGCTCATTTCCGAGGGCTGCCTGGTTGCCTCCAGGGGATGCTCGGGCTCTGAATCAAGTCCTGAGCCTCATTCAGCACTTTCTGCCCAGGCCAACTTGAAATCTCTGGTGCCATGAATGACGATCTATACACGTTCCCAGTGCCTGCAGCCAAGGAGCTGCCCGATCAAAGCTAGGTGAATTGCCTGGTAAGAGTGTGCCTGGGCCACACCGCCTGCTCGGCACAGGTGCAGGAGGCCCGGCCGCCGGTGGACACCTGTGCCTGAAACTCGGGAAGCTCGAGGTAACCTTCAGTTCTACTCCAGTTACTGTAACGGCTAACTAACATGACACCGAAGATGTCAGCTTAAAACCCAGGAAAAGGAAAAAGGCAGGTTTCTCGTAAGGAAGAAACAAGTCACGTATCAAAAATAAAATGCCTCTAAGCAACCAATTAAGCCTGTCTCATCTGGAAAGGAGGGGTGGTAACTGCACCAGAAATCTTCTCTAGTCTCCCTGCTGACCTGGCAGGAACCCAGGAACAGGAGGCGTGGCAATTTATTCAGTGCAGATCTAGAGTAATTAATTAGCGTCGTTCCTTTAAACCAGACCATTTTGTGCCCACCTCAGAATATTTATTTCTTGAAGTTTAAGCCATCTGAGGAGAGTAAGAATCACATGGTAATACTGACGGTCATGCCTCCAGAAGCAAAATGCCGTGTGCTCTTTATGTGCCTGCCAGGTGCCAGCCTAACTGGGCAGGACAAAAGAGAAGCAAACCAACAGATCAATCAATTTAAACTCTAGAGCAAGAGGACTTTTGATTCCTCTGGCCTCAAATCTCTTCTTCTGGACAGTATAAAATCTATCTCTTAAAATATAAAGTGAGGGCTTCCCTGGTGGCGCAGTGGTTGAGAGTCCGCCTGCCGATGCAGGGGACACGGGTTCGTGCCCCGGTCCGGGAGGATCCCACATGCCGCGGAGCGGCTGGGCCCGTGAGCCATGGCCGCTGGGCCTGCGCGTCCGGAGCCTGTGCTCCGCAACGGGAGAGGCCACAACAGTGAGAGGCCCGCGTACCGCAAAAAAAAAAAAAGAAAAAAAAAAATATATATATATATATAAAGTGATTTCCTTTATACTTCACTGACACAGCCCAGAGTTTTTGAGGATGACCTAATTTCACGAAGACTCACATCATCCTCACTGTTACTTCCACTCCGAGCATGTGAAGTTTGGCCCCATCCTAATGGGTCCCAGTTCAGAGACACAGGAGCCCACGGCGTCACACAGGAAGCTGCTGCGGCAGCGCTGGCTGGCGCGTGAGGACGCAGCCTAAACCCCAGGAAGGGTGGGGCTGAAGGGATCCTCCAGATAGACCTGTGCACAGGGTGGCCCAGGCACAGCTCCCGTGGGTCTGCACAGCTGGAGGAGGGCCGGCTGCCCGTCATCGACAGGGACAACCGTCTGCTGCTGCGGAGGGGGTCCTGCAGCATGAGGACTGGGCTGCAGACCTGTGGCAGAGACGCCTGCGTGCACAGGAGATCAGGGGCCCCCATCCACAGGCGGCACCAGAGCCGGGTGGACCTGGAGCCTGGGCGCAGGGCGAGCAGGTTCTGCCCACGAGCCAGAGCCAGGCGCCTCTGCCCTCTCCAGAGAGAACTGCAGACCGCCTGTGAATCGAGGTTTCACCCAGACCTGGGCTGGTTCCCCACCTACAGCACAACCGGGACCCGAGCAATAGCTCTTGTGGCTAGGGGCTGCCAGTCCACACGGGCCCCTATGAGCCTGTTAAAGCCGGCACTCTTTAATCCTCACAGTGACCCAGAGACGGAGAGGCTACTGCGTTCCTGATTTACAGATGAGGAAACTGAGGCCCAGCGGCCACAGAACGCGGCGGGGCGGCAGCTAGAAAGTGGGGGAGCACAGCTTCCTGGCGGAGTGGCCGTGCCCCAGGGCCTGTGCCAGGCGGTTCTCAAAAGTTCCATTTCCAGGAGGTTTTCCAGGATAGGGTTTCATTTTTCTGCTGGCAGACGCCTGGGCCCAGGATCTGGGAAGAGCGCAGAAGGTCATGTACTCCCGTGTCCTGCATCCTGCTTCTGCTCGTTACACTCCCAGCCAGGGCGCCGCTGCTGCCTTCTAAGAACCCCGAGTTTTTACCCAAAGCAGAGTTCTCTGTGGACGTGGAGACCGGCAGGCCGCCACGGTCTTTAAAATCGCCCTGCAAATGCTTAGAGACAGTCGCGAATCCTAAAAGCCCCTCTTTCCAAGGTAAATAACCTCTGTGCCCTGCACCCTACACACCCCAGACTGTGCTCACTGGCTCCATCAGAGTCCTTTAATGTAGTGACCATGATTATTGTAATGAAGGCGGCTCTTTTCAGAAGTGCTCAATCCTTTTATAACCTGTAGCCTGTAAAGTGTTTTCTTGAACATTAGTTAGTGGGCTTGTCCCATGTTCTAATACAATGGCATCATTTATTTGCTCAATCAGTTCCTTCTTATTAGGCCACTAGATTAATTGAGACTTTCCACTGTCATAAGTGATGCGGAAACGGACGTCTTTACGCACGAATTTTCATGCAGACTCTTTTCAGCTCTACTCTGTGTGTGTTGAATGAAATTGCTGATTTTTCATTGTTTTCCACCTACAAACATGTCAATTTGACACCAGTGCCCTCTCCCTGCCAGCTCCAACTCTTTCTCCCATCTTACAGCTCCTTTCTGCCTCATCATCTTCGTCTGCCCGGATGTGCCCTCCAGTCTCCCTAACCTCCCCACGCAGCGGTGCCCTTTCTGCCTCCACGTCAGTGCCACTCCAAGCTGCCCATCCTTTCACACCCACAACTTCAGCTGAACAGGTGACTCCATCTCGACGTTCCACACGACTCAGACCCACTGGGGCATGTGCTGCAGCTCCACCACCAAGTCGCTCTGCGACTCTGGACACGTCTTCCACCTCAGCAGGGATAATGATACTGCCTGCCTCTAAGGGTTGAGTGAGATCATCACATTTCATAGATTCTAAGACACACTCGTGCCCCCTACACACACACACACTCTCTCTCTCTCTCTCTCTCTCTCTCTCTCTGTAACAGCTCTGGAGATGGAATACGTCTTACAGAGCACGGCATGGTTTTGCTGGCAGAGGTTTTCTTTCTGGTGGTACATACAGCAGTGGATGGCATCTGTCGTCAGTGGAACGGTGTGTCTGAAGTATTTAGGACGGTACTCAGTAAACGTTCTGACGGTGGTGCGGGTAGCACCCCACTATCACTCCCTACTTCGGCAACTCTCCCCGTGTTCAGCCAGTCACCCTGTCCCAGGACCTATGCAGCCCTCACCCCCTCTCCTCTGCCTTCCCACAGCCAGCCAGGGCCAGCTGTTCCTGGTTCCTCCTCTCGGGCAGCCCCCCATCCGGATGCAGCTGCCTGACTCTGGCCCTCGTATTGTCACCTGGACTGCGGCAGTGGGCTCCCAGTCGGTGCCCCCTCCAGTGTCACTCTTGTTCCTCCTCCGCCCTCTCTCCAGCCATCTTTCTAATGCACGTGTGAGTGTGATTTAAAACCATTGATGGCTCGCCACTGCCTTCAGGACAAGTCAGAACTCCTTGAACTACGTGTACCCAAAGGCCTGGCTCTGTTGACCTCCTGCTCACCTCTCCAGACATGCCAGGCCACCTGAAACATCCTTCCTCTCCGTCTGGCCTGTGACAACTGCTCTGCCTTCAGGCTCTGTCCCAGCATCACTTGCCCTGGTCACCGCCTCCTCCCACTGCCCTCAGGAGGCTCTGAGTGTCCCCCGCCTCGGCCCCCAGTGCATCAACACCACCGTCTGCATATTCTCCTCTACACGTCACCTCCCCAGCGGGGCCACAAGGTCCCCGAGTTCAGGGCTACGTTTGTTCATCTCCAAAGCCCAGCACCTCCCAACCAGGCACCTAGAGAGGGGTGGGCTTCCAAATGTTTGTGAAACAAAGGAACGAGGGGGACACTCCCGCCCTGGGAGCCCTTCCTGCCCAGACGGCACTCGGCTCATTCTCTTGAACTGAGGACTCTGTCACAGGCTTTAACCCTCTGCATGGTTCAACATCAGCGCTGTTCTTTGGAGTCTAAACAGGGAGAAAGGAGAACAAGAGCTTCGTAGAGTGCAGAGAGAAAACAGAATCATTCTGGAAAGGACCACAAACTCAGGGCCAGCCTATCGAGCTCAGAGCCAGGACACTGTCACCAGGCACCCTGGAAGGGGCGGACCCGCCGCCTGAGAGGTACCGCGCGTTCCTTCTTCTTTCCAACCCATAGCTGTCTGAGACTTCCATTCCCTTCATCGGATTCATCAAACATATGGACTTACTGATTCTTTGCTACTTTAGGGTATTTTATTCTATTGTCAGCAAGCGTATGCCAAGTGGTCATATCCTAATAACAGAAGACACAGAACAATGACTCAACTCATGAATGCATCTACTATTTCCTCACTGAAAAAGATGATAAGGAGATAAAAATGAGCTCAGCTGATTGATTATAGGTCGTAGAGGAAAGATTTGGTGAAAACCTTTCTGAGTAGGATAGTCTGCATAAACCTCAGTGGGAAATTATATGATAATCCTGAAATAGCAGTCACACACTGTGTCCAGAAAGGCAAAGAAAATAATCTGAACATGTGTGGCAGATAATTTAAACTCTAAACTCTCTCTCTTCATCTTGTCCTTGTTGCTGGAAAAACAATAATTCCGAATGAAAAAAAAAGATACTTTAATTTTGTCATTAATTATCCTGTTTATGAATGTCCCGATGAATCAAACTGAAGAGCTGTAAAATCTTCACTCACGCCCCACCCCCCCCAATCTGTATACATAGCCGTTATGTTTCGGGGACTTGTTTTCCCTTGAAATCTAGTCCATCACAGGGAACAATGCAGAGACATCAAAGTTTGAATAAACACTCGGTGCCCAGCACTCACCCCAAGACGGACCCAATTTCTTGGTTTCCCAGCACATCTAAAAGTTATGTTTCCACTATACTGTAGTCTATTAAGTGTGCAGTAGCATCCTGTCTTTAAAAAGTACATTCCTTAATAAAAAACACTTATTGCTAGAAAATTCTAACCATCACCTAAGCCTTCAGTGAGTCATGGTAGTAACATCAGAGATCACCTAACAGATATGATAATAATGACAAAGTTGGAAATATTGCGAGAATTACCAAAATGTGACACAGAGACACAAAGTGAGCAAATGCTGTTGGAAAAATGGAGCCAATGGACTTGCTTGATGCAGGGTTGCCCCAAACCTTCAATTTGTAAAAAAACGCAATGTCTGTGGAGTACAATAAAACGAGGTGCTAAGGCATTCAGAAAACCTAGTTTGCAAATTACATTGAAAAATTGGGGCTTCCCTGGTGGCGCAGTGGTTGAGAGTCCGCCTGCCGATGCAGGGGACACGGGTTCGTGCCCCGATCCCGGAAGATCCCACATGCCGCGGAGCGGCTGGGCCCGCGAGCCATGGCCGCGGAGCCTGTGTGTCCGGAGCCTGTGCTCCGCAACGGGAGAGGCCACAGCAGTGAGAGGCCCGCGTACAGCAAAAAAAAAAAAAAAAAAAAAAGAAAAATTGAACAATTCGTTACAAATCTTTATTTTTAATTATAAAACTAATATTTGTTTATTGTAAAAAATAAAATATAAAACAGTACAAAGTGTGTAAGAGGCGGGCTTCTCTTGGTCTGGACCCCCTGGCAGTGATCACTGTCACCAACTTTTTTGTGAGCTCTGACTTTTCTCCTTACATAGATTCGCTTGTTTAAACAAAAATGGGATCACATTCTACACAGTTTTCTGTAAGTTGCTCATTTCATTCAATAACATACCATGGAAATAGTTTCATGTCAGTATATAAAGATCTTTTCCATTCCTTTTTAGCAGTTACAAAGTATTTGTTTTCAGATGTGCCCTAATTTATTTAATCAGCCCCCTAACTATAGAAATTTAGGTTGTTTCCAGTTTTTCACTCTTCCACATGAAACTATGATAATCATCCTAGCCCATATGGATCTTTACACATATTATTTCTGCAACTTATATTCCTAGAAGTGAAATTGTTCAATCCAAAGGTATGCACATTTAATTTTTCGGTGCTGCCAAACTGCCCTTGAAAAGGGTCCAGCAATTTGCCGTCTACATGCAATGGCTTCACCTGAAATATCCGTTTCCTCACACTCTTTTCCTTCTGATTTCTTCTATGGATCAACTGTCTGTTCATACCTTTGATCAATTTCCTACTGGTGTGTCTATTTTAGTTTTTAATATGTATTGTTAGTATTTACTGTTTCCTATTATCAATGTCACAAATATTTTTCCCACGTTATTATTTATCATTTCACCTAGTTTATTTTTAGGTCGTCAAATCTGTCACTATTTTCCCTTATGGCATCTGGTTCTTGTGCCATACAGAGAAAGGGCTCTCTCAAGCTAAGATTGGGAAAATATTCTCTTGTATTTTCCCTTAATTCTTTCATCGTTTTCTTGATTCACTTTAAATCTTTAATTAATATAGAATTTAATAAATATGGAATTTTTGTACATTGTGTAAGTCTGAGATATAAGTTCATTTCCCCCAAATTTATTGCTTAAAAAACACCAGTTTGTAATATCAAAAGCTTTTCCTATTCTTTACACTTGATACAAACTGCTTTCCAGAGGTTTTCAGTGGCTCACACCCCCAGTAGCACAAAAAGCTTCTCCTAGGTCCTCCCTGATGGAGGGAGGAATGTGCCCATCACATGGGGTCCCCTCACTGACTTCTCTGGGTCCTAGGGCCCTTTTCTATTGGGATCACATGTGTTTATTCCTCTGAAGCCCTCCTTTGGTTTATATCTATCTAATTTGTTTTTTGACATCATTTTATTTTTAATATTTCTGTGTCTTTTTATTTCAGGTTTGTGTCTTCTAAGCAGAACACTGTAATTTTGTTTCATAATCTAGTCTGAGAGGCTTTTTCCCCCAGTTTTATCCATTTATATTTATTGACATAGTATCATATCATGTTTGCTCTCATTTCTAGTTTTTTGCTTATTTTTGTTTCCTTACTTTTTTTTCCCATTTATTGTTTTCTTTAGCAAATGTCAAGAAAATGCTTGGAATTTGTGCTTCAAATCCATCCTTCATTTATTTACTTTGACTCTCTTGAAATCCCCCTTTTACAAAACAGGAAACAGATAAAGCCCAAGAGTAAAGGGAGATGTTAAGATAAAGTAAAACAAAGAAAGGGAAAACAGAACTTCCTAGTAATAGGGTTTCCTGCACTTTATTTGAAGTGTCACCAGCTCTGCTAAGTGTTTAAGTGTAGGGCCAGGAGCTGCCGGGGGGCTAGGACAGGGGCCTTAGGGGAGAAGCACTCACAGTTCTGATGAAGACCAGACCCTAGGGAATGGGGCAGGCAGGTTCCCAGTGCGGGGCCTCCCAGCCGGGTTATCACTGCTCTGTGCTTTCCTCCTTCATGAAAAAACAGACAGGGAAAGTATCAGGAAACAACTGCCAGCTCATGATCTCTGGGTCCCCAGTCGAAATTGTGATCTGAGTGTCAAAATCAAAATCCAAAGACAGCTCTCTCACGAGTGGCCTTCATGCCCTGTTTGAAGTTTCCAGGGCCTCAGCTTCTGTGTGCAGGACGAGGGTGGTGACAGGCACAGGGAAGAGGGACAGACACCCAGCTATGGAATTCCTCAGTGAAAGACCCCTTCCCTGCCTTGAACTAGCAGGACTTGCTCTGAACCGTGTACCCGAACTTTTCCTTGACAAGTCCCTGCCTTCCATCCTTGGAAACACAGGGATTTGGTGAGCATTCAGGTGGGAGCAGGGGGAGCAGGACAAAACCAAGCTATGTGAAAACTGCAGGTTTAGGGAGGAAAGAAGTCTGTTTTCTAGGACCAGAAAGTTGGAAGACGGTCCAAAGAAATCCCAGTAGCCACCCTTGACCAGATGTCACCTACCCAATGTCCAGTCAGCTGGGTCTGGGGCCTTTGCTGGTCTGGCACAGACAGGATATGCTGCAGTTTATGTTTAAAATTCCAGAAAATATGGGTTTCGTTGATTTGGCAGAGAAAACGGCCCTTCCCCCCTAGAGCCCTGATTCCTTCTCCTCCAGAGCAGCATCTCCCAAGGGAGCACTGGACATTTCTTACGTCACTGAAGGGCTGAACTGCCAGCTCGTCTGGATGTCTCTCCAACCTTTCTTTCTTTCTTTTCTTTTTGCTAGTTTAAATGTTAACTTGCAAAATATCTCAAATATTTTGAAGGAAGGATTCAGCTCTTCGTCCTCCTAAACCCTCTCAAATCACCCTCATTTACCCCTAACTCTAAACTTGGAAATTACTGAGCTGATTGGTAACTTTTCACCGAGGGAGGATAAGGGTTCTATAAGATCAACCGATAAATCCCATTAGCCGTCCTGGAACAGCTGGAGCCCTCAGTTACTGGAATTGTGTATTATTCTAGTCTAGCACCCCAACGCCAAATAACCCACATACGTGAGAAGGAAACAAAAACAGAACAAACACAGGTGACCTCGAAGAGCAATGGTTCAGTGTTTTCGTAACCAGTGCAGAGGGCTGGGTGGAGACACAGGGTATGTGAGACTGACCCCAAGCTTGCCCGGCCCCCGTGAGCCCCCATTGCTCATTTGTAAGAGAGAATATGAACCCTCTCCCAGAACTCATGTCAGGGTTAAACATTTGCAAAAATGACTACAAGAGTGCCTGGCATTTACTTGGCAAGCAATGAAATAATGAAATATTATTTCTTTCTTCCTTTACTGTATGCATCTGCCACACAAAATAAAAACACTAACCAAAAATCTCACTAACTTGAAAGGTATATGCACTCGCCCTGTTCACAGCAGCACTATTTACAACAGCCAAGATATGGAAGCAACCCAAGTGCCCATCAATGGACGAATGGATAAGGAAATTGTGAAATATATAGTTATACATATAGATATTATTCAGCCATTAAGAAGAATTAAATCTTGCCATTTGTGACAACATGGATGGATCTCTAGGGCATTATGCTGAGTGAAAGACATCACACAGAGAAAAACAAATACTGTATGATCTCTCTTATATGTCAAGTCTAACAATAATGATGATAATAACAAGCTCATAGATACAGAGAACAGATTGATGGTTGCCAGAGGTGGGGGTGGGTGGTGGGAGAAATGAGTGAAGGAGGTCAAAAAGTTAAAAAAAAGTAAAGACAGAGCCTTTAACATTTATGCAAACCCTAAATTTTGTTTATCTAAAATCCTTCATTAAGAACACATGGTGGGGGCTTCCCTGGTGGCACAGTGGTTGAGAGTCCGCCTGCTGATGCAGGGGACACGGGTTCGTGCCCCGGTCCGGGAGGATCCCATATGCTGCGGAGCAGCTAGGCCCGTGAGCCATGGCTGCTGAGCCTGCGCGTCTGGAGCCTGTGCTCCGCAACGGGAGAGGCCACAACAGTGAGAGGCCCGCGTACTGCAATAAAAAAAAAAAAAGACCACATGGTGGGCAAATGGGACCTTAAGATATTTGCCTACCTCAAGGATTTTATAATCTTGCTGTGTATGGTGTGTGGACAGTGTGTGTGTGTGTGTGTGTGTATGTGTGTGTATGTATGTGTGTATGGTGTGTGTGTATGTGTGTATGGTGTGTATGTGTGTATGGTATATGTGTATGTATGGCGTGTGTATGTGTGTATGTGTGTGTGTGGTGTGTGTGTATATGTTGTATGTGTGCCGTGTGTGTATGTGTGTGTACAGTATGTGTGTGTGTGTGTGTGTGTGTGTGTTGGAAATCAATGGACGATGAATGACCAGGGATGCCATTAAGGTTACTTCGATTCTTACTTGAGAATAGTGCATGAGGAACAGGGTGACATTTTTCCATAGGTAACTGAATTTAATTATGAAATACTCTTGTACTATCGTTTAATGTGCTTTTTGAGAGCCTACTACTTACCAAGCATTCAGCATCCAACAGGGATTTATTATTTTAGGCTTATAGTTAAAACTGAAAGAGAATCTAATAGGTTCTATTTATAGGTTTTAGCCATTTAAGATAATGGAAAAAACTAATGTGGCTTATTTTAAGCCATAGGAATCCATCAGTATGTTTATTGAGGTGGCTTTTCAACCTACCCCTTGAGCTATATATAAGTTTTGGGAATATTTTGTGATCACATAGGCCATCCCTTGATGGGTTGTTTGCCTGACTATATCTTAACTATGTTGTTCAAATAAATAAAACTGTAAGAATTCAACTCCTAGCATTTCACGTGAAACACTGATTTGTGCTGTGTAGTCCCCCTGACACACACGCTGTGGAAGGTCAGGGTAAGCGGATACTCTCCAGGGCAGGACACAGCAGGGAGCCTTCATTCTCCCCTCTTCCAGGTCCTAATGAGTCCATACACTTTCCCTGAGAGACCTGGACTGCTAAGTCCCATTACCCCAGACTCTATCCACAGGCAGTTCCCAGCACAGCCTTTCAGGGAAATAAAAGAAAAAATAAAAACTCTGGGGTTTGGCTGATGTCCTAAAGGCCCAGCAAAACATCCAACACCAACAAGCCAACAGGTTCAAAGTGCAATCGTGGAAGTACCAATCTAGTGTAAAAGTACTTAGACCCATTTTAGAACGATTTTCAACAATGAACTTGAAATAGCACAAGATGATCTGATTACTTAAATAGATATTTCTCCAAAGAAGATGTACAAATGGCCAATAAGCCCATGAGAAGATGCTCATTGTTATTAGGGGAATGCAAATCAAACCCACAATGAGACCTCACTTCACACCCACCAGTTGAGTAGAATCAAAAGACAGAAGATAAGTGTTGAGGATGTGGGATGTGATGCCAGGATGTGGCAACAGGACACTCTTCTTCTGCCAGTGGGGATGTGAAATAGTGTGGCCACTTTGGAAAATGGTCTGGCTGTTCCTCAAAAAGTGAAACATAAAGTTACCATAGAACCTAACAATTCCACTGCTTGGTATACACCCAAGAGAACTGAAAACACATGTCCTCACAAAAACTTGTACAAAAATGTTCCATCAACTGATGAACAAATAAACAAAATGTGATATAACCATACACTAGAATATTATGCAAGCATAAAAAGGAATAGCGTTCTGATACATGCGCATTGTAGCTGACCATCGAAGACATTATGCTCAGTGAAATAGGCCAGATACAAACAGCCACGGAGCATATGATCCCATTTTTATGAAATGTCCAGAACAGGCCTCTCCACAGAGACACAAAGCAGATTAGTGGTTACCAAGAGCTGGGGAGGACAGCCGGCAGCCACAGCTGGTGCAGGGGTTTGGAGGGGTGATGAAGGCCTCTTCTAAAGCTGGATTCGGAGATGACTGCACAGAATTGAATATACCAAAACCACCAAAGTATACACTTTGAAAGGATGAATTTTATGTTATAGAATTATGTCTCCACAAGGCTGTTATTTTTTAAATGGATTATATGATTAATTCTAAATAAAGTAGAATTGTCAATGAGTTTAATTAAATACTCCATTTCCCATGCATTCTAGTAAATTGGTATTTTACTCTCCTTACCTAAGGAAAGTAGTTTGTTTCCAACATGTTTTTTTTTTTTTTTTTTTAGCTAATTGGGCCTCTCACTGTTGTGGCCTCTCCCGTTGCGGAGCACAGGCTCCAGACGCGCAGGCTCAGTGGCCATGGCTCACGGGCCCAGCCACTCCACGGCATGTGGGATCTTCCCTTACTGGGGCACGAACCCGCGTCCCCTGCATCGTCAGGCGGACTCTCAACCACTGCGCCACCAGGGAAGCCCCAACATGTATTTTTGATGCCACAGGAACTGAAACTGAAATTTAGCAAAGACAAATCCTGAACCTGAGAAGTGAAGTGGAGGGGAGGGCTCGGAGCACAACGCTGGAAAAGAAGACGCGTGAGAAGCGGTGATGGGAAAACGGCAAGGCCATCACGGCCACCCTCGTCCTCAGAGTGCTGGCCCTGACCTCGGCCAGGGCAGGCCCTCCTCAATTATCACACGAGGACAGCACTCTGAAACTATGTGTGTTCACAGGATGTATTTGACCAGATGATGCAGCAAAACTATTTTTTGTGCTTCTTAGGCTGATAGCTGGAAACAAATTATGCAGAGTAATATTGGGAGTTAAGGGCTTTTGAATTGTATTTTTTTTCCTAGTTATTAATTCTTACTCTGTTACCATATTTTGTGCTGTTGTGGATTTGCTTATAATTCTCAGGTGTATTTGTGTAATTTGCCTTAAAAATCTGTGATTATTACTTTAACAAATATCTAAATAAATCAGATTAAAACTCCTCAGTGTGATGAAATTACACCCTGACCCCAAAATGCACAACATAAGACGTAACAGGAATCAGTAGGTCTTGGTTAGAGTGACTAAGCACCGCTGCGAGGCTCTCAGAATCTGCTTCCTTCCTCCGCACGCCCAGGTAAGAGCATACTTTCCACAACCACGAACATCTGTCCTATAGTTAAGGCCTCAAAAAAAAACCAAAACGATGAAAAGACTCATTCATTTATCAACAAACTCTGGGTATGGGCCAGGCCCTGGGGCAGGCCCGGGGTTCAAGGCAAGAAAGACTGATGTGGTCCCCGCTTCACGGAGCTGGACCCTTGGTAGCATCACAGCACCTAGTACTCTAGGCTATATTGAACTCGTGCTGCAGGTTTAGGCTGAATTCTCTACTAAAGCAAAAGAGGAGAACCAGGACTAATGTCACTCCTTCCCTCTCAAACCCTTGACAGCACCCTTGAAGATCAAGGGCCCATCTCCTCTCAGGTTTCCATGTCTATGTGGAATCACCCAGGTTCCTCCCTGCTCCTGGCAGGCAGGCCCTTCAATGACGGTGTTTTTGTTTCTTTGAAAGAGTGTTTATTATTTATTTATTTATTTTATTTATTTTTGGCTGCATTGGGTCTTCGTTGCTGTGCACAATGAAGTGGGGGTGAGTGGGGACTACTCTTTGTTGCGGTGAGCGGGCTTCTCATTGAGGTGGCTTCTCTTGATGCAGAGCACAGGTTCTAGGTGCGTGGGCTTCAGTAGTTGTGGCTCACGGGCTCAGTAGTTTTGGTGCACGGGCTCTAGAACGCAGGCTCAGTAGTTGTGGCACACGGGCTTAGTTGCTCCACAGCCTGTGGGATCTTCCCGGCCAGGAATTGAACCCGTGTCCCCTGCGTTGGCAGGCGGATTCTTAACCAGGGCACCACCAGGGAAGCCCCAACGACAGTGTTTAAAATCACGGGCCTGGAGTCAGACAGACCTGGATGTGAGTTTTGACCCTTCAGAGGATTCTCTGAGTGGCGTGAGAAGATTACTCAGCCTCTCTGAACCCCCGTCGTAGAGCGAGCTTGTGCTAGAACCTGGCTCTCGACTGTGTGCTCGGCCTTCAGTGTGCTGTGGGGTGGCGATCCCAGAGCCCCTGCAGGCTGTCCACATCCCTTTCCTGTCAGGAAGCCTCAAACTGGGCACAGTGCTGTGTTAAGAGTCTTGAGCTCAGTGATAAATTTGATAGAAAAACCCTCCGAGTAGCAATTGAATGCTTGGTTTACAAGCGCTCGTATCCGTCCCTCCTTTATAACCGTGGCAATTTAGGGTCAACGTCAGCACTTCCTGACGGTAGCCAGTGTTCGTCTTGCCTTGATCCTCACCCAGTGGCCACATTACTCCCAGAGCTAAGTTTTAGTAGCTGGGTTTCTGTAGCTTTAGTCCTGAAAAACCCAAATGCGATGAATTTAGACAATATATTTTTGACGTTTGAGTCTCCATGGCACTCAACTCCAAAATCCAAAAAGAAGCTTGGAAGAACACAGGGGAATGAAAAAAGGTTTGTTATACCTGATAAGGTTGTCAAGAAATGTCTTGTTTCTAGAAAAGAAACGTGTTACCTGTTGAGCTTTTGAAACAATTACTCAACTACCTGTATTCACCAAAGAGACTATTAAAAGTCCAACAACAGAAGCACTAAAGATTCTGGAACTGGAAATGGTGCTCTCTGATCATGAGAACGTAACTCTTTTTCCACCTGCCACTTCCCAGAGAGTCCACAGCTCATAAAGCTGCTGAATTGCTCCATGGGGTCAAGGAGTGGCTCTCCTTTGCCGGGAGCCTCCTCTGGCTTTGGTTTTTCCTCTCTGGCCTCGGCCCACAGAGTCTCTGCTGGGCAAGTGGTGTTAGTCCATACAGGCCCCTTAGGGTGAAAACTGGCCATCCAGGAGCTCTTATTTTGAAGATAACTTGAGAAATAAAGAACCGGGTATGTTTTCAGGTGTTTGTCCGATATTACCCTGTGCATCAAATTCGTTTAAATATGTAGAACTTTGGACTGCTTTTATTTATTTATTTATTTTTTGCGGTACGCGGGCCTCTCACTGTTGTGGCCTCTCCCGTTGTGGAGCACAGGCTCCGGACGCGCAGGCTCAGTGGCCATGGCTCACGGGCCCAGCCGCTCCACGGCATGTGGGATCTTCCTGGACCGGGGCACGAACCCGTATCCCCTGCATCGGCAGGCGGACTCTCGACCACTGCGCCACCAGGGAAGCCCGTGGACTGCTTTTAAATCTCCATAAATGTAATGACTGGGGACAGCGACAGGGGAGGGGAGGAAGAGGAGAGGGTGGAGAGGAGTGGGCAGGGAGGGAGCCCCGGGCTGACCCCGGCTAAGACAAGGAGGCACTGCCCCCGGGGCCTGCAGGGCCGGACTCTGCACTTGGGGGGCTGGGTGTGGGCACCCCTCCATCTCAGACCCAGGGCCCCAGCTCCCCAGAAAGCGCCACATCACCACAGCCATGTTCTCATTCTCAATGACAATTTGGGGGGCCGATTTTGTCTAGTTTTACACTACTTGCTTGCTTTGCCCTCTTGCTTGCTGCTAAATCAGCCAAAGGCCCCAGAAAGGCCCCAGAAGGCTGCCCTCGGGGCTCCTGGATCCCAGACGGAGAAGGGTGGCCTCCTTTCCTCCAGCTCGGAGGGCACGCAGGCCCCTCCTCTGGTTGCCGAGCAGAGTCCTGAATGTGAGGGAATGTTCTGGAAGTGCAGATGTGGGCGCTGGATAGAGTGTCTGGTGCTGAAAGTCTATAACTTCTAACTTCCAGAAACAGTGGTCTGGCCTGGTGGTCAGACGTGCCCAGCAGAGAAAGCAAACTCCTGTGAGAAATTCGGGTCCACTGGCCGGGTGGGCAGAACCTAGGGTGCACATTGAAACGATGAAAACTGGAAACTGTGACACGGGCTTGAACCGCTGGGAAACAAGAGCAACTGACTTTGAAGATGACTTGAAAGAAACAAACTGCAGTGTGTCCTCAGGCCGTGGTGTCCGTCCAGTCAGGCAGCTCAGGAAGCCGCCACAGCCCTGGTCCCTATCAGCTGGGACGGTCACCGTGCAGAGTCTGTCTCCTCTTCCCAACATCAACTACAAACTCCTAAAAACACGCTGTAGAAGCTGAACCACACTTCTTGGTTAGTTACTTAGAAAACAGGTTCACTTCCACGTAATCCAGGAATAGGTTGGGGAAACCACATAGCAAACTGACCCTGGAAACAGTGGCTGAAACAGACAGGGCCTCGCTGGTCCTCAGGGCCGTTGACCCGGCCCTCCTGCCAGCCTCCCGAGGCCCCTTGCCTGACCCGGCCCGAGGCGCCCACGGAACCGACCCGCTCGTCACCCTGGGCCCGAGGGCCTTGGAGAAGCTGGTGGAGGCGCGCCCTCTGGTGGTAGCCCCGGGGCCGCAGCCCAGGTCGGAGAGCTGCCGCACGGGGTGGAACCGCAGAGCCCCCAGTTCTCTCCCTTCCTACAGTTTGATGAGAACTGTCCAGGAGCCCACAATTCCAATCCCCCTAATTAGCACTCTTTTTCTCATGTGTTTTCCAATATCTTCATCAATTTGTGAATTGTAGCAAAATAATCAATTGTTCTCAACCAAAATGTACTAAGTCACGCAAAATACTGCGGCCTAGAGAAGGACGAAGGTACCCCATCACCACGTGCGGTCTGCGCTCAGATGAGCAGCTCTTCAGCACGGTTGTGTGGCTGCTGCTTTATAATAAGCGTCTCCAAGTCATGAAATCCAGTTTGGGAAAATATTAGAGTCCCCAGGAGTTTTAACAGAATTGTGTTTAGAAGCAGCAGGAATAAGATCTGTGGGGAGGAAAAAGCTTCCTTTCACCCTCCGAGGACCTGTGGGCGGCCGAAGAACTGAACCGACAGATACAATACAGGAGGGAATCAGAAAGCTTATTTAATATTTTAAGTGAACATGGGAGTCTTCAAAAGGAAAATGAAAACCTGAAGAAACCAATAGACTCAAGACCTTACGTACCTTTTTAAACCAAGAACGCTAAGTTGTAAGGATGTGGCAAGAAAGAGGGGCTTGGGCTGGAGAGTGCCCTGTGGAGCCATGACTGGGGGATGCACGGGTTGGTGGGAGATAAGGGTTGTTTCGTAGGTTTTCTTGTAGACCCATTTCCGCAGACTCCGGTCTCTGGTGCTAAGAGCCTTGTCCTCTTCTTGGTGCAGGAGGGCATCCTTCTCAAGGTAAATTTATGCCCTGCTTTTAGGCAGAAAGGGGGAGGGCAGGGAGCCCTGCTGCATCTGCTGTTTCTCCAAATAATCAATAAGCCAACGTGGTGTATTTTGCTGTGGCACGTTCTGATCCCCTTCTGATCCTTATGAAAACCCACTCAAAATAACATTGCCACGTGAATCACAGCTTGCCACGTTGCTGCCAGAAGAGAACTCAGACAGTGGTGTACACACTGTTGTGTCTCTTCCTCCCGGCGTTTTCCTTTTTCACATGGCAGTGTCCTCTGCTGGCACAAGGTGCACAGGGGGGATAGCGGCTGACCTCTGTCACTGATGTGAAAGATCATTGCTTCTTCTCCTTCTCCTCTGGAACACCATGGCTTTTGATGTTTATTGAGCCCCTTCCCCACTGCCTAAAGCATCTAGGTTTCCCTTTTTCCAATAGCGTGGGCCCCACCCAGCCCCAGTGTCCCCCAGGGCATCCTACTCTGTTCCTTGTAGGCCTCTGGCAGAGCTGGACGAGACTTCCTGCCCACACACACTTGACATAAGCGTAGAGTCACCAACAGCTTCATGGAACGAGAGAAATGCTGGTGTAGATGGAGCCCCACACAGTAAGCCTCCGTCCAGGTTCTCGTTACATGTCTCTGTCCCCCTGACTCTGTATTCTGAGCCCCACTACCTCCCCTCCTTTCTCTGCTTCCTTCTTTCCCTGTGTAGCTTAGATGTCCCTTCTTCCCTGGCAACTCCACTCCAGCCCTCAGCTTGCACCTCACACTCAACAAAACCAGGACATCTTCATCAAGCTGGACCCACTGCCCTTATCAGCAGTTCAGCAACCATCCTTTTATTCCCTAAGTAGGACTCTAGTGGAACTTCTATCCCACCCTGAGCAGCTAAAAAGTATTTGCCCAACAAAATCTAGATATCTGAGGACCAGGTGTGGAGGAAGGTTCGGCTGCTAATAAGACCACGTACATGTAGGTATGTACAAGGATGTGTGTGTATCTCTAGCTGAAACACTTTCACACCTTTTTTCAGTGATGTACTGCTGCTATTTTTTAAAAAGTGTACTTCTAATTAAACTTAAAAGCTTTTGCACAGCAAAGGAAACCATAAACAAGACGAAAAGATGACCCTCAGAATGGGAGAAAATATTTGCAAACGAAGCAACTGACAAGAGATTAATCTCCAAAATATACAAACAGCTCAATATAAAAAAAAAACAATGTTTTTCTGATGTTTGGATAGAGGTTAATCCCAAATTTGTAGAGTTGTCATTGTAAAACGACAACAGAATATTTGCAAATCACTGTCTTCTTAGGAATTATCTGTGTCCTTTCAACTTTAGCCAATAGGAGTCTAGCAATTCTTAAATTACTCTCCTGCAGTGGCCTGATCACATCACTCCCCACTCCAGTGAGCAAGATTGTTCTCTATTCTTTTCTGAGTAATTTAAATTCTTGGGAAACCCCTTGAGATGTTTAATATTCTGGTCAGACTGAAAATCTGTGTCCTGTTTTCCTGACTGTATTTCATGGACTGTTTAAAGAAGGACTCATTAAAAGAAACAGCAAAACAGAGACATATACATATGCAATTTTACAAAACTTAGTACTTCATAAAAATATCAATGTGCAGCTATTCCCCCAGTATTTGGCTGACTTCAGACAAGTTAACACGCAAGAAAGGTCATGGGGTAGGGGTTTAGAAACTCTTGGATGAAGTTGTACTATTGTCTAATGTAATTTATGACTCGATTGATGATATCAGGGTCCTGTTCTCTTTCCATGTGTGATTCTTCATTGTCCCGCTTCGAAGACAGTGGAAATGACTCCTGCTGAAAAACAGGCAATTTGAGGGATGTAAGGGAAGCACCCTGCCCGCTGTCCCACATCCCTCGCTGGCCCTTGGCCTTTACCACCCCTCAGACACCTGAGTTGTGACCTCTAACTGGTGCATTTAGGTCACAGCTGTAGGTGTGAGGGGGCAAGTGGAGGGAGCATCATTCCCACCACACACACAGGGGCCCACCTGGTTGTACATCTTTTTAAATTGCTGCTGCCGAAAATGATGTGACCATCCCCGTGCGCGGTGAGTCCAGTGAGCCCTGTGGACACGGGCTGCTGTTTTACTTCACATCCTTGGTTAGAGCCCTGAAGACAAAGGCAGCAGATGCAAAGTCCACAGAAACACGAAGGGCAGGGAAGGCAGATCCCAGTCCAGATCAAGTAGTTATTCCAGAAAGAAAAAGTGCTGCTCCTTCTGAGGCAGAGGCCCAGGGTAGTCAGCCTGGCCTGCAGTAGCTGGCTGGGCCTTGGCACCCAAGACCCCTGAGGACACAGGGCTGGCCACCTGGATACCAAGCAACTGACCGTCCGAGGGGAGGGAGACCATGCCACCTTCCCACTGCCACCATGGCCACGGAAGGAGGAGGATGGAGTTGCGGGGGGTGGAGGAGGGGATGGTTCTGGATGGCCGAGGCGTTTGCCCTTTGGCCAGGCCGACACTGGCCTGGAGCTGCTGGGCAAACAACAGGCCACAGTCCCGAGGGAGGTGAGGGGCAGGTGTTAGTAACTCCTAAGTCTTTGTTAGGTTTCTGCATATGAATTTTGGGAGGACACAAATATTCAGTCTACAGCAGCCTCCTGCTTTATTCTTGCACTTTTTTCCCTCCTATACCCATTGCCACCTGCAGCCACATCGTCGTCACTGATCTTAGAATGACACACCTGGAGCTGAACCTTGCATCACTATGGTTCCCCTACCACACTTACTAACTCACTAATGTAGGCTAATATGGTTTATAAATATTTCCAGCAACAGCATTTGATAAAGAAATGGTCTTAACTAGATGCTGTGGGCTCATTAGCAAAAATTCTCCTGTAGCCAAGGGTCCTGCTTGCCCCTTCAGAGCAGTGGCCAGAAAGGGCACAAGACCCTTCAGTAAATCCCTGGGACTCAGACCCCTGTCCTGCAAGGAGGTGACACTGCCACAACCCCCGAGGTGGTGAGGTGAGTGATGTGCTACATGGGAGGCTACTTTGAAAGTGGAGAAATCTCGTTTGGGTATTGGTTACTGCTTAAAGATTCTTGGGACTTTGAAATTAAACTTTTCCAAGGTTTAGATTCTTCACATAGTCAAGTGTCACAGAGAGCATCTTGATTTGCATGCAGTGGAGAAGTTTCTGTAGCTGCCATCAAGCACAGGAAAGGACGAACTGGAAAAAGTGATGAGCTGTGCTTTCAAGGGTGTGTTTACTTTATTAAATCCTTTTGCAGCTAAAGCTTTTTTTTTTTTTTTTTTTTTTGTGGTACGCGGGCCTCTCACTGCTCTGGCCTCTCCTGCTGCGGAGAACAGGCTCCGGATGTGCAGGCTCAGCGGCCATGGCTCACGGGCCCAGCCGCTCCGCGGCATGTGGGATCTTCCCGGACCGGGACACGAACCCGCGTCCCCTGCATCGGCAGGCGGACTCTCAACCATGGCACCACCAGGGAAGCTCTGCAGCAAAGCTTTTAATACCTGAAGACATTTGGAGAGCCTGGCCTCATGGAATGAAATAAAAGATGTATGACCCTCAAACACATCTGGAAAATGTCAGTATGATTCAGTTCCTGACGGCTTGTAATCCAAACTGAATTCACTGTTTTATTTTGTCTTTTTAAAAATGAGTTTGATGGAAAGAAAATTTTAGATGATATTTGTGATTTTACTAATTATTCATCTCAAATATATGACTTTAACACAGACATACAAGTTAATAAAAAAAATTGTTCAATGAAGCCGCTAAACATGAAATTGGGTATGACAAGTCACCTGGCCAGCCTTAGCACAACAGAGAAACTCTGGGCCTACCTGAGATTCCAGAAACTTTGTTTGGCAGCCTGGTCACTGCTTTTTAGCCATTCCGTGGAGCTGAGTGGGGCAGGAGGTAAACAAGAGCTGCCTTGGTGCAGAGACCTCAAGTGGAGCAAACTGTCTAGCCTTGAGATGGACCCAGAAATGGCCGAGATAGAGTTTCACGCTGCCGGTTTGTGCCGCCCAGGCTTCTTAGCAAGACTTCTACTACAACTATCGCCACTAGTAATAAATGCCACTCATAACATAATATAATATCATGCAATGCGATGCAATATATCCTGATATTCATGTTAATATAATCACAAGAAAATGTTCAGCATTGTTCTAAGCACTGTACATGAATGATCTCATTGGGGCCTCACACACCTCAGTCATATGAAATAAGGGCTACTTGACAGATGAGGAAACGACACACCAAGAGGTCGAGGAACCTCTGCTCCGGATCTGAACCGAGGCAGTCTCACTTCAGAGACCCTTTCCCACCAGACAGCACACTTGCTGTCTCCCACGGTGTGGCTCTGAGGTTTTCATAGGACCCCCACGTCTGCCCCGGCTGCCCTCCCCACCCCACGACTATCCTCTAGTAACAGTGGGTAAAGCACTTGCCTATGGTGCTGGAAAGAAAATATGGTCCTGGAAACGGTGGTCCATGCACTTTGAGTTGGCCTCCAGTAGAAAGGATGGCTTTTGTCTGATTCATTTATATTTTCTTACCCTGGTGTAATAAAGGCATTCCTTTGGGTGGTCGACTCGGTTATGTAACGTGGTGAGCAGAGTAATAGCTCCCAAGATGTCCACGCCTAATTCCTGAACTTGTGAATATGGTACCTAAAGTGGCAAAAAGGACTTTTTAGAGGTGACTAAGTTAAGGATTTTAAATAAGGCAGTTTTCCTGGGTAAATGGGGCGGAAGCACTAGAATCACAAGGGTCTTTATAAGTGAGAGAGAGAAGCAAGAGGGTCAGAATCAGGGGGAGGTTTGAAGATGCTGCGCTGCTGGCTTTAAAGGAGCCAAGGAATGCAGGTGTCTCCAGGTGCTGGAGAGGGCAGGGGGCCGGATCCTCCCCTAGAGCCTCTAGAAGGAGCACAGCCCTGCCCACACTTTGACATCAGTCACGACCCACTTCAGGTAGCGCTTGGAGATTAGGAAACAAAATTAGAGTTCTACCAGGGGTGGCTGACTACTTAGCTCCTCTCCTTACCTTCTCCACCAGTGTTTGCTCCCAAGGGACATATAGACTACAGGGCAATGTGAAAAAATGAGCTGGCAGGGGCTTCCCTGGTGGCGCAGTGGTTGAGAGTCCACCTGCCGATGCAGGGGACACGGGTTCGTGCCCCGGTCCGGGAAGATCCCACATGCCGCGGAGCGGCTGGGCCCGTGAGCCATGGCCGCTGAGCCTGCACGTCCGGAGCCTGTGCTCCGTGATGGGAGAGGCCACAACAGTGAGAGGCCCATGAACCGCAAAAAAAAAAAAAAAAAAAAAAAAAAAAAATGAGCTGGCAATCACAATGGTGTTACTGAAAAGTATATGAGGGACACGTAAGCCCAACTTGGGGGCCCAAAGGTTTCCTGGAGGAAACGGCTGCCATCTTAAGATACATGTCTCTCTGCGACTACACGCACGTTAACCTACTGTAAGGACCTGGCTCGTGCAGTTGTGGAGGCTGAGCAGTGCCAGGGTCTGAGTCAGCGAGCTGGAGACCTGGGGAGCTGACGCTGTGGGTTCCAGTCCAAGTCCAAAGGTGGGAGAAGGTCAATACCCAGCAGTTAGGCAGAGAGAACAACCTCTGTCTGGCTGCACCTTCTTTTTTTTTTTCTTAAATCACGTTTTTCTCCATTATTTTGTTAACTGGTGATTGTATCAAATGGATTTGGAACCAAGTTGTGTCTCTGATAAGCAACATGTGTCTTTTTTATCTGTTTGTTTGCTTTTATCATTTGGCGGTGCCACGCGTCCTGTGGGATCTCAGTTCCCCAACCAGGGATTGAACCTGTGCCCCCTGCAGTGCAAGCGTGGAGTCTTAACCACTGGACCGCCAGGGAAGTCCCTGGCTGTACCTTTTTGTTCTGTTCAGCTCCTTAATGGGTTGGATGAGGCCCGTCCACATTGGGGAGGGCAATCTTCTTTACTCAGTCTACTGATTCAAACGTTAATTTCATCTAAAACACCTTCACAAACACACCCAGAATAATGTTTAACCAGAGGTCTCGGCATCCTGTGCTCTAGTCAAGTTGATACATAAAATCAACCACCACAGCCACTGAGGTGTGACCTGAAGTGGTAGTTTGTAAAGCATCATCACTCCGCCTAGTCTGATGAATATAACGTGAAACGTTTTTCAGTCCTCAGGAAGAACAAAGCAGGTTCTGACTGGGAACTTCTCCAAGGTATACCAGTGAACAAGGCAATTCTCAGAATAATTACATACTGTATCACCTCATTTTTGTAGAAAAGAAAAGAGATGTATTTGTAAATGTGCATATGTGCATTCAAAGCACAGAAGGGAGAGTAGAAAATGCACAACAATCGACAGTGATAGTTTTTGAGAAGAGGAGGAGGGACGGGGCAGGGCAATGTCCACAGTCTGTATACACCATCATCATGGGAGCCTTTTATAGAGCGCATCCATGTGAAACTTAAGTGACAGAAAAAGACAAAATCTAAGGAGGTAAAGCACATGTAATTATATATAATATCATTAAATGAAAGAAGCAATTGAAAATATGGCTTGAACTATAGCCTGCCATATGCCTACCCCAAGTTAATGAGCATGGAGCTGATTATTACCTGCTGGCACGGAAGGGGTGGGAAAGGAAGAGGAAAGGGAAAGACACAGGAGAAGAAATTTAAAGGGACTGTTTCAAAATATTATCCAGTGTATGTGTATGCATAGAAAAAGGACATGGCAGGCAACTCACAAAAGTAGTTAGAGAAGAGTTTTTGAGTACATGGAATCTTTATGGGAAGCTTTATGTTCTTTTGGCTTCTCTGCATTTTCTTTCTTTCCTAGGATTTTATAATGATAAAGGTTGTGTCTACTTTTAAAAGGCAATACAGTACATGGTCTGAAAGTCAAAGAGCTCAAAGACATACCCAGGGAAAAGTCTCTCGCTCGTCCACCACCGTTTAACTTCCAGCTCTTCTCCCAGAAGGCATTGCACTGTTGCCAATGGCCTAATTTGTCCTCCCAGGGATAGTTTAATGATCTTTCTACCCATTCTTTAGTTTTCTATTTTACCCAAACGGTCACATATGATAAACACTTCCCTATCCCTTTTTTCCCCCTTAATATATCTTGGAGGTTTTTCCATATCCACATGTAGAATTGCCTTGTTCTTTTAAACAGCTGCATGGTATTCCACTACGTGAGTATGCTGTGACTTCTTTAATCAGTTTCCTACCTGATGGGTTGTTAAATTGTCCCTAATTTTTTGCTTTTGCAGACAATGTTGTAATGACTATCCATACGGGGCAGGTCACTCTGCACACATGCAATATGCATCTCTATGAGAGGTTTCCCAGAATTGGAAGCATTAGGGCAGAGTATACACGTTTAGTTTTGGAAGACACGCCAACTTGTTCACCACAGAGAGCATATCAACATCACTCACGCGAACGTATGAGGAGCCTGTTCCCCGCTCTTGCCAACAAAGTGTTGCCAAACGTTTTGATCTTTGCTGCTGTATATAAAGTGATATCTCACTATTTTAATTTTTCTTATTATGAGTGAAGTTGAGCTTTCTTTCATATGTTTAGAATTCTCTTGCATTTCTTTTCCTATGAACTGTAGTTTCATGTCATTTACCCATTTTTTTTCTCTTGAGCCATCAGTCTCTTTACACTGGCTTATTACATCTAAAGGAAATTAGCATCTTATGGTAGATTTCAAATTTCTCCCTAGCTTGTCTTTTGCCTTCATTTGCTGTTTGCCTGTCTACATTAAATTGTTTTTTAGGTAATGAGAATGCATTGCCTTTATTTTAAAAGTTGAACTTCATTATGGGGAAGGAAAGGTTCAGCTTATGTCATCTCCATTTCAATTGCTTACATGTCACTTGATTTCTCACTTGGGTAGTACTGACTGTTCCCTGTTAGTCGCTCCACTCCTTCGTGAGTCTTGCATCTTTGCACTTATGTATTTACACACGTCTCCTTCTACTAGGCTGAACATTTTACACGTGCAGAGACTGCTCTCAGGTAGTGTGCATAACTTTTTCATCTTTGCACAGCTAACTGCTGGCACCATGTTGTGCAGATTAAGTCGAGTGAAACATATTTGTCAAATGATGTTTCTTTCTGCGTTCAACTTGTCAAAAAAAGGGGTTTTTAACAGCTTTATTGAGATACATTTCACATACCATAAAGTTTAAAGTGTAGAGTTCGTGGCTTTTAGTTTATTCACGGAGCTACGCAGCAACCATTACAATCCATTTTAGAGCATTGTCATAATCCTGAAAGAAGTCCCGGACCTTTTAGCGGTCACTTATCATCCGCCCAACCCCATCCCTCACTCCAGCCCCTGACAACTACTACTCAACTATCTGTCTATATTGACTTGCCTATTCTGGATATTTCATTTAAATGGTGTTAAAGAAAAAAATATTCAAATGACCTTTGTTAAAGCACTGTAAGATTTTATTCAAAGGTGGAGAACTATCAACGCAGGTATAGGGACCATTGAGATGGAAATCCGCAGTGAGGGAGATTGGGGTCAACTCAGAACGCAGCAAAGGCAAGTGGGAATGTATAGCCAAGGAGCCGGGTGGGGGCCCACCAGTAGGAAGTGGCTAAGAGGAAGCATCAGGGTTCGGAGGATTCTCCCTGAAGGCGGGCCAGGGTGATCAGATATCACCTGTGAGATTGTAGTGGATGAGGAAGGTACAGGGTGGGGGATTCTGGCTAAACTGACATCAGAATTCTTGCAAAAACTGGACAATGCAGGAAGGAACATGGAAGTCCAAAAGCCAGGCCTAGCTGAAATAAGTTCGGGGAGCCTGGGCAGACTTTGGTCAATGAGAGAATCTGTCAACGGAATCATACAACGTGAGGTCCTTTGCGGTTGGCCTCTCTCACTCGGCATAAGGTTCATACATGTGTCAACAGCTCATTCACTGTTGCTGCTGAATAATATTCCACTGTATGGATCCAAGGTTTTAATAGACCCGCTTTTCCGGTTCTTACTTCTTTTTTTTTTTAACATCTTTATTGGAGTATAATTGCTTTACAATGGTGTGTTAGTTTCTGCTTTATATCACAGGTTCCTCTACCTGAGGTTGAGGAATGAGCTTTTGGGTTTTTCCAAAAGACAATCTGATGGCTTCCCTGGTGGCGCAGTGGTTGAGAGTCCGCCTGCCGATGCAGGGGACACGGGTTCGTGCCCCGGGCCGGGAAGATCCCACATGACGCGGAGCGACTGGGCCCGTGAGCCATGGCCGCTGAGCCTGCGCGTCCGGAGCCTGTGCTCCGCAACGGGAGAGGCCACAACAGTGAGAGGCCCACATACCGCAAAAAAAAAAAAAAGACAATCTGAAAGGGACACTTGGCCATGGTGACCACAGGCAGAACTTCTACATCACGTGCCGGGACGGCGTGTGCACTCACCGGTAAAAACCGCCGTTTTTACACGGGAAATACGAGTCACACTTGGAACCACGGAACCCGCGGGGCCGTAGCTGCCAAGCTCCCGCCTCCGAACGAGCTAATCAGCGAATCGCGCACGGACACGTCATTGGCTGCGCGTCCGCGGCAGCTTGAGTTGCAGAGGAAAGGCGTCCACGGCCGCACGAGAACCCCGGCCACCTAAGGGCCAAGAGAGAGCCTCGGCACTAACGGCACGAAGCCCGTTTCCGTCGCCAGGAGGGACGCGGTTGCGGCGGACTTCCGGGGCGGGGCGGGGCCGGGAGCGGAAGGTTCCGAGCAGCGCGCGCGGCCGGGTGGGGTCGGTCCCGGGCTTGGGGCGCGGCGCCGGCGCGGGGGCTGGGACTGCCCGGCTGGCAGCAGGAGGGAGGGTACGCGCCGGACCCCGGCCACGCAGCCATGAACCTGGAGCGGCTGCGGAAGCGCGTCCGGCAGTACCTGGACCAGGTGGGCGGCCCTATCCGGGGAGCGCGGGCCGGGGCTCGGGAGGCAGCAGGGCGGCTGCTGTCGGGGTCTTGGCGGCGCGCCGTCCTAAGGGCCTGGGCTTTGGTTCGGGGTAGAGCCCCCGAAGGGAGGGGTCGAGCCCCCCGCCCTCTGCAGCCGGGAGGCTGAGGAACGCTGAGCGTGAAGCCACTAACGCGCGCGGCGAGCCTTACACGTGTTCACGCCCCGCTCCGCAGCCGGCCCACCCCGGACACAGAGGTGCTCAGCACATACTTCGTGCTAAGTGGAAGTTGAAGGATTATTTTAGGATGAAAGTTGCGGGGTGGCCTTTGCATTTAGCTAGCTAATAGAAAATGTTTGGAAAGTTTAGTTGTCCTTCTTATTTGGCCGAATGTAACTGAATAAAGATAAAAACAAATCTGTAGTCTCAAAATCAGTACTTTAAAAAGTTCCTGTCAACTACACTTTCATTCCCTGTACTCCCCTTGAATGAACAGCAAACAGTGTTTAAGGGAAAGAAATGTTTCCAGAATCAGCAGCATCAGTTTAATCTGCGATGTCACTTAGTTTTTGTAAAATGTATGCTCTCCCAATAAATTGGAAACCAAGAAGGGGAGAGAAAAGCGTGTTCACGGTGAACTGTTCGATGTGCAATGGAGCAGCTGAATGTTTGGCAGCACGCTGAAGGGCTGTATTTTGGTTTGCCATAAGTCAGCTGAATTGAATAAATGCTTCCTGCGCATTTTTTCTCTGGCTCTGGGGATGCAGTGAGGAAGGAGACAGGCCTGGTTCCACCCTCCAGGCACTAACATTGAGCAGATTTGTAACCGTCCCAGAAGCATTCCTCCTCCCAAATTGACTGGCAGCAGAGTTGCTGGTTTGTATCCAGGAGGACTGAGGCAAAGACTGAGAACCTTACTAATGGCTAGATGTTGCAAAATGATCACTTAAGTTATCTACTTCTTTAGATACCTGCTGATATAATTTTGCAATGTATAAGTTAAAAAAAACTACCTTCTTCAACTGTATATATCAAAGGTCTCCCAATGATATTTTTATTGCACCGTTGAACTAAAACTCACCTACCTGAGATATAAGATAGATATGATTGATAGACCCTTTACTACATGTAAAAAACTATCGTACTGAGATGTGGATTTATTATATAGCATTCTAATAATATCTATCTGTGTAAAACGATTGAAGTAACAGGGCAATTACCACTTTTCGTTTGTTTTTGGATACAGCAACAGTATCAGAGCGCTCTATTTTGGGCAGATAAAGTAGCCTCACTCTCTCATGGTAAGTGGCAGATTCTAATTTTTTTTTCTGATTTCTCTATCCTTAAAAAACTTTCTACTCTACCTTGCACCTCTGACCATTTATGTAATTTTCCCGCCAGAGGAACCCCAGGACGTTTACTGGTTGGCTCAGTGTCTTTACCTGACAGCCCAGTATCATAGAGCAGCTCATGCACTTCGGTCACGAAAACTGGACAAAGTAAGTGATTGTATGAACCTTAAAGCTTTTAAAAAATGTTATTAGATTAGTATTTTAGGTATATGTTCTTTTTATGTCAAAATATTTTTAAGGATTCAATTTTTCATATTAAATGTAAAGAGAAAATTTCTTGTGTACGTTTTTTTTTTTTTCCTTTGGCCGCGCCACGCGGCATAAGGGATCTTAGTTCCCTGACCAGGGATCGAACCCGCACCCCCTGCATTAGAAGTGCAGAGTCTTAACCACTGGACCACCAGGGAAGTCCAAGAGAAAATTTCTTATTCCTAATCTCGGTCACTTTGTTCTTCCCTCCCCCCACCCCCCTATCTAATCACTAAGTTTTGAAAATTCTGTTTCCTAAATAGCTCTGAAAGTATGGATAGTCCTTTCTATCTCATTACCATTCATACATGTCAGGCCTGTAATTTGTCTGTTTTGTTGTTTTAGCCTCTCTCCTTTCTCTTTTCTCCAGTAACATCTTTCCCACACCCCACCTTCCTTGTCTCCAGTTCATCTTTTAAACTGTCAAAGGGTGGTCTTCCTGAAACAGATCTGATCACATCACTCACAGTGTAACTCAGTGATTTCCTATTGCCTACAGGATAAAGTCAGATGCATTCATAGGCACCCCAGGTGCTTCTTGATTTCTCTCCAGTCTGTGTCTGACCCACCACCACCATCAGTGCATGGAATGTGTATCCAGTCATGCTGACTGCTTGCAGTTCCTTAGATGTGTGACAGTTATTCAGACTCAGTGCTGGAATGCTGACCAACTCCTAAGTTACCCTCTCCCCTGGAGATGTTTTCTTATTCAACTGGTTAGTATTTTTTATGCGATTCTTTCATAGTTTATGAAAGAAACTGTGCTGTGTTTATGTCTCCCCTGCCACAGCCTCCTTGAGGGCAGGTCCCTATTCCTTTTTGAATCCTTGGTGACTGGTAAACAGTAGGTTGATGATGAATATGGGTTAAAAAGGCTGTTTTTTTCCTCTGCGAGAGTAAAAGAGGAATTATGAAAATGACTTTCTTCACTTCATGGTTTTAGTTTTCTTTTTGATTGAAGATGCATATTATCTGGATCACTTTTTTAATAGATTGATTTCTTTCCTAGTTGTATGAAGCGTGTCGCTACCTTGCAGCTAGATGCCATGTAAGTGTGCTCTCAGTTTGTTTTATTCGATAGACGTTTAATGTTGTGAATGTTACACATCCTTCCCATGAGTGTGAGAATTCAAAATACTGACTCTCCATTTACTAAAAGCTCATATGCGTAAAGAAAATTCTACTTTAGACATTTTAAATTTAAGTAATGAGTGGGTATAATATTTATTACCCTTTTAAAATCTACTGTGATCATGTGTGTACCTAGCATCAGAAGTCATGGTTGACAAACGCTGTTTCTGTTTTCTACACAGTTTGCTGCAAAAGAACATCAGCAGGCTCTCGATATTCTTGATATGGAGGAGCCGATCAACAAAAGACTGTTTGGGAAATGCTCGAAGGATGAAAGTAGCTTGAAAGACCCCTCCAGTGACTGGGAAATGTCACAGTCCTCAGTAAGTAACACTGTAAAAGCCATGCTTCCGTAACATCAGTAAGAATTGCCCACATGATAGGGCAAATGTAAATCACCTTCTTTTACTTGAGTACAATCATGTTAAAATAGTTTGATTGCCAACTTACTTAATTTTCCCAACCCAGGAAGATTCTGAGACATTTCTGAGCCCTCAGTTAGAAGTTGTAATTGTGTCCTAAGATGCTTGAATCGGAAATAGGCAGACTTAAGCTCTTTCTTCTTACATTTGATACCTTAAACTCCTCCCCACAGGTGGAATCATATTTTCCCTTCTTACTGTATTTCAACAGTGTTTTGTACTTACCCCAAAGAAACCTTGATTACCTTAGACTGTTTATTTCCAGGGAGTGGTGTGGTGTTACTGTTTATGTTATTTTGTGTATTTCAGTTTGTATACTTCATACCTGCATAAAATTGCAAATTCCTTGCTGGCAGAGATTATACTGATAGAATGTACATGATAAATAACATCCACGGTCAGATTACTAATCTGGACTGTTAAGTCTTTTTTTTAACAGCTTTCTTGAGATGTAATTCACATAGCATGCAATTCATGCATTTGAAGTGCATAGTACCTCAGTTTTTAATATATTCGTTGAGCTGTACAACCGTTACCACAGTCAGTTTGAAAACATTTTTTTTTTTTTTTACTTCAGCGAGAAACCCTGTACCCTTTAGCTGTTACCCACCAATCCCCCATTTCCCAGTTGTTCTTTATAACATGTCTATGAAGGAACTTGGTTACTCTACTGTTCATCTCAAGAAGGTGGGAATACTGTACATTCTTAGGTTATTTTTCTTTTTAAGAAGCACATTTTTTTGTGAAGAAATACATTTATGAGGGAGTTGAGGATTATCATTATTCTTGGACCTCTTATCCATTAACTGCTAAGAAATGCATGATTTATTTGTAATGCATTATTTATTTTATGAGTTTACTTTTTCTTTTTTTTTTTTGCGGTACGTGGGCCTCTCACTGTTGTGGCCTCTCCCGTTGCGGAGCACAGGCTCCGGACGCGCAGGCTTAGCGGCCATGGCTCACGGGCCCAGCCGCTCCGCGGCATGTGGGATCCTCCCGGACCGGGGCACGAACCCGTGTCCCCTGCATCGGCAGGCGGACTGTCAACCACTGCGCCACCTGGGAAGCCCTACTTTTTCTTAATAACTCATAGGATACTGCATAGGTCTAAGATTCTCTCATAATGTCCTCTACTACTTTTTTTTTTTTTTTTTTTCTTTTTGCGGTATGCGGGCCTCTCACTGTTGTGGCCCCTCCCGTTGCGGAGCACAGGCTCCGGATGCGCAAGCCCAGCGGCCATGGCTCACGGGCCCAGCCGCTCCGCGGCATATGGGATCCTCCCAGACCGGGGCACGAACCCGTATCCCCTGCATCGGCAGGCGGACTCTCAACCACTGCGCCACCAGGGAGGCCCCTCTACTACTTTTGAATTGTGATATTATGATGAATCCCATTACCAATTTTATTTATTTGTTTTTTTTAGTGGTTTGAGAGACGGCAATTTTTATTTATTTATTTGTTTGTTTATTTTTGGCTGCGCTGGGTCTTTGTTGTTGTGCGCAGGCTTTCTCTAGTTGCGGCGAGCGGGGGCTACACTTGGTTGCAGTGCACGGGCTTCTCATTGCGGTGGCTTCTCTTGTTGCGGAGTATGGGCTCTAGGCGCGAGGGCTTCAGTAGTTGTGGCTCTTGGGCTCTTGAGCACAGGCTCAGTAGTTGTGGCACATGGGCTTAGTTTGCTCCGTGGCATGTGGGATCTTCCCGGACCAGGGCTCGAACCCGTGTCCCCTGCATTGGCAGGCGGATTCTTAACCACTGTGCCACCAGGCAAGTCCCCATTACCAACTTTAGCTGCATGTCTGGACCATCTTTAAGCTCACTTATTTGTTTTTTGAGGTTCAGAATCTGGAACATAATCAGATTTCTGCATCCTCCTGTTAATGGTAGTAGTGAGGTTGCTGCTGTGTGAGCAGCTTACCGTGTGCTGTGGCTACAGATGGTACCACCTCTGCTCCTTACAGAGCCTGTGAGTTAGATGAGGGGAGGAAACGGAGTCACGAGAGGTTAGAGCATTGTCCAGGGTCACTCGTAAGCGTCACAGCTGGGATTTGAGCTCAGGGCTGTCCAGTTCCCAAAGGTCACGCTCCTAACCCCTGTGCTGCATTGCTGCCGGTTTTCTAATATTTACCAAGGTTCGTTCATTGAGATCCACCTATCAAACGGTCTTCGTGTTTGATTTAATGTATGTATGCTCTGTATGCTGTCTGTAAATCATCACCCTGTTTGAGACAGAACAAGTAATGAACAAAGTAGCAGTAACGTGTAAGCTAGTTATAAAGGTTTGTTGAAGTGAGGAGAGCCTAAGGAAGATAGATGAGAGAAGTTTTACTTTGCTTTTATGTTTCTATTAATTTATATTGTGTCTGAAATTGGGTGGAGCACATCCTTTTAGATGTAAAAAAAAAAAAAGAAGTGTTAGCCTTCAGACAATATATGATTTTTGATAAAAAATTAATTTCAGTAGTGCTGACTTAGTATGTCACTCATCGTTTTTCCAACAGATCAAGAGTTCTATTTGTCTTTTACGAGGAAAAATCTATGACGCTCTAGATAACCGAACCCTCGCTACTTACAGCTATAAAGAAGCTTTGAAGCTTGACGTCTACTGCTTTGAAGCATTCGATCTTTTAACGTCACACCACATGTTGACAGCCCAAGAAGGTTTGGAAACCCAGGTGTTTTTATGTTTAGCACAATTAATACTGTTTGGATTTTTTTTTCCTGAAATCTATAGAATCAAGAGCAGGGCTATTATGTACAGGTTTAAATAAACCTATTAACTTCCTTCACATCTTCAAACATGAAGCACGTTGCAAAATACAATATTGTGCAGTGCTTCTTGCAGTCAGAATCTTCAGGGATTGTGATGTGATGAGTGATTTAAAGTTGTAAAGAATTCAGGATCTGATTCAGTGATTTACAGCTGCACTTTAAACCCCCAGGAGTTTTAAAAACATCATTGTGCAGGTCCTAACTCGAGACCAGTCGAATCAGAATCTGGTGGTGGGGCCCTGGCATCAGATGGTTTACAGCTCCCAGATGATCCTGAGGTCCGTCAAGGGCTGAGAACCATTGACCTAGTATGTTGCCAATGGTGTGAGGTGGATAAACAAGAGAAGCAGCGAAAGCGGAGATGTGGTATTAATGGCATTCAGACATTTTAGCCTAATGCGTGGTTCTCAACCAGGGTGATTTTGCCCCCTAGAGGACATTTGGCGGTGTCTGGGGAGAGTTTCATTGTCACAACTTGCAGGTGGGTGGGGCGTGGGTGGTTGAGGCCAGAGGTCCTGCAAACATCCTGCAGTGCGTAGGACAGCCAGCACGGCAGAGAATTGTCCCCACAGTGTCCGTAGTGCTGAGGGTGGGAAAGTGGCTTGGTGGTTCTTAAGTCTGGTGACGACTAGAATTGCCTGGCAGGTTCGTGCAGAGCCCTCAAGGTGATTCTTATTACGTGTGTCTGGAACCACTGTCTTAGTTTTCTCCAGTTCATTCTATCTTGTTATTTCCTCTTTTGAGCTCAATTTACTTAAACCAAGAACTATAGAAGAATATTTTTCATTGCTCATTTTTTTCCCCCATAAATACTGTGAGGATGTCCCTTTTTTCTCAACATTTTTTTAGAAAAAGAACTTCTTGAATCACTACCTCTTAGCAAGCTCTGTACTGAAGAACAGGAATTGCTACGTTTTCTATTTGAGAACAAATTGAAAAAGGTAAGTAAAAACACAAAGTTAGTATTTGCTTTGTATAAGCATCTTATTTCATTAAATTTGTCCTCTATTCTTTCACAGGTTAAGAATTTAGAAATTAATTTTTATCAGTTTAGCACATTTTCAAGAACAGATTTAGATTATTTAAAATATATGATGACGGGCCTCCCTGGTGGCGCAGTGGTTGAGAGTCCGCCTGCCGATGCAGGGGATACGGGTTCGTGCCCCGGTCTGGGAGGATCCCATATGCCGCGGAGCGGCTGGGCCCGTGAGCCATGGCCGCTGGGCCTGCGCATCCGGAGCCTGTGCTCCGCAACGGGGGATGCCACAACAGTGAGAGGCCCGCATACCGCAAAAAAAAAAAATAAATAAATAAATAAAATATATGATGTGATTCCTGAAAAAGCTTCCCAAAATATCTGTCTTCCTCCCAGGAACAACTCATACTTTTAAAAGATTGAACTATCAGATAACCAATGATGTGTGAAAATGAGGATTTTTTTCCTCATGCTTCCTGAACTACTATTTTGTAAAATACTTCCTACCATGGAATTCTGTGATAAAATTGAGAAGAGAATTAGACTTGCTGAGAGGAGTACTGGTGATACCTGAAGTTAGAAAAGTTTCGAGCATCTCACAGGTGTCAGTGTTAAACCCTGAAACACCCGGGCCAGGTTGAGTCTGCCTTTTGATTCGGTGCTGCACACTGAGTCGTGTTTGCATTTCTCTGTTTCAGTATAATAAACCCAGTGAGACTGTCATCCCCGAGTCTGTAGATGGTTTGCAGGAGAATCTGGATGTGGTCGTGTCTTTAGCTGAAAGACATTATTATAACTGTGATTTTAAAATGTGCTACAAGCTGACTTCTGTGTAAGTACATCCACTTATTTTTGTGCAGGAACGTAGAGTTTAGTCCATTTTACATGAGAAATGTGTGGGACCTGCTTTCTGAATAATGTCAGACTGATGGATGATCATTTAAGCTGCCTTTTCCATTTGCAGAGTACGGGGCGGGGGCTGTCATCTCAAAAGAGCAGTTTACTGACCCAGGTGTTTGCACATTTGTTGCTTTATTCTGTTAACTCGGGAGTATCCGTGTCCCTCCCAGGAGATAATTTGCAAGTTTGAGAATACCGTCTGGCACATAGCTTTATAAAGTCCGTTCTTTGTTAAAGCAGAGGCTAATAAAATCCTATAGGTACTGGGTGTCAGGCTCACTAACTGGCCAAGCCTCCTCCCCCAGCACCAGTCTTTCCATGTGCATAGTTCACACTTGTCCTTTACATGTACTGTTTTTAATGGATCTTTCGGGTTGCTTAAAATCCTTGAATTCACTAAAATTTTAATTGACAGATAGTTAGGATTCATTTAATATTTCATATTATTTTTGATCCTTCTAAATAATTAGACCACTTATTTTATGTGGTACAGTTCTGTTAGTTTAAAGTAAATGTATGTGGTGATGTTTATTTTTATTGCTTCTGAATAAATTAGGATTTTCCCTTTCATTTAAAACCTAATCATTGCCTTAACTGAACAAGTCTGAAGATAGTGGAGTTAAGAAAATAAAACTGATTTATAGCCCACAGGATTGTATGTAATGTGGTAACGACTGTGTGACTAAGCATAGCTAATTGCAGTGAGCGCTGTTACATACTGTTTGTACGTATGTACGTAGTGTGTTTCTTTAACTTTCAGAGTAATGGAAAAAGATCCTTTCCATGCAAATTGTTTACCTGTACATATAGGGACACTTGTGGAGCTGAATAAAGCAAATGGTAAGAAGTTTTTTAAATTAAAATAATTTTTAAGGCAAAAAGTATTCTGTAGCTCTGAAAATTCTGTCTCACAAATCCTGGATAATTCAGATTGCAGGTTAACAACTGGGGGAAGAAATGCTTATCCAAGTAACCAGCAGTCTCTTCTGTTATCCCAGCAGAACACACTGTTTCTGTATCCCTAATTCCTGCTTCCTTTTCTCAAATGTAATTTGTGCTCCAAGGTATGGTAGCTTTAGAGCATTGGGTGTGCCTTTTTCCTTTTTCTTGTAAAATCCATAAGAAAGCTGGTATGGCAGGAGTTAGTAACTGTTTAGAAACTGGAAGGGGGCAGATTTTTTGCTCACGTTTGCCATATTCTAGAAACATTTACAGGGTTTGGACTGTATTTGCCCTTAAATCTTCTAAACTGACTCGTCAGCTTGGTCAGGAGGAAGACTAGCCAGGCCCCCCAGCTCTGGGCCCCTGCTGCTCCAGGCATGGCCTGTGGACCAGCAGCATCGCGCCTCCGGAAAGTTTGCTGGAGGTGCGGGCTCTCTAGCCGCCCTGGCCTGTTGAGCCCTAGGAGAGGTCGTCGTGACATGCCGGGACTTTGTGTTACTCAGGAGCACATCATCTTGCTGGTTCCATAAGCGGGAGGCTTTGGTCAGCCAGATTGGCTGTGGGTGGTCAAGACGGTCTGTACTAGGCCCGTGGAGTAAGAAGCCTGGGCTTTAAGACAGGCGAGGCCCCTTGAAATAGCCTCTTAAGCACACGGAGGGCTTTGTCGTGTGCCTCTCATCCAGGCTGCTAGTCCCTCGATAAGCGCTCAGCACCCACTTAGTGCCTGGAGTGGGGTGAGGGATTGGAGGCGGGGGTACGGGAAACAGCCGTAGTAGTGTCTGCTCCGTGGAGTTTCTATATGGCATTAGGTAAATGGATTTTGTATCCAGGAAGAAAGAAAAGTTTGAAATCACTGCTGCGAGAACAAGATTTATATGATTGTGAAGAGCTGTGACTGGGGGAAACTCGTATCTAAAGTTCATTTGTTGTGAATAATTTTATTTTTTTTCTTTTTCTCTAATGTAGAACTTTTCTATCTTTCTCATAAATTGGTGGATTTATATCCTAGTAATCCTGTAAGTAAATATAAACTTTTTTTTCCCTTACAGTGTCTTTTTTCTTACCTGAACTTTAAGAAAATACTTAACAGGTGTTTAGACAGAGGCTAAATTTAAATTCAAGCAAGTAATGTTTTATTTTAAGGTGTTGGAGCAGAATCTCCTAGTGCTTATGATAATTAGAAGCAGCATTCACGTTTTCAATTCATGAAGGTATATTTTTTTTAGTATATAACTTAAAAATCTTTATTTTTTATGATTACAGGAATTATATATGCTTATTATTTTGAAGTAGCTAACATGCAGAAAAATTAAATATTGAAAGTGAAAGTCATACTCATAGCTCTCATAAGCATTGCTAATAACTGCTTGGTAGCTTTCTCACATTACATGTATGATAACTTACTGAATTGTGCACTGAATTGAATCATTGTGTCTTCCAAACTGCCGTGGATCAGAATGAAGACCTAGAAATTGAAAATGGAATCAGGAACCGTGTCCTTAAAGACAAAAGTCAGGGGTCAGGGTTTAAGTCTCAGACAAGAATCTGCACCCCAGACCAGTGTGAAAACAATTTATAAAGAGGCGAAACCAGTGCAAGAGAAGTTAGCTGAAGAGGTGGAATCTGTAGAACCGAGGTGGGGCGGGGAAGACACAGTGCAGGTGGGAGGCTGGGACTCGGGCTGGCTTTACCATAGGAAGAGATTCAGATGCTGCAGGGGTGCAGCGGGAAGCACGTGGAGCAAGAGCTGTAGAGAGTCTGGTCTCGTGTCACCCAGGACCCTTAGTAGACAGCCTGTCTCAGCGACGTTTCTGACTTGAACTAGAGTATATGCTGGGACCTCTGCCTTGGTACAGATTCCCAGTTCAAGGTTAAGCGTCTTTGGTCATGGTGCGCTTTGAACTTTTTAGGTGTCTTGGTTCGCAGTGGGATGTTATTATCTCATGGTCGGTCATAAAAATGAACACGCCAGAAGATACCTCAGGTATGGACTTACTGCCTTCCTCCCTCTGCAGTGAACCTACAGGAAGTAATTTCTTGGTCATCTGCTTTAATGCTGTAATTAGTCGTACTTTTAAAATCAGTATGAGAGAATAAATGTTTTCTTCAGATTCCATTCAGTTGCGTCCATTATTTACCCTGCTCTTTATAAGATGCCATGAGGGGAGGTAAAAGTAGTCAGTGGTATAGATCGTGTCCTCAAGGAGCTTATGATGTATTTAAACTTTTATTTATAAATGAGAATAAATATGAAAAAATAGGGAATAATACAAAGTATTTCGAAAGTTTTTTTATTTATAGAGATACTATTGACCTCTTACTCTTAGGACTTCTTTTGTTAATAGTTGTGAAATTACATGACACTTTACGTGAGGTTAGGGTCACTGAATGTGACTATAAAACAGATTCCTTGGCATAGTGAACTGGTTTATGTGAGGATCTGCTGTGGTTTTAGCTTGAGGAACTCCATGCAGCCCAATCGAGCTACTTAACTAGTGCTATTCAATTACACAAGTACAGAAATATGTCTAATAATACCTGTGATTTCCTCCATGTGAACAAAATAGAAAATGGATCTGTGGTGAAGTTCATGAACTTTGGACACAGACTGGAATTCTTATCCAGATTCTGCCACTTATTAGCTATAATTCCTTGGGAGAGTTCATTTCTCCGACCTTCCCTTTCTTCTGTAAAAATGGGAATGATGTAGTTGTACGTCAGGATTGTTAGGAAAATTGATAGGATGACAGGAGAGGATCCTGCACTAGGAAAAAATTAGGGCGAGCTCTCTGATCAGTTGACTGCTAAGCATTTTAGAAAAAGGATGCTTGTGTTTTTTTGGGGGAGCAGCATGACTCATGTTATAATAGTTCCTTTGAACTATGCTTCTTTGACTTAGTGTGCTTATTCAGTGATGAACTCTACATGAAACAGGGAACATTTGGGTAAAAGAAAACTTAGAAAATAAAATGCTAAGAAGTGGGAATCTCACCTTCTGTATTTTCTATGTTTTGTGATGTATATTCTCTTTATTCCTTATTGTGGGTCACCTAGTTGAAGACTATTTAAGGCTATGTAAATAGTCCAGTCCATGGAACCAGCATGAATCTCTTAATCATCTGTAGGACGTCACTTACTCTTTCCAGCCTCAGCATACTTCTTGTTAAACTATAAATAGTAATTTATCTTGAAGGTTGTGAGGATTAGGTGATGCATGTAAGGCACAAAACAGGCCTTCATCAAGTGGTTGCTGCCACCACCGTTTATCTACTGGGCTTTGAAAGGAAGCTCCTGTTTTAAGTCATATTTGTAAATTCTATACAGAAAGCTAATGGGTTCCACTGTAGTACCTAAGAAGTTGTGGACCTCTCCTAAAATTACTTAAAAATTTGCTTGTACTATTAAACATTTTATTTCAAGTGAATTAACATAAATGTTACATTAGTGTTTAATATGTTGACAACTCATTCATTCTGATGTCCTTGAAACCATGAACTTACATAAAATTAACCTAACAATTTAAGAATAAATATTACACACTCGAATGAAATCTCTTGTTTTAGCAAAGCTACGACACTGGAGAAGACCTACGGGCCGGCATGGATCGCATATGGGCATTCGTTCGCAGTTGAGAGTGAACATGACCAGGCGATGGCTGCTTACTTCACGGCAGCACAGCTGATGAAAGGGTGCGCAGAGCAGGTTGATTAAGCAAAGCGAAATTTTATTATTACTATCTCTGCCATTTGGTTGTTAAACTAAACAAAAGAATAATGTATCATGTTAGTAGCTTATGATTGTGGAATAACTATGGAAGTGAGAGGGAAAGAAGCTGGTGTAGTGGTTTTGCCTATAGCAGTTTATCTTAACCAGTACAGAAGGGGACTAGCAGGTTAGGCTAAGGGAACAGAATAGGATGGAAGCTGTTTTTCACGTGCTCATGTAAGAATGAAAGTATTCGTGAGCGAAGTTATTATTTATATCCTACTTACGTCCAGAAGGTATTTATGTGGCTTAACTCACTATTCAGGTTCAGGACTGAGTTTGCCAGTGTTGTAGATTTGTATCAGTGATACGTGTTGGTGTTAACTGCTGTGCCCTAAGAGCGTGTGACTCTGGGGAGCAGTGTGTTGCTGTTACTCCTGTTGACTTTTTGGATTTGCCGTCGGTTTTACTTTGCCTCGTTCTCCTGTGCGGGCTGCTTCTGCTGTCTGCCGCCCCACCTCTGTGTGGAGAGGCAGTGGGGGTGCCGGGCTGCAGAGGGCTCGTCTGCAGCCAGACTGCCTGGTGGTCTTGGAAAGCCGTGAACCTCTTGAGAAATAGGAATAATAGCAACACTCAACACCTAGGCTTACTGCGAGGAATAATTGAGGTAATGCCAGTTAAAGACTTTGATCAGTTTCCGACACATAGAAAGCACTCAGTAAAAGTTAGCTGCCTTAACTTGTTTGCTTGAATTTCATCTTGTTAGGTTTGGTTTACCTTTCCAGACTGTCAGACTCATTTTGGCACCCAGTTCTGCATCTGTATTATTTATGGCCCCAGCTTTTTTAGTTACATCAAGTTGGATATGTATGACTTTGATATCTAGCTGTCCATGAAAATATTGTAAAAGACATAGCTCCCTAACTGTGTTAGTCTGCTCAGGCTGCCATAACAAAACGCCGTACACTGGGTTGTTTAAACAGCAGCAGTTTATTTTTTCCCGGTTCTAAGGCTGGCTGGCCCGCTGGCTGATTGGGTTCCGGGGCGGGTGCAGGGGGGCTCTTCCCGGCTGCCTTCTCACTGTGTCCTCACAGGGCAGAGAGCTAGGTCTAGTGTCTTGTATAAGGGCACCAACCCCGCCATATTAGGGCCTCACCTTCATGCCCTCACATAACCTTTATTATTTCCTCACAGGCCGTCTCTCTAAGTATAGTCACTGAGGGTTAGGGCGTAACATGAATTTGGGGGCAGACATACATTCAGTCCATAAGTCCATGATACTGACATATTACTAGAGTAATCCCCCAGATTACAGTTGTTCAGCCAGTTACTGATCCATCTAAACGGTCCTCATACCCAGTCCATCCTATTCACCAAGACATGCGAGACCCTTTCCAGTGCTCCGCTGAAGCTTGGCTCCAGTGTCTGCCCACACCCCTAATCCATCAGTCTGGTGAACTGGCAGCAAATGATAACTTACTGTGAGTTGTTTCTTAGGAGGAAATGCTAGAGTCTGCTAAGTTTATTTTGCTACTCTGGGTGCTCACAAGCCCAGAACAGTTATTACTAGTTATTAGTTAGTTACTAGCTAAGAGTCAAAACCAATGATAATTAATGACACGATTAATACTTTTAATGTTTCCCAGTCTGACACTTTTCTAGTTAAATTTTCAAATCAGCTCATCAGGATAAACATTTTTCTCTCAGTTTCACTTTTTCATCAGAACAGCTTTTATCCAATCTAGTTTGGATTAATACTGACTGGGGTACTTTCCAACACTAACAACCAGTTCTCTGCTTCTCCAGACACCAGCTGGGTCCTACAAGTCCATTCAGTTCTGACACTAACTACCCAGCGTTAGTGCAGACCTCACAGGTTAAGGGCCCAGTCCCATAAGACTGCCCCCTCTCCACTCCGGATGCCAATCGCAAGTCCTGGGTCACTTGTACTTCTGACTGGCCACAAACCAGGGGTTCCCACAACCCCCTCCTAAGGTTTGATCATTTGCCAAAATGACTCATAGAATTCAGGAAAGCATTTTGCTTATTATAAATGATACAACTCAGGAAGAGCCAAATGGAAGAGATACATAGGGCAGGGTACGCGAGTGGGAGTGCATGGAGCCTCCATTCCTTCTCTGGGCACCACCCTCCCAGCACCTCAGTATGTTCACCAACCCGGAATTCTTCTGAAGCTAACTGTTGAAGACTTTTTATAGAGCTCAGGCTCCAGCCTCCATTCCAGGAGGTCTGTGAGTGGGCCTGAAAGTTCTAGTCCTCTCATCACTCGGTCTTCCTGGTAACCAGCCCCACTCTGAGCCACCCCAGTAGCATAAATTGGGTGTGATCAGAAGGGGCTCATTAACAAGAGACGCTCCTCTCACTCAGGAAATCCCAGCGCTTTTAGGAGCCCCGTGCCAGCAACCAGAGACAAAAACCAAATGTATTTCTTACTTTACGGCACCAACTGAATTTCAGTAGAGCAAGTAGAAGAAGGGTTGCAGACAAAAATACATTTGTACTAGGGCTTCCCTGGTGGCACAGTGGTTGAGAGTCCGCCTGCCGATGCGGGGGACACGGGTTCGTGCCCCGGTCTGGGAAGATCCCACATGCCGTGGAGCGGCTGGGCCCGTGAGCCATGGCCCCTGAGCCTGCGCGTCCGGAGCCTGTGCTCCGCAATGGGAGAGGCCACAACAGTGAGAGGCCCGCGTACTGCAAAAAGAAAAAAAAAAACAAAACATTTGTACTGTCTTATCCTAACCCATGTGGTTACTTTGCCTAAACTCTATTTGTTCCTGTGGATTTGAGTTACTATCTTGTGTCCTTTCATTTCAGATTGAGGACTCCTACTAGTATTTCTTGTTGGGCAGGTCTGCTAACAACAAATTCTCTCAGTTATACGTTGTTAGGATTATTTCCACGTGTAATGTTGTTTTTCAAAGAAGCTGTGAGAAGAAAGGCAAGCAGGTGTATATTTATGTCGTTTGTTATGTTGACCTTTTTTACCATTTCAAGTTCTCTTCATTTGTCCTTGTGGATTTGAGATACTGTCTGGTGTCGCTTCCTTACCCCAGTACAGCTTTGCTCCTGCCACTTCCTCTGTGCCGTTAGTGGTAAACATTACATTTCTACATACGTTAGGCCTAATCATACTGTTTCATAAATTGCTTTCTAAGTCAGTCAAGAGAAGAAAGATGAAATGTAATCACTTCTACTGGTACTGTGTTTTTCATTTGGATTTGAACTACTGTCTGGGGTCACTTCTTTCACCCTTAAGAACTTCCTTCAGTATTTCTTGTAAGGTGAGTCTGCAACAAAATTTCTCAGTTTTTGTGTCCCTGAGAATGTCTTAATTTCACCTTCATTTTCAAGGGATAGTTTTGCTGGATATAAAATTCTTGGTTGTCCTTCTTTTTCTTTCAGTACTTTGAGTGTCATCCATTGCCTTCTTGGCCTCCAGGTATTTGGTTAGAAGTCAGGTGATCAGGGATCTCATATGTTATATTTTTTTACTGCTTTAAAGATTTTTATTTACATATTTATTTAGTGTTTTTCAGTGGTTTGACTATGGTTTGTCTAGGTGGGGATTACTTGGGAGTTTTTTGAGCTTTGAGGTGTGTTTGGCCTAAATATTCTTTGGTTTCAAGTACTTTCTTTACCCCTTACTTTCTCCCTTCGCCTACAGGGCTCTCTTTATGCACATGTTGGGATGCTTGGTGGTGTCTTACAACTCTATGGAACCGTTGTTTTCCTTCATTTATCTTTCTGTTCCTCAGACTGGGTAATCTCATTTGACCTTATTCATGTTCGATGATTTCCTCTGCCTGTTCCAACTGCTGATGAACCCTTCTAGTGAATTTTTTATTTAGTTATTTTGTTTTTCAACTCCAGGTTTTCTGATCGTTTGTTATAATTTTTATCTTTTGTTCTGTTTGGTGAGGCATTGTTCTCATAGTTTAGTTTTGTAGACATAATTTCCTTTAGTTCTTTGGATATTTAAAATAGCTTATTTAAAGTGTTTTTCTAGTAAACCCAGTGTACGGTCTTCCTCCAGGGTAGTTTCTATTGCCTGCTTTTATCCCCTTATATATTGCCATACTTTCTTGTTTCTTTCCGTGTTTCTTTATTTTTTGTTGAAACTGGACGTTTAAAGTAATATAATGTGGCAATTCTGGAAATCACACGTACCCTTTGCCACCTCAGGGTTTGTTGTTGTTGCTATTTGTTGTGGCTGTTTGGTGACTTTGCCGGGCCTTTAAAAATTTTGTGAAGTCTGTGTCCTTTGTCATCTGAGGCCACTGAAGCCTCTGCTCAGTTAGCTCAGGGCTTCTTTTCATATCGTGAGCCGAGTTTTCCCCCCTTTTCTGAAGGACCCTGTACGTGTATAGGGGCCTGTCTTCAGTGTTTCCATGGTTGGTAATTCTGCCTTAGCCCTCTTCAGTTCCTGCTTGCACTGAGCCTCAGGGGCATCCAGAGATGAGAGATTAGGGCCTCTCCAGCCTTTCCTGTGGTGCATATGGTCCTGTGTGTGGCCTTCTGGTGTAGCTGCCTCAGGTCAATGTTAAACAGTTACCACTGATTGTTTTCAACAAATGCCTTGGGGGTAGACATTTCTCTGCATGAGCTCTGAGTCAGGTCAAATGAGACAGCTGTGAATGGGGCTTTTCCAGGGAACTGCCAGATATGTCAAATAGTGACAGGTCTCTGTGGGGTATTTCAGAAGCTCCAAACTAATTTTTGTCCCCTCCAGTGGCTGTCAGACTGCTGATTTTCTAGGCTAATGTGGAGCTGGGGAAAGGGAGATGGGAATCAGACAAGCTAAATGTCATAGAGTTTGCTGTTCTTACTGAGACTCAGCTGTTTTTCTAGAATAAATACCCCTCAGGTTGTTGCAAGCCTTTGGTTAACTTGCAGAGTTCTGGAAACGTTTATGTTTGCTATTTTCGGCAGTGTTCTTGTTGCTCCTATGGAGGAATCGATTTTTGGAGCTCCTTCCTATGCATTTCATATTCCTCCAGGCACATCCATAAAGGTTCTTCATGACCCTTCTGTACACGCTACAGTTGTAACTTCAGTCGTGGTTCTAGATTAGAGCCCGGGCACCTCCCAGCCAGGCAGTCAGTTTCCACTGACGTTGTCAGATCCATCTTTGGGGAAGGATTGTCTTACTGTGATCACTGGTCTGACAGGGTGAAGAGATGGAAATGCAATTAAAACGAGTTACTCTGCCTACAACTGTTTTCAGAGGGTATGAGGGTAGAAGACACATGACATAATTCAGAGCTCTGCAGCATAGAACTGATAATAACCGATAGTGGAGACTCACACGAGGGGTGGGGGGTGGTCTAGCTGGAAGTCCAAAGCAGCTGCATAGAGGCAAGTGGAATTGAGCACAGCCACGAGGGTCTGTGTTGCTGAGTCAGTGAAGGAGGAAGGCAGTCTTGGCTGGGCCTGGGTGCTGGCATAGTGGGGCCTGCCCTTCTGCTTCACAGGGGTTTCGTTTTGTCTCTTTACTGTAGAATAATGAACAGTAAGGGTGAATAGGTTGCTGGTAGACTTTAGAAGTGGCAGCTGATTAGTCTAAGAGCCTATTAGATATTCATTAAATATTAGTAAATGAAGTGTTAGAAAACAAGTAAGCGCTCTGTTTTTGACTATGTTAAAATTATTTTGTAGACAGGATTTGAAATCTGAACTATAAAGTTTTGAGTGTTGAATATGTGAAATTTTCCAATATTTTTAGGTGTCATTTGCCAATGCTTTATATTGGATTAGAATATGGATTGACGAATAACTCAAAATTGGCTGAAAGATTCTTTGGCCAAGCTCTAAGCATCGCACCAGAAGACCCTTTTGTTATGCATGAGGTTGGCGTGGTCGCATTTCAGAATGGAGAGTAAGTACTGAAGGGCCAGAGGCCCCTCCGTGTCCTTTTTGTACAGAGAGCAGGACCCCAGGCACCAGAGGTCAGCCCATCAGAGTGGCAGAAGGAGGCGAACAGGTGCGAGAAGAAAATGGCGAGTGTTATCTTGGGATCCTTCAAAAATACGAAACCTGGGTTTTGGTCCCCTTTGCTGTGGGCTGTCACAAGCTCTTAGGTCCTGGGCTGGACAGTTGTTGCCAACTCTGTTAAGTCACTGGACCCCACAGGGCGGCCTGGAGGCACTGCAGAATCCCTAGTCGTCTCTTTGTTGACTAGGAATTGGATTCATACATTTGAGAAAGATTTCTCACAATTTTAGAACAAAAATGTTTCCTTTGCAGATAATCGAAAAATTAAGCCAATTAGAATGGCCCAGTCTCTGAGTCTCCCGGTCAGTAGTTGAGGGTTACTGTAGTCTTGGATATTTATAGAATAAGCAATTGGGTGTCGTACTCAAAGAGGGAACTATCTGTAGCCCTTTGCACTGAGCTGTACTTAAATTTTAAAACAGTAAATTAGTACTACTGTAGTGTGTTTTGTGGCATTTGTGTGTATTATAAAATTCGATTAATATTTATAAAAGAGTTTGGAGCCTTTTAAAATAATCTATAGTAACAATTTCATATACAGTCAATTTATTTATAGTCTATTTTACGCCCTTCTCCCTTTTTTGTGCTTTATGTTGGTTATTTTACAGTTTAAAATGATCCCCAAGCGGAATGCCAAAGTGCTGTTTAGTGTCCTAAGCTCAGGAAGGCTGAGATATGCCTTGGTCAGAATATAGGTGTTAGATAAGCTTTGTTCAGGCATCAGTTACAGTGCTTTTGGCTGTGAGTTCAGTGTTAACAAATCAACAGTATACATTAAGTAAGGTGTTGCCAAACAGAAGCACGTGTGAAACCAGGTACATTGAACAGCTGGTGAACTTGTGAGTAGAGGATTGTAGTTTTTCCACTGGGAGCAGTGGTTTGGTGTTGGCTAAAGTCGTGTTAACAGTGCCTTTATAGAACCTAATGACTGAGACTATGCTGTATTTCCTAAAATCTTGAACTCTTGTGATGTTAATGCCATAAAAGTAATCATTTATCTCACTTAAATTTGATTAAAAAACTGTTTACAGAACTTTACCTCATTTCATTTTAATATTATTGGAAAGAGATATTCAGATTTTTCTTAAAATGTTTATACATGCTAATTTTGAATAAACTGCAACTTTTTCCCCCTCTGTTTTAGATGGAAAACAGCAGAAAAATGGTTTCTCGATGCTTTGGAAAAAATTAAAGCAATTGGGAATGAGGTATTCTATATAATATCTGTAACACACACACACACTCATAAGTGTGGTTAGTATTGAATGAGGAAGATAATATTAGACTGTCTGTCTTGCCTAGAATATAATAACCTAATATTTATCATAGCAGATGTTTGTTAATGTTTGACTTGTCATGGTATGAAGTGTTTTATTACATGGTACAAAATGAGTCTAATTGAGAGGGTAGATGTTGGCTGTTTGCTTCTTAAGAGGCTCTAGTTTTGATCTGTGGGCGTAATCAGAGTATATTCGATGATTATTTGATACGGGGAATATGTGATGATACATGGAAGCTGGTAGGCACTGTAGCATCTGACTTGTCCTTGTCTAGAACCTCTTTGACCAATGGGTACATGTAGCAGCAGATCCCACTTCTGCAGGAATGGGGCCAAATGTCATTAAAATTAGTCCTATCGTTGCTCTTCCTTACCTGATACTTAGTATATATATTTAGACCTTTAACCAGGTTCTGTCATATGAGAGGTGCATGAATTTGTGCTCATGAATTAACCTTCCAGCTATCATGGATGTGTAAACACTGGTATTATATTAAATGCTAACAGTTTTAGACGCTGTAAACTTCTGTAGGTCAGAGATTTGCATGTTGTTGCTTTTGGTTCCTGATTCTTTTTATTCACACCTGTGTTGTCTTACTCTGTTCTGATTATCACTTCTCAGTGTCCTTCTGTTCCTGCCCCCAGGAACACTTGCCCACAGCATACATCTTCCTTGGCTATAAGTTCCTCTTTACTGAGACAGACACAGCTCCCCTGGGTTCCCTGCCAGGTGGCGGTTTACTTGTCCCTGTAGACACAGCTTTGTTTATTTTGGTCTCTTCTTAATTGTCGTATGAACTTAAAAACACTATATATCTGTGTGTTTGCACATGTATGTATATAAAGCAGGTCTTCCACAGCTCAGTCTTGGGTGGTCTGGATAATACATGTGTTTCTATTGATGTAGGGTGGCCACTTATCACCTTGCCCATTTTCAAAGAATTGAATACCTTAGGACCTTGCTCCTTGGACTGGACCAGCCGCATCAGTGTCACCTGGGAGCTCGTTAGAAGTGCAGAACTTCATATCTGCTGAACCAAAATCTGCAGTTTTAGCAAGATCCCTGGGTGATTCTCATGCACAGAAAAGTTTGAGATGCACTGTCATAAACCACATTTAAAGTTGAAATTATATACATCTTTGATGATCAGAAGACACTTTGGATTCTTGCAGATATTTAAAGTAATGGTTTAAATACAAAAACACAATACTATTAAACTTTCAAAATGCTCCTTGAAAAGTTATATGAGGAGGGGAAGATATTGTGTGATTTAGTTGTAAACTGCAGCAAATGTCAGAGTAGCCCAGGAAAGCAGTTGTGCCTAAGAATCGTAGAGGGTTTGTTTCATTCACATGGGCAGTGCCTTCCAGAGCTGGGCTCAGGGGAGTTAGAGGGTGTGACCAGGTCTGTTTATTCCCTTAGTTCTGACTTACTGCTGCGTGTCGAGTGTGTCCTAAGCTCTGAGCTAGGGATTGGGAGGCAACAGAAAACTGGTTTGATGTTGATGCCCTCAGATCAGTGCAGATAAATTATTGGCAGTAATAATACAGTGCACAGAAAGGGCTGTGATTGAAGAAATAAAGGACTCCACACAGACTTGATGGTCAGTCAAGAAGGCCTTCTGGGTTCAAGGAAATACACCTCAGTGCTAAAGGATGGATGCTAGCCAGGCAAAAGTAAGGAAAAGGGTATTTCAGGTGTAGAGAATGGTATGTGCAAAACTGGAGCTAATTCAGTATGGCTTGGATTTTCGGTTCACAGAGAACGTCAAGAAATGGGGCAGGAGGGGTAAGTGTGGGTCTTCGAGGGCCTTGCAGATGATGTTAGAGTTTGCGCCTTGTCGTGAGGTGGCGGCACAGTAGGAGCTTGAAGACAGGTGGTCAGACCCACGTGACGGGGCCCAGACAAGACGTGTTAGTGATGGGGGCGGCGTTCGGATGAGGAGGCTGACGAGCCCTTCCCGGAGGGGTCAGGGGTGACATGGTGCTGTGTGCTGAACGGCAGAGCACCGGAAGGGGTGAGGTCAGGGAGCTGGGATGGCGGGAGAGGGGATAAGAGGTTAGCATGTGGTGTGTTGGACTTGTGCTAGCCGCGTTACTAGGCAGATGGAAAGCTCTGGGCTGGAGGTACACAGTTTGAAGTTCTTTGGCATAGATGGGCTCTTTGATAAAATAGTGCTAATAAAATAACCCTCAGGAAGTGCCTTCTAGTAGGAAAGCTGGAAAAACAACTCAACACCCTTGCCTAGTGCTGTGCAAGCACCAGGAGAGAGCCCCTCTCGCACAGATGAGTGAAGTCATGCAGTGCAAACGGGTCAGGTTGAAAAGTAGCTTGTAATCATGGGTCTGATGTGCTTTGTTTTAGGTAACAGTTGACAAATGGGAACCTTTGTTGAACAACTTGGGCCATGTCTGCAGGAAACTGAAGTAAGGCATTGTCAGAAATATTCTTTGTGACTAAAAGTTTACTTAATTTTGTGTAGCTCTTTCCCATATTTTTATTTAGCTTTCTTGTACTTGGCTACTCAGATATAAGAAGCACAAAAATGTTTTTATTACCTCTGTTGGTATAATTTTATTTTAGAAATATATTGAGAATTATAATAACTTCTATTTTCTAGGATTAAAAAATTTTAGTGTTCAAAATTAATTTAGAAGAATTAGGACAGTAGGAGGTAATTAAAGCCATATCCATATCCTAACTCACTCTTCTCCTCCAGATACCAGTTTTATGGTGTGATGATTGATGTGATAATAGATGACAATTGAAAAAGAGATTCTTTGGTTAAATAAGTTTGGGAACCTCGAGGTTACTCAAAATTTAGCAGGTTTTTCGGGATTTCTTGCAGTCTTTACTATGTGTTATGAACTGCAGCATTTCCCAAACACAAGCACAAAACCTTTTTTCACAAGAGTTTTTACAGAGCAAGTATTGCAGAGAATTTGGGGAAATGCTGCTCCAAGGAACTCCTGTAGACCTTAAAGCAAAACAATTTGGCTGCTTTTAACCATCCCTGGTGTAGGAGGCTTGTCTTCACATAAAAGAGGTCTTGCTGTGCGATGGGGCATAGGCCCAAGGGTCAAGAATGGGATTCAGCTGGTAGCCCTGCAGGAGTGCCCACCCTCAGCTGGAAGGCAGGAAGACACACTGAAGATACGCAGTGGATGTGAAGGACCGTTGCCGTCTAGACTGTTTCTCTGATAGGAAAGCGGTTCTTATGTGGTTACATCAAGGAGTACCCACTGTACCCACTGACTGCTTTCTCTCTTTCCTCCTGTTCTCCTCTCCTCCCTCGTCTTCTCTCCCAGGAAGTATGCTGAAGCCTTGGACTATCATCGGCAGGCACTGGTGTTGATTCCTCAGAATGCGTCCACCTATTCTGCCATAGGGTATATCCATAGTCTGATGGGCAACTTTGAAAATGCTGTGGACTATTTCCACACAGTACGTCTTTCGTCTTTTGTTTGTACCTAACTTTAAATCTGGTTAACAGTTACCACTTTTTTTTTTAAAGACCTTTTCTAGGCAATGTTTTGTTACTTTACAGAAGTGCAGTTTAAAATTTACATTTTAAAACTCCTCAGGCAACCTTGTATTTTATTCTTTTCTTTGCAGAGAAAAGTACGTGAATGTTGTGTAGTACTCATCACATTAGAACAGATGTGAGCCTTGTCCTGAGTGTCAGTGAGAAACACAAGTGTCCAGGAGTGTTTGTCAGCGCAGCTGCGCTGGGTGTACCTCTAAGGAGCCCTTTGGGAACTCCATTCTATTTATGACTTAAAAGTAATTCCCTTAGATCATGTTTATAGATGAACAAAGCTTGTGCGTTCATCACTGGGAAAGACTCTCCCCTTAATCCATATGCAGTATTTCATCAGCTCTAAGCCACCATTAATAAGCAAGATGACCACACACAAAAATACGCTGCTGTTTACACTTTATCATAATTCTTTCCTGTCACTTAGTTTTTCTGTACTTAGAAAAAGTGCTCTTTTGGACATATTAGGACATAGATTTTTATCAGGGATCACTTTACTACCTATATAAAAAAGAAGGTATAAGTGAAATAAATGGTTAAGATATTCATTTCTTCCCATTGAGAGTTTGCTCCTTCAAAATCACTTTTGTACCAGGTGGTCATTCCTGTTTTCCCAAAATTGTGTCCGTGTGCCAGTGCACATGCCCCATTTCACTCACGTTCCTCCCAGCCAGAGACATTGGCTCTGTCAGAAAGTGTCACCAAAAGGTTGTTAGACAACAGCCACAACTCACATATCTTCTGTAGGTGTCCTTCAGGAGGTTTGTGGTCTAGTCTGTGCTCTTGATGTGGCCGCCAAGCCCACATTGCTGTCACAGGCTCCCGTATCACGGCTGTGACCGGCGGACCGCAGTAGTAAGAATCCACCTGTTGAAAGACTTCCCAAGTTCAGGAATGCTAGAATTTGAAAAAATGTGGGTCTTAGACTCGATGAAATAACTGTTTTTGGAGAAAGAGATAAAATTTGAGAAAATACAGTATTTCAAAGATAAATTTGTGAGTGATAGATCCGTAACAGATTTTCAGGTGAGGTGAAGTCCTGGAGTGCCGCTGACATAACGAGAATACGTTCTGATTTCTGAGCAAGCAGAAGCGTTTAGAAGTGTTAACAGTTTTTGTGATCTTTCAAATGTCTGTATTTGAACATTGTGTAATTTACCTCTCTTCTATGATTAATTAATACAGAAGTCTTCGAAGGCTTTTTTGTGGAGATACAGGCTTTAAAATCTTTTTGGAGGAGGGGATTTCAAACGTAAACAACATAGTGTAATGACCCTCCGCGTACCCATCACCCAGTTTCAACAGTCATCAACTATTGGCTACTCATGTTAGCTGTATCCCCACTAACAGCCTCCCTCTACCTCTACCCTGGGTTCCCTGGAGTATTTAGAAATGAGTCCTGTGGGAATGTTTTACACCAAAGAGAAGGAAACAAATTTTCTTGTAATAACCGTGCTGAATCTTTTCTGGCAGGCCCTTGGTCTTAGGCGAGATGATACATTTTCTGTTACAATGCTTGGTCATTGCATTGAAATGTACATTGGTGATTCTGAAGCTTATATTGGTAAGATTATAATTATTCTTATTGATGTTGTATTCCATTTTTTAGATTGTTGTATATCTCTTTTTAGGTTTCTCAAATTCTCATGTAAAGTCCTAAGTTCATTTTTCTAATGATTCTAGCTACATTAATGTTAAGAAACTCCATTTATTTCAGTGGAACAACGTGTGGGAATTAATTATTCATTAAGTATCCATTCAGTTTAAAGTTGAGTACTTGCTATATGCAAAATACAGTTATAGAATATGTGTAAAGCACTGTGATATACAGCAATCAATCTAATTGCATAATTGAAAAAAATCTTAAGACAGATTTTTCTAATAAGTGAATGAAAGGGCTCTTGCCTTAATATTTTACAATGCAGAGTATAGCATGTAAATCTTTGCACTTTAGTGGACTGTTAAGTTGGCTTACATTCATATTACAGTGCTATGTAATTCTTTAAATTTTTTTTAATGATGAGCAAATCATAAGGTAAGTTGGTATGGAGTTGCTGTACTTGGGTGCCCACTTAGTTACGAACATTGTAAGGGAAAGAGCATTGCAGTGAGATTACATCTTGAGATCTGGACTTTGGGGTAGGCAAAGACTTCTTTAACAGGATGTAAAAGCATAAGGGGAAAAAGTGTTAAATTAGGCTTCAATAAAATTAAAAACTTGAGAGCAAACTGGCACATTAGAGACCGAGAGAAGTCCCTCACAACACATAAACTCATCAAAGAACTTGCATCTAGAAGATAAAAAGTCCTATGCATAATCCTACAATAAGTGGAAATTCCATCAAAAATGGACAAAATACTTGAACAGGAATTTCACCAAAGAGGTTATTCAGGTAATTACAAAGCAAATGAAGGCTCAGTATCATTACTTATCAGGAAAGTGAAATAAAAACCATAACGAGGGCTTCCCTGGTGGTGCAGTGGTTAAGAGTCCGCCTCCCAATGCAGGGGACACGGGTTCGAGCCCTGGTCCGGGAAGATCCCACATGCCACGGAGCACCTAAGCCCGTGTGCCACAACTACAAAGCCTGCGCTCTAGAGCCCGCGAGCCACAGCTACTGAGCTCACGTGCCACAACTACTGAGCCCACGTGCCTAGAGCTCGTGCTCCACAACAAGAGGAGCCACTGCAGTGAGAAGCCCGCGCACCGCAATGAAGAGCAGGCCCCGCTCGCCGCAGCTAGAGAAAGCCTGCACACAGCAACAAACACCCAACGCAGCCAAAAATAAATAAATAAATAAAATTAAACTAAAACAAAAAAACAAAAAAAACCACACCATATGAGGCACCACTATAAACCTGCCAGAATGGCTAAAAGTGAAAAATACTGACTGGTATTACCTAGTGCTGGCAATGGCACGGAGCAGCTGGAATTCTCATACATTATTGATTATTGGCGGGGTTATAAACGGGTCAGACCTCTTTGGGAAACTGTTTAACAGCACATCTGCTAAAGTGAAACAGGCCTTTGCTGCCTAACACACCACTCCGGCCAATTTCCCACAGTCCTGTGGGTCAGTTCATGGCTCTTTTGCTGGTCGTCCTCACTTGGAGGGGCTGATGCTCCAAGATGGCCTCATACACAGGGGGACCTCAATGACGCAGCTGGGCTTCTCCATGGGTCTTTAACCCAGGCTTCTTCATAGCATGGTCGTCTCAGGGTCCTGAGGGACAAGAACTAAAGCATCAGGACCCCTCGAAAGCTGGAAGTTGCACAAATCACTTCCGTCACATTCTGTTCATCAGAATGAGTCATGATGAAGTGCAGCATCAACACGGGGCTTATTCAAGGGCGTGGGTGCTGGGAGGTGTGACTCATTGGGGGCGATTGAGGCAGTGACCTTCCGAGCTGATCTTACGGTGTAGCAGCTCTGCTCCCAGGGTTGTGCCCAAGAGAAGCAAGTGCCTCGGTAAGCCAGAAATCACCCGCAGGATTGTTCACGGCAGCTTCTTTCCAACAGCAGCTCACTGGAGATAACCGAGGTCCAGCAATCGGAGAGTGGAGAACACTGCTCAGTTAGAAGAACTAACGACTGAATCGTGTTGTGACATACATGAGTCGCACCAGTTTTGACCAGAAAAGAATATATACTGATTGCTTCCATTTATACGAAGATTAGTAATAAGCAGAACTAATCAGCGATGATAGAAGAATGAGAGCAGTGATTAAAAGGGAAGGTTCACTAGAGGGGCCTGAGGTGGTTTTCTAGGAGCTAGAAATGTTCGCTTTTGGTCTGGTGGTGGTGATGTGGATGTGTACATACGTGAAAATTCATCCAGCTGTGCACACTTCACAGTTTGTATGTTATGGCTCAATTTTTAAAACTTAAAAAAAAAAAGACCTTGGGTTGAAATCTCAGGTCTGCCACCCAGTAGCCCTGTGGCTTTGGGGCAAGTGTGAGCCTCAGTTTCCACATTTGTCCAAGGAGGAGTTGTGAAGCTTAAACGCAAAAGTCCTATAAGGCTGAGAAAGGTGTGGAGATACAGTACTGAATAAGACTGAATAAGACGGACGTTTTGCCTGTCCTCACAAAGGTAATGGTCTTACAAAGGAGATTTCCAAGTGTATTGTTCATTACATATTTTATTTTATTGAGGTAAAAATTGACGTATAATGTATTAAATTCAGGTGTACAACATAATTTAATACTCGTAAGCATTGTGAAATGACCACCACAGGAAGTCTAGTTAACATTTGTCACAACACATAGTTAGAAAAAGTTTTTTCTTGCAATGAGAACTTTTAAGGTCTGTTCTCTTAGCAACTTTTGAATATGTAATACAGTATTATTAACTATAATTGCCATGCTGTACTAGTTTTATCTTCAGAAGACTTGGATGTTATCTGTTAAAACATCTATTACTGAAAGCTATTAGTTTGAACTTTGTAAAATTGTCATTTTGTTTATGTTGCGAATGACTGGACCTAATACATCCATTATTCTCACGATTTTGATTTGTAGAAAATGTATTTCCCTTCACTGTGTTTCTGTATACCTGAGGCTTGTGACTGCACCAGGGCCAAGCGCCAGCCGGCAGTTCTCCGTGCAGCCACTGAGGAAGCACCGCGCACAGGCTCCTGTCGGTGCCACACTCGCTGTAGGGACGGGGAGGCTGCTGAGCCCAGTGGAGCTGAGCCTGCATGTGCTTCTGGGAGTCTCCCCGCAGTCTCCCTTCGTCCCCAAGATCGAAGAGCAGGGGCGTGATGGGAACGTTTCTCCTTAGCTATGCATGTGCTCTTACAAGGACATCTGATCTAAATGATAGAGCAGTGTTATGTATTGGTGGAAATGACAGGTAAATGGAATTCCTTATTTTGTTCTTACTGTGGCATTTCTCTCCTTTTAGGAGCAGACATCAAAGACAAATTAAAATGTTATGACTTTGATGTGCATACAATGAAGACATTAAAAAACATTATTTCACCTCCGTGGGATTTCAGGGAATTTGAAGTAGAAAAACAGACAGTGGAAGAAGCAGGGCTTGCACCATTAGAAACCTCAAGGAAAACTCCAGATTCCAGACCTTCCTTGGAAGAAACCTTTGAAATTGAAATGAATGAAAGTGACATGATGTTAGAGACGCCTATGTCAGACCACAGTACGTGATTCCAGATGGGTCCCAGTTCCCCTTTGTCCTAGAGTAGGTCAGTGTTTCCTCTCATCCTTGTCTTAAAAATGTCCCATTTCTCAACATGCATCCAGACCCCACCTCTGCATTTAGGAATGGAGATCTCCCTTGAGAGCCTGGATCGCACACCTTTGCAACAGATGTTTTCTGATCCTACAGAACAGTTATACAAAGTGAAATAAAGAAGGTAAACCATGTCTTAGGTCGTTTTTTCTTTTTCAGTAGACTTTTATTTGGGGCTAATTTTGAACTTACAGAAAATCTGCAAAGGTCGTACTGAGAGCGTCCATGCCCCCTCACCCAGTTTCCCCCATCGTGAACATCTTACGTGACTGGGGGACTTTAATCAAAACTAAGAAATTCACGTTGGTCTCTAGTAACCGAACTCCAGACTTTCTTGGATTTCACCAGTTTTCCCGTGAATGTCGTCTTTCTGCTCCTGCATCCGGGGGCCACACTGCAACTAGCTGTCACATTGCCTAGGCTCCTCTTGGTGGTGACGGTGTCTCAGACTTTTCTTATCTTTCGTGGCCTGGACAGTTTTGAGAGGACTTGTCAGATATTTTGTAGAATGTCCCTCAGTTTGAGTTGTTTCAAGTGTTTCTCATGATTGGACCGGGGTTTTGGGTGCGAAGTACCTTTCTCACCACATTGTGTTGGGGGTACATGTTACCGGCATGACTTACACAGGAGGTGTGGACCTGATCACTTGGTGGCACTGGTGTCTGCCAGGTTTCCCCACTGCAAAGTCACTCTTTCCCTCTTCCCACACTTTAGAAGCAAATCGCTAAGTCCAGCCTACCCTCCGTTTGTCAAGGGGTTTAAGTTAAGCTCCATCCCCTGGTGGTTTCATCTGTTCTCTCCCATTTGTTTATTTTATTTATTTATCCCATTTATTTATCAGCATAAACTCATGTATACATATTTTCTATTTTAGGTTATAATTTTATACTAACGTTATTTATTTTGTGGCTTCAGTTGTTTCAGCTTTGGCCATTGGAGGTCTTTCAGCTTGACTCTTTTATGTCCTTGTGACGTGCCTCCATCCATTTATCTTTTCTTCTCGTTTTTCCTTTATTTTGGTAAAATGTGTGTATATAACATAAACTATGGACTTCAGTTAGTAATAACGCATCACTCTTGGTAACAACTGTACCGCATCAATGCAAGATAGGGATACGGGGAGAGGGTTAGTGTATGGGAACTCTTCTGTCCCGTTTTTCTGTAAATGAAGAAATAAAGTGTGTGCCTGTGTGGATAGGTAGCCATTTTAATCATTTTCAAGTGTATAATTCAGTGGCATTTATTTCCAACCTTTTTTTTTTCCACTCCAAACAGAAACTTTGTACCCACTAAGCAGAAAGTCCCTCAGCTCTGGTAGCCTCTAATCTTATTTCTGTCTCTGAATTTGCCTATTCTAGATAATTTCGTGTAAGTGGTATCACACAATATTTGTCCTTTTGTGTCTGGTTTATTTTACTTAGAATAATATTTTCAAGGTTTATCCACGTTGGGGCTGTTGCCTCCCCACTGGTGGGTGAACCCAGGTCTTGGGGTTAGTGCCAGCCTACTGGTGGGCAGAGCCAGGTCCTGGGGTCTGGTTGCAGGGCCCAGGGGTCCCAGAGCTGGTGTTGGATCTCTGGTTGGGGGGACTAGTTCTGACACAGTTGGGTACAGGGTCCAGGGTGTCCTGAAGCTTGTGTTGGCCTTCTAGTGGCCAGGGCTGGGGCCCAGCTGGTCCCAGGGTAGGGTCTGGCTGGCTGTGGGCAGGCTGGGTTTGCAGGCTGTGGAGCTGTGGTTTTCTTGCATCTGGTGTTTGCCCCCTTGTGGATAAGGCTGGTCTGGATGCTAGAGCTGGCTTCCTGGAGGGCAGGGTTGAGGCCCAGGGGATTCTGGGGTTGGTGCCTGCCAACTGGTGGCTGAGCTGGTTCCTGGGCCCTCTGGTGGGAGGGCCTTGTCCAGGGGCGGCTGTGGGCTCGGGGGGTCTCAAGGCAGCCTGTCTGCTGATGGGTGGGCCTGTGTCCCCGCTCAGTTAGTTGCTTGAGGTGTCTCAGCAGTGGTGCCTACAAGCTATTGGGCCAGGGCAGGGCTGTGTCCTGGGGCTAATAAGCTAGAGGGAGGGTTCCACAGTGGCTCTTCCCAGCACCAGTGTCCATGTGGTAGAAGGAGCGAGCTTCCAAGAATGGCTGCCGCCAGCGCCTATGTCCCCAGGGTGAGCTGCAGTGGCTTCTTGCCTCTTGAAAATCAGCAGGCCAGTCTGACCCAAGCTCCTGTCAAATTACTGCCCCTGCTCTGGGTCCTGGAGCGTGTAAGATTGTGTGTGTGCCCTTTAAGCATGAAGTCTATTTCCCTCAGCCGTCTGGCTCCCCCCAGAGTAAGTCCTTGTGGCCTTGCAAGCCAAATGCTCTGGGGGCTTGTCTTCCCAGTTCAGGACCCCTGGGCTGGGGAGCCTGACATGGGGCTCAAACCCCTCCCTCCTTTGAGAGAACCTGTGCAATGTAACTGTTCTCAAGTTTTCGGGCCCTGGGGGTATGGGACTTGACTATATTTCAAGTCCGTGCCTCCTACCTATCTCATGGTTCCTTCTTTGTCTTCAGTTGTGGAAGATCTTTTCTGGAAGGTTCCAGTCTTTTCACAGATGGTGGTTCTGCCAGTAGTTGTGATTTTGGTGTGCTCTTAAGAGGAGGTGAGCTCAGGCGCTTTCTACTCCACCATCTTGGCCAATCCAGGAATTTTGTAATGCTGAGCCAGCGTCCTTCCAGAGCCATTTCCCAGGCAGTTAAATACAGCCACGCACAGTCCTCTGGGCCAGAGCCTGAGCTAATTAGGTAGTCTTAGTTTTAGAGCTGCTTTTCTCCTGTAATATGTCATTTTTAATATGTCATAGCTTAGATAACTGTCTTATCCAAGCATCTGGATCAGTTGTGGCGGAACTTAATGAAATGATGTAGCACATTTGTTGGGGGCAAGAAAGAAAATTTCTCATAGTTTCACACATTGGCAGGTGATTTATTCCATGAAAGACATGTTAAAATTGTCTTTAAAAAGTTTATACAGGGCTTCCCTGGTGGTGCAGTGGTTAAGAATCTGCCTGCCAACACAGGGAACACGGGTTTGATCCCTGGTCTGGGAAGATCCCACGTGCCGCGGAGCAACTAAGCTCGTGCACCACAACTACTGAGCCTGCGCTCTAGAGCCCGCGAGCCACCACTACTGAGCCCGTGAGCCACAACTACTGAAGCCCGCGTGCCTCGAGCCCATACTCTGCAACAAGAGAAGCCATCGCGATGGGAAGCCCGCGCACCACAACAAAGAGTAGCCCCCACTCATCGCACCTAGAGAAAGCTAGTGCAGCAACAAACACCCAACGCAGCCAAAAATAAATAAATTAATTTATACTAAAAAAAAGAACAACTCTTAGTCGTTCTAATAAAGAGATGGGTTTAGGTCCTTCATGTGTTCAAATCTTTTCTTTCAAGCTCTTATCCTGATATTAGACACATTATCCTATTTTTTCATAGAAAAATGTTTTATTCCAAGGCATTTATTTACAGCATCATTAACAAATAAGGTATTGTATAGAAATGAATTTTCCAAGCACCTAATCTTCTCCCTTAAACACTAAAACTTTTTGTCTTAACCTAAAATGTATCTTATATATTTCTACCTTTTTAAGGGTTAGAAATATAATAGCTAAGGCAGAAAAATATAGATAATTTATAAGGTAGAAGAATAATAGCTGTCATTTCTTGAGGTCCCCATGTGCTAATAACTCCCATAAGTCTTTGGAGTAAGACCTTGTACAGGTGAGGAATCTGAGCACAACTAGCGAAGCATCCAGGGCAGCGTACAGGCCCCAGTTCCTGTCTCAGCCCCTCACACTACACATCAGCTGTGTGCAGTGACGCACTTAGAGTCCCTGAGTTGCCTACTGCTATTTAGACTCAAATAGTGTGTTCCTGAGTTTTCATTTTTCTTTGAAAATGGCTTCTCTATCTCTTCTCTGTCAGGCAAATGGCTTTTCTATCTTCTCTGTCAAGCATCACATGTGCCTATTTTTATGCCTCCCCTCTCTTTAGCTGGGCTAGAAAATCAAATGATGGAACTTAAAATAATCACTTTTAAAATAAATAAAAAGGAAGGTATTAATACTCTTCCACACTTATTTTACCCACCAGACAATAACATTGCTTCATTTAGCTTTTTCATTGATCACGTGGTGTGATTTTTTAATGTTCTGGAAAAGTGAACGCCTGATAGTTAACCCATGACCTTGTTGACAGTGCTTTAAAAGACATAAAAGAACAAGACCTTCAAGACATTTGACTAAGCTGTTTTTCACATCAACAAGTTTAATATCAATGTTTAGTCTTCAGAAAGTGTCAAAAAAGGGGGGGTGGGTAATGTGTACCTGTACTGCCAAGTATTTTTCTGATATGACTCTAGTATCATAATAATGCCTAGTTTCCTAAAAAGTCAGCCGCCTTGCCACCTTTAAAGTGACTGTGCTGTCATCTTTAAAGAAAAATAGAGTGTAACGGTCACCAGTTGCTTTAGGTCATAGTCATCCATCAATTAGACCCGTGCTCTGGAGCAAAAAATGTAACCCTTCCTGTGACCAGGACCACACTTATGGGTGGAGTGTTCAGTTAGGGTTAGGTTCACTGACATTTGGAGATCAGTTAATACTGCTTTGTTTTGGATGTAATTCTATGTGTATTTTAAACAAAACATGCTGGGTAATGTGTAGGAAGATAGATATTCTTTGTGCTGTACTTTTCTTTCATATAAAATCATAAGCGATTTTACAAGTGTATGTCACTCACTGTCTTGAAATTGGTATCATAAAATTGTATTTAAAGAATAATTCCATCCAACGTGAATTCTAAAGTTCTGCCATTTCTCACCATCAGCCCCTTCTGCCCCTACCTCTCACCCTCGGGATATAATAAACCATCTTCTCCGACAACCACATTTTCCTTTTCTTTGTCACAATAAGAGCTTTTGATCAGCAAAACTAGGCTTGCAATACCGCGTTGATTGGAGACAGAAAAGGAAACTGTGGATCTAGTGTGTGCAACTTCATCATAGTTCCTAAAGGATTCCTTTAGGCTTTATTTGAAATAATGAAAGCTGCTCCTGGCCTCCTTGCTGGGGTTTTAGAGAACTCAGTTTTGGAAGTGCTCTTTTCAGTCTTTCAGCCCATTTAAAATGACACATTTCAATTGTGTTCATAGGTAGTGAGTGGTTCAGGGATAAAGGACTGGATTGAGTTAAACCTGGATTTACTCCCAGTGGCTGCCAGCGATTCCCTTAATCTCTTAATTAATGCCTCAATTACTCTATTCTCCAGTTTCTATGTTTGTTGGTACTTAAAGTTCTGGGAAGAAAGGTGCTACGAATGAAAAACATAGCCAACACGAATAAGTTGAAAATATGACAAAACGTGGCATTTAAAAATTAACCTCTATATGAATTATTCTAACCAAAAGTGTTTCTGCCTGAATGTTTGTAAAAGAAAAACATGTCTGCTGCCCCATTGAGCGTCTCAAAAAGTTGAGCGAAAATTATATTGGAAAACATTAAGGCCCTGTTTTGAGTGCCGTGAGTCTGAGCTACTCCAGTCCTTGACACCTGAGTCCTAAGGACGGTCGAAGTGAGCCTTCTTTCTCTGTGGCCAATTTCTTCTCTCAACTCTGGGGCATTTATTCTACTCCGTAGAGGAAAGCCATGTACTGATTTGTGCTGTTTGTCAATCGCTTGCTTTTTCTTGAATGTAATTGCTACTGCAGCCCAGCTCCAGCTCCACGTCCTGGCCACGCCGCCACGCCGCCACGCCCAGGAGTCGAACGTCCCTCCCTACGCGCGTCCCCGGGCCCCGGACGGGCGCGGCAACGGAAGTCGGGGGACGGGAGGTGGATGCGGAACTGCAGCCAGGGGTGGGGGAAGAGGCGTGCGGCCTCTGAACAGTGGGGACTGGGTGGGGCAGCCCAGTCCTCGCGAGATTTCGGCCCTGACGAGAGGCTGCAGCGGCTCGGCGGCGGGTCTGGGATGCGCTCGGAGAAGGAGGGAGAGGGGGGCCCAGGGGTGGCCGTTACTACGCGGGGTCCGAGCGGGAAGGAGAAGCCGTCGCCCACAGAAAGCCACTTCCGCCGGGAGTCTCAGCGGCGGGAGCCTGAAGCGCCAGTAGCCTCGTCCTTCGGCTGTGGGGGCGGTGCAGTCAAACCCTGCGAGGAAAAGAGGACGGTCCTCAGCAAGGTGGGGGCGGGGCGATGTGAGGGGCGGGGCCGAAGGTGCGGTAGCCCTGCGCTCCGGGGCGGAGCCGCGGGCGCTTCAGCACCGCGGACAGCGGCCGGGCCGCGCTGCCCCAGCGGCGTCGGGGCTGCTAGGGCGCCCTTGACGCGATCTTTTCTGGCTTTGGAGGAAGAAAAGTCACTTCAGCCTGTGGGTGTTTCCCGTCGAGGCTGGGACGCTGGGCTTACCAGTGCCGGGCAGTAGCCTTCCACGTTGCCGAGGGTCCGGTCCGGTCCAGGGGAGACGGGGCAGCCGGGAGAGCAGAGCCCGTGGCGCTGGAGTGGACGCGGATGGACCCTGCGGGCGGGAGGCGGGAGGTGTCTACCCCATGCTTTGCTGCTGTGGATGTTGCCCTGCATGTACCTTACCTCCTGGTAGGGAGCGTGGGGGCGGGCACATACCAACAGTTATCTGGTTTTAATGAAAAGATTTCATGAAAAACGGCTGCTCTGCCCAGCCTTTTCTGACCTCACCGATCCCTTTTACATTATTCAGCCCTTGTTATTCTTTTGACAGCCATGTTCTCCATGCATATGTTCCTTAATCTTTACTAAAATGCGTGTTTCTGCTGGACTCCTGGGTTAGATTTTGCTCTGAGCATAAACACAGGTGACCAAGCTTTCAAGTAGGCTTAATACAGTACTACTGAAAGGAAACCCAGCCAGCGTTTCTCCCCAGGTGGTCATCCGGCGGCTTCCTCCCAGCCTCACCAAGGAGCAGCTGGAACAGCAGCTTCACCCCCTGCCCGCACATGATTACTTCGGGCTCTTTACTGCTGATCTCAGGTGAGAAGATTTTACCAACGTTAAGAGGCTGAGAGGGAGTTCCCTGGTGGCCTAATGGTTAGGACTCGGAGCCCGGGTTCAACCCTTGGTCGGGGAACTAAGATCCCACCAGCTGTGCGGCATGGCCAAAAAAAAAAAAAGGCGGAGAGGTTTTGTCAGTTGATGGTAAAGGAATATAGATAATAGAAGCCATCTCAGTTTCCATCTTCTTTCCCACATATACGCGGAAATCAGTGCAGGCCTTTATTTCTGCAAGTTATTTCAAAGTAGGCAGATAATTAAATTTCCCTAAAATAGATTTGAAGATCTCCATAGCACCACCATAGCCTAAAAAGGAAAGCAGTCTAACAACGTATTAATTTTTTTTATTTTGGATATCACTAAAACTTATTTCATATAACCTTTTAAAGTAAATTGTATTAAGATATCAGAAAGAAAAGTGAATAAATAATAGATGTATAACCTAATGCATTTTTACAAGTGAACACACCCACGTAACTAAGACCAGATAAAGAAGCAGAATACTCCAGACCCCAGAAGCCCCTAGTGTTCCCTTCTATCACTGACATCCCCACCCTCAACCCACCCCTGCTAAGTTATATCTTTTTCAGTTACCTTTTACAGCTTGGTAGGAAGATGTTTCTGACAATAATTTAACACTTCAAAATCTCCTTTTTATTAAAAAAGAGAGCAGACCTCAAGTTAGCCCGAAAGATGACAGTTCAGCTAGAATTTGGTGATTTTCACTATGTGATTTCTTATTATCTTTATTATTCTTTTTCTCTTCAATATCATGAGTTCTCATTTATGGTAGCCATTATAAACTTGCCTTTTGAATAAATACATTTAAGTAAAAAAATGTCAGTTCAGTCAAAGAAAAACATCACAGGTAAATGTAGATTTTGTTAAAAAAACCCAACATAAACATGATTTTTTGAAATGACTAAAGTTTAGGAAAACTAGTACAATTACAGGAGGTCAGGCACTGGACTCAGTGACTCAGATTGGAATCCCAGTCCCACCATTTTACTAACTGCTCCCTCTGTGAGCACCTAATTTCTCTGAGCCTCAGTGTTCTCATCTGTGAAATGGGGTTGAAAGTTTCCACCTATGAAGGACATTGGTAGCTGTGAGCTAGAGGGGAAAGGCTTAGTTCTTCTGTAGATCCTATGCCATGTGCTACAATAAATACCCTTTTAAGATACCTAAATGTGTTCTCTAAACCAGTAAAGGAGCTCTTTTACAATACAACATTTCCTTCTCTGAATGAATCGTGACTAGGTTGTATTGCAGTCATGATATGTGATTAGGAATGATCTTTGAATAACCTTGCCTTTGATTTTCTACCTCTGAGGACCAGTATTTTTTTTTTTTTTTTCCAGTACGAGTGCCTCTCACTGTCGTGGCCTCTCCCGTTGCGGAGCACAGGCTCCGGACGCGCAGGCTCAGCGGCCATGGCTCACGGGCCCAGCCGCTCTGCGGCATCGGGGATCCTCCCGGACCGGGGCACGAACCCGTGTCCCCTGCATCGGCAGGCAGACTCTCAACCACTGCACCACCAGGGAAGCCCTGAGGACCAGTATTTTAACCCTGGCTCTGTGCAGTAGAAAAACCAACCTAAAGTGTCTCTCCCAAATCATTAAAAAGATCTCGGTTAATATTTTGTTTGTTTTTGGTTTATTTGCTAAAGAATATCCAGATTGCTGTAATTAACTGAGAAATGGTTCTTTGGCATAAAGGTTTTATCTGAAGTAATTTGTTGTATCCAGAAAAGAAGAAAAAAAAAAAAGACAAAAGAAGTCTTAAGTTTTTTACTGTTTTCATTGTTATCTCTTCTTTCAGTCTTTATCCTCATCTCTATTCAAGAGCATACATTAATTTTAGAAATCCTGATGACATCCTGCTTTTTAGAGATCGTTTTGATGGATATATCTTCACTGACAGTAAAGGTTGGGTCATTGGCTTTTTAAGCTCTTTATTATAATTTCTAAGTACATTAATTAAGTTTTGCTGGATGTTTGTGAATTTTAATTGAGTCCTTAGATGCTAATCTAAAATAAATTCATAAATTTTGAGTATGTTATTGTGATTATGGGCTTATGTTAAAAATTAAAATTACATATAAACCAAAGAATTATAGCAATTTCGTGTAGTAGTGACAACCTATTTAGGTATTATCATCAGGGAGTGAAGTTTTTCACGTAAATGAGTTTTCTGGATAAGTGAACTTTTTACTCTTTTTCGTTCCCAAAGTAAATTATTTTATCCTGGTACTATGTACTAGGCATCATGGATGGAGCACTGAAAATGAAGCAGACATTGTCCCTGTCTGTCTGAAGCCCTGCTGTCCTCCTGGTTCTTGACTTTATTCTGAGTAGTTGAGGATAAAATAAATACTCAGAAGTGTCTTCCAGATACATGAGCGTTAAAGTGTCCTAGTCCTCTGGCAAATGTGAAGGCGATCCCTCAGCGGGTTTGGTAGCCGGGCAGAAGTGTTCCCTCTCTCTGTGAGGCAGATGCTCTCCGCGAGCGTTTCTGTGTGTCTGTTCCCCGCCACCCCTACATAACAACAGAGTCAGCTTCAAGTGACTTTCATTCTAGATTTTTCTATTTGAAGCAAATCTTACCTGGATATCATGAACACTCTTTGAAACCCTCTCTTCTAGCTGAGTGTCTCTTGTAAACAAAGTCATTTCCTTGAACTCATATACCAGATTGGTAATTGAATTAACCTTTTAAAATTAAAAAATGTAAGATGTGACTAGGACACCTATTGAAAGGTATTCCAAAATAAGCTCTTTGGTGGGAGAGCAATAAGGTTTATTGAGGTAGAAATTACATATGGTAAAAAAAAAACCTACTTTAAAGTGTACAGTTTAATGAATTTTGAATGTATTCAGTCATGTAACCACAACTACAATATGAGGAATTGTGTTATTTAGTAAATAAGTGCTCATCCTTTGTTTAAATCTGGAGTTTGATGTGCTAAGATTACTGTTACTTGAAAATATAATTAAATTATATTTTAAACAGTAATATTGTCAATGCTATGCTCAGTGCTTAAGTAAGTAAGACTATTGTTTTAAAATGAATACAGTAGAATTTCAGAATGGCTTTTGTAATTTGTTTCCTGTTAAAGGCCTAGAATATCCAGCAGTGGTAGAATTTGCTCCATTCCAGAAGACAGCCAAAAAGAAGCTAAAGAAAAAAGACACCCAAACCGGAAGCATTGAAGATGGTGAGTCCTTTTTCCGATGCTGGATTGTGAAACTGCATTAAACACATTGGTCAAATATAATTTCTCTCTCTATATGGGGAAGAATATATTTATTTTCTTTCTATCTTAATTTACAGATCCAGAATATAAGAAGTTTTTAGAAACTTACTGTGTGGAGGAGGAGAAAACTAGTGCCAACCCTGAAACTCTTCTGGGGGACATACAGGCAAAGACGAGAGAACTTATTGGTCTGTTTTGCTCATTTTTTTCCTCTTTACTTTATTGAGATATGTATTTATAGAGTATATATTTGTTTTTCCTTTTTCATGACTATTATAGAAAATTGACACATGTGACAGGCCTGGCAGAAATACAGAGTATTTCCCAGTTTTGACAAAAGGAAAAGGGTGGCAGGATGGTAACTTGAGAAAATATTTCTGAGCATCTGTTGATGGAGGGAGAACACCTGAGTTTTCAGTTACAGTCACTTTGTTTCAAATTATGACGCTTCTGAACGAGCAGTAGAGAAGACATTTGAGTCATGTGTGCCGGGCTGCGTCAGGTAAGCTTATGTCTCAAAGTTGAAGTCAGTCATCTTTGCAAAGAGCAGTCATAGAAAGGAGATGCTTTGCTTAAGTATGAGGTCATCTTGCTGTTGTTCAGAAGACTATCAAGGCCCCTGAGCAAGTGAGGCAGATGAGTGGATAAGCCCAGCCAGGGCACAGAATCTGGTTTGAATCAGGCCTTCAACCCTCTGCCCCCAAGTGGAATATTTTGGAAATGGCTCTCTCCTAGCAGCGTTCCCCCAGAACTCAAGAATAGATGTGAAACTCCTTTATCAGGCAACCTGCTTGTCTCTCCCAAACATGCTTGTAGTGTCTCCCTTCCTGCCTCTGCCGGGGCTGGGGCCTCACCGTGCAGCCCAGTGCCCCTCCCACCTGTTCTGCCCTCCCTTCCCCATGCTTACCTCCTGCTCACCCACCAAGACTTACAGGACAGAATGGTTACACTGTGGATAATTTATCTTCTTATTTGTCTGTCTCTCTCTGCATTAACTCTCCTCTCACTTTGTCTCTCCACCCTCCAAGAGAACTGTATTTTTGTCTTTGTAGTCTTAGCATGTAATACATTGCTTGAACAAGTTTAGGTATTTGGTAAATATGTGTTGAGTAAATTAATAAAAAAAGGTTAACATTATTGAAGCATTCTTCATTAGTCTAACAATGAAGTTTTATATTTTATAAGAGGTGATTTAATGTGTGGCTCAAAGGATCTTTAATCACTAAAGTATTTATGGAGATGTGCTTAGCACATGTTGACTGGGTACCGACTCTGAGCCTGGGCACGGGGACAGCACCAGAACAGGACACACAGGCTTCTGCCCTCATGCAGCTGCCCTCCTACTGGGGTGACTGTAGCAAACACATGCAGAAATGCTCAAGCCAGAGCATTTCCACTTGGGATAAGTGCCACAGTCGTAATGGAATAGAATAATGGGATAGAGAGAGAGGCCCCTCTGAGACCGTATTTGAGCCAAGACCAGCTGGGCCAAGAGATGGAAGAAGAGGGAACTCCAAACACAAGGGCTGGAGGCTGGAGCTCTGGGCCTGCAGGAGCGGGGCGCACGCCTCTGTGGTTGGCACATGGTGGGCAAGGAGCAGAGTGCTGGAGAGGTGGGACCACAGCAGGATGGGCTGGATTTTATTTGAGGGACAGCTGGGGACTGAGGGAGTGATGTGATCTGACTGATTTTTTTCCCTGTCACTCTGGCTGCTCCATAAGATGGAGAAGCTGGGCTCTAGTTAGGAGGCTCTTGTTGTCGTCAGGGAAGGCTGCTTGAATGAGGGTGGCAGAGTGAGCATGTGTTCTGGAGGTTGAACTGACCAGACTGGCTGAGGATTGGGTGTGAGGGCAAGAAAGCAGAAAGGATCAAGGCCTCCAAGAGCCTGACTTGAGCAGATCAGTGGGTTATGGCACCAGCACTGAAACAGTATTGAGGGCAAATCGTGATTTCACTGTAGAACATGATAAAATTAAGAAGAGTTAAACAAAGCAGCAAATTAGAAATTATTTACAGAACTCACCCTCCTCGTCCTGTTTCTTTACCGCTGCTTCTTAAATGCCCTTGTACAGGGCCGCTGCAGGGAAGCAGCAAGATCTTTCACTTCTGGGCAGTTGTTAGATAGCCACTTGCTGATCACACACACATCCCCCACCAGAGTCCAGCCACCCTCCTGCAGAGGAGGGACGAGCCTGTCCTCTCCCGTTCCCAGCACCTCTCCCAGTGCTTGGTGCACAGTAATTATTTACTGAATGAATAAATGTGACTTAGAATCCACTAGCCCAGGACGAGCCTGTAGAACTTTTGTGATTCCTCTTTCTGCCTATTTAAATTTAGTCTTAATCAGGCAATTCTTGGCAAATGCCTTTTTCTTTTCTTAGATTTTGACCTTTAGTGGATTCTTATGGTCAGGGCTGAGCAGTGTGAGTTAAATGCAAATGTTAGTTCACTCTGAAGTTGCAGATGAGTGCAGGCATATCAGGGTCTTTAGAGCGGACAGACCTGGGCTCAGGTCCCAGCTCTAAGACTTAGCAACCATGGGACCGGCTTCCTCATAGGTGGTTGTCGCCAAGCCTAGTAAGCGAGAACGGTTCTACTGTTGGTTAAATCAGTGTTGTACTGCGTGGTTGCACATCTTCTGTTTAGTAAATGATACACTTTTATGGTTTGTAAAGCACTTTCTTATACAGGGTCCCACTTACCCACCACATCAGTCCTTTGGGGGAGCAAGGCAGGTGTCTGTAAGAAAGGAGGGAAGGCAGGTGGAGCCTCAGCATCAGCTCCCCAGCCCCACCCAGGTAGGTCTCAGCTCTGCCCTAGTTGACAAGCCTAGAACCACCGCAGTACAGGGCAGAGTCCTCACTCCTCTCCAGCCCTGCCCTGACCCCATGGGTACCAACATCTGTGGGTGCTTAAGTCCCCTCTGTAAAATGGCATTATATTTGCATACAGCTTACCCACATCCTACTGTATCCTGTAAGTCATGTCCAGATTACTTGTAATACCTGATACACTGTGAATGCTATGGAAATAGTTGCCACTGAGTTGCAAAGTCAAAGTTTTGCTTTTTAGAACTTTCTGGAATTTTTTTCCCCATATATTTTTGATCCACAGTTGGTTGAATCTGCGGATGTGGAACCGGTGGATATGGAGGGCCATCTATATATAAATACGTTATAACGTTTGGGAAGTTTAATGTATTGTTTTCATTTTGCTTTATACCATTTTTGTGAGTAATGTATGGGACTCCCTTAAGAATCAGGAATTAAATGCCTAGTGTGTATAAGTCTGTCAGTACCTCCAAATTACTTGACTTTATAGTGACAGAGTAGGAGCTCCCCCAAATACAGTGTAGGCTCATGTAAGTTTTAAAATGATATAATCTTCCCTTAATTATTTTAAAGATTAAATTGAAAGCAAGTATTTAAAATAAATAAATCTTATTTTAGTGTTAAATACTACATTGCAATTTTTGTATTTTAGCTAGAAGAACCACACCTCTTTTGGAATATATTAAAAATAGAAAATTAGAAAAGCAGGTAGGTCTGGCCTTTTACCCAATGAATAGCCTTCTTGTTCCCATGATGTCCGTGCAGACAATTTATACACATATTTTCCACATCTTTAGAGAATTCAAGAAGAAAAGCGAGAAGAATGGAGGAGGAGGGGCTTGGAAAGGAAACGCTTACGGGAAGAAGAGATAAGAAGGAGAAGGGAAGAGGAGAAATGTAAGAGGAAAGCAGCAGAAGAACAGAAGAAAACTGCTGAGAAAGACGGAAGGATGACGGTAATTTTGAGGAGACGTTTCATTTCTTTTTTCCAAAAATAGTTCAACCTTGTAGGTATTTTAGCTCTTCAGAACTTCCAGGACATTTTCATTAGTGTAGTCTTTCACTGTTATAGTTGTTTTTCTCTGTTCTGTGGCAGTCGTTCTCAGATGGTGTTCCCTGAGCCCCAGGGCTTTCTTGAGCGCGCTGTGTTTGGGGGACCACATGGGTGGAAGAGTGGGCGAGGACCAGGTTTCTGGGTGTGACAGAAGCGCTTCACCCAGAGGAGCCCACATTTAAGTGTCATAGGCTGGGCTTCTGCTTATATTTGCCTTTCAAGAAAGATTTCCTAACTAAAAAGCTACACGTTTGAAACCCGCTGGCTTTGTGTCTACTGGCCTTTCTTTGTGCCGACTGACTCGTAGAACTGGGTTGTATCATTTCTTTTGTGGTAGCAGCAATGGTTTCTACATCTCTTGCCCAGTGTTTCCTTTGACTGATGCATTCATTTAGGAGGGTGGTTTAATTCCCGCAGAGGGAATTATCCTCTATGTAAAATTCATTGCCCACATCGGGGTCAGGCCCTACCTTCTTAGTATTCTGCTCAGATGACTTTAAGCCTAGATTTCAACCTCATGTGAATCTTACCTCTTCCACAAAGGGTTTAAGGTGCCTTTTAGGGATTCATTAACACTGTATAATATAAAGGAAAAAAATGGAAGGTCAGGACTTGAGGGAACAGAGGCAGAAAGGAAAGGATAGGGAAGAGACCACAGTTGCCATAGTTGAGCCCTAGATTAGTTTCTGATATGCTCGGCAGTCAAAAACAGAAAAGTTGGTCAGAAATGTAGTTTTCATTATCCATGAAGAGAAAACATGCCATTTCTTCAAGGAAAGCAAAGCTTTTTCTAGGCCTTGACTTCTAAAACAATGTCTCCCATAGGTGGTCCTATGGGGTTCACTAGCAATGGAGGGGATTTCTTAACCATATTCCTGTGAAACACATAGCCATCTATATCGATCAGGACGGACTGGGCTGTGCTGCAGTGAAAATAGTCTCAAGATCTCACTGGTTTTTCATGCAGCTAAGGTTCTCTTCTTGTTCACATTACGTGTCCATTGTGCATTGCTCATCATAGCCGTTCAGTGAGCCAAGCTGATGAGGCTCCATCTTCCATTTGCTTCCACAGTCGTTATGAAGGGGAAGGGGGTGTGTAACACAGCAGGTTGCACACTGGTTCTTAAACCTTCCACACAGAGGTGACAGGTCCCATCTGCCCACACTTCACCGGCCAAATCATGGTGCACGTCCCCACCTAATCTCAAGCTGAGGGACATTGCAAGTGCTAGGAGGAAAACCTGAAATATCTGATGAACAGCACTAATGAATGACATAATCTCTGAAGACTGTTTCTTGAAATGTCTCTTTTTAAGTTTAAGGATTTGCTGAAAAATTCAACCTGATGGAAGGTGTGGGCCAGGTCATGTTGCTGCAGCACATTTACTGCCAAGATAAAACCTCAATGGGCAAGATGAGTAGGTAGCCGTTTGACCCGCAAGAAATCAGCCAGAGTGGTTTCCTTCATTTTGGCTTTGATGACAATTGTTACGGATCTATGTAGTTTTAAAATCTCATAATCTGATAATAACATTGATGAAATTGAGGAACCCAGTCAAGATTATTAAATGAAGATCGTCCACCCCACCTCTGCCAGGACATGGACCTAATAATGGGCATAGCCAGGGTGTCCCTCTGGAAATAACTCTGAGAGTGTCTTCTGTTTGTCCATGTGGTTTAAGTGTGAACACAATTCTTCATAACAAAAGTGTAGCAGATATACTTCCTATAACAATCATACGTAGTCTCAACAGTATAAATTAACAGCCCTTGAAATACAATAAAATGAAACCTTAATATTACGGGAAGGCCTTTGTCATCTTGGAAAGACAGCTCTGTCATGACCAGGGGGGAAGTAGGTATACATCTACAGGTATGCAAATATTGTCTAGCCTTTTCCTTTACCTTTCTCAGCAAAGAATAATAGCACCTAATGTTTTATATTCTGAAAAGCATTTTTGTCAACAGCTTTGAGAGTTTTTCGAGAAGAATCATTAAAACGTGTAGCCTACAATTTTGCCTATAATTTTAGTAAGACTTACAGTATTTGGAATATAGCATTTTATTTTTACATGTTTGAATATGGAATTAGAATCCAAAATAAACCAAAGAAATAAAAACAAATTATGTCAGTAAAAGTAACTGTAGGACTCTTCATATAGAAAAAAAGAAACCAAAACATAGGCACAGCAAGAGAAAGGCTTAGTCTTACTGAATCTGGTAAAACAGAATCCTGGTGGCAGATTAGACCCCAGTGACATGGACCGCCTACAGCTCTGTCCTTCGAGTGTCTGGTGTTCTGACCTGACAGTACATATTTGACTCCAAGGGTGGCCTTTAATGAGCATCTGTGCTCAATTTGGGAATCTCTGACCTAAGATTCATCTGGAGAATTCAAAAAAAAAGAAAACCTAAAAAATAAAATCTGTAAAAAAAGCCCAAAAGAATTTGTATTAATACCCTAAAAGTAAAGAGGCAGAGAGAGGTCCTCATGGCTGTTTTTAACAGTAAAGAAGAATATGATTCAAGGAGAGCCACCCAGTGGTTTATTTTCCTCTGAGACTTGAAAACTAAGCAGTGAGCTCAAGTTGAAGTAGGAAGTCAGGTTACCAAAGTCACAAGTAAAATTCCCGAATACTGTATATAAATTGTAGGCTATAAATACTGTTGTCTGAAAGAGTTGTGCGATCTTTTCCACGAAGGTCTTTAAAAACGTGTGTGTGAGATAGGGTACACGCATGTAGAACAAGCATAGATGTGGGCTGCACGGGGACACTTGGCCTGACCCCTGCTGCCCTCCCCGCTCCCTCCCCCCCCCACCGGCTCCCCTCGCAGGGAGCTTCCCCCCCACCAGACTCACGCCCTCTCATGAGTGGCCCCCTTCACTGTCTGGTCCCTGCCTTCCCTGACCCCCTTGAGAAACCATCCCTCCTCCTCCCCTGCCCCACACCTCATTGTCCTTTTAGTCTGTTTATCATGTGTTTGTAGCGTTTCATACCACCTGAGATTATCTGGTTCACAGTTCTCTATTTTTGTCACTGTGTATACCGTCCTCCCACCCCCATGGCCACCACTGTCTTGGCAAGACTATCAAGTGTGAGTCCTTAATTGTGGGCACTTGTCTCTTGCCCACAACTGCATTCCTAGCACTGAGCCCAGGGTCTTTACCCCAGTTCATGGCACACAGCTGCTAAAACCCTTGTAATCTCTGGAGTGACAGGAGTGTCCTCTGTATGCTAATGAGCTGACAGGTGGCTGGGACCCTGGATAGCTTCAGGATGGGAGCTGCTCATCAGAAAGACCAGGCGTGATTATAGCATGGGAACCTCCAGCCCCATCCCCACCTCTAAAGAGGGTTCAGTCACCAATGGCCAGAGGTTTAATCAGTGATGCCTGTGTAACGGCGTCTCCATAAACGTCCCTGAAGCGTGGGGTTTGAAGAGCATCCAAGCTGGTGAACACACATATCCCACTGCCAAGGGGGTGGAGCCCGAGAGAGCCCTGTGCATCTCTCCCATCTGGCTGTGCCTTAGTTGTATCCTTTGTAATAAACCAGTAATAGTAAGTAAAGCACTTCCCTGAGCTCCATGAGTCAGTCTCATTCAAGAACCCCCTGAATTTATAGCCGGCCAGTCAGAAGTATTGGTGACAACCTGGGACTTGCAACTGGCCTCTGAAGTGGGGACAGTCCTGTGGGATCTGACATTAATTCCAGGTGGATAGTGTCAGAATTGGGTTGAATCATAGGACACCCGGCCTGTGCTGGACAGCTGGGGAGGTGGCGTTGGAAAAAGCTTTGGTTTCAGAAATACTGTAAAAACAGTTCATAGGTGCACAAAATTATTTGTTGGATGGATGGAGACTTATACTGTTGCGCTCCCCTGTGATTTGCATATATTAGTTTTTTAATTAAAAAAAGATACACTGTTGTCTGAAAGGATCCCCCCAATAGGCAGGTAACATAGTCCACACCTCTGATGAGAAGCAGCTTGCAGCATTTGCCTGACAGTCTATGTTTCATCCTTAAATGAACTCATTTAGTCTAAGTGTATCTGTGTATAGTTTTTGTCTACTGCAACTTACATAAGTTCACTTTTATAAGTGAGAACAAAATTCTCACAAGTAGACTTTGGTTCATGTTCTACAAACTGACTCTACCTGTGGTACTTAAAGTTCAAAGAGCAAGAACAGGGAGGAAGGCCCAATTTCATACCAAAATGTATGTACCATAGGAACCTTCTAAATCTGTTTCAAGAAGGAGAGTAATAGGTGTTTTAAAAACTATTCTCAGTCATTAATATAAAGCCATCCTTTAAAAGAATTTTTTCCTTATTACCGAAGTAATACTTGTTCATTTTAGAAAAACTGGAACCTGTAGATGAAAGAAAATAATTTCATTTCTGCCAACTAAAAATAATAACTTAACACAGTGTTGCAAGCCTTTTAGACGTTTTTCTATGTGTGTGAATCAGCATACAAATAGAAATTGGATCATTCCACTTTGTAACATTCTTTTCTTCATTAATATCTTTTTTTATCACATTATCCTAAATTGTTTTTCAAAACTAGAAAGTATTTCATTGAAAGAATGTTCCCCTGTGTATTTAACCAAAAACCTGTTCATTGGACCTTTAGCTTATGTTTTTTTGCTATTCAAACGTTTGGGCTCAATATTGGTGTATATTTTAAATTATTTATTAAATACCTTCTTTTATAATATATTCCTAAAGTGATATTTTACTAGCATTATAATTTCTCAGCTTCTCAAGAAATCAGAAAAGGGAGAGGAGTCTAGCACTGAGAAGAAGCCAAAAGAAAGAGGAGAGGAAATTGACACCAGACATGGGAAACAGGAACCCGGTCCCAGCTGTGTAGTCGTGAAGCCCAAGCCCTTGGAGAGCTGGCTGCAGGAGCTCAGGGAAAAGTGAGCCGTGCTTTTGTTTCTCTGACCATGTTAAGCACCCAAGGTTATCATTGAGTTGTGGTTGTGTATCCTTTGTCAGTATGAGCGCTTATGTTTCATAATCTACTTGGAATTCAAGAGTTTGCTGGCACGTGCTTGCCCACGTCTTTGTCTCTCCTTGGCCGGCAGTCACGCTGATGGTGAACTCTTCAGTCTGCATCCTCAAGGCTGGCTTCAAACAGGGAAGTGTCCTGGTATTGTTTCCTCCACTATCTCCTCTCCTGGTTATTCTCTTGGATTCCTGTCTTTGCACTTCCCATCTTCAAGATCTTCTTCCCACTCTCTTTACTTGGTGATTTTTATCAGTTTGGAATTTTCCTCTGTGTTTTGAGATATCTTGCCCATTTGATCTTCCAGACCTCCTTCAGCGTATCTGCAGAATTGTAAATTGGAGAGCCCAGCCTTTTAGGCGCTGGACATCTTCTGTGATACAGAAATAGAGTCCCAAGTGCTTTCCTTTCTCTGTTGGAGTGGTCAGTCCTCCGGTCCCGCCAGGATCTGCCCAGCAGCTGTGGAAGCTGGTGTTCCACTGGCCCTGCCTCTGTGCGGTGGGGCTGTCCTCTGCCTGCTCACGCACAAGTGTCTCATGAGAGGACTTTGAGCAGTGCTCTGGGGACAGGATGCACGGCAGTCTCTGAGCAGGGAGCCCCTCCCTCCTGGGTCCGCAGTCAGGGGGCCACGTGCAGCCGGGATTCTTGTTCCCCTGCATGTGGATGCCTGCAGAGCTTCCTGGAGCCCAGGACCACTCCGCTCAGAGGGGTGGCTGGAAGTAGATTTGAGGTTGGCGGGGAAATGGCAAGGTCATGGGATTAGGCTGCTTTTTGCCCAGAATCACAGTACTCGGAATGACTTCTTACTATCTTTCTTGCACAGAGTTGTGATAAAGGTTTTCTTTCTTCTCTATAGGGGTTCTGGTTAATCGGTTTGTTTATAAGATTAATTTGTACATGACTATCAACTCTATGATCGCTCTGGTTTGTGTTCCAGGCATATCTCTTATTGTTGCTTATGATACAGCAGAGCCTTCGTCCTGTTTCTGGCGCAGGTTTGTGGTTGTAGCTCGTTTTGTTCCCATCAGCCCTGCTGCCATTGCGTGTGGGGAGCCACAGACGGTATGTGAGGCTCGTGGAGAGAAAGACTTTAAGAACCAGATGAACTAAGCAGCCACTTATTTACTTACTATTCATTTAACAGTTGGATATATGCATGCATTCATTGTTTTAGTTAATTTTAGCTCTGCTTGGAACAGAAACTCAGCTGTAAATACCAGCTCTGTGTCACGATGGATGTGCATCTGGGCTGCTAGGAAAGTCCCTTGAGTACTTTTAGTCTCATTTACTTTATCTGTAAAAAAAAGGGAGGATTATATTTACTAAGAATTATAAAAATATGTGTATATGGTACCTTAGCGTAGTGCCTATTACATATGTGTGACTCAAGTGTAACAGTAAATATTGTTATTACTATTGTTTATTCATGTTTTCAAACGTTTCTTATTGAATGCCCGTCGTGTGCCCACCATGTGCAAACTTGGCACTGCAGTGATGAGCAGACTTATGTGTCCCCTGCCTGGTTTTGAACTTGTAGTCTGGAAGGGAAGACAGGTAATGGACAAGCAGTTTATGTAAGGTTATTGATATTTTGTGTTGAATCACAGGTCACAAAATGACAGTGATAAAGAGCAAAGGGACATGGAGAGAAGATTCCGAGGAAAAGAACCTGAAGCACATAGATACCACTTGGATGACTGCAGAAAACATAGAGCTCACTATGAGTGGGATAAGTTTTCAGGAAGAAGCGAAGAAGAGCTGAAAAGGGGGACAGGATTCACCCCAGACCGAAGGAAGAAGGGGAGCCAGCATGGGGGCAGCCCTGTGGGGGCAGCAGAGACACCAGGAAGGGAGAGGAGTGAAGATGGACTGGCACCCAAGAAGGAGGACGCGGGAAGCAAGGTTCTTTTATTCACTGGGGATAATCTTTCACTTCATTTTCGTCTGCTCAGAGTATCAACTGTCATCGTGCAGGCTTTTCCAAACAGAAATGTTTTATCTAACCAAGAGTCTTGAGGTGTCTTGAGGTGCAGGATCGTAGCTTCTGACAGCGTCCTAGGGAGCTCACTGCCCTGAGAGTCTGTATTTGCAGAGCAGTTATTCTTGTCCAGTGAGAGGGCACCAAGTCGTGAAATGAAACCAGCATCATCTTTTCTCAGAGAATCAATTTTTTTTTAACCAGGAAGGAAAAAGAACCTTTTATTTAGTATAAAACTGGCACATTCACACTATTTGCTTGAGAATCAGTAATGGAAAGATTACATATTTTCCCCCTAAGACAGTAAGGAAAATAATAATGACATGTCACGGTGCTTTCTTTTACATCATTAACAGAGTTATGATTTTTTTAAATTGAAGTTCAGTTGATTTACAATATTGTGTTAGTTTCAGGTATACAGCAAACTGATTCAGACATTTTTTCCAGATTATATCCCAATATAGGTTATTATAAGATACTGAATATAATTCCCTGTGCTATACAGTAAATCCTTGTTGCTTATCTATTTTTATGTATAGTAGTTTGTATCTGTTAATCCCATACTCCTAATTTGTCCCTCCCTCCTTCCCTCTCTCCTTTGGTAATCATAAGTTTGTTTTATGTGTCTGTGAGTCTGTTTCCGTTTTGTATATACATTCATTTGTATTATTTTTAGATTCCATATATAAGTGATATGATATAGTATTTGTCTTTCTCTGTCTGACTTAACTTCACCTAGTATGACAATCTCTAGATCGATCCATGTTGCTGCAAATGGCAGAATTTCATTCTTTTTTATGACTAATATTCCATTGTATATATACCACATCTTCTTTATCCATTCATCTGCTGATGAGCATTTAGGTTGCTTCCATATCTTGACTACTGCAAGTCCCCTACATATGAATGAGTTCCATTCTTAGAGCATGTTCATAAGTCCAATTTGTTTGTAAGTCCAACAAAGTTAGCCTAGGTACCCAACTAACACAATCGGCTATATAGTGCTGTACTGTGATAGGTGTATAATACTTTCACACAAATAATATATTAAAAAACATAAATAATAAAGAAAACATTTTTGATCTTACAATACAATACCTTGAAAAGTACAGTAGTCTAGTACAACAGCTGGCATACAGGGGCCGGCATCAAGTGAACAGGCAAGAAGAGTTACTGACTGGAGGGGGGAGGGGCGGTGGGAGATGGTAGAGCTGAAGGGTCGTCAGCAATAGGAGATGGAGGGCAAGCTGCAGTTTCACTCACACCTGACGTTGATGGGACACACGTCTGCATCTTTGAAAGTTCGCAACTTGAAGGTTCATATGTTGGGGACTTACGTATTGTAAACATTGCTGCTGTGTACATTGGGTGCGTGTATCTTCTCGATTAGAGTTTTTGTGTTTTCCAGATATATACCCAGGAGTGGTATTGCTGAATGATATGGTATCTCTATTTTTAGTTTTTTAAGGAACTTCCGTACTGTTTTCCGTAGTGGCTGCACCAATTTACATTCCCACCAACAGTGAACAAAGGTTCCCTTTTCTCCACACCCTCTCCAGCATTTACTGTTTGTATACTTTATAATGATGGCCATTTTGCCCAGTGTGAGGCGATACCTCATTGTGGTTTTGATTTGCATTTCTCTAATAATTAGTGACGTTGAGCATCTTTTCGTGTGCCTGTTGGCCATCTGTATGTCTTCTTTGGAAAACTGTCTATTTAGGTCTTCTGCCAATTTTTTTGGATTGGGTTGTTTGTTATTTTGATATTGAGTTTTATGAGTTGTTCATGTATTTTGGATATTAACCCCTTGTTTGTCACATCGTTTACAAATATTTTCTCCCCTTCTGTAGGTTGTCTTTTCGTTTTGTTGATGGTTTCCTTTGCTGTGCAAAAGCTTTTAAGTTTAATTAGGTCTCATTTGTTTACTTTTGCTTTTATTTCTTTTGCCTTGGGAGACTGACCTAAGAAAATATTGCTACGATTTCTGTTGGAGAATGTTTTGCCTATGTCCTCTTCTAGGAGTTTTATGGTGTCATGTCTTATATTTAGGTCTTTAAACAATTTTGAGTTTATTTTTGTATATGGTGTGAGGGAGTGTTCTAATTTCATTGATTTACATGTAGCTGTCCAGCTCTCCCAACACCCCTTGCTGAAGAGACGGTCTTTTCTCCATTGTATATCCTTGCCTCCTTTGTCATAGATTAATTAACCATAGGTGTGTGGGTTTATTTCTGGGCCCTCTTTTCTGTTCCATTGATACATATGTCAGTTTTTTGTACCATGATGTTTTGATTGCTTTGGCTTTGTAGTATAATCTGACATCTGAAAGGGTTATGCCTTCAGCTTTGTTCTTTTACCTCAGGATTGCTTTGGCACTTCTGGGCCTTTTGTGGTTCTATATATATTTTAAGATTATTTGTTCTAGTTCTGTGAAAAATGTCATGGGTATTTTGATAGGGATTGCATAAAATCTGTAGATTGCTTTGGGTAGTATGGCCATTTTAACAGTATGAATTATTCTGATCCAAGAGCATGGGAAATCTTTCTATTTCTTTCTATCATCTTCACTTTCCTTTATCAATGTTTTATAGTTTTCAGCGTATAGATCTTTCACCTCCTTGGCTAAATTTATTCCTGGGTATTTTATTTTTTGACATGATTTTAAATGGGATTGTTTCTTTACGTTCTCTTTCTGATATTTCATTGCTGGTGTAAAGAAATGCAACAGATTTCTGTATATTAATTTTGTATCGTGCTACCTTGCTGAATTCATTTATTAGTTCTAATAATAGTTATGTGTGGAAACTTTAGGTTTCTCTCTAGAAAGTATCATGCCATCTGCAAATAATGACAGTGTACCTCTTCCCTTCCAATTTGGATACATTTTATTTCTTTTTCTTGTCTGATTGCTGTGGCTAGGACTTCCAATACTATGTTGAATAGAAGTGGTGAGAGTGGGTATCCTTGTCTTGTTCCTGAATTTAGCAAGAAGGCTTTTAGGTTTTCACCATTGAGTATGATGTTGGCTGTGGGTTTGCCATAAATTGCTTTTATTATGTTGAGATATGCTCCCTCTATACCCACTTTGGTAAGAGTTTTTTTTATCATGAATGGATGTTGAATTTTGTCAGATGCCTTTTGTGCATCTACTGAGATAATCATGTGGTTTTTCTCTTTCTTTTTGTTAATGTGGTGTATCACATTGATGGATTTGTATATTTTGAACCATCCCTGCAAGCCTGGAATGAGTCCAACTTGATCATGGTGTAATGATTCTTTTTATGTGTTATTGGATTTGATTTGCTAATATTTTTGTTGAGGATTTTAACATCTATATTCATCAAAGATATTGGCCTATAATTTTCTTTTTTTGTAGTGTCTTTGTATGGTTTTGGTATCAAGGTGAGGGTGGCTGCATCGAATGAATTTGGGAGTGTTCCCTCTTCTTCAGTTTTTTGGAATAGTTTGAAAAGGATAGGTCTAAGTTCTTCTTGTATGTGTGGTAGAATTCCCCACTGAAGCTGTCTGGTCCTGGACTTCTGTTTGTAGGGAGTTATTTTTTATTACAGATTCTATTTCACATCCAGTGATTCGTCTGTTCAAATTATATGTTTTTTCTTGACTCAGTTTTGTTAGGCTGTATATTTCTGGAAATTTGTCCATTTCTTCTAGATTGTCCAATTTGTTGGCATATAACTGTTCATAGTGTTCTCTTATGACTTGTTGTATTTCTGTGGTATTAGATGTTATTTTCATGTCTTTCATTTCTTATTTTATTTATTTGGGTCCTCTCTCTTTTCTTGGTGAGCCTAGCTAGAGGCTTGTCAATTTTATTGATCTTTTAAAAAAAAAACAGATCTTGGTTTTATTGATCTTTTCTGTTGTTTTTTTAATCTCTATTTCATTTATTTCCTCTCTGATCTCTATTATTTCCTTCCTTCTGCTAGCTTTGGGTTTTGTTTGTTCTTGTTTTTCTGATTCTTTTAGGTGGTAGGTTAGGTTGTTTATTTGAAAGTTTTCTTGTTTCTTGAAGAAGGCCTGCATCGCTATGAACTTGCCTCTTAGAACTGCTTTTGCTGCATCCCATAGATTTTTGTAAGGTTGTGTCTTCATTTTTTTTTTCTCTCAGGGTATTTTCTGATATCTTCTTTGATTTTATCGTTGACCCATTGGTTTTTTTTTTTTTTTTTTTCTTTTTTTGCGGTATGCGGGCCTCTCACTGTTGTGGCCTTTCCCGTTGCGGAGCACAGGCTCCGGATGCGCAGGCCCAGCGGCCATGGCTCACGGGCCCAGCCGCTCCGCGGCACATGGGATCCTCCCAGACCGGGGCACGAACCCGCATCCCCTGCATCGGCAGGCGGACTCTCAACCACTGCGCCACCAGGGAGGCCCGACCCATTGGTTTTTTAGTAGCATGTTGTTTAGTCTCCATGGGTTCATTCTTTCCCCATTTTCCTTTCTGTGGTTGACTTCTAGTTTCGTACCATTGTGGTAACAAAAGATGCTTGAAGTAACTTCTGTCCTCTTAAATTTGTTGAGGCTTGTTTTGTCACCTAATACATGGTTTATCCTAGAGAACGTAACATGCGCACTTGAAAAGATGTGTATTCTGGGTTTTTTTGGTTGCAGTGTCCTGTAGATATCAGTTAAGTCCAACTGGTCTATTGTGTCATTTAGGATTTCTGTCGCCTTCCTGATTTTCTGTCTGGATGATTGGTCCAGGGATCTGATGTCAGTGGGGTGTTAAAGTCTCCTGCTATTATTATATTATTGTCAATTTCACACTTTATGTCTGTTAGTATTTGTTTTACATATTTAGGTGCTCCTATATTGGGTACATGTATGTTAACAAGTATAATATCCTCTTCTTATATTGATCCCTTTATCATTATATAATACCCTTCATTGTCTTTCTTTATGGCCTTTGTTTTAAAGTCTAATTTGTCTGATATGAGTATTGCTACTTCTGCTTTCTTGTCATTTCCATTTGCGTGAAGTATCTTTTTCCATTCCCTCACTTTGTCTGTGTGTGTCTTTCACCCTGAAGTGAGTCTCTTGTAGGCAGCATATTGTAGGTTCTTGTTTTTTTATCCAATCTACCACTCTTTTGATTGGAGCATTTAGACCATGGACATTTAAAGTAATTATCAATAAATATGTACTTACTGACATTTTAATCCTTGTTTTCCAGTTGTTTTTTGTAGTTCTTTGTTCATTTCTTCTTTTTGTTTTTCTTTTTGTGGCTTGATGATTTTCTTTCGTGGTATGCTTGAGTTTCTTTCTTTTTGGTTTTTGTGCATCTATTGTATATTTTTTATTTGTGGTTACCATGGAGTTTGAGTATGTTAACCCATCACTATATCTACTTTCTTTACATTGATAGTAATTCAAGTTCAAAAACATTCCAAAATACTTACATTTTAAAACTCCCCTCCCTCACATTTTGTGACTTGTAATGTCCTGTTTTACATGTTCATGCTTATCCTTTTACTGTTAATTGTAGTTATAATTGCTTTTACAATTTTTTTGGTTTTTTAACCTATGTACTGGCTTATTTAAGTGATCTCCAATCGTTTTATATACTTGCCTTTCCTATAGATCCTTGCTTCCTTTCTATTTAGAGAAGACCCTTCAATATTTCTTTTAGGGTGGGTTTAGTATTGCTGAATTCTTTTAGTTTTTGCTTGTCTGAGAAATTCTTTATCTATTCTTCTATTCTAAATGATAATCTTGCTGTGTAGAGTATCCTAGTTGCAGGTTTTTCCCTTTCAGGACTTTGAGTATTTCATGCCACTCCCTTCTGGCCTGAAAGTTTCTGCAGAGAAATCAGCTAATAGCCTTCTGGGGGTTCCCTTGTAACTAACTCTTTGTTTTTCTCTTGCTACCTTTAGAATCCTCTCTTTATCTTTCACTTTTATCATCTTAATTCTGTGTCTTGGTGTGGGTCTGTTTGGATTCATCTTGTTTGGGACCCTCTGTGCTTCCTATACCTGGATATCTGTGTCCTTCTTTAGGTTTGGGAAGTATTCAGCCATAATTTCTTCAAATACATTTTCAATCCCCTTCTTTCTCTTTTCTCCTTCTGGAATCCCTATTATGTGTAGCTTGGCACATTTTATATTATCCCATAGATCTCATATGTTGTTTTCATTTTTTTAAAAATGTGTCTTTCTGTCTTCTTCTCTGATTGGGTGATTTCCATTATTCCATCTTCCAGATCACTTACACATTCTTCTGTGTCACTTAGTCTGCTGTTCATTGCTTGTTTTTTCTCTCAGCAATTGTCTGTTTTTGGTTGGTTCATCTTTATAGTTTCTAGTTCCTTGTTACAGTGATCTACATTTCTATCAATAATCTTTCTTAATTCAGGTAGCACTTTTATTACCTCCTTTTTGAACTTGGGGTCCAGTAGACTGATGATCTCTGTTTCATCATTTGTTCTTTCAGGGGATTGCTCTTGTCCTTTTCATTGGGAGTTCCTCTGCCTTTTCACTCTACTTAATTTTCTCTGTCTCTAAGAATTTAGGAGAAACGGTTATCTACTGTAGTCTTGAAAGTGCGTTTTTATATGGGAATGTCCCTGTGCAGACCGTGTGTGTTCAGTGTTTTTGGTGCAAGGGCTGGCTTGGGTCTGCCCACCAGCCACGTCATTCCTCAGGGTGTGCTGTGCGTCAGCCCCGTGATGGGGTGTGATCAGTGTTGTACTGTCCAGAACCTGGGCTGGGTGTGGGGTGGGGCCTCCTCTCGGCTCCGTGGCTGTCCCTGCCCTGTCGGGGTGGGGGCTCTGCTCACCAGTTGTTGGAGCAGAAGCCCTGAGGGTCGAGTTCACTCAGGCTCTGTTGCTCTTGAGTGTCTGCCCCAAAGGAGGTGAGTGCTGAAGCAGGTGAGGCCACAGAGGACCTAGGCGTCACCTGTGTAGGTGTCCACACTTCTGCTCAGAAGCAGCCCGGGGTCGCATCCCTTTCTCTGTTGCGTTCATCCCAGATCTCACACGAGGCTGTGGTGTGGAGTAGGCTGGGGCTGGGGGTTGGGACATTGTGGGTACAGGAATGGAGGTGGCTGCACTGCTGCTGTGTGAGACCTGTCTGCCTCAGATCCAGCACTAAGCTGCCATGTGGACTGGGTGGAGCCAGGGGCTCACAATGACAATGGCTGTTGCCGCCCCACCTGGACCCCACCCCAGACACAGGTCTGTCTCTTCACTGCTAGGCCGAGTCTCTGCCCAGATCTCACGCCAGGCTGTGGTGTGCAGGGAGCCATGCCAGGGTGTTCACCCCTTCAGATCTGGAGTGCAGAGAGGTGGCAGCTGCGGCTGCAAAGCTCTCTCCACCCTGATTGTCAGCACGCTGCACACAGGCACTCCTTGTGAGTAGAGTCCCAGCTTCTCCAGCACCTCTGTCTGTCTCATTGGATTTCCCAGCAGGCAGGGCGGCTGTCTCCTCCGTGCGGGACCCTAGGACTGGGATGCCCAGGATATTGCTCAGCCTGCCTGCTCCCCAGGGCGAGGGCCCACCCACGAGGACTTTCTCCTCCTTACAGATCTCCCCGGGGCACAGGTCCTGATCCGATGCCTTTTCTTCTGTCCAGCCCGGTTACATGGAGCTCTTTCTTGCAGCTTTGGCTGTGTAGGGGGTCTTCTGCCAGTTTCTGTGAGAACCGTTCCACAGGTTGATGTGTTTCTGATGTGTTTGTGGGGGGAGGTGAGCTCCATGTCCTCCTGCATCTTGGTCCCCCCAGGAGTGTTCTGATTATTAGTGGATAATGAGGTGGCCATAAACGCCCAGGTCAGCTCTGCACAACCGGCGTGGCACTGGGATCACATCGTTGCAGAGAAGCACTGTAATGGGGTCATCTCCCTGCCAGGCCCGGCCCCATGGTGCTGGTCAGCCCTCACAGCCTGGCGTCCAGGTGAGCCGAGGGGACAGAGGCCTGGGCTGCAGGCCGTATCCACGTCCCCCGCCACCCCTGACCCTGGCAGCCTCCCTCTGTGCTGTGTCTGATTCTGTCACTTCAGGAGGCTGTAGAAATGGGAGCACAGCATGTAGCCTTTTGAGGATGGCTTTTTCACTCAGCATAATCCCCACAGATCCATCCAGGGGGTGGTGGGTATCAGCGATTTTTATTTTTATTTTTTTATTTTTTTATATTTTTAATAAATCTATTTATTTATTTTTGGCTGCATTGGGTCTTCGTTGCTGCGTGCGGGCTTTCTGTAGTTGCGGTGAGCGGGGGCTACTCTGTTGCGGTGCGCGGGCTTCTCCTTGCCGTGGCTTCTCTTGTTGCAGAACGTGGGCTCTAGGCGCGCGGGCTCAGTAGTGTGGCTCGCGGGCTGTAGAGCGCAGGCTCAGTAGTTGTGGCGCATGGGCTTACTTGCTCCACGGCCTGTGGGATCTTCCGAGACCAGGGCTCAAACCCGTGTCCGCTGCACTGGCAGGCGGATTCTTAACCACTGCGCCACCAGGAAGTCCCGCTATGTTGATTTTTAAAGTGTCTGCCGTGAAGGCAAGGCCAGCCCCAGCCAGAGGGAGTCTTCTCATCTTCACCCTTGACCGGCCCCGTCCATATATTCAGAGGTTTCTGCAGTTACTGTAACCGCAGGGCTTTCTGCTGGGTTCGTTCACACGAGCGCTGGTTTTTCACCTGCGTCTTCGTTTAGCAGCAGTGAGTGACTTGGGTGTTGGCACAGCTTTGTGAGTGGGAACCCGAGGTGACTCGTCCGCTCAGTTGAAGGTGTGGTGCTGTCGTGGTACTAGGTGCTGCGTGTCATAGCTCCTTTCTCACGAGATGAGTTCTGATGTCCTTCTGGAATCCGTCTGTACACACAGACATTAACTGCGAAAGCAGAGCCATGCTTTTGGCCCCAGGCAGAGGTGGCGTGTGAAGCCTGCCTCTCTGTCTGCACGGGATTTGGGTCTGTACGGCCTGCCAAGCCCTTTCCCACCCTTCTCATTGGCCAGACTGATATTTAGGAAAAGAACATTCTGGTAAACCCCATGGTGGTAACTGTGGGGCCTCCACACACAGCCCAGGAGTGGGCAAAGGTGAGTGGTGAGCCCTGGAGAAACAGCATAGGACGTGCCCACCTGAGTCACACTGCCCTGGCCCCTAGGTGGCCGTGGAAGGCTAAGGCTGCTGCTCCGCCCACGTAAGCAGACGGCTCCCTCAGGGGTGGGTCCACGGCGGAGCTGGCTGGCTTCCCCAAGGCTGGTCCTGGCCTGCAGAATCGCTTTGTCCTTCCCTGGCTTTGCTTTCCTCATGCCCTGAAGCAGTTTCAATTCATTTTATGTACTTTATCCAGGAATGTTTTTATCCCACCACCTCTAAGAGATTAGTATGATGGCTGGTTAGCATTTTCCATAAAGGGGACAGTTGAGGAATAAGCTACACAGAAATTGCTAATTACAAATGTGTGTGACTGTTCAGTTCATAGCTCTAAAAAGCCATCTCTCTAGAGACCATGCCTCATTTTGTTCCAGACTTTGCATTCACCCTTCATGGCGAGTTTGAGGGACTGAGATGAGTGTGTTTGAGTTTTCACCTCTCAAAATAGGAGGGAATGCTGTGATTGTATTAATTCCACAGAGTGTTCTGGCTTTGAACAGTAACACTTTCCCAGACACTAACTTTACTTCCAAGTTATTATTAACTGTCTTTCTTTTTCATGACTCCTTTTTTTTTTCATCTCAGAATGCCTGATTTCTGAGATAGTGCTGTGAAAAAGGCTGATTTTTAGCTGCAAGACTGATTTCTTTAGATATTAGGATTATCAGGCCCTAGAAATAGATAGAGCTGTTGCCCTCTCCTGTATTGCTGGCCCTTGGAAGAGTAACACGCCCTCTGTCCTGGCAGGACCGACCAGGCTTGCAGCTGTACCAGCCCAGAGGTGGCATCCAAGCCCGTGAACGTGATGGAAGACCCCCTGAGGAGGGCCATGATGGGAGGAGGGGTGAGATGGAAGATTCAACTGGGGCTGGAGCTGAGAAGATCGAAGAGGCAGAGTGAGTCAGTGTGCATGTTGGTGACGTGGGTGGTCTTCCACCCACACTCTGTGGATTAGAGAGGGCATTCCTTCCGGAAGCGTGTAAATTAGCCTGGAATAAAGCCGACAAGGTGAATTTACTCCTTATAGAGAAACTAGAACTATAAAGGTGGTGTAGAAATACCTAGAAACCGTTCTCAAGCGATCTTTTAAAACTTTGAACAGAGTTATAGATTTTGCCATTTCTGATATAAACTAGTATATATAATTTAGCCAAAGCAGAAGAAAAATAATCTCCTTCAGAAAGCAGAAAAGTATGACCAAAACCAGAAGAAAGCTAGTATTGTATCAGTGTGAATTCTGAAGCACTTTAAACAGGTTGTAGGAATAACTTGGACTTTCAGTTCTACACATTTGTAAGTCAATGATCTGTATCTCATTGTGCTTTTTGTTGGTTTTCTGTGAGCTGTAGTTTCTGGAAAGTGAGCAGCTCTCATTTCTTATAACCATTGTAATTCAGTCATTCATGCACCTTCTGTCATAAGGATTAGCTGAAGTCTGTTGTGCTGTATTCCCTCTGATAGGAACTTTAACACTGTATAAAGCCCAACAGCTTTAATTGTTGCCCTTTTAACAATATGGCCACTGAATTAACAAAAATAGTTCCAGTCTTTTGATGGAGTGCTCATGGTTTATAACATAAATGGCATTATTTTAGAGAGGAATAATTAGGTATGGCATCTGGAGTTTTTCTTTTTGCAGTCTGAGGCAGTTTTACGATAACTTAATGTAGCTTTCTGAAGCTGTGCAGTCTACAGTATTTTTTCCTTTTAGTGAAATTTTTAAATGTTAATGCTTTTGGCACTGTGCTTTGAACCATTTATTAAATAAAAATTTTAATTGCTATGAATTTGAACTCCAGTTATGGTACTTTTCCTATATAGAATTACATGTAACAAAATACTGCTTTTTAAAACGTAGCTTTAATCATCTGAATATTTTGCTTATTATATTTATTCCTTATAAAATATAAAATGTTTATTAAAAAACTGAGACTTATTTATTATTAAAAAAACCTCTATGACTGTTAGACATACAGTCAGTTTCAAGCATTGCTGTGCTCTTGTTCTTGACTTATGAGCTCCAGAAGGTGGGGGAGGGGAGAGAAGAACTTGCTGTGGATTCAATATAACCTGCCAAGATTGAATCATGAAGAAATAGAAAATCTAAACAATTACTAGTGAGGAGATTGAATCAGTAATCAAAAACTTCCCAACAAACAAAAGTCCAGGACCAGATGGCTTCACTGGTGAAATCTACTAAACATTTAATGAAGAATTAATACCAATCCTTCTTAAATTCTTCCAAAAAATAGAACAGATCAGGACGCTTCCAAGCTCATTTTATGAGACCAGCATTACTCTGATACCAAAGCCAGGCAAAGACACTACAAGAAAAGAAAATCACAAGCCAATATCCCTGATGAACATTGATGCAAAAATCCTCAACAAAATATTAGCAAGCTGATTTGACCAGTATGTTAAAAGGATCATACACTATGTCAAGTGGGGTTTATCCAGGGATATCAGGATGGCTCAATATACACAAATCAGTAAATGTGTGATACACCACATTGACATAATGAGGGATAAAACTCATATGATCATCTCAATAGATACAGAAAAAGCATTTGAAAAAATTCAATATCCTTTCATGGTAAAAACTCTCAAGAAACTGGGTATAGAGGGAAGGTCCCTAAACATATTAAAGGTCATATATGCAAACACACAGCTAACATCATACTCAGCAATGAAACCCTGCAAGTTTTTTTCCATAAGATCAGGAACAAGGCAAGGATGCCCACTCTCATAACTTTCTTCCAACATAGTACTGGAAGTCCTAGCCAGAGCAGACAGGCAAGAAAAAGAGATAAAAGGCATCCAAATTAAAAAGAAGTAAAATATTCTGTTTGCAGATGACATATTATGTATAGAAAACCCTAAACATGCCACAAAAAATCTGTTAGAAATAATAAATGGAAACAGTAAAATTGCAGGATACAAAATCTGTATACAGAAATCAGTTTGTTGTTAGTGTATAGAAATGCACCTATCAGAAAGAGAAATTAAGAAAACAATCCCATTTAAATAGCGTCAAAGAGAATTAAATACTTAGGAATAAATTTAACCAAGAAGGTAAAAGATTATACACTGAAAGCTATAAAATTCATAAAAGAATTAAACACAAATAAGTGGAGAGGCATTCCATGTTCATAGGTTGGAAGAATTAATATTGTTAAAATGTCCAAAAGGGCTTCCCTGGTGGTGCAGTGGTTGAGAGTCTGCCTGATGATGCAGGGGACACGGGTTCGTGCCCCGGTCCGGGAAGATACCACATGCCACTGAGTGGCTGGGCCCGGGAGCCATGGCTGCTGAGCCTGCGCGTCCAGAGCCTGTACTCCGCAAAGGGAGAGGCCACAACAGTGAGAGGCCCACGTATCGAAAAAAGAAAAAATGTCCAAAAGAAGACCAAAAAGGACTTCAAATAACTAAAGCCATCTTGAGAAAGTAGAACAAAGCTGGAGGCATCATGTTCCCTGATTTCAAATTATATTACAAAGCTATAGTAATCAAAACAGTATGGTATTGGCAGGAAAACAGACACATGGAGCGATGGAACAGCATAGAGAGCTCTGAAATATATCCATACATATATGATCAATTAATGTTCAAGAAAGGAGCCAAGAATACAATTGGGAAAGGATAGTCTCTTCAATAAACGGTGCTGGGAAAACTGGCAAGTGAAATGGCAAATGAAAACGGAGCAATTTCTTACACCATACACAAAAGCAACTGAAAATGTGTTAAAGACTTGACTATGAGACCTGAAACCACAAAACTCCTAGAAAAAAACATAGGGGGCAAGCTCCTTGACTTTGGTCTTGGCAAGATTTTTTGCATTTAACACAAAAAGCAAAGGCAGCAAAAGCAAAAATAAACAAATGCTACTACATGGAACTAAAAAGCTTCTTCACAGCAAAGGAAACCATCAACAAAATAGGAATTGGGAGATTGGGATTGATATATATACACTAATATGTATAAAATAGATAACTAATGAGAACCTGCTGTATAGCACAGGGAACTTTACTAAATGCTCTGTGGTGACCTAAATGGGAAAGAAATCCAAAAAAGAGGGGATACATATATACATATAGCTGATTCACTTTGCTGTACAGCAGAAACTAACACAACAGTGTAAAGCAACTATACTCCCAATAAAAATTAATTTAAAAAAAAGATATCTGAACTAAACACCTTTTCAAATAATTGTGAAAGAAGTGATGTTTAAAAATAAATTACAGGGACTTCCCTGGTTGTCCAGTGTTAAAGAATCTGCCTTCCAATGCAGGGGACGCGGGGTCGATCCCTGGTTGGGGAAGTGAGATCCCACATGCCGTGGGGCAACTAAGCTTGCGTGCCACAACTACTGAGCCCGCGTGCCTCAATGAGAGAGCCTGCGTGTGGCAAACTACAGAGCCCACGCGCTCTGGACCCCGCGCACCACAACTAGAGAGAAGCCTGCACACCACAATGAGGACCCCATGTGCCACAAATAAGACCCGATGCAGCCAAAAAAATTAAGAAAAATAAGTAAATAATAAAAAATAAATTACAATAGAAGAGATTTAAAAAAAGCAACCTATGGAATGGGAGAAAATGTTTGTGAACCACATGTCTGGTAAGGGGTTAGTGCCTTAAATATACAAGTAACCCATACAACACAACAGCAAAGGAAAACCAGACCACTTACAGACTCTCCCCAGCTTAAAACAGTTTGACTTGCGATTTTTTAAGTTTGCAATGGTGTGAGAGCAATATGCATTCAGTAGGAACTTTGAATTTTGACCTTTTCCCAGCTATCAATACGCAGTACAATACTCTCTCATGATGCTGGGCAGTGGCAGTGAGCTGCAGCTTCCAGTCAGCCAGGCATTCATAAGGCTAAACAACCCATACACTTAACAACCATTCTGTACACATACGACCATTCTGGTTTTTTTTTTTTTAATTTTTAAATTTTATTTATTTATTTTTGGCGGCATTGGGTCTTTGTTGGTGCGCGCGGGCTTCTCATTGCAGTGGCCTCTCCTGCTGCGGAGCACGGGCTCTAGGCGCGCAGGCTTCAGTAGTTGTGGCTTGCGGGCTCCAGAGCGCAGGCCCAGCAGTTGTGGCGCACGGGCCTGGCTGCTCCGTGGCATGTGGGATCTTCCCGGACCAGGGCTCGAACCTGTGTCCCCTGCATTGGCAGGCGGACTCCCAACCGCTGTGCCACCAGGGAAGTCCCCCATTCTGGTTTTGACTTTTAGTACAGTATTCAGTAAATTACATGAGATACTCAACACCATATTAAAAGTAGCTTTTTATTAGATGATTTTGCCCAACCGTAGGTTAATGTAAGTGTTCTGAGCATGTTTAAGATAGGCTAAGCTAACTGCAATGTTTGGTAGATTAGGTGTATTAAATGCATTTTTGACTTAATGATATTTTCAACTTATGACGGCTTAATTGGGATATAACCCCACCATAAGTCAAGGAAGAGCTATACCCAGTTTAAAAATGGGCAGAGGGGGCTTCCCTGATGGCGCAGTGGTTGAGAGTCCGCCTGCCGATGCAGGGGACACGGGTTCGTGCCCCGGTCCAGGAAGATCCCCCATGCCGTGGAGTGGCTGGGCCCGTGAGCCATGGCCGCTGAGCCTGCGCGTCCGGAGTCTGTGCTCCGCAACGGGAGAGGCCACAACAGTGAGAGGCCCGCGTACCGCAAAAAAAAAAAAAAAAAAAAAAAAGGGCAAAGGACCTGAACAGATATACTGCCAAAGAAGAAATACAGATGGCCAACAGGTACGTGAAAAGGTGCTCAGTATCACTAGTTACCAGGGAACTACAAATCAAAACCACCATGAGATATCACCTCATGCCTGCCAGAATGGCTGTTGTCAAAAAGACAAGAGATAAGTGTTGGCGAGGGTATGGAGAAAAGGGAGCCCTGGTGCACTGTTGGAGGAATGTAAACGGATACATACTATGGAAAACAGTACAGAGGTTCCTCAAGAAATTAAAAATAGAACTGCCGTATGATCCTGCAGCCTCACTTCTGGGTGTGTATCTAAAGGAAACAGAATCCTGATATTGAAGAGACATCTGTATCCCCATGTTTGCTGCAGTATTATTCACAATAGCCAAGGTATGGAAACAACCTAAGTGTCCATCGACGGATGACTGGATAAAGAAAATGTGAGATATCTATATAGATATAGATATCTATAGATATATCTCTATCTATCTATATGCAACAAAATATTATTCAGCCTTAAAAAAGAAGAAAATCCTGCCATTTTCAACCATATGGATGAACCTGGAGGGCATTATGCTAAGTGAAATAAGCCAGACAGAGAAAGACAAATACTACATGGTATCACATATTTGGAACCTAAAAAGAAAAGTTGAACTCATAGAAACAGAGTAGAATGGTGGCTGCCAGGGACTGGGGCGTGGGGAAAGTAGGGAGAGGTTGGTAAAAAGGGTACAAACATTGGGTTATCAGATGAATAAGGTCTGAGGATCTAATGTATAATATGGTGACTGTAGTTGATAATGCTGTATTCTGTAATTGAAATTTGCTGAGTAGAACTTGTATTCTGACCAAAAAAAAAAAAAAAAGTAAATATGTGAGGCAGTGAGTGTATATTGATTAACTCAGTGAGAATCCTTTCATACTGTACATATATCAAATCATCTCAATGTACACTTTAAATATATTACAATTTTTTATCTGTCAATCATATATCAATAAAGCTGAAAAATATATAAATACAAAAGTATTGAATAGTTACACCCTCTGAAAGGTGCCTAAGTTACCTCTTCAGGGATTATCAGAACTCATTTTGAGACCACTGTTTTAAAACAGTAATACTCTTTATATTGGTACACACTTCCCAATGTAGGCTTTCAGATTGGCTGGGCAGGGCATGCACAGTGTGTGAGGTTTGGGGATGTCTAGCAACCTGTGGCCGGTAAGATCAAAAGCTGTTCACATACGTGTGAAGTTTTTATTACCAATTACAGAAAAACTTTGAGTTTATCCTATGTCTAAGAAATGGCAAAAATGTTAAGGAAAGAATTACCGTTCATGTGGACACATCCCTTGGAATTACAGCTGACAGTCATGGGGAGGGACCGAGTTCTCCGTGTGACTGAGGGCTCGAGTGAGGGTTGGCCTCCTGCTTCACTTCTTCGTAATTCCTCTGCAAAACTTTCTTTTAATGTTTTCTGTTGTTTCTCATTTTGGATTTCAGTCCTTGGTTTTATTCAACTACTTAGTAATTTTAATAATTATATTCTAAACATGAACATAACAAAGGAGAGGAGCTGCCTATTGGGATTTTCATTGCTCTCAGCCTTGCTAGTAAATCATAGACACCAACTGAAGCAATTCCTCAAATCTGACATGAAATATAGGCCCTTTGAAGGATCTCATTTACCATCTTTGGAAACAAGTTTTTACTTGCTAAATAATAGTAGTACTTACTGAGTAATCTTCTCCCATTTCATAGATCCCAAGGCAGTGAAACACCTGCAGATGTTTCTGCAGCAAATCCAGCAAATTCAAGGAAGGAGAGTGGCTGCTCCAGCCACTTCCCAGCAGCCCACTGTTTCTTCCCCAACCGCATTCCTCATGGGGTGAGTGAATTCTGCACATGTGGAAGATCCACGCGGACAAGGGCGTGGATTTTTTCACATCACACTATGAGAAAGGATCATTTACTTTCATCTCTTTCACTGAATTCCCATTTTGGTGTCTATCTTAACTCTGATGAAAAGACATATAATCATCTATACTTTAAGCAGATTTGCTTTCTATTCTGTTCTTCCTATCTTTAAAATTAAGGACATGTATTAGGTTAAAGTGGAGAATTAAGTAGGTATTTGATCCTCTTGATCTGTTCATAGATTAATAGCAAGAAAGAAAAAGAAGAACGAGAAGTTTATTTTCAGAACACTATTCAGAGTCAAGAGGGTTTTTAAAAAACAAATTTTCCCGCTTAAATCTACCAGATAATTGCTTCAACCCAATCTTAGCTATAGGCAAGGTCTACTCGTTATTTTTACATGAAAATTCAGTTTTAATCATTATTTTTAAATTTTGTCACTTCAGTTAAGTTTAGAAAAATGCTGTCTGTCTGCTTTGTGTGAATTTCTGCCGGGCTGCATTTTGGTGGAAAGCTAGCAGTTTCTTGTAAATGGTTATCCCTATCTTCTTTGTATCAAAAGCATGTTTATCCTGTGAAGTTCTAAATCTCTCCCAGAATTCTTCATTGCTACACATCTAAAAGAAAAATAAATACATAAGTAACCTTATATCACAAAAGAGATTTTTTAAAAAAGTCTTAGTCAATTTAAACGTAAGCAGCCTACCCCATAGAAAGAATGGTATTCTTCAGTAAAATAATTTAAATTATTATCATGGTAGAAAAATCAGTGTGCCAAGTTGAGAGCAGTGTGTCTACAGGTTACGTACAGTGTGCCTACATACAATTACTCCATCACATGCTCATGGAGTAGCCATTTCCTACATCACTAGGATCATACTTTTCTGAATCAAAACATGGAGCAGTTGATTGGACAGAGGATTCTTATGCCACTTTGGGGTGTGAGGGCCAAGGTAGGAGATGTTGTTTGGACACCAAACTGCTGGCATTTCTAGGATATCTTAATAGGTGGTGGAACTCATGACGTTTGGAGTCAGGCCTTGCTATGGGCTGAATTGTGTCCCCCTCCACCCCAGTATTCACTCATTGAACCCTTAGCCCCCAGTGTGGCCGTATTGAAGTAAAGAAGCAACCAAATGAGGTCATAAGGATGGGGCCCTGATCCCATAGGAGTAGCACTCTTATAAAAGAAGACACCAGCGCTCACTAGCTCTCTCTGCCACATGAGCACACAGCCAGAAGGCCGCTGTCTGCCAGCTGGGAAGGCCCCCACCAGCACCAATAAGCTAGCACCTTGATCTTGGACTTCCAGCCTCCAGAACAGTGAGAAATAAATGTCTTTGTTTATGCTGCCCAGTCTGTGGTATTTTGTTATGGCAGCCTGAGCAGGCTGAGACAGGCCTGTCCCAGGAAACCCAAGGACTGCAAGGGAAGGAACCCAATGGTGGTGGCCTGCAGCAATGGCTCCTCTCTCCTGGACCCCCAAGTCTTCCTCTTTTGGATCATTTCTGTCAGCTTTCAAATGAGATTTGTTAGTTCTTATGTTATTAAAAAATTCCTCAAGCTAAATTGCCTTATCTGTAAAAACATAAAATAGAAATAGCCTTACACCCAGCATTGGAACTCCTAACACTACATCCTACAGATTGAACTGCTGCTACAAAACATAGACACGCCAGCTGTTAGATGCCCTTCTTTCTGGAACAGCCCACGTGCTCCTCCTGGGACGTGGCTAAGTGACAGCTCCACAATGCGCAACACTAACACCAACTTTTCCACGGTGTGGGGTAAAGTCCAAAGTGCAGAACGTGCGTCAACCCTTTATAGACCCACAGAATGTTTACATTTGCATAGAAAATGTTTGGAAAGGTGTGCCAATTACTAACATTTTTACAGTGGCTAATAATTGAGACTACACTGTGGAAGTAGAGCTTTTATGTTTTGATACGCATTTTAAATCCTGCTTTGTAAAAACTCTGCAGACTCTGTCACCCCCCACCCCATGGCCCCGTCACTCCTCCACGGCCCACCCACTGGACGACAAGCCCATGAAGGCAGAGACTGAGATGTTTACTGCTGTTTATGCCAAATTGGTGGAACTCAGTAAATATTTATTGAATAAATGCTCAAATGATTAAAACGACAAAATACCTTATATTGCAACTTGCTCGTTCTTAAATGAGAAAATTTATCTTTAAGCCAATATTTATCTTACAAATAACAAATTGTTTTATGACTAGAATTTCTGACTATGTATTTTGGTCTAGAAACCACCTAAACCTCACAGTGAAATAGCTTTAAAAATACTCAAGCTTTTAGGACAAATACTGCTAAGAAATATGCCAAAATTTAATAGCAACTGAAGGTAAGATTAAGATGATTTTTAGTTCTTTTCTTTCTAATTTTTGAACAATGATTATGTACAAAAAATAGATTTTCATTACTTCTCTTTCCAAGTGGATTCAAAGCTTTTAATTACCAAATGTATATAAATGCCTAAAATGAGTCATTTGCATTTGAAACGAGGAATTTGAAAACTAATTCTTTCCCCAAGGGTCTCTATCTGCTGCTGAGTTTCCCGGTGAAGAACAATGGCAAAGTCTGCACTGAGGAACTCCTGTGCAACTTCTTGTTCTGTTTTTTGTATTTGCTGAAGTTTAAGCCTGAGTAGGAACTATATTAGTACTATTTTCAACATTCTCTCTAATGTGTGTCTTTTTAAAAATGTCACTTACCTTGGAATGCAGTATGATATATTTCTTCTTGCTAGAATTGCTTTGTTTGTGACCCTCACTGTCTTATATTTTACATATGACCACTTGATCATTCTCTCTTCCTGTGCTACTTTTTCCTCTTGAGCAGTCGCTTAACCAGTTTTTTAGGTTATAGGTTTAAAAAAAAAGTTTTATTATTGCACAAACCCAGTGTTTGTCATAATATGAAGTTAAAATTTTCTAAATCATTCCCTTTCTCTTTGAAATTCTGTGTAATATTTACCAGTAAAAATTATCTTAAGGTCTTACCTTTTGGAATTTTTTGCAGGTTTTTGACAGCCGCCCAATGTCATCCAAATCAGGAAAGAAGATCTGAAGGATTATGTTGTCAGGCATGCGAACTAGCAAATCAAATTTCCCCTGACACAGATTCAAAGAATAATCCAGTACTTCTTTCTCAAACACTTTCTCCATCTGCCCTAAATATCAGTAAGAAAGAGAAACTGAGAGACAGACTAAATTATGACAGGCCAACTGAATCCCACCCACCCTCAAAAAAGTCACTCGAATTTAAAATTAAAAGCACCTGTGCTTCTTAACACAGATGAACCTGTCTTTATAATAAAGTCCTGTCCCACTGGAGAGACAGTCACCACTGAGCAGTCCTAGCGTAAGTGGAGTGGATACTCACATTTATGAAGTTCTTTACATCCAGACAGCAGCTCTTTGGAGAGACAGTTATTATCACATTCATTCTTCAAATGGTCACTGCGTGCCTCTGTGTGGCAGGCCCTTTTCTAGGCGTCAGGCATTCAGTGGTGAGCAAAGCAGACCAGTTCCTGACTTCACAGGCCTCAATACCCTTCCTTTCACTTAAAAGGAGTGGAAACCCCTAAAAGCTCACAGTCTTCCTCACATCCTCCACGTCATAAATGGCAGAACCAGTTCCCCTGAATCAGGAATTCTTAACACGAAACCCGTGTTGGGTGCTCTTGTAACATTGTTATTCTTGTGGTCGTCCACAGGTTCCCTAAATTAGTATCATATTATGAATAAGCATATCATACATTTTTCTATGGAATGGTCTATATAAGCTTTCATCAGATCCTCAAAGGAATAACTTTTAAAAAGTAAAAATTTTTATACAGTAGGCTGTCAGTAATCCAGCATTGAATTGTTTTCACAATCTTCTTGCCATAAACATAAAATGGAGCAATTCAATATTATAGGCAGAAACTATCATCTAAAGTAACAGACACTTAATAAGTATGTTCTCTCCACTGAAGAGTTGGGGGGTCATCACTGTCACCTTCTTTATACTGAACAGAACCTGTCCCTCCCTCCACTGCAGCTCTCCACCCCTCCCACCCTTCCCCAGGCCCACGTGGCTCGGGCCAGTCTGATCAGTGCAGCCCCCAGACATGGGCCGGTCTTCTCCTAGCGTGTGTCTGGGGGCTGCGCTGGCCAAGGGACGTGCGAGCCCAACAGGATGGCAGGGCAAACTCACCCTGTCGTTCTGTATGTGACTCAGGAGGCCCCAGGGGTGTCGACCTTCCCATGGAGCTGAAATGTGCACTCAGAGCAGAGGTGAGAAGATGGGGGGCTCCTGTCGGCAGTGCTGGAGCTGCAGGACCAGCTCACCCTGGAGCCCACCTTCCTGTGGGCTTGTTGGGGGACAGGGGCGTGTCTTGTCACTAACGCAGTGTGAGTGGCTGTGTCTGTTATGTTAGTGAGATCTGATCTTAACTGACAGCTTTGCTTTGGGTTGAACGTATGAGAAAGCTTTGACTTGGAGGCAAACCCTGCTGCTCTACTGAGGTGCTGCTCAGAGTGTGGTTCCCCGGACCCCAGCTCTTCTCAAGCCCTGCCTCAGAACTACTGAGATTCTAGGGCCCAGCCCTCGCCCTCCCGGTGATCAGGTGATTCTGATGCTTCTAGGGACCCCTTTCCCTCCACCATGCTACCTTGTAAGACCAGGAAGCCACACCAGTTTTCAGCCATAACCTCCATTTACAAAATAACCCCAGAGAAACACCTCAAAGGCTCAAGGTTCTAATCTAGAACTGGCTGATAGATTGCGATAAAGCTGTGGTTCGTCTAGCAACTTTGACTAATTAAACAAGAAATATTCAGAAAAATTCTTAAGTCTTCCAGGTGTCCTGGAACTTAGCCTTTCCATTTAATACACATTTCTATAAACCTCTTGTGCTGCTTCTAAGAGGTAAATTACAGGTTCTACCCTCTAAGGAGTAAGGGGCACAGCTGCTTCTTCACCTCTGCTCACCACAGACACAAGCTCCCACTTGCCAAGGACAGCCCTACACCAAGGTCTACTCATCATTCGATCAGTTCAGCTACGCTCGTCTGAGTGTGAGCTTTGTGCTAGGGACTGTTGCTACACCCTCAAGACAAAGCACAAGGCTTTGCTGACAACAGTCTCTCCAGCTGGCAGGGAAACCTACACAAGTGAGTGGAAGATTATAATTCACTGAGATACGAGCTGAAATAAGGTGTGGACAGGAAATACGGATACTTCTTATTTTATCAATCATCTTCTCCCCAGGTACACTGATCTATTGGGGAGGAATAAACTGTGGGGCCCGTTGCCCTGGCAACCGGAGGCCAGAGCTCACCCAGTGAGGAGCTCCTGCCTCACGAGTGGTGCAGAGGTGAGGTGATGGCTTGGGGCCGTTCACAGCAGCGTGCGGTGCCCATCAGGTGACGGCAGTGACTCCACGGGGGCCTGGCGTGTGCTCGTGCATGCTGCCCTGCCTCTGCGGCTTCTGAGCCTCCTCCCATTCTCCAGTCTTCCAGCTGGTCCTCTGAGCTGTTTGAGATGCTTCCAGTAAGTTCTCTTTCTGCTTAAGTCAGCTAGGATTGGTTTCTGTTGCGTAAAACCAAGAATTTCAAAAGAAAACTGATAAATGGAGACGGTTAGAGGCAACAGAAAGGAAATTTGGGGAAATAAGTTACACTGAGTAAAAATCCCACTAATATTGAGAAATGAGAATCTGGCAGCCTATGTCCTATGGTGGAAAATGGCCACTTACCTGGGGTCCCCTGAGATAAACTGTTCATCATGGGTCAGGTTTGGGGAAACTGCATTGGAGCTGCCACAGAACAGTGTGGAAGGTAAGAGAGATTCAAGACTGTAGGGAAGAGAAGCAATTCCTAACAGCACTGAACATTGTCAAATGGCAAACAAAACGTCTGAAGTCGTCAAACGTAAGAATTGGGACTTGCGATGCACGTGCTAAAATAATTTATGCCTTACAGTCAGAGGGTTGAAATAGCCACAAAATGTGTGAAAGTTGGTTCAATAATCTGGAAAGAATGAGACTATGTATCAGAATGAAGGTAGGTAGCCGGCCTCAAGAGACTCAGAATACGTCAGACTCTCAGATACCCAGCTGATCCTCCACCCCATCCCCCCACCAAGGAAGCTGATTTTCTTATGCTCCCCCCATGCCACAGCCTTTTCCAGATCTGAAGTAGCCAATAACAAAGTCAATGTCTGGAGGAGGCAGCTTCCAACCAAAAGAACAAGCACTTTATTAATTCACGTCAGCAAACGTGAGGGGAACAAATGTAGGAATGGATTCCGAGTGTAGGGTTCTAAACAAGAAAGAAAAGAATACTAGGTTGGACTGAATTTATGGACAGTGTGGTGGTTTAAACATCCGTTCTAGTTGTTTACTCAGCTGATTAATAGCAGCCTAAACTCAGTGGTACCCAAGTAAAGTTGAGATGCCAAAAATTTCCATCGGAATTCAGAGATTTCCGAGGATAGTAAGGCTGGAGTGAACTGGTTATGGGCAACCCACCCTCTTCCTCTGAACTATGGCCCCCAAGGGTCCAATAATACTCTTTTCTACAAAACTTTGAAAATGCACTGATGAAACACCAGAATCTTTGAAAAGACTTTAGTGACTGCAATTAAAGTGGGCTCTGTAGTAGACTGATAGCTACATTCTCATCTCTGGAACCTGTGACTATCTATTACCGTATGTGGGAGAAAGGGGGGATCTTTGCAGATGCAACTGAGTTAAGGGTCTTCAGATGGGGAGATTCTCCTGGATTGTCTGTGTGAGCCCTAAATTCAACCATGTGTCCTTTTAAGAGGGAAGCAGGAAAAGATTTTACTCGCAGACATGCAGAAGAGAAGGTGACATGAAGGCAGAGCAGGAGAGAAATGGGAAGATGTGGCCCTGAAGACTGGGGCTGCTCTCACAAGCCCAGGGATGCCAGCAGAAGCTGGAGAAGGCAGGGAACGGACTCTCCCCCAGAGCCTCCAGAGGGAGGGGGCCCCGCTGACACTGATCTCCAGAACTGTAAGAGAACACATTTCTGTCCTTTGAAGCCACGAAACTCATGGTAATTGTTACAGCAGCAGTAAGAAACTCACAGGCTCCCTGACATAGAGGGAAAAGGGAAAATACAGGCGTTTTAGAGTCAAGGTCAGGAAGGTGACCCTCACAGTCAGAAGGGCCTGTACGGTAATCAGAATAGCCCTGCCCCCAGTCGCTCTGGGGCTGAAATGGATGAACCACCCACTTGATTCCTGCTTGGTCTGCAGAGCTAAAGCCCATTTGGGGTCTTGTGAACACAGGTGTGACTTGATTCACCATGAAAGTGAGACATGGCCCTTCAACCAATTTCTAGATAAGCGTCAGTTCACAGACCCAGACACATTCGACTATTCGGAAAGATGGCTCCATTTGAAGAGCCTTGTAAGAGCTTACGTGACTCTTCTTCCTATAGGCATTTACCTTAGATTGACCAAAATCCACAAGCTTAACACTGTATTCTGTTCGCAGGGCCTCTGCCGGAAAGATGCAGGGCAAGGATGCCAGCAGGACCTCAGCTCCTGACATCTTGTGAACAACTGTGGAGTCGACTCTCTCAAGTAGGGGACGCAGGGGACAAGCATGGGTGCACCCGATGGGGCCAACCTGGGGACAGCACTGCCGCAAACCTGGGCGCCCTGACGCGGTGAGCCTCAGGGACAGCTGGCACTTCCTCGTGCCCCTGCCCGTCCCTCTGTGTCCAACATACCATGCTGCCTCGACCTCCACGTCTTTGTGGCTTCGTGTCCTCCTCATCTGGCCGTCCCCACAGCTGCTGGGAGGCCTCTCTCTCACCTCCTCACACAGGGACTTGCTTGAGGTGCAGAATCTCAGGCCTCACCCAGACCTCCTGACCAATCAAGGCTCCCACATGCCTGGGCCTTCCTGGGAAACTCACTGTCCACTCTAGACTCAGCACAGTGTCCTCTCGCCCCTCTCAGCGCTGGTTACCTGTGGCCCCTCCCCTCCGCCTTGCAGCGCCGCAGGAGCAGGCTGCCTCATCCTTTCACATCTGAGCCTGAAGCTGTTCCTGGTACATAGCAGGCACCTAAAAACGCCCACCGAGTGAATAAATAAGTGCACCCTTCGCTGGCCTAACGCATGTCCCACTCCTTGGATGGAATATAAGAAGAGCAGCTGACCATGTGGCCCGTGCAGGACTCCCGGCAGCCACTAGACAGGAGGCTCCATGGGCAGCACTGCGGCACTGCCCTGGGCTGCTGCACACCGTGGATGCCCTGTGGGAGTTCAGCCGAGCGGGGCGGCGCCTGGGCTCCCTCACGGCTCCAGGACAGGCTTCTAGGGTCAGGAACAAAAGGCTTTCTTTAAAGAGGGAGGAAGGGACAGCCACGGGTGCCCGGGACACTTTGAAACTGCCACACCCCCCGAAGCCCAGTACTTGCTATGCTGCTTGTTCAGCAGGAAGCCTGCAGGGGGCGCCCTCACTGCTCTAGGGAGGGTTGTTTCCTGTTCTAGGTGGAGAGAAACCAACCACGATTTCCAGATAACCTGCCCCCAAAAGCAAGCACACACAGTCTGGCACAGAAGTTTCCCACCACGGAGGCCAGAGACCAGAGCTCCCAAAACGTTCTGGATATGGGCAAGGTGAGTGAGGGACTGGCACAAAAACTCAGTAGTCGATGTAAATACTATTTCCGTGCAGTACTTTTAAAAATTAAATTAATGCTAAGGAATCTATGAATAACAAAATATAAACTTTTTTGTTTTTTTAAGGTAAGAAGTGGATTTATTTACAGAGAAACACACTCCACAGACAGAGTATGGGCCGTCTCAGAGGTCAAGAGGCCCCAGGGTACGGGGTGGTTAGTTTTTATGGGCTGAGTAATTTCTTTTTTGACTTCCTAAATTTTATTTATTTATTTATTTATTTATACAGCAGGTTCTTATTAGTTATCTATTTTATGCATATTAGTGATATATGTCAATCCCAATCTCCCAATTCATCACACCACCACCAACCCCCCTAAACATTTTTAATAAATACAGGATCTAGCCAACTTCTTCGGCTGGTCTGTGAGTGTTGACGTGACATGCTCCTGAAGCTCCAGTGTGGGAAGGGCTCACGCATGTGGATGTGTCATCTACATTGAAACCTTTTCATTGAGATTTACCATGAAGGAAAGATGCTGGGCCCTCCTCCCGGCCCACTGGATCACAGTCTGCATTTATTAAACACCCAAGCGGTACTTATAAGCTATGTCAGACTTTTTCACCTTCTCCAGTCTACGGGACTGGCTGATAAACAACGTGTAGGGTTCGCATGCACCAGAAAATCACAAAACGTGCTGAGGAATTGGGGAAGACTTGGCCCAGTTTGAAACTAATAAAGCTTTACACTTAGCCTGCTATTGTTTTCTTAACAAGTGGTCCACAAAACTTTTGCTCCTGTACCTCCCAAAAGAATTTTCATAATTTAATTTCACATACTTTTATCTTAATGAGCAGGATAAAATTCCCTGCAATAAAAATGTGCATATTAATTAAAATTTTGGACTTCCTATCATAAGGTCTTAAGTACTAAGAAATATCTCTATTACAATAGTACATAACTAATCAAAACAAATATTAAAATAGAGGTATAAACTGCTATAGCCTGAATGTTTATGCCCCTCCCCGCAAACTCACGTGTTGAAATCTAATCCCCAGTGTGATGGCATTTGAATGTGGGACCTTTGGGAGGTCATTAAACCATGAGGGTGGAGCCCTCAGGAATGGGATTAGGATCTTACAGAAGAGGCCCCAGAGCGTCCCTCACCCATTCTGCCATGTGAGGACACAGTGAGAAGGTGGCCACATATGGACAAGGAAGCAGGCTCTCACCAAACACTGAATTGCCAGCCCCTTGATCTTGGACTTCCCGTGTCAAGTACTGTGAGAAATAAATTTCTGTTGCTTATAAGCCACCCAGTCTAAGGCAGTTTCCTATAGCAGTCCAAACCAACTAAGACATAAACATAAAAAGTATGATGGTTAGAAATAACCTTCCTTGAATTAAAAACAGCAGGATGTTTATAATTCTCGAAACTGGTGAGGTCCCAGCTTCTCTCTCTACTTATGTGGCTGTTTAAAATAGTCAACAATAAAGTGTTACAAAGAAAATTCCTCTCAGAAAGATGGGGATCTTTTTCCCAATGGGTTCATATACTGACAGATGAATTTAATGAATACCTTTTGCTAGTAGAATAAGACAATGTTGGACAATTCTATTCCAGGTTTCCATTTTTATTGATCTAACTGCAGAGAAACCTTGGTGACACTGAATGGAGCGGAGGAGTTTTGTTATAAAATACCACTTAACCCTTTAAAATTCTTTCACGTTATATACCAAATGTTCATAGTTATCTATAATCAAAAATTACTTCCAATGTCTACCATTTGATAATTCTTCTAATTTAATTGAAAGCAAAGAATTAGAAATCATCTGACTTTTGAAAGGCTTTGCAATTCAATGATTGGAGTCGTTCAGTTTCTCGGCTCCTGGGAAGTATACAAAAGTCTTTTCCAACATCTCAGAAAATTATAATTGTACCTGCTAGTCTTTCACTCTTGGTTTATTTATTTATTTATTTTGGCCACACCACACGGCATGTAGGATCTTAGCTCTCCGACCAGGGATCGAACCCACACCCCCTGCAGTGGAAGTGCGGAGTCCTAACCACTGGACCACCAGGGAAGCCCCTAGTCTTTCATTCTTGGAAGTGAACAGTTTAATCTGATCTACTCAAAAAGGCTTGGGGAAAAATAATCAAGGCGGTCATTTCAGAACATCTTTGCCAGTATAATATTTTCATAGAGAGTTTTCTAAAGCCTTGGGATGCAAATTTAATGAATCCAATTTATGGAAAATAGTCACCATGTAATAACCTTTGCCAATTAGTTCTTACTATCAAGCCAATCTGCCAAATCAGCCTTATTTATTCAGAAAAACTTCATTTTTCAATTCAAATAAACATGAAATTGATGTCTCAAAATGAGGACTTATTTATACAAAAATTAGAAACATCTTGTAAGTAAATGCAGTAATGTCAATATTAAAATTAAATGGAGTTAATAGTCTTTCTTATTACCCAATTTAAAATAATGTGTAGCTAAACCAATGGGTTATTGATGAAGCAAAGAATGTGATAATGGAAGTTATATTTCTTCAGTAAATATGTGTACATGAATATATCAAACTCTAGCATTGGGCTTTTGGGAAAAATTAAATAAGATTTATTTTAAAACTCACAAATAAATCCTTTAATTTTGTTTTATACCACTACCAAACCTCTTATATTTACCATTTTAAAAAACAGTAAAATATACTGCTAAAAGCTACCCTGTCTGGCAACTAGCATATAAATTTACTTTTTAATCAATGGGAGGCATGAATGATAAAATATTTAATTGGGTGAAGAATGATTGTAGTTGGTAAATATACTTGATCAAAAGAGGTTTTTTTAAACTATCTTAATGATTGCTACACACCTTATCAGGAAGAGATCACATAAAATTTTACCCATAGACTTTATGGAATGTATTTTGGAAATAGTCCCATTAACCAGTTTTCTCTAACTTAGCAAGCTTATTTCAGCCTGCCTTTACTATTTAAACCGCTGTTCCCTAAATTCTCCTCTGAACTAGCTCATTCGCTCATTCCACACTCACAACCTCACAAGCTGATTAAACTCTGAAATGTATTCTTTCTGGAAATCGTACTTTGACCTCAAGCCCACACACCCTTAACTGTTTTTCTAAATTTTCAACTCTTTTATCCCATTGTGTCCCCGAACTCATCTTGCGAAGCAGACACTATCATCTCAGGTGCGTTAAAAGACAAACCATTTAATGTGCCACAGATCAGCAGACGTGTGAGTGAACGAGGTCTTAGACCAGGTCTTCTTGTACCAAATCACTGATTCTTTTTGCCACTTGTTCACTTATCCCGAAGCCTTAAATGCCATCCCTCCTCCAGCCTACCACTTAAAGGAATAATACAGGAAAATTTAGACTTCATAACAAGAAAGCTCTGATGAATCATTTGGATAGATATGTAGCCTCCTGATCCTTTCTGCTTTTGCCTTAACTCTATCCAGAGCGAATCCCACCGCTGGAGCGGACGAAGCTGGTGAAGGAGAGCGACGCTGCTGTCTTCCCACCGAGCCGGGAGCCCTGGGCAGGCCTGCTCCCACCTTGGTGTTTCTCTTCCAGTGAAGGGACATGGATTCACAGATGATAGGAAGCTCCACAAGTGAAATGTGGACAGTCAAGTTTCCCCACTGGGAACAGTCATGTGATCTTTTAACGCGCAATCTCCAATTAACCCCCAGGGAGACCAGGCCTCCACTTTTCAGAGCTGGATGAAGCCAAGGACAGTCTGAACTTGAGATGCACCCAGATGGTGAAACTTCTATTCACCAGAACTCCTCTCAGGGAGAGAACTCCATGTGGCAGAAAGAAATACTTAGGAGAAATGATCGTTGTGGATGGGTTTCCTGAAGGAGCAGTGATTGGGCCCTCAACTGCCTTCTGAGGGTCTTTTCTGAGGCTAGAGCTGAATTGCTCAGGGCAGCAGGGAGAACCTGTGTTCTCCCCACCTGGCATTCAGCCTCCTCTGAGTGAATGTTGAGCAAATATTTTAAAACAATCAGCTTGAAGGGGAGCCAACCTATTAACCACATTGGGCAGCCACGCGGCTCAACCTGGCTTTGTTTCAACCCCCTTCCGTCCCTGAAGGTAGAGAGACCACAGTTAAAGAGCTGAACTCCTTTGGCATCTTCTCTGCTTGTTTAGATACTGTATTTTATAACTAAAAACACAGTATGAGCTAGGACATTCCTGCTTCATCACAAATGTGACTCGCAATGCGAGCAGACACTTCCTCTCCATCACTTTCTTCCTAACTGCTCCATGCAGTAGATGGCATATCACCATTTTAAAGACAAAAAAACCCGAGGCGGAAAGAGGTAAGTTGCCCCCTTACTTGGAGGCTGGTCTTCTTTTTCCCACACAAGTAGTTTCTCAGAGTGTGGGCAAGCCTGCGGGCCTAACAGTCATGGCTCATAACCGTGGTTCTCAACCTCGGCTGCATTTAGAAGCCTGTGAGACTCTACAAAACACCCAGTCCTGTGCTCCACACCCAAAAGACTTTACTAGTCTGGGTGGGGCCCAGGAACCAGTCATTCTTAAAGCTCTGCAGGTGATTCAAATGTGCAGCCAGATTTGAAAACAGTTGATAGGTAATATTGTATCTATCTATGGGAAAACGCTGGGTAGCAAAGAATGCCCCCTCCTCTGCTCTTTCAACAATTATTTGAGAAAGTTCTATATTCCAGGAATAAGGCCCTCAGAGTGGGGGAGACAGTCCGATAAAAGCCAGTAACAATAGAGGACTAGGCGTCTGTGAGTCAGAGAAGGCGTGACCTGCCCAGCCCGGGAGGCAGGAAAGCCTTCTTAGCTGAGGAAGTGGTGCCTGGGCTGAGTTTTCGTCAGGACCTGAGGCCTCACTTCTGTGGTGACAGCAGGGAGGGTGCACAGGGCGTCAGAAACAACGTCTTGATCACTGGAGCCCCAGACCACGATGGGGGTCCACTGTAGACATTTCCAGGGTGGTGACAAGTTGGCTACACATAACTTAAGATGTTCGATAGAATGAAATCCCCAAAGGACCTAACTCACTGCCGGGAAGAGGCAGGCCATAAAAGCCTAAACTTTCAATGCTAACTCAGTTTCCCTACCAGTGGTCAAGTTCGTGTTGGTATAATTCAAGCAGAGCATTAAGTAACAATGGCATCTAACATTTAGCAAGCACTCTACTGAGTGCACTGCGCATTTCATTCTGTCTTGTGCCAAAACCACCTTATGAGGTAGGTCTTACAAGACTGCCCCATTGTGCGTGTGAAGATACTAGGTCACCCAAGTTCTCACACACACACACATAAACACACACACAGAGTGATGGAGGCAGGTTCAAACGTAGGTTTGTCTGACTTCATAGCTCAAGGTCTCAAACACTGTGCCCTTTATTCCCAGCATGAGAGGAAGTGTGTGCTTGGCAAGCATTAAAGCTGTAACATCCAGGAAGGCAGCTCCTTAGCTTTACTGGTGCCTTACGTCAGTTGTGGTGATGGCCAGGTGGTGGAAGTCCTTGCTTGGAGCGGGAGCCCGGCTTCCAGCCTCATACAGAACTCCGGGCAGGAGAGAAGTCATGGGCTCCTTCTGCAGCTGCACAAGCACAGTGTCCAAGGCCAGGTCGGTTTCTGTGCTGCTCCTTATTATTATGATTTTGTTCACCAGCAAGAGCAGGTGACCTTCACACTTGGGGCAGCCTGCTTGAATCAAAAAGTACCTTCTGCCACTCCCTTCATTGGTGCAAAGAAGACTGTTTGGAAGAGGTTTGGCTTTGCACTATGATGATTCGTTGGCCGTGCATAAAAGAACTCAGCAGACCAGTGTCAGGTTCCTGGTAACCTTTCATCTGCAGGTGTGTGAAAAACCCACTCATTCATTTATTCAATTAGTATTTATTAAGTGCCTACCATGTGCCAGGCACTGGGGAATCAATTGATCCTGTCAGTTTCACCTGCCTCACCCTGGTTGGCTGTGTGACCCTTAGATGGTCATTCAGAAGAGCCAGTTCTGCCTGGCAGCAGAGAAAGAGCAAAGGATTCTGGGGGCCCAGGTTCGCCCTGCTGGTCCCTCCTATAAGGGGACTCGTGACTGGTCATCCAGTTCTTTCTTGCTGACGTGGAAAGCATCTGCCCCATTCACTAGGTGAGACATGGTGCTATTTGTTTTCCGTATGCCCTATAGCATATAGAGCATATACAATGTTTGTCTATATTTTTGTCCCTCATTTCCTGCATTTCTGTCTTCTTTTGAATTTAGTTGACTTTTTCTGTAATGAAATGTTTAAATTCCTTCTTAATTTGCTTTTGTTTATATTTGATAGCAGTTTTCTTTGTGGTACCGTGAGGATTTACATGCTGAAATGCTTCCTCTAATTTGAATTTACAGCAGCTTAACTTCAATAACCCAGAAACTCTGCTCCTTTACAGCTCTATCCCCAGCCCTTTGGGCTATTGATGTCACAAGATTACATCTTTATACATTGTGTGCCCCAAACATAAACTAATAATTCTTTTAAATGCACTAGTCTCCTAAATTAAGCAGGAAACAAAATTTGGAGTTACAAAGTTATAGTAATATATAGTAATACTAGTTTTACACTAATACTTTTTTCTTTAAATGTATTAGTCTCTTAAATTATGCAGAAAACAAAAGGTACAGTTACAAACCAATGTCATAATAATACTAGCTTCATAATTGCCCTATTTTACCTTTACTAAGATTTTTATTTTTCTACACGGCTTCAAGGTACTGTCTAGTGGCCTTTCATTTCACCTGCAACACTCCCTGAGCGTTTCTTGTGGGGCAGGTCTAGTGGCCACAAACTCCCTCAGCTTTTGTTTATCCGGGAATGTCTTCATTTCTCCTTCATGTTTGAAGGACAGTTTTGCTGAATATAGGATTCTTGGTTGACAGTATTTTTCTTTTAGCACAGGAAATATATCAACCCAGTGTCTCCTGGCCTTCAAAATTCTTGATAATAAATCTGCAGACAATCTTATTGAGGATCCCTTGCATGTGATGAATCTCTCCTCTGTACTGCTTCCAAGATTTGCTCTTTATCTTTTGAAAGTTTGATTATAATGTCTCAGTGTGGTTCTCTCTGAGTTCATCTTACTTGGAGTTTGTTGAGCTTCTTGGAGGTTTATGGTCATGCATTTTATCAAATTTGGGAAGCTTTCAGCCATTATTTCTTCAGATATTCTTGCTGCCCTTTCTCTCTTCCCCCTCAATGCTTGTGTTGGTCTACTTGGTCATGTCCCACAAGTCCCTTAGGCTCTGCTCACTTCTCTTCGATCATTTTTCGTTCTGTTCCTCAGCCTCAGTAATGTCCATTGATCTGTCTTCAATTCACTGATTCTTTCTTCCCCCTGCTCGTCTGCCTTCAATCCCTCTAGTGAAATTTTATTTCAGTTGTACTTTTCAGCTCCGGAATTTCTTTTTGGTACCTTTTTAGGTTTTCTATCTCTTTATGGATATTCACATTTTGTTCACACACCAGTTTCTTGACTTTCTCCCCATCTTCCTTAGTTCTTTGAGCATCTTTAAGACTGTGTTGTTGTTTTTTTTTGTTTTTTTTGTTTTTTTTTTTTTTTGCAGTACGCGGGCCTCTCACTGTTGTGGCCTCTCCCATTGTGGAGCACAGGCTCCGGACGCGCAGGCTCAGCGGCCATGGCTCACGGGCCCAGCCGCTCCGCGGCATGTGGGATCCCCCCGGACGGGGCCACGAACCCGTGTCCCCTGCATCGGCAGGCGGACTCTCAACCACTGCGCCACCAGGGAAGCCCAAGACTGTGGTTTTAAAGTCTTTGTCTAGTATATCTGCCATTACATCTTTTTTAGGGACAGAGTCTGTTGAGTTTTTTCCCTTTGCACAGGCCATACTTTCCTTTTTCTTTGTGTGCCTTGTGATTTTGTTGTTGTTGTTGAACACTGGACACTTGAATGTAATAATGTGTAACTCTGGAAATCAGATTCTCCCTCTTCCCCAGGGTTTGCTATGTTTATTATTTATGTACTTATTTGTTTTACTGTTGTAGGCTGTCTCTGTGCCAAGGATCAGCCTGAAGTGCAAATAGTGTCTTTTTATATGTCTCTTCTGAGCCCTCCCTTGGGCAGGTACAGTCACTTTCTAATTTTCCCTGTATATGCAGTAGTATTTAGTGTCTGGCTCCCAAAAGGAGAAAAGCAAAAAATGAAGTGTGTCAGGGGCAGGGGGTGGGGGAGGGCGCTGGCCCTTTAAATCACCTGAAAGTCACTTCAGCGAGAGGTGGAGGTATTTACAAAAGGAATGGCTGCCTGCCTCTTTGTCTGCACCTCTGTGAGCAAAAGCAGCAACTAGAAATCAAAGCACAGATGCTCGGTATTTGCAAGACAGGGCCCTTTTTACCCACACTAGCTCCTGCAAGTTGTGTGCAAGATGCTTGCATGGCTCTGGGTAGGGAACAAGTAGCTGCTACTCTGTGAAAAGCCAAAATTGACCAAAATTAACCACAGTTTACTGTCCAGTTCTTCCCCTGGAAGTTGCAAGCCTTCAATAGACTCCAGAGTTCCAAAATAGTTATATCAGATGAATTCTCCCAGTGCAGTTGCTGTCTAGGTGGGGAGACAGATTCCTGGGGCTTCCTACTCCACCATCTTCCCAGAATCCTCTCTGCCCGATTGCTTTGGATTTACATGTTTCCTAGGTTGAGGCAATTTTAGAGGCTTCCTACTGGCCTTTCCCACAATAATAGCCCTCACCTCACAGGTCAGGGAACCAACGTGGGGATACTGCCAGTTCCTGAGTATGTCTACTGTAATTATGCGTCCTAGGACTGGAGAAATGACCACCGGATGGTTTGGGGATACTGGACCCACTGTGAGATGAACCTGAGCTGAAACTCCATTGATTATCTGACCTCCATAAGCCCCTACTCTGACTGGAGGGCCACAGTTATGCTTGGTGTCTTCTGGAATCAGTGTCAGTTCAGAACCAGTGTCCAGGCATTCCTGAAGGGTCTGATTAGTTCCTTTTCCCCAGTGCAGCCACCCTGGTAAATGGCCATCTGTACCTTTGGGGAAGGCTGGGGAAAAGGTTAACAGTATAAATTTTTGGCAGTGTACTGGGATTCTTGCTCAAGGGAACCCAGCCTCCCCTTCATTCAAGGTCTGTAAACTGGCTCAAGTCTGGGAAATGACTGAGGGGCCATGACTGTTTTTATGATTCAAGTTAGAATTTTGTTCACTTTACCTAGAACTCTTCCATTTATACAAATATAGTAAGAATTTAGTAGGCTTCCCATCCACTTAATCTAATCCTCCTTGTGGCCCATGGCAAACATTTACAAGAGATCAGTGGGTGTTAGAAGCAAAGTTAATTGAAAGTATGCTCAATCCAACTAAGCTGGTAGTTGATCAGGATCAAAGGGGTTGAAATGTCATATTTTATTCCAACAGCATTTTCAGTTTTAGGGTTGAATGTAGCATCCACTGTGGGGTATTTGTAACAACAAATAGCATTCCCGTGTTGCATTAACGCTAAATTAGGTCCAAATCAGTCCTATAGGTATTTTTTCTCCATTCATAAAATGAAAAAAGTAGTCTTGCAATAGTAGACTTGGAGGGTGGAGAGAACCGTGCCAGGCTTAGTAAGGGTAGGACTTTAACAGGAAGGACCGACCAAGTATCATGAGGTGGGCTGAGAAGGTTACTGAGTAAGGTGTGGTTCGACAATGGACGGCCTTAAGTAACTGTACCTTAAGGGGTAATTTTGTATAAAGAACGCAACACACAATCAGTATTGTGGAGACCTTATTTTGGTGTGTAAAGGGTGGGCTGGGGTTGGTACTGGAGGCCCCACACTGTGGAGCAGTCCTACTGCACCACCGAGGAGGGCCTAGACCGGTGAGGCGGTGGCAACAGACATGTTGCCAAAGAAACCCAACCTGGCTTGCTATAGGCCGAGCAGAGGAACCACAACCCCTATTGTCAAGCTCGGGTGTGGAAGGCAGAATGGCCCCCAAGTACAAGATTGCCAGAATCTGTGAGTGTGGTAGTTTTTATGTCAGAGATTTAAGGTTGCGAATGAGCTGACTTTAAAATACAGATCATCCTAGATTATCTAGGGGCCCAATGTAATCACACGGGTCCTTAAGTGTATGAGGGAAAGAGTCAGAGAAACATGTGATAACAGAAGCAGGGTCAGAGATGCTATGTGCTTGCTCACAGATGCAGGAAGGGAATCATGCGGAGAGTGCAGCTGGCCTCTAGAAGCTGGAAAAGCGAAGGGAATGCATTTCCTTTTAGAGCCCCCAGGAAAGAATGCAGCCCTGCTCTCACCTTGACTTCAGCCCAGTGAACTTCGTAACTGTAAGAAAGCAGATCTGCATTGTTTCAAGCCACAAAATTTCATGCAATGTATAGCAGCAATAGGAAGTGAATGATCAAAATTACATGTGAACAGAAATAGCTAGATTGAGAAAGGAGACAATTTCCGGGTTTTTTTTTTTTTAATCTAAGGGTGTAATTCACTTTAAAGAGGCACCCTTCTTCATTTTGTGATGCTTGCAGATCAGATTTGATTAAGCATCAGTCTGTCTTCAACCAAGACAAAGCTATGGAATCTACACCAATATTAAAAACAAAAGCAGCATCTGCTACACACACATTACAATTCACGTACTCAGAGTCAAATTAATGAAAACTAAGTTGGCTACCTAAAATATAATGGCATCAAGACCATGAATGTTATGTAAAAATGGTACGGTAATTTTTATTCCCTTTCATGTTATGTAAAATCACTGGACAGTTCATTAGAAAGTTGTAATTTCATAGGTAAATAAGAAAATGAAAAGATACAGAGTGGGTCATATTGACTAGTGAGGGTTGCTATTGTATAGAAGGCGAAGTTACCACCGATTAGAAAGAACATAAACAGGTTCTAAAGTAAGGGCACAGCTAACTAACCCTTGACCTTAGAGGTAAAAGGAGAAAAAAGTGGGAAGCCACAACTGAGGTGAGCCAAGAACATCACGGTTTGGTCAACTAAAATTAAGGCCTTAATACCAAAACTACACACACATCACCAGTGCTTACCCTAGCGTAATATCCTCTATCTTATAAAAATATTAGTAAAAAACCGACATGAGATGGCAAGTCATAGGATCTAGTTAGCTCCCTCTTGAGCAAAGATATAGGAAGGACTCTGTGAGAAGTCTGCACCAAAAAGTGTAAAGTCCTAAGAACCTGTTGCATGTTGTTACATGCTCAAACATGGTTGATTTGATTGCAGGCTTCAAAAGGGTTTCTGGGCACTGGAGGCCTGTTTTTCTACCCATAGTTTTAATCAAGTCAGTATACAAGATGGATATAGCCAAGATATCTTACCTCTCCTACTTGCTGGCATCAAGCCTAGAAGCAAACTCCAGAACTGGAAGCTTGTTGTCAAGGTGCCCAGTATAAACCAACAATCCCATCAACCAGTACCTTTCCTGCCAGACTGTGCTCTCCAAAGAAGTGACAGGTCTGAAGCTTGTAAGATCTTCCCAGCATTATCTAAACATTGTATTCCCAATTGGCATATGCATTTGGATGCCATGAATAAAGCACTCCTTGTTCAAGTGTCTGGGAACACCTTGATAAAAGCCAGTATCTCAACCCTGGCTATGTATCAGAGTCCTTATGGCACTAAATGCTTCCCATTGTTTAAATGAAGCACTCAGGATTGACCACCACTGAGATTAAATGACCTTTAATAGGCTAATGTGGATTAATGAGAATTTTCATACAGAGAGCCTAATGTAGCCAGGCCTCTGTATCCTTGGTTTCCACATTCGTGGATTCAACCAATCACAGATCAGAAATATTAGAAAAAAATTTCCAGAAAGTTCCAAAAAGCAAAACTTGAACTGGCCACTTGCTGGCAACTATTTATATAGCATTTACATTGTACTAGGCACTGTAATGTAGAGATGATTTGAAGCACGTGGGAGGACACGTGTCGGTTATATGCAAATACCACACGCTTTTATATAAGGGACTTGGGCATCCCTGGATTTAAAGCACATGGGAGGACATGTGTAGGTTATATGCAAATACTACAGGCTTTTATATAAGAGACTTGGGCATCCCTGCATTTTGGTACCTGCAGGGGGTCCTGGAACTGATTCCCTGTGGATACCAAGGGATGACTGTACAGTGTTTCCCTAAACCTACCTGACCACAGAACTCGGAGAAAACCGAGCTTAGAAAATGCTGCTCCAGGTATGAAAGTTAGTATGCTAAAAACAAGAGGAAATAGGAAAGAATAATGGAATTTGGTATCACACAATGAAAGTTACACAAAAGAAAACACACATGAATATGTTGCTAACATGAAAGCCTTTGTTTTTAATTTGATTGATACACATTTGACAAAATATTTTAGAATAAAATAATCCATTAACAGGCACAAGGTATTTACAGTAACAACTGTGAAAAACATAAAACTGATGTACTCCTAAACAGTAATGTCTATTTATAAAATCTTTTGTTGTGAATCCGGAAGACTTTCAGTTCTGCTCATTACCCTGGTCTGAAGCCCCGACAGATGGTGCGGAAGGCCCAGGAGTAGGAGGTGCAACCCTAACACATTTGGCAAATAAGGATCATCTGTTGGCTTGAGCTCACAGGGAAGTGAAGGGCCAGATCTTGGGGTAAGGTCCAGAATGGAAGACTCTAAAGGAAACAACTAAAGACAAGGCCTAAAATCACACTCATGTTTCTCAGTTTCCTACAGGAGAAGGCTGCAAACTATTTTTTAAACGGACTCAATTTCCCCTCTTTTAGCAGAAAATCAGCAACCCTGAGACTCCAATCTTCCATAATATAAAAGTTAATAAACACCTAGAAGGGGTTCAAGATTTATAAATAATTTTATATGACCAAATAGAAACTTTAAAATAATTTTTGATGTGAAAATACTTGAGAACAAAATTTCTCAAAAATTTCATGCCTAATTCTTAAACATTCTAACAAATAATTTCCAATGTCTGAAATTAGTTGCACAGTAAGATACACTTTAACTAGATGTTTTAAATTGAGTACAACTTGCTCTTGATTGTTAAATGGAATGCCTACCTCTTCATATTATTCAAATATACTGAAATTAATTTTACCCATCTGGAATATACAATATGAATTTATTGACTTACACAACAACCACATAAACAAAGATCAAGAAAAAAATAACCAAATGCTTATGCTTTGTAACACTACTGAGACACAGTACACCATACATGTCAACATCTACTGATCCAACTAGGCTATTTAACTATACTTTCAACAATGGGTTCAATAAAAAACTCTGTGGAGCATATATCCACACTGCATTTAAAAATCAAATTTGCTGCTCCTCCAGGGGAGCTTCCAGTGCTTCCATTAGCTTTTTATTTGCCTCTTCATTATGCCGGCTTTGACAATGAGTTAAATGTTTCTTAAAGCCTCTTGGAAAATTTGACTCAAAATTACAACGTGGACATTTAAGTAAACTTTGCCCATGAGCTGCTACATGATTTTTAAGGAGAGATTCCAAAAGGAAAGCCTTTCCACAAATTGTACATTTGTAAGGACTGTGGACATTATGCTTGTTAACCAAATGATGCAAAACAGCACCTTTTTTCATAGCACGACAGCAACAAATTTTGCAATAATACTTTCCTTTTCCACGCTTCATGTATTTTGCAATCTCTTCTTCAGAGATAAAAGCCTCTTTTTCTTCAGTAAACTGCAGGACATTTTTGGACTGCTCTGGACTAGTCATGTCTATTTTGTTCTCTTTACTAAAATCAACAGATTCCACATCAACCTGCTCTTGATCACTGCTCGATTCTTGGCCCTTACTATCCATCGCATCCAAATCTGTTTTTATATACTCACTGCTACTAAGCTCAGCATCCGAGTTCTCTTGGTTGTCTTTCTTGAGCTTCTTTGAGGAAGGAAATAAAGTGTCTTCTAAGAGTTTCTTAGGTGTAGCTAGTAGTTCTTCCTGAACCAAAACATCACACTTTTGATCGTCTATGGCATCTGCCTGTAGTTCATCACCAAGCTCAACTGCCTTCTGAGATTCTGAGAAGACAGCAGCTTTGGGAAGTTCGGGGAAAAGGGCATGTTTCCGGGGCTCTGGAAAAAGAGCACGTTTTCGTGGTTCAGGAGAAGCAGGAGGGGCTGTTTTGGTAGGCTCAGAAAACAGGGCAGGTTTTCTAGGCTCAGCATCAATAGAGAGAACAGGCTTCCAGATATCAGAGGAAGCTTTAGGGGACTCAGATGGCCCAGAAGGACCTGGTTTCCGGGTCTCAGGGAAGACAGGTTTCTGAGGTTCAATAAAAAAGGAAGACTTCCAGAGATCAGGGGAACCAGCACGGGAACCTTTCTGGGACTCAGAAAAATCAAGTGAAGCAGGAGAAGTTTTCCGCTGCTCAGGGGAAAGCTTCCAAAGCTCTGGAGACCCTGAGGGTTTTCTGAGCTCTGGAGATCCCGCTGGACTACGGATCTCTGGGGACAGTGGTGGGCCTGGTTTGCGAAGCTCAGGAGACAAGGGAGGTCCTGCTTTACGGAGCTCAGGAGACACTGGAGGAACTGTCTTCCAATGTTCAGGTGACAAGGTGGGAGCTGTCTTTCGGAGTTCTGGTGGGCCAGACTTCCACGACTCAGGAGATGCGGGGGGAGATTTCCAGGAACCAGGTGAGACTGATGAAGACTTCCAGGACGCAGGGGACATGGATGGAGTTGGTTTCCAAGGTCCAGGTGATATAGAAGGAATTGGTTTCCAAGGTCCAGGAGACACAGATGGAGCAGGTTTAGCTGGCTTCCAAGGTCCTGATGATGCGGACGGACTGGATTTCCAAGACCTGGGGGACCCAGGTGGCCCTGGCTTCCAAGAACCTGGTGACACAGCTGGGGCTGGTCTCCGAGGCTCTGGGGACACAGCAGGGAATGGCTTCCAAGGTTCAGGAGACTCCGATGGGGACAGCTTCCTTGGCTCAGGGGAAACAGTCCGGACTGGCTTCCGAGACTCTGGAGACGCAGTTGGGGATGGTCCCCAAGGTTCAGGGGAGGCAGCCAGAACTGGTGACTCTGGAGATGAGGCTGAAGGTGGCCCCAATGTTTCTGGGAAATGGGAGTGTTTCTGGGGTTTGGGATTAGTAAGAGTTGCCTTTACTGGCTCAGGAGATACGGGAGCAAGTTTCTGTGGTTCTGGAGAAGGAACAGGGACTGGTTTCTGAGATTCAGACACAAGAGGGACTGGTTTTGGAAGTTCAGGAGAAGAAACAGGGGCAGGTTTTGGAGGCTCGGGAGAAGGAAGAGACGGTGTCTGTGGCTCAGGAGAAACAACAGGGCCCGGTTTCTCAGAGTCCAGGGAAGGAAGAGGAGTAGGTTGTGGTGATTCTGGAGACATAACTGGGCCAAATTTCTGTGTTTCTATGGAAAGGGCAGGTATAGGTTTCAGGAGTTCTGCTGAATTAGAGGCCATTTTCTGGTGTTCAGGAACAGAAGGGCTTTTCACAGGATCTGCTTCTTTGTTTAACTGATTTTTTGGTTTCTCATTCCATTTCTCTGGGGCTGAATGTTTGGATGTGATGTGATAGTAAACATTAGAGTACATCTTGCTGGTGAAAAAGCATTTATGGCAGTGAAATAGCTTTGCACTTTTCTGGTAAAATATCATTTTACCTAACCCACCAGCATCCATTTCATCACAAAATTCTGGATGGATGGTACCCATGTGGATTTGTACATTTTCATAATCTGTGCCTCTGAAATTGCAGTGGTCACACTCCAAACGTGCCGATGGCTTATGAAGTTCCTGGAATACTTCCATTTTACTAACATACACGATTATATTCTTTAAAAACAGTGCTGCAATAAAGTAGAAATAAATGATTTTCAGAGAACATAATTTTGAATAAAATGCTGTTTCTAGTCCATTCTATACTTGTATAAGTCTAGAATGGCACATGCATTTATTAGATAATATCTATAAAGATTTTGAAGAGATGGGAAAAATAATAATTAATTTTCAACTGAGTCCCAGGAACTCTGCTATTTTTATATACATCATCTCATTTAACACTCCTAACAATATGACTCAAATATTACTTTCATTTACAGATGAAGAAACTAATGTTCAAAGAAATGACTTACCCAGGTTATAGGACTATCAGGGACCCAAGCTTCACTCTATAATTACCTATTGCATGTGCCTTACACTTTGACTCTAAAACCGCGAATCAACAAGCTGTCAGTATGCAAAGCTGAGTAAATATCAAAGCTAAAGCTAGGCTATTAAGGCAGAGCAAGGAACTTTAGGTCCATTTCAGAAAGCACTTGTTAAACTAAATCTAACATGAAAAGACAGCTTTAAAAAAAAGTCAACATATCTTGTAATGTTTTATCCATCCTAATATACTTTTATCCATTCATTTAATAAATTATTTTGTGCCCCATGCTTTTCTAGGCGCTTGGGTTTAAAGGGGTGTCTTGCAATATGGTGCTTATATCAGTTGGGAAGATAAGAATGTGGAGGGCAACACAGAGAAGGCACTCAAGCAGAGATCTTGAATGATGTGATGGAGTTTGCCAAAAACGGCAATTCAGATGGAGGACACCCTTGAGGCAACTTGCTTGCCAGAAAATAAGACTTTTAAACTTTTAAGCTAGCCTTGTTAAGGTGGTGAAAGTAACAGAAGCTCACAGTTAAAAACATACTCATTCATGCAGTACAAGGTACTCACAAAGTATCACTCCCCAGGGGTAGCCACTGTACTCAAGTGTCACCGAAGAGAAGGTCTATGTTTACACATTCTACACAAATGAGATATTAAGCATGTTTTTTCTGCAACGAGCTTTCATTTAAGGAAGAGAAGGTGTCTGTGGCTCAGGAGAAACAACAGGGCCAGACTCCAGGGAAGTGAGAGGTACATGTTTTGGTGATTCTGGAAACAACTGGGCCAGGTTTCTGTGTTTCTATAGTAAGGGCAGATACAGGTTTCAGGAGTTCTGTTGAATTAGAAGGCATTTTCTAGGATATTTTTACATACAGAGTAAGCACTGAATCTCCTTTGAATGTGAGAGTATTTCTGAAAGGGAAATTCCTAGAAATGGATTACCTGGTTCAAAGGCTATTTGCAATTGAAACTGACATTTTACCAAACTCTCAAAAAGTTATAGTACTATTACACACCAACCAAGAGTGTTGATGTGAAGACTAATTCCCCAGCTCCCTCAGCATCGGAGTATCATTCAACTTCTAAGCCTTTCTACTTCTTAGGTGAAAACTGGTATCTCACTAGTGAGATATTTCCCCTTGTTTATCAGCCATGTGTATTTCTTTTTCTAGGATGTGCTTTGCCCATTTTTCCTAATTATTTGTAAATAGTCTTTGTATGTGAAAGAAGTCAGTCCTTTTATGGAAACTATCTTCTCACTTTATTATTTGTCTCGACTTTAATTATGATTTTTTTTTTACTACATACAATCAGTTTACATAAAAATTAAAAACTTAAAAGTGCTTCCCTTGTATGACTGTGTTTTAAGTTATGCCTTCCATTCCATTATTTTTTTAATCACTCAATATTTTCCCTATAATAATGGTAACTTCATTCTTTTCTTACATTTGTATCTTTAATCCTCTGGGATCCAGCCTATTTTTGACCCCAAATGGATAGTTCAGTCGTCTCAACATTGATTACACATGTAACCAATGACATGTAATGTTCTATTTGGCAATTACTAAGTTTTGTGTATGATGCTATTCTGGGCTCTATTCTATTCCCCACCAGCTCCATCTGGTATGCTCTTCTTAGCATGGGTATCCAACAACTGCTAAAACGGATTCTGTAACTAACATATTTAGCACATGTTCATGCATCATTATATATATGGGTGTGTATGCTTTTATAGTTTGCCCTCAAGAACTCCAAGCACTTTTCAAAAAGGTACTCATCATAAAATATTCTCTTAAACGTTAGAAAGAAATGTTAAAAGCACACAAAAATACATGCAAAGCAATGCTGGTATAATACCGTTATTAAATATTGTATATTTAATTTACAATAAAAATCCAGGACAAGTACTTTTAGAATGGGGAAGAAATACAGACCAACATGCTTTTTCCCTAGTAGACTTACCAGCTGTCTTACTAGAAGTCTTAAAAGTGGTCTCTAAAGGGCAGGCAAGTCTACATGTCTTTTCGACTAAACCACAGAAGACAGTGTGTAGTGCATGAAAAAGGACAAAGATGAGCAGTTGAACCTGAAAAAAACAAAGGAAGGGGAATCAAAATTACTTCTCTGTGAAAATTTGTTTCCTCTGTAACAGAATTCTGCCAATTTCCCTCACTACCCTGCCCCTTCCAACAGCAAGAGGGGTCCAATCCAAAGCCCGGACACTAACTTTAATGAAACGACACCAAAGACTCCAGTAGATACTATCCACGACACCAGCCTTGTTGAATTTTATTTTAATGATCCACTATGGAATTAATGCCTGACCCTAACCCAACCAAACCCTTCTCAAACCCACCATCTAACTTCAGCTAACGTGACAAGCACTCAGAAGACTCCTGCCGTAACTACAGGCTATTTTGTCAATTAAAACTTCTTATAGTTGAGGAAACTCAAATCTAGACATTAATAACTTGCTCAAGGTTAGGCAGTCCGCGTCTGATGAAGGACCATAATAACGTTCTGCTATCTATCCAGGTTTTTTCTCAAATATCTTGACCAACCTAATACAGTGGAATTTAGTAAGATCCTGAAAAGCCAGTAAATGGGCCCAAATCAGACAGATGAAATTTATCAAACATTTAGAATCCAAATATCAATTGCAAAACATAGGACTATAGTGAACTGCACTGGGCAGGGTATCCCAGTGGATCACTGTCTCCAGCTCTGGGCAGGAAGGACACTTGAAGATCTTGAGTCCAAACAGTGGGAATATGCAAAAGAAAGCAAAGAGAATGGTAGGAAGTCTTTAAAAACATGTCATTTGTGAGCACAGACACTTAACTTCAAAAGAGGAAGAATTATGGATAATATGCAAGCTGTCCAAAAAAAAAGTGGAAGCCAGCAGGAAAAGAGATTTCAGCTCAACATGAAGTTTTACCAAGTACTCCAACATGGACTAGAGTGAGCTGCTTGGTCAGGCAGGAGCCTCCGTAACTGGGAGCCAATGATTAGTACAGGACCGGAAGGATCCTCAGAGGACTTCAGTCCAACCGCATCATTTTATAATTGAGAAAAGCGATGCTGAGGGAGAGAAGTGACTTGTTAAAGATCACAACAATCAGGTCAAAGAAAGCAACAGAAGACCCTGATTTCCTGACTCTGGATCTCTGCTGTAACAGTAATGATGTCTTCCCCATGGGGATGTTGCAGAATTGAGTTCAGAATTCAGCTGCTGGGCAGAGGCTAGAAACTGAGGTTACTTCCACCTTCCAGATTACAGCATTTTTTTCCTCTAAGTTTCAGAGTTCCTTAGCCTAATTATGAAAGTAACTCTACATTGTGCAGGTTAATAAAAAGTTCTCATCCTACATTTCACCTCTACAGACCACATATTGTGTCTAAAAAACATAAGCTTTAATCACGAGTGTTTTGCCAGTCCATCAGCCTGTATTTTTCAGTGAAGATCTACCATATGGTATCACACCTATTTCCATTTCCCATCCAGTTTCTTTCTTAACATCTAGCACCACTGGTCTTTTAAAACACTTTGATGCACAGCTCTCCCATGTAAACTCAATATGCAGAGCACGTCTAAAGCTAATTTGCTCTATTAATATATACACAGTAGCACGGCTCTTCATCCTTAATGATTTTTTAAAAATTATTAAACTTTAGAGACGTTTTAGGTTCAAAGAAAAACTGAACAGAAAGTTCTCTGTTCTCACATACCTCCTTTCCTCCCCATGCACATACTCTGTCCTATTATTAACACCCTGTATTAGTGCGGTAGATTTGTTACAACCGATAAACAAATAACATGTTACTGTTAACTAAAGCAGAAACTCTACACCCGTTCAACAATACCCTCTTTGAGTCGAATCATACAACACTTGCTCTTCTGTGTCTGGCTTATTTCACTTAGCACGTCTAAACTGAAGCATGTATCATAATTTTATTCTTTTTTACGGATAAGCAGCATTCCAACTTTTTTCCCGTTCACCTGCTGATGGTCATTTAGAGTGTCACCGCCTTTTGGCTGCTTCGAAGAAGGCTGCTCTGAACACTGGTGACCAAGTACCTGGGTCCCTGCTTTCAATTCTTTGGAGTTCACACCTAGGAGGGGAAGTGCTGGACCATGTGGCAACCCATGTTGACACTTTTGAGGAACCACTAAACCGTTTTCCACAGCTGATGGCCGCTCCATTTTAATTCCCAGCCACCAGTGCAGGAGTGTTCCAATTTCTCCACGTCCGAACCAACACTCTGGGTGTGAAGCGGCATCTCGTTCTGGATTCCCTCTCCGTAACTCTGCCGTCTAAGAGCATCCTTTGATGTGCTGCCTGGCGATCTGCACATCTTCCCGGGAGAGACCCCCACTCAAGCCCTCTGCCCACTTTTACACAGCTTTTTGTTGCTGGGTTATCAGATGCACACCACATTTCTCCCCCTCCGTGGGTTGCCCCGCCGACTTCTGAACAGCACTGATGACAAAGCCCACGCAGCCGAGGGCGGCAGAGAAAACTGCCTCCAGGACCGGACCCTCGCGGGGCCGGGTCCCGCCTTCCCAGTACGGTTTTAAACAAAACGTTTCGTGCCTCCACGGGATGACGCAGGGCCTCCCACCCCTAGTGCCGGCGGCCCTACCCCGCCCGCGGCCCTACCCCGCCCGCGGCCCTACCCCGCCCGCCGGCGCCAGCTGCCGGGCCCCTCCTCGGCGGCCGCCCCAGGCTTCCTCGGGACTGCGGCCCGGACGACGCCCCTCCCTGCCAGCCCCGCTTCTCACCGGTGAGCCGCGGGCGGCGTCCAGGCGGGGAAGGAGTGCGGGAGGCCGGGCTCGCGGTCCGAGGCGGCTCCGCGAGGTCCTGCGGCAAGGCGGCCTCCCGAATGGCGACGAGGCGCAGGCGCGAGCTCCGGGTGCGCGAACGTGCGCGCGGCCACAGAATGGGCCGGAGGGGGCTGACGGGAAGCGAGTTTGGCGCTGCGCGCCCTCCCGCGAAGACCAATCAGATCGCTGGTCGCGGAGCGCCGCTTTGTGGAGAGAGCGATGGTCTGTTGAGCGGCCCGCCCCCGCCCCCGGAAGTGACGCATGCTCCCACTCCGCCCCCCGGACGCGCCCGCCCCGGTTCCGCCCCAGAAGTTCCAGCGAGCAGGCGGGCCTCAGGGACTGTCTCCACTCCCCTGGACGGTGAGGGCTGGCAGGGTGGCTGCACTTGTCCCTCCCGCCGGGTCGCGGGTCCGAGCCGCGGCCTGGGACCACCCGGCCGCTCGGAGTTTGGGATATGTTTCTGTCTTTGGCCGGGTTCTTTAAAGTTAACAGCTCCGTGGCGCTTAAGTGCACCGCCGAGACAGTGCTGCGTAGGGAGGAAAACGGCTGGCCGCCAGGTTCCCTGTGGGAGCCAACGGCATCCACTACCTCAGTTGCAGGCATCTCTGGTCTATGCCTGTGTTTTTTGTTTTATGCTCACTTTCACGCCAAATTTAAAACCTTGGATTCTTTTAATTTCTGGAAATAGTCTAACTTTAAATAGTATCTGGGGTGCTTTCTAGGAAATTTTCAGATTTTTGTTTTTGTAGCAAAATGATCCATACTTTTGACCGTTTTTTTTTTTTTTTTTGCGGTACGCGGGCCTCTCACTGCTGTGGCCTCTCACGTTGCGGAGCACAGGCTCCGGACGCGCAGGCTCAGCGGCCATGGCTCACGGGCCCAGCCGCTCCGCGGCATGTGGGATCTTCCCGGACCGGGGCACGAACCCGCGTCCCCTGCATCGGCAGGCGGACTCTCAACCACTGCGCCACCAGGGAAGCCCTTGACCGGTTTTAATAGCTCTTTATTTAGTTATTTATTTTTGGCTGTGTTGGGTTTTTGTTGCTGTGCGCGGGCTTTCTCTAGTTGCTTCTCATTGCAGTGGCTTCTCTTGTTGCGGAGCATGGGCTCTAAGGTGCAGGCTCAATAGTTGTGGCTCGCGGGCTCTAGAGTGCAGGCTCAGTCGTTGTGGCGCACGGGCTTAGTTGCTCCACGGCATGTGGGATCTTCCTGGACCAGGGCTCGAACCCGTGTCCCCTGAACTGGCAGGCGGATTCTTAACCACTGCACCACCAGGGAAGCCCTAGATTTAATAGCTTTAAAAGAAGACCTTCCACATAATTAAAGGCTTTACAATTTTCAGTTATCTTTTACCTGAGCTGCGTGGACTCCTGGATGGAGGCACTGCCTGGGCTGAAGAGTACCTGCCCAGGTACACTGTAAACTCACTGCTGGGAGGGGAAAGGGAGGGGGAATGGGTGACGGGACCACAGGTAAACGAACACCATTCGTCTTTACCTAGGCAAACGCTTCCCATCCTCCAAGGCCCAACCCTGAAACGAACTCTTGTCTCCTAACTTATGAAAAAGTTCTGTGTCAAAAAATAAAAGTTGAAACCTCACTAGAAATACAGGCAAAGGACACGGGTTGTTTAGAAAAGAAGAACATAAATGTCCAATAAACAAAAAAGTCTTCAGCTTTAATAATAAAAATGCAAATAAAAACACGTTTAAAGCTGTAAATTTTAAATGTAGAAATGAGATCTTTTAGATCAAGTTTTATATTTTAAGAACTTTTGAGATTGTTATCTTGAATATGAAGCTATTGTGAAATTCAGCTTGGGAATAGATGGAGTGCTGTTTTTCTTTTACGTCTGTATTTTAAAAGTCTTTAATAAGTGTTGTTGTTATGTCAGCGTTACCAAAATAACTTGCAACCCTGTATTGTTGTTGCAGCCTTTTATTGTTGTTACTTGTGAGGCCACCTCCTGAAAGGTAGTTTAATTTGTCATCCATATCACACAATTTCCAGTTAAAGAACTGGTTAGAGCCCAGAGACTGTTAGCAAGATATCAGTTTATTATTTCTGCCATTGGTGAAGATCAGTTGGAGTGACGTGTCAGTGAAATATCAATGTGTAGATGTGTACCTGTTCCTTTAGTTCATCTGCAGAAAGGAGTCCCTTCCATCTAGAGGCAGCTGTGGGGTGTGGGGATACTGCTGGAGCTTCGGAGTTCTGGATTCCTTTCCTTTAAGAAGCCTCTGGGGCCTTTTTACCTTCTGTTATGAAATTCACCTTTAGAAACAAGGCTCATTGTGGCTGCAGGCTGTAGTTTGAACAAGTTCTTTACTTTGTTTTCTTCTCCTGTGTTAGAATGAGTTGATTATTCAAAATGAACTCTGAACAAGCCTCTAGCATAGGGCAACTTCTGGAAGCCAATATCTAGATTGTGATGGGACAGTAACTGCATCTTTTTCGTTGATGTTTTCTTTATGAATAGACAACAACAACCAAAAATAACAAAACACCAAAAAACCTCCTGCCATTTTTTTGAATTGAAATTATGTAAACAAAGCTATTGTAGCTCTAGAATATGTAAATACTTCAAGATGAATAACACAAACGAACTCCCAATTATAGAAATTTTGGTATTTTAAAGCTTCTCAGAATAGTGCCCTAAACTTGAAAGTATGCAAAGAAAGCAGAAATAACTCTTACACAACCCACTAAAATGAGGACTTACAGGCTTTCAAACAAAATCTAGTTTAAGGCTCCTACTTAACACATACTTTTTAATAACTAATCTGGGTGTTCTCTCAACTTACACTAGATTCCAGGTGCCAAACTTGAAGAAGGGAATGAATGGGTGGAGGCAGGTGAACTAAAATTGCAGCCAGAAGTGACAACCTTAACAGCCTCTGGGGATGAGGACCCCAAAACACAACCAAAATGGCGTTGGGCTTTGTCATTTGTCATATTTGCGTAAAGGATAATGACATGGAGCCTCTGCACACACTGAAAACCTGCACAGAATCACGACTGCAAACCCAGCGCACACTGTCAGATGAAGTGGTCAGAATCAGACTGACTTTTCTGTCAGAAAAAAAGACAGTTTTTCAATTCAAACTAGTGCATTAATACATATCTGATGAATTATAAAAATGACTGAGACATAAATTAAGGAATGCTTCCTGTAAGAGAAATAATAAAAGCAGCCCAGATTATAATATAGATCTAATACAATTAACTTATCCACTTTAAGAGTGCTACAAACAAGACAGATAACTCTCTCTACTTAATTTATAATAATGCAAAATAATGTTAACTAAAACGGTGTTAGTATTTTAGTGAGGGGTACAGCTTTGGTGGATGTCAAGGTACTTTCACAGGGTCAAAACCTGACTCACACAGATACAAAGTGAACACATATCAGAGATTTATTAACTCAAGGGAATAAGAGAAGAATAAAGCTCATTCAAAAAGAATTCATAAGACTGAGAATATATAGCCATAGAAGAAAGAATGCTAGTTAGACACAAAAGTGGTTAATGTCCCACAGGGCAATAAACCTATAACCTTTGGCTTTGTCTTTCCTGTCGGACAGAAATCATTCACATCTCTACTATACAAAAATCTACATGTTAGTATACAACTTCATGTGTGTGGGTCCAAATCAAAAAGAGATCATAGATCAAACACTCAATAATCCTTACCCAGTCAGACGTGATGTAGAAAGCTGTGAAGTCACTCTTTTGCCTTAGTTCCAAGTTTTGGACAATTTTTTAAACAGCACAAATTAAATAAGAATCAATGTAAACATGAGAATCAAGTGCATTCATAGTTTTGATATGGTCATCAGGCTTTTCTCAATATAAAGCTTGGAAATAAGGCTGTATGATGCCTGTTCTTGGAAGGCTTTCATGTGCCCTGTGTGCCCGTTTGTAACAAGACTTTAACCAGTGCTATTAACGCTCTTTTTGCTCCCAGTGTGAGTGAGCTTGGCCTTGGAAGGCTGGGGCCTGCGTGGCTAATGAGACAGGTGGGAGCCAGCAGTGGCTCGAAGCGAATGGAGGGACATTGACTCGCATCCCCGAGGTGGTGGCCAAATCTGAGTTGTACCCCATAGGTTGGTCTGAGACAACTTGGGCCTCCAGGGACTGATGCTGTAGTAGGATGTGAATTCTGGCGATGGGGGTCCTTCAGGAGGGGGCTGTTAAAGTAGGGATCAGGCTGCATTTGGGCACAGAGCAAGGTCCAACCCCCTCTGGGTTCAGTCTGGGAGGGATTTAGTCTGGGACATTACATGTGAATAAAAGTTCTAACACAGGCTTAATAAAAGGTTTTACATAACAGTTATACACGTTTATGTCCCTAATGACAGATCGTCAAAATATATGAAGTGAAAACTGACTGAATGAAGGGAGAAATAGTTTTACAATAATAGTTGGAAATTTCAATACCCCAGTCACAATGATCGGTCAAACAACCAGACAGAAGAAGAGCAAGGGAATAGAGGACTTAATAAACCAACTAGCGCCAACAGACAGACACAGAACCCTCCACCCCAAAACAACAGAACATACACTCTTCTCAAGTGCACCGGGGACATTTTCCAGGATAGATAGTATGTGAGCCCACAAATTAAGTTTCAATAGATTTAAAAAGTGTCTTCTCTGACCACAAAGGGATGAAGTTTATAAATATTTGTGGTAAAAAAAAAACCAAGAAAATCTCAAATCAACAGCCTAACTTTACAATTTATGGAACTGGAAAAGGAAAACAAGCTAAACACAAAGCCAGCAGAAGGAAGGAAATAATAAAGGTTAAAGCAGAGATAAATGAAATAGAGAATAGGAAAAAAACAATGAAACCAAAAGTTAGTTTTTCAAAAAGATCAACAAAATTGACAAAGCTATAGCTGGATGGAACTAAGAAAAAAGGAGAACACCAAGTTACTAAAATCAGAAATGAAAGTGGAGACATTACTACTGGTTCTACAGAAATAAAGATTGTAAAATAACACTATGAACAGTTATACACCAATAGAGCGGATAACCTAGAAGAAATGAACAAGTTCCTAGAAACACAAAACCTGCCAAGACTAAATCACACAGAAATAGAAAATCTGAATAGACCCATAAGTAGTAAGGAGATTGAACTAATAATAAAAAAATCTCCACACACACAAAAAGCCATGGCTTCACTGATGAATTCTACCAAACATTTAAAGAAAAACTAATACTAATTCTTGTCATGTTTTTCCTAAAAATTGAAGAGGAGGGAACACTTCTAACTCATTGTTTTAGACCAGCATAACCTTGTTACCAAAGCCAGAAAAAGATACTATGAAAAAAAAGAAAACTACTAACTAATATCCCTCATGGCTATTGATGCAAAAATACTCCAAATAGTTTTCACAGTGGTTGGTCCTGCATAGAGGGGACAATAAAAATTTAATGAATTTGAACCTGCCCATACGTTTGATGAAGGAATAGGTAGCATCTTATAGAGAGCTAAAAGAAGTTTTAAGGTTACCTTTACTGAATGAACACTGAACAGTGTTTTGTATGGTCGAGTGAAATTTTGGTATTTGGCCCAATGTTCTCCCGTCTCCTCACTTGCGTGCCTCATGAATAAACCCTTTATCTGCTGCAAACCTCAGCGTCTCGGGGTTTGGCTTGCTGCCACTGGGCAGCAGCCTTAATCAGTAAAGGCAAGTTACACGCAGAGGAGCTTCTAACAAGCTGTTCCCTTATCTGCTGCTCTGTGAGACACACTCAAGGATTTCTATTATAGTGCCAGCTTCTGTTAATCCTACTGGGCATGGTTTCACTAACTCAAAGATGAACATGCAGGATATTTACCAGGCAGAGGTCTTGTATCAACACCTGTGGAAGGGAAGGGATGGAAGGAGGCAGGGTTGGGCAGAGGGAGAAATTGCGCTGTGATACGGGACCCACAGAGGCCTCAGCCGACCTCATGGGGGCACCTGAAGCTGGAGTGACTCCTAGGATGTATTTAGCTGAAAGGTTTTAATATGAAATAAACCTTGCTGCTCTAAGCAAGTTTGAATTTTTTAAAAAAAAATTATTTGTGTCAGGTCTTAGTTGCAGCTCAAGGGATGTTTTGTTGCAGCGCATGGCCTCTTTGTTGTGGTTCATGGGCTTCTCTCTAGTTATGGTGTGTGGGCTCTAGAGCACGTGGGCTTAGGTGCCCCATGGCATGTGGGATCTTAGTTCCCCGACCAAGGATTGAACCTGCATCCCCTTCATTGGAAGACAGATTCTTAACCACTGGACCACCAGGGAAGTCCCCTGAAATCTTCTTTCTAGTGCTGACAAGACAACTTAAAATCAGGTCTTGATTACAGCTTGGGCATTCTATTCTACATAGCCTGAACATGCCTGTAATATTTGAATTCATCCAAGTCAGAGATAATTTCTCTTGAAAAGTATCAGAAATATTAAGGCTTGCATCAGTCCCCTTGAAGCATCAAGATGATGTGAATGCGGACAAACCCAGGAGACCTAGCACCTGATTGTCCAGGGGCAACCCATTCCCACCTGCCTCTCCCTACTTCACATATTTGTCTGCTTTGAAGTCCTCAATCAACACATATATTCTCATTATAAAAATTCAAACAATGCAAACATGTACAGAGCAAAATGTGGAATCCCTCTTTCACTATGGATGATTTTAAAAATCTATGCTTTAGGTTTGGGTGGATCAAATAGAGACAGCACTGCACAAGAGAAATAAAGAAAAGCAATCTTTGGCAATAGTAATATGCTGACATAGTTGGAGAGATGGCATTTTGTCCTGGTGAGCACAAGACAGCAGGAGGGCTGGGACCTGGTTGCCTCAACACACTCGGCTTTAATGGAGAAAAAAAAAGTGGAGAAAACTTTAATGTGTCTGCCACCCTCCCAGGATCTCTATGTGGATTCTTTAAGAGGATGAAGGAGCTTTGTGGTCTCCATCCACAAGGAGGTTTGGCTGGAGGGAGAAACACTGCAGGCACTGATTTGGGAAGGTTTTGATGGGCTTCCACTCCAAAGTGCTACAACTTATAGTAGCCTAATTTATACAATTGAATGTAAAATGATCAGCCACTTTTTTGGGTCAACCCTTCCTTGCTTTTCTGGCAGAAACTGGTAGGTGAGAGCTACTGAATGGCATGTTCCCATCTTTGGCAAAAGTGGAAGGATTTGCATACAGGAAGTGACAGGAGGGACCCTGGGAACCCCTGGGCTCCCCTCCTCCTGCTGTGACCCAGGCCCTGGCACTTCTGTTTCCCCCTCTTATCCACTGCGCCACCAGGGAAGATCCCCATCCTCTTTTTAAGATAGTATTTTTTCTTTTTTAAAATTGGTGTATACTTGACAGGCAATGTTATATATTAGTTTTCTGGAACACAACATAGTGACTTGATACTTTTATACTCTACAAAATGATCACCAAGATAAGTCTAGTTACAATTTGTCACCATACAATGTTATTACAGTATTATGGACTCTATTCCCTATGCTGTAAAACACACCCCAGGACATTTGTTTTATAACTGGAACTTGGGACTTCTCAATCTTTGTTAACTATTTCACTCATCCCTCCACTCCCTCCCATCTGGCAACCACCAGCATGTTCTTGGCATCTATGAGTCCATTTCTGTTTTGTTGTGTTTGTTCATTTGTTTTGTAGATTCTACATATAAGTGATATCGTAAGGTAATTGTATTTCTCTGTCTGCTATATGTCACTTAGCATAATGCCCTCTAGGTCCATTCATATTGTCATATGATTTCATTCTTTTTTATGGCTGAGTAATATTCCACTCTGTGTGTGTGTGTGTGTGTGTGTGTGTGTGTGTGTCCAGTTTTCATACATATATATGAAAACTTCTTTATCCAATCGTCTATTGATGGACACTTTGGTGGCTTCCGTATGTTGACTATTGCCAGTAAAGCTGCCATGAACATAAGGGTGCATATATCTTTCTGAATTTGTGTTTTGGTTTCCTTCAGAAAGATACCCCCAAGTGTAATTCCTGCATCATATGGTAGGTCTATTTTTAATTTCTTGAGGAACCTCCATACTGTTTTCCATAGTGGTTGTACCAATGAACACTCCCAACAAAAGTGCATGAGGGTTCCCTTTTCTCCACATCCTGAGCAATACTTGTTATTTGTTGTCTTTTAGATGATAGCCATTCTTTCAGGTGTGAGGTGATAATCTCATTGTGGTTTGGATGTGCATTTCCCTGATGATGAGTGATGTTGACCATCTTTTCATGTGTCTTTTGGTCAACTGTATATATTCTTTGGAAACATGTTTGGTCTTCTGCCAATTTTTTATTTGGGTTTTTGTTTTTTTGGAGGCTGACTTGTGTGAGTGAGTTCTTGGTCTATTTTGTGTATGAACCACTTACCAGATATATTGTTTGTAAATATTTCTCACATTCAGTAGGCTGCCTTTTTGTTTTGTGGATGGCTTCCTTTGCCATTGAAAAGCTTTTCAGTTGGATGGAGTCCCATTGCTTTATTTTGCCTTTGTTTCCCTTGCTTGAGGAGACAGGTCCAAAAAATATTGCTAAGACTGATGTCAAAGAGTGTACTGCCTATGTTTTCTTCTAGGAGTTTTATGGCTTCATGTCTTTGTTCTAGTTCTCCTAAAAATTCCATTGGTATTTTGCTAGAAATGGCATCGAATCTCTAGATAGCCTTGGGGTGTGGAATGATTTTAACAATACGAATTCTTCTAATCCATGAGCATGGTATGTCTTTCCATTTGTTTGTGTCGTCTTCAATTTCTTTCATCAGTGTCTTCCAGTTTTCTGAGTATAGGTCTTTCACCTACTCGGTTAGATGTATCCCTAGGTATTTTATCTTTGTTAATGTCATTGTCCGTGGGGTTGTTTTCTTAATTTCTCATTCTGACAGTTTGTTGTGAGTGTATAGAAATGCAACTGATTTCTGTAGATTAATTATGTATGCTGCAACTTAACTGTGTTTTCTGATGAGTTCTATTTGGGTTTAGGTGTCATCTTCAAGATTTTCTGTATAGAGTACCATGTTATCTACAAACAGTGACAGTTTTACTTTTTCTTCTGCTATGCGATTCCTTTTATTTTTATTTTTCTAAATCTAACTACTATGACTAGGACTTCTTAGATCATGTCAAATGAAAGTGGCTGGAATGGTCAGGGTTAGGGTTAGGTTTAACCATGACTAGCCCTCTTCCCCGTCCTCTCTTTCCATGTCTCTGAGACCTCCATGAAGGACAGGACTAGTCCACAGTCACAAATGGCTCAGGGAGTTGAGCTGGTCCATTGTTTTTCTGCCCCCTAGTCCTGGGCATAGTTTTGTGTACTGTCTGTGTATCTTCTTTGGCCAGGTGTCCATTCAGATCTTTCCCTATTTTAATTGGGTTGTTTGTGTTAGAGTTATTTGTATGTTTTGAGACAAAACCTTTATTAGATATGTGTTTGCAAATATTTTTCTCCTAGTTTGTGACTTGTTTTTTGATTTTCTGAGTAAGGTCATTCACAGAGTACAAACCTTTAATTTTATTAAGTCCATATTATTGCTTGTTTTCATTTTTAGATTGCCTTTTTGTGTTGTGTGTTAAAACTCTAAAGCTCATGATTTACATGGGCAAACCCAAGCTCATGTCAATTTTCTTCTATAATTTTGAATAGTTTTGTATTTAAAATTTGTCTGTGGGGACTTCCCTGGTGGCGCAGTGGTTAAGAGTCCGCCTGCCAATTCAGGGGACACGGGCTCGAGCCCTGGTCCAGGAAGATCCCACATGCCGTGGAGCAACTAAGCCTGTGAGGCACAACTACTGAAGCCTGCGCGCCTAGAGCCCGTGCTCCCCAACAAGAGAAGCTACGGCAGTGAGAAGCCCGTGCACCGCAACGAAGAGTAGCCCTGCTCGACGCAACTAGAGAAAGCCCACATGCAGCAACGAAGACCCAAGCAGCCAAAAATAAATTATAAAATAAAATAAAATTTGCCTCTGAATAACTTTGAGTGAATTTGGTATAAGTTGTAAAGTTTGCATCTACATTCATTTCATTCCAAATGGTTTCCAATTAATTGTTCCTTAACTAATTTTAGAAAACTTTTGGGATAGAGACTCCTTTTCAGTTTGAATTTCCAGTTTAATGGCTTCAGCAGTTCTGTCAGTAGGGGGCGCTGTCTCCAGTGACCTGTGAGGGAGGGCGGCCTGCACTTCCTGCACTGACCACAGGGTGGCGCCGAGCTCGCCTCTCTGACCCACAGCGCATGCTCGTTCCCTGCGAACTCGATTCTGAGCGCAGCTGAGAGGAGTGGAGCCTCCTCAGGCGCGGGGGCGGGGGCTTCGGGTGGGACGCCCGGCTCAGCGTCTCTGCTGACAGGAGCTCGGTCTCCGTCTTCTTAGGACTCGCTGGGGTTTCGGCTTCAGGACGAAGTGGGGCTGCGTCCACGCTGACTAGGGAACTAGGTTTCCTGAGGACCCAGGTGATGCCTGAGGGAAAGGTGAAGAGACAGTGAGGAAAAGTGGGGAGAAGCTTCCTGTGGGCGACTGACGGCTGAGGGGGTCCGTCTTCATGTGACCGAGGAAGGGCTTGGTGTGCAAAGCTGGGCTTTTGCTCAGGTTTGTGTGCAGGGTAGCCAGCATGAGTTACGGGGTGTCCAGTTTTCCCAGCACCATGTATTGAGGGGACTGTCGTGCTCCGTGGTGTGTCCTTGGTCCCTTTGTCATAAATTAACTGACCCCGTCCGTGTGGGCTGAATTCTGGGCTCTCTGTCCTGTTCCTCTGGTCCCTGTGCCTGTTTTGAGCCAGTTCCACACTGTTTTGGTGACTGTAGCTTCGTAATGTAGTGTGAAGTCAGGGAGGGAGATGCCTCCAGCCTGTTCTCTTTTCTCAGGGTTGCTTTGGCTATTTGGAGTCCTTTGTGGTTCCACACATATTAGGAGGATTTGCTCTATTTGGGGGGAAAATACCGTGGAATTTTGGGAGGAATTGCATTCACTGTGTCCATTGCTTTGGGTAGAATGGGTATTTTAACAGTATTAATTGTTCTGTTCCCTGAGAACAGGATGTCTTTCCATTTATTGGTGTGTTTTTCAATTTCTCCATCAATGTCTTAAAGTTTTCAGTGTGCAGGTCTTTCACATCCTTGGTTAACTTTATTCCCAGGTATTTTGTTCTTTTCGATGCAATTGTAAATAGGGTTGCTTTCTTTCTCTTTCTGATGGTTCATTATTAGTGTTTAGAAATGCAATTGATTTCTGTATATTGATTTTGCAACTTTACTGAATTCATTTATTAGTTCTAATAGTTTTTTTGTGGAATGAAGTGGAAAATTGGAATTCCAAAATCCCACTGTTTCTACCATATCTAGGTCGTCCACAACATGGAGGACAGTGGCTCCTAATATAACCTTCCCACAGTGCCTCTATATTACATGTGGACTTTGGGTGAACTGGATCTGGGTAAAGCTTGGCTTCTATATGGAAGTTTGGTGTTTTCTCTGCTTTTCTGGTATGCTATTGACATACATGATATTTTGAAAAATAATTTACTTTCCAGTAATTTCAAACATACAACTTTACACACATAAAACGAGTCTTGTACCTTGATTAAATATACTCCTAAATATTGACGTTGACATTATTAAAAATGGAATTGTTTTCAAAAATTCTTTTTCATATTATTTTTTGCTAGCATATACATATAAGATAGATTTTCATGAATTGATATTTTGTTCTATAACTGCTTAATTAGTTGATTAGCTCAAATAATTTCTTTGGTGATTATAGATAGTATTTTTTTTTTTTTTTTTTTTTGCAGTATGCGGGCCTCTCACTGTTGTGGCCTCTCCCGTTGCGGAGCACAGGCTCCGGACGCGCAGGCTCAGCGGCCATGGCTCACGGGCCCAGCCGCTCCGCGGCATGTGGGATCTTCCCGGACCGGGGCACGAACCCGCGTCTCCTGCATCGGCAGGCGGACTCTCAACCACTGCGCCACCAGGGAAGCCCACAGGTAGTTTTATATATAAGATGATGTGACCTATGTTCTGTGAAGAGACACAGTTTTAATTTTCCCACTCACCCACAGATGCCTTTAATTTTTCCCTCGGGAGTCTGGGTAGAACTTCCAGGACACTATTGAGTAACGGTGATGAAGGCCAGCTTCCTGGCCTTGCTCCTGACTTCAGGAGTAAATCTTTCAGTCTTTAACGTTGAGCATGAAGTTTGCTGTGGCTTTTTGTACTACTCTTTTCCATATTGGACAAATTTCCAGTCCTACTTTCTTGAGTGTTTATCATGAAATAACACTGGATTTTCATTGTAGGTTTTTTTGCATTAATTGACATGATCATGTGTTTTTACTTCCCACCATTACTGTGGTTCAATACATTGCTTACTTTTAATATGTTGAGCAACCTGGAATTTCTGGTGTAGAGATACTTGCTTATGGCATCATCCATTTAAAGTTCTGTTGGTTTCATGTTGCTATTATTTTGTGATAGATTTTTACATTCATATTTATAAGTTATATTGGGGTAGTTTTCTCTTTTTTTTCTTTATTTTTAAATCTTTTTTTAAATAGTGATTTCATTTCATTTTATTTATTTATCTGTTTTGGCCACATCCCATGGCTTGTGGGATCTTAGTTCCCCAGTCAGGGATCGAACCCAAGCCCTTGGCAGTGAAAGCACAGAGTCCTAACCACTGGGCCACCAGAGAATTCCCTAGTTTTCTTTTTAAAGATGTATTTGTATAATTTGATTAGATTTGGCTTGGTGTAAGTGGTTTGGAGGGTTAGCATTAGGGCTGGGACTGGTGTGAGGGCTGGGGCTGTGTATGGTTTATGGTTGCTGTTAGGGTTTATGGTTTTTTGTTTTTTTTTTTTGCGGTACGCGGGCCTCTCACTGTTGTGGCCTCTCCCGTTGCGGAGCACAGGCTCCGGACGCGCAGGCTCAGCGGCCATGGCTCACAGGCCCAGCCGCTCCGCGGCATGTGGGATCTTCCCGGACCGGGGCACGAACCCGCGTCTCCTGCATCGGCAGGCGGACTCTCAACCACTGCACCACCAGGGAAGCCCCAGGGTTTATGTTTTATGGTTATGGTTTATGGTTATGACTTATTTATGGGTATGGTTAATGAATATATTTTATGGTTTATGGTTTGGTTATGGTTATGGTCTTGCTTATTGGTTAAGGTTTATGGTTTTGGTCTCAGGGTGTTAGCGTTCTGTGTTAGAGTGGGTATTCGGGTATGGGTTAGAATTGGGGTACAGGTAGGATACGGGTAGAGTATGCGTTAGGGTAAGGTACAGGTTTATGGTACGGGTTAGGGCTAAGGTTAGCTCAGGGCTTAGGGTCAGGATCAGAGTTTAGGGTGAGGATCCATGTCGGGATTGTTTTCTGCTCCTCCTGCCCTGGATTCGGATTGATGGATGAATGAAAGGTCTGCTCTGGTCACTCACTGTTTCAAATTGAGCTCAGCCTTAGTCAGGGGTTCTTAGGGCCTCAGTGGTCATGCAGAGTTTCCCTCCACTCTCCCTCCTGGGAAGGGTGATGCAGGCCCCACTCTGTCTGGGCAGCCCCAGGTCCAGCATGGCCCTGACATGCAGGATACTAAATAGATGTGTGTGTGTTTATATAAGACTCGGCGCATCAATCTGCCAGCCCCAGGTGCTGCCTTTTTTAAAAAATTAATTAATTTTTGGCTGTGTTGGGTCTTCATTGCTGTGCGGAGGCTTTCTCTAGTTGCGGCGAGTGGGGGCTTCTCATTGCAGTGGCTTCTCTTGTTGCAGAGCACAGGCTCTAGGTGCGTGGGCTTCAGCAGTTGTGGCTCGCGGGTTCTAGAGCGCAGGCTCAGTAGTTTTGGCCCACGGGCTCTAGAGCTCAGGCTCAGTAGTTGTGACGCAAGGGCTTAGCTGCTCCGCGGCTTGTGGGATCTTCCTGGACCAGGGCTTAAACCTGTGTCCCCTGCATTGGCAGGTAGATTCTTAATCACTGCACCACCAGGGAGGTCTGGTGCTGTGTTCTTGAGGGCTGGTGGGGCCCTCCTGGGACTGGATGGATCCTTTGTTCCATCTGCATGGGTGTACAAGCAGGTCTCAGAACAGCCCTTGGCCTCTGAGCATCCAGGCAGGCATCCATGTTCCTCCAGCTCAGGTTAGCCTTGGCCCCTCAATCCCCCATGGCCAATTACTGAGCTGATTGCGTCTTTACTCTTTAAAATTAAATCACTCTCTCCAGGTGGGCGAGAAGTTTACTTGTGAACTTGGTTAGAGTTATGGGTTATGGGTTAGGGTTAGGGTTAGTGTTGGGTTAGGTTTAGGATTTAGGGTTAGGGTTTAGGGTTAAGGTTTAGGGTTTAGGGTTAGGGTTTAGGGTTAGGGTTAGTGTTAGGGTTAGTGTTGGGTTAGGGTTAGGGTGGGGTAGGGTTAGGGTTAGGTTTGGGTTAGGGTTAGGCTTAGGGTTTAGGGTTAGGGTGTCCAGCCTTCCGTCCCATCCAGCTGTGGGTGTAGATGTGGTCAGTCCAGTTGCATCACAGCCCCCGATCGAATTTTGTAAGATTTCCTCTCTCTCTCACTGTCTTTTTGTTTTTTTGTAATTTATTTGTATAATGTGGTGTAGCTGATTTTCAATGCTGTGTTTCTTGGTGCTGTACATCCACTTGATTCACTTACAGAGTGACAACAATAAATTCTTTTCTAGTTTCTAATAGTCAGATACATATTTTTTTGTGAATAGCGTGTGCTGAGTCCAGGTCCTTGAGCAATGAGTAGGTCTTATCGATTACATTATTGGTTTATGGACCGGTATCTGTGCCAATTTCAACCTCCTGGTTTATGCATCACCACACCACACCTTTCCCCTTAAGCAGCCATAAGTGTGTTTTGTAAATGTGTGACCGTGTTCTGTTTGTAATTCAGTTCACGTGTGGCAATTTTTAGATTCCCCCTATAAGTGATACCTTATGATAAGTTTCTTTTGCTGTCTAACTTATTTCACTTTCAATGACTGTACATAAGTCCACCCGAGTTGCTGCAACTGTCCTTATTTCATTGATTTCAGGGCTGAGTAGTATTCCGTTGTGCATAAGTACCAAATCTTCTTTATCCATTTTTTCCTTCCAAGGACTTTTAAATTATACCCAAGTCGAGGCTTTTGTAAACATAGCAGCAGTAAACGTTTGGGTGCCTACGTCCTGTGTTTTGGTCTTTCCAAGATATATGCCCATGAGTGGAAGTGCCCTATGCTTTGTAGCTCTGTTTTTTAGATGTTTTAGGAAACACAATACACTTCTCCAGAGTGGCCGCTGGCAATTTACACTCCCTCCATCAGCATAACAAGGCTCCCTTTTCTCCTCGCCCTGTCCTGCATATCTGGTTTTTACTCTTTGTGAGGATGGCCCTTTTTTTCTGATTCAAAGTGATACCTCTTTGTAGTGTTGATTTACATTGCCTGCTTCTTTGGTTGGCCAAAAAGGGCGTATGCATTTTTCCTGAATATATTCAGAAAAAATGCATACTCCCTTTTTGTCCAACTGCATCCTTGGCGAAATTCAGCTGCCTTTCATGTGCTTTAAGGACGAGTCCAATCTACCTGTTGAAATCCCTTTCCTGCAATTCTGCCTTGCTTTCAACTCCTTTTTGTTGACTTACCTCAAGAAATTTTTCAACGATAGGTATCATTTACAACCCTGCAGGTTTGTGAATTGCAGTGCCCCTGAGCTCCATTTTTCTTGTTCCATACACCAAAGAGGTAATCAACAAGACCTACTCTATAGCCAAAGAACTGAACTCAGCACACTCCAGTCACCGAAAAAGAATATATACGATTGGTAAGAATCTGAAAAAGAATTTATAGATGTCTTTCTGTAAGTGAATTAACTGGATGTACAGCAGCAAGAAAAATAGCATTGAAAATCACCTATACCCCATCATAACAATGCATTCCAAAAACAAACACAAAAACAGAGAGAGAGAGAGAAATTCTTACAAATTCGTTCAGGGGCTGTGATGAAACCTGCATTGACCCCATCGAGATCCACAGCTAGACGGGACATAAGGCTGGACACTCGTGAGGCTGAGAGTTTTGGTGAGGATGGGACAGCAAATGCAGCCCCTTTAGAGTAATACTGCCTGGTCCCCAGTCCATGGGTTGCAAATCTCCAGGTGCAGGGGAATCTTCCTACAGCTAAAACATGCATGGGACACGCAGAGGATGGTACACTGTGTGATCGGGAAGAGTTTGGGAAAGGCAGCTCATCTCATCTCCTGGGGCTCGGGTTCCCCCCTGCAGCCTCTTTCCTAACAATCTCCCCACTTGGGGAGGTCAGCACCTTCAGCATCCTGGGTTTTTTTGTTTTTAACATCTTTATTGGAGTATAATTGCTTTACAATGGTGTGTTAGTTTCTGCTTTATAACAAAGTGAATCAGTTATACATATACACATGTTCCCATATCTCTTCCCTCCTGCGTCTCCCTCCCTCCCACCCTCCCTATCCCACCCCTCTAGGTGGTCACAAAGCACTGAGCTGATCTCCCTGTGCTACACGGCTGCTTCCCACTAGCTCTCCACTTTACGCTTGGTAGTGTATATATGTCCATGACACTCTCACCTCGTCACAGCCTCCCCCTCCCCCTCCCCATATCCTCAAGTTCATGCTCTAGTAGGTCTGTGTCTTTATTCCTGTCTTACCCCTAGGTTCTTCATGACCTTTTTTTTTTGTCTTCTTAGATTCCATATATATGTTTTAGCATACGGTATTTGTTTTTCTCTTTCTGACCTACTTCACTCTGTATGACAGACTCTAGGTCCATCCACCTCACTACAAATAACTCAATTTCATTTCTTTTTATGGCTGAGTAATATTCCATTGTATATATGTGCCACATCTTCTTTATCCATTCATCTGTTGATGGACCCTTAGGTTACTTCCATGTCCTGGCTATTGTAAATAGAGCTGCAATGAACAATTTGGTGCATGACTCTTTTTGAATTATGGTTTTCTCAGGGTATATGCCCAGTAGTGGGATTGCTGGGACGTATGGTAGTTCTATTTGTAGTTTTTTAAGGAACCTCCATACTGTTTTCCATAGTGGCTGTATCAATTTACATTCCCACCAGGAGTGCCAGAGTGTTCCCTTTTCTCCACACCCTCTCCAGCATTTATTGTTTCTAGATTTTTTGATGATGGCCATTCTGACCGGTGTGAGATGATATCTCATTGTAGTTTTGATTTGCATTCCTCTAATGATTAATGATGTTGAGCATTCTTTCATGTGTTTGTTGGCAATCTGTATATCTTCTTTGGAGAAATGTCTATTTAGGTCTTCTTCACACAGTTTGGAATTTGTCCGGAGGATGAGGTGGAAGGGGGGGAAACAATGAGAGACAAGCCTGAGGTGTTTGGACAGGCACATGCCACTCTAATTTCCAATTAGGAAGAGGAACTGACCAAACGCTCACCTTGCCCCTGGAACCAGAATAGGGCTTGAAGCAATCCTGCTGTTTTGTGGATAGATCCCAAAGAAACAAGTGAATATATTCAGGAAAAACGCATACGCCCATTTTGGCCAACGGCATCATTGGAGAAGTTCTGACCCTTTCCATGTGCTTTAGTGGTGAGTCCCATCTACCTCTTGAAACCCTGTTCCTGCACTTCTGCCTTGCTTTCAAGTCCTTTTTCATGACTTAGCTCAAGGCGTTTTTTGACGTTAGGAATCTTTTACAATCCTGCAGGATTGTGAATTGCAGTGCCCCTGAGCTCCATTTTTCAACTTGCTTTTTTGGGAACTGGCCACAAAACAGCAGGATTGCTTCAAGCCCTATTCTGGTTCCAGGGGCAAGGTAGCCTTTGGTCAATTCCTCTTCCTAATTGGAATTTAGAGTGGCATTTACCTGTCCAAACACCTAGAGCTTGTCTCTCACTGTTTCCCCTACTTCCGCTTCATCCTCCAGACAAATTCAAAACTGTGCGAAACAGGATGTTGAAGGTGCTGACTTCCCCTAGTGGGGAGATTGTTAGGAAAGAGGCTGGAGGGGGGAACCCGAGCCCCAGGAGATGAGATGAGCTGCCTTTCCCAAACTCTTCCCGATCCGACGGTGTACCATCCTCTGGGTGTCCCATGCATGTTTTAGCTGTACGAAGGGTCCCCTGCACCTGGAGATTTGGGATCCATGGAATGGGGACCAGGCAGTATTACTCTAAAGGGGCTGCATTTGCTGACTCATCCTCACCAAGCCTCTCAGCCCCACGAGTGTCCCGCCTTAGGGCCCATCCAGCTGTGGGTCTAGATGGGGTCAATCCAGGGTGCATCACAGCCCCTGAACGAATTTTGTAACAGTTTCTCTCTGTGGTTTTTTTTGTAATTTATTTTTATAATGGGGTATAGCTGATTTTCAATGCTATTTTTCTTGCTGCTGTACATCCAGTTAATTCACTTACAGAGAGACATCCATAAATTCTTTTTCAGATTCTTACCAGTCGTATATATTCTTTTATGGTGACTAGAGTGTGCCCAGTCTAGTTTTTTGAGCTATAGAGTAGGTCTTGTCAATTACCTATTTGGTCTTTGGAACCCTATCTGTGCTCATTTCAACCCTCTGGTTTATGCCTCACCCCACCCCACCTTTCCCCTTTAGCAGCCATAAGTTTGTTTTCTAAATGTGTGACTCTCTTTTGTAATTTAGTTCATGTGTAGCCATTTTTAGATTCCACCTATAAGTGATATCTTATGCTAAGTGTCTTTTTGTGTCTGACTTATGTCACTTAGAATGATTGTACCTACGTCCATCTGAGTTGCTGCAACTGGCCTTATTTCATAGATCTCATGGCTGAGTAATATTCCATTGTACAGAAGTACCATACCTTCTTTATCCATTTTTTCCTTCCAAGGACATTTATATTGTTTCCAAGTCGAGGCTCCTGTAAAAGGGCTGCACTAACAGTTGAAGTGCCTGTGTCCTATGGGTTTATGGTTCTCCCGAGATGCATACCCAGGAGTGGAAGTGCTGTGTGCTCTGGAGCTCTGTTTTTTAAAATTAATTAATTAATTAATTTTTTTTTGCCTGTGTTGGGTCTTTGTTATTGCGCATGGGGTTTCCCTAGTTGCAGCAAGTTGGGGCTACTCTTCATTGAAGTGTGCGGGCTTCTCATTGCAGTGGCTACTCTTCTTGCAGAGCACAGGCTCTAGGCGTTGGGCTTCAGTAGTTGTGGCACACAGGCTCAGTAGTTGTTGCTCACGGGCTCTAGAGCACAGGCTCAGTAGTTGTGGTGCACGGGCTTAGTTGCTCCGCGGCATGTGTTATCTTTCTGCACCAGGGCTCGAACCCGTGTCCTCTGCATTGGCAGTTGGATTCTTAACCACTGCGCCACCAGGCAAGTCCCTATAGCTCTAGTTTTTAGAATTTTTAGGAAACATCGTACCCTTCTCCAGCGTGGCTGTTAGCAACCGACATTCCCGCCATCAGTGTAACAGGGCTCCCTTTCCTCCACGTCCTCTCCTCCATTTCTTGTTTTTACACTTTGTGAGGGTGGCCATTCTGACTGGGGCAAAGTGATACATCTTTGTAGTGTTGATTTGTATTTCCCACGTTTGGTTGGCACGAGGGCGTAAGGATTTACACCTGTAAGCCCTTTTTGGCCAACTGAATCATGGGCAGTGTTGAGCAGCTTTCATGTGCTTTAACGGCGAGTCCAATCTGCGTCTTACAATCCGGTTCCTGCAATTCTGCTTTGTTTTCAAGTCCTTTTCAGTTACTTACCCTAAGACATTTTTCCACCATAGTTGTCATTTACAACCCTGCAGGCCTTGTGGATTGCAGTGCCCCTGAGCAACTGTCTTCAACTTGTTTCTGGAACCGGCCACAAAGTGGCAGGATTGCTTCAAGCCCCATTCTGGTTACAGGGGCGGCCTGAGCCTTTGGGAAATTCCTCTTCCTGATGGGAAATTAGAGTGGCATGTGCTGTCCAAGCACGTAGAGCTTGTCTCTCATTCCTTCCCCCGCTTCCCCTTCATCCTCCGGACAAATTCCAAGCCGTGCACGACCGGCTGTTGAGTGTGCTGACTCCCCAGGTGGGGAGACTCTAAGGAAAGAGGCTGGAGCGGGGACCCCACCCCCAGGACATGTGGAGATAAGGTGACTTTTCCAAACTCTTCCCGCCCATCCAGCCCCCCATCCTCTGGGGTTCTGTCCGGACACCGCGGGGTTTCCAGCGGTGCGGGGCTCTGGCACCGCCCTGCAGGGAGAAGCCCTGCTACCCGCGCCTGCAGCGCCACCTGCTGGCCTCTCTGTCCTCCCGTTGGGCACAGTCTTCACCTTCCCCGCTGCCTCGGACGGTCCATCTCCGCACTGTCCTGTGATCAGCCCCTCGTCCCCACCGCCATCACGCCCAGCTCCACACCCCTCGTCCAGCCTCAGGGATGACCCAGGACTGGGCTCCCCGCCTGCCCACCGTTGGTCGTTGTCCTCAGTCCACCTGTGCAGACAGGTGAGGATCCCCTCCAGAGGCTCCCAAATGCTTCACCCCTACCTCCTCCCCGGGGTCAGCCCATGTCCTGTTGGGATGTTCCACCCTCACCAAGCCCCCAAGTACATGCCAAGGGCAGGCATCAGGCCTGCTGCGTGCACTGCTGTGCGTCCTGCTATATACACAGGCATGACCCTGCCCCAGGTTGCAGGAAAGGCAGCCTTACCTCGGGACGTGGGGAGAGGGGCTGCCCACAGGGCGGACATCCGCTCTCGACTCACCAGGCAAGGGCAGCCGGGTTCTTGCTCCTTGGACCCTTTCTCACCCAGCCTGACCAGGACATGGCTTTGTACCCACCCCCGTTGTCCCTCCATTGGCCTCGCTCTTGTGAGCAGAGCAGGACAGTGTGGTCTGTGGTCACAGGCTGAGACACACAGACACTGGCTGACCCGCGTGCACCCACGCTTACCACGCGGAACGGGCACTACACCAGGGCCTGTGCGGTGTGGGCTCACCTGCCCTTAGAGAGGCCGGGCCTCTGTCCTGGCTCTAGAGGTCACCTTGAGTCTGACGGGAGTGTCCGTGCTCCGTGGGCCTCGCTCCAGGCTGGTCTGTGCTGACGGCGTGATACACGGTGGGGCTTCCTGAGTCCCCCGGGGGCTGGAGGCCAAGGTCAGGCACATGGCGGTCCCCACATTGACGTGACAGACCCCAATAAACCCTGCACTTCAGGACTCAGGTGGGATTCCCTGGGCTGCCACAGCCGAGGAGGCTGGACCCTGCTCATCCCCCCTGTCCTCGCTGATTTTAACTTGCATCCTTCACCATAATAAACCCTGGGTATAACAGCTTCAGGGAATTCTGGGAGCCTCCAAGAAAAAAGAAGCCGGAGAGGGGTCTCTGGGTCCCCAACTCTGCAGTTGGGGTCAGAAGTCGGTGGGGAGGATCTTGGGGCCCTGGAATCTGAAGGGCCCCTCTACCAGGGGAGGGGTAGGAGACCCTGGGTGGTAGTTAAGCTGTGTCCAAGGCCCTCCTGCGTAGGAGACTTCCTAGCCCCGGGGATCCTGAAGAAGCTGGCTCCCTCCTCCCCTCAGCCCCCAGGCCTGGTCCCTGTTCTTGAGAAATTCCCTAGGATGGGATCCTGGTGCTGGAGGTGCCCCGATGCTGTGGCCTCCTGAGCCTCCAGTGAGGATAACGGGAGTGGGGGAAGACTTGTTCACAGAAAGGGAGCTTCTGCCAGAACAGAGCCTGGGTCTGCTGCCCCCACCCCCAGGTGCACTGGGGCAGGAATGTGAGAGCGAGGCTCCCTCCCCTCCCAAGACACCCAAGACACATGGGCGCTGGGCGCTGGACTCCCACACAATATTAAAATCTCCCACTCAGGCCTGATGGGTGAGAGACGCTATTTAAAGATTATTAATGGGGCCAAGGGAGCCCAGAGGGTGAAGTTGGGTGTGGGGAGAGTTGGAAAATCACCCAAGGACACGCTCTTCCTGCAGCGACCCCCCAGGTGAGCCCAGGTGGAGGTGGACCCATCAAGGCAGAGCCCACATTCAGGGTCTTTGGGGGACAAATAGCCAAGCACCCCCAGTAGTTGCCTTCACCTGCTGCAGTTAGGGCCTGCCCTGTCTTCTTCATGGCCAAATTCTCACCCCTCCCAGAAGCCCTCTTGGGGGTTCATGGGATGGGGGTGTCCATGGCAGGACTGGAGGGCCTGTGGTGGGCTGGAGGCCACGTGGCAGGCAGGAGGGCTCGCATCAAGCCTGCCGGTCCACACCTCCTGGTCACAGGCCCGCACAGAGTCCACCAGGCTGTGGATGTGGTAGAAGGTGCAGAGGTGTGGGGACCGGTGCAGCCATGCAGGTGTCTGACCACCGAGCGGTCAGTGTGGAGTATTCCCAGGGAGCCCTGGCCGTGCTCGCACCCTCCCGGGAAGGACACGTCAGCATGGCCCCTGGAATGACTGGGAGGTCAGCCGGCAGCGCCCCCCACCCAACCTCACTGTTACCACAGGAAACGAGGCAACTCCGTGAGGAAACACGGAACATCACCAGCCTGATGCTGTCCTGAGGAAGGTCAGCTGGCATCTGGGAACTGGGTGTTATGTTGGGTTGAATGGGGGGGGTCCCCCAAGGAGTTATGTCCACGTCATGCCCCCCAGAATCTGAGAATGGAACCTAATTTGGAAGTACGGTCTTTGCAGGTATAATTAGTTACGGATCTGGAGATGAGGTCCTCCTGGAGCTGGGTGGCCCTGAATCAGTGACAGTGTCCTTCTAAGAGACCGGAGGAGAGACACAGACACACAGGAGACACCACGTGAAGACAGAGGTAGAGACGGGAGGGATGCGGCCACAAGCTCAGGAACGCCTGGAGCCCCCAGAAACTGGAGGCTCCCCTGGAGGGAGCGCAGCCCTGGGACACCTTGACCTCAGACGTCTGGTCTCCAGGACTGAGAGAGGACAGGTTTCTGTTGCTCTGCACCTCCGTTTGTGGTCGTTTGTCACAGCTGCCCCGGGAAGTTAATGCAGCTGGTGAGCAGCTCCCGGGCCTGATCTAAACCCTCCCGCCTCCCGTTAGGGGCAGCCCCCTGCGCCTGTGCTGTTGCACAAACCATGTGGCTCATGCTGGACCCCGGCTCCCCTTCTGGGCACTGGCATTTTGGAGGGTAAGGGCAGAGAACACCACGCGACCAGCCCCCAGCTGGGTGCCATGCCTCTAGTGAGCTTCCCTGGGGGGACGGGTGTGCGGGTAACTGTCATGGTTCTGTCCTTCATCGCTGGGGGAAGAGACACCCTAGAGACCCTCGAGGGAAGGAGGGGGCATGAAGGGTCATGAGGTGACCGGAGCAGGGGCCCTCCCTCCCGGGCATCCCTACTGTGTACTGTGACCCATCTCAGCTGTGAGGACACAAGCCACGAGCATGTGCTGGGTCCTGTGAGCCTCCAGCCAGTCCCTGAAGGTGAGGGTGGCCCTGCGGACCCCAGCCCTCTCCTCCACGTCTAGTAGGTGGAAGGCCCACTTCTGCTTGCCATTCCAGAAGCGGTTCTGGAGCTGTCCTGGGAGGGTTTCTGGGGTTATGCAGGCTGAGCCCCTGTTGCTAAGTCCCCACTTCCCCACAAGAGCCTCCAGAGCAAGCAGTTTGCCCTGTTGCCTGAATGCCCCCCACCAGTTTTCTCAGGAAAGAATCAGGGGTTTCTGTAGCGGCGTCTGCAGGCAGCTCTGCATCTGGGCCCACGTTCACATCTTCTGTGTAAACACTGAGAACCTTACCTGACACCTGCCCCAGCTGACCACCTCCGCATGCCGACCACAGGCCCCAGTGCGGGCGTCAGACTGACCGCCCGTCTCAGCCTCCTCTTGTTGTCAAAGCTGCTCCAGGCTCTGCTCAAAGCCCGTGGACCCACCTTTCACAGGGCTGTCCTCCACCCCCCATCTTCAGCAGGAGTTCACCTAAGTATTTAAGTGAAGGGGTCCAGAGATAAGAAAGGAAGCTACAAACAAACAAACAGATGGAGCCAGCTGGGACCAAGATGGCAACGAATCTGACCCCCAACAGACCCTGAGTCTCATCACAGGTTGAATTTACTATATCGGCATATTAAGTGACACACCCACCGGCGGCCATGACTGGACGTGAAGGACCAGAAACGGGTCAAAGGAGGTGGTGCCCCGCCCCCTTGGGAAAAGCCCCGCCCCTTCCCCGGAAGGCCTCTTCATCCCATCACTAGCCTCACTCCTCCTCCCTTTGTCTTCGCTCTTTACAATTAAGCCACTCTCTCCAGGAGGGCGAGAAGTTGATCTGTGAACTTAGTTCCCGCTTCTCCATTCTTTGGCCACTGGATAGAGCCTGTGCTGTGGTGGTCTGGGCTTTGGTTTTGTTATTTGCCTACTTGACTCCACGTGGACAAAGGAAACCTCCCCCGCTGAGGCAGAGCGCCTCGCCAGGCTGGGGCCCCCGAGCAGGGTCCACGTGACGTCACTTGGTAACAGTCTGTAAGGGGGCGTGGTCTCTGCCCGCGGGGTGGGGGCAGGGAACACCTACAGCCACAGCGCCGGCTCCGTGGACGGCACGGCCCCTCGTGGGGCTGGACCGTCTGCTCTCGTCCCCCCACGCCTGACACCCCCGGACAGTCGTGACGCGGTGACACTGGCTGCTGGGCGTCCAGTCAGGAGGGACCAGAGGCAGCACCTGGTGCCAGGTGAGACGTGCCTTTTCACGGGCAGGGGACGTAGGAGATATTAGGACTTTGTGTCTAGAAAACAAACCAAGCGGCTAGAAGGTGATCTGAGCTGTGGACCTGAAACCCACATGCCAGGTGAGAGCTCCCACTGGACACTGGCTTGGAGGCTTCCACACAGGCGAGACCACCCGCCCGACCCCTCCAGGCCTCCCTGTGGGCACAGCTAGGCCTGCGTTCCTCAGGCTCCCCGACCCAGAGCCTGAAGGGCTGAGGCTGCCAGGGCCTGGGGACGCGAGGGGTCCCTCCACCAACGCTGCTCAGCCCCTCCTCCCCAGTGACCAGGGGGGGGAAGCCCCGTGGAGTCTCAGACCCGGCACAGGCAAAGCTCGCACACACACACACCCCCCCGAGGACCCCCGGCCCAGCCCTGCTTCCTCAGGCCCACCGTCTGCCCCTCCCGGTGCCCGCGTCCCACCGACCCACATTCCCGGTGTGGACGTCCAAGTGCACAAGCTGCTCCGTGTCCTCTTCCCACATGGAACACCCCCATCCGTGCTTCTCCCTAATGACGGCCTGGACCCCGAATGTTCTGGGCAGGAAGAGGGCTGAGGAGGAGGCTGGCCTGTCCCATCTGCCTCCTGGGGGCCCAGACACAGGGCTTGGGGTTGCTGGGCCTTGAGGTCTGGATGCTTCCAGGTGTGGGATGAAGCTGCCACTGCCCACTGGAGCTGCTCCTTCTGAGACTCAGGAAGCAGGGGGTCCCACCACATGGAGCCCATCCCCAGGCTCTGCTGCGAGTCTGCTGGGATCTGCTCTCCCGATCCTGAAGGCAGACCTGTGGGAAACAGGACCTGCGATTCCTATACTGACGGTGTTCTGTGGAATTTCCACTAGACCCCTTCCTACCCTGTTCTGAGCAAATTACTAGTCAGTCCATGCTACCATCACCCCACGAGCAGACCAGGAAGCTGAGGCTCCGAGAAGCCAAGTAATCCAGCCGGAAGCACAGCTGTGGGACCATGGAGTGGGGTCTGCACCCGCCCAGGGGGACTGCCCACTCCCTGCAGGTTCCACGCCTGTTCCCTTCAACCCCCTCCCGGGACCAGCTCGCAGAGCCTCCTCTTGGGGGGATTCACTTACCTTCTTCTAACAGGATCTGTCTCACTATCCTGTTTTGGGATCACCCGGAAGGCTTGTCACTGAAGCAGGATCAGCCTCACGTCACCAGGGCAGCTTTCCTGGATCACACTCACCGCCTGCACGTCCACTCTCAGCTCAGACCCAGAAAGGCCCCCTCGGCCCCGAACCCCATGGCTCTGCCTGGGCTCCCACCTCCTCCTGCCTGGTCCGTCCCTCTCATGTCCCCTGCAACGTCACCAGGAGCTCCCACCTGCCCAGGCAGGCTGTCTGCTCTGTCCTGGGGAGGCCTCCGTGGTGTCAGGTGGAAGAAACAAGAGGTACCCATGCGGCCTCCCTCACGCAGCACAGTGGCCAGCACCCACCTACTCACCTCATCATTCTAGATGGACGGGTTCAGGGGGTCCGTGGTTTCTCCTGGTTCTCATTTCATGCCAGCACGGCCCACAGGGAAGTTGCTAAGCAACTCTGTGCCAGCTGCACAAAGAGGACGCTCATACACACGCCCCCCTCCCAGCACACGGGGCTCTCATTGTTAGGCCCCTCCCCGGGTATGGAACTCACCTGAGCAGGTACCCAGCAGCCCCCGGGGCCCTCGTGGTCAGGCCCCCTCCCAGGATATGGAGCTCACCTGGACAGGTACCCAGCAGCCCATGGGGCTCTCATGGTCAGGCCCCTCCCCGGGTATGGAGCTCACCTGAGCAGGTACCCAGCGGCCCCCGGGGCCCTCGTGGTCAGGCCCCCTCCCAGGATATGGAGCTCACCTGGGCAGGCACCCAGCAAGCCTGGGCGCACAGGAACCGTGCACGTAGCCCTCATTGCAGAGCACCCCCAGCCCACCTGTCCGTCAGAGCTGACCCAGAGCACCTCAGAGCAGGACCTGAACTAACAAACAGCAGCTTCTGGACAGGTCTGTGACCCTGGGCATCACTCTGTGCGGCCTCCCTCCACTGGGTCTTCCAGAGGCTTCCACTGCAGCCGGGGCACCAGGCCTCTGTCTCCACCCACCACCCCTCCTCTCCCTGACTCTTGGGTTCCTCTCATTAGGAGAAGGTCTTTTCGAAGTTGTCTCCCACTCATGGGCCAGATAAAAGGATTAGAAAACAAGCTGGAGCTGCAGCCCCTTGTCTATCCTGACCCTCAGGACCCTGTTCCTTGGACCTGGCCGGTGCAGCAAGGCCCATTTTCTGCAACTCTGAGTCCTTGATCGGCAAGGATTGGCTGACCTGGGCAGCCTGACCCTGCCTGCCAGCCCTCCCCAGGTGTTCCTGGGTTGAGGGCAATATAAACACCGCTCCAGGCAGCAAGAGCCCCTGCAGCTGTGCCTGACGCCATATTCTCTGCCCCGCCAGTAGTGTCGGGGCTGGGTTGGTGGGAGGGAGTGAGGGGCTGTGGCTTTGTGGGTGGCCCGGTGTGAGTGGGGCTCTGCTGGACTTTCTGCAGGAGTTGCCGGGCTGCCACCTGCTAAAGAAGAGGATGTGTCACGCATAACTGCCGCTGGAATTTCTCCCTGGGCAGAGGTGAGGAAGGAAAAAAGCAGTGGGGGCTGGGACAGGAGGGGTAACTCAGGTAGGGAAATGGAAAGCTTCCAGAAGAGCATCTGGGGCCAGGACCGCCCTGGCTGGCCTGCAGGCACCAAGTTGGCCTGCGTGCTGTCGCTGGTGTGGCTCCACGGCCCTTCCTCTAGGCTTTAAGGTCTTTATACACATTCAGGTGTTTCACCTGGGAAGGGTGGGAAAAGTTCAGCAGCAGCTTGCCTGGGGCTCAGCTCATGTTTACTCAGAGACACCTCAGAACGTTCCCCCAGCCTGACAATGAGGATGCTCCTTGCGGGGGTGGGGGGGGGCTGCTGGCTGCATGGGAGACGATTCCCCACTTCTGACCAACTTCAGAATTGTTTACTACTGGAGCAAGTGCCCTGATAAGGTTTTCATCTGTGTAACTAGTGGGTTCTTAATTAGCAATGTGAAGGGTGACATCAGAGGTCCGGAATCAGGATGGAAGTTCTTATCCCCAACATGTACAGGCGTAGAAACCTGGGGAGGCCGTGTGCAGCCAGCACCCTTAGGGATGGGCTTCCGACTGACCCCTCAACATTCTGGTGTCCAGCCTCTGCTTTAGGATTTCTGGGGCTCAGTGCTGACTCTAAGGGTTCTGCAATCCAGCCTCTATCGGCCTTTAGTGAGACCCGCACTTCCAGGATCCTATAGAGCAGGGTCTGTGTGACCGTTCTGTGGCTTCTGTAACAAATGACCACAAGCTGGGTGGTTTAAGACAACAGGAATTCATCCTCCCCCAGTTCTGGAGACCAGACATCTGAGATCAAGGTGTTGCAGGACGGAAGTCTCTCCAAAGGCTCCAGGATAGGGTTCTTCCTGCTTTTTCCAGATTTTGGGGGCTCCAGGCGTCCCCAGGCTTGTGGCTGCATCCCTCCTGTCTCTGCCTCTGTCTTCACCTGGCTTCTCCTCTATGTCTGTGTCTCTCCTCTTTTGTCTCTCATAAGGACTCTCTCAATTGGATTGAGGGCCACCCTAACCCAAGATGACCTCACCTCGAGATCGTTAACTACATATACAAAGATGCTTTTCCCAGATATGGTCCTGTTCACGTGTTCTGGGGGGCACATATTTTGGGGCCAGCATTGAACCCATTACCTGTGTATAAAATAACCCTCATTTTAGGAGAGTACCAAGGTCCTGTATAGACTGGCTCAGACAGCAGCTATGTGGGTGGGGGTCTGGGGAGAATGAGGACCCTGGAATCACCTGGAAAGGATGAAGTCCTGGCTGCATTAGGTGAGCTCTTCCACCACGGGGCCCGTGGAAACAGCCACTCCACTCTGTCCGTGGAAAGGGGCCCAGTGCCGAGTCCAGAAATGGTTATATTGCAGAGCTGGCTCTTCTGGGATTTCATCATCGGTAGCATCATGTAACCAATAACTACAGGCTTGGGGGAGTCACTCTGGCACATGATGACAGCACTGTCACTTTAGGCTCATCTAGCCTAGAATAGGAATGTTTGAAGGAGAAGAGTTTGGGAAATTGCAAAGCTTGGTTGTCAAGGAAACTGAGCAGGTTTGTTAAGGTTGTCAAGGAAACTTCTCCCTTAAATTGAAGGCAGGGCTGGGAGAGCTGAACTCCAGAGATCTTTTAAAGCGGCTGCTCTTAAGCACCATCACCTGAGAGGTGGCCTCAGCGTGAGCTGGGGTTTGAGAAAAGTGTGATGAGATTAAGCCTGACTTTCTGTGACAGCTGGGAAGGAGTTTGTAAAGCACCTTGGCTTTTTTTTTTTTTTTTTTTTGCGGTACACGGGTCTCTCACTGTTGCGGCCTCTCCCCTTGCGGAGCACAGGCTCCGGACGTGCAGGCTCAGTGGCCATGGCTCACGGGCCCAGCCGCTCCATGGCATGTGGGATCTTCCTGGACTGGGGCATGAACCCGTGTCCCCTGCATCGGCAGGCGGACTCTCAACCACTGCACCACCAGGGAAGCCCCCACCTTGGCTTTTAAGGCAAAAGTTTGTTGCTGGAACAAAGTGTCTTCCAAAACTGGGCTGAAGCTCAAGATGTCTCTGTTCCCTGCTTGTGAGAGTCCAGGGCAGGTGGGTGTCAGGTGCCAGGCTCTGTCCCCCTTGTTTCTCCTCCCTGCTTCCAGGTGAGGGCTCCAACCAGCAGGGTGGGGTGACCAGGTGGGCATCATGCCCTCCGTCCTAAGATGCAGGCTGGTCAAGGCCCTCACCACCTCCACCCCTTCCCCTTGGTAACACGAGACACTGTGCCCCAGCTGTAAGGGGTGGGAAGGCTGGGAGGTGCAGGGTAGCCATGAACAGGAAAAAGGGAAATGGGTTCTGATGGGCAGCTGCGCGGCTCTGCTGTGAGGGTCACCTGGATGCTAGCGTACAGACTTGGGGTCCTGTGAAGCTTCGATGCTTTGTGGTTCTGGAAATCCTCTAGGAGACGGTCCACAGCAGGTGAAGCTAATGCTCTCAGTGGAGGTGGTGAAGCCAGAGATCTTCAGTTCAGACTGAAGGTGCCGATGTGGGTGTACATACAGGACAAAACCATCTTGTGTGAATGGATTTCAGGCATGTTTAACATGAATGCAGTCATGTTAATGCCTAGCATCTTCTATCTTGTGCCTCCCCTCAGGGACCCCCTCCTCAGTTCCTGGGGCTCCTGTAACTCACGTACAGGGGGATGGAGAGTGGGCTCTGTCCAGTCTGAGCCCTGAGTTACCCTGTGTGTGAGTCTGTTCGGGGCTGCTGTTACAAATACCACAGACATGGCAGCTTGAAAAACAGACATCTCCCAGTCCTGGATGCTGTCGGAGATCAAGGTGTGTGCACGCTGGCTTCTCCTGAGGCCTCTCTCCTTGGTGCTTAGACAGCTGTCTTTTCCCCAGGTCCTCACATGGTCTCCCCCTGTGCCTATCTTGTCCTAATCTCTTCTTGTAGGACATCAATCCTATTGGATTAGTATCCACCCTAGTGACCTCATTTTTACCTTGATCACCTCTTTAAAAATCCCATCTCCAAATACAGCCACGTCCTGGGGTCCTGGGGGTTAGAGGTTCTCCATGTGGCTGAGCCTGTACCATCCTCCTTAGGAACCAAGGGTGCCTCGGTCCTTCCTTCCCTCAAGTCACACGACGTGATGTAATGGCTCAAGGAGAGGCCACTCGTGCAGAGTTTGTGTCCCAGCTGGGGAACCCTTCTCTGCTCTCTTTGATCAGGCTGTGGCAGTGCCAGTCCCCTCCGGAGGTGAGCAGTTCTGGGGTTTCCTGCCGTGTCTTCTGGCCTGCTGAGGTGCTCGTTGTCAGGGAACCCAGGAGCCAGCAGCCTAGTGGGGATGCCGGGGACTCTCAGGGCCTTGGCAGATGTCTCTCCCGGCAGGTACCCTAGTGAAAGTGGGGAAAGTTTGGGGGATTACAGGTGGGAGAGAGTCAGTCTCGTTTTTTTTTTTTTTTTTTCTTTTTGCGGTATGCGGGCCTCTCACTGTTGTGGCCTCTCCCGTTGCGGAACACAGGCTCCGGATGCGCAGGCCCAGCGGCCATGGCTCACGGGCCCAGCCGCTCCGCGGCATATGGGATCCTCCCAGACCGGGGCACGAACCCGTATCCCCTGCATCGGCAGGCGGACTCTCAACCACTGCGCCACCAGGGAGGCCCTCAGTCTCGTTTATGCTTCAGAAAGACCACGTTGGGGTGGGATGTGAAATGCACCGTGGGGGCAGGGAGCTTTCTCAGGCTTGATGGAGGAACCAGGCACAAGATCGGGCTTGGGCCAGGGCAGTGGGTGCAGAGGGAAATTAGTGTGGGAACTGGCCACAGACTGTTGTCAAAATATCGGCTTCCCTGTGCACCGAGGCCGAACAGAAATACGGAGACAGGGATTTTGGAGGAAGAGAGAGATGGCTTTATTTTTCTGCCAGGCAGCAGGGAAGACATAGTCGGCTAGTGCCTCAAGAACTGGGCACCCCTCCTTGAGAATCAGGGAAGATCTTATATGTGGGGCTCTCGCAGTCCGGGGTATAGGATGAGGATCAAAGTAGTGAAGGTCTTGCATTCCTCCTTTCCTTTGCATTATTTCAAAACAGTCACAGTTGGCATCAGGCCGCCTGGTAATAGGGTCTGGCAGTCTGGTAATTGCATCCGTTTGCCTCTGGTTTATGGGCGGTGAACTTGTTTCTGAAATGCAAAAACTATAGGGGGTGATTTTTTTTTTTTTTTTTTTTTTTTTTGCGGTATGCGGGCCTCTCACTGTTGTGGCCTCTCCCCTAGTGGAGCACAGGCTCTGGACGCGCAGGCTCAGCGGCCATGGCTCACGGGCCTAGCCGCTCTGCGGCTTGTGGGATCTTCCCAGACCGGGGCACGAACCCGTGTCACCTGCATCGGCAGGCGGACTCTCAACCACTGCGCCACCAGGGAAGCCCCTAGGGGGTGATTTTTTATGAGGGGCGTATAGAATGTAAGTGCTGTACATGATAAGGTGAGGGAGCGAGAGGCAGGGGATGTAACTCTCACAGAGTCAGGGGTGATGGGTGCCGAATGTAAATTACATAGTGTTAGGGAGTGAGGTTAGCTTTGTAAAGTACAAATCTAGTTACTACAAATTAGTGACAAAGTAAAACAAGGAGTGATGAACTCTTTCAGGCCAGGTTGTGTTTCTTCTCTAGCCTGTTCCCTGTCCCCTTTGTTTTCCTTGTTCTCAGGGGAAGGAAAACTTCATTTCTATTTTTGCTGCAACAAGACTCTGGAGGAGCAGATGACAGTCAGTGGGGCACAAGGAGAGTGGGAGCCTGGGAGACCCCAGTGTTACCGAACAAAACGTGGGTCCGCTTGCCCGAGTGCAGTAAAGCCAGTCTACTGACCCCGGGTGTGGTGAAGGAAAGTGCAGCTCTAATTGTACAAGTGCCGATACAAGGAGGCCAGGTGGCTTGTGCTCTAAAACCCCGAACTCCCTGAAGGATTTCAGCAAAGCAATTTCAAAGGCCAGGTGAAGGAGGGGGGTCGCAGGGTATGTGATCAGCTGGTGCACAGTTCTCTGGCTGATGGTGAGGTAACAGGCGGTAAACATTGTAAATTCTTAGGCCCCAGAAGCTCCGGGGCTACCTGTTCATGATCATCAAGTAGTTAATTCCTTCCACTTGGTGGTGGAGGAAGCGTGCGTCAGACACTGTTATTCGGGTACTTCAGAGAGGACCTACAGCAGAGGACGTGGGGGAGGGCTCTGTCCTGGGAAGGCCCCGTAGGGTCCTGCTCGGTTACACCCGGTGCCTGGGCTCAGCAACCTGGGAAGGTGGGGCTGCTCCTGGGTGTGGGGAGCTGCGGGATTCCAGTCCTCTGAGAGGCCTGTTAGCCCCCAAGGTGAGATGGGGGTGCAGTGGCTGGACAGAGGCCTCTGGCCTGGGGGAGGGGTCCAGGCTGGAAATGTCACAGGAATCATCCCAGGGAGGGAGAGGAAAGGCCAATGGGGGCAGGTAGGTCACAGCAGACTACGTGCAGGTGACTGCGGTCCTGGTGGAAGCAACTCAGAGCCAGAAAGGAGTGGCCATCAGGGGCTCAGCTCCATTCTCTTGCTCCTTTGTAAAACCGCTGTGTCAGAGTTTGAGACACCGCCAGGGGACGTCTGGGCCCAGTGCTGCCATGGCTTCATCAAAGGGCCCAGGGGGAACACAACCACTGCAGGCCCCGCCCATGTCCTCACTGGGAATGAACCCTATCGGGGCTCCTGGCCTCACAGACTTCAGGGAACCTCTGTCCTCAGGACCGGTCTTCCTCCTTCTTCTCACCTGCTGGTCAGAGGCCCAGGAACCCCCAACCTGGCTCCACCCCCAGGGCCTGGATTCTGGGACAGCTTAGGGGTAAACAAGACCTTCATGCTCCTTTATCTGCCTGGGGGTGAGAATGTCTTAAATGCTGCAATTGCCTGATTATGGAGGGCCGAGTGTTTCCAGCAGGTACGGGTGGAAAGATGGGGCGTGAGGTTCCTATGTCTGCAGGGTCTTCCCAGAGTGAAGATGTGTGTGTTTCCCCCCACCAGTCAGCATCCTCCCAGGAAGCCCAGATCCAGGATTACGAGGGCAGAGGCTCTCCCCTTGCTTATCTGTAACTTCGCACGCCCACAGCAAGGAGCCTGGCTCTCACCATCTGCCATTTATCTGTGCATTGCTCCTTTCCAGGTTACATGTGCAGAGGTTTCAGAATTGTTAGCTACTACACCCTGGAAAGAACTTCGTAGAGTAAAGCCCACTGTTTATATACGGTCCATTTTGCCTTTAGTCTACAGATTCCATTCATTTCCAAAGGTAACTTAGGTCAGCACCTTTTACCCCATCCCCTACACTGAGTTGTTTCCATATATTTCTAACACAGTTAGACTCTGTGACATTATGTATTCCATCCTGCAACACTCCTACATCCTAAATAACTAAATCTGAATAGATTATGATTGGTCCCTTGGGCTATGCACATCTGTGGGCTTAGACAACTGCATAGTGACAGGTATCCACCCTAGAGTATCACGTGGAACACTTCAAACCCCCCACCCCATGATCTGCTATCATCTATGTAGCTTTGCCTTTCCCGGAATGTCATCAATGGGGTCATACTGTGTGCAGCCTCCGCAGACTGGATTCTTTCACTTAGCAGTATATACTGAAGATTTATCCATGTCTTTCCATAGGTTGGTGGTGCATTCCTTTCTGCTGAGACATACCCTTATAAATGGAGATTTCTCTATTGTAAATGTCCTTCATAAAACGGCAATCTCAGTTTTCTGAGATTTTTAAAAATAAATTTATTATTTTATTTTTGGCTGTATTGGTTTTTTGTTGCTGTGTGCAGTCTTTTCTCTGGTTGCAGTGAACAGGGGCTACTCTTCATTGCGGTGCACGGGCTTCTCATTGTGGTGGCTTTTCTTGTGGAGCACAGGCTCTAGGCATGCGGGCTTCAGTAGTTGTCGCTCGCGGACTCTAGAGTGCAGGCTCAGTAGTTGTGGTGCACAGGCTTAGTTGCTCTGCGGCATGTGGGATCTTCCTGGACCAGGGCTCGAACCCGTGTTCCCTGCATTGGCAGGCGGACTCTTAACCACTGAGCCACCAGGGAAGCCTTTTTTTTTTTTAAAGCAGACAAATAATCCTTATGCCAGAGAGACATATTTTTGGGTGGCATATTCTCGCCTTGACATGGATGTACCCCAATTTGCTTATGCATTCATCTTTTGAAGGATATCCTGATTTCTTCAAGTTTTTAGCCATTATGAAAGCGCTGCTGTGCATAATTGCATCTTTGTTTGCATTTGGACATAGATTTTCAAACCAGTTGCCTAAATACTGGAAGCATGATTGTTGGATCCCAACGTGAGACTTGTTTAGCTTTGGAAAAAACTGCCAAATTGTCTTACAAAGTGGCTGCACATGCATCCCCCCAGCGATGAGGGAGAGTTCCTCTTGTTCCTCACCCTCCAGCAATTGGTATTGTCTTATTTTTGGAGCTTAGCAGTCCTAATAGGTGTGCTGTGATATCTCATGATTTTAATTTGTAATTCCCTAATGGTGTATGATGTTGAGCTTGTTTCTGTAAGACTTTTACTATCTGTGTATCTTTTTTGGCGGGATGTCTGTTCAGATCATGCTGTTCATGTTCATGCTGACGGGAGCCCCGTCTCCTCAGGACCGGCCGGGGCTTTGGCTTCTGGGACACGCAGGGCTGAGTCCACGCTGACGGCCGGGCTTCGAGACAAGCCGGGGTCGAGTTCACACTCACAGAAGCCAGGTCTCCTCAGGACCCGCTGGGGCTTCAGCTTTGGGACACTGTGGGGTCCAGTTCATGCTGACAGGAGCCTGGTCTCCTCAGGACCTGCCGGGAGGTGATGCCGCTGAGGGAGAAGGTGAGGAAAAGTGGGCAGAAGGTTCCTAGGCGTGGCTGACCGCTGAGGGTGTCTGTCTTCAGAGGACCCAGGAGGGGAAGGGCTTGATGTGGAAAACTGGGTTTCGGCCCCTTTTGTGTGTGGTGTAGACAGAGTGCAGTGTTGTTCTTTGGCATGTGGCGTCTGGTTTTCCCAGCACCGTTCATTGAGGGGACTGTCCTTTCCCTGGTGTATGTTCTTGGCTCCTTTCTTGTGAAGGAACTGACCACATACCTGTAGGTTGATTCTTGGGCTCTCTGCTCCGTGTGCCTGTTTTTGTGCCAATTCCACACTTTTTTGGGACTGTAGGTTTGTAATGAAGTGTGGAGTCAGGGAGCGAGATGCCTCCAGCCCGTTCTCCTGCCTCAGGGTCGCTTTGGCTCTTCTGGGTCCTTTGTGGCTCCACAGAGATGTTAAGGTTGTTTGTTCTGTTTCTATGAAATGTCATTGAAATTTTGGTGGTGGTTGCGTGTATGTGTACATTGCTTTGGGTAGCATGGACGTTTTCACAATATTTTCACCCATGCGCACGGGATAACTTTCCACTGATATGTGTCAGTTCAGTTTCTTTCATCAATGTCTTAGTTTTCAGTGTGCAGGTCTTTCAAGCCCTTGGTTGAATTTATTCCTAGTTTTTTGGGGGATGAGATTATAAATGGAATTGTTTTCTTAATTCCTCTTTCTGATAGTTCATTATTAGTGTATAGAATCACAAATGATCCTGCGGTTTTACTGAATTCATTTTCTTAGTTCTGACAGTTTTTTTGGTGGTTTTATGTAGAAACCTAGAATTCAGAAATCCCACTGTTTTCCACTCCATCCAGGTCATCCACAGCACCCAAGACCTAGTGGCTCCTAATATTATCTCCCACGCTGCCTCTCAATACCATGTGGACAAAGTGATTAGCATCACCACTTTGCTTGAATTTGGTCTGGGTAAGTCTTGGCCTCTCTAGAAATGTTTGATGTCGTCTCTGATTTTCTGGCATGTTACTGACATGGTTGTATTGGAAGATATTTTCTAGTAAATTTCAAATGTTTAAACTTTAAGTAACAGTACAAAGTTTTCTACATTCACACCAAATACTGCAGTGTGTTTTAGCCAAAACGGCCAGTCTCCCAGGGAACCAGGACATAACCCCCAAATGAGGGATAATTATGGTGTCCACACTATAATCCTACCCACAGGACTACTTCAGCTTTCACCAGCTGCCCCAACTTTGTGGAAATGTCTTTTTCCATTCTAATCCAGGTTTCTTTTTCTGGAACCATCACTGGACTTTCCCTCATTTTAAAGACCCTCATGGATTTAAAGTGTACAAGATGAGTATGATCTCGGTGGATTTTCCTGTATGGCTTCTTTCACTTAGGATGTTTTCAGTGTTTATCCATATTGTAATATGTATCATTTTTTTCATTGTGATTGAAAACACATAACATTTTATCATGTAAGTCATTTTAAGTATACACTTTTATAGCATTAAATACATTCACATTGTTGTAAAAACATCCTCACCACCCATCTCCAGAACTTTTTCATTTTCCCCAAGTGAAACTGTAACCATTAAACACTTATTCCCCTCAACCCCTGGCAAACTTATTCTACCTTTTGTCTTTGAATTTGACTTATCTGGATACCTCATACTAGTGGAATCATAGAATGTTTGTCCTTTTGTGTCTGGCTTGTTTCACTTAGCATAATGACTTCAAGGTTCATCCACATTGCAACCTGTGTGAGAATTACCTTAGTTTTAAAGTTTGAATCATATTCCATTGTGTATATACTATACTGTACTTATGCATTCATCTGTTGAAGGACACTTGTGTTGCTTCCACCTTTTGGCTATTGTGAATAATGTTGCTGTGAATGTGGGGTACAGATATCTCTTCCAGTCCTTGCTTTCTAATATTTTGGGTGTATACCCTGGAGCAGAATTGAGGGATCATACGTTAATTCCATGTTTAAGTTTTTGAGGAGCCGCCATACTGTTTTCCACAGCAGCTGCACAATTTTACTTTATTCCTTCATATGACAGAATAATGCAGCTTATGGATCTACCTTATTTTGCTTATCTATTCACCCGTTGGTGGACATTTTAATTGTTTCTACCTTGGGCTATTGTGAACAGTGCTGCTATGAATATTGGTATATAAGTTTTTATTTGAACACTGTTTTCCGTTCTTTGGGTATATATCTAGGAGTGGAGCTGTTGAAACATGATAATTACATTTTTATATTTTTGAGAAATGCCAAAGTTTTGTACACATAGATTGCACCATTTTACATTTCCATAAGTAAAGTTTAAGGGTTCCAATTTCCCTACATTGTTGCCAACATTTGTTATTTTTATTTATTTTTAATATAACCATTCTAGTGTGTGTGAAGGGCTATCACATTGTGGTTTTAATTTGCATTTCCATCATGACTACTGGTGTTTGACATCTTTTCATGTGCTTGTTGACCGTTTATATGCCTTGTGTGGAGAACAGTCCATGCAAGTCCTTTGTGCATTACAAAAATTGGGTTGCCCTTTTACTGCGTGGTGAAAAGTTCTTGATATATTCTGGATAAAGACTCTTACTAGGTATATAATGTGCCTATGTTTTCTTCCATTCTGTGGGCTGTCATTTTACTTTCTGGATAGCCTCTTTTGATGTACCAAGGTCTGTAATTTTGAGGAGCTCCAGATTATCTGTTTTCTTCTTTCATTGCTTGTGTTTTAGTGTCAGATCTGAGAAACTATTGCTAAATGCAAGGTCACGAATCCCTTGGTTTATTCCAGAGTACCATCATCCCTTGGTATCCACTGGGCTAGGGTTTAGGTCTGGGGTTTGAGTCAGGTCAGGGTTTAAGGGTCAGGGGTCAGGGTTTGAGAGTCAGGGTAGAGGGTCTAGGGGTCTGGGGTTAAGGTGTTAGGGTTAGAGGTTAGGGTTCCTTAGGGTTAGGATTAGGTTTAAGCATAACTGGCCCCCATTGCCCTTCCTTTCTCTTCTCTGAGGTCTCCAGGATGGATAGGATTTGCCCAGGGTCACACATGGGTCAGGGAATTGAGCTGGACCACTGTCTTTCTACCCCCAAGTCCTGGGCTCTGAGAGACGAATGAAATGTCTGTACTGTCTCTAAGTGTTTCACATTGAACTCGATGTCAGTCACGGGTTGTGGAGGGTGTCTGGAGTCATGCCTGGTTCCTTCCTGCCCTCCCATCTGGGAAAGGTGGTGTTGGCCCTGCTCTGACTGGGCAGCCCCAGTTCCAGCAGAGTGCCCAGACAGGAGGGCACTCAGTGGACATGTGCGGATTAATGCAGGACTGGGTGTAGCAACCTGCCGGCCCCCTGCCTACTTGAGGGCTGCTGGGGCCCTCCTGGGGCTGCAGGCATCCTTTGTCCCATCTGAGTGGGTAGCAATAGACAATCAAGTCTCAGGCAGGACAGTCCTTGACCTCTGACCATTCAGGCAGGCATCTGTGGTCCTCTAGCTCAGTTCAGCCTGGGCCCTGTCAAGACCCCACGGACAGTTAGTGAGCTGACCATGCTACTGAGCAATGGAACAGCTACCTGGGCTGTGTAGACATTCCTTTGAGATGTTTCAACTACCAGCATCCATGTGGTTGAGAAAAGGGCCTCCCCTTCCCAGCCTTCACAGCCTCGTAGCCTGCCAAGAGAGGTAATAACCCTCTAAATATGTGAGTGTGTCCCTGACGCAACAACCACACAGCACACCATGGCCCTTCAATCCTTTGTCCTTTTAGGTGTTAGAAAAAATTTTTTAATTATAATGGAATTTTATTAAGAATTTATGTTCATCAAGACAATCATAATAGTGTCTAAAAGCAACCCATGGGCAGAAAAAAATATTTACAGTATATTTATCTGACAAAGAACTTATACCCATGATATATTAAAAAAAACTCCTACAAATCAGTAATCTCTTGCAAATTACACAACACATAAAAAACTGTACAAAAAGAGTTGAACCCTTCTCTCAAGAGAATGTCCAAATGCTTAATAAATATAAAAAGATGTTGAACTTCATGGGCCACAAAGGAAATGAAAATTAAGACACCCACAATGGAAGGTGATATATTTGTAATATAGTTGCATGGCACAAAACTAGTACCCAGAATATAATAAAGTATTTATGAAAATCAAATCAGTAAGACAGACTACCCAATAGAAAAATTGGCAAAAGACTTGAACAGGCTTTTCACAGAGAAGAAAATCCAAAGAACCAATAAACCAATAAAGGTGTTCAACTTCCCCCATCATCAGGGAAATACAAATTAAAGACCACAATGAAATATTACGACATAATGACTAGGTCAAGTAAAGTCTACCAATAACAAGTGTGGGTAATAATTTAGAACTAGTTGCTAGAAATTTTGACATTCATATTCATTAAGTATCAAAGTTATGGGAGAAACTGGGCCTCCCAGTGGGAGGTTTACACTGACACTGCATTGTCTTGGAGAGCCATATGCATCCATGTGGCCTCTGGAAAGCCTGCCAATTATGGGTTCCATGGCATGGAATAATTCTTGAGCCTCCCGTTACTTCATTGCACAAGAGTTTCCTTACCACCCTAGCATTTGGTTTCTTCCCTTAGGAAAGGAGAGAGAAGAAACTGGAAAAGGAGCAGTATTGTTTTTCAGGGATGGGTAAGTTAATATGGCCAGGGAGGTGGCATAGCTCAAGGGCTCCCACCTCTCAGGGGCAGGAATGAGGTCTGTGTGTCTTCTGAGGGCACATGGGCTGTTCTGGGCCACCCTCTGAGATGTGAGGGCCTGATGCCCAAGGCAGGAGACTTGAGTTTACCAACAAAAATGATCCTGCCTTTTCAGCAAGTGAAAGAACTTCTTGCAGTCTTGGGAGGACAGTAAGAGCACTGGATACATAGCTGCAGCCCCTGACCCTAAGTGAACCCCTTTCTTCCTTTTGTGTCAGATTCTGTGTTGTGCAGTGAGCTGTCATGGACATAGAACCTGCTGCTTTCTTCCAGCGAACATCTGTTCTCATGTCCAAGTCTAGTGCCTCAGTTTTCCTTTGGGAATTACATCTCACCTGCTTCCAGTCCAGATAGTTCCAGAAGGATGAGCCCATGTTCCACCCAGCTCGAAGATGGGTTTACAACCCACATCTAGCCAGTCCCATTTTCCATCTTCTGGTGATGGGTCAAGGATGAGAGTGAAACCCAAGCCAGACCAAAGGTATTCAAAACCATGACTTTTTTTAGAACCCAAGAAAAGGAGAAACTTTTTTCTTGGAAAAAGAATGGTGAGTGGTTGTCAGCCTAGAATTGCTGTTGGCCTGAGGACAGTGAGAGAGCCTGTGCCTGTGAATGGGGTCCCCCAAAGGCACTGAGAAGGACAAAGTTTTGGAGAGAAATAAGGTCACCCTGAGAGAGTGTGAACACTAGACCTGCCAGGTCCAAACCCATTCTTCAACTTGCTACTTGCAAGTATTAAATTATTTCTACCCTTACAATAAATACTAATTTATTTTACTTCAGTAAGTGTGTCCAGTCGCTGAGAATTTAAAAAGTCCTAGTTGAAACATCCGAATCAGTACTCCCTGATCCATCCTCAGGTGTCCTCACTGGGTAGGCGTGGCTGGGGGAGGTGAAGACACTGGGTGGGGTCATGTACTAGGGGAGCTGCCAGACATCTCTGTCCCTGCTCCTTCCCTGTCCCAGGAGAGGGAAACCCTGGAAGAGTGATAGGATAACCAGTAGGGGAAGAGGTTCCTCAGTGATTAATTGGCCTTTTTGTGTTTTCCTTAATTTAGGGTCCATTTTGGTAATGTGTTTTTACAAAGAAATCACCCGTTTCCAGTTTGTTACAATAGGTTTCTCTTATTTGACTTTTAATTTTTCCAGTCTAATTTTCTACAGAATCATGACAAATAATGAACAAATACTGATACTTTACTATTAACTGAAGTCCCGATTCACGTTCCCTTTGTTATACCTTTCCTTGTTCCAGGGTCTCATAGGACATGGGGTCATCATGTCTTTTTAGTCTCTTCTGGGCTCTGACAGTTGCTCAGACTCTCCTTGTTTCCATGACCTTGACAGTGTGGAGGAGGACTGGTCAGGTATTTTATAGACTGCCGGGCACTGGGATTTGCTTGGTGTTTCTGCTGTAATTAGACTTGGCTTTGAAAAAGCAGATCACAGAGGTGAAGTGACTCCTCTTCACTATATATCAAGAGGACAGGCTCTTAAGGAAACTTCTCACTTATATTCTTAACTTTGGTAACCTAGCTGATGTAGTGTTTGTCAAGTTTTCCCACAGGTTAATTTTTTTCCCATGTCCATCCTGTGTGTCTTATTTAGGAGGAAGTCATAATGCAGAAGCCACACTTGAGGAGAGAGGGGTTAGCTTCACATCCTTGATGGACAGCTGAGTGTCTATATGAATTGTTTAGAAGCTTTGTGCATAGGAGATTTCTATTTAACACCATTCATCGAAAACTATGTAATTTATTTTTACCAGTTTGGACACGTGAATGATTATTGTAAACTTTTGTTTATAATCCAGCACTACATTATTAGACTGCTTAGTTCATTCTTGCTTTGGCTGTTGAGAGCTTTTTCCATTTGCTCCTGTTTTCATTTTACATAATTTTTCTTTTGTGGGTTTTTAAAATTTTGGGTCCTTCTTTACTTTCTGATATTTTAAGATTACGCTGCTTCATATATTTACTGTCTCAGTCCTAGCATCAGCCCTTTCTTCAAAGAGCCTTGTTCCTTTTATTAGAGAATGGTATTAAAAACTTACATGTGGGAGCTCAATATGCTCAGCTGACAGTACATAGAAATACATGCATGTATCCCAGCCTATGCATATACACATAATTATAAAGATATCCATATGGAACTATGTGTAGGCTAAAGATAGTTTATACCAATGTCTCCAACCGGATCTGTTATGACATGGATATCGTAACCTTCTCCCTTTGTTTGTCTGTGACTTCCCACTCCAGTGGTTAAGAAACCTGGCTTCCACCATTTGTCATTAAATTCAGTGTTTGTTCCGTTCCATTACTGATATAGTAGTTTCAGTACTGTTAGCTGCTGCTCCCCATGGGAAAGAGCTTACAGAGTTCTCTGTGTATGTCTGGCATATTTCGCCTTTGGCCTACAGAGTCCTCCCATTTCCACAGTTAACTTAGATCAGCCCATTCTGTCCCACCACCAACAGTGAGTTTTTTTCATACTTTTCTAAATCAGTTAGATTGTTTGTTACCTTCTGTATGCCAGTCTTTGACACTCCCATATCTGGAGTAACTAAATTTGAATAGATTATAATTTACTTGTTGGACTGTAAAAAAAAAAAATCTATGGGTGTAGACAAATGCATAGTGACAGGTATTCACTACTAAAGTATCATACGGACCTTTCAATCACATATTCCATAAACTGTTTACCATGTCTGTTTTGCCTTTTCTAGAATGTCATATAAATGAGGTCATACAGTGTGTAGCACTTCAGACTGGATTCTTTTACTTAGCAATATAAGTGTTAGATTCATCTATTTTTTTTTGGCCCAGGTTGATGATTCATTCCTTTATATCTCTGAATATTATTGCATTGCATGTATAGGAGAGGAAAAATCATTTTCCCTCTACCCTTCTGTGTTCTTCATTGAGATCCCCCTTGTAATGAAAGGGAGATGAACTGGAGAAAAACAATCAGAAGATTAATATATACCATGCATACCTCCTGTATACTTGAAAGATACCCAGGAAAACTTAGTCTGGCCCAAGCCATTACCTTAAAGGCTACCTTCAGCTAAGAACAGAAGAAAGATGTTAAGGAATGGAGGAAGCCATTTAAGGGAGGTTTTAGGCAAAGCACAGTAAACAAGGGTATGGTTGTTATGCAGATTTACATCCAGACCTATTTCATTGACAAGCTTTCTTTTTTAAAAAAATATTTATTTATTTGGCTGCACCAGGGGTTAGTTGCGGCATGTGGGATCTAGCCCCCTGACCAGGGATCAAACCCAGGCCCCTGCATTGGGAGTGTGGAGTCTTAACCACTGGACCACCAGGTAAGTCCCAACAAGTCTTTCTTGATATTTAGTCATCATTCAATTCCTGGTCCAGAGAGGGACATACCCTTACAAATGGAGATATCCTTAATAAATGTAAATTTACCTCATAAAAGGGCATCTTCTACTTGGTTTTCAAAAATTCTCCTGGGTCTGCTCTTTTTTAAATTAATCAGTCCAAAATAATCCTTTTGTCAAAGGGACATATATTGGGGTGGTGTATTCTGCTCCCCTTGACATGGATGTGCCCTAATTTGCTTATGAATTCATCTACAGAAGAACATCCTGATATCTTTAAGTTTTTAGCCATTATGAATAGAGCTGCTGTGCATTACTTGATCCTAGTTTTTGTTTGAACACAGGTTTTCCAAGCAGTTGTCTAAATACAAGAGGTATGCTTCTTGGATCCTAAGGTAAGACTATTTAGATTTGAAAAAAACTGCCAAACCGTCTTCTGAGCTTAGTTGTACATGCATTCCACCAGCATCTTGAGTATATTCTTGTATGCTTTTTTAGTATCTGTTTATCTTCTTTGGCCAGGTGTGTGTTTCAGTCTTTACCAAATTTTAATGGCATTGTTTGGTATAATTTGAGTACAAACCTTTTATCAGATATGTGTTTTGGAAATAGTTTCTTCCAGTTTGTGGTTTGTCTTTTGGTTTTCTGAATAAGTTCTTTCATAGAGTAGAAATTTTTAATTTTATAAAGTCCACATTATCAATTATTTGTCTTTTGTTGATTGACTTTTGGTGTTGTGTGTTTAAAGCGCATCACCAGACCCAAGGTCATGTAGATTTTCTTTTTTTAAAAATAAATTTATTTATTTATTTATTTTTGGCTGCGTTGGGTCTTCGTTGCTATACGTGGGCTTTCTCTAGTTGCGGCGAGTGGGGGCTACTCTTTGTTGCTGTGCGTGGGCTTCTCATTGCGGTGGCTTCTCTAATTGTGGAGCACAGACTCTAGGTGTGCCGGCTTCAGTAGTTGTGGCATGTGGGCTCTAGAGCACAGGCTCAGTAGTTGTGGCGCACGGGCTTAGTTGCTCTGCGGTGTGTGGGATCTTCCTGGACCAGGGCTCGAACCTGTGTCCCGTGCATTGGCAGGCAGATTCTTAACCACTGCACCACCAGGGAAGTCCTAGATTTTCTTTTTTTTTATTATTTATTATTATTTTTAAAATCATTTATTTATTTACGGCTGCATTGGGTCTTCGTCACTGTGCGTGGGCTTTGTCTAGTTGCAGGGAGCGGGGAGCTACTTTTTGTTGCGGTGTGCAGGCTTCTCATTGTGGTGGCTTCTCTTGTGGAGCATGGGCTCTAGGCACACGGGCTTCAGTCTTTGTGGCTCGTGGGCTCTAGAGTGCAGGCTCAGTAGTTGTGGCACACAGGCCCAGCCGCTCTGCAGCATGTGGGATCCTCCCGGACCAGGGCTTGAACCCATGTCCCCTGCATTGGCAGGTGGACTCCCAACCGCTGTGCCACCAGGGAAGTCCCAGATTTTCTTTTTTCTTCTAGAATTTTTATAGTTTGGTAATTTAAACTTGTCTATGGGCATTTTTGAGTGGATTTTGGTTTACATTGTAAAGTTTGTGTCTACATTCATTTCATTACATACGGTTTCTAATTAATTGTTCCTTAACCATGTTCTGAGAAGATACAGTGAGATACTTGGCTCCATTTCAGTTCAGATTTCCAAACTTAGTACATACAGCAGAACAGCATTCGGGATGAGGCCTCTGGGTTTGTGAGTGTGGCGCTCCTGGCACTTCTCTGATGTCCCACAGTGGGCAATGAACACACCTGTCTAACCCTGGGGGCACAGGTGCATCCGGCCCACAGACTTTGCTCTGACAAGCTGACGGGAGCTTTGTCTCCTGTCAGGGCTTAGGTTTCTGGACCACGGGGCAGTGTCTATATTGACTGGAGCTGGCTTTTCTCAGGACCCACTGGTGAGGAGATGTCACGAGAGGAAAAAATGAGAAAGTGTGGAGAATCTTCCTGTGCAGCTGACTGCGGGGTAGGTGGGGTACACCTTCAGGGGACTCAGGAGAGAAAGGGTTTAATGTGGAATACTGTGGGCTTTTAGTTAGTTTTATGTGCAGTGTAGATGGTGACAAGTGTCGTTCTTTGGAGTCTGGTGTCTAGTTTTCCTGGTTCTGTTTGTTGATGGCTTTGGGTAGAATAAACATTTTACTAATAGTCATTCTTCTGATCCATGAGCATGGAATATTGTTTTCTATTGTGTCTTCAATTTCTTTATCAATGCTTTATAGTTTCCTGATTATAGGTCTTTCATGTCCTTGGTTAAATTTATTCCTAAATAGTTTGTTCTTTTCGATGGAGTTGTAAATGGGATTGTTTTCTTAATTTTTCTTTCTGATGGTTCGTTAAGTGTATAGAAACAAAACTGATTTGTGCGTATCGATTCCATATTTTGCAACTTTACTGAATTTTTTTTTTAACATTTTTTTTAATGTGAAAATTTTTAATGCTAAAATCTCACTGTTTCTACTGCATCCCAGGTAATCCGCAGGACCCAAGACTTGGTAGCTACTAATATACTCTTCTCATGGTGCCTTTTTTAAAAAAAAATTATTTATTTTATTTATTTTTGGCTGCATTGTGTCTTCGTTGCTGTACGCGGGTTTTCTCTAGTTGCGGCGAGCGGGGGCTACTCTTCGTTGCAGTACGCGGGCTTCTCATTGCAGTGGCTTCTCTTGTTGTGATGCATGGGCTCTAGAGCGCAGGCTCAGTAGTTGTGGCCCATGGGCTTAGTTGCTCTGTGGCATGTGGGATCTTCCCGGACCAGGGGTTGAACCCATGTTCCCTGCATTGGCAGGCGGATTCTTAACCACTGCACCACCAGGGAAGCCCCATCCACTGTGCCTCTTAATGCTATGTGGACTCCTACAAAGGAAATAACAGTCACAATTTTGGTTGAACTTTGTCTGGGTAAGTCTTGGCCTCTATAACAAAGTTTGTTGACTGCCTTATGTGATTTTCTGGCATAGTACTGACATGGTTGTTTTGAAAAGTAATTTACTTTCCAGTAATTTAAAATGTACAGAAAAGTTTCATTAATGGCAAAAGTACTCACATTTGCCACTTCACACAAAATGCTCACAAAACCATGACTAGTTTTGGAGAAGTCATGGGATAGTGAGAGGGACACTCTCCTGAGGAATCAACACATAACCCCTAAATGAGGAAATCATGATGTCTACATTATAATTTAATACTCAGACCCACTTCAAATTTCGCCTGTTGTCCCAACTGTATGAAAATGTCTTTTTCCATCCCAATCCAGTTTTCTTTTTCTGGAACCATTACTGAGTTTTTCCCTCATTTGGACAACCTTGATGTATTTAAAGCAGACAAGATGCGTATGGGATCTGGGTGGCCTTTTCTCTATGGCTTTTTCCACTAAGGATGTTTTTTTTTTTTTAACATCTTTATTGGAGTATAATTGCTTTACAATGGTGTGTTAGTTTCTGCTTTATAACAAAGTGAATCAGTTATACATATACATATGTTCCCATATCTCTTCCCTCTTGCGTCTCCCACCCTCCCTATCCCACCCCTCTAGGTGCTCACAAAGCACCGAGCTGATCTCCCGTGCTATGCGGCTGCTTCCCACTAGCTATCTATTTTACATTTGGTAGTGTATATATGTCCATGCCTCTCTCTCGCTTTGTCACAGCTTACCATATCCTCAAGTCCATTCTCTAGTAGGTCTGTGTCTTTATTCCTGTCTTACCCCTAGGTTCTTCATAACATTTTTTTCTTAAATTCCATATAGATGTGTTAGCATACGGTGTTTGTCTTTCTCTTTCTGACTTACTTCACTCTGTATGACAGACTCTAGGTCCATCCACCTCATTACAAATAGCTCAATTTCGTTTCCTTTTATGGCTGAGTAATATTCCATTGTATATATGTGCCACATCTTCTTTATCCATTCATCTGATGATGGACACTTAGGTTGTTTCCATCTCCGGGCTATTGTAAATAGAGCTGCAATGAACATTTTGGTACATGACTCTTTTTGAATTATGGTTTTCTCAGGATAAATGCCCAGTAGTGGGATTGCTGGGTCATATGGTAGTTCTATTTGTAGTTTTTTAAGGAACCTCCATAGTGGCTGTACCAATTCACATTCCCACCAGGAGTGCCAGAGTGTTCCCTTTTCTCCACACCCTCTCCAGCATTTATTGTTTCTAGATTTTTTGATGATGGCCATTCTGACTGGTGTGAGATGACATCTCATTGTAGTTTTTATTTGCATTTCTCTAATGATTAATGATGTTGAGCATTCTTTCATGTGTTTATTGGCAGTCTGTGTATCTTCTTTGGAGAAATGTGTATTTAGGTCTTCTGCCCATTTTTGGATTGGGTTGTTTGTTTTTTTTTTTGTTATTGAGCTGCATACTAAGGATGTTTTTAATGTTCATTTATGTTGTGAGAAATATCAGCACTAAACTTTTGTTTCATTGTCATTAAAATACAAAACATGACATTTACCATTTAATTCATTTTACATATACAGTTTTGTGGTATTAACTACGTTCATATAGTTGCACAAAGAAGTTAACTAACATGTGTACCTCCTGTGTGCATGGGAGATACTCAGGAAATTGAGTAACACCCTGACATGGCCCAAGACATCACCTTAAATACCACCTTCATCTAAAAGGAAAAAAATGGAAGGGTATAGTTGTTTCTGTCTACATTCATTTAATTGCATACGGTTTCCAATTGATTGTCGTATGACTAGTTTTGGAGAAGTCATGGGATAGTTGGCTTCATTTCAGTTTGAATTTCCAAATTTAGTGGATTCTGCAGGCTTGATACAAGGTTTACACACTTGATATTGGATCAGGACATCCCATGGTGTAATTGGTATTAATGGTTTGTTCAACAATTAAAGTTCTGTGTGACATGAGTTGAAACTGGAATAATCCTGGTTAGTTTCTATCTGTTATACATTTGACCCAGGATGAAATGACAAGAAAAATAAGGCCTACTTTATAAAAGTGTCTTCACACTAATTGATGGTATAATCTCAACCTAGTTTTCTAAAAATTTATTTCATTGAAGTATAGTTGACTTACAATGCTGTGTTAATTTCTGCTGTACAGCAAAGTGATTCAGATATATATATATATATATATACACACACACACGTACTGTTTATTACATATATACATATGGTTTATTACAGGGTACTGAATATAGTTTCCTGTGCTGTACAGTAAGACCTTGTTGTTTATCCATCCTATATATACTAGTTTGCATCTGCTAATCCCAAGCTCCCAATCCGTCCCTCCCCCATCTTCCCCTTGACCACCACAAGTCTGTTTTCTATGTCTGTGAGTCTGTTTCTGCTTTGTAGATTCATTTGTGTCTCATTTTAGATTTCACATATAAGTGATATCCTATGTTCTTTGTTGTTCTCTGTCTGACTTCACTTAATATGATAATCTCTAGGTCCACCATGTAGATACAAATGACATTATTTCACTCTGTTTTATGGCTGAGCAATATCCCATTGTATATATTTATCACCTCTTCTTTATCCATTCATCTGTTGATGACATAGAGGTTGCTTTCATGTCTTGGCTATTGTAAATATGGCTACAGTGCATGTTTGCCTGACTGTGTTTTTCCGATTCTGGTCTTTTTAGGTTATAGGCCCATTAGTGGATCAGTCGGATCATGATAGCTCAATTTTTACCTTTTAAACGGAGCTTCATTCTGTTCTCATTATTAGCTGTTACCACTTTATATCCAGCCAAGAGCATATAGTGGGTATGCATTTCTCCACAAATCCTTCAGCATTTCTTGCTTGTAGACATTTGCTGATGGCATTTTGAATGTTGGGTGGTGATACCTTTTGGTAGTTTGGGTTTGCATGCGACCAATAATTCCTGATACTGAGCTTTTATCCCTGTACTTTTATTTTAAAAAAAAAAGTGAGTAAAACTTACGTCTTCAAATAATTTTCTTGAAAAATTTTTGCTGCTTTGAATTTTTTCTGGCCATTACATATGCCAGGACATTTTTTGAGGGCAGGTGTCATTTACAAGCCATGCAATAATTATGAATATTAAGTGACCATTAGCACTTGGTTTAAAGCTGCTGTGGTGGGAAAAGACCACAAGGCGGCAGCATTTCTCCATTCCCAAATCTGGTTGCTAGGGCAGAAGAGCCTTCCTAGAAGTCGTGTTCCTAGGTGGTAAATTAGAAATGAACGTGCCAGGAAAAACGTCCATAAGTTTATGTCTCATTACTTGTTGTCCGTTGTTCTAATATATTTTTTTCTTTTTCTTTTCTTTTCTTTTTTTTTCTTTTTTTTTTTTTTTTGCGGTACGTGGGCCTCTCACTGTTGTGATCTCTCCCGTTGCGGAGCACAGGCTCCAGACGCGCAGGCTCAGCAGCCATGGCTCACGGGCCCAGCAGCTCCGCGGCATGTGGGATCTTCCCCGACCGGTGCACGAACCCGTGTCCCCTGCATTGGCAGGCGGACTCTCAACCACTGCGCCACCAGGGAAGCCCTAATTTAATTTTTTTAATCGGGGTAATGATTACAATATTGTTTGTTCTAGGTGTACACAATCTGGTTCATTTGCACATTATATATATCCATTCATGTACAGATCCTCTTCCCATGTACATTATTACAGAGTGTTCCGTAGACCTCCCTTGCTATATGGTCGGTCTTTTTCATAAATGTATTTAATATGTATTTGTATACGTATGGTAAACCTAATCTTAATTGATCTTTTCCTCCCACCTTTCCTTTTAGATAACCATAGTTTGTCTTCTAGGTCTGTGAGTGTCTTTCTCTGTGGAAATGTGTTCATTTGTGTCAGTTGTTGGATAACACCTATAAGTGATATCATAGGATATGTATCTTTTCCTTTCTGACATACCTCATGTTCTGTGATTATCTCTAGACTCATCTATGGTGCCTCAAAGAGCAGTGTTTCATTGTTTTCCATGGCTAATATTCCACTGTGTACATGGACCACTTCTTCTTTATCCATTCACCTGTTGATGGACATTTTAGTTGCTTCCGTGTCTTGGCTATTGACAATATGGACGCAGTGCAGCTGTTGCAGCCTGTGTCTTCTTGATCCTGGTCTTCTCAGGTGAGAGGCCCAGCGTTGGGCCTGCTGGATCGAATGGTAGCTCAATATTTACATTTAAATGCAACTCATTTCTGTTCTCATTATTGGCTCTTACCACTTTGCGTCTCACCAGCAGCTAGAGAGGACACAGTTCTCAAAAACCAATTCAGCATTTAATGTTTGTAGACGTTTTGCTGATGGTCATTGCAGTGTCATGAGTTGAAACCTTTTGTAGATTAGATTTACATGAGTCTAATAATTCCTGATGTTGAGCTCTTGTTCATTTTCCTTTTTTTTTAAAGAGTGAGTAAAACTTACCTCTTCATAGGATCTTCTTGAAAAATTTGCTGTGTGTTGAGTTTTTTTGCCATTCCCTAGCTCAGGACATTTTCTGAGGGCAGGTGTCCTTTACAGCCCTGAGTCCTTGTGAATGTTAAGTGACCGTTAGCTGTGGGTTTAAAGCCGCTCTTGCTGGAAACGGCCACAAGGCGGCAGCATTTCTACATTTCCAACTCTGGGTTTTTGGGCAACAGAGCCTTCCTGGAAATCGTGTTAGTAAGCTGCAAATTAGAGTGGAATGTGCCAGCACAAACCCCCAAGAGCTTATATCTCCTTACTTCTTGTTTGTTTTTCAAATTTAATTTTTATTAGGTATCAGAGCAAATTTGATAAAAATGTTGTGTGTGTTCTAGGTGTACAGAATCTGGTTCATTATATCTGTATATTGATCAATTCATCTTTGGATCCTTTACCGTGTAGGTTATTACAGAGTGTTTAGTAGACCTCTCTTCGTATTCCATAGGTATTTTGTGATTATATATTTCATATGTATTAGTACATGTCTGTTAACCCCCATATCCTAATTCATACATTCCTTACACCTTTCCATTTGGTTAAACATAATTTGGTTTTTTGAATCCATGCATGTCCTTCTCTTGGAAATAATTCCATGGGTATCAATTTTTAGGTAACACCTATAAGTGATATCATAGGATATCTGTCTTTTGGTTTCTTTCTTCCTTCAAGTTGGGTGATTATCTTTAGATCCTTCTATGGTGTTTCCAACGACACTGTTTCATTCTTTTCCATGGCTAATATTCCATTGTGTACATGGACCACTTCTTCTTGGTGCATTTTTCTGTTGATGGACATTTTGTTTTTTTCCAAGTCTTAGTTATGGTACATGTGGCTGAAGTGCAGGATTGCCAGCCTGTGTCTTTCTGATTCTGGTCTACTCAGGTGATAGGCCCATCAGTGGGCCTACCAGATCACATGGTAGCTCAATTTTTACCTTTAAACGCACCTCCATTCTGTTCTCACTACTGGCTGTTACCAGGTTACATCCCACCAGCAACTAGTGGGTACGCAGTCCTCTAAAACCCCTTCAGCATTTATTCTTTGTAGACTATTTTCTGATGATCATTCTGACGACTGTGAGGTGAACGTTTTTGTACGTTGTATTCACATGTCTTTATTAATTCCTGATATTGAGCATTTTTCCACGCCCTTTTTTTAAACAACAAAAAAAAGAAGAGACAAAATATGCGTAAAATATGCCTCATGAAAATGTCTTCTGAAATGTTTACGTCTCTTGAATTTTTTGGTCGATTTACGACCCCAGAAATTTTTTTGAGGGCAGGTGTCATTTACAGGCTGGCAGTTATTTTGAATATTAAGTGACCATTAGTGCTGTGTTTAAAGCTGCTGTTGTGTGAAAAGGCCACAAGGCGGCAGCATCTCTCCTTTACCAAAACTGGTTACTAGGGCAACAGAGCCTTGGTGGAACTCGTGTTCTAGGTTGTAAATTAGAATTAAATGTGCCAGGAAAAAGACCCTTAATATTTATTTTTTATGACAGCAAATTTGATTACAGTGTTTTGTTTGTTCTAGGTGTGCAAGATGTGGTTCTTTTCCACATATACATATATCTATTCTTCTTTGGATCCTTTTCCCATGTAGGTTATGACACTATGTTGAGTAGTCTTCTCTTGGTGTTCTGTAGGTCTTTGGTGATTATATATTTCACATTTTTTTTTGTATATCTCTGTTAACCCCAATATCCTAATGTATCCAATACTCACACCTTTCCATTTGATGAACAGTAAGTTTGTTTAATGAATCTGTGATTGCCTTTCTCTGTGGAAATATCTTCATTGGTATCAATTTTTAGGTAACACCTATAAGTGATATCATACGATATGTGTCTTTTGCTCTCTGACTTACTACCAGATGCGTGATTACTTCTAGACTCACCTATGGTGCTGCAAATGGCATTGTGTCCTTTTTTTCCCTTGGTTAATATTCCATCTGTACATATACCAGTTCTTCTTTGTCCACTCATCTGTTGATGGACTTTTTGGTTGCTTCCATGTCTTGGCTATTGTAATACGGCTGCAATGCAGATTTGCCTGCCTGTGTCTTGCCAACTCTGTCTTCTTAGGTTATAGGTCCAGGAGTGGGCCTGCTGGATCATATGGTAGCTGAATGTTTACATTTTAAAGGCACCTCCATTTTGTTCTCATTAGTGTCTCTTACCAGATTACGTCTCACTTAAAGTTGAGGGTATGCATTTCTCCACAAGCGCTTCAGCATTTATTGTTTGTAGTTTTTTGCTGATGGTTATTCTGACTGGTGTGAGCTGATGCCTCTTTGTGGTTGGATTTGCATGCGTCTAATAAGTCTTTGAAATTGAGCTTTAAGACATGTCCTTTTTTAAAAAACTGAGTACATCTTACCTCTTTAAATTGTTTTCTTGAAGTATGTGCCACATTTTGAAATATTTTGGCCATTACCTCCCTCAAGACATTTTGAGGGCAGGTTTCATTTACTGCCTTCCTGTACTTGTGCATATGAAGTGACCCTTAGCACAGGTTTTAAAGCTGCTGTTGCAGGCAACGGCCAGATGGCGGCAGCATTTCTGCGTCCCCCACTCTGGAACTAGGGAAACACACCTTCCTGCCAGTGGTGTTCCTCGGTTGTAAGTTACAGTGGAATGTGCCCGGATAAACCGCCAAAAGCTGATGTCTCCTTACTAATGTTTGTTTTTTAAATTGAATTTATATTTTTATTGAAGTATTATTCCATTGAGTACATGGACCACTTCTTCTTTGTGAATTCATCTGTTTATTGACATTTTCGTTGCTTCCAAGTGTTGGCTATGGTAAATATTGCTGGAGTGCAGGATTGCCAGCCTGTGTCCTTTTGATTCTCATCCTCTCAGGTGATAGGCCCAGCAGTGGGTATGCTTGATTAAATGGTAGCTCAATGTTTACCTTCTCAAGGCACCTCCATTGTGTTTTCATTAGTGGCTCTTACCACGTCCCACTTAGAACCGATGGTATGCATTTCTCCACAACCCCTTCAGCATTTATTCTTTGCAGAAGTTTTGCTGATGGCCATTCTGACTGGTGTGAGCCGATAGGTTTTTGTAATTTAGATTTGCATGTCTTTAATAATTCCTAATGTTCAGCATTTTCCCACACCTTTTTCTTTTTTGTTAAAAATAATTGTGAGTAAAATATACCTCTTGAAATTGTCTTCTTGAAAGGTTGCCCTCTTTTGAATTTTTGGGTCAATTTTCGACCCCAGGACTTTTTTAGAGGGTGGGTGTCTTTTACAGGCCTGCAATGATTGTGAATATTTAGTGACCATTACCACTGTTTTAAAGCTGCTGTTGTGGGAAATGGCCACAAGGCGGCAGTATTTCTCCATTCCCGAATCTGATTACTAGGGCAACAGAGCCTTTCTGGAAGTCGTGTTCGTAGGTTGTATATTAGAATGGAATGTGCCAGGAAAAACCTCCATAAGTTTATGACTCGTGAGTTCTTGTGCGCTGTTGTAATTTTTTTAAAAGGGGTAATGATTACAATATTGTTTGTTTTAGGTGTACACAATCTGGTTCATTTGCACATTATATATCTATCTATTCATGTACAGATCCTCTTCCCATGTAAATTATTACAGAGTGTTTAGTAGACCACCCTTGCTAAATGGTCGGTCTTTGTGATATATGTATTTAATATGTATTTGTATAATATGGTAAACGTAATCTTTATTTACCCATCCCCTCCACCTTTCCTTTTAGATAACCATAGTATGTTTTCTAAGTCTGTGAGTGTCCTTCTGTTTGGAAATATGTTCACTGCAGCAGTATTACACTAGCTAAGACATGGAAGCAACCAAAATGTCCATCAACAGAGGAATGCACAAAGAAGAAGTGGTCCATGTTCACAATGGAATATTACTCCAATAAAAAATATAAATTCAATTTAAAAAACAAACATAAGTAAGGAGACATCAGCTTTTGGCGGTTTATCCGGGCACATTCCACTCTAATTTATAACCGAGGAGCACCACTGGCAGGAAGGTGTGTTTCCCCTAGTTACCAGAGTGGGGAACGCAGAAATGCTGCCGCCCTCTGGCCGTTGCCTGCAACAGCAGCTTTAAAACTTGTGGTAATGGTCACTTCATATGTATAAGTACTGGAGGGCTGTAAATGAAACCTGCCCTCAAAATGTCTTGAGGGAGGTAATGGCCAAAATGTTTCAAAATGTGGCACATACTTCAGGAAAACAATTTGAAGAGGTAAGCTGTACTCACAGTTTGAGGAAGAAAAGGACATGCCTGAAAGCTCAATTTCAAGGGATTAAGAGATGCATGCAAATCCAACCACAAAGAGGTATCAGCTCAAACCAGTCAGAATAAACATCAGAATAAACTAGTCAGAATAAACACCAGTCAGAATAAACTTAGTGTAGCTGAAGCCAAGCATTCACCTATTAAGTTTTGTATTATTTCAATAAAATGTGTTTATCTTTATTTCTATTGTAACTAGAGATGCATACACACATATACATAATTATACTTAAGTTATATGGGTAGAGAGATTATCTAGTCTCTGCATCTGATTTCAGAAAGTGAGGGGAGCATTACAAAGTACTTGATATAAAAGGGGTGAGGGTCTGATGGGCTGACAGAACACCCAGGACATGGCATTTCATTCCCACTAAGGTGCTAGACTCCAAAAGACAGACGATCAAAAGGGAAGAAATTGGAACATTCAAACACCGCTAGTGGGAATGTGAAATGGTGCCACCATTTTGGAAGACAGTCTGGCAGTTCCTCAAAATGTCAAACATGGAGTCACTACAAGACCCAGCAATCCCACTTCTACGTATAAACCCAAGAGAAAGGAAAACACACGTCCACACAAACACTTGTACATGCATGTTCATAGCAGCATGACTCACAACAGCTAAAATGTGGAAACCACCCAAATGACCATCAACTGGTAAATAGAGAACAGATACACACAATGTGGTCCATCCACACAATAGACTATTACTCAGCCATGAAAAAGAGTGAAGCACTGACACTCGTTACAATGTTGACAAACCTCGAGAACACAATGCTCAGCGAGAGAAGCCAAACACAGAAGGATACTGTCTTAGTCTGCTTGGGCTGCCATAAGAAACTACCAGGCTGGGGGCTTCAACAACAGAAATGTGTTTCCTACAGTTCTGGAGGACAGAAGTCAGAGATCAGGGTGCCACTACGGTCAGGTTCTGGTGAGGCTCTCTTCTTCGTTGTACGTGGCATCTTCTCCCTGTGTCCTCACACGGAGAAGATGTGAGGGAGCTCTGTGATGTCTCTTTTATAAGGACACTAATCCCATGATAGGGGCTCCACCCTCATGACCTAATCACTTCCCAAAGGCACCACCTCCTAATACCATCACCTTGGGGGTAAGGATTTCAACATGTGAATTTTGGAGGGACACAACATTCAGCCAAGAACAGCCACAAACTGTATGATTCCATTTATATGAAATGTCCATTAGAGGCAAAGCCACAGAGACAGGAAGTGGGTTAGTGTTGCCAAGGGCTGGGGGGGAGGGGTCTCCTTTTTGGGGGATGAGAATGTTTTACAACCAGAGGGAGGTGGTGCTGGCTCCACACTGTGAATGTGATTAATACCACTGAGTTGTTCAAGTTAATGGTAAATGGTGAATTTTATTTTGCATAATTTTAATCACAATTAAAAAAACCAAAATTCATCACATCAACAACTTGACACTTCAGGGAATTTCCATTTCTGCCAGGAGACCCTGTCTGCTTGCCCAGGTGATTCCTGGGACCCCGGGTGACCTCGTGGGGGCCGTGGAGTGTAAATGCGGGCATGAACAACCCCACACAGGGACGGTCCAGAGGCAGACCCAGGGCTCATCCCCAGCAGCACAGGACAGAATCCGTTTGGATTTGTCATCGCACTGTGAACAGTCCCATGGGGCCGGTGGCCGGGCACTGCCTGACTGCAGCCGTGGACACCGGGACCGTGGCCCGATCTCCCTCGCCCCAAGGGTGGGACCTGCCAGGTGAAGCCAACGGCGCTGCAGTCAGTCCTCGGGAGCTGCAGGAGCACGGGCCCAGCCACAGAGTAAGGCCGGAGCACTTCCAGCTACCTGAACACCCGCATGTTAGAGGCAGGATTTTCCCGTAACGCACGGGGAACCTGAAGGTGTGTTTTCTCAGGGAAACTGATAACACTGCCCCCTCCATGTGTGGACGCCGCCCTTACGGTGGCAGAGTTGAACCCTCGCCCCTCCCCCACCAGAATTGACCTCCAAGGCCTCCTGGGGTCCTCCCCAAACCCGGAGGATGTGTCCTGCCTGAGGCTCCTGACACAATATACTCCCACTCAGGACGGCCCGCAGAGGTCGGGCCCCATGCAGCAGGACGTGACCCTGGACACAGGCGTGTCCACCCTGAACAGAGGGGTCCCTACGAACAAGTGTCAGGTCACTTCTTAGGGCCACGTCCCTGTCCCATTCGAGGTGCAAGGCCCACCCCTCTGCCTGGCCTGCGTCCATTTCTCTGGGGCACCTGTGGGACTCAAGCCCACACCTTCCCCAGGCCTGCCTCCCCGCCATGTAAGGCTGTTAGCATAACTGATGCCATCCTGGGCTTGTCCTTCCGCTGACCTTACCCAGGACTGTACTGTATGGTCGATCATTTCTCTGTCCTCAAGGCTTTTCTAGTTAATAGAGGCTGTTTAGTAATTATCAGGACCAGGTGGCCTCTATGCTTTGTTAGTCCCCAGACAAGGAAGACCTTCACTGACGTGTTCCCAGCGCCCACGAGGCCAGTTACCCATTCATGAACCTTGACTTAGGAATGTATGTTCTGTTTCCAAGCACACCCCGCCCACAAGTTAACCATAAGTTGTCCCGGTGACCCCTTGGCCATGCAGAGCACGGTGGCACACGCTTCCGATCGCTGTCCACCTCATCTCAGTCCCACCCTGTGAGTAAACTACCCAATAATAAACGGATCCATTAATTACCTGGAGCTGCCTGCCTCGCTTTTCGGTCTCATGATGCCCTGTCAGTTCGGTGGGCACTTCTCGTTCCCTCCATCCGCTAACACCTCACTTACTACTGTGGGTTCAGTAGTGTCCCCCCGCCCCCAATTTATATCCATTCTGTCCCCAGAATCAGGCCTTATTTCTGAAACAGGGTCTCTGCAGACGTGGTTAAGATGAGGTCATGCTGGATTAGGGAGAGCCCTAAATCCAGCAGCTGGTGTCCTTATAAGAAGAGGGAAATCTGGACACAGACACAGAGGAGAAGCCACGTGATGATGGAGGCAGAGATGGGGGTGATGCAGCCCCAAGTACAGAGGCGCCAAGGATTTCTGGAGACCAGAGAAGCTGGGAGAGGCCAGGGCAGATTCCCTGAAGTCCCAGAAGGAACCAACCGCACCTTCATTGTGTATTTCCAGTGTCCAGAGCTGCGAGAGAGAAATCTCTGCTGTTGTGACCCCCCCGGCTTCCGGCATGTTGTCACGGTCGCCCCAGGACCCTCACACCTGCCAGATGATGAGACACGAGGCATCAGAGGAAAGAGCCCCTCGGTATCTGGACGAGCATCTCTACACACACGTCTGGTTGCTGAAGATGGAGGACACGCAGCCGCCTCCCCACCCGAGCTGGGCGTCCGGCTGCCTTGCTGTCCCGCTCGCTCCTGTCCTATGTCCAGTGGATGACCCGCCTCTGTTGATGCGACCTCCCCATGCACATCCCACCCACAGGCCGTGCTCTGGCCCTGGCTGCTCAGCAGCCTCAGCTTGGCTGCAGTGACGGGTCAGGGGACCCGCTGGCCCCGCCCAGCCCAGGGGCGGTGCCCGAAGCAGGATGCCCTGGGCAGCCACCCTCCATCCCGGACCAGGTGAGGCCTGGAGCATGCACCTCGAGCTCCTCAGGGCCCTGATGCAGCCCCATGTGCCACCAGCCCACACACTCCCCAGCAGGCTGGAGGCTCCATGTCCCCAGGCACAAGGCAATTCTCGAAGGCGGCCCTGGGGGGTGTCTTCAAACCGCTCCACGTTTGGCCCAACCTGGTTGGGAGCCCGCGGCCGACCGCCTTCGTAGGAGCAGACAGAGGGCATCCCTGAGGCCCCCGTGCCCCTGCCCCTAAGCGACCCCGCCCGTCGCAGCCCAGGCCGCCCGCCTCTGACCGCCGCGTCCCCCTGCCAGCTCCGGCCCGGACCTCTAGGGACTCCCCACTCCCCGGAGGGCAGGGCTGACCGCCCCTCGGCCTCCCTGAGTCAGGACACCACTTCCTCCGTGAGGCTCCTGGATTCCGGCCTGGGGGGCCCCCACGCCCCCACAAGCTGTGTCGACCACGAGGATTCTCACCTCAAGAGGCCCCGGAACACGGACTCCCCGGGACCTCAGAATGGGGCTTTGTGTGCAGATGGGCCACCGCAGAGCTGCCCGGGGTGAGCCGAGGTCACTGACCTATGTGCAGGCGTCCTCATGGGGGGCATTTGGGCCCAGACACACGGGGGAGAAGGCGATGTCATGGCAGAGACGGAGATGGGGCTGGGAGTGGCCTGGGACCGACTGACCCCAGATCCCGCGGAGGAGCGGGCCCCCAGCACCTTGACCTCGGGCTCCAGGCCTGAGAGGAAGCATCCCCTGTCCCAACCCCACGCCCCGTCTGGTGTTCTGTGCCGGGACCGCAGGAATCACACACCCGGCCTGCGGGGCGGGGCGCGGCGCTGTGCTTGCTGACACCCAGGACCGTCACCGGCCTCCCCTCTCTGGGCATGACCCCCACTCCTCCTCGGGGAGGAACCCAGGGTCCAGGACCTCCGTCCCACAAGTCCCAGTCCCAGCGACCTCCGGCCCTCCCCCAGCCACCTCTGGGGCATCTCAGACCCCAGAAAGGAGCCGCAACGGCGTGGTGACCTTGGCGAGTGGCCACAGGCCACCGCACCCACCCCGAGACCTGAGTATGACTATCTGAGAAGGGACCCACCAGCCCCCCGACCCAGGCGCCCCGTTTCACAGGGCAGGTCCACTTGCCGAGTCCCTGAAGGGGGTGTCGAGCAGGGGTGACTGAGACCTGTGAACATGTTGGCCGGGGAGGTCCTCCCCAGGAGCCCAGGTGCATTGAGCCCAGGACGTGTCCATCCCTCCCCTCCTGTACCCCACGGGGTGAGGAGAAAGCCCCAGTGACCCCCAAGAAGAGACATGACACCCAGAGGACTAGACCATCCACAGACCGGGGACTGAGTGTCCGCCTCATTTCCCCGGAGAGAACAACGTCTTCACCGAGACTGCAGACTGCCCCATGTCCCCCAAACACCCAGCTTCAGTGAGCCAGCCACACAGAAAACCCCCTTCCAGGGTCCCCTGTGTTAATAGACCCAGCCTTCGGGGGAGGGGGGCCGGCCGATGGAGGATGGACGTGCTGCAACAACGGACACTCACTGGTCCTCGACACGCGCCTTGTCCTACGTGGTCTGAGGTCCCACGTGGCTTGTCCTTTCGCCCACCGTGTTGGGGGAAGATGAACCAGAATGTCTGGCCGTGTGTGTCTGACATGCCCCCGCTGGTCCCCCTGGAAATGCGGCTCCTGGTGGGAGAAAGTGCAGCCCCTCAAGCCCTTCTCTTTGGTCTCAGGTGCAGAGACCAGCCCTCTGCGGCCCGGATGCCTTGGTACAAGCAGGCACTGGCAGGGGCACCCCCGCTGAAGCAGCAGAAGAGGAAGGTCGCCGTCACCACGGAGGTGACCCTCTTCAAGAAGTACTTGCCCAGGCGAAGTACTCTGCACAGGTGCAGCCACTGCGCGGCTGCGGACGTGGGAGCTGCTGGGGCACGTGGTGGGGGAGGGATGCTCCACACCAGGCAGGGTGGGTGGCTCGAGCCCGTGGCAGCACTGCAGCCCTGTGGTGCCCTGCCCGCTAAGATGCCATGTGAACCTGGTCACGTGAGTGTGTACCGCCCCTGATCTCAGACATGTGTGCTCACTGCTGACCCATCACGTGTGCCTGATGTCACACACACACGTGCTCACCTGCTCACTGCAGGCCCGTCACATACACTTCATCACACGCCCACTCACTGCTGCCTGTCGCCCCCAGTCCACGTGGGTCGAGTCCCCTAAAGAGCTCGGGGTTGCCCTGCCGGACCTCATCAGCTGGTCCAGTGCTGCTGCTGCGAAGAGGAGCCTCACACGGGAGCTTCCTGGTGTCCTTCACACTCGGGTCCTGAGCCACACTCTCCTGCCCAGTTTCCAGGAGACCAGGCAGGCTCAGACCTCTTCGAGGGGCTGGCTTAGGTAAGGGGCTGGCTTGTTTCCTGGGCAACATTACTGTTACCTCAGACTGAAGCGGGATTGTGTACCCCCCAGGGAAAGGGACATCCATGTCCGGACCCCAGGGGCTCAGGACATGACCTCATTTGGAAGCAGGGCCTGGTCGTGTAACTAGGTGAGACAGGGGCCCTAGGGTGGTCCCAATCCTGTGTAACTGCGTGCTTATATGATGAGTGGAGGCACGGACACGGGGGAAGCCACGTGAAGATGAAGGCAGAGGTGGGAGGGATGCAGCCAGAAGCCCAGGGATGCCTGGAGCCCCAAGAAGCTGGAAGAAGCAGGAAGGACCCTCCCCTGGAGCCTCGGCACTTGCCAACTAGACAGTTAGTGTGAGTGGGCCTGAGCTGAAGGCAGCACCGTGGCCCCTGACCAGCCTGTCTTGCCCACGTGGCATGGTGGGGAGCAGCTCTCACGAGACGCTGACGAGCGAGTTGGTTTCCCATGAGACCGTAGGACGCTGGTCCTGTGAATGGGCAGGCCAATCTCACCCTTCCTCCTGGGCTCTGGTCACACAGGGCAACTGTGCACCGTGTGGGGCTGGGCTCTCAGCCTCTGCACAGGACCCCTTGGTGTTGGTTCAAAGTTCAGCTTACACCCCAAGAATGACAGAAGGTGAAATCCTCCTCAGCCGCGTGCGGTGCAGGCAGGGAGACACAGTTAATTATAGAGTTAAAAGCAGAGAGGGTCAGGGCGACTCAGCCATGGGAAAGAAGTGAAGCACTGACACAGGCGCTGATGTGGATGAACCTCGAAAACATGATGCTCAGTGAGAGAGGCCAGACAGAAAAAGACAATTAGTGGATTCCGCTTACATGAGACATCCAGAACAGGCAAGCCCACAGAGACAGAAAGTGGACTGGGGGTGCCGGGGCTGTGGGAAATGAGGGGTGACCTCTAAAGAGTGGGGTTCTGGGGGGATGATGGAAATGTTGTCAAGTGCCTTGTGCTGGTGGCTGCACAACCCTGTGAATATGCAAAACACAACTGAGCTGAATACTTAAAATGGGTTAACTAACTGTGTGGTAAAGAAATTCAACGTCAACAAAGATGTTATCAAAAGCAAAAACCTGGAGGCTTCCAGGCCCACCTCCAGATTGTGACCCCAGAGGTGCGGGGTCGGACAGGACCTGCGTGTCTGAAAGCCCCATGTGTCCAACCAGGTGGTCTGAGGTCACCTAGCGAAATTCTCCCTGTGGCATCAGAAGCGTGGGGCGCTAGTGTGGCCAGGCCTCAGGCAGAGAGGCTGGATTCTGTGGCCTTGCTGTCCTTCCTTAGGGAGTGTGGCATCGTCTCTGTAGAAGGAGGTGGGTCAGCTTGAAGCCCGGTTCCCTCTTCTGCACGTTTCTTCTTTTTCTCCCAGCGATGGTGCCGGCCGAGCTGTGCCAGAGCAGCCAAGGCAAAAGGGTCGTGCACAGAATGACTGAGAACTTTGACCAGGTGCCGTGGGCTCCTCAGAGGCAGTGACCCAGGACTGAGGCCCCAGAGCCTCCTTCTGAGTGTTGTGGCCCCGGTGCCCCTCTCACGGGAGTTGTTGTCAGGCTTGATGGTTGAAGCAGCCGTGGTATCGCGATTTCACTGGTAGAAACTATTCCTTTTCTTCCTTGGGAGAAGCAGGTCTCCTTCTACTTTGGACGCCCTTCTTAATAAAGAATAATGATAAGCTGTAAGTACATATTAAGGATTAGGTTATATACATGTAAAGAATAATCATAAACATCAAGAAACAGAACATGGGGCTTCCCTGGTGGCGCAGTGGTTGAGAGTTCACTTGCCGATGCAGGGGACACGGGTTCGTGCCCCGGCCCAGGAAGATCCCACATGCCATGGAGTGGCTGGGCCCGTGAGCCATGGCCGCGGAGCCTGCGCGTCTGGATCCTGTGCTCCGCAACGGGAGACGCCACAACAGTGAGAGGTCCGCGTACCGCAAAAAACAAAAAAAAGAAACAGAACATGATGAGTGGACACCCAGGAGTGCCCTTCCCTCGTCCCAGCCTCCTCCCCACTGTGTGGTAGCTGTTCTCCTGATTTTGCGTCAGTGACTTGTCCTCATAGTTTACACATAAGCACGCATCCCTAAACAATGCAGCCCAACTTTGCCTAGTTCCAAAGTCTGTAAGGGGGTGTACCGTGCTTGCTGCTTTATTGCTCTTGATGGCTCAGCATTGTGTCCATGAGATTCTTTCATCTTGTGAATATAGTTTTTTAAAAAATAATTTTTATAGTTTTACTACCTTTAAACAAAATGTACTCCATTGCTGTGGAATATTCCTTCCTAGGAGCGTGCATGGTTCATTTCTGCATCCGCTTCTGATGGCCTTCAGGTTCTTTCAGGTTTGGCTCCTGTGGCTGTGGAGTCCATGATCATGTGTCCTGGTGCAGGGCTGAGGGGTTTGTGTTCAGCTGGGAGGAGCACTGTGGGTACTGCAGGGCAGGAAATAAAACCAGCCCTCAAAATGTCTTGAGGGAGGTAATGGCCAAAATTTGCAATATGTGGCACATACTTTAAGAAAACAAGTTGAAAAAGTAAGCTGTAATCACAGTTTGAAAAAAAAAAGGAAATGCCTTAAAGCTCAATTTGAACGGATTATTAGACATGCAAATCCAACCACAAAGAGGTATCAGCTCACACCAGTCAGAATAACCATCAGCAAGAAAACAAGAAACACTGAATGCTGAAGGTGTTGTGGAGAAAAGCATACCCTCAACTTTAAGAGGGACGTAACCTGGAAAGAGCCACGAATGAGTACAGAATGGAGCTGCTTTTAAAAGGTAAACATTGGGCTTCCCTGGTGGCGCAGTGGTTCAGAGTCCACCTGCCGATGCAGGGAATGCGGGTTCGTGCCCCGGTCCGGGAAGATCCCACATGCCGCGGAGCGACTAGGCCCGTGAGCCATGGCCGCTGAGCTCAGCAACGGGAGAGGGCACAAAAGTGAGAGGCCCGTGTACCGCAAAAAAATAAAAATAAAAGGTAAACATTGAGCTACCATATGATCCGGCAGGCCCATTCCTGGACCTATAACCTAAGAAGACAGAATTGGAAAGACACAGGCAGGCAAATCTGCATTGCAGCAGTATTACAATAGCCAAGACATGGAAGCAACCAAAAAGTCCACCAACAGATGGGTGGACAAAGAACTGCTACATGTAGAGATGGAATATTAGCTAGTGAAAAAATGAAACAATGTCATTTGCAGCACCATAGATGAGTCTCGAAGTAATCACACACTTGTAGTAAGTCAGAAAGTGAAAGACACATATCCTGTGATATCACTTATAGGTGTTACCTACAAATTGATACCAATGAAGATATTTCCAGAGAAAGTCAATCACAGCTTCATTAAACAAACTTATGGTTCACCAAATGGAAAAGTGTGAGGACTGGATACATCACGATATTGGGCTCAACAGAGATATACAAACACATGTGAAATACATAATCTCCAAAGACCTATGGCATACCAAGAGAAGACTACTCAACATTGTGTCATAACCTACATGGGAAAAGGATCTGAAGAAGAATATATATGTGTGTGTGTGTGTGTGTGTGTGTGTGTGTGTGTGTGTGTGTACTTTTACCTCATCTTACACACCTAGAACAAACAGAACAGTGAAATCAAATTTGCTCTGTTAAAAAATAAAAATTAAATTAAGAAAACGAACAAGAATTAATGAGACATAAATTTAAGGGGCGTTTTCCTGGCACATTCCATTCTAATTTACAACCTAGAACACGACTTCCAGAAACGCTCTTTTGCTCTAGCAACCAGATTTTGGGAATGGAGAAGTGCTGCCGCCTTGTGGCCGTTTCCCAAAACAGCAGCTTTAAACCCAGCGCTAATGGTCACGTAATATTCAAAATAAATGCAGGCCTGTGAATGACACCTGCCGTCAAAAAAAATCCTGGCGTCATAAATCGACCAGAAAATTCAAAAGACGTCAACATTTCAAGAAGACAATTTCAAAAGGCATATTTCATGCACACTTTTCTTTTTTTTTCTTGTTAAAAAAAACAGCCATGGAAAACTGCTCAACATCAGGAATTAATAAAGCCATGCAACAGAAACGTTCACCTCACAGCCATCAGAATGATGATCAGAAAAAAGTTTACAATAATTGCTGAAGGGGTTTCAGAGGACTGTGTACCCTCTGGATGCTGGGGGATGTAAACTGGTAATAGCCAGTAGTGAGAACAGAATGCATGTGCGTTTAAACGTAAAAATTGAGGTAGTATGTGATCTGGTAGGCCCTTTCATGGGACTATCACCTGAGCAGAGCAGAATCAGAAAGACACAGGCTGGCAATCATGCACTGTGGAACATTTACCATAGATAAGACTTGGAAGAAACCGAAAGGTCCATCAACAGAACAACGCACAAAGAATAATAAGTCAATGTACACAATGGAATATTAGCCATGGAAAAGAATGAAACAGTGCTCATAGATGAGCCTAGAGATAATGACGGAACATGAGGTAACTGGGAAAGCAAAAGACACATATCCTAGGATATCACTTATAGGTGTTATATAACAACTGACACAAATGAACATATTCCCACAGAGAAAGACACTCACAGACGTAGCAAACAAACTATGCTTAGCTAAAAGGAAAAGTGGTGGGAATGGATAAATAAAGATTAGGTTTACCATATGTATACAAGTACATATTAAATACATATAACAGAAAGACTGACCATATAGCAAGGGAGATCTACGGAACACTATGTAATAATTTACATGGGAAGAGGTACCGTACATGAATATATATATATATATATATATATATATATATATATATATATATATATAATGTGCAAATGAACCAGAGTGTGTAGGCCTTGGAGAAACAACATTCTAATCATTACCCCAATTAAAAAAACAAACAAGAAGCAATGAGACATAAACTTATGGGGGCTTTTCCTGGCACATTCCGTTCAAATTTACAAGTTAGGAAAACGACTTCCAGAACGGCTCTGCTACGCTAGTAACCAGTTTTGGTAAAGGAGAAATGCTGCTGCCTTGTGGCCGTTTCCCACCACAGCAGCTTAAACCCAGTGCTAATGGTCATTAAATATTTGCAATCATTCCAGGCCTGTAAATGAAACCTGCCCTGAAAAAAATATCCTGTGGACCAAAATCCACCAGAACTTTCTGAAGGAGGGGAACCTTTCAACAAGAGACTTCAAGAGGTATATTGTACTCACAGTTTTTTTCTCTTTTTTTTTTAACAGAAAAGAAAAAGGCCTGGAAAGATGATAAATTTCAGGAATTTTTAAAGACAGGCAAACCCAAATTACAAAAACCTATCAGCTCACACCAGTCAGAATGGCCACAGCAAAAATGCTGCAAACAATAAATGTGAAGGGACTGTGGAGAAATGCGTACCCTCAGTTATAAGAGGGACATGGTAAGAGCCACTAATGAAAACACAATGGAGGTGCTTTGAAAATGTAAACATTGAGCTACCATTCAATCAAGCATACCCACTGCTGGGCCTATCACCTGAGAAAATGAGAATCAAAAAGTCACAGGCTGGGAAACTTGCACTCCAGCAATATTTCCCATAGCCAACACTTGGAAGCAATGAAAATGTCCATCAACAGAGGACTGCACAAAGAACAAGTGGTCCGTGTACACAGTGGAATATTACTCCACTAAAAAATATAAGTTAAATTTTAAAAACAAACATAAGCAAGGAGACATAAGCTTTTGGGGATTATCAGGGCACATTCCACTCTACTTTATAACTGAGGAACACCACTGGCAGGAAGGTCTGTTTCCCTAGGTAGCAGAGTGGGAAAAACAGAAATGCTGCTGCTCTCTGGCCGTTACCTGCAACAGCAGCTTTAAAATCTGTGCTGACGGTCACTTCATATGAACAAGTACTGCAGGGCAGGAAATAAAACCTGCCCTCAAAATGTCTTGAGGGAGGTAATGGCCAAAATTTGCAATATGTGGCACATATTTTAAGAAAACAAGTTGAAAAAGTAAGCTGTAATCACAGTTTGAAAAAAAAGAACGTCTTAAAGCTCAATTTGAACGGATTATTAGACATATGCAAATACAACCACTAAGAGGTATCAGCTCACACCAGTCAGAATAACCATCAGCAAGAAAACTACAAATACTGAATGCTGAAGGTGTTGTGGAGAAATGCATACCCTCAACTTTAACAGGGATGTAACCTGGAAAGATCTACTAATGAGAAGAGAATGGAGGTGCCTTTAAAAGGTAAACATTGAGCTACCATATGATCCAGCAGGCCCATTCCTGGACCTATAACCTAAGAAGACAGAATTGGAAAGACACAGGCAGGCAAATATGCACTGCACAGTAATACAATAGCCAAGATATGGAAGCAACCAAAAAGTCCACCAACAGATGGGCGGGCAAAGAAGAACTGCTACATGTAGAGATGGAATATTACCTGGGTAAAAAATGAAACAATGTCATTTGCAGCCCATAGATGAGTCTCGAAGTAATCACGCTACTTGTAGTTAGTCAGAAAGTGAAAGACACCTTTCCTATGATATCACTTATAGGTGTTACCTAAAAATTGATACCAATGAAGATACTTCCACAGAGAAAGGCTATCACAGATTCATTAAACAAACTTATGGTACACCAAATGGAAGCTGTGAGGATTGGATACATTATGATATTGGGGTAAACAGTGATATACAAAAACATGTGAAATACGTAATCACCAAAGAACTATGGCATACCAAGAGACTCTCAACATTGTGTCATAACCTACATGGGAAAAGGATCTGAAGAAGAATACATATATATATATATGTGTGTGTGTGTGTGTGTAAAAGAATCTCATCTTGCACACCTAGAACAAACAGAACAGTGTAATCAAACGTGCTCTGATAACAAATGAAAATTAAAGTAAAAACACGAAGAGTAAGTAATGAGACATAAACTTAAGGGGCTTTTTTCTGACACATTCCGTTCTAATTTACAAGCTAGGAACACGACTTCCAGAAAAGCTCTGCTGCCCTTAGTAACCAGATTTCGTAATGGAGAAACGCTGCCTCCTTGTGGCCGTTTCCCACAAGAGCAGCTTTAAACCCAGTGCTAAAGGTCACTAAATATTCTCAATAATTGCAGGCCTGTAAATAACACGTGCCCTCAAAAAAGATCCTGGGGTCGAAAATCGACTAAAAAATTTAAAAACGGCAACCTTCCAAGAAGAAAATTTCAAGAGATATATACTACTCACACTATTTTTCTTTTTTTAAAAATAGAAAATAAAAAGGTGTGGGAAAATGCTAAGCATTAGGAATTACTAAGGACATGCAAATCCAAAATACAAAAACCTATCAGCTAACACAAGTCAGAACGGCCATCGGCAAAAATTGTGCAATGAATGCTGAAGGGGTTGTGGAGAAATGCGTACCCTCGGTGCTAAGTGGGACGTGGTAAGAGCCACTAATGAAAACACAATGGAGGTGCTTTGAAAAGGTAAACATTGAGCTTCCAGTCAATCAAGCATACCTACTGCTTTGCCTATCACCTGAGAAAATGAGAATGAAAAGGTCACAGGCTGGCAAACCTGTACTCCAGCAATATTTACCATAGCCAACACTTGGAAGCAACAAAAATGTCCATCTACAGAGGAATGCACAAAGAAGAAGTGGCCCATGTACACAATGGAATATTACTCCACTAAAAAGTATAAATTAAATTTTTAAAAAAACAAGCATAAGTAAGGCGACATCAGCTTTTGTGGGTTTATCCGGGCACATTCCGCTCTAATTTATAACAGAGCAACACCACTGTCAGGAAGGTCTGTTTCCCTAGTACCAGCATGTGGAATGTAGAAATGCTGCCACCCTCTCGCCGTTACCTGAAACAGCAGCGTTAAAACCTGTGCTAATCGTCACTTCATATGAAAAAGTACTGCAGGGCTATAAGTGAAACCAGCCCTCAAAATGTCTTGTGGGAGGTAATGGCCAAAAAATTTCAAAATGTAGCACATACTTTAAGAAAAAATTTGAAGAAGTAAGCTGTAATCACAGTTTGAAAAAAAAAGGATATGCCTTAACGCTCAATTTCAATGGATTATTAGACGCATGTAAATCCAACCACAAAGAGGTATCAGCTCACACCAGTCAGAATAACCATCAGCATGAAAACTACAAACACGGAATGCTGAAGGTGTTGGGGAGAAATGCATACACTCAACTTTAAGTGGGCCGTAACCTGGAAAGAGCCACTAATGAGAACAGAATGGAGGTGCCTTTAAAAGGTAAATATTGAGCTACGATATGATCCAGCAGGCCCATTCCTGGAACTATAACCTAAGAAGACAGAATCGGAAAGACACAGGCTGGCATATCGGCATTGCAGCAGTATTACAATAGCCAATATATGGAAGCAACCAAAAGGTGCATCAACAGATGGGTGGACAAAGAAGAACTGGTACATGTACAGACGGAATATTAGCCAAGGAAAAATATGAAACAATGCAATTTGCAGCACCGTAGATGAGTGTAGAAGTAATCACATTACTTGTAGTAAGTCAGAAAGAGACACATATCCTATGATATCACTTATAGTTGTTTTCTAAAAATGATACCAGTGAAGATATTTCCATAGAGGAAGGCAACCACAGATTCATTAAACAAACTTATGGTTCACGAAATGGAAAGGTGTGAGGATTGGATACATTACGATATTGGGGTTAACAGAGGTATACAGACACATGTGAAATACGTAATCACCAAAGATCCACGGAATACCAAGAGAAGACTACTCAAGATTGTGTCATAACCTACATGGGGAAAGGATCCAAAGAAGAATACATGTATGTATATGTGTAAAAGAACCACATCATGAACACCTAGAAAAAACAAAACATTGTAATCAAATTTGTTGTGGTAAAAAATAAAAATTAAATCAAAAAAACTAATAAGAAGTATTGAGACATAAACTTAAGGGGCTTTTTCCTGGCACATTCCATTCTAATTTACAACCTAAATATCCACAATCATTGCAGGCCTGTAAATGACACCTGGCATCAAAAAAAATCCTGGGGTCGAAAATTGACCAAAAAATTCAAAAGAGGGCCATCTACCAAGAAGAAAATTTCAAGAGGTATATTGTACTCAAACTTTTTTTTTTAATAGAAAAGAAAAGGGTGTGGGAAAATGTTGAACATTAGGAATTATTAAAGACATGCAAATCCAAATTACAAAAACCTATCAGCTTACACCAGTCAGAATGGCCATTGGCCAAAATTGTTCAAACAATGAATGCTGAAGGGGTTTTCGAGAAATGCATACTCTTGTTGCTAAGTGGGACATGGTAAGAGCCACTAATGGAAACACAATGGAGGTGCCTTGAAAAGGTAAACATTGAGCTACCATTCAATCAAGCATACCCAGTGCTGGGGCTATCACCTGAGAAGATGAGAATCAAAAAGACACAGGTTGGCAATCCTGTACTCCAGCAATATTTACCATAGCCAACACTTGCAAACAACAAAAATGTGCATTAACATAGGAATGCACAAAGAAGATGTGGTCATGTACACAATGGAATATTACTCCAATAAAACATAAAAATTAAATTTCAAAAGCAAACATAAGTAAGGAGACATAAGCTTTTGAGTGTTTATCCGGAAACATTCCACTCAAATGTATAACCCAGAACACCACTGGCAGGAAGGTCTGTTTCCCTAGTTACCAGAGTGGGGAACGTAGAAATGCTGCCGCCCTCTGGCCGTGAACTGCCACAGCAGCTTTAAAACCTGTGCTAATGGTCACTTCATATGCACACGTATTTCAGGGCTGTAAATGAAACCTGCCCTCAAAATGTCTTGACGCACGTAAAGGGCAAAAATTTCAAAATGTGGCACATACTTTAAGAAAACAAGTTGAACAGATAAGCTGTACTCAGAGTTTGAAAAATAAAAAGACATTCCTGAAAGCTCATTTCAAAGTATTATGAGACACATTCAAATCCAACCACAAAGAGGTATCAGCTCGCACCCCTCAGAATAACCATCAGCAAAAAAACCTACAAACAATAAATGCTGAAGGGGTTGTGGAGAAATGCATACCCTCAATTTGAAGTGGGACGTAACCTGGTAAGAGCCACTAATGGGAACAGAATGGAGGTGCCTTTAAAAGGTTAACATTGAGCTACCATAAGATTCAGCAGGCCAACTCCTGGGCCTATAACCTAAGAAGACAGAATTGGGAAAACACCGGCAGGCAAATCTGTGTTGCACAGTATTACAATAGCCAAGACATAGAAGCAACCAAAAAGTCCATCAACAATTGAGTGGACAAAGAAGAACTGGTACCTGTTCAAATGGAATATTAGCCAAGGAAAAAAATGAAACAACGCCATTTGCAGCACCCAAGGTGAGTCTAGAGGTAATCACGCAACTTGTGGTAAGACAGAAAATGAAAGACACATATCATATGATATCACCTATAGGTGTTAGCTAAAAACTGATACCAATGAAGATATTTCCACAGTAAAAGGCAAACACAGATTCATTAAACAAACTTATGGTTCAACAAATGGAGAGGTGTGAGGATTGGATACATTAGGATATTGGAGTTAACAGAGATATACAAACACATGTGGAATATATAATCACCAAAGACTTAGGGAATACCAAGAGAAGACTACTCAATATTGTGTCATAACCTACATGGAAAAAGGATCCGAAGAAGAATAGATATATGTATATGTGTAAAAGAACCACATCACGCATAGCTAGAACAAATAAAACATTGTAATCAAATTCGTTGTGATAAAAAATAAAAATTGAATTAAAAAAACGAACAAGAAGTAAAGAGACATAAACTTAAGGGGCTTTTTCGTGACACATTCCATTCTAACTTACAGCCTAGGAACACGACTTCCATAAACGCTCTGCTGCCCTAGCAACCAGATTTGGGAATGGAGAAATGCTGCCGCCTTTTGGCCGTTTCCCACAGCAGCAGCTTTAAACCCAGCGCTAATGGTCACGTAATATTCAAAATAATTGCAGGCCTGTAAATGACACCTGCCATCAAAAAAAAATCCTGGCGTCATAAATCAACAAGAAAATTCAAAAGACGTCAACATTTCAAGAAGACAATTTCAACAGGCATATTTTACGCACACTTTGTCTCTTTTCTTTTTTCTGTTCGTATAAAATAAAAAAGAGGCAAGGAAAAATGCTCAACATCAGGAATTAATAAAGCCATGCAAATCGAATCTACAGAAAGGTTCACCTCACAGCCATCAGAATGATCATCAGCAAAAAGTTTACAAAGAATAAATGCTGAAGGGGTTTCAGAGAACTGTGTACCCTCTGGCTGCTGGGGGATGTGAACTGGTAATAGCCAGTAGTGAGAAGAAAATGGATGTCCGTTTAAACGTAAAAATTGACGTAGAATGTGATCCGGTAGGCCCTTTGATGGGCCTATCACCTGAGAGAGCAGAAACAAAAAGACACAGGGTGGCAATACTGCACTGCACGAACATTTCCAATAGCCAGGAATTGGCAAAAAACAAAATGTCCATCAACAGAACAACGCACAAAGAAGAAGAGGTCCATGTACATAATGGAGTATTAGCCATGGAAAAGAATGAAACAGGGCTTACCTGGTGGCGCAGTGGTTGAGAATCTGCCTGCTAATGCAGGGCACATGGGTTCGAGCCCTGGTCTTGGAGGATCCCACATGCCATGGAGCAACTAGGCCCGTGAGCCACAACTACTGAGCCTGCACGTCTGGAGCCTGTGCTCCGCAACAAGAGAGGCCGCAATAGTGAGAGGCCCACACACTGCAATGAAGAGTGGCCCCCGCTTGCCACAACTAGAGAAAGTCCTCACACAGAAACGAAGACCCAACACAGCAAAAATAAATTAATAAACTCCTACCCCCAACATCTTCTTTAAAAAAAAAAGAAAGGAAACGAATGAAACAGTGCGTTTGCACCACCACAGACAGAACTTAAGATCATCACCCAACTTGAAGTAAGAAAGAAACCAAAAGACTGATAATCCTATGACATCACTTCTAGGTGTTACCTAAAAATTGATACCCAAGAACTTATTTCCAAGAGAAGGACAGGCATGGATTCAGGAAACAAAATTATGTTTAACCAAATGGAAAGGTGTACGGAATGGATGAATTAGGATGTGGGAGTTAACAGACATGTACTAATACATATGAAATATATAATCACAAAATACCTATGGAATACCAAGAGAGGTCTACTCAACATTCTGTAATAACCTACATGGGAAAGCACCAAAGCTGAATAGATAGATACATAGACATAAAAAACTGGATACTGTACACATCGAACAAGCACAACATTTTTATCTAATTTGCTCTGATAATAAATAAAAAAATTAAATTTAAAAAACAAACAAGAAGTAAGGAGATATAAGCTCTTGGGGATTTGCCCTGGCACATTCTACTCTAATTTTCAGCCTCCTAACACGATTTCCAAGAAGGCTCTGTTGCCCAAAAACCCAGAGTTCGAAATGTAGAAATGCTGTTGACTTGTGGCCATTTCCCGCAAGAGGGGTTTAAGCCCACAGCTAATGGTCACTTAACATTCATAAGGTCTCAGGGTTATAAAGGACACTTGCCCTCAAAAAGTATCCTGAGCTAGGGAATGGCCAAAAAAATTCAAAACAGGCAAATTTTTCAAGGAGATAGTATGAAGAGGTAAGTTTTACTCTTTTTTTAAAAACAGGAAAATCAACAAAAGCTCAACATCAGGAATTATTAGACTCATGCAAATCTTTTCTACAAAATGGATTCAACTCACACTAGTCGACTGACCTTCAGCAAAAAGTCTATGAACAATAAATGCTGAAGGGGTTTTAGAGAACTGTGTACCCTCTAGCTGCTGGTGAGATGTAAAGTGGTAACATCCAATAATGAGAACAGAAAGGAGTTGCGTTTAAAAGTGAAAATTGAGCCACCATTCGATGCAGCAGGCCCACCACTGGGCCTCTCACCTGAGAAGACCAGAATCGAGAAGACACAGGCCGCAGCAGCTGCACTGCAGCCATATTTACAATAGCCAAGGCATGAAAACAACCAAAATGTCCACCAACAGATGAATGGATAAAGAGGAAGTGGTCCATGTACACAGTGGAATATTAGCCATGGAACACAGTGAAACACTGCTCTTTGAGGCACCACAGATGAGCCTAGAGATAATCACAGAACATGAGGTATGTTAGAAAGCTAACGGCATATATCCTATGATATCATTTATAGGTGTTATCTAACAACTGACACAAATGAACATATTTCCACAGAGAAAGACACTCATAGACTTAGAAAACAAACTGTGCTCATCTAAAAGGAAAGGTGGGGGAATGGATAAATTAAGATTACTTTTACCATACGTATACAAATACCTATTAAATACATATAACAAAACGACCGACCATATAGCAAGGGAGGTGTACGGAACACTCTAATAATTTACATGGGAAGAGGTTCTGTACACGACTAGACATATATATAATGTCTAAATAAACCAGATTGTGTACACCTAGGGCAAACAATATTCTAATCATTACCCCGATTAAAAAAATTAAAATAACGAACAAGAAGTAATCAGACATAAACTTATGGGGGGTTTTCCTGGCACATTCCATTCTAATTTACAAACTAGGAACACGACTTCCAGAAAGGCTCTGCTATCCTAATAACCAGATTTGGGAATGGAGAAATGCTGCCGCCTTGTGGCCGTTTCCCTCAACAGCAGATTTAAACGCAGTGCTAATGGTCACCAAATAGTCACAATCATTGCAGGCCTGTAAATGACACCTGCTCTCAAAAAAGTCCTGGGGTCAAAAATCGACCAAAAAATTCAAAAGAAGGCAACATTCCAAGAAGACAATTTCAAGAGGTATATTGGACTCACACATTTTTTCTTCTCTTTTTTTTAAAGAAAAGGAAAAGTCCTGGAAAAATGCTGAACATTAGTAATTATTAAAGACCAGCAAATGCAAATTACAAAAATTTATCATCTCACACCAGTCAGAATGGCTATCAGCAAAATTTCTGGAAACAATGGATGCTGAAGGGGTTGTGGAGAAAGGCGTACACTCGGTTGTATGTTGGACGTGGTAAGAGCCACTAATGAAAACAGAATTCGGGTGCCTTGAAAAGGTAAACATTGAGCTACCATTGCATCTAGCATACACACTGCTGGGCTTATCACCTGAGAAGATGAGAATCAAAAAGACACAGGCTGGCAATCCTGTCCTCCAGCAATATTTACCATAGCCAACACTTGGAAGCAATGAAAATGTCCATCAACAGAGGAATGCACAACGAAGAAGTCGTCCACGTACACGATGGAGTATTACTACAATGAAAAATATAAATTAAATTTAAAACACAACATAAGTATGGAGACATAACCGTTTGGGGGTTTATCCGGGCACATTCTACTCTAACTTATAACTGATGAACACCGCTGGCAGGAAGGTCTGTTTCCCTAGTTACCAGGGTGGGGAACACAGAAATGCTGCTGCCCTCTTGCCGTTACCTGCAACAGAAGCTTTAAAACCTGTGCTAAGGATCGCTTCATATGCACAAGTACTGCAGGGCTGAATATGAAACCTGCCCTCAAAATGTCTTGAGGGAAGTAATGGCCAAGAAATTTCAAAATGTGGCACATACTCAAGAAAAGAATTTGAAGAGGTAAGCTCTGTTCACAGTTTGAAAAAGAAAGGACATGCCTTAAAGCTAAATTTCAATGGATTATTAGGCACATGCAAATCCAACCACAAAGAGATATTAGCTCACACCAGTCAGAATAACCATCAGCAAGGAATCTACAAACAATAAATGCTGAAGGTGTTGTGGAGAAATGCATACCCTCCACTTTAAGTGGGACGTAACCTGGAAAGAGCCACTAATGAGAACAGAATGGAGGTGCCTTTAAAAGGTAAACACTGAGCTACCATATGATACAGCAGGCCCGATCCTGGGCCTATAACATAAGAAGACAGAATTGGAAAGACACAGGCAGGCAAATCTGCATTGCAGTAGTATTACAATAGCCAAGACATGGAGGCAACCAAAAAGTCCATCAAGAGGTGAGTGGACAAAGAAGAACTGGTACATGTACAGATGGAATATTAGACAAGGAAAAAAATGACACAATGCCATTTGGAGCACCATAGATGATTCTAGAGGTAATCTGGCAAAGTGTACTAAGTCAGAAAGCAAAAGACACATATTCTATAATATCACTTACAGGTGTTAGCTAAAAATTGATACCAATGAAGATATTTCCACAAAGAAAGGCAATCACAGATTCATTAAACAAACTTATGGTTCACCAAATGGAAACGTGTGAGGATTGGATACATTAGGATATTGGGGTTAACACAGATATAGAAACACATGTGAAATATATCATCACCAAAGACCCACGGAAAACCGAGAGAAGACTACTCGACATTGTGCCATAACCTACATGGGAAAATGATCCGAAGAAGTATAGATATATGTATATGTGGAAAAGAACCACATGTTGCACACCTAGAACAAACAAAACGTTTTAATCAAATTTGCTTTGATAAAAAATAAAAATTAAATTAAAAAAAGAACAAGAGGGGCTTCCCTGGTGGCGCAGTGGTTGGGAGTCTGCCTGCGAATGCAGGGGACACGGGTTCGAGCCCTGGTCTGGGAAGATCCCACATGCCGCAGAGCAACTAAGCCCGTGTGCCACAACTATTGAGCCTGTGCGTCTGGAGCCTGTGCTCCGCAACGGGAGAGGCCGCGACAGTGAGAGGCCACCGCACCACGATGAAGAGTGGCCCCCGCTTGCCGCAACTGGAGAAGGCCCTCGCACAGAAACGAAGACTCAACACAGCCAAAAATAAATAAATAATTAAAAAAAAAAAAAAAAAAAACGAACAAGAAGTAATGAGGCCTAAACTTAAGGGGCTTTTTGCTGGCACAGTGCATTCTAATTTACAACCAGAACACGACTTCCATTAAGGCTCTGTCATCACTAATAAAGCAGCTTTATAAGCAATGTTGAAGGTAGCTTAAAAGAAGTCTGACTAACTATTGATAGTAACAAGAAAACAAACAAAAGTAAAAATCTCACTGCAAAAAGTACACATAGAGTAAGGGTAGTAGATCTAACACTTATTAAGCTTCTGTAAAGAATAAAAGACAACAGTAGTATGTTTTTTTAAAAATGGAGGGCCAAAATAAATCAGAAATGAAAGAGATGATGTTACAACAGACACCACAGAAATACAAGGTATCCTAAGATACACACAGGGAAACTCAGAGCTCAGACTGGACAGAGCCCACTCTCCATTCCCCTGTACATGACTTACAGGAGCCTCAGGAACTGAGGAGGGGGTCCCTGAGGGGAGGCACGGGATAGAATATGTTAGGTATTAACATGACTGCATTCATCTTAAACGTCCCTGAACTACATTAACACGAGATGATTTTGTCCTGTATGTACATCGGCACCTCTAGTCAGAACTGCAGATCTTTGGCTTCACCATCGCTACTGACAGCATTAGCTTCACCTGCTTTGGACCATCTTCTATAGGATTTCTAGAACCACAAAGCATCGAAGCTTCACAGGACCCAGAGTCTGTGTGACTCCACTCAGAGTCTCAGAGTCTCAACTCCACTCAGAGACTCAGATTCTCAACAGAGACTTCACTCTTGGAGGGCACACACAAAGTAGCGTGCATATCAAGACCCAGGGGAAGGAGCAGTGACCCCATAGGAGACTGACCAGACCTACCTGCTAGTTTTAGAGGGTCTCCTGCAGAGGCGGGGTGTGGCTGTGGCTCATCGTGGGGACAACAACACTGGCAGTAGAAGTTCTGGGAAATACTCCTTGGCACAAGCCCTCCCAGTGTAGCCTTTAGCCCCACCCAGAGCAAGGTAGGCTCCAGTGCTAGGTTGCCTCAGGCCAAACAACCAACAGGGAGGGAACCCAGTCCCATTCATCAGCAGACAAGTGGATTAAAGTTTTATTGAGCTCTGCCCACCAGAGCAACACCCAGCTCTACCCACCACCAGTCCCTCCCATCAGGAAGCTTGCACAAGCCTCTAAGATAGACTCATCCACTGGAGGGCAGACAGCAGAAACAAGAAGGACTACAATTCTGCAGCCTGTGGAAGGAAAACCACATTCACAGAAAGACAGACAAAATGAAAAGGCAGAGGACTTTACACCAGATCAAGGAACAAGATAAAACCCCAGACAAAAGACGAAATGAGGTGGAGATAGGCAACCTTCCAGAAAAAGAATTCAGAATAATGATAGTGAAGATGATCCAAGACCTTGGAAAAAGAATGGAGGCAAAGATCAAGAAGATGCAAGAAATGCTTAACAAAGACCTAGAAGAATTAACGAACAAACACCTAGAAGAATTAAAGAACAAACAGAGATGAACAACACAATAACTGAAATGAAAAATACACTAGAAGGAATCAGTGGCAGAATAACTGTGGCAGAAGAACGGATCAGTGACCTGGAAGACAGAAAGGTGGAAATCACTACCGTGGAACAGAATAAAGAAAAAGAATGTAAATAAATGAAGACACCTTAAGAGACCTCTGGGACAAGGTTAAACGCAACAACATTCACATTTTAGGGGTCCCAGAACGAGAAGAGAGAGAGAAAGGACCAGAGAAAATACTTGAAGAGATTACAGTCGAAAACTTCCCTAGCATGGGAAAGGAAATAGCCACCCAAGTCCAGGAAGCACAGAGAGTGCCGGGCAGGATAAACCAAAGGAGAAAAATGCCGATACACATAGGAATCAAAATGACAAAAATTAAAGAAAATGAAAAATGATTGAAAGCAACAAGGGAAAAATGGCAAATAACATACAAGGGAACTCCCATAAGGTTAACAGCTGATTTCTCAGCAGAAACTCTAGAAGCCAAAAGGGAGTGGCATGATATACTTAAGGTGATGAAAGGGAAGAACCTACAGTCAAGGTTACTCTATCCAGCAAGGATCTCATTCAGATTTGATGGAGAAATCAAAAGCTTTACAGACAAGCAAAAGCTAAGAGAATTCAGCACCACCAAACCAGCTCTGCAACAAACACTAAAGGAACTTCTCTAAGTGGGAAACACAAGAGAAGAAAAGGACCTACAAAAACAAACCCAAAACAATTAAGAAAATGGTCATAGGAACATACATATCGATAATTATCTTAAACGTGAATGGAATAAATGCTCCAACCAAAAGACACAGGTTCGCTGAATGGATGCAAAAACAAGACCCATATATATACTGCCTACAAGAGACCCATTTCAGACCTAGGGACACATACAGAGTGAAAGTGAAGGGATGGAAAAATATATTCCATGCAAATGAAAATCAAAAGAAAGCTGGAGTAGCAATACTCATATCAGATAAAATACACTTTAAAATAAAGAATGTTACAAGACACAAGGAAAAACACTACATCATGATCAAGGGATCAATCCAAGAAGAAGATATAACAATTATAAATATATATGGGGCTTCCCTGGTGGCGCAGGGGTTGAGGGTCCGCCTGCCAATGTAGGGAACGTGGGTTCGTGCCCTGGCCCAGGAGGATCCCACGTGCCGTGGAGAGGCTGGGCCTGTGAGCCATGCCCCCTTAACCTGCGCGTCCGGAGCCTGTGCTCCACAGCGGGAGGGGCTGCAGCGGTGAGAGGCCCGCGTACCAGAAAAAAAAATATATGTATGTATGTATGTATGTGTGTGTGTGTGTGTGTGTGTGTATATATATATATATATATATATTCCCAATATAGGAGCACCTCAATACATAAGGCAACTGCTAACAGCTATAAAAGAGGAAATCGGCAGTAACAAAATAATAGCAGGGGACTTTAACACCTCACTTACACCAATGGTGATCATCCAGACAGAAAATTAATAAGGAAACATAAGCTTTAAATGACAGAAGAGACCAGATAAATTTAATTGATATTTATAGGACATTCCATCCCAAAACAGCAGATTACACGTTCTTCTCAACTGCACACAGAACATTCTCCAGGATAGATCACATCTTGGGTCACAAATAAAGCCTCAGTAAATTTAAGAAAACTGAAATCACATCAAGCAGCTGTGCCGACCACAATGCTATGAGATTAGAAATCAGTTACAGGGAAAAAAACGTAAAAAACACAAACACATGGAGGCTGAACAATACGTTGCTAAATACAAGAGATCACTGAAGAAATAAAAGAGGAAATCAAAAACTACTTAGAGACAAATGACAACAAAAACACGATGATCCAAAACCTATGCGATGCAGCAAAAGCAATTCTAAGAGGGAAGTTTATAGCAATACAAGCCTACATCAAAAAACAAGAAAAATCTCAAATAAACAATCTAACCTTACACCTAGAGAAACTAAAGAAGAACAAAACCCAAAGTTAGTAGAAGGAAAGAAATCATAAAGATCAGAGCAGAAATAAATGAAATAGAAACAAAGAATACAAGAGCAAAGATCAATAAAGCTAAAAGCTGGTTCTTTGAGAAGATATACAAAAATGATAAACCTTTAGCCAGACTCAAGAAAAACAGGGAGAGGACTCAAATCATTAAAATTAGAAATGAAAAAGGAGAAGTTACAACAGACACTGCAGAAATACAAACCATCATAAGAGACTATTACAAGCAACTCTATGCCAATAAAATGGACAACCTGGAAGAAATGGACAAATTCTAAGAATTCTTAGTCAGTTCCAAGACTGAACCAGGAAGAAATATAAAATATGAACAGACCAATCACAAGTAATGACATTGAAACTGTGATTAAAAATCTTCCAACAAAAGCCCAGAACCAGATGGCATCACAGATGAATTCTCTCAAACATTTAGGGAAGAGCTAACACCCAACCTTCTCAAACTCTTCAAAAAAATTTCAGGGGAAGGAACACTCCAAAACTCATTCTATAATGCCACCATCACCCTAATACGAAAACCAGACAAAGATACTACAAGAAAAGAAAATTATAGACGAATATCACTGATGAATATAAATGTAAAAATCCTCAACAAAATACTAGCAAACAGAATCGAACAACACATTAAAAGGATCATACACCATGATTAAGTGGGGTTTATCCCAGGGATGCAAGGATTCTTCAATATACACAAATCAATCAATGTGATACACCATATTAACAAATTGTAGAATAAAAACCATATAATCATTCAATAGATGCAGGAAAAGCTTTTGAGAAAATTCAACACCCATTTATATAAAAACTCTCCAGAAAGTGGGCATAGAGGGAACCTACCTCAACATAATAAAGCCCATATATGGCAAACTGACAGCAAACATCATTCTCAATGGTGAAAAACTGAAAGCATTTCCTCTAAGATCAGGAACAAGATGAGGATGTCCACTCTCGCCACTATTATTCAACATAGTTTTGGAAGTCCTAGCTGCAGCAATCAGAGAAGAAAAAGAAATAAAAGGAATACAAATTGGAAAAGAAGAAGTAAAATTGTCACTGTTTGCAGATGACATGATACCATAGATAGAGAAGCCTAAAGATGCCACCAGAAAACTACTAGAGCTAATCAATGAATTTGGTAAAGTTGCAGGATACACAATTAATGCACAGAAATCTCTTTCATTCCTTTACACTAACAATGAAAGATCAGAAAGAGAAATTAAGGAAAAAATCCCATTACCATTGCAACAAAAAAATAAAATACATAGGAATAAACCTATCTAAGGAAGTAAAAGACCTGTACTCAGAAAACTATAAGACACTGGTGAAAGAAATCAAATATGATATAAACAGATGGAGACATATACAATGTTCCTGGATTAGAAGAATCAATATTGTGAAAATGACTACACTACCCAAAGCAAATTACAGATTCAATGCAATCCCTATCAAATTACTGGAGGCATTTTCTACAGAACTATAACAAAAAATCTTAAAATTTGTAGGGAGACACAAAAGACCCCGGATAGCCAAAGCAGTCTTGAGGGGAAAAAAAAGAGCTGGAGGAATCAGACTTCCTGACTTCAGACTACACTACAAAGCTAAAGTAATCAAGAAAATATGGTACTGGCACAAAAACAGAAATACAGATCAATAGAACAGGACAGAAAGCCCAGAGATAAACCCACGTACCTATGGTTAACTAATCTATGACAAAGGAGGCAAGGATATACAATGGAGAAAAGACAGTGTCTTCAATAAGTGGTGCTGGGAAAACTGGACAGCTACATGTAAAAGAATGAAATTAGAACACTCCTTAACACCATACACAAAAATAAACTCCAAATGGATTAGAGACCTAAGTGTAAGACCAGACACTGTAAAATCTTATAGGAAAACATAAGCAGAACAATCTATGACACCAATCACAGCAAGATCCTTTTTGACCCACCTCCTAGAGAAACGGAAATAAAAACAAAAATTAAAAAATGGGACCTAATGAAACTTAAAATCTTTTGCACAGCAAGGGAAAGCATAAAAAAGATGAAAAGGCAACCCTCAGAATGGTAGAAAATTTTTTCAAATGAAGCAAATGACTAAGTATTAATGTCCAAAATTTACAAGCAACTCCTGTAGCTCAATAGCACAAAAACAAAAAACCCAATCCAAAAATGGGCAGGAGACCTATATAGACATTTCTCCAAAGAAGATATACAGGTTGCCAACAAACACATGAAAGGATGCTGAACATCACTAATCATTAGAGAAATGCAAATAAAAACTACAGTGAGGTATCACCTCACACCAGTCAGAATGGCCATCATCAAAAAATCTACAAACCATAAATGCTGGAGAGGCATTTATTGGAGAAAAGGGAACCCTCTTGCACTGCTGGTGGGAATGTAAATTGATACAGCCACTAGGGAGAATGGTATGGAGGTTCCTTAGAAACTAAAAGTAGAACTACCATAGGACCCAGCAATCCCACTACTGGGCATTTATCCTGAGAAAATCATAATTCAAAAAGAGTCACGTACCACAATGTGCACTGCAGCTCTATTTACAATAGCCAGGACATGGAAGCAACCTAAGTGTCCATCGACAGATGAATGGGTAAAGAAGATGTGGCACACATATACAATGGAATATTACTCAGCCATAAAAAGAAAGGAAATTGAGTTATTTGTAGTGAGGTGGATGGATCTAGAGTCTGTCCTACAGAGTGAAGTAAGTCAGAAAGAGAAAAGCAAATACCGTATGCTAACACACATATATGCAATCTAAAAAAAAAAACTTTATGAAGAAACTAGGGGCAGGAAAGGATGAAGGACACAGACGTAGAGAAAGCACTTGATGACACAGGGAGGGGGAAGGGAAAGCTGGGACAAAGTGAAAGAGTGGCATGAATATATATACACTACCAAATGTAAAATTGATAGCTACTAGGAAGCAGCCACATAGCACAGGGAGATCAGCTCGGTGCTTTGTGACCACCTAGAGGGGTGGGATAAGGGGATGAGAGGGAGGTGCAAGAAGGAGGAAATATGGTGTTATATGTATACGTATAGCTGATTCACTTTTTTACACAGCAGAAACTAACACACAATTGTAAAGCAATTATACTCCAATAAAAGTGTAAAAGAAAAAAAATAAAGAAAGCCCAGAAATAAACCTACACACCTATGGTCCACTAATCTATGACAAAGGAGGCAAGGATATACAATGGAGAAAAGACAGTCTCTTCAATAAGTGGTGCTGGGAAAAATGGACAGCTACATGTAAAAGAATGAAATTAGAACACTCCCTAACACCATACACAAAAATAAACTGAAAATGCATTAGAGACCGAAATGTAAGACCAGACACTATAAAACTCTTAGAGGAAAACATAGGAAGAAGACTCTTTGACATAAACCACAGCAAGATCTTTTTTGATCCACCTCCTAGAGTAATGGAATAAAAAACAAAAATAAACAAATGGGACCAGATGAAACCGGAAAGCTTTTGCAAAGCAAAAGAAACTACAAACAAGACGAGAAGACAACCCTCAGAATGGGAGAAAATATTTGCAAACGAATCAACAGACAAAGGATTAATCTCCAATATATATAAACAGCTCATGCAGCTCAACAGTAAAAAAACAAACAATCCAGTCCAAAAATGTGCAGATGACCTAAATAGACATTTGTCCCAAGAAGACATACAGATAGCCAAGAAGCACATGAAAAGCTGCTCCATCCACATCACTAATTATTAGAGAAATATAAACCAAAACTACAGTGAGGTATCACCTCACACCAGTTAGAATGGGCATCATCAGAAAATCTACAAACAACAAATGCTGGAAACAGTGTGGAGAAAAGGGAACCCTCTTGCACTATTTGTGAGAATGTAAATTGATACAGTCACCTTGGAGAACAGTATGGAGGTTCCTTAGAAAACTAAAAATAGAATTACCGTATGATCCAGCAATCCCACTAATGGGCATATACCCAGAGAAAACCATAATTCAAAAAGACACATTCACCACAATGTTCATTGCAGCACGATTTACAATAGCCAGGTCATGAAAGCAACCAAAATGCCCACAGAAAGACGAATGGATAAAGATGTGGTACATATACAAAATGGAATATTACTCAGCCATAAAAAGGAATGAAATTGGGTCATTTGTAGAGACGTGGATAGATCTAGAGACTGTCATACAGAGTGAAGTAAGTCAGAAGGAGAAAAACAAATATCGTATATTAATGCATACATCTGTAACCTAGAAAAGTGGTACAGATGAACTGGTTTGCAAGGCAGAAATAGAGACACAAATGTAGAGAACAAATGTATGGACACCAAGGGGGGAAACTGGCAGGGTGGTGGTGGTGGGATGAATTGGGAGACTGGGATTGACATATACACACTTATATGTATAAAACAGATAACCAATAAGAACCTGCTGTATAAAAAAATAAAATAAAATTCAAAGTTAAAAAAATAAATAATATTAAAAAAATAAAACAGAAAAAATGTTCTTTCGTTCACATAGACGTATTTATATGAATGGATTATTTCCATGCTTGTATCTATAAATACAAAAAGAGGAATAAAACCTACCTTGAACCAAAAAAGGAAAAAAAAAAAAAAAAAAAAAAAACAGAACCTACCAGTCATACAGAGGATAACCCTATCAGGGCACTTGCTCCAGTGGTAAACAATTCTGAAGTTGGTCAGAAGTGGGGAATAGTCTCCCATGCAGCCAGCAGCTCCCCCGCAAGGAGCGTCCTCATTGCAAAGCTGGGGGACCGCGCCGAGGCGTCTGTGAGTAAACTTGAGCTGAGCCCCAGGACAGGTGCTGCTGAACTGTTCCCACCCTTCCCAGGTAAAACACCTGAATGTGGGCAAGGACTTGAAAGCCTAGAGGAAGGGCCGTGGAGCCACACCAGCGACAGCACGCAGGCCGACTTGGTGCCTGCAGGCCAGCCAGGGCGGTCCTGGCCCTGGGCGCTCTTCTGGAAGCTTTCCACTTCCCTGCCTGAGGTACCCCTCCTGTCCCGGCCCCCACTGCTTTTTCCCTTCCTACCTCTGCCCGGGGAGAAATTCCAGCGACAGGTACGGGTAACACATCCTCTTCTTTAGCAGGTGGCAGCCTGGAAACTCCTGCGGAAAGTCCAGAAGAACCCCACTCACACTGGGCTACCCACAAAGCCGTGGGCCCTCACTCCCTCCCACCAGCCCAGCCCCGACACTGCTGACGGGGCAGAGAATATGGCGTCAGGCACAGCTGCAGGGGCTCTTGCTGCCTGGAGGGATGTTTATATTGACCTCAACCCAGGCACACCTGGGGAGGGCTAGCCGGCAGGGTCAGCCTGCCCAGGTCAGCCAATCCTCGCCCCTCAGGGGCTCACGGTTGCAGGAAGTGGGCCTTGCTGCACCGGCCAGGTCCAAAGAACAGGTGTGGGCTCCTGAGAGTCAGGATAGACAAGGGGCTGCAGCCCTAGCTTGTTTTCTAATCATTTTATCTGGCCCAAGAGTGGGAGACAACTTCGAAAAGACCCTCTCCTAATGAGAGGAACCCAAGAGTCAGGGAGAGGAGGGGTGGTGGGTGCAGACAGAGGCCTGGTGCCCCGGCTGCAGTGGAAGCCTCTGGAAGACCAGGGGGAGGGAGGCTGCACAGAGTGAAGCCCAGGGTCACAGACCTGTAGGAGGTACTGCTTGTTAGGTAAAGTCCTGCTCTGAGGTGCTCTGGGTCAGCTCTGACCAACAGGTGAGCTGGGGGTGCTCTGCAGTGACGTCTATGTGAATGGTTCCTGTGTGCCCAGCCCTGCCGGGGTAACTGTCCAGGGGGGCTCCGTATCAAGGGAGGGGCCTGACCACGAGAGCCCCGTGGGCTGCTGGGTACCTGCCCAGGGGAGCTCCATATCCTGGGAGTGGCTTGACCACGAGGGCCCCGTGGGCTGCTGGGTACCTGCCCAGGGGAGCTCCGTGTTCTGGGAGGGGCCTGACCACGAGAGCCCCGTGGTCTGCTGGTGACCTGGTAAAGGACTTCAGGACAGTCAATGAATCCACCGAGGATATACATCCAGTAGTTCCTAATTCCTACACCCTGCTGGTCATTCTACCATCCACCAGGACATGGTATTCTGTATTAGACTTCAATGATGCCTTCTTCTGTATTCCATTAGTCCCAGAGTCACAAGAAATTTTGGCTTGTGAGTGGCAGGACACAACATACAACAAAATCAATACTGCTGGGCCGTCCTGCCCCAAGGGTTCAAAAATTCCCACACCATCTTTGGGGAAACGTTAGCTAAAGACCTAAAAGTTCTACCTCTGGAGAAGGGAATCCTCCTTCAATATGCAGACGACATTCTGATCACCAGCCCTACTAAGGAGGCCTCTGAACTACCTAGCCAATAAAGGATAGAAGGTGTCCAAGAAAAAGGCTCAAATATCACAGGCTAAGGTGACCTGCCTGGGCTTCATTCTCACAGAAGGTCGGAGAAGCCCATCCCAGGAAAGGGAAGAAGCCATTTGCAGCCTTACCCCTTCTAAAACTAGAAGACAGCTTAGGGGTTCCTGGGGAGGCCGGGGTTTGCTGCATCTGGATCCCTAACTACAGTCTAATAGCTGGGCCTCTATATGAAACACTGACAGGAAAAGATGATGATCCTTTTGAATAGAATCGAGAAGCAGCCTTTCAAGAATGGAAAGAGCAGTCAATTCAGACCCTTGCCCTGGAACTCCCTAATTTAGCTGAACCCTTTGACCTTTACATTCCCGGTCGAAGGTGAATCGCCCTTTTAGTATTAGCGCAAAAACTGGGATCACTTGAAATGGAACAACGAAAGAATGCCCTCCAGGTAGGAGAAACTACGGCACCAAGGGCTTGGCCCGCCGCCCCATCCGGCCAGGATACTGAGGGTATCTAAAAACCTGGAAATCAGCAGCCTGCAAGGCCAGCTCCCTCCCAAGGGAAAAGGACCCCACGTGGTGATCCTAACCACCCACCATGCCCTGAAGTTGCAGGGGTCGCTCGGTGGACACACAGACCTCGAGAGAGGAGGCCCTCCAACTTCAACCTCCAGAGAGACAACTGGGGGCAACGGGCCCCAATGACGACTCATGTGACCATCACTTGACCTGGAGTTTCTCTCAGAAAACAAGAGTGTGCCCCGAAAGAGCAGACTACTGCTTGCAGGACTTACTGCACCCAGAAGGGAGCTAATAAGCTTGGCGGGGGAACCGTATATCACGCTGTCACCATAGAAAAGCCTACAGACACCGCGGTGACGGCGGCCAATGAGTCCGGCTGGACTCCTGGCTACTTCAAAAGGCCGTTGACTCAGTGGCCGTCATGGTCCTGGATCACCACCGGCCCTGGACTGTCTGGGAGTTGAGCAGGCAGGGCTCCGACACCTGGTGCTGTTTGTACGTTAATTGAGGGACCTAATTGAAGAAAGCGCAGACTACTGGCCAGAGCATCTAGGCTGGCAGAAACCGTCAGCCTAAGGTGGCCGAACAACTGTGGGGCGGGGTGAAACCTGCCCCCCCCCCAGCGTCTCTGCGCATCTCTTTCCTGGACCCTTAAAGGTCATTACAATCTATAACACTCCTACTGCTGGTGCTCAGGCGGACGAGCAGTGAGGCGGGAGGCCTGCGGACAATCGACCTCACCTGGAGGCTGCTGGGGAGAAGTCCTGCCCCTCCCCCCGGGTATGAGGACTCCCAACTCAGCACGAAGCACTTACAGAAGAGGGGTCTGCACCCTCAGCACCCCAAGAATGAGGAACGGGACAAAAAGCAGAGGAGGTGTTTGTCTCCGGCAAAGCCCATTCAAAATTCCTGGGAGATAAAATTAGAATCTGGGCAATAAAATAGTCTAACCTTTTTTTCCTTTGTGCTTTGTCCAATTTCACTTGCTCCTAGGGTTCCGCATGCAGAGGTCCCACACCCGGCACTTCAGACCCGATTTCCTAGTGCAGAATGGCTGGGCCAACACCTCAGCTCGCGGGGCCCCTGCAGACTCCGCGACATAGAGCCTGAGCTCCAGCCAACCCGGCCCTCGAGAGCTCCGCCCCCTCCCTCCCGCTGCCGGGATCCCTACAAAGCAGCCCAGCCCACAGCCCGCGGGGGAGCGCATACTCTCACCTCTCCATTCTCTGATCAAAATATAAAGTTTCCTTTGCTTCTGAACCAAACTCAGTCTCGTTCTTTTGGCTCCAACGACACTGGGCAGGGGGACCCTTGTTGGGGTCCGCTCTGGAGGGTCAGTAACAGAAATTGAGAACATTGTAACTTCAATGAACAGATGTGTGAGCCAAACTGTAATTAACATAGAGCAGTGTATAAGGCTCGGGTAAAATAAGATGTTTCTAAGACTTCCATTTGATATTTCCATCACTTTATTATAAGCAAGTTCAGTAGAGGGGTTTGTCTTATTTGTCAGGTCAATATTAGAGAAATGACGTGATATCTTTCCAAGGATGGACATCTAATAATCTTGGCTGAAGCTTCAATCTTGTTTTGAATGCTTTTCCACTGAAAACGAGACCTCTCTTTCAGCTCCCCCATTTCCGAGAAGTATAAAACCTTATACCGTATTACCAAACGGAAAACGCGGGAGGAGGGATAAATTAACAGTTTGGGATTAACACATACACACTGCTATGTATAAAATAGATCATCAACAAGGAACTTCTGTATAACACAGGGAACAACATTCAATATTCTGTAATAACCTATAAGGGGAAATCATCTGAAAAAGAATACATATCTATATCTACATCACGTATCAATGACAGATAAAATGTAACCTAAGGGAGGCCGATGGTGAGCGCTTCTCACCCTGAAGATTTCAATCAACTAAGCTCGGACTCTGACTACTGCCTAAGGCCCTTAATGGACATACGTGTACCCATAGCTTAAAAATTTCCCAGTTTGGGGTTCGGGGAGACACTGATTTGGAAAAATCCCTGGTGTCCTCCTTACATGAAAGGGACTCTACCTACAGCTAAAACATGCCTGACACCCAGAGGATGGTACACCGTTTTGACCCGGAAGAGTTTGGAAAAGGCACCTCATCTCCTCCTCTCCTGGTAGTCGGGTTCACCCCTCCAGCCTCTTTTCTAACAAGCTCCCCACTTGCAGAATCAGCAGCTTTAACCTCCTGTTTCGAACAGTTAGAAATTTGTCCGGAGGATGAACGGGAAGAGGGGGAACCAATGAGAGACCAGCCCTAGGTGTTTGGACAGACACATGTCACTCTAATTTCCAAGCAGGAAGAAGAACTAACTAAAGTCTCAGCCTACACCCCGGAACAAGAGTAGGGCCTGAAGCAATCCTGGGGTTTTGTGGCCAGTGCCCAAAAAAGGGACTTAAAAAATGGAGCTCAGGGGCCCTGCAATTGACAAACCTGCAGGGTTATAAATGATAACAATCTTCCAAAAATATATTGAGGTAAGGCAACGAAAAGGATTTGAGAGCAAGGCAGAATTGCAGGAAACAGTTTTCAAGAGATAGTTTGGAGTCGCCTTTAAAGCACATGAAAAGCGGCAGAACTTAGACAATGGTGCAGTTAGCCAAAAAGGGCCTATGAGTTTTTCCTGAATATATTTAGTAAAAAACGCATACGCCCTTTTTGGCCAACCAAGCAAGCGGGCAATGCAAATCAGCACTACAAAGAAGTCTCACTCGCATCTGTCAAAAGGGCCATCCTGGAAAAGTGTAAAAACCAGAAATGCAGGACAAGCCATGGAGAAAAGGGAGCCTTGTTACACTGATGGGCGGGATGTAAAATGCCAACAGCCACTCTGGAGAAGTGTATGGTGTTTCCTAAAACATCTAAAAATCAGAGCTACAGTGCATAGGGCACTTCCACTCATGGGCGTGTATATTCGGAAAACCATAAATCGACAGGACACAGGCACCTCAAAGTTTAGGGCTGCTCGGTTTACAAGGACCTCGACTCGGGTACACCTTAAATATCCCAGGAAACAAAAAAATGGGTAAACAAGTTGTGGTACTTATGTACGATGGGATATCACTCGAAATCAATGTCCTAAGGCCTGTAGCAGCATAATGAGTGATTTAGGTACGATGATACTAAGAGAAATAAGTCACACAGGTAACGAAACTTATATCACTTATAGATGGAATGTAAAAATCTCTACACATGAACTGTACAAAACAGAACAGAGTCACACATTTAGAAAACACACTATGGCTGCTTACGGGGAAAGATAAGGTGGGGTGATGCATAAAACAAGAGTTTGAAATTAGCACAGATACCGTTCCATTAACCAAATATGTAATAGACAAGACCTACTCACTGCTCAGTGAACAGGACTCAACACACCCTATTCACCACAGAAGAATATATCCGCGTAGTAAGAATCTTAAAAAGTATTTATTGATATCTCTCTGTAAGTGAATCTAGTGGGTGTAAAGTGGCATAAACACAGCATTGAAAATCAGCTAAACCCCATTATAAATATAAATTACAAAAAGAAAAAAGAAAAAAAAGATAGTGAAAGAGAAATTCTTACAAAATTCGTTCAGGAGCTGTGATGCAACCTGGATTGACCACATCTAGACCCACAGCTGGAAGAGACATAAGGCTGGACACTCTTGGGTCCGACAGGATTGGTGAGGTTGGGTGAGCAAATGCAGACCCTTTAAAGTAATACTGTGTGCTACCCATTCCATGGGTCCCAAATCTCCAGGTTCAAGGGAATCTTCCGACAGCTAAAACATGCATGGGAAACCCAGAGGATGGTACACCCAGTGATCGGGAAAGGTTTCTAAAACGCACGTTATTTTTCATCTCCTGGTGCTCGGGTTTGCCATTCCAGCCGCTTTACTATCAATCTCCCCACTTGGAGAATCAGCACCTTTAACCTCCTGTTTCGTACAGTTTGCAAATTGTCCAGAGGATGAACGGGGAGAGGGGGAACCAATGAGAGACCAGCTCTAGGTGTTTGGACAGGCACATGTCACTCTAATTTCCAATCAAGAATACGAATTAACCAAAGGCTCAGCCTGCCCCCCGGAATCAGAATAGGGTCTGAAGCAATCCTGCAGTTTTGCAGCCAGCTCACAAAAAAGCGAGTTGAAAGATGGAGCTCAGGGGCACTGCAATTCAAAAACCTGTACAGTTATAAAGGACAACTATCGTCCAAAAATATATTGAGGGAAGGCAACGAAGAGGATTTGAAAGCAAGGCAGAATTGTAGGAAACAGTTTTTAAGAGGTAGATTGGAGTGGCCTTTAAAGCAAGTGAAAAGAGACAGAACTTCGACAATGATGCAGTTGACCAAAAAGGGCGTATGCATTTTTTTCCTGAATATAGTCAAGACTGAGTCCCCAGAAGGGCCCTCCTACTGCCAGGCACAGCCCAGTTTGGGTCCCTCCTCTTGCACCAGGGAGTTGCAGGTGTAGACAGTTCGAAAGAACCTCTTTCTAGGCTCTTGTAGCAAAGTCATGGCCACCAGTCCGACTGCCTCCTGGCCATCCTGCAGGGCACAGAGCACAGCAAAGGGTATCCACCCCTTCTACAGCAATGTCAGTTGGCTCACCGGCTTGGCAAGGTAAGTACCCGGGTTCCATACCCTGCCCCACATGAATGTACAGCCCCGCCTGTTCCCTACAGATAAATGCACACAAGATAAATGCAGCCCTGATGCCCTCTCCCCATCCTGTTCCTGTAGAAGGCGGTGGCAGAAATGAACCACCTGGGCATGATGGTGGACTTGTCCCATGTCTCGGATGCTGTGGCATGGCAAGCCCTAGAAGTGTCACAGGCACCTGTCATCATCTCCCACTCAGCGGCCCGGGGTGTGTGCAAGAACACTTGGAATGTTCCTGATGATATCCTGCAGCTTCTCGTGAGAGACTGCCCTGGCCCTAATCCCTAAAGCAAGAGGTTCAAACTAGGAGCCCTTGAACCTGAGCCTCTTCTCCCTCAATTTCCTCAAACCCCAGGTTAAATATCTTCTGCCCCCAAAACCCACGGTCCACAGCCCCTGAACTCTTGAGCCCTAGGTGGGGGTCTAGGTGGTAAGATACTACTCCAAACCCGGAAACCCAGGGCCAAGACACCACCCAGACCCGGGCTGCGGCTCCTCCATTCACACAAACCCAGAGAGGAGACGACTCTGACCTCAAGGCCAGGGCTGAACACCTTTCTCACAGGGGCCGAGAGAGTGAACAGGCAGGTGGCTGTGCTGGGAGCCAAGCTGACTGTCCACCGGTCCGCCCCTGCAGAAGATGAACGGTGGCATCGTGATGCTGTCCTTGTCCGTGCGGGTGCTGCAGTGCAACCCGTTAGCCAATGTGTCTACTGGGGCAGGTGAGCCTCGCCCTGGGCTCTCTGAAAACTCTGATTTGGAGCTGAAGCTGGGTCCAAATTTGGGGAGGACTTCAGAAGAGCCCCAGTGGTTTGACCCACCTGTTGGCAATTAGGTACAGCTCCCCAAAACCCAATAATGGATGGTACACAGCACCTTGGTGCCATGTGGAACTGGAGCCATGGAATCAAAACTGTGATAATGATGGGTATCAGGGAGGCTGTCAGACACAGAGCCCGGGTGTTGCCCATCTGTGCCTCTGCAGGGGCTCCTAAAGCACACTGCCCCTACCTCTGGCCAAGGGACTGGACAGCTCCTTAGGTCTCTGGGGTCTTCACCAGTTGTACTCTTGTTGCTCTCTCATCCTCCACACCCGGGGAAAGGAGCCCCCACAGGTTCTCAAGGAGACTGGGAGGCAGGGTGAATCTTGGGTGGGAAATGGCCCCAACAGGGGGCTCTGGGGTCCACTCCAAATCTGAAGTCCAGTTCTAGAGCCAGCTGGGATCACTTCAGATCAAACCTCAGGGCCCTCTAGTTGGTACTCTCGGTGCCAGGCCATGAAGGAACTGGCCTGTTTGGCCTACAGGCTGCAAAAAGGGGAATCAACAGAGGTCAGTCATCACCCCACCCCTGCCCTGGTAGCCCCACACTGCTGACTCTCCATTCTTCAGATCACTTCGACCACATCAGGGCAGTCATTGGATGCAAGTTCATCGGGATTGGCGGAGATTATGACGGGGCTGGCCGGTGGGTGCTTCCCCGTGGCTTGTCTCGGGCTGGCTAGGCAGCAGTGGGGCTTTCACAGCCACTGTGCCCACCACACTGTGGTCCTCATGGCCTTGACCATAGCCTCAGGTGTGCTGGCCCAAATGGTATCTCCCCTCTCCCAGGGTCTGCTTCCTGGGCTCTCCTGTCTGTTTGACCCTACTCTAGGTCATCATATTTGTCTAAAACACCACACAGAGATCAACTGCCCAGCATCTGCGCCCATCCAGTGCCAGCAGACCAGACCCATGGCCTCTGAGAAGACTCTTAGCAAGGTCTGGGCTGACCATCTTCTCTGCCTGCGGTTGGGTCTGTGCATGCAGGGGGCTCAACCCAGTTCTTAAAAAGCTTTTCTTCTCTTTATAAATGGAGGCAAAAAGTGCATTCAGTGAAAGGCAGAGATCTTAACAGTACAACTCAATGACTTTTGATGAATAGTCGAGGCGCTTTTGGGGTCTTCCTCTGAAGGATGAAGAGCAGGAGTGAATCATTTACTCTCTCCAAGTCTCCATTTTCCATATCTGACCAAGGCTGGGGTTCAGTGGACCTTGGACACATAGGGCTTTGGTTCTGACTCAGGACCAGGGAACAGGTCTGGGGCCCAAGAGCTGGCTGGCTGGCAGCCACACAGGTTCCCACAGGGGCTGGAGGACGTGTCCATATACCCGGTACTGATAGAGGAGTTGCTGGGGCGTGGCTGGAGTGAGGAAGAGCTCTGGGATGTGCTTCGAGGAAAGGGGCGGCGGGTCTTCAGGCAGGTGGAACAGGTGTGCTGGGCTGGGCAGAAGAGTAGCTCTGAGCAGGTGGTCTGAGCAGGTGTCCGCGGGGGTGCTGTGAGAGGTGCTGCCCGCTGACTGCCGCCTCCAGGTACAGGAGGAGGACGAGGGACAGAGTCGCTTGGAGGAGGAGTTCCCAGACGAGCAGCTGGGCAGCTCTTGCTGCTCCGTCCTCCCACGTCCGCATCAGAGAGAGGATCTGGCTCCAGACCAGAAACTAACCAGAGCTGCGGTTCGTGGGAATCCCATGTTGTCACCTAAGTGGTCATTCTCAAAATCTTGCCCCCACATGGGCCCAGGCCTCACAGTTATTGCCGCTTTCCCAGTCCTCACTGTTTGGTTCTGGTGATCCAGTTAATCCTGCCAGATGTCACTTTGGCAGCCACAGATACCCCACAAAGTTTCCTTGCATACGAGCACAAACATTTCCTGAAAATAAATGTTTTAGAAATGGAATCAACATGAGTGTCCATCTCCGTGGTGGGGTCTGTGGTGCAGGCTCCCAATACTGGGGTTTGGTGGGCGACCCTGCAGTTTAGACACCGGATACTAAAGGAAGACCTGTTGGCAGTGGCCTGAGGAAACCCAGGTGGCTTGCCTCAGCACTGGAAGAAGACAGTGGGTGGCTCTGGCTGCAGGAGGGTGGACCTTACTCGGTTCCCTCTGTGTAGCTCACCTCCATCCACATCCTGACCCACTGAGTACCACCTGGGGATCTTTCAGGGAATTCTGGTTCAGATGCCCAAGAAGAGAACATGCCTAGATCACAAATGATCTTTGTACCTATTTGGACACAGACCAGAATCTCAGGCTACTTAATGAGCCATGGACCTCCAATGGCTAGACTGCTCTGGATGTGGGCACACCTCCTCCCCTGTGCCTCAGGGACTTTCTCTCTAGTCAGTTCAGGCTACTTAGACAACCACCCGATCTTCCCCCAGTTCATTAATGATAATAGAAACTGCACTAATTATAGCCAAAACTGAGTTAATACATTGAGTTAATAATGAGAGGCAGGGCTTCCCTGGGGACGCAGTGGTTAAGAATCCACCTGCCAATGCCGGGGACACGGGTTCGAGCCCTGCTCCGGGAAGATCCAACATGCCGAGGAGCAACTATGCCCGTGCGCCACAACTACTGAGCCTGCGCTCTACAGCCCATGCGCCACAACTACTGAGGCCATGTGCCGCAACGACTGAGCTCACGTGCCGCAACTACTGAAGCCCACGCACCTAGAGCCGGTGCTCCGCAACAAGAGAAGCCACCACAATGAGAAGCCTGCGCACCGTAACAAGGAGGAGCCCCCGCTCACCGCAACTAGAGAAAGCCCACGTGCAGCAACGAAGACCCAACACAGCCAAAAATAAACAAATAAATAAATGAAATGAAAAAAGAAAAAAGATACAATACAGTATTGTTAACCATAGTTGCCATGCTGCACATTACATCCCAGAACGTATTTGTCTTGTAACTGGAAGTTGGTATCCTCTGACCACCCTCACCCATTTCCACCCCACCTCATCCCCATAGGTTAAAATTTTAAATAGAGAAGCCCAGATAAGCTTCAATGAGAAGATGACATCTGAGCAGAGATTTGAGTTAGCCAAGTTGGTATCTAGTGGAAGAGTACACAGGAGAGGAAAGGGCCAGTGCAAAGACCCTGGGGCAGGAGCTTGTCTGGTGTGTTAGAAGAACAGGAAGGAGGCCACTGTGGTTGCAGCACAGAAAGGAGAAGAGGGTAACGGAAGTCAGATACACAATGGATGGAGAGCAGCGAGCAGGTAGGACACAGTGGTCGGACCCCGAATGGCCTTGTCGGATGCTCTGCGGGCTGTGTTAGCGCTTCACGATAGGAGCCAGTGAAGGCTTTTAAGGAGAGGAGTGGCATGACTGATCACATTCCCCATGATCACGCTGACTGCTGTATGAAAAACAGACTGTGGGGGCCACGGTAGACACTGGCAGATCATCAGAAGGCTCTTCTGCCACCGATGTCAGAGATGATGGTGGCTCCGGATGGAGAGATAGTAGGGGAGGTGGTGAGAAGTGGTCACATTCTGAAAATATTTTGAAGGTAGAGCAACAGGAGTAAAACGAAGAAAATCAAAATCCCACGTCCCAGAGATAACTGTTAATTTATTTATTCTAAGCAAACACGGTCCCCTCTAAAAATCACAAAGCTTGCCAAGGATGCTCTTCTCAGAGGTACTACCTTTTTACTCCTCAGGCTACTCCGGCATGGCCTCCCCCCCTTCCACTCTGCCAAAACTGCTCTGATTAAAGTCACAATTACCTCGAAGTGGCTCAATCTACGAGACACTGACCTGTCCTCAATCTTGTTCTCCTAGCAGCACATGGCATGGTGGAGCCTCCCCTCTTGCTTGATCTCTCTCCTCCCTGGGTTCGTCGACCGCACACTCTCCCAGTTTTCCTCTCTACCCCTGCTTTTCGGTCTCTTTTGCTGGTTTCACCTCCTGCCCTCACATGTTGAGGCTGCTCCTCAGTCGTGGGCCCTCTTCCCTTCTAATTTCACACATCCTCCCTCACAAATTTATTCACTCCCATGGTTTAAAATATTGGCCATGATCATCTCCAAAGGCATCCCAACCTCACACCAACTGCTCAAAACACATCCCCACTCGGATGTGTTAAGGGCATCTCCTACTCCACATGTAGAAAACAAAGCCTTGATCTCCCCTCCTAAGCCTTGTCCTCTGTCTCCAATTATTTATTCAACAGACACTTACTGAATCCCTAAGATATGCCAAGCACTGCTAGGCACTAGAGACAAAAAGATGAGGCAGGAGGGTAAGGTTCAATAGAACAGAGGGTTATAGAAAGGGAACTTACAAATATGTGTGAAAATAAAAGTGTGCATGGTGCTGTGATGGAGCACTTACGTAAGGCTGTGGGAGTCTAGCTCAGCAGAGAAGAGACTGATGGGGGTTGAGGAGGGTCTCCCTTAAAAAATAATCTCTGTGGACTTCCCTGGTGGCACAGCGGTTCAGAATCCGCCTGCCAGCACTATTTACAATAGCCAGGACATGAAAGCAACCTAAGTGTCCATCGACAGACGAATAGATAAAGAAGATGTGGCACATATATACAATGGAATATTACTCAGCCATAAAAAGAAACGGAATTGAGTTACTTGTAGTGAGGTGGATAGACCTAGACTCTGTCATACAGAGTGAAGTAAGTCAGAAAGAGAAAAACAAATACCATATGCTAACACATATATATGGAATCTAAAAAAAATAAGATGGTTCTGATGAACCTAGGGGCAGGACAGGAGTAACGACGCAGATGTAGAGAATGGACGTGAGGACACAGGGAGGGGGAAGGGTAAGCTGGGACGAAGTGAGAGAGTGGCATGGACATATATACACTACCAAATGTAAAATAGATAGCTAGTGGGAAGCAGCGGCGTCGCAAAGGGAGACCAGTTCAGTGCCTTGCGACCACCTAGAGGGGTGGGATCAGGAGGGTGGGAGGGAGATGCAAGAGGGAGGGGATATGGGGATATATGTATGCATATAGCTGATTCACTTTGTTATACAGCAGAAACTAACACACCATTGTAAAGCAATTATACTCCAACCAATATATTAAAAAAAACCCCACAAGAATCCGCCTGCCAATGCAGGGGACAAGGGTTTGCTCCCTGTTCCGGGAAGATCCCACATGCCTCGGAGCAACTAAGTCCGCGAGCCACCACTACTGAGCCCATGCGCCACAACTTCTGAAGCCCGTGCACATAGAGCCCGTGTTCCGCAACAAGAGAAGCCACTGCAGTGAGAAGCCCGTGCACCGCAACGAAGAGTAGCCCCTGCTCGCCGCAACGACAGAAAGCCCAGGCGCGGCAACAAAGACCCAACGTGACCAAAAATTAATTAATTAATTAATTAAAACTTATATTTAAAAAAACAAAGAAAAAATCTCTGCTGGGAATTCCCTGGTAGTCCAGTGGTTAGGACCCTGTGCCTCCAGTTCAGGGGGCCTGGGTTCAATCCCTGGTTGGGGAACTAAGATCCTGCAAGCTGGCATCGCAGCCCAAATAAAAATGAAATAAAATAAAATATATTAAAATAAAAAAAGAAAGAATCTCTGATTCAAGGTCTAAAGGGTGACAAGGTGTTTATCAGGCCAATATGTGGGGAGAAAATTTTTCCCATTTCAGTAAGTAGTGCCTCCATTTACCCAATTACACATCCTTAACCCACATTCCCCACATCCAATTCATCACTTACTCCTATTCGCCTCCAAGCCATCACTAACCATCCAAATATGACTCTAACCTGCCTGCTTTACTCCATCTCCAAGGCCACCACTGTGCACAAAGCCAGTCTCATAATGAGTCTCCCCAAATCTTCTCCTGCCCGCTCCTATCCATTCTCTTACAATAGCCAGTATGGTGTCTGAAAAAGGCATCTCTGCTAACACCACTTCTCTGTTTACACCCTGCAATGGCTTCCCAGCAAGTGTAGGATAAATCCCAAACAGATGAGGGACTGGAGGTTGAAAGACCAGAAGGAGGTAAGGTGTTAGGTTAGAAAGAGGGATAAAGGGTCTAGGCAAACAGCGAAAAGGGCTGAAAAGAAAATGATCGGCACTTGTACAACAGTCCTGATGCAGGCAGGAGAATGCAGGAATAGCGAAGGAATACCAATAGCCACTTTTTATTTCTGCAATGCCTTTGCAATTCCCAAAGTGCTTCACTTATAACTGTGATTCTCAAACCTTAGAACCATTAGAATCATGTGGAGAGATTTTTAAAACTACCAATGGCCAGGCCTCACCCCAAGCCAATTAAATCAGAATATACAGTTCACTAGGGCAGGAATTTTGTCTGTTTCATTCACTGTCCATATGAAAAGTACCTGACACATACATAGTGCTCAGAAAATATATACTGAATGAATAAATGAAGGAAGGAATGTACCACTATCACCTGAGATCCAAGGAAGAATTCTTTTCAAAACTTAGGGGTTAACCAGGCAACGTCAGTTACCATGGCAGCCCTGGGAAAATCATTACCAAGTGACACTAACACTCCCAGGGGCCTACATTTGTTTCCACAATAAGTAAACCTTTCTCATTTCTAAAGTACTATACTGTGAAATATGCATCTCAGTCACAACCAGAGGTTACTCAATGTCTGCTGTGAGCGGGAGGAAAAGAGAAGGGCCTTACACAGTACCTAAAGCAATGACAAGAGGAAACTAGGGGCCACGGGCAGAGACAGACAGGCTCAGACAGGCTCCAATCCCTATGACATTCTGAGGTGATCACGTTGTAAGGACTCGAGCACAAGAAAGCAGCCACTAACCAGCTACCCTGTCTCAAATACTTGGAGAAAGTCAATGTAAATGCTTACCTATGTATTATTCTTTTCTGATCATTCTTTCAGTGTATCCCTTCTGGCTTTGTGCAAAGCGATTCTTTGTTTTGTACCTGAAAGATGAGTGGCACATGTAAATGGATGAAACATGTCAGAGCAGACATCCAAGGAGCTCTTCAGCTAACGAACGAAGAGCTCCGAGTTCTGGGAAAGAATCGTAAAAGTAGTGTAGAATCACAATATCTTAGAGCATCCTTTATATCAACTCCCCTCTATCATATCACCAATCAGTGGTCATCAGCCTATACATGAACTTTACAGTGACAGAAAACCCAGCACTCTCTAGACAGGTCTAGGCATTTCTAGTTGCTACAGCAGCCTATATCAAATTCAGAATCTGACTCCCTGTCGCGCATCAGTCCCAGTCTGCCTTCTGCAATGGTACACCCCATGGCACACCTCATCTCTTTTCCATCTGGCACATTTCTCAAACACATGAGGACAATTTTGTTCTTCCTAAAGCTCTCTTCTCCCACGTCACCCTCCTAAATCACTCCTTCCTTCCTGTGTTTATGACTCTGAGGAGCCCCCACGGTTTTCTCATCCCAAGGACATGACAAGCAATGGCATCAGTGTGCCTGCTACACATTCTGGGAAAGGGGCAGGGCCACACAGAGTCTGGCAAATGTGACTGACTACCTGAAGTGAGAGTACATGTGACAACCTCAGCCTCTCTTCAGTCCTCAGCCTCTATCCAAGGTTTCTCCATAGCATGCTATTGACATTTGGGGCCAGATAATTCTTTTGGGGTGGTGGGGAGGGCTGTCCTATGCCTTGTACGATATGTAGTAGCATCCTGGCCTCTACCCACTAGATGCCTGCAGCACCACCACCCTCCCACACCCCGGATGTGACAAAGAAAAATGTCTCCAGCCATTGTCAAACATCCTGGAGGAAGGGTGAGGGCAAACTCACCCTCACTCAGGAGCCACTGCTCTATCCAATGGGTGACTATACATGGGTGACTCTGTTCACCCATGAGTACTCAAACCTCTCTTCTCTGCTGGCTTAACAGGTAACTCTCCAGAAAGTCTATCGTGTATCAAAATGCTATTTGAAATTTAGTAGTATTTATCTCTGTAACGGTATCTGATGAAAGTAAAACTCTTTCTCCAGATGTTAAGAACCTCCCAGGTGGTTAATCCACGTTTACCTTATCTCCTACCCCAGGCCCTGGAAATTACAGAAGTGATCGGACACCCGTTTTCGGGATCCGTTCAGGAAGTACCAGTAGTGTAAGGCTTTTCGGCAACCTGAACAACTGAATTCAAGTAAAATATTCTGCCTGACCGGCCACAAACCTGTAGCAGGACCCTCCTCGCTGCTATTTACGGAATTGAGGTATCTGACTGGAAAGCCGGTGGAGGTGAACTACCCAAGAAAGCAGTGGGTTCAGGATAAGTTGTTAAGGGTGACAAGGGAGGGGAGAATGAACCTCAGCTGAAAAGAAAGGGGAAAAGCACCAAGAGATGAGTTCTCTTGACTTTAGAGAAGATACGCTGAAAGCCATCAGCTTGCCCTCGGGGCCCTCAGCTCTCTGGGGAGCTCTAAGGGAAGGGTGAGCCTGGACCTACGACTCCGGACTCCTGGTCTCGGCTCCCAGGCCTGACCATTCACTCAGACTCTCAATAAATACTTGTATTCAAAGACCTTACACGGGGACCACATCTGGGAGAACATCGCCGCACCCTCATAAGTCACAGGGGGAGACCCGAACTGACCGAGCCATGACAGGAGCTGTGAGGGCGACGAAAGAGCACGGCAGGGATCGGACATCGGATCGCCAGAAGCCCTCCGCCCTCCTGGTTCGTAATGCCAGGGCCCCATCGCCGCGTATCGCCGGACCCCGGTCCTGCCTCCGTCGCGCACCCTTCCCCAAGGTTGGCCGGGGTCTGGAGTCACCATCCCCTGTTCGGACCTACAGACCTCGCCGCTGCTGAGCTCTACAGATCCCGCTCCTTCCACACAGTTAGCCGATTCCGCGGGCCTTACTGAGCCGCGCCGGCCACCGTCCGCGAGGCCTTGGCGCGCCCGTGACGTCACTGTCGTGCGCCTCTCCCGCAGCAAGGGGAGTATGGCTCTGGCACGGCGGGTGGGGCTGTGGTCGCTCGCGGTTCAGTTGCTTCTGGCGCCTCGCCGGGACCTGACGGTCCGCGGTCCCAGCGAGCCCCTGCCCGTGGTATGCATCCCGCGGGCTCTACAGCGGCGGCAGGAAGAGCGGCAGAGCGGGCAGCGGAGCCCTTCGCGGCCGGTGCTGGAGCGACCGGGGCCGCTGCTGATGTCAGCGCGGCGACCGGAGTTGAACCAGCGGCACACCTCACGCTGGGCCCTTGGGAGCCCGCGCCACTCGCTTCGTGCGGCTGGAGGAATCGGTGCGCCCACGCGGACCATTTCTCCATCGAGCGCGTGCAATATGAGACTCCAGCGCTGCGGAACCTCTCGCCCAACGGCAGCTGAACCGAACTGGGTCTGGAGCTCCGCGTTCTGAGCGCACTACAAGAGGCTGCTCCCGAAGTTGTTCGGCCCACAACCGTGCGGTCGAGTACCATTCCCCCACTCCTTCGCGGCCGCCACATCCTCTGCGCCGCAGAAACCGGCAGTGGCAAAACTGTCAGCTACATGCTACCTCTCCTTCAACGGCTCTTGGGCCTGCCAAGCCTGGACCCCTGTCGTATCCCTGCTCCTCGAGGCCTGGTTCTTGTGCCTTCTCGAAAATTAGCCGAACTGTTGCGGGCCGTGGCCCAGCCCTTGGGCAGCTCCTTGGACCTCCAGGTGCGGGAGTTAGGGAGAGTACATGGCATGAGGAGGATCAGGCTGCAACTGTCCAAACAACCTCCAGCAGATATTCTGGTGGCCACTCCGGGGGCTCTGTGGAAGGCCCTGAAAACTCAACTGATCAGCCTGGAGCCGCTCTCCTTCTTGGTGTTGGATGATGCAGACACGCTGTTGGATGAAAGCTTCCTGGAACTGGTGGATTACATCTTGGAGGGGAGCCATATAGCAGAAGGCCCAGCTGACTTAAAAGACCCCTTCAATCCCAAAGCTCAGTTAGTGCTGGTGGGGGCCACTTTTCCCGAAGGTGGAGGCCAGCTGCTGAGTAAAGTTGCCAGCTTAGACTCTCTAACCCCCGTTACCAGTGACAAGCTCCACTGCATCATGCCTCATGTCAGACAGATATTCATGAGGCCGAAGGGAACAGAGAAGGTGACTGGGTTGGTGCAGATCCTCAGGCAGCATGACAGAGCATATAGGATTGGCCCCACAGGAACTGTTCTGGTGTTCTGTAATTGCTCCAGCACTGTGAACTGGCTGGGGTATATATTCTGGATGACCACAAAATCCAACACTTAAGACTGCAGGGACAGATGCCAGCCTCAATGAGAGCAGGCATCTTCCAGTCCTTCCAGAAGGGCTCCCGAGACATTCTTCTCTGCACAGACATCGCCTCTCGGGGCCTGGACAGCACCCAGGTGGAGCTAGTCATCGATTATGATTTCCCTCTCACCCTGCAAGACTACATCCACAGAGCAGGGAGGGTGGGCCGGGTGGGGGGCGAGGTGCCAGGCACCGTCGTCAGCTTTGTGACCCATCCCTGGGACGTGAGCCTGGCTCAGAAGATTGAACTGGCAGCTCGCCGGAGAAGCCTTCCAGGACTGGGGTCCTCAGTGAGAGAGCCTTTGCACCAGCAAACCTTATTGCAGCAGGCTTATATATGATGCCGTAACAGGGACCTTTCCCTCTGTGCTGGACGGGTGAGCACACTTGTCAGTGGGGTGCTCTGGGCTGCCTAGTCACCTTCTGAAGACCCGGGCTGCAGTCTGGCTTCAAAAGGTAAGTTGCTGGCCAGCACTTGAAGGTGAACTACTGAGCTTGGCTCTCTATAGTCTTTCACGTGAAGAATAATGTCGATCTTGGCTCTGTATTATGTCGTGGTTTCTAACAATAAGCGATGTTTCTATGGGTGCCCCTTAATAACAGTTTCCACTGGGGCAGAATTCAGTAGACTCTGAGAAGATGCACACTCCAAACTACCACACTTAGGACGAAGGCTCTTTCAATTGATGTTTTAGTTTAAATTTTGTTTCCTGCCCCCAAACATCCATTAAGCCCCCAGGAGAAGGAAAAGGGGATGTGACTAGCAATAGAGAGAAACTTTCTTCACAAAAATGGCCATGGCAAGCTTAGGCACTTTTGGTGAAATCTCTCTGGGAAGTACTGGCAGAGGAATAAAAGGCAAACTGACACCGAAGTATTGCTTGGTGTGCATTTCCAGGCTCTGCCTTCTTTCTCATCTCTTGGTGGCAGGTGGAGGAAGAGGAGAAAAGGTTAAACTTTTTTATAAACCGGCAGAATAAGCTTATAACATCCTCTCACTATCTCTGCATAGGTTCTAGTCTCTGCAGCATTATATAAGCTTTGCCCAAAGTAATGAACTGTTGAAAGTCAAATGTAATACTTCACCAAACAACTTAAAAATGCTTGCGCACTGGAAAGGGTTAAGTTGCAGAGAACACAAATGGACCCAGAGCAACCTTTGCCGAGAGAGAATATTGTGCTAAATGTACAGTCATAGCTCTATTCCATATGAAGAAACAGTCAGAAGGATAAAAGAACTTGGTCAAAATCACACAAGTCAGTAGGAAAGAATCTGGTCTGTCTGTCCTAAGGGTTGTATTCTTTAACCACCAGGCTAGCTTTTCTCAAATCTGATTCATGCATAGAATAACTATACACCTCTGCTTGCCTTGAATATTCCCTGTTTATACATATGCCTGCTGCAGTTTTTAATATTGCCCACTTTGACTCCCAAAAGCAACCGAGAATACACAATAATTTGGTCGCTCTATCCATGGACCACTGTGGTGGGACTGCCCAGGAAGCTTATTAAAAGTGCAGCTTCCTGAGCCCTACTCCAGATCTAGATAAGTTTTCTGAGGGTTGGCTCAAGAATCCAGGTACAAGGCTTTTTAAGTGGTTTTGTGGAACCCCCCAGGTGATTCTCTTGTTCTCTTAAGTTAATAAACCGTTTATTCTGCCTCCCCCAGATGCCCAGCCAGGTCCTGTTAAGGTAGGAGTCCCCACACCACATCAGAGGGATGTTCCCAGCCATGTAATCTCTGGAGCCTTGGAGATTCTAAATGGTCTCATGCTGGCCCACCTGCCGTGACAAACCTCCGCCAGAGCAAGCATTCCCCTTCACATTTACCTTCTACCACTCCCAAAGGCAGTCTGCTCCAATGAGGCCTGACTTCGTCTGTCCTAACGGGCACCCAGATTCAAGCAGTTTAGGGATAGAAGGTGCTGTGGTTCTCGACCAGGGTGGCCCAACCTCTAAAAGGGTAGTCCAAGCAGTCTCTACCTCCTGGGCACATCCCCTCTGCAACAGCCCTAGTAAACGAAGGTCCCATCTTTGCTTTTTCAAGGTCGGCAACAGGGAGTCCCCTCCTAAAGAAGGTTCTCTCTCATTACCACACTATCAAAGGCTGCCCCAAGTGTGGTTCCTTCCTGTGGGCCTGATCAGGCTAAGGGCAGAGTTGTCTCTTTCCTTCTCTGAGTCGGACCAAGTCGTCTTACTAACACCTCTTCACAGTGTTGACCATGTTTTTCACGGGGGCTGCTGCTGAGCCTTTATCTTATCCTTTCATGGTGGAGAGAGAGAGGATTATAATGATTTTTACTTCTAGGGGAGAGGGGAGTGTAATGATTATGTTGTCATTTTGTATTATGTCCTTTTGTCATGAATTTGTTTTGAATTTCATATTAAAATGGGCCCACCATTCCCACTTTGTGAGGTCATTCAGCACCCTCATTTTGCACCTTTAACATCTCTCTCAGTATCACTTGGAAATGTTTGAAACGACATGAGCTTGTCCTCACATTCCTATCAGCTGTAAATCCGGTGCTCCAACATGAACGTAACCATTGAGCAGAACCCCTCTCCACTACCTGTGTAACAATGGGTAGGCCCCTTAACATCTTGGTTTTTTTAAGCCCTCAGGTGTAAAAATGTGAGGGTTCTATGAATTTATATTTGGGGCAGGACAAGGTCGAGAAGAGTGTGTCTTTCCTTTTATTCTTCCAAACTGGAATGTCTTCTCTCTCTTCCCCATGGGTCCAAATCTCACTTGTCCTTCAGGCCCACTGCCAAGGAGCCTTCCCTGATTCCCCAGTCCACACAATTCTCTGCTTCTTAGGGTCAGTGCCATACAACCTAGCTGTCTCTTAACGTTAATCTTGCCTCTCAAGCCAATTTCAGAATGTGGGTCTCTCTTGCCCTCCTGGGGCCCCTGGGGCTGTACCAGCCCACCTGCACGCCCCACGTGGGGTGTCTACTAGACTAGGGCATGGGTGGGGAAGCCCAGGTGTGAGGGACCAGGCAGAGTACCTCTGCCTCCACCCTGCTCTCCTCCACAAAACTGCCCCTCCTCCTGAAGCCTGACCCGCAAGTCACAGGTTCCTTATTATGACCTCACTGGGTAGTGATGACCTCACAGGCCTTCTCACAGTTTCCATGGCAGCATAACTATGGAAATGTGCTGCCCTCAGAGAAACTTCCCTACCAGTTCTCCACCAGATACCAATCTCTTTGGTTGTCTGAGAGAGAATGTCTGACCGGATCGTCTATATTTACTCAAACCTGTGCTCTGTTCCCTGGCTGGGCAGTGCAGCAGGTACACCGAGACCGGGCACCTGTAGAAGAGGCATGGTGTACACACAACCTCACCTGGCTGCCACATGTTCCTGTGGGGCTTGCCCACTACGTAAACCTCAGCCCTTTCCCAGCTGTAAGTAATACCAGTGACCTGGGACACCTTCAGGGTCCCACAGTGCTCACTGCTGAGGACAAGTGAAAGGTCATCCCTGAACTAGTGTGCAGGAAGCTTCTGAACTTTATAAATGTAGCCTTCCGCTTTGGGCTACAGGATGCTTCCATTCAGACCCTTTTCTGATTGGCCTCTTAGCAAAAGACAAGTGCGTTTTTGTTGGCAGATGGTAAACGGAGCAGTTTGAGGAAGAGGGCCACTCTTGAACCGCACCTTCAAACCCAGGCACCTCTGTGCTGTCATGTACACATCTATATCGGTCCCCTCAGACACATCCCATACTGAGCTGCTGAGTACTAGGGGAGAGGGTGGTGCCATATTCATGGGAAGACCGGAAGAACCAAGGGGGGTGATGAAGTGCTAGTGAGACTGGAGGGCTGAGCAGATGGTGTCCCAGGAGGCTGGGTGGATGTGAGCCTACACTTGGTACCCAGAACCCGGTTCTGAGTCTCCTGATCACTCTGCCTCAGTATTTGGCCTTGTTCTAATCTAGATAAAAGTATCAGAGGGCTAGAGTTCAGTGTGGTTGTAACAGGCAGTATAAATGGGGCCCAAGACGGGTTGCCAAAGTGGGAGGGGTCCTTAACCAATTTATATTAGATTATCTTTTTCCAAAACTTGAAAGACGTTTCCATTAAAGCCTCAGAAGTGACACACTGCAAGAAATGTTTTCTCTGTTGTGGAAGGGAGAGGTGGAGAGGATCATGATTGCAATTTCTTTCGGGTTCTACTGTTTTCCCTGGCAACGGTGAAGAGACTACCTCACCTGATGCAACTGTAGGCTCTAGGAATTGCTTTTGTAGCCAGTGTCCCTTCTCTAGGGACTCATAGAGGTGATGGGCCAAGTCTGTGTTTTGGATGTCAAGTAGATTAAAGGTCTTCAGCCAGAAACTGGGAGAGACATGAGAGAGGGAAATTCTGGCAGGAGACTGTGTACAGCAGAAGTGACTGATCAGCTCTGCTTTTCTTTGCAGCAGCTGTGGCTCCCGTTTCTCCTCCTATACCTGGTCACTACCATATCCTCAACTGAGGGTGTGGAGAAACACAGTTGGGCTGGCATGGGGAGACATACTGCCTGGTTGGTGGCTACCAGGCCTACGGGGATGCTCCTTTGGCCACGCCAGCAAAGGTGGAAGCCAAGAAGCCAGTCCCCAGATGTGCTCCCGAGAGAAAGCACACTCCGGAAGAGTCAGACGAAGATCTCGGTTGCTCCAGACCCAAAATCCGGCGATTGTAGCATGATGCCAGGAGGTGGACTCCACAGAATCTTGCTGGCTGAACCATTCTGAAGACAAGGCAATGGTTTAACTGCCTAAGGCAGCGAATGCCTCTTCCTGCAGTGACCCCTCCCGCCCCCCCCCCACTGCCCACTACCACAGATTAGAACCTGCGTCGTTCTGTCTGAGCCTTCCTCAGCCAGGAGCCTCCTTGCACACTCAATGGCCATAAGCCAGGAGCCTCAGAAAGTGAGGTTTGAAATGAGAGTCTGCCCTGAACATCCCAGGGCGGAAGCTGGCCTGGAAGAAAACCTGGCATTCCTCTGCTCAGTCCTCACGGGCCCCTTTGTGAGCTGAAGAAAGTGAAGTCTGCACTCTGCGAGCCGAGGAGGATGCAGGAGCAGATACAGGGTGCAGAGAAGCCTTAGCAGTCTACCACATGGGCTCCTGCCCTGAGCCATTGTCAGCGGCCACCACCACAAACCAGGGGGGAGCTGGGCTTTTTGAAACTGAAAGCAGCAATCTGTGGCTTCCCAAAGAGCCTCCTGCCTGGGGCCACAGGAGGCAGGATAGAGAGGCCCAGGAAACCCTGCTCCCTGAAGCAAGAACAGGATGGAGAGTCAAGCAGCACGCACCTTGCCCCGAGGTTCACATGCTCCTTTATTGCCAGCCCTTTCTGTCCCCAGTGGGGTCCCTTACTGCTCAATAAAATGTTTTTCTGTAACAGATTTGTAGGGTCGCCAGTGCACAGACTTAGGTCACTACCCCTGTGCTAGGCACTCCTGCCACCTGGGAAAGGTTCCAAAGGTGGAACAGCTCCAGGGGGTGCCAGGGATCAGAGCAAAAACTTGAGAGGCTGGGGATGCAGGAGTTTGGGCACAGTCCCCAAATCATCTCAGTGGTTGAGCTTCTGTGAGAAGGCACATCCCCAGTGTGTGTGTGTGTGTGTTGGGGGGGAGGGGGTCCCTAGAGGAGGCAGCTAGCGGGAGGGCCTGAGGCTGGAAATGGGGAATGGCGTGTGGCCTCTGAGCAAGCACAGGCACTTAGCCCTTGAGGTTTCTGGGAAAGCTAGAGCCACAAGGGCCACGAGATAAGGCAAGTGTAGCAGCAGAACCCAGGTGCCAGGTCTTTCTTCAGAACCTACACTTCTCCACGAGGCCGGGCCTTCCACGCTGAGGTAGGAGGGATCCTGGCCAGAAGGTCAGCCAGCAGCTCTGGGACGAAGGTTGCTGCGGCGGGGGCTCTTCTGCCATGGAAGCGACTTCATTTCCTTCCACACAAATAGCCTACTGACTGAGTTCCTGCTCTGTTGAGTAAAAGGGTCGTTGACTCTCCCCAGAAGGTTGTTCAGTTCACATCCCCAAAGTCCCTCTATTCAGGCCCTGGGGAGGTGTAGCAACTCCTGAGGGCGCTCTCCTGAGGCTGGCTGACAGAAGTGGGGGAGGTTCCTGATAGTTCCCAGGTGCTGGTTCAAGTCCCCAGAGAATGGTCATGCAGGTTGGGGAGTCAAGTAGGAGGAGAGAGAAGGTTGGGGGCAGAGGGCCCCCTCCTGAATCCAGAGCTCACAAGGTTACCCCCCCCATTTCCAGAAACTATCTCTTCCCCCACACCAGCCCCCATGGCCCAGTCCCGGGAAACCGGGAGCCCAGAGCACTTGTGGCCACAGAGACCCTTGCACGCAGCCCTCGGGGTGGGCGGGGCCGGCTGCAGGCAGATGGGGACGAGGTGTGCTCCCGGGAGGCCACGGGCTGCAGGTGGCCTTCTGAGAGAAGCACCCCAGCTTGGACAGGAAGGTTAGAGGTGGGGGAGAGCAACCTAGGGCGCCCCCTCGGAGCAGTGGGAGTGGGAAGAGGGGCGGGGGTGGAGGGAACCCACGATGGGAGGCGAGTGGGCTCTCAGCAGAGGCCAGCTTAGCCCGCGGGAGCTGCCTCTGAGCAGGGGGTGGGAGGGTAGTGCCGCCCTGTGGCTGCCGGGCTTCCTGGATCCGGATCGCGGGTCTCCACACACGGGTCAGGGTCCTGTGACTCTGTATCCCCTCCCTCACCCCGCCCCCCTCGCGAGGCCGTGCCGCTGGGTGGCCTGTGTCGACGGGCAGAACCCCATCGCCCGCCCCTCTCAGACCCGCCTCTGCCCGCCTGCCTTGCCCTGCACAGCTTGCGGCCCGGGGGCCTCGAAGGTCCCCGTGCATGCAGCCAGCGGCCTCTGCTGTGCCTGCTGCTCCTGCTGAGTCTGCTGCTGCGGCCGGTAACCCGCGTGCAGACCAAGCCGGGCACCTCCAGCACCCCAAGTCCGCGGGAGCGCACGCGGGCCCTGATGCGGGACTTCCCGCTTGTGGAAGGGTGGCTGCAGTGTGTGCGGGCTGCTGGGGGCCGGTGGGGGCCTAGCCTGGCCCTGGGCAGGGGAGGAGGTCTGGAGCATGCAGCGCTAGTGGGGAGGCTCCCTCACACCAGCCCTGGATGTCCTCTCCATCATCTATGGATGCCCTTCCCCTTCTCTGTCATCCCCTCCCTGGCGGGAACCCCTCAGCCCAGGGCTCAGCTGCTCCTAGTATAGTCTGTGTGACAGTGTGAGGTGGGGGACCCCCAGGCTGGCCCAGGCCAGGCAATGTGTCCTGCCTGATCCCAAGACCTAAGGAGCCCACCCATTTGCCTTGACCTCCCTCCAGCCACACCAACATGCCCCTGGTCCTGAGGCAGTTTTACCACAATGGGCTACAGCATGTTAACCTGCGCAATTTCAGCCATGGCTAGACCAGCTTGGGCAGGCTGAAAGACAGTCTCGTGGGTGGCCAGGTACCAAAGGGACACACAAGGTGCCACCATGGCTGCTGGGGAATGTGGGGCAGTTTGGGGGCCACAGAGACCACAGGTTAGTCACATTGGAACGAAGTTACCATAGTGACCTAGAAAGTGCCATGCCATGGATGCTGGGGCCTACAGGGGTCACAGTGAGCCCACCTGACGGGCTGCCAAGTACCACAGAAAAAGCAACGCATTACATGTGACTTCTGGGCACAGTGAGTGCTGTGCCAGCTGAGGAGGCTATGAGAAGCCCAAGGAGTTCCAAAGCACAAACTAAGCCCTGGCCTTCCCTCAGTTCTGGTCAGCCTACGTCCCATGCCAGACCCACGAACGGGATGCTGTGCGCCTCAACCTGGAACAAATTGACCTCATCCGCCTCATGTGTGCCTCCTATTCTGAGCTGGAGCTTGTGACCTCAGTTAAAGGTAGACGGGGGACTTCCCTGGTAGTCTAGAGGTTAAGACAACACACTTCCACTGCAGGGGGCTCGGGTTTGATCCCCGGTGGGGAAACTAAGAGCCCTCATGCTGCGCGGCATGGCCAAAAGAAGAGGTAAACAGACTGGTGGTGGTGGGTGTTAAGGACTTCAGTAAGCTACTCCTGCCTCTGAAAATGATCATCTGACCTACCTGCCCCCAGCTCTCAACAATACCCGGAAGTTGGCTTGCCTCACTGGTGTGGAGGGCGGCCACTCACTGGACAGTAGCCTCTCCATCCTGCGTACCTTCTATGCGCTGGGTGTGCGCTACGTGACACTCACCCACACCTGCTACACACCCTGGTGAGCACCTGAATATATTCAGGAAAAAACGCATTCGCCCTTTTTGGCCAACCAAACAAGCGGGCAATGCAAATCAACACTGCAAAGAAGTCTCACTAGGCATTGGTCAAAAGGGCCATGCTGAAAAAGTGTAAAAACCAGAAACGCAGGACAAGTCAAGGAGAAAAGGGAGCTTTTTTACGCTGATGGGCGGGATGTAAATTGCCAACGGCCACTCTGGAGAAGTGTATGGTGTTTCCTAAAACATCTAAAAAACAGAGCTACAGAGCACAGGACACTTCCACTCATGGGCTTATATCTTGAGAAAACCAAAAATCGACAGGACACAGGCACCCCAAATTTTAGGGCTGCTGTGTTCACAAAATCCTCGACTTGGGTACACCTTAAGTATCTCATGAAAGAGTAAAATGGATAAACAAGTTGTAGTACTTACGTACAATGGAACATCACTCAGCCATGAAATCAATGTCCTAAGGCTAGTAGCAGCATAATGAGTGGATTTAGGTACGATGATTCTAAGAAATACGTCACACAGATAAAGAAACTTATCATAGATATCAGTTATAGACGGAATGTAAAAATCGCTACATGAACTAAATTACAAAACAGAACAGAGTCACACATTTAGAAAACACACTTATGGCTGCTTAAGAGGAAAGGTGAGGTGGGGTGATGCATAAAACAATAGTTTGAAATTAGCACAGATACCGTTCCATTAACCAAATATGTAATAGACAAGACCTACTCATTGCTCAGTGAACTGGACTCAACACACCTTATTCACCACAGAAGAATATATCCGCATAGTAAGAATCTTAAAAAGTATTTATTGATACTTCTCGGTAAGTGAATATAGTGGGTGTAAAGGGGCACAAACACAGCATTGAAAATCAGCTAAATCCCATTATAAATACAAATTACAAAAAAAAGCAAAGATAGTGAAAGAGAGAGAAATTCCTACAAAATTCGTTCAGTGGCTGTGATGCAACCTGGATTGACCACATCTAGACCCACAGCTGGAAGAGACATAAGGCTGGACACTCTTGGGGGCGACCGGATTGGTGAGGTTGCGTGAGCAAATGCAGACCCTTTAAAGTAATACTGCGTGCTACCCATTCCATGGGTCAGAAATCTCCAGGTTCAAGGGAATCTTCCTACAGCTAAAACATGCATGGGAAACCCAGAGAATGGTACACCATATGATCGGGAAACGTTTCTAGAACGCACCTCATTTTTCATCTCGTGGTGCTCGGGTTCGCCATTCCAGCTGCTTTACCAACAATCTCCCCACTTGGAGAATCAGCACCTTAAACTCCTGTTTCGTACAGTTTGCAATTTGTCCAGAGGTTGAACGGGTAGAGGGGGAACCAATGAGAGATCAGCTCTAGGTGTTTGGACAGACACATGTCACTCTAATTTCCAATCAGGAAGAAGAATTAACCAAAGGCTCTGCCTGCCCCCTGGAACCAGAATAGGGCCTGAAGCAATCCTGCGGTTTGGAGGCCAGCTCCCAAAAAGGCGAGTTGAAAAATGGATCTCAGAGGCACTAAAATTCACAAACCTGCAGGATAATAAATGATAACTTTCGTACCTTATTGAGGTAAGGCAACGAAGAGGATTTGAAAACAAGGCAGAATTGCAGGAAACCGTTTTCAAGAGGTAGATCGGAGTCGCCTTTAAAGCACATGAAAAGCGGCAGAACTTCGACAATGATGCAGTTGGCCAAAAAGGGCGTACGTTTTTTTTTTTCCTGAATATATTCAGGAAAAAACGCATAGGCCCTTTTTGGCCAACCAAGCAAGTGGGCAATGAAAATCAGCACTACAAAGAAGTCTCACTTCGCATCGTTCAAAAGGGGTTTTACCATGTTTGAAATTCCAATATTTTAGCCTGACACGTTTTTGGATTTTAGAAAAAAATATATTTTAAATGAGACAAAAAATCTTTTTTATGACCCAGAAAGACAGCAATAGTTTTATATTTTTATCTATTTCACTTGCACACAAAAGTCTCATGGGGTTATGTAAAGCAGTCCTGTTGGATGCTGTGCGTGGTGTAAATATGGATTAAAGCTTTGGAATCTTAAGCTTCACTCACCTGAAACTTTTAAATTAGGATGCAAGCAATCCTTTCCAACATGTGAACAGAGAAAGACACTGTCTTTATTTTATTTGTCAGGTAATTAATCTGTCTTTTGCCCCAAGGAGAGAAACACCTGGCACTTCTATCAATGTGTTGTACAAAAATCTTTGAACACAGAGTGCAAGCAGAGGCTGATACAAGATGTGAAAGAAAAAAAAAAAAAAAGAGAGACCCCTGTGGCATTTTCTCCTAACTTATTGCAATCTCCCATTTAAAATGTGGGAATAATCAATCTTCTGAGGAAAAAGGCCCAAGGAAGCTTTTTGCTTTTGTGGAATAATGCAATGCCTAAAGATTTCATGAGGCAAGAAGAATTAATGAGAATGACCATGAGAAATCAAGAAAAGTCAGATCCATGGATGAAGTGATGTTTACCTCTGTGAATCAATGAGAAGTAGGAGCAAATGAAAAGAAAGCTGAATACAACATTTTCTGAATAAATGTAACCTTTCAGCTGTCACAGACAAATTAATGCTCACTATGATACAACATATTTAGTTCAGAAAGTTAACTTAAATTTAAAGCTTAACAATTAGATTTATTGAAGAAACGAAAACATATTTGTGGTTTAGAATATATAATGTGTTCTGCAACAGATAAGAAGATTACATAAATAAATAGAAATAAGACTAAATAGAGGAAAATAACAAATTAGATGTTATTAACATTAAAAACTGACACTCATCTAAAGAAAGAGGAGAGACAGAAAGACAGAAGAACTTATATCAAGTATATATTTAAAACTCCTAAATAAGAAGTCTCAGATGTTAAAAAAAAAAAGTCTTCAATAAGAAGATAATGTAATAGCAAAGATGGGAAAAATATACCAAAAGATATTTCAAGAAAGAGAGTACAGAACGTTAAGTAAACATATCAAAAGATGCTTGGCTTCTTAGTAGTCAATTAAATGCAAAAAAGTCATACCTGGAATTATCACTCACCAACCAGAAAGTTCAAATGAAAATGACAGGTATTATCAAGTTTGACAAGAATGTGTGTAATCCTTGAATCTCATTCACTGCTGCTGAGGATGAAAAATCATACAAATGTTTTGAAAATATTTAGAAATATCTAAAAAGATAAACAGATGAAAGCTATGAGTCAAAAATTTTACTACTACATGTATATTGAACAATAATTTATACACATACCACCAAAGCTCAAGTTCTAGTATGTATATACCAGTGCAATTCTCAATAGACCCAAACTGAAAATCACTCATATTGTAATACATTTTGGAAAAAATTAATTAATAGTTAAATATTTACACTATGGAATCCTATGCAACAGTGTCAGTGCATGACAACAACAACAGGCAACCATATAGGCGTATTCATAAACAACATAAAATAAAAAAGCCCAATCCAAAAGTGATTTTACTGTGCCATTACATTTATATAAAATGCAAAATACAGGTAAAGTGATCTTTTTGTTAGATACCAGAACAATATTAAACCTTAAGGGGAGTCACTAGAATTGGACAAGGGGGGCTCTGAGTATCTGGCAATTTTCTGTGTCTGTATCTAGAAGCTATGTATAGAGTGTATGCAGATTCTGAATTTTCTGAAATTTGTCATTTCCTTACAAACCATGCATATTTTTAGTTGTTTTTTATACATAACAAAAAGTAAAAATGATAGACTAGGGAAGGTAATTATATTAGCACTTTAATATCCATGCTTTTCAAGGTGGAAGTGAAAGGTATTAAATACTTGACATTGTGATTACTTCTTAAAAGTAAGGTGAAAATTTCAGATTAATAAATAAGACATACTTCTTCATATATCATCCTCAAAGAGGAGGGGTAGAAAGGAGTATTATTTTTTTTATTTAATATAGAACAGTTAAGATAGAAAATAATGAAAACAGACTAGGTTTAAAAAAGAGCACACTGGACTTCCCTGGTAGCTCAGTGGGTAAGAATTTGCCTGCCAATGCAGGGGACAGGGGTTCAATCCCTGGTCTGGGAAGATCCCACAGGCTGTAGAGCAACTAAGCCCATGTGCCACGACTACTTGGCCTGCATTCTAGAGCCTGCAAGCAACAACTACTGAGCCTGCGTGACACAACTACTGAAGTCCATGCACCTAGAGCCCATACTCCACAAGAAGAGAAACCACAGCAAGGAGAAACCCATGCACCACAATGATGAGTAGCCCCTGCTCAACACAACTAGAGAAACCCTGTGCAGCATCGAAGACCCAACACAACCATAAATAAATAAAATTAAGTATTGTGACTGGTGAGATGACTCACTCATGTGGCTGTAAGTAAGAGGCCTCAGCTCCTTGTCACATGAATCTCTCCTTAGGGCTGCTTGAGTGTCCTCATGACATGGCAGCTGGCTTACCCTAGGATGAGTGATCTAGCAGAAACCAAAGCAGAAGCTCCAATATCTTTTATACCTTTGGAAGTTGCACTTTGTCATTTCTGCAATGTCTTATTAGTTAAAACATCAGCCCTTTTCAACTGTGAGGAGGCACACAGGTGCATGATGACTGGGAGATAATTAGGGTATGATTAGGGCCTTCTTGGAGGCTGGCTACCAAGGTGGCTGACTCACCGAACACTGAAATTTGTTTTCTTCACTGATGGAGAGAAAATGGTGAGTGAATCTCATTGGTGTTCTTTGAGATGTACCAAAGCTAGCTCTTGCTCTCTCCCCCAGCTGTGTGGCTGAGAGGGTCTTGGTGCTCCAGCCAGGTGTCAGGCCTGTGCCTCTGAGTTGGGAGAGCAGAGTTCAGAATATTGGTCTACCAGAGCCCTTGGGCACCTTGTAATATCAAAACGGCGAAAGCCTCCAAGAGATATCCGTCTCAATGCTAAGACCCAGCTCCACTCAAAGACCAGTAAGATCCCGTGCTGGACATCCAATGCCAAACAACTAGCAAGACAGGAATGCAGGCCCACCAATTATCAGAGAGGCTGCCTAAAATCATAATAGGTCACAGACACCCCAAAACACAACACCGGATGCGGACCTGCCCAACAGAAAGACAAGATCCAGACAAACCCACCAGAACACAGGCACCAGTCCTCTCCACCAGAAAGCATACACAACCCACTGAACCAACCTTAGCCACTGGGGGCAGACACCAAAAACAACAGGAACTACGAATCTTCAGCCTGCGCAAAGGAGACCCCAAACACCGTCCACAAAGCCAAATGAGAAGACAGAGAAACACAGAGCAGATGAAGGAACAAGGTAAAAACCCACCAGACCAAACAAATGTAGAGGAAATAGGCAGTCTACCTGAAAAAGAATTCAGAGTAATGATACTAAATATGATCCCAAATCTTGGAACTGGAATGGAGAATATACAAGACATGTTTAACAAGGACCTAGAAGAACTAAAGAGCAAACAAACAATGATGAACAACACAGTAAATGGAATTAAAAATTTTCTAGAAGGAAACAATAGCAGAATAACTGAGGCAGAAGAATGGATAAATGACCTGGAAGATAAAATAGTGGAGATAACTACCACAGAGCAGAATAAAGAAAAAAGAATGAAAAGAATTGAGGACAATCTGAGACACTTCTGGGACAATGTTAAACACACCAACATTCGAATATAGGGGTCACAGAAGTAGAAGAGAAAAAGAAAGAGACAGAGAAAATATTTGAAGAGATTATAGTTGAAAACTTCGCTAATATGTGAAAGGAAATCGTTAATCAAGTCCAGGAAGTGCAGAGAGTCCCGTACAAGATACACCCAAGGAGAAACATGCCAAAACATATATTAATCAAACTATCAAAAATTAAATGCAAAGAAATAATATTAAAAGCAGCAAGGGAAAAACAACAAATAACATACAAGGGCATCCCCATAAGGTTAACAGCTGATCTTTCAGCAGAAACTCTGCAAGCCAGAAGGGACAGGCAGGACATATTTAAAGTGAAGAAAGGGGAAAAGCTACAACCAAGATTACTCTACCCAGCAAGGATCTCATTCAGATGCAACAGAGAAATTAAAACCTTTACAGACAAGCAAAATCTAAGAGAATGCAGCACCACCAAACCAGCTTTACAACAAATGCTAAAGGAACTTCTCTAGGCAGGAAACACAAGAGAAGGAAAAGACGTACAATAACAAACCCAAAACAATTAAGAAAATGGTAATAAGAACATACATATCAATAATTACCTTAAATGTAAATGGATTAAATGCTCCAACCAAAAGACATAGACTGGCTGAATGGATCTGAAAACACGACCGGTATATATGCGGTCTACAAGAGACCCACTTCAGACCTAGGGACACATACAGACTGAAAGTGAGGGGATGGAATAAAATATTCCATGCAAATGGAAATCAGAAGAAAGCTAGAGTAGCAATTTTCATATCAGAAAAAAGAGACTTTAAAATAAAGACTATTACAGGAGACAAAGAAGGACACTACATAATCATCAAGGGATCAACCTAAGAAGAAGACATAACAATTGTACATATTTATGCACCCAATATAGGAGCACCTCCATACATAAGGAAAAGGCTAACAGCCATAAAAGGGGAAATCGAAGGTAACACAATCATAGTAGGGGACTTTAACACCCCTCTTTCACCAATGAACAGATCATCCAAAATGAAAATAAATAAGGAAACACAAGCTTTAAATGATACATTAAACAAGATGGACTTAATTGATATTTATAGGACATTCCATCCAAAAACAACAGAATACACTCTTTCTCAAGTGTTTGAGGAACATTCTTCAGGATAGATCATATCTTGGGTCACAAATCAAGCATTGATAAATTTAAGAAAATTGAAATTGTATCATGTATCTTTTCCGACAACACTATCAGAATAGATATCAATTACAGGAAAAAATCTGTAAAAGAATACAACCACATGGACACTAAACAATACACTACTTTATAACCAAGAGATCACTGAAGAAATCAAAGAGGAAATTAAAAAATACCTAGAAACAAATGGCAATGAAAACATGACGACCCCAAACCTATGGGATGCAGCAAAAGCAGTTCTAAGAGGCAAGTTTATAGCAATACAATCCTGCCTGACGAAACAAGAAACATCTCAAATGAACAAGCTAAACTTACACCTAAAGCAATCAGAGAAAGAAAGAAAAAAAAAAACCCCAAAGTCAGCAGAGGAAAGAAATCATAACGGTCAGATCAGAAATAAATGAAAAAGAAATGAAGGAAACAGCAAAGATCAAAAAAACTAAAAGCTGATTCTTTGAGAAGATAAACAAAAGTGATAAAACCATTAGCCAGAGTCATCAAGAAAAAAAGGGAGAAGACTCAAATCAATAAAATTACAAATGAAAAAGGAGAAGTAACAACTGACACAGCAGAAATACAAAGGATTATGAGAGGTTACTGCAAGCAACTATATGCCAGTAAAATGGACAACCTGGAAGAAATGGACAAATTCTTAGAAAAGCACAAACTTCCAAGAATGAACCAGGAAGAAATAGAAACTATAAACAAACCAATCCGAAGCACTGAAATTGAGACTGTCATTAAAATCTTCCAACAAACAAAAGCCCAGGACCAGATGGCTTCAAAGGCAAATTCTATCAAATATTTAGAGAAGAGTTAACACCTAACCTTCTCAAACTCTTCCAAAATATAGCAGAGGGAGGAACACTCCCAAACTTATTCTATGAGACCACCATCTCCCTGATACCAAAGCCAGACAAAGATGTCACAAATAATGAAAACTACAGGCCAATATTACTGATGAACATACATGCAAAAATTCTCAGCAAAATACTAGCAAAAAGAATCCAACAGCACATTAAAAGGATCATACACCATAATCAAGCTGGGTTTATCCCAGTGATGCAAGGATTCTTCAATACATGCAAATCAATGTGATACACCATATTAAAAAACCTGAAGGATAAAAACCATATGATCATCTCAATACATGCAGAAAATGCTTTCAACAATATTAAACAGCCATTTATGATAAACCTCTAGAAAGTAGGCATAGAGGGAACTTTCCTCAACATAGTAAAGGCCATATATGACAAACCCACAGTCATCATTGTTCTCAATGGTGAAAAAGTGAAACCATTTCCACTAAGATCAGGAACAAGACAACGTTGTCCACTCTCACCACTATTATTCAACACACTTTTGGAATTTTTACCTACAACAATCAGATAAGAAAAAGAAATAAAAGGAATCCAACTCGGAAAAGAAGAAGTTAAGCTGTCACTGTTTGCCACTAGATGACATGATACTATATATAGAGAATCCTAAAGGTGCTACCAGAAACCTACTAGAGTTAATCAATGAAGTTTGTAAGGCTGCAGGATACAAAATTAATGTACAGATATCCCTTTCATTCCCATACACTAAAGATGAAAAGTCTGAAAGAGAAATTAAGGAAACACTCCCATTTACCCATGCAACAAAAGGAATAAAATACCTAGGAATAAACCTACCTAAGGAGACAAAAGACTTTTACTCAGAAAACTATAAGACACTGATGAAACAAATCAAAGATGACACAAACAGGTGGAGAGATATACCATGTTCTTGGATTGGAAGAATCAACACTGTGAAATGACTATACTACACAAAGCAATCTACAGAGTCAATGCAATCCCTAACAAAATACCAATGGCATTTTTCAGAAAACTACAACAAAATATTTCCCAATTTGTATGGAAACACAAAAGACCCCGAACAGCCAAAGCAATCTTGAGAAGAAAAACAGAGCTGGAGTAATCAGAATCCCTGACTTCAGACTATACTACAAAGCTACAGTAATCAACACAGTATGGTACTGGCACAAAAACAGAAATATATATCAATGGAACAGGAGAGAAAGCCCAGAGATAAACCCAGACACATATGGTCACCTTATTTTTGATAAAGGAGGCAAGAATATAGAATGAAGAAATCACGGCCTCTTCAATAAGTGGTGCTGGGAAAACTGGACAGCTACAGGTAAAAGAATTAAATTAAAAGACTCCCTAACACCATACACAAAAATAAACTCAAAATGGATAAAAGACTTAATGTAAAGCCAGACACTATAAAATTCTTAGAGGAAAACATAGGCAGAACACTCTATGACATCAATCACAGCAAGATCCTTTTTGACCCACCTCCTAGAGAAATGGAAATAAAAATAAAAATAAAAACACGGGACCTAATGAGACTTAAAAGCTTTTGCACAGCAAAGGAAAACGTAAACAAGATGAAAAGACAACCCCCAGAATGGGAGAAAATATTTGCCAATGAAGCAACTGACAAAGGATTAATCTCCAAACTTTACAAGCACCCCCTGCAGCTCAATATCAAAGAAACAAACAAGCCAATCCATAAATGGGCAGAAGACCTATTAGACATTTCTCCAAAGAAGATATACACATTGCCAGGAAACACATGAAAGAATGCTCAACATCACTGATCATTAGAGAATTGCAAATCAAAATTACAATGAGGTATCATCCCACACAGGTAAGAATGGCCATCATTCAAAAAATCTACAAACAATAAATGCTGCAGAGGTGTGGAGAAAAGGGAACCCTCTTGCACCGTTGGTGGGAATGTAAATTGATACACAGACACTATGGAGAACAGTATGGAGGTTCCTTAAAAAACTAAAAATAGAGCTACCATATGACACAGCAATCCCACTACTGGGCATATACCTGGAGAAAACCATAATTCAAAAAGAATCATGTTCCACAATGTTCATTGCAACTCTATTTGCAATAACCAGGACACGGAAGCAACCTAAGTGTCCATCAACTGATGAATGGATAAAAAAGATTTTGCACATCTTCAATATAAAATGGAATATTATCAGCCATAAAAATAAATGAAATTGAGTTATTTATAGTGAGGCGGATGGACCTAGAGTCTGTCATACAGAGTGAAGTAAGTCAGAAAGACAAAAACAAATACTGTATGCTAACACATATATATGGAATCTAAAAAAAGAAAAAAAATGGTTGGGAAGAAACTACGGGCAGGACAAGAATACAGACGCAGACGTAGAGAATGGACTTGAGGACATGGGGAGGGGGAAGGGTAAGCCAGGACGAAGTGAGAGAGTGGCATTAACTTATATATACTACCAAAGGTAAAATAGATAGCTAGTAGGAAACAGCTGCATAGCATGGGGAGATCAGCTCAGTGCTTTGTGACCACTTAGAGGGGTGGGAAACGGAGGTTGGGAGGTAGATGCAAGAGGGAGGAGAAATCGGGATATATTTATATGTATAGCTGATTCACTTTGTTATACAGCAGAAACTAACACACCATTGTAAAGCAATTATAGTCCAATAAAGATACTAAAAATAAATAAATAAATAAATAATTTATACCTCCCCCAAATTAAGTCTTTTTAAAAATAAATAAATAGAGCTTCCCTGGTGGCGCAGTGGTTGAGAGTCCACCTGCCGATGCAGGGGACGCGGGTTCGTGCCCCGGCCTGGGAAGATCCCACATGCCACGGAGCGGCTAGGCCCGTGAGCCATGGCTGCTGAGCCTGCACGTCTGGAGCCTGTGCTCCGCAACGGGAGAGGCCACAACAGTGAGAAGCCCGTGTACCGCAATAAACAAACAAACAAACAAACAAATAAATAAGGGTACTCAATAACATGGTAACTCTAAACCTAAGTATTTTCAATACTACAGCAAAGGTAAATGGATTAATGTCTCCTATTAAAGTGTATTTTTTAATATTATGTGCAACTAAAATTTTTTCCCAATATACAGGTAAAATAAAATAATTACTTTAGAAAGGTGAAAACATTCCATGTATTTAAAAACAGTAAAACGATAAGCATATGATATGCATCTTAGATAAAGTAGTGTTTAATTTCAGAACAATTTGTCATTATTGTAACTAGTACTATTATCCCAATTTCTTAAAAATATTTCAATACTTTTTCTATTTGAAAAAGTACTTTAATATTTTTTTCTTTGCTCTTTTGTGGTCTAATACATGGTAAGTATTTATCTGCTAACATAACTTAAAAATATATGTTGTTTTTTACAGCCAAACAAAACTGAATCAAGAAGAAATAGATAACTTGAACAGACTGATCACTACAAGCAAAATAGAAACTGTAATTTACAAAAACTCCCTACCCACAAAAATCTAGGATCAGATGGTTTCATAGGCAAATTCTACCAAATATACAAAGCAAAACTTACACTGATTCTTCTCAAACTCTTCGAAAAGATTGAAGATTAAGGAATACATCCAATGACATTCTATGAAGCCACCATCACCCTGATATCAAAACCAGATGGGGGGGGACTTCCCTGGTGGCACAGTGGTTAAGAATCCATCTGCCAATGCAGGGGACATAGTTTCAAGCCCTGGTCCAGGAAGATCTCACATGCCGTGGAGCAACTAAGCCTGTGTGCCACAACTACTGAGCCTGTGCTCTACAGCCCACGAGCCACAACTACTGAGCCTGATAGCCACAACTACTGAAGCCCATGCACCTAGAGCCCATGCTCTGCAAAAAAGAAGCCAGTGCAGTGAACAGCCCGCACACCACAATGAAGAGTAACCCATACTCGCCACAACTAGAGAGAGCCCGTTCACAGCAACAAACACCCAATGCATCCAAAAATAAATAAAGAAAGAAATTTACTTAAAAATAAAAAAACACAGATGGGGACTTTTCTGGTGGTCCTGCAGTTAAGATTTTGCCTTCCAGTGCAGGGGGTGTGGGTTCAATGCCTAGTGGTGGAGCTAAGATCCCACATGCCTCACAAATAAGAAACCAAAACATAAAACAGAAGCAATACTATAACAAATTCAATAAAGACTTAAAAAAAAAAACAACACAGAGAAAGACACTAGCAAAAAAGAAAATTGCAAGCCAATATCTCTGATAAATATGGATGCAAAAATTCTCAACTGAATATTAGAAAACCGAATCTGACAGCACATAAGAGGATCATACACCATGATCGAATTTGATTCACCCCCGTGTCACAAAGTTGTTTCAACATATGCAAATCAATCAACATGATACACTCCATCAACAAAGGAAAAACACAAATGATCATCTCAATAGATGCTGAAAAAGCATTTGAGAAACTTCAACATCCATTCATGATAAAAACGCTTACTAAAATGGGTATAAAGGAAACATATCTCAACATAATAAAAGCTATTTATGACACACCCACAGCCAATATAATATTCAATGCTCATGACAAAATATCAAAGAAGCACGGAAAAGTGATGGAGGAGATGGAGAAACTTCTCAGTGTGCAGGTGCAGGATCAACATCAGCGCTAAATCCTGCTCAGCTTATGGTGATTCAAGAGAAAGCTAAAAGCCTTTGTGAAGACTTGAAGAAGAAACACGGGAAAGAATCAGAGGGCATATTTTTTAATGCCAGCCATGGCTGTTTTCATCGGTTCAAGAGTAGAGCCAACCTCAACAAGGTAAAAGTAAGTGGAGAGGCAGCAGGTGCAGATAGGGTAGCTGTCCAGGAACTTCCTGAAACACTTTGAGAAATTATTGATAATGGTGTGCATTTACCCAACCAGGTGTTTAATGCGGATGAGACACAACTGCACTGGAAGAGGATGCCAGACCGAAGTTACATCAGTAAGAAGGAAAAGTTGATGCCGGGCTGTAAAGCAGCAACAGATAGGCTAACTGTTGTTTGGTGGCAATTCTTCCAGTGATATGAAGCTGAAGCCTCTCTTAGTTCATCATTCAGAGAACCCAAGAACCCTTAAAAACATAGCCAATGACTCTCTTCCTATTGTGTGGAAGCGTAACCCCAAATCCTGGATTACACAGGCCACGTTCCAGGACTGGTTTTGCCAACACTTTATCCCAGATGTAGAGAAATATTGCTCGGAGAAGGACGTCCCAGAAAAACGTTCTTTTGCTGCTTGACAATGCTCTGGGCCACCCCCCTTTCATGGATGACTTTTCCCAACGTCAAAGTAGTGCATCTGTCACCGAATACTGCATTGCTCATCCATCCCATGGACCAGGGAGTTATAGCGACTTTCAAGAAATATTATTTATGTCACACTTTTTGTCAGGCAGTAAAGGTAAGTGAGAAATCAGGAAGAACCTAGGGACAATTTTGGAAGGACTATAACATCTACAAGGCCATAAAAAACATTGACTTTGCATGGTGTGAGTGTATGTTGGTCACCATGAATGGGGTTTGGAAGAACCTTTGCCCACAGTTTGTTCATGATGTTTGTGGACTTGAGAAGGCAGATCAGAAGTCTGAAGAGGTCTTCAGCAACGTAGTGACCCTCAGCGAGAAGCTGGAGCTAGATCTGCAAGAGGACGATTTCATTGAACTCCTTGCTGTGCAACATGAGGAGCTTACTTATGGAACTGGAGGCGCAGAGAAAGGATGAAGAGGGACAGGAGGAAGAAGTAACTGAAGAACTGAAGAGATTCATGACACAGAAAATGCCAAGGGCATCTTCTAAATTTGAGGAGGCACTGTTAGTTTTTGAGGCACAGTGCTCGAACCTGCAATGGTACCCAAAGGTGGCAGCAGCCATTCAGAACGCAAACCAGTGCTACCGTGTCATCATCTATGATGAGAAGAAACGAGCTACGACACAGACATCAATGGAGCATTTTTTCAAGAGGGTAGATAGAATTAAATCCAGCAAGGAACCAGAACCTGTGTCATCAATGTCAGGTATGAGTGAAATTGGAGCTTGCCCCCTGTCTCCCACTGCTGATAATCCTTCACCTCTACCACCTCCCACCTCCTCTCCCTCCTCCAATCAGTAACTCTTCTCGCCTGTTCCCTCGACGCCAGCCCCAGTATCCCAGCTGTTGTACTGTATTACTGTACTTCTCAAGTTACTGTACTGTAAGACTAAAAATGCCTTCTTTGTTTTTGTGTTTGTTTCTTATATACTGTTTGTGTGAAAAGTATTATAAACCTATTATGGTACAATACCATATAGCCGACTGTGTAACCTGGGTACCTCGGCTAACTTTGTTGGACTTACAAACAAATTGGACTTACAAACGCACTCTTGGAACAGAACTTGTTCATACGTAGCGGACTTACAGTAAAAGCAAAAAAGAAACAGGAACTAATCAAACTTATAAGCTTTTGCACAGCAAAGGAAACCATAATCAAAATGAAAATACAACCTATGGGCTGGGAGAAAATATTAGCAAATGATGAGACTGACAACGGCTTAATTTACAAACTATACAAACAGCTCCTACAACTCAATAACAATAGAACAAATAACTCAATGGAAAAATGGGTAGAAGACCTAAATAAACATTTCTCTAAAGAAGACATACAGATAGCCAATAGGCACATGAAAAGATGCCCATCATCACTAATTATTAGAGAAATGCAAATCCAAATTACAATGAGGTATCACTTCACACTGATCAGAATGGCCATCATTAAAAAAAATCTACAATTAACAAATGCTGGATGGGGTATGGAGAAAAGGGAACCCTTCAGCACTGTTGGTGGCCATGTAAGTTGGTGCAGCCACTATGGAAAACAGTATGGATGTTCTGCAAAAAAACTATAAAGAGAGTTGCCATATGATCTAGCAATCCCACTTCTGGACATATATCTAGACAAAATTATAATTCAAAAAATATATAAAACCCTATGTTCATAGAAGCACTATTTATAATAGCCAAGACATGGAAACAACCTAACTGTTCATTAAAAAATGAATGTATAAAGAAAGTGTGGTATACGTATACAATAGATATTACTCAGACATAAAAAAGAATGAAATAATGCCATTTGCAGCAACATGGATGGACATAGAGATAATGATACTAACTGAGGTAAGTCATAAAGAGAAAGACAAATACCATATAATATCACTTACATGTGGAATCGAAAACAGGACACAAATGAACATGTCAGCAAAACAGAAACAAACACACAGATATAGAAAACAGAGTTGTGGTTGCCAAGGAGAGAGTGATGGAAAGATTGGGAGTTTTGGAATAGCAGAAGCAAACTATTCTACATAGGATGGACAAGCCACAAAGACCTACTGTACAGCAGAGGAAACTATATTCAGTATCCTGTGATAAACCATAATGGAAAAGTATATATATATATATATATATATATATATATATATATATATATGACTGAATCACTTTGCTGCACAGCAGAAATTAATACAATAATGTATAAAGGCTGCAGAGGGTGTGGAGAAAAGGGAACCCTCCTGCACTGTTGGTGGGAATGTAAACTGATACAGCCACTATGGAGAACAATATGGAGGTTCCTTAAAAGCTAAAAATAGAACTAACATATGACCCAGCAATCCCACTACTGAGCATATACCCGGAGAAAACCATAATTCAAAAAGATACATGTATCACAATATTCACTGTAGCACTATTTACAATAGCCAGGACATAGAACCAACCTAAATGTCCATCGACAGATGAATATAGAAAGAAGATATGGCCTATATATATAATGGAGTATTACTCAGCCATAAAAGGAATAAAATTGAGCTATTTGTAGTGAGGTGGTTGGACCTAGAGTCTGTCATACAGAGTGAAGTACGTCAGAAAGAGAAAAACAAATACTGTATGTGAACACATATATATGGAATTCAGAAAAATGGTACTGACGAACCTAGTGACAGGGCAGGAATAAAGACACAGATGTAGAGAACGGACTTCAGGACACAGGGCTGAAGGGGAGACAGGGACGTGGTGAGAGAGTAGCACTGACATATATACACGACCAAATGTAAAAGAGCTAGTGGTAAGCTGCCGCATAGCACAGGGAGATCAGCTCGGTGCTTTATGTCCCCCACAGGGGTGGGATAGGGAGTCTGGGAGGGAGCCTCAAGACGGGGGGATATGGGGATATATGTATACATATAGGTGATTCACTTTGTTGTAAAGCAGAAACTAATACAGTGTTATAAAGCAATTATACTCTAATAAACATGTATTTTAAAATACCACAATGTTGTAAATCAACTACACTAGAAAATATTTCTTAAGTGAAAAAGATTTTTTGAATGTGTGCTTTATTGTGTGTGTACCACAGGTTCAATATATATGAATTATGTCAAATAGATTACATTGTTTTTCAAAATAAAGAATTTTTGATATTCTACATCAGCTGCATAATATAAATGCAGAAAAACTGTATTATTTTTTTCTAAAGTTCAGAAATACCCATTTTGCTCATTCGGTATACTATAAACCACTAACTGTTAAAAAGGGATTCATGACCTCTTTCTTCCAAAGAAATATTTCTGCACTCACACAAGTTTAATAGAATGTTCCACCATGAACTGGCTTCCCACCTTAGAGACGCGAGATTTGCATCCTGAAATCTCTTTCTTGCAAAAATGTCCAATTAGCATCCTAGCATTACAGAAAAGAAATGCTTTTTGCCAGATCTCAAATTACATACAACTTTATCACGACATCATGTATGTTTTTTTTCCACACACACAGACTGCATTTTATTTTTACAAGAGAAAAATCAACTGACACCAAACATTGTAAATGGATGACCACAGCAAAAGCAACAAAGATTGTAATTACCAAACATGAAACACACTCATACTATTGTCATAATATTGACATTCAGTCCAGGAATCCTCCAAAGCTCCTTTATTTCGCAGTGAAAGACACCATGTTTTTTTTTTGTTTTTTTTTGTTTTTTTTTTTGCAGTACGCGGACCTATCAGTGTTGTGGGCTCTCCCATTGTGGAGCATAGGCTCCGGACGTGCAGGCTCAGCGGCCATGGCTCACGGGCCTAGCCGCTTCGTGGCATGTGGGATCTTCCCGGACCAGGGCACGAACCCGTGTCCCCTGCATCGGCAGGCGGACTCTCAACCACTGCACCACCAGGGAAGCCTGACATCATATATATTTAAATTATCAGCACTCACCTAAGATCTTCAAAAATCAACAAAAACATAATTTTGTGCTCTCTTTCATTTATTCTGGTTCTAAGTGGTCATTTCTAAGCGAAAGTATTTAAGTATGTTAACGTCATCTTATAACATCATATTTCAAATGACTACCGTCTCTCCAAAGATGCAATATGAGGAACTCATAAGTAGGCCCTCCAAAGTTTTACTCTTTGAATCTGTATTACACTTCTGCTGAACTTCACACTGTTCATTATTCTCTGAGAATATTCTTTTTCTTGTATGCCCATCTCACATGCTCTTTCATTTCATGAAGTTTTTTCCTACAATTTTATGCCTAGTTTATTTCTGAGAAAATGCATTATTCCAGATTGATAATTATAGACACAAAAACTTCTATATAATTCCCTGAGAGTTTCAAAAACTCCTTCTTCTTTTTTTTTTTTAAATCCCTAGATTCTGAAGCTCTCCACAAAGCATTACTAAAATTGCATTTACATAGTATCTACATATTAATCACACATTAATGCATTTACAATTGTATTATGCTTTATTGCTAACTTTGGAGCATAAACGTAGCTGTCTTATTTACCACCCTCTTGGAAATCACTTTAATATTTGCACTTAGGACTTGAAAGAGAATGGATAAATAAAAACCTGAAGAATATGCAAATACAATTTATATATTTCTCATAAAATTAGATGATTATCTAATCTTTATCCAGAAAAAAGAAGAGCCCACATACTCTGCAGTCATGATACTCGAGAATGTGTGGTCTTCCAGCAGGAAAACATGCAGTAATCCACGTGGCAGAGTTTACCTGTGACCAGCTGGGGTTAGTGTCCTATGCATTCCTTACATGCAACATATCAGGAGTGGCCAAACTGAATTTGTCAGTTGTGGCAATAAGTATAATGAAGATTTGTAGCAGGTCATGCTCATATATGCAGCACAGGTACAATCAACATTTTGCTCAATTCTGGTAGATCTAAATCTGTATCTGTTACCTTGTCTTTAACGAGGAAATGTCAGAACTGACTTACCAAAAAAAAGTGTTTTGTTTGTTTGTTTGTTTTAATTACAGTCACGGTGAGTAAGACAGAGCTCAGAACAACTAATGTGACTTAGTGATTCTCTCATCAGGAAATGCAGTTTCTACTTCCCTGTTTATTCTCCACATCTTGTAGTAAGTTAAGTTTCCGTGAAAGATAAATCTACAGGGTGAAAAGAAAAGAAAACTTACATGTGTTGATAAGATCATTCTGACAGGTTTTACCACGTATGTCAGTGTTTCTGGTGATGGACACAAGCTAGAGCTCCCTACTCTGACATTTTCACTGATGTCATTCCCCTTGATCCTCAATTTGAAAGTGGATAAAAATGTTTTCCATGTTTTCTTCTTTAAGAAATTAAATAAAGAATGCTGTCTAGACATGATCCTCTAATGACTTTCAGTCAGTGGTCATCAAGAGAAGAAAAGCACAGAATCTCATCCCCACAGAAGGGTGACATTCAGTCAGGTAAGAAAATTCTCCCCAAAATCAGAGCTTCATCTTTAACATTCAATCAAAGGCTTTCACAGGTTCTTCATACTCTGCACTCAGCCTTACCATATGGGATTGGCTCTGAGAATCTCACACCAGATGATTGACAAACATGTCATAGTACACTGATCTGGGACCAGATCCTGCCTCTCTTAATGATCTCCCGCAGGGACATTGCAATATTCTAGGATATTTCCTGGAGCCCTCTACTCTATACAGGTACACTTCCAAGTAGAAACAGAAGCTTTGATTCTCACTGGGACCCCTGCTCTGTCCAACCAACCTCTCTAGAAATATGATGTTCTAATCTCTCCTGATTAGAACATTGCACGGTCTCTCCCTGTGCAAATTTAGTAAAGGTAAAAGAGAAACAAGAAAGGGCAAACTATGCAGGGAGCAATATATAAGATTCCTTTACTTAATGTATTTATCTGATACACGCAAATATTGAGAAATATAGATTCATTTCATAATGGTCAAGAAAAGAGGAGGAGGAACCTCCATGCCAACAGTATATATAAATTGGAATCAATCCTGCATAAGCTCCAGGTAAAGCTTAGCTACGAGGTACTAACTCTTCTCATAAAGAAGCAATAGTTCTCCATCATTTAAAGCACACTGAGGACTCAGACAGCTGGACGCTGAAGGTGTAGTCTCCTCACTCGAATTCTGTACCTGCATCACAGAGCAATGAAATATTCCCAAAGAATTATTAAGGATGAGGTGGGGAGCTGAAATAAAAAAGATGAAACCACAGTCTGCCCTACCATCTGTTCTGCTGGATATTACCACCATCTTGGCCCAGTATGACCTTCCCACTTTTCTCTGGGCCTCCCTACTTCCCACCTCCATCCTCTCATTATATCTTACCTACACTTGGAAACGACTCTAGTTTTTCCACTGATCTTCATCAACAAGCAATCCAAATAGCAACTGTGTATATAACTCCTTAGAAACCTCAGGTCTGACTCAGTAATACATGACCTTCGAAGTCAAAAGTTTTCCTAATTCCCTTTATTATTATTTTTTCCAATTTCCATGTACTTACACTCTCAGGACCTCCACTGTCCTCAGGTTCGTCTTCCCTGCAAAATCTGTCAACTTAGACATAGACTTAAGTACCACCCACTAATTATCTCCTAGGGAATCCAGTTTTTAAAAAAGCCTCAGCAAGCCTTATGGACTTTAGTAAAGACTCTTAAAGATAACCCATGGGAGATAGCAGTACACCCACAGATATCTATTTAATACACCCTCAGAGTAATTTTTTTTCTTTTGTATAAAGTCTCTTCTGTCCAATGAAGACTCTCAGCTCTTCTTCTTCAACATATGCAGTGTCTCACCCTTCTGATTACTCTCTGCTGTATCCCAGGGCCACTCCCTTTCCTGATATTACATTCTTTCCCAATTTTGTATGTTAGTAACATCAAATAACATAAAGTATAACATGTTAATTATTATAAAGTGCACCGTTCAGTGATATTAAATACATTCATATTATTGGGCGATCAACATCGCCATTTATCTTTCTAATTCTTTTCTACGTTTTAAAACTGTAACTCTATATCCTTTAAACATAACTTTCCTTTTTGTTCCATAACCACCTGAAAAGCATCATTACCCTCCCAATTTCTATGGTTTTGACTACACTAAGTACCCCATATAATTGAAATAAGTAGTTGCATTGTTATGACTCACTAAAAGTCACAAAAATGGCATATTTGGTAGCTAAATTTCCTCAGGATTCATCCATGTTGTGGCATATTCCTAGATGTTTTCCTTCTTAACACTGAATAATATTGTATTATATGGGTATACCACACTTTGCTTATCCAGGAACTAGTGGATGAACATTTAGGTTGCTTTCATATTTTAGCTACTGTGATTATTACTGCTCTATACACTGGAGTACAAATATTACTTTAAGACCCTGATTTCAATTCCTTTGGGTATACCTCATAGTAAAAATTTCCTGGATCATGTAGTAATTCTATTTTTCAATATCTGAAAAATTGCCATACTCTTTTGCAAAGCAGCTGTATCATTCTACATTCCCACTGACAGAGCACAATGCTTCCAACTCCCTCACATCCTCACCAATACTTGTTTTCTGCTTGTGTATGTGTGTGTGTGCTTGTGTGTGTATGCATGCACACAAATATATAAACATGCATTTAATGATATGGAGCATCTATTCAAGTGCTTAGTCATTTGTACATCTTTTTGAAGAACCATCTATTCAAGTCTTTTATCCATTTTTGAATCAGGGTGTTTGCTTCTTGTTGAGCTGTAGGAGTTCTCTGTATATTCTGAATAGAAATCTCTTGTCAGATAGATGGCTTTCAAATATTTTCTCCCATCTTGTGGGTTGCCATTTTATTCTGTTTACATTCCTTTGATACACATTTTTTTTAATATGTACTGCAAATTGTTTATTTTTTTGTTAGCTGTACCTTTGTTGTTCCTTCGTTTCATATTGAGGAAATCACTGCCAAATACAATGTCATGAAGCTCTTCTCCTGTGTCTTCTTCTAAGACTTTTTATTTTATTAGGTCTTATATTTAGTTTTTTGATATGTTTTCATTAATTTTTGCATATGATGTTAGGTAAGGGTCCATCTTCCTTCTTTTGCATGTTGACAACAAGACTTCTCAGCATCATTTGTTGAAAATACTATCCTTTCTACTTTGAAAAGACTTGGCAACTTGTCAAAACCCACTTGGCCATATATCAGGGTTTATTTCTGGGTGTTCTATTCTATTCTATTGGTCTTGAATAAGGGAAAAAATAGTATAACCTATCCAGGTTGATGAAGAACATAAAGAAAGACCAGGACTGAGAATTAGGAGGGCAATATAAAAAAGCAGGGAGTAAAAGACAGTGTGAGAGAAGATCTTGTACTTGCAAGTTCATGGAAATATGATCATGTTAAATCACTAAACACCTGACTTTGAACAATACCGTAAATGTGCTAGCAAGAAACGTAACACTTACCCATCTCTGGGAAATACAGTATGGGCAAAAAGATAAACTACACACAAATATATTAAAAAGGGAAGGGTTTTCATGGTGTGAGAATATTGTGGGATTTGAAATACAATTTACTTCTGTTCTACCATTGTCTCTAAAATTTATCAAAGTGTATATACAAGCAATTCCAATTCTGGTAATGTGCTTGACAGGTTTAATATGAACTTCAGCAGACCAGTAAATGTACATTCATAGTAGGACTGTTCCCTAATCCAAAAAACAAAACACAAAAACTGGAAAGACTAGAGTTCACTTTGTCAACACACATACAGATGCAGCGATGGTTAACGGTCCAAAAAAAGAAGGTGAGCATGGGTGCAAGAGGTTAATCCCCAGTCTGGTGTGGGGTGCAGAGTTTGAGGGTAAAACCGGTAGAAAATGCTTTTGTTCTATCCTTGATTTTTGAGGTATGGAAATTCACAGGTCACTACCTTCATTTCAAAATGAATGAATGCACTATTCAATTTTTTTAAAAACAGGAGAAGTAAACATGAGTGATAATAAATTTTAAACTGTCGCTAGTCAAATAAGATACTAAGAAAAATTAAATCATATGATTTAAGAATGAAGTGGAGAGATTGTCTAAGATGGTAGCATTCAAAGACCCAGAGCTTGATGCCTCTCATGGGCACACCAAAGTCACAACTGTTTACAGAACAGCAATTGATGAAAAAGGCCGGGACCTACCATAAAAGATGTTTTAGAGCTAAAGATATAAGGAAGGCACCTCGGCAAGACAGGAAGGAAGGGCAAAATCTCAACAGAGTCAAGACCCATCCCCCCAGGTGGGTGGCCCACAGATGGGAGAATAATTACAATTTCTGAGGTGCACCCAGGTGGCAAGGGGTATGAACCCAACATCAGGCTCCCAAGCCCGGGGACCCTGTTCTGGAAAGAAGGGTTCCTAGAAAGTTGGGCTTTGAAGACCAGTGGTGCTTATTTTCCAGAGAGCCAGAGGGTTGTGGGAAATAGAGATTCCACACTTAAAAGATGCTCACAGGGCTTCCCTGGTGGCTCAGTGGTTGAGAGTCCACCTGCTGATGCAGGGGACACGGGTTCGTGCCCCGTTCCGGGAGGATCCCACATGCCGCGGGGCGGTTGGGCCCGTGAGCCATGGCCGCTGAGCCTGCATGTCCGGAGCCTGTGCTCCGCAACGGGAGAGGCCACAGCAGTGAGAGGCCCGCGTACTGCAAAAAAAAAAAAAAAAAAATCACAAAATCACAAAATCCCACATGACCCGAGAATCAGAACAGAAGCAGTCATTTGAACGGATCCTGGGTCACACCTACCTCCTGGTCTTGGAGAGTCTCCCAGAGAGTCCAGAGGCAACTACAGCACAGCCTCAGGGACATAGACACTGGCAGCAGCCACTTGGGGGAGCTCCTTCTACCTCGTGGCCACTGGTACCAGCAAGCATAATTTCAGAGTCCTCCCTCTATCTTTTTAGCCTCAGGGTCTAGCCCTACCCATTTCCACCAGACTATAGACACAAGTACTAGGATGCTGCAGGCCAAGCAACTAACTGAGCAGGGGCATAGCCCCATCCACCAGCAAACAGGCTGCTTTCAGACCCTCTCAATGCACAGCTGCCGCTGGACATGGGCCCAGCAACCAAAAGCCCCAGGACCAGCCTCCACACCTAAGTGGAGAGGCACCAGCCCCAGAGTCCTTGGCCCCTCTGACAAGTGAGCCTGCTCTGGCCTTGGAATCAGTCTCGCTGTCGGCAGGTGATTACTGCACAGGGACTGGATGGAGCTTGGACCTACCCAACAGCAAATCTGCTCTAGCAGTGGGATCAGCCTCATACACCAACAGGCACACACCAGCTCCAGGAATACCACAGCCCAGCAGCCTGTGTGACCAGAACACTCACTTGCAGGCCAGAAGCAGCCATGGACTCACTTGGGTCTTGACCCTGCCCATCAGAATGACAGCACAAGATTAGGGATACCCCAGACCCTGCAGATAGCTGTGTCAGGAACAGTGATCCAACACCAACTCTGAGACTCCTGGGCCCTGCAGCCAGAACTCAGGACCTGTGTCTTCCTCCCAGTAGCCAGCATCACCCCAGTGACTGGGCACTAGCCCTGATATCATCTGGACTGCAATTCTACCCATAAGTGAACCAGCACTAGATTTGGTGTCCCACAGAGTCGTGCAGCCAACTGCCTTATGATTTAGCCTCACCAAGCAGCACAGACAGCCTCCATACAAGGCAGAGTCTGTCAAACAAGCAGTCTGGGGGCAGCCAAGCCTACCAGACCTCCCACAGCAGTCAGCCCACCACAATAGAAGAGCCCAAGTAGCCAACATAGGGGGTACACCTAGAACATATAGTTCTAGTGACCAGGGGACAGTGGGCTTCTGGGACACATAGGACCTCTCCTACAAAAGGCCACTTCTAGAAGGTCAGGAAATGTAACGAACCTACTACATACATAGCAATAAAAACAGCAAGTTAAGAAAAATGAGGTGACACTGAAACACGATCCAAATGAAGGAACAAGATAAGAACTCAGAAGAAGATCTAAGTGAAGTGGAGGTAGCCAATCTCCTCAAAAAATAGTTCAAGGTAATGACTATAAAGATGATCAAAGAACTCAGGAGAAGAATGGACGACCAGAGCAAGAAGGTAGAATTTTTTTAAAAAGAGTTAGAGCATTAAAGAACAACAAAACAGAGATGAGGAATACAATAACTGAAATGAAAAATACACTAAAAGGAAACTACTGTAGACTAAATGACACAGAGGAATGAATCAGAAAACTGAAGGACAGAGTACTGGCAATCACTGAAGATGAACTGTAAAACAATAGATTAAAATGAAATGAAGAAAGTTGAACAGATATGTGAAACATCAAGTGTACTAATATTTGCATTATACTGGTCCCAGAAGCAAAAAGGAAAGAGAAAGCAGTGTAGAGCATACCTGAAGACATAAGAGCTGAAAACTTCCATAACCTGGGAAAGAAAACAGACATCCAAGTCCGGTAAACACAGTAAGGCCAAAACAGGATCAACCCAAAGAGGATCACACCAAGACTCATTGTAATTAAAATGGCAAAAAAATAAAGATAAAAAGGCACTATTAAAAGGAGCAAAGGAAAAGCAACAAGTTACAAATATGCAAACTTGCATTAAGTTATCAGCTGACTTTTCAGGATAACCTCTGCATGCCAGAAGGGAGTGGCATGGTATATTTAAAGTCATGAAAGGGAAAAGCCTATAACCAAAAATACTCTACCCAGCAAGGCTCTCCTTCAGATTTGATGGTGAGATCTAAAGTTTTACAGAGAAGCAAAACTAAAAGAGCACAGCATCGCCAAACCAGCTTTATGAGAAATCTTAAAGGGGCTTTTCTCAGTGAAAAAGAAAAGGCCACGACTGAAACATAAAAATTAGAAAAGGAAACTTACTAACGGAAAAACCTCATTGGATAAGGCAAATATTCAACAAAGGCAGTAAATCAACCATGTACACAGCTAATAGGAAGGTTGAAAGAAAACAGTAATAAAATCATCTATATTCACAATAAGAAGTTAAGGGACACACAAAACAAGTAGATGTAAAATATAAGGTCAAATTCAGTAACTGTGGGGGAGCAGAGTAACAATGCAGGGTTGTTAGTGTCCATGTGAAACTAAGAGCTCAGCAACTGAAATAATCACACACACACACACACACACACACACACACACAACTGAAAGAAATCCAAACAATATTAAAGATAGTCCTCACATCACAGATGAATAAAAGGGGAAGAAAGGAACAGTGAAGAAATTAAAGAGGGATTCTAAAAATACCCAAGTGAAATGAAAATGAACACACAGTGATCCAAAATCTATGGGACACAGCCAACGCAGTTCACAGGGGAAGTTATAGTGATACAAGCTTATTCTTAGGAAACAAGAAAAATATCAAATAAACAACCTAACATTACACCTGAAGGAATTAGAAAAAGAAGAAAAAAACAAAACTCACAGCTGTCAGAAAGAAAAAAATTAAGAAAACAATACCATATGCAATCACACTAAAAATAATAAGATAGCTAAGAACAAACACACCTAAGCAGGTAAAAGACATATACTCAGAAATGTATCAGCCATTGGTGAAAGAAGTTGAAGGCAACAGAAAAAGATGAGAAAATATAGCAGGTGCATGGACTGGAAGAATTAATACTGTTAAAATAACCATACTGCCAAAGACAATCTACAGATTTAATGCAATCCCTATCAGAATACCAAAGCATTTTCATAGAACTTGAAAAAGCAATTTTAAAATTTGTATAGAAACACAAAGACCCCAAATAGCCAAACAATCTTGAGAAAGAACAGAGCTGGAGGCATCAGGCACCTTTACTTCAGATTATACTGCAAAGCGACAGTAATCAAAGAGCATCGGACCGGAGCAAAAACAGACAAAAAGATCACTGGAATAGAATAGAGATCCCAGAAATAAGCCCAAACACGTATATTTAATTGATTTATGACAAAGCAGGCAATATGGAGAAAGAACTGTCTCTTCAATAAGTGGTACTAGGAAAACTGGTCAGCTACATGGAAAAGAATAAAACTAGAGTATTTTAGCACACCGTATATAAAATTAACGCAAAACTGAATAAAGACCTAAATGTAGGACCACAAAACCCCGAGAGGAAAATACAGAACATTCTTCAACATAAATGATAGCAACAGTTTTGCGTTCAGTCTACTAAGGCAAATGAAACAAAAGCAAAAATAAACAAATGGGACTTCACTAAACTTAAAAGATTTTGCACAGCAAAGGAAACCAAAGACAAAATGAAAAGACAACCTGCTGAAGGAGAGACAACATTTGCACATGATAAGAGGTTAACACCAAAAAGATGACCAAGCAAGGGTTCATATCTAAACTACAGAAACAGCACATAAAACTCAATATCAGAACTGCACCCAAAATATTTTTTTTAAAAATGAGAAGACCTAAATAGACATTTTTCCAAGGAAAAAATACAGATAGACAGCCAGAATGCACAAAGATGCTAAACATAGCTAATCGGCAATAAAATGCAAATCAAAACTATGAGATATATCACCTCAGTCTTGTCAGAATAGCTGTCATCAAAAAGGTCACAAATAACAAAGGTTAGTGAGGATGTGGAGAAAGGGAAACTCTTGTAAACTCTTGATGTGAATGTGAAGTAGTGCAGCTACAGTGGAAAGAAGAATGGAGGTTCCACAAAAAACTAAAAATAGAACTACCATAATATCCAGCAATTTCCCTCTTGGGTATATCAGAAGAAAACAAAAACACTATTTAAAAAAAAAATAACTGCACACCAATGTTCATAACAGTGTTATTTGCCATAGCCAAGATATAGAGTCAAACTAAGTGTTCATCAGTAGGTTAGGGGATAAAAAAATGATATTTATGATGACTTCAGCAAAAAATGAAATGTTGCTATTTGCAAGAACATGGATGGACTTGGAGGGTATTATGCTTAGTAAAATAAGCCGCAGAGGAAACAAGGCTGGTAGGTTATCACTTACACGTGGCATCTAAAACATTGAATACAACAACAACAATGAAACAGACTCACAGATTAAAGAACAGACTAGTGGTTACCAGCAGGGAGAGACAGGGCGGAGGAGCAAAATAGTGGTAGGAGGTTCTGAGGAAGAATCCACTATGTATAAAATCAATCATCTACAGTGACGTTCTGCATAGCATGGGGAATAGAGCCACTCTTTTATAATAAGTATAAATGGAGAAGAACCTAAACATTTATGAGTCACCATGTTGTACCTCTGAAACTAATATAATAATGTAAATTAACTATAGATCAATAAAATATAAAGTAAGAAACAATAAAGGGGAGACAGATTATTAGATAGAAATCAATTAAATAAACACAAGTTTTGGAAATCAAGGAATTAAAAAACAACATGTAAGACACAACACTGGCCTTTAAAGTGTACGATCTATTCATTTAAAAGAAATCATTTAAGTGGTGAAAAATGGTACCCATTCTCACACTTTTGTATGTCTAGGATAAATTATTATCTACAAAAATATGTTACAAATGTTCACTCAAAAAGAAAGAGAAAATTTGGATTAACCCATTTTAGTATACAAATTTAATATCAAAGTCTCTATGTAACATTGATGTGAATAAGTTCTGTTAGCCACTTCTAGTTTCTTTGTGATGTAAAATCTTTTAAAGCATAAAAATCAGCCTTTCTACATCATTCCATTAGACATACATAGAAGTTAAAAGAAATGAGAAGACAGAAAAATCAACCAGGAAGGTGAATTTACCGAGAAACAGCCATTCGTTCTCCCTCCTCCTTTGCTTTTCCTCCTTTTCCAGGTCTCTTTCGGTTCCAATCAAGAGAAGTCTTGAGAATTCTGAGAATATTTCTTTGAGGGCTTCAAACCACCATACCTATGTCCTCTGCCACAACTACACACACGGGAACAAAAATAAACCTCTGCTCTCTACTCATGTAGGAGAGATTCATGCAAAATAAACTCCTACATGGAGACCAACAGGTGAGTTTTCTACCTGTTCTTTATAATGTCCTTCCATTATAGTAAATCCCACACATTATGAGGCAGAAGGGGTTATGTGAGCTCTTCCTTGAAGTCAAAAACCTTGCATTCATTTCAAGTACCTGGTGATCATAGGGTACAGCCAGGGAAGGTGCCATCACCCTTGGGGGGGGCGGTGAATGGGCTTCCGCAACCATGCACCTCCTGATGAACAGATTCTGAAGAAACAAAGGGCGGTCACACTGCAGCCAGCCTGTCAGACTGTCGGGCCACTGGGCAACCCCACCAGTCTGGAAGTGCCCCATAAGTTGCTCAAAGCAAAACTCTGCCCCCCCCGTGAAGCCAGGCAATTTGGGCCAGAGAGTCAGAGGAGACCGGTAATCAACTCCTCCTCTCTGCTCACCTCCTTGGGGTTACAGCAACCCCATCTCCAAACCCAACTCTGATCCTGGAGTGCCAAGGTGGGAGCGCAGGTGGGCTCTGCCGGTGCTTCAGCGCCTTCTGGGAAGCCCCCTAGTTTGAATATGATTTGAGTTTGATCCTGAGAAACCATCAGAACTTCCCACCAGAGATAAATGAGGAGATTCTGGCCTTTATTAGTGCGCACGGTGAACCCGGTCGTCCTGGCTGTACTTGCCAACCCTCCTATTTTACGCACCTATGTTTATCCACCTTCCTCCCTGTGAGTACCTTTGACTAACCCTGAGCTCAGACTCCTGACCTATTACAGTGACTTTTTCAGTCTTTCTTTAAAAATGTACAGGTAGGGCTTCTCTGGCGGCGCAGTGGTTGAGAGTCCGCCTGCAATGCGGGGGACACGGGTTCGTGCCCCAGTACGGGAGGATCCCACATGCCGCGGAGCGGCTAGGCCCATGAGCCATGGCCGCTGAGCCTGTGCGTCCGGAGCCTGTGCTCCACGATGAGAGAAACCACAACAGTGAGCGGCCCGCGTACCGCAAAAAAAAAAAAAAAAAAAAAAAAAAAAAAAAGACAGGTAATAAAATGAATTTAACCTAGAAGCAGCAGCTCAGTAAGGGAAATAAAATCATCAGAAGTTATCTAATCACAGCCACAGCCATCCAGGGCCCTGTCTTATCTGCTGGGGCATAAGAATGGGACCTTCCTAAACTTGAAGGGCATCCAATCAGATGCGTTGATTACGCTCACCTCTGGCTCTTGGAGGGACTGCTAGGCAGTCTACCCAGTGTATACTGACTGCAAAACACGGTCATGGCTTTGAAACACCTATGCTCCAGGAAAGATTTTTGCGGTGCATGGGGAAGGTTTCTTTTTGACATCAAGCAAAAAATAAGTCACCAAGCCCTTTGAGCACAGGGCTTCTTAAGAGGGAAGTAGAAGGAAGGAATGGGCAGAAAACATGATCTCCTCGGAAGTGCAGGGCGTTTTTCCAAAAGAGTAGGATTTAGTCTCAGTTTAAGGAGAACACCTTTAAATAGCTGGGACAGCTCCAAACTGCAGTTTAGGGAACGAGTGCTCCAAAAGAACAGTGCTTTACAAGTCCTGGCCAGGCAGCAAGAGGATGAAGAGTTGGTTTTGCATAGTTTTGAACGCAGGAGTAAAGAAACCGAGGCATCTCTGACTAAAAGGGCCTGAGATCCTATGGCATCAGTGGGTCAGTCAGTTGCAGGGGGCAGGGGGTGTGGGGGGCGATATTTCTATCTCAACGTCTCCCAGGGCAGCCACCCCTCCCAACCCCACCCCCCTACTCCCTTCACCCTTCCTCCCTCCACTGTTGGGTCCCCAGGGACAGCACTTCTTAAGCTGGAGCGCTCAAGCACCATCTCTGCAGTCTGGATTCTTCCTGGAGCCTGGCAAGTTCTGGGACAGGAAGCCAGGTCTGCAAGGCCGCTGGGGTGCAGTCAGCCCTGGAGGTCTGGAGGGGAAATGGAGCCCTGAAGCCCACCCACGTCCTTGAAGCCGAGGGAGGAACACATCCTTCTAACAGTACTTCTCAGGGGTCAGCATGCTCCCCACCCGACGGTGATCCATACTCACCTGAGGCAACAAGGACTGCCTCTAACTGGCCCCCTCGATTGCGTCTTAAGGGTCCTCGCACATGTGTGAGAGCGCAGGCCCTGGATCTCTTTAGTCAGCCTAGGCCAGTGCTGCCGGGGTCCCTCCAGTCCCATCCCCCAGCCCCTCCCTCTGGGACTGTATCTAATAGAAGAAAGAGCACAGAGGAATTGGCTAAATCAAGGGACCTGGGAGCCTGGGTATGAGTTTGAAGACCGAGAACCTAAGGCACAATTACATATTATTGGAGACTCTTGTGGGGTGTGTGGGGTGAGGTTAGGAGGCTGAGAGGCTGAGTCGACCTGGTGAGTCCAGCCCCAGGACACCACACAGCCCCGTCCCCCCTTCCCTGCCATCAGACAAGGGGTGCCGCAACTCCAGCCGGGACTCTGCACTTCCCCCTCCCTGATTCTCCTCCAGAAGAGCAGGTGGTCCCGCTCTGAGGGCAGCGGCAAGACAACGGACCAAGTCCCCCCGCGCTAAGGCACTCCTGGAAGCTCTTCCTGCACAGCAGTGCCGGCTTGGAGCAAACCCGAGCACCGCCAAGTTGGTCTCGTCCTGCAGCGGAGGGACGCAGGGTTTAAGCCAGCTGCCCTGGCTTTAAAGCAACCAGCCCCCCCTTTAAGTCAGGTGACCCGACTTTAAATCACTGTGTGCCCCTCGAGCCTGCAACTTCAAAAGTTGGGAACTTCACTTTGATCCCAGCACCTCACATAGCTGAAGGCACACTAGTCACCCCCAAGCCTGGCTTAGAGGCAGGATATAAGGTAAGGGGGTGGGCGTGCCCTCATGGTGATGAGGGTGCACTTCACGTACCAGAAGGGTCCAGGCACCCTGGGGTACAGCTACCAGTGCACGGTACAGCAGCTCCCTGGCAAAGCTGGCGAGGCCCAGGGAGAGCAGGCACACCCATGCGTGCAGAGGTTCCAGGACGGGAGCTGGGGCACAGCCAGCCGGGGGTGTGTGAAAGTGGAGGATCTGAGCCTTCTTGAGAAAGGCAGACACAGAGGATGGATGAGAAACAAAGACCAGATGAAATATGGATTTGAAAAACACACCCTGCTCTTGAAATTGGGGTGGGGGGGCACCCCAGACTTGAGACTTCTTACTCCCCAGTACCTAGTGCTTTGGCCTTTGCCCAATTACTTATAAAATGTACTGATAATATCTAACCCATAGAATACCGCATTTGTAGTGGTATTGCATGTTAATGTTTCTATAGTGGAAAAATCTTTTCTACAAGAAACATGTGCACTATCTGAAATCAATTAAAACCCCTCTTTATAAAGTACTATATTGGACTTCCCTGGTGGCGCAGTGGTTAAGAATATGCCTGCCAACGCAGGGGACATGGGTTCGAGCCCTGGTCAGGGAAGATCTCACATGCTGCGGAGCAGCTATGCCCATGCGCCACAACTAGTGAACCTGCAGGCCACAACTACTGAAGCCCGTGTGCCTAGAGCCGGTGTTCCACAACCAGCGCAGCAAGAGAAGCCACTGCAATGAGAAGCCCGCGCACCACAACAAAGAGTAGCCCCCGCTCGCCGCAACTGGAGAAAGCCCGCGCACAGCAACGAAGACCCAACACAGCCAAAAATCAATTAATTAATTAATTAATTTAAAAAAGTACTATATCCTTCTGTACAACTTCTCTGGGAAGCACAGAGATGGCGTGGGAGAGTGAGAAAGACCAATATTTAGTGCACATCTCTCATGCAGGTGCTCTGCTGGCTCAGATACATTTATCCCCACTTTACAAAGGAGGAAATAAGCTCAGAGAGGTTTAGTAATTTTCCCAAAGCCAAACAGCTATTGAGTGGCAGAACCAAGATCTGAACCAAGTCTGTTGCCTCCAAAGCCTAAGTCCTCATCACAACAAAACTCAATTAATATTTACATTTATCGAATTACATTGCAGCCTGGGGAGTTCTTGGCACAATCCTGAATAAGAGTGAGAAAGAAAGAAATAGCATTGTTCCTACAGTCAACCAAAATTTCTGGAGCAGCGGCTAGATGCCTGGTCCTTTTTGGGGTTCAGCAGTGATCACGACAGGAAAAGTCGTGCTTTCATGAACCATGTAGTGGGGAGGAGAGACGGGTGCAACTTGGGTGAGGGATTTCACCTTGCTGGGCCTCTGTTTTCTCATCTGGAAAATGGGATGGGTGTTCCTCATTTTCTGGGATTGTCCGGCTGGACATTCTCTGATTCCATAAGAAGTATTTGTTTTCCTGTTTGTTTAAAATTCATTCAAGCCATGAGCCATGATGCATGTTGTTAGCTGCTCCCCAAATCACTCTTCCCCACCCTTTTCCTGTGATCAGGTCTTTCCCGAAACATGACTCACAATCAGTCAAGTCACAGAACCTAAGGGGCACCCAGCAGAAAAATTCCAACCCTTGCTTCTCAGGAGCTCTGGGGTCTACCTGCCAGGTAAACTTAACTCACCTGGGACAAGGTGGCCATCCCTGGTTTCACATCAACATATCTCAGGCACAAACCTCCTTTTTTTCCATTTGGTCTTTAAGTTACTTGTTGAAACAACTGTACAAATATGACAAAGGTATAAAATCAGGCATCTTCTGCCCCCAGCGCCTACTAATACATGATGTTCTGCCACTTTAATGATAAAGATAGAACATTTCAACATTCTGCTGCCCTCATCATTTGTCATTTTTGTTGATATTTCTATTGAAGACATCTTTCAATATTTTAACAATGGAACATTTATTTAGGTTGCTCCAGACCCAGCCTTTAGTGGTAAGGGGTTTGTTGTCATATTTCAATTATGTTTCCTTTAAAGACCATTATCCTATTTAAATGGATTAAGTCAATTCTATAGGCATGTATCTTATGATATTCATGAAGTTAATCCATAGAGGGCAGTGGTACAAGTTGATCACACTTGAGAACCTCCAGTAGCACAGTTAAGTGTACATATTATCTACGTGTAAACCGAAGTACATGCCGAGTGAGATTCTCCTACCCTTTTCACTCTGTGCCCCTCAAGCCGGTGAGAAATGGAATATTTCTTGCCATCTCAGTAAACAAAGGATATCACAGTCATCAGCCCTTGCAGCCCTCCAGTGTGAGCCGCGAGCCCTGAGGATCTCAGGATATGCAAATACAGAATGCAGGCCCAGAGCGCTGAGGTGCATATGAAAGGAAGGAATTCAGTGGGCCCAGCCTCTGGCATCTCCGCAAACAAAGGAAAGCGCTGCATTCCTCACGTTGGGAGAGCCGGTTTGCCTTAGTTAACAATCACCTGCTGATAGTCCCCATTACCTGCGCCAGTGTCCTGCCCTGTCCCCTCCCCCCGGTCCTTTAGCTCAGTGAGGAAGGAGGGCAGAGGGACTCCGCTGAATAAGGGCCTTACGAGCCTCGGGAGGAGTTTTTAGCCGCTTTCCCCGGAGTCGGGGGGAGGCGCGCTGACGCTGCAGCCGGGCCCTGCGCCTCCCTTGCCCCGTTTCCCCTCAGGACACTCAGGCCGACCCCCTCCCCACGCCCCCCAGGCCCCGCGAGCCAGGCCGAGGGCAGGGGCGAGAGGAGGGACCGAAGTTCCCGGGACCAGACGCTGGGGGCCGCCCTTTCTGCACAGCAGCGGCGGGTGGAAGCGAAACCCTGCCCCTCAGAAGCTGGTCTTGCGCTGCCGCCAGGGCACCGTACCAGGCGGAGGGTCGGCGCCCACTTACCCGACCCGCCGTCCGCACGACTGTCGCGGCTTCGGCCTCCGGGGCCCCTCCAGAGCCGGCAGCGTCAGTGAGGCCGCCCTCGCCGCGGGCTCCGGGACAGTTCCGTGAAGGCGGAGGGAAGAGACCCCGAGCCGGGAGCTCCAGCTCTGCGGAAACGCGGGCTCCGTTCTGGGCGCAGCGGGTGGGACCGCTCTGCCCCGAGGCCTTCTGGGAGGGACGGAGGCGCCGGGGGAGGGAGCCGCCAGGAGCGCAGGGCCCCGTCGGGGGTCCTGGAGGGGCGGCCCGGCCTGAGGGCCCCGCCCACTGTGACCGCAGCCCAGGCATTTTTCCTGGAGTCCTACACTACAAAGTTAGAAAGATACACGGTCTATAGTAAATATTCACAAATGATTGTTGCTGCTGTGCTTACTATCCTATTAAAGGTGTAAAATCCATAAAACACTTTAAGTTCAAAATTAAATATGAATTTTTACCTTTCTAATTATGTCTCTGCTATTCACAATTGTCGTTAATGAATCAGAGACTGTGGCATCACTAGTTAAAAATGAGCTTGTTAAAAAAATAGAACTCAGGCCCACCGGACCTACTGAATCACAATCTGAACTTTTACAGTCTCCCCAGTGTACTTGTGTACACATGAATAGTTGAAAGGTACATTTCTACCTCGACGCGTCTTTTCTGTCTGAGAAATACACACATTTTATCCAATTTGATATAAATAAAACACTCAAAAATGCATATGCCTGTGTTGAAACCATCATTTTATCATTTCTTTTCCAGATAAGTACAGTCTCTATACTGGTTTTGTGGATCACATGCCACACTCTTTTCTTGTAGTTAGAAATAAGATAGAGAAACTTACTTTGTAAAAAAAAAAAAAAAAAAAAAAAAAAATATATATATATATATATATATATATATATTAGTGGGTAATTGAAGACACTCTTCTAAATTAAAACCAGTTCTCTTAACTTGCTCTTTTCTTCTTGGGTCACAGTATGAACTCTTCCCGTGGCCACACGGTATGTGTACTTTTAATTTCAGGGACTGCTGACATTCCAGGATATGGCCCTAGTTTTCTCTCAAGAGGACAGGCAATGCCTGGACCAAGATCAGTGGGAACTGTCCAGGTATGTGATGTTAGACAAGTATAGGAACCTGCTCTCCTCGGGTGGGGATACCTTCCTTCCAGAATTCCTTATCCAACCACAGGGTTTAGAGTCCTTCATTTGTAGAATGTCTCCTGGAATCTTCTGCTTCCTACAATAGGGTTCCAGATTGCAACGTTTCAGGAAAGATTGGGAGTTTGTGGGTATAATTTATCTTATTCTTTAAAATTGCAGCCTCCCTCAGCCACATAGCACAGGGAGAGCAGCTCGATGCTTTGTGACCCCCTAGAGGGGTGATATAGGTAGGGTGGGAGGGAGGGAGATGCAAGAGGGAAGAAATATGGGAACATATGCATATGTATAACTGATTCACTTTGTTATAAAGCAGAAAATAACACATCATTGTAAAGCAATTATACTCCAATAAAGATGTTAAAAAAATAATAAATAAAATAAAATTTCAGCCTCCCTTTTAATATACTTTGTAACTGCTTGGGTTGTGTCTATATGAACCATGTACTATATGCTTCTGTTACAGTCCTTACAATATTTTATTGTCTTATTTTCTGTAACAATTCTCCATGGATTCTTTGGGCTTAAGGTATACTAAAAGGGAGACTGTGATTCTAGGACTTCCCTGGTGATGAAGTGGTTAAGAATTCGCCTGCCAATGCAGGGGACACGGGTTCGATCCCTGGTCTGGGAAGATCCCACTTGCCACAGAGCAACTAAGCCAGTGGGCTACAACTACTGAGCCTGTGTGCCACAACTACTGAAGCTGGTGCGCCTTGGGCCCGTGTGCCATTTATTTTTTGGAGAAGCAACCACCTCTGAGTGATCAAAATTTAGACCAACTAGTCAAAATGCTTTATCACCTGTTCTTCTAAAACACTGATCAACAGAACAAGTTTTACTAGGGATAACAGTGTAATTGTATTCTGGAGTTCATAGCGGCAATATGGTTTATGACCTTGATGCTGGATCACGACATTTCAATGGTATAACTGCTTTTAATTGTTCAACGATTAAAGTCTCACGTGATCTGAGTTCAGACTGGAGTCATCCTGGTTGCTTTCTGTCTATTGCAGATTTCTTCCAGTAGGAAAGGACAAGAACATTACGGCTTACTTTACAAAATGTCTGGAAACTAAATGATGATATACTCTACATTCAATTAATTTATACATACCCTACTGTAGAACCATGTTTGTTAAGGTGGCAGAGCCCGGTAATTATGTAAAACTGAAACCTTTATCTGCACTGGTTCAAGTCCTCTTCCTAAGAATATGTTTATAATCAACATTCTTTCACAAATGACCCAATTTAATTCACCATAGCATTCCTCATATTAATTAAATGGAAAATCCTAGGCTATATAAAAATCCAGAAAGGGCCAACAATCCTCAGCCCCCATGGATGATTACAAACCATTGCTGAGGCATACAAATTACTTATTAAAGAACCACTATGTCCATCAACATCATCAATTTATATATTATTGCCCCAATGCTAACCTTAACCCTGGCTCTCAAAACATGAATTCCTCTTCCCATATCTTACCCACTAATTAATATAAATGTTGGCATATTATTTATATTAGCCATATCACACCTAGCCATTTATTCCATTCTCAGATCTGGGTGAGCTTCACATTCAAAATACTCACTCACTGGAGCCCTAGGGACAGTAGCACACACAACCTCATATGAAGTAATGCAGCAGTTATTCTATTCTCAGTCGTACTGATAAATGGATCATTTACACTTTCAACAGTAATTATTACACGAGAACGCCTATGACTAGTTTTCTCCTGACCCCTACCCAGAATTTGATTATCTCCGCGGTAGCAGAAATCCAATGAAGCCCCACTTGAGTTAACAGAAGTAGAATCAAAACCTGTATATGTCTTCAATGTAGTAAATGTAGCAGGCCCATTCACCCCGTCCTTCCTAGAGAATATGTTAATTTCCTTATAATAAACGTTTCCACAACAATCTATTTTTAGGAGCATTCGACAATCCTTAGGTACCAGAATTATAGATTCTTTCATCTTGTGAATATAGTTTTTTTTTTTTTTTTTTTTTTTTTTTTGCTGTACGCGGGCCTCTCACTGCTGTGGCCTCTCCCGTTGCGGAGCACAGGCTCCGGACACACAGGCTCCGCGGCCATGGCTCGCGGGCCCAGCCGCTCCGCGGCATGTGGGATCTTCCGGGATCGGGGCACGAACCCGTGTCCCCTGCATCGGCAGGCGGACTCTCAACCACTGCGCCACCAGGGAAGCCCCAATCTTGTGAATATAGTTTTTTTAAAAAAATAATTTTTTATAGTTTTACTGCCTTTAAACAAAATGTACTCCATTGCTGTGGAATATTCCTTCATAGGAGCGTGCATGGTTCATTTCTGCATCTGCTTGTGATGGTCTTCAGGTTCTCTCAGGTTTGGCTCCTGTGGCTGCAGAGTCCATGTCCGTGTGTCCTGGTGCAGGGCTGGGGGGGTTGTGTTCAGCTAGGAGGAACACTGTGGGTCTGTGTGCACGGACTTCGCTCTCTGAGGCCCGATTGTTTCAGAAGTGGTTGCACCCCCCGCTGCGCACCAGGCTTTCCATTGCTCCACATCCTGCTGATATTTGATACTGTGTCTTCATGTCTGCCATTCTGGTAGGTGTGTGCACAATAGTTTTCTTACGGTTTTAATCCATCGGTTGTCAGTGAAGTTGTGCATCTTGTGTTATTCACGGACTACTTCCTGTTGTTTTTTTTTTAAAGTTTTAAAAATTGTGGTCCAATACACAAAACATAAACTTTACTATCTTAACCGTTTTTAAGTGCACATTTCAGGGTCCAGAAGTAATTCGCACTGTTGTGCAAACCTGACCGCCATCGTCCTCCAGAATTTTTTCATCCTGCAAAATTGAAACAGTCCCCATTAAACACTCAGTCGCCATTGTCCCTCCCTCAGCCCCTGGCACTCACCATCCTACTTTCTGTCTCTGTGTTTCCGACTGCTCTAGGGGCCTCGTATGAATGGATCAAGCACTGTTTGTTTGTGTCTAGCTTACATCACTGAGCATCAATGCCCTCAAGGATCATCCCTGCTGCAGCCTGTGTCAGAATTGCCTTCCCTTTTAGGCTGAATAACATTCCCTTGTATTGATGGACCATGTTTTTCTTCTCCATTCATCCATTAGTGGACACATGTACTATCTACATTCATTTCTCCTGTCATAATATTTGTGGAATAACGTCAGAAAGTCCTATGAATCAAAAGTCATTTGCCATTAACTTTTTCCTTAAACTTTTTATTGTGAAAAACATCAAAGCTAAGAAAAGGGAAAAATACATGTCAGCTTCACTTGTGTTCAGGACTTAATGCTTTACGGACTCACTTTATGGATTCACTTTATTCCCTGTGTGTGTGCTATGTACATGCGTGTGCATGTGCCTGTTTGCATACCTATGCTGTGCATGTGCATAGGTATGTGCACTTGCACACGTTCGTTAGTGTGCACTTGCTCACGTTAGTGTGTGCATGGGCATATGCGTGCATGTGTGTTCATATACTAGTGTGTGAATATATTTGTGCTGTGCACCTACATATGTTTGTGTGTGTGCTGTGCCCGCCTGTGTGAACAACTGTGTGTTTGCTGGAACCACTTGCAGATATATCCACACGCAGCTGCTCTAACAATCCTGCGTAGCCACGTAAAGGTCACAGATCTCAGGGATTTAAATGGATGGAGCAGGATGTCCTGACACAGAGTCTGTCTTCCAATGACTGTCACGGTCTCAGTAACATCCTTCACACCTTCCTTAAGCCCCATTCAGGGTCCAGTTTAGACACCCATTACATTCAGTCACCTGCCCCAGGTCCCCTAAAGCTACAATGTCACAGTTGGAGAGGCCGGCCAAGGCTGGGGATGCCCCTCCTGTTGGCCTGGCCTCCAGGCCCTGCACTTGGCTCCTGTGTTCCCATCTCTCAGCCAGGCCCCGACTTGGATGGGGCCACCACCTCTTTCCTCACAGTGTCCCATCACCCAGTCAAGGGGGTTCATTCTCCCAAAGTCAGCATCAGGAGTGGGGGCGTGATAGTCCCCACTGGGTCTCCTTCATGTGAGACCTTGTCCTTTTGAAAGAGCAGGCGCCCTGCCCTCGGGGGTGGGGGCTGGGGGGTGACATGCGGCCCACGATGGGCAGGCGGGTCACCAGGTGGGGCGAGCCAGTGTGCAAGGAGCTCCGCGGTGGGTTCTCCTCTCCAACAGCTTCTGTGCCCCTACCTCTCCCTGTGACTCCCCTCGAAGACAGCGCGGTGCCCGGGACGGGAGCCATGGGAGCCGTCAGCCACCGCCCCCTCTACACACACCCACACGCACACGCACACACACACACGCACATGCACATGCACATGCTGCAGGGAAGCAGGACCTCTCAGCGGCCCTGAGCGCCCCGCCCGGAATTGGCCAGTGGAATGGACAGACCGGATCTCCCGGCCCGGACCATGCAGGACTGTCCTGCCTGGGTTCCAGTGCGGCCGCCTCCTTCTGGAAGCTTGGGAGGCTGGAATCAGGCCACTTCTTGTCTGTCCTGGCAGCAGACGGGGCTGCACTCTCAGAAGTTCATGGCTCACCCATGGATCCTGACCATCAGGTGGCCAGAGAAACTGGTAACATTTCTGTTTTGCCTGTTGAAATGTTTAATGACAAAGATTTTGTTCAGTTTCCTGATGTGGGTGTCCAAAGATGAGAGACCCATGTGTGTGATCTGTACCTCCTATGAGATCAGCCCTAAGCTAGTTTAAACATGGTCAAGTTCTGTCTACATGGTAGATTTAGACCTCTGCATGTCCTTTCTACTGATTATGTTCAGAGCTGACCATGTGTTGTCTATAAGAAGAAGATTTAGGCCTGACCATGTTCTGTGTACGCTAGGACTATGGGAACCTGGGTAGAAACCCGGCCTGGCCTCAGGACTGGGAAGCTCTGTGCCTGCATCTGAAGGTGAGTGCTTAAATGTCTGGGGTCTGGAACTGAGGTGGGCTTCTCTAAGTAACAGCCTCTCTTCTGAGTGTGGTTACTTGGTCCTCCCAAGGGTCAGTGCTCTGGTCGGGGCCTTAGTCTTAATCCCTGTAAGGTTCACCTTCCCTGGGGCTCATGGAGAATCCACAGGAGGGCTACCTGGCAATAATTCCAATTCACCAGCACGTGCATGGTGCGTAGGGAGGCAGGTTTAGCTGGTGAATTGATCGCAGGGCACGCAGATCGGGCAAAAGCCCGATGGGTAACAGCTGAGGCTGCTGCTGAGCTCTCCTTCCATTCTACCGTCCCTACTCAGAAGCGTCCAGAGCTGCCCCTCTGCTTTCAGCCCTGCTGTCCTGTGAGTGATCTCAACAAGCATGTGAGACAAGAAAGGACTGAGCCTGCCAGAACCAAGTAGTGTGTTCAACTTTAGCATGAAAGCTTTAAAAACAGGTAAAATCAACAGAATCAAACTGAAAAGAGGAGGACTTCTCTGGGACAAGTGTGAGGAGAGGAGACCCACCTGCCACATTCTCCCATCCCAGGAGGCCCCAGGAACACAGCTTGTTTCCACATGAGGGGAGCCACCAGCAGAGCCATGGTGTCCTGACCAAGGGGACATGTCACCCCAGGTGCAGGGTCTGGGGAGGTGAGGTCACCCTGGAGACTGTGCACGTGTGGCCCCAGTTGGGGGAGTCTGGGGAGGGCGGTTCACCCTGGGACTGTGGACATGTGACTCAGGTGGAGAGGTCTGGGTAGGAGGGGTCACCTGTTGAGAGAGAACGTGTGACTTTAGGTGCAGGGTCTAGGGAGGTGGGGTCACCGTGGTGAGTGTGGACGTGCGACCCCAGGTAAAGGGTGTGGGGACTGTGTGGCTCTCACCACATCTGCATGGGTCAGGATCACATGTACGGGGAGAGCCCATATGTGCTCTTTGCCTGCAGCGTGTCTTTTCCCCTTTGAGATTTCCAACCTCTGCATTAAGGGTGTTGACCTGATTAACCTGTGGTACCTTTTCTTCTCTTAGTCTTCTCACATTCATGTGAGGTCAGGCATGTTTGAGTGGGTTGCTGCTCTGTGTTCTGGTGAGTGACAATGCTTGGTGGTATCATATTAATAACATATCATATCATATGTCTAATCTATGGGGGTCACCACTGCCTGGGTCCCCCTGGACAGAGGTCAGGTGAGCACAGACTAGCCCCCCCTAAGAATGGTCTCCCATGTGCCATGTGAGGGTACCGTGATGGCCCCTAAGGTAGGGGACTGTGTCTGGGCCTCTGACATCTGTGATGAAGGGGAGTCGAAATGGAATCACAGTGAACAAGACATTATTTTAAGAATTTATTTTAAGTGAAATAAAACACACGTCACATACCCTTTACCATCTTCACCATTTTAAGTGCACGTTTCTGAGGCATCAGATCTATTCACTTTCTCGTGGAGCCATCACCACCATTCCTAAGACTTTTCATCTTGCAAAACCAAAGTTCCACAACCACGAACGTCTCACTCCCCATTCTCTCCCACTGCCCCTGGCACCGATATCCACTTCAGTCCCTGAGTTGTGGACTCCAGGGCACCCACTGGAGTGGAATCCTGCTGTGTTTGCTGAGGGGTCACTTTGGAAGAGCTGACTTTCAGCCTGAAGCTCTGCCTGTTTGCATCTGAAGAATCTGCATTTAAGGAGAGGGTGTATGAGGAAGGGGCTGTATGAGGGACAAAGGTGTCTGGGGTGCAGATGAGCCAGGACCTGACCAGCTGCCTTTTGGGTCCTCTGGATCCATCTCTTGGTCTGTGCCTCATCTGCATCATCACTGTTCCCGCTGGCACCCCTGGGGTGTTGTCTGAGTGAGATTCCCCTGGTGCCCCTGCTCTCCTCCCCTCCTCCTGCTGGTTGGGGAGGAAACTGCTTGCTGTGGGGTCTTTACTCCTGAGGCAGGAAGGACCCTGCAGCGTGGACCTGCAGAGTGTGGGTGTGGTCCCAACAGCATGGGACCCACATAGGACACAGCATTGGGGCATGACAAGTGCTAGGGCTGCCTCATCACTGACAGGGAATGTTGCCAAGATGCTGCTCGGGAGGGCGTGGTGGGTGGCCTGGGACCCCAGAGGCCCCATTCCTATCCTGGAGCTTGGAGGGTGCATCCCCATGGGCTCCAGATTCACCCCATATCTCAGCCATATCCCTCTGTCCTGTCTTTGACCTCAGGAAAACGAGCTCTCTTGTCCACAACATAGGCCTGGTCCTGTCTGTATTAGGATTCTTTAATTTAGGCGTCCTGGGATAGCAGCTCTTTTTAGGCCTGAGAAGGAACAGCTCAGGAGTGTACAACAATTTCAGATGAAACTAATATTCAATGACTATCTCTATAGTGCTAGGTTGTTGACTTCTATTAATCACTATTCTCCTGGTTTTAGCTCTGATGTGGGGATTACAGAGCAGTCAACATTTAAATCTTCTTAATCTGTGTATTTGTAGCATCAGTATCATTACTGACCCATAGTTTTTATGCTTTGGGAAGAGTTATTGATTTCATGTATCATGTAAAGGATTCACAATGATGATAGAGCAGCTAAGATTACAACAATGGCTGGTAAAATGTTCAAATTTTCTCTACCTGTGCATCTATTGTACATATATGAGTTAGTTTAATTGTCAATATTAGTGAAATAATATAGAAGACTAGAGAACTTCTTTTAAAAATCACTATTAATGTGTGTGATGAAAATGTAAAAGTTCTTCCATAATCGGTGATGTTGTATCTTGAGAGCTTAGATGAAATTGATATGCCTTCGTGATATACACTATTTTAGCCTATGATTTCACTTTGAAAATTTTACATCACTTTTTACTTTTATCTCATTTATTGAGAAAGACATAATTGTTATGCTGTTGGCTTCAAACTGCTTGACAAGGACTTGAGTCCTACCTTATTTTACATTTACATAGGTAGGACTTCAAATATAGGATATGGTGGAGGGCATCCGTGCAACCATTCTAGGTTAGGAGCAGCAGTTTCCACTGCTGAGACTTCTCATTTGGACACAAATGGTTTTCACAGTATGAAGATTATTAGCATTACTGCTGCTACTGAGACGAATGAGCCTAAAGACAAAATATTTCATGTTGTGTGTGCCTCAGAGGAATGTAGTAACCTCCCTGAGAGGCCAAGAAAGTGCTGCAGGAAGTCATATTTACTACTACAAATATACCTGTGAAGTGAGTTTTGCTACTGCTGAGTTAACTGTGTAACCTGAGAATAGTGGGAATCAGTGTAAGAAGTCTCCTATAATAGTGAAGACTGCTCCCATGGACACTACGTCATGGAAGTGTGCTACTACATAGTATGTATCCTGGAGGACAATGTCTGGGGATGAGTTGGCTAAGATGATTCCTGTCAAACCACCTACTGTAAAAAGGAAAATAAAGCCTAAAACTCATAATAGAGTGGGATCTCATATAATATTACCTCCGTGAAGAGTTGCTAATCAGGGACTTCCCTGGTGATGCAGTGGTAAAGAATTGGCCTGCCAATATAGGTGAAACGGGTTTGATCCCCGGTCCAGGAAGATTCCACATGCCGCGGAGCAAAAAGCCCGTGCGCCACAACTACTGAGCCTGCCCTCTAGAGCCCGTGAGCCACAACTACTGAAGGCCACATGCCTAGAGCCTGTGCTCTGCAACAAGAGAAGCCACCGCCATGAGAAGCCTGCGCATGGCGACGAAGAGTAGCTCCCGCTCACCGCAACGAGAGAAAGCCGGTGCGCAGCAACGAAGACCCAACACAGCCAAAAATAAAAAAATTAAAAAATTAAATAAAGAGTTTCTAATCGGCTAGATACTTTTACTCCTGTAGGGATAGAAGTAATTATGGTAGCTGATGCAAAGTATGCTACTGAGTCGACAGCTATCCTTATGGTAAATATAAGATGGGCCCACAAGAGAAATCCTAAAAGGCCAGTGGACATGACTCATGATATTCCCAAATAGCTGAAAGACAGTTTTTGTCCTAAATCGTATGTAATGATATGTGAAATTATAACAAACCCTAGTAGGCCATGAATACACACACTTCAGGGTGACCAAAGAATCAAACTAGGTGTTGCTATAGGATTCGGTTTCCTCCTGCAGGGTCAAAGAATGTAGTGTTGAGATTTCTATCTCTTAACAGTCTGGCAATTCTGGCTGCTTGGACTGAGAGTGGTAATTATAGTAATATGGCTATAGTTAGGGAAGACTAAACAAATAATGGCGTTTGGTATTGGGATTTGACTGCTGGTTTTGGATTAAAGACTATAGTAATACAAGAAATAGCACGAAGAATTGAAGAGACACCTGCTAAAGGTAAGGAGGAAATGGTTAGGTCGACAGAGGCTCCTGCGTGGGCCAGATTGCAGGCTAGAGCTGAATATACAGTTCCACTTTTACCAGAACCAGCTTCTACTATTGGTAATATGAGTCGGAGTAAGAATGATGGGGGAAGTAGTCAAAAGTTTACACGATTTATTTGGGGAAATGCTACCTCAGGTGTCCCAGTTATTAGTGGCCCAAGTCAGTTTCTGAACCCTGCAGTATAATGGGTACAACTATAAAGAAAATTATTTCAAGTGCAGGGACTGTTACGACTACGTTAAAGATTTGGGCATCTCCAAGCAGCGCTCCAGGTTAGCATAGCTCAGCCAGGATTAATATCCTCAAGGCGCTGCCTGCTACTCCAGCTCAAGCACCAAATAGTAAATATAAAACACCGATATCTTTGTGATTTGTTGAACATAATCAGCAGTGTATGAACAAAGGTAAAATGACTTGAGCTCGCATTAGACTGTAAACGTAAAGACAGAGATGGAGCCCTCTGCTCTTGTCCCGTTTCACTGTAGATCTAGATGGGGTCAAAATGCAGGTTTCATCACAGCCCCTGAACGAATTTTGTAACAGTTTCTCCTTGGTTTTTTTTTTTTTTTTGTAATTTATTTTTATAATGGGGTATAGCTGATTTTCAATGCTGCTGCACATCCACTTGATTCACTTACGGAGAGACATCCATAAATTCTTTTTCAGATTCTTACCAGTCGTATATATTCTTTTATGGTGACTAGAGTGTGCCCAGTCTAGTTTTTTGAGCTATAGAGTAGGTCTTGTCAATTACCTATTTGGTCTTTGGAACCCTATCTGTGCTCATTTCAACCCTCTGGTTTATGCCTCACCCCACCCCACCTTTCCCCTTTAGCAGCCTTAAGTTTGTTTTCTAAATGTGTGACTCTCTTTTGTAATTTAGTTCATGTGTAGCCATTTTTAGATTCCACCTATAAGTGATATCTTATGCTAAGTGTCTTTTTGTGTCTGACTTATGTCACTTAGAATGATTGTACCTAAATTCACCTGAGTTGCTGCAACTGGCCTTATTTCATAGATCTCATGGCTGAGTAATATTCCATTGTACATAAGTAGCATATCTTCTTTATCCATTTTTTCCTTCCAAGGACATTTATATTGTTTCTAAGTCGAGGCTCCTGCAGAAGGGCTGCACTAACAGTTGAAGTGCCTGTGTCCTATGGGTTTATGGTTCTCCCGAGATGTACACCCGGGAGTGGAAGTGCTGTGTGCTCTGGAGCTCTATTGTTTTTAATTAATTAAGTTTTTTGGCCTGTGTTGGGTCTCTGTTATTGCACGTGGGCTTTCTGTAGTTGCAGCAAGTTGGGGCTACTCTTCGTTGAAGTGCATGGGCTTCTCATTTCAGTGGCTTCTCTTCTTGCAGAGCATGGGCTCTAGGCTTCGGGCTTCAGTAGTTGTGGCTCACGGGCTCTAGAGCACAGGCTCAGTAGTTGTGGTGCACGGGCTTAGTTGCTCCGCAGCATGTGTTATCTTTCTGGACCAGGGCTCGAACCCATGTCCTCTGCATTGGCAGTTGGATTCTTAACCACCGCGCCCCCAGGCAAGTCCCTATAGCTCTGTCTGTATTTCTGGCATGGTATGACATGGCTGTTTTGATAAGTACTTTATTTTCTAGTAAATTTCAAGTGTATAAAAAACTTTAAATAGCAGTATAAAGTTTTCCACATTCACAAAATACTCCAGTTTGTTTTACCCTGTGAGAGTAGGAGGGCCACTCTCCCAGGGAACGAGCACATAACCCCCAAATGAGGAATAATTATGGTTTCCACATTATAATCCTATCTACAGACCTGCTTCAACTTTCACCAGCTGCCCCAGCTTTGTGGAAATGTATTTTTCTATTCGAATCCAGTTTTCTTTTCTTGGAACCATCACTGGGGCTTTTCCTCACTTAACAAACCTTGCTGGGTTTAAAGTGTACAAGATGAGCATGATCTGGGTGGTTTTTCTGTATGGCTTCTTTCACTTAGGATGTTTTCAGTGTTTATCCACATTGTAACATTGATCATTATTTCATTCATTTTTTCCATTGTGATTAAAAACACATAACATTTACCATTTAAATCATTCTTTAAAAACTTTTTAAAAATTATTTTATTTTATTTTCTATTTTTTGGCTGTGTCGGGTCTTTGTTGCTGCACGCAGGCTTTCTCTAGTTGCGGCGAGCGGGACTACTCTTCGTTGCTGTGTGCAGGCTTCTCATTGTGGTGGCTTCTCTTGTTACGGAGCACGGGCTCTAGGTGCACAGGTTTCAGTAGTTGTGGCACGAGGGCTCAGTAGCTGTGGCTCACGGGCTTAGTTGCTCTGCAGCATGTGGGATCTTCCAGGACCAGCGCTTGAACTCGTGTCCCCTGCATTGGCAGGCAGATTCTTAACCACTGTGCCATGGGGAAAGCCCCATTTAAACCATTTGTAAGTACACAGTTCTGTGGCATTAATTACATTCACATTGTTGTAAAAATATCCTCACCATCCATCTCCAGAGCTTTATTTTCCCCATGTGAAACCGTAACCATTAAACACGAACTCATCTCAACCCCTGGCAACCTTATTCTACTTTGTCTTTGAGTTTGACTTATCTGGATACCTCATACTAGTGGAATCATAGAACATTTGTCCTTTTTGTGTCTGGCTGGTTTCACTTAGCATAATGACTTCAAGGTTCATCCACATTGTAGCATGTGTGAGAATTACCTTAGTTTTAAAGGCTGAATCATATTCCATTGTGTATATACTACACTGTACTTATCCATTCATCTGTTGAAGGACGTGTTGTGTTGCTTCCACCTTTTGGCTATTGTGAATAACGTTGCTATGAATATGGGGTACAAATGTCTGTTCCAGCCCTTGCTTTCTAATATTCTGGTGTACACCCTGGAGTGGAATCAAGGGATCACATCCATGTTTTTTAGGAGCCACCATACAGTTTTCCACAGCGGCTGTATAATTTTACTTTATTCCTTTATATGACAGAATAATGTAGCTTATGAATCTACCTTATTTTGCTTATCCGTTTACCTGCTGATGGACATTTAAATCTTTTCTACCCTGGGCTATTGTGAACAGTGCTGCTATGAATAATTGGTGTACAAGTTTTTGTTTGAATGCCTGTTTTCCATTTTTTTGGTATATATCTAGGAGTGGAGTTGTTGAACCACATGGTAATTATATTTTATATTTTTAAGTAAATGGTAAAGGTTTGTACGCATAGACTGCACCATTGTGCATCTCCACAAGTAACTTTTAAGGGTTCCAATTTCTCTGCATTGCTGCCATTTGTTATTTTTATTTATATATTTTAAAATTGATTTTAAAGTTTATTTTTATTCTAGTGTGTGTGAAGGGGCATCACACTGTGGCTTTCATTTGCATTTTCATCATGACTACTGACGTTTGACATCTTTCCATGTCCTTGTTGACCATTTGTATGTCTTGCCTGGAGAGCAGTCCATGCAGCCATTTGTCTGTTTCAAAAATGCTGTTGTCTTTGTGTTGATGAGTTGGAAAAGTCCTGGGTATATTCTAGGTAAAGAGTCTTATCAGATATAGAATGTGCCAATATTGTCTTCCATTCTGTGGGCTGTCTTCTTCCTTTCTGGATAGCCTCTTTTGATGCACAAAGGTTTGTAATTTTGAGGAAATCCAATTTATCTATTTTTTTCTTTCATTTCTTATGCTTTACTGTCAAATCTAAGAAACCATTGCTAAATTCATGGTCAGGAAGATTTAATTCCTTGGTTTATTTGATAGTTCATACAGTCATCCCTCGGTACCCACTAGGCCAGGCTTTAGGCCTAGGTTTGAGTCAGTGTGAGGGTTCAGGGGTCACAGTTTAGGGTTAGGGGTCATTGTTGGAGCATCCTGGTAGAGGGCTGTGGCTAAAGGGTCGGGGGTTAGAGTTTAGGGGTCGGGGCAAGGGTCTAGGGGTCTGGGGCTAGGGTTGTTAGGGGGTTATGGTTAGAGGTTAGGGTTCTTAGGGTAAAGGTTAGAGTTAGGTTTAAGCACAATTGGCCCTCATTGCCTTCCCCTCTCTTTCTCTCTGAAGCCTCCAGAATGGATAGGACTTGCCCAGGGTCAAACAGGAGTCAGGGAGCTGAGGTCAATAACTGGTTTTCTGGCATCCCTTCCCCCAGTCCTGGGCTCTGAGAGAAGAATGAAATATCTGTTCTTGTCTCGGACTGTTTCTTATCCAAGTCAACCTCTGTTAAGGATTGGGGAGGGTGTCAGAAGTCATGCATGGTTTCCTTCTGCCCTCCTACCTGGGAAGGGTGATGCTGGCCCTACTCTGCCTGGGCAGCCCCAGGTTCCAGCACAGCCAGGACAGGAGGGCACTCAGCGGACACGTGTGGATTTATACAGGACTGGGGGCAGTGACCTGCCAGCCCCCAGATGCCGCCTTCTTAAGGGCTGGTGGGGCCCTCCTGGCCCTGGAGGCATCCTTTGTTCCATCTGAGTGGGCATGAATAGATGATCAAGTCTCAGGCAGGACAGCCTTTGACCTCTGACTATCCAGGCAGGCATCTGTGGTCCTCTAGCTCAGTCCAGCCTGGGCATTGTCAGGCCCTCATGTACAGTTACGGAGCTGACCATGATGCTGGGCAATTCAAGAGCTACCTGGGCAGTGTAGACATTTCTTTGAGAAGTTTCAACTACTAACATGCATGTGGCTGAGAAAAAGGCCTCCCGCTCACAGCCTCATAGGCTGCCAAGAGAAGTAATAATCCTCTAAACATTGGAGTGTGTCCCTGACACAACACCCATACAGTAGACCATGGCCCTGCAATCCTTTGTCCTTTCAGTCGTTAGAAACTTTTGACATGCATATTCATTAAGAATCAAAGATATGGGAGCACCTGGACCTCCCAGTGGGAGGTTTACACTGACACTGCCATTGTCTTGGAGAGCCATATGCATCCATGTGGCCTCTGGAAGCCTGCCAATTATGGGTTCCATGGCATGGAATAATTCTTGAGCCTCCCATTACTTCATTGCACAAGAGTTTCCTTACCACCCTAGCATTTGGTTTCTTCCCTTAGAAAAGCAGAGAGAAGAAACTGGAAAAGGAGCAGTATTGTTTTTCAGGGATGGGTAGTTAATATGGCCAGGGAGATGGCATAACTCACGGGATCCCACATCTCAGGGGCAGGAATGAGGTCTGTGGGTCTTCTGAGGGCACATGGGCTGTTCTGGGCCAGCCTCTGAGATGTGAGGACCTGATGCCCAAGGAAAGAGACGTGAGTTTACCACCACCAATGATCCTGACTTTTCAGCAAGTGAAAGAACTTCTTGCAGTCTTGGGAGGGACAGTAAGAGCACTGGATACATAGCTGCAGCCCCTGACCCTAAGTGAACCCCTTTCTTCCTTTTGTGTCAGATTCTGTGCTGTGCAGTGAGCTGTCATTGACTTAGAATCTGTTGCTTTCTCCCAGCGAACATCTGTTCTCAGGCCCAAGTGCCTCAGTTTTCCTTTGGGAATTACATCTCACCTGCTTCCAGTCCAAACAGTTGCAGAAGGATGACCCCATGTTCCACCCAGCTCGAAGAAGGGTTTACAACCCACATCTAGCCAGTCCCATTTTCCATCTTCTGGTGTTGGGTCAAGGATGAGAATGCAACCCAAGCCAGATCAAAGGCATTTAAAACCATGACTTTTTGGAATCCAAGAAAAGGAGAAACTCTTTCTTGGAAAATGGATGGTGAGTGGTTGTCAGCCTAGAACTGTTGTTGGCCCAAGGGCAGTGAGAGAGCCTGTGCCTGTGAATGGGGTCCCCCAAAGGCACTGAGCGGGACAAAGGTTTGGAGAGAAGCAAGATCACACTGAGACAGTGTGAGCCGCTGGACCTGCCAGGTCCAAACCCATTCTTCAACTTGTCACTTGCAAGTATTAATGTATTTCTACCCTTACAATAAATACTAATTTATTTTACTTCCGTAAGTGTGTCCAGTCGCTGGGAAAAGAAAAAGTCCTGGTTGATACATCTGAGTCAATAATCCCTGATCCTTCCTCAGGTGTCCTCACTGGGTAGGCGTGGCTGGGGGAGGTGAAGACACTGGGTGGGGTCATATACTAGGGGAGCTGCCAGACATCTCTGTCCCTGCTCCTTCCCTGTCCCAGGAGAGGGAAACCCTGGAAGAGTGATAGGATAACCAGTAGAGGAAGAGGTTCCTCAGTGATTAATTGGCCTTTTTGTGTTTTCCTTAATTTAGGGACCATTTTGGTAATGTGTTTTTACAAAGAAATCCCCCTTTTCCTCTAGGTTTCCAGTTTGTTACAGTAGGTTTCTCTTATTTGACGTTTACTTTTTCCTGTCTAATTTTCTACAGAATCATGACAAATAATGAACAAATACTGATACTTTACTATTAACTGAAGTCCCTATTCACGTTCCCTTTGTTATACCTTTCCTTGTTCCAGGGTCTCAAAGGACATGGGGTCATCATGTCTGTTTAGTCTCTTCTGGGCTTTGACAGTTGCTCAGACTCTCCTTGTTTCCATGACCTTGACAGTGTGGAGGAGGACTGGTCAGGTATTTTATAGACTGCCGGGCACTGGGATTTGCTTGGTGTTTTTGTCGTGGTTAGACTTGGCTTTGTAAAAGCAGATCACAGAGGTGAAGTGCTTCCTCTTCACTATATATCAAGAGGACAGGCTCTTAAGGAAACTTCTCACTTATATTCTTAACTTTGGTCACCTAGCTGATGTAGTGTTTGTCAAGTTTTCCCACAGGTTAATTTTTTTCCCATGTCCATCCTGTGTGTCTTATTTAGGAGGAAGTCATAATGCAGAAGCCACACTTGAGGAGAGAGGTGTTACAGCTGAGTGTCTATATGAATTGTTTAGAAGCTTTGTGCATAGGAGATTTCTATTTAACACCATTCATCGAAAACTATGTAATTTATTTTTACCAGTTTGGACACGTGAATGATTACTGTAAACTTTTGTTTATAATCCAGCACTACATTATTAGACTGCTTAGTTCATTCTTGCTTTGGCTGTTGAGAGCTTTTTCCATTTGCTCCTGTTTTCATTTTACATAATTTTTCTTTTGTGGGTTTTTAAAATTTTGGGTACTTCTTTACTTTCTGATATTTTAAGATTATCCTGTTTCATATATTTACTGTCTCAGTCCTAGCATCAGCCCTTTCTTCAAAGAGCCTTGTTCCTTTTATTAGAGAATGGTATTAAAAACTTACATGTGGGAGCTCAATATGCTCAGCTGACAGTACATAGAAATACATGCATGTATCCCAGCCTATGCATATACACATAATTATAAAGATATCCATGTGGAACTATGTGTAGGCTAAAGATAGTTTATACCGATGTCTCCAAGCGGATCTGTTATGACATGGATATCGTAACCTTTTCCCTTTGTTTGACTGTAACATCCCACTCCAGTGGTAAGAAACCTGGCTTCCACCATTTGTCATTTATTAAATTCAGTGCTTGTTCCATTCGATTACTGATATAGTAGTTTCAGTACTGTTAGCTACTACCCCTCATGGGAAAGAACTTAGAGTCCACTGTGTATGTATGGCACATTTTGTCTTTGGCCTACAGATTCTGTACATTTCCAAAGTTAACTTAGGTCAGCCCATTTGTCCCACTACCAACAGTGAGTTTTTCCATACATTTCTGAAACAGTTAGATTCTTTGTTACATTCTGTATTCCAGGCTTTGACACTCCCATATCCTAAGTAGCTAAGTTTGAATAGATTGTAAATTACTTGTTGTGTTGTAAAAATCTGTGGGTGTAGACAAATGCATAGTGACAGGTATTCACCACTAAAGTATCATATGGACTATTTCTACCACATATTCCTTAAACTGTTTACCAGTGTCAGTTTTACCTTTTCTAGAATGTCATATAAATGAGGTCATACAGTGTGTAGCACTTCAGACTGGATTCTTTCACTTAGCAATGTAAGTGTTAGTTGCATCTATATCTATCTATATATATTTGCATGGGTTGATGATCCATTCCTTTATATCTCTGAATACTATTGCACTGCATGTATATGAGAGGAAAAATAATTTTCCCTCTACACTTCTATGTTCTTTATTGAGATCTCCCTTGTAATGAAAAAGAGACAAACTGGAGAAAACAATCAGAAGTTTAATATATATCATGCGTACCTCCTGTATACTTGAAAGATACCCAGGAAAACTGAGTCACTCCCTGAAATGGCCCAAGCCATTACCTTAAATGCTATCTTCTGCTGAGAACAAAAGAAAGATGTTAGGGAATGGAGGAAGCCATTTAAGGGATGTTATTAGTCAAAGCCCAGTAAACAAGGGTATGGTTGTTACACAGATTTACATCCAGGCCTATTTCATTGACAAGCTTTGTTTTTTTTTTTAAACATTTATTTATTTGGCTGCACTGGGTCTTAGTTGCAGCCTGTGTAATCTTTAGTGGCGGCATGCAGGCCCTTAATTGCAGCATGTGGGATCTAGTTCCCTGACCAGGGATTGAACCCTGGTCCCCTGCATTGGGAGTGTGGAGTCTTAACCACTGGACCAGCAGGGAAGTCCCAACAAACTTTTCTTGATATTTAGTCATCTTTCAATTCCTGGTCCAAAGAGGGACATACCCTTACAAATGGAGATATCCTTAATAAATGGAAATTTACCTCCTAAAAGGGCATTTTCTACTTTATTTATTTATTTATTTATGTTTTTGCGGTACATGGGCCTCTCACTGTTGTGGCCTCTCCCGTTGCGGAGCACAGGCTCTGGACGTGCAGGCTCAGCGGCCATGGCTCATGGGCCCAACCACTCCGCGGCATGTGGGATCTTCCCACACTAGGGCACGAACCCGTGTCGCCTGCATCGGCAGGCAGACTCTCAACCACTGTGCCACCAGGGAAGCCATCTACTTGGTTTTGAAAGATTCTCCTGGGTCTGCTGTTTCTTAAATTAACCAGTCCAAAATAATCCCTTTGTCAAATGGGCATATTTTGGGGTGGTGTATTCTGCTCCCCTTGACATGTATGTGCCCTAATTTGCTTATGAATTCATCTACAGAAGGACATCCTGATATCTTAAGTTTTTAGCCATTATGAATAGAGCTGCTGTGCATTACTTGATGCTAGTTTTGGTTTGAACACAGTTTTTCAAAGCAGTTGTCTAAATATAAGAGGTACACTTCTTGGATCCTAAGGTGAGACTTTTTAGATTTGGAAAAAACTGCCAAACTGTCTTCCAAAGTTGGTTGTACATGCATTCCACCAGCATCTTGAGTATATTCTTGTATGCTTATTTACTGCCTGTTTATCTTCCTGGGCTAGGTGTGTGTTTCAATCTTTACTAAATTTTAATGGCGCTGTTGGCATAATTTGAGTACAAATCCTTTAACAGATATGTGTTTTGGAAATAGTTTCTTGCAGTTTGTGGTTTGTCTTCCTGTTTTCTGAATAAGGTCACCAGACCCAAAGTCATGTAGATTATCTTTTTTTGTCTAGGATTTTTATAGTTTGGTAATTTAAATTTGTCTATGGGCAATTTTGAGTGAATTTTGGTTTAAGTTGTAAAGTTTGTGTCTACATTCATTTCATTACATATGGTTTGTAATTAATTGCTCCTTAACCAATTTTAGAGAAGATACAGTGAGACACTTGGCTCCATTTCAGTTTGGATTTCCAAACTTAGTATATACAGCAGAACTGCCTTCCGGATGAGGCCTCTGGGTTTGTGAGTGCGGCACTCCCGGCACTTTTCTCACGTCCCACAGGGGGCGCCAAACCAACCTGTCTGACCCTGGGGGCACAGGTGCACCCTGCCCACAGACTTTGCTCTGTGACAAGCAGACGGGAGCTTTGTCTCCTGTCAGGGCTTAGGTTTCTGGAACATGAGGCATTGTCCACACTGACAGGAGCTGGGTTTTCTCAGGAGCCACTGGTGAGGAGACTCCGCAAGAGGAAAAAATGAGCAAGTGTGGAGAATCTTCCTGTGCAACTGACTGCTGGCTGGGTGGGGTGCATCTTCAGGGGACTCAGGAGAGAAAGAGTTTAATGTGGAATACTGTGTGCTTTTAGTTAGCTTTATATGCAGTGTAGATGGTGACCACTGTCGTTCTTTGGAGTCCGTTGTCTAGTTTTCCAGGCACTGGTTGTTGATGGCTTTAGGTAGAATAAACATTTTTTTACAACTTTATTGGAGTATAATTGCTTTACAATGGTGTGTTAGTTTCTGCTTTATAACAAAGTGAATCGGTAAAACATATACATATGTTCCCATATCTCTTCCCTCTTGCGTCTCCCTCCCTCCCACCCTCCCTATCCAACCCGTCTAGGTGGTCACAGAGCACCAAGCTGATCTCCCTGTGCTATGCGGCTGCTTCCCACTAGCTATCTATTTTACGTTTGGTAGTGTATATATGTCCAAGCCACTCTCTCACTTTGTCACAGCTTACCATTCCCCCTCCCCATATCCTCAAGTCCATTCTCTAGTAGGTCTGTGTCTTTATTCCTGTCTTAACCCTAGGTTCTTCATGACACTTTTTTCCTTAAATTCCATATATATGTGTCAGCATACGGTATTTGTCTTTCTCTTTCTGACTGACTTCACTCTGTATGACAGACTCTAGCTCCATCCACCTCATTACAAATAGCTCAATTTCGTTTCTTTTTGTGGCTGAGTAATATCCCATTGTATATATGTGCCACGTCTTCTTTATCCATTCATCCGATGATGGACACTTAGGTTGTTTCCATCTCCGGGCTATTGTAAATAGAGCTGCAGTGAACATTTTGGTACATGACTCTTTTTGAATTATGGTTTTCTCAGGGTATATGCCCAGTAGTTGGATTGCTGGGTCATATGGTAGTTCTATTTGTAGTTATTTAAGGAACCTCCATACTGCTCGCCATAGTGGCTGTGTCAATTCACATTCCCACCAGCAGTGCAAGAGTGTTCCCTTTTCTCCACATCCTCTCCAACATTTATTGTTTCTAGATTTTTTGATGATGGCCATTCTGACTGGTGTGAGGTGATATCTCATTCTAGTTTTGATTTGCATTTCTCTAATCATTAATGATGTTGAGCATTTTTTCATGTGTTTGTTGGCAGTCTGTATATCTTCTTTGGTGAAATGTCTAGGTCTTCTGCCCATTTTTGGATTGGGTTGTTTGTTTTTTTGTTATTGAGCTGCATGAGCTGCTTGTAAATTTTGGAGATTAATCCTTTGTCAGTTGCTTCATTTGCAAATATTTTCTCCCATTCTGAGGGTTGTCTTTTCATCTTGTTTATGGTTTCCTTTGCTGTGCAAAAGCTTTGAAGTTTCATTAGGTCCCATTTGTTTGTTTTTGTTTTTATTTCCATTTCTCTAGGCGGTGGGTCAGATAGGATCTTGATGTGATTTATGTCATAGAGTGTTCTGCCTATGTTTTTCCCCTAAGAGTTTGATAGTGTCTGGCCTTACCTTTAGGTCTTTAGTCCATTTTGAGCTTATTTTTGTGTATGGTGTTAGGGAAGATCTAATCTCCTACTTTTACACGTACCTGTCCAGTTTTCCCAGCACCACTTATTGAAGAGGCTGTCCTTTCTCCACTGTACATTCCTGCCACTTTATCAAAGATAAGGTGACCATATGTGCGTGGGTCTGTTATTATAGGTCTTTTCCTTCTCTTGTGTTTCTTGCCTAGAGAAGATCCTTTAGCATTTGTTGTAAAGCTGGTTTGGTGGTGCTGAACTCTCTCAGCTTTTGCTTGTCTGTGAAGGTTCTAATTTCTCCATCCAATCTGAATGAGATCCTTGCTGGGTAGAGTAATCTTGGCTGTAGGTTGTTCTCCTTCATCACTTTAAATATGTCCTGCCAGTCCCTTCTGGCTTGCAGAGTTTCTGCTGAAAGATCAGCTGTTAACCTTATGGGGATTCCCTTGTGTGTTATTTGTTGTTTTTCCCTTGCTGCTTTTAATATGTTTTCTTTGCATTTAATTTTTGACAGTTTGATTAATATGTGTCTTGGCATGTTTCTCCTTGGATTTATCCTGTATGGTACTCTCTGTGCTTCCTGGACTTGATTAACTATTTCCTTTCCCATATTAGGGAAGTTTTCAACTATAATCTCTTCAAATATTTTCTCAGTCCCTTTCCTTTTCTCTTCTTCTTCTGGAACCCCTATAATTCAAATGTTGGTGCGTTTAATGTTGTCCCAGAGGTCTCTGAGACTGTCCTCAGTTCTTTTCATTCTTTTTTCTCTATTCTGCTCTGCAGTAGTTATTTCCACTATTTTATCTTCCAGGTCACTTATCCGTTCTTCTGCCTCGGTTATTCTGCTATTGATCCCTTCTAGAGTATTTTTAATTTCTTTTATTGTGTTGTTCATCGTTGCTTGTTTCATTTTAGTGCTTCTAGGTCCTTGTTAAATGTTTCTTGCATTTTCTCTATTCCATTTCCAAGATTTTGGATCATCTTTACTATCATTATTCTGAATTCTTTTTCAGGGAGACTGCCTATTTCCTCTTCATTTGTTAGGTCTGGTGGGTTTTCATCTTGCTCCTTCATCTGCTGTGTGTTTTTCTGTCTTCTCATTTTGCTTCTCTTACTGTGCTTGGGGGTCTCCTTTTTGCAGGCTGCAGGTTCGTAGTTCCCGTCGTTTTTGGTGTCTGTCCCCAGTGGTTAAAGTTGGTTCAGTGGGTTGTGTAGGCTTCCTGGTGGAGGGTGCCTGTGTTCTGGTGGATGAGGCTGGATCTTGTCTTTCTGGTGGGCAGGTCCACGTCTGGTGGTGTGTTTTGGGGTGTCTTGGACTTATTATGATTTTAGGCAGCCTCTCTGCTAATGGGTGGGGTTGTGTTCCTGTCTTGCTAGTTGTTTGGCATAGGGAGTCCAGCACTGTAGCTTGCTGGTCGTTGAGTGGAGCTGGGTGTGGGTGTTGAGATGGAGATCTCTGGGAGATTTTCGCCGTTGGATATTACGTGGAGCTCGGAGGTCTCTTTTGGACCTGTGTCCTGAAGTTGGCCTTCCCACCTCAGAGGCACAGCACTGACTCCTGGCTGCAGCACCAAGAGCCTTTCATCCACACGGCTCAGAATAAAAGGGAGAAAAAGCAGAAAGAAAGAAAGAAAGAAAGAAAGAAAGAGGATAAAAGAAAATAAAGTAAGGTCAAATAAAATAAAGTTATTAAAATAAAGAATTATTAAGAAAAAATTTTTTAAGTAAGAAAAACAAAACCCCCAAGAAACGGGCGGATAGAACCCTAGGACAAATGGTGAAAGCAAAGGTATACAGACAAAATCTCACACAGAAGCATACACGTACGCACTGTCAAAAAGAGGAAAAGGGGAAAAAATCATAAATCTTGCTCTCAAAGTCCACCTCCTCAATTTGGGATGATTCGTTGTCTCTTCAGGTATTCCACAGACGCAGGGTACATCAAGTTGATTGCGGAGCTTTAATCCGCTGCTTCTGAGGCTGCTGGGAGAGATTCCCCTTTCTCTTCTCTGTTCGCACAGCTCCCGGGGCTCAGCTTTGGATTCGGCCCCGCCTCTGCGTGTAGGTCGTCGGAGGACGTCTGTTCTTCGCTCAGACAGGACGGGGTTAAAGGAGCCGCTGATTCGGGCGCTCTGGCTGCCTCAGGCCGCGGGGGAGGGAGGGGCACGGAGGCGGGGCGAGCGTGCGTCGGCGGAGGCCGGCGTGACGTTGCGTCAGCACGAGGCGCGCCCGTGCGTTCTCCCGGGGGTGTTGTCTGTGGAGCCGGGGACCGTGGCGGTGGCGGGCAGCACGGGCTCCCGGGAGGGGAGGTGTGGAGAGTGACCTGCGCTCGCACACGGGCTTCTTGGTGGCGGCAGCAGCAGCCCCAGCGTCCCACGCCCGTCTCTGGGGTCCGCGCTTTCAGCCGCGCCTCGCGCCCGTCTCTGGAGCTCCTTTAAGCAGCGCTCTGAATCCCCTCTCCTCACGCACCAGGAAACAAAGAGGGAAGGAAAAGTCTCTTGCCTCTTCGGCAGCTCCAGACTTTTCCCCGGACTCCCTCCCGGCCGGCCATGGCGCACTAAGCCCCTTCAGGCTGTGTTCACGCCGCCAGCGCGCTCTGACTGAAGCCCGAGCCTCAGCTCCCAGCCCCGCCCGCCCCGGTCGGTGAGGAGACAAGCCTCCCGGGCTGGTGAGTGGCGGTCGGCACCGGTCCTCTGTGCGGGAATCTCTCTGCTTTGCCCTCCGTACCCCTGTGGCTGCGGTCTCCTCCGCGGCTCCGAAGCTTTCCCCCTCCGCCACCCGCAGTCTCCGCCCGCGAAGGGGCTCCTAGTGTGTGGAAACCGTTTCTCCTTCACGGCTCCCTCCCACTGGTGCAGGTCCCGGCCCTATCCTTTTGTCTCTGTTTATTCTGTTTTCTTTTGCCCTACCCAGGTACGTGGGGAGTTTCTTTTCTTTCTTTTTTTTTTTTTTTTCGGTACACGGGCCTCTCACTGTTGTGGCCTCTCCCGTTGCGGAGCACAGGCTCCGGACGCGCAGGCTCAGCGGCCATGGCTCACGGGCCTAGCCGCTCCGCGGCATGTGGGATCTTCCCGGCCCGGGGCACGAACCCGTGTCCCCTGCATCGGCAGGCGGACTCTGAACCACTGCGCCACCAGGGAAGCCCCGTGGGGAGTTTCTTGCCTTTTGGGAGGTCTGAGGTCTTCGGCCAGCGTTCAGTAGGTGTTCTGTAGGGGTGGTTCCCCGTGTAGCTGTATTTCGGATGTATCTGTGAAGAGGAAGGTGATCTGCGTGTCTTACTCTTCCGCCACCTTCCCCCTCTCCCAAACATTTTAATACTAGTAATTTTTCTGACGCATGAGCGTGGAATATTGTTTTCTATTGTGTCTTCAGTTTCTTTACGAGTGCTTTATAGTTTTCTGAGTATAGGTCTTCCGTGTCCTTGGTTAAATTTATTGCTAAATAGTTCGTTCTTTTGGATGGAATTGTAAATGGGATTGTTTTCTTAATGTTTCTTGCTGGTGGTTCATTATTAGTGTATAGAAACGAAACTGATTTGTGTATATTGAGTGCATATTTTGCAACTTTACTGAATTTATTTTTTAACATATTTTTTTGAAGTCATGTGAAAAATTGCAAGACTAAAATCTCACCGTTTCTACTGCCCCCCAGGTGATCCACAGGACCCACGACATGCTAGCTACTAATACACTCTTCCCACGGTGCCTCTTAATACCGTGCGGACTCCTACAAGGGAAATAAGTATCACAACTTTGGTTGAACGTGGTCTGGGTAAGTCTTGGCCTCTATAAGAAAAATTTGATGTCTGTCTTGTCTGATTTTCTGGCATGATCCTGACATGGTTGTCTAGAAAAGTAATTTACTTTCCAGTCATTTAAAATGTACAGAAAAGTTGCAATAATGTCAAAAAGTACTCACATTTGCCACTTGACACAAAATGCTCAGTGTGTTTTGCCCAGGGCACCAGCACATAACCCCTAAATGAAGAAATCCTGATGTCCACATTATAATTTAATACTCAGCCCCACTTCAACCTTCACCTACTGTCCGAACGGTATGAAAATGTCTTTTTCCATCCTGATCCAGTTTTCTTTTTCTGGAACCATGACGGAGTTTCTCCCTCATTTGGACAACCTTGATGGATTTGAAGCAGACAAGATGAGTATGGGATCTAGGGGGCCTTTTCTGTATGGCTTTTTTCACTAAGAATGTTTTTAACGTTCATTTTTGTAACAGATATCAGCGCTACAGTGTTTTTTTTCATTGTCATTAAAAATACAAAACACGGGCCTCCCTGGTGGCGCAGTGGTTGAGAGTCCGCCTGCCGATGCAGGGGATACGGGTTCGTGCCCCGGTCTGGGAGGATCCCATATGCCGCGGAGCGGCTGGGCCCGTGAGCCATGGCCGCTGGGCCTGCGCATCCGGAGCCTGTGCTCCGCAACGGGAGAGGCCACAACAGTGAGAGGCCCGCATACCGCAAAAAGAAAAAAAAATACAAAACACGACTTTAGCATTTAATTCACTTTATGTATACAGTTTTGTGGTATTAACTACCTTCATTTAGTTGCACAAACAAGTTAACTAACATGTGTACCTCCTGTGTGCATGGCAGATACCCAGGAAATTGAGTAACACCCTGAAACGGCCCAAGACATCACCTTAAATACCGTCTTCATCTGAAAGGGAAAAAAAGGAAGGCTATAGTTGTTTCTGTCTACATTCATTTGATTGTATATGGTTTCCAATTGATGTTGTATAACTAGTTGTGGAGAAGTCATGGGATAGGTGGCTTCATTTCAGTTTGAATTTCCAAATTTAGTGGATTCTGCAGGCTTGTTACAAGGTTTACAAGCTTCATATTGGATCAGGACATCCCCTGGAGTAACTGGTATTCACGGTTTGTTCACCAGTTAAAGGTCTGTGTGATATGAGTTCATCCGGGAGTAATCCAGGTTAGTTTCTGTTATACATTTGTCCCAGGATGAAAGGACAAGAGAACTAAGACCTAATTTATAAAAGTGCCTTCAAACTAATTGATACTGAAGTATAGTTAACCTACAATGTTGTGTTAATTTCTGCTGCACAGCAAAGTGATTCATATATACGTACATACATATGTACATATTTTTCATATTCTTTTCCATTATGGTTCATTACAGGGTATTGAATACAGTTCCCTGTGCTGTACAGGAAGACCTTATGTATCCATCCTATATATAATAATTTGCATCTACTAATACCAAACTCCCAATCCATCCCTCTCCCCTGTCTTCCCCTTGACAACCACAAGTCTGTCTTCTATATTTGTGAGTCTGTTTTTGTTCTGTAGATAGGTTCATTTGGGTCTCATTTTATAATCCACACATAAGTGATATCATATGGTATTTGTTGTTCTCTGTCTGACTTACTTCACTTTGTATGATAATCTCTAGGTCCATCCATGTAGCTGCAAGTGGCATTATTTCATTCTGTTTTATGGCTGAGTAATATTCCGTTGTATATATGTACCACATCTTCTATATCCATTCATCTGCTGAGGGACATTCAGGTTGCTTCCATGTCTTGGCTATTGTGAATAGTGCTGCTGTGAATGCTGGGGTGCATGTATCTTTTCGAATTATAGTTCTGTCTGGATATGTGCCCAGGAGTGGGATTGCTGGGTCCTATGGTAATTCTAGTTTTAGTTTTTGAGGAACCTCCATACTGTTTTCCATAGTGGCTGCATCAGTTTACATTCCCACCAGTAGTGTAGTAGGGTTCCCTTTTCTCCACACCCCTTCCAGCATTTCTTTCTAGACATTCTAATGATGGCCATTCTGATCACTATGAGGTGATAACTCACTGTAGTTTTGATTTGCGTTCTCTAATAATTAGCGATGTGGAGCATCTTTTCATGTGCCTATTGGCTATCTGTATGTCTTTGGAGAAATGTCTGTTTAGACCTTCTGCTTATTTTTTGATTTTTTTTTCTTTTTTGTGCTGTATGAGCCGTTTGTATATTTTAGAATTAAGACCTTGTTGGTTGCATCATTTGCAGGTATTTTCTCCCAAACAGTTAGCACAGGTAGTGGAACAACTGGATACCCACATGCAGAAGAGTAAAGTTGGACCCTACCTCCCCCCACCCCATATACAAAATCAACACAAGATGGACCAAAGGCCTAGGTGCAAGAGCCAAAATTATAAAACTCGTAGAAGAAAACATAAGAGTAAATCTTCATGACCTTGGATTTGGTCATGATATCTTAGATCTACCGAAAGCACAAGCAACAAAAGACAAAATAGATGAATTAGACTTCCTCAAAATGAAAAGGAGTTGTGTATAAAAGGAGCAAGGAATAAGATAATCCACCATCCAAAATGGCGCAGGATGTTTGCAAACCGTGTATCTGATAAAGGACTGTATGTAGCCCACCGGCCAAGCCCCCGGTGGTCCAGTGGAGTGTCTGTGCGGCCCCTCCCGTCCTCGGTGATCAGGGAATTTCAGGCCCCACGGCACCCGAGGGGTGGTCACTGGTCATCCTCGGCACCCTCAAGGAGTGAGTGAGTGCTGGATGGTTTTGAGCCCCGATGCACTCCCATTACTACCCTCAAAGGCTGAAGCCTTCAGCATGCCTCCAGAAGGACACAGAGTATTTGCAAGTCTTTGAGAGCCAAGAGAACAGTCTTCACTTTTCTGAAAAGGGCATCTTACTATCTCACAGCATGACCATTTTCAATCTGGCTCTCGGGGTACCCTCCCACCTTCTTTATTTCTCTGAGAGTGGCCATGGTGGTTTGGCTGTCCCCAGTCCCCACACCAGGTGACAAGGCCAGTGGGACCAGATCCTGGTGGTCCTTAGCTTCGTTGGAGATTAACCCAGACCCTCGGCCTGCGATTGAACGGGGATGCCCCTGCTTCTCCCCATCACCGATTCTCATCTCCTCCTCTATCTCTTTTCCTCTTGCTTTTCAGTCTCAGATTTACCTGATGGTCACCACTCACAGCTCCCGCAGAGCCCAGAGATTTCTCCTTGAAGGAAAGGTTCTGGAAAATCAGAGGGATAAATAAAGGATGCAGCTGATTCCCGCCTTGTGCTGACACCCAAGAGGGTGAGGAGAGTGAGTGTTTTCTCATTAGAATTTTAAATCCTGCAAGTAATAGATCATTGGGGGTGGGGGGCATCCGGTGTTTTCCTGCTCATTCTAATAATGTCATTCCTGAATTTTTATGTGGTAAGTAATTTATATTATTTATCAGTAATTTGATTATTGATATAATCAAATTATTATCAAATTATCCTGAGGGGGATATCCATTTAAAAAATGTTAGAGGTAACTCCAAGGGATTTACAACAAACAAGGACACAGAACCCGTTCTCCAGACACTGGCTGAGAGATTCCTACCCTGAGCCGCAGTCCCCTGGAGGGCGGAGTGGCCATGACTCTCCTCCCACAGGTGAGCCTACACAGGCACATCCCACGTGGGACCACTGCATCGCAGAATCTTAAGAGTGGCCAATGGCAGGCAGCTGGCCAGAGATGCGGACAAGAGAAAACTGCCCAGCAGCCTGGGACAACCCCGGGGTGAGGCCTTAGGAAGGGCCAGTGTCAGAGCCTCAGAGATAACCTGAAGAGAGTTCAGGCTGTTAAGGACATCGTCAGAGATGCACTTAGGGACATATTCAGGGCCTTAGTTGTGGACAGGATCAGGGCATTATTTAGTGACAGCTGAGACTATAGGGGACAGCATCAGGGCCTAAGTTAGGGACAGTGTCAGTGCTTCAGTTAGAGAGAACGTGAGAGCCTTAGCTAGACACAGTTTGGGCTGTTACTTAGGGGTCTCTTCAGGGCCTTAGAGCCAGCATCGTGGCCATAATTAGAACCAGTGTGAGGGTGTTAGGTAGGGCCTAAACTGTGGTGTTAGTTAGGGAACGAGTCAGGTCATTAGTTACAGACAGTGTCAGGGTTTTAGGTGGGGACAGCGGCAAGTCCTTAGTTAAGAAGAGTGTCAGGGCCTCACTTAGGGGCAGCGTCAGGATGTTAGGGAGAGTCGGGACATGAGAATTTCAGATTCTGAGGTAGAGACAGCATCCGGGCCTTAGTTAGGAAGAGGGTCAGGGCCTTGGTGAGGGACAGGGTCAGGACAACGGTGAGGGACATCTAAGACTATTAGGGACATCGTCAAGGCCTTAGATTGGGCCAGCATCAGGGCTGTGGTGTCGACCAGTGTCAGGGCATTAATGAGGGACAAAATGAGGGTGTTAGTTAGGAAAAGAGTCAGGTCATTAGTTACAGACAGTTTTAGGGCCTCAGGTAGAATGGGCATCAAGGCCTTAGTTAGGAAGAGCAACAGGGCCTCAGTTAGGTTCAGCATCAGGACGTTAGTTAGGGCCAGCAACGGGGCCTTAGTTAGGGACAGTGTTGTCAGGCCCTCAGAGATCACTTGAGGGCCTTCGTAAGACACAGTTCAGGCCGTTAGTTAGGGACACTTCAGAGACTTTCTTGGGGATATATTCAGGGCCTTAGTAATAGAATCAGGGTGTTATTTTGTCACCGCTTAGGCACTAAGGGACAGCATCAAAGCCTCAGGGAGGGTGTCAGCGTCCTGGGGATAGTGTTAGGGACTTTGTAAGTTATAGCTGAGGCCATTAGCTAGGGACAGTGTCAGGGGCTTATTAAGGGCAGTGTCAAAGACTTCATGAGGGACATCTTCAGGGCCTTAGTTATGGACAGGATCAGGTCCATACTTGGGACCGGTGTCAGGCCGTTATTTAGGGGCAGTGTCAGGGCCTTCTGTAGAAACAGCGTCATCCAGGTGTGAATGTCCATGTTGCCTTGCAAAGATACTTGCTAGGAATTGAAAGCAATGAGGAATGAACAAGTAGCAGCAAGGTGCAGGATTTTGCCAAAGAATCATTTTTTTTAACATCTTTATTGGAGTCTAATTGCTTTACAATGGTGTGTTAGTTTCTGCTTTATAACAGAGTGAATCAGTTATACATATACATATGTCCCCATATCTCTTCCCTGTTGCATCTCCCTCCCTCCCACCCTCCCTATCCCACCCCTCTAGGTGGTCACAGAGCACCAAGCTGATCACCCTGTGCTACGCGGCTGCTTCCCACTAGCTATCTGTTTTACGTTTGGTAGTGTATATGTGTCCAAGCCACTCTCTCACTTTGTCACAGCTTACCCTTCCCCCTCCCCATATCCTCAAGTCCATTCTCTAGTAGGTCTGTGTCTTTATTCCTGTCTTAACCCTAGGTTCTTCATGACATCTTTTTCCCTTAAATTCCATATATATGTGTCAGCATACGGTATTTGTCTTTCTCTTTCTGACTGACTTCACTCTGTATGACAGACTCTAGCTCCATCCACCTCATTACAAATAGCTCAATTTCGTTTCTTTTTGTGGCTGAGTAATATCCCATTGTATATATGTGCCACGTCTTCTTTATCCATTCATCCGATGATGGACACTTAGGTTGTTTCCATCTCCGGGCTATTGTAAATAGAGCTGCAGTGAACATTTTGGTACATGACTCTTTTTGAATTATGGTTTTCTCAGGGTATATGCCCAGTAGTTGGATTGCTGGGTCATATGGTAGTTCTATTTGTAGTTTTTTAAGGAACCTCCATACTGTTCGCCATAGTGGCTGTGCCAATTCACATTCCCACCAGCAGTGCAAGAGTGTTCCCTTTTCTCCACATCCTCTGCAGCATTTACTGTGTCTAGATTTTTTGATGATGGCCATTCTGACTGGTGTGAGGAGATATCTCATTCTAGTTTTGATTTGCATTTCTCTAATCATTAATGATGTTGAGCATTCTTTCGTGTGTTTGTTGGCAGTCTGTATATCTTCTTTGGAGAAATGTCTATTTAGGTCTTCTGCCCATTTTTGGATTGGGTTGTTTGTTTTTTTGTTATTGAGCTGCATGAGCTGCTTGTAAATTTTGGAGATTAATCCTTTGTCAGTTGCTTCATTTGCAAATATTTTCTCCCATTCTGAGGGTTGTCTTTTCATCTTGTTTATGGTTTCCTTTGCTGTGCAAAAGCTTTGAAGTTTCATTAGGTCCCATTTGTTTGTTTTTGTTTTTATTTCCATTTCTCTAGGCGGTGGGTCAGATAGGATCTTGATGTGATTTATGTCATAGAGTGTTCTGCCTATGTTTTTCCCCTAAGAGTTTGATAGTGTCTGGCCTTACCTTTAGGTCTTTAGTCCATTTTGAGCTTATTTTTGTGTATGGTGTTAGGGAAGATCTAATCTCCTACTTTTACACGTACCTGTCCAGTTTTCCCAGCACCACTTATTGAAGAGGCTGTCCTTTCTCCACTGTACATTCCTGCCACTTTATCAAAGATAAGGTGACCATATGTGCGTGGGTCTGTTATTATAGGTCTTTTCCTTCTCTTGTGTTTCTTGCCTAGAGAAGATCCTTTAGCATTTGTTGTAAAGCTGGTTTGGTGGTGCTGAACTCTCTCAGCTTTTGCTTGTCTGTGAAGGTTCTAATTTCTCCATCCAATCTGAATGAGATCCTTGCTGGGTAGAGTAATCTTGGCTGTAGGTTGTTCTCCTTCATCACTTTAAATATGTCCTGCCAGTCCCTTCTGGCTTGCAGAGTTTCTGCTGAAAGATCAGCTGTTAACCTTATGGGGATTCCCTTGTGTGTTATTTGTTGTTTTTCCCTTGCTGCTTTTAATATGTTTTCTTTGCATTTAATTTTTGACAGTTTGATTAATATGTGTCTTGGCATGTTTCTCCTTGGATTTATCCTGTATGGTACTCTCTGTGCTTCCTGGACTTGATTAACTATTTCCTTTCCCATATTAGGGAAGTTTTCAACTATAATCTCCTCAAATATTTTCTCAGTCCCTTTCCTTTTCTCTTCTTCTTCTGGAACCCCTATAATTCAAATGTTGGTGCGTTTAATGTTGTCCCAGAGGTCTCTGAGACTGTCCTCAGTTCTTTTCATTCTTTTTTCTCTATTCTGCTCTGCAGTAGTTATTTCCACTATTTTATCTTCCAGGTCACTTATCCGTTCTTCTGCCTCGGTTATTCTGCTATTGATCCCTTCTAGAGTATTTTTAATTTCTTTTATTGTGTTGTTCATCGTTGCTTGTTTCATCTTTAGTGCTTCTAGGTCCTTGTTAAATGTTTCTTGCATTTTCTCTATTCCATTTCCAAGATTTTGGATCATCTTTACTATCATTATTCTGAATTCTTTTTCAGGGAGATTGCCTATTTCCTCTTCATTTGTTAGGTCTGGTGGGTTTTCATCTTGCTCCTTCATCTGCTGTGTGTTTTTCTGTCTTCTCATTTTGCTTCTCTTACTGTGCTTGGGGGGTCTCCTTTTTGCAGGCTGCAGGTTCGTAGTTCCCGTCGTTTTTGGTGTCTGTCCCCAGTGGTTAAAGTTGGTTCAGTGGGTTGTGTAGGCTTCCTGGTGGAGGGTGCCTGTGTTCTGGTGGATGAGGCTGGATCTTGTCTTTCTGGTGGGCAGGTCCACGTCTGGTGGTGTGTTTTGGGGTGTCTTGGACTTATTATGATTTTAGGCAGCCTCTCTGCTAATGGGTGGGGTTGTGTTCCTGTCTTGCTAGTTGTTTGGCATAGGGAGTCTAGCACTGTAGCTTGCTGGTCATTGAGATAAACTGGGTGTTGGTGTTGAGATGGAGATCTCTGGGAGATTTTCGCCGTTGGATATTACGTGGAGCTTGGAGGTCTCTTTTGGAACAGTGTCCTGAAGTTGGCTCTCCCACCTCAGAGGCACAGCAGTGACTCCTGGCTGCAGCACCAAGAGCCTTTCATCCACACGGCTCAGAATAAAAGGGAGAAAAAGCAGAAAGAAAGAAAGAAAGAAAAAAAGAAAGAGGATAAAAGAAAATAAAGTAAGGTCAAATAAAATAAAGTTATTAAAATAAAGAATTATTAAGAAAAAATTTTTTAAGTAAGAAAAACAAAACCCCCCAAAAACGGGCGGATAGAACCCTAGGACATATGGTGAAAGCAAAGGTCTACAGACAAAATCTCACACAGAAGCATACACGTACACACTCACAAAAAGAGGGAAAGGGGAAAAAAATCATAAATCTTGCTCTCAAAGTCCACCTCCTCAATTTGGGATGATTCGTTGTCTCTTCATGTATTCCACAGACGCGGGGTACATCAAGTTGATTGCGGAGCTTTAATCCGCTGCTTCTGAGGCTGCTGGGAGAGATTCCCCTTTCTCTTCTCTGTTCGCACAGCTCCCGGGGCTCAGCTTTGGATTCGGCCCCGCCTCTGCGTGTAGGTCGCCGGAGGACGTCTGTTCTTCGCTCAGACAGGACGGGGTTAAAGGAGCCGCTGATTCGGGCGCTCTGGCTGCCTCAGGCCGCGGGGGAGGGAGGGGCACGGAGGCGGGGCGAGCGTGCGTCGGCGGAGGCCGGCGTGACGTTGCGTCAGCACGAGGCGCGCCCGTGCGTTCTCCCGGGGATGTGGTCTGTGGAGCCCGGTACCGTGGCGGTGGCGGGCAGCACGGGCTCCCGGGAGGGGAGGTGTGGAGAGTGACCTGCGCTCGCACACGGGCTTCTTGGTGGCGGCGGCAGCAGCCCCAGCGTCCCACGCCCGTCTCTGGGGTCCGCGCTTTGAGCCGCGCCTCGCGCCCGTCTCTGGAGCTCCTCCTTTCAGCGGCACTCTGAATCCCCTCTCCTCACGCACCAGGAAACAAAGAGGGAAGGAAAAGTCTCTTGCCTCTTCGGCAGCTCCAGACTGTTCCCCGGACTCCCTCCCGGCCGGCCGTGGCGCACTAACTCCCTTCAGGCTGTGTTCACGCCGCCAGTGCGCTCTGACTGAAGCCCGAGCCTCAGCTCCCAGCCCCGCCCGCCCCGGCGGGTGAGGAGAACAAGCCTCTCGGGCTGGTGGGTGGCGGTCGGCACCGGTCCTCTGTGCGGGAATCTCTCTGCTTTGCCCTCCGTACCCCTGTGGCTGCGGTCTCCTCCGCGGCTCCGAAGCTTTCCCCCTCCGCCACCCGCAATCTCCGCCCGCGAAGGGGCTCCTAGTGTGTGGAAACCGTTTCTCCTTCACGGCTCCTTCCCACTGGTGCAGGTCCCGGCCCTATCCTTTTGTCTCTGTTTATTCTGTTTTCTTTTGCCCTACCTAGGTACGTGGGGAGTTTCTTTTCTTTTCTTTTTTTTTTTTCTTTCGGTACACGGGCCTCTCACTGTTGTGGCCTCTCCCGTTGCGGAGCACAGGCTCCGGACGCGCAGGCTCAGCGGCCATGGCTCACGGGCCTAGCCGCTCCGCGGCATGTGGGATCTTCCCGGCCCGGGGCACGAACCCGTGTCCCCTGCATCGGCAGGCGGACTCTGAACCACTGCGCCACCAGGGAAGCCCCGTGGGGAGTTTCTTGCCTTTTGGGAGGTCTGAGGTCTTCGGCCAGCGTTCAGTAGGTGTTCTGTAGGGGTGGTTCCCCGTGTAGCTGTATTTCGGATGTATCTGTGAAGAGGAAGGTGATCTGCGTGTCTTACTCTTCCGCCACCTTCCCCCTCTCCCAAACATTTTAATAATAGTAATTTTTCTGACGCATGAGCATGGAATATTGTTTTCTATTGTGTCTTCAGTTTCTTTACGAGTGCTTTATAGTTTTCTGAGTATAGGTCTTTCGTGTCCTTGGTTAAATTCATTGCTAAATAGTTCGTTCTTTTGGATGGAATTGTAAATGGGATTGTTTTCTTAATGTTTCTTGCTGGTGGTTCATTATTAGTGTATAGAAACGAAACTGATTTGTGTATATTGAGTGCATATTTTGCAACTTTACTGAATTTATTTTTTAACATATTTTTTTGAAGTCATGTGAAAAATTGCAAGACTAAAATCTCACCGTTTCTACTGCCCCCCAGGTGATCCACAGGACCCACGACATGGTAGCTACTAATACACTCTTCCCACGGTGCCTCTTAATACCGTGCGGACTCCTACAAGGGAAATATAAGTATCACAACTTTGGTTGAACGTGGTCTGGGTAAGTCTTGGCCTCTATAAGAAAAATTTGATGTCTGTCTTGTCTGATTTTCTGGCATGATCCTGACATGGTTGTCTAGAAAAGTAATTTACTTTCCAGTCATTTAAAATGTACAGAAAAGTTGCAATAATGTCAAAAAGTACTCACATTTGCCACTTGACACAAAATGCTCAGTGTGTTTTGCCCAAGGCACCAGCACATAACCCCTAAATGAAGAAATCCTGATGTCCACATTATAATTTAATACTCAGCCCCACTTCAACCTTCACCTACTGTCCGAACGGTATGAAAATGTCTTTTTCCATCCTGATCCCGTTTTCTTTTTCTGGAACAATGACTGAGTTTCCCAGCTATAGCCCCAGGCCTAGCCCGAGTCCCAGCCCCAGAACCAGCTCCAGCCCGAGATGCTTATCCTACAGAGGCCATTATGAAGCTCCTAGGCCTTGCCCTGACAATGTCCTTAACTAAGGACTTGACGCTATTTCTCACTAAGGCCCCAGCCCCAGCGCCAGCCCCTGATCCTGATCCTACAGAGGCCCTTATGCTCCTCCTAGGCCTTGCCCTGACACTGTCCTTAACTCAGGCCTTGACACTACTACTAACTCAGGCCCTGTCATTATACCTAACGAAAGCTCTGATGCTAAACCTAATTAAGGCCCTGACAGTGACACTAACTAAGGCCCCAGCCCTAGCCCGACCCCTAGCCCCAGCTCCAGCCATAGCCCCAACCCCAGCCCTAGCCCCAGCCCTAGCCCCTGATGCTGATCCTATAGAGGCCCTTATGCTCCTCCTAGGCCTTCCCCTGACAATGTGGTAACTAAGGCCTTGACACTATTTCTAACTAAGGCCCCAGGTCCAGCCCCAGGTCCAGCCCCAGCCGCAGCCCCAGCCCCTGATGCTGATCCTATAGAGGCCTTTATGCTCCTCCTAGGCCTTGCCCTGACACAGTCCTTAAATAAGGCCTTGAACCTATTCCTAATTAAGGCCCTAGCCCTAAACCTAGCCCCAGCCCCAGTCCCAGCCACAGTCCCAGTCCCAGCCCCAGCCCCAGCCCCAGCCCCAGCCCCAGCCCTAGCCCCAGCCCTAGCCTTAGCCGCAGTCCCAGCCCCAGCCCAAGCCACAGCCCCAGCCACAGCCACAGCACTAGCCCCAGCCCCAGCCCGAGCCCAAGCCCCAGCACGAGCCCAAGCCCAGGCCCCAGCCCTAGCCCTAGCCGCAGTCCCAGCCCTGGCCCCAACCCCCGCCCCAGCCCCAGCCCCATTCTTAGCTCCTTATGCTGATCCTATAGAGGCCCTTGAGATCCTCCTAGGCCTTCTCCTGACAAAGTGGTAACTAAGGCCTTGACAGTATTCCTAATAAGGCCCCAGGTCCAACCCCAGCCGCAGGCCCAGCCCCTGATGCTGATCCTATAGAGGTCTTCATGCTCCTCCTAGGCCTTGCCCTGACAGTGTCCTTAAGTAAGACCTTGACCCTATTCCTAACTAAGGGCCTAGCCCTAAACCTAGCCTTAGCCCCAGCCCCAGCCCCAGCCCCAGCCCCAGCCCCAGCCCCAGCCCTAGCACCAGTCCCAGCCCCAGCCCCAGCCCCAGGCCTAGCCCTAGCCCCAGCCCCAGCCCTAGGCCCAGCTCCAGCCGCAGCCCTAGCCCCAGCCCCAGCCGCAGCCCTAGCCCCAGCCCCAGCCCCAGCCACAGCCCTAGCCTGACACCCAGCCCTAGCCCCAGCCCCAGCCCCAGCCCTAGCCCCAGCCCTAGCCTCAGCCCCAGCCCCAGCCCGAGCCCAAGCCCCAGGCCCAGCCCTAGGCCTAGCCGTAGCCACAATCCCAGCCCTAGCCCCAAAACCAGCCCTAGCCCCAGCCCCAGCCCCTGATGCTGATCCTATAGAGGCCCTTATGATCCTACTAGGCCTTCTCCTGACAAAGTGGTAACTAAGGCCTTGACACTATTTCTAACTAAGGCCCCAGGTCCAGCCCCAGCCGCAGCCCCAGCCCCAGCCCCAGATGCTGATCCTATAGAGGCCTTTGTGCTCCTCCTAGGCCTTGCCCTGACACTGTCCTTAAGTAAGGCCTTGACCCTATACCTAACTAAGGCCCTAGCCCTAAACCTAGCCCCAGCCCCAGCCCCAGCCCTAGCCCCAGCCCTAGCCCCAGCCCTAGCCCTAGCCCCAGTCCCAGCCCCAGCCTCAGCCCCAGCCCCAGCCTCAGCCCCAGCCCCAGCACTAGCCCCAGACCCAGCCCTAGCCTTAGCCTCAGCCCCAGCTCCAGCCGCAGCCCCAGCCCCAGCCCCAGCCACAGACCTAGCCCTAGCCCTAGCCCTAGCCCCAGCCCCAGCCCCAGCCCCAGGCCGAAACTCATCCCCTGATGCTGATCCTACAGAGGCCCTTAATGCTCCTCCTAGGTCTTTCCCTGACACTGTCCTTAACTCAGGCCTTGACACTACTAATAACTCAGGCTGTGATACTGTCCCTAATTAAGGCCCTGACAGTATCCCTGTCTAAGGGACTGGATGTCCTCCTAACTCTGACCCTGCCATTATACATAAAAAAAGCTCTGACGCTCGTCCTAACCGAGGCCCCGATACTGTCCCTCACTAAGGCCCTGACACTACTTCTAACTCATGCCCTGACATTATACCTAACGTAGGCTCTGACGCTAACCCTAAGTAAGGCCTTCACACTATTCCTAACTAAGGGCGTAGCCCTAGACCTAGCCGCAGCCCCAGCCACAGCCACAGCACTAGCCCCAGACCCAGCCCTAGCCCCAGGCCCAGACCTAGCCTCAGCCCCAGCCCCAGCCCCAGCCCCAGCCCAAGCCCCAGGCCCAGCCGTAGCCACAATCCCAGCCCTAGCCCCAAACCCAGCCCTAGCCCCAGCCCCAGCCCTAGCCCCTGATGCTGATCCTATAGAGGCCCTTATGATCCTACTAGGCCTTCTCCTGACAAAGTGGTAACTAAGGCCTTGACACTATTTCTAACTAAGGCCCCAGGTCCAGCCCCAGCCGGAGCCCCAGCCCCTGATGCTGATCCTATAGAGGCCTTTATGCTCCTCCTAGGCCTTGCCCTGACACAGTCCTTAAGTAAGGCCTTGACCCTATTCCTAACTAAGGCGCTAGCCCTAAACCTGGCCCCAGGCCCAGCCCCAGCCCAAGCCCTAGCCCCAGCCCTAGCCCTAGCCGCAGTCCCAGCCCCAGCCCCAGCCCCAGCCACAGCACTAGCCCCAGACCCAGCCCTAGCCCCAGCCCTAGCCCCAGGCCCAGCCCGGGCCCAAGCCCCAGCCCCAGCCCTAGCCGAAGTCCCAGCCCTAGCCCCAACCCCCGCCACAGCCCCATTCCTAGCCCCTTATGCTGATCCTATAGAGGCCCTTGCGATCCTCCTAGGCCTTCCCCTGACAATGTGGTAACTAAGGCCTTGACACTATTTCTAACTAAGGCCCCAGGTCCAGCCCCAGCCGCAGCCCCAGCCCTAGCCGCAGCCCTAGCCCTAGCCCCAGTCCTGGCCCCAGCCCCTGCCACAGCACTAGCCCCAGCCCCAGCCCCAGCCGTAACCGCAGCTGCAGTCCCAGCCCCAGCCCTAGCCCAAGCCCCAGCCCCAGCCCCAGCCCTAGCCCTAGCCCTAGCCTGAGCCCGAGCCCCAGCACTAGCCCTAGCCCGAGCACCAGCCGTAGCCCTAGCCCTAGCCCTAGCCCCAGTCCCAGGCCCAGCCGCAGCCCTAGCCCTAGCCCCAGCCCCAGCCCTAGCCCTAGACCCAGCCCCAGCCCTAGCCCAAGCCCCAGCCCTAGCCCCAGCCGGAACCCAAGCCCCAGCCCCAGCCCTAGCCCTAGCCCCAGCCCTAGCCCCGGTCCTAGCCCCAGGCCCAAACCCAGCCCCAGCCCCAGCACTAGCCCCAAACCCAGCCAGAGCCCCAGCCCCAGCCCCAGCCCCAGCCCCAGCCCTAGCCCCAGCCCCAGGCCCAGCCCCAGCCCTAGCCCCAGCCCCAGCCCTAGCCCCAGCCCCAGCCCCAGCCCTAGCCGCAGCCCTAGCCCTAGCCCCAGTCACAGCCCCAGCCCCAGCCCCAGCACTAGCCCCAACCCCAGCCCCAGCCCCAGCCGAAGCCGCAGCCCTAGCCCTAGCCCTAGCCCCAGTCCCAGGCCCAGCCGCAGCCCTAGCCCTAGCCCCAGCCCCAGCCCTAGCCCTAGCCCCAGCCCTAGCCCCAGCCCCAGCCCTAGCCCCAGCCCTAGCCCTAGCCCCAGCCCTAGCCCCGGTCCTAGCCCCAGGCCCAAACCCAGCCCCAGCCCCAGCACTAGCCCCAGACCCAGCCATAGCCCCAGCCCCAGCCCCAGCCCCAGCCCCAGCCCAAGCCCTAGCCCCAGCCCCAGCACCAGCCCCAGCCCCAGCCCCAGGCCCAGCCCCAGCACTAGCCCCTGCCCCAGCCCTAGCCCCAGCCCCAGCCCTAGCCTCAGCCCCAGGCCCAGCCCTAGCCGCAGCCCTAGCCCTAGCCCCAGTCACAGCCCCAGCCCCAGCACTAGCCCCAGCCCCAGCCCCAGTCCCAGCCCCAGCCCCAGCCTCAGCCCCAGCCCTAGCCTCAGCCCCAGCCCCAGCCCCAGCCCCAGCCGAAGCCGCAGCCCTAGCCCTAGCCCCAGTCCCAGTCCCAGCCGCAGCCCTAGCCCTAGCCCCAGTCCCAGCCCCAGCCCCAGCCCCAGCCCCAGCCCCAGCCCTAGCCCCAGACCCAGCCGCAGCCCTAGCCCCAGCCCCGACCCTAGCCCCAGCCCTAGCCCCAGCCCTAGACCGAGCGCAAACCCCAGCCCCAGCCCCAGCCCCAGTCCCAGCCCCAGCACTAGCCCCTGCCCCAGCCCTAGCCCTAGCCTCAGCCCCAGCCCCAGCCCTAGCGGCAGCCCTAGCCCTAGCCCCAGTCACAGCCCCAGCCCCAGCCCCAGCACTAGCCCCAGCCCCAGCCCCAGACCCAGTCCCAACACCAGCCCCAGCCACAGCACTAGCCCTAGCCACAGTCCCAGCCCGTGCCCCAGCCCCAGCCCCAGCCCCAGCCCCAGCCCCAGCCCCAGCCCCAGCCCTAGCTCCAGACCCAGCCCTAGCCCCAGCCCCAGCCCTAGCCCCAGCCCCAGCCCCAGCCCCAGCCCGAGCCCAAGCCCAAGCCCCAGTCCTAGCCGCAGCTGCAGTCCCAGCCCCAGCCCTAGCCCTAGCCCCAGGCCCAGCCCCAGCCACAGCACTAGCCCCAGCCCCAGCCCCGGCCCCATCCCTGGCCCCAGCCCTAGCCCTAGCATCAGCCGCAGTCCCAGCCCTAGACCCAGCCCCAGCCCTAGCCCCAGCCCCAGCCCTAGCCCCAGCCGGAACCCAAGCCCCAGCCCCAGCCCTAGCCCTAGCCCCAGCCCTAGCCCCGGTCCTAGCCCCAGGCCCAAACCCAGCCCCAGCCCCAGCACTAGCCCCAGACCCAGCCATAGCCCAAGCCCCAGCCCCAGCCCCAGCCCCAGCCCTAGCCCCAGCCCCAGCCCCAGCCCCAGCCCCAGCCCCAGGCCCAGCCCCAGCACTAGACCCTGCCCCAGCCCTAGCCCCAGCCCCAGCCCCAGCCCCAGCCCCAGCCCTAGCCGCAGCCCTAGCCCTAGCCCCAGTCACAGCCCCAGCCCCAGCCCCAGCACTAGCCCCAGCCCCAGCCCCAGCCCCAGCCGAAGCCGCAGCCCTAGCCCTAGCCCCAGTCCCAGTCCCAGCCCTAGCCCCAGCCCCGGCCCTAGCCCCAGCCCTAGCCCCAGCCCTAGACCGAGCGCAAGCCCCAGCCCCAGCCCCAGCCCCAGTCCCAGCCCCAGCACTAGCCCCTGCCCCAGCCCTAGCCCCAGCCCCAGCCCCAGCCCCAGCCCCAGCCTCAGCCCTAGCCCTAGCCTCAGCCCCAGCCCCAGCCCCAGCCCTAGCGGCAGCCCTAGCCCTAGCCCCAGTCACAGCCCCAGCCCCAGCCCCAGCACTAGCCCCAGCCCCAGCCCCAGCCCCAGCCCCAGCCCCAGACCCAGCCCCAGCCCCAGCCCCAGACCTAGCCCCAGTCCCAGACCCAGTCCCAACACCAGCCCCAGCCCCAGCACTAGCCCTAGCCGCAGTCCCAGCCCGTGCCCCAGCCCCAGCCCCAGCCCCAGCCCTAGCCCTAGCTCCAGACCCAGCCCTAGCCCCAGCCCCAGCCCTAGCCCCAGCCCCAGCCCGAGCCCGAGCCCAAGCCCCAGCCCTAGCCGCAGCTGCAGTCCCAGCCCCCGCCCTAGCCCTAGCCCCAGCCCCAGCCCCAGCCACAGCACTAGCCCCAGCCCCAGCCCCGGCCCCATCCCTGGCCCCAGCCCTAGCCCTAGCATCAGCCGCAGTCCCAGCACTAGACCCAGCCCCAGCACTAGCCCAAGCCCCAGCCCCAGCCCCAGCCCCAGCCCTAGCCCCAGCCCCAGCCCCAGCCCTAGCCCCAGCCCCAGCCCCAGCCCCAGCCCTAGCCCTAGCCCTAGCCCGAGCACCAGCCGTAGCCCTAGCCCTAGCCCTAGCCCCAGTCCCAGGCCCAGCCGCAGCCCTAGCCCTAGCCCCAGCCCCAGCCCTAGCCCTAGCCCCAGCCCGAACCCAAGCCCTAGCCCCAGCCCTAGCCCCAGCCCCAGCCCTAGCCCCAGTCCTAGCCCCAGGCCCAAACCCAGCCCCAGCCCCAGCACTAGCCCCAGACCCAGCCATAGCCCCAGCCCCAGCCCCAGCCCCAGCCCCAGCCCAAGCCCTAGCCCCAGCACCAGCCCTAGCCCCAGCCCCAGGCCCAGCCCCAGCACTAGCCCCTGCCCCAGCCCTAGCCCCAGCCCCAGCCCTAGCCTCAGCCCCAGCCCCAGCCCTAGCCGCAGCCCTAGCCCTAGCCCCAGTCACAGCCCCAGCCGCAGCCCCAGCACTAGCCCCAGCCCCAGCCCCAGTCCCAGCCCCAGCCCCAGCCTCAGCCCCAGCCCTAGCCTCAGCCCCAGCCCCAGCCCCAGCCCCAGCCCCAGCCGAAGCCGCAGCCCTAGCCCTAGCCCCAGTCCCAGTCCCAGCCCCAGCCGCAGCCCTAGCCCTAGCCCCAGTCCCATCCCCAGCCCCAGCCCCAGCCCTAGCCCCAGCCCCAGCCGCAGCCCTAGCCCCAGCCCCGACCCTAGCCCCAGCCCTAGCCCCAGCCCTAGACCGAGCGCAAACCCCAGCCCCAGCCCCAGCCCCAGCCCCAGTCCCAGCCCCAGCACTAGCCCCTGCCCCAGCCCTAGCCCCAGCCCCAGCCCCAGCCCTAGCCTCAGCCCCAGCCCCAGCCCTAGCGGCAGCCCTAGCCCTAGCCCCAGTCACAGCCCCAGCCCCAGCCCCAGCACTAGCCCCAGCCCCAGCCCCAGCCCCAGTCCCAACACCAGCCCCAGCCACAGCACTAGCCCTAGCCACAGTCCCAGCCCGTGCCCCAGCCCCAGCCTCAGCCCTAGCTCCAGACCCAGCCCTAGCCCCAGCCCCAGCCCTAGCCCCAGCCCCAGCCCCAGCCCGAGCCCAAGCCCAAGCCCCAGCCCTAGCCGCAGCTGCAGTCCCAGCCCCAGCCCCAGCCCTAGCCCCAGCCCCAGCCCCAGCCACAGCACTAGCCCCAGCCCCAGCCCCGGCCCCATCCCTATCCCTGGCCCCAGCCCTAGCATCAGCCGCAGTCCCAGCACTAGACCCAGCCCCAGCACTAGCCCCAGACCCAGCCATATCCCCAGCCCCAGCCCCAGCCCCAGCCCCAGCCCCAGCCCCAGGACTAGCCCCTGCCCCAGCCCTAGCCCCAGCCCCAGCCCTAGCCTCAGCCCCAGCCCCAGCCCTAGCCGCAGCCCTAGCCCTAGCCCCAGTCCCAGCCCCAGCCCCAGCCCCAGCCCCAGCCCCAGCCCCAGCACTAGCCCCAGCCCCAGCCCCAGTCCCAGCCCCAGCTCCAGCCCCAGCCTCAGCCCCAGCCCTAGCCTCAGCCCGAGCCCCAGCCCCAGCCCCAGCCCCAGCCGAAGCCGCAACCCTAGTCCTAGCCCCAGTCCCAGTCCCAGTCCCAGCCCCAGCCGCAGCCCTAGCCCTAGCCCTAGCCCCAGTCCCAGCCCCAGCCCCAGCCCCAGCCCCAGCCCCAGCCTCAGCCGCAGCCCTAGCCCCAGCCCCGGCCCTAGCCCCAGCCCTAGCCCCAGCCACAGCCCCAGCCCGAGTCCCAGCCCCAGCACTAGCCCCTGCCCCAGCCCTAGCCCCAGCCCCAGCCCTAGCCTCAGCCCCAGCCCCAGCCCCAGCCCCAGCGGCAGCCCTAGCCCTAGCCCCAGTCACAGCCCCAGCCCCAGCCCCAGCACTAGCCCCAGCCCCAGCCCCAGCCCCAGCCCCAGCCCCAGACCTAGCCCCAGTCCCAATACCAGCCCCAGCCACAGCACTAGCCCTAGCCGCAGTCCCAGCCCGTGCCCCAGCCCCAGCCCCAGCCCCAGCCCTAGCTCCAGACCCAGCCCTAGCCCCAGCCCCAGCTCTAGCCCCAACCCCAGCCCGAGCCCAAGCCCCAGACCCAGCCCTAGCCGCAGCTGCAGTCCCAGCCCCAGCCCTAGCCCTAGCCCCAGCCCCAGCCCCAGCCACAGCACTAGCCCCAGCCCCAGCCCCAGCCCCAGCCCGAGCCCAAGCCCCAGCCCCAGCCCTAGCCCTAGCCGCAGTCCCAGCCCTAGCCCCAACCCCCGCCGCAGCCCCATTCCTAGCCCCTTATGCTGATCCTATAGAGGCCCTTGCGATCCTCCTAGGCCTTCCCCTGACAATGTGGTAACTAAGGCCTTGACACTATTTCTAACTAAGGCCCCAGGTCCAGCCCGAGCCGCAGCCCCAGCCCCAGCCCCAGCCCCAGATGCTGATCCTATAGAGGCCTTTATGCTCCTCCTAGGCCTTGCTCTGACACTGTCCTTAAGTAAGGCCTTGACCCTATTCCTAACTAAGGGCCTAGCACTAAACCTAGCCCCAGCCCCAGCCCCAGCCCCAGCCCTAGACCTAGCTCCAGTCCCAGCCCCAGCCCCATCCCCAGCCCCACCACCAGCCCCAGATGCTGATCCTATAGAGGCCTTTATGCTCCGCCTAGGCCTTGCTCTGACACTGTCCTTAAGTAAGGCCTTGACCCTATTCCTAACTAAGGGCCTAGCACTAAACCTAGCCGCAGCCCCAGCCCCAGCCCCAGCCCCAGCCCCAGACCTAGTCCCAGTCCCAGCCCCACCCCCAGCCCCAGCCCTAGCCGCAGCCCTAGCCCTAGCCCCAGTCCTAGCCCCAGCCGCGGCCCCAGCCCCTGCCACAGCACTAGCCCCAGACCCAGCCCTAGCCCTAGACCCAGCCCCAGCCCTAGCCCCAGCCCCAGCCCCAGCCGGAACCCAAGCCCCAGCCCCAGCCCTAGCCCTAGCCCCAGCCCTAGCCCCGGTCCTAGCCCCAGGCCCAAACCCAGCCCCAGCCCCAGCACTAGCCCCAGACCCAGTCATAGCCCCAGCCCCAGCCCCAGCCCCAGCCCCAGCCCCAGCCCTAGCCCCAGCCCCAGCCCCAGCCCCAGGCCCAGCCCCAGCACTAGACCCTGCCCCAGCCCTAGCCCCAGCCCCAGCCCTAGCCCCAGCCCCAGCCCCAGCCCCAGCCCTAGCCGCAGCCCTAGCCCTAGCCCCAGTCACAGCCCCAGCCCCAGCCCCAGCCCCAGCACTAGCCCCAGCCCCAGCCCCAGCCCCAGCCGAAGCCGCAGCCCTAGCCCTAGCCCCAGTCCCAGTCCCAGCCCTAGCCCCAGCCCCGGCCCTAGCCCCAGCCCTAGCCCCAGCCCTAGACCGAGCGCAAGCCCCAGCCCCAGCACCAGCCCCAGTCCCAGCCCCAGCACTAGCCCCTGCCCCAGCCCTAGCCCCAGCCCCAGCCCCAGCCCTAGCCTCAGCCCCAGCCCCAGCCCCAGCCCTAGCGGCAGTCCTAGCCCTAGCCCCAGGCACAGCCCCAGCCCCAGCCCCAGCACTAGCCCCAGCCCCAGCCCCAGCCCCAGCCCCAGCCCCAGACCTAGCCTCAGTCCCAGACCCAGTCCCAACACCAGCCCCAGCCCCAGCACTAGCCCTAGCCGCAGTCCCAGCCCGTGCCCCAGCCCCAGCCCCAGCCCCAGCCCTAGCCCTAGCTCCAGACCCAGCCCTAGCCCCAGCCCCAGCCCCAGCCCGAGCCCAAGCCCAAGCCCCAGCCCTAGCCGCAGCTGCAGTCCCAGCCCCAGCCCTAGCCCTAGCCCCAGCCCCAGCCACAGCCACAGCACTAGCCCCAGCCCCAGCCCCATCCCTGGCCCCAGCCCTAGCCCTAGCATCAGCCGCAGTCCCAGCACTAGACCCAGCCCCAGCACTAGACCCAGCCCCAGCACTAGCCCAAGCCCCAGCCCCAGCCCCAGCCCTAGCCCCAGCCCCAGCCCCAGCCCTAGCCCTAGCCCTAGCCCGAGCACCAGCCGTAGCCCTAGCCCTAGCCCTAGCCCCAGTCCCAGGCCCAGCCGCAGCCCTAGCCCTAGCCCTAGCCCCAGCCCTAGCCCTAGCCCCAGCCCTAGACCCAGCCCCAGCCCTAGCCCCAGCCCGAACCCAAGCCCCAGCCCCAGCCCTAGCCCTAGCCCCAGCCCTAGCCCCGGTCCTAGCCCCAGGCCCAAACCCAGCCCCAGCCCCAGCACTAGCCCCAGACCCAGCCATAGCCCCAGCCCCAGCCCCAGCCCCAGCCCCAGCCTTAGCCCCAGCCCCAGCACCAGCCCCAGCCCCAGCCCCAGGCCCAGCCCCAGCACTAGCCCCTGCCCCAGCCCTAGCCCCAGCCCCAGCCCTAGCCTCATCCCCAGCCCCAGCCCTAGCCGCAGCCCTAGCCCTAGCCCCAGTCACAGCCCCAGCCCCAGTCCCAGCCCCAGCACTAGCCCCAGCCCCAGCCCCAGCACTAGCCCCAGCCCCAGCCCCAGCCCCAGCCCCAGCCCCAGCCTCAGCCCCAGCCCTAGCCGAAGCCCCAGCCCCAGCCCCAGCCCCAGCCGAAGCCGCAGCCCCAGCCCTAGCCCCAGTCCCATCCCCAGCCCCAGCCCCAGCCCTAGCCCCAGCCCCAGCCGCATCCCTAGCCCCAGCCCCGACCCTAGCCCCAGCCCTAGCCCCAGCCCTAGACCGAGCGCAAACCCCAGCCCCAGCCCCAGCCCCAGTCCCAGCCCCAGCACTAGCCCCTGCCCCAGCCCTAGCCCCAGCCCCAGCCCTAGCCTCAGCCCCAGCCCCAGCCCTAGCGGCAGCCCTAGCCCTAGCCCCAGTCACAGCCCCAGCCCCAGCCCCAGCACTAGCCCCAGCCCCAGCCCCAGCCCCAGACCCAGTCCCAACACCAGCCCCAGCCACAGCACTAGCCCTAGCCACAGTCCCAGCCCGTGCCCCAGCCCCAGCCCCAGCCCCAGCCCCAGCCCCAGCCCTAGCTCCAGACCCAGCCCTAGCCCCAGCCCCAGCCCCAGCCCTAGCCCCAGCCCCAGCCACAGCACTAGCCCCAGCCCCAGCCCCGGCCCCATCCCTGGCCCCAGCCCTAGCCCTAGCATCAGCCGCAGTCCCAGCCCTAGACCCAGCCCCAGCCCTAGCCCCAGCCCCAGCCCTAGCCTCAGCCGGAACCCAAGCCCCAACCCCAGCCCTAGCCCTAGCCCCAGCCCTAGCCCCGGTCCTAGCCCCAGGCCCAAACCCAGCCCCAGCCCCAGCACTAGCCCCAGACCCAGCCATAGCCCCAGCCCCAGCCCCAGCCCCAGCCCCAGCACAAGCCCTAGCCCCAGCCCCAGCCCCAGCCCCAGGCCCAGCCCCAGCACTAGACCCTGCCCCAGCCCTAGCCCCAGCCCCAGCCCCAGCCCCAGCCCTAGCCGCAGCCCTAGCCCTAGCCCCAGTCACAGCCCCAGCCCCAGCCCCAGCACTAGCCCCAGCCCCAGCCCCAGCCCCAGCCGAAGCCGCAGCTCTAGCCCTAGCCCCAGTCCCAGTCCCAGCCCTAGCCCCAGCCCCGGCCCTAGCCCCAGCCCTAGCCCCAGCCCTAGACCGAGCGCAAGCCCCAGCCCCAGCCCCAGCCCCAGTCCCAGCCCCAGCACTAGCCCCTGCCCCAGCCCTAGCCCCAGCCCCAGCCCCAGCCCTAGCCTCAGCCCCAGCCCCAGCCCCAGCCCTAGCGGCAGCCCTAGCCCTAGCCCCAGTCACAGCCCCAGCCCCAGCCCCAGCCCCAGACCTAGCCCCAGACCTAGCCCCAGTCCCAGACCCAGTCCCAACACCAGCCCCAGCCCCAGCACTAGCCCTAGCCCCAGTCCCATCCCCAGCCCCAGCCCCAGCCCCAGCCCCAGCCCTAGCCCCAGACCCAGCCGCAGCCCTAGCCCCAGCCCCGACCCTAGCCCCAGCCCTAGCCCCAGCCCTAGACCGAGCGCAAACCCCAGCCCCAGCCCCAGCCCCAGTCCCAGCCCCAGCACTAGCCCCTGCCCCAGCCCTAGCCCTAGCCTCAGCCCCAGCCCCAGCCCTAGCGGCAGCCCTAGCCCTAGCCCCAGTCACAGCCCCAGCCCCAGCCCCAGCACTAGCCCCAGCCCCAGCCCCAGACCCAGTCCCAACACCAGCCCCAGCCACAGCACTAGCCCTAGCCACAGTCCCAGCCCGTGCCCCAGCCCCAGCCCCAGCCCCAGCCCCAGCCCTAGCTCCAGACCCAGCCCTAGCCCCAGCCCCAGCCCTAGCCCCAGCCCCAGCCCCAGCCCCAGCCCGAGCCCAAGCCCAAGCCCCAGTCCTAGCCGCAGCTGCAGTCCCAGCCCCAGCCCTAGCCCTAGCCCCAGGCCCAGCCCCAGCCACAGCACTAGCCCCAGCCCCAGCCCCGGCCCCATCCCTGGCCCCAGCCCTAGCCCTAGCATCAGCCGCAGTCCCAGCCCTAGACCCAGCCCCAGCCCTAGCCCCAGCCCCAGCCCTAGCCCCAGCCGGAACCCAAGCCCCAGCCCCAGCCCTAGCCCTAGCCCCAGCCCTAGCCCCGGTCCTAGCCCCAGGCCCAAACCCAGCCCCAGCCCCAGCACTAGCCCCAGACCCAGCCATAGCCCCAGCCCCAGCCCCAGCCCCAGCCCCAGCCCCAGCCCCAGGCCCAGCCCCAGCCCCAGCCCCAGCCCCAGCCCTAGCCGCAGCCCTAGCCCTAGCCCCAGTCACAGCCCCAGCCCCAGCCCCAGCACTAGCCCCAGCCCCAGCCCCAGCCCCAGCCGAAGCCGCAGCCCTAGCCCTAGCCCCAGTCCCAGTCCCAGCCCTAGCCCCAGCCCCAGCCCCAGCCCCAGGCCCAGCCCCAGCACTAGACCCTGCCCCAGCCCTAGCCCCAGCCCCAGCCCCAGCCCCAGCCCCAGCCCTAGCCGCAGCCCTAGCCCTAGCCCCAGTCACAGCCCCAGCCCCAGCCCCAGCACTAGCCCCAGCCCCAGCCCCAGCCCCAGCCGAAGCCGCAGCCCTAGCCCTAGCCCCAGTCCCAGTCCCAGCCCTAGCCCCAGCCCCGGCCCTAGCCCCAGCCCTAGCCCCAGCCCTAGACCGAGCGCAAGCCCCAGCCCCAGCCCCAGCCCCAGTCCCAGCCCCAGCACTAGCCCCTGCCCCAGCCCTAGCCCCAGCCCCAGCCCCAGCCCCAGCCCCAGCCTCAGCCCTAGCCCTAGCCTCAGCCCCAGCCCCAGCCCCAGCCCTAGCGGCAGCCCTAGCCCTAGCCCCAGTCACAGCCCCAGCCCCAGCCCCAGCCCCAGCCCCAGCCCCAGACCCAGCCCCAGCCCCAGCCCCAGACCTAGCCCCAGTCCCAGACCCAGTCCCAACACCAGCCCCAGCCCCAGCACTAGCCCTAGCCGCAGTCCCAGCCCGTGCCCCAGCCCCAGCCCCAGCCCCAGCCCTAGCCCTAGCTCCAGACCCAGCCCTAGCCCCAGCCCCAGCCCTAGCCCCAGCCCCAGCCCGAGCCCGAGCCCAAGCCCCAGCCCTAGCCGCAGCTGCAGTCCCAGCCCCCGCCCTAGCCCTAGCCCCAGCCCCAGCCCCAGCCACAGCACTAGCCGCAGCCCCAGCCCCGGCCCCATCCCTGGCCCCAGCCCTAGCCCTAGCATCAGCCGCAGTCCCAGCACTAGACCCAGCCCCAGCACTAGCCCAAGCCCCAGCCCCAGCCCCAGCCCCAGCCCTAGCCCCAGCCCCAGCCCCAGCCCTAGCCCCAGCCCCAGCCCCAGCCCCAGCCCTAGCCCTAGCCCTAGCCCGAGCATCAGCCGTAGCCCTAGCCCTAGCCCTAGCCCCAGTCCCAGGCCCAGCCGCAGCCCTAGCCCTAGCCCCAGCCCCAGCCCTAGCCCTAGCCCCAGCCCTAGCCCCAGCCCCAGCCCTAGCCCCAGCCCGAACCCAAGCCCTAGCCCCAGCCCTAGCCCCAGCCCCAGCCCTAGCCCCAGTCCTAGCCCCAGGCCCAAACCCAGCCCCAGCCCCAGCACTAGCCCCAGACCCAGCCATAGCCCCAGCCCCAGCCCCAGCCCCAGCCCCAGCCCAAGCCCTAGCCCCAGCACCAGCCCCAGCCCCAGCCCCAGGCCCAGCCCCAGCACTAGCCCCTGCCCCAGCCCTAGCCCCAGCCCCAGCCCTAGCCTCAGCCCCAGCCCCAGCCCTAGCCGCAGCCCTAGCCCTAGCCCCAGTCACAGCCCCAGCCCCAGCCCCAGCACTAGCCCCAGCCCCAGCCCCAGTCCCAGCCCCAGCCCCAGCCTCAGCCCCAGCCCTAGCCTCAGCCCCAGCCCCAGCCCCAGCCCCAGCCCCAGCCGAAGCCGCAGCCCTAGCCCTAGCCCCAGTCCCAGTCCCAGCCCCAGCTGCAGCCCTAGCCCTAGCCCCAGTCCCATCCCCAGCCCCAGCCCCAGTCCCATCCCCAGCCCCAGCCCCAGCCCCAGCCCTAGCCCCAGCCCCAGCCCCAGCCCTAGCCCCAGCCCCAGCCGCAGCCCTAGCCCCAGCCCCGACCCTAGCCCCAGCCCCAGCCCCAGCCCTAGCCCCAGCCCCAGCCCCAGCCCTAGCCTCAGCCCCAGCCCCAGCCCTAGCGGCAGCCCTAGCCCTAGCCCCAGTCACAGCCCCAGCCCCAGCCCCAGCACTAGCCCCAGCCCCAGCCCCAGCCCCAGTCCCAACACCAGCCCTAGCCACAGCACTAGCCCTAGCCACAGTCCCAGCCCGTGCCCCAGCCCCAGCCCCAGCCCCAGCCCCAGCCCTAGCTCCAGACCCAGCCCTAGCCCCAGCCCCAGCCCTAGCCCCAGCCCCAGCCCCAGCCCGAGCCCAAGCCCAAGCCCCAGCCCTAGCCGCAGCTGCAGTCCCAGCCCCAGCCCCAGCCCTAGCCCCAGCCCCAGCCCCAGCCACAGCACTAGCCCCAGCCCCAGCCCCGGCCCCATCCCTATCCCTGGCCCCAGCCCTAGCATCAGCCGCAGTCCCAGCACTAGACCCAGCCCCACCACTAGCCCAAGCCCCAGCCCCAGCCCCAGCCCCAGCCCTAGCCCTAGCCCTAGCCCTAGCCCCAGCCCCAGCACTAGCCCCAGACCCAGCCATATCCCCAGCCCCAGCCCTAGCCTCAGCCCCAGCCCCAGCCCTAGCCGCAGCCCTAGCCCTAGCCCCAGTCCCAGCCCCAGCCCCAGCCCCAGCACTAGCCCCAGCCCCAGCCCCAGTCCCAGCCCCAGCTCCAGCCCCAGCCTCAGCCCCAGCCCTAGCCTCAGCCCGAGCCCCAGCCCCAGCCCCAGCCCCAGCCGAAGCCGCAACCCTAGTCCTAGCCCCAGTCCCAGTCCCAGTCCCAGCCCCAGCCGCAGCCCTAGCCCTAGCCCTAGCCCCAGTCCCAGCCCCAGCCCCAGCCCCAGCCCCAGCCCCAGCCCTAGCCCCAGCCCCAGCCTCAGCCGCAGCCCTAGCCCCAGCCCCGGCCCTAGCCCCAGCCCTAGCCCCAGCCACAGCCCCAGCCCGAGTCCCAGCCCCAGCACTAGCCCCTGCCCCAGCCCTAGCCCCAGCCCCAGCCCTAGCCTCAGCCCCAGCCCCAGCCCCAGCCCCAGCGGCAGCCCTAGCCCTAGCCCCAGTCACAGCCCCAGCCCCAGCCCCAGCACTAGCCCCAGCCCCAGCAGCCCCAGCCCCAGCCCCAGCCCCAGCCCCAGACCTAGCCCCAGTCCCAATACCAGCCCCAGCCACAGCACTAGCCCTAGCCGCAGTCCCAGCCCGTGCCCCAGCCCCAGCCCCAGCCCCAGCCCTAGCTCCAGACCCAGCCCTAGCCCCAGCCCCAGCTCTAGCCCCAACCCCAGCCCGAGCCCAAGCCCCAGACCCAGCCCTAGCCGCAGCTGCAGTCCCAGCCCCAGCCCTAGCCCTAGCCCCAGCCCCAGCCCCAGCCACAGCACTAGCCCCAGCCCCAGCCCCAGCCCCAGCCCGAGCCCAAGCCCCAGCCCCAGCCCTAGCCCTAGCCGCAGTCCCAGCCCTAGCCCCAACCCCCGCCGCAGCCCCATTCCTAGCCCCTTATGCTGATCCTATAGAGGCCCTTGCGATCCTCCTAGGCCTTCCCCTGACAATGTGGTAACTAAGGCCTTGACACTATTTCTAACTAAGGCCCCAGGTCCAGCCCGAGCCGCAGCCCCAGCCCCAGCCCCAGCCCCAGATGCTGATCCTATAGAGGCCTTTATGCTCCTCCTAGGCCTTGCTCTGACACTGTCCTTAAGTAAGGCCTTGACCCTATTCCTAACTAAGGGCCTAGCACTAAACCTAGCCCCAGCCCCAGCCCCAGCCCCAGCCCTAGACCTAGCCCCAGTCCCAGCCCCAGCCCCATCCCCAGCCCCACCACCAGCCCCAGATGCTGATCCTATAGAGGCCTTTATGCTCCGCCTAGGCCTTGCTCTGACACTGTCCTTAAGTAAGGCCTTGACCCTATTCCTAACTAAGGGCCTAGCACTAAACCTAGCCGCAGCCCCAGCCCCAGCCCCAGCCCCAGACCTAGCCCCAGTCCCAGCCCCAGCCCCACCCCCAGCCCCAGCCCTAGCCGCAGCCCTAGCCCTAGCCCCAGTCCTAGCCCCAGCCGCGGCCCCAGCCCCTGCCACAGCACTAGCCCCAGACCCAGCCCTAGCCCTAGACCCAGCCCCAGCCCTAGCCCCAGCCCCAGCCCCAGCCGGAACCCAAGCCCCAGCCCCAGCCCTAGCCCTAGCCCCAGCCCTAGCCCCGGTCCTAGCCCCAGGCCCAAACCCAGCCCCAGCCCCAGCACTAGCCCCAGACCCAGTCATAGCCCCAGCCCCAGCCCCAGCCCCAGCCCCAGCCCCAGCCCTAGCCCCAGCCCCAGCCCCAGCCCCAGCCCCAGGCCCAGCCCCAGCACTAGACCCTGCCCCAGCCCTAGCCCCAGCCCCAGCCCTAGCCCCAGCCCCAGCCCCAGCCCCAGCCCTAGCCGCAGCCCTAGCCCTAGCCCCAGTCACAGCCCCAGCCCCAGCCCCAGCCCCAGCACTAGCCCCAGCCCCAGCCCCAGCCCCAGCCGAAGCCGCAGCCCTAGCCCTAGCCCCAGTCCCAGTCCCAGCCCTAGCCCCAGCCCCGGCCCTAGCCCCAGCCCTACCCCCAGCCCTAGACCGAGCGCAAGCCCCATCCCCAGCACCAGCCCCAGTCCCAGCCCCAGCACTAGCCCCTGCCCCAGCCCTAGCCCCAGCCCCAGCCCTAGCCCTAGCCTCAGCCCCAGCCCCAGCCCCAGCCCTAGCGGCAGTCCTAGCCCTAGCCCCAGGCACAGCCCCAGCCCCAGCCCCAGCACTAGCCCCAGCCCCAGCCCCAGCCCCAGACCTAGCCCCAGTCCCAGACCCAGTCCCAACACCAGCCCCAGCCCCAGCACTAGCCCTAGCCGCAGTCCCAGCCCGTGCCCCAGCCCCAGCCCCAGCCCCAGCCCTAGCCCTAGCTCCAGACCCAGCCCTAGCCCCAGCCCCAGCCCTAGCCCCAGCCCCAGCCCGAGCCCAAGCCCAAGCCCCAGCCCTAGCCGCAGCTGCAGTCCCAGCCCCAGCCCTAGCCCTAGCCCCAGCCCCAGCCCCAGCCACAGCACTAGCCCCAGCCCCAGCCCAATCCCTGGCCCCAGCCCTAGCCCTAGCATCAGCCGCAGTCCCAGCACTAGACCCAGCCCCAGCACTAGCCCAAGCCCCAGCCCCAGCCCCAGCCCCAGCCCTAGCCACAGCCCCAGCCCTAGCCCTAGCCCTAGCCCGAGCACCAGCCGTAGCCCTAGCCCTAGCCCTAGCCCCAGTCCCAGGCCCAGCCGCAGCCCTAGCCCTAGCCCCAGCCCCAGCCCTAGCCCTAGCCCCAGCCCTAGCCCCAGCCCCAGCCCTAGCCCCAGCCCGAACCCAAGCCCCAGCCCCAGCCCTAGCCCTAGCCGCAGTCCCAGCCCTAGCCCCAACCCCCGCCGCAGCCCCATTCCTAGCCCCTTATGCTGATCCTATAGAGGCCCTTGCGATCCTCCTAGGCCTTCCCCTGACAATGTGGTAACTAAGGCCTTGACACTATTTCTAACTAAGGCCCCAGGTCCAGCCCGAGCCGCAGCCCCAGCCCCAGCCCCAGCCCCAGATGCTGATCCTATAGAGGCCTTTATGCTCCTCCTAGGCCTTGCTCTGACACTGTCCTTAAGTAAGGCCTTGACCCTATTCCTAACTAAGGGCCTAGCACTAAACCTAGCCCCAGCCCCAGCCCCAGCCCCAGCCCTAAACCTAGCTCCAGTCCCAGCCCCAGCCCCATCCCCAGCCCCACCACCAGCCCCAGATGCTGATCCTATAGAGGCCTTTATGCTCCGCCTAGGCCTTGCTCTGACACTGTCCTTAAGTAAGGCCTTGACCCTATTCCTAACTAAGGGCCTAGCACTAAACCTAGCCGCAGCCCCAGCCCCAGCCCCAGCCCCAGCCCCAGACCTAGCCCCAGTCCCAGCCCCAGCCCCACCCCCAGCCCCAGCCCTAGCCGCAGCCCTAGCCCTAGCCCCAGTCCTAGCCCCAGCCGCGGCCCCAGCCCCTGCCACAGCACTAGCCCCAGACCCAGCCCTAGCCCTAGACCCAGCCCCAGCCCTAGCCCCAGCCCCAGCCCCAGCCGGAACCCAAGCCCCAGCCCCAGCCCTAGCCCTAGCCCCAGCCCTAGCCCCGGTCCTAGCCCCAGGCCCAAACCCAGCCCCAGCCCCAGCACTAGCCCCAGACCCAGTCATAGCCCCAGCCCCAGCCCCAGCCCCAGCCCCAGCCCTAGCCCCAGCCCCAGCCCCAGCCCCAGGCCCAGCCCCAGCACTAGACCCTGCCCCAGCCCTAGCCCCAGCCCCAGCCCTAGCCCCAGCCCCAGCCCCAGCCCCAGCCCTAGCCGCAGCCCTAGCCCTAGCCCCAGTCACAGCCCCAGCCCCAGCCCCAGCCCCAGCACTAGCCCCAGCCCCAGCCCCAGCCCCAGCCGAAGCCGCAGCCCTAGCCCTAGCCCCAGTCCCAGTCCCAGCCCTAGCCCCAGCCCCGGCCCTAGCCCCAGCCCTAGCCCCAGCCCTAGACCGAGCACAAGCCCCAGCCCGAGCACCAGCCCCAGTCCCAGCCCCAGCACTAGCCCCTGCCCCAGCCCTAGCCCCAGCCCCAGCCCCAGCCCTAGCCTCAGCCCCAGCCCCAGCCCCAGCCCTAGCGGCAGTCCTAGCCCTAGCCCCAGGCACAGCCCCAGCCCCAGCCCCAGCACTAGCCCCAGCCCCAGCCCCAGCCCCAGCCCCAGCCCCAGACCTAGCCCCAGTCCCAGACCCAGTCCCAACACCAGCCCCAGCCCCAGCACTAGCCCTAGCCGCAGTCCCAGCCCGTGCCCCAGCCCCAGCCCCAGCCCCAGCCCTAGCCCTAGCTCCAGACCCAGCCCTAGCCCCAGCCCCAGCCCCAGCCCTAGCCCAAGCTCAAGCCCCAGCCCTAGCCGCAGCTGCAGTCCCAGCCCCAGCCCTAGCCCTAGCCCCAGCCCCAGCCACAGCCACAGCACTAGCCCCAGCCCCAGCCCCATCCCTGGCCCCAGCCCTAGCCCTAGCATCAGCCGCAGTCCCAGCACTAGACCCAGCCCCAGCACTAGACCCAGCCCCAGCACTAGCCCAAGCCCCAGCCCCAGCCCCAGCCCTAGCCCCAGCCCCAGCCCCAGCCCTAGCCCTAGCCCTAGCCCGAGCACCAGCCGTAGCCCTAGCCCTAGCCCTAGCCCCAGTCCCAGGCCCAGCCGCAGCCCTAGCCCTAGCCCCAGCCCCAGCCCTAGCCCTAGCCCCAGCCCTAGCCCCAGCCCCAGCCCTAGCCCCAGCCCGAACCCAAGCCCCAGCCCCAGCCCTAGCCCTAGCCCCAGCCCTAGCCCCGGTCCTAGCCCCAGGCCCAAACCCAGCCCCAGCCCCAGCACTAGCCCCAGACCCAGCCATAGCCCCAGCCCCAGCCCCAGCCCCAGCCCCAGCCTTAGCCCCAGCCCCAGCACCAGCCCCAGGCCCAGCCCCAGGCCCAGCCCCAGCACTAGCCCCTGCCCCAGCCCTAGCCCCAGCCCCAGCCCTAGCCTCATCCCCAGCCCCAGCCCTAGCCGCAGCCCTAGCCCTAGCCCCAGTCACAGCCCCAGCCCCAGTCCCAGCCCCAGCACTAGCCCCAGCCCCAGCCCCAGCACTAGCCCCAGCCCCAGCCCCAGCCCCAGCCCCAGCCCCAGCCTCAGCCCCAGCCCTAGCCGAAGCCCCAGCCCCAGCCCCAGCCCCAGCCGAAGCCGCAGCCCCAGCCCTAGCCCCAGTCCCATCCCCAGCCCCAGCCCCAGCCCTAGCCCCAGCCCCAGCCGCATCCCTAGCCCCAGCCCCGACCCTAGCCCCAGCCCTAGCCCCAGCCCTAGACCGAGCGCAAACCCCAGCCCCAGCCCCAGCCCCAGTCCCAGCCCCAGCACTAGCCCCTGCCCCAGCCCTAGCCCCAGCCCCAGCCCTAGCCTCAGCCCCAGCCCCAGCCCTAGCGGCAGCCCTAGCCCTAGCCCCAGTCACAGCCCCAGCCCCAGCCCCAGCACTAGCCCCAGCCCCAGCCCCAGCCCCAGACCCAGTCCCAACACCAGCCCCAGCCACAGCACTAGCCCTAGCCACAGTCCCAGCCCGTGCCCCAGCCCCAGCCCCAGCCCCAGCCCCAGCCCCAGCCCTAGCTCCAGACCCAGCCCTAGCCCCAGCCCCAGCCCCAGCCCTAGCCCCAGCCCCAGCCACAGCACTAGCCCCAGCCCCAGCCCCGGCCCCATCCCTGGCCCCAGCCCTAGCCCTAGCATCAGCCGCAGTCCCAGCCCTAGACCCAGCCCCAGCCCTAGCCCCAGCCCCAGCCCTAGCCTCAGCCGGAACCCAAGCCCCAACCCCAGCCCTAGCCCTAGCCCCAGCCCTAGCCCCGGTCCTAGCCCCAGGCCCAAACCCAGCCCCAGCCCCAGCACTAGCCCCAGACCCAGCCATAGCCCCAGCCCCAGCCCCAGCCCCAGCCCCAGCACAAGCCCTAGCCCCAGCCCCAGCCCCAGCCCCAGCCCCAGGCCCAGCCCCAGCACTAGACCCTGCCCCAGCCCTAGCCCCAGCCCCAGCCCCAGCCCCAGCCCTAGCCGCAGCCCTAGCCCTAGCCCCAGTCACAGCCCCAGCCCCAGCCCCAGCACTAGCCCCAGCCCCAGCCCCAGCCCCAGCCGAAGCCGCAGCTCTAGCCCTAGCCCCAGTCCCAGTCCCAGCCCTAGCCCCAGCCCCGGCCCTAGCCCCAGCCCTAGCCCCAGCCCTAGACCGAGCGTAAGCCCCAGCCCCAGCCCCAGCCCCAGTCCCAGCCCCAGCACTAGCCCCTGCCCCAGCCCTAGCCCCAGCCCCAGCCCCAGCCCTAGCCTCAGCCCCAGCCCCAGCCCCAGCCCTAGCGGCAGCCCTAGCCCTAGCCCCAGTCACAGCCCCAGCCCCAGCCCCAGCCCCAGCCCCAGCCCTAGCCCCAGACCCAGCCGCAGCCCTAGCCCCAGCCCCGACCCTAGCCCCAGCCCTAGCCCCAGCCCTAGACCGAGCGCAAACCCCAGCCCCAGCCCCAGCCCCAGTCCCAGCCCCAGCACTAGCCCCTGCCCCAGCCCTAGCCCTAGCCTCAGCCCCAGCCCCAGCCCTAGCGGCAGCCCTAGCCCTAGCCCCAGTCACAGCCCCAGCCCCAGCCCCAGCACTAGCCCCAGCCCCAGCCCCAGACCCAGTCCCAACACCAGCCCCAGCCACAGCACTAGCCCTAGCCACAGTCCCAGCCCGTGCCCCAGCCCCAGCCCCAGCCCCAGCCCCAGCCCCAGCCCTAGCTCCAGACCCAGCCCTAGCCCCAGCCCCAGCCCCAGCCCTAGCCCCAGCCCCAGCCACAGCACTAGCCCCAGCCCCAGCCCCGGCCCCATCCCTGGCCCCAGCCCTAGCCCTAGCATCAGCCGCAGTCCCAGCCCTAGACCCAGCCCCAGCCCTAGCCCCAGCCCCAGCCCTAGCCTCAGCCGGAACCCAAGCCCCAACCCCAGCCCTAGCCCTAGCCCCAGCCCTAGCCCCGGTCCTAGCCCCAGGCCCAAACCCAGCCCCAGCCCCAGCACTAGCCCCAGACCCAGCCATAGCCCCAGCCCCAGCCCCAGCCCCAGCCCCAGCACAAGCCCTAGCCCCAGCCCCAGCCCCAGCCCCAGCCCCAGGCCCAGCCCCAGCACTAGACCCTGCCCCAGCCCTAGCCCCAGCCCCAGCCCCAGCCCCAGCCCTAGCCGCAGCCCTAGCCCTAGCCCCAGTCACAGCCCCAGCCCCAGCCCCAGCACTAGCCCCAGCCCCAGCCCCAGCCCCAGCCGAAGCCGCAGCTCTAGCCCTAGCCCCAGTCCCAGTCCCAGCCCTAGCCCCAGCCCCGGCCCTAGCCCCAGCCCTAGCCCCAGCCCTAGACCGAGCGTAAGCCCCAGCCCCAGCCCCAGCCCCAGTCCCAGCCCCAGCACTAGCCCCTGCCCCAGCCCTAGCCCCAGCCCCAGCCCCAGCCCTAGCCTCAGCCCCAGCCCCAGCCCCAGCCCTAGCGGCAGCCCTAGCCCTAGCCCCAGTCACAGCCCCAGCCCCAGCCCCAGCCCCAGCCCCAGCCCTAGCCCCAGACCCAGCCGCAGCCCTAGCCCCAGCCCCGACCCTAGCCCCAGCCCTAGCCCCAGCCCTAGACCGAGCGCAAACCCCAGCCCCAGCCCCAGCCCCAGTCCCAGCCCCAGCACTAGCCCCTGCGCCAGCCCTAGCCCTAGCCTCAGCCCCAGCCCCAGCCCTAGCGGCAGCCCTAGCCCTAGCCCCAGTCACAGCCCCAGCCCCAGCCCCAGCACTAGCCCCAGCCCCAGCCCCAGACCCAGTCCCAACACCAGCCCCAGCCACAGCACTAGCCCTAGCCCTAGCCCCAGTCCCAGGCCCAGCCGCAGCCCTAGCCCTAGCCCCAGCCCCAGCCCTAGCCCTAGCCCCAGCCCCAGCCGCATCCCTAGCCCCAGCCCCGACCCTAGCCCCAGCCCTAGCCCCAGCCCTAGACCGAGCGCAAACCCCAGCCCCAGCCCCAGCCCCAGTCCCAGCCCCAGCCCCAGCCCCAGCCCCAGCCCCAGGCCCAGCCCCAGCACTAGCCCCTGCCCCAGCCCTAGCCCCAGCCCCAGCCCTAGCCTCATCCCCAGCCCCAGCCCTAGCCGCAGCCCTAGCCCTAGCCCCAGTCACAGCCCCAGCCCCAGTCCCAGCCCCAGCACTAGCCCCAGCCCCAGCCCCAGCAATAGCCCCAGCCCCAGCCCCAGCCCCAGCCCCAGCCTCAGCCCCAGCCCTAGCCGAAGCCCCAGCCCCAGCCCCAGCCCCAGCCGAAGCCGCAGCCCCAGCCCTAGCCCCAGTCCCATCCCCAGCCCCAGCCCCAGCCCTAGCCCCAGCCCCAGCCGCATCCCTAGCCCCAGCCCCGACCCTAGCCCCAGCCCTAGCCCCAGCCCTAGACCGAGCGCAAACCCCAGCCCCAGCCCCAGCCCCAGTCCCAGCCCCAGCACTAGCCCCTGCCCCAGCCCTAGCCCCAGCCCCAGCCCTAGCCTCAGCCCCAGCCCCAGCCCTAGCGGCAGCCCTAGCCCTAGCCCCATTCACAGCCCCAGCCCCAGCCCCAGCACTAGCCCCAGCCCCAGCCCCAGCCCCAGACCCAGTCCCAACACCAGCCCCAGCCACAGCACTAGCCCTAGCCACAGTCCCAGCCCGTGCCCCAGCCCCAGCCCCAGCCCCAGCCCCAGCCCCAGCCCTAGCTCCAGACCCAGCCCTAGCCCCAGCCCCAGCCCCAGCCCTAGCCCCAGCCCCAGCCACAGCACTAGCCCCAGCCCCAGCCCCGGCCCCATCCCTGGCCCCAGCCCTAGCCCTAGCATCAGCCGCAGTCCCAGCCCTAGACCCAGCCCCAGCCCTAGCCCCAGCCCCAGCCCTAGCCTCAGCCGGAACCCAAGCCCCAACCCCAGCCCTAGCCCTAGCCCCAGCCCTAGCCCCGGTCCTAGCCCCAGGCCCAAACCCAGCCCCAGCCCCAGCACTAGCCCCAGACCCAGCCATAGCCCCAGCCCCAGCCCCAGCCCCAGCCCCAGCACAAGCCCTAGCCCCAGCCCCAGCCCCAGCCCCAGCCCCAGGCCCAGCCCCAGCACTAGACCCTGCCCCAGCCCTAGCCCCAGCCCCAGCCCCAGCCCCAGCCCTAGCCACAGCCCTAGCCCTAGCCCCAGTCACAGCCCCAGCCCCAGCCCCAGCACTAGCCCCAGCCCCAGCCCCAGCCCCAGCCGAAGCCGCAGCTCTAGCCCTAGACCCAGTCCCAGTCCCAGCCCTAGCCCCAGCCCCGGCCCTAGCCCCAGCCCTAGCCCCAGCCCTAGACCGAGCGCAAGCCCCAGCCCCAGCCCCAGCCCCAGTCCCAGCCCCAGCACTAGCCCCTGCCCCAGCCCTAGCCCCAGCCCCAGCCCCAGCCCTAGCCTCAGCCCCAGCCCCAGCCCCAGCCCTAGCGGCAGCCCTAGCCCTAGCCCCAGTCACAGCCCCAGCCCCAGCCCCAGCCCCAGACCTAGCCCCAGACCTAGCCCCAGTCCCAGACCCAGTCCCAACACCAGCCCCAGCCCCAGCACTAGCCCTAGCCCCAGTCCCATCCCCAGCCCCAGCCCCAGCCCCAGCCCCAGCCCTAGCCCCAGACCCAGCCGCAGCCCTAGCCCCAGCCCCGACCCTAGCCCCAGCCCTAGCCCCAGCCCTAGACCGAGCGCAAACCCCAGCCCCAGCCCCAGCCCCAGTCCCAGCCCCAGCACTAGCCCCTGCCCCAGCCCTAGCCCTAGCCTCAGCCCCAGCCCCAGCCCTAGCGGCAGCCCTAGCCCTAGCCCCAGTCACAGCCCCAGCCCCAGCCCCAGCACTAGCCCCAGCCCCAGCCCCAGACCCAGTCCCAACACCAGCCCCAGCCACAGCACTAGCCCTAGCCACAGTCCCAGCCCGTGCCCCAGCCCCAGCCCCAGCCCCAGCCCTAGCTCCAGACCCAGCCCTAGCCCCAGCCCCAGCCCTAGCCCCAGCCCCAGCCCCAGCCCCAGCCCGAGCCCAAGCCCAAGCCCCAGTCCTAGCCGCAGCTGCAGTCCCAGCCCCAGCCCTAGCCCTAGCCCCAGGCCCAGCCCCAGCCACAGCACTAGCCCCAGCCCCAGCCCCGGCCCCATCCCTGGCCCCAGCCCTAGCCCTAGCATCAGCCGCAGTCCCAGCCCTAGACCCAGCCCCAGCCCTAGCCCCAGCCCCAGCCCTAGCCCCAGCCGGAACCTAAGCCCCAGCCCCAGCCCTAGCCCTAGCCCCAGCCCTAGCCCCGGTCCTAGCCCCAGGCCCAAACCCAGCCCCAGCCCCAGCACTAGCCCCAGACCCAGCCATAGCCCCAGCCCCAGCCCCAGCCCCAGCCCCAGCCCCAGCCCCAGGCCCAGCCCCAGCCCCAGCCCCAGCCCCAGCCCTAGCCGCAGCCCTAGCCCTAGCCCCAGTCACAGCCCCAGCCCCAGCCCCAGCACTAGCCCCAGCCCCAGCCCCAGCCCCAGCCGAAGCCGCAGCCCTAGCCCTAGCCCCAGTCCCAGTCCCAGCCCTAGCCCCAGCCCCAGCCCCAGCCCCAGGCCCAGCCCCAGCACTAGACCCTGCCCCAGCCCTAGCCCCAGCCCCAGCCCCAGCCCCAGCCCTAGCCGCAGCCCTAGCCCTAGCCCCAGTCACAGCCCCAGCCCCAGCCCCAGCACTAGCCCCAGCCCCAGCCCCAGCCCCAGCCGAAGCCGCAGCCCTAGCCCTAGCCCCAGTCCCAGTCCCAGCCCTAGCCCCAGCCCCGGCCCTAGCCCCAGCCCTAGCCCCAGCCCTAGACCGAGCGCAAGCCCCAGCCCCAGCCCCAGCCCCAGTCCCAGCCCCAGCACTAGCCCCTGCCCCAGCCCTAGCCCCAGCCCCAGCCCCAGCCCCAGCCCCAGCCTCAGCCCTAGCCCTAGCCTCAGCCCCAGCCCCAGCCCCAGCCCTAGCGGCAGCCCTAGCCCTAGCCCCAGTCACAGCCCCAGCCCCAGCCCCAGCCCCAGCCCCAGCCCCAGACCCAGCCCCAGCCCCAGCCCCAGACCTAGCCCCAGTCCCAGACCCAGTCCCAACACCAGCCCCAGCCCCAGCATTAGCCCTAGCCGCAGTCCCAGCCCGTGCCCCAGCCCCAGCCCCAGCCCCAGCCCTAGCCCTAGCTCCAGACCCAGCCCTAGCCCCAGCCCCAGCCCTAGCCCCAGCCCCAGCCCGAGCCCGAGCCCAAGCCCCAGCCCTAGCCGCAGCTGCAGTCCCAGCCCCCGCCCTAGCCCTAGCCCCAGCCCCAGCCCCAGCCACAGCACTAGCCGCAGCCCCAGCCCCGGCCCCATCCCTGGCCCCAGCCCTAGCCCTAGCATCAGCCGCAGTCCCAGCACTAGACCCAGCCCCAGCACTAGCCCAAGCCCCAGCCCCAGCCCCAGCCCCAGCCCTAGCCCCAGCCCCAGCCCCAGCCCTAGCCCCAGCCCCAGCCCCAGCCCTAGCCCCAGCCCCAGCCCCAGCCCCAGCCCTAGCCCTAGCCCTAGCCCGAGCACCAGCCGTAGCCCTAGCCCTAGCCCTAGCCCCAGTCCCAGGCCCAGCCGCAGCCCTAGCCCTCGCCCCAGCCCCAGCCCTAGCCCTAGCCCCAGCCCTAGCCCCAGCCCCAGCCCTAGCCCCAGCCCGAACCCAAGCCCTAGCCCCAGCCCTAGCCCCAGCCCCAGCCCTAGCCCCAGTCCTAGCCCCAGGCCCAAACCCAGCCCCAGCCCCAGCACTAGCCCCAGACCCAGCCATAGCCCCAGCCCCAGCCCCAGCCCCAGCCCCATCCCAAGCCCTAGCCCCAGCACCAGCCCCAGCCCCAGCCCCAGGCCCAGCCCCAGCACTAGCCCCTGCCCCAGCCCTAGCCCCAGCCCCAGCCCTAGCCTCAGCCCCAGCCCCAGCCCTAGCCGCAGCCCTAGCCCTAGCCCCAGTCACAGCCCCAGCCCCAGCCCCAGCACTAGCCCCAGCCCCAGCCCCAGTCCCAGCCCCAGCCCCAGCCTCAGCCCCAGCCCTAGCCTCAGCCCCAGCCCCAGCCCCAGCCCCAGCCCCAGCCGAAGCCGCAGCCCTAGCCCTAGCCCCAGTCCCAGTCCCAGCCCCAGCTGCAGCCCTAGCCCTAGCCCCAGTCCCATCCCCAGCCCCAGCCCCAGCCCCAGCCCTAGCCCCAGCCCCAGCCCCAGCCCTAGCCCCAGCCCCAGCCGCAGCCCTAGCCCCAGCCCCGACCCTAGCCCCAGCCCTAGCCCCAGCCCTAGACCGAGCGCAAACCCCAGCCCCAGCCCCAGCCCCAGCCCCAGCCCCAGTCCCAGCCCCAGCACTAGCCCCTGCCCCAGCCCTAGCCCCAGCCCCAGCCCCAGCCCTAGCCTCAGCCCCAGCCCCAGCCCTAGCGGCAGCCCTAGCCCTAGCCCCAGTCACAGCCCCAGCCCCAGCCCCAGCACTAGCCCCAGCCCCAGCCCCAGCCCCAGTCCCAACACCAGCCCTAGCCACAGCACTAGCCCTAGCCACAGTCCCAGCCCGTGCCCCAGCCCTAGCCCCAGCCCCAGCCCCAGCCCGAGCCCAAGCCCAAGCCCCAGCCCTAGCCGCAGCTGCAGTCCCAGCCCCAGCCCCAGCCCTAGCCCCAGCCCCAGCCACAGCCACAGCACTAGCCCCAGCCCCAGCCCCGGCCCCATCCCTATCCCTGGCCCCAGCCCTAGCATCAGCCGCAGTCCCAGCACTAGACCCAGCCCCACCACTAGCCCAAGCCCCAGCCCCAGCCCCAGCCCCAGCCCTAGCCCTAGCCCTAGCCCTAGCCCCAGCCCCAGCACTAGCCCCAGACCCAGCCATATCCCCAGCCCCAGCCCCAGCCCCAGCCCCAGCCCCAGGACTAGCCCCTGCCCCAGCCCTAGCCCCAGCCCCAGCCCTAGCCTCAGCCCCAGCCCCAGCCCTAGCCGCAGCCCTAGCCCTAGCCCCAGTCCCAGCCCCAGCCCCAGCCCCAGCACTAGCCCCAGCCCCAGCCCCAGTCCCAGCCCCAGCTCCAGCCCCAGCCTCAGCCCCAGCCCTAGCCTCAGCCCGAGCCCCAGCCCCAGCCCCAGCCCCAGCCGAAGCCGCAACCCTAGTCCTAGCCCCAGTCCCAGTCCCAGTCCCAGCCCCAGCCGCAGCCCTAGCCCTAGCCCTAGCCCCAGTCCCAGCCCCAGCCCCAGCCCCAGCCCCAGCCCCAGCCCCAGCCCCAGCCCTAGCCCCAGCCCCAGCCTCAGCCGCAGCCCTAGCCCCAGCCCCGGCCCTAGCCCCAGCCCTAGCCCCAGCCACAGCCCCAGCCCGAGTCCCAGCCCCAGCACTAGCCCCTGCCCCAGCCCTAGCCCCAGCCCCAGCCCTAGCCTCAGCCCCAGCCCCAGGCCCAGCCCCAGCGGCAGCCCTAGCCCTAGCCCCAGTCACAGCCCCAGCCCCAGCCCCAGCACTAGCCCCAGCCCCAGCCCCAGCCCCAGCCCCAGCCCCAGACCTAGCCCCAGCCCCAGCCCTAGCCCCAGCCCGAACCCAAGCCCCAGCCCCAGCCCTAGCCCTAGCCCCAGCCCTAGCCCCGGTCCTAGCCCCAGGCCCAAACCCAGCCCCAGCCCCAGCACTAGCCCCAGACCCAGCCATAGCCCCAGCCCCAGACCCAGCCCCAGCCCCAGCCCCAGCCTTAGCCCCAGCCCCAGCACCAGCCCCAGCCCCAGGCCCAGCCCCAGCACTAGCCCCTGCCCCAGCCCTAGCCCCAGCCCCAGCCCTAGCCTCATCCCCAGCCCCAGCCCTAGCCTCATCCCCAGCCCCAGCCCTAGCCGCAGCCCTAGCCCTAGCCCCAGTCACAGCCCCAGCCCCAGTCCCAGCCCCAGCACTAGCCCCAGCCCCAGCCCCAGCACTAGCCCCAGCCCCAGCCCCAGCCCCAGCCCCAGCCTCAGCCCCAGCCCTAGCCGAAGCCCCAGCCCCAGCCCCAGCCCCAGCCGAAGCCGCAGCCCCAGCCCTAGCCCCAGTCCCATCCCCAGCCCCAGCCCCAGCCCCAGCCCTAGCCCCAGCCCCTGCCACAGCACTAGCCCCAGCCCCGACCCTAGCCCCAGCCCTAGCCCCAGCCCTAGACCGAGCGCAAACCCCAGCCCCAGCCCCAGCCCCAGTCCCAGCCCCAGCACTAGCCCCTGCCCCAGCCCTAGCCCCAGCCCCAGCCCTAGCCTCAGCCCCAGCCCCAGCCCTAGCGGCAGCCCTAGCCCTAGCCCCAGTCACAGCCCCAGCCCCAGCCCCAGCACTAGCCCCAGCCCCAGCCCCAGCCCCAGACCCAGTCCCAACACCAGCCCCAGCCACAGCACTAGCCCTAGCCACAGTCCCAGCCCGTGCCCCAGCCCCAGCCCCAGCCCCAGCCCCAGCCCCAGCCCCAGCCCCAGCCCTAGCTCCAGACCCAGCCCTAGCCCCAGCCCCAGCCCCAGCCCTAGCCCCAGCCCCAGCCACAGCACTAGCCCCAGCCCCAGCCCCGGCCCCATCCCTGGCCCCAGCCCTAGCCCTAGCATCAGCCGCAGTCCCAGCCCTAGACCCAGCCCCAGCCCTAGCCCCAGCCCCAGCCCTAGCCTCAGCCGGAACCCAAGCCCCAGCCCCAGCCCTAGCCCTAGCCCCAGCCCTAGCCCCGGTCCTAGCCCCAGGCCCAAACCCAGCCCCAGCCCCAGCACTAGCCCCAGACCCAGCCATAGCCCCAGCCCCAGCCCCAGCCCCAGCCCCAGCCCCAGCACAAGCCCTAGCCCCAGCCCCAGCCCCAGCCCCAGCCCCAGGCCCAGCCCCAGCACTAGACCCTGCCCCAGCCCTAGCCCCAGCCCCAGCCCCAGCCCCAGCCCTAGCCGCAGCCCTAGCCCTAGCCCCAGTCACAGCCCCAGCCCCAGCCCCAGCACTAGCCCCAGCCCCAGCCCCAGCCCCAGCCGAAGCCGCAGCTCTAGCCCTAGCCCCAGTCCCAGTCCCAGCCCTAGCCCCAGCCCCGGCCCTAGCCCCAGCCCTAGCCCCAGCCCTAGACCGAGCGCAAGCCCCAGCCCCAGCCCCAGCCCCAGTCCCAGCCCCAGCACTAGCCCCTGCCCCAGCCCTAGCCCCAGCCCCAGCCCCAGCCCTAGCCTCAGCCCCAGCCCCAGCCCCAGCCCTAGCGGCAGCCCTAGCCCTAGCCCCAGTCACAGCCCCAGCCCCAGCCCCAGCACTAGCCCCAGCCCCAGCCCCAGCCCCAGCCCCAGACCTAGCCCCAGTCCCAGACCCAGTCCCAACACCAGCCCCAGCCCCAGCACTAGCCCTAGCCGCAGTCCCAGCCCGTGCCCCAGCCCCAGCCCCAGCCCCAGCCCTAGCCCTAGCTCCAGACCCAGCCCTAGCCCCAGCCCCAGCCCTAGCCCCAGCCCCAGCCCGAGCCCAAGCCCAAGCCCCAGCCCTAGTCGCAGCTGCAGTCCCAGCCCCAGCCCTAGCCCTAGCCCCAGCCCCAGCCCCAGCCACAGCACTAGCCCCAGCCCCAGCCCCGGGCCCATCCCTGGCCCCAGCCCTAGCCCTAGCATCAGCCGCAGTCCCAGCACTAGACCCAGCCCCAGCACTAGCCCAAGCCCCAGCCCCAGCCCCAGCCCTAGCCCCAGCCCCAGCCCCAGCCCCAGCCCTAGCCCTAGCCCTAGCCCGAGCACCAGCCATAGCCCTAGCCCTAGCCCCAGTCCCAGGCCCAGCCGCAGCCCTAGCCCTAGCCCCAGCCCCAGCCCTAGCCCTAGCCCCAGCCCTAGCCCCAGCCCCAGCCCTAGCCCCAGCCCGAACCCAAGCCCCAGCCCCAGCCCTAGCCCCAGCCCCAGCCCTAGCCCCAGTCCTAGCCCCAGGCCCAAACCCAGCCCCAGCCCCAGCACTAGCCCCAGACCCATCCATAGCCCCAGCCCCAGCCCCAGCCCCAGCCCCAGCCCCAGCCCTAGCCCCAGCCCCAGCCCCAGCCCCAGCCCTAGCCCCAGCCCCAGCCCCAGCCCCAGGCCCAGCCCCAGCACTAGCCCCTGCCCCAGCCCTAGCCCCAGCCCCAGCCCTAGCCTCAGCCCCAGCCCCAGCCCCAGCCCTAGCCGCAGCCCTAGCCCTAGCCCCAGTCACAGCCCCAGCCCCAGCCCCAGCCCCAGCACTAGCCCCAGTCCCTGCCCCAGCCCCAGCCTCAGCCCCAGCCCTAGCCTCAGCCCCAGCCCCAGCCCCAGCCCCAGCCCCAGCCGAAGCCGCAGCCCTAGCCCTAGCCCCAGTCCCATCCCAGCCCCAGCCGCAGCCCTAGCCCTAGCCCCAGTCCCATCCCCATCCCCAGCCCCAGCCCCAGCCCTAGCCCCAGCCCCAGCCGCAGCCCTAGCCCTAGCCCCAGCCCCGACCCTAGCCCCAGCCCTAGCCCCAGCCCTAGACCGAGCGCAAACCCCAGCCCCAGCCCCAGCCCCAGCCCCAGTCCCAGCCCCAGCACTAGCCCCTGCCCCAGCCCTAGCCCTAGCCCTAGCCCTAGCCTCAGCCCCTGCCCCAGCCCTAGCGGCAGCCCTAGCCCTAGCCCCAGTCACAGCCCCAGCCCCAGCCCCAGCACCAGCCCCAGCCCCAGCCCCAGTCCCAACACCATCCCCAGCCACAGCACTAGCCCTAGCCACAGTCCCAGCCCGTGCCCCAGCCCCAGCCCCAGCCCCAGCCCTAGCTCCAGACCCAGCCCTAGCCCCAGCCCCAGCCCTAGCCCCAGCCCCAGCCCCAGCCCGAGCCCAAGCCCAAGCCCCAGCCCTAGCCGCAGCTGCAGTCCCAGCCCCAGCCCTAGCCCTAGCCCCAGCCCCAGCCCCAGCCACAGCACTAGCCCCAGCCCCAGCCCCGGCCCCATCCCTATCCCTGGACCCAGCCCTAGCATCAGCCGCAGTCCCAGCACTAGACCCAGCCCCAGCACTAGCCCAAGCCCCAGCCCCAGCCCCAGCCCTAGCCCTAGCCCTAGCCCCAGCCCCAGCCCTAGCCCTAGCCCGAGCACCAGCCGTAGCCCTAGCCCTAGCCCTAGCCCCAGTCCCAGGCCCAGCCGCAGCCCTAGCCCCAGGCCCAGCCCCAGCCCTAGCCCTAGCCCCAGCCCCAGCCCTAGCCCCAGCCCCAGCCCTAGCCCCAGCCCGAACCCAAGCCCCAGCCCCAACCCTAGCCCTAGCCCCAACCCTAGCCCCAGTCCTAGCCCCAGGCCCAAACCCAGCCCCAGGCCCAGCACTAGCCCCAGACCCAGCCATAGCCCCAGCCCCAGCCCCAGCCCCAGCCCCAAGACTAGCCCCTGCCCCAGCCCTAGCCCCAGCCCCAGCCCTAGCCTCAGCCCCAGCCCCAGACCCAGCCCTAGCCGCAGCCCTAGCCCTAGCCCCAGTCCCAGCCCCAGCCCCAGCCCCAGCACTAGCCCCAGCCCCAGCCCCAGTCCCAGCCCCAGCTCCAGCCCCAGCCTCAGCCCCAGCCCGAGCCTCAGCCCGAGCCCCAGCCCCAGCCCCAGCCCCAGCCGAAGCCGCAACCCTAGTCCTAGCCCCAGTCCCAGTCCCAGTCCCAGCCCCAGCCGCAGCCCTAGCCCTAGCCCTAGCCCCAGTCCCAGCCCCAGCCCCAGCCCCAGCCCCAGCCCCAGCCCCAGCCCCAGCCCTAGCCCCAGCCCCAGCCCCAGCCCCAGCCGCAGCCCTAGCCCCAGCCCCGGCCCTAGCCCCAGCCCTAGCCCCAGCCACAGCCCCAGCCCGAGTCCCAGCCCCAGCACTAGCCCCTGCCCCAGCCCTAGCCCCAGCCCCAGCCCTAGCCTCAGCCCCAGCCCCAGGCCCAGCCCCAGCGGCAGCCCTAGCCCTAGCCCCAGTCACAGCCCCAGCCCCAGCCCCAGCCCCAGCACTAGCCCCAGTCCCTGCCCCAGCCCCAGCCTCAGCCCCAGCCCTAGCCTCAGCCCCAGCCCCAGCCCCAGCCCCAGCCCCAGCCGAAGCCGCAGCCCTAGCCCTAGCCCCAGTCCCATCCCAGCCCCAGCCGCAGCCCTAGCCCTAGCCCCAGTCCCATCCCCATCCCCAGCCCCAGCCCCAGCCCTAGCCCCAGCCGAAGCCGCAGCCCTAGCCCTAGCCCCAGTCCCAGTCCCAGCCCCAGCTGCAGCCCTAGCCCTAGCCCCAGTCCCATCCCCAGCCCCAGCCCCAGCCCCAGCCCTAGCCCCAGCCCCAGCCCCAGCCCTAGCCCCAGCCCCAGCCGCAGCCCTAGCCCCAGCCCCGACCCTAGCCCCAGCCCTAGCCCCAGCCCTAGACCGAGCGCAAACCCCAGCCCCAGCCCCAGCCCCAGCCCCAGCCCCAGTCCCAGCCCCAGCACTAGCCCCTGCCCCAGCCCTAGCCCCAGCCCCAGCCCCAGCCCTAGCCTCAGCCCCAGCCCCAGCCCTAGCGGCAGCCCTAGCCCTAGCCCCAGTCACAGCCCCAGCCCCAGCCCCAGCACTAGCCCCAGCCCCAGCCCCAGCCCCAGTCCCAACACCAGCCCTAGCCACAGCACTAGCCCTAGCCACAGTCCCAGCCCGTGCCCCAGCCCTAGCCCCAGCCCCAGCCCCAGCCCGAGCCCAAGCCCAAGCCCCAGCCCTAGCCGCAGCTGCAGTCCCAGCCCCAGCCCCAGCCCTAGCCCCAGCCCCAGCCACAGCCACAGCACTAGCCCCAGCCCCAGCCCCGGCCCCATCCCTATCCCTGGCCCCAGCCCTAGCATCAGCCGCAGTCCCAGCACTAGACCCAGCCCCACCACTAGCCCAAGCCCCAGCCCCAGCCCCAGCCCCAGCCCTAGCCCTAGCCCTAGCCCTAGCCCCAGCCCCAGCACTAGCCCCAGACCCAGCCATATCCCCAGCCCCAGCCCCAGCCCCAGCCCCAGCCCCAGGACTAGCCCCTGCCCCAGCCCTAGCCCCAGCCCCAGCCCTAGCCTCAGCCCCAGCCCCAGCCCTAGCCGCAGCCCTAGCCCTAGCCCCAGTCCCAGCCCCAGCCCCAGCCCCAGCACTAGCCCCAGCCCCAGCCCCAGTCCCAGCCCCAGCTCCAGCCCCAGCCTCAGCCCCAGCCCTAGCCTCAGCCCGAGCCCCAGCCCCAGCCCCAGCCCCAGCCGAAGCCGCAACCCTAGTCCTAGCCCCAGTCCCAGTCCCAGTCCCAGCCCCAGCCGCAGCCCTAGCCCTAGCCCTAGCCCCAGTCCCAGCCCCAGCCCCAGCCCCAGCCCCAGCCCCAGCCCCAGCCCCAGCCCTAGCCCCAGCCCCAGCCTCAGCCGCAGCCCTAGCCCCAGCCCCGGCCCTAGCCCCAGCCCTAGCCCCAGCCACAGCCCCAGCCCGAGTCCCAGCCCCAGCACTAGCCCCTGCCCCAGCCCTAGCCCCAGCCCCAGCCCTAGCCTCAGCCCCAGCCCCAGGCCCAGCCCCAGCGGCAGCCCTAGCCCTAGCCCCAGTCACAGCCCCAGCCCCAGCCCCAGCACTAGCCCCAGCCCCAGCCCCAGCCCCAGCCCCAGCCCCAGACCTAGCCCCAGCCCCAGCCCTAGCCCCAGCCCGAACCCAAGCCCCAGCCCCAGCCCTAGCCCTAGCCCCAGCCCTAGCCCCGGTCCTAGCCCCAGGCCCAAACCCAGCCCCAGCCCCAGCACTAGCCCCAGACCCAGCCATAGCCCCAGCCCCAGACCCAGCCCCAGCCCCAGCCCCAGCCTTAGCCCCAGCCCCAGCACCAGCCCCAGCCCCAGGCCCAGCCCCAGCACTAGCCCCTGCCCCAGCCCTAGCCCCAGCCCCAGCCCTAGCCTCATCCCCAGCCCCAGCCCTAGCCTCATCCCCAGCCCCAGCCCTAGCCGCAGCCCTAGCCCTAGCCCCAGTCACAGCCCCAGCCCCAGTCCCAGCCCCAGCACTAGCCCCAGCCCCAGCCCCAGCACTAGCCCCAGCCCCAGCCCCAGCCCCAGCCCCAGCCTCAGCCCCAGCCCTAGCCGAAGCCCCAGCCCCAGCCCCAGCCCCAGCCGAAGCCGCAGCCCCAGCCCTAGCCCCAGTCCCATCCCCAGCCCCAGCCCCAGCCCCAGCCCTAGCCCCAGCCCCTGCCACAGCACTAGCCCCAGCCCCGACCCTAGCCCCAGCCCTAGCCCCAGCCCTAGACCGAGCGCAAACCCCAGCCCCAGCCCCAGCCCCAGTCCCAGCCCCAGCACTAGCCCCTGCCCCAGCCCTAGCCCCAGCCCCAGCCCTAGCCTCAGCCCCAGCCCCAGCCCTAGCGGCAGCCCTAGCCCTAGCCCCAGTCACAGCCCCAGCCCCAGCCCCAGCACTAGCCCCAGCCCCAGCCCCAGCCCCAGACCCAGTCCCAACACCAGCCCCAGCCACAGCACTAGCCCTAGCCACAGTCCCAGCCCGTGCCCCAGCCCCAGCCCCAGCCCCAGCCCCAGCCCCAGCCCCAGCCCCAGCCCTAGCTCCAGACCCAGCCCTAGCCCCAGCCCCAGCCCCAGCCCTAGCCCCAGCCCCAGCCACAGCACTAGCCCCAGCCCCAGCCCCGGCCCCATCCCTGGCCCCAGCCCTAGCCCTAGCATCAGCCGCAGTCCCAGCCCTAGACCCAGCCCCAGCCCTAGCCCCAGCCCCAGCCCTAGCCTCAGCCGGAACCCAAGCCCCAGCCCCAGCCCTAGCCCTAGCCCCAGCCCTAGCCCCGGTCCTAGCCCCAGGCCCAAACCCAGCCCCAGCCCCAGCACTAGCCCCAGACCCAGCCATAGCCCCAGCCCCAGCCCCAGCCCCAGCCCCAGCCCCAGCACAAGCCCTAGCCCCAGCCCCAGCCCCAGCCCCAGCCCCAGGCCCAGCCCCAGCACTAGACCCTGCCCCAGCCCTAGCCCCAGCCCCAGCCCCAGCCCCAGCCCTAGCCGCAGCCCTAGCCCTAGCCCCAGTCACAGCCCCAGCCCCAGCCCCAGCACTAGCCCCAGCCCCAGCCCCAGCCCCAGCCGAAGCCGCAGCTCTAGCCCTAGCCCCAGTCCCAGTCCCAGCCCTAGCCCCAGCCCCGGCCCTAGCCCCAGCCCTAGCCCCAGCCCTAGACCGAGCGCAAGCCCCAGCCCCAGCCCCAGCCCCAGTCCCAGCCCCAGCACTAGCCCCTGCCCCAGCCCTAGCCCCAGCCCCAGCCCCAGCCCTAGCCTCAGCCCCAGCCCCAGCCCCAGCCCTAGCGGCAGCCCTAGCCCTAGCCCCAGTCACAGCCCCAGCCCCAGCCCCAGCACTAGCCCCAGCCCCAGCCCCAGCCCCAGCCCCAGACCTAGCCCCAGTCCCAGACCCAGTCCCAACACCAGCCCCAGCCCCAGCACTAGCCCTAGCCGCAGTCCCAGCCCGTGCCCCAGCCCCAGCCCCAGCCCCAGCCCTAGCCCTAGCTCCAGACCCAGCCCTAGCCCCAGCCCCAGCCCTAGCCCCAGCCCCAGCCCGAGCCCAAGCCCAAGCCCCAGCCCTAGTCGCAGCTGCAGTCCCAGCCCCAGCCCTAGCCCTAGCCCCAGCCCCAGCCCCAGCCACAGCACTAGCCCCAGCCCCAGCCCCGGGCCCATCCCTGGCCCCAGCCCTAGCCCTAGCATCAGCCGCAGTCCCAGCACTAGACCCAGCCCCAGCACTAGCCCAAGCCCCAGCCCCAGCCCCAGCCCTAGCCCCAGCCCCAGCCCCAGCCCCAGCCCTAGCCCTAGCCCTAGCCCGAGCACCAGCCATAGCCCTAGCCCTAGCCCCAGTCCCAGGCCCAGCCGCAGCCCTAGCCCTAGCCCCAGCCCCAGCCCTAGCCCTAGCCCCAGCCCTAGCCCCAGCCCCAGCCCTAGCCCCAGCCCGAACCCAAGCCCCAGCCCCAGCCCTAGCCCCAGCCCCAGCCCTAGCCCCAGTCCTAGCCCCAGGCCCAAACCCAGCCCCAGCCCCAGCACTAGCCCCAGACCCATCCATAGCCCCAGCCCCAGCCCCAGCCCCAGCCCCAGCCCCAGCCCTAGCCCCAGCCCCAGCCCCAGCCCCAGCCCTAGCCCCAGCCCCAGCCCCAGCCCCAGGCCCAGCCCCAGCACTAGCCCCTGCCCCAGCCCTAGCCCCAGCCCCAGCCCTAGCCTCAGCCCCAGCCCCAGCCCCAGCCCTAGCCGCAGCCCTAGCCCTAGCCCCAGTCACAGCCCCAGCCCCAGCCCCAGCCCCAGCACTAGCCCCAGTCCCTGCCCCAGCCCCAGCCTCAGCCCCAGCCCTAGCCTCAGCCCCAGCCCCAGCCCCAGCCCCAGCCCCAGCCGAAGCCGCAGCCCTAGCCCTAGCCCCAGTCCCATCCCAGCCCCAGCCGCAGCCCTAGCCCTAGCCCCAGTCCCATCCCCATCCCCAGCCCCAGCCCCAGCCCTAGCCCCAGCCCCAGCCGCAGCCCTAGCCCTAGCCCCAGCCCCGACCCTAGCCCCAGCCCTAGCCCCAGCCCTAGACCGAGCGCAAACCCCAGCCCCAGCCCCAGCCCCAGCCCCAGTCCCAGCCCCAGCACTAGCCCCTGCCCCAGCCCTAGCCCTAGCCCTAGCCCTAGCCTCAGCCCCTGCCCCAGCCCTAGCGGCAGCCCTAGCCCTAGCCCCAGTCACAGCCCCAGCCCCAGCCCCAGCACCAGCCCCAGCCCCAGCCCCAGTCCCAACACCATCCCCAGCCACAGCACTAGCCCTAGCCACAGTCCCAGCCCGTGCCCCAGCCCCAGCCCCAGCCCCAGCCCTAGCTCCAGACCCAGCCCTAGCCCCAGCCCCAGCCCTAGCCCCAGCCCCAGCCCCAGCCCGAGCCCAAGCCCAAGCCCCAGCCCTAGCCGCAGCTGCAGTCCCAGCCCCAGCCCTAGCCCTAGCCCCAGCCCCAGCCCCAGCCACAGCACTAGCCCCAGCCCCAGCCCCGGCCCCATCCCTATCCCTGGACCCAGCCCTAGCATCAGCCGCAGTCCCAGCACTAGACCCAGCCCCAGCACTAGCCCAAGCCCCAGCCCCAGCCCCAGCCCTAGCCCTAGCCCTAGCCCCAGCCCCAGCCCTAGCCCTAGCCCGAGCACCAGCCGTAGCCCTAGCCCTAGCCCTAGCCCCAGTCCCAGGCCCAGCCGCAGCCCTAGCCCCAGGCCCAGCCCCAGCCCTAGCCCTAGCCCCAGCCCCAGCCCTAGCCCCAGCCCCAGCCCTAGCCCCAGCCCGAACCCAAGCCCCAGCCCCAACCCTAGCCCTAGCCCCAACCCTAGCCCCAGTCCTAGCCCCAGGCCCAAACCCAGCCCCAGGCCCAGCACTAGCCCCAGACCCAGCCATAGCCCCAGCCCCAGCCCCAGCCCCAGCCCCAAGACTAGCCCCTGCCCCAGCCCTAGCCCCAGCCCCAGCCCTAGCCTCAGCCCCAGCCCCAGACCCAGCCCTAGCCGCAGCCCTAGCCCTAGCCCCAGTCCCAGCCCCAGCCCCAGCCCCAGCACTAGCCCCAGCCCCAGCCCCAGTCCCAGCCCCAGCTCCAGCCCCAGCCTCAGCCCCAGCCCGAGCCTCAGCCCGAGCCCCAGCCCCAGCCCCAGCCCCAGCCGAAGCCGCAACCCTAGTCCTAGCCCCAGTCCCAGTCCCAGTCCCAGCCCCAGCCGCAGCCCTAGCCCTAGCCCTAGCCCCAGTCCCAGCCCCAGCCCCAGCCCCAGCCCCAGCCCCAGCCCCAGCCCCAGCCCTAGCCCCAGCCCCAGCCCCAGCCCCAGCCGCAGCCCTAGCCCCAGCCCCGGCCCTAGCCCCAGCCCTAGCCCCAGCCACAGCCCCAGCCCGAGTCCCAGCCCCAGCACTAGCCCCTGCCCCAGCCCTAGCCCCAGCCCCAGCCCTAGCCTCAGCCCCAGCCCCAGCCCCAGCCCCAGCGGCAGCCCTAGCCCTAGCCCCAGTCACAGCCCCAGCCCCAGCCCCAGCACTAGCCCCAGCCCCAGCCCCAGACCCAGCCCCAGCCCCAGCCCCAGACCTAGCCCCAGTCCCAATACCAGCCCCAGCCACAGCACTAGCCCTAGCCGCAGTCCCAGCCCGTGCCCCAGCCCCAGCCCCAGCCCCAGCCCTAGCTCCAGACCCAGCCCTAGCCCCAGCCCCAGCTCTAGCCCCAACCCCAGCCCGAGCCCAAGCCCCAGACCCAGCCCTAGCCGCAGCTGCAGTCCCAGCCCCAGCCCTAGCCCTAGCCCCAGCCCCAGCCCCAGCCACAGCACTAGCCCCAGCCCCAGCCCCAGCCCCAGCCCGAGCCCAAGCCCCAGCCCCAGCCCTAGGCCTAGCCGCAGTCCCAGCCCTAGCCCCAACCCCCGCCGCAGCCCCATTCCTAGCCCCTTATGCTGATCCTATAGAGGCCCTTGCGATCCTCCTAGGCCTTCCCCTGACAATGTGGTAACTAAGGCCTTGACACTATTTCTAACTAAGGCCCCAGGTCCAGCCCGAGCCGCAGCCCCAGCCCCAGCCCCAGCCCCAGATGCTGATCCTATAGAGGCCTTTATGCTCCTCCTAGGCCTTGCTCTGACACTGTCCTTAAGTAAGGCCTTGACCCTATTCCTAACTAAGGGCCTAGCACTAAACCTAGCCCCAGCCCCAGCCCCAGCCGCAGCCCTAGACCTAGCCCCAGTCCCAGCCCCATCCCCAGCCCCACCACCAGCCCCAGATGCTGATCCTATAGAGGCCTTTATGCTCCGCCTAGGCCTTGCTCTGACACTGTCCTTAAGTAAGGCCTTGACCCTATTCCTAACTAAGGGCCTAGCACTAAACCTAGCCGCAGCCCCAGCCCCAGCCCCAGCCCCAGACCTAGCCCCAGTCCCAGCCCCAGCCCCACCCCCAGCCCCAGCCCTAGCCGCAGCCCTAGCCCTAGCCCCAGTCCTAGCCCCAGCCGCGGCCCCAGCCCCTGCCACAGCACTAGCCCCAGACCCAGCCCCAGCCGTAGCCCCAGCCCCAGCCCTAGCCGCAGCCGCAGTCCCAGCCCTAGCCCCAACCCCAGCCCCAGCCCTAGCCCTAGCCCCTGATGCTGATCCTATAGAGGCCTTTATGCTCCTCCTAGGCCTTGCCCTGACACAGTCCTTAAGTAAGGCCTTGACCCTATTCCTAACTAAGGCCCTAGCCCTAAACCTAGCCCCAGCCCCAGCCCCAGCCCCAGCCCTAGCCCCAGCCCTAGCCGCAGTCCTAGCCCCTGCCCCAGCCACGGCCACAGCCACAGCACTAGCCCAGCCCCAGCCCTAGCCCCAGCCCCAGCCCCAGCCCTAGCCCCAGCCCGAGCCCGAGCCCAAGCCCCAGCCCCAGCCCCAGCCCAGCCCTAGCCCTAGCCACAGCTGTAGTCCCAGCCCTAGCCCCAACCCCCGGGCCAGCCCCAACCCCATTCCTAGCCCCTTATGCTGATCCTATAGAGGCCCTTGCGATCCTCCTAGGCCTTCCCCTGACAATGTGGTAACTAAGGCCTTGACAGTATTTCTAACTAAGGCCCAAGTCCAGCCCCAGCCGCAGCCCCAGCCCCTGATGCTGATCCTATAGAGGCCTTTATGCTCCTCCTAGGCCTTGCCCTGACACTGTCCTTAAGTAAGGCCTTGACCCTATTCCTAACTAAGGGCCTAGCCCTAAACCTAGCCTCAGCCCCAGCCCCAGCCCCAGCCCCAGCTTCAGCCGCAGCCCCAGCCCGAGCCCAAGCCCCAGCCCCATCCCTAGTCCTAGCCTTAGCCGCAGTCCCAGCCCTAGCCTCAACCCCCGCCCCAGCCCCAGCCCCATTCCAAGCCCCTTATGCTGATCCTATAGAAGCCCTTGCGATCCTCCTAGGCCTTCCCCTGACAATGTGGTAACTAAGGCCTTGACACTATTTCTAACTAAGGTCCCAAGTCCAGCCCCAGCCGCAGCCCCATGCCCTGATGCTGATCCTATAGAGGACTTTGTGCTCCTCCTAGGCCTTGCCCTGACACAGTCCTTAAGTAAGGCCTTGACCCTATACCTAACTAAGGCCCTAGCCCTAAACCTAGCCCCAGCCCCAGCCCCAGCCCCAGCCCCAGCCCCAGCGCTAGCCCTAGCCCCAGCCCTAGCCCCGGTCCTAGCCCCAGGCCCAAACCCAGCCCCAGCCCCAGCACTAGCCCCAGACCCAGCCATAGCCCCAGCCCCAGCCCCAGCCCCAGCCCCAGCCCCAGCCCCAGCCTTAGCCCCAGCCCCAGCACCAGCCCCAGCCCCAGGCCCAGCCCCAGCACTAGCCCCTGCCCCAGCCCTAGCCCCAGCCCCAGCCCTAGCCTCATCCCCAGCCCCAGCCCTAGCCGCAGCCCTAGCCCTAGCCCCAGTCACAGCCCCAGCCCCAGTCCCAGCCCCAGCACTAGCCCCAGCCCCAGCCCCAGCACTAGCCCCAGCCCCAGCCCCAGCCCCAGCCCCAGCCTCAGCCCCAGCCTCAGCCCCAGCCCTAGCCGAAGCCCCAGCCCCAGCCCCAGCCCCAGCCGAAGCCGCAGCCCCAGCCCTAGCCCCAGTCCCATCCCCAGCCCCAGCCCCAGCCCCAGCCCTAGCCCCAGCCCCAGCCGCATCCCTAGCCCCAGCCCCGACCCTAGCCCCAGCCCTAGCCCCAGCCCTAGACCGAGCGCAAACCCCAGCCCCAGCCCCAGCCCCAGTCCCAGCCCCAGCACTAGCCCCTGCCCCAGCCCTAGCCCCAGCCCCAGCCCTAGCCTCAGCCCCAGCCCCAGCCCTAGCGGCAGCCCTAGCCCTAGCCCCAGTCACAGCCCCAGCCCCAGCCCCAGCACTAGCCCCAGCCCCAGCCCCAGCCCCAGACCCAGTCCCAACACCAGCCCCAGCCACAGCACTAGCCCTAGCCACAGTCCCAGCCCGTGCCCCAGCCCCAGCCCCAGCCCCAGCCCCAGCCCCAGCCCTAGCTCCAGACCCAGCCCTAGCCCCAGCCCCAGCCCCAGCCCTAGCCCCAGCCCCAGCCACAGCACTAGCCCCAGCCCCAGCCCCGGCCCCATCCCTGGCCCCAGCCCTAGCCCTAGCATCAGCCGCAGTCCCAGCCCTAGACCCAGCCCCAGCCCTAGCCCCAGCCCCAGCCCTAGCCTCAGCCGGAACCCAAGCCCCAGCCCCAGCCCTAGCCCTAGCCCCAGCCCTAGCCCCGGTCCTAGCCCCAGGCCCAAACCCAGCCCCAGCCCCAGCACTAGCCCCAGACCCAGCCATAGCCCCAGCCCCAGCCCCAGCCCCAGCCCCAGCACAAGCCCTAGCCCCAGCCCCAGCCCCAGCCCCAGCCCCAGGCCCAGCCCCAGCACTAGACCCTGCCCCAGCCCTAGCCCCAGCCCCAGCCCCAGCCCCAGCCCTAGCCGCAGCCCTAGCCCTAGCCCCAGTCACAGCCCCAGCCCCAGCCCCAGCACTAGCCCCAGCCCCAGCCCCAGCCCCAGCCGAAGCCGCAGCTCTAGCCCTAGCCCCAGTCCCAGTCCCAGCCCTAGCCCCAGCCCCGGCCCTAGCCCCAGCCCTAGCCCCAGCCCTAGACCGAGCGCAAGCCCCAGCCCCAGCCCCAGCCCCAGTCCCAGCCCCAGCACTAGCCCCTGCCCCAGCCCTAGCCCCAGCCCCAGCCCCAGCCCTAGCCTCAGCCCCAGCCCCAGCCCCAGCCCTAGCGGCAGCCCTAGCCCTAGCCCCAGTCACAGCCCCAGCCCCAGCCCCAGCACTAGCCCCAGCCCCAGCCCCAGCCCCAGCCCCAGACCTAGCCCCAGTCCCAGACCCAGTCCCAACACCAGCCCCAGCCCCAGCACTAGCCCTAGCCGCAGTCCCAGCCCGTGCCCCAGCCCCAGCCCCAGCCCCAGCCCTAGCCCTAGCTCCAGACCCAGCCCTAGCCCCAGCCCCAGCCCTAGCCCCAGCCCCAGCCCGAGCCCAAGCCCAAGCCCCAGCCCTAGTCGCAGCTGCAGTCCCAGCCCCAGCCCTAGCCCTAGCCCCAGCCCCAGCCCCAGCCACAGCACTAGCCCCAGCCCCAGCCCCGGGCCCATCCCTGGCCCCAGCCCTAGCCCTAGCATCAGCCGCAGTCCCAGCACTAGACCCAGCCCCAGCACTAGCCCAAGCCCCAGCCCCAGCCCCAGCCCTAGCCCTAGCCCTAGCCCCAGCCCCAGCCCTAACCCCAGCCCCAGCCCTAGCCCCAGCCCTAGCCCCAGCCCTAGCCCCAGCCCTAGCCCCAGTCCCAGCCCCAGCCCTATCCCCAGCCCTAGCCCCAGCCCCAGCTCAAGCCCAAGCCCAAGCCCCAGCCCCAGCCCTAGCCCCAGCCCCAGCGCCAGCCCCAGCACCCGCCCCAGCCCCAGCCCCAGCCCCAGCCCCAGCCCCAGCCGAAGCCGCATCCCTAGCCCTAGCCCCAGTCCAAGTCCCAGCCCCAGCCGCAGCCCTAGCCCTAGTCCCAGTCCCATTCCCAGCCCCACCCGCAGCCCTAGCCCTAGCCCTAGCCCCAGTCCCAGCCCCAGCCCCAGCCCCAGTCCTAGCCCCAGCCCCAGCCCTAGCCCTAGCCCTAGCCACAGCCCTAGACGGAGCCCAAGCCCCATCCCCAGCCCCAGCCCCAGTCCCAGCACTGGCGCCTGCCCCAGCCCTAGCCCCAGCCCCAGCCTCAGCCCCAGCCCTAGCCGCAGCCCTAGCCCTAGCCCCAGTCAGAGCCCCAGCCCCAGCCCCAGCACTAGCCCCAGCCCCAGCCCCAGCCCCAGTCCCAGCCCCAGCCGGAGCCCCAGCCCTAGCCTCAGCCGTAGCCCCAGCCCCAGCACCAGCCCCAACCCCAGCCGAAGCCACAGCCCTAGCCCTAGCTCCAGTCCCAGCCCCAGCCCCAGTCGCAGCCCTAGCCCTAGCCCCAGTCCCAGCCCCAGCCCCAGCCCCAACCCCAGCCCCAGCCCCAGCTCGAGCCCAAGCCCCAGCCACAGCCCCAGCCCTAGCCCCAGCCCCAGCCCCAGCCCTAGCTCCAGACCTAGCCCTAGCCTTAGCCTCAGCCCAGCTCCCGCCCTAGCCCCAGCCCCAGCCCCAGCCCCAGCCCCAGCCCTAGCCCCAGTCCCAGCCCCAGCCCCAGCCTCAGCCCCAGCCCTAGCCTCAGCCCCAGCCCCAGCCCCAACCCCAGCCTCAGCCCCAGCACTAGCCCCAGCCCTAGCCGCAACCCTAGCCCTAGCCCCAGTCCCAGGCCCAGCCGCAGCCCCAGCCCCAGCCACAGCACTAGCCCCAGCTCCAGCCCCAACCCCAGCCCCAGCCCCAGCCCCAGCCCCATCCCCATCCGTAGCCCCAGCCCCAGGCCGAGGCCAAGCCCTAGACGCAGCCCTACCCATAGCTGCAGCCGCAGTCCCAGCACTAGCCCCAGTCCCAGCCCTAGCCTCCGCCCTAGCCCTAGCCCCAGCCCCAGTCCCAGTCCCAGCCCCAGCCACAGCCCCAGACCCAGCACTAGCCCCAGTCCCAGCCCTAGCCCCAGCCCCAGCCCCAGCCCCAGCACTATCCCCAGCCCCAGCCCTAGCCTCCGCCCTAGCCCTAGCCCCCGCCCTAGCCCTAGCCCTAGCCCCAGTCCCAGTCCCAGCCCCAGCCACAGCCCCAGACCCAGCCCTAGCCCCAGTCCCAGCCCTAGCCCCAGCCCTAGCCCTAGCCCCAGCCCCAGCCCTAGCCCTAGCTCCAGCCCCAGGCCTAGCCGTAGCCCTAGCCGTAGCCCCAGCCCCAGACCCAGCCACAGCACTAGCCCTAGACCCATCCCCAGCCCCATCCCCATCCCTAGCCGTAGCCCTAGCCGTAGCCCCAGCCCCAGATCCAGCCACAGCACTAGCCCTAGACCCATCCCCAGCCCCATCCCCATCCCTAGCCCCAGCCCCAGGCCGAGGCCAAGCCCCGGCCCCAGCCCTAGCCCTATCCGCAGCCGCAGTCCCAGCACTAGCCCCAGCCCCAGCCCTAGCCCTAGCCCCAGCCCCAGCCCCAGCCCCAGACCTAGCCCCAGTCCCAGACGCAGTCCCAACACCAGCCCCAGCCCCAGCCTGAGCCACAGCACTAGCCCTAGCCGCAGTCCCAGCCCGTGCCCCAGCCCGAGCCACAGCCACAGCACTAGCTCCAGACCCAGCCCTAGCCCCAGCCCCAGCCCTAGCCCCAGCCCCAGCCCGAGCCCAAGCGCCAGCCCCAGCCCTAGCCGCAGCTGCAGTCCCAGCCCCAGCCCCAGCCCTAGCCCTAGCCCCAGCCCCAGCCACAGCACTAGCCCCAGCCCCAGCCCCATCCCCGGCCCCATCCCTAGCACCAGCTCGAGGCCGAGGCCAAGCCCCGGCCCCAGCCCTAGCCCTAGCATCAGCCGCAGTCCCAGCACTAGACCCAGCCCCAGCCCTAGCCTTAGCCCCAGCCCCAGCCCCAGCCCCAGCCCTAGCCCCAGTCCCAGTCCCAGCCCCAGCCCTAGCCCTAGCCCCAGCCCCAGCCCTAGCCCTAGACCCAGCCCCAGCCCTAGCCCTAGCCCGAGCACCAGCCCTAGCCGCAGCCCTAGCCCTAGCCCCAGTCCCAGCCGCAGCCCCAGCCCCAGTCACAGCCACAGCACTAGCCCCAGCCCCAGCCCCAGCCCCTGCCCGAGCCCCATCCCTTGCCCCAGCCCCAGGCCGAGGCCAAGCCCTAGCCCCAGCCCTAGCCCTAGCCGCAGCCTCAGTCCCAGCACTAGCCCCTGTCCCAGCCCTAGCCCCAGCCCCAGCCCTAACCCCAGCCCCAGTCCTAGCCTCAGCCCTAGCCCTAGCCCTAGCCCCAGTCCCAGCCCCAGCCCCAGCCACAGCCACAGCACTATCCCCAGACCCAGCCCTAGCCCCAGCCCCAGCCCCAGCCCTAGCCCCAGCCCCAGCCCCAGCCCTAGCCCTAGCCGCAGCCGCAGTCCCAGCCCTAGCCCCAACCCCAACCCTAGCCCCAGCCCCAGCCCTAGCCCCTAATGCTGATCCTATAGAGGCCCTTATGATCCTCCTAGGCCTTCTCCTGACAACGTGGTAACTAAGGACTTGACACTATTTCTAACTAAGGCCCCAGGTCCAGCCCCAGCCGCAGCCCCAGCCCCTGATGCTGATCCTATAGAGGCCTTTTTGCTCCTCCTAGGCCTTGCCCTGACACTGTCCTTAAGTAAGGCCTCGACCCTATTCCTAACTAAGGTCCTAGCCCTAAACCTAGCTCCAGCCCCAGCCCCAGCCCAGGCCCTAGACCCAGCCCTAGCCGCAGTCCCAGCCCCAGCCCCAGCCACATCCCCAGGCACAGCCACAGCACTAGCCCCAAACCCAGCCCCAGCCCCAGCCCCAGCCCCATCCCTAGCCCCAGCCCCAGGCCGAGGCCAAGCTCCGGCCCCAGCCCTAGCTGTAGCCGCAGTTCCAGCACTAGCCCCAGCCCCAGCCCCAGCCCCAGCCCCAGCCCCAGCCCCAGCCCCAGCCCCAGCCCCAGCCCCAGCCCCAGCCCCAGCCCCAGCACTAGCCCCAGCCCCAGCCCTAGCCTCAGCCCTAGCCCTAGCCCCAGTCCCAGCCCCCGCCCCAGGCCCAGCCCTAGCCCTAGCCCCAGCCCCAGTCCTAGCCCCAGCCCCAGGCCGAACCCCATCCCCTGATGCTGATCCTACAGAGGCCCTTATGCTCCTCCTAGGCCTTGCCCTGACACGGTCCTTAACTCAGGCCTTGACACTACTACTAACTCAGGCCCTGTCATTATACCTAACGAAAGCTCAGATGCTAAACCTAACTAAGGCCCTGACAGTGACACTAACTAAGGCCCCAGCCCTAGCCTGACCCCTAGCCCCAGCTCCAGCCATAGCCCCAACCTCAGCCCTAGCCCCAGCCCCAGCCCTAGCCCCTGATGCTGATCCTATAGAGGCCCTTATGATCCTCCTAGGCCTTCTCCTGACAATATGGTAACTAAGGCCTAGACACTATTTCTAAATAAGGCCCCAGGTCCACCCACAGCCGCAGCCCCAGCCCCTGATGCTGATCCTATAGAGGCCTTTATGCTCCTCCTAGGCCTTGCCCTGACACAGTCCTTAAGTAAGGCCTTGACCCCATTCCTAACTAAGGCCCTAGCCCTAAAGCTAGCCCCAGCCCCAGCCCCAGCCCCAGCCCTAGCCGCAGCCCTAGCCCTGGCCCCAGTCCCAGCCCCAGCCACAGCACCAGCACTCGCCCCAGTCCCAGCCCCCGCCCCCGCCCCAGCACTAGCCACAGCCCCAGCCCTAGCCGCAGCCCTAGGCCTAGCCCCAGTCCCAGCCCCAGCCCCAGCCCCAGCACTGGCCCCAGACCCAGCCCTAGCCCCAGCCCCAGCCCCAGCCCCAGCCTGAGCCTAAGCCCCAGCCCCAGCCCTAGCCGTAGCCGCAGCTGCAGTCCCAGCCCTAGCCCCAACCCCAGCCCTAGCCCCAGCCCCAGCCCTAGCCCCTGATGCTGATCCTATAGAGGCCCTTATGATCCTCCTAGGCCTTCCCCTGACAATGTGGTAACTAAGGCCTTGACACTATTTCTAACTAAGGCCCCAGGTCCAGCCCCAGCCGCAGCCCCAGCCCCTGATGCTGATCCTGTAGAGGCCTTTATGCTCCTCTAGGCCTTGCCCTGACACAATCCTTAAGTAAGGCCTTGAACCTATTCCTAACTAAGGCCCTAGCCCTAAAGCTAGCCCCAGCCCCAGCCCCAGCCCCAGCCCCAGCCCCAGCCCTAGCCCTAGCCCTAGGGGCAGTCCCATCCCCAGCCCCAGCCCCAGCCCCAGCCCCAGCCACAGCACTAGCCCCAGACCCAGCCCTAGCCCCAGCCCCAGCCCGAGCCCCAGCCCCAGCCCCAGCCCCAGCCCCAGCCACAGCACTAGCCCCAGACCCAGCCCTAGCCCCAGCCCCAGCCCGAGCCCCAGCCCCAGCCCGAGACCAAGCCCCAGCCTCAGCCCTAGCCGCAGCCGCAGTCCCAGCCCTAGCCCCAAACACTGCCCCAGCCCCAGCCCCATTCCTAGCCCATTATGCTGATCCTATAGAGGCCCTTGCGATCCTCCTAGGCCTTCCCCTGACAATGTGGTAACTAAGGCCTTGACACTATTTCTAGCTAAGGCCCCAAGTCCAGCCCCAGCCGCAGCCCCATGCCCTGATGCTGATCCTATAGAGGCCTTTGTGCTCCTCCTAGGCCTTGCCCTGACACTGTCCTTAATTAAGGCCTTGACCCTATACCTAACTAAGGCCCTAGCCCTAAAGCTAGCCCCAGCCCCAGCCCCAGCCCTAGCCCCAGCCCTAGCCCTAGCCGCAGTCCCATCCCCAGCCCCAGCCCCAGCCACAGCCCCAGCCACAGCACTAGCTCCAGACCCAGCCCTAGCCCCAGCCCCAGCCCGAGCTCCAGCCCCAGCCCGAGACCAAGCCCCAGCCCCAGCCCTAGCCCTAGCCGCAGCCGCAGTCCCAGCCCTAGCCCCAAACACTGCCCCAGCCCCAGCCCCATTCCTAGCCCATTATGCTGATCCTATAGAGGCCCTTGCGATCCTCCTAGGCCTTCCCCTGACAATGTGGTAACTAAGGCCTTGACACTATTTCTAGCTAAGGCCCCAAGTCCAGCCCAAGCCGCAGCCCCATCCCCTGATGCTGATCCTATAGAGGCCTTTGTGCTCCTCCTAGGCCTTGCCCTGACACTGTCCTTAAGTAAGGCCTTGACCCTATACCTAACTAAGGCCCTAGCCCTAAAGCTAGCC